>NC_047085.1:397288910-399788910 GCF_902459505.1 Geotrypetes seraphini | reverse complement strand
CCCGCCTCTCCGTGCGCTGTCCCGACTCTCCGTTCACCCCCCCCTGACTTCCATGCACTGCCCTGACTTTCCGTGCGCTGTCCCGACTCTCCGTTCACCCCCTGACTTCCGTGCACTGCCCCGCCTCTCCGTGCGCTGTCCCGACTCTCCGTTCACTCCCCCCCCGACGTCCGATTCATCCCCCCCCCCCGGCAGGACCATTCGCACCCCCACCCCGAAGGACCGCCGACTCCCCGACAATATCGGGCCAGGAGGGAGCCCAAACCCTCCTGGCCACGGCGACCCCCTACCCCCACCCCGCACTACATTACGGGCAGGAGGGATCCCAGGCCCTCCTGCCCTCGACGCAAACCCCCCTCCCCCCCCAACGACCGCCCCCCCCAAGAACCTCCGACCGCTCCCCCAGCCGACCCGCGACCCCCCCTGGCGACCCCCACGACCCCCCCCACCCCCCTTCCCCGTACCTTTGGTAGTTGTGCCAGAAGGGAGCCCAAACCCTCCTGGCCACGGCGACCCCCTACCCCCACCCCGCACTACATTACGGGCAGGAGGGATCCCAGGCCCTCCTGCCCTCGACGCAAACCCCCCTCCCCCCCAACGACCGCCCCCCCCAAGAACCTCCGACCGCTCCCCCAGCCGACCCGCGACCCCCCCTGGCGACCCCCACGACCCCCCCACCCCCCTTCCCCGTACCTTTGGTAGTTGTGCCAGAAGGGAGCCCAAACCCTCCTGGCCACGGCGACCCCCTAACCCCACCCCGCACTACATTACGGGCAGGAGGGATCCCAGGCCCTCCTGCCCTCGACGCAAACCCCCCTCCCCCCCAAAGACCGCCCCCCCCAAGAACCTCCGACCGCTCCCCCAGCCGACCCGCGACCCCCCTGGCGACCCCCACGACCCCCCCACCCCCCTTCCCCGTACCTTTGGTAGTTGGCCGGACAGACAGGAGCCAAACCCGCCTGTCCGGCAGGCAGCCAACGAAGGAATGAGGCCGGATTGGCCCATCCGTCCTAAAGCTCCGCCTACTGGTGGGGCCTAAGGCGCGTGGGCCAATCAGAATAGGCCCTGGAGCCTTAGGTCCCACCTGGGGGCGCGGCCTGAGGCACATGGGCCCAACCCGACCATGTGCCTCAGGCCGCGCCCCCAGGTGGGACCTAAGGCTCCAGGGCCTATTCTGATTGGCCCACGCGCCTTAGGCCCCACCAGTAGGCGGAGCTTTAGGACGGATGGGCCAATCCGGCCTCATTCCTTCGTTGGCTGCCTGCCGGACAGGCGGGTTTGGCTCCCGTCTGTCCGGCCAACTTCCAAAGGTACGGGGAAGGGGGGTGGGGGGGTCGTGGGGGTCGGCCAGGGGGGTCGCGGGTCGGCTGGGGGGGCGGTCGGAGGTTCTTGGGGGGGGACGGTCGTTGGGGGGGAGGGGGGTTTGCGTCGAGGGCAGGAGGGCCTGGGATCCCTCCTGCCCGTAATGTAGTGCGGGGTGGGGTTAGGGGGTCGCCGTGGCCAGGAGGGTTTGGGCTCCCTTCTGGCCCGATATTGTCGGGAAGTCGGCGGTCCTTCGGGGTGGGGGTGCGAGTGGTCCTGCCGGGGGGGGGGGGATGTATCGGACGTCGGGGAGTCGGCCGGGCAAGAGGGCTTGGGCTCCCTCTTGCTCCGATCGTGGATGCGGGTGCGGGTGGGAGCGCGTGCGAGTGGTCGTTCGGGGTGGGGGTGCGAGTGGTCCTGCTGGGGGGGGTGAATCGGGCGTCGGGCGGGCTGGGAACTATGTTTGAAAACTTTCGTATACCGCGCTCACGCATATAACGCGCGAGGGGTATGCGCGGTAGGTAAAAACGCGTATAACGCGCGCGTTATATGCATGAAAATACGGTAGTTTTCAAGGGCCAATCTCATCAAAGAACGATGCTTGTCTGGACGGTTGTATCTTTACGTACACAGACGCTCATAACATTGACAGACTCTTGCATATGCAACATACATGGTCATCTATTCTAGTGTATACTTATGAAGGGAATTTTTAAAAATAAAGTAAAATTGAATCTCTTGTAGCACACCCAGAATTTCTTCGAGGCACACCACTGTGCTATGGCAAACAGTTTGAGAGACACTGGCATAGATTGTCCATAAGATAATACATAGAAATCAAAAGCTAAATTACCCATTAATATTTGCTCTAGTATAGTAGTTCTTAATCCAGTCCTTGAGGCACACCAGTCAGTTAGGTTTTCAAGACATTCACAATGAATATGCCTGTGATAGATTTACCTATTTGATTTGATTGTGAATATCCTGAAAACATGTCTGACTGAGTTCTCTCTAAGGATGAGGTTGAGATCCACCACTCTAGCAAACAACTAAAATCTTGTATTTTATTTCTTAAAAACTGCAACCCTTTGAAGCAGTGCACAAGTAGAGTGCCATTTTCAATAGTTCGTCTAAGTCCAACTTTGGATGTTTCCCGCATGATGCCCAAATGTTTGGGCCGGTAAACATCCATTTTTGAAACGCTAGACATCCAGATGTTTTCTTTGGAAAATTACTTATTTGGTCATTTTGGTCCTTAGGACATCAAACTTTTTTGGCCTTTTTCAAATACAAAGACATCCATGTTCAAAACGTCCAAATCAAGCCCATTTGGATGTGGGAGGGACCAGTATTTTAATGGGCTGCCATGCAGACATTTGAAAAAGGCAGTTAACTTCACAAAAAGGGTGCCAGGTACATATTTCACCATAACCTTCTTTTAGTGTATGGTGAGTCCTCCAAACCCCTCCCCCCCCAAAAAAAAAAAACCTTCAGTATCCACCTGTTTACGACCCCAATAGCAGGTGTCACCTATATGGTAGTACAGTAGGTTTTGGTTATGTTTGTTTAGGCTTTGGTTCCGTCCTGACCCACTGAGCCCACAACAGCGTCCCTCCCTGATGAAGAGCCGAAACTCGAGTCGGGGGGACAGGGATCATAGAATGATTTGATAAGAAAATATCATTTTAATTCACCAGCACCGCTATATGGCACTTGAACACCACTGAGGATTAACATTATTCATCAATCCATCCATTCCAGATAAGTCAAGTTTATTTTCATTGGTGCAGATGATTTATTGATTTATATGGATGGGCAGAGGACAGTGAAGGCAGTGATGGTCCCCTTGTTAACCTCAGATTGGTGTCATCATTGAATCACAGGTTATAAAGTCTGAGCACTTCACTATTAGTTATAAATTTTTTTAAAAAAATTTAAAATTAAACCAGAGCTGTGATTATTATTATTATTTTTTTAAATTCTGTATTCATTTTCAAAATTACAATAAGTGTTATATATATTCAATCACGTTAACAATACATACATCACTTACAAGCTATCATTGGTACATTACATAAACTCTTATCCCTCCCCCCTTCCCACCCCTCCCTACCATATATTCCATTATCATATAGAATGTGATTATTGATATTGTAGATTCTCATCACAGGATATTAGTAGTTATCTCCCTATTAGTTTGAATAGCAAGTCTAAACCTGCCCAGAGCCCATCCAAATGCCACCCATATCATGTTCATCCCAAATCTATGTCTCATCACTTCAAATTTACAGGCACAACTAGTACAAGTAGTGCCTACTTGTTCACTTTTCCATCCTTGAAGTGCTGTACCTACAAGAGATTACTTGATAGAATATTATTATCATGCCAAGCAGGCAAATGGAATAAATGTTTAACCGACTTTATTTCAAACGCACTTTCTTATCAAACTTTTATGAAGTCAATCAAAACTTAACTCTTTGATAAATTTCTCTGACCCCACTTCTGCCTTGATGAATTTCCTAATGACAAATTTGATTAACCTTAACCTGCTAATGTAATTTTGAAAGTTTTCTGTAATATCACCGTCTGTATACAGTCTCTTCCTCTGTAAACCACTCTGAACTGTTTGTGGTGTAGCATATAAAAATTAAGTTATTATTATTAATATTATAACACTCCTCCCAACAAGCCCCTTTGAGCTCTGGATGCTCAGCAGCTTAGAAGGTAGAATATTGGTTTCAAAATTTGGCACTTGTATGTCTTGTTGATTAGGATGTCCAAGTGCCAACTTAGGCAGGTTTTTGAATGTCTGGATGCAGTGGCGTAGTAAGAGGGGGTGACCATCCCAGGCATCATCTTGGTGGGGGCACTGGCACCTCTCTGCCCCCCCATGCCATGCTCATACCTTCCCTTTCTCGACCCCCGTACCTCTTTAAACTTTTGACCAACGCAACTACTCTAGCCTGCTGCTCGTGCAGGCCTTGCTCCCTCTGAAATCACTTCCGGGTCACGGGACCAGGAAGTGACATCAGAGGGAAAGCCAGCATGAACAGCGGGCAGAGAAGCTGCTCGCATTGATGATTTAGAGGTATAGGGTTGGGAAGTGACGGTGCAAGTGTGGTGTGGGGGCGCAGAAGGAGTGGAAGGAGCAGGGGGAAGCGGAGAAGAGAGCGTGGGAGAGCGCTATCGCCCCAGGTTCCTCCCACCCTCATTATGTCACCGTCTAAATGTTTTGATTATTAGCCCCTTAGTTATTTTTCTGTCCATGGAGGGTTCACAATCTAAGCTTGTACTTGAGGCAATGGAGGGTTATGTGACTTACCCAAGATCACAAGGAACCACAGTGGGATTTGCAAGTATCCATGAGTCTCAGCACACTGCTCTATCCATTAGGCTACTCCTTCACTCCATTTATTGTACCATAGCCTAACTTACAGCTGAAGTGACTAATCTACAGCAACTCAGTACTGCAGGATCACTCCCATGGTAAATGAATAACACAACTTTTTAATCAACCTGAAAAGCTGTTGTGTTCTTCTCCCTAGAAGTACTTTGCTCCCAGGGTGCTTTTCTTAAAGGGATCAGGGCACCGACGGAGCCTGGAAATTCTTTAGAACAGTGGTTCTTAAACCTTTCCTGGAGGACTCCCATCCAGTTGGTTTTTCAAGATATCCCTAATGAATATACAAATCTGCCTCATGCATATTTATTAGGGATATCTTGAGAACCTGACTGGCTAGGAGTCCCTCTGGACAGGTCTGAGAACCAATGATCTAAATGGCAACCAAGCCAGAATCAATATAATAATTTAAATAAAAGACTGTATTTTACCTCCAAGAAAAATAGCCTCTGCACATACAGAACACAGCTAGGAGGGGCCTAAAGTTTGGTGGGTGGGGATTCTGGAAGGGAGAGAAACAATGGGGATAAAACAAACATTTTTGGTTTCAACCAAACCTAAACACAGGGTCATTTTTCCATCAAAACCAAAAACATGGCCATAAACCACATATAGTTTCAGATGAAAATGAAATCATGCTGAAATAGGATTTGGGGCCAATTTCAGTACCAAAACCTAAACCCACTGGCATAGTAAGGAGAGGCAGACCACCCCGGGTGCTGTCTCAGTGGGCGCACTGGCACCTCTCTGCCCCTCCACGCCATGCTCGCACCCTCCCTTCCCCGCCAACACAAGCAACTACTCTAGCCTACTGCTTGCGCAGACCTGACTCCCTATGAAATCACTTCCGGGTCACAGGGCCAGGAAGTGACATCAGAGGGAATGCCAGCACGAGCAGCAGTCCAGAGAATCTGCTCGCACTGGTAAATATTTAAAGAGGTACAGGGCGGGAAGGGCGCAAGTATGGTGTGGGGGGCACAGGAGTAGGGTGGGTGGAGAGGAGGGCACAAGGGGCACCTCCTACCCTCGCTTCGCCACTGCTGAAACTCAATAACATAGCCTCCACGTTGCAAGTCAACAACACACCAAACAAAAAGTAAGGAAAGTGTGGCGCAGTGATTAAAGCTACAGCCTCAGCATCATGAGGTTGTGAATTCAAACCCATGCTGCTCTCTGTGACCCTGGGCAAGTCACCTAATCCCCCTATTGCCCCAGGTACATTAGATAGATTGCAAGTCCGCTGGCACAGACAGGGAAAAACGCTTGAGTACCTAAATAAGTTAATGTAAACTGTTCTGAGCTCCCTTGGGAGAACAGTATAGAAAACTGAACAAATAAAATCAGAAGTGACAATAGGACACACACACACAGAGTTGAAAGCACTCTCATATGTCTGCTTTCTTTCAAATAGTAAGCTGAAGATCACAGCGCTAATTTAACTTTTGTGTGTGGAACATGCAGCTGCCACTGGCATATAGACCTGTGTAGGCATACCTTATTTACACACAACTCATTTACATACAATTTGGTTGTTATACCGGGCACACATTTTTTAATAGGTTCCTGGAAGACAAAGGGATTGAGGGGTACAGATAAGAGCAGTGGAAGGTTTAGAGATAACTGTAGAGGTAGGCAATAAAATTAGTCAGGGACCGCTGACCAGGCAATATGCCTGATGGGCCGCCGCGTGAGCGGACCGCTGGGCTGGATGGACCTCTGGTCTGCCCCGGCGGAGGCGACTACTTATGTACTTATGTACTTATGTAATGCATGCATTAGGAAACCCTTCACCGAGCTTTGGTGCAGAGTAGAGAATGACACGGTGACAAAATTCATCACCGTTCCTGTCCCCGCGGGAAACCATCTTCATGTCATTCTTTAAGGAGAGAGGGAAGAATCAGAGTATGAATGGCCACAACCATTGACCCGCAAGCTTTGCTTTGAAGAATGCCGGTGTAGAAGGACTGAGGTTGAAACAGACACTACAGAATGACAGCCTCTGGTATCCAGAGCAGATATTGTGATGTCATAATGCCTCATTCCACCAGTGCCTAAGAGCCAATCACATCAGTGAGGTCACAATGGCTTCATTATCCTTGGCTCCCATAAGAATCAGAGTATGAATGGCCACAACCACTGACCCGCAAGCTTTGCTTTGAAGAATGCTGGTGTAGAAGGACAGAGGATGAAATAGACACTAGAAAATGACATGGGTTTATTTCCCGCGGTTATCCGCGGGGACGGGAACGGTGAAGAATTTTGCCACCGTGTCATTCTCTAGTGCAGAGCTCTAACACACCCCTTTATGCACTGGCCCCATAAGATCAGGCCGAGTCAAGAGTGCATGTTTATCTTAGCAGTGAACAGATCCTTTCAAACATGCACTCATTTTTCCTGAAAGCGTATTTTTAAAAGATAAAAGTTTAAAAGTACATGTAACCTGCTCAAAACTTGATTTATGGAAAATATGGGATTTTAATGAAACTTCTTGGCAGAGCTACTAATAAAGATAAATGAGGAGTTTAATTAGTGAGACAAAATATACATGTGCTCCCATGATGTAACCCTCCTCTTAGCACACATATATTTAAGAGTATGCATAATGCAATGATGACTAATTCAAAGGGCAAGCGGAACTTCGAGAAATTCTGTAATTAGAGAACGACAGAAACAGTTGCCCACATGAAATGTAGAAGAATATAATAAAGAACATCTCAACCAGCATGATATGAAATTAGTGTGTTAATCTTGCAAACACAGGAAGCCTCACACAGTTTGTTCTGCAAAAGTACAGAAATTTTTGTTTGGCTTTAATTAAAGGATCCACCAAGTCTGGCCTTATTGAAAGCTATTCTTGAATATAGGGCAAGCATCAGCTTAGTGGATCGTTAACAGTAAGAAAACATTGTACAGATGCAGTATCTCTATCCGAAAACTCTTCTGGATTTTATCCAAAATGTCCATATCTTTTGAGCAATGCAGGGTCTCAAATTGGACTTGGTACTCCACAGGTTAAATATAGTAAGAACATAAGAACAGCCACACTGGATCAGACCGATAGCGCATCTAGCTCAGTTTTCTGTCTCCAACAGTGGCCAATAAAGATCACAGTACCTGACAGAAATCCAAATAGTAGCAACATTGTATGCTACTGATCCAGGGTAAGCAGTAGCTTCCCCTAAATGTCTCAATAGCAGACTATGGACTTTTCCTCCAGGAACTTGTCTAAACCTTTCTTAAAAAGTTACACTAACCACTGTAACCATTCTCTTGACAAGAAGTTCCAGAGCTTAAATGTGTTTAAAAAGTATTCCCATATAATTTCATATCGCCTGGTTTTTTGTACTTTTTGAAAGGGTGAAAAATTGATTTACTCTTACCCATTCTACACCACTAAGGATTTTGTAGACCTCAATCATATCCCCTCTCAACCATCTCTTTTCCAAACTGAAGAGCCCCAACTTCTTTAGTCTTTCTTCATATGAGAGAGTTCCATCCCCTTTATTATTTTGGTCACTCTTCTTTGAACCTTTTCTAATTCCCGCTATATCTTTTATGAGATATGGTGACCAGAACATAATGTAATTCTCAAGTTGAGGACACACCATGGAGCGATATAGAGGCATTATAATATACTTATTTTCCATCCCTTTCCTAATAATTCATAGCGTACTTTTTGATTTTTTTGGCTGCTGAAGCACACTGGACAGATTTCAGCATATTGTCTTGGGTGCTGACTCTTAAGGTGGACCTTAGTATCTGGTAAATAAGATTTGGATTATTGATGGGGATATTGAGATTCTGTGGTATCTCAATATCCCCACCAGTGGCCCTGCGAGGTCTGTCCCTGTCCAATTCCTGCAAGCTTTGCCTTAACCACACAAGCCTTGAACACTTCTGATTTTAAAGTGTTTGTGGCCTGTGCAGATGAGAACAGAGCTTGCAGGAATGGGGCAAAGACAGAGCTCATGGGGACGGGATGGGGAAAATTTGTCCCCGTGTCATTCTCTATTAGATATTTCAGATGACAAGTATTAATTGGCTTAAATGGTGTTTCCATCAGCTGGGCAAGAACACTGAGGTCCCAGGACACTGCAGGTGGCTTGGTGGAAGGCTTCAATAGAAGCAAGCCATACCTTAGGCACCTGGGCCAACCAGAATCTTAGGCGCCTGGGCCAATCAAGCCTAAGGCACTGGGAAAGGACAGGCCCGCCATTCAGATGAAGGTGGGCCTGCCAATGCAAGGACCCATCCATCCAGCTATCAAAAAAAGGTTAGAGTGGTGTCCAGGGGGTCCTGGGGGAGTTCGGTGGATGGGATGGGCTGCTGGCAATCTATTGGGGGGGGGGGGTTCCGGCACAAGGGATTGGGCATCCCTCCTGCCGGCGATCTACAGGAGGGTGGGGTCCAGCACAGAGATCAGTATACCTTCCACATGATGATATTGAAACATAGTAAATGATGGCAGATAAAGACCTGAACCCTCCATCCAGTCTGTCTAACAGCCATACGCATTATTAATTCATGATTAAATTAGCTCTTTCACAGTTCTGGGACATAGACCATTGAAGTCTGTCTGGCACTGCCCTTACATTCCAGCTACTGGAGTTGCCATCAAAGCTCACTCCAGCCTATCATCCAAGCCATCTGGTCATTTGCAGGATACGAACTGTAAAAGTTTGTCCAGCACTGTCCTCATGTTCCAGTACTGGGATTTCAACAGAAGCCCTCTCCAGCTATCCTAAACCAAATTGTCAGATATGCAAGGCAAACTGTGCAAGTCTGTCCAGTACCAGCCTTAGTTCCCATCTATGCTCCATTCGGCACATCAAACACACATGCAACCATATAGGTTTTTTTTAAAATTCCATTTATAGCAACAATTACACTAAGGTGTACCCAATGGAATTAGTTTTAAGACCCGACTCTCTGTGATATAGAAGGCATCCAAAGCAGTTTCTGGGTGGGGCAAAAAAATAAACAAAGAGATCTATGGTCTTTCCATCATAGCAGATGGTGCGTCCCTTTCATTTAAAACTGTAGGACTTTGGGGGTGGGGTGGGGAGGGGGGGAGACAAGATGGAGTCTTGAGAAGCACACGTAGCTGAGTGCTCTCCGTCTACAGGGCAATTTATTTGAATAAATAAAGTTTTCTAGCCTTGCTCAATGCCCAAAAGATGTGGGAAACAGAGGGGATTACCTCCACTTGCCTCTGTTAGCTTTACTATGCCTCAAACTGTAATGACATCGTTTACAGTCCAACCTACCAGTTCGAGTAGATCTGCTGCTGAGTTTGGGGAAAGACTCAGCTTGGACGGCGACCTGATGCTGAGCCCGAGAGGACCACACATGCCCTCAATGCTTGGAAGAACTTCAGAGGACCGGTCGCTATTGGAGGGCTCCCCAAGTGTAGCGGGTGAGACACTTCCGAGATCCGAAGTTGACTCAGAAGTCCTAACATCAATGCCGACCCCTGCTGTGGAGTCGCAGCAAATTGGGAGCAGTACGCCTCGGGAAGCAAGCGGTGGGGATGGCGAGGGAATCCAGGGTTCGGCACCTGGAGAAAATGCTGAAGAAAAGCTGGCAGTTATTTCCCCCTCAAGCCACTTGAGAAACCTCAGGCTGTTACACTTGATTCCATCTGGACAGCGCTAAAAACGCTATCGCAGCTTAGTAAAAGGAGCCTTAAGAATTTGATTGCTAAACAAGTTTCAGATAAAATGATGTTCCTGAGGAAGATTGAAAACTTGGAGAACAGAAAAGTTTGAACTTGAGACTTTAAAATTTTCCAGTAACCAAGTTTATGTCACCCTGGGAACTCTTTAGAAATTTTATGTTAAGAATCTTTAAGATATCAGAATCTGATCTCCCCCCACTACAAAAAATGTATTACTTAAAGAAAATTCAAAATAAAGAATTAGGAGGTAGGGGTCAGATTGATATATCTGATATATTACAAACATCTGATATTGAAATAGAGGGTCGGGCTACATTATTAGTCTCTCTTGTGTTTCTTCAGGATAAGGAAATGTTGCTGACATTGTACTTTAATTTGAAACAAGTATCCTATTTGGGAGAAAGGGAAGACATGTTTCCCGATGTCTCAAAATCCAGAAGAAAAGAATTTCTATCGTACCGGGCAAAAGGGATTTCTTTAAGGGCAGTTTTTCAGTTAAGATTTCTCTGTGTTTCATTTCCCTTCAGGAAAATAAATATGTATTTCATGAACCTACCCAATTAAATTTCTTTTTAGAAGGTAAAGGAATCTCTACACATCCAGATTGAATCATGATGTGTGTGGTGTTAAAAGATTGGAAGGATGCTAACTGCTCTTTCCCTTAAAGTTCTGTATGATATTTCCCTGCCCCAAGGGTTTGTTTTTCCTCTTTTCTTGCCTCCCTCTCCTATTGTGGACTATATGAGATGAAATATTACTTTTGTAGGGTTTTGTTTTGTTTTTCCTTAGATCATCTTGTACTGATAATTTGTATTTCAGTATTTCCTTGTCATTGTGATGTAATGATAACTTGAAATGATAAATAAAATATATAACATATACAGTAAAACCTTGGTTTATGAGCATAATTTATTCCAGAAGCATACTTTTAATCCAAAGCACTCGTATATCAAAGCGAATTTCCCCATAGGAAATAATGGAAACTCAATTTGTTCCACAACCCAAAAAGTTTAATACAAAATACTACATACTTGTATTGCAAGACCTCACTCGTTTAGAACAGTCACTACACTCCTGCAGCGTCAGAGAGAGAAGAACCATTGGCTCAGTTGTGATGTGTGTATACTGTATGTACTTGCATTGCAAGACATTGCTTATATATAAAATTAAAATTTAATAAAATGTTTTGCTTGTTTTGCAAAACACTTGCAAACCAAGTTACTGTACTTGCAATCCAAGATTGTACTGTATATATTTAAAAAAATGTATGACTTTCTAGTAGAATCCCTTTGGGAAGCCAACAATGTCTAAGAAACACAGTCAGAGAAGCCAGAACTAACCTCAAAATCCAAGTCGTGTGGGCTTGTTGGAATGTAGCAATGTTCCCCAATGCTGAAAGCTCAGTATTAGAAAACATTCCAGCCTATTAAGACTCCTGAATTTGTTCAATATTTGCCTCAGCTAATGTGGGGCTATGAGAATCATGGTTCCCTGTTCCTGTCTGAGTGTCAGAAAAGTTCTTGTGATGAGAAGAATCAAGTGATATACATATATACAGAATTACTTGCTCCCAACAAAATAGGCAGGTATCTGAGGCATGTGTTGCCATCTTGGAATAGAACTGAGGAACCTTCCTGTTAAGAGGAGTGACAAAAGGAACTATCAATGGTGTCCCACTCTATAAAGAGAAATGTATTGGGGAAAACTTTCTTATCTAAAGACCAATCAAGAGGTAGTAGGGCTGGACTCGGTTCATCTTCCAGAATGTTATTCTTGCCTGAAGATTAATGGCCTGAGGGACAGCCGTTGAGAAATGGCCCAATGCTGTATTCTGAAGTCTATCAACATAGCCTTTTTGCATGTTCAGCTAGGCTTATGGCTGCTTGACTGTCTGAATTAAAAGATTAGTATTAACTCTCTCATGTATTTGGAATTGTGGGGCCTAAATTATGGAGATTCCTACATATTTGTAATGTATTGTTATTCTTTCTTTATAAGGCATCTTAAAACCTGATTTTTTTCATAAGTTATTTTAGTAAAATGTACATTATATTTTAATGTCTATTTATTGATTGTATATCAGAAATTGTATCGTGCATCTGTATTTGACTTTGGGCCCATTTTACAAAGCCTTGGTGATGATTTGCGCTGTGGCAAATGCAATGAAACTCAATCAATTGCTATGGATTTATTTGCATTTGCCGCATCAGGAATTACTACCTTGACTTTGTAAGGACCCTATATTTTACATCTGAATTTCTACTGGAAATATTGTCTTTTCTCATCAACCATCACTTAATCCTTCCCTATAAGCAGATGAGATAACTTTGCGTTTTGGGAAAGTGTGGCATAGTGGTTAAAGCTATAGCTTCAACATCCTAAGGTTGTGGGTCAAACCCACACTGCTCCTTGTGATCCTAGGCAAGTTACTCAATCCCCCCCATTGCCCCAGGTACATTAGATTGTGATCCCATTGAGACAGACAGGGAAAAATGCTTGAGTACCTGAATAAATTCATGTAAACTGTTCTGAGCTCCCTTGGAAGAATGGTAGAGAAAACTGGATGAATGAATCAATATTAGAGAAAGAAATAAAAGGACCCTCTAGTCTAATAGCTTGAGTGTCAGTTACTAAAGGTGCACAAAAGGATTTAGCACGCGCTAATATCAAAGTTACTTATCTGTAGCAGGTATTCTCTGAGGACAGCAGGCATATAGTCTCACATGTGGATGGCATCATCCAAGGAGCCTGGTGCAGACACTGCCAAGTGGACTGTCACTTTAAATTTTATTTCAAGTTTATTTAAAATTTCTTATACCGCCTAATCAAGCCTTCTAGGCGGTGTACAAAAACGTTAAAACCATTTATTGGTTAAAATACATTTTAAAAGACAAAACATATAAAAACATTGACAAACGGGAACAAAAGAGAAAGAAGGGCTAGAACTAGTACCTACACCACGCAGTATGAAAGCTAAGACAACTCCAAGGGGAGGAAAGTGATAATATATGCCTGCTGTACTCAGAGAACACCTGATACAGATAACTGCTTTCTCTAGAGCAGGGGTAGGGAACTCCGGTCCTCGAGAGCCGTATTCCAGTCGGTTTTTCAGGATTTCTCCAATGAATATGCCTTGAAAGCAGTGCATGCAAATAGATCTCATGCATATTCATTGGGGAAATCCTGAAAACCCGACTGGAATACGGCTCTCGAGGACCGGAGTTCCCTACCCCTGCTCTAGAGGACAAGCAAGTATAGTATTCTCAAATGTATGACACACTAGCTGCCAGACTCATGAATTTGTAAATAAGGTTAGTAACTGAAGTAGAAAGTGAGCCTGATGAAGAAAAGGGTTGGAGGGCAGAACTGACATTCAAATAGTAAAAAGATTTTACTGATCTGCTTAAACAAACTGGCTATCCTGCCTGAAATTTTGCTCTAGCAATGAGAAGTAATGGGGAAAGCATATAGAAAAATCAAGTACCCCCACACACAATGAAGAAGGAAAGCATTGGGGTTTCTTAATTAGGAGCATAGAGCTCCTTTTACAAAGCCACGCTAGGGTCTTAACGCGCAGAATAGTGCACTTTAAATTAACACATGCGCTAGCCGCTACCGCCTCCTTTTGAGGTAGATTTCCAGCTAGCGCACGCTAATCCAGAGTGTGCGATAAAACCGCTAGCGTGGCTTTGTAAAAGGAGCCCATAGTGTCTGAAGCAGAAGTGGGGAAGCTTCTTGTTCCGAGGAGATGCGCAGAGATCTATCAAAGGCACCCCACTGGAAAATATGGTAAAACTCAGGCGTGCCCAAGGACCATTCATGAGGTTGGATAAATCTGCTCAACTTATCTGCCACAGCATTTTGTATGCCAGCTAAGTAGACTGTTTTGAGGATTATTCCTTGAGAAATCAAAGTCCATATACAGATTGCTTCCTGACATAAGAACCTGTCCCTCCATTTATTCAGGTAACTTAGTTGTCCATGCAAACAAAAAAAACCCGATTTGAGGCGGTGGTTTTGAAAAATTTTGAGGGTGTTCCAGATCACTCATAATTATAGAGTGATGTTCTCTCCTGTTGGGACCAGAAACTTTCTGTATGACAGCCATCAAGATAGGCTCCTCAACCTGATATGGAGGTGATTGAAATTGAGTCCCCGAATGGAAGAGCACCTGCATAACTTGGGCACTGTCTGAAAGCGCATCTGTGGCTTGAGACCATTGAGAGGGTCCATTGAGATAATAATGGCACATGGACAGTTGAAACCATATTTATTTATTTGATTTTCTACACCATTCTCCCAAAGGAGCGCAGTCAATTACTCCAAATCATATCTTCAACTAGTTCAGTAATTGGAGTTCATTTGAGCACTTCTCAATATGATTCAGGGAAGAGTTTTTCTACCTCGAGTGGACAAGATAGTAAGTCTGTCCTGACATTGACATAAGAAACATAAGAATAGCCTTACTGGGTCAGACCAATGGTCCATCAAGCCCAGTAGCCCGTTCTCCCGGTGGCTAATCCAAGTCACTAGTACCTGGCCAAAACTCAAGGTGTAGCAATATTCCATGTTACTGATACAGGGTAAGCAGTGACTTTTCCCATATCTTTCTCAATAACAGACTATGGACTTTTCCTCCAGGAACTTGTCCAATTCTCTCTTAAAACCAGCTACGCTATCCGCTCTTACCACATCTTCTGGCAACGCATTCCAAAGCTAAACTATTCTCTGAGTGAAAATAAATTTCCTCCAATTGGTTTTAAAGAATTTCCCTGTAACTTCATCAAGTGTCCCCTAGTCTGTAATTTTTAACAGAGTGAAAAATCGATCCATTGTACTCATTCTACTCTGATCAGGATTTTGTAGACTTCAATCATATCTCCCCTCAGAAGTCTATTTTCCAAGCTGAAGACCCCTAACCGTTTTAGTCTTTCCTCAAACGAGAGGAGTTCCATCCCATTTACTATCTTGGTCGCTCTTCTTTGAACCTTTTCTAGCGCCACTATATCTTTCTTGAGATAAGGAAACCAGAATTGATGAGGTCGCACCATGGAATGAAACAGGGGCATTATAACATTCTTAGTCTTGTTAACCATCACTTTTTAAATAATTCCTAGCATCCTGTTTGCTTTTTTGGCTGCTGCCGCACATTGGGTGGAAGACTTCAATGTATTGTCTACGATGACATCCAGATGCTTTTCTTGGGCGCTAACCCCCAAAGTGGACCCTACCGGTAACTGTGATTCAGGTTATTCTTCCCAATGTGCATCACTTTGCATTTGTCCACATTAAATTTCATCTGCCATTTGAATGCCCGGTCTTCCAATTTCCTATGGTCCGCTTGCAATTTTTCACAATCCGCATGCTTTTTAACAACTTTGAACAGTTTAGTGTCAGCTGCAAATTTAATCACCTCACTCGTTGTTCCAATTTCCAGATCATTTATAAATAAGTCAAATAGCACCGGCCCAGTACAGACCCCTGCGGCACTCCACTGTTTACTCTCCTCAAGAAAAATGACCATTTAACCCTACCCTCTGTTTTCCATCCGATAACCAATTCCTAATCCACAACTGAACTTTGCCACCTATCCCATGACACTTTAATTTTCTCAGGAGCCTCTCGTAAGGAACTTCATCAAAAGCTTTCTGAAAATCTAGATACACTATATCAACCGGCTCACCTTTATCCACGTGTTTATTCACACCTTCAAAGAAATCAAGCAAATTTGGAAGGAAAGATCTCCCTCAGCTAAACCCATGCTGACTCCAAGTTTCTGCTCAACTATTGTGTCTCTTGGGCCATTAAGGGGGGAGTGTGGCACAGTGGTTAAAGCTACAGCCTCAGAACTCTGAGGTTGTGGGTTCAAGTACACGCTGCTCCTTTTGACCCTAGGCAAGTAACTTTATCATCCCTCACTAGCCCAAGTACATTAGACAGATTGTGAGTCACCAGGACAGATAAGTAAAAATGCTTGAGTGCCTGAATAAATTCATGTAAACCATTGGGAGAACAGTATAGAACATCAAATAAATAAATATAGCTTCAACTGTCCATGTTGTGCCATTAGCTCTTCTCCATTTCCAAGTATGCAATTTGGAGTAATTGACTGCAAACTCCATGAGTTCTAGGAGATAGATGGTGCAAAGGTTTTCTCTGAAACAGCAGTGGCACCAGTCCTGAGCCACAAACATCCCTCCCTTCCTCAAACCCCAAAGCACTAGAAGCGGCGGCAGTCCTGAGCTGCAAACCCCCCTTCCCTCCCCGAAGCAGGCGGCAGTCCTCAGCTGCGATCACCCTCACTCCCTCCCTCTCTTCCTTACCTGAAGCAATAGCCAGTCAGCAGAAGGTAGCGCTCAAAACAGGATGCTGGTGGCCAGCCCCAGCAGGGCCTTTTCTCTGACGTGTCCATGAATAATATGGTCCCATTGTATCAGAAACACTTTTTTGAAGCTACTAAAAGGTTTCTTCTAGAATATGTTGTCTAGTAAACTAGCCACAGTAAAATCAGACAACTAAAATGATTTTAAAAAAATACCCAAAGTGGGTGCTCAAGACCTGGAAATATAAAAAATAAAGGGCATTTCTAAACAAGGGGAGGAAAAAAAAAACCTAGTCAGGGATGCTTAAACTAAAGTGAAACTTTGCAAGTAAAAATGTTAGTAGTAATACTACTGAATTGTTGGTTCAGTCGTGAATTGATGATTGTGACTGTTGGGCAGACTGGATGGCCCATGCAGGTCTTAATCTACAGTCATTTACTAAATTACTAGGAAGAGTACTGCATCACATTGACAAGAACTTACAGTTTTTGTGAAATTTAAAATTAAAATACTACTACTGCTAATAATTTCTAAAATGTTATTAGACATACGCAGCGCTATACATGAAAACACAGAAGAGGCAGTCCCTGCTCTAAAGAGCTTACAATCTAGTCAAGACAGACAAACTGGACAAGAAGAAATACTCTACCACAATCAAAAGCGCATGCAAAGAGCTCCATTGAAAACCAAGACTAGAGGTATCCCGCACAGCAGCAGCAGGCAGATTGTGCATATGCATGGATGAGCTACCCTCAAAAGTCCTGTAACTCAGTGCTTGAGGAAGGCCATGCATGAGGTTCCCTGAGATGACATGAGATGTGTTTGGATTTCTATAACTGGTTCTTCATTTAAAATATACACTAGGAAAAAGAACTATTTTGACTTTTAAGGAGATACTAAATTGTTTCTTCCTCAATTCACTAACAGCTAATTTGTTTATAGCCAGATGGAAGGTAATTTTACAAACCTTCTAATGAGACCTCTTTTAGTTGGACCATTACGGTTTAATAAATATTGTTGGAGAAATAAACCTCATAGGTGGTGTCTCTTTTCCCGTCTGTGCACTCATGCATTTACAGACGTTCCCGCGTGCCTAATTGTGTCCAATGTGCCAAAAAAAATATCAAAACATAATAGCCTTACTGGGTCAGACCAATGGTCCATCAAGCCCAGTAGCCTGTTCTCATGGTTTGTTTTAAATCTACTAGTTAGTAGCTTCATTGGATGTCCCCTAGTCCTAGTATTTTTGGAAAGAGTGAACAAGCAATTCACATTTACCCTTTCTACTCCACTCATTATTTTAGACCTCTGTCATATCATCCCTGAGCAGTCTGTTCTCCAAGCTAAAGAGACCTAGTTGCTTTAGCCTTTCCTTATAGGGAAGTCATTCCATCCCTTTTATAATTTTCGTCGCCCTTCTCTGTACCTTTTCTAATTCCACTATATCTTTTTTTAGAGAATCCCGTATTAGTCATAAACATTTTCAACGATTCCAAAACAAGCTTCCTCGGAAGGAGAATATCCATAATGTAATTCTAAGTTGAACGCTCAACTCTGGACGAGTTTCTCCTAGGCTTCGTCGGGAGGAGAGTAATTAATCTCCGAGAGAGGTCTTGCTGCACAAAATGCATCAAAAAAAAAACTCAAAAAAATGACTTGCAAAACAACAGTTGCAAAGCTTAATAAATATATGCACTCTTAAATCCAATGTAGCAAAAAAAGAAAAATTCCTGAAAACTACTAAAATAATAATAGACCTAGGACTCACCAGCTGAGTCTCTGCTTTTCCCCGCGCTAGCAATGGCACTTCTACAAAGATGCCATGAAAAGTTCAAACTAACTAATGGGGATATGATGTTTAATAGGTCTGGAAATTACGTAATGAAATCATCCTTATGTTGACAACATCTCCTTCACTACATGGGCCAATCTATTTCATGATTTAAACCCTCAGGCTCTATCGTTCCCCATTCATATATAGATCTTTGTTCCCTATACAATAATCATTGGGAGATATCCCCCAATTCAGTATTTAATTGGAGTAAAACCACAACTTCTAATGAATGATGCAGTTGTATCCAGTGATTTGTAAGTGGGGCTTCAATCTTATTGGTCCGAATAATCCTCAGCTATACATGTCTTTAACGGACGAGTTGTTTGATCTATATAATATAGGCCGCATGGGCACATTATACAGTCTACAATAAGTTACATCTGTATGCTGATGCAGCTGAAACCACTTGATACCCCTAGGAATTCTAATAACTGAAGTTTGAATGGCATGCTTACAAAAAATACATTGATAACATATGAAATGTCCTGAATTAAGATCCTTCACTTTTTGGGGGGCTTTTAACATTTCCCCTAGATTCTTATTCCTGGTATATGCAAATCTAGGTGGCTGTATCAAAGAAGAATGCACATATGAACAGGGAATGATAGGGCCCGAGGGAATTTATCATGAAATAGATTGGCCCATGGTGTAGTCAAAATACTCACAACGAGGGAGTCGTGAGGACAGGGTGTCAATAGACCAGCCAAGGGTGTATTGTACCAGTGATCTTGAGTTTCGCTCCTGACACTAGTTTTCATTTTTGCTCTTACCGACATCTCTACAGCACATCTACCAAAACGCATGTATGCACTGTGCTACAATCAAGCCAGACTCTTGATAAAGGCACAGACGCCGAAACACTGCCAATGTCAAGTCTATTGAGCCATTGCGGCTTATTCATCAATAAAGTGATTTTTTGAACAATACACCCTTAGCTGGTCTATTGACATCCTGTCCTCATGACTCCCTCGTTGTGTATTTGCATTTCGTCATTGAGGCCCATCCTTAGCTTCCGATTCAGTAGTGAAAATATTGGCACATCCTGGGAGTGCATTCTAGAGGCCCCGAAGCAGTGGCTTTTATGGCACAAAACGATTCTCAGCCTTTTGTCAAGCATTTTTGTTTAGTATTGTGAAAAGTTTTTCACCTATTGTTTTTCTAACCATAATAGCGAAAGTTTTTTCTGCCGATGATGTGAGGGCGATAGAGTGTGGGTTCACCTTTCCAACGCTCTGAGGCTTTTTCTTTCACTGGTTAAGCAGTGCTTAATAGCACCGGTGTTATCAATGGAGTGACTTTGTTGTTTATTTTGTTTCCCTCCATTCCCCCTTTTTTTTGCCTTGTAGACACACAGCAAAGACTATTGTCAGATAATCCTTGTTCTGGGACATACCTAAAAAAAACGAGTGAAAAAGAATGAACACAGATTCTACCACTCAGATCAACAAAAAAAATAAAATGTGACAACTTGCTTTAAAGTGTCTGAAATTGTGTGCAATACATACCATTTTATTTCAAAATTCTGACCTTTAAACAGTCAGAAATATGTACAATACATAATAATATTTCAAAATTCTATCCAAAAATGAAATACATTGGCTATTTTTATACAGGTGATTTGTCCATTTGCTACTTTCGTGTCTTTTTAGCTTTAGGTTCTCGGTTTGTTTCTAATAATTCGCCTTCTTCTTGAAGAAACTTTCGTTTATGTTTCTTGGGGTTTGTGTGGTCACTTTGGTAACCACTGGAGTCACTTCCTTGAACCCCAGTACTTTGCAGCTTCTCTTTTTTCTTTTTCTTCGGTTTTTCTATATGTAGTCTGTCTATAGCATCCTCAGCACTGACATCTGTGTGGTCCATGCTGTAGTAAGATGCACAAATAAAGTAAAAAAGTAAAATAAGAGCTCAAATTCACAAACTTTTTTTCTCTAAAAAGCAATTCTTATAGTCAGACTCTCAAATATGGAGCAACAAAGGGGTTACTGGGTCTCTCAAAGCACACTAACTTTAATTTTATTAGATAGAATATTTACCAAAATAGAGGAATGAAAATAATAATACAGTTCTCCCCCGATATTCGCAGGGGTTCCATTCCAGGAGCCCCCGTGAATCTTGAAAAACCGCAAATATGGTTTTTCGTGGAGGAGACTGGAGAGGGCAGCGGGAGAGGCAGGAGAGAGCAGCTGGAGCACCGGCGAGTGAAGGAAATCACTCGCTGTATGCTCCGACCGCCTCTTCCTGTACTAAAGTCGGGCCTTACCAATCAGGAGCTGCGTATCAAAGAAGCTCCTGATTGGTGAGGTCCGACTTTAGTACAGGAAGAGGCAATCGGAGCATACTGCATGTGATTTCCTTCACTCGCTGGCGCTCCGGTTGACCTCTCCTGCCTCTCCAGCTGCCCTCTCCTGGTCGGCAGTTCTCGGTTGGAAAATACCGTAAATGACCGGCAACATGAACCACCGACCACAAATTTGCGGGGGAGCACTGTAATAATAATTTTATTTTCTGTATACCACCCAACCAATAGTTCTAGGCGGTTCACACCAAGAGAACTGTTACATTTCAGTGAAAATACAAAAATCAGAGCATACAGCAATAAAATTATCGTACAAATTTTTTCAAATAGGAAAGTTTTCATCGACTTTCTAAATACATAATACTGCAGTTTTAAGTACAACCACCATATTTTCAAAGAGTTCTGTTGAAATATTTACTGTTTAAGCACAACAGTTGTTCCCGCATCCTTTTGGTTTATATTTTTAAGACACTGCTACTATTTTGAAAAGAGATGAGAGGAAAAAATGCACCATCTCAATAAAAGTGTCACTATACTCTATGTAAGGAGAACTGATTTATAACCAAGTGTTGGTCTACTGTAGCACTTCCTGTCAAAATCCGACACATTTAGAAGTCAGTTCAGGTTAAGGCAGAAAAGAACTTCCTGGAATGCTGGTCTTTGTGAAGGAAGACTGTAGTAAGCACAAACTAATGAAATGCTCTACTTTTCAAACAACACATTGCCAAAATGAACTTGTGTCAGGTGGAACTGTTCTTGTGTATTGATATTAGGGGGCAATTTTCAAAACAGTTCACATCAGGACAAAGACTGCTCATACTTACAAACCATAGGCTTTGTACCCATTTCGAACCAAAAGTACACAAGCATTTGACTTTTCTTGCTGCTCCCATCAGTAGGGCCTGATTTACTAAGGCTGTTTTCCCATCCTGTTTCTATTTAAAAGATCTTAGTAAAACAGGGCTTTAATGTGCTACTACATGGCACTGACATCAACCAAGAGCCCTCACCTCTGCCCCCTCCTAAGAATGCTATCAGCCTGTGAACATTTCCTTGTTCTCTATGCTTGAAGTTTTTGCCTTTTGGTTTTATCACCATGGCCCAGAACCCACCCTCTCTCATTCTCTTCCTCTCCCACCCTGCCACACCCCTCACTGAGTCTGTCCCTTTCTCCCTCATTACTGTTCTGTTTTGATTGAGATGTCTAAAGGAGGATAAATTGCTGCACTATTAAGTTCCTTCCTGTTGTCTGTCAGTGTTAGAGTGATCTTATATCCTCCCCCATCACTATCTTCCTCCTCCCATCCCATCCCATCTCTCCCCAATTGCTCCCACTCAGCTATCCAGCCTGAACCAGCTGAATCTGATAGATCAGAGCTCTGCCCTTACTGGCAAAGGATATAAAAAGACCTGAAGCGGTCCAGAGGAAGGTGACAAAAATAGTAAGGGGTTTGAACAAAAAGAAGTATGATAAGAGACTGGAAGACCTAAATATATGTGTACTCTGGAGGAGAGGAGGGCAGGGGAGATATGATATAGATGCTTAAATACCTGAAAGGCATTAATATAGAACCAAATCTTTTCCAGAGAAGAAAAAATGGTAAAACTAGGACATAATTTGAGGTTACAGGGAGGAAGACTTAGGAGCAATGTTAGGAAATTCTTTTTCACGGAAAGGGTCGTAAATGCCTGGAATGTCCTCCCCCAAGGGAAGTGGTGGAGAGGAAAAAGTGATGGAATTCAAAAAGCGCGGGATAGAGGATCTCTAATTAGAAAATGAAGGATGTAAATTGAAGAACTAAGGCAGATATTGTACAGACCTGCATGGTCTGTGTCCCATATATGGTGATTTGGTGTACGATGGGTATCAATAGGAACTCCACTAATTTGGAACATGAGAATGTTACTTGCCAGACTTTAAGGTGGATATCCTGTAAACAACAGGATGGATGAATTGGCTGGAGTGAGCTTGGAAGGCAACCAAGGATAATACCAGGTGGACTTTAGTCTATGGCCCAGAAATATCAAAGAAGAGACAAGTTAATTTAATCATGTATTTTTTTTATGGGTATAATCTTATGGCAGATTGGATAGGCCGCTCAGGTCTTTATTGGCCGTCATTTACTATGTTACCTCTAATGCCGTTCAGCTGCTTCACTACAGAAAAGTGGCTTTCTTCTCATCTGCACTGCACCACTGCTAAGCTCTTAGTGAATTTAATCCATAATATGCAGCAGAAGAGCTTGTTGATCTCACTGCTTCCATTCTTGTGCGATTTAAAACCACAAGTTCAACAAGTTCTTCCATCACCACATGGCTCGAATTCATTCAGAATTCAATGGTAACATGATGCAGATGTCAGGAAAGCCTGTTTAGTAGGGGAGCAAGAAAGGCTTGGAGGACACGAAATCCCCTGTGCCAGGATCTAATTACCAGGTGCCATGGTGACTTGGCACCTGGAATTTGTCAATTCTTGATTTACAGCACCCAGGTACCTCTGACTATCATCTAAGAAATATTCCGTGTTTATGAAATAGGGTGACTTCTTCCCTGGGAACATATGACAAGGAAGACGAGGGGGGAGTGTAAGACGCAGTAGAGCTAACTAGCAAGGTGCTAGGTAGAAGCAAATGGCAGAATATAAGAACTAGAGAATAGCATGGGAAAAGTTCTCCCCGTCCCCGCGAGTTCTTTTCCTGTCCTTTTCCCATTCCTTAAAGCTCTATTCTCATCTGCACAAACCTCAAACACTTAAAAATCATAAGTGTTTCAAGGCTTGTGCGGTTAAGACACAGCTTACAGGAATGGGGCAGGGACAGCAACAAAATTCACGGGGACGGAGAAATTGAGTTCCTGCGGGGATGGGGACAAATTTATCCTCGTGTCATTCTCCAATAAGAACATAAGAATTGCCATACGGGGACAGACCGAAGGCCCATCGAGCCCAATATCTTGTTTCCAACATCGGCAGGACCCAAGTACCCAGCTAGATCCCAAGTAGTAAAACAGATTTTATGCTGCTTATCCTAGGAACAAAACAGTGGATTGCCCCAAGCCATGTCAATAACGGCCTTCTCTTTTTAGAAATTATCCAAACCCTTTTTAAACCCCGTTAAGCTAACTGATTTCACCACATTCACCGGCAACAAATTCCAGAGTTTAATTACATGTTGTGTGAAGAAATATTTTAGACCAATGGTCCATCAAGCCCAGTAGCCCGTTCTCATGGTTTGTTTTAAATCTACTAGTTAGTAGCTTCATTGGATGTCCCCTAGTCCTAGTATTTTTGGAAAGAGTGAACAAGCAATTCACATTTACCCTTTCAACGCCACTCATTATTTTAGACCTCTGTCATATCACTGCTGAGCCATCTGTTCTCCAAGCTAAAGAGACCTAGTTGCTTTAGCCTTTCCTTATAGGGAAGTGGTTCCATCCCTTTTATAGTTTTCATCGCCCTTCTCTGTACCTTTTCTAATTCCACTATATCTTTTTTTAGATATGGAGACCAGAACTGCACACATTATTCAAGGTGCGGCCATAACATAAAGCGATACTAGGGCATTATACCATTTTCATCTTTATTTTCCACTCCTTTCCTGATAATTCCTAACATTCTATTTGCTTTCTTAGCCACCACTGCACATTGAGCTGAGGGTTACAACATATCCTCAACAATGACACCTAGATCCTTTTCCTGGGCAGTGACTCCTAACGCAGAACCCAGCATCATGTAGCTATGGTTCAGGTTCCTCTTTCCCACATGCATATCTTCTCACTTGTTCACATTAAACGTCATCTGCCATTTTGACGTCCAGTCTCAGAAGGTCCTCTTACAATTTTTCACAATCCTCCTGTGATTTAACAACTTTGAATATCTTTGTGTCATCGGCAAATTTAATTATCTCACTAGTTATTCCCATCTCTAGGAAGGCTTACAATGACAAGAAGGCTGAAGAGAGGGTAGAAAGTTGTTACCTCTAAATTGCTGCATCCTGATCCGAGAGTTACCTTCGAAAGCTAATCATAAACTACATTACTTTTTTTTTCTTTATGTTTTGGTTCTCTTTATATATTTACAATACAATAAGCCTATTTCTAGACCACATAACCAGGTAGTTCAATGTGGTACACAAAAGAGTTAAAAAAAAAATACAAAAGAATAAACAGGTAGAAAAAAAACTAATTACCTATAAACTTATTAAAAAGATAAGTTTTTAGTTGCTTTCTAAAGTGAAGATATGAATGAGACAGGGAAACCAAGTGCCTGAGATCACTAAAAAGCAAGAACCCTAATACTATATGTATCTACAACTCTGTAACCCCCCAAAATTAATTAATGCCATCCTAGGCAAAAGTATTGTCTGTACTTTCCAGTTGCCCATTTATATAGGCAGTCCCCGGGTTAAGAATGAGTTACGTTTTTAAAGCTGCTCTTAAGCTTGATTTGTATGTAACTCAGAACTTGTAGATTTTAAGATTCTTGCTGCTTACCTCTGCTCCCAGCTGACAAAAGGGCCAACTGTCCCTATCAGTGTTCCCTCTAAGGTACAGCATGCACAACCACACACTGTTCTTAATGTGGCCCTGCATCATTCTGGAATCTGCTACAGGAGAAGTTTAGGAGTCTATGTCACTGGAAATACTGCAAAGTGAAATCAAATGAAGACACAACCACATTCTTAAGTACGAGTTGTACTTAAGTCAGGCGTCTGTAACTCGGGGACTGAATGTAGTATGAAATTGTAACCCATTCTAGGCTGTTTTGGGAGGATGGGCAGAAAACCAAATAAATAGATAAAGTACCATTAGATCTCCATACCTAATGGTACTTTAGGCATGGAACTCTGCTAAAGATATCATCTTTGACAGGTGTAATAATTTTGATACAAAGGTTATCCAGTTTGGTAGCAATTATGTGGCACATTTTCGTATGTTCAGGTATTAAGCTTCTTTTACTTCATAAAAAATTAAGTTGTTTGCTGACCTTTATTATGGGTCTGCCTAATTTTCTTAGTTCTTTTAAGGGGAAGATCTTAATGGGGAAAGGAAGAATGGACAAAAAACTGGGACTTAAAGGAAACAGGGCAACAAAGGAGAAAGAGGGATCCCAGGCTGACAAGCAGCAGACCCAGGATCAGGAAAGGAATGGAAGGATTCACTCTTACATACCTCCTCTGGATACCAATTTCTTCTTATAATCAACACACCTATAATTGTACCCATTTACTTCACACTCAACTCCTTCCCCATCCTTGCTCTCTCCCTACCACCCTCTGATCCTCCTACTCTCCTTTCCCCTCTTCAACCTCTCCATCTTCTCTCATCCTGCCTAGGAGCTAGGAGGACACTAGTTACATAGCGTTTCTCTCCTCTCCTGCCTGAGACTGGAATGCAGCATTTCTATATCCTGGACCCAACAAAGAGAAGAGGATACAGCTCAAGATGCTGTCCTGCCACTGTCTTCCTGCAGAATGGAAAGGCAAGAAGTGGACCACAACTACTCTGACTTCTTCTTAAACCTGAGCCTCATCTCCCACTGCAATTCCATGGGAACTAGCCACTTCTGAGTTAAGGGTGAATTTTGCAGCTCTAACCATAGTATAACAGCATAATAGCATATATAAACAAACAATGAAACTGAAGAAAAATAAAGCTTCTCCTGGTATTTTTTCAAACACTGAAAAGTATAAAGAACCAGATGTCTCATTTAACAACTTTTTAATGTTTATATTATGGTAAAGCAACTGTTGAAATTATAAGAAAGCATTTTGTAAAATGTTGGAGCAGTATCATTTTCCAATCATGCTGAAATTAAGGGCAACTGCTGATAATGGGATGCGCTATACATTTTCCAGTTTCGATGATTTTACACGTCAGCAGTTAGAGCAATTTCTTCTAACTGCTGGAATTCTTGTGGTTCTTAACTCACCAAGTGCCACCATTAGAAAATGTACTCTTGCCTTGTCCCTTGACTTCAACTTAAAAACCAAAAGGAATAAACTCGGATTGTTTTCCTCTAGGGCAGTGCACACTTGAGTATTCACAATACTGAAACTATATTTCTAGTACTGCAAAAACAGGAGACACAGTAGTGGAGAGAAATGGAAGAAAGACGACTCAAAAGAAGAGAAAAGATAGGTGGGATAATAACATAAGAATGGTGAAAAAGGTACAGAGCAGCAACTGCAAAGGTCAAATTTACATCAGTTATGGATATTACATTACATTATTATTTCTATACTACATTACCTTTCAGTTCTATGGGGTTTACAACGCAAAGAAGCTGGGACATTCTCAGGAATTACGGATCATCGTTTATAAGAATTTGTCAAATAAATACATTTTCAAGAGCTTTCTGAAATGTGTATAGGATGCTGCACTAGCTATTAACTGGCTTAATTCTTTGTTTTTGACTGCTGCCTGAAAAGAGAATAATCTAAACTAAACTAAACCTTAGGTTTGTATACCGCATCCTCTCCACAATCGTAGAGCTCGGCACGGTTTACAGGAGCTGGAATAGAAAAGGAGCTCCAATGAAGGGTTATAGGCCTTAGTATAAAAGAATGTTTAGAGGAGCTTAGCATACCAGAGAGGGAGGAAGTATTACATTTTTGAGAATAATCTATTCAAGTACCTTTTGTATCAACAATCCTTGACAGAAGGAACGGCAAAGAATGTCAAAATTCGTTGGGGGCATTTTGAAGTGGCCAATACTCATATATTCCATGTATTAAAAAAGGGAGAAAAAAAAAAGAGCAGCAAGCATGG
This sequence comes from Geotrypetes seraphini, assembly GCF_902459505.1. Classification (NCBI taxonomy): domain Eukaryota; kingdom Metazoa; phylum Chordata; class Amphibia; order Gymnophiona; family Dermophiidae; genus Geotrypetes; species Geotrypetes seraphini. Next base: position 399,761,310 of record NC_047085.1, on the reverse strand, counting down.
TTAATAAGTGAGGGGAAGGAAGCTAACAGAGCTAAACAAAAATCCTTCAGAAAGTGGAAGAAAAGATCTGACTGAAAATAATAGGAGTGTAAACACCAAAAAGTCCAACAGGGTATAAAACAGTACAAAAGGAAGTGGGAACGGACAATGAACGCTCCACTGAAGATCACTGATGTAAAACCAACTTGTTTATTTCATAAGCAGAAGCTGTGGACCCAAATAATAATAGGAAACAGTATAAAGAATAGCAAGTCAAATGCAAGGCACTGATGAAGAAGGCAAAGAGAGACCTTGAAAAGAAGATTGTGTTGGAGGCAAAGACGAATGGTAAAATCTTTTGGGGGTATATTAAAAGAAAAAGCCGGGAAAAGAATCAGTTGGACCACTAGATGACCAAAATGTAAAAGGGGTGCTCAGGAAAGACAAGGCCATAGCAGAGAGATTAGATGAATTCCTTGCTTCATCAAAACCAATGCCAGAAATGGTATTCAATACTGATAAGTCAGAGAAGCTGATGCTGGAAGATGTAAATGAGGCAATTTGACAAACTGAAAAGTTGTAAATCGCCTGGGCCTGACGGTATACATCCCAGAGTACTGTTAGAATTGAAAAATTAACTTGCAGTTATTGTTAATCATTTGTAATTTATCTTTAAAATCCAGCATGGTACCAGAAGAATGGAAGGTGGCCAATGTAGCGCCAGTTTTTAAAAAGAGTTTGAGGTGATTCGGCAAATTATAGACTGGCTAGTTTGACGTTGGTGCTAACCAAAATAGTACAGACAATTATAAAAAACAAAATTAGAGCATACACATAAGCATGGATCAATGAGACAAAGGTATCATAGATTTAGTTGCAGGAAATTTTGCCAAGCCAATCTACTACATTTCTTCGAAGGGCTGTATAAACATGTATGCCATTCAATATTGTCTATCTAGATTTTCAAAAACATTTGACAAAGTGCCTCATGAACGACTTCTGAGAAAACTAGAAAAGTCATGGGATAGGAGATAATGTCCTATTATGGATTAAGAACTGGTTAAAAGATAGAAAACAGAAAGTAGGGTTAAATGGTCAATATTCTCAATGGAGTCTGTTATGGCGTCGCTGCTTTTTAACATATTTATCAATGATCTAGAGATGGGAATAACTAGTGAGATAATTAAATTTGTTGATAACACAAAATTGTTCAAAGTTCTTATGTTGCAAGAGGATTGTGAAAAATTATCTCATACCATGTCAAGTGGTCCAGAACTCCCCCCTCAACCAACTCAGAAATTGCTGAAATTTTTTCAGGGACCTCTAATGAAGATATCCAAAGTTTTGGGGTATAGTCTCAACCAGGTCGAGTTAGAAGCCCCTTTATTTGGGCCACTTTTTTGTATCCGAAGAAGATGTTAAGTGTGGACCCTTCTTGAAACTAGGCCAGTTGACTAGCAGATGACATTTAATGTGAGCAAGTACAAAGTGATGTACGTGGGAAATAGGAACCTGAACTATAGCTACGTGATGCAGGGTTCCACATTAGGAGTCACCGCCTAGGATCAACATTGAGGATATGTTGAAATCCTCAGCTCAGTATGCAGCAGCAACTAAAAGCATAGAACGTTAGGGATTATTAGAAAAGGAATGGCAAACTAAGATGAGAACGCTATAGTGCCCTTATATTGCTCTATAGTGTGGCTGCATTTCACATATGTGCAATTCTAGATGCTGCATCTGAGAAAGAAAAAAAAAAGATAAGGTGGAATTAGAAAAGGCATAGAGAAGGATGACAAAAATGATAAAATGGATGGCATGATTTCCTTATGAGGAAAGGCTAAATAAAGTGTGGGATAGGCACTAGAGAATGACAAGGTGGATTTTACCCACTGCTAGCCACGAGTAGCCGCAGTTAACCTACCAAAACGGTGGAGGGGGGAAAGGTGCTCACTGCAGGTATGGGAACAAGGCCATCCACCGCCCCGTGGAGCGGTGAATAGCCTTGTCCCCGCAGTTAAAGGAGGGAACGCGTGTGGTCAACGATCGCACGCGGCTCCCTCCTTCTTCCTACCTACCCGAATCTATCTATCTCCCTCCCTCCCCTTACCTTCACGGCGTATTTTAAGGTTTGAGACTTGTTGAAAGACGCCGGAGCGTACGTGCAGTCGCGTGCGTGTGCGGGCAGAAGCTTCTCCTCCTTGGGATCTAGCTAGGTACTTGTGACCTGGGTTGGCCACTGCTGGAAACAGGATACTGGTCTTGATGGACATTTGGTCTGTCCCAGTATGACAACTTTTATGTTCTTATGATAAACTGGGAAACTAAACTAAACTAAACTAAACCTTAGGTTTGTATACCGCGCCATCTCCACAAGCGCAGAGCTCGGCACGGTTTACAGAGTTAAAAGGAAAGGAACTACAATACGGGATAAAGGAGAGGGACTAAGAGGAAAGAGAGGGACAGAATACTGGAGAATGGGAGGTGATTAGATTTTTGCCAAGAGCCACGTTTTCAAGTGTTTGCGGAAGGATTGGAAGGAGCTTGAGTTTCTGAGTGGGGATGAGAGGTTGTTCCAGAGTTCTGTGGTTCTAAAGGGGAGAGATGTTCCAAGTTTTCCTGCGCGGGATATACCTTTTATAGAGGGGAATGATAGTTTCAGCTTTTGGGAGGGTCTGGTGGAGTGTGGTTTTGAGGAATTCCAAAAGAGTGGGATAACGGGAGGAAGGATGCCATGTAGGATCTTGAAGGCTAAGCAGGCACATTTAAAGAGGACTCTGGAGTATACTGGGAGCCAGTGAAGCTTGGAGAAGAGTGGGGAGACATGATCAAACTTGCTTTTTGCGAAAATAAGCTTAGCCGCGGCGTTCTGAATAAGCTGAAGTCTATGGAGGTTTTTCTTAGTAAGGCTTATATAGATGGAATTGCAGTAATCCAGTCTAGAGAGGATAGTAGATTGAACGAGGACGGTAAAGTGAGAATGATGAAAGCAGGATCTCACCTTTCTCAACATATGAAGGCAAAAGAAGCATTTTTTTATCAAAGAGTTGAGGTGATCGTTGAAGGAGAGAGAGGAGTCTTTACAAACAACAGAAGGAGAGATGTCACAAAACTGACCAAAGAAAAGATCTTACTAGTCTTTCAATCTAGCACTTTTAAATATTCATCCTATATAATAAAACGCTAGCCGCGCATGCGCACTCCAACTTTCGTGATCTGTAATCCCTGTTCCATGTTCAGTAGGTCCGAGGCCAAGCAGGAGTGCGCATGCTTAAGTCCCCAGCTCCTACTTACACTTGCAGCACTGGCCACCATTGCTGGACTCCCTGCTCTTCGGTAACAGCAGTGGATAGAAGACACCGCTGATCTCCTTTCCTCCGTAGGGGGGGGGGGTCTGGGAGGAGAGGGATCGCGGTCACTCAACGCCCCCACCGAGGAGCCCAGCAACTTTCGCGCCGAAGCAGTAGGCAACAAGTCGACGACTCCCCCCTCCCGCACCAACCGCTGCCACTCCTGTTTGAAGCGGCCTGATGAGGTTCGCGGCCGGCTGTAGCAAACCTCGCAGGCCACTCGCCACATGAAGCATGTTCCCTCTGACGCGATCGCGTCAGAAGGAACATGCTACCATATGGAGAGCGGCCTGCGAGGTTCAATACAGCCGCCCATGAACCTAAGCAGGCCGCTTTGAACAGGAGCGGCAGCGGCGGCAGGAACCATGGATGGATGGAGGCAGGTAAGAACGGGAGGGGAAGCCGAAAAAGAAGGGCTATGGAGCAGGCAAAAAAAGGAGCTGTTTTGGTGGGAGGGTTGTGCTGAGTGCACGAAGCAGGCAGGCAGGGGGAGAGGCAAAGGGGGCTGCTTTGGGGGAATGGTTGTGCTGGGGGCCGACAGCAATCATGGGGGGGAACAGAAGAGGGCCACGGAGCAGGCAGGCATGGCAAAACAGGGGGCCAGAGGGAGAGCGAAAGGGGGCTGCTTTGGGGGGAGGGGTGTGCTGGGGGCAGATAGCAATCAAGGAGGGGGAGGAACAGAAGGGGGCCACGAAGCAGGCAGGCATTAATTATGGGGGAGAACAGAAGGGGGCCACGGAGCAGGCAGGCATTGCACAACAGGGGGAGAGAGAAAGGGGGCTGCTTTGGGGGGATGGTTGTTCTGGGGGCAGAAAGCAATCATGGGGGGGACATTAGGGGGCCATAGAGCAGGCAGGCATGGCACAACTGGGGGCCAGGGGGAGGGAAAGGGGGCTGCTTTGGGGGGATGTTTGTTCTGGGGGCAGACAGCAATCATGGGGGGGAACAGAAGGGGGCCAAGAAGCAGGCAGGCATTGCACAACAGGGGGAGAGGGAAAGGAGGCTGCTTTGGCAAGCAGGAGGGCCAGGGAGACAGACAGAAAGAAAGACGCACAGACAGGGGACCAGGGAGAGACACAGACACAAAGAATGACAGACAGACAGCATCCAGAGAGAAAGCGAGAGAGACAAATAAAAAAACAAAAAACAGACATACAGACATCTACTCTAGCACCCGTTATTGTAACGGGCTTAAACACTAGTTTAATAAAATAATTTTCTTTACTTAGCTACTTTGTTAATCTTCAATTAAATCATTTGTAGTTTTGGTAGGCAAACACATTGCTCCTTTGTACATTTTCTCCTAACCTTTAGAATTTTAAGAATATAAACTTAAGACACCTCAGTGCTTTTAAGGAACCAACAGAAACAGCAAATGATGACACGATTTTGAAAACTGTTTCTATCACTGGACATTACCTTTCACTAATTAATTTCCCCCGAATGCAAAATACACCAACAGCGTCAGAGTCTAATTTGAACACTTCAAACTCCAATTCATCTCCAATGTTCAATCCAAGGTTCTGCCAGTCCTCAACTGACATCGGAGGTGGCTTCGGTATGGAAGCATTGAAACAGCCATGAACCAAACAGCCAATGTGAGTTAAAGCCACTTTGTTGATCACACCCTATGAACACAAAAAATTACCTTCAAATTTTGAGCAGGAAAATGCATAACAAAACCAAGAAGAAAAAAAAAGAAACCATCCTCTTGAATGGCATGGCAACTTCAAATATGTGTGTTTTAGAGGCCAGCTGAATTTCAGTTTCCGTTTTAGTTATGGTGCCAAAACTGGCCCAAAATCCTTTTTCTGCCTGGTTTCGGTTTCAGTCAAAAAGCTGTGGTCATGGTTTTGGACAAAACTGACCACGTATTTTCAATAGAAGCTGAAAATGTATGCTTTTGTCCTGTTTGTCTCCCTCCCCTCTGAATAGAAGTTGCCTTTCTCCCTTGCCTACCCTCAGACCTATCATACAATTCTTGGCAGTGTAGGGATTTAGTCAAGGTAGGAATGATCCCTAGGCATTCTTGCCCTTGCTGACTCTGCTCTGAAAACAGATGTCAACTCCAGTGGCAATCTCATTGGTTTGCTGCCGAGAGATCACAGCAGCCATTTTGATACTAGAGTCAACATGGGCAAAAGCGACTGAGGATCACTCCTGCTCCAACTATACCACAAGGGATTGTAAGGTAGGTGTGTGTGTCCATGTGTGCAGAGGATATTTTGCTTGGAGGTAAATATGGATTTACATTATTATATATTTCTGGTTTGGATACTATTTGGGTAATTCTAAAGAATTCCCAGGTTCTAATAGGTATGATGAAGATGAAGCATTTTTTAATCAAACTTGGGCCATACAGAAGCAAGATTCTATGAGAAAGGAACCTGCAGTGATTATTTTCAAGCACAAAAAATTGGTCAGCTCATAGTATCAGTGAAAAAATAACATTACAATGAAATATAGTTAATATATGTATATTAGAAAATAATTCAGAAATGTATTACTTTTGATTATAGTTTTTAAGAGCATTTAGTCCTCATGTTCAGTAGGATATTTAACTATATCAACATTGGCTTGGAAACCTAAACATGCCAGACTTGTTGCAAAGTTCTTGTTAAAATGGCTCTCTGTGATCAGCCTTCAGGTGCCTGCAGTTCCTGGAAGTGGACAGCAATTTCCTGTGGGTTTAGCAGAGGGTTGCAAACTGCAAGCTCTGACATTCCCTGGCAGACCTCATTGATTCACATTCATACGACAAACTTTAGTTTTCAGTTTTGGCCAAAACCAGGCGACAAGATTCAGCTGAAGTTTCAGTTTCAGCTGAAAGTAATCAGACAGTTTCAGCAGATGTTTTGGTTAAAAAAGCAATTCTGGTTGGCCTCTAGAGCAGTGTTCTTCAACCTTTTTACACCCGTGGATCGGCAGAAATAAAAGAATTATTTTTTGGACCGGCAAACTACTAGGTCTAAAATTTAAAAACCCTGTTTACGCCCCATCTCCGCGAGCTCGGTCCCCGCAAACCATCTGATCCCATCTGCACAAGCTGCAATTATGATTTTATATTGAATGTATTTTATTAAAGTATAAAAAGAAACAATATTCTGAACAATTGTGATTTTATAAAGCACAGTTACTTACCGTAACAGGTGTTATCCAGGGACAGCAGGCATATATTCTCACATGTGGGTGACGTTATCTACGGAGCCCCGATGCGGAAGCATTTTCAAGCAAACTTGATTGAAGATTTAAGTTTGCTCTGCTGCTCCAAGCATGCGTGCCTTCCTGCTCCACTAGGGGGGCCCATCCCCTCGTGGTCTCCAGTTCACTTAACTAGCAAAGAAGCCAACCTCGGGGAGGTGGGCCAGTTGTGAGAATATATGCCTGCTGTCCCTGGATAACACCTGTTACGGTAAGTAACTGTGCTTTATCCCAGGACAAGCAGGCATGATATTCTCACATGTGGGTGACCTCCAAGCTAACTGAAAAGGGATGGAGGTAAGTTGACAATTTAAGCAAATAGATTTTGCAATACCGATTGGCCGAACCGGCCATCGCTTCTGGACAGTGAGTCCAGACAGTAGTGGGAGGTGAAAGTATGAACCGAAGACCACGTGGCAGCCTTGCAGATTTCCTCAATAGGTGTGGACCTGAGGAACGCTACGGAGGCTGCCATCGCTCGGACCTTGTGTCCCATTACTCGACCATGCAGCGCGAGACCAGCCTGAGCGTAGCAAAAGGTGATGCAATCGGCCAACCAGTTGGACAAGGTGCGCTTGGAAACTGGGTGGCCTAACTGGTTTGGGTCGAAGGACAAAAACAATTGTGGGACTTTCCGGTGTGGTTGAGTGCATTGGAGGTAAAAGGCCAACACTCTCTTGCAGTCAAGAGTGTGAAGCGCCACCTTTCCGGGGTGAGAGTGGGGCTTGGGAAAAAACACGGGCAAGACGATGGACTGATTGAGGTGAAAATCAGACACTACTTTAAGCAAGAACTTTGGATGTTTGCAGAGTACCACCTTGTCATGGTGGAAAACAGTGAAGGGTGGGTCCGCTACCAGAGCCTGGGCGGAAGTGAGTGCGAGCAGGAAAATTACCTTCCACGTGAGGAATTTAGGATGGCATTTGTCTAGGGGCTCAAATGGAGGTTTCATTAGTTGAGCCAGAACCACGTTAAGGTCCCAAACCTCCGGAGGGGGTTTGAGAGGAGGGTGGACATTCAGAAGACCCTTCATGAAGCAAGAGACTAAGGGGTGGAGCGAGAGGGCTTTTCCTTCCAGGGGCTGATGAAAGGCCGCAATCGCACTGAGATGTACTCGAATGGAGTTGGTCTTTAGGCCGGAGTGAGATAATTGAAGTAGATAGTCAAGGACCAGAGGGACGGGGACCGACACCGGATCCTGGCTGTGAGAAGAGCACCAGGCTGAGAATCTGGTCCACTTTTGAGAATAGCAGGTTCTCATCAAGGTCTTTCTAGAGGCCTCCAATATCTCCTTGACTGATTGAGACACAGGGAGAGAAGTCAGGGGGAAAGAAACCAAGCATTCAGATGAAGAGATTGAAGATTGGGATGTAACAGCGAACCCTGACTCTGTGATAGTAGAGAGGGAAACCGAGGCAGAGGCAGTGAATCTCTGACACTGAGTTGAAGTAGAAGGGAAAACCAAGGCTGGCGTGGCCAGCGAGGAGCAATCAGGATCAGGGTGGCTTTCACCGGTTTCAGGTGGACCAGCGTCCGCAGGATCAGAGGAAACGGCGGAAACGCGTACAGAAACCTTCCCTCCCAGTCGAGGAGGAAGGCGTCGGCCTCGAGTTGGTCCGGGGAGTGTATCCGGGAGCAGAAGAGGGGCAGTTTGTGATTGTGGGGGGATGCGAACAGATCTATTTGAGGCGTCCCCCACTGTTCGAACACCTGTCGTAGGGTCTGAGAGTGCAGCGACCACTCGTGTGGCTGGAGGAGGCGGCTGAGTCTGTCCGCCAGACAGTTTTGTTCTCCTTGTATGTACACCGCTCGAAGGAAGGTGTTGTTGGAGATTGCCCATTTCCAGAGGCATATGGCTTCCCGACAGAGGGACCAAGACCCTGTCCCCCCTTGTTTGTTTACGTAGTACATTGCTACCTGGTTGTCGGTTCGGATGAGGACCACCCGGTCGTGAAGCAGATGTTGAAAAGCTACAGCTGCAAGATAGATGGCCCGGAGTTCTAGCACGTTGATGTGACAGCGGCGGTCTTCTGCCGACCACATCCCCTGAGTGCGGAGGCCGTCCAGGTGGGCTCTCCAAGCGTACTCCGACGAGTCCGTGGTGAGTACCTTGCTGTGAGGAGGGGCGAGGAAGAGCAAACCTTTGGAAAGATTTGAAGAGTCGGCCCACCAGCTGAGCGGCAAGGAAGGAGTCACTGTCAAGGGACGATCGATCGGGTCCCGGTCTTGACGCCATTGAGAGGCCAGGGTCCATTGAGGGATTCTCAGATGGAGGCGGGCGAAGGGTGTGACATGGACAGTGGAGGCCATGTGGCCCAGGAGAGTCATCATCTGTCGAGCTGATACCGAGGTCAGCAGTGAGATCCTTCGGCTCAGACTTACTAACGCCTCTAGACGCGGAGGGGGGAGGAAGGAACGGAGGCTAACCGTGTCCACCGTTGCCCCGATGAATTGTAGGGACTGTGAGGGGCGTAGTTGGGATTTTGGGAAGTTTATCTCGAACCCCAGACTCTGTAGGTAGATAATCTGTTGGGTCGCTGAGATAACCCCTTCCCTGGACGGGGCTTTGATCAGCCAGTCGTCCAGGTAGGGGAATACCTGAAGACCTTGGGAGCGTAAGGTAGCTGCGACCACCACGAGGCACTTGGTGAAGACCCGAGGTGACGATGCTAGGCCGAAGGGGAGGACTCGGTATTGCAGGTGCAGGTCTCCCACCTGAAAACGCAAGAACTTGCGGTGAGCGGAGTGCACTGGAACATGTGTGTACGCCTCCTTCAGATCGAGGGAGCAGAGCCAGTCGCCCTCGTCGATCAGGGGGTAGAGGGTCGGTAGGGAAAGCATCCAAAATTTTTCCCGTACCAGAAATTTGTTGAGGCGTCTCAAGTCTAGTATTGGGCGAAGGTCTCCCGTTTTTTTCGGTACCAGGAAGTAACGGGAGTAGAAGCCCTTCCCCCGTTGGCCGGGGGGAACCTCCTCCACTGCTCTCAGGTGAAGCAGATCTCGAGCTTCGGAGAGGAGTAGGGGTAGCTGCGTCCGGTTGGGAGGGCAATTCCTTGGGGGGTTGGCTGGAGGGATGGCCCGAAAGTTGAGAGAGTATCCTGATGAGATCATGCCAAGGACCCATGCGTCCGACGTGACTTGTTTCCAGCGAGGGTAAAAGACTTTGAGGCAACCCCCGATGGGAAGGAGGCCTGGAACTATGGCGGAGGGGGCCCGCCCCCTTCCGCGTATCCCGTCAAAAGGACGGGGATGGTTTGGTAGTCGCAGGCGGTTGGGACTTGGGCAGAGCCCGATGGTGGGCTTGCGGACGCCTGGGCGGAGGCCGCGAGAAGGCAGGAGTGGATTTTTGTGGGTAGCGGTGCGGAGGGGCCCTGAAAGGCCTGGACGGGGGCGGTTTAGGCTTTTGCCGCACGAGGGAGGCAAACGAGCGTTCGTGTTCGGAGAGGCGTTTTGTAGCCGCCTCAATAGTGTTATCGAACAGTTCTTTACCCACGCAGGGGAGGTTAGCCAACCGGTCCTGTAAGTTGGGGTCCATGTCGACCAGGCGCAGCCAAGCTAGGCGGCGCATGGCGATAGCAAATGCTGCCTCTCTGGAGGAGAGTTCGAAGCCATCGTAGGCCGCGTGGAATAGATGGAGGCGTAGGTTGGAGAGGGACTCTGAAAGCAGGTTAAACGCTCCTTGGTGGGAGGCCGGTAAGTCAGTCTCAAAGGCTCTCAGTAGTCCAATGAGGTGTTTGAGGTAAGATGTGAAGGTGAAAGTGTAGCTTTGCACCCTAGAGGCCATCATCGCATTTTGATATAGTCTCCTGCCGAACTTGTCTAGGGTTCGGCCTTCTCGGCCTGGGGGGACCGCCGCTGAGACCCTGGAGGGGTGAGCCTTTTTCAAGGAGGATTCTACTAACAGCGACTGGTGTGAGAGCTGCGGTTGTTCAAATCCCGGGAAGGGTACTGTACGGTACTTGGCCTCCATTTTGGAGGGTACTGCTGTGACCATATAGGGGGTCTCCAGGTTCCTGAAGAAAGCCTGTTGGAGTACCGGGTTAGGCGGTAAGCGAAGGGACTCTCTGGGCAGTGATGGCATATCCAGCTCCGCTAGGTACTCCTTAGAGTATCTGGAGTCGGACTGGAGGTCCAAGTCCAAAGCGTGGCCCATGTCCTGGACAAAGCGAGAGAAGGATGGGCGGGATGTTCCCGAGGCCCCGTGCGGGGTCGGTGAACGAGACCTCCGTCGGGTGGAGAAGGATGGGGAGGCTTCCCTCGAGTATCGAGGCTCCTGCTCCGATCCACGCTCCGAGACCGGGGAAGCACTGTGAAAGTGTTCTGGGGTCGTGGATCTCTGACGTCTCGAGGAGCCCCTCGGAGACGATGCCGGGGTTCGGGGTACCAATTGATGTCGAATCGGTGACCTCGAACCGGACTCCCTCGGTGAAAGCCTGAAACCTTGGATCGGAGCCCCGGTCCGAGGGGGAGTTCAGAGGATGCGCGGGTTGGAGAGTGATAGCTCCATCACCCTCAGCGGTCCTGTACGAGGTGTAGGTGAACGGCCTCGTAGAGTGGGAGAACCCCGGGCCTTCTTGGAGGTACGGCGGTTCGAGGTTTCCGTCGGTTTAGCACGACGTTTTGCCCCGCGGCGGTCTGTGGAGGGAGAGCGCCTAGGGTATCTCGGCGAGGAGTCCGAGGAGGATGGGATGCGGCGAAGCTTGTGCGTTTTTCCCCGGGGTGGCTCGACGCGAGGCTCAGGCTGGTCTGGCACATGCGGGGTCGAGGTCGAGGCCGGTTGTAGGTGGGCCATTGCAGCGGACAGCTCCGATGAGATCATCGCTCGGAGTAGGTCCTGGAAAACGAGCACGGACAGCATCGAGGGCATGTCCACTGCCTCGGTGCGCTCCACCGGGGGCGACCTCGTATCAGAGTATTCCCGTGTGGTGGAGGCACGGCCCGAAGGCTTGGAGGGCTTCGCTGGGGCTGTAAGCATGGGACTTCCGCCATGCGTCGCCGGTGTCCCCGAGGCTGGCTTCTTCGCTGTTACGGGACCTGAAGAGGGAAGAGGGGACTTACCCAGAGCCGAGGCTTTCTGTTGTCCCGAGGACTTCGGATTCGAGTCTCGAGGCGATGCCGAGGTATTCGGGGCCGAGGTCAAGGCCGGGGCCGACCTCGAGGCTGAGGTAGAGGGTTGGTCGGCGGCGAAGAGATCCGCCATGCGGGCTTTTCTTCGGCGGAGGGCCCGGTTCTGGAAAGTAGCACACTGGGGGCAGGAGTCGGTTGGATGAGCGGCCCCCAGGCAGAGGATGCACCGGCGATGCGGGTCTGTGATGGAAAGAAGCCGCTCGCACCGGGTGCACTTTTTAAAGCCGGTCAAAGGCCGGGACATAGAATCAAAACTGGCTGCGGCTCGAGTAGCCACGCGGCCACGGGGACCCGGAAGCCTCTGGGTCGGTCAAAAACGAAGCAGGAACAAGTTGAAACAAGAAAAATTTGCGCACAGCGACTTAATCGAGAAAAATAAGAAAAAATCGCGGTGCTAGAAGGCAGTTGGGGCAGAGCCTGAAAAAACACGACTTCTAGGCTCAGCGGAAAATTTTGGAGACCACGAGGGGATGCGCCCCCTAGTGGAGCAGGAAGGCACGCATGTGTGGAGCAGCAGAGCAAACTTAAATCTTCAATCAAGTTTGCTTGAAAATGCTTCCGCATCGGGGCTCCGTAGATGACGTCACCCACATGTGAGAATATCATGCCTGCTTGTCCTGGGATAAATATAAATATATAGAGCATGGACCAACAAAACCCCTGTCTCCCCTCCCCTTCACATATATCCCCTCTACTATCAAGAAAACTAAACAAGCCAAGTTATTATAGAATGCTACATAGAAATATCATGCTAACAGAATACTGCAGTCCCCAGTTATGTCTCTAGTAGGATATATATTTCAAATCTGATATATTCTAATGACAAAAAAGAAATAAAATTATTTTTTTCTACCTTTTGTTGTCTCTGGTTTCTGCTTTCATCTTCTTTTCACTCTTTTCCTTCCAGCATCTGCCCATTCCATCCAATGTCTGCCCTCTCCCCCTTCCATATGTATCTGACTTCTTTCTATGCCCCTCTTCCCTGTCCATCCAGCCTGTTCCTCCTCTCTCCTTTTTACATCATTCATTCCAGCTTCACTGCCTTCTTCATTTTTATCTCTCCTACACCATATCTAGCATCTTTATCCCTCTCTCATTTCTCTGCTGACCCCCTTTCCAGCATCAATGTCTCTCTACTTTCTCATTCCTCTCTCTCCCCTTTCCCTCATCTGATCTCTCCATTTCACCCTGACCCCTTTCCCCTCCTGTAATCTCCCTGTCAGCTGTTTCCTTCCTTTTTTCTTTCTCCCTTCCCTCCTCCCTCTATCCAACATTAACTCTCTTCCCATCCCTTTCCCTCCTCCCCTCCCAGCAGCATCTCTCCTTCTTCTCCCTTCCCTCCTCCCTCTATCCAACATTAATTCTCTTCCCATCCCTTTCCCTCCTCCCCTCCCAGAAGCATCTCTCCTTCTAACTCCCTACAAGTCCAGTAACAGCTCTCTCTTTATCCAGCAGCTTCCCAGCCTCCTACAGTGGCTCCCTCCCCTTCCAGCAGTTCTCAGTACTTGCCTGCAGGAAGTTGCCGGTAAAGCACTGCCCTGGCAAGTAGGAGAGCTGGTGGGAGGGGAGACAGCCACTGTGAAGGCTCCCCAGGATCTTGTTCGCACACGCTTACCATCTCCCTCCACCTGCACCTGAATCTGCAGCTCTCTCCGTTCTACTCGCAACTTCCCCGCGGCTCTCTTCAGCAACTCGGCAGGGGCGGCGATCGAGACAGGCTGCCGACGTCGGGACCTTCACTCTCCGAGTCCCGCCTATTTTGTTTCAACTTCCTGTTTCCGAACAGGCGAGACTCAGAGAGGGAAGCCTGTCTTGCCTGACGTCGGCAGCCTGTCTTGATCGCCTGAGGCTGGGAGGAACATTAGTCGAGAGGAACCGCAGTCGGCAGGAAATTTAACTGCCGACTTGATCTCGCCAGCCCTGCGCGAACCGGCAGAAATTTTCTGCGGACCGGCGGTTGAAAAACTGTGCTCTAGAGAACATAAAAACATAAGAATTGCCGCTGCTGGGTCAGACAAGTGGTCCATCGTGCCCAGCAGTCCGCTCCCATGGCTGCCCTTAGGTCAAAAACCAGTGACCTGAGTCTAGCCTTACATGTGTACGTTCTGGTTCAGCAGAAGGTGTTTCCCCCTATAACAGCCTCCTGAATCATAACAATTCGTGTACCAATTTGGGCTTCCTTACAGCATAGCAACAGAAATATGGCAACTTAAGCCACTTTCTCTTTCTGTGCAGCTTGAGGTTAGAGTTTGAACCATGTGGCACTATGGAGTCCCATACAGTTCAAAGGCACATACCAAACCTCAGTTGCACAGAAAAGGAAGCAGCCCAAGGCACTGTGCTACTCCAGCTTTGTTAATGCTGTAAGAAATTCAAAGTCATGCATGTGGTGATATCTCTACACCCTCTCCCTACCACTGTCTTAAGTCTCCTGTGGCAATTCAATAGTGAATGGAAATTTTGTGAGGAGGACTGGGATTTTTCACAGAATTTCTCAGGGAATCATGAGAAGCAAGTCTGTCTAAATGTAATGGCCACAAGTTGGGCCCTAGGTATTCAGGTTGGGCCAGCAGCTGAATAGAAAGTAGAGTGAATTCTGATGATGATTTTTTGTTTGCTTGTTTCTTCAACACCACAGGCCATACTGATAAAGGACCGCATCATCGATCACCTTGACGGACACAAACCGATGAGGACTAGCCAGCATGGTTTTAGCAAAGGAAGATCTTGCTTGACAAACTTGCTGCACTTATTCAAAGGAGTAAATAGGCAGATGGAAAAGGGTGACCCGGTCAACATCGTATGTCTAGATTTTGAGAAGGCGTTCGAGAAGGTCATAGAAACATAGAAGATGATGGCAGAAAAGGGCTACAGCCCATCAAGTCTGCCCACTCTGCTTACCCACCCCCTGTCTATGCCCTAATGACCCAATTTCCTTATCTTGACCCTAGTAGGGATCCCACATGGGTATCCCATTTATTCTTAAAGTCTGGCACGCTGTCTGCCTCGATCACCTGCACTGGAAGCTTGTTCCAATGATCAACTACTCTCTCTGTGAAGAAATACTTTCTGGTGTCGCCATGAAATTTTCTGCCCCTGAGTTTGAGCGGGTGCCCTCTTGTGGCCGAGGGTCCCTTGAGAAAGAAAATATCATCTTCCACTTCGACACGTCCCGTGAGGTACTTAAATGTTTCGATCATGTCTCCCCTCTTCCTACGTTCCTCAAGAGTGTAGAGCTGCAATTTGTTCAGTCTCTCTTCGTACGAGAGACCCTTGAGCCCCGAGATCATCCTGGTGGCCGTCCGTTGAACCGATTCAATTCTGCGCACATCTTTACTGTAATGTGGCCTCCAGAACTGCACACAGTACTCCAGATGAGGTCTCACCATGGCCCTGTACAACGGCATTATGACTTCAGGCTTTCGGCTGACGAAACTTCTATTGATACAACCCAATATCTGCCTTGCCTTAGATGAAGCCTTCTCCACTTGATTGGCAGTTTTCATGTCTGCACTGATGATTACTCCTAAATCTCGTTCTGCTGAAGTCCTAGTTAAAGTTTCTCCGTTCAAGAAGTACGTCCTGCATGGATTTCCGCTTCCGAGGTGCATGACCTTACATTTCTTAGCATTGAAGCCTAGCTGCCAGGTTGAGCACCAACTTTCCAATGTAAGCAGGTCCTGCGCCATATAATTCTGTAAACTGCATTCACTTATTATATTACATAGTTTGGCGTTATCGGCGAATAGTGTTATTTTACCTTGAAACCCTTGAGTCAGATCCCCTATGAATATGTTGAAAAGGAGTGGACCCAGGACCGAGCCCTGCGGCACTCCACTGGTCACCTCCGATGTTTTAGAGAGGGTACCATTAACCACCACCCTCTGAAGTCTGCCACTCAGCCAATCATTGACCCATGCAGTTAGTGTCTCTCCTAACCCCATCGATTCCATCTTGCTTAGCAGCCTGCGGTGTGGGACACTGTCAAAAGCTTTCCTGAAGTCCAGGTACACGACGTCCAAAGACTCTCCCAAGTCCAACTTTCTTGTTACCCAGTCAAAGAAGCTGATGAGATTGGATTGGCAGGACCTACCCTTGGTGAATCCATGCTGACTGGGATCCCGAAGATTCCCTTCATTCAAGATCTTGTCCAATTTGCTTTTAATTAGTGTTTCCATGAGTTTGCACACTATTGATGTGAGACTCACCGGTCTATAATTCGCAGCCTCTGCCCTGCAACCCTTTTTATGCAGAGGAATGACATTAGCTAATTTCCAGTCCAGGGGAACTTTCCCCTTACTTAGGGAGAGATTGAATAGCTCAGCCAACGGTTTCGCCAGGACATCGTTCAATTCTCTGAGCATTCTTGGGTGCAAATTGTCTGGTCCCATGGCTTTGTTCACCTTGAGTCTTGCCAGTTCACTGTAAACTTCACCTGGTGTGAACTCAAAATTCTGAAACGGGTCTTCTGTGCTTTGTGTTGCCTTCAACTGGGGACTGTGTCCCAGTGCCTCACAGGTGAAGACTGAGCAGAAGTATTCATTCAGTAGTTCGGCTTTATCGGAATCTGCTTCCACATAACTTCCATCCGGTCTTTTAAGGCGTACTATCCCGCCTGTGTTCCTTTTTCTGTCACTAATATACCTGAAGAAGGATTTGTCCCCCTTTTTAATGTTTTTTGCCAGAATTTCTTCCACTCAAAGTTTTGCCTCCCTAACTGCCATTTTGACCGCTGTAGACCTGGTCCTATATTCTACTTTTGCCTCTCTTTTCTCCGTGCGCTTGTAGGAGAGAAACGCTTTTTTCTTCTCCTTAATGAGGTGCGAGATCTCCGCGGTGAACCATTGGGGTTTATTGTTTCTTTGTCGTTTATTTACTGATTTTATGAAGCGGCTATACTTTTTTATTTACTGATTTTATGAAGGTTCCGCATGAACGTCTACTTTGAAAAATTGTGAGCCATGGAATCGAGGGTAATATACTCACGTGGATTGAAAACTGGTTGGTAGATAGGAAACAGAGTGATCCGGTCGACACTGTATATCTGGATTTTCAGAAGGCGTATAACAAGGTCCTGCATGAACGACTACTTTGAAAAATTGCGAGCCATAGAATTGAGGGTGAAATACTCACGTGGATTAAAAACTGGTTGGCAGATAGGAAACAGAGAGTGGGGGTACATGGACAATACTCGGACTGGAGAAGCGTCACGAGTGGAGTGCCACAGGGTTTGGTGCTTGTGCTCTTCAACATATTTATAAACGACCTAGAAATTGTCACAACGAGTGAGGTGATTAAATTTGCGGATCATACAAAGTTATTCAAAGTAGTGAGGACACAGAAGGATTGCGAAGACTTACAACGAGACAAACACACTCGAGGAATGGGCCGCAAAATGGCAAATGAGGTTCAACGTGAATAAGTGCAAAGTGATGTCGGTAACAAAAATCATATGCACGAATACAGGATGTCCAGTGCTATACTCGGAAAGAGCACTCAGGAAAGAGTCTTGGGAGTACTTCTAGACAAGTCAACGAAACCATCTGTGCAATGCACAGCGGCGGCGAACAGGGCAAACAGAATGCTAGGAATGATTAAGAAGGGGATCACAAAAAGATCTGAAAAGGTTATCATGCCATTGAACCAGGCCATGGTACGCTCCCACCTGGAATACTGGGTCCAACACTGGTCGTTGTACATGAAGGACATAGTACTACTCAAAAGGGTCCAGAGAAGAGCAACAAAAATGGTTAAGGGACTGGAGGAGTTGCCTTACAATGAGAGGCTAGAGAAACTGGGCCTCTTCTGCCTTGAAAAGAGGAGACAGAGGGGACATGATAGAAACATTCAAGATATTGAAGGGAATTGACTTAGTAGCGAAAGAGAGATTGTTCACCCTCTCCAAAGTGAAGAGAACGAGAGGGCATTCACTAAAATTAAAAGAGAATAGTTTCCGTATAAACGTAAGGAAGTTCTTCACACAGAATGGTAGCAATCTTGAACACTCTTCCAGAGGCTGTTATAGAGGAAAGCACCCTTCGGGGATTCAAGTAAAGGTTGGATATGTTCCTGCTGGAACAGAACATACGCAGGCAAGGCTAGACTCAAATGGGGCACTGGTCTTTGACCTAAGGGCCACCGCGTGAGCAGACTGCTGGGCACGATGGACCACTGGTATGACTCAGCAGCAGCAAATCTTATGTTCTTATGAATTCTCCACAGAACTGCCTACCCATGCTAGCATGCAAAAGAAATCTGTTACATGTAACTAATCTTTGCAAGGCTTGCCTGCCACTGATCAAAGATTGTTTTTCTGAATTTCAATTTGTTCCACTAATGAATTAATTTTGGACAGATTAAATACCCCAAAATAATTATAAAATTTGCATAACATACTATTTTTCAAGATATAGTTTAGTATTCATCTACAGTCTTCCCTTTTCATGCCTATTATCAGATCACAAAAACTAGATGGCAACCAAGCTATGACTCACCACAAGCCTGTGATGTTTCTTAGGGCGAAAGATGACAAAATCTGCTTCAATACTGAGATGAATATAGCCTTGATCATCGTAAATATCCCCCAGTTCGCCTACTATTTTGACGTTGTCGTAAGCAACTGGAACACCTTTAAGTCTACAGTTTGAAAGAAATAGATAAAATTTAATCATAATGTTTCAAAACATTTCATTTAAACCCCTAATATGCTATAAAGTCATACATTTTTCTCCCACACTCCACCAGAAGATACCATATCTTACAGCATACTAAATACCGTATATACTCAAATATAAACCGAGGTGACCTTTTCCCCCTCAAAAAGGGGAAAAAAGGTTGACACAGATAGAAACAGATTAGAAATTTGGGTGATCCTGGTGAGCCAGTCTACAAAAACTAGGCATCTTGCCATAAGTTTTAAAAAGGTTTTTTAAACTTTAAATATTTTTATTACCACAAAACCACACATTTTACAGCAACAGCAGTTTAAACAATAGGGGGCTCATAATCAAAACAAAAATACGTCCAAAACCACGCCTAAGTCAGCACCTGGACAACCTAAAAGACAGGACCGTCCGAATGCCGATAATCGAGGTTTTGAACATATCCAGGGATTTTTTTTTAGGCCCTATCCATATCCAAAGACTTTTTAGGCCTCAGAATCCCACTGTGTGCCCAGAGCTGAAAGGGGTGTTTTTGGAGAAGCGTTTAGGGCAGGATGTGTGTACCGACCTAGACTTAGTCATCCTGTAGCGATAATCGAAGGTTTGACAAGACTTCCTGGACGGAACTTACATATTATGACTTAGGCGATCCAAAATCGGGTATAAGTGCCCAAAATGTATCAACAGATAACTACTGCAGAGACCAGGTAAAGACCTCACACACATTCCCCCAGTGATTATTGACCCCCCACACTGCCATAAAAATCAGAATAAAAACGTATATACCTGCCTCTGGAACATAAGCATCTAGCATAGGAAAGGTGCACAGAACTGCCTTAAGTAGTCTGGGAGGTGGGCTAGTGAAACATAGAGGAGGACTCAGGCACATAAGCCACTCTAACCACGACATTCATGGTAGAAAATGCAAACCCACCCCAAAAAAACTCAAACCCTACTGTACTGCAACATAGTTGCCACCTGCAGCCAAAAGAGCTATTGGAGTTGTAGACAGGTGAATATAGTGGGTTTTGGGGAGCTCATAATGACCTGCCAGAGAGTTTTGGTGAGATGTTTATGTGGCACCCTTTTTGTGAAGTTCACAGCAGTGCCCTGTAAGGTGCCTCACTACTCTGTTACCATGTCTGGGTGGCCAGTCCATCACTTTGCTGGCCCCTCCCATGTCCAAAAGGCCTTGTTATGGGCGTTTGGGACTTCAACAAATTTTTGGACGAGAATGTGGTATAAAGATAGACGACCTGGCGGTCTGGAAGATCAAACAGCTGGATGTAGAAGACGATTTTCAAAAAATATATATATTTGGGACGTATTTTTTTGAGAAAGGACTTTGCTGACTTTGGGCGACTAGCACCTTAGGCCCAAAACGGACTTAGACGTGTCTTTTGATTATGCCCCTCTATCTGTAAATCTGTTTAGATAAACAGTCCCCTCAACCATAACCTCCCTGTGGCAGTTCAAAATTGGAGAGAAGTAGAAAAATGAGTGTAGGAAGGTATCAAGTGCCTCGTTCCACCAAGGAAATCTAAACATGTAAGAAGTGTAAGAGCTGGGCTGCCAAATTAGGGACTCAGAGGGGAGCTGGGTCCTCTTCCCCACATGTCATGGAGGAAAAAGGAAAGGGCAAGGAGACCTTTTCCCTGAAGGACAGTGAAGCATCAAAGTCAAAACTTAGCTTAATACCACAGTGCACAAGGTGCCATAAGAAACAGATCCACCAGCACCCCTCACTCACACCCCCTTCCCCAGGTTCACCAGCACCCCCTACTCTTACCCTGTCTCCAGGTCTAGCAGCATCCCTTACTCTCATCCTCTCCCCAGGTCCCAACAGCACCTTTCTCTCACATCCCCTCCTCCTGACCTAGCAGCACTCCCCATACTTTCACCCCCTCCAAATATCCAGCAACATCCTTCACTCGCCCCCTCCCCCACAGTCCAGCAGCACCCCTTGTTCTACCCACTCACACATCTAGCAACAGCCCTTACTCCCCCCCCCCCCAGGGCCAGCAGCACTCCTTCTCAACCTCTCCACCCTCCCCCCCCCCCACTCCAGCAGCACTGCATCTTGGGAACCTCTTCCCAAGATGATCTGTGCCTTTGCCATCCATGCGGCTGCCCCCCTTTGCTGGCATCACACTTACCCATTCAGTGTAGAAGAAAAGCTGCTGCCACCAATTCTGCATCCTGATCCAGTGTGGGGCCTTCAACATCTGTGCATGTTCAAGGTCTGCCAGCTCCCACAGTCTCTGAGAATCTCAAGAGGGGCAGAAGCTGACAGGCTTTGAACATGCATGCACAGATGCTCAAGGCCCCACGCCAGATCAGCATACAGCATTGGCGGCAGCAGTTTTTCTTCAAAAACCAAATGGAGCAGGGGAACACGAACGGAGGGCAACTGCAAAAATCATATTGGGGATGGGAGGATTTCGGTGCCAGTGTTCATCAGGGAGGAACACAGGGGGTATGTAACTACAGTGCTGGTGGTTATCAGGGGTTAAAGAGAGGTCAGCAGGCTCAGTGATCGGGTGGTGGCTCAAATATAAACACAGACCCACTGTTTTTGGGCCAGTTTAAACACCACAATTTATTTATGTACTACCTACAGTCTAGGTGGGTTCCAGTATCAAAAACATTCATATAGTTCCATAAAATCAACAAACATTCATTATCTGCATATCTATAAATATATGGACACAAACAGCATTCACAGTTTACATGTATATGGCGGGCACATGTTCAAAGCAACATGAGAATTGTTTCTACCTCTTAAATATAAGTATCAAAAAAAAGTTGAGTCTTTCAGCTAAACACATCTGGATTTAAATATTATTAATCTCCTTTCCAACACTAGGTCAAATGCAATTCAGGTACGGTAAGTATTACATAAGAACATAAGAATAGCCTTACTGGGTCAAACCAATGGTTCATCAAGTCAAGTAGCCCGTTCACACAGTGGCCAATCCAGATCACTAGTACCTGGCCACAACCCAAGGAGTAGCAACATTCCATGCTTCCCCCATGTCTTTCTCAATAATAAGACTATGGACTTTTCCTCCAGGAAATTGTTCAAAACTTTCTTAAAACCAGCTACACTATCCGCTCTTACCACAACCTCCGGCAATGTGTTCCAGAGCTTAACTATTCTCTGAGTGAAAAAATATTTCCTCCTATTGGTTTTAAAAGTATTTCCCTGTAACTTCATTGAGTGTCCCCCTAATCTTTGTAATTTTTGACAGAGCGGAAAAAAAAAAAAAAAATGACCCACTTGTACGTTCTATTCCACTCAGGATTTTGTAGACTTCAATCATATCTCCCCTCAGCTATCTCTTTTCCAAACTGAAGAGCCCTAACCTTTTTAGTCTTTCCTCATACGAGAGCAGTTCCATCCCCTTTATCATCTTGGTCGCTCTTCTTTGAACCTTTTCTAGTGCCGCTATATCTTTTTTGAGATCAGGACACCAGAAATGAACGCAATACTCCAGATGAGGTTGCACCATGGAGCAATACAGGGGCATTATAACATTCTTAGTCTTGTTAACCATCCCTTTTTTAATAATTCCTAGCATCTTGTTTGCTTTTTTGGCCGCCACCACAAATTGGGCGGAAGGTTTCATTGTATTATCTAAGATGACACCCAGAGCCTTTTCTTGGGCGCTAACCCCCAAGGTGTATCCTACCATCCTGTAGCTACGATTCAGGTTATTCTTCCCAATGTGCTTCACTTTGCATTTGTCCACATGAAATTTCATCTGCCACTTGGACGCTCAGTCTTCCAATTGCCTAAGGTCTGCCTACAATTTTTTCACAATCCGTATGCGTTTTAACAACTTCATCTGAAAATTTAATCACCTCGCACATCATTCCAATTTCCAGATCATTTATAAATAAGTTAAATAGCACCAGTCCCAGTACAGACCTCTGCAGCACTCCATTGCTTACTCTCCTCCATTGAGAACAATGACCACTCGCTCCATTAAATAAATAAAATAATAATTTTAAAATGGTTTTGTGTGTTTATTCAGGTTCCCTTCTTCTAACACAGTATTACATTGTTTAAAGATCAGAAACCATTCAGTGTTATATTTATGTAACAGGAAAAATCTAGAGGGTGTTTTTTTTTTTACATAACAGTACAACAAAATATCCACCACACACTGAGCCCTTCTCTGAAAACTCTATGAAATCCACCCATTCCCATCTGAACATAATACCAGAATGTTTATTTATATCCTCATCTCTTCCAGTTTAGACTATTACTGTAACCAGTCTTTTCTGACTCTGCTGCAAACTTATTTTCCTCACGCACCATATGATCACATACCACATATAAAATGGCCCAAAATCGGGGTCTTGGTTTTTATTAGAGTTTCTCCCCCCCTCCCCTCCTGACCTGCATGCTGCTGTCCATGCCTCCATCTGCACACTGCTTTTCACCCCCCCTCCTCTCATCCGTCCCCAAAATGACCAGTGCTGCGTTTTGCACCCAGACAACTACACCTCCGCCCCCAACGGGAATTGCACTCCCCGGCAGTGAAAAAGCTGCCAGTGATCCTTCATATTTGGTCGTTTTGGGGCCTTGAGCATCTGCATATGCTCAAATCCTGCCAGCTCCTGCCCTGAGAATCTCAGAGTCAGCGGGAACCAGCAGTCCTTGAGCATGCACAGATGCTCAAGGCCCCACACCAGCCCGACCCAGAGGATTATTGGCAGCTTTTTCAGTGGCAATAAGTGTAATGCCAGTTGAGTAGATGTCCAAGTGCATGACAGCCGTCTGGTCATCTTGGGGGAGGAGGTGTGGAAGGGGGGAGGACAGCATATCAACCTTTTGTGGACAAGATTTTTCTAGCTTGAGTTATAATGTGATATTGATGGATACACTCAAAATCTTGAAGCTAGTTCTCATTCTCCTAGTTCACTGTGTGGTCAAAGAATGGCCCAATTTCGATTTTTATTATAATTCAAGATCTGTGTGTCTTGAATTTCCAGAAGCCACAGAACCACAAAATGCATGAGCAAACGCTGTTGCTTCTTGTATAGGCAGTGGACTGAAACAGCACAGAAAAATTCCAGGGCAGTGACAGATGAGACAAGGAAACAAACTGCAGTGCATGAAAGGAATAGATAAGCATGCACTAAGTGGCTATTCAAATGGGGTAAGCACCGAGAGCTTTGCTGTTTGAAAACTTATTGGCTCATGGTATTCTGGATTAGAAAGTTATATGCGAGTCTTAAACTAGATCAAGTTAGTACAGTATTCTGTTTATGAAAGGTTAAACAGAGAAAAGAAAGCTAGGACAAAAGCGGCTCTCAAGAATGTGTTACTATTCTATAATTTGACCCTATTCCTCAAAATGGGACCACAAAGTTTTCTCATCACCCTGGTACATTTCCATAACTGCTTTTCAATGAAACAAAGTTTGAGCTTGCTTGAGAAAATGATCAGTGGGTTAACAGATACCACACTTCTGATTAGACCAGTGGACTCTGCTCCACCCATCTTGTCCCTATCTAACATCTGTACTTATGGCAAGGACATCTATTCTTTGTATAGTGGCTCATCATGACAGCTCAAATTTCTATCCTTCGTTTATATTCAAGTCAACCTTTTTTCTCCTTTTTTTTGGGGGGTGGGGGAGGGAAATGTTACCCTGGTTTACATTCAGGTTGTTTTATATTTGAATGTATACCGTAATCCCTTTTCTTTAATCAGATCTCCGTTTCCCTAGCCAATTCTACATAAAATTTGAACTAAAAATGCATTCACTTTGCAGTCCCTCCCTCTCACATTTCCCCTTACAACTTTCTACATAAAAATTTTTCTCAGTGTGCAGGCTGAGGTTAAGAGTGGCCTAGTGATAAAGCTGCTACCTCAGCACCTGAGGTTGTTGGATCGAATCCCAGAACTGCTCCTTGTGTCCTTGGGCAAGTCACTTAATCCTCCACTGGCCCAGATTCAAAATAAGTACAGTCAAACATCGGTTTGTGAGTAACCCAGTTTGCGAGTGTTTTGCAAGACGAGCAAAACATTCTCGCAAAACTTGTCTCGCAAACCGAGTGTTGACTCAATTTGCGAGTACCCCCTCCCCTCATGCGAACCGGCACCCCCCGCCCGAACAACTTGAACTTACACCCCCCCCCCCCCCCGTCTGGCACCGGCACGCAGCCCACAGGACGTGCCGGTGCCGCTTGAAGATCTTCCTGTCTTTGCTGGGCCTTGAGCATGCTTCTGCGTATGCTCAAGGCCTTCTAATTCTCCCTCTCGCCGAGAATCTCAGCGAAAGGGAGAATTAGAAGGCCTTGAGCATGCGCAGATGTATGCTCAAGGCCCGGCAGAGGCAGGAAGATCTTCAAGCGGCACCGGCACATCCTGTGGGCTGCGTGCCAGAGCCAGATGAGGGGGGGGGGGGTAAGTTCATGTTGTTCGGGCGGGGGGTGACAGTTCACGGGGGGGGGGGAATGTATCAAACCGAGTTTCCATTATTTCCTATGTGGAAACTCACTTTGATTTACGAGTATTTTGGTTTACGAGCATGCTTCTGGAACGAATTATGCTCATAAACCAAAGTTCCACTGTACCTGTATATATGTGAACTGCTTTGAATGTGTAACAATAAAAAAGGTGGTATACAAGTCCCCTTTCATACCCTTCCCTGTCCATTGCTAAATTTTAATTCTGTTTCCTGGCTTGCCAAACACCCAGAATAGCCTCCTGAATGCATATACCATTCCACACACCATCCCTTTTTTAATAATTCCTAGCATCTTGTTTGCTTTTTTGGCCGCCACCACAAATTGGGCGGAAGGTTTCATTGTATTATCTAAGATGACACCCAGAGCCTTTTCTTGGGCGCTAACCCCCAAGGTGGATCCTACCATCCGGTAGCTACAATTCAGGTTATTCGTCCCAATGTGCTTCACTTTGCATTTGTCCACATGAAATTTCATCTGCCACCTCTTCCCTGGTTTAAATGTAGCATCTCTCCAGGGTCACTTCTAAAACTTAAAATCTATTCTTTCCAGATATGGCTATATTTTTTGCCCATACAGTGCTCCTCTAGAGGAATTTTCACTGGCCAACTGCTTTACCTTAAAGATTATGGGGTCTTTATGGGCTCCTGGCCATTTAAAAAGCTTGTGCAGGACTATCCAAGAATATTCAGTGGCACTTAACCAGTGCTGAATATTCCCTCTAACCACCTATGCTAGTTTGCGAGTTGTCTGAGGGTGCAGTTATATCCAGATATTCAATACCAGGAGCCACGCATGCCCTAGAATTAAATATCCAGGGTTAGTTTGGCCCACAGATAAAAGCAGCTGCCAGCTATTTACTACCATGAACTAAGTATCAAGCTCTATGTCTTTTCTAGGCTTTTCTCCCATCTACCTTATCCTATATAATAAAAGGCTAACTCGCGCATGCGCAGTCCTATTTTCGTGTTCCGTGCGCTGTAGGTCTGTGGCCGAAGGAGTGCGCATGCGCGCGAATACGTCACCACCCGATCGCCTCCACAAGCCGGACCGCAGCCAGACGACGTTCTCCGTTTCTCCTGTCGCCGCCGCCGATCTCCGTTTCTCCTTTGCCGCCCACCCCCTTCTCTTCCCGCGGGTCCGAATGGCGATTCAAGCAGCGTGTACATCAGTCTCCACACGCTGCTTCGGGCCCTTCTACTGCCCTGATTTGCTCTGCCGCGTCTCTGATGATGTCATCAGGGACGTGCCAGAGTAAATCAGGGCAGAAGGGCCCGAAGCAGCGTGTGGAGACTGATAAAAGCGCTGCTGGAATCACCACCTTTGTAGTCCGGCCCGCGGGAAGGGGAAGGGACAGGGGCGGGTAGAGGAAACGCTAATGCTGCTGCACAGGGAACTGGTGGGGGGGGGGAGGGAAATGGAGGGGAAGGGAATGCTGCTTTGGACGGACAGACAGACAGAGAGAGGAAGGGAAACACAAAGAAAATAAGAAATACACAGGGGCAGGTGCTCAGGGAACTGGTGTGGGGGGAGGGAAATGGAGGGGGATGGAATGCTGCTTTGGACAGACAGAGAGAGGAAGGGAAACACAAAGAAAATAAGAAAGACACAGGGGCAGGTGCACAGGGAACTGGTGTGGGGGGAGGGGGATGGAATGCTGCTTTGGACAGACAGACAGAGGGAGGAAGGGAGACAGAAAGGAAAGAAGAAAGACACAGGGTCAGGGAGATACACAGAAAGACAGACAGGCAAAGGGGGCCAGGGACAGACAGACAGAAAGGACAGCGGGAGGTAAAAGGAAGGGAAAATGGACAGGGGGAGCAGGCAAGGGGTGGTGATGGACAGCCAAGGAAAAAGAAAGGCAGAAAGAAAGAAAGCGGCTAAGGAGAGAGAGAGAAAAAAAGACAGACACACACACATATGTTCTAGCACCCGTTAATCTAACGGGCTTAAAGACTAGTTCTACTATAAACTTCAAGAGTCAAGAACAGTACTCTATAGTATGTCTGTGAAGTGCTGCATTTATCTCTGATGGCGCTATAAAAAACAGTAATTTGATTTAACTCACTTCTCTTGTTTACAAGACTCCAGAGCTATATGGTAACTATAAATTACTCTTTGGCACCTTATATTATCCTTCTAGCTTCATAGAAGATAATGGCTTGGGAGCTGGCTGAGCGGTCAATTTCTGGGAGAAGTTAGTTAATTGGGGAGAAGAGGGATAGTGGGAGATAACTGAAGGGGAGAGAAAAGACAAGGTGGGGGAGCGCGAGACTAAGTGATCACAGGTTGGGAGAATGGGCAGGGATGGCCTTACAGTGATGTTTGGAGGGCCAGATTCGCTAAGCTCATTTTTTCCCCAGATAGCACTAGTCATCTAGAAACCTGTATTCCTGATAAGCTGCGACACATTTTACTGAAACCATATAACAAATATCCAAACATGACTCTGCACATATCCCTTCTAAACATATGAAGAGCTGTAAGGTCTCAAACACTCTTTGGATATTTTTCTTTTTTATCGGTCAAATTGGAGGAGCCAAACAAACTAGTATAAAGTTCTCTAGCAGTAGTTCCCAACCATGTCCTGGTGGACCCCCAGGCAAGTTGGATTTTTAGGATAACTCTAATGAATATGCATGGAGCAGATTTGCATGCCTGGCACCTCCATTATATGCAGATCTCTCTCATGCATATTCATTAGGGATATCCTGAAAACCCAACTGGCCTGGGGGTCCTCCAGGACAGGGTTGGAAACCACTGCTCTAGCAGATCTATCAAGCTATTGAGGTCCAGGGAAGAAGTTGTGGTGTTTTTTTTTTTTTTTTCTTTTTACCAGTCCTTGTTCAGAACTTGTAAACCAATGTAGCTTACTATTAGTAGTCCCTGAACACAATACTGCAGGTCCCATAATGCATCATGGATGATTGTTTTACAGGAAATCCAGAAACATATTAAAATCTCTCCTGGAACTCTGTAACTGTAGCTCTGTTCTAGTTGCTGCCGCTGGAGTAAGATGTTGGGTCAGTCATATACCTCTAGTAACTCTACCCATTCCAGTATGAGTTCAGTGTAAAGTATTACACCAGGGGCCGCAATCCAGTCAGGTTTTCAGGATTTCCCCAATGAATATGCATGAGATATATTAGCATACAATGAAAGCAGTGCATGCAAATAGATCTCATGCATAGCCATTGGGGAAATCCTGAAAACCCAATTAGATTGGCCCTCGAGGACCGGCATTTGACACCCCTGTATTACACAATTACGGTAGCCAGCTTAGATCTATCTAATATATACTGATCCAGTCCTGGTTTTATGTCACTGCAAGATTAGCGTGAAAAGTTCCATTTTTTAAAAAAAGGGAAAACTACAAGCGGATCCCACATGCCAGTGGTATAAAACGAAGCCTGGATCAGCCTAATTTGCTGCACTCCTCCCACTCGGATCCGTACTTGAGATACCACGGAGGGTGCTCGCCCGCCTTACCCGTTCGAATAGCGTAACAACTCCGCATCCAACTCCTGCCGCACGCCCGTCCGCTTGGTGCGCAGATGCCGAGGCGGCAGCGCCAGGTGGCGACGGTGCCTGTGCAGCACCAAACACGAACCACGATGATTCAGCAGAGCGCAGGCGGCCGCGAAAGAAGGCACCTCCAGATATTGGGGCAGAAGCCCCCCAGCCGACCGCGCTGTACCCCCCGGGCCCCGGTTCTCCTTCGCTCCGTTGGCCATGCTGTCGCCTTCCTGCGTGACGTCACTCCAACGCGCTTCACGCACACAGCGTCGCGGGAAAACAGACGCGTTACGGCGCATGCACGGCTGCTGTCGCTGACTGCTTCAGCCCCGCCTATGCCTCGCGGAGCTATGACGCAAGGAAGCTGGAAGGCGGATGGTCACTGTCTAACAGAGTTATATAGATGCTGGAATATAGTGTGTTTGACGAGCGTACGCTGTAAAAAGAGTGTTGAGACTTTTTAAAGTATGAACAGCTTAGGTTTAGCAGAGCAGGATCGAGTCCAGTGTAGTTCAGTAGATGGAACTTACGCCCTCTGGTGGAGAACAGTGTTATAAAGCTGGGCCTCAGTAACAAGCTTTTAAGTGCTCGAGGGCTGGGGTAATGTTAGTGTGGTTTTCGCAACAAGAATGCAAGTAAATTGAGGAATTTAATAATTACGCACAATATGTGCAGACACCACAGTTGAGCAGTAATATATTACTTTTAAAAGTAATGAGTATCTGTAATGAATACTGTCTGCAAACGTAATGAGCAAATATATATTTTTCATTAATGAGTAATTTTCAAGTAAACTATGCTTCTGAAGTAACACCATTATAAACCATAGGCATCAGAACATTTTTTTGGGGGGGAGGGGGAAACTCCACCCCTGACTCCACCCCCATGATAATAGTACAAATTGTAATATCATTTTTCCATTGATTTTTCATATATACCCACAATATAATCTTATTTACAACACATAATGGTTAACCACAACATTAAACTACACAAAGGCCCTGATTCTGTATAGGACGCCCGGGAGAGGTGTCCTATTCAGAATCGGGCCTACACTAAACCCCGATTCTGTAACCGGCGTCCATGTTACAGACGCGGGTTAGATTAGACACGGCCCGCTACACTTATCGCGGCAAGGGATCTCTCTGCCGCTATATGTATAGCGGGCCGCGGCCTCCTGTCCGATTGCAGGCAGGAGGGTGCCCAAAACCTTATGCTGAAAGATGCTCCCCCCGACACTACCGACCGCCCCCCCCCCCCCCGACATTACCTATCTCCCTCCCACCCCGACACTACCGATCTGGCAGGAGGGTGCCCAAACCCTCCTGTCAGAAGATGCCCCCCCCCCCGACAATATCGATCGCTGGCAGGAGGGTGCCCAATCCCTCCTGCCCGAAGACGCACCCTCCCCCCCCCCTAACAGCCCCCAAACCTCCACCCCACCAAACTAACCTTTTCTTTTGGCCAGACGGGTCTTGCCCGTCTATCCGGCAGGCCCACTTCGTCGAAATGAGGCGGGCCCGCCCCTTCCCGGCCCATCCCGCCGAAGCCTAAGGCCTGATTGGCCCAGGCTCTAGAAGCCTGGACCAATCAGGCCTTAGGCATAGCGGGTCCACCCATCCCCACTTAATCAGGCCTTAGACTTAGTGGGGATGAGTGGACCCGCTATGCCTAAGGCCTGATTGGTCCAGGCTTCTAGAGCCTGGGCCAATCAGGCCTTAGGCTTCGGCGGGATGGGCCAGGAAGGGGCGGGCTCGCCTCATTTCGACGAGGCGGGCCTGCCGACCGGCTGGACGGGCAAGACCCATCTGGCCAAAAGAAAAGGTTAGTTTGGTGGGGTGGAGGTTTGGGGGCTGTTAGCGCGGGGGGGGGGAGGGTGCGTCTTCGGGCAGGAGGGATTGGGCACCCTCCTGCCAGCGATCGGTAGTGTCGGGGGGAGGGCCATCTTCTGGCAGGAGGGTTTGGGCACCCTCCTGCCAGCGATCGGACAGGCGGCCGCGGCCAGCTATACATATAGCGGCAGAGAGATCCCTTGCCACAATAAGTACAGCGGCCGCGTCTACTTACAATGTAGACCAGCATTTTGTTGGCCTACATTGTAAGCGTCTTTTCCTCTACTAGGGAGACGCGTAGGGCCGCCTAGGTTCGCCTAAGGCCCTTACGCGAGCTTAGGCATCTTGCGGGCCTCCCTAGGCTCCTGGAGGCGCCTTCAATATAGGCGGCCTGCCTGAGGAGCATTTTTTAAAAAACGTGCATCCCGATTGGCTGATTAGACAGCTGTAGGACGCCTACAGCTGCCTAAAATTGGGACGCACTTTGTAGAATCAGGGCCAAAGGGCTCCTTTTATCAAGCTGCAGTAGGCGGTTAACGCGTGGAATACCGCGCGTTCAACCGCCTGCCACGCTAGTCGCTAACGCTTCCATTGACGAGGCATTAGTTTTTTGGTGTGCCGTGGGGGTTAGCGCATGATGAAATGTCCAACGCGCTAACCCCCGTAGCGCACCTTGATAATAGGAGCCCTAAGCACACTATGCTTCTCAACATTTATTCCAACTCCTGCCAGAACACCTGGCCTTGGTCACACATGCTTGCAGGATACAGATGACCCCTGCGCAAATACAGGACCACAAACTAACACTAATACAAACAAAACTCTAGCCAGACTCTACATGCAGTACACCTTAGAAATAGAAATTAATTTCTTCCTGAACAGTGCAAAATATAGATAGCAAATATAAATTTTCAAAACTGACACGTCAGTCACTAAATTGAAAATAAAATCATATTCCCTACATTTGTTGTTTCAGATTTTATTTTTAAAGTTTGTATTCCCAGCATTATGTCTGTCTTGCCTGTTTAGATTGTAAGCTCTTTTGAGCAGGGACTGTTTTCTTACTCTTTGTGACTCTGTACAGCGCTGCGTGCGTCTGGTAGCGATATAGAAATAGCAGTAGTAATCATCTATTGGATCCCTCCTATAGAGGCCTTTTTATTTATGAGACTTTTTATTTATGTGGTTTTATATGTATTATAATTTGAGGAAATAAAGATTGTTTGTCTCAAGGTTGTCATGTTCTGCCCCACTCCCCATGTGTTTTTCTTTCGTTTGATTTTACGTGGAGTTTCTGTTCTTGTTTTGTTTGTTTGCTCATATCTCAAGAAGAGATAGTCTTTTGCTTGTCCCTCTTTTTTTCTAAATTTTATTTTTCTAGTCATCTTTTCCCAGTCTCTGGTTGCACGTCTGTGTTCTTAACTGTGTTTCCAGGTCTTTTTCTATAATAACGTTATTTTTTTCATGGAAATAGTGCATGTACATTTGAAAATTCCGCCCAGATGTATTTTTTTATCCACTTCTCTAAACATCCCTCTGAGAACACCTTATCTCAATGCTGCTTAAAATACCTATGCTGTAGCACAACATGTACAAATTTTTAGCCACACTAAGAACATCTTGCAGATGATTAAAATAGGTAAGATGTTTTTTAGCCATGTAAATTGCTTTGAAAATTGCCCTCCAAATACTAAAACGCTCGTGACAATTTACATAAGGTGCAGAATCAAGCTATACTGTATATTTAAATTGTGTTAATCTTCCACATAGTTTTAAATGCTGATTGCTTCCTGATTTATCGATTGAAAGTAATGCATTTCTTGGCATACCTACTCTTTAAATAATGAAGTACTGAATATATTTCCATCAAGAAATGTAAAACTTTTGTATTTGAAAAAAGCTGCTATAGACCTGCCATGGTGTGAACTGGAATTGGAATTGCAATTCTTGGTTCTAATGAAAGTGCAGTAGTTTGGATTATAAAAGAGAGGTTTTGTGAGGATTTCTGTTTATTATATGCTCTAGCACAGAATGGGCACAGAATGACACAGTATAAAAAATACTGTATTCCAGATATAGTATGGAAGCTTTTAATTTAGTGATACATCCCCGTCACTAGAACATTTTCTAAGATCTTAGGTATATTATCTTGGACTATTCATTGTCATTCCTGGATCAGATAAACTTCCTGATGAAAAAGAGTTTTTTTAGTTTGCTCATGCTAAGGAAAGTTAGAGTATTATTCCATCAGCAGCATTTCCCAGTATTGGTAAAATCGTTTTGGCCCAGCTGGATTATTGTAATTCAGTTTATTTAAGCCTGAGCAAAACCATTTTACAACGGCTTCAACTTACACAAATTTCTGCAGCTAAATTGATTTTGGAAAAAGAAAATTTGATCATGTCTCCCCATTGTTGGAACAACTCCATTGGCGTCCAGTCTTTTATAGAATACAATTTAAATATGCGTTTATGATAAAAAGTGACATATTTGATTGAGGCCTATTTTGCCTGCCAGGTATACTCTATTTTGTTTTCATTTGTTTCTCATTATATAACTAAAGTATAGTAGTACTTGGCTCCATTAATGTGGACTGGAATTGATGTTCTTTTTTCCCTGATTAGATTTTGTTTTATGTATGACATTGTTTATTTTCCTGTATTTTGTTATCTTTTAGTAACAAAAAATCAATATAGTACAAATAAATATGCCGTGTATAATGTTTAAACTTTTATATTCCACCTTTCTATCTTTTGTTTCATTGTCTGTAAATGCTATGCGGTTGCTTGATTCAAGAGATCTGCATAAATGTGAACTTTCTTTTTTCTGTCACTGAAAGGTATAAAATCTGTTGTAAAGTTGCATCAATCCTTCTCGTTCAGACTTACTGAAATCTGGAATGGTCTTCGAGCTTCTGTTAGAATGATTACCTCTTTCCAAGTTTTTCGTAAATCTATAAAAACACTATTATTCCAACGATATTTAGATTCTCGATCTTGAATAACAAAATAATATGGGGTTCATAATAAAAAAAAAAAAACGTCTAAAAAGTGTCCTAAATGGCTACTTGGACGATCAAAAAGCCTGATCGTCCAAGTACCCATAACCAAAGCTGGTTTTTAGACGTATCTAAAAACAGCTTAGGCCTTTCCCCTGCCTCTAGACGCACAGAGAGAAAAGAAGCATGTTTAGAGGAGGGGAAAGGGTGGGCAGTGGGCGGGAGGTGGGCCGACCTACACTAGGCATACAACAGGTATAACCAAAACATTTTACAGGTTGCCTAGTCGGCATTTAGACCTTTTTGACTTAGATGAAGTCAAACCAGATCTAAGTGCCAAAAAAGGGGCCGCTGAGCTGATTGTGGCTGCTGTGATCAGCTCAGCGGCCCCAGCAACCTGCCTACCTCTCCACTGCAAGCATCACGGCAGGAGAGATGCCTCATCTCCCCTACCGCAATGCCATCACTCCTCTACCGAACTGCCGCAACCCGCAGCAGGAGAGATGCCCTAGCCGGGGGGGGTCACGGGTCGGCAGGGGGGCTGATTGGGGGTTCTGGAGGAGCGGTCGTTGGGGGGAAGGGGGTTGTGTTGAGGGCAGGAGGGCCTGGGATCCCTCCTGCCCGTAGTGTAGTAGGGGGTGGGGGTAGGGGGTCGCCGGGGCCAGGATGGCTTGGGCTCCCACCTGGCCCAATCCAGTCGGGGGGGTCGCCGCGGCCAGCCGGGCTTGGGCTCCCTCCTGGCCATATCGAGTCGGGGGGAGCACGTTCAACGGGGCAAGAGGGCTTGAGCTCCCTCTTGCCCCGATGCCATCAGGGAGGTCGTGGTTCGACGGGGCAAGAGGGCTTGGGCTCCCTCTTGCCCCGATGTTGTCGGTGGGGGGGGGGTCGCGGTTCGTCATGGCAAGAGGGCTTGGGCACCCTCCTGCCTGGATCGTTGGGGGGGGGGATTCTGTAACCGGTGCTGTTTTTGACAGACACCGGTTACAGAATCCAGCTTTTAGGCGAAGTACTGGCTCCTCCTTCGCCTAAAAGTCCTTCTGTTGGATGTTTGGGGCGTTGGTGTTTTTTGGGTTCATTATGGCCAAAAAGTGTAGACATCGTGGGGGTGTACTTGTAGACGTAGTGGTGATCTGGGCGTTTAGTAGAGGCAGGCCATAATCAAAACAAGGACGTTTGTTTTGGTTATGGACACTTTCCCTGCTTCTGCTTTGAACGTTTAAGGACTTAGGCCAAAAAGGGACTTAAGACGGTTTTTTTGATTTTGCCTCTCCGCATGTATTCTCTCCACACTTTCTTCTTTCTATTTATTGTTAACTGGTATACAAGTTTAAGCTTTAGATTAGATTAGAACATTTATGTGAGGGATTTTTTTTGTAGATGATTATGCTGTTGTGGAAAAAGTCATCTGAAGTATGAAGAGAAAGTTGTACCTTAACTAAAACTTTGGTTGAACATCCATGTTTTTCCAAGTTTGATGGAGACTCTTATAGGTCCTTTTACTAAGTTGCTTTAAAAAGAGGTCTTATTGTACCCTTACATGAATCTTTCTTGTGCGCTAACATCATTTTTATTACAGCTTTTTTTGTGTGTGTTAATGGCCATGCACTAATGTTCTATTCCCATCCAAAAAATAGACTGATGCTAGACCCGAAAATTCATACACTTAATTTGAATTGAATATATTTGATGAAATAGGATCTCAAGCACTCGCAGTTAAGAGCTAACAGAACTAGTCTCTGCTCGTAACTATTTTGCGAGCTATCATCGGTCCTTACCTCTTTTTTATTCAATTTAAAGTGTATGGCTTATTTAGTACCATTTCTTGAGTTAATTTTTTTATCCTTATTTTAATTTTATAATGTAAATATGATGATACTTAGCTCGGGTGTATATTTTCATACCTGGCCCTCTGACCACAGTAACGACGGAAGATCTCCGTTTGGCTCTCGTTTATACTAAGAGAGCTTCATCAAGGCCAGAGTGGTTAAATCAATTAATACTGTCCGGCTCGCCCTTTATAAGGTATTATGATTTAAGCTTTCTCAAGGACTCATGAAAAATAATTTTTTCGGAGCTGTTTTCAAGGCGTCTTACGTCACTTCCGGACTAATTTTACTGGAAGGGTCGATCTTTGCTAAGGATCGTAAACCCTGCACTAATGTTGCCATTAGCGCTCGACCTTTAAAAAAATATCATTTGTGTACTTACCCATTTTGTTGGCAGTAAAGGCTCATACAGTATCCGTGCTTTAACCAGTTAGCACTTGATAATATTTATTATCACAGGACAAGTAGGCAGCCTATTCTCACATACGGGTGATGTCATCAACGGAGCCCGGATGCGGAAGCCTCGCAAGCAGACTTGCTTTAAACTAGAAGTTTTGAGACGACCACAGCGCGCATACGTGAGTACCTTCCCACCCAGCGTAGGACGCGTCTCCTGAGTTCTCAGTTTTCCGCGGAGCCGAGAAGTCAGTCTTTGACTCTCTGCATTTAACTTCGTTACTTCGTGCCTTCTCTCAACCATGGTTTGTGTTTTTTTCTTCACGAATCGCTGTTTATACTACTTTTATTTCTTTAAAAAATATATATACATATTTTATTATCTTCCGTTTGGCTGCCGGGGCAGGCCGCAGCCCAGGAGCTTCGATTTTGCGGTGGCTATTTTTTCTCCTATGTTCCGGCCAACTACGGGCTTCAAGAAATGTAGCAAGTGCCAGCGTGCAATTTCCCTTACGGACCCACACCGTTGGTGCCTCAAGTGCCTTGGGCCGGACCATCAACCGAAGTCGTGCGAGCGCTGTGCTACTCTTCAACCTCAAGCCCTTAAACGTCGTCGTCTTTTGGTGGACAAGGTCTTCGGGATGGATTCTTCCTCCGATCCCTCGACTTCGAAGGCAGCTTCGACCTCACCTTCGACTGAGCATCCTCCTGCTTCGACTGCTTCCACCTCGAGCCTCATCAAACCTTCTTCGTTTGCAGCGGCTCTCTCGTCAACGACTCCTGCTGTGTCTTCCCCTGTATCCTCAGGTCAGGTAACTCAGCAGAAAGTTCCAGCAGTGGTTCTTAAGGTGCCTAAGACTTCCAAGTCGACGCACATTCCCATTGCCTCTATGGAACTTCCAGCCAAGGCAGGTGGGCCGGTTTCAGACATGGTACCCTCCTTGCCGGCTGCTTTCCAGATCATATTAGAGAAGCAATTCATGCAGTTCCTTACTAATATGGGATCGCAGCTTCTCCCTCTTATCCAGCCTGGGCATTTTGCAGACTCCCACGAGGTCGAGCCGCTTCCTTTGCCTCAGTCTGAGCTTCGACACTCTTTGCAGGGAGCAGAGTCTCTGCAAGTGTCTGGTCTGGCATCCAAGCATGTCATGCAAGGAGCAGATTCTTTGCCAGTGCCTCGACAGGAATCTTCACACTCTATTAAAGGAGCAGAGTCTTTGGGAGTGTATCGAGGTTCCTCCACCAAGCCTCTGGAGCTTCACTCTACAGCCTTCAGTCCTATCCATTCATTGGTAGCATTGGCTGCTTCTGTCTCCAAGGCAAAGTCTCCTCGATTATCGAGATCTGCTTCCAAGCACCATTCTCACAACCAAGCCTCGACCTACTCCTACTTCTACTAGACCGCCCACTCCTCGATCGAGGTCTCCACTTCCAAACCTCGAGGATGTCACGGTTTCGATTGCTTCGTCCAAGTCTCCATATTCATTTGATACTTTTCTTCCGACCGAAGCTTCAGCCTCGACCCAGGCTGCTTCGTGAACCTCGAGTCCCTCTCGAGGCAAAACATTGGTCGATCAACTTTTCATCCTTTCTTTGTCAGATGGCTGTGGACCTGGATCTTCAATTAGATGCTGGTTTCAAATACTCTAAGGAGTATCTCGAAGTTATGCATGTTCCTCAACCTCCAGCAGAGTCACTTAAGCTTCCTCTTAACAAGCTCTTGTCTCAGACTTTTGCAGATGCCTGGAAACTCCTTTTACAATTCCAGCAGTTCCAGGCAAATTGGACTCTCAGTATACAACTCTACATCGCAAAGGGTTCGACAACTCACAGTTATCTCACCAGTCCTTGCTTGTGGAGTCATCCTCAAAGTGGTCCCATCCTTCCAAGGTTTATGCCACCGTACCTCCTGGAAGGGAAGGGAAAACTATGGACAAATTTGGACGTCGCATCTATCAAAACGCTATGATGTACTCTAAAGTCCTCAATTATAATTTTAATTTTGTTACTTATTTTGAGTTCCTCATTAAGCTTTTGCCAAAATTTTTGAGTTATTTAGACACTCAAAAATATTTTGAATTCCAAAAAGTCATCACTTCTCTATCTCAACTCAGACTACATCTCCTTCAATCATCCTATGATGCCTTTGAGTTATCTGCTAGGGCGGCTACTTGTTCTGTAGCAGTGCGCCGCCTTGCCTGGCTTCGTACTATTGACATGAATTCTAATCTTCAGGACCGTTTGGCTAATGTTCCTTGTGAAGGCAATGACCTCTTTGATGAATCTATCGAGTGTCACCAAGAAACTGTCTGACCATGAAAAATCTTTTGCTTCTATAGTAAGACCTAAGCCAAAGCCAGCTCCAGCTAAGCCTCCACGTCCTACACCTATATATCAGAGGCGTTTTGCTCCCAGGACTGCTCTTTACAATCGCCCTCCTCCTAAGAAACAGCAGCCTCAGAAGCAACAAAAATCTCAGCCTTCTACTGCACCTAAGGCTACTCAGTCTTTTTGACTGTTTACAACAGAACATAACCTCCACCGTTCTGCCTGTCTTCCCTTCTCCCTATAGGAGGTCGTCTCCATCATTTTTACCACCGATGTATGACGATTACATCCGACCTCTGGGTCCTAACCATCATCAAGGAAGGATACTCTCTTCATTTCACTCAGGTTCCACCAGAGCTTCCTCCAAGAGAGTATCCTCCAGTCCATCCCAGACCGCCCTTCTTCTTCAGGAAGCTCAAGCTCTGCTTTGTTTCCATGCCATCGAACCAGTTCCTTTGAACCAGCAGAACAGGGGTTTTTAATCCTGTTACTTCCTTGTTCTGAAGAAGATGGGCGATCTGCGGCCCATTCTGGATCTCAGGGCTCTTAACCAATTTTTGGTCAAAGAAAAATTTTGCAGGTTGTCCCTGGCATCCCTTTATCCCCTTCTCGAGCAGAACGACTGGTTATGCTCTCTGGATCTCAAGGAGGCCTATACTCATATTCCCATCCATCCGGCCTCCCATCAATACCTCAGATTTTGGGTGAGGAATCTGCATTATCAATACAGAGTGCTGCCCTTCGGCCTAGCTTCATCTCCCAGAGTGTTCACCAAGTGCCTAGTAGTGGTAGCAGCAGCTCTACGGAACCATGGTCTTCAGGTATTTCCTTACCTCGATGACTGGCTCATCAAAGATTCTACTTCTCAGAGGATTATTGTAGCGACCCAACAGACTACGTGATTCCTACAAAGTTTGGGGTTCGAAATCAACTCTCCCAAATCCCAACTTCAGCCCTCACAGAATCTACAGTTCATCGGAGCTGTTCTGGATATTGTCCAACTCAGAGCATTCTTTCCACAACAACGTCTGGGAGCTCTTTTTCAACTCTGCCACACAGTGTCTTCCAGCTCTTCCATCTCAGCGAGACACATGATGGTACTCCTAGGTCACATGGCCTCCACAGTACACGTGATTCCTTTTGCCAGACTTCATCTCAGAATTTCTCAGTGGACCCTGGCATCTCAATGGATGCAAGTTTGCGACCCATTTTCTCCTCACAACAGATTCCTCGACCTATGCTTGAGGCACTCATCTCAATGGTCTCCGTACTCAAGGCCACTGGACCAGTACGGATCGTCGGTGTCATATCAGTCTGTTGTAACTCAGAGCGATCCTCATGGCTCTCAACGCTTTTCAACATCTTCTTCATGACTAGGTAGTCCTCATTTGGACGGACAACCAAGTCGCCATGTATTATATCAACAAACAGGGAGGGACGGGATCTGCCTCCCTTTGTCAAGAAGCTCTGAAAGTTTGAGACTGGGCAATCTGCCACAACACCTTCCTCAAAGCTGTCTACATCCAAGGGGCGAAGAATTGCTTGGCGGACAGCTTGAGTCGTCTTTTGCAACCTCACGAATGGACACTCCTTTCATCCCCTCTTCATCAAATTTTTTCTCAATGGGAAATGCCTCAGCTAGACCTCTTTGCAGTTCCCAACAACTACAAACTGCCTCAGTTCTGCTCCAGGATATACTCTCATCGCCTCGAGGCAGATGCTTTTCTTCTGGAATGGACAAATCTCTTCCTCTATGCATTCCCTCCATTCCCTCTCATTCTCAAGACTCTGGTCAAGTTGAAGAACGATCATGCCACCATGATTCTGATTGCTCCTCAGTGGCCAAGACAACCTTGGTACTAGACAACATTGGTACTCCCTTCTACTTCAACTCAGCAGCAGGGAGCCATACCTTCTACCAGTTTTTTCCTTCTCTACTTACACAGAGTCAAGGGTCTCTTCTTCATTCCAACCTGCAGTCCCTATACCTGACAGCTTGGTACCTCTCAACATGACTCCTCTTCAGTTTTTTTTAATCTGTAAGAGACGTTTTAGAGGCTTCTAGGAAATCTACCACTAGACAATGCTATCTCCAAAAATGAACTAGATTTTCTACGTGACAAGGAGCCTCAACATTCCTCAAGATTTTCTACGTGACAAGGAGCTCATGACAAGGAGCCTCAACATTCCTCCTTATCTGCTGTTTTGGATTATCTTTTGCACTTATCCACTTCTGGCCTCAAGTCTACATCCATTCGAGTCTATCTCAGTGCAATTGCAGCTTTCCATCAGCCTGTTGAAGCAAAACCACTCTCTGCTCATCCGGTGGTTTCCAGATTCATGAAAGGACTTTTCAATGTCAAAGCTCCTCTCAATCCGCCTCCTGTGGTTTGGGACCTCAATATTGTTCTTGCTCAATTGATGAAGCCTCCATTTGAATCAATGTCTACGGCTCATCTCAAGTATCTCTCTTGGAAAGTGGTGTTTCTCATTGCTCTTACTTCTGCTAGAAGAGTCAGTGCACTGCAAGCTTTTGTTGCTGATTCACCTTTCACTGTCTTCCATCATGACAAGGTGGTCCTCCGTACTCATCCCAAATTCCTACCTAAAGTAGTTTCAGAATTTCATCTCAACCAATCCATTGTTCATCCAGTGTTTTTTCCTAAGCCTCATTCTCATCCTGGAGATCAGCTCTTCATACTCTGGACTGTAAATGTGCTTTGGCCTTCTATTTGGAACGCACCAAACCACACAGAACTGCTCCTCATCTTTTTTGTCTCCTTCGATCCAAACAAGTTGGGACATCCAATTTCTAAGCGCACCATCTCCAATTGGATGGTGGCTTGTATCTCATTCTGCTATGCCCAGGCTGGATTACCCCTAACCAGTAAAGTCACAGCCCATAAAGTCAGAGCCATGGCAGCTTCAATAGATTTCCTCAGATCTACACTTACTGAGGAAATTTGTAAGGCTGCTACTTGGTCCTCGGTTCATACTTTCACTTCTCACTATTGTCTGGATGTTTTCTCCAGGCAGGAGAGACAGTTTGGCGAAACAGTATTACAAAATTTATTCTCTTAAATTGCCAACACTCCCACCATCCCATTCTGGTTAGCTTGAGGTCACCCATATCTGAAAACAGGCTGCCTGCTTGTCCTGGGATAAAGCACAGTTACTTACCGTAACAGGTGTTATCCAGTGACAGCAGGCAGCTATTCTAATCTAATCTAATCCTTAGGTTTGTATACCGCATCATCTCCACGTTCGTAGAGCTCGACGCGGTTTACAGTAGGAGAAATAGGAAGGAACTACAACAGAAGATTAGAGGTAGAAGTGTGAAGAAAATTTAGAGGACTTGGGATGCCAAGATATAAGAGTTTCCTTGATTCCTAAGTTGAAGGGAGACTTACATTTTTTGAGAAAAGCCAGGTTTTCAGATGTTTGTGGAAAACTTGGAGAGAGCTCTAGTTCCGAAGAGGGGTTGTAAGGTTGTTCCAGAGCTCAGTGATTTTGAAGTGGAGGGAGGTCCCTAGCTTTTCTGTGTGGGAAATGCCTTTTAGCTAGGGGAAGGAAAGTTTTAATTTGTGGGAGGATCTGGTGGTATTAGGGTTTGAGGAATTCCAAGAAAGAGGGATAAAGAGAGGGAGGATACCATATTCTCACAACCCACCCACCTCTCCTGGTTGGCTTCTCTGCTAGCTATCTGAACTGAGGAGATGCGCCCTATGCTGGTCGGGAAGGCACGCTGCGGTCGTCTCGAAACTTCTAGTTTCTTCAAGCAAGTCTGCTTGCAAGGCTTCCGCATCCAGGCTCTGTTGATGACGTCACCCATATGTGAGAATAGCTGCCTGCTGTCCCTGGATAACACCTGTTATGGAAAGTAACTGTGCTTTTTGGACCGTTTGCAAGGCTTTTCGGTGCTGCAGAGCATAGGCAACGGAACACTTTTTAGTTTGAGGGGGCATAAAAGCTGTGCCCTAGACCCTGCCCAAGCTCCGCCACAGACCTGCCCAGGCTTCGCCTCAGACCCCACACAAGCTCTGCACCAGATCCCGCCCCCATAATAATAGTACTGATTGTAAGTCCATTTCTTCCATTCATTCTTCATATACACACAATATAATCTTATTAACAATACATAATGATTGCCACAAAATTAAACTACACAAAGCACACTATGCAGAGAAAATTTTAATTAACTATCATTTATATTAAGTTTTTTTCAGAGAGATCAAGCAGATGATTTTAAAATATGCAATGTCACCTCAGTAACTGCCATAATGGCAATTATATATGAATTGTTGCTTAGTGCAGCATCCTAAAACATAAGAATTGCCGCTGCTGGGTCAGACCAGTGATCCATCGTGCCCAGCAGTCTGCTCATGGGGCGGCCCTTATGTCAAAGATGAGTCCCTAACTGAGATTAGCCTTACCTGCGTACGTTCCGGTTCAGCAGAAACTTGTCTAAGTTTGTTTTGAATCCCTAGAAGGTGTTTTCCCCTATAACAGACTCCGGAAGAGCGTTCCAGTTTTCTACCACTCTCTTGGTGAAGAAGAACTTCCTTACGTTTATATGGAATCTATCCCCTTTTAACTTTAGAGAGTGCCCTCTCGTTCTCTCTACCTTGGAGAGGGTGAACAACCTGTCTTTATCCACTAAGTCTATTCCCTTCATTATCTTGAATGTTTCGATCATGTCCTCTCTTATCTCCTCTTTTCAAGGGAGAAGAGGCCCAGTTTCTCTAATCTCTCGCTGTACGGCAACTCCTCCAGCCCCTTAACCATTTTAGTCACTCTTCTCTGGACCCTTTTGAGTAGTACTGTGTCCTAGCATCCTAGCTTTTCAGTTCTAATTTTACCTATCTTTGAAGTAGAGAGTTGCGCGGGGACAGAAATTCCTTCCATCCCCACCAGTATCCTGCCCATCCCCGCAAGAATCCCCTCTATCCCTGCCTTTTCCCGCCAGAATCCCCTCCATCCCTGCCTGTTCCCATAAGGAATCCCCTCCGTTCCAGCCTGACTCCGTGAGGAATGTCCTCTGTCCCCACCCGTCCCCCCATAAAAAGCAGCAATTAGTTCTGACAGTTTTGATTTTTTTTAAAGCCTTAGTTTATTTAAACCGACAATAAAATACAATATAAACAAATAACAGTGAACAGAAATAAGAGAGACATACATCACCGGAAAGAATTAGAATAGACATTAAGTCATGTGACTGTAGGGTCCACCATTTCTTGTTAAAAGAGTTGGATTTTTTGGTAATATAAAACTCATCTGTAGAGCCCAACCCCTCCTGCCCTGGCGACCCCTCTACCCCTCACCCCCACTAAGATATGCAGCCCCCCTCGACCTACCCCCCAAACACCCCTCCCACCAGCCAACCCACGAGACCCCCGCCGATCCTGTGACACCCCACCCCCGACACCCCCCTTGTACCTTAAAAAAGTTGGACGGACGGGTCCCAAGCCCGTCCGGCAGGCCCGCCATCCGCAGAATGGCGGGCCTTAGGGCCATATTGGCCCAGGCACCTCAAACCCTGCCCACAGAAGGGGCCTTAGGCGCCTGGGCCAACCAGAATTGGCACATGGGCGTGGCCTTAGGCACATGGACCGGGTTGGGGGTGAGCAGGTTGCTGGGGCCGCTGAGCTCATCGCAGCAGCCGTGATCAGCTCAGCAGCCCCTTTTTCAGCACTTATACGTTTTGACATGGTCTAAGTCAAAGCATATAAGTGCTGACTAGGCAACCTGCCTAAAGTTTTGGTTATACCTGCTGGATGCCTAGGTCTAGATTGGCCCACCTCCCACCCTTTCCCCTCCTCTAAAAAAATGCCTCTTTTTGCTCTATGTGTTTAGAGGCAGGGGAAAGGCCTAATCTGGTTTTAGATATGTCTAAAACCAGCTTTGGTTATGGACGATCAGGCTTTTTGATCGGCCAAGTACCCATTTAGGTCACTTTGAGACATTTTTTTTATTACTATTATGAGCTACATAGCCTGCAGTTCCCCTCCTCACTCACCCACCCACCCATACACATACACACACCCTGAGAAAAACTTATTGCTTCACAGTCTTTGTATGCATTTAAAACTTTCCTTTATTTCAAAAGTTATTCAAAATATTCTAACAATATACTTGTATCCACCAAGTGGTGCTGTTGCTTCGGTCTTGAATTCTGCTTAGTCTTTTCACAGTACTTCTGCTCAGAGTGAAGTCATGTGACTATAAGAATCATCTTTCTCTCAGGTTTTGAAGCCTTTGGAGTCTTTTCTTTTTTTTTTTCTAAGATGTGTTAACAGATTTAGTGCATTCTAGCTATTAGCATGCACTAAATTCTGCGTAGCCCATTGTATACGTATGGACTGCATGGTTCTTAATGCACACTAATCCATTAGCGCACCTTAGTAAATGGACTCTGTAGTGACTACACAAAGATTTCTGGGTAGCATTATACAATGATAGTTCAGATGAAACTGCATACTTGCAGCAAAGATACTTACCTGTAGCAGGTGTTCTCCGAGGACAGCAGACACACAGTATATTTTCACATGTGGATGACATCATCCAAGGAACTATGCATGTACACTACCAAGTGCACTGTCACTTTAAATCTTTAGGCAATGTTCATACCACACATGTGCTCAGGTAGAGAAAAGATTTGTAGAATTACTTGTCCAAACTAGAGGTCTGCATGGGAACGGGGATCGCGGGAATCCCCCCTAACCCATGGGACTCCTATGAAGACCCCTCCTCTAGCCAATGGGACTCCCATGGGGATGGAAGGCTTTGGAAGCAGGATTCGTCCATATAATATAATGGACACGTCAGCCTTAGTAAAAGAGGGGGTTTATAAGTTAATTACCTGAACAGAAAACAAAAAAAGGGTTCCAAAAAAGAGATTCCACAAGGAAAACAGCAGCGCAAACACAAAAGAAACTGTGGAATTGATG
This sequence comes from Geotrypetes seraphini, assembly GCF_902459505.1. Taxonomy (NCBI): domain Eukaryota; kingdom Metazoa; phylum Chordata; class Amphibia; order Gymnophiona; family Dermophiidae; genus Geotrypetes; species Geotrypetes seraphini. Next base: position 399,716,665 of record NC_047085.1, on the reverse strand, counting down.
ATCCTGTCAGAAGTAATTGCTGCTTTTTATGGGGACGGGCGGGGATGGAGGTAATTCCTTGCAGAGATGGGTGGGGACAGAGAGGATCCTGGTGGGGACAGGTGGGATGGGTGGTATTTCTGTCCCTGTGCAACTCTCTAGTCCAAACTGACTGCCTCTTCTGGAGTTTAGTTCCACACAGTAGTGAGAAGTAAAGGTATTGCTTGAGGAAAAAGTAGCCACTTTGCAGATGTCCTCAATAGATGCAGCAGAAAAGCAGTGGGAATGGACAATGAGCAATCCAAAAGAGCCAGTGGTATGAGTCAAAGCCTTGTTTATTTTAATCCAGGACGTACAGTAACATGGACCAGACACAGTACTGATTTTCGGCAAACATAAACGCCTGCGTCAGGGGTCACTGTAAATTGGAATTCACAAAGCAAAACAGCTTCTTTGTTGATGCATAAATCCAATCCAACAGAGTACAAGGTTGTTTGGATGCACAAACCATGTTCTCTGTTGGATTAAAATAAACAAGGCTTTGACTCATACCGCTGGCTCTTGTGAATTGCTCATTGTCCATTCCCACTGATTTTCTCCTGCATCTATTGAGGACATCTGCAAAGTGGCTACTTGTTCCTCAAGCAATACCTTTACTTCTCACTACTGTGTGGAACTAAACTCCAGAAGAGACAGGCATCGGTCTGAAGATAGGTTAACATCTGGGTTTTCGTAGTAACCTGGATATTCAATGCCTGAGGCCAGACACACCCCGACATTGAATATCCAGGGTTAATTCAACCTATGACTGTAAGCATCTTACAAGGTGCTTACTGTTGTGGGCTGAATATTCGGCTTGCTTTATTCAATTTCCTATACCATTCTCCCAGGGGAGCTCAGAACGGTTTATATGAATTTATTCAGATCTGAAGCATTTTTCCCTGTGTATCCCTATACACAATCTATCTAATGGACCTGGGGCAATGGGGGGATTAAGTGACTTGCATAAATTACATCCACATAACTCAGCATAAATCACAGCAAGTGATCATTTTAAGAGAGGAAAAAGGGTCTCAGAAACCTACTGGAAATTCAAAGGCTTGAGTCTTATTGGTTACACATATCAATCATAGACCCTGAAAAAATCATCAATAAATCCAAAACGCCTAATATACCTATTTATAGTGTGCTTAAAACATTGAAGTCTTTAATCAATTTGTTGCTTAATAATTGCATATGAACAAATTAATTGGCACTTATCTTTGTTCTCTGTATTCAGCCTAATCACTTGCTGTGATTTATACTGGGCTATGTGGATGTAATTTATATCTAGTTACACCTGGTATCATCTTTTTTGGGGAAAATGGGATTAAGTGACTTGCCCAGGGTCACAAGGAGCAGTGTGGGATTGAACCCACAACCTCAGGGTGCTGAGGCTGTAGCTTTAACCATTGTGCCCAACGTATATGTATATTCAGAGCCAAACTTATACTTACACATGCAAAATATCAGCCCGATTTAAAAAAAATTAAACTCCCCTCCCTCTCCCGACAAGTGCCCCTTCCCCTCTCCCTCCCTAAACCAAAAAATCGACCCAATGCGAGGGTCCCACTCCCGACCAGCTCACCCCCCCCCCCCCGACTGGCCAATCAGGGACTTTCTTAGACTTCTCCCTAAGGAAGTCCCTGATTGGCTGAGATGCTCCAGGCCCCTCCCAAGGGAGGTGCCCAAGGCACCTCAGTCAATCAAGGCCTTAGGCCCCTCTCTGTGCATAGGCCTACGGAGCAGAATGAACTGAGCACCCCTCCTGCTCCCAACATTTGTTAAGGTATGGGGAGAAGGGTGGGTCTGGCCGGCCTGACCAGGGGTGGGCCGGTCAGGGGTGCGGTGGGCCAGTCGGGTGGTGCAGTGGGCTGGTCATGGGGGTCAGTGGCAGGAGGCGAGGCCTACGGAGCAGAATGAACTGAGCACCCCTCCTGCTCCCAACTTTTACGTACGGGGGGGGGGGTGTTGGGCCGGGCCAAGGGGTGGACAATTTATGACTCTCCTGCTCTCTGCTGCCCTTCCCCGCAGTGCAGCCCAGTTCCGCTTTAAAACCATGGACTCGCACTGTGGGGAAGGGCGGCAGAGAGCAGGGGAGTCAGTAGTCTGAGCAGTTTTGGAGAGCAGGAGAGTCGGAGCAGGAGAGCAGGAAGAGTCGGGGGAGCTAGAGAGAGTTGGGGTAGGCAGAGAGAAGAGTCGGGGCAAAGCTGTTTTTTACACAAGCGACTGGTCTTCACCAGTTGCTTGTTCTTGATCGGCCAGCCAGTCGGTGTGTAGGGAAAAAAGTTTTGTGAATCGTATCCTTCCTGCTTTGCTTTGCATGCTGAGTCCCCTCATTTGCATGCACAGATCGAGATGGGATCGTTACACAGGTTAGTGAATCGGGTCGCAAAGGACTCGCAAACCGATTGGTTTTCTTAATGAATCTAGCCCTTTTTGAATATATCTTATCCATGTAATGTTAAATGAATATTTGCCTCCAGGCTGAATATTTGCCTCCAGGGTGTATTGGCATTGGCATTTATGTGCTAGGATGTCTTTTTTTGCAGGTAGATACATTAATGTCTACATGGCAGTTTCTATCTTTATCAGATATACCACAAACAAAAACAGAAAAAAAAACCAACCAAACAAGTAAATTCTTCCCCCTCTCAAATCACATGTTCTGCAAATAAGAGTGAGCACAATTCAAAAATTCCTGCCTATGCAAACTTACCTTTACCCTTTAGATTTCACATTATAATCCTGCAGATGTTTTCCTGTGGGAGAGTGATTCTATTGCTATCTAAGAATTCCCCTATAATTCCTTTCCTTTAGCACTGAACTTTATTCATGTTGAAATCCACCCCTGCAATAATAACAAGAGTCTTTTGTACAGCTAATAACAGCAGTACTTTCTGACTCACAAATCTCCATAAAGTAAACAGTAAAAGCAGTTTGTTCTAGAAGCTGTTTTGTTAAACATTCTTTTCGAGAACATTTCTTGCCAAGAAAACGTTGGTGAGTAGATAAATTCCTGTATTTACTGTAGCTTGTTCCAAGAAGGAGTGCGTTTATATATCCGTTCATCTGTGCCTGCCTGAGCTCAATATAAACTGAAAGAGTTTATTAATATGCATCCCAAGTGAATACTCCTATTTACTAACTTGGATTTACTAAATGAGACACTTTTTTGATCCATTTAATTATGGGAGTAATTCTATAAGTCAAGGTACTAAGATCTATGTGGCAAATTACAATGTAGGACTAGAATACCAGCATTCAGGTTATAATACATCTGGTTTTCCCGGACATGACCTTTTTTTGTGACTGCCAAGGCGATTTTCCTATATTGGGGTGTTTTGTGACCATTTTATCCAGGTTTTTAAAAATCTGTCATTCTCAACAGTGTTATAGCCATAGACCTACCCATTTTATGGGCTCAGCATAATCCATCCACTCTCCTCTCCCCTGGTGATCCTCCAATCCTCGAATACAGTGCCAGCAGTGTCAGTGATCGAGGCACCCACTGCCAGCCTCAAATCCTACTTCTGCCATGTTTCAACTCCTGTGATTTTCTGTTGCTGCACAGGCTGGACACAATAGAGAAAAGACTTGAGGAACCAGCTTCTCAATCACTGCCACTGCCACCAATGTATCCAAAGATTGGCAGACCACTGATGGGAGGGTGGGGGAGGACAAAATTAACTGGCTGATTGGGAAAGATGCTGCTTGGAATGAAGAAAACAGATTGGTGAATACAGGGATGGCAACTGGCAGTGAGATTAGATGAGATGGTGAGAGGGTGCAGTGATGAGAACAGATCAGAGCCATGAGAGAGAGAGTTATGCTGGGAAGCAGAAAAAGATGGAAAAGAGGAGAACAAATAAAGAGATGCTGGCCCTGATGCAGGAGAAAAGAAAGAGGAGGCTAAGAGGAGAGGCAGGGCCACATGGGGGTAATGGGGACAAAGAGTGTAAATCAGGGGTAGGGAACTCCTGTCCTCAAGAGCCGTATTCCAGTCGGGTTTTCAGTATTTCCCCAATGAATATGCATTGAAAGCAATGCATGCAAACAGATCTCATGCACATTCATTGGGGAAATCCTGAAAACCCAACTGGAATACGGCTCTTGAGGACTGGAGTTCCCTACCCCTGGTGTAAATGTTGGAACATGGGAGAAGGATAGGGATACAGAAGAATGATGGTAGAACATGGAGAGAGAAGAAATTTCAAATGGAGCAGAAACCCTGGAAGGAGCAGAGGGTGGATGGGGCTCAGGTGGGGATTAGAGGGATCTCAAAGTCCCTCCTTGAGGGCCACAATCCAGTCGGGTTTTCAGGATTTCCCCAATGAATATGCATTGAAAGCAGTGCATGCACATAGATCTCATGCATATTCATTGGGGAAATCCTGAAAACCTCATTGGGGAAATCCTGAAAACCCGACTGGATTGCGGCCCTCAAGGAGGGACTTTGAGACCCCTAGGTTAGAGGAAAAGAGCAGGAAACTATAGATAGGAAATATGTAGAGGGAATTTTGAAGGAATAGTGAGGACTAGACAATTATTGGTAAGTATGACTGAAGGTGTGCCACTGGATTTGGAGAATTAGTGAGGGTGTGAAATGAGCATATAAACACAGAAAAGAGAGAAGAAATGGGGAAATAAAGCATAAAGAGAAAGATTAGTTGTTAAGAAATTACTTTAAGAAAATAAGATTTACTGTTTTGCTGGGGAGAAGATACCTGATGTCTCTTTGGTAACTCAAATGGAGCATAAGCCCAGAGATTTGGCTTTAGCTTCTTTTTTCTTAAAATCTCTGATGTTAAGTATGTTTTCTTTGAACCAGACCAGTTAGAAAGGCTGTAAATAGAAAGTGAAGGTACTATTGATTCATCTTAGGCATTTGTTGAGCTATTGTCATTGAAATGATCAGATATTGAGGCTGACACAGAATGTCCCATCGAGATGATAAGACAGACTTCATTGCAATGCCTGTGAAATACACTCCTCCACACTTTCTCAGACCAGAATGGGCCCAGCGAATGTGACAAATTGTGGCCGTCAGCAAAACAGTATATTCAAAGTAGCAGGGCAGAATCCATGATGTAATTGTTCAGAAAAGATGACTCACAACATAGCACAGCCTCAAGCCTCCAAAAAGATGATTCAGGGACACCTTTCTATGCCACTTTTTGGATGTTTTTCATTTTTGAAAATGAGCCCTAAAGTCTACTACAAGCGACATAACACATCATTTAAATACAGGATCATGTCCCACATTTCTAAAGCTCACTAGTAATCTACCCTTTGAAGTGCATTTTTTTTGGCTTGCTCCTGTACTTTGGAATAATCTTCCAAATATACCCCCTCCTTTACTAATGCATAGCGGGGTTTTAGCACCCACAGCGGCGGTAACTGCTCTGACGCTCATAGAATTCCTATGAATGTTGGAGCGGTTGCCATTGCTGCGGGCGCTAAAACCCGCATTGCACGTTAGTAAAGGAGGGGGATAATTAGTGGAGAAATTAATGTTTTTAAAGTTTTATTAAAGACATTCTTTTATTTCAGCTTTTCATATTTATCCTGTGGATGAGAGGAGGATACATTGATAAATTTGGAAATCACAATATTTTTTTAAACTTCTTCTTTTTTTCTAGTTTTATATGGATAGTTATTGGGTATGAATATGAAGGGATGGGAAAGTAAGGAGACTAAGGGCTCTTTTTACAGAGCCTTAACGCATGGAATAGCGTGCGCTAAATTGCCCCACGCGCTAGCCGCTACCACCTCTTTTTGAGCAGGTGGTAGATTTTCGGCTAGCGCACGCTATAGTGTGCACTAATCCAGTGCGTGCGTTAAAAATGTTAGCACACCTTTGTAAAAGGAGCCCTAAAGAACATAATAGGGAGTAGTAGTGAAAGAATATATGAGGCCCTGGAATATATGCTTTATGTCTATCCTTTCATAATTTTTGGAGTTACTTTCTGTAGTGTTTTTATTATTATTATAAACAAAATGGATCCAAAAAGACTGGGCAGGGTATCAAACTTTTTATTAAACTGTAAATTGTACTTTGCTGAGGGGAGGAGATATAAATTGGGCTGCTCAGATAAACTTCTTTCTTCTATCTTGGAAGAACATGATGGGAATGGGGGGGGGGGGGCAAGAGGTACCCAGCAGGCACATGGGCCTGAGTCTGAACCAACAGGAAAGGTCCATAGTCATTGAGAGCAAGGAACATGTGCCCAAATGGGGTGAATAACAGTAAAATAGAAGAATGCAGGACGTAGCAGTTCATAGCACAATAGAGCCAGTGGCATAGTAAGGGTGGTCCATCTTCATGGGGGGTGCTAGTGCTTTTCTTCCTCTCCACTCCACTCCACATGTACCTCCTTAAACATTTGCCGTTGTGAGCAACATCTTCCACTTGTTAGGGATTCGTTTGCCCCTGTATTTTATAAAATGATTGGCAGTACCCGCACAGTGTGGAATATAAGCATGTCTCTTCCCTGAACTACATGTGTAAAAATGCAGGCAACAGATTTGTGTACATACATGACAACAGGATTGATATGCATTCACAGGGACAAATAAAATGGCTCTGCAGACAAAAACAATCCAACTTTGATGATGAAAAATGTCCTGCTGAGCCAATTACTCAGGGGCTTCACAAGATCAGTATGCTTCCGCACAGAGGTAGAAGCCTACAAAATAGTGTACTCAGGAACCTGTAGCAGAGCCATGACGTGGCGGAGGTACATGGAGAGTCATAGGAAGCAAAAACCTTGGAAGTAGTGCTTGTAGGAGACTAAACTAATGCACTACATAAGCACATAGCTGGTAGGTGGGCATGCTCTTCGATTTTTTTCATGTCTCTATTGTTTTCCAATTGCAAAGTTGTTGTACAGTAATTAGTCAAACATGGCAAAAAAATTAATAAAATACAGTAATTAATAAAACAATCATACACAATAAATACAGTAGCGAATAATATGCAGCATTTAATAGTATAATAGCAGTTGAAGGCATACTAGAGAAGACAGATCTTCAGACATCAGAACGTCATCAAGTTCAATTTATGCCTCTTATCAATTGAAAGGCTTGATTGATGTTTATCAGCAAACAATTGGAGGTCAAAGATAATACACACAATAAACTCTCCTGCAGATTACAAGAGAGTACATAATCAAAATCTTTTCTTGTATACACAACGGTGCTAGCCCCAGTTTAGTTTTTAAAACTATAAGAAATATTTTCAATTGGCATCAGTATTCTACAGGAAGCCAATGTGAATGCTTAAGCAAAGGAGTGACACGAATCCAATAGCCCACATTCATTACTTACAGTGCTGCAGCATTTGGAATGCACTGGAGCCCTGAATGCACTGTAACAGACTAATAGAAAGAATATAACAATAACCTACATTGTTTGATAAGGCAGTTTCCATAGTTATAACTATGAAGCAAGAACAATGACCTTTACTGTGGATGAATAAAATGCAAAAGTTTCAATTCATGTGTTATTTACAGGCTTGCTTTCTACAGCATACCATTATATGCTCCAGTCTTTCACAAATGAGCTTTTGCCTGAATTAATCTTTGGGCTTTTGCCTTCATTAACTGTTCCAGCTCTTCTTATGCAGGGATGCCTCAGTCTCTGTGCCTGTCTCACTTCTTTCTTTGTAAGTGGTGTGTTTTTTAAGTTGCTCAGCCCCTTGCTTATTTGGGCTAATTACTGCCACCTGTTCAAGACTCACAGAATTACAGCTTCTAGCATTAAAGTACAGTAAACTCCAGAGCTCCCTCTAGTGTTCTATTTCTGCACAACTAGTGAAGTTCCGTTCAATGAGTCACATACTGATAATGCATAAGGAGTACACTATAGGCTTCCAATGAGGTGAGTCCTCTAAAAGATTTGTTTAATAGATCTTTGGAGACAGGTGAGATTCTGTGGGAATGGAGATGAGCAGATGTGGTCCCTGCACAAAAATTGGGACAGAGGGACGTGGGCAATTACAGCCCAGTAAGCCTCACTTTGGTTGTGGGAAAAATAATGGAGACTCTGCTGAAAGAGTGAATATTGAATTTCCTTGAATGCAATGGTTTACAAGATCTGAGACAACAAGGTTTTAGCAAGGAAAGTTGTACCAAATGAATTAAACTGATGTCTAACTGGGTTACCAGAGAATTGGACCAAGGACACATGCTAGATGTAGCCTACATGGATTTTCTGACAGGAGGCTCATTTTTTAAAAAATGACCTTGAAGGTGTTGAATTAGGACAAAAGTGGTGAATAAAATTGGAAACTGGTTGGCTGACAGTGGGCGAAGTTAAATGGAATTCACTGGAAGGACAGAAAGTAGTGGAGTGTCTCAGAGATCAGTTATGGGGCTGATTCTATTCAATACAGTGGCATAGCCAGACATCAAAATTTGGATGGGTTTATGACAAAAATGATGGAAACAATGTTCTCTTTGAAGCCTGCCCCTCTGCTCTACATCCTTTCCCTACCCACCTCCAAGTATCTCCACTTTAACTCAAAATGTTAAATACATAAGTTGGTGAGGAATCCCAAGTCTTGTCATCTGAAGACCAACTCAAAGACACCCTGTACTTCCTCCAGTAAGGCTCAGCAGTTGGCAGCAGATTTAATGATTGCCCAATGCTTGCACCCAGCATATGTTCAGTTTAGGCACATGGCTGGTATAAACGATGAATTTCTCCAGGACCTCTTGAGTCATAGTATAGGAAACTATGGAAAGAGCAATATACTTTCCTGTCCTGACCTGAGGAAGGAGGCTTTGGTTTAAAATTAGTCCAATAAAAATATATTTATATTTTTTTTAATGTACGTATATTTATTAACACAGCTATCACAGTACTTTATCCTCAACTAAAAATATTTTTTTCCTACTTTTGTTGTCTGGCCATTTATTTTTCCAAATGTATTGGTTCCAGTATCTGATTTCTGCTTTCCTTGTCATACAGTGAGAGATTAGATAAGCTGGGCCTCTTCTTCCTTGAAAAGAGGAGGCTGAGAGGGGACATGATCGAGACATTCAAGATAATGAAGGGAATAGACTTAGTAGATAAGGACAGGTTGCTCACCCTCTCCAAGGTGGGGAGAACAAGAGGGCACTCTCTAAAGTTAAAAGGGGATAGATTCCGTACAAACGTAAGGAAGCTCTTCTTCACCCAGAGAACTGGAACGCTCTTCTGGAGTCTGTTATAGGGGAAAACACCCTCCAGGGATTCAAGACAAAGTTGGATAAGTTCCTACTTATAAGTTCCTACATCCAACTTTGTCTTGAATCCCTGGAGGGTGTTTTCCCCTATAACAGACTCCAGAAGAGCGTTCCAGTTCTCTGGGTGAAGAAGAGCTTCCTTACGTTTGTACGGAATCTATCCCCTTTTAACTTTAGAGAGTGCCCTCTTGTTCTCCCCACCTTGGAGAGGGTGAGCAACCTGTCCTTATCTACTAAGTCTATTCCCTTCATTATCTTGAATGTCTCGATCGTGTCCTCTCTCAGCCTCCTCTTTTCAAGGAAGAAGACTGGAACTGGAACGTACATAGGTGAGGCTGTGCTCATTTAGAGCACTGGTCTTTGACCTAGGGGCCGCTGCATGAGCGGACTGTTGGGCGCGATGGACCATTGGTCTGACCCAGCAGCGGCAATTCTTATGTTCTTATGTTTTTGTAAGTCTCTTTCTGGATTCCCTATCCTATCCATTTGCCATTTTTCTCTCTCTTGCTTTTCCTTTCAGACTTCTTCAATTATATTTCTGCCTTTCTATCCATTATCTATCTATCTATCGTATTTATATACCACTTATAGCCTAAGTGGAGACACCACTCATTCGGGTTACAGGTGATTCCAATTGCCTTAAACAGACTGATCACATTTTGGCAGAAGCAAAGCTCATCTGTTAAGGTGAGGAAGGTGGAAAAAGCTTGGTGATGCTTCCTCTGATCTGTGACTTGCACACTGTCATACAACAAGTTCCACTGCTTAAACCTAGATTTCAAAAGCTCAGCATTGGACTTGGTAAAACCAAGATTTCTGATCAAGTCGTTGAAGTTTTCATGGTTTGGATAGTATGGGTTTCTCTCATGAGCTGCACCACTGATATTGTAAACTGGATCTACGATGTCTCCCTCACTCTCTGACTTGCTGCTCTCTTCTGAAGATAGCTGTTTTCTCTCTGGGGGAGTGGGTATGGGGAGCTCAGGGTAATGCAGCACTGGGGTGATGGATGAAGGAATGTCTGGATATGTGATTGCAGATGCATTCTTGCTAGTTTGACATTTAGAAGGGTCCACTGGGCAGAAGTAGCAGTTGTTTGAATGATCAGTGACTTCCCGTCAAATTCTTGGAATAACAAACTTCATAGTTCTCTTTTCCCCTCTGTACCATCCTGTAGAAGAGCAAAATGAAATTGTGATAATGAAAACAATAAATTTATTTCACCTATGACTAATGTGTATGAGATTCTTGCAATATATTTCATATGTGATATATTTTCAAATAACATTGAAAATTGTAAAATTTAAATATTTTTTAAAATTAAACATTCTAAGTAATCTTATAGCAGAAAATTCCACCATCCTTCCAGAGGTTTTTTTTTTAAACTTTGTAAAAGGGCCCCTAAGTTCACTCAGCTTGGGATCAATCTGAAATGTCCTGCAAAAAAGGTACATTTCAAAATATCAATGTCCTGGTCAAAAAAAGAAAAGTTTGAGGCAAATGATAGCCATTACCCAGGAATAAAAAAAAATGTTAGTGTGATAGGAAACAGCATATGGAATGGAAAGTCAAATACAAAGCACAGATAAGTAAAACAGAGACTTTGACAAAATATCTTGTCAGAGGCAAAAGCACATAATTCAAAGCAAGAAGTTGGTATGAGAATCAGTTGCGCCACTAGGTGATTGAAGGATATAAAGCCTCAAGAATAGGGACACAAAACAGTTTAATTAAAATGACCTGACACCATCTGTTTTCAAAACATGCATCAGAGGTCTAAAAATATATACACAAAAAATATGGCCCCCTGTAATGAAGCTGCATTAGGCTTTTTTATCACCAGCTACAGCGATATTAGCTTCGATGTTCATAGGAATTCCTATGAGTGTCTAATGTGGCTTCATAAAAGGGGGGGGGGGGATGTTCATAAGATATAAAATATGAAAATATAAACCAGTCACTTACAATATACATACAAATAAATCTTGCATGTGAGAAATCAAATTTCAATTACAATAATTACTGATGATAATGAAATATCCCTTCAATTGTATAAATATAAATGACATGTATATAAAGGAGTGATAAAGGAGGACAAGGCTATCGCCGACAAACTGAACACATTTTTTGCGTCTATGTTTACCAAAGAGGATATGCGCAATATACCGGAAGCCGAAAGACTATACATAGGAAACGAAGATGAGAAACTGACTGGGTTGACGGTCAGTCTAGAAGAGGTATGCAGGCAGATTGATAGGCTTATAAATGATAACTCCCCGGGACCGGATGGCATCCATTTGAGGGTAATCAAGGAACTGAAAGGGGTTATAGCCGAACTGCTCCAACTAATAGCCAATCTGTCGATCAAATTGGGAAGGATTCCGTAAGACTGAAAAGTGGCAAATGTTACGCCGATCTTCAAGAAAGGATCTAGGGGAGATCCGGGAAACTATAGACCGGTGAGTCTGACCTCGGTACCGGGAAAGATGGTAGAGGCACTGATAAAGAACCGCATCATTGATCACCTTGACAGATGAGGACCAGTCACTTCAGCAAAGGAAAATCTTGCTTGACAAACTTGCTGCACTTCTTCGAGGGAGTAAACAGGCAAATAGACAAGGTTGACCTGGTCGACATTGTATCTGGATTTTCAGAAGGCGTATGACAAGGTCCTGCATGAATGACTACTTTGAAAAATTGCAAGCCATGGAATTGAGGGTGAAATACGTGGATTAAAAACTGGATGGCGGATAGGAAACAGAGAGTGGGGGGTAAATGGACAATACTCGGACTGGAATAGCGTCACGAGTGGAGTGCCGCAGGGTTCGGTGCTTGGACATGTTCTCTTTAACATATTTATAAACGATCTGAAAATTGGAACAAGTGAGGTGATTAAATTTGCAGACGATACAAAGTTATTCAGAGTAGTGAAGACGCAGGAGGATTGCAAAGAACTGCAACGTGATATAAACACGCTCGAGAAATGGGCCGCGACATGGCAAATGAAGTTTAACGTGGATAAGTGTAAGGTGATGCATGTCGGCAACAAAAATCTTATACACGAATACAGGATGGCCGGGGTAGTACTTGGAGAGACCCCCCAGGAAAGAGACCTGGGAGTACTGGTCGACAAGTCGATGAAGCCATCCGCGCAATGCACGGCGGCAGCGAAAAGGGCAAACAGAATGCTAGGAATAATTAAGAAGGGGATCACAAACAGATCGGAGAAGGTTATCATGCCCCTGTACTGGGCCATGGTGCGACCTCACCTGGAATACTGCGTCCAGCACTGGTCGCTGTACTTAAAGGACACGGTATTATTCAAAAGGGTCCAGAGAAGAATGACTAAAATGGTTAAGGGGCTGGAGGAGTTGTCGTACAGCGAGAGATTAGAGAAACTGGGCCTCTTCTCCCTTGAAAAGAGTAGACTGAGAGGAGACATGATTGAAACATTCAAGATAATGAAGAGAATAGACTTAGTGGATAAAGACAGGTTGTTCACCCTCTCCAAGGTAGGGAGAATGAGAGGGCACTCTCTAAAGTTAAAAGGGGATAGATTCCGTACGAACGTAAGGAAGTTCTTCTTCACCCAGAGGGTGGTGGAAAACTGGAATGCTCTTCCAGAGGCTGTTATAGGGGAAAACACCCTCCAGGGTTTCAAGACAAAGTTAGACAAATTCCTCCTAAATCAGAACGTATGCCAGTAGGGCTGAATTCGGTTAGGGCACTGGTCTTTGACCTAAGGGCCGCCACGTAAGCGGACTGCAGGGCATGATGGACCACTGGTCTGACCCAGCAGCGGCAATTCTTATGTTCTTATGTTCCGCCCAATGTGCGGCAACAGCAGCCAAAATAGCAAACAGGATGCTAGGAATTATTAAAAAAGGGATAGTTAACAAGACTAAGAATGTTATAATGCTCCTGTATCACTCCATGGTGTGGCCTCATCAGGAGTATTGCGTTCAATTCTGGTCTCCTTATCTCAAGAAAGATATAGCGACACTAGAAAAGCTTCAAAGAAGAGCAACCAAGATTATAAAGTGGATGGAACTCCTCTCGTATGAGGAAAGACTAAAGAGGTTAGGGCTCTTCAGCTTGGGAAAGAGATGGCTGAGGGGAGACATGAATGTAGTCTACAAAATCCTGAATGGATTGATTTTTCACTCCATCAAAAATTACAAAGATTAGGGTACATGTGATGAAGTTACAGGAAAATACTTTTAAAACCAATAGGAGGAAATATTTTTTCAATCAGAAAATAGTTAAGTTCTGGAACGTATTGCCAGAGGTTGTGGTAAGAGCGGATAGCGTAGCTGGTTTTAAGAAAGGTTTGGACAATTTCCTGGAGGAAAAATCCATAGTCTGTTATTGAGAGAGACATGGGAATTGGTAGCATGGAATGTTGAATCGGTAGCATGGAATGTTGCTACTCCTTGGGTTTTTGCCAGGTACTAGGGACCTTGATTGACCACCATGAGAATAGGCTACTGGGCTTGATGGACCATTGGTCTGACCCAGTAAGGCTATTCTTATATTCTTATCAGTACCAATGTTTTGAGCCACATAACTAACACCCAAAGAAAGTGTAAAAGCCAACAGAACGGGGACCAATGCTTCTTTTGTCAAATAAAGAAGTATTGGTCACAGTTCTGTTGGCTTGTACACTTTCTTTTGGGTGTTATTGACTTTTTGTGTATTTTGGTCCCTTCCTTTGTGTTGAGCCATATTACTAAAACATAATACTAAAAATCAATAACGTGCAACTGACAAAGATTACATGTGTAAAGTGCCATTTTTACTTATGGGCACATAGATGATACAAAAAATGTTTTGTATGCAGTGATCTGAAATATTATTAACTGCTCAAATTACTTGGACATTTCACCTAAAATGGCACATAATGGATGTGATATGAGGAAGATGTGGGGGAAATACCAGTGCTAGAAATGGTATTTAATACTGATGGAACTAAAACAAAACTCTAAAACTAGAAGATTTAATAGGGCAACTTGAGAAATTAAGGGCTCCTTTTACGAAGTCATAGTGGTGATTCCTCCACGGCAAATGCACCAAAGCCCATAGTAGTGGACTGGGCTTTGGTGCATTTGCCACGGGGAAATTGCTACTGCGGATTTGAAAAAGGAGCCTTAAAAAGTAGCAATCACCTGGACTGAATGGAATATACCAAAGAGCAGGGGTGCTCAATGTTGGTCTGCTAGCTCCACAATATCCCAGGTGAATGTATGGTGAAGTGGTTAAATCCCATGCTGCTCCTTGTAACCATGGGTAAGTCACTTAATCCCCCCATTGCCCCAGGTACATTAGATAGATTGTGAGCCCACTGGGATAGACAGGGAAAAATGCTTGAATACCTGAATAAATTCATGTAAACCGTTCAGAACTCCCTGGGGAGAACAGTATAGAAATTGAATAAATAAAAAAATTAGAGGGGCATAATCAAAAAAAACATCTAAGTCCCCTTTTGGCCTAAGGCCTTAAACATTGAAAGTAGAAGCAGGGAAAATGTCCATTATCAAAAAAAATGTCCAAAAGGAGACTTTTTTTTATAATGGCCTGCCTCTAAGTTCAGCTATTTAAACGCTCAGACCACCACTACGTCTAAACTTACACCATATAATCAACCTAAAAAAAAGCCTAAGTCCCAAATGCCCAAAACAAGGGCTTTTAGGCGAAGGAGAAGCCAGTCCTTCGCCTAAAAGCTGGATTCTGTAACTGGTGTCTGTCAAAAACAACACCGGTTACAGAATCCCTCCCCCCCTATAATGATCTGGCCAGGAGGGAACCCAAGCCCTCCTGGCCAGCGGCACCCCAAACCCCTGACTACGATCGGGGCAAGAGGGAGCCCAAGCCCTCTTGCCCCCGTGGTACCACCCCACCCACCAATAATGATCGGACAGGAGGAATCCCAAGCCCTCCTGCCCAGGCAAACCCCCACACTCCCACTAAGATACATGCAGGAGGGATCCCAGGCTCTCCTGCCCTCGAAGCAACCCACCATGACCGCCCCCAAACCCCCAATCATCCCCCTGCCGACCCCTGAACCCCCGCTGCCCCCAAGACCCTCCAATTCCCAATCCCCCTCCCCATAACTTAAAAATCATTGGTTGGACGGACGGGTGCCAAGCCGTCCATCCGACAGGCCAGCCATCACCGGAATGGCTGGCTTTAGGGCCTGATTGGCCCAGGCGGCTCAAACCCCACCCACAAGTGGGGTCTGAGGCACCTGGGCCAACCGGAATCGGTCCAGTAGCCTTAGGCCCCTCCTGTGCACGGGGCCTTAGGCACATGGGCCCAACCCTCCATCCGACCAATGATATTTAAGGTACGGGGAGGGGGGTTGGGGGTCGAGGGGTCGGCGGGGGTTTGCGGGTCGGTGGGGGGGCCAATCTGGGGTTCAGGGGCAGTTGTGGGGGGTTTGCATCAAGAGCAGGAGGGCCTGGGATCCCTCCTGCCTATATCTTAGTGGGAGTGGGGGGGTTCGCCTGGGCAGGAGAGCTTGGGATCCCTCCTGCCCGATCGTGATCGGCAGGTGGGGGTGCCGCCGGGAAGGAGGGCTTGGGCTCCCTCCTGTCCGATCATGATCAGTGGGTGGGGGAGTGGGGGTGCCGCGGGCCAAGAGGGCTTGGGCTCACTCTTGCCCTGATTGTTGTCGGCGGGGCTAGGAGGGCTTGGGCTCTCTCCTGGCCCGATCAGATTGGGGGTAGGGGTGGCTTTTTGATCGTCCAAGTACCCATTTAGGCCACTTTTTAGACTTTTTTTTTTTTTAATTATGAGCCCCTTAATGTTTTCAGGATTTCCACAATGAATAAGCATGAGATCTATATACATACCATTTACATACAGTACAACTCATTATGGTGTCCAATTATGTGATTTTTTAATTGGGATTGCTGTGGAATGATCTTGATTGTTGAGTTTATTTATCAAAATTTTTGAATGTTAATTCGTTTTCTATCCCGCTTGGTATGAAATGGGAGTAGGATTGCTGTCTGGTGTTTTGTAGCTGAAGGACATAACCAGAGGGTATTTGAAGGTGTGTTTCTTCTTGGGAGCAAAGCAGCCTTAAAAACACAGAGTGTGGCTATGGGTAACCAGTGGGCTGATGATAGAGCCTGGGATATGGAGTCATAAGCGTGCAGGTTGTTTAGAAGTTTGAACGCTATGTTTTGAACACATTGGAGACGTACATTCTTTGCTGTCAATCTGATGAATAATGCATTGCAGTAGTCCATGTGGGAGAGGATGAAGGCATAAAGAAGTTGTGTTAAGTCAGGGTCGGAGAAGTAGTTCTTTATTTTTTAGAGCTGCCATAGATAGAAGAATGAGGAAGAGACCACTTGGGAGATATAGTTGGACAATGATAGGTTTAAGTCAAGAAGCATTCCTAAGCTTACCCCCTCTTCTACGAAACTGTGCTAGGAGTTTCTAGCGCAGGGAGCCACGCTGAATGGCCCGCGCTGCTCCCGATGATCATAGAGTTCCTATGAGCGTCGGGAGCAGCGCGAGCCATTCAGCTCGGCTCTCTGCGCTAGAAACTGCTAGCGCAGTTTCGTAGAAGAGGGGGGGGGTTTAGTCTTTTGCAATTATGTTATTTGATTCCCAGAGAAGAGAGGGACAAATGTAGGTGCAGTTTTCTTTGTGGATCCAAAGGAGTTCTGTTTTTGAGGCATTTAGTTGTAGTTTATTGATGGACAACCAGGTTTATCTATAGCACCTAATACTCTTGCAACAGCCCTGACTCCAGCCCTGAGGTTGCATGCTGGCTAGGATTGTTCATATTTTTAGCCATGATCTAATGTTATAAGAACATATTTACTCAGGAGGTAGGGATGTGCGGTAGCCATTAATGCAGACCCACTCCAACAGCTATCAAAAGCTAAAACCAGCCACTGTGGTAAAAATCTTATGCTATTTGCTTAGCATAGGCAGAGGCAGGATATGGGTGGGACCTGGGCAGCAATAAGACATGACTGCTGTTAACAGCTAACATGTGGGTCATGCTGGCTAATAGTTTGGCTGCACTTTGGGGGGAATTCATCAAGAGGTGCTAACCAATTTAGAACACATTGACGATTAGTGCACGCTAAATGTTAAGACATCCTTAGGAATATAATGGGCATCTTAGTATTTAGTGTGTGCTAATCATTAGCGTGCGCTAAATCAGTTAGTGCCCCTTGATGAATCCCCCCCTTAATATCACTTCCAGAGGTGGTATGTTCAGTGTATGGAGGGCTCAATGCACAAAGACTCTCACTTGTTAGGGTTAAATTATCAGTTTTAATGTTTCTTGGTTCATAAATATGAAAAAGTCATCAACTCATGGTATTGAAATTACTTATCCTTTATTCTTTATAGCTTGCCCCGGAAACATGAGGACGCCAAAAATAAGTGCTCCATGTTGGAACCCTTGAAAAAGCCAGTTTTGGCGAAACGGGTCCCGTCGAGCACACAATTGTTGGGGCAAACTATAAAGAATAAAGGATAAGTAATTTCAATACCATGAGTTGATGACTTTTTCATATTTATTTGTGCATTGAGGAGTTTTACCTATTACCTCACTTTCTGTCTTCGATTCATTGTGGATTCAGTGTATGGAGGGCACCAACACTTAGGTGTCAAATATGTGCATAGTTGCCAGATTATGGGCATTTATGTGTGTTCATACAAACATAAATGCCAGTAGTCCAGTTATAAACAGGACTGCAGTTGGGTGGGATGAGCATTTACATGATTATTGAAAATTATAATCTACCTGCGTTCTTTATTATTCTAGGCAAGAGAATTTACACCAGCTCTGTGTCCGATGTAAGTAGTCATGCCCTAAAGCCCGGATTCTCCATAGGGCACCGATATCGGGGGCTGCCTAAAAAGTAGCTGCCGATCACGTGTCAATCACGTGACAGCATCCTATACAGAATCCCGCCTCTGTGAAAGATAGGCACCGGAAATAGAGGCCAGAGTTTTGCAGGCCTACATTTCCAGCGCTTATCTTTCCCACCTCCCCCACCCTTTTCACAAAACCACAGCGCCGGCCATGGTGATAACAGCTCTGATGCTCGTAGGAATTTTATGAACATCAGAGCTGTTACCACCGCAGCCGGCGCTAAAAACTGCACTACGGTTTTGTAAAAGGGGGAGTTATGAATCACACTTATGTAGGCACTTTAGGCCACCTAACGCAACTCCTGTAACCACACCCATAGTAGCATTCGGCAGCCTAAAATACCTATGTAGGCACAATTAGAGCATGTATTATTTAGGTACCAGTTAGTGGCATAGCGAGGGTGAGAGGTGCCCGGGGCGGTGGCGCCCCTTCATCTGCACCCCCTGCTCCTTCCCCGACCCCTCTGCTACACGCACGCCCCCTCTCCTTCCCCCCATACCTCTAGTTGTCCACCGCCACGAGCAACAGGAGCTTCAACATGCTCCTCATGTCCCCATCGTCTCTCCCATTGATGTCACTTCCAATGTGCGGCAACCAGAAATGATGTCAGCAGAAGAGATGACGCGTTCGCAAGGTGCACGTCAAAGTTATCAGTCATGGGGGCGAATAACTAGATGTATGGGGGAAGGGAGGGGGGCACGCATGTGGCAAGGGGAAGATTCAGAAAAGGCGGGGCAGAAAGGAGAAGGGGTGCTGGTGTCCCCACCAACATGGCTCCCGGGGCAGACTGCCCCCACCTCCATCCTTACTATGCCACTGACACCAGTGGGCGCTTTAATGGTGTCATTTTTTACTGTTTTAAATGGCATTTGTTACTCAACTTATGTGCTGGTGGAGCACCTACCAGCACCTAAATTTATACTAGAAATACAGTAGAAAACAAGTGGGGAGTGGGACAGATCTAGAATTCTAGAATTTCCCTCTAAATATACATACATTACATTACCTGTTATGCTAGCATTCTATAAAGCAGTGGTCTCAAAATCATGGCCCGGGGGCACATGCAGCCTGCCAGGTACTATTTTGAGGCCCTCGGTATGTTTATCATAATCATAAAAGTAAAATAAAACAGTTTCTTGATCATATGTCTCTTTAGCTATAAGTTACAATATTACAGTGGTACCTCAGTTTACGAGTGCACCAGTTTGCGAGTGTTTTGCAAGACGAGCAAAACATTCGCAAAATCGGCGTCTTCGGGCACCGGCACCAACGCACAGGAGATGCCGGTGCCGGTGCCCAGATGATGATAAGAAGCGGCAGGGGGGTTCCCAATCGTGGCAGGGGGTGCCCAATCGCGTCGGGGGGTGCCAAATTGTGGGGGGAGGGTGCCGGATCGTGGGGAGGAGGGTGCTGGATCGCAGGGGGGAGCAATGCTGGTTCTCGTGGGGGGGGGGAACGTATCAAAGCGAGTTTCCATTATTTCCTATGGGGAAACTCGCTTTGATAAACGAGTATTTTGGATTACGAGCATGCTCCTGGAACGGATTATGCTTGTAATCCAAGGTACCACTGTATTAGTAAGACTTAGCCAAAAGGAAAGATTTATAAACTGTAAAGAGTTTTACCTCATGCAAAATCGTCATTTCTTTAATAATCACACTGAGGGCTCTTTTTACTAAGGCACGCTAGCGTTTTAAGCACAAACCATGTGCTAAATGAAAAATACTAACGCAAGCTCTATGGAGGCATTAGCGTCTAGTACACGCAGCATTGTAGCGCATGCTAAGTGCGCGCTAAAACCGCTAGCGCACCTTAGAAAAAGGAGCCCTGTATCTGAACAATCTTTTTTACTGCAAGACCTCAAACACCCAAAGCACTACTTATGTATTTTTCATGCTCTTACTGGGGCTGGATAATCCTCATCGGTCTTTGCGTAGTACTTGTTCTTGTGCAATGTGGGAAAATTTATTACGTTAGTGTGGTGAGCTAATAAATTTAGGAAGAGCACTCATCTTTTTCAGCCCAACGGCTGCCCAGCCGTTTCACTGTTTTCCTCAGGGGCTTATACTCTTCTTGAATAGCACCTCAACTGTCGCCACCGTTAACCCATATGGGGAGTGCTGAACATTACTCAACAAAGGTTCAAGAAGAGTATAAGCCCCTGAGGAAAACAGTGAAACGGCTGGGTAGCCGTTGGGCTGAAAAAGATAAGTGCTCTTCCTAAATTTATTAGCTCACCACATTAATAGTCGTGGCCCTGCAAAGGGTTTGAGTTTGAGACCACTGCTATAAAGGAAAGTTGTACCAAATGCTGCCCAAGCTCTGATGCTTTTATTATCAAGCCAATTGATCAACAGTGGGTGTCATTCCTTTCGTCACTGTTGAACCTGGTTGGGTAGTTAAGTTCAAGCTGTGATGCATTACCCCTGATGCAGCCTGAGGACAAAACATGGCCATGTCAGGTATTTTAATAAATATTTTATCTACTTCAAACCTTATTGTTGCAATTCTTGTGATTTTCATCATTTCAAAGAAAAGCATATTCCTATAAATGGCCGATTGGATTACTTTTTGTTATATTTGGTGTAAAAAATAGACACTTATCCGTTTGTTATCATTTTATTTGATCATCTTATATGTACATATTACAAAATATCCTCCACAAATTGTAAATATTTACAGTTTCACGGCAACAAGGATTTCCATGGCACTTTTAAGCATTCTGCCTTTAAAAAGACATCCAGGCGTTATAAGCATTCTCATAATTGCTCATTTGACTCTGCATATGAATGCAAGACTTTTAAAGACATCTAGTTTGCATGCGATTGAAAAGTGTTATTGTGCAACTTCATATTAAACCATTTTCAACTAAAAGGAATTTTTTTTTTTTTTAAGTTGATAAAAGGCTATTTAAAATATATATTCCTGAAAGTTGCTCAGCCTCAAAGGCTAAGGGCTCCTTTTACGAAGCCTTTTACAAAGCCGTGCTACCCCCACGCTAGCCATAAAACTACCGCCTGCTCAAGAGGAGATGGTAGCGGCTAGCGCGGCCGGCGGTTTAGCACGCACTATTACGCGCGTTAAACCACTACCGCTGCTTCGTAAAAGGAGCCCTAAATAAGCACATATATACAAAAGCCAAGAGGAGAAACTCAGACTGTTTTTGAAATTGGATCTATACTTTACTGCATGCCATCCTGCAGTTTCTTAAGTCTAAGTGCTTTAATTGTTTTAATATCTTCCAGTCTTTCTGTATTTTCTTTCTTGAAGAAAATTCTAGAATCTTTCAAACTAGTGAATGTTGGTTCCATTCTTACTACACCCTTCCATTACAAATAAGCTGTGGTCCTCCATTGATCATAGTATCCGCCAGTTCCTGTAAAAAAAAAACAACAACCAAGCAAAAAGTTATTTTAAAGTTGGGATTCCTCCTGTCATACTTAAAGATACAGTGACTTGTAGTAGTTCAAATAAATTATTGCAAATAGTACCTTTTTAAATCATTTCACTTTAGCTACAGGGATTGAAGCTTTCAAAATATTTGGCAGGGGTTTTATCCTTGTGAAAGAATTGTATATTCACAGTTGTTCTTTCTAATCCAGCTGCACTATTTTAATGAAGCTATGACTTGAAATGTGGTTGAATTTAAAACAAAATGGATACACTTTAAGTCAACACATATGGAAATGTTTGCATGATTATGGCCCGCAGCACGATCATCTTTAAGGATTAGGGACCTGATTTATCACCGCTGTGGACAAGGACATTTTTCTGGCAAAACATTGTTCACTGGCTTCGGGAAATAAATCTAATCTTATCCTACGTTTTGAAAAGACATGTGAGAGGCTATGCACAGTTGGCAAATACTCATTAAACCTCTTTTGCAGAGTTCTAATGCAGGCCATTCTCTGCAATGAACAATATACTTTTGACTTGATTACAATCCCTGTAGTTATACTGTAGAATATTGTCACTTATGTATGGAAGTTAATTACTTAATTGGCCCTCAAATGGTAATAACTGCAATAATTGGCCTTAACTAGCACTAATTTGCAGTTATGCACATAAGTGAATTATAACCCTGTTCTAGGAAGTGTGCACATGTAAATTGTCTGGCAAGTAACTTCAATAAGGGATGTTCACATGGGAGGGTCATGAGCAGGTCATGGGTGTTATGACTATAGTAGCACTATCAGTTAACAGCGCAAGGTGCCGCATTTAGGTGGCATAAGTGGTCATGCCTACATTTAGATGCTTTTCTGGTGACTTACGCTGGTATCCTATAGTGGGTTTGGCATGCAAATTTGCTACTACAGAGTACTAGCTTAGGGGACATTTTTATATAATTCTTTAAAATAATTAATAGTAGTAGTAGTAGTATTAGTAGTAGTAAAAGTTAAGCTCTCCAAAAACTGAGCAAAAAATCCTAACTTAAATATCTATATCTTCTGAGCCCCGTTTACTCACTTATCAAACACTTACATGACCTTCATCCATAGGAAACAATGGGGGAAAGTGTCAGTGTAATAATACTTCAAGAACATACATTTCACTGAGGTGTCCACGTTAGGATTTAGCCTAATATGTGGAAGAGTAGCCTAATGGTTAGAGCAGTGGGCTAAGATCTCAGAAGAGCTTGGTTTAAATCCTACTGCATAGTAACATAGTATATGACAGCAGATGAAGACCTGAATGGTCCATCCAGTTTGCCCACTAGTTATACCCATTAAAAATACATGATTAACTTGTCTCTTCTTTGATATTTCTGGGTCATAGACTGTAAAGTCCACCTGGTATTGTCCTAGGTTCCAAATGCTGAAATTGCCATCCAAGCTCACTCCAGCCTATCCAACCATCCTTTTTGCAGGATATCTACCATAAAGTCTGGCCAGTAACATCCTCATGTTCCAAGTTAGTGGAGTTCCCATTAATGCCCTCCCCAGCCCAATCCTACACCAAATCATCACATATGGGACACAGACCGTACAAGTCTGTCCAGTACCAGCCTTAGTTCTTTAATTTACATCCTTCGTTTTCTAATTAGAGATCCTCTATGTTTATCCCACGCTTTGATCTTGGTTATGTCACTTAACTCTCCATTACCTCAGATCCACACTCAGATCATGAGCCTCCGAGGACCAGAATAATACCCACTGTACCTGAATAAACATTGCTTGGATAGCTTTTGGTCTTAGCAGGCAGTAGATAAAAATAAAACACAAAATTAAAATGTAAGTAGAAGAGAGCAAAGCTACAGGATACTGACTATAATTCATAAAGATTGGGGATAATATCCTGAAGGTTTCCAGGATATTCTTAATGAATATGCATGAACTAGGCTTGCATGTACATCCTTTATTATGTATATGTATATATATATATATATATATGTGTGTGTGTGTATATATATATATATATATATGTGTGTATATATATATATATATATATATAAATATATGTACTAGTGTTTAAGCCATTTACATTAACAGGTGCTAGAATATATGCCTGTCTGTCTTTATTTATTTATGTCTCTCCCTGCTCCTGTCTCTTTCTTCCTTTCTTTCTGTCTCTCTCCCTCCTGCTATTTTTCTCTCTCGCTCCCTGGCACCCTTTGTCTTTCTTTCTTTCTGTCTGTCTCTCTGGTCCCCTGTCTGTCTTTATTTCTGTCTGTCTCTCTCCCTGGCCTCCTTTGTCTGTCTGTATTTCTTTCTGTCTCTCTCCCCCCCACACACACTTTCCTTTGCAGAAGCAGCAGCGGTATTTCCCTTCCCCTCCAGGTCCCTCTGAAGTAGTAGCAGCATTTTTCCCCCCCCATTCCATTCTCTCCCCCTTCCCACTTTCCTTTGCAGAAGCAGCAGCGGTATTTCCCTTCCCCTCCAGGTCCCCCACAGATATGAATGTCTGGCAACTTCTTTCTCGCCTAGATCTAAAATTGAAAAGATTTGGCTACCCTTAGCAGAGCCCTCCCCTTAGCAGAGGGTTTTACATGAGTATAATCAAACTTCATATATAATCACCTTCACAGTTTCCATCATGGGGTGATGTCACATTCCTAATGTTTCTTTTTCTCCACTTATAAATTCTTTTTGTTGCCACAAATGCAGGACTCTACTTTTTGGCGATCGTGGTGGCTGATCCTCCTCTAAAGAGCAGCCTGCGATGGTGGCCGGCTTTAGCGAACCTCGCAGGCCGCTCTCCAACTCGGTAGCATATTTCCTCTGACGCGATTCCGTGCGTCAGAGGGAACGTGCTACCGAGGTTGGAGAGCGACCTGCAAGGTTCGCTAAAGCCGGCCACCATAGCAGGCTGCTCTGAAGAGGAGGATCAGCAGCAGTGGCAGCAGCGGCGAGTGAGGGCGGGAGGTGTGTTCCCTGCTGAGGACGCAGGCAGGGAGAGAGCTTGCCTGGCTTCCATGGTGAGTGAGGGTGGGAGGAGGGGAGTGGCCAGAATGTTCCCTGCCGCCGGGTTGGCGGCCACGGATCACACACCACAGCGGCAGGGAACACGAAATCCTAAGTGCGCATGTGCGCTTAGGCTTTTATTATGTAGGATATATATATCTGTCATGTGGATGTTGAGAACTCTTGCAGTAGATTGCCTAGGTTGGGAAATTCACCCAGTTATCCTGATCAGTCAAACCAAGACCATAGGAACTGTTCAAAGTCTTTATTGACCCTTGAATATTAGCCTTTTAGTTTAGGTAGTCAAGTAGTGATATTTTAAATAGAACTGGAGTGTAATGTCCAGCTTCCCCCAAGACGTTTTCTATAATTTGGTGACCAACTAGTCTATTGGGCCAAAACAATGAAGACTGGGGTCCCATGCAAGCAGACAATTTCTCTTACAAAGAAGATGGTAAGTTGTGTTGCCAATGGCAGTTTAGAAATGGATATGTTCTTGTGTGTATCTATCTGTCCACATAAACGACCTCATAAAATACTGACCAACAAAAAACTATGCACTTTGACATGATGGCATATACCTTGCTTTTAGGGTTCTTGCATAGATTATAAACTATGCTAACCTACATAAGAACATAAGAAGCGCCATCTCCGGATCAGACCTTCGGTCCATCAAGTCCGGCGATCCGCACACGCGGAGGCCCTGCCAGGTATACACCTGGCTTATTTTATAGCCAACCATATCTTTATATGCCTCTCTCAAGGAGATATGCATCTATTTTGCTTTTGAAGCCTAGGACTGTCGATTGTGCAATAATCTCTCCTGGGAGAGTATTCCAGATGTCAACCACTCTCTGTGTGAAGCAGAACTTCCTGATATTAGTCCTGAACTTGTCCCCCCTTAGCTTCATTTCATGTCCTCTTGTCCGCGTCAAATTGGACAATGTAAATAATCTCTGCTCTATTTTGTCGATTCCTTTCAGTATTTTGAAGGTCTCGATCATATCCCCACGCAGTCTCCTCTTCTCAAGGGAGAACAATCCCAGTGTTTTAAGTCGATCCTCATATTCCAGTTTCTCCATACCCTTCACCAGTTTAGTCGCTCGTCTCTGCACCCTCTCCAGCAGTTTTATATCTTTCTTTAGGTAGGGAGACCAATGTTGGACACAGTATTCCAAGTGGGGTCTGACCATTGCCCTATAAAGCGGCATTATAACTTTCTCCGATCTACATGTATACTTAATTTTAAGCATAGGCATTTATACCCATTCCAGAGCAGGAATAAATGTCTATCTCTAATATAGGCGTGATTTCTGTCACTTATGCTAGTATTTTATAAAGACACTTAGGCATCTATTTGTCTTAATACAGTTAACTTAAGATAGGTGCCTTAAACATGTTTACAGTAAAATTTGTTATCCATGAGAAGCAATCTGCTAGGATTGCTGTACAACCACGTCAGATGATTAGCAAAAAAAAAAAAAAGTCCATGGAGAGATGTGTTCAAGGTCTACAATAGATTGGAAATCATCATAATTGACTGGAAGGATTTTCATATGGAACCATCTTGTTAAGCCAAAACATAAATCACACAGTCTATATAGAGATGGCCACTAAAATATCATTGAAATCAGTTCAGTGGTTAATTCCAGACGTCCAAGTCGTGTTCCAGTTGGAGCACATCCAGATAACATCTATCTGGAGTGAAGCTACAGCCAGTCAGAGTGATTTTATGTGTGTGTGTGTGTGGGGGGGGGGTTAATTAGGTGGGTGGTGATTGTTTGGATCTTATAGGGGTTGTTGGTTTTTTTTTCTATGAATGGTTTTTAATAAGGCATGCGATTCAAGCCTACATACTTCTTGATGTACTTCTTGAACGGAGAAACTTTAACTAGGACTTCAGCAGAACGAGATTTAGGAGTAATCATCAGTGCAGACATGAAAACTGCCAATCAAGTGGAGAAGGCTTCATCTAAGGCAAGGCAGATATTGGGTTGTATCAATAGAAGTTTCGTCAGCCGAAAGCCTGAAGTCATAATGCCGTTGTACAGGGCCATGGTGAGACCTCATCTGGAGTACTGTGTGCAATTCTGGAGGCCACATTACAGTAAAGATGTGCGCAGAATTGAATCGGTTCAACGGACGGCCACCAGGATGATCTCGGGGCTCAAGGGTCTCTCGTACGAAGAGAGACTGAACAAATTGCAGCTCTACACTCTTGAGGAACGCAGGAAGAGGGGAGACATGATCGAAACATTTAAGTACCTCACGGGACGTGTCGAAGTGGAAGATGATATTTTCTTTCTCAAGGGACCCTCGGCCACAAGAGGGCACCCGCTCAAACTCAGGGGCGGAAAATTTCATGGCGACACCAGAAAGTATTTCTTCACAGAGAGAGTGGTTGATCATTGGAAAAAGCTTCCAGTGCAGGTGATCGAGGCAGACAGCGTGCCAGACTTTAAGAATAAATGGGATACCCATGTGGGATCCCTACGAGGGTCAAGATAAGGAAATTGGGTCATTAGGGCATAGACAGGGGGTGGGTAAGCAGAGTGGGCAGACTTGATGGGCTGTAGCCCTTTTCTGCCGTCATCTTCTATGTTTCTATGTTACATAAATAAATGAATAAACATACTGTGCATGTAGAGCAGGGCTGCCCAAGTCCGGTCCTCGAGATCTACTGGCAGGCCAGGTTTTCTGGATATCCACAATGAACATGCATGAGAAAGATTTGCATACCAAGAAGGCAGTGCAGGCAAATCTCTCTCATGCATATTCATTGTGGATACCCTGAAAACCTGGCCTGCCAGTAGATCTCGAGGACCGGACTTGGGAGCCCTGATGTAGAGCATGTCTTGGGCCATTGTTGCATGAGGCCACCTCAGTTATTTTTCTTCTGGAACCCAGCAGCCTCATATTTCGCAGTGTGTGAATAACTTTTGAAGTTTTGATAAATTGCCTATTTTTATAGCATCTGCCACCTCAGCTTTCCTTTACATTCATTTTAAATCCTTTAGATTTTTCATTGAGCTTTGAAGTTCTTCCCTCTATCATTATGAGATCATCCCAAGTGTTTTCATCACAGCAATACTCTCCTTTGATGTTCATAGAGAGTATTGCATTTTAATAGACTCATCTGGGTATCAGAACTCAGAAGAGATCATAACTGACTTGCAGGCTGTTCTCATTCATGCTTCCAACTCCTTAAAAAAGTGTAGCATTATACTATAAAAAATTTTCTTCATAAACTGAAGGCTTATTCTATCAAACCGCACCCACAGTTTGAAGTGCGGAGAGCTGCGCTGAATGGCCCGTGCGGCTCCCAACATTCATAGGATCTCTATGAGCGTCGGGAGCAGTGCGGGCCATCAGCGCGACTCTCTGCGCTAAAAACTGCTAGCACAGTTTGATAGAAGAGGCCCTTTGTCTTCTTCTTTTCAGATTTTCTCCCTTTCCCTTAGAACCCCCTACCCAACAAAAAGAGAAGCTTCTTTTGCTCTTCTTCTTCGGTCATTATTTCGGAGTTATTAAATTTTAAGTGTTCTTGCTCCGATCACATCTCTTCCCATTGCTGGCACTTCAACCTTATCAAAAGGAGCCCATACAATTGAGGTAGTCAAATAGCTGCATGTGTACCGTATTTTCTCGCATATAACGCGCGCGTTATACGTGGTTTTTACGTACCGCGCATACCCTTGCGCGTTATACGCGTGAGCGCGTTGTACAAAATTTTTTTACATAGTTCCCCCCCCCCGACGTCCGATTCCCCCCCCCCCCCCCCGCAGGACCGCTCGTACCCCCACCTCGAAGGACCGCTCGCACGCACCCGCACCCCCACCCCGAAGGACCGCTCGCACGCACTCCCACCCGCACCCCCACCCTGAAGGACCGCTCGCACCCCCACAGCCTCCCGACCCACCCTATAATGTAGAAGCTCCTACCGGTGTCCTGTTGCTTCCTCTTGCCGGTCCCGACACCCGACACGATCAGGGCAAGAGGGAGCTCAAGCCCTCTTGCCCCAGCCAACCGCGGCACCCCCGACGCGATCGGGGCAAAATGGAGCCCAAGCCCTCTTGCCACGCCGACTCCCCAACTCCCCGACAATATCGGGCCAGGAGGGAGCCCAAGTCCTCCTGGCCCTGGCGACCCCCCCCCACTAGTTGTTCGGGCCAGGAGGGAGCCCAAACCCTCCTGGCAACGGCGACCCTATACCCCCACCCGCACTACATTACAGGCAGGAGGGATCCCAGGCCCTCCTGCCCTCGACGCAAACCCCCCCCTCCCCCCAATGACCGCCCCCCCAAGAACCTCCGACCGCTCCCCCAGCCAACCTGGGGGCGGGGCCTGAGGCACATGGGCCCAACCTGACCATGTGCCCAAGGCCCCGCCCCCAGGAGGGACCTAAGGCTCCCGGGCCTATTCTGATTGGCCCAGGTGCCTTAGGCCCCACCAGTAGGCGGAGCTTTGGGACGGATGGGCCAATCCGGCCTCATTCCATTGTTGGCTGCCTGCCGGACAGGCGGGTTTGGCTCCCGTCTGTCCGACCAACTACACAAAGGTACGGGGAAGGGGGGTGGGGGTCAGCGGGTAGGCTGGGGTGGCGGTCGGAGGTTCTTGGGGGGGGCGGTCGTTGGGGGGAGGGGGGTTTGCGTCGAGGGCAGGAGGGCCTGGGATCCCTCCTGCCCGTAATGTAGTGCGGGGTGGGGGTAGGGGGTCGCCGTGGCTAGGAGGGTTTGGGCTCTCTCCTGGCCCGAACAACTAGCGGGGGGTGGGGGTCGCCAGGGCCAGGAGGACTTGGGCTCCCTCCTGGCCCGATATTGTTGGGGAGTTGGGGAGTCGGCGGGGCAAGAGGGCTTGAACTCCCTCTTGCCCCGATCGTGTCGGGGGTGCCGCGGTTGGCTGGGGCAAGAGGGCTTGAGCTCCCTCTTGCCCCGATCGTGTCGGGAAGTCGGGACCGCCAAGAGGAAGCAGCAGGACACCGGTAGGAGCTTCTACATGATGGGGGGGTCGGGAGGCTGTGGGGGTGCGAGCGGTCCTTCAAGGTGGGGGTATGGGTGCGGGTGGGAGTGCGTGCGACGGTCCTTCGGGGTAGGGGTGCGGGTGCGTGCGAGCGGTCCTTCAGGGTGGGGGTGCGAGCGGTCCTGCGGGGGGGTTGAATCGGATGTCAGGGGGCATCAGGCTTTCAGGGTGGGGACAGGACTTCAAGGGGGAGAGGAGAGTCGGGGCGGGTGAAAGGAGAGTCGGGGTGGCCAGAGGAGAGTCGGGGCGGGCGAAAGGAGAGTCGGGCAGCATGCGCGGTATATAAAAATTTCTGTACATAAATTTGTGTTTTTCACGCGCTATACCCGTGTGCGCGTTTTACACGGGTGCGCTTTATCTACGTGAAAATACGGTAGTTGTTCTGAAGATTCCATTTAAGTTCAGACATATCCATAAAAACCAGCAGTAGCACCTGCCTCTCATGGGGACATAACTTGTACTCCTGCTCAGTGTCATAGAACTCCATAGGCCTTGACAGAGGTATTGACCCTGCTTCAGAGGGAAAGACATGGGTTTTCCCTTTGTATTTGCATACTTTAAGTAAAAAATAAAAAAGGAGCGCACAGATAACTCATGATAGTCAAACACTACCACAATTTAGCTTCCCAGTCCTCTCCTGGTTCTAAGGCTTCCCAACAATGAAGCAGGCCATTAAAACATTTTGCCTAGACATACTCGAGATCTGCTCCGTTTGCATTTTCTAAGGATGGTCACATGTTAATTCTCCTTTTTATGCATCTTGCTTTCCTAATTTTGACTTATTAGGGTTTTCTAGCTTCTTGTTTATATATCACACACGATTACCATCCCCCTCTTCTACAAAGCCGGGCTAGCGGCTGCTGCGCAGTAACGGCCTTGAAGCCCATAGAGATTTGTAGAAGAGAGGGCATGTTTCAAGTTTCAAGTTTATTCAAATCTTGATATACCACTTATCAAATGTCTAAGCGGTGTACAACAAAAGTAAATAGAAAAAAGTTAAATAACAAATACTGGGGAAACAAAAAAACACTAAACAGTCAACTAGATACAAAGGGAGTAAAGGAGAGAAATACAATATGGAAGGCACTTGTTTATTATTATTATTTTCCATTTTTATTTTCTCTATATGTATGCCTATGCATCATACACCTATTTGTAATTTATGTTTATTTTTATGGGTATGTTTCTCTATCACATATTCAAAGCATTCCTTTGTTCCGATTATATGTTTACCCCAAAATTATTTTGTCATATTCATTTGATATTGCTTTTAACGTTCATTTGCTATTGTAATAAAACAGTCTTTTAGATTATATTTGTTAAGAGTATTTTAGTTTGTTTTTATTTTAACAATATGTTTTTAGCTCTATGATATTTGCAATTATGTTTTTTACAAAAATATATTTATGTTTTGATTGTTAAAGTCTCTTTTTCCCCAGTTGATTTGTTTGTCCCCTGAGGAAGGCATCACACTGCCAAAACTAGAATCCTGGTCAGGACCTAAGAACAAAAATGTACTAAGCAACTTCATAAAGTTGTTTGTTTGGACTTTTTGATAAAAGTAACTGCTTGTTGGTATAGACATCTCACTTGCCTTTTCTGTTACATTGATCTACCCAGATACTTGCCGTTGAATATCAAACAAGCACTATCTACTATCTGCCTGTAAATGGGCTGAGTGGTCCTTGCCCTTCACCTCTTCTCTACCAGATGTTTCTGGTCTTCCAGGCACCTCTTCTGTTCTTCACGCAACCTTCCTGGTCTCTCGGGCCACCAAAGATCATTCCAGCCATTGCTGGTCCCTCTGGTTGCTACTGCTCATTCACCCTGGTCACTTCGGTCATCTCTGCACATTCTGGTAGCCAGTCCCTATGGTCATCAGTCACTCACGCTGGGCCCTACCAGTCACTCTGGTTGCCAACACCACCGGTCCCTCTGGTTTCTGGCCTATTGGCTCCAACCAGTCCCTCAGATTCCTCCGCTAATCACCACTGGTCTCTCACACCAATTCGCTGGTCTCTCCATCAGCCACTGTCAGCCTGAACTTCCCCAGTACACTGGTCTCTCCACAGACCTTCTGATCACCGGTCACTTCCTTAGTTTTCCCATGTCCCTCAGGGGTTCTACTGAGGACTCTCCAGGTCCCTCAGACACTCTCTCTCTCAGCACTCTGCAGGTCACTCAGATGCCCTCTCACTGGCCCATCCCTGGTTGTCAACCTTGAGAGCTCTACCAGGTAGGTAATACAGGGCAGGGTCACTCTCTGCTGTATTGTGCTCCCTGTCAGCACTGGACAGCACTTCTACTGCACCAGGCCCCCTGTCAGCAGCAACCAGTACTGGGCTTACCAGGAGTTAGACCAAAAACAGCATTCCTCCTCCCAAAGATCACCCAGCTCCTAAAGGAGTGCTTGGTTTTCACTGCTTGGAACCTGTCCTTTTTAGCACCACTGTTCCCTCAGGGTGAGAGGACAGCTCCCAGGAGCCTTTGAAGGATTGTATGCAGATTAACTCTATCTTTCAACTGCTCAGACTCCCTCTGCTGGTCTGGGAAAGGACCTCTATCACACTGCCCTCTATCACTCTATCACACTGCCCTCTGCCTCTTCCATATGGCATCTGTTCTCTTTCTATGCCTCTTCCAGAAACTATCTGCAATCCCTTCCATCTCTTCCCCTCCCCCGCTCCCCCCCTGATTTCGCATTTCTGTCTCCTTCCCTTCCATCTCTTCCTCCCTCCTCTTCCCAGATGTTTTTTAACATCTCTCTCTTCTCCTTTCCTCCCCCCCCAGATATGGTATCTCTGCATCCTCCCCCTCCCCCATGCTCCGGCATCTCTCTCCTCTCTCCCTTCCTTTTTTTTACTTCCCTGGTCTTCCTGCTCAATTTATTTTCTGCCTCTGTCTAGATTAAATTCTTTCTTACTATCCAGTCCTCAATTTTCCTCTTTTCATTGTGTCTACCTACAGCTTGCTACCTATTTCCCTCATCCCTTCCAGTATCTCACTAACTCTATCCTCTTCCCTCAATCCAGCATGTGCCTTTGTACTTTATCCCCTCATTCCATCATGTGCCCTCTCTCTCCTCTCCAGTTCATTCCAGCATTTGCTCCCCTCTCTCCTCCCCACTTCCATCCATCTGCTGCCCTCTCTCTCTCTCCTCCCCACTTCTTTTCAGCATTTGTTCTCCTCTCTCTCCCATTCTACATCTGCTCCCCTTTCTCTTTTCTCCCCACTTCTTTCCAGCATCTGCTGCTCCCCTTTCTCTCTTCCCCAATTCTAATCAGTGTCTGCACCCCTCTCTCTCTCCACTTCCTTTCAGGATCTTCTCCCCTCTCTATTCGCCCCACTTCCATGCAGCGTCTGCTACCCCCTCTCTCTCCTCCTTACTTCCATCCAGTGTCTGCTCCTGCCTCTTCACTTCCATTCAGCATCTGTTCTCCTCCCCACTTTCTTCCATCATCTGTTCCACTCTCTCACTCTCCCTCCCCAACTTCCATCTAGCATCTGCCCCCTCCCCCCAACCTTTCTCCACACAATAAACCTGAAGCGGCACACAGTAAACCTTAGGCACCACTCAACCTCTTCCCCTTGTCAGGCCATCTCCCTCCCTTCCCCTGATCTTCACAGGCACTTTTCAGAATCAAAGTTTTCTCTCTTAGAGGGGCTGTGAAGCGGTAGCCACTCTCACAAGTTGCACATAGCTGTCTCCGAAGCTTCTCTTCTGAGGTGATCTGCCCAGGTGGAAACATAAAATTGCATCAGAGGACAAGCTTTTGGGCAGCCGTTGTGATTTGTGAGAATAGCTGCATCATGGCCCCTCTGAGAGAGAAAACTTTGATTTTGGAAAAGCGCCAGCCAAGGTGAATGGAAGGAAGGGAGATGGCCCGGCAAGGGGAAGATATGCCCAGACCGCAAGCCCTCTGGAGCTGTAGGGCACATGGCAGCTTCCCTGTTTGCCCTCCCCTAATGCTGACCCTGCAGACAAAGAAAAATATATTTAATACCAATTTGGATTTCACATATTGGCTGTTTGGTACATGACATTAATTGGAAGTTAGACAGTAGAAAAAAAATAGAAACATAGATACATAGAAAAATAAAGGCAGATAAAGACCACATAGCCTATCCAGTCTGCCAATCCATAACAGCTATTTCCCTTATAGATCCTATATATTTGTCCCAAGCTTTCTTGAATTCAGATAGTCTTCATCTCCACCATCTCTACTTGCAGGCCATTCCACAAATTTACTGCCCTTTTCATAAAGAAATATTTCCTTAGGTTACTCCTGAGTCTATACCCTTTCATCTTCATCCTATCACCCCTCATTCCAGAGCTGCCTTTCAATTGAAAGAGTCTTGATTCCTGTGCATTTATGCCACAGAAGTATCTACAAGTCAACACAGAAGTGTTAACACAGCTACAATTTCAGTTCATATATCAGCCCAACTTACATAGTTTTAATAGTAAGAGGGATATTTTGGATCTTCAGCTTGCCCAACAGGTAGCATAACCTGATCGGCCCACAATCTTCATTGATCCAACTTCAGTCTCTATCATGACTATCTTTATATTTTCTAATTTTTTAATCTTTTATAAATCTTATTAGATGTATACTTAGGATAATATGAGACTTAACTTGCAGCACCACCTCGTCCAACGTGATCTCCGTTTCAGAACTTTCTTCAGGGAATAAGGTGCGATTGATTATTAAAGCTGCAAAGAAATAATCCTATTAAAACATCCGTTCTTACAGTTAAACAACTAATAAAAGCACTATAACATTTAAATATCCAGCTTATCTACTCATAATATTCTTCCAGCTATGTTACATACCCGCTGCACTTTTGTAAAATGGCCGCGGCGTTGTTACTACAGGAAACCCTCTGACGTCACTTCAAATCTTAAAGCTCTATTGGCCAACTCTCACTGCTTGACAAAATGTAAAACGGGAAGCCAAAACCGACAACCCTGTTGATTTTTGCTTACTGTGTTGATTGTTAATTTTAGAAAGCCCCAGAGTCAGATATAAACATTGGAAAAAAAAAAAAAAATCTTAAACAGCACAAAGGGGCATAAAACAATCACAAGGGGGAACTAATTAGACACAGCTGCTAGCCATTCAGCATCATCATTAAGTCCATAGGGGACTACAGTGTTTAGCTCAGAGATCCAACGAAGCTCCCTGAGGCTAAGGAAAAGATAGTCATGATAGATACTGAAGTTGGATCAATGAGGATTGCGGACTGATCAGGTTATGCTACCTGTTGGGCAATCTGAAGATCCAATACAGTATATCCCTCATACTATTAAAGCTATGTAAGTTGGACAGAAGTATTTAAACATATCTATCATATTTTCTCTCTCCTACCTTTTTTCTCACACTGCATGTGTTAGCTTACCTTCTCTGCCATTTCGTGGGAGTGATGAAGTGAATGTTCTCGCTCTAGGAACATCCTCCTTTGCTCATAGCTGGCCAATCGGCAAGTGAGCCATGAAGACAGGGTGCAGCCACTGATTCCTAGACACGCAAGGGACATGGAGGCAAGATGCAAGGAGTAAAGGGACGATGACTTCTTTGTGAGAGCACGCAGGAACTGAAAATTGAGTATTCCTCCTATCAGTCCACAGATACAGCAAGCTGAAAATAGTATCATCTAGTGGGAAACAGGGTAAATGGAGAGCTTAGAGGAATTTTTCTATATAGAACAGAGACTATACTTTTTTTTTCCCTAGACTTTTGTAGCATTGCAAACTTACTGTAGGATCATACAATCATGACGACAAAATAAGAGAAACAGCTAGAATTTTTATAGAGTTATTCTTTGCTCTCGGTCTGAGCAAAAATAATGATCACAAACATACATAATCAGTTTCAGGAGAAATAACAATTATCGTACAGGCTTGAGGTAGTTTATTTTCCTCTGAAGTTAGGCAAAAGTGAATCTATAATTTTAGATCTAATAATAGGCATTGTACCACTGATTTACGTTGGATACGAAAGCAAAAAAAAAAAATATGAAGCAGTTCCAAATAGCAAAAGTGTGCTTATACTATGTTATTGAACGATGAGACAATTTTTAAAATTTCCTAATCAAAAGGGCCCCTTTACTGAGCAGCTAATGTGGATTTTACCACATGCAGATATTAGTGTGGAGACCCATTCTAGCATCTGCTGTGCTATTATAGCAGCCAGTGTGGTAAAACCCACACTAGCTGCCTAAAGTAGGAATGTGCAGGAGCTGGACATGGCATGGGCAGGTTGGAGGAGTTGCGGGCTTTGATAGCTAGTGTGTAGGTCAGAACAACATGTTAGCTGCCAAGACTGCTGATCGTGCAGCTGCAGTTAATGC
Organism: Geotrypetes seraphini; assembly: GCF_902459505.1. Taxonomy (NCBI): domain Eukaryota; kingdom Metazoa; phylum Chordata; class Amphibia; order Gymnophiona; family Dermophiidae; genus Geotrypetes; species Geotrypetes seraphini. The sequence goes on along the minus strand of NC_047085.1, from coordinate 399,680,741 downwards.
CACTTCAAGAGGAGGTAATAAGTGACGCCATGGCCTAATGCTAATTCAGTCTCTCCTGCCAATCCTTCCCCCACTGTTGATCAGACATCCCTATGATCCTTCAACACTCACCAATCATAGACTCCTCTGATCTGATCTCTTCCACCAAGCCCCATCCATATGGCATAAACCCCTCGATTGTCCTAAATTCAACTATTTCTACCCCTAAACCCCTTTGTCTCTCTCTTCAAGTTTCAAGTTTATTATTTATTTGATATCCTACCTATCATTACATCTAGGCAGTTTACAGTAAGTATAAAAAACATAGTTAAAAATAGAGGGATTAAAAATAAAACATCAGACTGAAATATATAATCTTGGAAACATGGAGGGTTATAATTAAAAGTTACGTCTAAGTCCGTTTTGGGCCTAAATTGCTAGTCGCCCCAAAACGGCAGTGTTTAAAGTCCATTCCCGAAAAATATATCCAAAATTTTTTTTTCCCAAAAATTGTCTAATTATACGTCCAGCCCTTTGATCGACCAGACCGCTAAGTTGTCTATCTTTATACCCCATTCTCGTCCAAAAATTGTGACAAAACGCCTAGGACAAGACCTTTTGGATGTGGGAGGGGACAGCAAAGTGATGGACTGGCCACCCAGACATGGCAACAGAGTAGTGGGGCAACAGAGTAGCGGGGCACCTTACAAGGCACTGCTGTGAACTTCACAAAAAAGGTGCCACATAAACAACTCACCAGAACTCTCTTGAAGGTCATTGTGAGCCCCCCAAAACCCACTAACACACCTGTCTACAACCCCAATAGCCCCAGAATACTTAAGCTACTTCTGTGCTGCTCTACTAGGCTTTCCTATGCCAGGTGCTGATGTTCTGGAGGTAGGTATGTACGTTTTTATTCTGATTTTTATGGTGTTGGGGGGGTCAGTGATCATTGGGGGAGTATGTGGGGGTCTGTACTTTATGTCTGCAATGGTTATCTCGTTACTTTGGATACCTTCTGGGCACTTAGACCTGCTTTTACATCACCTAAGTCACAATGTACAAGTTCCATCCAGGCAGCCTCGTTACACTTTCAGTTATACTTGCAGTACGACTAAGTCTAGATCAGCCCACATCCCGCCCAAATCCCTCTGACCACTCCTCCTAAAACGCCTCTTTCAGCTCTGGGCAGCATTGAAGAGGTCTAAGCTGCATTGAAGAGGTCTAAGCTGTTTTTAAATACGTCTAAACCAGTGGCCTCAAACTCAAACCCTTTGCAGGGCCACATTTTGAATTTGTAGGTACATGGAGGGCCACAAAAAAAAAAAAAGTTAATGTCTTATTAAAGAATTAACAATTTTGCATGAGGTAAAACTCTTTATAGTTTATAAATCTTTCCTTTTGACTAAGTATTAATAATAATATTGTCATTTATAGCTAAAGAGACATATGAGCAAGAAACTTTTATTTTACTTTTGTGATTATGATAAACATACCGAGGGCCTCAAAATAGTACCTGGGGGGCCACATGTGGCCCCCGGGCCGCGAGTTTGAGACCACTGGTCTAAACCCATTTCGGTTATTGGCACTTGGATGACTTGTCTTTTTGATCGTCCAAGTGCCGATATAGGTGGGATTTTAGATGTATTTCTGTTTCGATTATGAGCCACTTAGTGACTAGAAACAAAAGGGGGGGAGGGGGAAAATAGAATATTTTTTTAAAAAAGGAATAAAATGGCCACACACATTGAGAGGGGCTAAAGATAATGTTCTGCACTAGCTAAAGAATGAGATTTCTTACGAAGTAAAGGCATCCTTAAACAGAAAGGTCTTTAAATTCGTCTTATACGAGATTAGTAGGGATGCTTCTTATAGGTCTTACCTGGAGACAAATGTCCAGTGGCAAGGAGCTAGAGTGGTTCCCCTTTGTTCCCACTCTGTCCTGTGCCAGATTCAAAATGGAATCACTGGTTTCTTGTAGTAATATAGTAGTATAACCACTATGGGTCATCTGTCCATATAAGGGCAGTAATATAGTAGTAGTATACTACTACTAGGGGTCAGCAATACCATTTTGAATCTGGTACCAAATAAGGAAAGAGTAGGGGGGGGGGCTACTCATTTGTTTTTTGCTTCTGGACCACTAAGCTTTACCTCCCAATAAGATCCAGAGATGAAGAGGGGTGGAAGGATCTTGAGAATGGGGTAGAGTTTGGTTTGAGAAAGGTGGGTGCAGCTTGGTGGGGGACTGGAAAGGGTCTTTGATTAGGGGTGTTGGGGTTTTGGGGGGATTGGAGGGGTGTCTAATGGTAGGGGGAAAGAACATAAGTGGTTCCTGATTGAGGAGGATGAGAGAAAGACTGAAAATGGTGTCTGGGGCATTAGGGAAGGATTGAAAGGGATGATGGAAGTATCAGAAGGGGAAGAGGGTTGGATTAGACTGGACAAGGGAGACATAGGCACACTTGATTAGTGGATCAGAGCAGTGGCGTAGTGAGGATGAAAGGCACCCAGGGTAGTGATGCTCCCTCTCCCGCCCTTGTCTCCACCCCCTGCTCCTTCCATGATCCCCCCTGCCGCACGCATGCACATCCCTTCCCTTCCCCCGTACCTCTAGTGTTCACCCCTGTGAGCAAGAAGAACTTCAATGTGCTCCTCACAGCCCTTTTGTCTCTCCCGCTGATGTTATTTCCTATACACAGCACCTGGAAGTGACGTCTGCAGGAGAGACAATGCAGTCGTGAGGAGCACGTTAAAGTTGTTGCTCATGGCAGTGAACAACTAGAAGTACGGGGGAAGGGAAGGAGGGTGTGCATGTTGCAAGCAGAGGAGTGGGAAGAAGCAGGGGCAGAGAGGAGAAGGAGTGCCGGCACACCCACCAGCATGGCACTAGGGGCGGACTCCCCCCTGCCCCACCTTACTATGCCACTGGATCATAGGGTGATTGAGGGGAGTGGAAATGTGTGGTGACAGCACTAGGTCCACGTTACATATAAGGGCTGATGGTATGGAAGTCTTATGCTATTGACCCAAGCTTGTAACATGGTTCCTGCATATCAATGTCCCTCAAACTTCCGGAAATGTGCAGATGTTGATGCGATGGTGTCACGCACATGTATCCCATTTTATGCAATGAGACCCTCTGGTAAAATAGCAAGATATGTGTTAGGATAGGTTATTTTACCAGTCCATGCTCATAACTTCCCTCCTACTTTTCTCTCTTTCCCTATCTCCTTCCCTCATGCCTATTCCATCTAGGATGTCCTGGGAAAGCTTTGATTATCACAGCAGGATGTCCAGGTCTAAGCCTGCCCAATGTCCACCCATAACACACCTCCCAACACACCCCTTTGAGCTCTGGATGTTGCCAGTGGTGTGCCTTAAGGTTCTGTTCTTGGGCCTGTTCTTTTTAACATTTTTATAAACGATATTGCTGAAGCGTTGTTGGGTAAGATTGCCTCTTTGCGGATGATACCAAAATCTGCAATAGAGTAGACATGCCAGAACATGAAGAATGACCTGGTGAAGCTTGAAGAATGTGCTAAAATTTAATGCTAAAAAATGCAAGGTCATGCATTTGGGCTGCAAAAACCCGAGAGAACTGTACAGTTTAGGGGGTGAAGAACTTATGTGCGTGACAGAAGAGCGGGACTTGGGTATGATTGTATGTGATGATCTTAAGGTGGCCAAACAGGTTGAAAAGGTGACGGCAAAAGCTAGAAGGATACTAGGTTGCATAGGGAGAGGTATGGCCAATAGGAAAAATGAGGTATTGATGCCCATGTATAAGACTTTGATGAGACCTCATTTAAAATATTGTGTACAATTCTGGAAGCTGCACCTTCAAAAAGATATAAAAAGGATGGTCCAGAAGAAGACTACTAAAATGGTATGTGGTCTTCATCATAAGGCGTATGGGAATAGACTTAAAGATTTCAATCTGTATTCTTTGGAGGAAAGGCAGGAGAAAGGAGATATGATAGAGGAGTTTAAATACTTATGTAATGTAAATGCGTATGAGTTGAGTCTCTCATTTGAAAGGAAACTCTGCAATGAGAGGGCATAGGATGAAGTTAAGAGTAATCCAGAGTAATCTAAGGAAGGCCAGCAAGGGTGGTAGATACGTGGAAAAGGTGGTGGAGACAGAGACTATGGGGCTCATAATCGAAACAGAAAAACGTCTAAAAACCAGCCTAAATCAGCACTTGGACGATCTAAAAGACAAGTCGTCCAGGTGCCGATAATCGAACCGGGTTTTAGACATATTTAAAAACAACCTAGGTCTTCACAGTGCTGCTGAACAACCAGCGCTAAAAGGGGGCGTGTCAGGAAGAATGTCGAGGGTGGGATTTGGGCGGGACGTGTGCCGTCCTACTCTTAGTCATACTGCATGTATAACCGAAAGTTTTACAACACTGCCTAGAAGGAACCTGGACGTTGTGACTTATGCCATCTAAAACCAGGTCTAAGTACAAAGTACAGACCCCCACACACTGCCCCAGTGATCACTGATCCCCCACCTCCACCCCCATAAAAATCATAATAACAACTTTACATATCTGCCTCTAGAACAGACATGTCAAACTCTGGACCACCAGACAATTTAAAATTTCCCCTAAAGCTGGTCTTCCGGTACAAATGCTGCATCATCTGTAGGTTCACGGGCCTGCACAGGCCTGCAGAGGATCGCTGGCCAGTTGTAGCGATCCTAGCAGGCCTTCATAGCCTCAGCTGCACATTCCCTCTGGTGCGGTCCCGTACATCAGTGGGACCACGCCAGAGGGAACGTGTAGCTGAGGCTTCGGCGGCCTGCTCGGATCGCTACTGCCAACCAGTGATCCTTTGCAGGCCGCGTGAACCTACAGATTATGCGGCACAAACTTACCTGTTGGATATTGTTTTTAAAGTAGGGAAACATTTTTGCAGCAAACAAAGATGAGGATATAAATATTGATGCCATTTAGCTCAAGCCAGTTTTAAAGATCCATTGTTCTTCATTTTATGCCAGGAGTGGAACATGGATGTTCCAAGCTGAAATGACTGACTACACTTTGTATTAAATGTTTATCTTTCTACTGTGATTAGTCTGCTATAGTTTAAGCTTTCAGAAATCCAAAATGCAGGCATTGGTATACTAGAATTGAGCCTATTGTAGCATGTTAATTCTTTTTTAAAATACTTGTTGGACACTGCATTTATGTTTTGTGGAAATAAAGATTTGGGTTTGCAAAAATAGTAGGGACGGCGTGTAGTTGGAGACGTTGTAACCCTATACCTCTACTAAGACTAAGCCTTAATCACTTAGGGGTCCTTTTATTAAGGTGCACATATAGCACGCACTAAATCGGTTAGCGTATTTTACCATATTTTTCGCTCCATAAGACGCACTTTTTTCCCCACAAAATGTGGGTGGAAATCGGGGTGCATCTTATGGAGCAAATACAAGTTTAACCCCCCCCCCCAGGTACCTTTTTAAAAATTCTGGTGGCAGTGGTCCAACGTGATCTCGGCAGAAGCTTTCTACGCTCCTGCCCCTCCCTCGCAGGATGACTGCTTCTCTTTCTGCAGAGCAGCACATAAAGCAGGAGCATGAGCTTTTCGCACTCGTGCCTGGTTCCATGCCACTCACTGAATGGCTGCCGTCAAATCACGAGAACTGACGGCAGCCATTCAGTGAGCGGTGTGGGACCAGGAACAAGCACGAAAAGCTTGTGCTCCTGCTTTATGCACCGCTCTGCAGAAAAAGAAGCAGCCGTCTAGCGAGGCAGGGGAAGGAGCGCGGAAAGCTTCCGCCGAGAACACACTGGACCACTGCCACTGGAATTTTAAAAAAGGTACCAGGGGGACTGGCGGGGCTGCAGACTGACACAAAGCAGATAGTCGCATGGAGGCTGAGATCGGGTCACTGTGGCAGGGGATTATAGATTTCCAGGAGGAGGGGTCAGAGGTGGAGACCCCCACTATCTTTAGCAGCATGGAGGAGAAGCCAGTGTTGCCCACCGTGTTCTTAGATAAGAAGAGTCCTGAGGCTGAGCAAGGGCAATGTATAGGAGAAGGCAAGCAGTGTCCCGGCTTCACCAGATAAGGAGTCAAAAGCCACCAAAGAAGCAGTCTATGGTGCTACTACCATAGCAGATGACAGAAAGTTACCAGTGAGTTAAGAACCATTTACTGGGCATGTATTTTGTTAAATATAAATGTATGATTTTTTTTGTGGGGAGAGGGGTGAACCTTGGCTCTTGTATGATGGGCGCTACTAGTGAAGTTCAGTGTTTTGTCAACTGCCTAGAAATGTTTTAATAGGCAAGTATAAATACAAATGAAAGGTATGGGGTTGTGTATAAAAAAACTGTTAGTCAGCTGGGACTAACCAGAGGGGGGCAGGGTACAAAGCTTGGCAGGGAGGGGGGACAGGGTGCAGAGCCTGGCAAGGAGTGTGGGGTTGGGTGCAGAGCCTAGCAGGGAGAATTTTGTTCAGAATGTTTTTTTTCTTGTTTTCCTCCTCTAAATCTAGGGTGTGTCTTATGGTCAGGTGCGTCTTATGGAGCGAAAAATACGGTAATAAAAAATTTGTTCCGCGACTTAGCATTTTTTTCAGATTTCGACCCCTTATGTGATTGAGTTTGACACCCCTGCTCTAGAACATCAGCACCTGGCATCCTGGCATAGGAAAGCCTAGTAGAGCTGCACAGAGGTGGCTTAAGTGGTCTTGGGGGTGGGTTAGTGAACCATGGAGAGGAGGACCTAGGCCAATAAGCCACTCTAATCACTGCATTCATGGTGAAAAATGTGCACCCCCAAAAAAACCCCTAACCCTTTTGTACTGCCATATAAGTGGCTTCTGCAGCCATAAGGGCTATTGGGGTGGTAGATAGGTGGGTCTAGTAGATTTTGGGGGTGTTTTGGGGGGCTCACCATGACCTATAAGGGAGCTGTATTGAGATGTTTATGTGGGACCCTTTTTGTGAAGTTTACAGCAGTGCCCTGTAAGGTACCCTATTACTCTGGTGCTTTGTCTGGGTGTCCAGTCCATCACTTTTCTGGCACCTCCCGCGCCTAAAAGGTCTTTTTCTAGGCATTTGTGACTTGGACAAATTTATGGATGAAAATGGGGTATAAAGATGGACGACTTAGCGGTCTGGACGATCAGATGACTGGACGTACAGTTAGTTTGTATTGCTGAACTGCTTGGTTTTACCTTTTTGTTTTCTGGTTATTTTATGCACAGCATAGAAAGGCTAAAAGGCAAAATATGAAGAGGGAAGATTTCAAAAAGATTTTACCAACTAAGGAGTTAGCAGGCTAAAATAATAAGGCAGAACATTATCTCCATGCCGTTTCACTAGGAATCTATATAGTACTATATTTAAAGTAAGCCTTCCTCATGGTGTGTTTATGATAGGTGGGAGATATTGCCCTGTAATCCCAGCTATAGAATATGAGGGGCCACTGAAAAGTTCTCATCCCAACCAACAAAGTTGGGGCAGTCTGCATCGAAGGCTATACACTCAGTACAGAGATTTTCCACTTTTTTTGTTCCATCAGAAAAATACAGAATGAAAAAAAGTGGAAAATTGCAGGACTAAGTGTAAAGCCCTTGATGGAGACTGCCCCAACTTTGTTGGTTGGGCTAAGAACTTTTCAGTGGCCCCCTCGTAGCAACTACAAAGTGCACAAGAACTTTCTAAGCCATAAACTTTTAGCAAATTTTACAAAACTATTCCTTTTAAAAAATGTGCATAGATGTATACAGATACTAGTATATCTATACTATTTACTAATCAGATGCTTAGTGAAAACAGATTCCCCCCAAGTTCCAGTTACAATAGTTTACATTTTCAATTCTTGTAATTTATCGCATGTGCAATGGAAACACTTACAACAAGTCCAGTTTTTTTTTTGGCACAAAATATTCCACAAATGCCACAGAGAAGAAACTGCAAGAAAACAAAACAAATGTATGTTATTCTTTATTGTAGATTTTAAAATAAAACCTGCTTTACAGCCAGTGTAATAAAGCAATGATATGCACTGTTCACCTTTGCTTCGAAAAGTGAGTAAACGCTGAAAAGAACTTTAGTAAGGTTGAGGCATGTCTGCCATGCAAAGCGCGCTATAAATGCGTGGGCTTTTTCCTCTGAACTAACGAGCTTAAAGATCCAGCTTGTCTGGGAGAACAGCTCTTCAGAATAACATAGTGAATGGTCCATCCAGTCTGCCCAATATTTACACACATTATAAATTCATAATTATATTAAACTGCCTTTTTTTTTTCTTCCCCTCCTCCTCTCCCATGAACTAAAAAATGAACTTTGTCTGACTGGAGCCGGCACGGAACTACAGATCAGGCAACACGGTGGTGAGAGTGCGCATGCATGCTTACCATTTTATTATAAGAGATAATTTTTTTATATAGAGGTTTTTTTTAGCACTCCTCCCAGTATATATTGGCAATTGGTGCTTTATATGTAACTTTTAAGTATCAACGACAGCTTGTTGGGTTGTTTCTTCTGTTCAATAGGTCATAGGGCATCTTTTAAACTAGAATGTGGTGGTGGAGACAAAAGTTGCTTGAGCGCATGGTTTGCAGTAATATATATGTACTGTAGTAACTATACTCAATAGAGAGGCTACAATAAAGGCAAAAGTAAGACAGGTGTCTTTAAGGAAAGAACAGACAGATTAAAGATTACAAATGATCCCTGTCAACTAAAAAAAGCAATTGGTAGATACAAACAGTAAAGCACTTTGAAATGTCTGTGCACAAATTCTAGAAGCCTAAGAAATGCAATGGGAGAGTTAGGGTATATAAACATAGAAACATAGAAGATGACAGCAGAAAAGGGCTACAGCCCATCAAGTCTGCCCATTCTGCTTACCCACCCCCTGTCTATGCCCTAATGACCCAATTTCCTTATCTTGACCCTCGTAGGGATCCCACATGGGTATCCCATTTATTCTTAAAGTCTGGCACGCTGTCTGCCTCGATCACCTGCACTGGAAGCTTGTTCCAATGATCAACCACTCTCTCTGTGAAGAAATATAGCACCAAATGAATAGATTTCATGGGCACCTCAAAGATTTGGTGGAAGGAGTATTAACAATAGGAAACTGTGACACCAGGGTACATAATTACAAATTCTACCGAATGACAAGGTGGATCACATTGGAGGAGGAGTGGTGCTATATATTAAAAAGGGCTTTGAGCCACACAGAATTCTGCGTCTTGGACGCCTGTCCCCCAGAAATTATGAAAGCAGCCCCATTAGGCTTTAAACTAACTTTGTTGAACTATCTGACCAATAATTTAAAAAATGGTAAATTCCTTACTAATAATAACCCCAATTCCAAAAAATCGTAAAGAATCACTAGCATTAGTGACCAACTATAGACCAGTAGCATCCATTCCATTTTTTGTAAAAATCATGGAAGGACTGGTACATACCCAACTGATGGAATATGTTGACCAGTTCTCTCTTTTACATGAAACGCAATCTGGTTTCAGATCTCTATTCAGTACTGAGACAGTAATCGTGGCCATCTTAGACAATTTACATTCCTTGTTTAGTAGAGGCCTTAAGGCCCTGATTATGCAATTTGATATGAGCTCCGCCTTTGACTTAGTGAACCATGGGAAACTGCTACAATGCTTAGATGCAATTGGTATCAGAGGTGAGGTGTTAGACTGGTTCCGAGGTTTCCTTACGTCCCGCATCTATCGAGTACGCTTTAACTACAATCTCTCTGACACTTGGAGTAATTCATCTGGCGTTCCACAGGGGTCCCCATTGTCCCCATTACTTTTCAATGTTTACATGTCATCACTAGGTGCGCAATTGTCCCAACTAGGGATAAAATTTTTCAGTTACACAGATGACTTCACGATCATTATCCCATTCACTACCTCTCTCTCAGAAGCTACTCCTATTGCAACAGAAGTACTAAATGTGATGGAACAATGGATGTCTGAATTTAGACTGAAGCTAAACTCAGAAAAAAAAAAAATTGTTTGTATCCTTGCCACACCCACTAGATATTGAAATATCGCTGCACATCAACAAACTTAGTTACCCTATCCAATCTACTATGAAGGTATTGGGAGTAATACAAGACCAGGGCCTAACCATGAAAGACCAGATGGACTCTTTGGTCAGAAAGGGCGTTTTTTACTCTCTGGAAGCTTCGGTCCATTAGAGCATATTTTGATGCTATTGCAATATCGCCTATCTGGCAATTACCCAGAAGAACTTGCAGCGATTACAACTGGTGCAAAATGCGGCGGTCAGGCTGATTTTTGGACTGAAGACGTTCGATCACATAACTCCTTCCTACTGACTCCTGCACTGGTTGCCGATGGAGGCTCGTGTGAAGTTTAAGTTCGGATGTTTCTACTTTAAGGTACTTTTCGGCCTAGCCCCCAGATATATATCTGACCTTTTCTCTTTTTCAACCAATCAACATATGAGAAGCTCAAATATGAATTTAGTTTCCCCACTGGTCAGAGGATGTAAATTTAAAAGACATCATCAGCATCTCTTCTCATATCAGGCAGCATTATGCCTGATATGAGAATTATTCATGCTTGTGAATACCTATGGGGAATTCAGGAAACACCTAAAAGCATACCTGTTCCTAAAGTATGTAGGCAGCTGTACTGCACAATCTCTCCTCTCAATAACTGACCGCTGAACTTTAACTCTGTTAGTACTACTCAATCTGTAACATTTTTAAAAAATCATTGTAAACCGCATAGAACTTCACGGTCCTGCGATATATAACCTGTTATTATTATTATTAAACGTCTGCAAAAGGCATTACAATGTGGAATCTTTATTTTTGTGTTCAATCTTTTTTTATTAAATTTTCATAAAAAAGAAAACATAACAAAACTTGAATAACCAACTATAAGTTAACATGTCATTACAGTGTATAGTCAGCCAAAATAATCAGCTAAAATAGCCTTATCATTGTACCCATGTCCTTGCAACATCAGTCACTTTTGCAGTAGTCCATTATTGGTGACCAAATGTTTCGAAAGTGTGTTAGGGAATTAGTTTTCTCCGCAGCAACATATTCATATTTGGAATATAAGCATACAGTATTCCACCACATATTATAATTAATTGATGAAAAATCTTTCCAACAAGACAATATTGTTTTGATCGCTAATAATAATAACGCTTTAAGCAATTTAGTACCATATTTATCCAGAGGCACCTGTAAAGCACAGGATCCATATATGACAATTGCATAAGACAGAGTGTCTGTTACAGGCAGTAATTTACAAATCATTCCCCATATATCATTCCAAAATAATTGTAAGTGAGAACATTGAAATATCATATGCCTCAAAGTACCAATTTCGTTGAGACACGACTAGCACCGATTAGATACAGTGCTATTCACTTTAGAAAGCTTGACAGGTGTCCAATAGGCCCTGTGATATAGATATAGTACCGTTTGTAAGATAGCAGATGACTTCAAGGCCTTGAAAGACGATAACCAATTATCTCTCCACACCGATTGAACAAAATCCACCTGCGTATCAGATGCCCAGATGTCGTACAGAGTAGGTGAAGGTACAAATTTTTTACGGTGCAAAAACTTATACCAATACGAAGCCTGGCCAGGTTGAGCAACTAAGGCCATGGACCACATAAGTATGGACGGCGGGTCAGATGCAAGCTTAATAAGTTGAGGATGATTTTTGACGCAATGTCTCAGTTGCATCCACTTATAGTGCTGTAGAGAATCCAACGTGAATAGAGAGCTGAGAGTATTGAAGTCTATAAATTTAGAACAATCAGTAGAGGAGAACAGATGATAAAGAGCCCAAACTCCACGTTTAAGCCATGATTTCCACTCAATGTATTGTCCCTGGATCTTCACATGAGGATTTCTCCAAAGGGGAGAGTGTAGAGTGGTATTCCATTGTAGTGGAGCAAAGGAGTCAACCTCTCGAAGAGCCACCCTGGTGGAAGCCAAGATTCAATTCTGTTTGACCAAGTTATCAGGTATTGCAAATGAAATATAATTAAGATAAGACTTATCAAAGAGCTTATGTTCCAGTTTAAGCCAGGTTGGACATTGCGATTCAGAAGAGTCTAATAGCCAGTAGGAACCTTGTTTACACAAGAAGGCAAGATGATAGTCATACAGACTAGGAAAGTTGACCCCTCCATTTTCTTTAGTACATTTCAATTTCTTTAATGCTATGCGAGGCACTTTATTATTCCACAAGAATTGCGCCATAAGAGATTCAAACTTTTTGTAATCCGAGGCAGGCAGAAGAAAAGGTATCATTGACAGTACATAGGTAATTTTGGGTACTAGGACCATCTTTATGGAGTCCAGTCGGCCCCACCAGGATAGTTTTAAGGGGGACCACCTAGAAGTAGTAGAACGTATTATCTGCAAAATATGATCAACATTAAATATCAGTGTTTCTTCTAATGATGTTCCAAAGAATACCCCCAAGTACTTCAATTTGGTAGGGGTGTACTTGAGATGTAGGCTGGATATAATATCACTGCAAGGTTGGTCTCCAATCGGCATTACTTCCGTTTTAGTAGAATTAAGTTTATAACCAGACACACAAGAGTAAGACTCGATGCATTTCAGCACAGACGGTAGGGATTCAACAGTGATATATAATTGTATATCATCCGCATAGGCTGACAGTTTTATCTGCAAATCATCAATTTCCAGACCAACAATGGTTGGATGGGATCTAATGCTGATAAGAAAAGGTTCCAAGGCCAAGTTAAAGAGGAGTGGTGACAACGGACATCCCTGTCTTGTGCCCCGAGTAGGTGTGAAGGCATCTGAAAGCACATTATTGATTCGTAATCTGGTGGATGGATTAGAATAAAGAACTCTGAGCATTTGTAGAAAAGTATCTGGAAAACCAAACCATCTCAAGACTTGAAACATATATGACCATTCCACTCGATCAAACGCCTTTTCGGCGTCTAGGGCCATACTCACGAATGATGACATTTTAGCAGGGGCATAGGCTAATATGTGAGAAAAGAGTCTGGTATTATCGCTAGCAAGCCTCCCCTTCATGAAGCTATTTTGATCCGAGGAAATGATTTTAGGCAGAATTTGTTGTAGTCTATTAGCCAATATCTTGGCTAAGACTTTGGCGTCCACGTTGATGAGGGACAAAGGACGATAATTTTGTACTAATAAAGGATCTTTGTCTGGTTTCAATAAAACAATGATGAGTGCTTCCGTGAAGGTACCATTTGCTGAGCCTTGGAGGACGAGGTAGTGAAAGTATCCTAATAAAATGGGTAAAAGGACATTCTGAAAAGCAACATAAAACTCCACAGTGAGACCATCTGGTCCGGGTGATTTGCGTTTAGCCATTCCTAACAAGGCCTCACTAAGATGTTCCATCTTAATCGGTGAGTTCAGTAACTCAACTGCTTCTGAATCCAACTTTGGTCCCACCAGATCTTGCAGATAATCAAGTATGGAGTTGTCATCCGGGGTATCTGTGGAGTAAAGATCCTTGTAAAATGATCGGAAAGAGTCACAAATGTCCGAAGTATTTAGCAAAATGGTGCCATCAGTGGCGTTGATAGCCAGAATAGTAGTTCTTTCAGCCTTCACCTTCAAGTAATCAGCAAGCTGATGACCTGCTTTATTCGATGTGGCATAGTAATGAGCAGCCTGTAGAAAAACCTCAGAGGCCGCAACCTTACTGAGTTGCAAGTTGTACTCATATCGCAATTTTCTTAACTGTTCCTGTAAAGTCATATTAGTCAGGTCCATTAAGTGTGATGCTTCTAGACCAGCAATCTGATTTTGTAAGGTGCGGAGTAAGGTTCCATCCATCTTTCGTTTTTTAGAGGCAAAAGAAATGATAATTCCTCTGATATAGGATTTAAAGGTGTTCCATGTAGTCTGCCAAGATGTCAGATCAATTCTGTTAATTTAAAAAAACTCCACAATATGAGTTCGCACATATTCAAAGAATGATTGGTCAGATAACAAAGCTGAGTTGAAACGCCAACAGGGTTTGGCATGCGATGTAACAATACCTTTGAGAGATAATGATATTGAGGCATGATCAGATACGAGTATTTGATGAAGGTCAGCTGAATCCAAGTTGTTCACCAGGGAGTGACTCACCAGAAAGAAATCTATTCGTGAGTATGAGGAGTGCGGCGGAGAGAAGAAGGTAAATGTCAACTCATCAGGATGCAGCAATCTCCAAGGATTAAGCTGATACATCATATCCTGTAAAGTGAACCAGGAATTAGGTTTTCTATACGGAGACTTTGATTTCCTATCCATATCAGGATTAAGAATTAAATTGAAGTCACCACCAATGATGCAAGGTTAATCTCCAAAACTCAATATCTCATCTGCCAATGTAGTAAAGAAAGAAGGGCAATCTTTGTTAGGAGCATATATGTTGAGAAGATGAAGTGGATTATTCGCTATAAGGAGTGACAGCTTGATCCAACGGCCTTCAGAGTCTGTGGAAGAGGATATGATTTTGGTATCCGGGCGTCTTCTAATCAAAGTTATGACTCCATTTTTTTTACCAAGCGATGGTGAAATCAGAGGTGGGAAAGCCCATGAAGGAGCTATTTTAAGTGCTTCAGCAGTGGACAGGTGTGTTTCCTGGTAGAACACTATATCAGGGTTATATTGAGTTGTATAGTTTAATATTTTGCGTCTTTTCACAGGATTATTAAATCCCTTCACATTCAACGATAAGCAGATTAGTGACATATCAAATAACTAATGAGTAATATCATCCAAAGAGATTGTAAATTAGCAAAGTGAAGAATTATCATTGAAAAGAGTAATGATAAAGTACAAAGGTATAAAGGCAAAAAGGCAACAAACAGCAGGAATTGAATAAACAGGAAAAGCTTAGACTGCAATGACATAAACCACATTATAAACCAAACAAGTAACCCTATGGGTCCAAAGGCTGTCAGGGAAAAGAAACCCACTAAGCCAAGCTCCAATATCTTATGAAACTCCGGGAAAACATCCTGAAAAGGAAAAGTGTTAGACATAATAATCAAAAACATTGTTCACTTAAAGCATGAGCAACATGCAGTATACAATAGTGTACATTCAAATCAGCTACCAGTGCATATAGAAACCTCAGGTTTTGTCAATAGAAGTAGGTTTTGTCAATAGAAGTAGGCTTAACACTTTCTATAAAATCAGCCAATTCTGTTGGTAGATAGTAATCCTTCGTTGCATTATTGTAAGTTACCCTCATGCGGGCTGGGTAAAGCATCCCAAAGCGCGCCCCCATATTTTTAAGTTGAGGTCTATAGGATAACAAAAGCTTCCTTCGCTTTGCTGTTTCTTTTGTGAGATCAGGCAGAATGAGTAATTTACCACCCTCAAATGTGACCGGAGCATGCAGCTTAGCGTGCTGCATAATTTTCATAACCTGCTGGTGTCTCATCATGGTTACCAGTATAGGTCTGGGAAATTTTTTGTGTGAGTTAGGTGGTTGAGGGAGACGGTGTGCACTGTCAAATTCAAGCTTGACGTCGTCGTTCATTTTTAGCACTTGGGGTAGTAGCGCTGCGAGGAAGTCCACCAAGTCGCAAGCCTCACGACCTTCCGCTAGGCCCAGAAGCCTGAATCCGTTCCTCCTCGCGCGGTTGTCTGAATCCTCCTGTGCACGCTCCAAGTTTGTAATGCGAGCTGACTGCCTGTATAGCTGTTTGATGGAGTTTTCAGCCACTGCAACTCTGGTATCTATGGTATCCGTTCTGTCTCGAGCTGCTGCAAATTCTGCTTTCAGGGCAGCTAAATTGGTTTTTACATCTGAGACATCTTGTTTCGTATCCACCAGCAGTTCTTTAATCGAGCAAAGCTCGTCTAAGATGGCGGCGGTAGCAGAGTCATCGTTTCTTACTGAGCCGTCCTTACTCGGGGTCGAGGGCTCAGCGCTTTTTCTTTTAGTGGATTTGCTCGAGGCCATTTTCAGCCGAGCTTGGGCAGCAAATTAATATATTTTCATGGTGTTTGAGTCGATTTCCCAGGTTATCAGTGATTCCTCACACCGGAGCTCGTGCTGCTAGCGTCCTATCCCATCGGGAACTCTAGCGCCCCCCCTAATGTGGAATCTTTATGTAAAAAAAATCCATGTATGAAAGGAAAGAGAATAGTTGGGGGAATACTGTCATCTGCCTGACCAGAATGAACACGTACATGATGAAATATTAGGAAAAAAAATAAGGAAGACAACAAATTTGGCAACAGTATATTAATGGGTAATTTTGATTACCCAATATTGACTGAATAAATATCATATCTGAAAATGTATGGAAGTTTAGGTTCCTAGTAAAAAAAAAAAATGATCGTGTCATAGAGCAGCTGGTTCAGGAACAGACAAGGGGGGGGTTTATTTTAGATTTAGTCCTTAGTAGAATGCAAGGCTTTGTGCAAGGAGTAACAGTGTTGGGGGACCATTTGGCAACAGTGCTCATAACATGATCAAATCTGAATTATTAAATAGTGTGAAGACACTAAAGGACATTGACTATATTAGCATTTAACTTTCAAAAGGGCAACTGTGATTAAATGAAAAAAAATGGTTACAAACAAAAGCTAGAATGAGCTGCTGCAAAGGTTAAAAGTTTAAATCAGATGGGTGTTGTTTGAAAATACCATCATGGAATGCCAGACCAGAAGTAAAACACATAAAAAAAAAAGTGGAAGAAAGGCCAGACAGCAGCCAGCATGGTAAAAAAAAAAAAAAAAAGGAGAAGAAAGAGGCTAAAAGAACCTCTTTTAAAAATGGAAAAATGATTCAAATGAAGAAAATAGGAAGCAGAATAAGCATCGGCAATTTAGAAGCAAAGCATTGATAAGAAATGCAGGAAAAGAATAAAAAAAAGTAGGGGTGTGCAGCCTCCAATTTTTTCTTTAGTTTTGCATATCATTTTTGGGAATTTTAATTGTCGGTTTTAATTTTTGTTTTCCCGTTTTCAGAGCAATTATCATTGCTGCACAATCTTTTGGAAGAGTGCACATACTTTTCCGACAGTGTGAACATGTGCACACTAGTCAACACAGGTACAAATAAAGGGCAATTCTGCAACAAGACACTTAAGAATGCTCACCCCTTTGCACTCCTAAGTGCACCAAACATGAGCACTGAAAGTGGTAATCTGCAAGGACATATGTAAATGGCATACCATGCAAATGCAAAAGGGAGTGTACATATGGTCACAGCATGGGTTGGACACACTGTTCCCTCTAAGCCAGGCTTGTTGAACTTTTTTTTTTCTTTATCGGGGGGAGGGGGGGGCACATAACATTCGGAGGGCCAATACTGGTACACGAGCCACACTTGTACTCTCTCTTCCCTTTCATCTTCCCCTAGGCACTATTGCCTCTGCCCCCTGCTATCCAGTATCCCCTCTTCTCCCTTTCACTATCCATCATTGCCTGTCTCTCTACCCCTCCTCCATTGCACCATTCAATATTGCTCCTGCCTATCTCCATCAGCCCTGCCTATCTTTCTCTCTTTCCTCCTAAGCAGTATTTTCCCTCTCTGCTGTCTCTGCAGCCCATTCAGCATTGTCTGTCTCTCTGCCCCACCTCCTTATTCACTATTGCTCGCTCTCTCGCCTAATCTAGCATTGCCTGTTCTGTTTTTCTCTTTCTCACCTTCCATCCAGTCTTAGCTTGTTTCTATTTTCCTTTCCACCCATCCAGTATTGCCCCATTTCTCTTTCTCTTTCATCTATCCAGTCTTGCCCTGTTTCTGTCTCCCATTCCATCCACCTTTATACAGTACAATTTTCGTCCCTTCCATAGCACCCGGGACAAATTCTATAAGAAGCGCCCAAAAGTTAGGCACTGATATAGGCACCGTTCAGCGCGATTCAAGTACAGTTGGGTGCTGTTTAGTGAATTGCGCTGCACAGCCCCTATTTGGGCCCCTATTTTGGAGGTGCCCAATAAATAGGCCAGCTCTAGACACAACTAAAAGTTAGACGGCCATATGAGCAGCGATCCTGTAACAAGGCACCTAATACATAGCCATGCCCACACCTAACATGCATAGCGCCTATTTTTTTGAAGGCCACCTAAATTTTTAGAGGCGCCTTGTTACAGAATTGCTCTTTCTTGATAGGCGCCTACGTTTCAATTATTGCTGATTAAAAAGCTTAATTGGGCTTGTTGTTCAATTAAGATAGGCGCCTATCTAGTTGGGTGCCTCCAAAATAGGTGCCTAACATTAGGCACTGGTTACAGAATTTGGGCCCCAGCGCCTTAGTAAGGGAGGTGGGGAGGAGGATCGCCCCGGGTACTATCTTGGTGGAGGCACCAACACCTCTCCACTCCCCATGCCATGTTCATGCCCTCCCTCCCCCCTGTACTTCTTTAAATCTTTTCCAGCATGAGAAACTTTTCTGGCCTGCTGCTCGTGCCAGCCTGACCTCCCCTGAAATCACTTCCTGGTCACAGGGCCAGGAAGTGACATCAGAAGGAAAGCCAACACTAGCATGAGCAGCAGGCCGGAAAAGCTGCTTACGCTGGCAAAGATTTAAAGAGGTACAGGGGAAAAAGAGGGCACGGGGGCAGGGAAGGAGCGGAGAAGGGTGGAGAGGAGGGCACGAGGGCCTACTACTCTCATTATGCCACTGATTGCACCTCAGGTAGGTTTATGCTAATAAACAACCAAGGAAGTAGCCTGGAACCCCAGCTCTGTATATGCTGCTACTACTTCCTGTGCTGGTCTCGTCTTCTTTAACATAAATGGAGCCAGCACAGGAAGCAGTAGGGGTTACAGAGAGTTGTGGTCTCCACTCCCTCCTTGGTTTCTTAGCAGTGCGGACACTAGGGTGATACAACAGGAGGGAGAAAAGGCAGCAGGTCTGCAGGCTGGGAAGGTTGCAGTTGAGGCTAGGGAGGCTTAACCTCCCCAAGCCTCTTATACAAGGCACCTGTGGGCTCCCCACCTCTGATTGGGGAGGGGGCCAGAGGTAGACGGGGGGGGGGGGCAACATATTCCGTCCACCCCCCTGTACATTAAAATTAGTAAATTTTCTGGAGGGGATGCCAAAGCCCCACAAGCAAAGAAACACCCTGTTGAGCTGCTCCTCAAGTCCTGGCATTGCTACAGTAATCCAGGACTCGCAGCATCAGAGGCTAGAAGCAACCTGCTGACTTTTGATTCCAGGAAGCCAGGAAAAGGGGAGCAGCTTGGCAGGGAATTTCTTTGACTGGTGGAGCTTTGGCATTCCCATTAGCCATTTAATGGATACAGTGCAGATTTGGCATACGGTGCTGCAAGAAAGAAAGGACTGAGTCTGGAATTGACAGTGGAAGAGATGAGTACAGATAAGAGGGGCTTGCCTGATGAGCGGAGATCACGGGGGAGCATAGGAGGAGATGAGCGAGGCGAGATATCGGGGGGGGGGGGGGGCTTCAAGAGCGAATGCACTTGAATGTCCTCTGACTTTCTTTCTCCTCCCCACCCTCAGCCCCAGCCCCAACTTTTTTTTTGTTTGCCTTCACTTCTGTTTCCATTTGCCCTTTTTCTAGTATCTGACTGATTTTCTCTTTTTTTTCTCTCTCTCTCCCCACTATTCTTTACCCCCTCCCTTTCTTATATGACCATGTACCCAATGGCATAGTAAGGGAGGTGGCAATGGGGCAGTCTGCCACAGGCACCGTGTTAGTGGAGGTGTCGGCACCCCTCTTCCTCTCTGTACCCTCTGCCTCTCCCTACTCTTCCCTTTGCCATGCACACTCTCCCTTCCCTTCCCCCATACCACTAGTTGTTTTCCACAAGCAACAATTTCAACATGTTCCTCGTGACTGCGTCAGCTCTCCCACTGATGTCACTTCTGGGAAGTGGCGTCAGAGGGAGAGCTGCTGGAGTCTTGAGGAGCACGTTGAAGTTACTTGCAGCGGTGAGCACCTAGAGTTACGGGGGAAGGGAAGGGGAGCGCGCACACGGCAGAGGGATCGCGGAAGGAGCAGGGGCTGGAGACGAGGGCAGGGGAGGGGCGCCTCTCATCCTCGCTATGCCACTGCCCCCACCTTCTCCCTGTCTTGTTTCCCTCACCTGATTGCTTAGACTGATCCTTGCTTCCCTGCAATGATGTTTGATAAATGCTTTGATGGATCCTTTCTCTGACTTGGGTTTTCTGCTTTCCTGCCACGAGTGGTCAGCAGCAATGTTCTCTCTTAGGATTGGCCAGGTGTGTGCAAGTTTTTTCCCTCATGTGAGCCAGTCTTGCCAGTGGGTGGCACTGTTTCATTATCACATTTTCAATACTGAGGGACATACAAGCTCTGCAGGACTCCAGGGAACCTGCCTGTCTCTAGGTATGGAAAACACAATATTGAAGTACTGCTCCACACTGGCAGCAATGCAGTTGGAGTACTTCTGCTCAGCTTAGAGAGGAAAGTGGTGGAACATGGTCATGTTTCCTAGTAATGCACATCACTTACAGAATAGTATCAGTTGTGCACACCCTTGACACTTTTAGGCATAATACTACTACTACTATTAATTATTTCTATAGCGCTACCATATTTATTGACATAAAATCCTGGATGCATGGCCATGCCCTGCTCTGCCCCCATCCCCGTCTTGTTCCACCTTCAGCCCCCAGATCCACCCCCATAAATTTAAGTCACACCGATAAAAGGCAGTATTAAATGATATTGACTTTTCTTTGGAGTCTCTGGATGAATACAGACAAAATGGAGAACAATTTCAATAAATTTTTTGAGCTGAAAATTATTTTCCACCCAATAGTTAAAAAGTATGTACATTGGTTTCAGGGCACATAGATTTACAGTAAAGGGAAAAGGAACAGGGCAAGGGAAGGCAGTAGGTAGAAAGGTGTGCTCTAATTTCTTCTTACTGGTTGGACTACTTGGTTTACTTCTCTAAGGCTTCCGTCTCATAAAAACAGTGACAAGATTAGTGGATGGGTGCTAAAGCTCTGATGAATGAGAAATAGAGCTCAAAGAGTGTGAGAGTGAGAAAGTTTTCAAATTAATGTGTCACCCTCCTAATGAGCGAAACTTGGCATCTCTGCATTATTAATAGACCGTTACAATGTGGCATCAGGCTGCTTAAAGGAGGCATCCACTTATAAAATTGCCCCAGTGGGTTCAAACCCCATGCTGCTCCTTGTCACCCTGAGCAAGTCATTTAATCCTCCACTGCCCCAGGTACATTAGATAGACCTTAATACAGATACAGTAGATTGTGGGCCCACCAGGACAGATAGGGAAAATGCTTGAAATACCTAAATGTAAACCACTTTGAGTGTGGTTGTTAAACTACAAAAAGGCAGTATACAAGTCCCAATCCCTAAATAACCCCCCCTAAAACATAATTGTCATACTAGGACAGACCGAAAGTCCATCAAGCCCAGTATCCTGTTTCCAACAGTGGCCAGCCCAGGTCCCAATTACGTAGCAGGATCCCAAGTAGTACAACAGATTTTATACTGCTTATCCTAGGAATAAGCCGTGGATTTCCTCAAGCCATCTCAATCATGGCCTATGGACTTTGCTTTTAGTAAATTATCCAAACCTTTTTTTAAACCCTGCTAAGCTAATTGCTTTCACCACATTCTCTGGCAATGAATTCCAGAGTTGCACAATCTGTGAAGAAACATTTTCTCCGGTTTGTTTTAAATCTACTATTTAATAGCTTCATCACATGCCCCCTAGTGCTAGTATTTTTGGAAAGAGTAAACAAGCGATTCACATGTACCCTTTCCATGCATGAACTATCAGAAAGAGTTCCCCAACAGACCCCACTCTTTCAGAAAACTTTCAGAAGAGCAAACACCATTTATAATACAGGAAAACAATATTTAGGTATTTTCTTTTAATTATGGGCAAAAAGTGACACAAATCGACATGGTCAGCCCAGCATTTTTTGAATACCAGCTTATATTATGACATGATAAATTATGCACGCAGATGCAGATTCTATATAGTTGGCCTAAAATATTGGTGTCAACTAGTGTGGTGCTAAACAGAATACTATAAAAGGTGCACTGTATAGAACAGGGATGGGCAACTCCGGTCCTCGAGGGCCAGAATCCAGTCGGGTTTTCAGGATTTCCCCAATGACTATGCATGAGATCTATTTGCATGCACTGCTATCAATGCATTGGGGAAATCCTGAAAACCCAACTGGATTCTGGCCCTCGAAGACCGGAGTTCCCCTGGTATAGAACTACGCTTAGCGCCACCTAAGCAACATTAGGCATTACAACTTTTAGGTGCACCCTATTTATGCTAGGATTTTTTGGCTTAAATACCTGCACCAAAGTTAGGTACACAATGGTGCCTAACTCAAAAACACACCCACAATCCGCTCCCTAACCATACCAACTTTGGTCTAGGCCAGGGATCTCAAAGTCCCTCCTTGAGGGCCGCAATCCAGTCGGGTTCTCAGGATTTCCCCAATGAATATGCATTGAAAGCAGTGCATGCACATAGATCTCATGCTTATTCATTGGGGAAATCCTGAAAACCCGACTGGATTGTGGCCCTCAAGGAGGGACTTTAAGATCCCTGGTCTAGGCCAAGGGTAGGCAATTCCGGTCCTCAAGAGCCACAGGCAGGTCAGGTTTTCAGGCTATCCACAATAAATATGCATAAGATAGATTTGCATCTCAAGGAGGCAGTGCATGCAAATTAATCTCATATATATTCATTGTGGATATCCTGAAAACCTGACCTGCCTGTGGCTCTCGAGGACCGGAATTGCCTATCCCTGGTCTAGACGCTTACATTTTATAGAATCATATTGTTCAAGTTGGGTGCCTAAATTTAAATTAAGTCCAATTAACGTCAATTATGAGGTATTGCATGCTAATTATCAGTGCCAATTAAGCCTATTGATCAAATAAGTTAGGTGTGCCAACTTAAGCATCTAACTTTAGGCAGAGTATAGAAAATCTGCGCCTAAGCTGATTAATTTAAATTGGAGTCTACGTCATTATCTTTAAAATCAACTCACTACTTTGAGCTCTTTCACTAACATTATTCTGAGCTCATTTACAAATGCTTAACTTCAGTGTGACCGCCATGGCACTGGTGCTAATATAAAGTGTCTGAATTTACAATCCAGAAGTAAGTCTATTACCTCTGAAACAGGAGCTCATTTTGGAAAGGTCACTAAATTGTGACTTCATCCTCACCTCTGTTCCTGGAATTGTGTATTGAAGGCAAAGAGGAGACATCCAGATCAGCTGAATGAAGGACTACTAATTGAACATAAGTGCAAGCAGTCCCATAGGAGAAGTGCTACAGGACTGTCTTTATATTATTGATGACACTAACTCTAAAAAGCAGGAGCAAAATAGGTTCTTATGATATAGTGAGAATAAGGGGAGGGGGGATCGGGCACTAAAAGGACAAATCTATCATTTAATAATAATAATAATAATAGTTTATTTTTATATACCGTCAAACCATCAGTTCATGGCAGTTTACACAATAATAATTACACTACGCAATTAGAAATAGAAAGCCATATAACAATTATTATAGATGAAAATAGCACAGTTCAGAATAAAATACTAAATAGAATTTAGGCACTCTTTTGTAACAGCAGATGTAAGTTATATAGCAAGTATTTTTTAGTATTTATATTCCACTTATAACCTAAATGGTTTACATTCAGGTACTCAAGCATTTTTTCCTATCTGTCCCAGTGGGCTCACACTCTATCTAATGTATCTGGGGCAATGGGGGATTAAGTGACTTGCCCCGGGTCACAAGGCACAGCATGGGATTTGAACCCACAACCTCAGGGTGCTGAGGCTGTAGCTCTAACCATTGCACCACAAACATGGGTGGGGACCTCAGTTACTCACATAATTTACAGAATATTGTAAGGTACACATATCACTGCTGCATTTAGGTGTCAACAGTTATGCCAGATCTATGGCTGGCAAGGGTGGAACTACCACTGAGCAAGCCCAGCAAAAAGCTCAGAGCTGCTCAATGGAAAGGGTGGTGGTATCTGCTACTGAACCTTCCCACCCTGAAAGTCCTACATTCCTCTGTCCCACTGCAGGTCAACTTTATCCCTAGCACCTCCCTATCTCCTCCCCTCCCCAGTCCTCCAAATACACAGAGACAGCAATGAAAAAAAAGCTGACTTTAGCAGTCCCTTCCAGGACCTTTCTGAACTAGAGAAAAGAGGAGGGTGAAGAGAGGGGAGTGATGCTAGACCTGGGTGTGTGTGAAGCAAAGTAAAGGGGAGGAGGAAGAAGGGGGAGAAATGCTGGAATGGGGAGGGGGAGGAAGCAGAGGGATTATAGAGATCTAGAGCAAAGGAGAAGGGATGAGAGGGGAAAATGCTGAGTGGTGGGGAACAGAGGCAAAAGAAAAACAGAGCTAGACAGAGAGAGACTGGAGGAGGGGAGAGAGAGGAAAGAGATACTGGACCAATGGAGGGAGGAGAGAGATGCCAAACCAGAGGTGAGGGAGTTCAGCAGTGGGGATGCAGGAGAAAGGAAAGAGAAATAGGGGAGAAGCTGGTCATTGGGGAGGGATAGGGACACAGAAAGGCAATGCTGAACATAGGAGGAGGGATAGGGACATATGTAGAGGGGAGATGTTGAACAGAGTAAGGTAGGTACACAGAGGAGAGATACTGAATAGGGCAGAAGAATAGGGACACAGAAAGAGTAGATACTGAACATAGAGGGGGAATAAGGATAGAAATAAAGAGGGGAAATACTTGACAGGATGGATAGGGATGCAGAGGAAAGATGGAAGATGGGCAGAGAGAGAAGAAATGTCTAAAGAACATGAGACCCCAGAAAGAGAGTTAAGATAAAATAGAGAAAAATAACAGAACTAAAGCAATGCTCAGACAACACAGGTAGAAAAAACTACCTCAACCGTCAGTTCAGCGGAGTCTGCACCTATTTAACTTATTAATAAATGATCTGGAAATTGGAACGAGTGAGGTCATTAAATTTGCAGATGACACTAAACTGTTCAAAGTTGTTAAAACGCATGCAGAGTGTGAAAAATTGCAGGCGGGCCTTAGGAAATTGGAGGACTGGGCATCCAAGTGGCAGATAAAATTTAATGTGGACAAATGCAAAGTGATGCACATTGGGAAGAATAACCTGAATCACAGTTATCGGATGCTAGGGTCCACCTTGGGGGTTAGTGCCCAAGAAAAGGATCTGGGTGTCATCTTAGACAATACAATGAAACCTTCTGCCCAGTATGTGGCAGCGGCCAAAAAAAGCAAACAAGATGCTAGGAATTATTTAAAAAGGGATGGTTAATAAGACTAAGAATGTTATAATGCCCCTGTATCGCTCCATGGTGCAACCTCACCTAGAGTACTTTAATCAATTCTGGTCTCCTTATCTCAAGAAAGATATAGTGGCACTAGAAAAGGTTCAAAGAAGACCGACCAAGATGATAAAGGAGATGAAACTCCTTTTGTATGAGGAAAGACTAAAAGGTTAGGGCTCTTCAACTTGGAAAAGAGACAGCTGAGGGGAGATATGATTAAAGTCTGCAAAATCCTGAGTGGAGTAGCAATTTTCACTCCATCAAAAATTGCAAAGTCTAGGGGACACTCGATGAAGTTATAGGGAAATACTTTTAAAACCAATAGGAGGAAATATTTTTCACTCAGAGAATAGTTAAACTCTGGAACGCATTGCCAGAGGTTTTGGTAAGAGTGGATAGCAAAGCAGGTTTTAAGAAAGGTTTGGACAATTTTCTGGAGGCAAAGTCTATTATTGAGACAGACATAGGGGAAGCCACTGCTTGCCCTGGATCGGTAACATGAAATGTTGCTACTCCTTGTGTTTTGGCCAGGTACTAGGGACCTGGATTGGCCACCCTGAGAATGGGCTACTGGGCTTAATGGACCATTGGTCTGACCCAGTAAAGCTATTCTTATGTTCTTATGAGTGGGTAAAAAGGTTTAAAGAACAGGTGTAACCCATCAGCATCATGCACACAAGAGCAAATTGACAAGGCGGATTCCTTGATTAGAAAAGACCAACGGATAACGGTGTCTCTATTGGCTGCAAATTTAGTTATCAGCTATGCATCAGCATTTATCATAATGCATGATGACTTGGGATATAGGAAATTCTGTGCATGATGAGTTATGAGTTCCCAAACTGCTTACTGATCTTCACAAGCAACAGCATGTGGAAGCTGCGACCCAGTTCCTGATATGAAGATCTGAGTATTCTAGAGAGAATTGTCACTGGCAACAAGATATGAGTGCATCACTGCAACTTGGAGAGCAAAAGACAAGGCATGATAAAGTAAAGGAAGCGGCTCTCACCCGGCTTTGGGAGCAGCCGAAAAACTTCATCTATGCAGGAATGCAGAAGCTACTTGAACAATTCAACAAACGTGTCATCTTGCACGGAGACTGTTCTCTTCACTGCACTGACCTAATGCAATCATTTGTAAGACACCCATGCCTCTGTATCATTTCTAAAACTGTGTAAGCCGCAATGATTTCTAGCTGATACTTGCGGGATACAAGAATCCCGCATTTTGCTGGCCTACATTTCAGGCGCCTATCGTGGCCCTAGGAAGATGGCTAGGGCTGCTTAAGGCCACTTCCGGGTGAATCCATGCCCACGTTCAGCCTTGGGTGAGCTTTAGTGTCCTTAGGCACCTCCTTGCACCCGCAACAGATGCCTACAGTGTAGGCGGCCTCCCTCATGTTGCATGGTATGAACTATGTGGAAATGTGATATGTTCAATTGCTCACAGTTACTTCTATTAAAGTTGCTAAATAGTATCCGTATTTTGCCTTTACTTTTTGATTTACCTTCATATATAGTTGGATATTCATACTGCCTTTTAAAAAATAAATCACTAAAGTCAGTAAATTGTCTAACCTTAGGCACTGAGAAGCCATTTGGAGAAGATTTATGAATTACAAGTTTTCATAATCTTAGAAATCATGACACAATCCTATAACAGAAGAAAAAAAATAAATCTGAACATGTGAAGGAAAATACTTTGAAATTGAGGAGACTCCTTTGGGACATAGAAGGGACTTAAACTCAAAATGAAGCCTGAGTTAGCAATTCAGAATGGCAAATGTGTACTACATATTTCCAGCATCTCTATAACTAGATCAATTCTAAATATCTTATGCTGGATCATACCCATGAAAAATTAAACTGCTGGAAAGGGTAATTAAAAATATTACATCCACTAGAAATGTTCCAGACACTCAAACCCATAAAAGCATGTGTCCCCGATAGGTATAGCCTGAAACCCTCCAGGATTACAGTTTGACAACCCTGATATACAACTTTGCATGTATCTATTGTTTTTATTGTAATTTATTTTAACTAAACTAAACTAAACCTTAGGTTTGTATACCGTGCCATCTCCACAAGCGTAGAGCTTGGCACGGTTTACAGGGTTAGGTTGAAAAGGAGCTACAATGAAGGCTTATAGGAAAGGAACTAGGAAGATAAAAAGGGACAGGGAACCAAAAAGCGGGAAGTGTTAGATTTTTGAAAAGAGCAAAGTTTTCAGGTGTTTGCGGAAGGATTGGAGGGAACTTGAAACTCTGAGCGGGGATGTGAGATTATTCCAGAGTTCTGTGGTTCTAAAGGGGAGGGATGTTCCTAGTTTTCCTACGCGGGATATACCTTTTGTAGAGGGGAATGATAGTTTCAGTTTTTGGGAGGATCTAGTGGAATTAGGGTTAGAGGAATTCCAGAAGAGTGGGATAACGGGAGGGAGGATGCCATGTAGGATCTTGAGGGCTAAACAGGCACATTTAAAGAGGACTCTGGAGTGAACTGGGAGCCAGTGAAGTTTGGACAGGAGTGGGGAGACGTGGTCGAACTTGCCTTTTGCAAAAATAAGCTTGGCCGCGGCGTTCTGGATTAGCTGAAGTCTATGCAGTTTTTTTTTTAGTTAGGCTTAAATAGATGGAGTTGCAATAATCCAGTCTAGAGAGGATGGTGGATTGAACAAGAACGATGAAGTGAGAATGATGAAAGTACGATCTCACTTTCCTCAGCATATGAAGACTAAAGAAGCATTTTTTTACCAAGAAGTTGAGGTGGTCATTGAAGGAGAGAGAGGAGTCTATGATGATGCCAAGGACTTTGCTTGAAAACTCAAGCTGAAGAGTGGAGCCGGAATATAATGGGATGGAGGTGGGTATATGATCTAATATTGGGCCGAGCCAAAGTAATTTTGTTTTGGACTCATTCAATTTCATTTGTACAGAATGTGCCCAGGAATGGAGGTTCATTATACATGCGGATATGTTCTCAGCGAGATTAGTGAGGTTCGAGTCGGTCTCGAGAAGGATGAGGATATCGTATATTTGTATATTAATGGGTTAAACCTGACATGTTTAGATCACTGGGTTTTATCCCCTTTTTTAGTATGACTGTATTATTCATTTTTTAGTATTAAGAACTTTATTTCTGTACCTCCCATTGTTCTTAGTTTTTAGTTGATTTAGTTGTTTTGGGTTTTTTTTGCCTTTTTCCCTAGAACTCAGCTGATTCAATAAATATCCTGCAATCCCCATTAGTACAAATTACGCTCTGCCATCAAAGTGACCAAGGTGTATAGATCTTTTTAAACATCTACCAGTGATAAAACACTGTCCCTGATCTTTATAATAGTCTCTTTACAATTTGGTTTTAACTCTGTTTCAGCTTTTAGATATTTAAGACAATTTGATCACACCAAGTGCACAATACAGGTTTCTTTTGGTGCCAAAATTGCTGAAACTCAGGTTTCTCCAGTGTCACTAATGTTTGGAGTTTAACTATCCTAGAACTTTAAGACTGTTCCCACCATACTGGCTACTACAACAATTTAGAGTGGTTTATGGGCCTAGGTCCTCCTCTCTATGGTTCACTAGCCCCCCCCCCCCCCCCCCCCCCCCCCCCCCCGACTACTTAAGCCACCTCTGTGTAGCTCTACTAGGCTTTCCTATGCCAGGTGCTGATGTTCTGGAGGCAAGTATGTATGTTTTTATTTATGGCTATAGCAGAACCAGTTAAGTGCAATATTCAGCATTTAACCAGCTATAAGTTACCACATAAAGATCAGACTGACTTTCATGTGGTCCAGTTTATGCAATTATCCTGGCTCGTTAAATGCTGAATAAGTGGCCGTGCCGACTCTGCTCTTGGAATGCCCCCCAAATAGCCAGTTTTGAGACCAGACATTTTCAGCAGCCACTGAACATTTTATTTTATTCTGTGTGTATACCTGCATATTATTTAATAAGAACATCTTCTGCATGTAAAATAATGTTCTACCCATGGAAAATCTTTATAAAAAACAAACAAAGCCAAAGTTAGTCTCAAAGTGACATTTACTGCTAAATAGAGCATTATTTTGTTTTATGTAGTCTTGCAAATAAAAACTGTGACAATAATTTGACTCAAGTTTTAAGTGTTGGTTTATTTAATAAAAGCATGATATATTACTTTGAATATTGACCCTCGAGATTTTTTTTATTAATATTTTGAGCTAGATTCCATATATGGTGCCAATAAAATTTCACACTAAGCACCACTTTATAAATGACACTCCCACCCCCCACCCCCATAAACATAGCATGGTTTTTAGCACTGGCCAAGGTGGTAACAGCTCTGATGCTCATAGCAATTCTATGAGCATAGGAGCTGTTACTGCCGTGGCCGGCACTGGGTGCCTTTTATAGAATAGCGTTTGGTGCCGGTATCCTCATTCAATTTTAGGCATGAGGTTATACACCAAGTAAAACCTGGTGCAAATTCTCACACTGAAATTATGCACAGACGCCCCTAGTCTATAAAATTGTGTGTAAATTCCAGGATTTACCCATGACCATGTTCCCTTTACAGATCCACATATAAGATTTACACATGGATCTTGTGCTTAAAATTGTGTGAATTTTAATTGATGCTAATTAGTGCTGATAATTGATTATTAAAGCCCAATTATCACCTATTATTCAGTGCTAGCATCTGCATAGTTTATGTGTGGTCCTGTATGCCCATTTAGCTATGTGGGCACTGCACTGAATTTTTCGGGCTGGCTGCACACGGGCTCTGTCCCCATAGTGCCCCTGTATGGTCCAGTTCCAAAATGATCAGTTAGTGCCAATATTCAGCTGCATCTCTTTGAGTATCGACCCATATATATTTTACAGCAAAGGACAAAGGATCAGGTTTTAGATCGTTTTGACTGGATAATGGTCAAATATATACAAACCACAGTCTGAGGTCTTGGAAATGACCCCCCCCCCCTCCTCCCCTTCTCATCATTTGTCAACTTATTAATCAGAAAGCAGTTTTTTGCTAAGTTAAAGGTCAATATTCAAAAGGGTTTTTACTAGGCAGGAGAGGCTCTTGCCTGATTAAACCCCGCTGATCTGTCTGGCTACTAATATTCAACGGCTCTATGGTGTCAGGGAGTGTTACTGAATAGCACCACTAACCAGCTATTCCTTAATCAGCTAGATTATGGTGTTGTGGGGGGTAGAGTTCGGGCAGAACTGCAACTTAGCTGGTTAGAGGTGATATTAAGTCTGCTAACTGGCTAAATATGCAAGTACCTCCTCCCCCTCTTACTAAGCTGTGATAAGAGGTTTCTATCTTGATCCTGAGTGCTAAATGCTCCAACGCTCATTGGAGTTCTATGAGCATCGTAGCTGCATCCGAACATTTAGCACCGCTGGGCTGCAGTAGAAAACTCTACCATGACTTAGTAAAGGATGGCAAGGATACTTAGGACAGCAAAACAGCTATCCTAACTGTATATCGGCCCGTGCTCGTATAACTTTCCCCAGCACTGAATATCCAAGATTAGTTCAGCCCACAACTGGGAGCAGCTTACAAACCGCTTATCCCTACAGGCTGAATATCGGGCCCTTAATATTTATTCTTCTTACTATCAATAGATTTGGGAGTACTGTGACACTATGTATGGCCATCACTTTGATTTTGTGGGTGCATTTTAACAGCAGTATGCTCACCGCTATGCATACCGAGGTAACATTGAAATACAGTTGCAATACAAAGACAGCATCAACTAACAAACGAAACGGATCATTTCCCAAGTTATCCAACTCACAAAACTTATCGATCAAGAAAGAAGGGGGTGTAAAGGATAATTCATACAAAATCTAGTTTGAAAAAACTAGAGCATAGCAGGGTTGATAGAAAAGAAAGAGCAGTGGTGTTCATTTGCAATCTTTTCAGTGATTTTGCTCCAACGTGAGTTCTGCCTCAATGAGACCTTAGCCATTTGGTACATTTCACTTTGTCTTCAAACTTGGACTCCTGAAGCAGGCTCCACAGTCAAAGCACAACTCGTGTTGAGTCAAGAGTCAATGTCAAGTTGTTTATGTGATGATGGAATACAGTGTTTTGAAGGAACACCGCTAGTCTTTGTTTTCCTTCGACCCCACTGTGCTCTGTTTGTGTGACTGGTCTACAGTAGATTGCCTCTTCTGTTTGATTGTACAGCTGTAATAAACAGAGGGTATTTTTTTTCCTTAGCAAGAACTATTAGATACATTTATCCTCTTTCCTTGAATGTCCTCAGTTCATCATATCTCCAGCTATCACTTTAAAGTATCTCTTTTCATTACATAAATGCCTTACTGTCATCATAAAATTGCCAGACCAACTTTACATGATCAAGGTTGATAAGAATTCCTTTTTGAGGTTTGATTCATATCTATAAGTTGTCTGTACAAGAATGCAATCTATTATTCATTCTGTAAATTGATATATCTAAGGAAGAAAACTACTTCCAATGTGATTCTGTACTAATTCATTGAAAACATCTATTGGATATGAAGGTATAGCCTTCCTGGTGTTTTCTAGACATTGGCACAAGACTGATGGAAGAAATATTAAATTTGTATGCTGCTTGTTTTACTTATAATTGACAAACCAGCTTAAGTATAATTTTCTGGGCTATTGAGATAATGTATGATGTAATGTTAATGTAAGAGAGGAACCATTTATATAATCTGTACATGATAAGAATCTCAAAGACACCTTGATGAGATCATTGTTACCAACTTAGAATCCAAACAGCTCAGCTGGGATAATTATAGGACACAGACCACCAGCACAATGTGACATTTGCACATAAGTAATTCCTGCAAAGAGTTTTATTTATCAGGTTTCCAGGAAGGAATATTGAAGCTGTTTTACTAAAGTGCAGCAAAATCTGGATTTAACGTGAGTTAACACAGGACATTCTCAAATGATATGTCCAGATTGACCGCAATATTTTTCAGGGCGTTTCCCTTTGTTTTAATTGCAGGTCATGTGTTAATGTCACCATTAGAACACAATGTAGCTGTGAAGAATTAACACAGGAGGCACTTAGGGCCAGATTCTAAAAAAGACGCCTATGTTAGGCACCGCTAGGCATTCTAATCGCGGATGCCCCAGTGATGCCTAACTAAAATCTGCGCACAACCCAAATTCCGGTAATTCGCTTAAATGGTGTGGTAATTGACCATGACATTGAAGTTAATTCATGCATTTTAAATTTTTTAAAAAAACCTAATTAAGAGTTTCACGTGGAACTCAGAGTGGCGCTTAAGTCAAAGTGCTCTCCAATGCCTAATGACGCCCACATTGCATTAGATAGACTGTGACCCCCGCTGAAACAGACAATGAAAATGCTTGGGTACCTGATTGTAAACCGCTTAATACACCTTTTCTACTACTACTACTACTATTAATTATTTCTATACTAGCAACCAGTGGCATAGCAAGGGTGAGAGTCACCCCTTCCCCTCCTTCGTCTCCCCCTTCTCCTTCCCGCCACACGTGTGCACTCCTTCCCTACGCTGTACCTCTTTTAACTTCCCGGGCACAAGCAGCATCACCAACTCGCTGCCTATGTCAGCGTCAGCCCTCCCTCTGACATAACTTCCTAGCACTGGACCCGGAAGTGTTGTCATAAGGAGAGCCAACACTGGCGCGAGCAGCAGGTTGGAGTTGCTGCTCACGCCGGCAAAGAGATAGAGGTACTGTGGGGGGGACGTGAAGGAATCGCTCATGGTGGGGAGAGGAGTGGGAAGGAGCAGGGGGTGGTAGAGAAGAAGAGGGGTGCCAGTTCCCTCACCAAGATGGTGCCCGAGGCAATCCCCAATACTATGCCACTGTACGCAACGCTGTAGAGAGTCACGAAGAAGACAGTCCCTGCTTGAAGTAGCTTATAATCTAAACAGACAAGACAGACAAACAGGATGCATATGCAAACAGCATACAATTCCTTACAGATGGGACGTACCAGAGCAGTCCCTGGAATCTAAGGTGGGATAGATGAGCCTGCAACAAGCACCAAGGGCCCAAAAGCTATGTACGCTTGTGCTGACACATCTATTCTGTAAAACTTCGTAAAGGTATGAAGAGTGGACCATGCGGCTGCCCTACAAATTTCATCAGGCGCCACTGCCATGGACTCTCCCCAAGAAGCCACACTTCTGGAAGAGTGAGCTTTCAAAGTGACTGGTGGCCTTTTACCACAGCTAATGTATGCTGAGGGATTGTCATGCAAATCGGTATATCAAATCCCAATCCCTTACCTGAAAAGTAGGCATAGTTAGGGGCAGGGAATAGGTGTAGGGGCAAGGCTCGTAAAATAGGTGCCGGTAAATTAGGCCCAGTAACACCTGGCCTAATATACTGGTGCCTACCTCAACGCTGCCTAGCAAGGCATGATTCTACAAGTGGCGCCTAGTGATTAATTGACAACCATGTGGAACGGCCCATACAATGTAGGTGCACTTAGGTAAAGTTTACAGAATCTGGGCCTTAGGGCCAGTTTCAGTAAATGAAGCCAAAAAGTAGGCAATTACATACATAAACAACCACTGAAAATACCAATAATGCCACCACTACCAAAAAGAAGGCACCAGGAAAAATTTGTGCTCAGCGCTATTCTATAAAGGGTGCTGAGCGTAGTTTATAGGCTGGTGTTTAGTATATATTCCAGCACCCGACTTTGAGCATGAGGATTTACACAAACCCGAAACCTAGTTAAAAAAACCCCCAAAAAACTGGTGCGCAACTTGGATGTGCAGCCCCCAAATTCTGTAACATTGGGTATACATAGATCTTTACGATCTGAAAATTGAAAGTTACTAGACCCGATAGTGCAGGGGAGATACGCAGACATTAGGACAATGACTTTCTGTATTGCTGGTATTAAGTTGTGGAATGCTCGGGTGGGGCAGTTGCAACCGTACTGGTGTGTGGTGCAGTGGGTAGAGCTACAGCCCCAGCACCCTGGGGTTGTGGGTTCAAATCCAGCACTGCTCCTTGTGACCCTTGGCAAGTCACTTAATCTCCCAGTGCCCCAGGTGCATTAGATAGAAAGTGAGCCCAGCAGGACAGATAGGGGAAAATGCTTGAGTACCTGAATAATTTGTAATCCGCATAGAATTGTAGGCTATGCTGAATATAAATAACAGTTGAAAACTCAGCTCTTTGTTACAGCATATGTTTTGTTGGGTTTGGAGCAGAAAAATTGAATTAAGACAGGGTGGATGAGAGCATTATCCACTGAGAGAGAGAGTGTGGTGGGGGAGGGAGAAAAAAGGTACATTTAAGAGGAAGGATAAGTAGCTCAGTCTTAGTCATGTTACGTTTTAAGTGGCGATGGGACATCCAGGCAGTAATGTTGGACAGGCAGGCTGAGATTTGGGCCTCAATTCCTGTAGAAATTTCTGCTATAGAGAGGTAGCTTTAGGAGTCGTTAGCAAAGAGGTGCTATTGAAAACCATAGGAGAAGATCAGAGCACCAAGGGAATGAGTATAGATGGAGAAAAGAAGAGGTATCCCTGGGATACCCCAACTGATAGTGGGAGGAGGATCCACCACTGCATACAGCAAAGGTCTGATGGGAGAGATACGAAGAGAGCCAAGAAAGAACAGAGCCCTGAAATCCAAGTGAGGACAGCATATCAAAGAGAAGGTGGTGGTCTACAGTGTTTAAAGTAGCAGATAGATCAAGAAGGATCAAGAAGGCATATGAATCTGGCCTGGAACAGGTCATTGGAGACTTTAGCAAGAGCAGTTTCTGTAGAGTGCAGGAGGCAAAAGCGTGAATGCAGTCAAGAATAGCTAGGGATGACAGAATGTCAAGTCAATGGTAGTGAACAGCACATTCAGGTAGCTTCGATAAGAAAGGGAGGAGGGAGATGGGCTGATAGCTGGAAGGGCAAGTAGAGTCCAGTGAAGGATTTTTGAGGAAAAGTATAATTACAGCATGTTTAAAGACATCAGGGACAATTGCAGTGGAAAGTGATAGACCAAGGATGTGACAGATGGAAGGGATGACAGTAGGAGAGAGAGCGCTGAGCAGATGGATCAGAATTGGATCAGAGTTGCAGATCATGAGTTTGGAGGAGAAAATAAAATGTGCAGTTTCCTCTTCAGTGATTTCAGAAAAGGCACCTGGGACTAAAGGAGGGTAGACAGGGTGGGCTGGGGGACAAAAGACATAGATAAGTCCTAACTCCAATGTGTGTAACTGATAGCATTCTATAAGTTGTGTGCATTGATAAGCAGCACACCTATGGCATGCCAACACTCCACCCACACGTATGGCCCACTTGTGACTACATACTAAGACACAGAGGGGCATAGACAGTGCAGATTAGGCCAATGATTGGCTGCATTCTTTGTTGGCATTTTTTCTTGGGAAGGGGAAGGGCATAGACAATGTAGATTAGGCCTATGATTGGCTGCATTCTTTCATGGCATTTTTTTCTTGGGAAGGGGAGGGGCATAGACAATGCAGATTAGGCCAATTAATCAATTAAGATATGAGCAAACAACTAATGTACGAGTTCAATTTTAGGTGCCATATACAGGATTTGGGGATAATTAGTTAATGCAGGATTAACATGGGAGCGCTTAGCGCCTCTAAATAGGTGGCAGTAAGTGCTCCCAAGTTAAGTTTTTACAGGTTCCATGCACTAATGCAACTCAAAAAAAAGCATGCAAAAGTGCCGCATTAAATCTGGGCTTAGCACATGGAAAAGTCCCATTGTTAGAACACGCTAAGATTTTACCTCATTTTAGTAAAAGGACCCCTTAAGGCCTGTTTTACAAATTGGCATTAGCAATGCTGCCATGATGCACCAAAGACCATTCAATTCCTATGGACTCCAGTGCATTTACCACGGCAGCATTGCTTCCACCGCTTTGTAAAAGAAACCCTAAATTAACTTAGAAATTAGGATTTTTTTGTCATGCCACTAACATACACCAACATTCAGCTGTTCATTTTTCACCTTCTCTCCCATTCTCTTGTGCTATAAATGGCCTGGAATATAGGCATGAACTAAAATATTTGTGTGGCAAAATTAAAAATAAGCTATTGAATTTATAACTTTATTATGACAGGCCATCTGTAATGAGAAGAAGGTAATATAATATCTTGGCTATACATGAGCAGTTATATTTACTGTTTTGCCTTTGTAAAATCCTTAGGGACCATTTTGCTAAGTGCAGTAAAATATTGCAGTTACTGTAATTGCCAGAATTACCGTGGAGTAACTGCAACACCCATGTGTGAACTCTAAAAGGCATTCTCAGCACCTTTTTCCCTCTTTAAAACTGCTGATGCGCAAGCATGCTCCAGTTTTACTCGCATTTTATTCATAAGATGCAGGTTGCAGGCTCTTCTTATAATTCCTCTTTTTGATGTTATCATAATGTTTCTATGTATTCTGAATTGAGGTTTGTGCTATATATGTTTTATGTCGCTCAATGTATCGAGTACACAGTCATTATTTGTGTTCTGAGGATGTTTGGGACTTTAGCTTTCCATTTTCAGTTATTTTGCTGTGGTTTCTCATATATATATATATATATATACAGTGGTGCCTCACACAACGAACTTAATTCGTTCCAGGAGCAAGTTTGTTATGCGAAAAGTTCGTTATGTGAAACGCGTTAAGCGCAGTGACTAACAACTGCCTGCAGTGCCTGCGCGGAAGGATGCAATACATCGGCAGCGATCGTGGAAGCTCGGGCGACTTCGTTGTGTGAAACGAAGTTCGTTGTATGAATCATGACATGAAGTTCGTTGTGTGCAGCGTTCGCTGTGCGAGGCGTTCTTTATGCGAGGCACCACTGTATATGTATATGTGTGTATATATAATGTATATATCACTGCTCCTTGTGTGTGTGTATACAGTATATAAATGCTGGTGTTTGTGAGCCTGGGCAAGTCACCTAATCCCCCATTGCCCCAGGTACATTACATAGAGTATGGGCCTACCAGGACAGATAAGGGAAAAATGCTTGAGTACCTGAATATGAACCACTTAGGCTATAAGTGGTATATAAATACTAAATTAAATAAATATCAATATATATCAGTTAAAAGTTTAAACAATTTTTTAGGACATTGCAAACCAGCCTGTTCAAGTGATTGGGCAGTGACTGGGCGCTGTACATTAAAACATTCAAGAGACAGTCCCTGCTCAGTAGAGTTTGCAATCTAATCAGACAAACAGGACAAGTAGGGGGTTTGGGAGTTTCTCTGACATGGATATTTTACAAACGAGTGGGCATTAAAAGCAACCTCAAAAACAGTGGGATTTTATCCTGGATTTGAATACTGCAAGGGACAGAGCTTGACAAACTGACTCAGCCAGTATGTTCCATGTGTATGATGCAGCATGAAAGAAGGAACATAGTCTGGAGTTGGAAGTAGAGGAGAAGGATACAAGTAAGAGATACTTGCCCAATAAATAGAGTTCTTGGGGAGGAGTATAGGGAGAGGAGGGATATCAAGGAGAATATCACTAGATTTAATTGCCATGCCTCCTATGTCAGACTGGAGATGAAATAAATGGCAGGGATGAAGTATGGTTTTGCAGATATTTATTGTGGTAACCGCAGAAGAATGTATTTTATTGCTGAAACATGGGTTCATGTTGGGTTCTGTGAACACATGAGATGACACAATAAATTTATTTTAAAGATACAAATCCAGGAGACGAGTCATCATTTTAACTCTATGTTCACCCTTTTTATCTGTGAATATATGTAGGGTTTTCATAGGCCTACAGAGTATCAAAAATGGAAAAAGCACAAACAATATCAAAGCAGGTGCCATAAGGTGGTAAGAGGGGCCAAAAGAGACTACGAGGAAAAAATAGCCAAGGAGGCAAAAAACTTCAAGGCGTTCTTTTGATATATTAAGGGGAAATAACCCGCGAAGGAAGCGGTGGGGCCGTTGGATGACCATAGAATAAAGGGAGTGCTAAAGGAGAACAAAGCCATTGCGACAAACTAAACACATTTTTTGCGTCTGTATTTACCAAAGAGGATATACACAACATACCAACATACCAGAAGCCGACAGGTTATATGCAAGAAACAAAGACAGGAAACTGACAGGGTTGACGGTCAGTCTAGAGCAGGTATGTAGGCAGATTGATAGGCTTAAAAACGATAAATCCTTGGGACCGGATGGCATCCATCCGAGGGTAATTAAGGAAATGAAAGGGGCTATAGCTGAACTGCTCCAACTAATAGCCAATCTGTCGATCAAATCGGGAAAGATTCCGGAAGACTGGAAAGTGGTGAATCTTATGCCGATCTTCAAGAAAGGTTCAAGGGGAGATCCGGGAAACTACAGACCAGTGAGTCTGACTTCGGTACTGGGAAAGATGGTAGAGGCACTGATAAAGGACTGCATCATTGATCACTTTGACGGACACAATCTGATGAGGACCAGCCAGCACTGCTTCAGCAAAGGAAGATCTTGCTTGATGAACTTGCTGCACTTCTTAGAGGGAGTAAACAGGCAGATAGATAAGGGTGACCCGGTCAACATTGTATATCTGGATTTTCAGAAAGGGTTTGACAAGGTCCCACATGAACGACTACTTCGAAAAATTGCGAGCCATGGAATCGAGGGTAAAATACTCACATGGATTAAATACTGGCTGGCAGATAGGAAACAGAGTGGGGTAAATGGACAATACTCGGACTGGAAAAGCATCACGAGTGGAGTGCTGCAAGGTTCAGTGCTTGGACCCGTGATCTTTAACATATTTATAAACGGCCTAGAAATTATTACGACAAGCGAGGTGATTAAATTTGCAGACAATACGAAGTTATTCAGAGTAGTGAAGACACAGAAGGATTGCGAAGACCTGCTACATAACATAAACACGCTCGAGAAATGGGCCGCAACATGGCAAATGAGGTTTAACGTGGATGAGTGTAAGGTGATGCATGTCGGTAACAAAAAACTTATACATGAATACAGGATGTCTGGAGCACGGTGGCGGCAAAAAGGGTGAACAGAATGCTAGGAATGATTAAGAAGGGGATCACAAACAGATCAGAGAAGGTTATCATGCCACTGTATCATGCCATGGTATGCCCTCCACCTAGAATACTGCATCCAGGACTGGCCGCTGTACATGAAGAAATGCACAGTACTACTCGAAAGGGTCCAGAGAAGAGTGACTAAAATGGTTAAGGGGCTGGAGGAGTTGCCATACAGTGAGAGATTAAAGAAACTGGGCCTTTTCTCCCTTGAAAAGAGGAGACTGAGAGGGGACATGAAAGAAACATTCAAGGTACTGAAGGGAATAGACTTAGTAGATAAAGACAGTTTGTTCACCCTCTCCAAGTTAGAGAGAACGAGAGGGTACTCTCTAAAGTTAAAAGGGGATAGATTCTGTACAAACGTAAGGAAGTTTTTCTTCACCCAGAGAGTGGTAGAAAACTGGAACATTCTTCCGGAGGCTGTTATAGGGGAAAACACCCTCCAAGGATTCAAGACAAAGTTAGACAAGTTCCTGCTGAACCAGAACGTACGCAAGTAAGGCTAGTCTCAGTTAGGGCACTGGTCTTTGACCTAAGGGCTGCCGCTGGAGCGGACTGCTAGGCTGACCCAGCAGCGGCAATTCTTATGTTCATATGTTCTTTGACACGCCCTCTTACCACTTCTCCCGCCCCAACCATTTCCCACAAAAATATGAGTGTGAAAACTTTTAGAAGAACTATCATAGTATACAGCACATGCCACAGAGAGCACACAAGAAAGTAATCATATTTAATGCTCTAATTTATGTATCCTCTTTACTTTCCCCTGTTATCTAGCCCTTGTTGTTTTTCCTCCAGCATTATGATTATCAGGGCACATAGCAAGGCCTTTCTTCAAGCCTACTGACATCATCTTCACAGAAAAGTATGACACATATCATCTTTACTCTCCATCTATCCTAGACCATTGAGTCCTAACCCTGTTTAGATTTCTCTTTTTCAGCAACAAATGCCAACTTGTCTGAGAACTGGTCCTCTATCATACATGAAATAACCTTTTTTTATGTGTAAAATGCCTCTGATAAAATTAGGTCACAGCTAAAATTATTCCCTGTACAAGTTGATGTGTGTTTGTAGTGTAGTGTGCTCAGGAGAAGCATTTCGGTGGAGTGTGGGAAGAGTTATGATCTACCTGTAAAATATGCATGAGTGCAAATACTTTATACCGGATTCTGTATAGGACGCCCGGTCTCAGAAGCCGAAGGGTGTCCTATATAGAATTGGGCCTAAGGCCACCTACAGTAAACCAGATTCTCTAACCAAAGTCCATGTTACAGATGCCGGTTAGAGAATCGGGTTGCTGTATATGCGGCCGCTAAGCTTATCGCAGCAAGGAATCCCCCTGCCGCAATTAGTTTAGTGGCTGCAGCCACCAGTCCCCCCATCCCCCTGAACAAACACCCCCGAATGAAAGTGACAGGAGGGATGCCCAATCCCTCTTGCCCAGAATACCCCTCACCCCCCCAAACAAAAGCAACAGGCGGGACAAACAGTTCCTCCTGTCTGAAACACCCCCCCCTAAAATGAACATGGCAGGAGGGATGCCCAATCCCTCCTGCCCAGAACATTCCCCCTACCCCCCACCCCCGAATAAACGTAGCAGGAGGGATGCCCAATCTCTCCTACCCAGAACACCCCCTAACCCACCAAATTAAAGCGGCAGGAGGAATGCCCAATCTCTCCTGCCCAGAACACCCCCCAACCTCCAAATGAAAGTGGAAGGAAGAATGCCCAGAATACCCTCCACCCCCCAAACGAACACGTCAGGAGGGATGTCCAGTCTCTCCTGCCCAGAAACCCCCCCAACCCCCAAATGAAAGTGGTAGGAGGGACGCTCAATCTCTCCTGCCAGGAACACTCCCTGAACGAAAGCAGCAGGAGGGATGCCCAATCTTTCCTGCCCGGAACACCCCCCACCCAGACCTCCCGCCCCCACCCGAACCCCTCCTAAACTCACTCCAACCCTCCCTGGATCCCCCCTGACCCCTCAGACCCTCCTCTAATCTGCCACATTCGTTCAGGGGGTGGGGGTGTTCTGGTCAGGAGGGACTAGGCATCCCTCCTGCTGCTTTCGTTCGGGCGGCTGGGAGGGTGTTCCAGGCAGGAGGGATTGGGCGTCCCTCCTGCCACATTCGTTTGGGGAGGGACTGGCGGCTGCAGCCGCAGCCGCTAAACTTATCACAGCAAGGCAGCAGGGAGATCCCTTGACGCGATAAGCTTAATGGCCACGTTATAACAACTTGATTCTCTAACCGGCTTCTTTAACATGGATGTTGGTTAGAGAATTGGGTTTACTTTAGGCAGCTTTAGGCCCAATTCTATATAGGATGCCCATTGGCTTCTGAGACATAAGAACATAGGAATAGCCTTACTGGGTCAGACAATGGTCCATCAAGCCCAGTAGCCTGTTCTCACAGTGGCCAATCCAGGTTACTAATACCTGGCCAAAACCCAAGGAGTAGCAATATTCCATGCTACCAATACAGGGCAAGCAGTGATTTCCCCCATGTCTTTTTCAATAACAGACTATGGGGTAATATTGGATTCTCAACTGTCCTTTCAAAAATATATTTCATGCACTATCCAATCAAGCTGTTATTCACTCTCCATTCATTTCTTGAATTCAGCTCATTTCACACATTCATACATGTTCTCATTATGTCCAAATTAGATTACTATAACTCTATTTATACCAGAATCACCACTACCCAACTGAAGTGCCTAAAGACCTTGCAAAACAAAGCCCTGCATTTACTCTGCCATGTCCGATGTTTTGACAAATTAACCTCACTGTTCTTATATTTTCATTGGTTGCCCATTCAATATTGCTCTCTCTTTAAAAGTCATAAGACAATTCATACTGGTTTGCCCCCCTATCTCTCAACATTCGTTATTCCCTACACCTCATCACAAAAACTATACTCCCTCTACGCAAACTAATTGTTCTAAATACCTGTATTTTATTGTAAACTGCTTAGATCAAATGTTAATAAAACATAAACATAATTGGTGGCCCCGGGACCACACCAGGCCCATTATGAATCTACCAAGAACTCTGTTTTCATTTTTTGGCCCCCAATTCCTGGAATGATCCCTCCCCCCTTATATTCATTTGGAAGCCAACTTTTCTAAATGTAAACATTATTGAAGATGCTTCTCTATAAAAGGGCTTACAATCTTACAGAAACATAGAAACATGATGGCAGATAAAGGCCAAATGGCCCATCTAGTCTGCCCATCCGCAGTAACCATTATCTCTTTCTCTCTCCAAGAGATCTCACGTGCCTATCCCAGGCCATCTTGAATTCTTCAGACACAGTCTCTGTCTCCACCACCTCTTCTGGGAGACTGTTCCATGCATCTACCACCCTTTCCATAAAAAAAGTATTTCATTA
Source organism: Geotrypetes seraphini (assembly GCF_902459505.1). Classification (NCBI taxonomy): domain Eukaryota; kingdom Metazoa; phylum Chordata; class Amphibia; order Gymnophiona; family Dermophiidae; genus Geotrypetes; species Geotrypetes seraphini. Next base: position 399,638,005 of record NC_047085.1, on the reverse strand, counting down.
GATTACTCCAGAGCCTATCACCTCTTAACTTCATCCTATGCCCTCTCATTGCAGAGTTTCCTTTCAAATGAAAGAGACTTGACTCATGCACATTTATATTACGTAGATATTTAAACGTCTCTATCATATCTCTCCTCTCCTGCCTTTCCTCCAAAGTATACAGATTGAGATCTTTAAGTCTGTCCCCATACACCTTATCACAAAGACCACACACCATTTTAGTAGCCTTCCTCTGGACTGACTCCATCCTTTTTATATCTTTTTGAAGGTGCAACCTCCAGAATTGTATACAATATTCTAAATGAGATGTCACCAGAGTCTTATACAGAGGCATCAATACCTCCCCTTTCCTACTAGCCATACCTCTCCCTATGCAACCTAGCATCCTTCTAGCTTTCGCTATCACTTTTTCAACCTGTTTGGCCACCTTAAGATCATCACATACAATCACACCCAAGTCCCGCTCCTCTGTTGTGCACATAAGTTCTTCACCCCCTAAACTATACCATTCCTTCTGGTTTTTGCAGCCCAAATGCATGACCTTGCATTTCTTAGCATTAAATTATAACTGGCAAATTTCAGACCATTCTTTAAGCTTCATCAGGTCTTTCTTCATGTTATTCACACCATCCGGCGTGTCTACTCTATTGCAGATTTTGGTATCACCCGCAAAGAGGCAAATCTTACCTGACAACCCTTCAGCAATATCATTTATAAAAATGTTAAAAAGAACAGGCCCAAGAACAGAACCTTGAGGCACACCACTGGTAACATCCCTTTCCTCAGAGTGATCTCCATTGATCACCACCCTCTGTCGTCTTCCACTCAAGCAGTTCTTGACTCAGCCCGTCACTTTGGGACCCATCCCATGGGCACTCAGTTTATTTATCAGGCATCTGTGTGGAACACTGTCAAAGGCTTTGCTAAAATCTAAATACACCACATCTAGCGCACATCTTCTATCCAATTCTCTGGTCACCCAATCAAAGAAATTGATCAGATTTGTCTGACAAAGACCTACATCTAGTGAATCCATGTTGCCTCCGGTCCTGTAATCCACAGCATTCCAGATACTTGACCATTCTCTGTTTGAAAAGTGTTTCCATTAATTTGCTTACAACAAAAGTCAGACTTACTGGCCTGTAATTCCCTACTTCTTCCTTACTTCCACTTTTGTGGAGAGGGACCACATCCGCCCTTCTCCAGTCCTCCAGTACCACTTCTGACTCTAGAGACTCTTTGGAAAGGTCAGTCAGCAGAGCCACCAGAACTTCCCTAATTTCCTTCATCATCCTCGGATGTACACCATCTGGCACAATCGCTTTGTTTACCTTTATTATAGCTAGCTCCTGAGGATCACAACCCTCTGAAAATCAATCAGAGTCTATTACGGTACTCCTCCATCCCTATTCACGGTTGTCTTCTGCGGTCCCACTCCTAGCACTTCAGCCGTGAACACAGAACAGAAATACAGTATTTGTTGAGTAATTTGGCCTTTTCTTTATCAGCCTCAACATATTCCTCCCCTTCACCTTTGAGTCTCACAATGCCACTTTTGCACTTCTTCCTATCACTAATATATCTAAAAAATGCCTTCCTAACATTCTTCCCACCTTTGCCTTCCCTTATTTATCTCCAGTTGATGTCTGTGGAAACTAGGATAAACACATTTATTTTTAATGTGATCTTATTTTTACTTTTGTGTGTTTGAATGTGTTCTCTTTCCTAAATTTTAGTTATTGTTTGTATATTACATTGATCCATGTGTTGGAAAATGGCGGTGTATCAAGAAACAATAAACCATAAACTATTGACTTTGGTGTCTGCTTCTTCCACAGGAAGGATATAACACAGATTTGAAAATGCCATCTCCATATACTGTTTTCTGATACTGCACCAAACACATTTCTGGAAGTATCCCTCCGCCCCTCCCCCCAAACCCAGCTGAAGCTCCATAAAAGTATGTTGTAGAATCCAGAGTTTACTTTTAGTTGAATTGAGAGAGAAAGTACAATAATATTCACACAGCCGTCTTGCCCAGGTAAATCATTATAAGAACTGATCTTATAATTCCTGTTTTGGGCAAACAATAAGTTTAGTTACAATGTTTTCATTGTCCAACATTAATCCTCTCTTGTACCTAGGAGACATTTACATAAAGCATAATGAATCTGATGCAATTTCTGAACAGGTGAGCCTGCTTGAGTCCAAAGTAAGAAACTTAATTTAGTCGCCATTGAAGTTTTGAATTTTGTAATCAGTATTAGATTAACAAACTAATTTCATAATTCAAACAATACAGTTCTAGGGCAAGTATGGTATATAGTTAGGACTTCTCTTGTTCAGTTTTAACAAAAACAAACAATAAAACACCCCTAGTGTCCATATTGGTATTTATGGTTATAGCTGAAAAGCACAGAAAAATACAGTTTTTTTGCACAGATGCAGGAACCAGCAAACATGTCAGGAATGAAAATGGGGCAGTGGACTAGTGTTTATGTATTCCCTGTACCTCTCACTCTGGGAAATAAAGCTCATCAGATTTAAGAGGGGTTGAGGGTTGTCAACAGCATGCATGTTATGATGATTGCTCTTTGCTATATGTCACTTGAACCTTGCTAGTTTGAGAAAAGATAAATCAATTTGCAAAGGCTTCATCATTCTGAATGATAAAAAGGTACCACCACCCCTTTTTACAAAGCCACACAAGTGGCTGCCACTGCGGTAACTGCCATGAAGCCCATAGGGATTTAAAGGACTTTGGGGCGTAAGCCCTTTTGTCACATTTTGTTTGGCATCTAAAAATAATCGTTAATAAAATGCTGTTACATGGAGTGCTTCTACTGTTTTTGTTTTTTTCTATTGAGTTAGATTTTTGTCTCATGGAAACTTTCCTGTAAAGGCCTTTTGCTACAATGAGCATGAAAGCAGGTTAAATACCAGGGACTGTATTAATGTATTAAAGGCAGGATCTTTTACTCTGTGTTGGTGTTTTTAAAATAGATATTCCTAGCACTCCATGCCAGCAAGATATGGCATTTCATTTACCATCTAATGGCATCTGATAGCATCATGACACATCCAAAATAAGAAAAGTAAATCCCTCACAACTGCATAGTCAAATCATTTGCTTAGTAATTTTTTTTTCTAACCTAGGAAAATAGGTTAGAAATGTGTATTGCTTTTCAGTGTACTACAATAAGACAAAAGGATATATGATCGTTTAAAATGCTACCTTCTATATCAAATAACTCAAAATGCATATGGTTAAAACTGAGTTGGAGCCTAAATTTGAAGCTTTGAAATCAATGTTTCCTTAAAAAAAAAAATTGATTATCTGATAACCTGTGTATACATTTAAATAAAGTTGAATGTTTAAAACTATAAATCCTAGCATGCACAAGTTTCTTTGCAAACCACATACAATTAGAAGGAATGTGGTTTACATGAGAGTTACCTCAGAATGATAACCATTAAAGAGTTAAAGAGAGTGAAATGTCTAACGTACACACACCCCGCTCCATACCGGAGAGAAGTCTCCCAGCTGAGGCTTTTCTTCTGTTCGGACCTTGTGGAAACTGACAGCACCCACAGCCATGCTGGATACCCCGAGCCCTATCTCCAGCACAGAAAGCACCAAAAGGCTCCCAATAATCTGACTGCTGGAGCACATCCTTCTTTAGTCGTCATTCTTTTCAGGTCAACACGAAAAATAATAAATCATCTGCTTCTCTTTCTCCTTCTCGTCTTTTTTTTTCAAATACAAGTAGATCCAGTTAATGTATTATCCCATCCAGAGACTCTTCATCCATACAGCAGCTTTGCTACAACATGCAGTTTGATTTAAAAAATAATAATAATAATAATTTAATCTATGATTTAAATTCCCTGAATTGGCAAAGCCACAAGCAAAGCTAGGAACATAGTCTAGCTGTTAAAAGTCTCAGTATTTCCAAATGGTTTTCCTCTGGGTTAACACAGGAACTGTCCAAGGTACTGTAACAATTCTTTTTTATAGATGAACATATTTCCTGTTCAGCTGTTCATAAGATTTGTTAGCACTCGATATCAGCTGGTAAATACAATCTCGACTTGATTTGTTTCTTTAGGATGTTAGAATGCCTTTTTAAATAAAGATGCTGCAAGAGTGGATTTATATTCAGCTACTGAAGTGGTGAAATAGCACAGTATGCCGCGTCTCGTATAAAAGCATCTTTGTCTGTGAGCTTCTTTCTGTTTCTCTCACTTTCCCAGAATGATCAATCTCCTCTCCATCTGTCTCTTTTTAAAGCTTCACCTCTGCTCTTTCCTCTTAGTTTGATATCCAGTTCGATCTCCTCCTCCATCTCTTTCTCGACACCCTTGTCCTGCCTTAATGCTTCTAGTATTCCTCTCTCTTTAAACCCACCCCCTTTCTCAATCAATTCTATTCCCCTGTTGGTATCTTTTAGTCTCTGAATTAGTCTTGGTATCAACTACCCAAGCTCTCCAAAATTCAAAACTGTCCTTTTCTTTTTCCCGTCTCAAAAAGATCCACACCCATCCCACCACACTTCAATGCCTTCCAGGATTTTTATGTCCTCTCCCTTCACATTACTTTTTCTCCTATGAATCTTCTCTTTCTTCCTTCAATATATTCATCAATTTATTATTCCATTTTATCTCAATCATTTCCTTTTTTTTTCATGTATAAAACAACTGTATATGCTTGGAGCGGCATAATAAAAAAAAGTCTAAGTCCCCTTTTGGCCTAAGTCAATAGACGCTGAAGTTGGCAGCAGGGAAATGTCCATTCTCAAAAAAAAATAAAATATCCAAATCGAGGTGTTTTTTTTTTTTAAATGGCCTACCTGCACATTCAGCAATCTACTCACCCAGACTGCCACTACGTCTATCCCTACACCACATTCCCGACCAAAAAAATTGGTGAAGGAGGGGCCAATACTTCACTTAAAAGCAGGATTCTGCAACCGGCATCTGTCAAAAAACAATGCCAGTTACAGAATCCTGTAACTGCCCACTCCACACACACACTGCAACAATCATGGCAGGAGAGATGCCTAATCTCTCCTGCAGTGAATGCGATCATGATCCCCCCCCTACAAAACCCCGAACAGGTAGGAGGGAGCCCGGGCCCTCCTGCCGAAGATGGCACCCCAACCCTCTCCCCCATGAATACCAGTGGGAAGAATCACAAGCCCTCCTGCTGAAGACGGCACCCTGACACCCCCCCAACACGAATACCGGCAGGAGGGATCCCAAGCCCTCCTGCCGAAGATGGCACCACCCCCCGCGAACCCCCCTGAACACCCTTCCCCCCCCCCCCACTAACCCAGAGCCTGCCCAGAACACACCTCCAACACACACCCCTTTAGTTTTGGATCCACAGAGACTAGGACACTTCGCAAAAAGTACAGAAAAATGGTTTCGAAAATTGGCACTTGTACTTCCTGGCAATTAGGACATCCAAGTGCTGATTTATGCTGTTTTTTATGACATCTTAGTGTTTTGAATATGCCCCTAATAGGGTACAGAGAACAAATCCATTTTTTATGTCTGTGATATGTGAGCCTAGGTAGATATGAATTCTTATATATGTACTTTTTTGCCCTGTAGGACACAGTTTGACACAGAGAACAGCTTTATTAATAAACAATGAATGGAAATAGTTGCTGGAATTTATGTGGTAATCTGGCTTGTTAAACTCTTTTGTAAGACTCATATAGGCTTCATCAGCCACAACTGAGTTAATTTCATACAGATCCAGATTCTTAAGTTCCCAGAACTTAGGAGCCCTAGTAATAATCATGTGCTATGCTTTGCATGTGAATTAAGGAACTTAATGTACACCGTAAGCAGCACCTAATTTACAAAGGCTTGTCCATGGGCCAAATTGCCCTTTTGTAATGCAAGTGTGGGTGTCTTGAAAAAGTTAATGCGCCTGTATATGTTAAGTGTGTGAAGAGAATGGAAATACTGGTAATTTCATTTTTCATTACCATGATATTTGCCAGAGACACGGAACTAAATTTCAAATATATTCATACCAGGCATCTGGTCTAGGGTCATAATTAATACTGAGTGTACTGGACATAACAGAATTGATATGCTAGGAGTTACAATAAATATCATGAGCACCCCCACATACAAAATCACCCTTATTCTATCCTCCTCTATGCCTCCACAACACATATCTAATCAGGTGGTAGAGAGGAAAACGGTGACAGAGATCAAAAAAGCGTGAGATGAGCACAGAGGATTTCAAATCGGAAAATAATGGTATATATTGAAGAACTAATGCCAGTACTGGGCAGACTTGCATGGTCTGTGTCCATATATAGCCATTTGGTTGAGAATGGGCTGGGGTGGGCTTTGACGGCTGGGATGGGTTAGATGGGCCTGAGTGAGCTTTGATGGAGACTTCAGTAGATGGAACCAAAGCACAGCTTTGGGTTCTGGCCCGGAAATAGCTAAGGTAAAGAAAAATTTAAATTAAATCAGTAATTTAAAGAGAGGGTACGGTTGGGCAGACTGGATGGACCATTTGGGTCTTTATCTGTCGTCATTTACTATGTTACTATACTGTATATCAGACCAACATCCACACACAGGGAAAGGGACTTTTCATTGTGGTCATTTCAGCGTGGCCGGTTCAGTGTGGGATGTTTAATCGCAGCCCTTTGAGTGGGCTATTTAATCATGCTGAGTTGACCCCTACCCAGCTCACCTGAACATCCAGCTTCTGAGGAATTTGACAGATGCTTTCCCAAGTTGGTCTCAACATGCTGAGTCTCCCCCCACCCAGCTCACTGGAAGATCCAAGGAGTCTGACAGATGCTGTCCCCATGGTGTCTCAGATAGTTTTATTGAAGCACCAGTAGGGTGAGGGGGGATGAGGGGAGCACTTCCAGCAGCAACAGGAGCCTTCAGATAACTTTATTGAAGCACTGGTGGGGAGCGAGGGGGGGCATTGACCCCCCCCCTCTTTCAAATCTTGAAGCAATTTGGCCTGAAGCACCAGTGGGAGGGGTGGGAGGGGGCAATGCCCCCCTCTTGCACCAGTCTAATTGGACATGAAGCACCAGCGGGGGCAAGGTGGGAAAAATGCCCTGTCCAATTGGGACTTAACACGGAGGGAGCAAGCTTTCTTTGATATGCCCCCTTTATCACCATGATATTTGCCTGATGGAACAGCAGCTTCAGCAAGGTAAGTGCTCGCCAGTGATGAAATGGCCATCTTGAACTGGGCGCGATAAACCAGCCGTGATGAAACGGCTGCACTGAAACAGCAGAATTGTGCTAGACCTCACACATTTACACACACACCACCCATTAGCCAAAATGGCAAGAGAATCACATCTTCCTTACTTCTGTGCCACCCTCCTGCATAGACCTGCCATTACTCAGCAGTACCCTTTGCTTTGAATTATGTACATACAGATTGTGTCAAATTAGTAATAAAGGTTAAGTATGTGTTAAAGTTGCTGAAGGTGATTTTGCCAGAGGGAAGATGGTCTTTGGTAGAAGGTTTCCTGAGTTTATAATCCCTTTAACTTTAGGCGGACTACGACAGGAGCAAAGTATAAATATCTAGTGTGCATGCTTTAAGACCCATGGCTTATTTTTCTAGGTTCTCCACTCAGTACTGATGTGGTGAATGCAGATAAACTGGTGAAAATGACTGCCAGTTTTAGTGCGCATTTTAGTACTTTGGCCCCTTAGCTTATCACAGTGTTCTTCAACCGCCGGTCCGTGGAAATTTCCAGCCGGTCCACAGGGCCATCACATGCATCGGGCCCGAGACAATGTTATCTTCGGGCCGGCTCCCTCTTCTTCACTGCTGCAGTGCACAAAGCCGTGGGCAGAGGCTCCTACGGGCGTCCTGCGCCTGAACCGGAAGCTTTCTCTCTGACGTCGCAACGTCAGAGGGAAGGCTTCCGGATGAGGCGCGGGATGCACGAGGAGCCGCTGCCCGCGGCTTTCTGCACTGCAGCAGTGAAGGGCGGCATAAAACAGTCAGGCGGAAGCAGGCCAGAAGGTAAGTCACAGCATGGAGGGAGGGAGACAACAAATTTCTCTAGCACATGTGCATAAAGTAGGTGCTTGTACAAGGCTGTGCCTATTTCTTTGTAATACTTGTATAGAATACAGAGAGGCATATTCTAAGGTAACCTCCTAAATTTGTGCCAAACTGAATTTAGAAGCTTAAAAATTATCCTTATAAATTGAGATATGACATCCATTTGCCTAGATTTATGAATTTAGTGATTGTATTGTGTCAATTTTGAGAATTTACATCTGCTGTCTATATTTTGCACTGTTCAGGAAGAAATGTATTTGCTTCTTTTTCTCTGGGGTTGTACTGCATGTAGAGTCTTTCATCTTAGGGTTTGTTTGTATATATTAGTATTTTTAGTTTTTGGTTCTGTATTTGCATAGGTGTTATCTATGTTCTGGTAGGAATGAATGTTGAGAAGCATACAGTGTGCTTTGAGTAGTTTAATTTTGTGATTAACCATTATGTGTTGTTAATAAGATTATATTGTGTGTATATAGGAAATTGAATGGAAGAAATAGTGTTACAATTAGTACTATTTTGGGGGCGGGGTCTGGGGCAGAGATTGGGCAGAGATTGGCGGGGTCTGGCCCACAACTTAGCCCAATGTTCTTCAAACGCTGGTCTGTCGAACGGTGCTGGTCCACAAAATAATTATTTTATTTCCGCTGGTCCATAGGTGTAAAAAGGTTGACAAACACTGGTTTATCAAACATTATGTCTAAGAGGAGCCACTGAAAAGTTCTTAGCTCAACCAACAAAGTTGGGGCAGTCTCCATCAAGTGTTATACACTTAGAACAGCGATTTTCCACTTTTTTGGTCCGTATTTTTCTGACAGAAAAAAAAGTGGTAAATCACTGGACATAAGTGTATAGCCCTCGATGGAGACTACCTCAACTTTGTTAGTTGGGCTATGAACTTTTCAATGCCCCCTCATATAGTGATTGCCAATATAACAGTTCCTCTTAAAAGTGCTTGCCATTTAAAAGGGCACACAAATTGTCTGCTGGACACCATCATTCATGTTCAATTTATAATATTTTAGTTTTATATAACCTGATTGGAAAAAAACACATAAATCATTCAGATCTTCAGAAAATGAATCTGGTCATTTCAAGTAGAGAATGACACGGTGGCGGTTTACCCGCAGCCACCGCATTTTAGCCGCGGGTCACCCACCGAAAACGGGGAAGAAAACTAGCAGTCGCTGCGGCGACGGGGACAAGGCCATTCACCTCCCGCGGGGCGGTGAATGGTCTTGTCTCCGCAGTGAGGTATCAAGGATCGCGCGGTCCCCGCAGCCACCGCCCGCCCGCCCGTAGCATTTAGCCAGCTCCCTCCCTCCACCTCACCTTAAATTTCGAGTTTTCCGGCTTCCTTTTTTCCGAGCCGCACGTGTTCAAAAATCCGTGCACGCGCGGCTGCGCGAGTCAATCAATCTTCTCCTCTGACGCAACCGGAAACAGGAAGTTGCAGGAGAGGAGACGTTTGATTGACTCGCGCAGCCGCGCGTGCACGGATTTTTGAACACATGCGGCTCGGAAAAAAGGAAGCCGGAAAACTCAAAATTTAAGGTGAGGTGGAGGGAGGGAGCTGGCTAAATGCACGGCTTTTTGAACGCGTGCGGCTAGGGAAAAAGGAAGCCGGCAAACTCGGAACGAATATAAGGTGAGGTGGAGGGAGGGTGGGGGTTGCTGGACCATTCTTCATTACTTTGCCATACTAATTCCATTCTATGTTAGGTGCCACGGACTCAGATTCGAGTCCTAGCGATGATGAGTTAAAGATCCCAAAAGAAGCCAACTTCTAAATCCAGTGGTTAGGAGCTACACTACACTCCTTGTGACCCTGGGCAAGTCACTTAATCCCTATTGCTTCTGACACAATGGGCAGTTCCAAAGACCAAGACTGGCCAGTGTCAAAGACAGGATGCTGAGCTTGATAGACCCTTAGTCTCCACTGTTTTTAGTGATCAACAAAGTTCTATGTTTCTATAATCACCCTAATTCTGTTATCATTGGACTAGATATTCAAAATGATTTAAATGGCCAGGACAGGCTCCTGGCTGTTCAAATCATCTGTCCAGGGCTAACCAGGCATTTTCAATCTTCATGTTCAGCCCAAATGGTGTCACACAATTCAGCAAAAATACCCAATGTTGTTCCTCATAATTTAAATATTGCTCATAGAAGGAACAACATTGGGTATTTTTGCAAATGGAAGTTGGAGGGTTAATTCCCTTGAAACAGCCAATTGAGTGAAACATGAATTCATGCTGGGACACAAGATAAGTTGAATTTGTTTTGAATTTAAAAAGAAAAATGATCAATGAAGAATACTATAATGGCAAGAAAATATAATGATAAAACAGCAACTAATTTTGCCTATTTTTATATATTAAAAAAGTACTACATAAGGTGAATGTCCATATTGCTGTCTGTTGTTCTGCTGAGCACTGGCATTGAAACAGCAAAATGCATTTATTGCATACTTGTCCTCTGTCGGAAACATTATGGTGGTATATTAGTTGTGTTAATAAAAATTTATAAACAAAGCCCTGCCAGCTGAACATCTCTTTCTCTAGTTCAGCAGCAGGAACTTTGATTTATAAGAATGGAATACGCTAAATATTAGAGTACTAAGGCTTATATGGATGCTGCGGGGACGGTGACGGGGCGGTGAATGGGATGGCAGTGACGGTGACGGGGCGGTGAATGGAATGGCGGTGACGGGGCGGTGCAGAGGATGGTGGGCCGGGGACGGGGCGGTGGCCGGCGGGGACAGATTTTTTCCCCGTGTCATTCTCTAATTTCAAGCACAGATTATTTCACCATAAACCTTAAAGATGGCACTCTTTGGGGTTCATCTCATTCCTTGACATCTGCTGTGTGTGTGATTCAATGCCCATGTAATTTATGTTATGTAAGAAAAACCACACATACAGTTAAGCTTCATCTGAATGGGACACAAACTTGTAATGAATCAGCTCCCTTGGTAGCTCACTGATGTTTTAAACAACATTAAGATGGTAGGAGGCCGTGCTGAAAAGTTCTCAGCTCAACCAAGAAGAGAATGATGTGGATATGGTTCAGTCAATGATCTGAAACAATGTAAAAAAACATAGAACTTCATTTCTGCAAATGGCACTTAATGAAATACGATAACACACTCTTCACCTACAGTGGCAAAATAACGCTCAGAATTTAGGAAGTTGGCTGGTTGGGCTGAGAACGTTTCAGCACCCCCTCGTATGTGAATGACATACAGTAGTACACAGAAGGTGTGAGCGTGGAGATTATTATTGCTTTTTGAATGATAAAAAATAAAGATAGCATTATGATCAGGGTTCTGGAGCTCCAGGTGGGTTGAAGAATTAAAGTGAATAACATTTATGTGTTAGGAATTGTGTATGTTTCTATAAACCACACAGATTTTGGGGTGTGCGGGATATAAAACTTTCTAAATAAATAAAGACACAGGGGCTGATATTCAGATGCAGGAAGTAGGACAGATAACTCCTGTGGTCAGCACTGAGCCCGGATATTCAATACTGGGCTATTTCCGGTGACCAGCATTTGGATATCTGGGGGAGGGGGGAGGTTAGCAGCTATAACTTAATCAGTTATGTCAATATTGATAGGTGCTCAATATTGGTGGTTGTTGTGCAATATAGCTGGCCAAGTTTTTTCCGTTAACTGTGAATATTCAATGGAGATAGCCAACTATCTCTCACTGAATTTTGGCAGTTAGCTGGCTAAGCACTTTTTAGCAGCCATGAGCCATTCTTGCAGTGGCGTACCAAGGGGGGGGGGGGCGGTCCGCCCCGAGTGCAAGCTCTGAGGGGGTGCTCCCGGTCCAGTTCCCCCCCTGCGCCGGGTGTCGCGTCTGGAAAACAGCCTGCAGCAAGATCGCGATGCCAGCGATCTTTGCCTGCTTCGGCTGTTTCCTCTGCTGCGGTCCCGCCCCTCCTCTGACGTCAGAGGAGGGTGGGACCGCGGCAGAGGAAACAGCCGAAGCAGGCAAAGATCGCTGGCGTCACGATCTTGCTGCAGGCTGTTTCCCCAGGGAAATGGTGCGGGGAGGCCAGGAGGATGAGCAGTGCTTCGTGGTGGTGGGGGGGGGCGAGCAGTCCTTCGAGGTAGTGAGGGGGCAGCAGGCCTTCAGGGTGGGGGGGGCAGACAGGCCTTGTGGAGGGGGGGGAGACAGGCCTTCAGGGGGACAGGCCTTCAAGGGGAACAGGCAGGCAAGCTTTCAAGGGGGGGGACAGGCCTTCGGGGGGTGCAAGCCTTCGGGGGGGACAGGCCTTCAAGGGAGACAGTCATGCAGGCCTTCAAGGGGGGGAACAGGCCTTGCAGGGGAGCAGGCAGGCAGGCCTTCGGGGAGGGGACAGGCAGGCAGGCAGTCCTTCAAGGGGGAGGACAGGCCTTCAAGGGGAACAGGCAGGCATTCCTTCAAGGGGGACAGGCCTTCGGAGGGGTGCAGGCCTTCAGGTGGGGTGCAAGCCTTCAAAGGGGGGGGACAGGCCTTCAAGGGGAACAGGCAGGCAGGCCTTCAAGGGGGGACAGGCCTTCGGGGGGAGTGCAGGCCTTCGTGGGGGGTGCAGGCCTTCAGGGGTGGGATGCAGACCTTTAAGGGGGGGACAGGCCTTCAGGGGAGGGAGGCCATGGTGTAGAAGTACACGGAGGGAAGGGGGAGGGTTTCAAAGAGACGTACATATGCCGGACTGGGTGGGAAGAAATAATGGGTCTGAAAATAGAGGAGAGGGAGAGAGATGATGGACCATGGGTTTTAGGGAGGGAAGGAACAGAAAGGGAGAGAAGTTGGACACAAGGGATGGTGTGGAGGAGGGGATAGAGATACTGGTTAGGAGGGTAGTTGGGAAAAGAAAGGGAGAGATGGTAGACCCTGGGGTGGTGGGGAAGGAGGGAGAGCTACTGGATGAAAGGGTAGTTAAGAAAAGGTGGATCTGTGGAGGGAGATGAAAAAAAGGAAAGATGCCAGACATCTGGGGGAGGGAAGGGAAACGGAAGGGGAGGACAGAGATGGCAGATGGATGGTTAGCACGGAGAAAGAAGAAAGAAGGAGACCCTGGCAAGCAAGTTATCAGAAGACAACCAGAGCCTTGGACCAACAAGATTTGAAAAATAACCAGACAACAAAAGGTAGAAAAACTAATTTTATTTTCTGTTTTTGATTACAATATGTCAGATTTGAAATGTGTATTCTGCCAGAGCTGGTGTTAGACCGCAAACATGAGCTAGGATTTAACAGAGAGAGGAAAAGTCCTTTTTGTTTCTTTATTTTATTTACACCAGAGCGCCAGTGTAGTTAGGAGAAACCAAAGGGGGGTGAAAAAGCTATAAAATAAACCCACCAGGATGTTTGAAAAAAACACCCAATTGGGCAGGAAAATCGAATCGATAAACCAATTCAATAGGCTGAATCGAATCGAAATTTTTTTTCCTGATTCGGGCAGCACTAGTTTGCGCTACTGTCTTAGACTTTAGGACCTGGGATTGGGGAGAGATGGCATCCTCAGTACTTTATAATGCAAGTGAAACGAGGATTTGGTCAGACTTTTGAAGGGTCTGCAGAAGAAAAATATTGTATAGGCCGGGGACATGAGACAGCAGGAAATGGGAACTTTTCTACCTTTTATTTTTGTGAATGGAAAGGATGAGGATGTCAGAGAGTTCAGTTAAAATATGTGCTTAATAAGAAAATATAAGGAAGATGGGGATCATCGTAGGTGACTCCATTATACGTCACGTGGACAGCCACACCGCAGGAGGAAGAGAGGACAGAATCGTCACCTGTCTGCCTGGAGCAAGAGTCAAGGATGTGGCCAACAGGATCTCCAGGATCATAGACAGCGCAGGGGGAGAGGATACTGCTGTGCTCATCCACGTGGGAACAAATGATGTGAGCGGACGGAAGTATGACAGGGAAGAGATGAAGGGCCAGCTCCGCTCACTTGGAAGATTGCTGAAGATCAGGGAGGTGAGGGTGGCCTTCTCCGAGATCCTCCCAGTACCAAGAGCGGATGGAAAGAGACAAGGGGAATTGCAAGCTATTAACGCCTGGATGAGACGATGGTGCGAAGAAGAAGGCTTTGACTTCGTGCGCAACTGGACGGCGTTCTGGGGAAAAAGCAAGTACTACAGAAAGGACGGACTACACCTCAACAAGGAAGGAGCAAGAGTATTGGCGAGCAACTTGAAGAGGGCCATCGAGAAGGCTTTAAACTAATAAATAGGGGAAAGCCGACAGTCGACCACCAGTCGATGGTACGGACAACAGGATGCCCCGATGAAGGATCAATGGGCTACTACTCATACACAGGAGAGGACGAACTCACAGCAAATAAGGAAGACAAGGCAGGAAGGGACAACTCAGACACAGGAGGGGATGACCGCACAGCAAATAAGGGAGACAACACTGGAGCGGTTAAGGAGACCGTGAAAGAAACAGTAGGGACAGCAAAGAGCAGAAAGTCCAAAAAAGTAACTCGAAGAGAACTCAAATGTATGTATACCAATGCTAGAAGTCTAGGAAACAAAATGGGGGAACTAGAGACAATAGCAAGAAATGATAAGTTGGAAATCATTGGCATAACAGAAACATGGTGGAATGAAGAAAACAAATGGGACACAGTACTTCAGGGATACAAACTATATAGAAGAGATCGAGTAGGGCAGAAAGGTGGAGGTATTGCCCTATATGTTCAGGAAGGAGTAGAATCTGTTGAAGTGGCTATGACGGAAACGAAAGAGAAGCTAGAGTCCCTCTGGGTCAAGATTCCTGGCCAAAACAGTGCAGACACGAAAATTGGCCTTTTCTATCGTCCCCCGGGACAGGCGGATGAAACTGACTCTGAAATGATAGAGGAAATCAAACGAGAATGCAAGACGGGCAATGTAATAATATTGGGAGACTTCAATTTCCCGAGGATAGACTGGAAACTAGGAACCTCCAACTGCGGCAATGAGGTCAAGTTCCTGGAGGCGCTAGGGGATTGCTTCCTGGAACAAATGGTAAAAGAGCCGACAAGAGGCAACGCCACCCTGGACTTGGTGCTAAATGGCCTCACGGGACCGACAAAAGAAGTAGAAGTTACGGCACCGCTGGGGACGAGCGATCACAATGTGATCATCTTTAAGCTTGACATCGGGAATAGAAAAAGTGCCAAAACCTTAACCAAAACCTTTAACTTTAAAAAGGGCAAATACGATTGCATGAGAGCCATGGTGAAACAACGACTCAAAAAAAAGGTGGATAAACTTGAAACAGTAGAGCAGGCATGGTCCCTACTGAAAACTACTATCACAGAAGCACAAAACCTATACATTCCGAGGATCTCCAAAGAAAGGAGAACAAAGGGTAAGGGAGAACCAGCATGGCTTACCAGACAGGTGAGGGAAACCATACAAGAAAAGAAGGACTCTTTCAAAAAATGGAAACACATGAAAACAACCGAAGCATGGAACAAACATAAAGACGATCAGAAGAAATGTCACAGGGCGGTGAGGGATGCCAAAAAGGACTATGAAGAAAAAATAGCGCAAGAGGCCAAAAACTTCAAGCCCTTCTTTAGATACGTGAAAGGGAAAAAAACCCGCAAAAGAGGCGGTGGGACCCCTGGACGATCAGGGAAGAAAAGGGTACATTAAGGAAGATAAACAAATTGCGGACAAACTAAATTCCTTCTTTGCGTCCGTCTTTACGGAGGAGGATACCGCAAAAATACCAGAAACTGTGAAAGTGTTTAGTGGAGTAATAGAAGACAGCCTCACCACAGTTGAAGTAGATTTGGACCAGATATACTACCATATCGACAAACTTAAAAGTGACAAATCCCCTGGACCGGATGGAATTCACCCGAGAGTCTTAAAGGAATTGAAGGTTGAAATCGGAGAGTTATTGCAAAAACTCGCCAATCTGACAATCAGAACTGGACAGATACCGGATGACTGGAAGATAGCGAACGTCACGCCAATTTTCAAAAAGGGATCAAGAGGAGAACCGGGCAACTACAGACCTGTGTCCCTGGAAAGATGGTTGAAGCACTGATCAAGGATAGCATAGTCCGGCACTTAGATATACACGAATTGCTGAAACCCAGTCAACATGGGTTCAGGAAAGGGAAATCATGTTTAACGAATTTGCTTCAATTTTTTGAGACCGTGAACAAGCAAATTGATAGTGGAATGCCGGTGGACATAATATATTTGGACTTCCAGAAGGCATTTGACAAAGTTCCGCATGAAAGACTTCTCAGGAAACTACAATGCCATGGAATAGAGGGAGATATACACAGGTGGATAGGCAAATGGCTGGAAAACAGGAAGCAGAGAGTGGGCATAAATGGGAAGTTCTCAGACTGGGAGAAAGTGACTAGTGGTGTGCCCCAGGGCTCGGTACTTGGGCCGATCCTATTTAACATTTATATCAATGACCTTGAAGACGGAATATCCAGTGAGATCATTAAGTTTGCAGACGACACAAAGCTATGCCGGACAATCAGAACGCAGAAAGATAGCGAAGAACTCCAGAGCGACTTGTATCAGTTAGAGAAATGGGCAGAGCAATGGCAGATGAAGTTCAATGTGGAGAAATGCAAAGTAATGCATTTAGGCAGTAAGAATAAGGAACACGAGTATAGAATGTCAGGAGCAACTCTTGGTAAGAGCGAACAAGAAAGGGACCTGGGTGTACTGATAGATAGGACCCTGAAGCCGTCGGCACAATGCGCGGCAGCGGCAAAGAAAGCAAACAGAATGTTAGGAATGATAAAGAAAGGAATCATGAGCAGATCAGAGAAAGTCATAATGCCGCTTTATAGAGCAATGGTCAGACCACACTTGGAATACTGTGTCCAACATTGGTCTCCCAAACTAAAGAGGGATATAAAACTGCTGGAGAGGGTGCAGAGACGAGCAACGAAGCTAATAAGAGGTATGGAGAACTTGGAATATGAGGAACGACTCAAGAAACTAGGACTGTTCTCCCTTGAGAAGAGGAGGCTGCGAGGGGACATGATAGAGACGTTCAAAATACTGAAAGACATCGATAAAATAGAGCAGAAAAACAAATTATTTACACTGTCCAACGTGACACGGACAAGAGGACATGGTTTAAAGCTAAGGGGGGACAAGTCCAGGACAAATGTCAGGAGGTTCTGCTTTACGCAGCGAGTGGTGAACGCCTGGAATGCTCTTCCACAGGAGGTTATTAAGGAATCCACTGTGCTAGGATTCAAAGGCAAATTAGATGCACATCTCCTTATGAGAGGCATAGAGGGATATGGGTGGTAAAACTACATCAGGTGTATACCTGACTGGGCCTCCGCGTGTGCGGATCGCCGGACTCGATGGACCATGGGTCTGATCCGGAGATGGCAGTTCTTATGTTCTTATGTTCTTATGTAGCATTGAGGTGTTCCTAGTGGTGGTGGTGGCAGCGTGTCAATGTGTTGAGAGGAAGAGGTGGTCTGGGAAATTCTGCTGAGCAAACTCCGGGCCCATTTCCACCCCCCAGTTAGTCCACTCCACTCAACTGGTTCACACACTTTGGGTGTTGTTCCTGGGTAGTTGTTTTGGGATCTCTTCCAGTGATTTGTCAGTATCTCCTTCTGGTCCAAGGAAGGAAACTTTGTTAACCTTAGCACTGACCTTCAGAATATGTTTGTAACAGCGCTGCTTGTGTGGCATTAGGCTATGTAGTGATCGAAAGAAAAAAGCAGACCTTTGCACATTTTTGCACTATATGGTAGGTGTATGAGGAGATTCACATTTCCTGCACAGCTAAGTCCGTGTGAAGTTACCTTGTGCTGTATTTGACATCTAAGAAGGTCTCTGTTTGGAAGGAAAGATCTAAACTTAAAAATGAAGTGGCCAGAAGTTATTGTAAAAGCAGATAGTGTAGCTGGTTTTAAGAAAGATTTGGACAAATTCCTGGAGGAAAAGTCCATAGTCTGTTATTAAGACATGGGGGATGTGTCTGTTTGTCCTGGATCGTTAGCATGGAATGTTGCTACTCTTTGGGTTTTGACCAGGTATTAGAGACCTGGATTGGCTACCATGAGAATGGGCTACTGGGCATGATGGACCATTGGTCTGACCCAGTTAGGCTATTCTTATGTTATGTTCTCATCTGTAGGGGCCTTTGTTTTCACTTCTTATTTTAATGTATTTTTTTTCTGGGAACTTAGTGTTTTTTATAATGGGAACAAAAATGGAAGAAAATTAATGTGTATGGAATGGGGGGGGGTAACTAATTTCTTCAGCTAAATAATTCAATCCACCTCACCAGACATAGGAGAACTCACGCACCATTCACACACCCTCCAACCAAAAACGTCAAAAGAAAAAAACTGTTCGACAACCTCCTAGCCATTCAAGCTGCAACACTCGACCCCCAACTCTACAACCTATTGACCTCGACCACAGACTACAAAACCTTCAAAAAAGAAATAAAAACCCTTCTATTCAAAAAACACACAAAACCGAACTAACACAATCAGAACTGTCCCAAGCATCACCTGCAACTACTCCATATGTACTTCTGATGTCATGACAATTCAGACATAATTTATGTTATGTTATGTTTTGAATAATGGTTACATATATGAGGTTCAATAAAAGAAAATTTTCACTGCCTGTTTCTATTCTGACCATTTATTCTGTTTCATGGTCATTACAAAAAATATTTTTTACATGGGGGGGTGTCAAAAAATGATGGGCCCCGGGTGCCACATACCCTAGGTACGCCACTGCATTCTTGGCCAGTTAAATAGCACTGAATAGCGAGTGGACTAGTTCAGTTTCATTGGTTGATGATGATCATCTAACCTGGAAGGAAAGTCTGAACATACAAGTGTCATTCTGAAATATTTTTATAGTTACAATAAAACTGCAGTTAGCAAAAATTGGATGCAGACAAATGCTTATTGAAGAAGAAAGTGCCTTCAACCTGATCCCACTGCTAGGTGCTATTTCACTGCAATTATACAAATATTGTAAGATATTGTAAGATGTTTTCAGAGAACAATGTTGATGCAACATATTGAATTGAGATTAAGGTGTTTTATTATTGTACTCAAATGTTTTAAAATGAATATCAATATTTTTTATCAAATATATCAAATATTTTAATAGCAATATATCATATATCAAATAGTTTTTAAAATTTGCAACTTATGCAGAAAAAAATACAGCTGCATCAAACAACTCAACTATGTAAAATACACTGGGGGCCAGATTCTCTAAACAGCACCTAAATCGGCAGGTACATTGAAAAATAGGTGCCAGTGGTGTGTCAATCACGCTTAGGCGCTGTTTACAGAATTGCGCCTTGCGACACCTATCACAAAACTTAGGCACCAGTAATGTAGGCCAGGGCTTTACTGGCCTACATTGCAAGTGTCTAAGTTCTTTTGAGAATTGTGCCTAGCAGTACCTATCTTTGGCTCTACTCCCAAACATGTCCGTTTAGGCATTAGGCACTGCTAGGCGCCATGCAATAGGTGCCTACCCTTTATAGAATTGGTTAGATGCCTATCAGCCAATTTTTTTTCCCAATTATGGGCTTATTAAAGCTTATTTAGGTAATTAAGATTGGGTTTAATTTACATAATCTGGCCTTGAGTGTACAGATTGCACAAAGTGGAATAAAGTGCACGTTCTAAGAAGAACAATTAATCTCTAATATTTTCCTTAACTTTGCAGCAAGTGAATAAGAGAGTTACGAAACTTCTTTTCAATTTATGCAGAGCTTTTCACAGTGAGAACCTTGATCCAAAAATCAGATAAGTATTTCAATTACTAAAGTTTGATTATAACCTTGATCAAGTTTCAGAATTAATCAAGAAGTCTTTAAGAGGGTTGGGACAATTTTCTGGAGGAAAGGTCCATAGTCTGTTATTGAGAAAGACATGGGGGAAGCCAGTGCTTGCCCTGGATCAGTAGCATGGAATGATGCTACTATTTGGTTTTTTGCCAGGTACTAGTGACCTAGATTGGCCACCGTGAGAGCAGACTGCTGGGCTTGATGGACCATTGGTCTGACCCAGCAAGCCTATTCTTATGTTCTTATATTTTTGATAATAAGAACTTTCATACTTTGATTCATGCATTCATTACTTTAAATATTGATTACTGCGATGTCGGTATCTCTTCTACTGATCTTTGACAACTTCAAACATTGCAAAATACTGCTATTAAGTTGTTAGGACATAAAAGCAAATTTGGTCACATCACACTACTCTTCTTGCAATATCACTGGTTACTGATTTCATATCATATTCAACTTACAATTTTAATATCACAAAACCTTTTGCCCACACACACAAAGCCTTTCATACGCTTGAAGCCAGTTATCTAAACTCATTAACTATTCCATACTGTATATCCCATCATGTGTGCTTAGGGCTTTACAAGACAATAGATTAGATCTGCCATCACCCAAAACAAATTGGGAATGTATCAGATGTAAAGCTTTTTTTATTTGGTACGAAGATCTTGGAACCAACTTCCTAATTATATTTGTCTTGAACTTAACTTTAAAGCTTTCAACATACTTTTAAAGACTTATTTTTATCCCTCTGCTTTTGGGTCAGAATTCCTCAAAATTCTTGTTTCCCTTAAATTTACAAGTTCAATTATGGGGTGGGAGATAAGAGAATATTATATGTATCATTGTTGATTATTAAGTGATATATTTATGGTTATTTGTATGGATATGTTATCACACTTTTATAAGTTTAAAAATGAATAAAGATTAAAAAAAAAAAAAAAAAGACATTCCTCAAAATGAGCATATTTATTAAGAAAATATTAATGTACTTCATATGGAGCATTCTTTTTAGAAGGCATGACCCTTTTTTTCCCTTGTATGATTGCATAGTTATTTCCTATATGTTATGGGCTGTTTAAACAACTGCCTTTGAAAGTTTCCCCTTACTGAATTGGGGAATAAGGGTAAAACATAAGTATTTTAAATAGAAAATGTAGTTTCTTTCAGCTTTGATATACTGCAGTGGGTCTGACTTTATATCATGTTTAATGTTACCTTAGGATAGATGTTTGCTTGACTTAAGAAGCGTATCCATTTTTAGCTGAAATGTAGGCCACTGCTACTGCTGTTGCATGCCATGAATGGAAAATGGTTTACAAGGATGATTTTCTTTCCTCAGGTGACTTTGCTTGTCATTGTTTGGGCAAATGTTTCCATTACATGATGAAAAGAGTAGAAGAAAAGGCTTATTTGCAATTCCTGAGGACGAATGAATGACTTTTGCAGTAAGTGATAATAAACTCTATCAATGGCATTTTAGAAGAGACTTACAAATCAGAATTGAGAAGTCCAGGTCAGAATATATTGAGTTGGCTATTATTTTTGAACATTACCTGCTGACATAGAGCCTGTCCTAAAATGCATCAATGCTTCCACTTGAGAAACATAAGCATTTAAAACATCAATAGGGTGAACTTAATAAACACATCAACATATGTGCACCCCTACTGAAAAAGAGCTTCCTTAAGAAGGACAAGCTCAAAAACTATCGACCAATCTCTAACATTCCTTTCCTGGCAAAACTTATAGAATGGACAGTCTGCATTCAACTTGACTGGGTAATTGAAAGTAATTTGACATCACAAGACCAATGTCAATCTGGCTTCAGACCTGGGTATGGAACAGAGACAGTTCTTATGTCCCTTCTTGATGATTTGCACAGAGACCTTGTCAGGGGATACTAGTGTTGCTGGATTTCTCAGAAGCCTTCGACATTGTGGATCATAATATCATGCTTACAAGACTGGCAGAAACAGACCTAGGCATTGGTATGGGGGGGGGGGGCACAGGAGTCATACCTCTCCAAAAATTGGTGGTTGGAAATTAGAAGAGTCAGTTATGGCTCTCCCGACTCCTCCTCCCCTGATCTTGTAATTTTACATTTTTGGGCATCTGGCAGCCCCTGAAGTCTTTATTCTGCAGTGTCTTACCTTTGCGGGAAAGGAAATTGCTGCTGAATGAAGACTTCTAGGGCAGGCCTAAAGCAGCAGGCTCACCTTGTAGCTGCTGACTACTGCCCAAAGATTTAAAATTACACTGGCCAGGGAGCAGGTAGGTGGGGGAAGCAGGATTTAGAAAGAGAAGTCATGCCACAGGATCCTGCTGGGGGGCTGGGGTTGGGAAGGGAGGGTAGAACATATGCTGCATGGGCTAGGGGGATAGGAAGGCAGGGAATGACAGATGCTGCATGTTGCATGGGCTGGGAGGGGTTGGGAAGACATGGAAGGACAGATGCAGTATAGGCTGGGGGGTGGGAAGAACAGATGCTGGGGATGTTTGGAAGGCAGGCAAGGATAGATGCTGCAGGGTTGAGGGGTTGGGAAGACAGGGGACAGATGCTGCACAGGCTGGGGGGTTGGGAAGGCAGGAAAAGAGAGATGCTGCACAGGTGAGGTAGTGAGAAGGGAGGGAAAGAGAGATACTGCCAGTAGGGGATGGAAGAGAAAGAGGTTGGACATAGGTGCGTAGAGCAGGAGGGAAACAGAGATGGTGCACATGGGGAAAGGAAGAAAGTGGGAAAATTGTTGGACATGATAGTGGTGGAGAGAAGGGAGGGAGAAATATTGGATATTGTGGTAGAGAGAGAGGGGTGGGACATGAAAAGGGATGTAGGAGGGAGGAATGTTGGATATGGTGGTGAAGGGAAGGGAGGAAGAGATGCAGCATGGTGCTGGAGAGGGTTGATAGAAGGAGAAAGTTGGGCATGGGGCTGGTAGGGAGGAGCAAAAGATGCTTTACAGGAGCCAGGGGATGAGAGAGGGAGATATGCTGGACGGCAGTAGAGGGGGCAGGAGAGATGTGCCACCCATCTTTCTCTTTTCCCAATCCCTTTGCAGCAAGTGAGGGGATGAGAGAAAGAGAGATAGTGAACAGTGAGAAAGAAGTTGATGTTGCACATGTGGGTGGAGGAGAGATAGGAAGAAATGCAGAACACAGGAAAGCAGAAAAAAAGAGAAACTAGAACCAACTTGATGGAAAAATAAATCTCCAGATAACAAAGGTAAAAAAAAAAAAAAGCATTTTATTTTGAATGTATTGACTGAAATACAGTACGTTAGTTTTGGGAAATGTGTATAGCAGATGTCTATGATTTGTGTTCAACAGAAAAGGAAATGCATTTCAATTTTTTTCCACTGTTACTTGCTGAGTTTAATTTTTTGGAGTTCTCAGTTCAATTTTGGTCTATATATTTTGGTTTCTAATTTGTGATCCCTTGTTCTGTATTTCTGACTTGTTCTGGCTTAAAATGTTTATTTGAAATACCTTTGGCTCATACAATTGTATAAAATCATTCTGCTTTGAGTGGGAAAATGCGGGGAAGAAAATTAAGACTGTGGGGATGGTGAGGGGACAGGGAAGAAAAATGCCCTTCACTTTGGGAATGGTGAGGCGATGGAGATGAATCTTTGTTGCCACGTCACTCTCTAGTTGGAAGGAGCTTTTTTGTACCAGATGATCTGAGCAAAACTTTCCAAATCAGCAGGGTTTACAATGGTGCCAAATGCCAGTTAAGAGCATATGAGAGGCCAGAGTCTCAAAGAGCTATTAAGTGGAAAACATAGTGAAAACCTCCCTTCTCATTCATATCAGATTCCCAGCTTAGTGCTGAACTGCTGTAATGTGTATATTTATGTAATGGTAATATTTCTGAATGGAAAAGGGAGAAACATGCCTCAAAATTTAGGGATTAACTAAGGACAGTCATAGGTGTCAGAACGGGGGAGGCCACAGGGGCCATGGCCTCCCCAAAAATTGCTCGTGGCTCCAGGACTGGCGTTAGCTAGGGCCCAGGGTTTCTCACCGCTACATTAAATTACAGCCTCAGTGCCGCAACTGCAGGAAGGGAAGGGCCAGCGCGTGCAGCGATTGCACACCGCCAGCCCACAACCCTTCCCCCCGACGTCAATTCTGACATCGGAGAGAAGGTCCGGGCCAGCCAAGCTGTGATTTAATGTAGTGGGTAGCGTGCAGCGAGCAGCGGACCGGGGGAGGGAGGGAGAAGAGGGGAAGAGGAAGTGGCGGCGGGTCGGCTTGGGGGTAGGCAGGCTTCAGCGTGGCTTTGGGAGGAGGCACTAAGGACATAGGAAGGAGGCACTGAGGGCACTAAAGGTATAGGAAGGGGCACTAAGGACATAGGAAGGAGGCACTGGGGGCACTAAGGACATAGGAAGGGCACTAAAGACATAGGAAGGAGGGAGGGAGGGAATAGAAAGGGACAATTGTTTGGCCTGAGTGCAGAAAGAAATGAAAGAAAGGATGCAGTCAGAAAGAAGTACAACCAGAGACTCATTAAATCACCAGACAGCAAAGGTAGGAAAAATGATTTTATTTTCAATTTAGTGCTCAAAACGTGTCAGTTTTGAGAATTTATATCTGCTGTCTATATATTGCACTATATTTGTCTATTTTTCTATAGTTGTTACCAGGGTTGTGGAGTCGGTAGATAAATCCTTCAACTCTGACTCCTCAGTTTCTGGTACCCACAACTCCAACTCCAGGTACCCAAAATTGTCTCCAACTCCTCGACTCCTACTCCACAGCCCTATGAGTCCAGCTGGAACTGAGCTTGAAGCACAGGAAATGCTTGAATGGACTCCTCCTCCAGGAACTGGCCAAAATACTGCAACCCTTTTTGTTCTCATCTCTGAAATATCTCCCCTTCCCTACCCGGTACAACATCAGGGACAAACCTCAAATGTAGATGATGTAGCCCATTAACCTTACCCAATAACTGTTGTGCATCTCCTTTCCAGACTCGCAAAGTCCACCTAGCAAACGGATTAGGTACAGCCAGGAGGTCCTTTTCATCCATGTCCGGCTGTGGAGTCGGTAGATAAATCCTTCATCTCCGATTCCTCAGTTTCTGGTCCCCAACTCCTCGACTTTGACCCCATAGCCCTGGTTGTTACTGAGGTGACATTGCATATTTTAAAGTCATCTGCTTTGACATCTTTGAAAACCCCCCCAAATATAAATGATAATTAACATTTTCTCTGCGTACAGTGTGCTTTGTGTTTTATTTTATTTTGTGGTTAACCATTATGTGTTGTTAATAAGATTATATTGTATGTGTATATGAAAAATGAAGGGAAAAAACAGTATTACAATTAGTACTATTATGGGGGTGGGGTCTGGGGCAGAGCTTTCAGCCCCCCCAAAACAAAAAAGCGTTCCACTGCCTATGAGGACAGTAATTTCCCTCCCACAGCCAGTACAGATTAAAACAAAAAAATAATATGTAAATTTATGAGGTTTATTTCTTTGTTCATTTGATGTAATCACTTTCTGTACAAGATTTCATCTTGAATTGTAAATTTGAAATTTATAAATAAATAAATAAAAAAAAAAAAAAAAAAAAAAAAAAAAAAAAAAATAAAGTAACACTTCAGCCTCTTTTAGAAAAATAATGCATGGAAATAAACTTTATAAAGGTAATTTAAAAAGATAAGAACATAAGAATAGCCATACTGGTGGTGGGGTTGGAAGGAGGAAAAGACAGATTGTAAAATTATATTGTGTGTATATGAAGAATGAATAGAAAAAATGGCATTACAATTAGTACTATTATTATGGAGGCGGGC
The DNA here is from genome assembly GCF_902459505.1 of Geotrypetes seraphini. Lineage (NCBI taxonomy): Eukaryota > Metazoa > Chordata > Amphibia > Gymnophiona > Dermophiidae > Geotrypetes > Geotrypetes seraphini. Next base: position 399,612,294 of record NC_047085.1, on the reverse strand, counting down.
TCTGAGGTGGAGGTTGGGTGGGTCTAGGGCCGAGATTTTGCCCCCCCCCCCACCCAATAAAAGCATTCTGCTACCTATGAAAACAGGTATCTGTGACACAGTACTTACATGGTTCAAATTCTATTTCTCAGACAGACAACAATCAGTTCTGTTCAGCAATAGCATATCATTACCTTGGGCACTGAACTGTGGGGTGCCAGAGGGACCCTTAGGGCTCCCATTTTATTTAATATCTACCTTAGGCCTCTGGCTGAGCTGCTTCAGTCAATGGACACAAAATTCTATATCTATGCTGATAATGTACAACTACTCATACTCACTGATCCAAATCTACTCACAACTTTGAGTAAACTGACTGCTTGTCTAACCGTAACTCAGGAATGGGCAAACAACAAACTCTGCCTGAACTCAAGCTAAAACAGAGATTCTTTGGGTGGACAAATATCTGACTTCAAAATACTTTTTGGGAAGTATGAAACCCTCCCCCCACTAAAATCACAGGTCAGGAATCTTGGGGTACTGCTAGACTCATTGCTCACTCTGATCTCACAAATTCAAACAATTTCAAAAATTGTTCTTATCACCTAAGGCAGCTATGAAATCTTTCTCCATATATTGAAATGAGTCTGACCATAGTGGTCCAAGCCACAATAACAAAAAACCACTGTGGAGAAGTGATGTTCCTGATATGGACTTTATTAATGAATCAACTTGACAATCCACATAAAAACCTCTAGGACTCAGTCCACTAGGAGCCTTGGACCCAACACGGTCCATATTTCAACAAGAATGTCTTCCCCAGGGGTCTCTGATAGTCCTAAGGTGAGGATACGTGGAAAAACTAAACAATCCAAATATGCTAATTGAACCCTTCTCACCCGGAGCTTCTGCGGATTATCATATTTGGATTGTTTAGTTTTTCCACGTATCCTCATCTTAGGACTATCAGGCAGGGGGAGTGAGAGAGTGGCACTAACACCCCAGACACCGCTCACCCCTGCAACGCCATTGCTAAAAAGCAATATTTTCAGTGTGGGGTAGTGTGTGAAAATTCAAAAATTACAGCGGGACCCTCAGCACTTCCCTTGCTAAGCCATTTGTTGCTGCAGTAAGCACATGTTAGTACAGTAAAACCTTGGTTTGCAAGCATAATTCATTCCAAAAGCATGCTTGTAATCCAAAGCACTCGTATATCAAAAGCAAATTTCCCCATAGGAAATCATGGAAGCTCAGACGATTCATTCCACAACCCAAAAACTTTAATACAATATACTATACGTACTCGTATTGCAAGATCTTGCTCATTTAGAACAGTCACTACACTCCTGCAGCATCAGAGAGAGAACCATTGGCTCAGTTGTGATGATGTGACGCGGGTATACTATATGTACTCGTATTTCAAGACTTTGCTTGTTTAGAACAGTCACTACACTCCCGCAGTGTCAGAGAGAGAGAGAAGAACCATCGGCTCAGTTGTGATGTGTGTATACTGTATGTGCTTGTATTGCAAGACATTGCTTGTATATCAAGTTAAAATTTAATAAAATGTTTTGCTTGTCTTGCAAAACACTTGCAAACCAAGTTATTTGCAATCTAAGGTTTTATCCAACTACACTCCCGACCTGGTTCACAGCACAGTAACCATAAACATGAAAAACCAATGGGGCTGTAAAGGAGATACTTATTGTTGCTATAAGCACTAGATATTGAAACCAAAAATGGACAAACCTCAACCAGCACCTCAAAACGCTTTTTCACTGAAAATTATCTTGAGGTAGGAAAAAGCCTCAGATCCCCCCTCCACCAAACCGATAACTCAGGTTGTAAATAAGCGGAAGCTAACCGGGGTGTATTTAAGTCATTGGCATAAAAAACCCCCTCATATAATATTTCACTATAAGAAAAAGCCCTGCGCAATGCAAGTAAGCAAATATCCGCTTAACGTACAAAACACCCCAAAATTGGGTTAGCTACTATCGCTTACAGCAACATTGAAGAGCGATGTCTCACAGAGAAAGAAACAAAAACACGCCACATGTTTTGGCAGCTTCACAGGCAGTAAAGTGATGCATATCAGTCTCCCGGTGCTTTACTCATAGCTCTGCTTCTTCCGGTTCTGAGTCAGACATAGTGGAAAGTACTTCATATAAAATCCATGTCATAACTCACCTTCCCCCGTTAAGACTAATCTAGTTTAATTTGACTGTACAATCTATCAAAATTGTTATTTTTAGACTGGAGTTGAATTGACAGTGTTAACCTGAAAAAGCAATTTTTCAGCTGAATTTGATAAATGTGTCAGCACTATTCTATAGGAAGACAAGAGACAGTTGAGCAGTACAATTAGTAAGCAATGGTTTATTTTTAGCACAAAAACAATGCTAATATTTTCACAGTCTGTGCTTTCTTAGCAAAGAATTGTTTTTATCAGACTATTAAAACTGGGTTACATTACAGCTAGGTTCCCCCCAAAAGGAAAAGAACTGATTCATAGCTGGTGACTAGCATTGGATGCAGAGAGGCTGGGATGTGCAGCCCTGAATTCAAGGGAGCACGGGATAGGCACGTGGGATCTCTTAGGGAGAGGAGATAATGGATGCTGAGAAGGGGCAGATTGGATGGGCCATTTGGACTTTTTCTGCCGTCATGTTTCTATGCTCCTATTTTACAAAAGGTGTTTGTAAAATAGTATGCAAATTCCACACGTCCTTATGTGGATGTTCAATGACTCTCCCTCTCCATGGCCAGGAAATACCAGAGCTACATATGCTATGGAGAGAAGGCACACAAGACATGTGCAGGTGTTGAGGCCTTGCACCATAGTTTCAAGTTTATAAAAATTTTGCTATCCTACACCAAGGGAAATACCATCTTGCAATCTAAAAACATATATTCAGTAATAAAAGCAAATAACACATACATGTAAAACTGGGAAAGAAAGGAAGAACTACAAATTTTGAAAGGAAAGACACAAGTGAGGTATTTTGTATTTCGCATAATACCATCGGACCAGAGACCACTCGAGTGACCTACATGCTGCATACATGATCTATTTCATTAGATATCAATCTCTCTCTTTCTTTATAGAAAGATGATCGGAAGAAGTGGGTCCATTACAGTATGCTGCCAAGCTGGAGGAGATACAGAGAGAAATGGAGTGGGGAAAATGGTCAGTAAACCAACTTCAAAGTTGCTACACATATTCATTTTTTTCTATATTTTATTAGTCCTGGCAGAATTCTGAACATAAGAAATAATTGTTCACCTAAACAGTTGGGTCTAAGCCAGCACAAGAGGAGGAAGTGACTCGCTGGGCAGCAGTTCACTTCCTCCTCTACTGCTCGTGTCTGCACAGCATGTGCAGAATTCTCTGCTTCCTGAGGGGTGAGGAATTTTGTCAGGAGTATTATAATACTGTACAGCCATTATAGGCCATATTGAGATCACACTTTCTTTACAGCCTGTCTCCATGCCTGGTAACCAGTTGTCCTGCCTGGTAACCCGTTCAAATGGTTGCTCGCTTCTCTGCAGTAGTGAGAGTTATGGAGTCCCTCTGTTGTTTTTTCCCATATTTAGCTTTCCTCTTACAATACTGTAATTCTTCTCCTTCCCTTTTCCTCCTGTATAAGCCCATAATGCTTTAGACCTTGTTTTGTGGTGTTTACTCATGTTTGTATCTCCCTCCCCTTTTAAAAAAATTATTACATTTCTAAACTGCTTAGACTACCTCAGATATACTGTTTAGGTGGCATAGCAAATAAATTGAAATTGAAGGAAAGTTTACTGGCATGCAGTTCAATATCTCTACCGTCAATTTTACTGACTACTCTTCTATTCTTCCTTATATCTCCATGGACTAGACCTTTTAACACACACACAGCACTCCATAAAGGACACCTTATCCTAAAGACCTAATTATTTCCACTGCCACTCTACAAACTATTCAATTTACATTTTCCCATTTTATGGTCACCTTTGATGAAGCTATGTGCCCAATAACCATCAACAATTCTGGATCTTGGCCTGCTCTTGTATAATATTGCATTCCTAGATTATAAAATATGAACCACTTCTTGTCTTGCTACCCCTTGAATACAACTGTATTTCTAAGGCTACTTCACATTTTTGCCAACCAAATCATTCATTCTTAAAGAAGTGTTACATATCTAAGCATTTGTCCTGTGCACTCAATCACCTTTTCTTCTGCCTTTTCTTCAGCAGGCATCTTCTGTATCTCCTCCAGATCCATATATGGCAGCATGAGCCTGAGCAATAGTACTATGGGACTACTGTTAGAGGTTCAGTGCCATTTTGAATCCAGTATGGGTAGAAGTAACTGAACTCCATTCCTGCGCAGGATACACGAGACCACTAGACCACCAAGGATGATTTAAGATAAGCCTGGGTGAGGTGAGCTTCTATATATTCTGTACTGGCTCTTATATGAAATGTGTGTCAATGGCCTGAATCTTCCAATTACCTTGCCACAGGTTAGTGACTCCCAACTTTTATTGCACCGTAGTAACTACATAAGAACATAAGAAATGCCGCTGCTGGGTCAGACCAGTGTTCCATCGTGCCCAGCAGTCCGCTCACGCGGCGGCCCTTTTGGTCAAAGCCCAGTGCCCTAACTGAGACTAGCATTACCAGCGTACGTCCTTGTTCAGTAGGAACTTGTCTAACTTTGTCTTGAATCCCTGGAGGGTGTTTTCACCTATGATAGCCTCCTGGAGAGCGTTCCAGTTTTCCACCACTCTATGGGTGAAGAAGAACTTCCTTACGTTTGTACGGAATCTATCCCCTTTCAACTTTAAAGAGTGCCCTCTCGTTCTCCCTACCTTGGAGAGGGTGAACAACCTGTCCTTATCTACTAAGTCTATTCCCTTCAGTATCTTGAATGTTTCGATCATGTCCCCTCTCAATCTCCTCTGTTCGAGGGAGAAGAGGCCCAGTTTCTCTAATCTGTCACTGTATGGCAGCTCCTCCAACCCCTTAACCATCTTAGTCACTCTTCTCTGGACCCTTTCGAGTATTACTGTGTCCTTCTTCATGTACGGTGACCAGTGCTGGACGCAGTACAGGTGAGGTGCACCATGGCCAAGTACAGCGGCATGATAACCTCTGACCTGTTCGTGATCCCCTTCTTAATCATTCCTAGCATTCTGTTCGCCCTTTTTGCCGCCGCCGCACATTGTGTGGACGGCTTCATCGACTTGTCGATCAGAACTCCTGAGTCCCTTTCCTGGGAGGTCTCTCCAAGTACCGCCCCGGATATCCTGTACTCTTGCCTGAGATTTTTGTTACCGACATGCATTACTTTACATTTATCCACGTTGAATCTCATCTGCCATGTTGATGCCCATTCCTCGAGCCTGGTTATGTCACGTTGTAGATCTTCACAATCCCTCTGCATCTTCACTACTCTGAATAACTTTGTGTCATCCGCAAATTTAATCACCTCGCTCGTCGTACCTATGTCCAGATCGTTTATAAAGATGTTGAAGAGTAAGGGTCAAGCACCGAGCCCTGCTGCACCCCACTGGTACCTCTATAAATGCTGATCCAATGGGCTTCTCTAGGGGCATATGTCTCCTACTGCCTACAGAATAATTATTTACTGGCTTCATCATAACCTGGGAAGCTTCCATGGTTTTCAGCTGCTAATCTCTAGCTTCTGTTCCCTAGGGTCATCAGCTTGATCCCTAGTGAGTCCTGTACTAGCCAACAAAAACAAGTGAAGATTGGTGGGGAAAGGGAGGAAAGGGTTAATTAGTAAGAGCAAGAAGGGATGTGGAGTGGGTTGTGGGTTGTTAGGCAGGGCGAGGAAAGGGAGGGGGTGTGGAAGGAAGAAATTGAGGATTAGGTGGTTAGTTGGGAAGGAGTTAGGACTGGCTGAAGGAAAGGTGCAGGGATTGGAGGAATATGTGAGGAGAATTGCTGTTTTCCTGGTACCATACATGAATGACTATTTGGGATCCATTCACATTAGGTTCATTTAGTGGGAATGAATCAAACTTGGCCTAATTCCTTGTGTTTTAGTGTTTATTTTCAAATGAATGCACTTACCTGTTGAAGGCATTTGTAAGCATAAACAATATTTCTTTCTCAGGATTGCTTTAATATAATGTGGACATATGGGCAATCTGGACATCACTAATCTTTCACTGTATTTCCCTTGGCCACCCTCTCCAATAACAGGTTTAAAATACATGAGTGATATTAACTAAAAATGTGATAAAAATGCTCATACTTTAGGATCTCACATTGACTTAATTAGGTACATAAGAACATAAGAATAGCCTTACTGGGTCAGACCAAAGGTCTATCATGCCCAGTAGCCCTTGGCCACCCTCTCCAATAACAGGTTTAAAATACATGAGTGATATTAACTAAAAATGTGATAAAAATGCTCATACTTTAGGATCTCACATTGACTTAATTAGGTACATAAGAACATAAGAATAGCCTTACTGGGTCAGACCAAAGGTCTATCAAGCCCAGTAGCCCATTCTTACGGTGGCCAATCCAGGTCACTAGTGCCTGGCAAAATCCCATAGTAGCAATATTCCATGCTACCGATCCAGTGCAAGCAGTGGCTTCCCCCATATCTTTCTCAATAACAGACTATGGACTTTACCTCGAGGAAATTGTCCAAACCCTTCTTAAAACCAGCTACGCTATCCGCTCTTACCACAACCTCTGGCTTAACTATTCTCTGAGTGAAAAAATATTTCCTCCTATTGGTTTTAAAAGTATTTCCCTGTAACTTCTTCCAAGTGTCCCCTAGTCTTTGTAATTTTTGACGGAGTGAAAAATAGATCCACTTGTACCCGTTCTGCTCCACTCAGGATTTTATAGACTTAAATCATTTCTCCCCCCTCAGCCGTCTCTTTTCAAAGCTAAAGAGTCCTAACCTTTTTAGTCTTTCCTCATACTAGAGGAGTTCCATCCTCTTTACCATCTTGGTCAGTCTTCTTCGAACCTTTTCTAGTGCTGCTATATCTTTCTTGAGATAAGGAGACCAGAATTGAACACAATACTCCAGGTGAGGTCACACCATGGAACGATACAGAGGCATTATAGTATTCATGAGTCTTGTTAACCATCCCTTTTTAGAAATAATTCCTAGCATCTTGTTTGCTTTTTTTGCTATTTCTAAAGCCAAGCTCAAGGCAAGTTAGAGTCAGGTATACAAATTATTTCCCTATCCAACTGGACCTGGAATTTAAGCTGCACCTGAAAATGAAATTTGCCCAAGATCTCAAGGAACATCAGTGGGACAAGTATGATTTGAAGCACAATTTTCTGGTTCTTATCTATGAGACCTTCAAAAAGTTTCTGCACATTTTTATATACTATTTATTAAATATCTCAAAAGCAAATTACATCACTACCTGCAAGATGAGCCAGCTTGCCTGACTGACGAGTCACATGACTTTCTACGACACACCCTCTTACCACTTCTCCTGCCCCAACCATTTCCCACAAAAATATGAAAGTGCAGAAACTTTTTGAAGAACCCTCATACTTCCCAACGTAGGCTAATCAAAGTGTATCCCTTAGCGTCTCATATAAAAGTCTCTAGGACTGAATTAATATTTCCTTTAATGCATAGCACTGTAATTGTGACAGCTGCATCATGCATTTTCTTTATTTCAGATTATTGCAAAAGCATAAAATTTAATGGGTACAAATAAGCAGTTGACTTCAATTTGAAATAATCTATTAACTGACAAGATCATTATTTACACATAATAAAAATCAAGAGAATGCTTGTCAGGTGCCTTGTAATTAGAAATCTGCCAGAACGCAATTGTTTGCATTTGTAAACTGTCATTGCTGCCGAAGGACTATCAGTGCCAGAGTACTAGTCAGTAAATTCATCGCTGGAATTATTGTTGAGTAATCACTTTGGAAAGTGAATGTGTAATAACGCATTAACTTTTGAGCTGGCAGAAATTTGACAACAGAAGTAATAGCTGAGAGGCATATACTGTGAACTGGGTATCCCTAATGGAATGATCTGTGTTTGTCGGTATTGCCATCTTTTGCTTAGCTTCTTACGTTTGTGTTATGATCCATTTTATTCATGCTGGGGTGTGCTTCCAAAATACTTGTTTCATTTTGTTTTATCATTTTGGCCTTCTTTTACTAAGCCGTGATAAGAGGTTTTTACCACGGCCCGGGGCACCAACAATGCTCATAGGAATTCTATGAGCTTTGGAGCATTTAGCACTCCAGGCTGTGGTAACTAAAAACCTCTATCGTGGCTTAGTAAAATGGGGAGGGTGATTATTAGCTTGTTTCCCCCATCCCCTTCTGTGCCATTTCCATTAAAGTCAATGGGAAACCAAAATGCATTCTATGCTTCACAACTAATGGAATGCTGTAAAGATTTATATGAAAATAATTGATATCTGTTCTCTTAGACTTCCGCAGCTGGCATCATGATTGTTGTAGTTGTCTGGCGAGACCCGGAATACTGCAACAATCGGAATTGATATTTCTCCATCTGTAGTCACCATAGCTCTCTGACAATTACCACATTTGGCTCAAAGGAAGAAAGTGTGAGTATTCTGTAAATGTTAAAAAAATAAAAAAGCCATGCAGGGCAGAAAATGTCCAAATCATATAATCAAACGTTCTTAAAAATCATGTCCAAGAGTGCTAGATGCCCAGCGAAATATATCCAAGATGTGAGCATGCTTAGAGAATGGATGTTCAGGCTGGGTCTCTTTTCCCTGGAGAAGAGGAGACTTAGAGGGGATATGATAGAGACTTACAAGATCATGAAGGGCATAGAGAGAGTGGAGAGGGACAGATTCTTCAAATTTTTGAAAAATAAAAGAACAAGAGGGCATTCGGAAAAGTTGAAAGAGGATAGATTCAAAACGAATGCTAGGAAGTTTTTCTTTACCTAACGTGTGGTGGACACCTGGAATGCGCTTCCAGAGGATATAATAGGGCAGAGTAGGGTACTGGGGTTTAAGAAAGGATTGGACAATTTCCTGCTGGAAAAGGGGATAGAGGGGTATAGATAGAGGATTACTGCACAGGTCCTGGACCTGTTGGGCCGCCGCGTGAGCGGACTGCTGGGCACGATGGACCTCAGGTCTGACCCAGCGGAGGCATTGCTTATGCTTTTATGTTCAATGTGCACAAAGCACTACTGAAGAGAATGAAATTGAATAGTGTCAAATAAGGCTCAAAACTAACAAGCATTTAGTGTAGAGTGTGTTCAGGTCTGATCCAGTTCTTCGCTATTGCACATTTGCTTTTTCTCAGTCTTCATTTAGCATCAGCTGCAGGCTTATTGCGGGACATGTCCGACCTAGAGCATCTCCTGACTGTACACTGCACTCTAAATTGGCTTTGTTAGTCGACGCATGTAGTTCCAGATCTTTCATTTAATAAGTAAATTTTACTTTCAAGTGACTGTTTTACCCTTGGGAATGTGATGAAATTTTATATTCTGCCTTTGATTAGTCAGGAAACCTTTCTCAATTATTCTAAAGCTTTATTTTTTTTTAAACCTTTTAGTCGACGCATGTAGTTCCAGATCTTTCATTTAATAAGTAAATTTTACTTTCAAGTGACTGTTTTACCCTTGGGAATGTGATGAAATTTTATATTCTGCCTTTGATTAGTCAGGAAACCTTTCTCAATTATTCTAAAGCTTTATTTTTTTTTAAACCTGGTCCTAGTTGGCGTTTTTTGTGACTTTTTAAACTTACATTTTGCTTGCATGTCTTAGCCACACTAAGGAATGGCTTCAGAATGTTCCTGTCACCTGTGGGTCCTTTTAAATCAGGGGTGCCCACACTTTTTGGGCTTGTGAGCTACTTTTTAAATGACCAAGTCAAAATGATCTACCAACAATAAAATTAAAAAAAAACACAAAGCACACTGTACGCATAGAAAATGTTAATCATCATTCCTATTCCAGGGTTTTTCAAAGAGATCAAAGCTGATGACTCTATGCACTATAACCTCAGTAACAACCATACAAAAATAGACAAATATACCCCCCTCCCTTTTTACTAAACCACGATAGCAGTTTTTAGCGCAGGGAGCTGCGCTGAATGCCCAGCGCTGCTCTCGACACTCATAGGCTCCCTGCGCTAAAAACCTCTATTGCGGTTTAGTAAAAGGGGACCTTAGTGTAAAATATAGACAGCAGATATAAATTCAGACACATTTTGATCACTAAATTTAAAATAAAATCATTTTTCCTACCTTGTCTGGTGATTTCATGAGTCTCTGGTTGCACTTTCTACTTCTGACTGTGCATACAATCTTTCTTCCCTTCTTTTAGCCTGTATGCTTCCTCTCCTCCAGACCTCATTCCTTCCCCCAACTTTTCCTTCCTCTTCCCTGCCCTTTCTTTCTCTCTGCCTCCCTTTCATTTTTTTCTGTTTCTCTTCTTTCCTTCTGTCTCCCTGCCTGCCCTTTTTCTTTCTTTCTCCCTGCCCTCCCCCAAGCCACTGCCACTGCCACTGCCATTACCATCGGGGACCAGGACCCAAACACCACCAATAACAGGCCCCAAGCTCTCCCTGCTTCGGCCAACCAGCATTCCTCTCCCCGATGTCAATTCTGCCGTCGGGAAGAGGAAGGCTGATCAGCCCAAGATCGTGATCAACCTATTGGGGGAAATGCTGCCGGGTCCTGCCTTCGCGGAAACAGAAAGTAGGCAGGACCCGGCAGGAAGAAGAACAAATGCTTCACTAACCTGTCTCCCACATTAGCCCGTAGCGAACGCTTGCTTCAGGGCTCTCAACATGTGCGTGCTGGCTTCCCTTCTTCCCCCCCCCCCCCCCGGACATAACTTCCGGTTTCGGAGGGAAGAGAAGAGAAGCCGGCACGCACACGTTAGAGCCCGGAGCATAAGTTCGCTACGGGCTGAAATCTCCAAGCCGGTTTTTTTTTGGGGGGGTTTTAATGTTCAGCAACGGCAGATGACAGCTGGGCGGACCGCCCAGTTAAAAGGCCCTAGGGAGAACACTGGAGAGGAAGGCTGATCGGCCCGTAGATCAGGATGGCAACACGAGTCTATCACAGAGCCCGGGATGGGCTCCGCGATCAACTCGTGTTGCCTTCCTGAGCTACTGGTCGATCGCGATCGACGCGTTGGGCACCCCTGTTTTAAATTATAGAAAAATATAACTTAAATATAGAAACAGAGAAGAAAAGAAAATGATGGCTTTTCTCAAAAAATGTAAGTCTCCCTCCAACTTAGGAATCAAGGAAACTCTTATATCTTGGCATCCCAAGTCCTCTAAATTTTCCTCACACTTCTACCTCTAACCCTATGTTGTAGTTCCTTCCTATTTCTCCTACTGTAAACCGCGTCGAGCTCTACGAACGTGGAGATGATGCGGTATACAAACCTAAGGATTAGATTAGATAAAGAGCATACAGCCTCTTAAGTCTGCCTCGCCATACCAATTACTATCCTTTCCTCCTCCCTTAGAAATTTCCTGTGTTTGTCCCATGCTTTCTTCAGGAACAGTGCATTATGCAGATACCAGAGCCTCTGTGTTCTCAATAGCAGGGGTTAGGCTCTGGAGTGCCTTGCCAGGTCAATTATGTTTAAGTGCAGAACGAACCAGTTTAAAAAAAATTATTAAAAAATTATGTGTTAGTGCATTTATGTGAACGTGATGCAAGTATGATAAGAAGTGCAGGATTTAAGATAGCTGTTAATATACCGTATATATATTATGTATTGTTTGTTTTTATTATCTTATGTATGTTTTCTTTGAAAACTACCTAGGTTTTAGGTGGTATATAAATTTTAAAATAAATACATTTTATGCAAAAATTTGCTACTTCCACATGTGCTTTTGCAAAGTGATTTTGTTAAAGTATATCTTACATGTAAATAGAGCAAAATGCCTGAAATTTGACAGTTTTGCATGTTTCCAGGAATTTTGTCTTATTTTTATCTTTCGAACAAGATGCCCTAGAGTAGTAATTACATTTAGGCCAAAATTAAAATAGCACTTACAATAGCACCAAAGTCACAGATTATAATTCCAGCAGCCAATGTACTTAGACACCAAAATCTCATGGACCTGCAGGGCTCTCTCTTGCCTGTGTCAAAAATGTATGCTTTACTCTGTCTCACTAGAGTAAATCTTTTTATAAATTATACCATTTTTCATTGGAGCAGTAAGAGAGTTTATTGAACATATCAGCTATCTTCTGAGTGAGTCTATTGATTGCCATTTTTGCACAGTTGGTTTGGGCATTTGCTGCCAATAAACAGCGACTGTAAATCATTTCAATTTTTGAACATATTTTATCACTCTTACATGCAAAAGTGCTTCCCATGTTAGAATGCATTTGCTGAAGAATGTGGACTTCCTTTAATTCCTTGCTTAATAATGAAGCCTTAAGGTCCTGATTTATTAAGATTTCCTCACAGATACAAAATGGAAATAAAGGGGGAAAAAAGCTTTAGTTAATCAATACCTAAATAGGATATCAAGATAATGTTACTTCTGAGAATCTAATTAAGCTTAAAGGATGTACTGAAGAATTTGCTGATGGAACAGCTAACTAGTGCAAAGTCTGCTTCAAATAGAGAATCCAATAACATAAAATAGCATCAGTAAGAGGGCTTCCCAAACTGTGACATCAGGGGTTACGACCTGAACAGCCCCTCCATAGAGATGTCTCAAGGCCACACAAATGTGGTTGTACCCGCAGAAACTTTAATTACATTACATTACATTAGTGATTTCTATTCCACCATTACCTTGCGGTTCAAGCGGATTACACAAAAATTGTTATGATATTAGGAAGTACATAAGGAAAAGTGTGAACATTTTCTAATTTGCTAAGGAGTGGGTAGTATTGTAAGTGGAGCTTTGGACATGTCTGGTTGTGTTATATTGGTTTTATGTATTTTTTTGAAGAGTAGGGTTTTTGTTTCTTTCTTGAAGGTTTTGTAGTCTGTGGTCGAAATCAGCAGATTGGTGAGTTGTCTGTCCAGTTTCACTGCTCTGGTGGCCAGTGGGTTGTCATAGTTTTCTTCATTTGACATTTTTGGTAGGTGGGTGTGTGAATAGTGTGTGGGTTCTCCTTTGTCTGGTTGAGGTGGATTGAAATAGTCAATTGTTCCAGTAGGTTGGTCTGTCTGTTTATAGTTTTGAATAGTAGGCATTGGAATTTGAATTGTATTCTGGCTTGTATTGGGAGCCAGTGTGAGTTGTGGTATGCCTCTGTGATGTTGTCGTATATTTTCAGCGAATAGATAAGTCTTAGGGCTGTGTTTTGTATTGTTTGTAGTTGTTTTATCGTGGTTGCTGGGCATGGGAGATATAATATGTTGCAGTAGTCTATTAAGCCAAGGATTAGTGATTGTACCACGAGTTGGAATTGTTTTCTGTCAAAGAATTTTCGAACTTGTCTTAATAAGCACTGATCTGTAAGTTCACATTCAGCAAGCAGGAAAGAGGCAAAGATGTCAGGATAAAATTTACCTTGATAGAACAAGAAATCCATGGCATGATGCAGGAGGTAAATGTGCAAAACCCCCTAAAGAAGTGCAGACCTTAGAGCTTTTTAGGGTACGGAAGAAGTGAGCTGCACACTTTGGAGGTAGTTGTGCAGTGATTAGTTACATGTTGCATTGAACTGTTGTTGTCTAGGAGATGATGCACTAGTGTTTTACACAACATCTGTCATATTGGACCTGATTCTGGAAGCAGTGCCTGCCACATGTCAGTCACCGGCAGGTGCTGTGTCCAGAATCACATTGTTTTTTTTAACATAGGTGCCTTAAATGTAGGCCAGCATTTTAAAGGTCTACATTTAAGATGCCTGTTTCATGCCTACAGAGGAACATATGGACGCCTAAGGCCCACACACCACACCCATGACATCCTTAGGTATCCATAGGCATCCCTATGCGCCTCTGTAGGTACAAGACAGGCACCTAACAATGGGGCTTGCATTTAAAAAAACAAACATGCATCCCAATTGGTTCATTAGATGGTGGTAGGACGCCTACTGCCACCTAACTTCAGGATGCCGTTTGGAAAATTTGGCCCACTGTGTTTAATGAAGATTCTGTTTTTAATTGCAAAAAGTTAATACAAAATTATAAAACATAAAAATTTACCTTGATAGCTTTATCCATATATTTAGTGGAATTTACCTGGCTAAGTTTTCTGCTCAATATACTAGACAGTGTTATTTGGATAGCTTTAGGCCTGCTAGTCTTTTATTTATTTATTAGGGCTCATTTGCCACCTTTTTGAAGGAATTCACTTAAGACAGTATACAGCAAGAATAAGTCAAACATAACTCAGACATAAGCAATAGACAGTTACTGCAGTAAAAATATTCAAATAATAATACCAAGTATGGCATAGTTTGCTACTCATACATTACAATGTCAACACAATATGCAATAAAATATTTTAATAGACAGCATGGGGGTGTAATTAAAGATGGAACATAAGTAGATAGATAAGAGTCAAAGGATAAGGTTAGAAAGATGCTTGGATATTATCTTAGCTAGGATAGGAGCAGCTATGCATGTCATCTAAGAAGTCATTAAAAACACAATTGTATGTAGATGCTTTTTTCTAAGTTCAGTGGTTTTTTTGATTGTTCCAGGTTCAATGTTTGGAGTTTTTTTTTTTTTTTTTTTTTTTTGGGGGGGGGGTTTGAGAGAAAATGAGGAAAGATTGATTTGAATTTATTGTAGTATTTTATGTTGTCTTGTTTGAATTTTTATAATTTGTATATGTATGATATTTGAACACCACTTAGGGCTCCTTTTACGAAGCTGCGTTAGCGGTTTAATGCGCGTAATAGCGCACGCTAATTTGCCAGCTGCGCTAGCCGCTATTGTCTCCTCTTGAGCAGGCAGTAGTTTTTCAGCTAGCGCAGGGGTTAGCGCGCACTAAAAAGATGTGTGCGATAAAGCCGCTAAGGTGGCTTCGTAAAAGGAGCCCTTAGACTTAGGCGGTCTATAAGTTTATAAATAAATATGGTAATGGTTTGCTCCCAAATATGGTTTAATAATAAATATGGTTAATAATAAATAATTATTATTATTATTAACCAAGTAATAAATATGGTTAATAATAAATATGGACAATTGGAAACACTGCATTATCTGGAACTTGTAATATCTCCTTAAGGTAGTGAACTAATTTCTCTCTAGGAGAAATATGTGGAAGTTCAGAAAAATTTATCAAACAAAGGTTTGAATATCTGTTGCCAAATCGGCCAGGATACAGTTACGTTTTGGATTTTGATCCTAGGGTTACTCCATATAGGAGCGTCAATGGAAACAGACCAAATGTTGTCCATTAAATTATCCACAAATGATAAGGTCGTTTTAGATGAGGTCAAAATAAAATTTGAT
This sequence comes from Geotrypetes seraphini, assembly GCF_902459505.1. Classification (NCBI taxonomy): domain Eukaryota; kingdom Metazoa; phylum Chordata; class Amphibia; order Gymnophiona; family Dermophiidae; genus Geotrypetes; species Geotrypetes seraphini. The sequence continues at coordinate 399,596,906 of NC_047085.1, read as the reverse complement.
TTGATAAAAGAAGATGATTCTGATCCAGCCAACTGTATTCTGGCTGATTTGGCAACAGTGTGATCTATGGTCCTTAACAACACAGACAAATCTCACCAAAAATCAAACAATGTAAAAATGTATTACTAAAATAGATAGTGCTCAGTAAATGTATACCAGCCAGGATAGCGAAGGTATATAAAAACATCATAGCACCTGAATTCCTACCAACCAGCCTGAGCTGGAAGAACAATAGAAAAACTGATAATAACTAGTACTAAAAATAAAGTACATATCTTGTCCAGCTGAAGATGATCAGGCTGAAAGTTCTTCTTGCAGGGTTCAAGGAAATGATGGTACAAAATGTCCGGGCCTGAGTCTCCAAGTGAAAAAATCAAATATGAAGTGTTCCCAGTGCAAAAACAATCATCCAACAACAATTTTTTTTTTTTTTAACCCAATGTCCAACATAAACAGTCCTTGATCTTCACAGAGTTCCTACTTCCTCAACACGAATTCCGTATTTCACGAATGGCTTCTTCAGGAGGAAGAATGATTTTCTTCTCTAAGGGACCAAACATACCATCATTTCCCTGAACCCTGCAAGAAGAACTTTCAGCCTGAACATCTTCAGCTGGACAAGATAAGCACTTTATTTTTAGTACTGGTAATTATCAGTTTTTCTATTGTTCTTCCAGCTCAGGCTGGTTGGGAGGAATTCAAGTGCTATGATGTTTTTATATACCTTCGCTATCCTGGCTGGTATACTATACTGAGCACTATCTATTTTAGTAATACATTTTTTACATTGTTTGATTATTGGTGAGATTTTCCTGTATTGTTGAGATTTTTAATATTGAAAAATCTGAAATTGTGGTTTATGACTACTTTTCTCCTGCTATTTTTGTTATAGTCTATGGTCCTTAAAACATATTCACCTACATCGTTGGATGAGTTTTGCAGAAATCTCTTTGCACTATCACATACCCATTAGTCAACAATTCCGCTGGCTGCAGCTCACGCTCTGCTTGAAGAAGGCGTACCCAAATGTAGCTTCACTTTCCGCAACTCCGGATATTGCTGTATACTTGGAAAAATATTCTACTACTACGGGTACAGACTTATTCAGGCCAAAAACTATATGGCTCAGTCCACCAATACCTCCAAATGGTTTACTGCTCTTGATCTTTCTCCAGATTCAATTTCATGGATCCACATATGGCCACATCTCTTTAAATCCATCAAATTGGCTTCGATGCTTCAGTCTATGTATTTTTTACTACATGGACTCCAATCCTTTCTAATAAAATTAGTCTTGCTGCCTCTCTCTTATGTTGGTCTTGTAGGATACATCTGGCATCTCTCAAGCATATGTTATTTCTTTGCCCTATTATACAAAATTACTGGGTACAAATTTGTTCAACTATAGCTACTGTATTATCCCTCTCAACTGATGTTGACCATTCCCAAATCCTTTTTGGATGCATTGATAACTCATTGCCTTTATCCTATCATGGGTCTAAGCTCTTACGCATAATGTTTATGCTTACGTTACAAAATGTGTTACATAACTGGAAAAACTTGTCAAAACACAGATCATAACACCTGGCGGAATATACTGTGCCTCACGGCCAAATATGAAAAGGCAAACGCAGAGAATTCTAGTACTCTTAGTTCCCATCACTTTACTAGGTCACCATTATACTATTATTGTAATGTTTAATATAACACTTGTCCTTTGGTACATACAAGTTATTACTATTTGCTTGTCATTGCCTTTGACATCCTTGTCCTTTTATACTGTGTCTGTATTTATCTACGCCCTTGTTACCTATATGAGATGTATTTCTTGTAGAGGTTGTTCTCAATCTATGTCTTACTGCCGTGCTAGTGTTCCTTTGAAGCAATATATTGTTTTCTTTCATCTTAAAACAATAAAACTTTTTTGAACTGAAAAAATTTGAATATCTAATTGTGTTTTCCAAGTCACCAAATCCTTCTCCTCAATAAAGTATTCTCTTTCATAATAGCAGAGATCACCACCTGCAGGTTAAATACTTTTTCAACTTGAGCCTCCAAAGTCCTGATTTTGAGTAGAAGCTATATTAACAGAATTTTTCTGAGTGGAAGAGTTCATCAAAGCAAACTGAGTTGAAAGTACCTTATCAAGATTGGAAACTGCAGTCAAAATTGATTCAAGCGTAAATAAAGAAGACTTCTGAAGCTGTATCTCAAAATATAATACCTTCGCTTCTGCTCCAGTCTCAGTGGCAGCAGGAATCTCTCTTTTGCTGGAAATCTACAGTCAATTCACACAGCACTGATGCCACTGCCCAGCTGCCCTGGAGGTAATAAAATCACTTTTTCTGTTGTCACAAGAACCCTCCCCCACATGGAGGAAGCCACTGCTTGCCCTGGATCGGTAGCATGGAATGTTGCTACTCCTTCGGTTTTGGCCAGGTACTAGGGACCTGGATAGGCCACCGTGAGAATGGGCTACAGGGATTGATGGACCATTGGTCTGAGCCAGTAAGGCTATTCTTATGTTCTTAAGCCTATTTAAAGTACCAGCTACAGGAATCACAAAGCCCAATAATGTCTATTGCACCAAAGTTAGGACTGCACCTGACTTGGATGGATATGTGTGGGGCTTATCATCATCGTTACCTGTAAAGACCCAGGCTACAGAAGCGTAGCACAATGACCTCCTTGCTTCACATGTGCCTTCTTGATTCCTCCCCACTGATCTGTGTTAGTCTCTCATATATGAAGATCCTGAAATTGTATTATAATTTATGTGAAAGAGATGGCTGCATTAAGAACATAAGAACATAAGAAGTTGCCTCCGCTGGGTCAGACCAGAGGTCCATCGCGCCCAGCAGTCCGCACCCGCGGCGGCCCATCAGTTCCATGACCTGTCAGTGGTCCCTGAACTCATCCTATAACCTATCACTATTTCTATCTGTACCCCTTAATCCCCTTCTCCTTCAGGAATTTATCCAAACCCACTTTGAATCCCTGTATTGTGTTCTGTTCAATCACAGCTTCCGGGAGTGCATTCCATGTGTCCATCACTCTCTGGGTGAAGAAGAACTTCCTGGCATTGGTTCTAAACCTGTCCCCTTTCAGTTTCTCCAAGTGCCCCCTTGTAGTTGTTGTTCCCCACAGTCTGAAGAATCTATCCCTATCAACCTTATCTATGCCTTTCAGGATCTTAAAAGTTTCTATCATGTCTCCTCTAAGTCTCTGCTTTTCCAGGGAGAACAGCCCCAGCTTTTCCAGCCTGTCGGCATATGACAAGTTTTCCATACCTCTTATCATTTTCGTCGCTCTTCTCTGGACCCCCTCAAGTATTGCCATGTCCTTCTTGAGGTACGGCGACCAATACTGGACACAGTACTCCAGATGCGGGCGCACCATAGCACGATACAGCGGCATGATGACTTCCTTCGTCCTGGTCGTGATACCCTTCCTGATAATACCCAACATTCTGTTGGCTTTCTTTGAAGCCGTCGCACATTGTGCTGATGCTTTCATTGTTGTATCCACCAGCACACCTAGGTCTCTTTCGAGGTTGCTTACCCCTAGCAATGATCCCCCCATTGCATAGCTGAACATCGGATTCTTTTTCTCAATATGCATGACCTTGCATTTCTCTATATTAAAACACATCTGCCACTTTTTCGCTCACTCTTCTAGCTTCGTTAGGTCCCTTTGCAGGTCTTCACAGTCTTCCGTGGTTCTAACCCTGCTGCAGAGTTTGATGTCATCCGCAAATTTGATAACCTCACATTTCGTCCCCGTCTCCAGATCGTTTATAAATATGTTGAACAGGAGCGGTCTCAACACCGACCCCTGCGGAACTCTGCTCGTGACCCATTGCCAGCGAATGCACAAAAAGAACCTCCACATTTAACTGCAAGGCACAGTGATTACACATTTTTGCCTTCATAATAGGTGTTCCCACTATGGATGTGCAAATATTTTTGGTTCATTTTGAGTTTGAGCAAGCAGATCATAAAGATTCAGCAACACAAGTAATCATGAAGCAATAGCAGTGTAGAGGGCCATAGCAGGAGCAAGGTGGAGCCAAAATTCAGAGGAAGCAGATTTTATTGAAGAACCCAACATGGCTTGTGTTTTGGCTAATGCCTGCATCAGGGATCATGAAAACATAACAGGAGTTCAGAATTCCTTTCATTAGACCCACAGTCAGAGTAATAGCGTATCCAGTACATGGAGCAGTATTTCCTACAGTTCAAATAAACATAGCAGCCTGACTTGTTTCATCTGTGGCCCTCATTTTCAGTATGGGCATTTTTCCTAATGTTTAGACTTTTTCAGTTTGTTTCAATTAAGAAATTTTAACATGTAGCACCTTTTAATGCATGCTAATTGACTTATTACACATAAGTTCATAGGTTAACATCCATTAAATTGATTTAGTGCACACTACATTTTTAAGGTGTCCTTGCAAACTGAACATGTGCTAACACATGCATAGCCCTAATTTCCACATTAGGTGTTAAATATTGCAATTAGCACACACTGACAATTAGTATGGTGTTTTAATATTAACACAGTATCACAATGTTTGCATTAAAAACTATCTTGAATGCCTAATGCTGCTGCGTAAATAGGTTTTCATACCTCTAACACCAAATGAAGGACAATATCTTAATAACCCCACAGTTTGGTTGATATGCAGAATATTAAACTTTCCCATTGGCACACATGCACTGCTAAGTTTCCAAGTTTAATTCAATTTTGATATACCACACATTGTGGAACTTCTAAGCGGTTTACAAATAAGTATAATATCATAATTTTACACTTGCTATTGTGAGCATATATCTTTTGCAATAGTACAACACTTGCTTTCAAAACTACCTCTGAAGCATATGGCTTTTCACATGTTTTATTGTTTCTCATTAGACCAGATGATGCTTCTCTCAAAATCAAATTTTGCTGTGCCACTGTTCCACTTGGCAAATGTTTTATTTATAGATGTGATTTTTTGACATAGCACCACTTTACCTTAGATTCTACAAATTCAAATACCGTCAGAAGCACACTGACGGAGGCTCTGAATTATAGGTATCCCATAGAGACTTCTGCTTTTGGCTCTCTGAGATGAAGTGCCTGCAGCAGCAAAGGTAGTTTGCAACTAACAGTCAGCAGAAGTGTCATAGAACCGTAAAGACAGAGTGGGACGAGGATAGACAAATGGTATGTCCAGTTGTATTGATCATGCTGTAACTGAGGGATACATCTAAAACAGCTATCTCAGCAACAGAGGGGAAGCTGTCTAGCAAAGAGGAGAGTTATATTTTCAAAAGCTGTCAATATTTGAAAAATCTCTGGAGAAACTATGTAGGCCAACCCTAACTTCTGACTTATTGTAGACTGGCATTAAAAATGCTACCTCACTTCGTACTATACAGCCCTACAAGACAAACCAGAATGCATACCCAAGCATTACCGGCAGCAAATACAAAACCTTTCTGGATAGAACTTTTATGTACCAAGCAAACAAACAACAACACTGGTTCGACAACTACATTAATGGAGCAAGACTGACCTATGACGCCTTTAGAAAAGCCATAACAACTGCCTTATTCGACAGAAATATCACCTAAAAAGTATCTACAGAAGCCTCTAATTCAATTTACAATATTTCAAACATGCCCACTCCTGCGTATAAGACAATAATTTATTCTGCATGCTGTATTTCGCTTAACCCTGCATATTGTAACTCGCTGACTGTCCAGCCCTCTTCAATGTAAACCACCTAGAAGTCTCACAACTATGGCGGTATAGAAGAATAAAGTTATTATTATTATTATTATTTGTAGACCATTCTCTTCTGAGAGGGGGGAAAGATGGGTGGTTTCTCCATTCTTCCAATTCAGTTGGAACTAATGCTTGCATCCTTTGCGCCCTGAGCCCTTATTTGTATTCAGAGCAAAAATTTGTCCTGAGGTTTAAGTGCTACAGTTGCAAGTCACATAGGGGTCCTTTTTACTAAAGCACGCTAGCTGTTTTAGCCTGCTAAACGCTAACACGTCCATTATAGTCTACGTACACGTTAGCGTTTAGCGCGCGCTAAAATGGCTAGCGCGCCTTAGTAAAAGGACCCCATAGTCTAGTGCTTGCAATGAAACTCTGTTGTCTCTCTGCAGTCAATCCATATTGTATTCTGCCTTAGGAATAGTCAATTTTATTAATCATAGAGTCAGAAAACTGGTCAGCACTAATACTGTACAACAACCTGAAATAATTGACGGGAAACATTTTAAATGGAATAAATCAATTCAGTAAAATAAGGGGCTCATAATAAGAAAAAAAAAGTCTAAAAAGTGACCTAAATGGGTACTTGGACGATTAAAAAGCCTGATCGTCCAAGTACCCATAATCAAAGCTGGTTTTAGACATATCTAAAACCAGCTTAGGCCTTTCCCCTGCCTCTAAACGCAGACAGAAAAGAGGTGTTTTTAGAGGCGGGGGTGGGCCGACCTACACCTAGGCGTACAACAGATATAAACAAAACTTTAGTAAGGTTGCCTAGTCGGCACTTATACGTTTTGACTTAGACCAAGTCAAAACAGGTATAAGTGCCGAAAAGGGGCCACTGAGCTGATCGCGGCTGGCGCAATCAGTTCAGCATCCCGGTAACCTACCCACCCCCACCGCAACCATCGGGGCAAGAGAGATGCCTCATCTCCCCTGCCGCAATAGCGATACCACCAAGTGCCGCCAAATGCAGCACTTGGGATCGCTAAAGCGGCAGGAGAGATGACCCATCTCTCCTGCACTGATCCACCCCTCCCCCGATCCGATTGGGTCAGGAGAGAGCCCAAGCCCTCCTGGCCCCGCCAACAACAATCGGGGCAAGAGGGAGCCCAAGCCCTCTTGTCCCAGTGGCACCCACCTTCCCCCAACTCGATCGGGGCAGGAGGGATCCCAAGCCCTCCTGCCCAGGCGAACACCCCCACTCCCACTAAGATACGGGCAGGAGGGATCCCAGGCCCTCCTGCCCTCGACGCAATCCCCCAGAATGGCTAGCCTTAGGGCCTGATTGGCCCAGGCGGCTCAAACCCCGCCCATAGGTGGGGCCTGAGGCGCCTGGGCCATCTGGAATCGGCCTGGGCCAATCAGGCCCTAAGGCCAGCCATTCCAGGGATGGCTGGCCTGTCGGATGAACGGGCTTGGCACCCGACCTTGCGACCAATGATTTTTAGGGTACAGGGAGGGGGATTTGGGGTGGGGGAATCGAGGGGTTGGCGGGGGTCGATCGGGTGTTCGGGGGAGGGGTTGTGGGGGGGGTTGCGTCGAGGGCAGGAGGGCCTGGGATCCCTCCTGCCCGTATCTTAGTGGGAGTGGGGAGGTTTGCCTGGTCAGGAGGGCTTGGGATCCCTCCTGCCCAATCTTGATTGGCAGGTGGGGGTGCCGCCAGGCAGGAGGGCTTGGGATCCCTCCTGCCTGATCGTGATCGGCAGGTGGGAGGGTGGGGGTGCCGCGGGGCAAGATGGCTTGGGCTCACTCTTGCCCCAATCGAGTCGGGGGAAGGTGGGTGCCGCAGGCCAGGAGGGCTTGTGCTCCCTCCTGTCCGGATCGTTGTAGGGGGGAGGGGATTCTGTAACCGATGTTGTTTTTGATAGACACCGGTTACAGAATCCAGCTTTTAGGCGAAGGACTGGCTCCTCCTTCGCATAAAAGCCCTTGTTTTGGGCATTTGGGACTTAGGCTTTTTTAAGGTTGATTATATCAGTGGTTCCCAACCCTGTCCTGGAGGAACACCAGGCCAATTGGGTTTTCAGGCTAGCCCTAATGAATATGCATGAAGCAAATTTGCATGCCTATCACTTCCATCATATGCAAATCTCTCTCATGCATATTCATTAGGGCTAGCCTGAAAACCCGATTGGCCTGGTGTTCCTCCAGGACAGGGTTGGGAATCACTGGATTATATGGTGTAAGTTTAGACGTAGTGGTGGTCTGGGCGTTTAAACAGCTGAACATAGAGGCAGGCCATTATCAAAAAAAACCTCCTTTTGGACGTTTTTCTGATAATGGACATTTTCCCTGCTTCTGCTTTCAACGTTTAAAGCCTTAGGCCAAAAGGGGACTTAAGATGTTTTTTTTTTAAATTATGCCCCTCCAGGTCTTTTAAAGCAGTGGATTTCCACAAGCCATCTCAATAATGGCCTATGGACTTCTCTTTTAGGAAATTATCCAACATTCTTTTAAACCCTGCTAAGCTAATTGATTTTACCACTTTCTCTGGCAACAAATTCCAGAGTTTAATTACACGCTGTGTTTTAAATCCACTTCATAGTAGTTTCATCACATGCCCCCTAGTCCTAGTATTTTTGGAAAGAGTAAACAGGAGATTCACATCTATTCTTTCCATTCTACTCAGTATTTTATAGACTACGATTACGGTATATCACCCCTGAGTTGTCTCTTCTCGAAGATGAAAAGCCCTAACCACTTTAGCCTTTCCTCCAAATGTTGCTGGTAAAAAACAAACTACTATTGATTGTGTTGACCAGCTGTACTTGTAATAATGACTAATGTCATGCTGGGGATCACCTACCTATTAAAAGTTGCCTGGCAGAGCACTGGGTAATTGGGTTTAAGTGATACAGTAGCCTTTAAAACACAAATTTATAAAAAGCTTCAGGCACTGGTTGCCCTGGGATAGTGATGCTGAACCTCATGCCATCTCCTCCACAGTGAATTGTTCAGATAGGCATTGGGGCTTAATGCTGCCACATACTGGAGCAAGAAGATGAAGATTCAGCTTTGGGAACGGACTTTCTATTTTCTGTAGCTTCCCTGGTGCTGCTAGTTGCTGTGCAGATGAAGTCCCCAGCCAAGTATCAATGCCATGCTTTCAATCCAGCATAGAAACTTAGATACATGATGTCACATCCAGTCTGCCCATCCGCAATATTGGTAGCATGAAATATTGCTACACCTTGGGTTTTGGCTAGGTACTAGTGACCTGGATTGGCCACCGTGAGAATGGGCTACTGGGCTTGATGGACCATGGGTCTGCCCCAGTAAGGCTATTCTTATGTTCCTTCTCTCTCCAAGAGATCCCACATGCCTATCACACACTTTCTTGAATTCAGATACAGTCTTTCTCCACCACCTCTACTGGTAGACTGTTCCACGCATCTGTAAAAAATTATTTCCTTAGATTATTCTTGAGCCTATCACCTCTTAACTTCATCCTATGCCCTCTCATTCCAGAGCTTCCTTTCAAATTAGATAGATATTTAAATGTCTCTATTATATCTCCCCTCTCTCGCCTTTCCTCCAAAGTATACATATTGAGATCTTGAAGTCTATCCCCATATGCCTTATGACGAAGACCATTCACCATTTTAGTAGCCTTCCTTTAGACCGACGCCATCTTTTTTATATCTTTTTTAAGGTGTGGTCTCCAAAACTGTATTCTAATTCTAAATGAAATCGCACCAAAGTCTTATATAGGGGCATCAATACTTCCTTTTTCCTACTGACCATACTTTTCCTATACAACCTAGCATCCTTCTAGCTTTCGCCATCACCTTTTCAACCTGTTTGGCCACCTTAAGGTCATCACATACAATCACACCCAAGACCCGCTCTTCTGTTGTGCACATAAGTTCTTCACCTCTTAAACTGTACTGTTCCCTCAGGTTTTTGCAGCTGAAATGCATGACCTTGCATTTCTTAGCATTACAGTTTAGCTGCCAAATTTCAAACCATTCTTCAAGCTTTGCTAGGTCTTTCTTCATGTTATTCACACCATCTGGCGTGTCTACTCTATTGCAGATTTTGGTATCATCCACAAAGAGGCAAATCTTACCTAAAAGCCCTTCAGCAATATCGCTTATAAAAATGTTAAAAAGAACAGGCCCAAGAACAGAACCTTTTGGCATACCACTGGTTTCATCCCTTTCCTCAGAGTGATCTCCATTGACCACTACCCTCTGTTGTCTTCCACCCAACCAGTTCCTGACTTAGCCTGTCATTTTGGGACCCATCCCAAAGGCACTCAGTTTATTTATTAGATGTCTATGTGGAATACTATCAAAGGCTTTGCTAAAATCTAAATATACCACATCTAGTGCACATCGTCTATCCAATTCTCTGGTCACCCAATCAAAGAAATTAATCGGATTTGTCTGACAAGACCTACCTCTAGTGAATCCATGTTGCCTCCACATGTTGCCTCCACAGCATTCCAGATACTTGACCATTCTCTGTTTTAAAAGTGTTTCCATTAATTTGCTTACCACAGAAGTCAGACTTAGCGGCCTGTAATTCCCTATTTCTTCCTTACTACCACTTTTGTGTAGAGGGACCACATCCACCCTTCTCCAGTCTTCCGGTACCACTCCCAACTCTAGAGACTCATTGAAAAGGTAAGTCAGCGGAGCTACCAGAACTTCCCTAAGTCCCTTCAGCACCCTCGGATGTACAACATCCAGCCCCATCGCTTTGTCTATTTTTAATTTAGCTAGCTTCTAACAAACACAGCCCTCCGGAAATTGATCAGGGTCTACCACTACTCCATCCCTATTTGCATGAAATGATGTTATTTCTACAAATTATGCAGCTTCTCCTTGTTTGCCCTAGTGGCCTTTAACAGTATATGCAACCTAAAATGTATCTTCATGCACTTTATTATATGACAACTGATTTGTGTTTTCACAGGATATCTTTTGTCCTTTCTTGGAGACTATTGGTACTGTTTGGTTTTGGATCTGGGAATGAAGGTAGAGCAAAAGATCAAAGACCAGTGGCATCCTTCACACTCTTCATTGTTATACCTGGAGGGCTCTTGGCCCTAAGTATTAACCCATCCATTAGCATGCTGAGAGCTACTTTTTCCAAACCCTTCTCAGCTATGACACTTTCAATATCATGATTCTGCTGGAAATGCTTTACATGAAAATTCATCAGATTTTGAATCAATCAAAAGTTCCTCCATGTACTTCTCAGTAGGAGAAAAGGTATCCCTGTAATTCTGCTCTCTTCAGGGTATGAAGAATGCCACAGCATAATGGCTGAAACATTGGTTCCACTTACTCAGACACGGTAAGTCTCGGATAACTACAACAATCATGGAAGCATAAGAGAACCTGCGTCAATATCTTGGAGATGAAGGGAGAGGAGGAAGACAGGACACATAATTTTTGATGTGGAGTGGAAGAGTAATGGTTAATGCAGTGGTTTGAGAACCTGGGAAACTGGGCTAGATTCCTGGTGCAGCTCCTTGTGACCCTGGAAAGACCCTCATAAGAACATAAAAATTGCCGTACTAGGACAAACCAAAGGTCCATCAAGCCCAGTATCCTATTTCCAACAGTGGCCAACCAAGATCAAAGGTAACTGGCAAGATCCCAAGTAGAAAAACAGATTTTATGCTGCTTATCCTAGGAATAAGCAGTGGATTTCCCCAAGCCATCTCAATAATGGACTAGGAACTTCAATTTTAGGAAGTTATCCAAACCTTTTTTAAACTCTTGTCATGCTAACTGATTTCTCTGGCAACAAATTCCAAAGTTTAATAACACGTTGTGTAAAGAAATATTTTCTCCAGTTTGTTTTAAATCTGCTTACTTAGTAGCTTCACCGTATGCCCCAGATACAAAATTTAAGATTGTGAGCCTTCTAAGAACACAGATAGTGTGGTTGTACCACACCAACAGTGGTATATCAAATTTGTTACCATTTACTCTCCTTTGATCTTCCCAGAAGAACCTAGACAGGCTTTTCCTTCCAAAGAGATTTGCTGCCTGGGAGGAATGCCCAAAATTTAATTACAGTAAGGAAATGTCTTTGCTTACATTGTGGGATGCAACCAAAGTTAAAGTGCAAGAGTATTACCTTTTTATCTTTGCATTGAAAAACAGAAACAAACTAAACTTGATATATTACATACCGAATTAAAGAAGCTTGGGGAGTTGCATAAAAAAAAAAAGATGATGCCATTTTAAGAAGACTCATTATTGTGAAGGGGGAGTTAGAGTGTTGATAGATATGTTTCTTAATCAACTGAATGCAATATATTTAAAGTTTCTAACATGCCTGGTAAATTATTACTGTGGCAGATAAAAAGAGTTAAGAATCAGCCAGAAATTAAAAATGAGTATCATGTAGATATCTACAAGTCTGATCACTGTATTTTTCTAGATTTCAAAGGATCCTCTGTGACTCTCAGTTATCCACTTTGCAAGATGAACTTAAGCAATGGTTGGAGTCAAATGATCTAATTTGGATGCCATTTCTAGAAACTGTAATAGCAGGCCCTTCAAATTAGATGAAATAAGTGGAGTGATTACTGGCCTGAAGAAAGAACAGTAAGGTAATTGTACAGTTCTGCAGGTAAACTATTTGCACTAACAGATGAGAGATTAGCTGCCTCCAAAATTATTAGCAATCTTTAATAAAATTACCATGAAGGGTAAGGTCTCCAACTCCTTCTACAATACTATAATATTAGTGATATTCAAGGAAGAGAAGAATACTTTATGTACTAAGTATGGGTCCATTTCATTATTACATATTGATTATAAGATCTTGTCTGAAATTCTGAGCTCAGAATTGAACAGTATATCACATTCAATCCTGAACAAACAAGATTTAAATACTGATATGGGTCAATATATACTAAGCATTCTGTTAATGATCTTGATGCAGTTATGAACGATGCCTCTAACTATGCCAGTTTATCACATGACATAAAAGATATGGTTTTTGATCAAATTGAACTTATCAAGTTTATGTACTGCCTAAATGTGGCTCAGAAGTAAAAGAGCAGGATTTTCTTTTAATGATTCTGGGGTCATTTTTAAGGTTGCCCACTTTCACCTTTTTTATTTGCCTAACTATAGAGCCCTTTGCCGTTTCACTGTGATATTCAGTTGGTACTGTATGCTAATTTAGAGCTCCTTTTGCAAAGCTACAGCAGTATTAGTTCTGACGCGCACAGAATTCCAAAGAGGGTCAGAGCTAATACCGCTGTAGCCGTCTATATAAAATATCCTAAGACATGCACAATATCTGCCCCATTAAAAAATAAAAAAAGAAAAATGCATCCTCCACTGATGATGGCCTTCCCCAATGAACTGGAACTGCCCCCCTCCCTAAGCGAGAGAAAGTAGGCAGAAGGGATGCCCACTCCTTCCTGCCAATGGATGCTTCTTGAATCCCCCGCCCCCTCGGTACCTTTATCAGAGGGGGTGGGAAGCACAATTACACCAGCTCCAAGGCCTGCCGATCCAAAATGGCATGGCTTTCCTCCTCAGTGAATCATGTTTGGGAGGTTCGGGGAAGCATCTGGTGGCAGGAAGAAGTGGGCATCCCTCCTGCTTTTTGGGGGGAAGGGGGATGGTAAGAGATGGTTCAGGGGGCCTCCATTGGCAGGAGGGAGTAGACATCCATCCTACCAATTTTCTCACGCACGGTGGGGCAACCATCCTGTCGATTTTTGCTGGCATGAGGGGGAGGATCGGGAGAGTAGTCATGGGGGGGCTTTTTTCTTTTTTTTAAAGGGGCAGATATTGTGTATGTGTAACACACACACACACATATAGCATATGTACCCGTTAAAGAAAGAAAAGAAAAAAAAAAAAGGTTTTCTGCTCTGAACAGCTGAGTGGCAGGAGGCTGCTTTAGGGCTTCCCCTGCCTCTCAGCTGTTTGGACTTTCCATGTCAGCTCTGCGCATGTATGAGAGTCGCTCTCACAATGACCAATCCGACAGGATACAGGGATTACAACAAACTTCCTTGTGAATCATTTGCATGCAAAATTTTTAGTGCATCAATAACTCTTTTAGAATTGGCCCAAAATTGGATCAGAGCAGATCCATGCAGTCTTACTGATCTTGTTTAGTGCATCTGGCCCTTGGTGACTACTATGGCAATTGGTAAAAGCCCTCAAGAACCCTTTTGAGCATTAGAGGCTGAGCTGCTCTGCATGGAAGACAGGCTACAAGCAGTCATACATGTACAGCAGACTTTTGTGCATCAGGGCCTGAATGTCTGAACAGTCACAAGTTAATGTGAGTACTATGTGCCAAAGTTGGCTCTCTTGGGCAGGGGTTTACATTATTGTGGACCCCTTGTTGATGGAGTGGTATAACTGCCTCTAGATTTAAGTTGGTGCAAGTGTCACGGTACCTAAATAACTTCACATAACCAAGGGATTCAACAAGAAAAAGAATTGTAAGATTTATTAGATAACAATAGAAGAAGAGCAGGTAAGCTCTTCAAATAGGTAGCAATTGGTACAATTAGATAATACAAGATGTTAATACTATAGGGTAAAATACAGGCAAAAGGATGTTACAGATTACACCTCTGAATTGGCAACAGTTCAATGGCCTGATTAACTTCTCAGCAATCAGTTTAGCACTACTTCAAATACTCAAGTCATAAATGAAGCCTACTGTAGTAAATAAGTGTGCACACAATGTTAGCAGTCTAAGAAAGTCTCTGGAAATGTTGCAGCTGTCTTGCATTGGGTACCATGATCCTCAGTGTCTATGTCCTCACCGGCCCTAGAATCAGCTCGTTGGCTCAGAAACTCTGGATCACCTACTACACTAGCCGACAACAAACCAATAAGGGAAAACTCTAATCTAAAAAAAAAAAAAAAAAGGATCTGACAGAAGAAAGGGGCTAACTAGATGCAAAGAAAAAAAAAAAGAAACTGGGGTTTCCTATCTATCCCTTCCCCCAACAGCAACGGCTTCTGTGCTCACATTCAGGCAGACTCTTCCCATCTGTCCTAGGCTCACTGTAATCACTGGATGACTACCCCCAACCCCCAAAGGCATGCTCTGAAAGAGGTCTCAGCAGGCAGGCTCCAAATACAGTTCTTGAGGGGAGGGCTACAAGCAGTTTCCAGGAGGAGGGGGGAGACTGTTTGGAGCAAACTTGGGCCTTCTTTTCTCCTTCACGCAGGGGTCTCTTTCGTGGCTCTTCTCTCCGCTCCCAGCATCTCACTCTCTGTCTCTCCTGTAGTGCGAGGTTTCTGTGACCAGGTCCACCCCTCTTGTGCAGCTGTCTCTTTAGGCAGCTCTCCTCCTCTCATGCAGGTCCCTCCTCCAGCCCCCTCTTCCAACTAGGCTCTCCCACTTCAGTGTCTCCTAGGGCTCACCTCTTCTAGCATTCTCCCTGCAACTGGTTGGTCTCTCAACAGTTCCCCTCCTGCAGCTATGCTCTGGCCCAGGCTTGTCTGTGTTTCCTCTTCCTCCTCTCAGCCAGCTTCTCCTTCACTCCTTCAGCATGGTTCATCGCTGCCCTGCTTCCTGGTCCCTTCTTCTTCCCAGTCTCCCTTGGGGTTCTTCTCCCTGGTGTCCAATTGGTGCTGACTATTTTTGCTAGTCAGGGATTCTCTGTCTTTCTTCAATTTGCTCAAATTTCACACCAGTCTGAGTGGTTGGCTGTCTGCTTTCTCCTCTCCCACTGGCCCCTCTTCTGGCAGGCCCACCTTGTCCTCTGATTGGCCAATTTCTCCTTCAGCACTGCCTTTTTCTTCTGCTGGGCCTAATGGTTATAGCTGTATGCTGGTGAGAACCAGGTAAACCAAAGTTCGGATCCCACTGATGCATTCTGTGGCCTTAATCTTTCTTTCTCTTTTAAATAATTTATATTCCGCATATTCTACAATTCTATGCGGTTTACAAATTATTCAGGCACTCAAGCATTTTTCCCTAACTGTCCTGGCGGGCTCCCACTCTATCTAATGTACCTGGGGCAATGGGGATTAAGTGACTTGCCCAGGGTCACAAGGAGCAGTGCGGGATTCAAACCCACAACCTCAGGGTGCCGAGGCTGTCGCTCTAACCACTGCACCACACAATCAAGTCATTTAACCTTCCATTGACACCATTGCTAACTTATTCCCCCTATTACAAAACCATGTAAGAGGTTTTTAGCGCCGGCTGGTGTGTTGAATGCTCTATGCTGCGCTGACACTCATAGAGGTCTCATGAGCATCAGAGCAGTGCAGAACATTTAGCACACTAGCCAGCACTAAAAACTTCTTGCGTGGTTTTGTAAAATGGGGGGGAGGGGGGGTTAGATTGTGAGCTTTCTGGGAACTAGGAAATACCTTGTGTAGCTGAATGTAACTTGCCTGGAGCTATTACTGAAAAAGTGTGAGCTAAATCCAGATAAAGAAAACTAGATACGTTTTTATATAAACTAAAGATACTGAATGCATGCACATCTCATGTACACTCATTGTGGGAATCTTGTAAATAATATTGGCCTGCATGTCCTGAAATACTGAATTCAGGTCTATTGAATTATTAGATCAGAAGTCATACAGGTTCTCCTCAACAGAAAGGAACAGGACTAAAAATAGGAAAACACACAGAAAACACAGGAAATATGTAATGTAATGTAATGTAATTTATTTCTTATATACCGCTACATCCGTTAGGTTCTAAGCGGTTTACAGAAAATATACATTAAGATTAGAAATAAGAAAGGTACTTGAAAAATTCCCTTACTGTCCCGAAGGCTCACAATCTAACTAAAGTACCTGGAGGGTAATAGAGAAGTGAAAAGTAGAGTTAGAGGAAAAATAAAAATAAAATAAACATTTTAACAAGACAGCATTGATCTAAATACTTTGGAAGGTAGAAGAGAGGAGAGAAAGGAATAGAAGCAGAAGGGGGAGCCGTTGAATAGTAGAATTCTAGATACTTCCAGTGGCGAACCAAAGAGGGTGCAGGGGGTGGGGAAGCGCTCTGCCCCAGGTGCACGCCCTAAAGGGGTACACAGCCAGCCCACCGGTAAACTTTAAATTGAATCATCGAGGGACCTTTCTGTACCTCCCGGTGGCTTCCAGTCCATCCCCCCTCCAACGTCACTTCCTTGTTCTGGAGCAGAGCTGGCAGCCACGGGGAGGTACAGCAAGATCCCACCCGCCGTGGCGATATTAGCTCAGGAGCTCATAGGAATTCTATGAGCTTCAAAGCTGTGACGCTGTGGCCAGTGCCAAAAACCGCACTACCATTTTGTAAAAAGGGGGAGGGGGTAGTTTGTGATGACATATTCCATACTGGGCGAAGGTGTTTTCTGTGCTCTGTGTGTATGAAAGACACGGTTCTCTGTTAGCATCGACTGTGCAGAATCAATCTACTGGTTTGGCTTGTTTAGTTTTACAATGGGTGTATTGATGTTCTCCTGCTCACTGCAGTATGTAAGAAGTTGGCTTTTCCTTCTTGTGCGATATGTGGATTGTTACTAAAAATCATGTTTTTCATATAGATGAAGGGGGTGTCAACAAATGATGGGCCCCGGATGTCACATATGCTAAGTACTAGCTATAGAAACACAGATGTATTGAAAACCAATGTATGTAAATCAACACTTTCAAATGGTGACTACTAAGTATGTAGGACAGAATAGTAATAAAGTTTTGCAGAAAAATATCTGTGAGACAAGTATCAACTCTAAATATGCTCAAAAAGAAGGAAAAAAGCCTCAGAAAGAGGTCCTCCCACCGCCACAAAGGTGGATATCAAGGTGGTTAGACGGTAACCTCACAGGCAAAACCTTCATTAATATGAGTTATTTGAGCAAAAAACTTGTGCTTCACATGTATAAACTAATAGATAGAGGAAAAACCACTTATCTTAAACTGATCGGCACACCGACGGAGGCCAGCGTTTCACCGACAAGTTGCATCAGGGTGTGACCCAACCGATCAGTCTTAAGAGAGCGGAAACTACCGCTTCAAAAGAGTCCAAAAAAGATGGCTGCCATTCTGTCCTACATACTTAGTAGTCACCATTTGAAAGTGTTGATTTACATATGCTAAGTACGCCACTGGATTCTTCAACCTGTCACCCCTCCAACCTTATCACTGGCTCCTTTCCTTCCTGCCTCTTTTCTCACTTTTCAGTGTTTCCTAATGAATTCCTGCCTATGTTCATATGTTTTGTAATGAAATCTACAGTAGTTTAGTAAATAACTGTGTAATGGTTTTTAAATGAAAAAGTGATAAGAAATCATAAATAAAATAAAAAAAAAATATAAGCCTATAAAATAAATTGAATAAATTGAAAATAAACAATATATTTAGGTTTTGGGGGGGCCAATGACTGGAGCTTGGAGCGATACAAAACTACAGACTACTTCAGTCTATGACAAGACTGCGTAGGCTCCTTTTCTGAGGCTTTTTCCTGAATTTAATCTTTAAATAAATTAGGGTGATGTGCACTTATCTTAGTAAGTGAATGTAGTATAAGAGCTGTTATATTATGTTCATAGGGTTGCCAGATTTTGCTATAGTAAAATCCGGACCCCCTAGAACAGGGGTCTCGAAGTCCCTCCTTGAGGGCCGCAATTCAGTCGGGTTTTTAGGATTTCCCCAATGAATATGCATGAGATCTATGTGCATGCACTGCTTTCAATGCATATTCATTGGGGAAATCCTGAAAACCCGACTGGATTCCAGCCCTCAAAGAGGGACTTTGAGATCCCTGCCCTAGACCCAACCCCAGGCCCACTCAGTTCTACCCAGTCCCGCCCCCAATCCCACCCTAGCCCCGCGCCAGTCCCTCCCCCCCCCCCCCCGGCTTCCTGCTCTCTCTCATTGGGCAGGAGGAAATCCATGCATGCGTGTGACGTCATGGCGTTTCATCCGCTCATGCATGGATTTTCTCCTGCCCGACATGATTTAGAGGAGGCTTTTCAAAACTGGTTTTGAAAAGGCATCCAGACCCCCAGAAATGCCCACAAAATGAGGACATGTCCGGGGAAATCCAGATGTCTGGTAACCCTATATGTTCATGACCTCTGTCTCTCATTCCCTCATCATGCCTGGACTGAGATATGGCTATTGCCTGAGGAGTCTGCCTCTGTGCAGCTTTGTTGTGCAGGATATCATTTCTCCCATATTAGGCTATACTGTCCTCCAGTAGGGTGGAAAAATTGAACCTGTAACTCGATGAAGTTACAGGGAAATACTTTTAAAACCAATAGGAGGAAATATTTTTTTTACTCAGAGAATAATTAAGCTCTGGAACTCGTTGCCAGAGGATGTGGTAAGAACGGATAGCGTAGCTGGTTTTAAGAAAGGTTTGGACAAGTTCCTGGAGGAAAAGTCCATAGTCTGTTATTGAGAAAGACATGGGGGAAACCACTACTTGCCCTGTATCGGTAGCATGGAATGTTGCTACTCTGAGTTTTGGCCAGGTACCAGTGACCTGGATTGGCCACCAAGAGAACGGGCTACTGGGCTCGATGGACCTTTAGTCTGACCGAGTAAGGCTATTCTTATGTTCAATTTCTTTGTGCTTGTGACATAGGGGTTCTTTTACCAAACTATGGTAAAAAGTGTCCTTATTGTGTCCTTATGCAAGTCATTCCCACAGAAAGGCCATTTTTAATGCTAGGGTAAAATTGCCAATTTTTCTATTTTCTATATTAATGGTTCCATGCTCATTTTCCCATTAGCACATGAGCCCCTACCACCACCCATTTTGTAGGCAGTAGGGACTCGCATACTAAACCTGCATCAAACCATCAGGGTAATGTAACAGAAAATTTTTGCTAGCGGAAAAAAGCCGTGTCATAGAAAGTGAATCGAATTGTATTGAATTAAAAAAAACAACAACAATTCAATTAACAAATTTGAATCAAATCAAAAATCTTTTTCCTGACTTGGACAACTCTGTTGGTTAGCGTGAGGCAATGCCCATGAGCTAACTGATTAATGTAGAACACGCCTACTCTCTGCCCCCCAAATAAAATG
This sequence comes from Geotrypetes seraphini, assembly GCF_902459505.1. Lineage (NCBI taxonomy): Eukaryota > Metazoa > Chordata > Amphibia > Gymnophiona > Dermophiidae > Geotrypetes > Geotrypetes seraphini. The sequence continues at coordinate 399,577,146 of NC_047085.1, read as the reverse complement.
TCATTTTTAGCTTGTGGGTAGCGCGTACACATTCAATAGTTACTGCAAGAAGCCCGAGTGTACCTACAGTAAGCAATTTTTTGCTACAATAAGCATGCATTGGTGCTTATAGCAGCTTCATAAAAGCCTCCCTTAAGGCCTTTAATGACTAACTACTAAACATTTTTCCAAATGGGAAAAAGATGTTGGAAAAAGAATGCCCTTATTCATATCTTGCAGAAATCAAAGATAAAAATAGGCACTAAAAAGAATATAGAAGTAGATCAGGAGTATACCCAGTGTATATTCTAGAAGAGAGGTAGGCAATTCTGGTCCTCGAGAGCCACATGCAGGTCAGGTTTTCAGGATATCCACAATAAATATGCATTCTCAATATCCAAAGAAGCTATTGCTCAATTCACAATAGACATTTTAATGATCATATATCGTAAATAAAATATGAAGAAATTAACAATTCACTGCTTACAAAATTTTTCTTTCAAGGAGGCAGTGCATGCAAATCCATCTCATACATATTCATTGAACACTCGCTATTATTAAAACTCTATTAATTTAAATTTCAAATGTTTATTTTTTATATACTTATATAATAAATTATACCATAATATCATATACATATATATAATGCTATATAGATGGTATAATTAGCTCTGTGTTAAGTGGTTGGTATATACATATTCATTATGGATATCCTGAAAACCTGACCTGCCTGTGTATCTTGAGGACCGGAATTGCCTGCCCCTGTAATCTAAATCATTCACTCTCCTAATAATAAGCAGGGAGCCAGCTTGTGTATGTCACTCAACAGCATTTAATCTTGCTTTGGCTTTTAAAAACAAAAGACCTATTACTTGAAATAATTTAGACAATATGGTCAGGCTGTGAGCTACCTTTCTAGCTAAGGAGGAAAAAAAAACAACCCACTTACTGAAGAGAAAGTTCAGCTATGCCAAAGAGCACTTGCCAATGCTGAGACCAGCAGAGCCTAGTCAGCTATCTGTCAAAGAGAAACTGCTGCTGTTGTGAGAACTGGAACTGCAGGCTGAGTAAGAAAGATACTAAGAAAGGAAAAGATGAAGATATGGAAGGGACTGGGTTAACTGAGGTATTGGTAGAAGGGGGGGAGGAAAGGAGCAGAGACACGATAAAAATGAAAAAGCTGGGGGAGGATCATGACAAATGGAGGAGGTGAGGTAGGATATGGACTGTTTGGTGATAGATGAAGTTTCAGAGAGAGAAACTTGAGATGTATGAGATGCAGAGGAGAGGAAAATAGAGGAGGACTTAGACTTAGGTGTCGGCAACATAGTGTTGTGCGTGACAGCAATTTTTGAAGAAACTATCTGATCCTCGGACTTGGGGACTGCTGTTTAGTACCTTGCCCTTCTCTTTCTATCTTTTTAGTAGCCTTCAGAGAACAGGAGGGAAAGGGCTGCATAAGCTGTAGTGTATCCCTTTCATGCTTTTAGCAGAGAACCACAAATAAAAAGGCACAAATGAGAATCAGCAGTGATATCACTACCCCAAAGCACATGTGGGATGCAAAAGAGATGTTTTTATCTTTTTAAACATTTTGGATTGGGGTCAAACCACCCCATTGGAAGTACAAGAGTGGCAAGGCAGCAGAAATAATACAGGTAGCGGCAACAGCATGATTAGAATCTGCCTAGAGAAATATATATATATATATATATATATATATATATATATATATATATATATACAGTAAAACTTTGGATTGCAAGTAACTTGGTTTGCAAGCGTTTTGCAAGACAAGCAAAACATTTTATTAAATTTTAACTTAATATACAAGCAACGTCTTGCAATACAAGTACATACAGTATACACACATCACAACTGAGCCGATGGTTCTTCTCTCTCTGACGCTGCAAGAGTGTAGTGACTGTTCTAAAGAAGCAAAGTCTAGCAATACGAGTACATATAGGGCTCCTTTTACGAAGGTGCACTAGCATTTTTAGTGCACGCACCGGATTAGCACGCGCTCTAGCATGCGCTAGCTGAAAAACTACCGCCTGTTCAAGAGGAGGCAGTAGCGGCTAGCGCGCACGTTAAGGCCCTAACGGCCTTTGTAAAAGGATTCCATAGTATTTTCTATTAAAGTTTTTGGGTTGTGGAACAAATCATCTGAGGTTCCATTATTTCCTATGGGGAAATTTGCTTTGATATACGAGTGCTTTGGATTACAAGCATGCTTCTGGAACGAATTATGCTCACAGACCAAGGTTTTACTGTATATATATCTAACACTTAAATATCTCTAACGCTGCATGTCTACACTCCCCTACCTTTGATCAGCATACCGATCCCCATAATTGCTCCCTTTAGTATAATCTCTTCATCAACAATCCCCCCTTCTCCATAACAGAATCCTGACCAACACCGTCTCCCATGAAGGACACCACCTGACCTTCCTACCAACCCCCTGCACCTACTGGGGAGTACACCTAGTAGTTTAGAAGTGAGATAGGAGAGATCCCAGTACCATTTCAACCTGTTGCTGCCCAATGGTGACTGTGACAAGACGCATACTCCTTATTTCATAACAAAAAGGAAAATGCAACCCCACGTATAACAATTAAAAAAACAAGAAAAAGTGGGGAAAGGACACAGTGCATCAGCCACAAGGGCAATCAATTTATTAAAAACTTATAAACAGCTAAAACATATGTAAGAAATAATGCAAGTCTATCAGAGAGTCTTTAATCCTTTTGTGCTGGACCCCACTACAGTCTGTGTTTCGGCTTTTAAGAAAAAGCCTTCCTCAGGGGTGAGCTTGTAAAATCCAGTAGATGGCGCCAATGTACTTGCAAAAACTAAAGAGGAATTCTCTCAGTTAATATCTGAAAGCTTGCCGAACAACGTTGTGCTCAGTCTCAAAGCACTGCGAGCAATTGCATCTGCGGGATATGGATGAGGTTACAATTGTCAGTTTTGGTTAGTAGCCCCCCCCCCAATGTATGGTGGTAGGGGTTAAGTGAAATGCGCACTGACAGACGCCAGGTCCCAGGTTCAGTTCCCTCACAGATGACTCACCAGGAAGTAGAATAAAGAAAGCACAGCCATAGGTGATTATATAAAGAATATATTCTAGAAATAGGCTTACAAAAAAATCAATATTTATAAGCATTACAATTAAGCAGAGAGCATTACACTTAAGCAGAGAGCAAAGCAGTCTCGCTGCCTTACAGAGTCCAGAAGGAAGCGTGAAGTTTCAGGGAAAGGCAGAGAGGGAGAGAAAAGGGGGATGGTCTAAGCTTCGTGTTCCATAGATAAGGGAATGATAGACAGAGAAAGAGAGGGAGAGTTGAGACCCCTCTCCTCCACAGATTGATAGATAGATTGATAGATCCATAGAAAGAGAGATAGATTGATAGAGTAGAGAGCAGGCTTTTATACCTTGGAATCTTATTCTGAATAAAGAAAATATTGTATGTCCCAGTATCTTTCTGTTTAGAATTTGTAAACTGTTTGAAACAATGGTTAATGTAATTGCTAAGGAGGGTGTGATATCTGCAAGCATGGTGATGGGATTAGCCTCTGGCTTCTTTGTCCCATTCAAGCAGGCCATTGTCCTAAGCACCCTCTTAATCAGACATTAACACCTTTTAGCTAGTCATGATTCAATCAGGGCTACTTGAAACTTAAAATATATCAATCAGGGCTACTTAAAACAGTTTCCCTGCACACAGAGTCTATCTGCATTCCCATGCCAGAGTCAGATTGATATAATTTCCCAGAGGCCTCGCTGACATACGTAATGCCAACTAAAAATGCTGAATGGTAGTGATAGCTAGGCTGACAACAATCAAAGCAGTTTACATATTATTTAATCTAATCTAATTCTTAGGGCTCCTTTTACTAAGATGCGTTAGGGACTTAACGTGCAGAATAGCACGCGCTAAATTGCCACGCACGCTAGACCTTAACTCCAGCATTGAGCTGGCATTATTCTAGAAACATACCGTGCGGTTTAGCGCGTGGTAATTTTGTGCGTGTGCTAAAAAGGCTAGCGCACCTTAGTAAAAGGAGCCCTTAATCTTATATACCGAATCATCTCCTAAAAATAGGAGCTCGATTCGGTTTACATCAGGGGTGTCCAACCTGTGGCCCGAGGGCCTAATACAGCCCCGTGAAGTAATTTGTGCAGCCCCAGTTGAGGGCAATGCAGTGTTTTCCTCTGCTGCCCCTGGGTGTTTACCGTCTTGCCGGCTCCCTCCTCTGTCTTGCTGCAGCATTTGCGCATTTGTGCGTCCCCAGAAACATTTTTTTCGGCCAATGCGGCCCAGGGAAGCCAAAAGGTTGAACACCCCTGGTTTACATAATTAGATACTTGGCTAAACCACAAGTCAATATAAACCCAAGTTGGGTGCTATGGAGAGGTACTAGGGATCTCAAGCGCTCACAGCTATAAGCTTGATATATGTTTCAAGCTAATAACCACAAAATGAGCTATCATTGGTCCCATATATTCTCCTTTTTAATTGATTTCAATTTTTTCTTTCAATTCTTTTCAAATATTTATATTTTCAATATTTTCAATGTTTTAAATACTTTAATGGTCTTATTTTATATAATGATCTTCATTTGTTAAGCGATACTCTCCCACTATAAAATATAATCATGAAGTATTTAGCTTCACCAAATGTGCTTGACAACGGAAGATCTCCGTTTCGCTCATATTACATTCAGAAGAGCTTCATCAGGGAAAACGCCAACAATAGCACTGTTTGTACCATCGGCACTATATAGTCAAATTGATCAAAATAGTGAGGAGGCTACAAATTTCAAAGACACAAAATAACTAGTGTGTCGACGGAGCATGGTCATATGCAACGTGCAAATGGGATGGCACTCGGCTGCGTGGACTCAGACAGAGGCTCTCCAACACGCGGAAGGCACCCGGGGTGGAAGGCTGGCCGGCGGACGGAAGAGGAATCCCCCTGAAGCGGCGCTTCCTGCAGCTGTAAGTGCTCGTTTATCGGGGCGGTGCTCAGTTTACGAGACAAAAGTTTGCTGAGTGTTTTGCTCGTCTTGCAAAACACTTGCAAACCGCGTTACCCGCAAACCGAGGTTCCACTGTACTTATTTTGTATTTGAAGCAATGGAGGGTTAAGTCATTTGCCCAGAATTATAAGGAGCTGCAGTGAGAAGGAAGGGAGGGGAGTGTGTGTCACTGTGGTAAGAGCTACAGCCTCAGCACCCTGAGGTTGTGGGTTCAAATCCTGTGCTGCTCCTTGTGACCCTATGCAAGCCACTTACCCCCTCTTCTATTGAACTGCGCTAGCAGTTTTTATCGCAGAGAGCCGCGCTGAATGACCTGCACTGCTCCCGACGCTCATAGGAACTCTATGAGCATCGGGAGCAGTGCGGGCCATTCAGCGTGGCTCTCTGCGTTAGAAACTGCTAGCGCAGTTTAATAGAAGAGGCCCTTAATTTCCCATTGCCCCAGGTACATTAGACAGAGTGTGAACCCACTGGAACAGATAGGGGGAAAAATGCTTGAGTACCTGAATGTAAACCATGTTATGCTATAAGTGGTATATAAATGCTTAAATAAAAGAAGTAAAAAATTGTTTTTATTGAACCCAGTTCCCTCTGGTTCTCAGGCAGCTATACTATTCATCAGGCTACTCCTTGGTGGGCTTCTTTCCCCTCACAAGTACAGCTTTTATATAAAGAATTTGGTTCCGGTATGAAAAAATGGGGACAAAGTGCATATTTTGGAGCTGCTCTGAATATGCATGTTATTAAAATGTAATATCTGTCAAAATTTGCATAGTTCCAGTATAGGCTATGGATAATTGTTTCATTATCTGCTTTTTAAGGAGATGATAAACAGAGAATTCCATTTTTCTCCATTTATATTCTGACAGACTTAGCAGGTGCTGGAACAAAGCCCTTCATAGACAGACAAAATAAAAATAAGAAAATAAAAAATAAAAAAAACCTGAGTGGAGGATATAAGAAAAGGAAGAGAAGGGTTAGAGAGAGAGTACCTGAGGTAATGGTGTTTTTCTGGTGTTTATTCAATAAACAGCTTTTTCAACCCTCCTTTTACAAAATCATAGTGTGGTTTTTAGCGCCAGCTGCAGCGGTAACAGCTCCGATGCTCAGAAAATTCCTATGAGCATCGGAGCTGTTACCGCCGCAGCTGGTGCTAAAAACCGTGCTACGGATTTGTAAAAGGGTGTGGGGTAATTTTTGTGCATTGGGGTGTTTCAATTAAAATGTAAAAATCTGTACAGGCACTCCCCGAGTTACAGATGCCTGACTTAAGTACAACTCGTCAGCTAAGAATGCAGTTACGGCTTCATTTGATTTCACTATGCAGTATTTCCAGTGGCATAGACTCCTACAGTTCTCCTGTAGCAGATTCAGGAATGATGCATGGCCACATTAAGAACAGTGTGTGGTTGTGCATGCTGTACCTTAGAGGGAACACTGGACTAGGGACAGTTGGCCCTTTTGTCAGCTGGGAACAGAGGAAAGCAGCAAGAATCTTAAAATCTACAAGTTCTGAGTTATATACAGTCCGACTTAAGAACAGCTTTAAAAACGTAACTCGTTCTTAACCTGGGGTCTGCCTGTAGTCTTAATTTTAAATGCTGTAGCATAGATCTAAAATATTTCCAAATTTATTGTTAATTGAAAGCATATGAAAAAGTACCAAAAGCTAATGCATATCTAACACAGCATAAAATGGTGTACCACAGGAAGTGCTGTTCGTCCATAGTCTGTCTTCTGCCGATCAAACAACAATTATAATCCACTGAATTTCATAGCAATTCATCTTTTTAAAGTGCAGTTCATCAGGCTACATTCAACAAACTCAACAAGAGTCCTTGCAAGTCCTTGTTTCGCTAAGCTGTGTCAGGAGAAACCTCTCTCTCACTTCAGATTGCATAGAGTGGGGTAATGGCTCCGTTGAAAAGTACGCCAAAACCTCTGATGTCATCATGGCGTGAAATTCAAAGAAACCCATCCTTTCAGAAGATGGAGATATTTAAAGTGAAACAGCCTTCAAAGGTTTCACCTCAGCACCATAGAACAAAAAACAAAACAAAAATCAAAAACAGCAAGTCTAAAACAAAAAACAAATATACAAAAAAGCCAATAAAAAGAAGACCATTATAAGTTTTCTTAACAGTTATAATATATAAAATGATGATTTCGCCTGTAGTTTGCTACCAAATGAGCATGTTGCCGATATACTTTAAGGGGTCCTTCTATAAAAAATTGAATGGTATTCTCAGGAAATTTATTTGGCTGGGTAAAACTGTTCATATTGCTTTAGTATCCGTACAAAACTAATTGCGGAGGTTGGAGTAAATTTTCCCAATTTTTATCAATACCATCAAGCTTTCATAATGCGTCAGGGTATGTATTGGATCCTTCCTGAGGTCTTGGAGCAACTTCCGGATTGGCTCTATTTAGAATGGCAACTCCTGTCTCCATTGAGATTGTGTCATACGTTAAGTATCAAGTTACCTAGGTTGTATAAGGACAATAGAATTTTATTATCTGCATGGAAGACATTAAAATTTATTAATAACATAATACCTATTCCAATTCATCAATCCACGTCAGTTCTTATGGTTAAACTCCAAGACTCAAATTGGCGAGTCTAAGATCCTCTGGAAGTACTGGCTGCAGGCGGGCATATGCACCTTGAATGATGTGTTATCAGACGGGAAGATGCTTGACTTTTCACGAATGCAACAATCATTTGGTATTTCAAAGTCTCAAGCATTTAAGTGGTTGCAGTTGAAGCAGCCAATTCAGAAGGGGTTCCCTGATTGGCTTAATTTAAAAACTCAGTATAGCTTGCCGGGCCTGTGTTTCCAGACAGATTTTCTAGGGCATCAGGCAGCCAAGTGGTATAAATTAATATCCGAGCATCTGAATAAAAACCCATAAACTAGTCTAAGAGACATTTGGAGCATTGAGACAAAGCAGCAAATTTCTGCTACACAATGGCCACGAATTTGGACTTGGAGGATGAAATGCACAGCATCAACACCTATTAGACAAACTTGATTATTTTTGTTATATATAATTTTCCGGACCCCTGTTAGACTACAAAAGGTAGATAGTTCTAAGTCTAATAGATGCTGGCATTGTCATCTGGATATAGGGACATTGGATCATCTGCTCTTCTTTTGTCCCCTGATACTTAAATTTTGGTAATCCATTTGGAATCAAATTAATACAATACTGGAGGTCCCAATGGCATTGACGTATGATGCAGTATTGTTTGGTATGTTATTAATGCCTAAGAGTCCGTTAACTCCTAACAGTAATAAATTATTTCTCATTATGACAGGAGTTGCCATACAACTTATCATGAAGAATTGTAAAAACTGGGACCGGTTAAACTATTGCTTCTGGTGGGAAACCTTATGACAAACCTATAGGTTTGAATGTATAAATTCCATGCATATGGGACACTATAAGAAGTTCAGGGAAATTTGGGACCCATTACCAAAATTTTGCAAGGAGTGAATATTAGTCTTACCCTTGATTTCTGAAAGAAAGTTATACACATCCAGGATGGTTGGGTGGGAGGGGGGAAAATATGTACTTATCTTGTCATATGATTGTAATTTTATATGCCCTGATCATTTGTATTATCCTTTGATCTGTATGACTGTTTTAACACTCTCGGGAAGGGTAGGAGGGGAGGGGGATATGTACGTACAATAATATTTGATGAATTTGAGTGCTGTTTATACTGTTAACAGTATGATAATATGTTGCACTTTATCTTGGCTTTAAAAACAAATAAAGAGTTAACAAAAAAAAACAAAAACCCAGTCGTAATATATAAGAATAAAGTCTCGTATTATCCTTACCTTCTCTCTGAGGGAATGGCACCTCAATATCTCATTTAAAGAAAGCCTTCCACTCAATGGTCATATTCAGACCATCTGGCTCCATAGTTTGCAATTCAAAGTTTAGCCTTGTCTGCGGAGCTATTTTTTCACATCACCCCCCCCCCCCCCCTTTTCCGGCTCGATATCAAAAGCTGTTTTAACACTGTACACCTAAGATTATCAAAATTATGATGATACTGTGTACAGTGTTTAACCAGAAGTGCCTATATATAATTATTACACCAGCAGTATCTATGTTTGATCATCCTTGTACAGAATGAGCGTGATGTCTGACCTATATAAATCTTGTCACACGGGCATTTAATCAAATAGATCACACATTTTGAAGTACAAGTTGTTACTCTTGTAAGTCTTCTTTGCCACTTCCCATGATCCCACTGCACATTTATGCCTTCAATCATCATTTCAATTACCACATTTTTGGAACCCCCTGTCCTCCACTCTCTCTCTGGGGATCTAAACATCTGCCTTTCACAACCTATCTGTGAGGTTACCATTCCTAGCAAAGGACACCATGCATTGGTATTAAGCTTTTCATGACTGGAAAAAAATTTGTAGCTGAGAAAGTAAGGAATAAGAGGTAGCTTTCATAAACTACAAAAGATCACAGAAAGAGGAAGACAGGCAAAAATATCTGGAAAAGTTAAGAGAGACTGGTCGTGTAGTCAGGAAAACAAAGATGTAAATGGAAGAAAAATAGCTGAAAAGGTAAAATGGGGAGAAATATTAGTCATAAGAAGAAGTGCAAAAGTGGCATTGTGAGATTCAAAGGTGAAGGGGAAGAATATGTAGAAGCTGATAAAGAAAAGGCTGAATTGCTTAACAAATATTTCTGTTCTGTATTCATGGCTGAAGTGCTGGGATTGGGACCACAGAAGACAAACATGAATAAGGATGGAGGAATGGTAGATCCTGATCAATTTTCAGAGGATTGTGTTCATGATGAGCTACCTAAAATAAAAGTAGACAAAGCCATGGGGCTTGGGTGTAATTGTATGTAATGACCTTAAGGTGACCAAACAGGTTGTGGGGAGATTGAATGGGGAGTGTGCTTGTGGTTTGTCTGATTGATTGTCTGGTTTGTGTAGTGTGTATGTTGCCCCTCGAGCTGGGGGCTGCTGGGGATAGGTATTACAACTTGGAAAAATTATAGGGCCAACGAGGGGAATGGGATGACCTTGCGGTTGGATCGTCCTGAGAGGGAGACTTTGAGCCTTGTGACTCTCTCTTTTTCTTCTTTTTTGCATAGTGAGTCTGCTGTGTTCAGTGAGCCCACACTCTTTTGGCTCTGCCCCAGTTCTCCTTTAGGAATATAATCGGTGGGTGGAATTGGGCTCCTCCCCATATTTGTTTATGTATTACTGGTACTATTACTTCTGTTTGTGTCATGCCTGTTTCTCTTGTTGACTCTTTAATAAAAATGATATTAATTAAAAAAGAAAAGAAAAGGTGATGGCAAAAGCTAGAAGGATGCTAGGTTGCATAGGAAGAGGTTTGGCCAGTAGGAAAAAGGAGGTATTGATGCCTTGTATAAGACTCTGGTGAGATCTCATTTAGAATATTGTGTAAAATTATGAAGACCGTACTAAGGGCATCTTTAGAAGTTATCATATGCTAACGCGGTTCTGCACATTAATATGCTTAGTGCCCTTTGATGAATTCTCCCCTATGGACAAATGGAGACAGAGGTCAAGTGTAGGATAGTGGTAATAGATGAGGATGGTCAGAGTAAAAAATTTTGGGGTATGTAGAAAGTATTGAGAGTTGTAGCAAGCACAGTGATTTTTGAGTGTACAGGTTGTTTAGTGATATAGCAAAAAAACAAAATTAAAGAGAATAGTGAAGGGCAACTGTAAAAAAAGAAGGTGGGACAGGAAAATAGAGGTGAAACAGTAGAAGAAGACAACCAAACAGCTTTTGCAATGCAGATCAAGATATTAAAATGAAGGCAGAAAGGAATGTGGGACATATATGTGGAAAAATATTATAGAAGAGATTAAGAACAAAATAAAACTTAATAGACTTGAAGAGAAGAGGGTATAAAAGGCAATGAGGTCAGTAAAGAATAGGGATGAGCACCCATAATTTTTTTGTTTTTATGGGTTTTTTATTGGGTGGAAATGAATGTCGTTAAGATTGCCCTGCTATCACACATATTACACACATGTGTCTAGTAGTCATATAGGCATAGTTTGCACTTTACAGTGAACATGATTTAAAACAACTGTCTATCCCTAGTAAAGAAAGAACAGGAAGTGGTTAGGTATGGGAAGAAAAGAAAGAAGACAACTAGAGAAAGGAAATGATAAATGGGTGACACAAGAGGAGTGAAGAAGGTTAACAAGGAGCAAGAAGGATAGGAAACAGAGAGTGGGGGTAAATGGACAATACTCGGACTGGAAAAGCGTCACGTGTGAAGTGCCTCAGGGTTCGGTGCTTAGATCCGTGTTCTTCAACATATTTATAAACGACCTGGAAACTGGTATGACGAGTGAGGTGATTAAATTTGCAGACGATATGAAGTTATTCAGAGTAGTGAAGACGCAGGAGGATTGCGAAGACCTGCAATGTGACATAAATACACTTGAGAAATGGGCCGCAACATGGCAAATGAGGTTTAATGTGGATAAGTGTAAGGTGATGCATGTCGGTAACAAAAATCTTATATACGAATACAGGATGTCCGGTGCAGTACTTGGAGAGACCCCCCAGGAAAGAGACTTGGGTGTACTGATCGACAAGTCAATGAAGTTGTCCGTGCAGTGTGCGGTGGCGGCAAAAAGGGTGAACAGAATGCTAGGAAAGATTAAGAAAGGGATCAAGAACAGATCGGAGAAGGTTATCATGCCACTGTACTGGGCCATGGTACACCCTCACATGGAATACTGCGTCCAGCACTGGTCGCTGTACATGAAGAAGGACACAGTACTACTCAAAAGAGTCCAGAGAAGAGCGACTAAAATGGTTAAGAGGCTGGAGGAGTTGCCTTACAGTGAGAGATTAGAGAAACTGTGACTCTTCTCCCTTGAAAAGAGGAAACTAAGAGGGGACATGATCGAAACATTCAAGATAATGAAGGGAATAGACTTAGTAGATAAAGACAGGTTGTTCACCCTCTCCAAGGTAGGGAGAATGAGAGGGCACTCTCTAAAGTTAAAAGGGGTTAGATTATTACAAACGTAAGGAAATACTTCACCCAGAGAGTGGTGTAAAACTGGAATGCTCTTCCGGAGGATGTTATAGGGGAAAACACCCTCCAGGGATTCAAGACAAAGTTAGACAAGTTCCTGCTGAACCAGAACGTACACAGGTAAGGCTAGTCTTAGTTAGGGCACTGGCCTTTGACCTAAGGGCCGCCGCATGAGCGGACTACTGGGCACGATGGACCATTGGTCTGACCCAGCAGCGGCAATTCATATGTTCTTATGTTAATTTCAGAGGAGAGAAAAGTAAAGAGATGAAATCAGTGGAAGGAAAAGATAAGCAAAGAAACATAATTCAGATAATTTAATATGAGTGGATATAGATGGCAGAAACAAACAGATGAACATATTTACGCTTCTGAAGGCATTAGTTTGTGAAATGTATCAAATGACTGAGTCTAGTTCAGGCTTATCACTGTGTACAGTTTATAAAGCTTTTTAATTAATTAAGAAATAAAGCAATCATATTAAAAGATAATCCATTGGGCACATTTAAGCTTTCTGGGCTTGATACTGCCAAATTCTTGAGCTATATATATATATGGCCACATCAGGAGTTATTTGGCATATGGCATTAATTCCTATGCTGCAGAAAAGAAATTCAGGCTGTCTGTCCTGTGGCAATTTACTGTTCCTAGGCAGTTATAGATATTCCATATATGGTCATATTGTCACCTCTTGGTGCAACCTAAAAATCTATTCTGAAAATATCCCAGGATTCTCAGGACAACTAGCTACATTTCTCCAGAATAAACGTTTGCTTTTTCTCAGTCAAAAGTAAATCCATTTGACTGTGGTCTGCAGCTTACAGTTTCATTATAGTCAGTAGATGACATTTATGCAGCTTTCACTTCATCTTGTGACCTTACACAGGTCTTCAGCACCAAGGAGCCAATGTTTCTGTTAGTGTCTCCCCCCCCCCCCCACACACACACACTTATCTCTATCCTCCTCTTTCCCTCAAACTCCCTCAAAACACTCTGCAGCACCCCCAATCCCATTTGACAGCAGGGACGATAGGCCTAATAAGAAAAGCCCCCAATACAACATTCCATTCTCTCCACCCCAAGGACAGCAAGGAGCTTCCAACACAATACTCCAACTTTCACCAAAAATGACAGAGAGCTCAGCAACCCCCTGCACAGCACCACTATACAAAGGAATTATGAGGGCTCAATGATCCAAACACATCACTTTTACACAAGGGCTCAACAGTTCCAAAATAAATCCTCCTTATATTATTTTGCTTCACTTCTGCTCCCAAAAGTATGCCCCTTGCCTCTTCCCCCATCAGTTTGACCCTCAACACACTCTCTTCTCCCCTACCTGTCTCTGCCTAGCACCAGTATCCCTGCTGCTTCCCTTTCTCTTGCCACCATTCATCCCCCCACCCCGGGTTGTATTTCTAGAAAGGAAAAAGAACATTTGAAAATGTATTCCTCCTTTCCAAACAATGCACATGGCAACTTTCAGCATTTTTAGAATTATGCTCCAATAATCCCCTGCTCTAAAATAAAAAACGTATTCTATATTGGCATATGCTGACTTTCTTTCTTCCTGTCCATATACTCTGCTTCTTGCTCTAGCAACAATTCCGCCCACTCCCACCCCTTTTTTTGCCTCTAGCCTCCCCCCATAAATGCAGATTTGGAATTTTAATCCTCCATTTTAAGGAATGCTCAAAGCAGCTTACAATTTTTTTTTTTTTTTTTTTAGAATTCAGTCCCACAGACTGCCATCCTAAACAAATCTGGTAATATTAAACTCGCATATCAATAACACTATATCACCAGTGTAACTCATCTTGCTGTAAGCCACGATTCCCTTCACAAATTGTGGGATATAAGAAGTTGTATTGTATTGTACCTAGATCTCATTCAGTTATTGGGGAAATCCTTAAAATTCAACTGGGTTGCAGCCCAGAGATCCAAGGTTGCCCACCCCTGGTTTAGAGCACTACAGTACTGGACTGGTTAGATTTCAATGAAGAGTTACCAAGGTAAATATTCAGGAAAACATAGAGGCTTGTTAATACTGAAATAAAGAGGTAGAAAACATATGTATTACCATGATTCTTCGATAAGTCATTTTGTTAAAATACCCAACATGGTCACTGGGGGCAAAAGGTGGTGACATCTAATGACCATCATTATACAGTATGGGGCTCATAATCAAAAGAGAAAATCGTCCAAAAACCGACCTAAGTCGGCACTTGGACAGACATTGTCCAAATACGTCCAATTGCCGATAATAAAACCGAGTTTTGGACGTATTTCTAAATGACCTAAGCCTTCATAGTGCCGCTGAACGGGGCGTTTTGGGAGGAGTGTCGAGGGCAGGAGTTGGGCGGGACATGGGCCGGCCTAGAGTTAGTTGTACAGCATGTATAACTAAAAGTTATACAGCCCTTGATCAACGAACTTGGACGTTGTAACTTAGACCATGTAAAACATGGTCTAAGTCACAAAAACCCACCTAAAGTCACCAGATAAGCACTGCAAACACATAAAACAGACCCCCACACACACTACCCCAGTGATCACCGACCCCCCCCACCCCCATAAAAATATTAATCACATCTTTAAAATTCAGCCTCTAGACCATCATCACTTGGCAGCCTGGCATAGGAAAGCCTAGTCGTCCAGCACAGAAGCGGCTTAAGCCATCTTGGGAGTAGGTTAGGGACCCATGGATAGGAGGACCCATGCCCATAAGCCCCTGTAATCACTGCATTGATACTTAAACATGTGCACTCCCCTATATACCCCCACAACCCATATAAGTGGCTCCTGCAGCCATAAAGGCTATTAGGGTGGTAGATAAGTGGGTCTAGGGGATTCTGGAGGTGATTTGAGGGGCTCACCATGACCTATAAGAGAGCTGTAGTGAGGAGAAGACATGGCACCCTTTTTGTGACGTTCACAGCAGTGCCCTGTAAGGTACCCCACCATTTAGGTGCCATGTCTGAGTGTTCAGTCCATCGATGAACGTGGAACACTTGTGTATATTTTATAATGTATTTAAAACAGAGGAAAAAGGACCTCAAAAAACCCCTAGATCACAATCAATAAAGTTATGAACAATCGGGGTTAGGTTTTCATCACTGGTCCAAAAACTCTGTGTAAATCTTTTAAATATTTTTATCTTAATTTTTTCTTTTTATAAATTTTTTAATGCAATAAAATCATGAATAATGTATGTGAATATATTCTCTATATCACTTGAAGAGCAAGTATAAGTTTAAAGCCGGCAGATTAATTTAAGGCTTTCTATGATGTAAAATAAATCAGGCACTTATCTCAATTGCCCCAGATTAATTTAAGGCTTTCTATGATGTAAAATAAATCAGGCACTTATCTCAATTGCCCAACGGAGGCCCAACCGTTTCGCTCTACGGGCTTCTTCAGGGGTAATGATAAGATACAACTCTGTGCCGGTACTGACTTTGCTCAAAATGTTCTTAAAGAAAAAGAGAAATAGAGAAAATAACATTATAACATTATTTTAACGACAAATAAGGACTATTTATTTAAGCAATATGCTATTATAGTGGCTGCTGGAACTTAACATAGAGTATTATATATATCTCAATAGGACCATAGGCAACAAAAATAAATACTAATGGTGAAGCATACATCATATCACCCATACAACTGCATGTTATTTATTGCTAACTGCATTTAAGATGGCATATATCATCCATATTTAGACAGAACCTAGTAACTATTTCTGTTAATTTTCTAAGTTTTAAAAGTAATCTTGTATAGTTTTGAAAAATACATAACTTGCCTGTGGTTTAGCTGCGCGTTTCCTTACTAACAACAATTTTGTAAACAAAATGGCGCCTGTATTTAAATGGGACGCCAAGACTAACTTAGCCAATCAAATTGTGAAATGACATCAGCAATTGTGGCACTACTTTTGCCTCACAAAATTAAATTATATTGTTGCTAACTCGCCCAAATGTGAACAATATACTTAAAGTATTCAAATGATCTTAGATGGCTTTAAGAAATATATATAGCTTGCCTGTGGTATAGCTGCATGTTCCTTTGCTAGCAACAATTTTGTGATCAAAATGGCGCCCGTATTTAAACAGGACGCCAAGATTTTCTTAGCCAATTGAATTATAGAGTGACGTCATGGTTTGTGACGCTGCATATGACTCATAGAATTAAAAATGAGATATATTTGTTTTAATCAGAACATTGAGACATTGTTGACTTGTTTAAATGATGAATGAAATATTGATACTGAAAAAGAACTTCTAAAATTGAAATGCTGATGCTGACAAAAACGGAAGAACCAAAATCAGAAAAAAGCATGCCATTCAATATGGCTGTTTAAACCAATGGGTTCTAATGAATGTAATCTAGATATCCACAGTTGTTCACGGCGTAAAAGTTGTTTATTTCGATCTCCTCCCCTGATGGACTTGGGAATATGGTCAATGACCCAACATTTGAATTGATGAAATTTATGTTGAAAATCAGAACAGTGAGCAACTAAAGGTGCTTCAGCTCTTATCCTTTTTAGGTTGGAACGATGTTCAGTTAATCTTATCTTAAGACTTCTAATAGTTTTCCCTACATATATTTTGTTGCAGGGACATATAAGGAGATAAACAATGTAGGTACTATTGCAATTGCTGAAAAAATGTGTAGTATAAAGTTTGCTATCAAAAGGATTGGAGAAATGATCAGATTGTAACATGATCTCACAATTTAAACAGTGGCCACATTTATAGTGTCCTTTTAGAATTGGTGTCTTTGATTTGATTGTCTTTAATTCTGATGGACTCAACATCTCTTTGAGATTCCTCCCCCGCGAATATGAACTGCGTAAAGATGTGTTTTTATATATATCCAATGTTTTGATGATTTGCCAATGTTTTTTGATGGTACGAGTAATTCTTGGACTAGCATTGTTGTATTTAGAAACAAAAGTACAAATGCCTTGAGTCTCTTGTTGTTTTGATGAAGGATTAAGTAATAAAGCACGATTGTTGTATTTTGCCCTCCTGTTGGGCGGGACATGGGCCGGCCTAGAGTTAGTTGTACAGCATGTATAACTAAAAGTTATACAGCCCTTGATCAACGAACTTGGACGTTGTAACTTAGACCATGTAAAACATGGTCTAAGTCACAAAAACCCACCTAAAGTCACCAGATAAGCACTGCAAACACATAAAACAGACCCCCACACACACTACCCCAGTGATCACCGACCCCCCCCACCCCCATAAAAATATTAATCACATCTTTAAAATTCAGCCTCTAGACCATCATCACTTGGCAGCCTGGCATAGGAAAGCCTAGTCGTCCAGCACAGAAGCGGCTTAAGCCATCTTGGGGGTAGGTTAGGGACCCATGGATAGGAGGACCCATGCCCATAAGCCCCTGTAATCACTGCATTGATACTTAAACATGTGCACTCCCCTATATACCCCCACAACCCATATAAGTGGCTCCTGCAGCCATAAAGGCTATTAGGGTGGTAGATAAGTGGGTCTAGGGGATTCTGGAGGTGATTTGAGGGGCTCACCATGACCTATAAGAGAGCTGTAGTGAGGAGAAGACATGGCACCCTTTTTGTGACGTTCACAGCAGTGCCCTGTAAGGTACCCCACCATTTAGGTGCCATGTCTGAGTGTTCAGTCCACCACTTTGCAGACCCCTCCCACGTCCAACAGGGCTTGTTCTAGGCGTTTTTGATGGATGAAAATGTGGTATAAAAATGGACAATTTAGCGGCTTGGACGATCAGATCGGCAGGACGTATATTTAGACGATTTCCGAAACAAAATTTTGGACGTATTTTTTGAAAATGTGTCCTAGGCTGTTTTTAACTTTGGACGACTTGCGACTTAGATGAAAACGGACTTAGACATCCCTTTCAATTATGCCCCTCTATTAGTGTTTTCTACTCAGGGTAAACATTCTTCACATTTCGACTTACAATACATCAAGTATAAAAGGTAAAGACGTTCATAGTACTTGGATGATCAAATTTTCTTTAAAGAGCTTCACAGTTTGCTCAAAATGGATTTCTATTTTAAATTCAGCAAGTTAGCATTCAGAGAAATGAAACTAATTATTTCTATGCCTATAGGAGCCTCATGGCATCCATGGTAATGCCTATCAAGCATATTTATGAAACACTAGTTAGCTAAAAGATTTTAAAAAATCTGGAATGAAATTAGATACATATTTTTAACAGTTTCACAAGCTGAAAAAAATAATGGATTTAATTTTCAGTTTTGCTCATTATATTAGTTGTTCTGGACTATATTGTGTCATAAACAGTTCTTGAATACAACTAAAAATAGTAAAGATATCCCATTAAAGTTACCAAAAACAAGCTATGTAAAAATTTGATTATAATTAAACTTAAAGGTTATTAGACCAGAAATCCACTATCTGTTGTAGAAATTGCAAATGGTGGCAAGGGGCCTCAGAGCTCCAGCACATATTCAGCCTCTTTCAGTCTTGTCTCTCTGATGCAACCTCTGAGGTTGGGGGAGGGGGGACAAGACTAATAGACACTGAGCATGCACATGGAATCCATGACCCCGCGTCACCATTGTCTTTATGCCACTGTGACCCCGTGTGGGTAGGAGGCAGAGAAGGAAATATTGCTTGTATCTTAGAGCCTGTCCTGCTCATGTAAATTCCTTTTCATTTCTATCTCGTTGTTAGAATTACATATGTGGTTTGTGTATTATAATGATTTTTAACTTCCTTTTGTTT
Source organism: Geotrypetes seraphini (assembly GCF_902459505.1). Lineage (NCBI taxonomy): Eukaryota > Metazoa > Chordata > Amphibia > Gymnophiona > Dermophiidae > Geotrypetes > Geotrypetes seraphini. The sequence continues at coordinate 399,558,280 of NC_047085.1, read as the reverse complement.
CTACTTTAACATTTTTAAGTTGCAGGCAGTCCTAGGGTTAAGAACAAGTTCCGTTTTTTAAACCGTTCTTAAGTTGAATTTGTATGTAACTCAGATTCTGTACAGTATACAGTCTATAAAAACATTAAAGAACAGTAAACATTAAAAAAACAGTCCTCAAAATAAAGTACTGCAGTTTAAACAGAAAGAAAAGATAGAAAGTTTACACTTACTTTTGTTCTTTATCTGACCCAGTGTTCCCTCTTTACCACCACATCCAACATTTCTCCCTCTCATCTCTCTCTTCTCCATGCATCTGTACCTCATGTCTTTCCCACCATGTCCAATATTTCTCTCTCCCTTCCTTTGCCCAACAATTCTCCTCTTTCTTCATTTCCCTCTCACTCATACAACCATGCCCAACAATTCTCCCTTTCTATTCCCTCCCCCATCTCAGCATCTCTCTCCCTATCTCCCTCACTCTTTCCATTCTTCCATCCTATGTCTCGTTCATACTCCCCACTCTCCCTTCCTCCATTCTGTGTCCCAAGTTCATGCTCCTTCCCTCCCTCCTTCCATCCTTTGTCTGAAGGCTGTGCTCCCTCCCTTCCTTCTGTGTCCCAATGTGATTCTGCTTCTCCCTACCTGTGCCGTGACCCTCTTCCTCCCTTCCGTGTCCCAACATGGCCCTCGTCATCTTTCCCTCCCTCTATGTAGTGTCTTAAATTTGTGCCTCCTCTCTCCTTTCCGCTGGTGTTAAACCTCCTCTGGCCAGCTCCATCCTCCCAGCCGCACTTGTCTTCACAAAGCTGCGGCCGCAGTTCCTTCACACGGCCCGTGGCTGACCCAGAAATCTTGGCAAGAGAGTTAAGAGGAAGATAAGGAAAGCAGAAACCAGAGACTGGGACAAACAGGATTAGAAAGTAAATGGGCAAACAACAAAAGAAGAAAAAATAATTTTATTTTTACATTAGAATAAAGTAGTGTGTATTTGTGTTAATAAACATTAATACTTGTAAATAATGAAAATGGAAATAAGCTGATATCTCTTTATTGGTCTAATCTGAATACATTTGTGACTAATGTTTAAAGTCCTCTTATTAGAACAGGATATCATAACAGCTGTGTACTATCCTGACCTGAGGAAAAAGGTTGTGGCCTCTGAAATCTAATTTAAAAATGTATTTAGTCTAATAAAATGGTATCATATTAGCTAGATTTTGTTTTATTTCTATTTAATTTATAGTGTATGGCAATTCTTATGTTCTTATGGGTGATATGATAGAGGTCTATAAAATACTGAATGGAGTGGAAAGGGTAGATGTGAATCGCTTGTTCACTCTGTCCAAAAATACTAGGACTAGAGGTCATGCAATGAAGCTACTAAGTAGTAGATTTAAAACAGACCAGAGAAAATATTTCTTCACACAATCTGTAATTAAAGTCTGGAATTTGTTGCCGGAAAATGTGGTGAAATCAGTTAGCTTAGTGGGGGTTTAAAAAAGGCTTGGCTAATTTCTTAAAAGATTAGTCCGTAGGCCATTATTGAAATGGCTTGGGGAAATCCACTGCTTATTCCTAGGATAAGCAGCATAAAATCTGTTGGGCATGATAGACCAAAGTTTTTCACAGTAGTTCTTATGTTCTCATGGTGTTTTTTAATGGGATCCCCAAGAGTGCAACTGATGCAGCAGTTGCTGCTAGAACTGGGAACAAGGGCAAATATGAAGAGTTCTGTATTGGCATTACCCCTTCCTACCTCCTGTGGCTGCTGTCTTTTGATCATACTATCAGTTTAGTCAAACATTCTTTAAGTTTCAAATTTATTAAAATTTTGATAAAATGCAAATCAAGATTTCTAAGCGTTTTACAATTTGTATTGAAAAGGGGAAAACAATGAACAAATAAGTACCAACTAAACAATACATCACTAACGTGAGACATTAGGAAAGTGGGAAGAACTACAATTTTAAAAGTAAAGAAGACATGAAGGGTAAACAACAATAGGCAAGTTAGGGGATAAAGATTGTTAGATACTTGGCTGTTTCCAAGTCAATTCAACAGTTATATGCATCTCGGAAGAGGTAGCACTTTAGGTTTCCCTTAAATTTATCTAGATTTTTTTCCGCCCTGATATGAAGTGGCAGGGAATTCCATACTGGAGGGGCCGTAACTGCAAATGAAGTGGCCCGACATGTACTGATGATTTTCAAGGATGGTGTATACAGAAGATGTTGACATGAAGATCTTAAAACTTTTGAAGGTTCATGTGGAATAAGTAACTTGTGGATAAAGGCCGGATCGTTAGTATTTTGGGACTTGAAAGAGAGAATAGCTATTTTATATATAATTTGATGTGGGATTGGTAGCCAATGCACACTTTTTAGCAGAGGAGTAGCATGATCAAATTTCTTCCTGCTAGTAATAATTTTTATGGCAGTATTTTGTATCAGTTGTAGACGGTGAATATTTTTTTGGCATATAACCTTATATAACGCATTGCAGTAGTCAAGTTTGGCTATAATAAGTGAGTGAATTAGAATATTGAGGGATTGGGGGTCCAGAATGCTCACAAGAAATCTAATCATCCTAAGTCTAATGAAACAATTCTTTACTATTGAGCTAATTTGTGTATGGTAGGTCAATTTGCTGTCTATAATTACTGCCAGAATTTTAATAGCATTCATATTGATAATTGAAGTATCATTTATGGTGATGGGAGATGTGAGCTGTAAGTTATCTTTCCATGGAAATAGCAGGCATCTGGTTTTTGATAAGCTAAGTGACAGCATATTTTCGTGAAGCCATTGACTTATTTTATATAATTTAGAATTGAGACTAATATCGTTGGAGCTGGAGGCATCGATAGGGTAGATGATCTGGATGTCATCTGCGTAAGTGTAAGCAGTAAGATCAATAGACTGGCAGAGTGCCAACAGAGGAGCCAAGTCGACATTAAAGAGCAAAGGGGACAATATGGATCCTTGAGGGATACTGAAACTATTTTGGATAGCCGATGATGTGGAGTTATTGAACGAAACAACGGAAGTGAGGTTTGTGAAAGAAGTAAACCAGTCAAGAGATTCTTGCCAAGCTAGCCTTTGAAGCAGGAGTTGGTGATCTACTGTGTCCAATGCTGCTGAAAGATCTAATGAAATGAGGATAACTGATTTGTGCTGATCCAGGAAATATTGTACAGATGTGGTTAAACCTATTAGTGCATGTTCTGTAAAATGATTTTTCTGAAAACCTGTTTGGTTGAGATGGAGAGCTTGAGTTTTGTCAAAATAGTCTGAGATTTGATTAAAAATGATTTTTTTCCGTAACTTTTGCAAGAAACGGTAGAGATTTGTCTATAATTGGAGCAGTCTTGATTACTGCCGCTGTTATTTTTTATCGTGGGGTGTATAATAGAATGTTTCCAAGATGCAGGCATTATTGCTGTGAAAAGACTTTTGTGTATCAGTTTGAGTATAAATGGACCAAAAATTGAAAAATATTTCAGAATAAATGGAGGGATTTAGGATTTAGTGACTGCATGATGTGCAGAATATCATTTAAGGAAGGTAGAGAAAAATGTGAACAAGTTGAGCATAGGTGCTTTGGAATACCGTCCTCCAAACAATAGAAGTTTTGCGATTTGTTTTTAATGTCTTCCTGATTGTGATAATTATTTTTCTTGAAAGAAATTTGCTAATTTTTGAGCTGTATGGTTAGGGGCATTTGTGAAGGTTTGTTTCTATTTAAATTGTGCTAGCTTTTTAAGGATAGAAAATAGGGTGCCAGGTTTTGAAAAGCTGTCCGAACCCCCGGACATATCCTCAAAAGGAGGATATGTCTGGGGAAATCCGGACGTTAAATATTGAAGCAAATTGGGCAGTATAAGAGGCTGTCCTAATTTACCTGGATAGCTATCTGGGTACCTGTATTCAATATAGGCCGGACCCAGATTCCTTCCACCATACGCTGATATAGTGGATATTGGGTACCAGTATCCCAATTTGGTGTGAAGATGAACATCCGGTATCAAATCTGCCTGTGTTGGTCAGAATTTCAAAAATTACTGACTGCCACGGGATAAATATTGCTCAGTTTGTTTCTCCATTATAATATTGCCTTCCACATGCTTTTAAGCATAGGGTCTGCATTGTTGCTAGTAACATCACTCCTTCCAGATACAACTTGAGCAGTTTTTAAAGAACCTGATCCACATTTAGGAAACAGAAGCCTAACCCTAGAGTAGAGAATGACACGGTGACAAAATTCATCACCGTTCCCGTCCCCACGGATAACCGTGGGAAACCATCTTCATGTCATTCTTTAAAGAGAGAGGGAAGAATCAGAGTATGAATGGCCACAACCACTGACCCGCAAGCTTTGCTTTGAAGAATGCTGGTGTAGAAGGATTGAGGTTGAAATAGACACTAGAAAATGACATGGGATTATTTCCCGCGGTTATCCGCGGGGACGGGAACGGTGATAAATTTTGTCACCATGTCATTCTCTACCCTAGAGCACTCAGGAAGGAGGGCAGGGTTCTGGCAGCAGAGAGAAATCCCCCAGAGCAGAGACAGGCTAGGAGGGGATCGGTGGGAAGAGAAGGCACATCCAGAACTGACCCAAGGATTACAAAGATCTAGTAAATGGTTTGCAGCTGTTACCCACAAAATAGGAAGGTACGTTTGTGAGGGTTGCCAGGGACACAAGAGGGCTGCAAAGGACAGAAAGATAAGTTTGCAACTGTATTTATTACTTGAAAGAGCAAGATAAAAATTGTAGCTTCCCTAATTTAAAGTTTGTACTTTGTTCATAACTGTATACTTATTGGTTGAGCTGGTAGGAGACCAAACCTTCTTTTTGATAGCTAGCCATGAGCTTTAAAATAGTGTTTCTCAACCTTTTCAAGCCAAGTACCCCCTAAGTCTAACAAATACCAACCAAGTACTCCCGCCCAAATTCCGCCCCTGACTCTACCCCATAATAATAATATTAATTGTAATGCAATATCTTCAATCCATTTTTCATATATGCACAATATAAACTTTTTAATACATAATGATAACCATAAAATTAAAAAAAAACAAAGCACACAGTATGCAAAGACCAATTTCAAAAATCAGACATAGAATATACCACATTAATAATTAAAAGCTTTTAGGCCAGATATATAGAAAGTTAGGTACTAACCTGGTGACTATTTGTGGCCTGCTGTGCTATTTTTTACTCTTTTTTTCTGGCAGCAGGTCAAAGTTTTCCTAATGGAATTCCACAGAGAAAATGCTGGGAGAGGAGCCCAGAGGCTGCTTTTTCACTAGTCCTGCCAAAATGAGACAGACCCACAGGAAAAGCTTCTGTTTTGTCCAGCAGAACCTTTTCTAGTATCATTACTGGTATAATGTGAGAGGACTTCCACCCCAGGGGTCCATTTTCTGCTTCCCTCCACACACTTCAGAGCTCCATGCCATGACCGTCTCCCTCCCCCAATTTCAGAGCCTGGGACCACATCCTTATCAGGCTCTCTTCCTATCATCTACCAGAACTCCCTCCATCCACCAGCTTTATCCCTTTCCTCTGCCCTCCTCCCCATCTAGTTTTCCCTCTGCTTTACCCCAAGGATCTACCCCCATCTACCAGTTTCTTTCCTCTTCTGCCTTCCTGCCTCATCCCTTTTTCTGTCCCCCAGGGCCGCCATCCCGAGTCTCCCAATCTACAAACCTCTTTACCTTCTTCTCTACTCCAAGGGTTCCCGCCTTGAAAAACCCCTCTCCCAGCCTCTCACTCCCTTCCCCAGGGTCCCTCTCGTCTCAGGCCAAGGACTTTATATTAGGAATTTTAGGCAAAGCCTGCATAGAAACATAGAAGAAACATAGAAAGATGACGGCAGAAAAGGGCCAAGGCCCATCAAGTCTGCCCACTCTATAGACCCTCCCCTTAAGATTAGCCAATGTTTTGCCCTGACCCACGTAGGGGTCCCACATGGGCGTCCCATTTATTCTTAAAATCTGGCATGCTGCTGGCCTCGATTACCTGTACTGGAAGCTTGTTCCATTGATCAATCACTCGCTCCGTGAAGAAATACTTCCTGGTGTCGCCGTGAAATTTCCCGCCCTTGAGTTTGAGCAGGTGCCCCCTTGTGGTTGAGGGGCCTCTGAGAAGGAAAATGTTATCTTCCACTTCTATACGTCCGGTGACGTATTTAAACGTCTCAATCATGTCTCCCCTCTCCCTGCGTTCCTCGAGAGTGTAGAGCTGCAAATTGTTTAGTCTTGCTTCGTACGAGAGACCTTTAAGCCCTGAGACCATTCTGATGGCCATCCTTTGGACCGACTCGACCCTCTGCACGTCTTTGCGGTAATGTGGCTTCCAGAATTGCACGCAGTATTCCAGATGAGGTCTTACCATGGTCCTGTACAATGGCATTATGACAGCAGGCTTTCTGCTGACGAAACTTCTACGGATGCAATCCAGCATCTGCCTTGCCCTTGAGGAAGCCTTCTCCACCTGATTGGCAGGTTTCATGTCTGCACTAATGATTACTCCTAAATCTCGTTCCGCTGAAGTCCTGGTCAAGGTCTCCCCGTTCAAGGTATAAGTTCTGCACGGGTTTCTGCTACCTAGGTGCATGACCTTACACTTCCCAGCATTGAAGCCCAGCTGCTAGGTTGAAGACCAGCATTCCAATGTACGCAGGTCCTGCGCCATACTATCTTGTAAATTGCTCTCGCTTACCATATTACATAGTTTGGCGTCGTCGGCGAATAATGTTACTTTACCTTGAAGCCCTTGAGTCAGATCTCCTATGAATATGTTGAAGAGGAGCGGACCCAAGACCGAGCCCTGCGGCACCCCGCTGGTTACCTCCGATGTCTCAGAGAAAGTACCGTTAACCATCACCCTCTGAAGTCTGCCACTCAGCCAATCATTGACCCATGCCGTTAGAGTCTCTCCTAACCCCATCGATTTCATCTTGTTTAACAGTCTGTGGTGTGGGACGCTGTCAAAAGCTTTACTGAAGTCTAGGTACACTATGTCCAGTGAATCTCCTTCGTCCAGTCTTTTTGTCACCCAGTCAAAGAAGCTGATGAGGTTTGATTGGCAGGACCTACCCTTGGTGAATCCATGTTGATTGGGGTCCCGTAGATTCCCTTCGTCCAAGACCGTGTCCAATTGGCGTTTGATCAGTGTTTCCATAAGTTTGCATACTATCGATGTCAGACTCACCGGTCTGTAATTTGCAGCCTCTGCAGAGGAACAACGTTAGCTGTTTTCCAGTCCAAGGGGACTGTCCCTGTACTCAGTGAGAGATTGAAGAGCATGGCTAACGGTTCTGCCAGGACATCACCTATCTCCCTGAGCACTCTGGGGTGCAGATTGTCCGGTCCCATGGCTTTGTCCACCTTGAGTTTTGTTAGCTCAAAGTAAACCTCGCTGGGTGTGAATTTAAAATTCCAAAATGGGTCTTTTGTGTTTGACTGTGGCTTCAATTGAGGGCCGGACCCTGGCGCCTCGCAGGTGAAGACCGAGCAGAAGTATTCATTCAGTAGTTCGGCCTTTTCGGGATCCAATTCTGCGTAATTCCCGTCCGTTTTTCTCAGGCGTACTATCCCGTCTATGTTTTTTTTCCTGTCACTGATATACCGGAAGAAGGATTTGTCCCCTTTCTTAATGTTGTTTGCTAGAGTTTCTTCCACTCAAAGTTTGGCCTTCCTGACTGCCGTTTTGACCTCTGTGGACTTGATCCTGTGTAGCAGTTGATCTTCGCTTTTCCCCGTGCGTTTGAAGGAAGCAAATGCGTTTTTCTTCTCCTTAACGAGACGTGAGATCTCTGCGGTGAACCACTGGGGTTTGTCTTTTCTTCGCCGTTTATATGATGATTTTATGTAACGGCCGGTTGCCTCGTGTATGACAGATTTCAGGGATGACCACATATCCTCCACATTCCCTGTCTCAGTTTGGTCCTGGAGCGCCTGATGGTCGAAAACTCCCATGAGTGCAAAGTCTGTTCCTCGGAAGTTGAGTACCTTTGTTTTAGTGTTTGATCTGTGGAAACCTTTCCTCAGGTGGAACCATACCATGTTATGATCGCTGGAGGCTAGCTTATCTCCCACGAAGACTTCTGAGACGCTTTCCCCATTGGTGAGTACTAGGTCAAGGATCGTTTGGGCCCTAGTGGGCTCCATTACCATTTGATTGAGGCGTGCTCCCCTTATGGAGGCTAATAGCCTCTTGCTGCCGCTGGTTGTTGCTGAAGGTGTGCTCCAGTCTACATCCGGCATATTGAAGTCTCCCATTAGTACAACGTCCCCCCGTAGAGCGATATTTTCTATGTCTTCGATTAGTTCCGTGTCCTTGTCTTCCGGTTGTCTTGGAGGTCTATATACTACACCAAGATACAGGCATTTTTCTCTCCCTCTGGCCAGGTTCACCCAGAGGGATTCCCTGGTGTACTTAACATCCGTGATTCTGGTGGTTTTGATGCCTTCTTTAATGTATAGCGCTACCCCTCCGCCTAACCTGCCCTCTCTGTCTCGACGAAGTAAACTGTAACCCGGTATAGCCATATCCCACCCATGAGAGTCCGTGAACCAGGTCTCGGATATCGCCACCACATCTAGGTCGGCATTCACTATCTCGGTCTCCAATTGCAGAATTTTATTGCCTAAACTGTGTGCATTGACATACATGGCCCTCCATCCCTTGTGTTTGCTAGGGCTGTCATGCGTATTATGGGTGCTTACCTTGGGCTCAGAAGAGAGGTTGTGTCTCGCCTCCACAGGATGATTCCTTACTGCTCTGGAATGTGAGTGGATACCCTCCCCCAACTTACCTAGTTTAAAGCCCTGCGAAGTAGGCGGGCTAGACGGTGGCCAAGTACGTTTTTACCTCTTCTGGTCAGGTGAAGTCCATCCGGTCCCTGCAGTCCCTGGAGTGCCTTTCCATGGTCCAGGAATCCAAAGTTCATCTCTATGCACCAGTTGCGAAGCCACTCGTTGGTACGTTGGATGCATTCTTCCCTGGCTCTTCCTCTGTCTCTAACTGGGAGGATGGATGAGAAGACCACCTGTGCACCTGTTTGCTTCAGCTTCCTACCCAGGGCTCTGAAGTCATCGGGTATGTTCTCTGAGGTGTTCCTTGCAGTGTCTTTCGTACCTACATGGATAAGAAGCATAGGGAAATGGTCATTAGGTTTTAGTAGTTTATCGAGACAGGTGGTGACGTCACGAATCCTGGCTCCAGGGAGACAGCAGACCTCCCTTGACTGCAAATCTGGTCTGCAAATTGGACCCTCAGTTCCTCGCAGCATGGAGTCCCCAATGACTACCATTCTGCGCTCCTTCCGGGGGGGCTGATCAGCGTGCCTTGGAGTCCAAGTTGTGCGCTGGGTGTCTTCCCGAGCCTCTTCCGCTACCTCCTCGGTAGTAATGTCCTGCAAGACGTGGTATCTGTTTTTCAGGCTGAGTTGTGGTGAAGAAGTAGAGCTACCCTGTTTGGGACAAAAAGAAGAAAAAGGAAGTGAGAAAAGGGGGGGGGGGGTTCTGCGTTTTCCCGTGGAGGAGGTTACCAGCTGCCAGGGACCGGCATCCCCTATCATTTCTTGCACCCCGATCGTGGAATTTAAAACTGGAGACTTGGGTGTCTCGAGGATGGATCTGTCATGGGTCAGCTCTGCCAAGTGGGAAATCTCCTTGATGGCTCTGTCGATGAAGGCCTCGTCCTCCCTGATGCTCCTTAAGCGTTGCACCTCCTCCCAGAGGCTCCATAGTTCCTGTAGGATGTCCTTGTTCAGCTGCTCCATCTCCTCTGTCTGAGTAGAAACTGTAGCGTGGTTTGGGGGGGCGGTCTCGGTCTGCACAGCAACCTCTGCCCTCCGTCCAGTGCCACCCTCCTCCTTCTGCATCATCCCCTGGATCCCGCCGGACATTGGCGTGATGAACTGGATGGTAGTCTTGGTGCTCCGCGTCCTCCCTGCCATATCCAAAGGTAGAGAGATTAGGTGTAAAATAGAAAAGTAATGAGAATAGGGAGTTGGAGAGAGAATAGAGAGTGTCAGGAGAAGACTATCTGCCTGGATGAGAGTGTGTAAGAAAAGCGTATGTGGAGAGAGTGAGTGTGTATAAGAGTTTAGAGTGTGGAGGAAATGTGTATGCAGAGAGAATGCCTAGAGGAGTGTGCTTTTTAAAGAGTTTAGAGTATAGATTCGGCCTATTAGAGGCCCTTCTCAAGGCCCTTTGCAAAGGCGCTCTCGCTAAGGCGAGCGCCTTTGCCGCTCGCCTTCACCGCGCGCCGAATGGCTGCGCGCCGTTGGCTCGCCTCCTTATAAGGAGGGGGGCCCGGGCGCCTACTGCTGACGCAGTGGGGGTGGGCGGAGTTACTCTCGCCTACCCCAATGCGATAAAAGGTTTGCCGCTCGCCTTCGCTGGTTCCCCGAGTCTCAGCACGCTGCTGCTGAGCCTCCCAGCGCCTCCTCTCTGTCTCCGCTCTGCCGTCGCTGCCTGTAAGCAGTGGCTGGACCGTCGGCTCGCCTCCTTATAAGGAGGGGGGCCCGGGCGCCTACTGCTGACGCGGTGGGGGTGGGTAGAGTTACTCTCGCCTACCCCGATGCGATGAAAGGTTTGCCGCTCGCCTTCGCTGGTTCCCCGAGTCTCAGCACGCTGCTGCTGAGCCTCCCAGCACCTCCTATCTGTCTCCGCTCTGCCCTCGCTGCCTGTAAGCAGTGGCTGGACCGTCGGCTCGCCTCCTTATAAGGAGGGGGGCCCGGGCGCCTACTGCTGACGCGGTGGGGGTGGGCGAAGTTACTCTCGCCTACCCCGATGCGATGAAAAGTTTGCCGCTCGCCTTCGCCATCCGCCCATCCCACTCTATCCGAGGAAGCAGAGGGGATTGGGGGGGGGATGGGACAGAGAGTAACGCCTCAAAAATGAAGAACGCTCAAGCAAAAGAGAACAGAATCAGTGGCGGCTTGTGCTCCTCCACCCCGGGGCAGTGGCGGCTGCTCACCAGTAAACTCTCCACATTGATGGGTGAGCACGGGTCCCGGATGATGGCTTCCAGCTTGCGCTGCCGGTTCCTAATACACTCCGTGGTGGAGGCTGACATGATGGTGACCTCTCCCACCCCGGGGCTGCGGCAGGCTCTGCATCCCTCGCTCTCTGCCTGTCCTGCTGCTCTCGCTCACTGCCCTCCCCCGGCAGACACGGCGACTGCACCACCTCCTCCTACTCCTCAGCGAGAGCACCGCCACTGCCCCATCCGGCCATCCTCCGCACCTGGCTCTGACATCAACTTCAACTCCGATTGGCTGGCCCTTCCCGGAATTGTGGCAGCGGCGTGGGATAATTAAATGCAGCAGGTGGCCGGCGAGTGGTGGCGGGCAGGCACCCCTAGGGCAGGGGTGTCCAATGTCGGTCCTCGAGGGCCGCAGTCCAGTCGGGTTTTCAAGATTTCCCCAATGAATATTCATGAGATCTATTTGCATGCACTTTGTATGCTAATAGATCTCATGCATATTCATTGGGGAAATCCTGAAAACCCGACTGGATTGTGGCCCTCGAGGACCGACATTGGACACCCCTGCCCTAGGGTATGCGTACCGCAGGTTGAGAAACCCTGCTTTAAAAGACTGAGGAAGACAGTTGTCTTTATGTTTGACTTTTATCCATAAAAATAAATCTTTGTGCCTGTCTCTAAATTGTCTGGCTGTATGTTAAAGGCCTAGATTTCAAACATTCACACATATCACTACACTGCTCTCAGTAAACTAACATTACAAAAGACAAAGAAAGGTACTGCAGACAAATGTACAAGATGCAGGCAAAGTTTATTTTAAACAAGCAAACAAATTGTTGTGTACAAACAGACCACTTTATACAAAGTATGGGACCCGACACGGTCCGTGTTTTGAACAACACGTCTTCTTCAGGGGTCCCATAAAATGGCGGTAACAAAGCACATGCAACAAATGCCTGATCTGTGTATTGTGTGCTTTGGCGGATTTCCCCTGACGAAGACATATTCGAAACATGGACCGTGTCGGGTCCCGTACGTTGTACGCAACAATCTGTTTGTTTGTTTAAAATAAACTTTGCCTGAATCTTGTACATTTGGTTGCAGTACCTTTCTTTGTCTTTTGTTCACCACATTTTTTACTAAAGATTTGTTGGCTTTTCTTTTTTGTCCTCTCTATCTGTAACATTACTGCATACTGGATGGTGGCAGAGCAATCTGGGTGGTCTGTTACTGAAAATGATTAGGAGACACATTCTATTGTATGCTACATAGATGAATAAATACAGTATTTATGAACAAGCATAATGTAATACCACATCATCTTAATTTGATCACAAAAGAATGTTTTCTCTGAAGAAGATAAAAATAAGTTAATTTAGCACAAAACAGATTTCCATATGAGTGGTATTCAGTTGGAATTGAGGTTTTTTTTATATTGAGCCAGTTCAGAAGACTAGCAACAAAAAAAAACAACAACCCTACAAACACACACAACCAGATGCATACACACAGTTGAATCAGTTGCATGCTGTTTTTGTAATAAAAGAGAGACCATGTTGTCTAATGTATCTGACCATGAAAAAAATAAAATAAATATTAAACGAAATTAAACCTAAAATAGATGTATGTGGTAAACCACAGGAAATGGGTTGGGTATAGTTTTAGTAAACTCATCGAAAGAAAGAAAACTGAAAACTCTTAGACACAGTTAAACAGAGGGGTCCTAAAGCTGCCAGTGGCTGAGTCACAGTTCAGCAGAATCCTGTGGCTTATGATAATATTGATTGCAGTGGTAGCAATAAGAAATTTGACAACAGTCAGTCAGCTCACAGTTGTGACGATTCTCAACAGATTGTAGAAGAAAAACAAATTCATTATACTTAACAAAAAGGATTTTCTCAGAGTCATTTGGCAATCCTTGTGTTTTTATTTTTCAGTTGCTATAAAAGCAGAATTTCACTGTTAACCTCAGTAAAAAAATAAGTGAGTGTCGCATTCTTTTTGTTGTTTAGATTTGGGTTCTTTAGAAATGAAAAAAATAATAGTTTATAGTTTATTTATTTATATCCCACCTTTCCCAAAGCGGGTCACAATAAGATACAAACATAATCAAAATCGCATACATTTCAACTATATCAAACATCATAACACATAATGCGGATGATTTTCCATAGAATATATATGCCAAAGAATGGATGAGCATCAGAGCAGTTACTGCCGCTGCCGGCGCTATGCATTAGTAAAAGAACCCCCGCTAGTCTTTTGAAAAATATGAGGTGTGAGCTAAAAGTTCCCGGAAAGATACTGTTCTGCCTCAACGGAGTGTGCTACGTTGCTACGCCACTCGATTGTTACCTCCAGTATCACTAAGGAAGTAGTCTACAAGTTATCATTGCCATGGAAAGCAGTGTTTGCTTACATTGTGCATTTTTTTGAAGTTGTGTTGAAGCTGTTTCACGATCGGCGTTATGACTGACTTGAAGAAACAAAGAATTTGAGTGAAATTTTGTTTCAGTCTGGGAAAAACAGCATCGGAGACCCACCAACTGTTAAAACGAGCATTTGGGGATGAAGCTATGGGTCACACGCAAACCTACGAGTGGGTCAAGCAGTTTAAAAACAGCAGAATGTTAGCTAGATTATGAGCCTTCTGGACAGATAGGGAAGTTCCAAGTACCTAATTTTATTTTTATTTATTGTAAGCTGCTTTGAGCTACTGCATTAAGCGGGATATCAAATGTACAATAAAGAATAAAAACTGAATGGCTCTGGACGCCCTTCAACTGTGATCACCAATGTAAATGTGGCAAGAGTTTGTGAAAAAATCCATGAAGATTGACGTTTAACAATTAACAACCTTTGTGAAGCCCTTGGTTTGTCATTCGAGGCTTGCAAGCGAATTTTAACTGATGAACTGGGAATGCACTGCATCGCAGCAAAATTTGTGCCTCGTCTCCTGACGAGTGAAAAAAAGGAACATCAAGTTCAGGTGTGCATGGAGCTCAAACAACAATGTGAAAATGGCCCAAACTTCATTTCCCATAATCATTACAGGAGATCATAGGTATACAGCTATGACCCTGAAACGAAACAGCAATCGTCTCGGTGGAAGACACCAAATTCATCAAGATAGAAAAAAGCACATCAAGTTCGGAGCAACATGAAAACAATGTTGATCTGGATTTTTTTTTTTTTTTTTTTTACATCAAAGGTGTTATCCACAAGGAACTTGTCCCACAAGAGCAGATGGTGAATGGGCTGTTCTACTGCAATGTTCTGAGGCATTTTAGAAAACAGGTTTTGAAAAGGATTCAGGTCCCAATTCCTGCCCCATACTTTCTCTGTCTCTGTCATTTGTAAGTCAGGTACCTGGGGACACATCTTAAAGACCAGAAACCATCTTTCAAATATGTCCGTCTTTTATTATGAGTTTCACATATTTATACGAATCAGGTTTGCCAGCATGTGATGGCATGTGACGTAAGGTCACATGAAACTTTAAACACATCAGCATTTTTCCTATCTAGAGATTGAAGTCCAAAAGGTAAGAAAAAGCCTTGACCAGCAGAGCTTCTTAACTAAATCTGTCTGTAAATACGGCTTAACAAAACAATTGAATTCACTTCACTACAACTCTGTTTAAACATTCATGTCAAAGAAAGAAAGACAAACATAGATGTCCTTATACCATCTTCAAAGAAGGGAAAGATAAACAGGGCCTACCTTTGCATCTTTAAACAACATATGCCTAAGGACACTTACTAAAGTTCTGATACGTGTCCGTTCAATTCCCCTCTTACGTCATGTAAATGACGTCACAAATACACAGCATGAGCTGGAAGGGAGTGATACTCTAGGTATGTCTCTCAAGGAGGGGTCTTTTTAGGAGCTGTAATACGAATAACACAGTACATGAGCAGTCAAGATAAGAGTGCAAATAATAAGAGATTATGCATTCAACTAAAGTGCTGATCCCAAGAATTAGATAAATCAGAGTTACATTTGAACTCAGCAAAGAGGTCTGCTAATTTCTGAATGTCCATAGGAGGACCTATATTGTCAGAAAGAAAAGTACAACAGCATAAAATACTGAGGAGAATTTTTCAGAATTCTCAGCTAGAATCATATCTAGGGCCATATGATTTTGAGAACCATCTGAGAAGTGGAGCCTAATTGATCAGTAATACCTTGCAAGGCGTTCCTAGAATAGTTCACAAAGCGTTGCTGATTATAATAATTTTAACTAATCCGATCAACATTCTTATTAATAGTAATAAAGGGAATAAGGAACTCAAACCCAGCCTTAACCTGAGCTCGGGCCTTAAATTCATCTGGGACCCCTCTTGGGACCCCTATAGCATCTATGTATACATGTGATCAGATTTATATCAAGACAAATAAAAGGAAAAACCATGTGAATAGGAAGGATGCCTTTCAGAAAGAATATGCAGAAGCATAGTAACCTTAACTAAAGTGCACTGGCCTATCCACTGGCTGGGTAGCTTAACAGGGAGCCAAAAGTCTCCATAAAGCCAGTAAATATCAAATCTAATGCAGCAACAATGGGGCATACCTATGAGCCAAGACAGAACAATAACCTGGGGGTAAATTACCTACAAAACTACTCTGTGTCAGATTAGAAACATGACATATGTAATTGCCCTTATAGATGATAACGGCAATATCAAGCTTTTGCTGTCCTGGCAACAAAGGGTATTTAGAACACTGCAGTACACAAAGGGGATAGGTAAAATTAGAGGAGATACTGGTAAATAACCCAAAAAGGCATGGTTGGATACCAGGAGGGAGGTCCAGAGGTACGGTTCCTAGATGGGGTCTAGCTTGAGCACATATGTAACAATTACTCTTATTATGTTGATCAGCAGTGAATTTCATCCATTCTAACCAAAGGTTAGGTTCTGAAAACCCTACCTCAACAGCCACAGTATCTTCAAAAGTGGGATTGGCAATAGCCATCATGTCAGTAAATTTATTGAATGTAGGGGCCAGTGGGTTAGTATTTTTTGGGGCCCCCACAAAATGGCGGGAGAGGATGAGTGGAGGTAGATAGATCCCATAAGAAAACTGATGATAGCTAGACCCACCCTTAAACCACATGTCCATAATGTACATACCTTCATCAGTAGGTCTAGGGTTGTCAATAGTAAGAGAAAGCTTAATAATTTGTGCAGGAACACTTTTCCTATAACAGTGTCCAACCTTATGAAGGGTCATACAAGTAAGCAGTGATTTACCATTTTGGTCCACTGTTTTTCAGGGTATTTTCTAGTTTATAAGCCCAGTCAGTATTAATATTCCACCCTACCACTCCCCAGAATGCACACTTATCCCCCCAACGTAAGTCAGTAACATATACATATATGTCCTTAGTTTTAGGAATCTCTGAGGACCAATGGCACAGCCTTGGGATATCAATTGATGAACAGTCCACAATGTCAAAATACTCAAAGGAGAAGGTGGCAACTTGCACACTGCTGGAATTATACCAAAGGGTAGCATACTATCGGTCTTTTCTGGATTCCAATTGAAGGACAGCCTTTGCGAGGGAGTAGTCCAGCTTGACGTTGTGTTCGCAAAGAGGTGTCGGGGGTGCTGTTTACAGTAGGAGTGTCATTTACAGATGGGTATGGGCAGAAAGTGTCGTGAACCCAGAACACATCATCCCTGTAGACCCAGTTAGAAATGATCCATACAGGGAGAAAAACTAGCAGCAGCAGTGCCAGTAAGAGAATGATAAAGTTGGTAGAATGCTGCAATGAGATCATCATGTTGTTCTACTGGAGGAGGTGAAATCTGCGCAGGGAAGACTTGCTTCTGGGGTTTTAGGTTAACCCTCTTCAAGCGACTTGCGTGGATCCAAACAGGAAACTCCTCAGTGAGTGCAGCGGGCCTGGGCACAGCGATCACAGTAGTGGGAAGGCCAAAGGGGAAATCTGTCTGCTTCCGATCCTTGGAAAGCTGCTGGATAATCACCAGGCTGGAAAAAATGGGTAGGAATCTGTGGAGAGAAAGGAGAAGTGCAAGACACGTTTCTTTGAACAAGCCCTAATATTTCAATTAGCTTTTGGACGTATTCCTCCTGTATCAAGGGAAAATCCACCCATGGGGCGGGGAAAGGTCATCCCGTGAGAATCTCAAAGGGAGAGCAGCCAGATATCTGTGCATACAGAAAGAGATACTTGAAAAGAAATGCTTGAAAAGCATTCCAAATATCATTCAGCAGCTGTACTCCAATGTGATCCAAATAAGAGATAGAAAACAAGAGAAACCATGTTGCCTGTACTGAATGTGGCAACATGCACAATACCAATTCATTCACTTAGCATAGCCATGGCAAAAGAGAGACAATACTCACTTGCTTAAGGTTCTTAATTGAACAATCCAAAAGGATATGTTTTTATCGTGCTGCATATAACTATTATGCACTTCAGAGAGACCATACTGATGTACTGAATGTATTCAGAAATGTATATTGAATGGATCATATGTAGGGAACACCACGAAATAAACGCTGTATAAAGTAAAACTTTTTCTTATAACCCCTAACTAAACTATATTCAGAATATAAAAGCTAAAAGTAAAAGAACATTGCGCAGTTAGGCTAGTAAGAAGTGGAAAAAGAGCTCTAGAAATGGCCAATATTATGTATCCTGGGGTACCCACTAAACTAAAACAAGTAGACATGACACAGACAAAACATAAAGTTTTTAAGCGTGGAGCTATTACTCCATCTGTCAAGTGTGCAGGGCTGAATTTAACTCTGCAAATAAACACATTGATATAAAAAAACCAAAACAACAAATAATGTATATCATAACCATCTCATATTTGGAAAAAGGCATAAAGCTAATGTCTCTTTGGAGCGTCTCTATCTCTGCAGTGATAAAGAGGACCCGTGGAAAACATTAGAAATATCTGTGCCAAAACGGATCTGGGATGGCTATGTATAAATCCGGAAAAAACATTTTAAATTAGCAACATCCTAATTTCAGCTAAAACAATAGAAAGGAATTGTATTTTCCAATTTATTTTCAATTCACAACCGTGCCAGCTGTAATTATCAAGCTATATATCTCTGTATCAAGGAGCAAAAGGTCAAGAATGAAAATATCACTAGCAAGAAGTTAAAATGTCGAGCGAGCACTACGATAACCAATACCATGATATTGGGCAATGAATAAGGGAGAGCTAGCAGCTGGTATCCAGGGTTTCCCCTCTTTGCACCAAAGTCCGTCTAAAAGGGCGGCTTTGGGCACCTGCCAAACGCCAGGCATCAAATTCAGAGGAAGCTGTGAAAAAAGAGAGGAAGAGAATCCTGTTCACCCGTGAGACCCGAAAGCCCATTTAAAAGAAGGGCTTGAACATCGTGAAGAGTGTGAAGGGTAATGGGGTGACCTAGGATCAGAGAAGTAACCATCTCTACCACAATAGCACAAGCAGCCAGGGCTTTCTTGAACAGGAGTGACTATAAAAAAAAGGCAACAGAGCGTAATTTACCGCCATGTTCTCCCTTCATGGTGTTACAATAGTCCCAAACAAAGAGATAAAACATGTGGGCATAAGCAGGAAAACCCAAACTTGAGCTAAAAACCAAAGCACATCTTAAATGTCCAACATTTCATAAGTCCATCTGATAAGAGCAGTCATTTCAGAAACCAGGGTCTGTCTCAAAATCTGGTCATAGAAGGAACAAGCAGAGATCCATTGGCGGCAGTGACCAATCATAGCAAGAAAAGTAAGCATGTCTTTCTTGGTAGCTGGGCGGGGCCGACCCAGAATAGCAGCAGTGCAGAAAGTGCAGATTTTCCTCTGACCATGAGACAGGACAAAACCCAGGTATTTCACTTCAGATGTACACCAGTGCAGTTTATTTCGTGACACCTTGTGACCACACACAGACAATCATTATAAAAGATGCAAACTATCAGCCTGACAGGTCTCTAGAATTATGGAACACAAAAAGTTGTACAAAATAAGAATAGGACCATGAGGGGCAGTGCATGACTTGTAGAATAGCCCGAAGGACATTCCACACTAGGTATACTGTTGCTTAAAGGTGAAGGCAAAAAGGGAGCTGAAAAGCTTCACCAAAGGGACTAAAATAAAACATTCTTTAGGAAAATGACAGAAAAAAAAATCATTGGCTGCCGGTGGAATGGTGGAAGAAACATAAGGGCAATGAGAATTACCAAAACATTAACAGCCCTAAATCTAGGACGAAACAGGGAATGCCATCAGCTTTGGCAACAAGAGCGATGGGCATATTATAAGAAGAGATGGTGGTTTTGATAATGCCGGAGAAAAGTCAAGAGACAAGCAGTGGAATCTCACCTTACTGCTTTATAAAACCAAGAATGAGTAATTTCAAAGAAGCACTATAGGGGGTCAGTGGAAGCCCAAACAGAGAAGTCTGGGGGAAGGGACAAAAACATTCATGCACAGACCCTGATAATGAAAGCAAAGAACAGATTAGCTTTGCTCTGCACAAGAAAGAAAACCTTTAAAACGGAATTTTTTCTTTTTCTTTTTTTCTTTTTTTTAACTACAAGGGAAAGATCTTAGACTGATTCAAACAGCGCATTCAATTCATTCCACATAACAGCATGTCCTACCTCAGTAGTAAACATTGGTGACACAGAAAGATGGGAGCTGAAGGAAAAATGTCATACACACACACAGCCGTACAAGTCTCATTTGTCTAGGAGTAAGTGCCTTTATGACTCATTACAAAACCCATATAACAATGCAAAAATATTCGCTTATCTTACCTTATAAGCGAGGTACAGTAATAAGAGACAATAAAATCTTATACTCTATAAAAGTTTTTAACCTTACAAATGACAGAGTGGGCAGGGGGGTTCTATAAATAATTTCATTCTTTCCGAAAGAATGGCAGCTGCTTATATATATGAGGGGCGCTTACCGAAAGTACCCCGAGATTTTTCCCAAAAAAACTCCATAATAGAACCCAAAGCTTGAACTTAAAATAAAGGGTTGGGTACAGGTCACCACTATCCAGTGAGTATTAAAGAACAGAAAAAATTCAGAAATACTCACAAAATACCGGTGATATCATCTGCCCATCGCGGACAAGCCCCCAACTGAAAAGGATTCAGGTCCCAATTCCTGCCCCATACTTTCTCTGTCTCTGTCATTTGTAAGTCAGGTACCTGGGGACACATCTTAAAGACCAGAAACCATCTTTCAAATATGTCCGTCTTTTATTATGAGTTTCACATATTTATACGAATCAGGTTTGCCAGCATGTGATGGCATGTGACGTAAGGTCACATGAAACTTTAAACACATCAGCATTTTTCCTATCTAGAGATTGAAGTCCAAAAGGTAAGAAAAAGCCTTGACCAGCAGAGCTTCTTAACTAAATCTGTCTGTAAATACGGCTTAACAAAACAATTGAATTCACTTCACTACAACTCTGTTTAAACATTCATGTCAAAGAAAGAAAGACAAACATAGATGTCCTTATACCATCTTCAAAGAAGGGAAAGATAAACAGGGCCTACCTTTGCATCTTTAAACAACATATGCCTAAGGACACTTACTAAAGTTCTGATACGTGTCCGTTCAGGTTTGACGGAGATGTTCCGACGTGTGGAGCAACAAATCTTGGGTGTTACATCATGACAACATACTGGCCCATTCCTTGTTCATTGTGCATCAGTTTTTGACTTCCACAAACATGACTGTCATTCCCCACCCCCCCCCCCCCACTTATTCTCCTGACTTAGCCCCCTGTGAATTCTTTTATGTTCCCAAAAATGAAAATGAAGCTCAAGGGAAAAAGATTTGAGATGGTAGATGAGATTAAGAGAAAAACGCAGTATACATTGAAGGAAATGACAGAAAATGACTTCCAGGGGTGCTTCCAAACATTGCAATTGTGCTGGGTCCGATGCATCAATGCAGCAGGGGACTACATCAAGGGAGATACAGTCAGTTCTCATATTATGTAAGAATACAATTTATAATAAATAAATTCCGGGAACTTTTGGCTCGCACCTTGTTACTACCTCATCATCTTCAAATCTACAGTTATACTGGTGGTCCAGTATATACAGATACACCTTTATTTTAGAAGGCTTATTCAAAAGTTACAAATGGAAAGTTCAGAACTTATAACTGTAAATAACATCCACATATAAATGGCCAATTTTAGAAAGAATATCTACTGTATAATACTATATGTAAAAATTGCAAGGGAGAGGGTTGGCAGTGTGGTTTGGACCTGGTCTGGACAGGTCATAAATCTACATGTGTATCCAGTATCCACCATTTCAGAAAGGGGATACATGTGTACCTACTATTTCCATGAGGAGATTTATAGCTGTTTCCTGGCATGTATAGGTTAAAAATGCTCAGCCCTGCATAAGAGGGTTTAAGGGCATTCTCCTCCTTAACCCCTGGTTATTTATTTCCCTTGAGATTGACTATCGCCCTTTTCTATAACCCATCATGAATTTTTATTATAGGCCTGTGTCCCTTTTTTCCTCCTTTTTATATTATAGGACTGTATCCTATTTTACATACATATTCTTCTATATATTCTTTGTATTCATGTTTTTATAATGGTTACGGCCATATCATTTGTATTATGATCATGTCTACATGCTCTGTTGGTGTTTTAATGTATTTTATATTTATGATCATACAGGCATGCTATTGCATATATTTTTGTTATAAGCCAGTGCCATATTCCAATTGACATACATACATATTTTACACCTCTTTTTCCATTCAGAATTTCACATTGCTCATGGTTATATCACCCGTATCATGACTTTGTTTTTATGTATTGTTGGTTTTTAAGCAGTTTTTACGATACAGGTATGTTCTTGTTTTTAATCACTAATAAGGGTTACATTATGTACATTTATTAATATGTATTTGTTAAACCATTTTTGCATTTTATATCTTTTTGAGTCCTATTTAGCATTGTGTCGCTCTGCCTCCCAACATATGCTCATTACACTAGGGCTCTGCATGTATCCCATTGGCTAGCGGATTGTGGCATATTTGTTTTTTCCTATTAGGAATCCCTATGCCTGTTGATTCACATAGACTTTTTAGACACGCCCAACAGGCTTCCTGTTCGGCTTACGATTCAGACAGGCTCTTCTTCTCTTTTTTGTCCCGCCGCATATTGGTGCACGCCAGCTGATCAACATCCAATCACTTTTGTCCACGTCTCAGCTTGGCCCCTTTTAGATTCGCAGTTTTCCCGCGGCGTTTTTTTTCGTTGCTAATGCCACGCACTTTGATTTTGAGGCTTTGGTTCAGGAAGGCATTTGGTAAGTTTGCATTTTCCTATTTTGTAACCATTTTATTTACATCTCAGCTATACTGCATTGTCCTAGTATGTTTTTTGCCGACATTTTCTTTTAATACTCTAAGCGGGGACTGGTTCTTAGAAACAGTATTTAAGTAAGATGTTAAGATGCCATTGTAGAAACTCTACATTTTTTATATTGAAATGTGGCCTGGTTCTTAGTATAGCGTTTAGTTAAATGTTTGCTCCATGGCCTGTTTTTATACATAAGGGTTGGGTCATTATTTGCTACATGGTTTCCTCTGTTGGCTTAATATATAATCTTTGGATACTTCGATCATGCACTCTGTGTCCTAACATGCACTTCGTTTTTTTAATATGTATTCATCCGTCTGTTACTATTGCCTTCTCTCCGTTCATGTATTCCCTTGACATTATTATTATTATTTTTTATGATTGTTTAAGATCATTACTTTTGGACAGATTTCTTTTAAAGATTGACTTTTTGGGCATATAGATTTATAGACCTTTTTATAACAAGGAATACATGCTAGGAATAAAATCATATTATTACTTATGGGCCATAGATTCGATTTGTTCTTTTTAAACAATTTTTAGATCGATATCAATATTTTATACTTGTGGAATAAAAGTGTGCTCATTTTTTATGTCTTGTCACATGGTACCAATATGCTCTCATGGTTTTTTTATATCAGTTTGATAACTTTTATTGCAGTCTGTCTTATACCTTATTTACCATGGTAGGTCATCCTTCTATTTATATCATCACTTCACTCACACAGTTGTTTTTGTTGATTTATATTGGTTCACTTCAATCACATTGGCGAAGCTTTATTTATAAGGCTCATACACCTTACGTTTATCTCTTAGGTGACCTTAATGGATTAGTTTAATCATCTCTTTTAACCTTCTTCAAATTCTGATCTGTGTGCACTTGTACAGTTTTTGAGATTTGGTAAAATGAATGATGATATAGTCGAATATTGTTGTTTCACTCATTTCCTTATAAGCACTGTCACTTATTCACTATGTCACTTTCTTATTTTGTTTTGCTTCATTTTATTCCGTGTTATGGCACTAATAATACTTAATACATTAACTTGTAACACCATGGCACCACTGCACCATTAACATGTCATGTTATCACTGCTCATTATGCAAAATGTTCAGCATTACATGCATAATTTCAGGATTGATATATTTATATCTATTAGGACCCCTGAGGAAGGCGTGTTATCCGAAACACGGACCGTGTCGGGTCCCTACGTTGGTAATAAGGTTGTATATTCACTGCATTTCTTTTTTGGTATAATAAACATTGCCTGCATCCTGTACACAGTCTGCAGTTTGTGTTTTGTTTTTTGTTTATTTCCCTCTCCAAATTGAAAATAAATAAGGATTGTTGCCTCTGTATTTAATTAGCAGTATTCACATGTATAAGTTTGCATAATGGCTGCCAAATGTGTATGTATCAATACTTACATATGTACATTGAGAAGTACAAACTTAACTCACACGTGTAAGTTGCCACATTTCTTTCATTGACATTTTATTTGTAAAATGGCTTCTCTCATGATATATGACAGCAAATGGCACGTACATTCCTGCAGACAGGGCCAGATTAAAGGGTAGGCCAAGTAGGGGGCTTGATGTGCTGTCTGCTCCGATAACATCAGTGTACCTGCCTCCGGGCCCAGCTCCAGATGTCCAAGTCCTGCCTTCTTCATTATTCAGTGCATCTGAACTCAAGAGTGTGATCCTTGGCAAGTCACTTAATCTTCCACTGCCCCATGTACATTAGATAGACTGTGAGCCCACCTGGACAGATAAAGAAAATGCTTGATTGTTTGATTTGTAACCCATTCTGAACTCCTTTGGGAGGATGGACTAGAAAATTGAATAAATAAATAAAAGGCCATGGTCTATAGTTCCTACATGCTGCCGCAGCTGACCTGAAAACCTTTCCTCTGATGCTGGGGTTTTGCATCGGAGGAAAGGCTTTCAGGTCAGCCATGGACAGCAGAACCACTGCCCACTTGAAGACTGCAAGTTTGGCTGCATTGAATAATGAAGAAGGAAGGAGGAGGTGCTGCTTGGACATCTGGAGCCAGGCCCAGAGGTACACTCGTGAGAGGGGGAACATGGGGGGGGGATAGCAGGTCTAGAGAGGGTATACAGCCAGGGAGGGGTGGGGCCAGGGGGCTCAGTGTAGAGAGTTGCGCGGGGACAGAAATCCCACCCGTCCCCGCAAGAATCTTCTCCGTCCCCACCAGGATCCTCTCCGTCCCCACCCGTCCCCGTCAGGATCCTGTCAGTCCCCACCCATTCCCGCAAGGAATTACCTCCATCCCCGCCCCCATAAAAAAGCAGCAATTACTTCTGACAGGATCATAAATTCCACAGTTTCTTTTGTGTTTGCGCTACTGTTTTCCTTGTGGAATCTCTTTGGTGGAATCCTTTTTTTGTTTTCTGTTCATATGCATTAATTAACTTATAAACCCCCTTTTTTACAAAGGCTGATGTGTCCATTATATTATATGGACAAGCCCTGCTTCCAAAGCCTTCCATCCCCGTGGGAGTCCCGTTGGCTAGAGGGGAGTCCCCGTGGGAGTCCCGTAGGCCATAGGGGGGTTCCCATGGGAGTCCTGTAGGTTAGGGGGGATTCCTGCGGGACCCGCGGGATTCCCGCAATCCCCATTCCCGTGCAGACCTCTAGCTCAGTGTATTTGGGTGCGTAGGGCTCAACAAAGAATTAATCCTTCCCTGTCTTCAGGTATTTTAGAAAATACTCTACATAGGCAGATCCTTTTCTAAAACATTTCCAGAATTGAGCACATCCCAACCTGGATGTCTCGGTTCCAATCTCTACATGTATATGTAAAATGGGCTTACAGTATACACTGTGACAGGGTGTAAGGGAAACGAGTGGCTTGTCCTCACATTGCATCAGCCAAGCAGAACTGAAGTAGCCAAATATGATTGCAAACTCAAAATAAAATATGTCTTGCAAAAATAAGTGTGAACTTTCTTATTTGTTCCACAAACTTCAAAATACAAGAGTCCATGTGTGCATCTTCATTTTTACCCCAAACATAGTGCAACATCATTCCCCAGTCTTGTCTCGCCTGTTGCTTCCTCAGAATAGCAGTTCAAATTAAGCTCCAAACATTTTTTCCTTCTGGGTTTTCAAACAGCCAAAAACACAGGCCCGCCCAAGTTCTGGATCCTTTATCACTGGCTTATGTCAGTCTTTGTTTAACAGGCTGTAAATTCAGTATGGGCTTCCTACTCAGCCCCTCAGGGTTCCAGCTTGGTTTTAGCTTGGCCTGGCTTATAAGTGGCTTCACTATTACAAGACATTCTTCATGGTCTCTCATAGCAGTGTGTATTAAGCTAATTTATTCTAACCTTATTTACTGTTAGAAACAGTCATTCACTAAGTTCTTACTGTCTCTAACTCAGTGAGGTAGGGGCATTCCTCCCTTGGATGGTATCTCCTCCCGAACCCTGTTAATAGGGTTTAAATAAAGCACTATGTTGGTTTTAAACATTAGAACTCTTATTACTGCAATTAATAGCACTGGCAAGGAAGGATTTAAGTAAAATGGCCTCTCTCATGGTACATGACAGCAAATGGCACATGTATTCCTGCAGACAAGGCCAGATTAAAGGGTAGGCCAAGAAGGGGGCCTGATATGCTCTCTGCTCCGATAACATCAGTGTACCTGCCTCCAGTGCCTTCCCTCACTGGAAATTCCCCTAGCTTAACAAAAATACTGTGACAGTGTGTTAGCCTTATTTCCACTTTGGCTCAACACTAATAAACACCATATTCATACTGAAACCACTCATGCATAATATGACCATACATCCAGTTTTGAACAGGACCGTTCCATTTTTAGATCCCCTGTCCCGTTGTCCCCACACACAGCTTTGAAACGCCGAAATGTCCCGTTTTCAGAGAGCGTCCCGAAGCTGTGCGTGTGGACAACAGGACAGGCGATCACGGAGCCTGAGCTCTCTCCCTCCTTCCCCGCTGCAGCAACAGGGCCAGGCAAGGCGAGAACAGCTACTGCACAACAGCCAGTCCAGAAGCCTTCTCCCCGACGTCAATTCTGACAGAGAGGAAGTTCCGGGCCAGCCAGGCAGCGATTGGCTGGCCCGGAGCTTCCTCTCTGACGTCAGAATTGTCGTCGGGGGAAGGCTTCTGGGCCGGCTATTGTGCAGTCGCTGCACTCGCCTTGACTGGCCCTGTTGCTGTGTCGGCGGCGTGGAAGCAGGGAGAACTTGTCCGTGGCAGCGATAGTGTGGGGGAGGCAGGAAGAGAGAAAAAAAGACAGAAAGAAAGAAGGGGGCAGAGAGAAAGAAAGAAAGAAGGAGGGCAGGGAGAGAGAAAGAAAGACAGAAAGAAAGGATGCACAGTTAGAAGAAAGAACAACCAGAGACTCACCAAACAAAGGTAAGAAAAATTATTTTATTTTCAATTTAGTGACCAAAATGTGTCGGTTTTGAGAATTTATCTCTACTGTCTACATTTTACACTATTTTTGTCTATTTTTCTATAGTTGTTACTGAGGTGATATTGTATATTTTAAAGTCATCTGTCTTGACCTTTGAAAACCCCCAGAATATAAATGATAATTAACATTTTCTCTGCATACAGTGTGCTTTGTGTTTTTTTAATTTTATTTTATGGTTACCATTATGAATTAATAAGATATTGTGTATACATGAAAAATGAATAGAAGAAATTTGGGGTGGGATGGGGGCGGGATTGTGGGCGGGACTGAAAAATCAGTAGATGTCCCGTTTTGATGAAAAAATAAATAGTCACGTTACTCATACATTAAGGGCTCCTTTTATCAAGCCGCGCTAGCGGGGTTAGCGCATGTGACTTTTAATCACGCACTAACTCCTGCGCTGGCCAAAAAACTACCGCCTGCATAAGGCAGGCATTAGCGGCTAGCGCGGTTGGCGGTTTAACGTGCACTATTATGTGCGTTAAACCGCTAGCGCAGCTTGATAAAAGGAGCCATAAGTCTGAACCTCAGGCTCTCATTGCATTTCTCTGCTATCATCTCAGCTGCTATAAATGCATTCTTCAAAACCCATGCTTCCGACTATCCTTAGCTCATTCCCACATTCCCTAGAAAATGTAAGCATTTCTACCTGCTCATGTGGTATTACAGTAGACTTTCAGTTAATTGGCACCCATATGGGGATTGATAGATGCCAGATAAATGTAGTTTCTGGTTGCTTGAGAGTTACTATGCCATACCATAAACTGTTCCAGACAAACTACTGGACATGTGGTAGGCAAAGCTTGGGTGTAGTCAGGTGTGGTATGCTCAGTTTGCACTTAAATTTCCACCAGAAATTGCTTTTCTTTTTTATTTAAAGTATTACATAGTACTTAGATATTTTTTCTGGTTGCTTGAGATTTCTAGTTAACAGAGAATCTACTGTAGTTCTATAGCCTGGAGAGACTTATCTGCTAGACTGGGTTCTAATGGTTCCTTAGCCTGGTTCCTTTTGTCAGCCTTTCTCCCTTTAGTGGCTGAAAGAATTGGGCCTCTGTAATTGCCCTGCTGCTTCAAAGAAATGGAATGTTCTGGTTTCAGCTGCCTACTGTGGTTGAAGCTCTCTCTTGGAGTCAGTCTCGCTCTCTCTCTCCCCGTTCTCAGATTCTTCACCTGCTTAACTAACTCCACCGGTGAAACTGAGGCTTTGATTGGCTGCAGCTTAGGCAGCCTGCTTGTGTGTCCTAGAGTTTTCTCCTGTGCTTTCTTGATTCCTGTCTGTTTCACCCCACTCCCTCTCTTGTCTTTACTTGGTGTAGGAGATGTGGAATGTGGGACTGGATTCTTATTCCCAAGATCTTTGTTATGCAAGGGGAAACAAGCCTTTGGACTAGGAATATCTTTAATTCCCAGTACCTTTTGCTGTCCTTGATTAACACAACTCTTGGGTTTATTCTCAGGCACCGTAAATGTAGGCCTGGAAAATCCTGGCCTACATTTCCAGTGCCTATCTTTTGTGTCAGCACAGTTCTGAAACCAGAACCAACGTGTGATTAACATGCAATCGGTGGCCGCTTTTAAGGTAGCCACCCATATCGGTGCCGGTTTGAGAATCTGGGTCTGCATGCCTCAAATTCACTGAGAGCCACACAATCCCAAAGCAAAACACAACAGTTGTTCCAGAAGCAGTGCTAGCAGAAAGCTTTGAAAAAAGGATGGCCAAAGAGTGTATATTGAGGGAAGAGTGTCAGGAAGCCAAACCTAGTTCAATGGGGGCGGCCACTGGCCCCTGGGCCTTGCAATGAAGACTGTTCCAGAGACTTATTTATTTTATTTAAAATATTTATAATCCGCTTAATAAACTAAGTGACTCACAATATCACATTCATATTGTTTGACAAAACCACATTCAGCAGACTTTACAAAACACCACTTAAAATTCTAGCCCTGCTACAAAGAAATCAGATTTCTGCATTAACTTTTCTTCTAGATCAGGTTCTACCATCCCACATCTAGCATAGGTTATTAATATCAATTAAATGCCTGGACAAAGAAGTGTTTTAAGCAATATCAATAAATATACAACAAATTGGAGAAAATATTTAACCATTTAATTAAAAACTCTGGAATTCATTGTCAGAGAATGTGGTAAAAGCAGTTAGCTTAGCAGGGTTTAAAAATGGTTTAGATAATTTCCTAAAAGATAAGTTCATACACCATTGTTAAGATGGACTTGGGAATCCACTGCTTATTTCTAGGATAAACAGCATAAAATCTGTTTTACTTTTTGGGATTATGCCAGGTACTTATGACATGAATTGCCCCTGTTAGAAACAGAGTATTGGGCTGGACAGACCTTTGGACTGCTCCAGTATGGGAATGCTTATGTTCTTATGTTATACAGAACCAATCAGGAGGCAACTGAAGGGCCTGCATCCTGCTGCCGCAATTAGACATACTAGGCCAACATTCATAGCCATTTATGCATCTTTATCAGCCTAGACAGTTTTATAAACCTTGATTCTCATAAAAGATGTGCCTAATGAATTAGCACCTACATGAATCAATGCCAGCATTTTGCCTATAAGTAAACATTTCATACACGTGCATGCTCTTTTCAGCACTTACGAGGCTGTCAAAAAGAATGCAGTGAGGATTTTAATTAGTTGGGCTATGGTGGATAAAGTAGACGGCTTGAATTAGGATTGCTGTAATTTACTGAGAGTTAGAATATCCCTTCTCTGTGGAAGACGAGTGTATGTTTTAAGCTGCTGTCAGATAACTATGAACTGTGAGAGATAAAGGCCTTATGGAGCAGAGAGAATAGTGGGTGGTCCTTGGGAACATAAATAGTCTTCTTAAACACCCACAGAGGGACAGAGCTCTGCTCTAAGCTTGCACAAATAAGTGAGATCTCAGACTTCACTCCATTGATATCCATTATTATTTTAAAAGCAGAGTTTATTATTTATATAAAGGCATAGTTATTCATCTGCTTTATATGTAAAGTTATGGACTACAGTAAACCCAAATTCTTTGTTATTATTTTCATTGTTAAGCTTTGAATTTGTGGTCCCATTCTCATAGCCTAGGTGCAGAAGAGGCATCCCTCTGCATATCCTAGTTGAACTCTGCATGAATTTTTTGTTGCCCTCAGCGGACCTGCGTAGGATTGTACATGTTTGAAACTGTACCCACTTATTAGGATGATAATATACCTCTAGTGCTATCGGGAGCGCACTGTTAATCCCAATGTATACCAGACCTAGGCACCAGTAAATATTAGGTTACATATTCATAGTTTGTTGTCTTAAGAGTATCACTTTAAACCAGTTTATACTGTGTATAAATGTTCATACCTGTTGTCATTTATCAGCTCCCGAGATTAGGAACAAGTTATTCATAAGTAATCGAGTTGCTTTTCCTGAAGAGCTATTTAAGACTTAAATCTGCAGTTCATCACAGTTCTCATATAGCATTTGAATCAAAATAATAAATAGTCAAAGTCAAAGTTTTAAATGCTTTAGGTTATGCTTTTCAGTACATATCAGCCCAAGAGGTGCTCCAAACCAAGAGTCCCCCCCAAAGTCTGTCTTTCTTGTGATACTGAAGGCTTGTCCCTATGTGCTCGGCTATTGACCAGCTTCAAATCTTATAAAGTCCACTCACATGCAGAGTTTAAAACTCCTCAGAAAATTTCACAAATCATGCTAAGTATGACTTTTCTCTTGTAGAAGTCAGGCTAAACCGCCAACCAGAACTTGAGTTGTGCCTAGTCCTTGAAATATCTAGAACCACCATAGAGCCATTAAAGTCTGTAGGCTTAAATTCAAACAAATAAGAAATCTTTTATCTATGGTGTCTGTATGATTCTCCAATGGGGAAAGAATGCCATGATCAGGCTGAGACCATGACGTGAGGAAGCCTCCAGAGCAAGTATTTTGTTTTTCCTTATTGATTATTTCTAAGTATCTTGGATCTTATTTCCAATAAATTGTGGACTGTATTAAGATGATGGGGGGGGAGGGGGTTCTGATATCTTGTTTTCTTTTTGTTATGTTACTGAAATTTAATTATCATGGATATATTGAAGTGATTGTAAATTTGAAATGTTAATTTAAAAAATATATATGTAATGTAATGTAATTTATTTCTTATATACCGCTACATCCGTTAGGTTCTAAGCGGTTTACAGAAAATATACATTAAGATTAGAAATAAGAAAGGTACTTGAAAAATTCCTTTACTGTCCCGAAGGCTCACAATCTAACTAAAGTACCTGGAGGGTAATAGAGAAGTGAAAAGTAGAGTTAGAGGAAAAATAAAAATAAAATAAACATTTTAACAAGACAGCATTGATCTAAATACTTTGGAAGGTAGAAGAGAGGAGAGAAAGGAATAGAAGCAGAAGGGGGAGCCGTTGAACAGTAGAATTCTGGAGAAATTTAAATGATAGAAATAGAACAAAACAAAGACAAAAGGCAAAACAATAGATAAGATTAAAGATAAATCATAAGCTGGAAAGAAAAATAAAATAAAACTTTGTCTTCAATCCACGGTATATTTTACCTTTGGTTAAGAGAGACTACAAACTGGAAGTTTGTAAATTTTTCCTACTTAGTTTAATAAACACAGGGTTATATGCTCCCCAAAGGCCACTTTAAGGTTTCCTCAAGCACTGTAGGATAACTCATATAAATTATGCAACAAAAATTATGTTATGTTCAGAAATGTACCTAGCTTATTGCTCAGCATTACCAGGGAAACTTGTTTCTAATTTGTTCCAAATATAAACGGATGTTTTTTCCTTTCTTGGCTCCTGCTCCTTCACCTCCATCTCTTGTGAAACTGGCATCCCTCCTTCCCTTCTATCAAAGCCTGAGGCATCACATTCTGGCGGACAGCAGAGAGCAGCAGCAGTCATGGCAAAACATCAATCCCAACAGCTAAACCAACTCAAAGAACCATCAGTGCACACTTTTACCTGAGGAAGAATGGATAATCTCATATATGAGGGTAAATAAAAAAGTAAAGGCAAAATATATTTAACGGCTTTAATAGAAGTAACTGTGAGCAATTGAACATATCACTTTCCACATAGTTCCCATGCAAGATGACACATTTCTTGTATCATTCAACTAGGTTCTGCATTCCTGCAGAGAAGTTTTTCAGCTGCTCCCAAGGCCAGATGAGCACTGCTTCCTTTACTTCATCATGCTTTGTCTTTTGCTTTCCATGTCGCAGTGATGCACCCATGTCTCGTCAGCAATGATAATCCTTTCCAGAATACTTGGATCTTCTTCATACCGTCTCAGAAACTGGGTTGCAACCTTCACATGCTGTTGCTTGTGCAGATCAGTAAGCTGTTTGATAACCCATCATACGCAGACTTTCCTGTATCCCAAGTCATCATGCATTATGGCAAATGCAGAACCATAGTTTATATCCAAATTTGCAGCCAATTGAGACACTGTTATCTGTTGGTCTTCTCTAATCAAGGCATCTGCCCTGTCAATGTACTCTTGTGTGCATGATGTTGATGGGCAACCAGAATGACCTTCATCGGTTACACCTGTTCTTCCCACTTTAAACCTTTTTACCCACTCAAACATTTTGTTGATTCATGGTGTTATGTCCATACTGAGTCAATATCTGATGGTGAATTTCCACAGGTTTCACTCTCTCTGCCCAAAGAAAGCACATTACTACACATTGTTCTTTAAGGCTTTGCTAATAGCTTGAGAACAAAATCAGTTTATGTGAAAGACACACTGTTATCCTCTCCGCCTCTGTATTTCATGTTGCTAGCAGCTGCCTATCAGGCTCATAAAGCAGAGTCCTTTAAGATACTGTGGTTCTGCCACCTTGTCTTTATCAGCTGGATTACACAGTTCAATGCAGGCTCTTTTGCTGTGCCTCCTGTGTTCCAGGCATGGAGGATGTACCCTATCTTGGGTTCTGAAATGGCTTCTAACACCCTTCCTGTAAGGTAAACCGCCACTACTTTACACTGCAAAGCAGCCCTGTACTCTGCTAATTATCTTTCTCTTTCCTCCAATTGTGGATTGAGCTTAAACATTCACTATCACTAGTGATTCAGCTCTCCACTGAGCCTTTAAACATTATTATTTGGCTCAATGGAAAGGGACAAACCTCCCAGAATTCTTGTCCCACCTGTATGTAAAATCCCTCAGTGAGCTATGAATCAGATGTGAGCTTTGAATTATCATCATTGTGCTTTGCTCAGGAAGATACTAAGGCCTATATTCTGAATAGTACGTCTAACGTTAGGCGTGCTTTAGATGTCCAATTTAAGTAGTTAATGAGCTATTTAATTGTCTTAACAAGCGTTAATTGGAACATAGACGTCGGTTAGACATCCATAGCTTGCAGGCGCAACCTAGACACAGACGTAGCACTTAAGACGTGTCCAACCTTGTAGACGTGGGCGTAACCTGGGCATGGTTAATGGTAGGTGCAACTTAGACACTAGTTAGGCAGCCTAGTATTTTCTTTATATCAACCCAGTTTCAACTTTCATCCCGCCGATTCCTTTAGACGCAAGTTAGGCGTGCTTGCTGCTTCCGTAATGATATTTCCTATAGTGACTTTGAATATGGGTTGTTTCTTCTTTTTTCTCCCTCCTAATAGATTTAATAAGCCACTATATCGATAGAGCACATAAATATAAACATATTGCATGGGAAACATTTCTGCCCAAGCAGTAATATAGTTTGCTCATTACACCACCTCTGGTTTTCCTGCTTAAAAAGAACCCCTTTTTTTCTCAACAAACAGTCCTGCAATCAGCTCTTTCTTGAAAGCAGAGAAAGAAGATGAGACATATATCATTATTGCACACATTACTTCATTTCTCAGCGCTTAAAAAGAGAAAAACCAGATACAGACCTTAACATGCATTTCCTTCATTGCAAAATGGAGCTCTTCACCTTCACAAAGCTGACCTCATTGTGAGATCATCAAGCTGCACCTTCAAAGTAGTATGCCACAATTAAAAGATGTGCTGGGTGTTGAACTCACAACCTCTGTATGACAGCACAGGATTTTAACCCATAGAACTACATCAGCTTCATCTCACTGCCCTTTCATATCATAGTTGACTGACCTGCCTATGTATCATCTGATTAGCTTTCATATCACAATCACCACAAAGAAAGCATTTGTGCCTCACCAGGTTAATTTGCCTCATTCATCTTCTCAAGTACCCCGGTTCAATTCCCACCTTTACTCATTTTAACAACTTTCTAACAGCTTCCTATTAGCTGTCATAAGAGGGTCTAGATGGTGGACTTTGCCATTTTTATGTGCACATTTCCCTTTCCAGGCAAACATATTTTCTCCTTCCCATGGCTAGGACATCCTAAGCTATCATGGGAGGAAATTTTTCTTCTGATAGGAAGATGCCATTTGTGGCTCATCAGGGTTTTTTTTTTTTTAAATATTCTTTATTCATTTTCAAAATTACATTAAGTGTAAAATATATTCATTCACAGTAACAATAAATATATCACTTATAAACAATCATTGGTACATTATATACATTTTTATCCCTTCCCCTTTCCCATCCCTCCCATCCATATCTTCCATTATTATATAATATATGTAACCAGCACCACCGCCACTGAACCTTTGAAAATCCTCCACCCCCACCAGCTGCGGTTAAGGCCTGGCTTCTTCGGGCAGCAGCAGCGTTTAAAATTTGCTGCTGTTGCCGGCTTCAGCTCTTCCTCTCTGGCAGGTCCTGCCTACTTCCTGTTTTCATGAACATAGGACCTGCCAGAGAGAAAGGGCTGAAGCCGGAGCTTGCAGATATGTGAAGAAAATGCTGAAGTGAAAAAGATATATTAAAAAAAATAGTTTGTCTAAGGGTATGAGTTCAGAGAGAGAGAGAGAGAACTAGGAGGAATTACTAATCCAAGCAAGTACCTTGCACTATCGGTGTTGAAGTAACCGGCAGCGTGTGATGTCACCTTGAGGTAATTGCAGGTCTGAGGCAAGCCAGAGCACAATGAAACAAGATTTATTACTCTTCTAAGGGAACAGAGGGGGAGAGAATGGCTTGGAGGGAAGAAGAGATGGCAGGGCATGGAAGGAAAGAGGAAAGTATGCCAGACCAAGGGGAAAGGAAGGAGGAGATGCCATATGAAACAGAGAGAGAGGGCAGACACTGGATGGAAAGAGAAGAGAGGGCAGTGAATGGAAGGGGCAAGACAGAGGGTGAACAATAGATAGAAGGGGTAGAGAGAGGGAGACAGACAATGAATGGAAGTGTGGGGGAGAGGAGGGACAGCTGCTGAATGGAAGTCTGAGGGATAGGGGGAGCAGACTTAGAAGGAAGTGGGGAGGAGAAAGAAAAAAGGGCACATGTAAGAGGTATGGGGAAGGGGGTGTGTGTGCACGTCAGGAGGCCAGGAAGAAATGGGGGACAGAGAAGAGGGCCAGGGAGGGACACCACCACCCTTAGCACCATGCACCCTCACTATGCCACTGGCTATGTCTGAAGAAATGTTTCAGGCTCTCTACCATGGCTACTCATGTTGTACTAAAAACCACATCTGCTGGATTTTTACAATGCTTTGGGGGAGAGAGGGTGAAATATCAGCAATAAAGAGGGGTAGAAATTTCACTCATTCCCACCCATCCTCAAAGGAATCTAACCCAAACCCTCCTGTACCTGCTAAGATCCATTCCATCCTCACAATTAATCTACTCCATCCCCACCCATACCTGCAGAAGTTGACACTATTATTTACTTGCTCACAGCCCTCTGTTCCCTCCCAATTCCAACAGCTTCCAGTGGTTTCTGGATGGCATTTAGTGTTCAACCAATGAGTGTTCCAAGCCTCAGTCTGGTATTTCTGCTCCTCTCTGGGCATTCTAAGCCTTATTCTGGTACTCCAACTGCTTCTATCCATACATTTCAAACCTCATTCTGGTGTTCCATATGCCTCTCACAGTGCATTCCAAGACTCATTCCCAAGTAAATCTCACAGCAATGTCTTTCATTCCCATAGGGATCCCATGGCAACTTCTTCCATACCCGAATGGAATCCCAAAGGTACCACGGGATTCCTGCAGTCCCTATTCCTGCGCAGTTCTCTAATCATCAATACAAAATCTTTGTCTAGGGTCTATGAACTAGTTTTCCTGAAAATTTGAAGGAGAGACTAGGAGAGCTGAGCTCCAATGTTTAGTTTTAACCCACAAAAACATTTCCCACTTTGCCACTAGACTAATCCAACACCGCAAGAAGATGGGACATTTTAGAAGCAAAATTATGTATTTAGAAATCTCTCTCAATGGAATTTGTTTTGTTATAAATCTTGTAGATTATACTGGAAAAATAATTCTTCAGCTGTGATTTACTGCCTAATTCATCAAGGCCTTTTCCTAGAGACACAAAGTAGGAGAAAAAAAAAATTCTCAGTGAGTCAATGATTATCCTCATGCAG
Organism: Geotrypetes seraphini; assembly: GCF_902459505.1. Taxonomy (NCBI): domain Eukaryota; kingdom Metazoa; phylum Chordata; class Amphibia; order Gymnophiona; family Dermophiidae; genus Geotrypetes; species Geotrypetes seraphini. Next base: position 399,521,972 of record NC_047085.1, on the reverse strand, counting down.
GGCTGGTTTTGCTGTAGAGATGTGAGAATGGGCTGACCTCACAGCACCCTGCCACTGCTTCAAAAATCTCACATCTCCTTGAAGGAATAGCCCTGTGTGACCCAAACATATTCATTATATCAGCTGGAACATTTCAGACAATCATATACTACATGGAAAGCATATATTCATGCTGAAAAAATGTCCAAACATTTTTTTTTTCAAATGAGAATGAGAAGGCTTGTGCAAAGATTCCTCAGATACTACTTGCATGCCAAGAATGATATATATCACATGGCATATTTTAAAACAGCCAAAGTAAATATACTTTCAGCACTATGTGAAGCTTTAAGAAATGTTATTTGAAGCCAATATATCATTTATGTTAGATTCTCTCTCCACTGCACATCCATATACAATTTATCACATTTTTCACAAGCAAAACACTTGTTACAGGAAAAATAAGCATCAAGGCAAAATGGACCAAGCAAAAGAAATATTATGGAAAGAAAGCTTCATTAGACAACTCAGAGGAGTATCATTAACCCCTCCCCCCCTTTTTTTTTTTTTTCAAAACCATGCAAGTGGTTTTTAGCATTGGCCAGTGCACTGAATGCTCTTTGCTGCTCCAACAGTCATAGAGTTCCTATAAGCGTCAGAGCAGCACTAAGCATTCAGCGCAACGGCCGGTGCTAAAAACCTATCGGGTTTTTTTTGTAAAAGGGGAGGAGGTGTTAAATAAAATACAAAAAAGAAAACAAATCCGTATTTAAATTAATGTGTGTTCTGACCTTTCGTCTCCCATATACCCAAAACCAGTTCATAAGTCGAGTTCATTTGATGATAGATCTAATTGAAAAAGATAAGAGTTCAGTGTGTTATGAATATTTTCTAGGTTGTAATGAGCTTGCATATGGAAAGCAATACTCAGAGCACCACACAGACAAAAAAAAACAAAACCCCTGGAAAACAGATCAGCTTACAAGTTTGAATTACCCTTTTTGGGTGCAATTATTTGTCATACTAGGAGACAATTGAAGCTGGTAGTTTTACTTCCAGGTTGCAAATAGTACCCAAATATCAGGTTTTCTAAGAATTAGAGGCAAAATGTGCGTTTGTGTGTGTGTGTGGGGGGGGGGGGGGGCGGGTTGCCTCCCTGAAGCCTCTCTCTATTCCAGAGGTTCTCAACCCAGTCCCTGGGCACACCCAGCTAATCAGGTTTTCAGGTCATCCACAACGACTAACGACCTCTTTTACAAAGCCGCACTAGCGGCTGCTCTGCGCTAACGGTCCCGAAGCCCATAGAAAATTAAAGGGCTTCGGGGCTGTTTCCACGCGGCTTTGTAAAAGAGGCTGTAAGTGTGAGGTAAATTTAAATCTCTCTGCGGCCTTTGATTAAGTTGACCATTCCCTTCTACTTTCCCATCTCTGTTCCCCTGGCTTCCCACAGGTTCTATTCTACCTTGATTCTCTTTTTTTTTTTCCCCCCCAGAATGAAAATATAAGGTCTCTACCACATCTTCTATTTAAAAAGTGGTGCTACTCAAGGATCAATCCTCTCTTCTCTTCCTTTCAACTTATTTCACAGCCCATTAACAACCCTTATTCAAACGTCCAGTCTTTCCTTCCATTTTTAATGAATCCTTAACTCCCCATCACCCAAAATCTCTACAGAATTATCTAACATTAGTTTTGCAGTGGCACCTATCTCATAAGCTGGTTTTTAATACAGAAAAAAAACCAATTGCATATTGGTTTACTGGTGGCCTTCCCACTCCCATGTCGATCTCAATATATTTATTTATTTATATACCACTTATAGCCTAAGTGGTTTACATTTTCCCCTATCTGTCCTGGTGGGATCACAATCTATCTAATATGCCTGGGGCAATGGGGGATTAAGTGACTCGCAATAACATATACAGGAATAAGAGAGAACCAATTATATTCACAACCAATACCCCTCTCGTGTAAATTCAAATCTGCAAATCAGCTTTGAAATGTGAACAATCTTCTTTCCACTGTTGTCTCAAAATTAATTAACTTGATTTAATGGAGGAAAAGAGCCTCAAATCCCCGTATGCTGCAAGTACAAGACTGAGCAGACATACTAGAAAGGGTAATTATCTCATTGGCTCAAAAGCCTCCTGTCCCAATCATTTTGTATGTGTTTCAACAACAGTACACAAAAGTCACTTTATACTGTAGGTAATAATTTACTCCTTATATTTGCTGCGAGTCGCAGCCTGCGTCCCTGCACGGAGTGCTGCTGGGTGAGGAGGGGGCCAGTCTGACTCCAACAAAGTAAAAGGATTGACTATGGGGGTGGGGGATGGTGCAGCGGGCTGGCAGACAGGTAGGCATGGAGGGATCCCCAGCAGCGGCTTCAGCAGGGGGCAGGCAGGCAGAGAGGGATCACTTGTGGCAGCCAGGCCGCGTACCCCCAACAAGCGGCCCATGTATCCTTGTGTTGAGAAACACTGCTATAAACAGCGTCCTACCACTGTCTAACCAGCCAATCGGAATGCACATTTTTTAAAAAAACAACAAAAAAATGAAGCAGTTTGCCTACACTGTAGGCATCTGTCGTGGGTGCAGAGAGATGCGTCGGGACATTTAAGCTCGCCTAAGGCTGGTCATGGGCATGGATTAACCCAGAATTGGCCTTGGGTGAGCTTAAGTGTATCTAGGCATCTCTCTAGGGCCGTGATAGACGCCTGAAATATAGGCCAGCTGATAGTGGCAAGGAAATCTCCCTGCCACATCAGCTCAGTGGCTGCGGTAGGGACCCCCCCCCCTGAAGAAGTCCCCTGGCAGGAGGGATGTCCATTCTCTTCTGCTGCCAACCCCCACCCCCTCCCTGTGGCCACTCTCTCCTGCCTCTGAACCCCCATCCCCCATTGAAGACCACAGGCAGCAGGGATGCCTACTCCCTCCTGCCACCACCCTAACTCCCAATACTCCACGACGAACCCTCCCAACACCTCCTTGGCTGCAGGCCCCCCACCCTTAACTCTACCCCTATCCCCAATCCCCCTGTATCTTTTATGTGAAAGTCCGACCAGAGGAATGCTCACACCCTCTAGTTGGCAAGCCCATCACTCCAAAATGGTGGGCTTTCCCATTACCAGTGCATTCTGGGATATACCAGGGAGGGGCCTAAGGCTCTAATGCCTAAGGCCCCTCCCACAGGGGGACTTTGGGGGAGGAGGTTCCCTGCCATTGCTGCTCAGCTGATCACGGCAGGGGGACTCCCTTGCTGCCATCAGCTGATGGCAAGTGATCCCTAGATGATTCTCTAACTAGCACCTGTGACATGGGTGCCGGTTAGAGAATCGGGGAGGTTAGGCAGGGTTAGGTGTCTGTCCCTTAGGGCAGACATGATTCTGTATTGGATGTCGGTGTGTGATTCTCAGCAGCTGCTTAGGCCCCTTATTGTGCACATCTTGAAACCAAACTGGTCTGGTGTATCCAGAAGAATTAGTTAAGAATCCCTGGCACAGGACATAAAAGCAGAAACAAAAGAGAAACAAAACTTCAGAGATTGTTACACAGAAATTCTCATTTTATATTAAAAAAAAAAAAAAGTGTGGGCAAAATATAAAAATGTACATATGTTTGATGTCTGTACAATTGAAATAGATTCTATTGTGAATCCATTATAAAGTCTTTAGTAGACTGATACAAATTCTACAGTTACATAAATTTATTGATACAAATTAATGCTCTTACCCCCCTCCCCTTTTACAAAACCATGATAGCGTTTAGCGCAGGCCAGCATGCTGAATGTTCTGCACTGCTCCCGACGCTCAAAGGAACTCTATGAGTGTCGGGAACAGCGCAGAGCATTCAATGCGCCGACCTGTGCTAAAAACTGCTGTTGCAGTTTTATAAAAAGGGGGGAGGGGGTAATTTGTACATCAAAATACAAATTCAAGATGCATACTGTTTTGGTTGGTTAATCAACTGTATCTATACCTGTCTATGAACTATATGGTAAACCATTTCCTAATAAAGAAAATAGTAACAATGCAAAATAACACACCAATAAACAGTTAACATATTTCATAATTAAATACTGCTTAGCAATTATACCATCATGTCACCCTTCCAAATATAGATCATTAGTTCTGATAATAAATGTTCAGGCCTCTCTTCTACAAAATCCTGAGGTATGTATACATTTTTTTTTTTTTTTTGCATGGAAATATCTGAGAAATAAAGTAACATCTCTCCCAAATCAGAATATTTCAGGATAAGTAAATAATGTGGCATGCTGAATCTACATATATTTAGCCCATTGTGCAACTCAAAAATACTTATGTGCACTGACTATAATCACTATATAAGAAGTTAAAAAAACAAACCCAAAAAACAAAATTTGTGACCCGTAATATTCTTTGCCATTAAGAAAATTACAGAAATATATTTATAAGTGTGTATTCATCAAAGGACTATTTTCAGTAGAGGTCACTGAGAGGATCATCCTATAAAGTAAAGATTAAAGTGAAGGTGACAAGAGTACACAGCATAAAAATATAAAATCATCGACACAACTAGATGCAACAGAGTACGTTCCAAATATGTAGAATACAGCATTTCATTTAACATTCTATTGCCAGGGAAGACTAATATAACAGTATATAATACAAGTTTCACCTAGAAATTAAAAAAAATAATAATTGTATCTAACAATGAGCTCAGCAACCTATGACAAGTTAAGAAAACAGAACATGTAACCATGCCCAACAAATCAATCCACTAAAAAAAAAATTCACAATGCCCAATCTCCTCCTCACACACACAAAAAGAAATCTAACACCCCCCCTCCACCTGAAAAAAAAAATTACCATAACAGACCATCATAATACACCCAGCTATAACATGCTGGCTAAAAGCTTGATTCAATAGCCATGACTTACCCCTCTCCAACCCCTTTTACAAAACTGTAGCACGGTTTTTAGCACCAGCCACGGCAGTAACAGCTTCATAGAATTTGTATGCGTATCAGAGCTGTTACCGCTGCATCTGACACTAAAAACCACGCTAAGATTTTATAAAAGGGGGAGTTAATTTATTTCCTGAAAGGCATGTAAAAACTCTTTTTCTGTCCAATTCCAAGCAAGTGTGTGTTGTAAAAAGAGCAGATGCATAAAATCATTCAGCTGACAATGGTTTTTGTAAATAAAACTAATACATTTTTTAAAATTTCACATGAGCATGTGCTGCTGTGAACTCAACAAAAATTATGTGATATTGTAAGTTTGTCTTAGAACCTACAATTAACATTTTGTACAATTTGCTGCCTTCTAAATAGGGAAATGTGCTATTTTTGAGGCATACACTAGGTGTATGATTTGCTAAGTATTATCTCCTGGATGGGCAAAGGCAGACAAACCTCACTAAACCCAGCCTGAAATGTCAAATATAGTAGTAGCGTGAAGGGTAATTTTAGAGCAGGGTGCAAATAAGTATAAGCTTATGCAAGTGCTATTAGGATGTCTAATTGCTATTGTGTAAGGGTGTGCTTAAGTGGCATAACCCCAAATTCTGTATTTAGCACTACATGTTGTGCACGCTAACTGGTGCACACAACCAATTTACATGCACAACTTAATTGTTTACCAAGATCGAGCAACACCAATTGTCAATACCTCATAATTGATGCTAATTGCCACTAATTAGAAGTTATGCACATAACTTGGTAGGTGCATTCTATAGCGTGTTGCAAGTCGGTTCTAGTGTGTGAATCTTAAAAGGAAGCATGGCCAGGGGAAGAGCATAGGGATCTAAATGGGTTATAAACTTAAAAATACAAACAAATCTTTATATGTATTATATTCCTTTCACCCTCCCCCCCCTTTTTTTTAACTGCCCTAAAGCCCATAGGGATTTGAAGGGCATAGGGGGCTTTTGCCATGTGGCTTTATAAAAGAGGTGGATAAATATTTTAAACTAGTCTTTAAGCCCGTTACATTAACGGGTGCTAGAACATATGTGTGTGTGTCTGTCTTTATTTCTTTCTCTCTCTCTCCTTAGCCGCTTTTTTTCTTTCTGCCTTTCTTTTTCCTTGGCTGTCCATCACCACCCCTTGCCTGCTCCCCCTGTCCATTTTCCCTTCCTTTTACCTCCCCTGTGTCCACCACCACCCCTTCACTGCTCTCCTTATGCAGCAGCAGCCCTTCTCCCTTTGTTTTACCTCCCCCCTGTCCAGCAGCACCTCTTTCCTTCTCCCCCTGTCCAACATTAGTCCTCCGTTCCTTTTCTTCAACCCCCTGTCCATCAGAATCTCTTTCGTTCTCCCCCTGTGCAACAGGTGCTAGAGTAGACGACTGTTTTTTTTTTCCTTTCTCTCTCTGTGCTTGGATGCTGTCTGTCTGTCATTCTTTCTGTCTGTGTCTCTGTCTTGCGCCATGCCTGCCTATCTCTCTGTGGCCCCCTTCTCTTCCCCGGCATGATTGGTGTGTGCCCCCAGAACACCCTTCCCCCCAAAGCAGCCCCGTTTCCCAATGCCCCTGCCCCCTTTTGTGCCATGCCCGCCTGCTCCGTGGCCCCTTTCTGTTTCCCCCCTATGATTGCTGTCTGGCCCAGGAAACCCCTCACCCCAAAGTAGCCCCCTTTCCCTCTCCCCTTGTTGAGCCATGCCTGCCTGTTCTGTGATCCCCTGCCCATGACTGCTATGTGCCCCCAGTACACCCCTACCCCCAAAGCAACCCCTTTCCCTCTTCCCCTGCTTGCCTGCCTGCTCCCTGTGCATCAGCATCAGCATTTCCCTCCCCCTCACCTGTTCCTTCGTAGCAGCATGGAGATAAAACGGCTCCCTTAGTTCTTTGCTGGATTTTTTTTTAAGTTTAAAGAAGCCTACGCGGCTCCTCTCACGATCCGGCCTGCGTCGGAAGCCTTCTCTGACACAGGCCGGGATCGTGAGAGGAGCCACGGTGGCAGTTTTAAACAAAAAAAAAAATGCAGCGAACTAAGGGAGCCGTTTTCAAAGCCGCCGCCGCGGCTCCTCTCATGAGCTGCACTTATATTATGTCGGAAGATGAGAGAGGAGCCGCGGCGACGGCGGCAGATTTCAAATTAAAATAATTTATGCGGCCAGCTGGCTCCCTCGAAACCCTCCCCCCCTTTCCCTTCCCGCGGTCCGTCTGGCTGCGTTGTTCTCTCCCTCATTCTCAAACCGTCCGTGCCAGCTGAAGTGGGAGTGGGGGGGACTCAGCACCGGCTGGGCGACTCGAGCCGCCGGCCCCCAGGAGCTCGAGGCCGACGGCGGACATGGCTTGCGTTGCCGAGTTTGGTGACGTACAACCAGCGCATGCGCACTAAAAAAAACCCGACAGATCAGGGAACACGTTTTTTTTAGTGCGCATGCGCGGCCTAGCATTTTATTATATTAGATGTATCAGTTGGTCATTTATGTAGGTATTAAAAAAAACAAAAAAAAACAGTATCGTACCTCTTTATGATATGACATTCCATTATGCCAACGGTGTAATTCTCCAAATTCAACAGAGAAGTGTGTGTGTGGGGGGGAGGGGGAGGGGTTTTTTTTTTTTTTAATAAGTGTTTGGATCCCACAGATTTGCTGATGTCTTTTTTTTCCAGTTCATAGATAATTCAAAGCTGCATCACATGCCAATGAGTTTATAAATGTGATGCCAATGATTTGACTTTTTCAAAACCATCATTGAAATACTAAGATTCAGCACTTAGACTATGCCTAATCTGTCCAAGTAAAAGCCTGTTCAAGGATGATTTAATTTTTCAAATTGGCTAAGAGCCAGCTCAGACTGAGGAGCTTATAGCTTGTAAAGATCACATAATGCGATTAATGGGAAGTTCTTCTCACGGGAGGTATGCTGTCTGCCTGGTGCCAAAATCCAAGATCTTACAGAGAGCTTGCCGAGACTGATCAAGCCTGATGACTATTATCCAATGCTGCTCATCTATGTTGGCACTAATGATACTACCAGGTACCCCTGTGAACATATCAAAAGTGACTTTGTGTCTGTCAAGGGTAGCGGCCAGGGCAGAGATCACATCCTGGAGATGAATGCGTGGCTATGTGGATGGTGTCGTCAACGGCGTTTTGGCTTCCTGGACCATGGAATGATTTTCCAAGGGTTGCTGAGCAAGGATGGTGTGTATCAAAGACGGGAAGAAGTGTCTTTGGCAGCAGGCTGGCTAATCTACTGAAGAGGGCTTTAAACTAGAAGTGATGGGGCAGAGTGATCAACGCCCCCAGGCTAAGTATAAGCCCTCAGGTAAGTAAATCACTCTACACAGATGGGAAACGGGGGCAATGTCTGGAAAGCAGTATATACTAATGCTCAAAATATGGGAAACACAATTCTGGATCTAGAAGCTGAGATGGAAGAAGATGAATTGGATACAGTGGCAATCACGGAGATGTGGTTCATGGAGAACCATGAATGGGATGTAGTTATACTGGGCTATAATCTATTCAGGAAAGACAAGGTAGGAAGAAAAGGGGGATTAGTGTTATATATTAAAGATCATATCAAAGCCACACAATTGCAGGATCTGCAGGGTAAGAAAGAGGCAATGGTAAATATATTTACATTGATGTGATATACAGGCCTCCTTCACAGACAGAAGACTTGGTCAGAGATTTAATAGTAGACATTCAGAATATATCTAAAAAAAAAAAAAAGGAGGGAAGTTTTACTAATAGGCAATTTTAACATGCTGAATGTTGAATGGGGTATCCCTATTGCAAGATCTTCTAGAAGTAGGGAGATCCTGGATTCTCTACAAGAATTGTTCCTACAGTTGCATGGAAACCCATGCAGGATGGGGTCATACTGAGTGCTTACAAACGGGGAAAGTGTTTCTGATGTTACAGTGGGTGATCATCTGGCATCCAATGATCATTGCATGGTACAGTTTAATATTAAGATGGGTATAGAGAGGGCTCATTCAAAATTAAAGGTTCTAGACTTTACAAAAACTAACTGTTTGGATGGGGGATTACGTCAAGGAATTGTCTGGATGAGAATTTATGGAAGAAGTAGAAATGCAGTGGGCAAAACTGAAAGGAGTTATTTTAAGGGCAACAAACTTTTCTGCGAGACTAGTAATTAAAAGTAAGAGGAAAAGAAGGCCGCTTTGGTTCTCAAAAATAGTAGCTGAGAAAGTAAGAAATAAAAGTTACTTTCATAAACTACAAAAGATCACAAAAAGAAAGGCAGAAATATCTGGAAAAGTTAAGAGAAGCTGGTCAGACTGGATGGGCCATTTTGGCCATTATCTGCCATCATGTATCTAGGTGTACTCAGGAAAGTAAAGATGCAAATGGAAGAAAAAATAGCTGACATGATAAAACAGGTAGACAAGTCATTTTTTTTCGATATCAGTGATGGGAAGAAGTGCAAAAGTAGCATTGTGAGACTCAAAGGTGAAGAGGAGAATCTGATAAAGAAAAGGCTGAATTGCTTAACAAATATTTCTGTTCTGTGTTCACAGCTGAAGCACCAGAAGCAAGACCGCAGAAAACAAATGTGAATAGGGATGGAGGAGTGGTAGACCCTGATTTTCAGAGAATTGTGTTCGTGAGAAGCTAGCTAAATTAAAGGTAGACAAAGCATTGGGGCTAGTTGGTGTATATCGTAGGGTGCTGAATGAACTTAGGGAAATTCTGGTGGCTCCACTAACTGACCTTTTTAATGCTTTTCTAGAGTCAGGAGTGGTACCTGAGGACTGGAGAAGGGCAAATGTGGTCCCTCTCTACAAAAATGGAAGGAAGAAGTAGGGAATTACAGTCTTGATGGCTGTGGAAAGCACAGAGAATGGTGAAGTTTCTGTAATCCGATGGATTACAGGACCAGAGGCAACATGGATTCACTAGAGGTAGATCTTCTCAATTTCTTTGACTGAGTGACCAGAGAATTGGATAGAGGGAGTGCACTAGATGTGGTGTATTTCAATTTTAGCAAAACCTTTGACAGTGTTCCACACAGATGTCTAATAAATAAACTGAATGCTGTCTGGGACTGGTTGAGTGGAAGGCGACAGAGGGTAGTGGTCAATGGAGATTGCTCTGAGGAAAGGTATGTTACCAGTGGTGTGCCTCAAGGTTCTGTTCTTTTTACATTTTTAAAAACAATATTGCTGAAGGGCTGTCGGGTAAGATTTGCCTCTTTGCGGATGATACCAAAATCTGCAACAGAGTAGGATGGTGTGAATAACATGAAGAACTAGTGAAGCTTGAAGAATGGTCTGAAATTTGGGAGCTAAAATTTAATGCTAAGAAATGCAAGGTCATGTATTTAGGCTGCAAAATCCCAAGGGAAGAGTACAGTTTAGGGGATGAAGAACTTATGTGTATGACAGAAGAGAGAGACTCGGGTGTGATTGTATGAGATGATCCTTAAAGTGGCCAAACAGGTTGAAATGGTGACAGCGAAAGCTAGAAAGATGCTAGAGTGCAAAGGGAGAGGTATGATCAATAGGAAAAAGGAGGTATTGATGACCCTGAATAACACTACAGTGAGGCCTCATTTAGAATATTGTGTGGAATTCTGGAGATCACACCTTCAAAAAGATAGCAAAAAGGAAGGAGTCAGTCCAGAGGAAGGCTACTAAAATGGTGTGTGGTCTTCGTTATAAGACATATATGGCAGTCACAGATCTCAATATGTATACTTTGGAGGAAAAGTGAGATAGGGGAGATATGATAGACTTTTAAATACCTACATGGCATAAATGTGAATGAATCGAGTATCTTTCATTTGAAAGGAAGCTCTGGAATGAGAGAGCATAGGATGAAGTTAAGATGTGATAGGCTCATAAGGAGTAATCTACAGAAGGGGTGGTAGATGCATGGAACAGTCTCCCGGAAGAGGTGATGGAGATAGAGACTGTGTCTGAATTCAAGAAAGCTTGAGATAGGCATGTGGGATCTCTTAGAGAGAGGAAGAGATAATGGTTACTGCAGATGGCCAGACTGGATGGGCCATTTTCCCTTTATCTGCCGTCATGTTTCTATTTTGTACTGTTGGATATAGTAGAGGCCAGCTCTAAGGAATGGCTAGGTGCGTGTAAATTTTTTCTTTTTGTGTGTAGAAGTGCTAAAATACAATTTTCCAGATTTGTATGTATTTTTGTGAGTGACCATGTAAAATCTGTGAGCAAAGCTCCTAGAATGCATAAGTGATTGCTCACATACTCAGTTTAGCAATAACATACAGTAGGTGGCCAGGGCTGTGTAAATCCCTGCATGTAATTTGTTCTTTAGTATGTTTTGTAACTTCTCACAGTTTTCTGGAGTATGTATAATGTCTACAAATAATATCTGAAATGATAGAAAAATGTGTGCGGTCTTTAGTATTACAACTTCATAGATTTGGATCACGATGGGGCAGTACTGAGAGTATGGGATTTGATCCATCACCATCTTGCAGCTCTAAAAAAATTGATATCAAGATTATATCCTCATTTCCAATATCTGCTTTTGGAAAGGGCAATTAAGGCAGTAAGAGACGAGAAACAGATATCAACCAAGGATCCTTGAACATCTTCTTAGATGGGTGTGGCACGACTTGGGAAAAGGAAATTGTCAGGTAAGACCTAGTTTTACCTTTTCATCCTGCTAGACAGCCCCAGGCCAACAGGGTGTAACTTTCAGTGCAAGAGAAGAACAAAGGCCCCGATACCAAAGACACTCTTCCCTTTGGAACAAACAACAATCTTGTAGTGTTTCACAAAGGAAAGTAGCAATGATCATGTCATCACTCTGTAAATGTTTTCCAGCATGATCACCCAGGCCTGCACCCTGTTGGTCACCTGAAATCTGGTTGAATGAGCCTGCAAACCCTCTAGAATTGGCATTCTGTTGTGTATCTATTCAGCTTCAATCATCACCTTAATCCAGAGTACCAAGAAAGTCTTTGAGTCTGTTTCCTCTTTATGCAGCTCATTAAACAGGATAATGAGAAAATATCAGACTTCTGGATATGATTAATCACCTCCAAACAGCACAGATGATCAAACAGTGAGTTGGCTGATCAATTTGCTGACAACACAAAGTTGTTAAATCAGAAGAGGTTTGTGAAAAGTTGCAAGAGGACCTTATAGGGCTGGGAGACTGGACATCCAAGTGACAGATGACATTTAGGGGTCCTTTTATCAAGCTGCGGTAGGGGTTTAATGCGTGTTAAACCACCTGCCACGCTAGCCGCTAACGCTTGCATTGAGCAGGCGAAAGTTTTTTAGCCAGCCACGGGGGTTAGCGCGTGATGAAATGTCCGACGCGCTAACCCCGCTATCGCAGCTTGATAAAAGGAGCCTTTAATGTCAACAAGTGCAAAGTGATGCATGTAGGGAAGAGAACCCAAACTATACTGTAGCTACATAATGCAAGGTTTCACATTAGGAGTCATTGTCCAGGAAAAGGGGCTAGGTATCATCATTGAAAATATATTGAAAGCCTCTGCTCAATATACAGCAATGGTTAAGAAAGCAAACATAATTTTATGAATTATTAAGAAACGATTGGAGAACAAAGCTAATATCACCATATCTTTGTATCACCCCCCCATGATGTAGCTGCACCTTGAATATTGTGTGCAATTCCGGTTACCCCATCTCAAATAAGATACAGAATTAGAGAAGGTACAGAGAAAGGTGACAAAAATGATAAAGGGAATAGGAAAGGCTAAGACTCTTGTTTGGAGATGAGATGGTTGAGGGGTGATATGATAGAGCTCTATAAAGTACTGAGTAGAGTGAAAGAGGTAGAAATGAATTGATTATTTACTCTTTCCAAAAATAAAAGGACTATGGGATCATGCAATGAAGCTAATAAATAGTAAATTTAAAATAAATCAGAAAAAAATATTTCTTCACTTAATGTGTAATTAGTCTGGAGTTTGTTGCCACAGAATGTAGTAAAAGCAGTTGTTTTAACAGGGCTTAAAAAAAGATTTGGACAAGTTCCTATAAAAGTCTATAAACCATTATTAAGATGGTCTTGGTAAAATCCATTGTTTATTCCTGAATAAGCAACATGAAATCTGTTTTACTCTTTTTGGGATCTTGCCAAGTGCTTGTGACCTGGATTGGCCACTGTTGGAAACAGGAAAATAGTCTTCATGGACTTTCACTCTGTCCTCACATGGCAATGCTTATATACTTATGTACCAAGAGCTTAAACTCATGAATCAGGCTCATTGGTTTTTATTCCACTGCTACTACTACTATTAATTATTTCTATAGCGCTACCAGACGCATTCAGCCCTGTACAGTCATAAAGAGTAAGAAAACAGTTCCTGCTCGAAAGAGCTTACAATCTAAACAGGCAAGAAAGACAAACAAGATGTCATGGATACAGTTAAGGGGAACAGTTAATCAGCTGGCTGGGTTGGAGGGCAGAGGCATAGGGTTATGGATTGAAAGCTATATCAAAAAGGTGGGTTTTCAGTCTGCTTTTAAACAAGGGAAGGGGCTTGACGGACAAACTCAGGTAATTTATTCCAGGCATAAGGGGCAGTTAGATGAAAGGAACGAAGTCTGGAATTGGCAGTGGAGGAGAAGGGTAACATTAAGAGTGACTTATCTGAGGAATAGAGTTCTCTGGGAGGTGTATAAGGAGAGAGAAGCAAGGAGAGATATTGAGGGGCAGCAGAATGAACACACTTGTAGGTCAGCAATAAGATCTTGAACTGTATACAATGGCAGATAGGGAGTCAGTGAAGTGACTTAAGGAGAGGGGTGACATGAGCGTAGCAAGGTTGGTAGAAGATGAGTCATGCAGCAGAGTTTTGTACAGATTGCAAGGGGGAGAGGCAACACTGAGGGATACCAGTTAGGAGTAGATTGCAGTAATCTAAGCATGAGGTTACAAGAGCTTGGACAAGGGTCTGGGTAGTGTGCTCAGAGAGGAAGGGGCAAATTTTGGTGATATTGAAGAAATAGAAGCAACAGGTCTTAGCAGCTTGTTGGAAACATGTAGAAAATGAGAGGTCAGAATCAAAGACGACTCCAAGGTTGCAAGCAGGGGAGACTGGTACAATGACAGTATTATTTACAGAGATGGAGAAAGGAGGAGGAGGAGCAGATTAGGAAAGAGGAGCAGCTCAGTCTTGAACATACTTAGTTTCAGATGATGGCAGGACATCCAGTCAGCAATGTCAGCCAAACAAGCAGAGACTTTTTCTTGGACTTTAGGTGAAATTTCAGGTGTAGAGAGGTATGGCTGGGAGTCATCAGGAGGATAAAGGTGATACTGAAAGCCTTGGGAGGAGATCAGGGCACCAAGGGAAGAGGTTTAGAGAGAGAAGAGGTCCTAAGACAGAACCCCAGGGTACACTAACCACTAACGGGGGTAGCAGCAGAAGAGGATCCACCAACACATACACTAAAGGTACATTGGAAAAGTAGGAGGCAAACCAGGAGAGGACAGAATCACGGAATCCAAATGAAGACAGCATATCAAGGAGTAAGCTGTATCAAAGGCAGCAGACAGGTCAAGGAGGATAAGGATAGAGTAATGGCCCTTAGATCTAGCCATGAACAAGTCACTACATATCTTAGTGAGGGCACCTAAGTTTTTACTAATTCTCCATATTCATTGGCATAATTGTATCCACAATTATTACTTGGACAGTAAAAGTGATCAGTGACAAAGTTTTGTTTAGATTCCCAAAATTCAAATTGTTTATAAAGTGATATCATTAAGATTCCTCTAATTGTTACACTTTGGATCTCATTGCACTTTTATCAGTCATTGATGTCTCATAGGAAGGTCTGATTTTACTAAGATTATACTGCCATATTGTCCACATGGTCTTTCAAATTGCCAGCTTCATACTGGGCACTTGTGGTGGATTGGAAGAGAAACACAAAAGGTTAACTAATAAATACAACACTCTACACTTGTTTTCAGTGAAGATTTGGGCAAGTAGATGTCATCTGAAAGATGAGAATTCCTGGAGCCTGACAGCTCTAGCAGTCAGCAAAGTATTAGAGACTGGCATTTTTACTATCTTTGCCACTGTATTTTCTTTTAATGGCATAAGACTTAAAATAATTATTTTTCTTTTCATTTTGATTGTTTCATGTTGACTAATGTTTGCCAGGGAACAATCCCAGGTCCTTTTGTCCCATGCATCCGCATATGTCTCCATATGACAAAGGAAAAGTAATAATAGCAGATGTGCTGTCCAGTTTCTTGATTGCTCCTAACTTACTGCTTACTTCACAGTGAGCATAAGACTAGCAACATATTTCACAGCATTGAACAACAGGTTTCATTGATCAACGTCTCTTCCCACAGACACAGAACAGGAATAAGTCTTAATAAATTGCCCTCAATAATTTGGTTTCAAGGATCACATAACTACCCAATTCATAAACAAACCACATGAAATCTGACTTGGCACATGCTTAAATTGATCTCACGTTCTTTAAGATTTTACCTATCCTTTCTTCTACATACATCTTATTCAGAAATATTATATTTCATTCCATTCAAGAGTTGCAAACCATTTTAGAGCATGGATACGCTCTCCTTCACAAGAAGGTCTGTTACATTCAAAAGGTCCATTTTGCTAGGTTTGTTTAATTTCTGTTTTTTCTGTTTAATTTCTTTTTAAATTTCTATTATTTCTGTCATGGCATTGAAATTTATATACTTATATTGTTAGATTTAAATACTGTTATATTTTAACTTCTTCCTTTATACTTCCTTGAAATGCAACCAAATTACTTCATTTTTTTCATCTGTTTCTTTGTTAGTACTTTTCCAAAGCTTTCCCTGCGGTGTCTTCTTCGTTCCTTCCCCCTTTTCTATGTATCTTGTTATACAAGTGATGTTTTTCTTAGGTACTTTAGTTAGATTGTGAGCCCGTTTGGAACAGAGAGGGTAGTTCAATGTATCTAATTTCAAAATGATTTAGTATTGTAAACAACTTACCGTATTTTCGCGGATATAACGCGCGCGTTATACGTGATTTTACGTACCGCGCATACCCCTCGCGCGTTATATGCCTGAGCGCGGTATACAAAAGTTTTTAAACATAGTTCCCACCCCGCCCGACGCCCGATTCACCCCCCCAGCAGGACCGCTCGCACCCCCACCCCGAACGACCGCTCGCACGCGCTCCCACCCACACCCGCATCCACGATCGGAGCAAGAGGGAGCCCAAGCCCTCTTGCCCGGCCGACTCCCCGACGTCCGATACATCCCCCCCCCCCCGGCAGGACCACTCGCACCCTCACCCCGAAGGACCGCCGACTCCCCAACAATATCGGGCCAGGAGGGAGCCCAAACCCTCCTGGCCACGGCGACCCCCTAACCCCACCCCGCACTACATTACGGGCAGGAGGGATCCCAGGCCCTCCTGCCCTCGACGCAAACCCCCCTCCCTCCAACGACCGCCCCCCCCCCAAGAACCTCCGACCGCCCCCCCAGCCGACCCGCGACCCCCCTGGCCGACCCCCACGACCCCCCCACCCCCCTACCCCGTACCTTTGGAAGTTGGCCGGACAGACGGGAGCCAAACCCGCCTGTCCGGCAGGCAGCCAACGAAGGAATGAGGCCGGATTGGCCCATCCGTCCTAAAGCTCCGCCTACTGGTGGGGCCTAAGGCGCGTGGGCCAATCAGAATAGGCCCTGGAGCCTTAGGTCCCACCTGGGGGCGCGGCCTGAGGCACATGGGCCAAACCCGACCATGTGTCTCAGGCCGCGCCCCCAGGTGGGACCTAAGGCTCCAGGGCCTATTCTGATTGGCCCACGCGCCTTAGGCCCCACCAGTAGGCGGAGCTTTAGGACGGATGGGCCAATCCGGCCTCATTCCTTCGTTGGCTGCCTGCCGGACAGGCGGGTTTGGCTCCCGTCTGTCCGGCCAACTTCCAAAGGTACGGGGAAGGGGGGTGGGGGGGTCGGCCAGGGGGGTCGCGGGTCGGCTGGGGGGGAGGGGGGTTTGCGTCGAGGGCAGGAGGGCCTGGGATCCCTCCTGCCCGTAATGTAGTGCGGGGTGGGGTTAGGGGGTCGCCGTGGCCAGGAGGGTTTGGGCTCCCTTCTGGCCCAACTACACAAAGGTACGGGGAAGGCGGGTGGGGGTGTCGTGGGGGTCGGCCAGGGGGGTCGCGGGTCGGCTGGGGGACGGGCGGAGGTTCTTGGGGGGGGGGCGGTCGTTGGGGGGAGGGGGTTTGCGTCGAGGGCAGGAGGGCCTGGGATCCCTCCTGCCCGTAATGTAGTGCGGGGTGGGGTTAGGGGGTCGCCGTGGCCAGGAGGGTTTGGGCTCCCTCCTGGCCCGATATTGTTGGGGAGTCGGTGGTCCTTCGGGGTGAGGGTGCGAGTGGTCCTGCCGGGGGGGGGATGTATCGGACGTCGGGGGGGGCATCAGGCTTTCAGGATGGGGACAGACCTTCAAGGGGGGACAGGACTTCAAGGGAGGACAGTGCACGGAAGTCAGGGGGGGTGAACGGAGAGTCGGGACAGCGCACGGAAAGTCAGGGCGGGCGAAAGGAGAGTCGGGCAGCATGCGCGTTATATGCCTGAGCGCGGTATAGAAAAGTTTTTGTACATATCATCGTGATTTCTGCGCGCTATACCCCTGTGCGCGTTTTACAATGGTGCGCGTTATATCCGCGAAAATACGGTAATACTCATGCACAAGCGATATGTCAAATGCAATAAATCCGATCCACTTTACAGATGGGGCAGAACCTTTACTCTGAACAGCTGCATCTAACTGCTGAGAGAGAGACTGAGTAAAAATTATAATAATTGATGGAACAATGCTCACAATCCTTTGTGACACATAAGAATCCCTTTAACCAATCACAGAGCTGTGCCTCCTTCATGTGCTTCCACCAATGCACATTATGTGTCAACAAGTCAGCCATCTTTCACGATAGGAGGAGCCAGACTGTGGAATTCACTACCAGGACAAGTACATTTATGTGAGAATATGGAACAATTTAGGCGACTGCTCAAGACTCATTTGTACACGAAGGAGTTTTGTTGCTGAACTAAGTCATTGATGGCCATAAAAAATGTAGAGCGTTAAGAACTGCTAATAATTTCTTAAGGTGGGAGGAATGAGCTATTGTTCCATTGATGAGCTCTATACAAGAAGATATGTTTTATCTGTTAATGTGAATAGTTGTTATTTTCTATTCTGTGAATAAATTGTGTATGTATAACTGTAACCTTGGTAAGAAATTTTAAAATAAATAAATAAATGTTTTTAGACAACAAAAGCAACGCATGGGTAATTTGCAATTACAGATTTTGTTGTAGAGGATGTTGTGTTTTCTACCTTGGAGGTCTTCTATTTTGTTAAATGCTATCTTCAGCCACATTCATGTAGTTCAAATTTAGAGCAACAACAACAAAAAAAGACAAAAACTCCACCAAAAAAAAGTCATAACATGACAAACTGCAAAAATGTGGAGTGAATAGTTATTAATAAAAATCACAGCATCTTATTCATCATTAAGGGAAATGTTTCTGCGGCGATTCTGAGTAGGAATCCTTAAGAGGAAGGAATATCACATGAAAAATAAAAAAATAAAGAGATTAACATGGAGTTCTGCAGATAGTGGTTGTATGTCAAATGTTGGAACATGGCTGTATACAATCGTATACATGTATCTCCTGAGGAAGCCAAGGGCGAAACGGGCCCCGTTGGGAACATGATTGAGCTGAAGCCTCATTGTTATTTGAAGTTAAGTTCCATATTTACAATATTTATGAAGTTTATAATTTTAGTATGAAAAAGAAGTTGTCATATGGTTGGAGGTGGTGATAGACCAGTGATTATAAGGGTACCCGTCAAGTAGATCAGCTTTGGCTGTTCTGTAATGAGCTGGGTTAAAAATATCTGAGGTTTCACTACTATTTAACCTATTAATGTGTACAAGAACAACAACAAGAAAGTTCAGTCATACCTCCTTTTTTCATAATGATGAATAAGATGCTGTGATTTTTATTAATAATAACTATTCACATCAGAGTTTTGCAGTTTGTCATTCAATTTTAGAGGCCAGTGGGTTACATGAAAAAAATATATGCATTTCATTCCTCTTATGTTGTGAATGCTCATACTTTCCCTTAAATAAAATGCACGAAAGAAATCTTTCACTACATAGTACATTAAAACAAAATATTTCAATCCTTCTTTCTAAAGACTTAACAAAAACATCTGTTCTTTTACATTTGAAAATACAAACAGTTACTCACATGTTCCTGGAACACTAGCTATCTGTTTATACAGAAACAAGCTTAAAAAAAGGAAAGTAACATTAAGAACTCCAAGAGGTGAAAAATTCAGGTTCAGAAAAGTGAGGGAAAAATCATGGTCAATAGAGCCATTTGGTATGCTTTAGGGGGAAGAAGGAAAAAAATGATACACAGGAAATAAAGCAAGAACAACAACAAAAATACCCAGCAGTTTTGGCTCATTTAGAACAAATTAAAAAAAAAAAAAATAGAAGCCCTGAAAGACACTAATCCAACTAAATTATTTAGAAAGGTAGTTACTGAGACGATTAGGGTTATGTTTTTTGAGCCTAACACATGTTAAACTGCAATAATGTGCATTATATTATTGTAAATAAAGCATATAGGTTTAGGTTACCACTGGAAACATGGGATGGAAGACATGAACATCTCGTTATTATGTAAATCAAATACTGTAGCTTGCAATGAGCACCACAAGCTGAATTATTCACGGAAAAATAATGCGACCACAAAGCCAGCATTACTTTTCCAACCTGGGAACAGTAAGCTCTTAACCTATGGCCTTGTGCTCTCGGACACCATCTTAAGGGGAATGCACCTAAACTGTGGTTACTCACCCAGAAAGGTCTCATCAAACCCCGCAAAGGAACTCCCTTCAAAGACCCTCACCCTTATAGAGGCTCCCTCAAGGCTACTAATCCCTGGTGGTCTAGGAGGGGTTCTAGGGCAAGAGCATATAAGGAGAGGCAACTTGATCCTTAGCAATAGTACCACAAAGACTACTGCTAGGAGTTGTTGATGCCATGCTGAACCTTCAGGGATTGGAAGAGGTAGGTCCAGGGGAGCTTATGGAGTTTGGAGGCTCTATAGGGAAGAATATCATGGTAAAAGGGAAAGGGATGCCATAAAGTAAGGTTTTCGGATGGAGGAGAACGACAGTTCAACTCTGGCCCCTTTTAAGGTTGAACAACATAGCTTGTCAAGTTAACCAAAAGTTACATTATATATGTTCCACAAAGTCACTAATCTGCGATATTGAGATACCTCAGCTTAGTGACTCCGGTGATAAACCAAAGTGTAATAAAGGTCAACTTTTATTGCAACCATAGTAACTATCTCTGATGAGTTTGTAGAGGAATGCAATATATCAGTGGCTCCCAACATAATCCACAGTTACACCCCAGATACCCTGGTTAAGACATCCAGAATAAATATGCATAACATAACCAAGGCCGCACATTCAATTACAGTATATTCTATGTATATTCATTGTAAATATTCTGAAAAAAAAAAAAATCCAGACTGGCTGGGGGTACCTAAACACCAGATTGAAAATAACAGTAATACATCACTAAATACATTACTACATACAACCATAAATATATTTCTGAAAGCAAAAAATAAGAATGTCTTTACTGAACAGAGTATATCAAGTTCCAACATATAGTTCTATATGTCTTCTATTCATTTTCCAACTTGGGAAATGCAGTGGCTCGCAATATCTCCATACAGTTCACAAGAATCAAAGCCCCAGTTAACTCCCTCCACTGTCTGGTCATAGGGTTTTTCATTTTGTCCAAAGCCGATTGTAGGTCCTGTAAGACATCTCTGTAACTTCCTCCATAGTGAGCGGCCCAAGTGTAGAGAAAATCATATGCGGGTTTCCACATCATCTGTCATAAAACATTAGCAAACACATAGAAAGTAATTAGTTTGATAAAGAAATTTTTTATAATGTTTTATAATGTGGTTTTATAATGTTTATTACTTATAAAGGACTGTGCAATGTATTCAGGTTTTCTGGGTTTATAGGAGGGCTTCAACGTTTAAAACGTCACAGGATAAAAACTAAATTGCACACGCTACATGCCACTAAAATTGAATTGTTAAATCAGTAACAGTGAAATATAAAGAGGGATCTAGCAAAGCTTGGGAAATGGTCATGCATTTGTACTACAAAAACTCAAGGGAGCAGTAGAACACAGGGGATAATAAACTTTTCCATCCCAGAGCTTAAAAATTATTTGAGTTGAAAAATATTTCCTATTTGTTCTGAAAATATTTCCTTATAATTTTGAGTGTCTCCTGGTTTTTGTACTTTATGAAAGCATGAAAATTCAATTCACTCTTACCCGTTCTACATCCCTGAGGATTTTGTAAACCTCAATCTTATCCTCCCTCAGACATCTCTTTTGGTTGCTCTTCTTTGAACATTTTCTAATTCCTCTATATCTTTTTAGAGATACAGCAACCAGAACTGAGTGCAATACTCAAGATGAGGTTGAACCACAGATCAACATAGAATCATTATAATATTCCTGTTCTTATTTACCATCCTTTTCCTAAAACTTCCTAGCATCCTGTTTGCTTTGTTGGCTGAAACTGCACACTGAGAAGATTTCAGCATATCATCTACAATAACATCCTGATCTTTTTCATTGGTAGCAACTCCTAAGGTGGACTCCAGTATAAGGTAGCTATAATTGAATTATTCTTTGCATTTATCCACATTAAATTTCATCTGCCATGCCCAATCTTCTAATTTCCTAAGGACTTCCTGCAATTTTTCATAGTCCTCATGTGTTTAGACAAAGTTGAATAGTTTTGTGTCATTTGCAAATTTAATTACCTCACTTGTTCCAATTTACAGATCATTCATAAATATGTTAAATAGCACCCATCCCAGTACAGATCCCTGCAGCACTTAATTTTATCAAGAGTCTCTCATGAGGAATTGTCAAAAGCTTTCTGAAAATCTAGATAAACTGCATCAACCAGTTCACCTCTTTCCACATGTTTATTCACACCTTCAACAAAATGAAGCAAATTGGTGAGTTAAGACTTCCTTTGGCTAAACCCTTGCTAAGTCTGATTCATTAAACCAAGTTTGTCTATGTGTTCTATAATTTTTTAATTTCCACTATTTTGCCTGGCACTGACGTCAGGTTTACCAGTCTAATTTCCCAGATTATTCCTGGAACCATATTGGCCAATCTTCAGGTACTACAGACAATTTTAGCAACAGGTTACAGATTGCTAACAGCAGATCAGTAATTTCATGTTCGAGTTATTTCAGTTCCCTGGGATGTATTCTATTCTGGAGCAGGCGTTTTATCAATCTTTAACTTGTTGATTTTGCTCAGTATGTCTTCAAGTTTTACCACGATTTCTTTCAGTTCCTCCACATTGTCACCCTTGAAAACTATGTCTGGTTAAGGTAGAACTCTTATATTTTCTTCCATAAAAACCAAAACAAATAATTCATCTCTCTACTATGGCCTTAATCTTTCCGAGTGTCCCTTTTGCTCCTTGATGATTCAACAATCCCATGGACTTCCTCACAGGTTTTCTTCTTATGACGTATCTGAAAAAGTTGTTTATACGAGTTTTTGCCTGTCTGACAAGTTTCTCTTCATATTGTGTTTTAATCTTCTTTATCAAATGCTTTGTATCTAACTAGCCAGTGCTTATGTTCTTTCTTCATTTGGATCCTTTCTCCATTCTTTAAAGGATGTTCTTTTGGCTCTAATAGTCTCTTTCATCTGACCTTTCAACCATGCCAACTGTCATTTGCTTTTCATTCCACCTTCGTCAATGCAAGGAATATATCTGATCTAGGGGCTTCCATTTTGGTATTTTTAATAATGTCCATGTCTGATTTAAAGCCCTAACCTTTGCCACCAATCCTTTTAGCTTCTTTTTAACCATGTTCCTCATTTTATCGTAACTGCCCTTTCAAAAATTAAATGCTGCCACAGTAGAGTTCTTTAGTGATTTCACTCCAGATATCAGCTCAAATTTGATCATCTTATGATCACTGTTTCCTAGAGTACCCAACACAATTATCTCTTATACTATGCCTTCCACTAAGGATTAAATCTAAAATAGCTTCCTCCTTTTTTAGTTCCTAGATCAGTAGGTCCAATAAGCAGACATTTATTATGTCTAGGAATTTTACCTCCCTAGAACTCCCTGATATAACAATTATCCAGTCAATATTGGAGTACTTGAAATCAAAACAACCGTAAAGGACAAACAATATCACTATACACTAAATATTTTGGCCTCTTCTGTTGAGGTGGAGGAAAACAAACACAAACTGTGGTAGAGAGAAAAAAAACCCTCACATTCAAACAAAGTGCTTATCAAACCAGCACAAGCTGAAAGCGAATAAGCCTTTAAATCATCATCAGTCATTAAAAAAACTCCACCTGTTTCTGTAATCCCAAAATTCTTCCTCCAACAAAAGGGAAGGCTAACTGAAAATTATGTCTTACAGCAAACCAGTGCTTGTGGAAAAAGTCACACTGTATTTTAAAAACAGCAGTTATGCTGAAGCCAGCAGGATAAAAGTCCCAATATAGCTGAGCAATAACTAAGTTCAAACAGTACTTAGCTCAAATAGTTCATGGCCAAATCCTCAGGAGCTGGAACAAACTTCTGCTGTCTATTTTGCTACAGCAATTTCATAACTGAAGAAAATAGGCATGTCATCCACGATACTTATCCCAACAGGAGTACCCCGTTTCACAATATGTGTCGTCAGGGGTCCAATCATCTTCGAACTGAACACAACTTCCTCGTGGAAAATATCTGTTAACCAGTATATATCAATCAGTTCCGCAAAAGGTCAACTCACTTACTCGTGTTATTCAGTGAAGGGAAAGACCTCAGAAAACCACATCGTAAGACATAGATTTCTCTAGTAGAAGTAGGGTGGTGGTAGGTATCATTCATAGGTCAAAAACCTTCACAATTTTTAATATCACTCAAACTTTTAATATTTCTATATATGAGTTCATATTTCTTTTGTAACTTTTCTTCTTTTTCACCAGTGCTTAAGAAATAAGTTAAATTTCCATGTTCTGAATTTCTATCATGAACATCCTAAAATGCTGAATATTTCCAGCTTCAGTGCAAATAGCAAATCTTGTGCAAATATAAATAACAGCCACTTGTGTAAACTTTAGACTTTGTAGCTTAAATCTTTTTCAACTTTCAACTTCAAGGTACATAGCAAATCTTATGCCAAAATATATATCACAATAAATCGCCACTTATCTTAGGTTTTTGAACTCTGTAGCTTGATTTTATATAAGCTTGGCATGCCAGATCTGAAGTTGGTGTGATGTCTGCCCTACATAATAAAGGGCACAAGGAGAAATGAGTAGGTATATAACATTGCCCGATATACGCAAGATGTATCAGACTGAAGAAAAAAAGTTTTATTCGTATTATCATGGAAGCTTGCTCTTTCATCATCATGGAGCATCTGGTCACCAGAGGTATGGCCATTGTATTGTATAGCTTGCTATTTTATTGTCAATGTATATTATTTTTAATGTATATTATTGTTCATTTATTTTGTTATGTTTCATTTAACTACAGTTGTCCCCTGAGGAAGGCAACTTTAGTTGCCGAAACCTGGATCCTGGTTAGGACTTTCCTAGGACTCCACTCTTTGGGACTTCAAATGGTCTTTTTGAAGACCTAGGACTATGGGCTCCTTTTACTAAGATGCGCTAGCATTTTTAACACATGCAGGATTTTAGCGCGTTCTAAACCCGCGCTATGCTTCTAGAACTAACGCTAGCTCAATCCTGGCATTAAAGTCTAGCGCGCGTGGGGCAATTTAGCATGTGCTATTCCGTGCGTTAAGACCCTAACGCACCTATGTAAAAGGAGCCCTATGTTTCAATTTATGTTGCCTTGAATAAATGTAGCTGGGGGTTGTGTAAAAGGAGCCCTATGTTTCAATTTATGTTGCCTTGAATAAATGTAGCTGGGGGTTGTTTAGACGTCTCTCTTGCCTCTTTTTTTTGTTCTTGCTTCATTATCGAGCTATATAATGGCCACACCTCCGGCGACCAGAAGTCCCATGATGATTGAAGGAGCAAGCTTCCATGATGGTAATTCAAATAAAACTTTTTTTCTTCAGTCTGATGTATATTGGACAATGTTATATAACTACTCATTTCTCCTTGTGGCTTTTATTATGTAGGGCAGACATCACAGCAACTTCGGATCCATCTCATGGAACACCGCCATTGTGTTTCAGCAAGAAAATTAATGGAACCGCTTGTCAAGCATTGTGTTCAATTTAATCACACTTTTGCTTCATTTCAATGCTGTGTATCAGAACAAGTACAGATGGCAGCTAGGCGGGGCGACGTCAGATGTAAACTGTGGCAAAAAGAGCATTGGATTTACACACTTCACTCTTAATTACGCTGTGGAGTGGAAGGAATTCCTCTAAGAGCATGATGATATCATCCTTGAATAGGGAATATATTTAGTGCTGAAGTTGTGTTCAGTGCCAAGTTGATTGGAATGTGTTATGGATTGCTCGAACCCCTGACGACGCGTAATGCAAAATGGGGTACTCCCATTGGGATAAGTATCGTGGATGACATGCCTGTTTTCTTCAATTGTGGAGGTGCTGTAGCGGAATAGACAGAAGCTTTGTTCCAGCTCCTGAGAATTTGACCATGAACTATTTGAGCTAAGCACTGTTTGAACTTTGTTATTGTTCAGCTATTTTGGGACTTTTATCCTGCTGGTCTTGTTGGCTTCAGTATAGCTGCTGTTTAAAATACAGTGTGACTTTTCCCACAAGCACTGGTTTGCTGCTGCTTGCACTCCACGTATTGCTATGACACATCATTTTCAGTTACAAGTGCCTTCCCTGTTGTTGGAGGAGGAATTTTGGGATTACAGAAACAGGTGGAGTTTTTTTTATGACCAATGATGATTCAAAATGCTTATTCGCTTTCAGTTTGTGCTGGTTTGATAAGCACTTTGTTTGAATGTGAGGTCTTTTTCCTCCACCGCAGTTTGTGTTTATGTTTTCCTCCACTTCAACAGGACAAAGTATTTAGTGTATAGTAATTACACTAAATCATCCATTATTATACTGTTGCCCAATCTGCCAGCTTTCCTAATCTCTGTAAACATTTCTTCATCTATCTGCTCATTCTGTCCTGGACGATGGTAATACAGCCCTACTTGTTGTGACAGAGAAGCCCCTGTCACATCCACAAACCCTGCTGCTAACCCTGGATCATATAGCCAGTGCTTATTCCTAGAGAAAGGAATAGGGCTTTACAGCCTAGCAGGCAGATTGTTGGACCTTTAAAAGGGCAACGGATAGGGACTAGTACAGCAGCAGAGCCATGCTCCACTCTAGAATCCTATTAATCCTTCCCTAAGGCTTCTGGTAAAGGTTTCTGTACCCCACGAGAAGTAGGGGAGGGTAATAAGAGTTAAGAAAAGGGGAGAAGTCCGTAGAGCTGGGCTGCACCAGGAAGTGCAGCTGCCCTGGGAGAATAATCTCTTACAGTTGAGAGTTGGGGGAGGGATCAGTCTTCTCATGCACAGAGGCAGAAAAACAGCCCTAGCTGGGTGGAACAGGCTGGAAAACCCTGAGCACCAATTCCTCTCCCTCTCCCTCGCAGGAATGTTCTACAGGAGGAACCCAGGGTTCCTGGAGAAATGCTTCCCTGGAGTGGGGTAGTTCACAGAGAAATGACATTGAAGCTGGCAGTAGAAGAGGGATTGACCCACAGGTAGAAGATGGGAGGTTGGAATGTGCTGAAGAGTATCCCTTGGAGACAGGAGAGTCAGTTTATGAATCGAGTAAGATAAAATGTAGAATGGAATGTGATTATGAACCTGAACAAGATATGCCAGATGAAGGGATGTATGAATTAATAATGAATAATGAATGTTAAATAAGAGAAAGGTTTTTATTAGGCCTTTACTCTGCTGCTTAACATGATTTTCTAAAATTTTATCATGAGAAGTGACATTAAAGAGTTATTAGCCAAGGCCAAAATCATGGTACAGTAGAGTCTCAGTTAACCAGATCTCAGTTAATCATGACTCTCATACAACCGGCAAAAAAAAATGCCCCCTAGTCCTAGTATTTTTGGAAAGAGTGAAAAAGCGATTCACGTCTACAAAGGGTAGATGTGAATCACTTGTTCACTCTTTCCAAAAATACTAGGACTACATATGTACACTTCTCCCTCCGAATACGCGGTTTCAGTATCCGCGGATTCGGTTATTCGCGATTTGTTTTACAAAAAAACTATTTTCATTTTTAGCTATTTTTAAGCTGTCCAAGCCTCCCCGGAACCTTACCTGGTGGTCTAACGGTGAAGCAGGACAGGAGCGATCTTCCTATGCTCCTGCCCCGTGCAGAGCCGTCATCAGAATGGCTGCCATGAGTTCCCATTGTAGTCTCAAGACTACAAGGGAACTCACGGCAGCCATTCTGATGACGGCTCTGCACGGGGCAGAAGTATAGGAAGATCGCTCCTACCCCGCTTCACCGCTAGATCACCAGGTAAGGTTCTGGGGATGCAGGGGTGGGTCAGAGCCAGCCAAGAAGGTATTCACGATTTTTCACACTTCGCGATCCAGCTCTGCACCTAACCCCTGCAAATACCGAGGGAGAAGTGTACTCTCCCTGTGTAAGATCTGTTCCAGCCTGTGAGATGGCGCTGTCTTGCAGGTATAGTGCACATAGCAGGGCATGGCAGAGGCCTTTCTAGGATATAAGGTGTGTGTATAGTTTATATATATATATATATATATATATATATATAAACACCCACTGTACATACATACACACAAGGTGCTACCCATGCACAAACTGGATATAGTATGCCCTTCTGCCGCTAGAGGTGTCTAGCAGTATGCTTTGTCAATCAGTGCTCCAACAGGCGTGCAACTGAGTGGTTGCATTTTTTTGTTCTGTGTCATTTTGTAAGGTTGTGTTTTAATGACTTGGCCGATTTAGATATGACGGATTTTACTGAGCAAAAAATATGCATCAAATTTTGTTTCAAACCTTAAAAAAACTGCTGCAGCAACCCACTGTATGCTCCAGGAAGCCTTTGGAGATAATGCCATGTGCCAAAGCAAAACCTTTCTTTGGTACAAACGCTTCAAGGACGGACAAACATCTGTCTACGATGATGACCGCTCCAGACAACTGTCAACAAGCTCAAAACTGGAAACCATAGCAAAAGTTCATGAGACTATCCTTGCAGATTGTAGGCAAACTATCCACAATGTTTGTGAGATAGGACAGTAATAAGGGACTGTTCAACTAATTTTGTCGGACAAATTAAACCTGAGGCGCATTTCTGAGAAATTTGTGCCAAGACTGCAAACCGGTGAACAGAAGGCCAATCGCCTTTCTGTCTGTTTGGAACTTCTAAAAACATTGCAGTGATTACACAACCTCTCTATTTGCCTGACCTTGCCCCCTGTGATTTTTTCCTATTCCCCAAAATGAAATTACGACTTAAAGGGCGCCATTTTAACACAATTAAAGAGATCCAGGCAGAATCGCAGGAGGTCCTCAAGGGACTCATGGGAAAAATGCTGGGATCGCTGTATACATTCTCAAAGGGACTACTTCGAAGGAGACGGTGGAAACTAGGAGTTTCGGTAAGCAATTTTTTTTTCCAATTGAATTCCCTAAACTTTTGAGTAGCACCTCGTATATATATATATATATATATATATAAGCAAACATAACTATCTTTTAAGTTTTTAGTCAACAAAAGACCAGGAAATTATATATAGAGAGAAGAAGAAAATAATAAATATATATAATTGTGTAACTTGCTAGTTAAGCAGGACTTAGGAAAAGATTAAGTGCATAAAACATCTGTAGAGGTAAAGACTTAAGATTATAGGAGTTCTCTCTCATCTTTGTTTAAATTAGAACAAACCTTCAGTTTCCCGCACTCTTTCTTTGTTTATGAGATTGGCAGAAGGAGCCTGTAGACCAGGGGTCCCCAAAGTCCCTCATTGAGGGCCAAATCCAGTCGGGTTTTCAGGATTTCCCCAATGAATATGCATGAGATCTATGTGCTTTCAATGCATATTCATTGGTGAAATCCTGAAACCCGACTGGATTCGGCGCTCAAGTAGGGACTTTGGGGACTCCTGCTCTAGACTTCTGGTCTAGTTGTACACAGATATGATCTTGCATTCCATTACTGATAGAGAAGGAAGCCTGCATGTTAAAATCTCTTCTATGTGCTTTAATAATTATTGAATATGTGAAATGTGAATATATGTATGTATGTATGTATGCCTTGGATCCAAGGGAAAAAAAGATGAAAAATGAACTGATTGCATGAATGTATGAGTGATAAACAGGAAAATGTTTTAAAAACTTATAGATATTTAATAAGGCCTAGACTTTGGAAAATCCAGGTGGGGGTCTTGTGTAGTTTGACCTATTTTGACCTGGATCATTGTCATGAAAATTCTTAGTCCTTGAGGCTTGATTGCAGACACTGGACATTCCAAGAGGCCCAAAATGGGAGACAAGGCAACTATTTGATCCTGCCTGGTTCAGGTAAAATGACTTAAAACTAAAATTAAAATATAAGGTTTCCTAATTTAAGAATATTTTTTGTTCATAAACTGGTCTTTTCTCTTAGTATAGGAAAAACTTGTATAGCCTGTCTATATCTTAAAGAAAAAGTATTGAGGAAGAAATTAGTTAATTTTGTGTTTGTGACAAACTGTCAGTTTTTCCATGAGGCAGAGAAGAACTGCGAATTTATTTAGTTTGCATTCAGGGATTTTTCTTCTTTCTTTAATAGTATTTCTGCTTAGAATATGTTTTATACTTCTTTAGTAAACAATGGGCAGAATGGTAAAGGCAAAATAGTTTGTATATCTTTGTCTAAGGGTAAAATTGTTGTCTATCTATAATAATGCATATTTCCTGGCCTTTAGTAAATTGTCAGCTTTATTACACTAAGCTAAGGAGTTCTTTAAGAATATACAGTATATATATATCATATGATTTTATGTAATCTTAAATACACATTTAAAATGTTTTAGAAATTGTTGTAACAGAAATATATATTTAACTATTATACTTTTTAACTATTATATATTTAACTATTATATATTTAACCTTTTTCCTGTTCACAAGCTAAAGAATTTCTTTGTCTGAAATAGTCTTACCTTCTAAGAGAATGTAGTAACTGAACATTGGAAGGTGAAATGACGTGTCACCAGCCATTGGAATAGTATGTAAGCAAGCCCCAGCTTATGGTCAGGGGGAGAAAAATCATCTCTCCAGTCTCCACAAGGACCACTTAGTCCTTGGGAAATACTCCCCCCTCACACATAGAATGTTTATAGAGTTATGGTTTTTGGAAATGCATGTAATGCATATAATTGGCATTTTAATTCTAATTTAAACTCAAGTTTAATTTGATATAAATTGAATTAATATTATTTTTATGAAAATACATCTCTGTGCGATTTATTGGCATAACTATGTTGAGCCAAAGGGTAGCAATCGTGCTCACCTGGTGGATTTGAAATGATTTATTCATTTCTTAAAACAAACCTTTAATCACAAGTATGTATTTAACATGTGGAGTTTTCTGGGAAATGTGTCTGAAATGTCCAATGTTTATGTTATAGATAAGGGGTGTCCAACTTCAGGCCTCAAGGGCCATAATCTAGTCAGATTTGTAGGATTTTCACAATTAATATGCATGAGATCTATTTGCATGCACTTCCTCCACTGAATCCACATAGATCTCATGCATATTCATTGGGGAAATCCTGAAAATTTGACTGGGTGAAGGCCAAGGTTGGACACCATGCTATTGCTTCTTAATCCTCTCCTAATGAAATATCCAGCCAGTCAGGTTTTCTGGACTACCACAATGAATATTCACAAAACAAAATTTACATACATTAGCTGCACATTCTATGGAAATATCTGTCATGCATATTTATTCCGATAATCTTGAAAAACAAAATGGCAAAGTGTACTTCAAGGAGAGGAATGAAGTTCAGTGTACTAAAAATATTTGTAGCTATACACTCCTGAAGATAGACATATCATTTCAAAACTAGGCAAGCAGATATTCAGGATCCTACCTGCAAATTAACTTCTCCACTTTTTCCCTGATGAGGAACTTCATATGCCTCAATTTGTTGTTTCGTAAGTCTGGCCAACTTCTCTGCCAGCTCTCTCCAGCGAATACCGAGCTGGACAGCAGTAGTTAGGATTACAGTGTCTTGCGTGAGACAAGCCACTAATCCTTGGCAATCCATCTTCAGCAGTGCCTAGAAAACCACAAAAACTATTCAGGCTTGGTTGTCTATATATAAAAACACTTTACATTATCAGGCATATCATTTCCATAAGATAATTAAAAAGTAAGTCTTCCACAAATGATCCAATTAAATCTGTTTATTTGGCTTCATAACTTAAACAACATAATTGGAAATACGCATGCTGTCAGCCTTCACAAACCAAAAATAAAATTGAACAAAATTTGTAGAGACGTGCAGGAAAATAATTTTTGATTCAGTTTGGCTTTTCCCCATTTTATATGTTTATTTAGGTTTGTTTTACATTTTTGTTATAATAAAAAAAGAAATCTCTAATGTGAACTTATTAACGTATGCTAGTTGACCTAACATACATTAATTCATTAAGGCACACCAACAAATTCCAACTACAGGTATGAAACACTGGTTTCTGAGTTCAGAGTCACCATGGAAGGAAAAGATCTTGGAATCATTGCAGACAATATATTGACATGTTCATCCAAGTGGGCTATAGCTGCTAAAAAAAAGCAAACAAAGATTAGGGATTATTAGAAAAGGGATAGATAACTTAACTGAATATCATTATGCCTCTATATAGGTCCCTGGTGCATCAGTGACCAAATTTAAAGTCAAAAGTCAGAAAAGTGATCCATATGCAAGTTTATATATGGGTACAGTATTTTATTTCCTCCCCTTCCTCCCCACATCAGGTCCAAAACCTCCCCTCCCCCATCCCTGATGTGAAGTGTCTCATCTGTTGTGCCCCCAGCAAGTTCCATGGCCAGCATGTTCTTCCCCTTCAATGGGGGCTCTTTGGATAGATGGTACACTCTTTCTGGAGCTCTCATGATGCATTTCCTATTAGCATGAGGATAGGATGCGACAGTGCATTTGGAAAGGGGCCTGAACCAGTGCACAATACCTCAGAAAAGGTATGGGGGGGGGGGCAGCGGCCACATGGGGAAAGGAAGGGGAAGAATATGCTGGCTGCAGGACCTGGGGAGAGATCAGATGAGATGCTGAATCTTTAGGGCGAGCAATATGGAAAGAAAAGGGAGAAACTGGCCATGGGTCCAGGTGTCCCCTATACATGAGTCATCACATTTTCTCAATATTTAAGGAAAAAAATAGGGATGCAACTTCTAGTTGAATATTGAGTGAAACTCAAAATTTTACTTCTTGCTTTCAAGGCATTCTGAGCAGATGTTCTGTCTTAACTGTCTTCTTTGACTATCCCTTTTTCTACTGAGCATGTCTTTAGATTACTTAGGGGTCTTTTTTGTACTAAAATTCTAAGAAACCCATTTTATTCCTATGGCTTTCTTGACATTTAGTGGCAATTCTATAAGAGGAGTCTAAACATAGGTGCCTAAAGTTAGGCATCTAACTTAAATACTAAATTGGCTTCAATTATGATCTTTAACAAGCTCATAATTGAAGAAAATAAAAATGAATTGAGTGATAGGTGCCTATCTTAAGCACCTAATTCCATAGTATGCGTGTTTAGGAGCAGAGAAGAACTTAAGTGCTTCTAAGCACGATTCTCTAAAAGGGTTTAGGTGCCTATAATGTAGGTCTTTAAACCCTGGCCTACATTACAGGTGCCTAAGTGTTAAGTTAGGCGTGATTCTGTAACAGGCACCCAAGTGTAATTGACAAGAGATAGGTGCTCATCTTTTTAGACACCATTTATAAAATTTCTCCCTTAATGAATAAGCTTTAGTAAAAGGACCCCTTAATGAAACTAATATGGTCCTGCCTGAACCACAAGCTGCCCAATTAGAATCCACCTAGCAGAGTGTCTTCATTTTACTGCTCCAACTATCTAGAATTCCTTAAGTTATCAATATGCAGTGAATTACCTTTAAATCATTTTAAATCAACAATTAAGCTTTTTTTTTTTTTTTTCAACAAGCCTATGGTAATACCTAACTGGGTGGGATTTGGCTGTTCTGGGCACCAATCCTATATAACTCTGAATATTAATTTTTAGTATGTTTACACTCTTGGATGTTTATATTATAGGTTGACTGGCTTCTTTCCTACTTTTATGCTGTAGTTCTCTTCCTTAATTATACAGTCTGTAAAATGCCTTATCCTGAAAGTCAATTAAGATAATATAGTAAATTTAAAATAAATAAATGGTGCATTATTAAAACAAACAAAAAACAACAACTTTCTACACTTCTACATAGACCCACATAGGTCAGGAAAAATCCAAATTGTTTGACCATAAAACAAAACAAAATTGACTATAATTTTTGAAAGGGAGACTATGAGAAAAATTGTTTAGAAGAAGTTAAAAGAACCAGCTGCAAGGATAAGGACTTTAAATCAGGCATACCATCATGGAAACCTAGACCAGATGCATTCCATGTATTAACGGTGGAAAGAAGAGCGAACGACAGCCAGCATGGTTAAAAAGTGAAGTGAAGAGGCTATTAGAGCCTAAAGAAAATCCTTTAAATCAGGGGTGCCTATACATTTTGGGCTTGAGAGCTACTTTTAAAATGACCAAATCAAAATAATCTACCAACAATACATTTTTTAAAAAACATAAAGCACACTGTACGCAGAGAAAATGTTAATTAGCATTTATATTCCAGAGTTTTTTCAAAGAGGTCAAGGCAGACGACTTTATGCAATGTCACCTCAGTAACAACTATACAAAAATAGACAAGTAGACCCCGTCCCTTTTTACTAAACCTTGATAACGGTGTTTAGCACAGGGAGCTGTGCTGAATGCCCCAAACTGCTGTCAACGATCATAGGCTCCCTGCGCTAAAAACCGCTAATGCGGTTTAGTAAAAGGGGGCTATAGTGCAAAATATAGACAGCAGATATAAATTCTCAAAACAGACACATTTTGATCACTAAATTGAAAATAAAATCATTTTTCCTACCTTTGTTGTCTGGTGATTTCATGAGTCTCTGGTTGCACTTTCTTGTTCCCTTCTTTCAGCCTCCTGTATGCTTCCTCTCTTCCAGCCCTCAATTCCCTCCACCAACTTTTTCTTCCCCTCTCTCTGCCCCCTCCCCTTTCTTTCTGTCTCCCTGCCTGCCCCTTCTTTCTTTCTTTGTCTTTCTTTCTCCCTGCCCTCCCCCAAGCCACCGCCATCGGGGAACAGGTCCCCAAGCCACCGCCGGCTAGTTCTGAAATCTCCCTGCTTCCTGACCCGTAAACGGGGCGCAGAATTCCCCCCCCCCCCACCACGCCAATTCTGACATTGTCTCATTAATTTGCTTCATTTCTTTGAAGGTGTGAACAAACATGTGGAAAAGAAGAGCTGGTTGATGTAGTGTATCTAGATATTCAGAAAGCTTTTGACAAAGTTTCTCATGAGACACTCCTGAGAAAATTAAAAAGTCACGGGATAGGAGGCAATGTTCAGTTGTGTGTTAGGAATTGGTAATTGGACAGAAAACAGATAGCAGGGTTAAATGGCCATTTTTTCTCAATGGAAGTGGGCGAATAGTGGAGTGCCATAGGGATCTGTACTGGGACCAGTGCTATTTATAAAAGATCTGGAACTCAGAATGACAAATGAGGTGATTCAATTCGATACAAAATGATTCAAAGTTGTTAATATACATGCAAACTGTAAATAAATTTCAGGATGACCTTAGGAAATTGGAAGACATGGTGTGCTTTGTGGACATCTCTTGTTTCTTTGTGGTAGCCTGGTCTTTTTTTCTCTGCTCTTGGGACTGCAGTGTCTACAGCGGGTCCCTTCAGTGGCTTTGTGGATTGTATTGTTTCAAAAGTCTCCTTCAGTAATACTCCACACTAGAGAATGACACAGGGAAAAAATCTGTCCCCATCACCGCCCCGTCCCCGGACCACCATCCTCTGCACCGCCCCGTCACCGCCGTTCCCTTCACCGCTCCGTCACCGTCACCACCATCCCTTTCACCGCCCCATCACCGCCACTGCCATCCCATTCACCGCCCCGTCACCGTCCCCGCAGCTTCCATATAAGCCTTAGTACTCTAATATTTAGCTTATTCCGTTCTTATAAATCAAAGTTCCTGCTGCTGAACTAGAGAAAGAGATGTTCAGCTGGCAGGGCTTTGTTTATAAATTTTTATCAACACAACTAATATACCACCATAATGTTTCTGACAGAGGACAAGTATGCAATAAATGCATTTTGCTGTTTCAATGCCAGTGCTCAGCAGAACAACAGACAGCAATATGGACATTCACCTTATGTAGTACTTTTTTAATATATAAAAATAGGCAAAATTAGTTGCTATTTTATCATTATATTTTCTTGCCATTGGTGCCACACATGATTTTAAAATGATAAACCAGTTCTGCTAAAGAGGGGAGAATACCCACAACGAAACAGTATTTATGTATTACAGATCTATGAAAGGACTAGCAGCCCCCACCCTCCCTCCACCTCACCTTATATTCAGAGTTTGCCGACTTTCTTTTTCCCGAGCTGCACGCGTTCAAAAAGCCGTGCACGCGCGGCTGCACGAGTCAATCAAACTTCTCCTCTCCTGCAACTTCCTGTTTCCGGTTGCGTCAGAGGAAAAGATTGAATGACTCGCGCAGCCGCGCGTGCACGGCTTTTTGAACACGTGTGGCTTGGGAAAAAGGAAGCCGGCAAACTCGGAATATAAGGTGAGGCGGAGGGAGTGAGCTGGCTAAACGCTACGGGCGGGCGGTGGCTGCGGGGAACGCGCGATCCTTGATGCCTCACTGCGGAGACAAGACCATTCAACGCTCCAAGGCCCGAATTCTCTATAGGCTGAGGAATCCACCCTGTGATGTTTCACAGTAGAGTACAGGAGTGGCTTGCCATTGCCTTTTCCCGTGCAGTTTGCGGCTCCGCTATGTTACTGCTGCCCAACATAGGGCCCCTACAGCACCTGGTATTCCCAGGGTCCAGAGAAGAGCTACTAAGATGGTTAAGGGGCTGGATGAGCTGCCGTACAGTGAAAGATTAGAGAAACTGGGCCTCTTCTCCCTCGAACAGAGGAGATTGAGAGGGGACATGATCAAAACATTCAAGGTACTGAAGGGGATAGACTTAGTAGATAAGGACAGGTTGTTTACCTTCTCCAAGGTAGGGAGAACGAGAGGGCACTCTCTAAAGTTGAAAGGGGATAGATTCTGTACAAACGTAAGGAAGTTCTTCTTCACTCAGAGTGGTAGAAAGCTGGAACGCTCTTCCAGAGGCTGTTATAGGGGAAAACACCCTCCAAGGATTCAAGACAAAGTTAGACAAGTTTCTGCTGAACAATGACATGCGCTGGTAGGGCTAGTCTCAGTTAGGGTGCTGGTCTTAGACCAGAGGGCCGCCGTGTGAGCGGACCGCTGGGCATGATGGACCACTGGTCTGACTCAGCAGTGGCAATTCTTATGTTCTTATGATCTCCCATCCAGGTACTAGTAATGACTGACCTTGCTTAGCTTCAGATAGTAAAAGCGGTCTCTCCAGGGCAGCCAGGCTATAAGCCAAGGATGATTACTGAATGTCTAATTGGGAGAGGTCCTACCTTAGATGGAACACAAGAAAATGCAACAATCCCAGGTCATTTATTAGGTCTCACCACAAATCCAGCAGTTGCTACAGATAGTTTACAGCTATTAAATGCCAAGCTACTGCTTCTTGCCCTTCTATTCCTTCTGCTATCTGCCTGGCTGAAAGTTTTACTCCATCACTAATAACTGCAGGTGCAAAAAAGAGAACATGGTATACCAAATCCCCTCAATAATAGGACTGCTGCCTACATCAGCAGCCAAGAACTTCATCAGAGGATCAGTCCTCTTCAACACTGTCTAGGAGAAACTGCTTAGGATGTCACATTAAAAATTCACACATTAAAGTCCCTACTGGGTCACTAACCTGTTAGTTGTCCCAGCAAGGATTCATCTCCCGCAACATCAACTGTACACCAAAAGACCAGTCCAGAGTCGGGTAACCCAGGATAGGCAACAGTGGTTCCAAGAGGTAAGACTTCACTTTTGTCTCCCTCGTTATCATTTTACAATGGCAATCAAGTAAAACAGAAAAGGAAAAAAATCTCAGGTAGCACCACAGGATGCCATCCTGTGACCTCCCCTTTTTTATACATGTTCTTTTTTAGAACAATATTGTTAGAATAGCAGAAAGATCATAAACACAAAACACCATTTTTTTGTATTTCAACTGTTTCTTCTTCCAATTCTTAATCCTCATTTCTAAACAGAGCAGCACCAGCAAGCTATAATGAAAAAAAACTGCTTCTATTAAATAAATGTTCCTCCATTATACAGTATAATTTTTCAGATTATTACTTTTCAGCATGGTGCATGAATTAGTGTTATGTTAATCAAATCACATCTTAAAATGAACCAGCAAGACCACAAACTGCAGAAAAAAATGCAAGGCTCACATAAATTACTTAGCTTTGCAGTTTTTAAAAAGTATAGAAAATAAAAGGTGAAATTTAACTATACCTGTAGTTAAAAACACATTCATATATACAGTATACACAACCTCAATGAGATGTACTTATTTTTCTTGCCAACATTTCATCTATGATCCAAATTTTATGTACAGCTCATCTACCCACTAATAGTTAAGGAGTTGCTTTGCATGATTTTCCATTTCCATTTCATTTTGCTCATGTAAAATTTATACATAGTAAAATTTTAAAAAATCTAATGCACTAAGATAAAAAAATCAAAAACTGGCTTTTCATACTAAAATGAAAATGAGTGCAATGCTTTCTCAAATAGCATGTACTGTTTCCATTAGGCTTAGTATCCTAAAAACCAGTAAGAAAAACATGCAGAGGCAGGCTGTGGGCAAGCTTTTAAATGCAGATTTGTATAATGGGTTCTTATACCACACGTGGTTATAATTATATAACATGGCAACAAAGTAAAATTTATACAGATATGTTATATATAAAAGACAGCACAAAAAATATATAACCCTTTGGACAATGTTGAAGCCAATAAAATCCAATCACAAATAAGAACATAACATAAGAACATAAGCAGTGCCTCCGCCGGGTCAGACCATAGGTCCATCCTGCCCGGCAGTCCGCTCCCGCGGCAGCCCAAACAGGTCACGACCTGTCTGAATTACCAGAAGGGGCT
This sequence comes from Geotrypetes seraphini, assembly GCF_902459505.1. Classification (NCBI taxonomy): domain Eukaryota; kingdom Metazoa; phylum Chordata; class Amphibia; order Gymnophiona; family Dermophiidae; genus Geotrypetes; species Geotrypetes seraphini. The sequence continues at coordinate 399,483,570 of NC_047085.1, read as the reverse complement.
CCCTTGCCACCTTGGTTTCTCATTGAAGTCCTATCTTCCCATCGTAGTCCTAACCCTCTGGTCTTGCACATGCACGACCTGTTGGGTTTCTATACTTATTACCTGGTTAGCTTTCTATACTTGTGTTACATCCCAGCTCCTCCCTCAGTATCCCACGATCCCTTTATCCCTCAGGAATCCGTCCAATCCCTGTTTGAATCCCTGTACCGTACTCTGCACACTAAATCCAACCTATAATTGGCTAACACTCTTAATCCCTTGGGGAGAATGTTTGAACTAGGAAAATGCAATAATTACTGAAGTTCTTTAAATAATGGACATCAGCATGAACCCTTGCTATACAAACGAGGGAATATTTCATGGAGACACCAGGAAGTATTTCTTCACGGAAAGAGTGGTTGATCATTGGAACAGGCTTCCGGTGCAGGTGATCGAAGCCAGCAGCATTCCAGACTTTAAGAATAAATGGGATACTTATGTGGGATCCCTGCGAGGGCGAGTTAAGGGTTTGGGCCACTAGGGCACAGACTTAAGGGGATGGGACAGTAGAGTGGGCAGACTTGATGGGCTATAGCCCTTTTCTGCTGTCATCTTTCTATGTTTCTATGAGCTCGGGTAAAAACTCATAGGTGATCAGCATCAGACATAAGTCTAAATGAGAACTACCCCATACATCATTTAGTCCTTTTTTATATTATCAATTTAATCACGATCCCATTTAAATCATAGTGAATGTTTGACTATGATTTAAATGGGATCGTGATTAGATTGATAATATCAAAAAGGACTAAATGATGTATGGGGTAATTCTCATTTAGACTTATGTCTGATGTTGGTCACATATGAGTTTCTACCCGAGCCCATATTCCCTTGTTTGTATACCAAGGGCTCATACTGATGTCCATTATTTAAAGTACTTCAGTAATTATTGCGTTTTCTTAGTTCAAATATTCTCCCCAAGGGATTAAGAGTGTTAGCCAATTATAGGTTGGATATATAAAAGACAACATAGGCACCCATATGTCTTTATAATATATGTTCCAAAGATATAAATGTGTGTATGGTGGGGGGACGGGGACAGGGGGTGGAAGAGGAAGTGTTGTGGATCACCTTTAGTCCATAACTCCAATTCAAATAGAAAACCTGATCAATCATATTGTAAAGGTGGGAATGAAGTGAACGGTGACAATGGGTGGCATTAATCTACCAGATATGAACTGGAATATTCCTTCTGCAACAGAATGAGCATGGATGTCTTACAAAATAATGGTGCCAGAACCCATCAAGAAAAAGTTGACACTGGATCTAATATTCACGAATGGAGAAAGTGTGTCTATAATGTCCAGGTAGGTTTCATATAAAAGCTAAGACAAAGTGCTTTCACACCAAAGTCCTTGATTGAAAACAAGCTGGCCAGTAAAATGGAGAAGTATTAAAAGACTGTGCTGGAAAAATAGGAGAAAAAAGGAGATTTGGGGGAAGTCTTGTTGTAAATTGAGCTCCTTATTTTGTAATTCTCAGTATATAATATTTAGATTTTTAAGTTGTATCTTTTTGATGGCTGCAATACTTTATAAGCTCAATGAAGAGATCTCTAAAAATAAAGTACACACAGAGAAATTGGCATGGAAAGAGTATATGCACTGTCCATCTTCAACGACTTCAACAGCAGCTCCACATACATACACCCATCTTGGAATCTGTGGGCTGCATTCTTCCCTGATGCAGTGACTTGTCAAACAGGAAACCCCTGTGGGATGTATACACTTCTCCCTCCGTATCCACGGTAGTTAGGGGCAGAGCTGGCCCACGAATATTAAAAAACCATAAATAATATCCAGGCCGGTTCTGCCCCTAACCACTGCTTCCCCCAGCTATTTTAAGCCCTGTGAGCCCCCCCCCCCCCCCCCTTAAGCCTTATCTGGTGGTCTAGTGGGTTTTCGGACAGGAGCGATCTTCCCACACTCCTGTCCCGTGCAGATCGCTCACAGGAAATGGTTGCCTTAAGCTCCTGTTGTCTCTCGAGACTACAACGGGAGCTCAAGGCAGCCATTTCCTGTGAGCAATCTGCACGGGGCAGGAGCGTGGGAAGATCGCTCCTGCCCGAAAACCCACTAGACCACCAGGCTTAAAATAGCCCGAAATAATGAAAATGATTTTTTGGGCAGAAAATCTCAAATAATCGAAACCGTGGATAGGGAAACCGCGAATATGAAGGGGGAAGTGTACTGAGCTGCTATTGAAGCCCACTAAAGATGGACAGCGAATAGACGAAGAGTAGACTGTTTTGTTACAAGCTCCTGCATTAGATGAATAATTATCTTTCGGCACAACTATTTGCTCTCTGTATTAGTACAGTGTCTTGCAAACTTTACTAAACTGCAGCACACTAAACGTGATGGCTGCAGCTCGAGGGCATCCGGAAGTGCGCAGACGTCGACGTGATCACATCACATGCATGTGTGAGTTCATCACATCGACATCCACGCATGCGCAAATGCCCTCCAGATGGGGCCCTGAGCTACCGGGGGTGTGGGGGGGGGGGGAGGAGGGGAGTGCTAGAAGGGAAGAGGCACGCAGAGAAGAGGCTCTGACGCTAGCTGACTGCAAGTTTGGAGGGTTTTTTTTGGGGGGGGGAGACATGATGGTTTACTGACATTTAGTGAGTTTTCCTACTTATGCCCACTGAGGTCTCTTTTTTCTCCAAAGTTTGGTCATTCTTTTGAATATTTAAATATGTGAGAGTGCTCTCTTGTTCACTAGACATAAGAACATAAGAATTATCGCTGCTGGGTCAGACCAGTGGTCCACTGTGCCCAGCAGTCTGCTCCCGCGGCAGCCCTTAGGTAAAAGACCAGAGCCCTAACTGAGTCTAGCCCTACCTGTGTACATTCTGGTTCAGCAGGAACTTGTCTAACTTTGTCTTAAATCCCTGGAGGGTGTTTTCCCCTATAACAGCCTCCGGAAGAGTGTTCCAGTTTTCTACCACTCTCTGGGTGAATAAGAACTTACTTACGTTTGTACAGAATCTATCCCCTTTTAACTTTAGAGAGTGCCCTCTCGTTCTCCCTGCCCTGGAGAGGGTGAACAACCTGTCTTTATCTACTAAGTCTATTCCCTTCATTATCTTGAACGTTTCAATCATGTCCCCTCTCAGTCTCCTCTTTTCAAGGCAATATAAGCTGAGAAAAAAATTAAGTTGATGAAGAAAAGCGAGTTAGAGGATCCTTGCTAAAGAGTAACCAAGATCAGATTATCTGAAAAGCCTTGAGATCATAGTCTTAAAAGACAAAGTGGAAAAGCCGACTGTAAAAAAAATCTCTGTACTGTCATGTTTTGTTTTTTTTCTGCAAGGAACAGCAGACAGCACCAGTCATCTAACTAAATTTACAATCATATTCTTACTTCATGTGATAGTAAACAGTTTCATAAAGTGTTTGGGGTTTTTTTTTTATCAGATTTTCTAAAAATCACATTATGAAATGTACAAAGAGTAACAATCCCTTTTAAAAATTATATTAGTAAATTTAATAATACTTACAAGCATAAGTTCGTAATGAAACTTCCTTTTCTTTGAATCAGAATGGCAGTCTTCCTTTAGCTTCTTTACAACATACATAACTCTTTCCGATTCTGTTTCAGCTTGCATTTGATCAATTTCTTCAATTGACAATCGCGTATATCCTAGTACATCAGCTAAGGCTCTCCAATCATGAACCTTCTCTGATACAGTGGATAGTACTGATGAATAGATGTATGTCAGTTTCTTAAAAGGCAAAGCACTTTGTTGCAGAAGTTTCTTCGTTGTGAAATGAACTTCTGAAAAATCAATTACCTGCTCTTTTGAGATTATCTTCACATTTTTACAGTGTACAAGACCAATTTTGTCTCTTAAAACACCAACATACCATTCTTTTGTTTTTGTCTGACCAATGGCTTTGACTTTATCTTCTCCAAGAAGAGCAATGGTTTCACCTTTAAAGTATTCAAGCAAGTACTCGATCTTACTTTGACGTAACACAGTTTTCAAGGTCACTGCATAGTTTTTAATCTTCAAAGTCTTGTCTTGAAATTTGGGATATTTCATAGTCAGTGGCAGGGGAGAAGATTTAACCTCCTTACGCTTCTTAAAGTGGCCTTGTTTGTTGCTTAGGGCTGAATTGGGAGTTTTAATCTTGAATTCTGTAACCAGGTTATTTTGGGGATCTTGAATCTGAACAGTGAAGAAAAATGGTTTAATCTCCTTGTTGCCAAGTGAGGAAAATGGAAATTGCATGTACACCATTTTACCGGCTTTCAAACGCTCTTCCGAAATCTGTCTATTTTGATCTGTTGACTTCACCCTAAAATCAGATGAGATGAAGGAAATACTTAGGTTTTGTAGCTTGTTAACTAAGATTTGATGCTTTCCCCAAAGCTGAAACACAACTGGAGGTAGGTTTTTTCTGCCTTTTTTAATGTCACAGACAGTAAGTTTTTCAGGTGTATAATTGTGCCCAAAGACTGCGAACACTGTAGTAAAAGAAGGGTGGATGTATTTAGGTCCATAAATCCCAACAGTTACAGTTTTGTTGATGCATTTCCAGACGCTAGTTGGAGGTAGTTGATTAGCTTTCGCTTGTGCTACGGTAATTACATAGATTGCACGATTTAAACTGGGCAGTTTCACTTGTATCGTATCATTGTAAATGTAACAGTTCAGTAGCTTCTCAAAAGGCCCATCTTTATGGTAGCTATGTAAGCATACAATCTCAGCCATAACTTGGCTAAACGGATCCTGTTTGACTTCCGCTGCAATCTTCATTTCCAGCAGCAGGGCTTCCATTGTGTTGAGATTGCTCAAAGTGATTTCTAGCAGCGGACTAACAGAGCTTGACAGGTCATGATTAAGCAATGAAGGTGGGTCAAGAATAGCTTTCAAGCCAACCTCTTGGAATTCTCCCGACGTCACATGATTCACAGGAACATGAACAGAGATGTCAGAATTGGGCAGCTGTACAGAACCCCCCTGATGATCCACCCTGCAAACTACCTGAGTATCTGTAGCTTGTGTTTGTGCCCATCCAGGGCTTTGACTCATTACGCTGAGATCCAGACAAGACCGCGTTAGCTGTCTGTGGCTCAGCCAGGCCATCTTATAGGCTTCACGGTCATTCTGAAGCCACTCCAGATCAGATGTCAAAATGTGTTCTGTGGCGGACGTTTTATACGAGTTGGGTTCCTTGCCATCTAGAATATCTAAAACATCAGAAACACTTTTAGATCTCCCAGTTTTCTTTGGGGGTGCACTCTTTAGCAGATAATCGATATCCAGCTCATCTCCAGAAGAAGCAAAAGAATCTCTTGCATCAGTATCCCTAAATAAGAGATGCGGGTCCTCTTTTAAAATTGAAACGCGTTCACTGTTTCTTGCACCATCACTGGTTTGTGCAACATCATCAAGGAATGGGTTCGAACCGGACAGGTGATTCCAAAATGGATTTGTTTTCTTAGTGACATTCTGTGCATTTTGTTGGAACACATCAGACCAATCAATAAGCAGATCAATTTCTTTTTGCTGTTTATCTGTAAAATAATAATAATAAAAACAACATTTGATATAAGTTGAAAGTAATTGTTTTTTAACATGTAGCACAATTCAGTTCCTACATATAGCAATGCTTGTACTAATTGATGCACATCAGGGAATGTTTTTAACACACAACTATTTGAGAAGCATAGAGGCTCATTTTCAAAGCACTTAGACACGCATTGTAACCTATGGTACTTTATGTGTCTAAGTGCTTTGAAAATGAACCCCATAATCTCTTAAACACCTTATACCTGCTACAATTTAGTATGTGGCATCCTATTGCATTCAGAGATTCATATCAGCCTAACAGGAGTCATGAGACAAAGGCGACTGAGACATCAATTTAGTCTACATGTGCTAAGGATGTATATAGAAGGATGCTTTGTTCTGATTTATTTACTATTTAATTTTAAATGGGGAAAAATCCAAACAAATAAAAACAAAATCAAAACCAACAACAAATGTCTGGTTGCCATCGTCCTTTCTGCCTTCTAACAGAGTACCGTAATTTTCTTCAACAGAAACAAACTGGCGCAATTTTGTCATTTTTTCCAGCACCATTTTTTCATTCATTATTTGTGGAAGAAATAAATTAGGTAAGATACTATCATACCACCACCAGTACTACAAGTGCAAAGGATGGAGAGCTGCGTGACCTGAAAGTTTATCTTATTTTGTGATGAAACATAAAAATGAAAAAAAAAATTTTTTTTTCCATTTTAACAACAAAACAATTTTGTTAAAATTTGGTTTTGTTTACAAGGAAAGCATATTCCTAACTTAGGACATTTTAACTTGGATTTGAGTTGGTAATTTAGAAGTAAAAAGATTTTGTAATGATGTGACCTTTCCCCTGATCCATCCGGCCTTATGACCAAGAAATTACAGTTAATATTTAAATTACCATTCCCCCCCGTTCTTTCTGCATCAAGGACTCCTTTTACAAAGGTGCGCTAGCGTTAACGCACGCACCGGATTAGCGCGCGCTAGCTGAAAATCTACCGCCTGCTCAAAAGGAGGTGGTAGCAGCTAGCGCGCGCTATTCTGCGCGTTAAGGCCCTAGCATGGCTTTGTAAAAGGAGCCCCAAGTCTCACCTATTTTGACTTTTGGGGAATTGTCTAAAGTTTAATTGTTAAACTCTTCTAGTCTCTTCAATCAAGTCCCTGAAAATGACTAAGGGCTAGATTCACTAAGGGCACGGATCCGATCCGATCCGATCCGATCCGTCCGGGGGGCTGATTCACTAATCGCCCTCATGCAAATGAGGGCGATTGTAAACACGCCCCCAACCGACCGCCGGGATTGCTCTGTAGCGATCCTGAAGCATGCGCAGACCATCTGTAGACAGTCTGCGCATGCGTCAAAGAGCAGCGACTTTTTTTTTTTACTTTTAACTAGCCCAGCAAGTCCATGATTTTAACCCGGTTTTAACCCACGGGCTCACACTATGGGTGAAGGCCAGGGCAGCACTTGGGGCAGAGAGCAGGAGAGTCAGGGACTCTCAGCAATTGGATCTGGATCAACACATCACATTCTTACCACAATCTGCACCTCTTAAGTTTGGCAAAAGGCAGGGAGCAGGAGATTCAGGGCAGAGCAGGGCGGCAGGAGAAAATCGCTGCAGAAAGTCAGGGCAGGGAGCAGGAGATTCAGGGCAGAGCAGGGCAGCAGGAGAAAATCGCAGCAGAGAGTCGGGACAGAGAGAGCAGGAGAGTTGTTGGGGGAGGGGGGGTGCAGAGAGCTGTAAAGTCGGGGCAGAGAGCAGGAGATGCAGTCAGAAAACAGTGAACGACTGGTCCCCAGCAGTAGCTTATTTGTGATCGGCCAGCCCAGTTGGTGGTGTAGGATTTTTGTTAAGTGAACCGCTGCCTGCCTACATTTGAATGCCGTTCCCCCTCATTTGCATGCGCAGATTGGAGGATGATCGGGACAGAGGTTAGTAAATCGGGTCGGAGGGAAATCGGGTCGCAAAGGGGTAGCTAAGTGGTTGGAACTTGATCGGTGGGAATCCAATAAAACAAACAAATTGGCATACTGAAACTACTTCATGCATTTTTCAAATTAACCGCTGATCAAATTCCTTCCAAGCATAAACTAAACTATAAAATCATTAACTCATCAGACTTCATAAGAACTCATGACAAAGTGCTACAATCTGACAAATAAGAGGTGAGCCACTTCAAGGATGTGTATTTATTTAGGCCCATATTTTATAAACGGCACCTTAAATCAGGTGCCGATAGGCACCCTACCAGCGCCTATGTTAAGTGAAAAATTACATTTAAACGCTTTAAAATTATTTTCAAGGCACTGGAATTGTGCTTCTGAAGGCGACTTATAGTGATAATGCCACTTCCATCGTTAGCCATGCCTACAGTGGCATTAAAGTGCCATAAAGTGCTTACGAAGTTGTGATTCACGTCAAAGGTAGGCACCAGAAATGTAGGCCTTGAAAATCCTGGCCTACATTTCCAGTGCCTACCTTTGCTGGGGACATGATTCTCTAAACCAGGGGTGTCCAACCTGCGGCCCAGTGAAGTATTTTGTGCATCCCCAGTCAAGGGCGATGCAGTGTTTTCCTCTGCTGCCCCCGGGTGTTTACCATCTTGCTGGCTCTTTCTTCTGTTTTGCTGCAGCGTTTGCGCATTTGTGCGGCCCCAGAAACATGTTTTTCAGCCAATGCGGCCAAGGGAAGCCAAAAGGTTGGACACCCCTACTCTAAACCATTAAAACCAGAAGCAACAGAAAACCCTAATTTGCTGCTTAGTGAGGAAAGACCAAGAACTAGGGGCAATAGGCCTGATCAACAATAACAGCTAGCATACAGTACAATGCCCTGAATTGTTCCAGAAGCTGACAGTGTTGCTGCCATTATTCTGGATGCAGCAATGATTCTCTCACTCAGTCTTGGTTCTCACCTTTAATATCATCCTCTTATCCTGACCCCCCTGAAGGCCCTCCACACATCTGATCACCCTCCTCATAAAGGACCCCAGTGGTCCCATCCTACACCCATGCACAAACCCTATCCTATTCTAAAACCCCACCCCTGAAGAAAATTTCCGCCTCCTAGAGCTTACCTCTATCCTGATCCCTCCCCTCCCCCAAGGCCTACCTTGAAGTCTTTTTGATAGCTAAGTGCTCCTAGGTTTGAGTAATCCCCCTCTGCTCCAGTCCAGAACTCCCACCCAGACTCTCTCATTCCACCCCTTCTCCCCTTCAATACACACACGCATTAGGTTTTTTCCTGAAATTCCTCTTACCCCCAAAGCACACACATTCCCATTGCTCTCTCATTCTGCTTCCCCACTCCTAGATCTCTCTTCACAATCCGCCCCACACACCTAGGGTTACAATATGTCCGGATTTACCTGGACATGTCCTCTTTTTGGAGGACTGTCCAGGTGTCCAGACAGGTTTCTAAAACCCAGAAGTTTGTCAGGGTTTTGGACTGAGCTATATCAATTGCAGTCCTGCCCCAGGTACCCGTGGTCCAGGGGTAGGTTACGAGCCACTGGAGGCTTGTTTGGCATTGGATGGAGGTAGCAGGAAAGGCCCCAGTTCTGCCTGAGCTCAGGGCAGCATCTGGAGGGTGTCCGCACATGCACATGATGTCATCACATCTGCGCATGCCCAGAGGCCCTCCAGATGTAATCCCAGCTCAGGCAGGGCCAGGGCCTTTCTTGCCACCTCCAGAGGAGGTGGAGGCAAAGGCTAAAGAAAAAGAATGACTGGCTCTGACTGATGAACTTGAACTGTTTCAGACAATTTAGAACAATGAAGATCATTGGAGTCAGGGAGGGAGGGGACAACAGTTGCTGAACAGACAAAGCCAGGAGGGGGGGGGGTTGCTGGGTGAGAGTGGAAGGAGAAGGGAGATCAATGCAGAATTCTACACAAATTCCATATAAGAACAAAAATGGATAAAAACTGGAAAAAGTACAAACAGCATCAAAGCAGGTGCTATAAGGCGGTAAGAGGGGCCAAAATAGACTACGAGGAAAAAATAGCCAAGGAGGCAAAAAACTTCAAGCCGTTCTTTCAATATATTAAGGGGAAATGACCTGCAAAGGAAGCAATGGGGCTGTTGGATAACCATGGAATAAAGGGAGTGCAAAAGGAGGACAAAGCCGTCGCCGACAAACTGAACACATTTTTTGCATCTGTGTTTACCGAAGAGGATATATACAACATACCAGAAGCCGACAGGCTATACATGGGAAACGAAGATGGGAAACTGACAGGGTTGACGGTCAGTCTAGAAGAGGTATGTAGGCAGATTGATAGGCTTAAAAATTATAAATTCCCTGGACCGGGTGGCATCCATCCGAGGATAATCAAGGTACTGAAAGGGGCTATAGCTGAACTGCTTCAACTAATAGCCAATCTGTCGATCAAATCAGGAAGGATTCCGGAAGACTGAAAGGTGGCGAATGTTATGCCGATCTTCAAGAAAGATTCAAGGGGTGATCCTGAAAACTACAGACTGATGAGTCTGACCTCAGTACCGGGAAAGATGGTAGAGGTGCTGATAAAGGATTGCATCATTAAGCACCTTGACGAACACAATCTGATGAGGACCAGCCAGCACAGCTTCAGCAAAGAAAGATCTTGCTTGACGAACTTGCTGCACTTCTTCGAGGGAGTAAACAGGCAGATAGACAAAGGTGACCCGGTCGATATGGATTTTCAGAAGGCATTCGACAAGGTTCCGCATGACCGACTACGTCAAAAAATTGCGAGCCATGGAATCGAGAGTAAAATACGTGGATTAAAAACTGGCTGGAAACAGAAAGTGGAAGTAAACGGACAATATTCGGACTGGAAAAGCGTCACCAGTGGAGTGCCACAGGGTTCGGTGCTTGGGCCCATGCTCTACAACATATTTATAAATGATCTGGAAATTGACACGACGAGTGAGGTGATTAAATTTGCAGACGATACTAAGTTATTCAGAGTAGTGATGACGCAGGAGGATTGCGAAGATCTGCAACGTGACAAACACGCTCGAGAAATGGGCCGCAGCATGGCACATGAGGTTCAGTGTGGATAAGTGTAAGGTGATGCATGTCGGTAACAAAAATCTTATACACGAATACAGGATGTCCGGTGCAGTACTTGGAGACCCCCCCCCCTCACCCAAGAAAGAACAGATCAGAGAAGGTTATCAAGAACAGATTGGAGAAGGTTATCATGCCGCTGTACCAGGCCATGGTACGCCCTCACCTGGAATACTGCGTCCAGCACTGGTTGCCATATGTGAAGAATGACACGGTACTACTCGAAAGGGTCCAGAGAAGTGCGACTAAAATGGTTAAGGGGCTGGATGAGTTGCCGTACAGTGAGAGTTTAGAGAAACTGGAACTCTTCTCTCCTGAAAAGAGGAGACTGACAGGGGACATGATCGAAACATTCAAGATACTGAAGGGAATTGGCTTAGTAGATAAAGACAGGTTGTTCACCCTCTCCAAGGTAGGGAGAACGATACGGCACTCTCTAAAGTTAAAAAGGGATAGATTCTGTACAAACATAAGGAAGTTCTTCTTCACCCAGAGAGTGGTGGAAAACTGGAACACTCTTCCGGAGGCTGTTATAGGGGAAAAAAAACCTCCAGGGATTCAATACAAAGTTAGACAACCGGAATATACACAGGTAGGGCTGGTCTCAGAGCACTGGTCTTTGACCTAGGGGCCGCCGCGAGATTGGCCTGCTGGGCACGATGGTCTGACCAGCAGCAGCAATTCTTATGTTCTTATTTCATATTTATGAGGTATTCCTCTAGGAGCAGACGATATGGTAAGCACCAGTAGCACCGGGAAGTTAAAAAAAAAAAAAAAGGCTTTGGGAAATTCTTGGAGAAAAAGTCCATACACTGCTATTACAGCAGACTTAGGAAAAGCCAGTGTTTATTCTGGGGGTAAGTAAAATTGAATTTTTCTACTTTTTGGGATCTAGGTACCTGTGACCTAGATTGGCCTTTGTTAGAAATGGGATACTGGGCTTAATGGACCTCTGATCTAACCCAATATGGCAATATTTATAATTTATTAGGTTTTGATATACTGCCTTAATTGAATAACAAGCCAAAGCGGTTCACATAAAATCAAATTCTAAATTGAATTCCATAAAATGACAGAAAAGCACACAATCACACAAAAACATAAACAACATTGCTATTTCAGAGACCTAGACAAGTATCTTCAAGGCTGCTGCCACCATCAGGGATACCAACAAAAGGGATAAGGATTGACAACAAGATTAATTATAGGTCAATTCAAATGCTGGCTTTGATCTGAAGACCTTGTGTGAGCTTTCAAAACACTGTTACCATGGCAGGGAATTCCACAGTGCTTATGTACTTATGAAATTTACTCTCCCTCCCAAGGGTGCAAATTTAGAAATTCTTTCCTAGTGAAAATACTCAAAAATCATCCCTAGACTGGGCCTCTTAGTGGTAGAAGAGAGATGAACCTTTTCAATTCCACTCATCTTACAGAGGAAAACACAGCTTTTAGAGTAAGAACACTTTCTGCTTCTGGGATTTTCTCTTGGCTGTTCTTTCCAGACTAGACCCCTCATGGATCTTTTTTTTATTTCTACTTCCTTAGCAGAATTTTCCTTTTTCAAGCCTAGCCAGCTTAGGATAACATCTCTCCCTGGGTGAATGGCCTAGCTGGCTATCAGAAAGGCTGTTTCCAGGCTGCCTTCTGAGTTCCTCTGACTCCTGCAGCTCTTTTCCGTTGGACTTTTGTGAAGGAAGACAAGAGACACCTGACCACTAGAGATAGAGTCTCCAGTAACAAAGAGGAAAATTACCCTTGCCCACTGACAAACAGGCAGACTGTGAAGCTATAACAACATAAGAATAGCCTTACTGGGTCAGACCAATGGTCCATCAAGCCCAGTATCCCGTCCTCACAGTGGCCAATCCAGGTCACTAGTACCAGGCCAAAACCCAAAGAGTAGCAACATTCCATGCTACCGATCCAGGGCAAGCAGAGGCTTCCCCCATGTCTGAATAACAGACTATGGACTTTTCCTCCAGGAATTTGTCCAAGCCTTTCTTAAAAGCTATATTCCTTAACAATTAAAAGAGCCCAAAGGCAAAGATGGAGATTAAGAAAGAATTTATAAGCTCAGACTCAGAAAGGAGAGGACAGGCCCAAATTAGGAGAAGGAAGGCTCAAGGAATATGTGCAGAGCCAGGCAGTCTTTTTATAGGTACAAATACTTTTCTTCAGCTCCGAAACTTAACTCTGAGTCCATTCTCCATTACCTTACTTTATAAAGTAAGGTTAGATTAACTATAGAACAGAGACTCCAAATACTTCTTGCTCTGATTCCATTTGCATGGAGGCAGGCTGATTGTTGTTATGTATGTATATATTTTAATACAAATTACACTGTCTATATATAAAATAATGCTGTGTACTAGGACTGCAAGTTTCTGGGGTCTTGTAATCCTAGTACACAACATTATTTTCTATATATAATTTGTCATAGTTCCCTGTAATAGGCACTTTCAGAGCATGTGTTCCAGCACCCTGTGTCTCATGGGACTTTTTCTATTGGCTTGCCTTTAATCTAAACATGCTGGGCTAGTAGCCCACCTTCCCCCTCCAATAATATAAAAGATAGCGTTTACATCAGCACAAGAATATTCATCGATACCAATTGCATGTTCATATTTAAATGTTAGATCTATAGTGAATAAGGAAGACTTCAGTAATTGTCTCCACAGTTTAGTAAAAAGGACCCCTTAATAAGAACTTAAGAATTGCCATACTGGGACAGACCAAAGGTCCATCAAGCCCAGCATCCCACTTCTAACAATGGCCATCCAAGGACCCAAGAAGTAAAACAGATTTTATGCTGCTTACCCTAGGAATAAGCAATAGAAAATGTCAAAAAATTTCAATTAAAGCAAACATGTTAAATGAACAAAAAAACAAAACAAAACCCCACCAAATATCAAAAAGAAAGCCAGAATGGTTTTTGGACTATGCACATCCCAAGAAACTGTGACAAGCAACTCCCAATGAGACTGTCCCAGAGATTACTGCTTTTGACTCATGAATATAAGATAGTTTTGCTGTGGGCACTGTGTGATGTAGCAGGAAAATGCAATTATAGTAATCGGTGCATACTAGCATGTGGTATAAGTGTGTCCACATCGATAAAATCTAGAGCATTAGTCACATAAACAAATCCCTTTTCTTATGAGCTGAATAAGCAACTGGAAACAGCAGCAAGAGTGAATTTTTAGATTAAAAAAACATAAGTAGTTTCACTGGTTACCAGTGGACTCCAGGGAAAAACGTAAACTGGATTTTGACAGACTTTGGCCTACAATGTTTGAAATAAATCAATGAGAGGAGAATAACACATCCATTTGGACAATCATGTGTCTATTCATTTTCTTGAAGTTTTGTTAAAAATCATTGACCTGAAAGACAACATAGGAGAGGCAAATTTGATGTCATTGTGATCACCATATCTTAGATTAACAGAAATCAAGAAAGACAGACCAAGGAGAAAAGGAATAGAATAGCTATTTTAGGAATATAATAGTGACCACATGAAAGGGCAGAGCAACAGTAATCTGGACCCCTGGGAATAAGGGTCTTGCCACTGACATCCCCCAGAACCACCACCACCAATTATTCCATCCAACTTAATAACCAGTTCTGCATTTCTAAAATTTAACATATAAATTGCTTGACGACACTGAAATATCATACTGTGGTAAAAAGGCACGAGAGAGCAATGACTGCTGAGAAATAAGACGACCAAACAAATTAAAAAGCTCTAGTCATGGAGTAACAGTATATCCCTGGTGACTTCGACTCTTGATTCACACTTGTACATGCAGAATGCAAATAGGTTCTTATATGCCGAGTGATTGCTACTAAACCAGGGAACATCACCACAATGACAGAGAAACCAAAACGAGAATCAATATAAGTAAAAATTATTGAACAAATAGTACACTAAAATGTGATCAATGGCTGTAATTTTGTGATACACCTATATCAAAGGTAAAAAAAATACAATGAAAAGCATGAATAAGAAACAAACAAACAAAAAACCCCCCACAAAAACCCACAGACCCCCCAAAACCATAAAGTCTGCCTAAAGTTAGGTACCTAACTCAATAATCAGCACTGATAATCGGCATTTAACCCATAATTGATGTTAATTGGACTTAACTGAAAGGCACACAAAGTGGTATGTGCCTAAGTCCAAAGCACCTACCTAAAAGTAGGCATGTTTTCAGATTAGGTGCCCATTTTTGACTTGGCTGTCATTGCACAGGCATTTAGGTAAAGAAAACTCTAGTATAAATACTGTATATCCTCAAATATAAACCGAGGTGACCTTCCCCCCCAAAAAAAAGAGGAGGAAAAGAATGAAAGTATAAACCGAGATCAGAAATTTGGCTGATCCTGGTGAGCCAGTCTATAAAAACTTGAGAATATCTACTGTTTTTTTCCAGCTAAGCAGCATAAAATCTGTTTTATTTTTGGGGGATCTTCCCAGATAATTGTAACCTGGATTGGTCACTGCTGAAAACATAATACTGAGCGTGATAGACCTTACAACTCTGGATATGTAGACTAGCCTCAGAAAAAAACCTTGAAAAACTAGATGTAAGAACAAGAAAACTCTTCCATGTCCATGAGGTAATCTGTAAGAACCACCATATGCCAAGACTGTACAATCTGATACATCACACTTCCTCACTAAGGAAAAGGATGTATAATTTACTACAGGCAGTTAAGCATGGACTGTCAACAGTAGCGACATGGCAGCCAAGCATATCTGTTCCCCCAGTAGACTTAACTCTCCCCAGCCCTCTTCATCCCACAGACTGCCATCCTAAAACTAACCTGGCAATATTAGAAAACATAGAAAAACATAGAAATAGATGGCAGATAAGGGTCACGGCCCATCTAGTCTGCCCACACCAATGACCCTCGCCTACCTTTCTCTGTGAATAGATCCTACGTGTCTATCCCATTTGGCCTTAAAATCAGGCACGCTGCTGGCCTCAATAACCTGAAGTGGAAGACTATTCCAGCGATCAACCACCCTTTCAGTGAAAAAGAATTTCCTGGTGTCCCCGTGCAGTTTCCCGCCCCTGATTTTCCACGGATGCCCTCTTGTTGCTGCGGGACCCTTGGAAAAGAAGATATCTTCTTCCACCTCGATGCGGCCCAAGATACTTGAATGTCTCGATCGTGTCACCCCTCTCTCTGCGTTCCTCGAGTGAGTACAGCTGCAACTTATCCAGCTGTTCCTCGCTTATCAACAACACTATATTACAAATGTAACTCATCTTTATGTAAGCCACAATGATTCTCTGTTTAAAATTGTGGGATATAATAAGTTGTATTGTATGACATGGTCATTATTTGCCAGTATCTGTTATGGATATTTTTGCATTAATTTGTTTAAATTCAGATGAGTGCTTGTTCACAAAAGACTTGCCCAGCATTGTATATAATGAAAACCTCTAAAAATGTTCAGATTTCTCTCAACATTTTAGAGGGCTTAAAAGAAACAAATGTGCTGCTCAGAGATTGCTAAAATATCATAGGTTTCTATGGAAATCTGCCGGCTATTTGAAGGCAGTCTTTTGGTGTACAGAGTTAATATTCAGTACCTGTTAAATTATTATTTGATAACAGTCTTCCATCTTCAAGATCAATCAACGTTCCTTCAGATCTGCTTCGTGAAATCCCTCCAGAGCGAAAGGAAAGTGATCTAGTTGATGACATCGTTCCTCCTGGTAAATTACATAAAAGCTTTTATTACTCAGAATGCTCACCTGACCCATACATTATGAGCAAAATTAATGGTATGTTAAAAGTCACCCTGATAATTGCAATAAATACATTTGGCTTCCTGTCTTGAAGTAGTGCCCAAGAAAACTAGGGCTGTTGATTAACTATGTTAACTAATATGACACGTTAATTTTCTACACAATTAAACATTTTATTCATTATTAATCAACAGCCGGGATCTGGCCCCTCCTTTCCACAGGGGTCTGACAGTTCTCTCTCTCCTCCTCCTCCCTATCCAGCCATTCTAAACTTGCATTGCAGACACTGCTCACAACCTAGGCAAGAAGGTTTCCTTCGCCAGTCCTGAGAGCCTTCTTGCAGCCATATCCTGCCTCCTCTGATGTAACTTCCTGTTTCCATGAGGGTGACTTGATGGCTAGCAGGAAGCCTGCTTGCATTGCATATGACCCCAACTAAGTTTAGAAATCAGCTGGAGGGGAAAGAGGGACGGGAGACCGCCTGGAGAAGGGGGAGAAATCAGAGACATATTTAATTCAAGATTAATTTGTTTTACCTGTGCAATTAATCATTATTAAAAATTTTAATCATCTGACAGCCCTAATGAAAACATTAGCCCTTTTGACTATGGCTCAAAAATGGCTTTTAAGTCAACTGCAACAAAAAAGGAAGCAACAAATAGTCCACCCGATATTCAGCAGCACTCATCCAAGTAAGAGCATCTCTGACCCAGATAAACACAGTTCACCAGGATTGGCCCAGGTGGCTGAAACCCCGCCTACAGGTGGGGCCCTAAGGCGCCTGGGCCAACCAGAATAGCCTAGGAGCCTTAGGCCCCTCCTGTGGGCGGGGCCTTAGGCACATGGGCTTTGATTATGGGTACTTGGACGATCAGGCTTTTTTGATCATCCAAGTAGCCATTTAGGACACTTTTTAGACTTTTTTTTTTATTATGAACCCCAAAGCATTTACAGTACTTTTAAAGTTATCCTACTGAATAATCTACCTGAAAAAGTACAGTATTACAATTATTTAACCTGTATTAGATAAAACATATGACCTGCATCTGATAAGAAAGCACCACAGCAATGGTTCCCAAATCCAAAAAGAGTTGGTTTTCAGGATAAATTTTTTTTTTTTGCCATATTTGTACACATTTGGTCCGATACTCCAATTTAAACATGCATATTTTGGTAACCCTTGAAAAACCAGGCCTGCTGAGAAAGAAGGGAATTCCTTGAGGACAAGGGTGGAAAGGTGGTTTATTACAGGATCCCGATCTTTAGGTACAAACACACAGCAGTTATCTTTAATTTTTTTTTTTTTCCAAACTAGCTTGAAAGGCATTCCTTTGAATTTTCAAATACACTTCAATAGAAAAATTTCAACACACGTACTGTAGTAAACACAATTTAATTGGACAAACAATAAATTTGTGACTAGACTTTGAGATATATGTTCCCTTCATCAGGCTTGTGTAAAATGAGATCGCTGCTATCTGAACATACATGCAACTTGACAGAGCAGCAAGCACCATATATGAGACGAGAACAGACTCCCTTTTAGCTGGGAATTCAACCTGTGCTTGCATGTATATCCAGAGAGACTGTTTATCACCATGAGACTGAAATGTTATCACTAGCATCCAATGCTACTGGGTTAAAAGCCAACTTGAAAGTGATCTATCAACACTAGCGCACATATAGAGATAGCGACAAAGGGGCTTCCAAATTGACTCCCAAAGGAGCACAATTAAAATGTGATGAGGAAATACTAATTACAGCTGGGGGACTTTGTTGAATGCCTAACAAGATGTGACAGCTTGAAATTATAGGTAAGTGTAAGAGCTTCAATTAATCTATTCTTGAAAGGCCTCTGTAGCCCATCTGCCTGGCACTTAAGCCTCCAATATTTTATGTGCAAGATTTAAGCGAGTGACGCACAACTGCACCAATTATGCGCACCTCACTTGAGTATGTGTTATTTCAGTAACAGTGTCCGTTACGCACACCTCAATTTAGTGAATCTCATTTACTGACTGTAAAACTTAGCTGAGGTTATAAATATCATATGCCAGACTTGTGTACACTATAACTATAGCAAAAAGACTACCCCAAAAGATTCAGAAAAACTTAAAACACTTTTTAATATATGGTTAAAACTTTCAAAAAGTTGACTACATGTTGAAAATATTACGATACATTATGCAAGTTCCAGGCACAAGATTTTTTTTTTTTAAAGTTTCTAGGAATCACAAACAATACGTAGATTGACATTTATCAGACAGGATAGCATCAACATAAGGGTAAACAACTGTGCTATAAACAGCGTGGATAGTGAATAGCTGGCAAAATAGTGTGGGAACTGCCTTAAAATGGCCCATCACACATCTAGACTTTGGCAGAACGTAAAAAGATCCTATTAGAATCACTAACATATATTACTTTAATGGATTTTGCATTTGGATTATCTGCATATGGCCAATATTTTCAAAATAAAAAAGAACACACAAAACGCTGCCTGAATAAACATTAGAACATAAGAATTGCCATACTGGGACAGCATCCTGTTTTCAACAGTGGTTAACCCAGGTCCCAAGTACATAGCTAGATCCCAAGTAATAGAACAGATTTTATGCTGCTTATCCTAGAAATAAGCTGTGGTTTGATATTCCTCAGGAATCTGCAAGTCAACAACAGAGATTGGTGCTAGAGAATGACACAAGGACAAATTTTTCCCCATCCCCATGGGAACTCATTTTCCCGTCCCAGTGAGTTCTTTTCCTGTCCCTGCCCCATTCCTGCAAGCTCTGTCCTCAACTGCACAAGCCTCAACTGCACTTTAAAATCATAAGTGTTTGAGGCTTGTGCGGTTAAGGCAGAGCTTACAGGAATGGAACAGGGTCAGCATCCTGCAGCGACAGGATGGGGAAATTGAGTTCCTGCAGGGACAGTGAAAAATGTGTCCCCGTGTCATTCTCTAACCGGTGCACATACCCATCTGCATTTTTATGAGCATGCTGAATTCTATGCGCCACTGATGTTTTCAATGGAGCAGGTGCAAATGCTTCTTCAGGTTATGATGCCATTGCAGAATTTATCATGCACCTAGGGGGGAATACGATTTACACACCCATCAGCCTTTCTTTGTATTTTGACCTTTAGCTCCTCAGCAGCAAGATCTGGTGGATGGCTATGGCTGTACAATTTTTTATTTTTTTTTTATAAATCTTTATTCAGTTTAAAGATAACAATAAGTGCAACAAAATATATATTTTACACAAATTTTATCAAGTTATATTTCATATCAAATATATGTTTCAAACCCCCCCCCCCATCTATATATCCCGCCCCCACCCACCTTGGACGTGTATGTTCAAAGGGAAAAAATGATAATCATTCCTTACAGAATTTTGTTAACGACTCCCAAACATCCTTAAATTTCCTATAATGCCCCTGCTGTATGGCAATCACACACTCCATTTTTAAAATGTGGCATAAAGAGTCCCACCAAAAATTATAATTTAACTGGTCCCAGTTTTTCCAGTTCTTCATAATAAGTTGTATGGCAACCCCTGTCATTATAAAGAGAAGTTTATTATTACAAGAAGATATTTGGCGTTTAGCCCTCATTGACGTGCCAAATAGCACGGTATCGTACGTCAATGCCACTGGATTTTCCAATAAGTTATTCACTTGACCCCAAATGGATCTACAAAATTTAAGTATCAATGGACAATAGCATTAGCTGCATTGTTATCAATAGGAGTGGTTAAACTCCCATTTCAAAGTTATTAGTTACATTTCCTGCTTATTGTTATTTTGTTCTTCTTGGAAAAATGATAAGAATAGCCATTCAAATGGAATTTATCCCTTCCTTTTCATGGCTTGTAAGCTTCCATTTCATAAACAGAAACAGTTTTCAGTGCAGATGCAGAACTGAAGAGGAAAATAGCACACTGTCACAAGCCCAACACTACAGCTAGCTGGGTTCCAGGTAACAAGCATAAAAGCATAGCCCTGAAGCTGAAGAGAGCTGATCAGTGCAGCAGCTCTCCAACTAGCAGGGATCAGGACTCAGATTCTGGGGAGGTTTCCCAAGAACAGGAGCCTTGGGGGGTATTTGGGACACTATGGGGACAAAAACTCATTTAAATCTAGGCCAGTCACTGGTAGGACACAGCCTAAGGAACAGGCTCTATAGCCCCTTTAGGCCCACACCTGCTGATGATACTAATTGCAGAGCAGGAGAAAGCTGAAACCTGAAACCTGCCTATCCCCCACTCAGGCATGGGTGTGGCTCCCACATAGAAAGGGAGTTTGAGCAGTGCGAGACAGGGATGAGCAAGCAGAGGAGTCAGACCCTGGGTTAGGGGCTCCAGAGGCCAGGCAAGGAGAAGAAATAGAGATGCTTGATTGGGAGGACTCCTTACTGGCTAATCAGCTGCCATGCCTGGGACTAGAGGAGGAAATGGAGGTTGCTCTGCCAGCAACTGCTGATCAGATGGATGCGAGTTAAGGCTGTTTTTTTGTCCATTTTCTTTTGCTGGATTAAAGAAGCTAACACTGCTCTGTGTTTGGAAGAAGGAACTGTGTGTTTGTTGGCTGCCTTTGAGCCAAGCAGCCAAATGCTGTTTTTGGAATTTTTGCAAGGACAATTGAAGGGAAAAGCTGCCCTGCCTGAAAAGGACTTTGTATTGTGTTTTTTCCCCTGTTTTGAAACTACAAGTCACTGATTGCTACAGTGGGGATTGTGGGGCAGAATCCACATAAGATCCAAAGGGTTGGGATTGCGGGGCCTACAAGGCTGTTTTGATAGTGGATTCAGAAATTCCACACCCCCACCAACTTACTAGGGTTGGTAGTGGAGCCTGACTGTATCCAAACAGGCGCAGTGAGTTTGGTAGGGAAAAGATTGTGATTAAATAGACTGTGGAATACTTACCTGTTTTGATGAGGT
The DNA here is from genome assembly GCF_902459505.1 of Geotrypetes seraphini. Lineage (NCBI taxonomy): Eukaryota > Metazoa > Chordata > Amphibia > Gymnophiona > Dermophiidae > Geotrypetes > Geotrypetes seraphini. The sequence continues at coordinate 399,462,233 of NC_047085.1, read as the reverse complement.
TTTTTTCTTGTAAGAAGCCAGTAAGGGAATTACTAAGGTGACCATACGTCCCGTTATGGGACCGACCGTCCTATTGTCCTGACCCACCGCTTCGGGACGCCGAAATGTCCCATATTCAGGGACAGCGTCCCAAAGCTGTGCGCAGGGACAACAGACCGGCAATTACTTCCCCTCCCTCCCTGCCGCGCTAAAGCCTGCCTCCCTCCTTCCCTCCCTATAGTGCCGATCAAACCCCAGTCCACCGCAGCCAGGGCCGGATTAAAGAATAGGCACAGGCATAGGGCCCAAAATGGTCAGGGGGGGCCACCAGGTCCGGAATCACCCTCTCTATTCTCAGGGCCTGCATTAGGGGATGGTAAGGGGATTCCGCGATCCAGGCAGCTCACTTAGCTGCCATCAGCCCTGCCTTCGGCTACGCCAATAATGCTAAACTGGATGGTAAAAACTAAGACAGAAGCCGCAGGACTTTTCCACTTGCCTGCATCGCTCTAAGTTCTGCCGATCTCGATCCTGCCCCCCTCTGAAGTGACTTCCTGTTTTTGAGGGGCGGGATCGAGAGCGGGTTTTTGAGGGGCGGGATCTTTGAAAAAAAACCAAAACTCGTAAATGATAATTAACATTTTCTCTGCGTACAGTGTGCTTTGTGGGTATTTTTTAACCATTTTATGTTTACCATTATGAATTAATAAGATATTGTGTTTACATGAAAAATGAATGGAAGAAATTGGAGCGGGGCTAGGGTGGGATTGGGGGCGGGGCTGAATATTAATAGATATCCCGTTTTGATGAAAAAATAGGAATTACTGAAAAATTAGGAATTACTGAACTTACCCTGAGACAAGGGTGTGGCCAGCCAGGTGCTGACCCAGCAGCTAGAAGGGCTGTAGGATATGCTGGTGCCGGAAGATCCTGCCTCTTGCCTCTGATCTCTGAGATTCTCGGGGAGAGCGGGAGCCAGAAGGCCTTGAGCATGTGCAGATGCTCAAGGCCCAGCCCAGCAGAGATCAGCGGCAAGAGGCAGGATCTTCCGGCACCGACACATCCTGTGGGTTGATGCTGCGTGCCAGTGCCAGATCATGGTAAGGGTTTGTGCGGGCAGGCGATGCCGGTTGTCAAGGGGGAGGCCTCACAGGCAGGGGGGCAATGCCAGTTGTTGGGGGGCGGGCTCACAAATCAAGTCAACGCTCGATTTGCAAGGCACGATTTGCTCAAGTGTTTTGCTCATCTTGCAAAACACTCGTAAACCATGTTATTTGCAAACCGAGGTTTGACTGTATATGTATATTGTCTCTACAAAGTTTAATATTTAAAAGTATGATGTCTAATTCTTTGTTTTTACAGGACCATTCTAGGGTAATGGTATTGGCTCTGAGTTTATCAAAAGCTCAACAGAAGGGGAACTAAAAGCCTCAAAGTTAATAGGGGAGTGGGAGAAGGGGTACAAGACTGAAAGGTGACTGAAGGTGCTTAAAACCCTTTCACCACTCCTGGGGCTGGCTCATGCTGCTTTTCTTGTACCTCTTGGGGAATGAGAGATCCAAGGCAAACCACCATGGGTGCTGCATCTGTTTTTCCGTCAGCAGGGTATGAAAGCCCTGACAACATTTGAAGCCCATGTGCTTTGGTGTAGTGTGGAGTGGAAAGGGGGGGGGACTAGGTTGAATGAGGCTGAATGGGATGTTGGTAGTAAGTATCTAAATGTTTTCTGTGGGTTGCTGGGGAAGGATGCGTGAATGGTTGGCCCAAACAGGGGCAGAGGGATCAGCCCCTCTCCCACCGACTTTCCTCCTTCCCACTTCACTTTATTCTCCTTTTAGCCTTCCCTTCTAACCAAACCAGCTCCTGCTGCTCCTCTTGTACTGCATGAGGACAGGGGCCCTGTTGGCACTTGAAGCTCAAACTGCACTTCCAAATTCCTTCATCTGTTTTGTGTCAAGGGAGAAGAGCCCCACATGCTCCGAGTCCTAAGTCACACCACAACAGGTTCCGCTCCTCCAACTCAGCTATCAAGTTTCAAGTTTATTATCTTTTTAATATACCGACCATCAACAGGTATCTGGCCGGTTAACAGTAAAATTATAAGAAAGAGAAAAAAGTCATAAATATTTAAAGATGATGAGTGGACATCAAAAACATAACTGGACAGACATGAAAGTGAGGGTAAAAGGGAAAGGAGGGGAAAAGTTACATGTTTTGAGAAGAGAAGGAGAAAGTGGGAGTGGGGTAAAACATATTGGGTGGGGTCGCTTTTTTAAAGCGGTTGGTTAAATAAAAGAGGATCAGAAGAGTGAAAGAGAGAGAAGAGAGGGAAAAAACAAAGAAGAAGGTAGCTCTAAGCACAGGCGAAAGCGTCACGGAATAAGAAAGTCTTCAGGTTAATCTTGAATTTATCTAGATGTTGTTCATCTCGGAGTTGTTGTGGCAGGGCATTCTACAACGTTGGGGCGACTACTGTAAAATTTATTTTCCGGGTGTAATAGAAATCTTTTACGGAAGGGATTCGTAAGAGTTTTTGATCTGTTGACCTCAGAGTACGTGAGGAACATTGAGGAATGAGAACCTTATCAAGATATAAAGGCTGGTGTGAGAGTTTTATTTTGAAGGTAAGCAAGATGATTTTATAGGTGATACGATGTATGATAGGTAGCCAATGTGCCTCTTTCAAAAGCGGGGTAACATGATCATATTTGCCTATTTTGTAAATGAGTTTTATTGCTGTATTTTGTATTAATTGTAGGCGTCAAATTTCTTTTTGTGGGAGGCCGTTATAAAGAGAATTGCAGTAGTCTAAGTGGGAAATGACTAGAAAGTGAACCAGAATTGTGATTGCATCTGTCCCTAGAATCGAAGTTAATGAACGAATAAGATGAAGTTTGAAGAAACAGATTTTTACAACCGAACTGATTTGATCATGGAATGTGAGATCCTTATCGATAATGACTCCTAATAATTTTATTTTTGTTTCCATTTGTATAGGAGTGGATTTGATAGAAATTTTGCCAGATAAAGATTCACTGTTTTTGATTGGGAGTAGTAGGGCACGGGATTTATCAATGTTGAGAGAAAGTTTATTTGTATAAAGCCAGTCATTTACAGCATCCAGTTTATTGTTTATATCTGTTATATCTGAAATGTTTGAGGTGTTGACTGGGTGAAGTAGTTGCATGTCATCTGCATAGGTGAAGATTGTGAATCCAATAGATTGTGCTAGCGTAAGAAGAGGAGACAGAAAGATGTTGAATAATACTGGAGATAGAATAGATCCTTGCGGAACACCATAGGTTTGTGATATAGGTTGGGACGTTTCATTCTTTGCATGAACTTTAAAGCTACGTTCATTAAAGTATGAAATGAACCATAAAAGAGCCGGACCTGTAATACCGCAGTCTTTAAGTCGATTAATAAGGAGAGAGTGATCAATAGTGTCGAAGGCTGCGGACAGGTCGAGGGAAATAAGAAGAACAGATTTTTGGTGATCATGATAGTAATGGATAGTTGAGATGAGGCCTAGCAGTGACAGTTCAGTGGAATGTGAAGAGCGAAAGCCTGTTTGACATGGATGTAGGGCATGGGTGTTTTCGATAAATTCTGTAAGTTGAGTATGAATGATTTTTTTCAGTTAGTTTAGAGATTAAGGGTAAGTTAGCGATGGGGCAGTAATTTACCGGCAGAGAGGGGTCTAAGTTGTGCTGTTTCAATTTTGGGATAACAAGGGCTGTTTTCCAAGCAGTAGGTACTAGGTTGTCAGAGAGAGACTTGGATACCATTTCCCAGATGAATGGGCCAAAGAAGGAAAATAATTTTTTAAGGAGTGAGGGGGAATACTCTCCATAAGATTGTTGGAGGTATTTAAGGATTGTAAGATGAGGAGAAGATTTGCTAGTGAGGGCATTTTGAAGTTTGAACAGGTGCTGAATGAGAGATGAGTAGAATCATCAGGAGTGTAAGCTATGGGTTCCTTGCACTTTCATTCGGCATTAGCCATCACCTACTACTCTATGCCACCAGCTCCTGTTCTCTTCCTAATATGTAGGGCCCAAAGTGGCCAGAGGAAGGCAACAAAAATGGTAAGGAGTTTGAACAAAAAGATGTTTGGAAAGAGACTGGAAGACCTAAATATGTATACTCTGGAGGGAGGAGGGACAGGAGAGATATGATACAGACATTTAAATACTTGAAAGGCATTAATATAGAACCAAATCTTTTCCAGAGAAGAAAAAAATGGTAAAACTAGAGGGCATAATTTGAGGTTACAGGGCGGCTTAGGAGCAATGTTAGAAAATTCTTCTTCACAGAGAGGATGGTAGATGCCTGAAATGCCCTACCGAGGGAAGTGGTGGAGAGGAAAAACAGTGATGGAATTCAGAAAAGCTTGGGTAAAAACAGAGAAGCTCTAATTAGAAAATGAAGGATGTAAATTAAAGAACTAAGGCTGGTATTGGACAGACCTGCATGGTCTTTGTCCTAGATATGATGTAGGATGGGCTGGGCATCAATGGGAACTCCACTAATTTGGAACATGAGGATGTTACTGGCCAGACTTTACGGTAGATATCCTGCAAACAACGAGATGGTTGGATAGGCTGGAGTGAGCTTGGATGGCAACTTCAGCATTTGGAACCTAGGACAATACCAGACTTTACAGTCTGGCCCAGAAATATCAAAGATCAATATATCAAATATCAAAATATCATGTATTTTTTAATGGGTATAACTTATGGGCAGACTGGATGGACCGTTCAGGTCTTTATCTGCCATCATTTACTGTGTTACTATGTACAGTTAACACTGAATATGGCTGCAAGAGTTGTGCCTGTACTAAGCTGAATGAGCACATACTCGTACAACCTTGTGCTTAAAAAAACTTCATTTGTGGTCTCTAGGAAAAAAAAAAAAGAGTGGAATTTAAAATTTTGTTTTAAGTTTGCAGAATTTTTTATAATATGGCACCTCAAAATCTGACAGCAAGTATTCAAACACACCCACCAAGAGGATCATTTCATTCATCTCTAAAAAAACTTATTGCAGGTCCACTCAGCTAAGAAACTAAGAAGCTTTTTTCACACAAAGGGTCGTGGACACTTGGAATGCGCTACCGGAGGAAGTGATCAGGCAGAGTACGGTACAGGGATTCAAACAGGGATTGGACGGATTTCTGATGGATAAAGGGATCGTGGGATACTGAGAGAGGTGCTGGGATGTAACACAAGTATAGAAAGCTAACCAGGTAATAAATATAGAAACCCAATCAGGTCGTGCATGTGCAAGACCGGAGGGTTAGGACTTTGATGGGAAGATAGGACTTCAATGAGAAACCAAGGTGGCAAGGGAGCCCCTTCTGGTGATTCAGACAGGTTGTGACCTGTTTGGGCCGCCGCGGGAGCGGACTGCTGGGCAGGATGGACCTATGGTCTGACCCGGCGGAGGCACTGCTTATGTTCTTATGAAATGAAGTGGGGGGTCCCAAATATGTGGATCTAGCATGATGATATGATTATGCCTTAAAGTTTCTTAAAGATATAAAGCTCGATTTTTATTGCTCTTGGGCCATAAAGTTAAGGTTTTCAATAAACTACTTTAATTCTGCATTGACAGCACAATCATAAAACAAAGTTTTGTCTGACCATATAAACCATTTTGTAGCCTCCTTGGGAGAGCTGATAGAGATTATAAGATTCTGCTTCTGGTTTACAAACCACGACAATTCCTTACTCCCCTTTTTTGGGGACTGACTTCTAATCCCAGAGCACTCCAATCCTCACAGCAAAATTGTTTATTCATACTATCCCTCAGGCACATATCTATGACACAACATTCCAAATTATTTTTTCAGCAGTAGCATCTACTCTCTGGAACGCAATTCCATCTTTCCTACAGTTGGAATCCAACTCTGGATAAATTTAAGGTCTCACTTAAGATGTTTCTGTGACCACCATATGATTACACTATTGACAGTAGAGGCTGCCTGTGTGTGAACCCTATTTTCCACTCCCCTCTGCTCCTTTACTCTTTTCTACATCTCAGATATTGTATTTCTTCCCATTTCCCTCTATAATTGACCCTTCTACTATTTTTTTTTCTCCTATTGAGAATTACTGCATTTGTATATCGCTCAGCTAGCACTGTTGGCTGGTATATAAACTTGAAACTTCTAGAAATAAATTGAATAACTCTCCATATGCAAACAAAGCAAGGTGGCTGGATTGACAAATATATATACAGGAATCCCCGCAAATCTTGAAAAACCGCAAATACGGTTTTTCGTGGGGGAGACTGGAGAGGGCAGCGTGAGAGGCATGAGAGCAGCCGGAGAGTGAAGGAAATCACTCGCTCTATGCTCCGACCGCCTCTTCCTGTACTAAAGTCGGGCCTTGCCAATCAGGAGCTGCGTGTCACACAACAGAGCATCTTGTAGGCCCAAATTAAAAGAAAAAGCCATGAAATTAGATGATCTTGAAAACCGATCCCAAGTTTTCAAGTTTCAAGTTTATTAAGTGACTTGATCAATCGCTTAATCAAATATTCTAAGCGATGTACACTTTAAAATTTACAATTATTAAATATAAAAAAATAAAACAAACAATACAGTACATACAATTACTTAAAAAATGGGTAAGAACTCTTGATTTTAACATTGATAAACATGGGAAAGGAGGGATGAACTACAATTCATAAAGTAAAGAAGAAACATTGAGGGAAAACACAAAGGGAAATAGTTAACAAAGGTATCATATAGGAAAACATAATGTGCAATAATGTGCGTTTTGTGGGTTTACCCAAGACTGAAAAGCAGCTGCCCCATTTTCTGGAAAGTTGGATCTCAAAGGAACTTTCTTCCTCGTTATATAAGGGACCCTTGTAACTTGAGCACGCTTACTGCTAGGACCGTGAGATGGGGAATTTTTTCCTCACGTGGTCTATGCAAAAATTCATAATTAAGCTCATAAGGAAGAATTGTTGCATCTTTACAAGCAGAAAAGAGACTCTTTAAAATATAAGAGGGAACTGGTAAGTATATTTGAGGATTATTGACCAGCTTTTTCGGAGAGGTACTGACATTTTATACTTCTCTAATGTTTTATATGAGTGCAAAATTCAATTTATGTTTCTCTTTCCAGTGGTCCTAAATAATTTTTGGGACAACAAATGGAAAGCCTCCGAGTCATTGCAGGACTGTAAATAAATTACCAGGGCTGCCTGAGTATACAACGTGAATCACCATTTTCAGACTGCACATTAGTTCTTATGTTTGCACTTAGGTGGTGTACTAGTTGTTGGGCCTGCGGCTTAGCAAGTCTTTTATTACTCATGCTGTTATTTCAATAGTTGTTTGTATACTTTTTTTTTTAATCAAGTTTTCATCATTATCATTTTTACAGATAATAATAAAGAAAGGAAAGATTACAGAAAAATAAAATATTTCAAGTATAATTCACTATCTCCTCTAGACCACATAACGGGAGAATATATCCCGATATTAACTAATAAATACATTCAAACATAATCATGATCGAAGATCAAATATTTATGGTGCATTATAAATCTAAACTCCAAACTACTATTAAATCAAATGGGAGCCCTGCTATTTTCATGAAGTTCTAAAAATTGTTCCTGTTTGTACAATTTTAATCATTAACACAAGCATGCCCTGGTTGTTTTAGACCTCAAGGTTTTTTCAGTCACATAGGGGGGAGGGGACACTCTTGGTTCACAAAGTGATATCCCGTTTCTTCCCGCTGGAACATTTACCGGTACTTTATTGAAAGGGGTGGTAGGGAGAGGGATAGGGAGGGAGGTGTGAGGGGATTGGGTTGCTTCATGGGGACAGTGTTCGAGGAGGATGGCAGTTTGAGTGCAGAGCTCCTCTCCCTGGACAATCTGCCTGCTTTTAAATATCAGCAGCAGTGGGAGATCAATTACTTTTACACCTAAGCAGCAACGGGACTAACCCACCAAAAACCCACAGTCCCGGTCCTGCAAAAATATGAGCTCCACCCTCCCTGCAGTTCGCTAGGAAAATCAACTGCTTTTACACCTAAGCAGCAGCAGGACCGATCCAGCCAGGCATGTGAGCTCCTCCCTCTGCAGTCCATTGGAGAGATCAATCTACCTGCTTTTAAATATCAGCAACAGTGGGAAATCAACTGCTTTTACACCTCAGCAGCAGCGGAACTATCCGCAACTACCAAGAGCACACAGACCCGATCCAACCAAGAGTGTGAGCTCCACCTCCCCCTGCAGTCCACTAGGAAGATCAACTGTTTTTTACACCTAAGCAGCAACAGGACCAGCCACCACTACCGAGAGCCCTTTGCCCTGATCCAGCCAAACAAGTAAGCTCTTCCCCCAGCATTCCGTTGGAAAAATCAATATGCTTGCTTTTAAATATTATCAGAAGTAGGAGATCAACTGCTTTTACACCTAAGCAGCCTATAATAGGAGCCCTTGCCCCGATCCAACCAGGCATGTGAGCTCCTCCCCCTATATCCCGTTTAAGAGATCAATCTACCTGCTTTAAATATCAGCAGCAGTAGAAAAACAACTGCTTTTACATACAAGCAGCAGCGAGACCTACCACAACCACCAAGAGCCCACAGACCCGATCCTGCCAGGAGTGTGAACTCCTCCCCCTGCAGTCCATTGGAGAGATCAATCTGCCTGCTTTTAAATATCAGCAGCAGTGGAGATCAACTGCTTTTACACCTAAGCAGCAACGAGACCAGCCACAACCACCGAGAGCACACAGACCCGATCCTATCAAGAGTGTGAACTCTTCCCCCCATGCAATCCGCTAAGAAGATCGACTGTCGGCTCCGGGCGGCTTTCCCGCAGAGGAGAGAATCCTGCATTCACCGTGGGCCTCATCTGGGGCAGCCTCCTTGGAGCGGCTGGGGCACGGGCAGTGTGTCTGGGAGGGAATGCATGGATGGGAGAACATCGCAGGGGAGGAGACATAGGCATCCTGGGACTGTCTGCCAAGTCTCTTCCCTGAAGAAGCCCTTTCTGGAAACGTCAATCGCTCCTCCTAAACTTACTTGCTCCACTTCATCACTGACGCTGAAACCGTGGATTGAAGACAAAGTTTTATTTTATTTTTCTTTCCAGCTTATGATTTATCTTTAATCTTATCTATTGTTTTGCCTTTTGTCTTTGTTTTGTTCTATTTCTATCATTTAAATTTCTCCAGAATTCTACTGTTCAACGGCTCCCCCTTCTGCTTCTATTCCTTTCTCTCCTCTCTTCTACCTTCCAAAGTATTTAGATCAATGCTGTCTTGTTAAAATGTTTATTTTATTTTTATTTTTCCTCTAACTCTACTTTTCACTTCTCTATTACCCTCCAGGTACTTTAGTTAGATTGTGAGCCTTCGGGACAGTAAGGGAATTTTTCAAGTACCTTTCTTATTTCTAATCTTAATGTATATTTTCTGTAAACCGCTTAGAACCTAACGGATGTAGCGGTATATAAGAAATAAATTACATTACATTACAATTTACTGAGGGGTCTTATATTGTTTTTTAATGGGATTGCTTTACTCATACTGATACTATTGCTTGTATTGGCATCTATTCACTTTGGGGTAAGAAGGTTTAGGCCAAAGTAGTATTGTTCTTAGGTGGGGGCTGGGCACCCAGGGTGGATATTTGGGAGTATCCACCTTGGGTCATGGAATAAGAATTGTATTACCTCCTTGATAAAACAGAGTAAAATCTTAGCAGCTCTTAAGAGATAAGGGGCAGATATAGCCGCTTTTCAGGAAACCTGCTTATTAGATGCTGAAACATTGAAATGACAAAAATGGTGTGCTGGGGGTGTTTGCTAGTCTGCCGCAGATAGGTGCAAGGGGGGACTGGCAGTACTAGTGCACAAGGGTTTACCTTCCAAAATAGAACTGCTGCTTAAAGATATGAAAAGATGCTATGTAATTTTGAAAGTACATCTTCAGGGAAGAAACTAATTTTAGTGGTAGTTTACACAGTGGCAATAGAAAGGGGGGGAGGTGCACCACCCTCAGATACTGTCTTGGCAGGGGTGCTGGCACTCTCCTCCTTTCCACCCATCTACTTCAAAATCTTCACAGCAGATTAGTCTATGCTGTGGCTGGAGACATTAATTTAGACCACTCACCTACAGGAGTAGCAGGTGGTAACCCAGAAATAGGGGGTCCTACAACATGGCACTCATTGCACCCAGAAGAGTGTGATTATGCCCATATATCTAGGGCACACGGAATCTCCACCAGGTTGGATTATATTTTTGTTCAAAGATCTTTTTCCTCATGTGTCCTCAGCCAACACAGGGCTTGAAAGAAATTTTTTGATAACTCCATTTGATTTTATTTTGCTTTGAAGAAGCAGAAAAATAATTTCTCAAGTGGTGGAAAAGTATAGTGTCAGTGGGAAACCAAAGTTTGATTTGACGTTCTATGCAGTGAAAATCTATGCATGTTCACTGATTGTAATACTTTCTAAAGGACTAACAGAATGGTTTTAGTACAAGAGCTTTCAAGATTTAACATGCCTCTTCTGATATCATTTAGCATTCAACACCTCAGGTTATAGCTGAAAAGCATAGCATAGAACCTCGAGGCAGCATTGCTATGGCAACAGTAGGTGTGGTGCTTTCCATATTCATACAGAATGATATTTCAGAAAGAGTAGTGCAGAAAAAGTACAAGGCAGCTGGGTTTATGGATTACTTCAGTACTCTTGGATTTTAGGTACTTGCATGGTGACTTGCTAAAGGTACCAAGTACCAGCAAAGAAACACATTTTCCCCAATATTAAAATCAGTGGTTCTGAGACTGTCGCAGGAGCTCTGCCACAGGGGATGTGAAGGAAGAGGAGCTAAAAGCAGGCTGTCCTTGCTAAACTGAATGTTGATTTATTCTATACTAGCTGATCCTGTACTGCTCACACTGGGAGAAAAGGTAAAAACATGATCCTTTATGGATGCCAGATGATCACCACCATGCCAGGAGGAGGGGCGATAGAGTGAAGACATTCAGGCCCGGATTCTGTATAGGACGGCCCAGGAGAGGCGTCCTATACAGAATCGGGCCTACACTAAACCCCGATTCTGTAACCAGCATCCATGTTACAGACGCCGGTTACAGAATCAGGTTAGAGTAGACGCGGCCGCTATACTTATCGCGGCAAGGGATCTCTCTGCCACTATAAGTATAGCGGCAGCGGACGCTTGTCCGATTACAGGCAGGAGGGTGCCCAAACCCTCCTGCCGGAAGATACCCCCCCCGACACTACCGATCACTGGCAGGAGGGTGCCCAAATCCTCCTGCCGGAAGATGCCCCCCCCCCGACACTACCGATCACCGGCAGGAGGGTGCCCAATCCCTCCTGCCGGAAGACGCCCCCCTTCGCACCCCCCCGCGCTAACAGCCCCCAAACCTCCCCCCACCAAACTAATCTTTAATTGTTGGCCAGACGGGTCTTGCCCGTCCAGCCGGCAGGCCCGCCTCGTCAAAATGAGGCGGGCCCGCCCCTTCCCGGCCCATCCTGCGAAGCCTAAGGCCTGATTGGCCCAGGCTCTAGAAGCCTGGACCAATCAGGCCTTAGGCATAGCGGGTCCGCCCTTCCCCACTAAGCCTAAGGCCTGAATGTTATATCTATACTGTAATTGCTGTAATCTAAACCCTTGTCCATGCTGTAAATGCTGTAAAGTCTATGGTTCTGTTTTACAAAGCCGTGCTAGCGGCTGACGCACTGCAACAGCCCGAAGCCCTTTAAATCTCTATGGGCTTCGGGGCCGTTACCGCGCAGCAGCCGCTAGCGTAGCTTTGTAAAACGGGCCCTATGTCTCACTAAAATGTATCCTACCCATAATATGAATGTACTCCTGTAACCTTTTCTGGGCTCCTTTGGGAGGTCGTGCTAAATAAATGATTAAATAAATAAATATATTGTTAAAGGGAGTGTAAAGATGCTACACTCTTCACCAACTATATAAATTATTTGCAAGACTTACATTTTTGGCAATATTTATAAAGAGCATTATCAGTCCTAGTTCTGCCTTAGGATTATCTTCCCATTAGAACCTATTTACTTGGGGTTTTGTGTTGGGGTTTTTTTTGGGGGTGGTTGTTTGTTTTTGGGGGAGAGGGGGTTGCATTTACTCTTTTCTACAATTACCTTTGCACTCTTGCAATATTTATTTGGATTTATTTACTGCCTTTTTGAAGAAATTCGCCCGACAGTTTACAGCAACAATAACCTAACCAAAAGCAATACGTAATCACAACAGTAAAAAAACCAACAAAAAACATTCAAATAACAATGGCCTTCTTTTACCCAGCTGCAGTAAAGGTTTCTATGCGGCCTGGGGCACTAAATGCTCCAACTCTCATATAACTTCTATGAGCGTCGGAACAGCATCGGAGCATTTGGTACTCCGTGTTATGGTAGAAACTACTACTGCAGCTTAGTAAAAGGGGGAGCAATATACTGTACATTATAGCATAGTATGCTACTTATAACACACCCTTACATTTCTATATACACATAAGAAAAAGTTTTATATTAACTGTTTTAAAACAAACATAACATAGAGAGATGGGCAATTTCTTAGGAATATTCCCCCCCCCATTAAAAAAAAAAATCTAACAACTTCTGGATTTGGGAGCATCCTAGATCTTATTGCAGATTAGACATCCTAAAAATAAGTTCAATATAAAGGTATCAGGTGCTTTAGGTTAACCTCCTCAGAGGTTTGGATGATTAAATCCAACAATCAAATTCACTTCCAACACCATCCTCTAAGAATGATCTCCTAAAGAAGCACCCAGGTACATTAGATAGATTGTGAGCCCACCGGGACAGACAGGTAAAATGCTTGAGTACCTGAATAAATTCATGTAAACCTTTCTGAACTTCCTTGGGAGAACGATGTAGAAAATTGAATAAATAAATAAATAATTGGATATCATGGAGCAAATTCAAGGGATGGATCATGCCACCGAATCAAGGCAACATGCAGAGTGAGGAATCCACCTTGTGATGTTTCATGGCAGAGTACAGGATTTGTTTGTCACATTGCCTTCCCCCGCTTACTGCCGCAGTAAGCGCCGGCTCCGGCTCCTACACGTGTCCTGCGCCTGAACCGGAAGCCTTCTCTCTGACATCGCAACATCAGAGGGAATGCTTCCAGATGAGGCGCAAGGAGCCGCAGCAGCTGCCTGCGGCTTTGTGAACACTGTGGCAGTGAGGAGGAGGGAGCCGACCAGAAGATAACACCAGGAAGCGGCAATGAAAGCACTGCATCGCATTGCGGGCTGCAAAAAATGGTCAGGCAGGCCAGATTCAGCCCACGGGCCTTGAGTTCGACACCTGTGCTCTAGTGAATCCAAATTGCCTCTGGTCCTGTAATCCACCAGATTCAAAAAACTTCCCCATTCTCTGTTTTAAAAGTGTTTCCATTCATTTGCTTACTACAGAAGTCAGACTTACCGGCCTGTAATTCCCTACTTCTTCCTTACTTCACTTTTGTGGAGAGGAACCATATCTGCCCTTCTACAGTCCTCCGGTATTACTCCCAACTCTAGAGAAGCATTGAAAAGGTCGGTCAGCGGAGCCACCAGAACTTCTCTAAGTTCCTTCAGCGCCCTCGGATGTACATCTGGCCCATCGCTTTGTCTACCTTTAATTTTGCTAGCTCCTCATGAACACAACCCTCTTAAAATCGATTAGGGTCTACCACTCCTCCATCCCTATTCATGTTTGTCTTCTGTGGTCCCACTCCTGGTGCTTCAGCCGTGAACACAGAACTGAAATATTTGTTAAGCATTTCAGTCTTTTTTTATCAACTTCTACATATTCCTCCCCTTCACTTTTGAGTCTCACAATGTCACTTTTGCACTTCTTCCTATCACTGATAAAAAAAACATCTTGTCTCCACGTTTTACTGTGTCTATTTTTTTCTTTCATTTGTATCTTTGCTTTCCTGACTACTCAACCAGCCTCTCTTAACTTTTCCAGATATTTTTGCCTGTCTTCCTCTTTCTGCGATCTTTTGTAGTTTATGAAAGCTAAACTCTTATTCCTTACCTTCTCAGCCACTATTTTTGAGAACCAAAGCGGCCTTCTTTTCCTCTTACTTTTACATACTGTATTTTTCCTCACAAAAAGGTTTGTCGCCCTTACAATAACTCCTTTCAGTTTTGCCTACTGCATTTCTACTCCTTCCAGACATTCCCACCCAGACAATTCCTTGACGCAATCTCTCATCTGAACAAAGTTCACAGCCGTACCTCCTAAGGTGCCTCACTACCCTGTTGGGATGTCTGTATGGCCAGTCCTTTAAGATACTGGTCCCTCCCATGTCCAAATGGGCTCAAGTTGGATGTTTTGAACATGGACGTTTATGTATTCAAAAATAGCCAAAAAGTTAGACATCCTTAGAGGACCAAGACTAAACTAAACCTTAAGTTTATATACCGCATCCTCTCCATAATTATAGAGCTCGGCACCAAGACGTCTAAATAGGTCATTTTCAAAATATATATATATATATATATATATACTAGTCTTGAAGCCAGTTACATTAACAGGTGCTAGAATAGATGTCTGTCTTTCTTTCTGTCTGTCTCTCTAGCCCCATCTGTCATTCTTTCTCTCTGCCTCAGCACTGTGAGGTTCTAGAGAATGACACGGTGACCGAATCCATCACCGCCACCGTCCCCACACATAACCATGGGAAACCATCCCATGCCATTCTTTAGTGTTTATCTCAACTTCAGTCCTTTTACACCAGCATTCTTTAATGCAAGGTTTGAGGGTCAGTGGTTGTGTCCATTCATACTCTTGATTCTTCCCTCTCTCCTGAAAGAATGCAGATGGTTTATTGCGGTTATCCACAGGGATGGGGACAAATTCTGTCACCGTGTCATTTTCTAGAACCTCACAGTGCTGAGGCAGCAGCTTTAACCATATCAAATTTGGTACATTTTCAGAGAATAGTTTTGCCCCCAGTTATCCAGCCACTGGTCTGTTTTTCTTCCCCCAACCTAACTAAAGCAAATTAGCTCTGATATTCCTGCATCTGAGGCATATGACTCCTGCCATTGAAAGGCTATGTTTCAAGAAACAGATTGATCTGACAAAAGTTAACACCAGCCTTTTTGTGAGGGGGGGGTTGGAGGGATCACTTGGGTAACCAAGTCTACTTCTACCTTTGTAGTTACCCTGGAAGATTGTTTATAAGCATCTTAAATAAACTAAAACCCACAGGCAAAGCCAGCATCTCTCTCTGTTAACAGGCCACTTCGGTGTCTTTGTAGAGCACTAGGAAGCCTCTGTAGCCCTTCAAAATACCGCTGTCAATAATTTGAAGGTGGGCTGTCCAGGACCTCCACAGGGCTCCCTCACCGCAGGGGAAATGCTTCCGGGTGGGGTATTTGGCCTCACGCGCTTTACCGTCACTCCGTACTTGAGCGCGATGCCCTGCAGCGTTTCGCCGTCACCCACCCGGTGCTCCAAGTAGCTCTCGGCCATAGGCACCGTCACGCTAGCCATACTGCTGTAGAAGCGCATCTTGATGCGGGCCAGGCTCTGGGAGAGCCCGCGCAGACCTCCATCAAGGAAAAATAGCACTACCGGCCGAAGTTTATTTTAAAGTTTAAAGCCGCTGCAGCGGCTCCTCGCACTATCGCTGCCTGTGTCGGAAGCCTTCTCCGTCGCAGGTGTGGCTCATGAGAGGAGCCGCCGCAGTGGCTTTAAACTTTAAAATAAACTTTGGCTGGTAGTGCTGTTTTTCTTTGATGGAGGTCTGCGCGAGCAGGGAGGCGGTGTGGGGCCATTTGTTTTTAATTTTGAAGGCAGCGCGAGTTGGAGCAAGTCGTCTATCTGCAGACCGTCCTGGCCCGGCGTCTGCCCTACGCCCACAGCCGCCTTGCCTCAAAGCCCTTCTCCTGGTAGCCGACGTCTGCAAATGCTGGTGTAGCGCATGCGCACTCGTGCCGCCACATCCCAACAGATCAGGGAACACGCGGCGCGAGTGCGCATGCGCGCTTAGCGTTTTATTATTATAGATATATATATATTTTTTTACTTCTAGGTTTCCTTGACTAATGCAACATCCTATATCTCCCCTGTCCTGCAACAATGATAAAACAACTACAAACAGTGCAAAAACACAGCCCTGAGACTAATCTATTCACTAAGAAAACACGACCACATCACCGAGGCATACCTCGACTCACACTGGCTCCCAATTCAAGCAAGAATACTTTTTAAATTCTACTGTCTATTATTTAAATCCATAAATGGTGAAAGCCCAGCCTACTTGAACAACTGCCTAATCCAAACTACCACAACCAGACACAGGAGAACCCAGACACCATTCATGTGCCCTCCAATCAGAGATATCAAACGGAAAAAACTGTACGATGGCCTTCTAGCCACACAGGCAGCAAAACTAGACCACCAACTCTCCAATCATGACCCCAGACTATAAAACTTTCAGAAAAGAAATAAAAACCCTGCTATCCATGAAGACTAACTAACACCGTATGAAACATTTCAATCCTCTGAAGCAACCCGCTCTACTCTGTAACACTTCTGGACATGTCCCCAAATCCTCTTCTGTAATCCGCCTTTAACCGCAAGGTAATGGCAGAATAAAAATCACTAATGTAATGTAATGCTTCCCCCGCCTCGACTTTTGAGCATCTTGAGGGAAATGTCCAAAGTGAGACTTAGAGACACAATCAAAAATGCCCCCCCGCTGTATGAACTACTAGATCCATTATTCTTGAGCCTCATACTGAGACTGGTCCTGCAGGGAGAGAAGGTTTCCCTTATCCCTGTTGACCCACAGGGGCCAAGCAGCCAGAAAAATGCTGCTTTTTATAGTGGAGGAGAAGCCTAGTGGCTAGTGCAGTAGCCCAAGAACTTGGGAAACTGGATTCAATTTACACTGCAACTCTGGGCAAGTCAATTAACCCTCCATTACACCAGGCACAAAATAAGTACCTGTATTTAATATGTAAACTGCTTTGATTGTAACCACAGAAAGGCGGTAAATCAAGTCCCATCCCCCTTCAGGGAAGATAGAAAATTTAAAATATCTGCTATTGAGACAGACATGGGGAGAACCACTACTTGCTCTGGATAGGTAGCATGAAATGTTGCTATTTGGGTTTTTGCTGGATTCTTGTGGCTTGGATTGGCCACTGTTAAGATGGGATACTAGGCTAGATGGACCACTGGTCTGACCCAGTAAGGTTATTCTTATGTTCTTCTTGTTTACTGTTCCCCAAATTAATTTATTATTAACATAGAAACATAGAAGATGACGGCAGAAAAGGGCTACAGCCCATCAAGTCTGCCCACTCTGCTTACCCACCCCCTGTCTATGCCCTAATGACCCAATTTCCTTATCTTGACCCTAGTAGGGATCCCACATGGGTATCCCATTTATTCTTAAAGTCTGGCACGCTGTCTGCCTCGATCACCTGCACTGGAAGCTTGTTCCAATGATCAACCACTCTCTCTGTGAAGGAATACTTTCTGGTGTCGCCATGAAATTTTCCGCCCCTGAGTTTGAGCGGGTGGCCGAGGGTCCCTTGAGAAAGAAAATATCATCTTCCACTTCGACACGTCCCGTGAGGTACTTAAATGTTTCGATCATGTCTCCCATCTTCCTACGTTCCTCGAGAGTGTAGAGCTGCAATTTGTTCAGTCTCTCTTCGTATGAGAGACCCTTGAGCCCCGAGATCATCCTGGTGGCCGTCCGCTGAACCGATTCAATTCTGCGCACATCTTTACTGTAATGTGGCCTCCAGAATTGCACACAGTACTCCAGATGAGGTCTCACCATGGCCCTGTACAACGGCATTATGACTTCAGGCTTTCGGCTGACGAAACTTCTATTGATACAACCCAATATCTGCCTTGCCTTAGGATTTGACAGACTGTTACATCCCTCTTCATGGCAACCTCAGCTGAGTTGGTAGGTAAGTAAGAGCAGAGGCACAAGATTAAATATTTGCCTAGGATGCTTTTTTTTCCTTGTATGAGCCCTACACACATCTGCTAAATTCAACTGAGGATCTCTTTCTGCAGCAAGAGAGTAAATGCAGTGGCAAATATAATAAACTATTCAACCACAAGGATAGCTCAAGTTCTTTCACTAATCAACATTCATTTAAACTGTATATTTTGATTATTACAATCGACACAGGAAATAAAATGCAACAAAATTAATCCTTAAGAGGTACCTTCATCAACAAACCACAAGAAGGAAATTAGCACAAGAGCTAGTCAACCAAACTGAGAACTACAGTTTGACGTTCAAGTTAACTCATACTGGAGTCTATTCGACACCTCTCAACCACATTTCCTGAAAAGCAAATTTAAGAGAATGGAAACTTACGGTCAATGCAAACACTTCAGCTCAACTTAAGGCATTTCTTTGCCTCTGTTCAAGCTCTGGGCTGCTTCTGTTTACGTGATCACTCATACTGCTGCAGGAAGTGGGAGCAGTGCAGGTGAGCTCCACACGCCCAGCTATTGGCACACCCTCCTGCAATGCTTGCTGGAACCAGAAGTCATGCTGCAATCCACAGCAGTCACGCTGAAAGAAGGAAAAACTGCATTATCCACAATCCCTCAATGGCCTCCCAAAATTATACCTGAAACCAGACGGGGTTTCGGTTAAGAAGATCCGGGAGGGGGAGGACAGAAACTCACCGGTTAAATGTTTGCTTTTTGCAAGAAATTAAGTTTGACAGAGTGCTGCAGAAAATGTTCAACTGTGTGAAGAGCAGAGACTGTTCAGGTCACACACAGGCAGCAGCAATAAGCTTAGCCATTGGAAGCTGCTGAAGAAAACTTGCACTACAGGTTTAAAATGCAAAGCACGTTTGGCAAATCGCAGGGTCATGCCCCAAGGTCCTGGTTAGAAGGTGAACTAAACCTCTCAGAAGAAGAAACCGCTTATGCTACAGGATTAAGTAGAGAAAACTTACTACTGTGAAAATCAAATAAAAAGATGATCAGAAAGGGTGGGAGAAGAGCCTCGCTGTTAATGCGTGTGCCAGGATGTGGTTTAAATCTTTAGTCATAATTCTTCTACAAAATCCTACATTATAGTTAATGGTAGTATAAAGAAATAAAACAAAGGAAATAAGGTGATAAACTTTTTTATTCGACTAACTCAATGCATTATATTTCATGAAAATTAAAGTACTGTATGAGGACCATAATTAGACTATGAAGCCTTGCAGTACTCTGCAAAGATTCATGTTATTTCCCACAGCTCCAATTATTTTAATAAGATTTATTCACTAATAATGCATAATTTGTACACTAACACTTCTTATGAATAGGGGTGTTAAATGCTCTTGTGTGGATTTGTAACAGCTGAATCTATGTCTACAGAACTATTTACAGCACTTTGAGGGGGAGCATCTTATACTGAAACTCAGCAAGTAAAATGAGTAAAGTAATTACTGGTTTGTTGCCTTGAGAATGATCAGAAAAGGTGACTGTTGGCCAGACTGGATGGACCACTATATGTTTTGAGCTGTGATCCTATGACTGCTCAGAAGCAAGGTTTACCCTTTCATTTAGCAAGTGGTTTTTTTTTTTTTTTTTTTTTTTCATACATGCCTCTGCTTTTAAGCCCTTATTGACTTATGCAAATGATGTCCCACAATGAATCTGTGCACATGACCCCACATCCTCCCCCTTTCCCCACAGCAGAAATCAGCTAGTGCAGAAAGAGATCCTCAGTTGAATTTAGCAGAACCAGAAATCAGCTAGTGCCATTTCAAGAAAGAAACTGCCAGATTGTTCCAACCCCATCTCCCCACTTCCCCAGACCCTTAGGGTGAGTCATGATGCCAGGGGATGCTGAGAGTAATGCAGAGAGGGGGGAAGGGCTGTGGGCCAACCTGTTTCTGTGCTAAAAGACAGGTTTTGAAAGAGGTGGGCCTTCAGAAGGACTTTAAAACATTTTAGCCCTGTGTCATATCTGGGCTGGTGGTGGAAACTGGATCTATTCACTGCACTCCGCTGGATCACCAAGATGTTGAGGCCACCCCATGGAAAAGGATTCCAGGACCTAGATGGGCCTGGCACACCCAGTTTGGGCTCAAGCCCATCAACCCAGCAGCCACAGGCTGCTAGCAGAAAGCTGCATGGGAACGGGGTCAACGCAGCGAATGGAAGATGGTCAGGAGTATACCTGGCCAGCCTGTCTGCCTCTAACGCCGCTGCCTTCAACACGCTGCCAGCAGCAGTTCCTCCTACACACTGCCAGCGGCTGACCTAGACGGCTTCCCTCTGACACATTTTGCAAAACAGCAAAACACATCAGAGGAAAGCCTTCCAAGTCAGTTGCCAGCAGCATTTATGCTAATCAGTGACTTAGACCTCTCCCACTGCATCCCAAGATGCATTTGGAAGGGGAAGGCCTGTCATTCACAACACGCGGCCCTGTAGGTGGGAGGCAGTAAGCTTCCCTCCTGCCGATTTTGCAGTGGAAGGTATGGAGGTGTTGGGTGATGTTGCCTCATGTTGGGGGTGTGGAGTGATGTGGGGGAGGGGCCAGGAATGGGGGGGGAGTTGGTGGGAGGGGTGTAGGGCTTCAGCAGATCCTGGTAGGGGAAATCCACTTCAGCTGAGCCAGCAGGAATCCCCGAAACCAGTTCAGCTGATCACAGTTCCTCTGTCACGATCAGCTAACGGCAACACCTAAATGTGCTGTTTTATTCCCCCATCTCTGGGTGGTGGTAGGGGATTGGTGACCACTAGGGGAGTAAGGGGTAGATCATGCCTTAATCCCTCCAGTTGTCATCTGGTCAGTTTGGGCAGCTTTAGGGCACTTAGATGCAACTAAAGCAGGTCTAACTGCTGGCATCTAAGGTTCCCTCTAGAAAAGCTTTGATTATCACTGTAGTGCGTCCAGGTTTAAGCCCGCCCGATTCCCTACCATAACACATCTCCCAACATGCCCCTTTGAGCTCTGGACACACAGCAGCTTAGAAGTGCTGTTGCATGTCCAGAAAGTTGGTTTTGATTATTGGCACTTGGATATCCCTGCTATTAGGACGTCCAAGTACCAATTTAGGCAGGTCCTCCAATGTCTTCTTAATCCTTATCTTGAACTATTCAAAGTTGGGATGGCTCTGACAGATTTTCTCAACCTAATCAGCAAAGTAGGTGGAAATTGGGACCTTGCATTCTGAAAAAAAAAGCAAGGTGGGTGATCCTCAGGGGGAGGGATGCTGGTGTCTTGCCTAACGCCTGGTAAACCTATTCCCTAACATCTGCTTCACAGATTCAAAAGGGAATTATCTGCTTCGGTAGTGAGGTTGAAATTGAGAGTATTGGTTTAGCCAAGTAACTTGCCTCTACAGAGACCTAGAGATCCACATGATGACAATACAAAATCTTCTTAAGCTGGTGAGGTTATTGGTTTAAACCAGGGGTGTCCAACCTTTTGGCTTCCCTGGGCTGCATTGGCTGAAAAAAAATGTTCTGGGGCCGCGCAAACGCTGCAGCAAGACAGAGGAGGGAGCCGGCAAGACGGTAAACACCCAGGGGCAGCAGAGGAAAACACTGCATTGCCCTCGACTGGGGCCGCACAAAATACTTCACATGATTACAGAGATGCCAAGTCTCGCTCATTAGGAGTGTGTCACTCTCATTTGAAAGCTTTCTCACTCACACTCTTTGAGCCCTATTTCTTACTCATCAGAGCTTCAGCACCAGTGCACTGATCTTGATCACTGCTTTCATGAGAAGAAGTTCTTAGAAAAGTAAGCCAAGTAGTCCAACCATTTGGAAGAAATCTGAGCATACCTTCCTGCCTACTGCTTCCCCTTGCTGTGTCCCTTTTCCCTTTACTTCAAGTATGTGTGCTCTGAAACCAATGAATATACTTTTAACTACTGGATGGAAGACAATTTTTAGCACCAAAAATTTATTAAAACTGTCTCTGCTTTTATCTGTATTCTTTCAGAAGTTCCAAAAAAAAGCCAATATCATTCAATACTGCCTTGGTTCATTAGCAGTGCAATGCAACATATAAATCATTTCTAGATTTATACCCTGGATGTATCATCTGAAAAGTCTCACTCCTTGGCATGGCAAATCTCACGCTTCGGGATGGTTCACCCTTGGAATCTCTGTGATTAGTGCAGCAGCCTGAGAAACTGGGTTTGATTCCCACTGCAGCTCCTTGTGACTCTGGGCAAGTCACTTAGGCCTAGATTCACTAAACTCACCGATCTGGATCGTTGTTGGGAGATTCCAATCGGTGTTTCTTCTTCTGCTTAGTGAATCAATGCCTTCCTACTTATGCATGCCATTTCCCCTCATTTGCATGGACAGATCGGATCGGGTGGGAGATTGATCGGGCATAAGGTTAGTGAATCGGGTCGGGAAACGATCGGAAACTGGACGGGACACGATCGGTGAGTTTAGTGAATCTAGCTCTTAATCCTCCATTGGCCCAGGTACAAAATAAGTGACTGTAAATGAAATGGAAACTGTAAAAAGGTGGTAGATCCAATCCCACCCCTTTTCCTTTTCATTCCATTTAAGTTGATGTTGTGCTGCAAGAGACAGCGTGCTCTTTCAAATAACCATATATTTGAATAGCTCCGTAAAAATAAATAAGATTTTTCAGCTTTTTAAATAAATTTGTAAAATTGATGTCTTCTAAAATCATCCTTATTTTGACAAACAGTTTATAACGTACTGGTAACTTCAATGAATTCCTGTGTTTGATTCACTGTTTATAAGTGGATCCAGATCACTAGCTTTTAGGAATGATAAATATTCTGTAGTTAGTTAGTATAGGACATCCTGTGTTTAATAATTTAACCACAAAGTTTTTGTACATAGAAATTCCATTTGAGAACTGAAAACAAAAAGGCAGTGGCGGATGTGCATTAATGTACCAAAACATAGTAAATGACTGTACAGAAAGATCAACATGGTCCATCAAGTCTACCAGGAAGATTGTTGCAGCTGTACCTGCTACACAGCGAAGGTTACTTTCCCCGTGATCTCTTAGAAATGCAAAACATCGTTATGTAACTGGCATATTCTAGGCTTGATTTGCAGCCTCTCAGTGGCCGTAGTAAGGGGGTGGGCGGTCTGCCCCAGGCACCGTCTTGGTGGGGGCGCCGGCACCTGTCCTTCTCTCTGCCCCCTGATCCTTTCTGCCACCACTGCCACGTGTGCACACCTCTTTAATGTTCGTGGGGGGAGCAGCAACCCCAACCTGCTGCTCACACCAGTGTTGGCTCTTCCTCTGACATCACTTCCTAGGCACGGGTTCAGGAAGTGGTGTCAGAAGAAGAGCCGACACTGGTGCAAGTAGCAGGTTGAGGTTGTTCATGCTGGGAACATTAAAGAGGTACGGGAGAAGGAAAGGAGCACTTGCACGTGTGGCATGAGGGGACGGAGAAGGAGCGGATGGGGTGGGGGCGGAGGAGGGGCACCACCGTCCCAGTCACCTCTTACCCTTGCTACACTACTTTATCCTCTTGCCATTGTTTGGATCCACTATGTATCTCTCACTCCTTTTTGAACTCCAGCACTGTTTTTGATTCTACCACCACTAATGGGAGGGCATTCCAAGCATTCACTACCTTTTCCAGGGAGCTGTTAAACATAACCTTCAGGGGAACCACCAGAGCTCCCTTAGCAACCTGAGATGTATTCTATCTGATCTCATGACTGTCCTCTTTCAACCCTGCAGGTTCTTTAAAAACATCCTGTCTTATGAATGGTGTCATATCTGTAACCCCTCTTTTCACCTAGATGCTGGTAGGGCACACAAAGTATTTTGTTGTGAGACCAAGGCCGGAACCAATGAGCATGCTGACAGGCCGCAGCAAGCTTCTCATCACACAATCCACTCACTCCAAATGACAGGAGACCACACCAGGAGTTAAATGAAAAAACTCCAACTTACTTCTTGCAAAACTGAAGAGGCACTCATGCACAGTTTAAAAAAAAAAAAGTTTTTCTCTCTTGGACTCAGTCCAACTATGTACATTTTCCTATTCTCCCCAAAATGTTATTCTTCTTTGACCGACTAATGGGTCAGTTGATGGCCTGTAGCAACAGACCTCCATAGAATACAAATTTAGGATTTTCCTGGTCAATTGGTGTGCTCTGACCAAAAGACAAATTTACCTCCCAATCCATACTTAAATCTCCTCTGAGCGAGGTCATTTTTTTTAAAACCACCCTTCAGGAAGTCCAAGAGCTGACTTGGCTTCTCAATGATTTTTTTCTTAGGTTTCTGGAAGCCACTGAAACTCCTGTCCTGCGTCCCTAGGAGTTTCCAGAGATGCCTGTCTGTCTGTCCGGAATCTATGGTTCTCATGGAGACTCAGGTGCGTAGGCTTTTTTCAAAGTCCCTAGGTCACAAGTTCATCCTGTTGGTACCAACTATCACCTATTGTTTTACTCCAACTGCCAAACTGTGCAACCCTAACAGCTAGGGCTGTCCTTTACACACCAGTCTAGAGATTACAGCACTGATCATTTTAAAACTCTAACCTTACAGGCCTGGGAAATAGATGCACCCTTAACTCCTCACCTCATTGCATACTATTTACCCAGGGCTACATATCTATTTCGCTTTGATAGGTTCTTTTGATAGTTACCTGTGGCTGCTCTTACCACATCCTTTGGCAACGCATTCCAGAGCTTAACTATTCTCAGAGTGAAAAAATATTTCCTCCTAATTTCCCTGTATCTTCATCGAGTGTCCCCTAGTCTTTGTAATTTTTGATGGAGTGAAAAATCGATCCACTTGTACTCATTCTACTCCACTCAGGATTTTGTAGACTTCAATCATATCTCCCCTCAGTCATCTCTTTTCCAAGCTGAAGAGCCCTAACATTTTTAGTCTTTGCTCATACGAGAGGAGTTCTATCTCCTTTATCATCTTGATCGCTCTTCTTTGAACCTTTTCTAATGCCGCTAGATCTTTTTTGAGATAAGGAGACCAGAATTGAATGCAATATTCCAGGTGAGGCCACACCATGGAGCAATACAGAGGCATTATAACATTCTTAGTCTTGTTAACCATCCCTTTTTAAATAATTCCTAGCATCTTGTTTGCTTTTTTTGGCCGCAGCCACACATTGGGTGGAAGGTTTCATCATATAGTCTACAATGACACCCAGATCCTTTTCTTGGGCATTAACCCCCAAGGTAGACCCTAGCATCCGGTATCTGTGATTTGGGTTATTCTTCCCAATGTGCATCACTTTGCATTTGTCCACATGAAATTTCATCTGCCACTTGGATGCCCTGTCTTCCAATTTCCTAAGGCCCACCTGCAATTTTTCACAATCTGCATGCGTTTTAACACCTTTGAACAGTTTAGTGTCATCTGCAAATTTAATCACCTCACTCGTTCCAATTTCCAGATCATTTATTAATAAATTAAATAGGTGCAGACTCTGCTGAACTGACGGTTAGGATTACCATATTTGTAAAGCCAAAAAGAGGACACATTACCCCGCCCCACCCCCACCTTTCACCCATTTCTTTAGTCTCCCTTATAAAATGATATTTGTGATATATCACACACACTGATATGTACAATAATTGCATAGTGTACTTTATAATTCTTGGGTAAGAAAGTTAAACAATATTTATAAACAATGAGCCTGCTTATGTTTTGCAGTTAGTGACCATGAACAACATTTACAAAGTATTAATAAACAGGCTTCAAAACTCCACATGGATCCAAGCATACGAAAGAGGATCAATCTCTCAAAGGAGTCCCAAATATTCTCATTAGTTAAAGCCGTAAAAAGGCTGGGAAGAAAAATTCCAGTTAAAAAAACAGTCAGTATTAAAGTACAAAAAATGTCACAGGTCACTAAGCACAGAAAGCAATGTTACTTACCGTAACAGTTGTTATCCAGGGACAGCAGGCAGCTATTCTAACTAGTGGGTGATGTCATCCGACAGAGCCCCGATACGGACGTCTCACAAGCATGTCTTGCTTGAAGAAACTCAGAAGTTTTGAGATGCCCGCACCGCGCATGCGCCAGTGCCTTCCCGCCCGATGGTCCGGGCGTGTCTCCTCAGTTCAGGTAGCTAGCAGAGAAGCCAACCCAGGGGAGGTGGGTGGGATGTGAGAATAGCTGCCTGCTGTCCCTGGATAACAACTGTTACGGTAAGTAACATTGCTTTATCCCAGGACAAGCAGGCAGGTATTCTCACTAGTGGGTGACCTCCAAGCTAATCTCACTGGGATGGTGGGAGAGTTGGCAACTTAGGAGAATAAATTTTGTAACACTGTTTGGCCAAACTGTCCATCCCTTCTGGAGAAAGTATCCAGACAATAATGAGAGGTGAATGTATGAACCGAGGACCAAGTGGCAGCCTTACAGATCTCCTCAATCGGTGTCGATCTGAGGAAGGCTACAGAGGCTGCCATTGCTCTGACCTTATGGGCTGTGACCTTACAGGGAAGGGGTAATCCAGCCTGGGCATAGCAGAAAGAGATACAAGCCGCCATCCAGTTGGAGATGGTGCGCTTCGATACAGGTCATCCCAACTTGTTTGGATCAAAGGAGACAAAAAGTTGAGGAGCAGTTCTGTGAGGTTTGGTGCGATCCAGGTAGAAAGCCAAAGCACGTTTACAGTCCAGAGTATGAAGAGCTGATTCTCCAGGATGAGAATGAGGCTTTGGAAAAAACACTGGAAGTACAATGGATTGGTTGAGATGAAATTCAGAGACCACTTTAGGCAGGAATTTCGGATGAGTGCGGAGGACCACCTTGTCATAATGGAATACTGTGAAAGGCGGATCCGCCACTAAGGCCTGAAGCTCACTGACCCTGCGAGCAGACGTGAGGGCCACTAGAAAAACCATTTTCCAAGTGAGAAACTTTAGTGGAGCCTTGTTGAGAGGCTCAAAAGGAGGTTTCATAAGTTGAGAAAGGACAACATTGAGATCCCAAACCACTGGAGGAGGTTTTAGAGGAGGATTGACATGGAAAAGTCCTTTCATAAATCTGGAAACCACAGGATGAGCAGAGAGAGGTTTCCCTTGTAGAGGCTGATGGAAAGCCGCAATAGCACTCAGGTGGACTCGTATAGATGTAGACTTGAGACCAGACTGAGATAGGTGTAGAAGATAGTCCAATACAGAGGATAGGGAGGCTCGCTGAGGCTCCTTAGAATTGGAAACACACCATGAAGAAAATCTAGTCCATTTTTGGGAGTAGCATTGACGAGTAGCAGGCTTCCTGGAAGCCTCCAAGACATCCCTCACCGCCTGGGAAAACTGGTGAGGAGTTACGTTGAGAGGAGCCAAGCTGTCAGGTGGAGAGACTGCAGGTTGGGATGAAGCAGAGATCCCTGATGCTGAGTAAGCAGTGAAGGAAACACTGGAAGAAGGAACGGTTCCCTGCTGCTGAGTTGAAGTAGAAGGGAGTACCAAGGTTGTCTGGGCCACCGAGGAGCGATCAGAATCATGGTGGCATGGTCGGACTTCAGCTTGACCAGAGTCTTTTGAATGAGAGGAAAGGGAGGAAACGCATACAGAAAGAGAGTCCCCCAATCCAGCAGAAGGCATCTGCCTCGAGACGATGAGGAGTGTAGATCCTGGAGCAGAATTGAGGCAGCTTGAAGTTGTGTGGAGCCGCAATGAGGTCTATCTGAGGCGTCCCCCACTGTGCAAATATCTGATGAAGGGGCTTGGAATGGAGTGTCCATTCGTGAGGCTGGAGAAGACGACTTAGGTTGTCTGCCAAGACATTGTTCTTCCCCTGAATGTAGACAGATTTGAGGAAGGCATTGTGGCGGACCGCCCAATCCCAGACTCTGAGAGCTTCCTGGCAGAGCCCGTGCCCCCCTGCTTGTTGACATAATACATGGCGACCTGATTGTCTGTGCAAATGAGGACCACCATGTCGTGAAGCAGATGTTGAAAAGCTTGAAGAGCATTGAAGATGGCTCTGAGCTCCAGAAGATTGATTTGATGGAGTCAGTCTGCACTGGTCCAGAATCCCTGAGTGCGAAGACCATCCAGATGAGCTCCCCAGGCATAGGTCGATGAATCGGTTGTGAGTACCTTGTGGTGGGGAGGAGTGTGAAACAGCAAACCTCTGGATAGATTCGAAGAGGTCATCCACCAAAGTAGAGACTGCCGAAGAGCAGGAGTGACTATGATGTGCCGAGTCAACGGATCTGACACCTGAGTCCATTGAGAAGCCAGGGTCCATTGAGGAATTCTGAGATGGAGTCTGGCAAAAGGCGTCACATGAACTGTAGAGGCCATGTGGCCCAGGAGGACCATCATGTGTCTCGCTGAGATGGACTGGCGAGAAGACACAGACTGGCAGAGATGAAGAAGAGCATCCATGCGTTGAGGAGGAAGGAATGCTCTGAGTCGAATGGTGTCCAGGATCGCCCCGATGAATGGGAGAGACTGGGTAGGCTGTAGATGAGATTTGGGGAAGTTGATCTCGAAGCCCAACTCTGCAGGAAGTAAATAGTGGTCAGGGTCGCCGATACATTGACGACATTTTTTTGATTTGGGATGGGGGACAGGAGAAATTGGAAGAATTCTTTATATATCTGAATACTTGTCATCCTAAAGTTCAGTTTACATATATCTCCAGCCCCCACCAGATTTCCTTTTTGGATGTATCTGTGGAAATCCGGAATGGGGAATTCCACACAGCAGTATATACGAAACCTACCGATTGTAACTCCACTCTTCATTACTCTAGTGCTCACCCGAGTTCATTGAAAAAAAGTCTTCCTTACTCCCAATTTTTGCGCATGCGACGGATTTGTTCTTCAATAGGTGATTTTAAAAAACAAGCTGATAGTCTAAAAAAGAAATTCCTGGCTCGGGGTTATCCCCCTAAGGTTGTTTCTGCAGCCTACAAAAGAGCACGCTATAGCCATAGGGGTACTTTGTTGGCCTCGAAAAAATCTGAGTCCCAGAGGTTAGGTGAACAATGCATTACATGTATTGTGACATATTCTAGCCAATGTCATCAGGTGGTTCGTTCTTTGAGGAGACATTGGGGGATTTTACAAACCTCAGGTATCTTCAAGGAATGTCAGCTGAGAATAGCTTTTCGGCGTACTCGTAATTTGAAAGAGATTTTGTGCCCTTCTCAGCTACCTAGTGACAAATCTAGTGGTGATGGTATCCAGTTAGGCCATAAAATATGCGGGGCCTGTCAAATGTGTAAATTGATGATATGTACCGACAGGTTTTGCAATCCTAAGGATAATCGTGTATATATACAGAATCATGTCTCTGATTGCAAAACCTGTGGGGTTGTATATATTATACAATGTCCCTGCGATTTAGTCTATGTAGGGCAGACTTCCAGGAAGCTGAATATAAGACTCAATGAACATAAAAGTAACATTAAAAATAAAGTAATTGGGGCACCCCTGGCTAAACATTGTATAGAGCATGTTCATGAGTTCTGGTCTCTAAAAATTTTAGTCTTAGAAGTGGTTACTCTGGGGAATAGAGGAGGGGACTTCAGGCGGTACCTTGCTCAAAAAGAACAGCGCTGGATTAATAGATTAGATACTTTGTGGCCCAAGGGCCTTAATAGGTCATTGGAATGGCAACATTTTTATTAGTAGCCATTCTCTCAAATGTGGAACGTGCATTTGCCACGTTCCGATGATGTCAGCACGTTGCGACGGTAACTAGACTATATAAAGTTGTTGCTGCCATTTTGGCACTGTTTGAAAAGCTGTGACCGAATGCACTGATGTGAGTGTTGTACTATTTAAATTTTTAAAAACAACGTTTCTTTTTGGGTTTTTGAATGTGAATATATTATTGTTTGTATTTATTTGTAGTGAGGATGTGTGTGGTAATGTCCAGGTGGCCCTGATGCAGCGGATGTATGCAATTCCCGCGAAACGCTGGCCGCGTTGGCGAATGGACATGAATTGAGATTTTACTATTAAGACTCCGACAGTGAAGACTACTAAACAAATAAGATAAGTTTTTGTGGTCGAGTTTTTCAAATTTTGATATTACACACAGTATTTGATGCAGATTTTTAAAATAAGCATTATGTATTTAAAACCACATCTTAAATATTGAGTGGTGTAGGGTTTATATTACAAAATAGCGACTAAAAAATAGCACTTAAAAAATAGTTTTAAAGGCCAATGATTGGAGCAGGAGTATTTCTACTACGCGGATTGTCTCAGTTTGTGACTGCATTGCTGTGCGTAGGCTCCATTTCTGAGGCCGTATAGGATGCCTTGATAGATGAAGGCTTGACAATACTGATGTGTATTGTTTGATATAGTGGTATTTTGCTATTATTTTTGTATTTGTGTTATATACCACTGGGTTATATTACATTAGGTTTGATACTATATGAAAACTACCCACGCTTCATATTGTTAAAGTGCTTTGTGTTGTTTTTTTGAATGTGAATGCATGTCTGGACTTGTTTTTTGACTTTGCCTGAAGCTGTTCCTTGGAGCACACCCACCCACCAAAGAAGCTGCTTTTCTAGGTGTCTGACTAGACATGCCTAATGGTGAGCCAGCCCTTGTGATTACTATCATATCACAAACTAATAGTTTCAATTTTTCCCTCTTTGTAAAGCTATGTAGGTAAAAGATGATTAGATTAAGGTCAAAATATGGCATGTTTATCTGTCGTGAAAATGCTTAGTACAGTTAAATGAATTTTTGGGATAATGGGGGAATAGTAAGATAGATGATATATATATATATATATCTACACAATGGAAGACAGGGGAAAGTTTATCTCACTAAGATGGCTGACAAGCCTATGTGGCAAGCCTGGTTGTTTTTTGGAATGACAATCACCTTATTATTCAAATATTTTTCCAAATCACATTATTTGAATTGGAATTCCATCTAGTACACGTGTTCAAGAAAAAACAAGGCATAGCCAACTGGAAGACATGCTATCTGGTTAACATGACATTGTCCCCTGGAAGAACTGGTATCTAAGGTAATAGAGCTCATAATGATCCAGATAAGATAATGCATTCTTGGAAGGGCTGATGACCAGTATGGAGCTGGACCAACGAGGTACTCGAAGAATAGGGGATTTTCAGGGGTACAGCGGACCTAGGCCAATGAGAGAGAATGTCAGGTGTGAGTGTTCTTCTCCTCCCCCCCCCACCCCCCCAAAAAAAAGAATGCATCATCAGTTTGCCTTAGGATAACAGGAAATTTGGGGATTTTTCCATTCAGGTAGATGTGTGGATTAAGATATATAAGATCCTGAGTCAGAGGTGCAAGTAGCTTAACTTAGATATTTGAGAAGTCTGTTTAGAAATATACCTCCCTTTTACTAAGCCACAGTAGAGGTTTCTACCACGGCCCAGAGAGCTAAATGCTCCAATGGTCACAGAATTCCTATGAGCATCAGAGCATTCAGTGCTCTGGACTGTGGTAGAGGCTTATTAAGAAAAGGCCGCAGTTGTTTGCCATCCAGTTACACATTAACCATTTGTACTAAAATTTCTCACTGCAATTTTCATCAAATTAATTTCTCAAATAAACATTTTTAATTTTTAAGCTTCTGTGTTTTTACTACCTGTTGGGTATTATAGTTTAAGGAGAGGAGTTTGGTTCAAATTTGTAATAATTGACATTTAGGAAACATTTTAGACAAACTGAGTAATAGACAAACTGTTCCATTAGACTAATTGTATTTTAAACCTATTGTGATTAGACCAATTGAGTATTAGAGGAACTGTGGCTAGACCAGTTTGTCAGGATCCCTAATAAGAGAATTGAATAGATTGAGGGTGATAAACCCTAACATTATATCTGACTACAAGTCTGAAAAATTATTCTGCAGCCTCCCCATCCAGTGTATCATGCTCATTGTCATTTGCTGCAGCGATACAGTCAAAAGAGAAATGTCTATTTATAGAACCCGGCACCAGCAAAAATATTGATGAATCAGCAATAGACCAGAATCTTGACACATGATTTCATTCGACTGAAAGCACAATGGCAGCATCTAGCTTTTACTGCCTAATGTCAGAGGATACAGGTATCCCTGGGGGCATAACAGATATAGCCTTTCATCTACCATCTCATTTCATTCCTATACAGTAAAAGCAATCCCAGTTCACGGAGGTGAAACGCATTTACTATGCTAGCAAAATGAAATCTTTGCCACAAAGTTTTTAACAGTCTAAAAATAAAGCTGCTTACAGTGTTATTTCTCAAAAGTCTTTTAAAATGTTTTTAAATATTACTGCAGCAATAATTGACATCTAGTAATGCATGAATTATTTATATGCCCTGCCATATATTTTAAAATCATTATTAGAAAAAGTATTGTAGTTAGCATTTATTTATAAATTTGTCCATTAATGTTTGAATTAGTAATTAAAGTACAATTTTTTTTTTCCATAGTGCAGTTTGCTTCTTTTTAATTGTAAACCGATGGAAGGGTTTAAGACTTTCATACCCAGATTCTCAAAATTTTAACGCTGTCGCTAAACTGTTTTCCAGCGGTTTAGCCTGAATGCAGTTTTGTGGCAGATTATCAAAAGGGATTATCTCTGTCTTTAGCGAGGTTTTTAGCAATCTCCAACACTGACATGCAAATGGGATCTTCAACATTGAAATGAACCTTCCGGTGGATTCTTAAAAAATGCCGAGCCATTTTCAAAAAGCGGCGTTGGCTTTTGGTGACAAAAATAAGCAACTGATCCAGGTGTGCCAGTCAGTGTCAGAGACTGCTAGAAAGCCCCTGTGTTGTGATGCAGTAGGAGAGAAGCCCATTCTCTCCGCTACATCACAACATCCCTTCCCTGCAGCAGCAGTGGCGAACACCCCCACCGGAATAGCGGTGACCCCCTCATGCAGCAGGAGAGATACCCATGTTCTCCCGCTGCCCTAAAATCCCTGCCACAACCTGACCTGACCCCCTGCAGCGGGAGAGATGTCTACACTCTCCCACTGCCATAAAATCCCTGCTGCGACCCAACCCCCTCCCATGGCAGTGGGAGAATATGCAGCAGGAGAGATTCCCACTCTTCTGCTGCCCTAAAATCCTGCCGTGACCTGACTTGACCCTCCCCCTGCAGTGGGAGAGATGCCCACTCTCCCCTCCCCCCGGCCCTCCTCCACCTTACCTCAAATAGATAACCCGGAGGGACGCGGACTCCCTCCTTCCAGCTCCCCGGTGCATCTTGGAATGTACCGTGGAGGGGTCTGAGGCTCTGATTGGACCTTAAACAACTTGGGCCAATCAGAGCCTCAGGCCCCTCATAGGAAGCACCGGGAAGGGGCCTAAGGCTCTGATTGGCCGGACACTCCATTAGAGGGGCCTTAGGTGGCTGGGCCAATCAGAGCCTTAGGCCCCTTCCCAGTACACTATAGGAGCCTTAGGTACACTATAGGAGCCTTCCCAGTACCCTATAGTAGTTGAAATTCTTCTATGCATAAAATAATGGTGGAATTTAGGTATGATCATATCTAATGATCTTAAGGTGGTCAAATAGGCAAAAAAGGTAACAGTAAAAGCCAAAAAACCTCCCCAAAACAAATTTATGCTGACCTTTCAGAACAGCTGGTGGCACTGTGGGCTAATCTAAAAGGAATGGAAATCTGTTTACATTGGATGATATACTGGTCTCTTTCACAAGCAGAAGAAGCGAAAAGAGATTTGATTAAAGACTTCACAATATAGCTATGAAAAAGGAAATACTACTAATACTAATGCTTACAAATGGGGAAAGTGTTTGTTATATTATAATGAGTGATCATCTTAGACTATGAACAATTTTCAGAAGATTGTGTTTGTGAGCAGCTAGCTACACTGAAAATGGAGAAAATATTGGGGCTGGCTGGGATACATCTGAGGATACTGAAGGAATTTAGGGAGTCAGAAATAGAGAGCTACACGGGAACGGGGACGACGGGAATCCCACGGGGATCCTGCGGGTTCCCCCTTCGGGTCATGGGGATCCCGTGGGGACACCCGCTAGGGTCGCGGGGATCCTGTGGGGATGCCCCTCGTGGTCTCGGGGATCCCATGGGGTTCAATACAACTCGAGCCGTGAGGCTCGTCTGATTTTCCTACCTGCCCTGCCGCAATGCTCGTCTTCCATTTCCTGCCTGCCTTCCGCAGCACACATAGCTGACTGGAAGTCTTCCCCAATGTCAGCACTGACGTCGGAGGGAGGGCTTACGGAAGACTTCCAGTCGGCTATGTCTGCTGCGGCAGGGCAGGCAGGAAATGGAAGACGAGCAGTGAATCAGCTTGATCCCTATAAAACATTTTCAAACAGAATTATATTTTATGCCAATATCTTGTCAGCACAAGAAAGATACACGAGTATAGCCCACAAACCAAGTGGCCTACCAAATGTGAAGATTTACTAGCACCCAAATCTCCTGCCTTTTACTTTGAGAAATGCCATGTTTTTCAGGTAGGGAAAACAAGAGACCCCCAGCATATCCAATATGAAACTTAAGTCTAGATTTTTCCTAGTCTGATTTCTATCCATTTGAAAATGTCCTTACATATTGCTTCATAGGGCAGTGTTCTCCCTAGTGCCTTTTAGCTGGGTGCTCCGCCCAGCTAATTTAAGTGAGCGCCCGGCTGTTCCCCCACCAGCTCAGCCGGTGCAGAGCCCTCCTCTCAAGCACAGGCTTTGCACTTTCACCCTCTTCCCGTTGCCTTGGAGCCTGCATTTATCACTTCCCTCTCTCCTCTCACTTTTCTAGCCCTCTCTTCCTCTTTTCACCTCCCCTGCAGTGCTCCATACTTGCTGTGGGTCGCCAGCAGCAATTGTAAACAATCCATCAGTGGCCACCCCGCAGCTTCCATCTGCCGCGTCCCGCCTCCTCTGACACAAATTCCTGTGGATGGAAACACTGTGGAGGAGTGTGGGCTTGGGGAAGGGCTTATTACCTCTCAGGGATACCAAAGTTCTAGTCCCGGATCTGTTTCCATTCCAGTGGTAGGAAGTGATGTAATCCAAGTCGTAAAGAGGTCAGGGATAGAGACGGCTCACTAGGCCTAGGCATGGAGGAGCTGCCTTACTGCACACTTTAAGAGGAAAATGAGCTTTTAAATCCTAGGGTGTTTTTGTTTCAGGGCTAAGTTCGGTGATTTTAAGCATTTCCAAAGCTTGTTCTAAGCACCAAAGAGGTGGTTGTCTCGGGGGGGGGGGGGGGGGGGGGGGGGGGGGGTAATATTCAAAGCAATTTCACTGTCCCTAAATGGCTCCGGGTCACTGTGGCTGGAGTGAGCATTTGGCTAGTAAAGGACTGACATTCAAGACTTAACTTGCCAAAGTCAATGGGACTGTGCTTAAAACTCAATCCTTCCTTTATGCCATTCACTATAGTCTGTTAAATACTGAATATCCCACTTAACCTAGAGTTTAGCTGACTAAACACATAAAGACACTGGATCTGGACAGGGGGGGGGGAGAGAGAGACAGAAAAGGACCTTGAGGAGTGGCTGGAATGCAGACTTGAACCAAAAGGGAGGGGGAAGACAGAGCAGATGCTGGACTAGAGGGGGTAGAGAGGGGAAACACACTGAACTGAGGAGAGAGAGAGATGCCAGGTCCTGGTGAAAGGGAGGACAAAGAGAGTGAGACAAACAGAAAGACCTGGAACAAAGGTGGGAGGACTCAATATGTTAGATTTTGGAAATGTATATAGTAGATGTCTTTGTATTGTGTTCAAAAGAAAAGGAAATGCATTTCTGATTTTATTTCTACAGTGTTGAAGTACTTGCTGACCCTTGCTGTGACTGGTGGGGATCCCCAAGCACCGCCAGGAGAGGACCTCCTCTAGAGACGGCCAGAACTCCCCTCCACCAAGCACAGCAATCGCTAGCAACATCCATGAGCCACTGAGGTGCCAGCATCTGTGACTCAGGGACACTACTGCTTCCTGCCAAGCTTGGCAAAAGGGACCCCCGGCCAACTGCAAAGGAAGTCCTTAGCTGACAGCTTGGGGGTTCTCATGTGCTTTTATATTTACATTAGAGGCTCTGGTAGAAACCCGTTTGCAAAGTATGTATTTTTCCCAATTAATATTTCCAAATTAATAAAGTGTCTTTGCTTATTTGTAAATGGGTCTCTACCAGAGGCTTTAATTCAGTAGCATAATTAAATGAAATAACTATTTTGGAAGTTTATAGGGATGGGCGGGGATGGAGGGGATTCCTCACGGGGATAGAGAGATTCCTTGCGGGGACGGGTGAGATTTCTGTCCCCGTGCAACTCTCTAGTCTCTACCGGAGTCTTTAATTCAGTAGCATAATTAAATGAAATAACTATTTCTGAAGTTTATAGGGACGGAGGGGATTCCTCGCGGGGATGGGTGGGGACGGAGGGATTTCTCACGGGGATGGGTGGGGTTGGAGGGATTCCTTGCGGGGATGGGTGGGGACGGGTGGGATTTCTGTCCCCGCTCAACTCTCTAGTCAGAAATGGTCCTGAAGGACTTGAGAAGGGCAGATTGGTACCTCTCTATAAAAACAGAAGTAAGGAGGAAATAGGGAACTATATAGTTCAAGTAGTCTGACACCTGTGGTGGTAAAATTTTAAAAAGAAGCTTCTAAAAAGAAAATAGTGAAATTTCTGGAATCCAAATGGCTTTCAAGACCTAAGGCAGCATAGCTTTACAAGAGATAATTCCTGCCAGACAAATCTTCATTAGAAGAAAGAGAATCAATTGTTAACTCTTTCAAAAAGTACAAAGACTTAGGGCTCCTTTTACCAAGCTGCGTTAGGGCTTTAACACATGGAATAGCGCGTGCTACATTGCTGCGCGCGCTAGACCTTAATGTCAGCATTGAGCTGGCATTAGTTCTAGCCACGTAGTGCATGGTAATTTCCTGCGTGCGCTGTAAACGCTAGCGCACCTTAGTAAAAAGGAGCCCTTAGGGTTGCTCAGTGAAGTTATCACACCTCTAACACCCCCCCACCCCTTGAGATTTATATGAACTGCAGTTGAACAGCATAGATATTCGCCTAGAAAATAGGTTTTCAAAAATAGCAAATTGGAAGGGTTTAGCAAGAAAAATGTCCATCTGCCCCTTTACGCAATTTTTATGGCATCTTTTGTGTTTTTGAAAATGAGTCCTGTAGTAACCCATTTTAAATAATATTTATTTATTTGTATACCACTTATATCCTAAGTGGTTTACATTCAGGTACTTTATCATATTTCCCTATCTATCCCAGTGGGCCCAAACTCTATCTAGTGTACCTGGAGCAATGAGGGGATTAAGTGACTTGCCCAGGGTCACAAGGAGCAGCGAGGGTGCTGAGGCTGTAGCTCTAACCCCTGCGCCACACACTCCCATAAATAGGAGAAAATATTTTTTTCACTCAATGTAAAGTTTGGTTTTGGAAATCGTCGCTGGAGCAAGTGGCAAAAGCAGTTAATGTGGCTGTATTTTAAAAAAAGGTTAGACAAATGCCTGGAGGAAAAATTCATAATCTATTGTTAAGATAGACCTAAAGAAAGTCACCGCTTATCCTTTGTATTAAATAGCATAGAATCGTACTACTTTTTGGATCTCTGCCAGGTACTTATGACATGTCATTGTTGGATACAGGATACTGGGTTAGCTGTACCTGCAGTCTGACCCAGTAGGTTAACTCTTATTCCTCCAATATTCGGCACTATGTAACTGGTCAGAAACAGCTGCTGACTGATTAAATAGCATTTCTGAAGCTAACAGTAAATATTCAGCAAAATATAATTGGTTATCCCCTGCTGAAAATGCAAAGTTAGCACCTACCACTAAACTGGTTATCATGCAACTTATCTAGTTAGACATGGATATTCAGTACCACACCAGATAAGATTAGCAGTTATCTTTAACAAGTCAGTGACTGAATATCGGCTTAACTGTGTAAGTGTTTAGTATCCAAAAAATACCAAATATTCAAGGCTGGTCACCAGATATAGCCCGGCTTTGAGTATCTGAGTTTAATGCCAGTGGAGGGCATTAAACTTGCTTTTGGCTGAATATTGGACTCTGTTCTGATATTCTAAAGCTAATGGGCTATTTTTCAAATTAATTGCCGAAACAAGCTACCTTTCAAGCTAGTTTCTAGGGAGAATGCTGATACTAGGCTAGGTGCTCCTGGAGTGCAGATAACAGCAGCAGAAAAGCTACAAAACAAAAAACCCAATGCTTAAGCTGTGCCTTCAACTTCTGTTTCTTTTAAGATAGCAGATTCACAGCCCTTGAGGCCCATGTCAGAAGTGACCATGGAGAAGATATGGTAGTGTTTGGCATCACTGCCTCAAGGGAAGCAGAAGGCACCATCAAACATGAGAAAAAGATGCATTAAGGAAATGATTGCCCTACAAGAGGATGGCAAGCCCCTGCAAGAGGCTGAAAATTTGTGGCCAATTTGAAAGTAGCACTAATCCATGTGGCTGGTTCCATTACCCCAATACATACCACCCATCAGTAGCCAAAGAGCAGATTTTGGGTGGGCCTAAGGAGAAGATGGGTAGGCACTAAAATAGGGTTACCAGATTTTAGACCCACCTCCATGCCCACCTAGTTCCACCCATCCCTACCCCATTACGCCCACACCACACCTATCTCAGAATATTTAAGATTTTTTAAATAACTTTAGTAATTTAGAGGGGCATAATTAAAAAATGTCTAAGTCCCTTTTTGGCCTAAGGCTCAAAAAAAAAATGTCCAAAATGTGTCTTTTTTCGAGAATGTTCTACCTGTACATTCAGGCGTTTAATCGCCCAGATCACCACTACGTCTACCTTTAAGCCCTATTCCTGAAAAAAATTGTCCAAGTCCCAAACAAGACCTTTTAGGTGGGAGGGACCAGTTCTTCGTCTAAAAGCACGATTCTCTAACCGGTGTCTGTCATAAGTACCGGTTATAGAATAATGGAACCGTCGCCTCCTCCCCCCCCTCCCACGCAGCAGCTGAGATGCACAATCTCTGCTGCCAACAACTGCTGCAACTCCCCTCCCATCTGAATGATTGCAGCAGGAGAGATACCCAATCTCTCCTACCCGAAGCCGCTGCGACCCCCCTAATGATCGCAGCAGAAGAGATGCCCAATCTCTCCTGCCAGAAGCCGCCGCGACCCACCCGAATGATCACCTATAGGAAGGGCCTTAAGCACCTGGGCCAATCAGGATCTTAGTCCCCTCCCCAGGGCATCCCAAGATGCACTGGGAAGGGGCAGGCCCGCTATTCCAGTGAAAATCCAAATCTAAACCAAATTAAAATCAAATTATATTTTATATAAAGTTCGATAGTCTGATCCATGATGAATGCAGGAGCATCAGCATACATGACTGATTGATGTGAAGTACAATGCATTATTCCAATGGTCCAAGAATAACCATAAGGCTAGCATATCTGAAGATAAAGCTTTATATATATATATATATATATATATATATATATATATATATATATATCTTTGAGATTGTAATTGGAGGCTAACCTATTAGGGTATATTCTTTGTATTGAATGTTAAGTGCAACCAGAAATTGGAGCCAGTTTGGTAGCAATACCTTTTTATGACGACACACTGGTAGCAGCTGGATGAGGAAGGGGCAAGCTGTATGTAGAGTGGGTATATATTAGCTGCAAAGTACAGGTAAGCTTTTCTACACATTCAAGTGATTTAATGATGCCCAGACCTTTGCAGATTTAAGAACAATATTGGAGAGTTAGCAGATAAACTAGAAAGAGAACCATTGTTTCTGGCTGTTCTGTAACAGACAGTCAGAGGAAAAAAAACAATTTTATGGCAGGGGTGTCCAACCTTTTGGCTTCCCTGGGCCGCATTAGCTGAAAAAAATGTTTCTGTGGCCACACAAATGCTGCAGCAAGACAGAGGAGGGAGCTGGCAAGATGGTAAACACCCGGGGGCAGCAGAGGAAAACACTGCATTGCCCTCGACCAGGGCCGCACAAAATACTTCACGGGGCCACAGGTTGGACACACCTGTTTTATGGTATCTGATACTTTGCAACTTATAGTAAGAGACTCCCTAGGCCTGGTGAGCAAAGGAAATGGCAGCCAGGTGAAAATATAATGGGATATTACTAATGCTGTGTGATGGAGAAGCATACGCTGCATGAGAAACAGGAAGCAGTAAGGGCACATGTGCACCAACTCATTCAAGATGTTGGTACCAGATGGAATCTTACCTACCTGCTGCTGGAAATATTAGTAGAAAAAAACCACAAAAAGGCAACCTAGTCACATCAAGGTTTGTGTGGGGGACGCTCAAGACGCCAAAATTGGCTCGCAACTAACAAACCAAAATGGGGTGAATATAATATAGGGTGCCCTCAGTGTGAACCCTCAGTGATAGGAGCGCAGCTCCGACACTTCACTTCTGGGTCAAGGCGGTAAGCCTCCACCCACACCCCATTATATTCACCCCATTTTGGTTTGTTAGTTGCGAGCCAATTTTGGCGTCTTGAGCGTCCCCCACACAAACCTTGATGTGACTAGGTTGCCTTTTTGTGTTTTTTCTACAGTAGGATTTTTGGCAAATTTGGAGTGTATTGTTGTTGTTGGAAATATTAGTAGAGCAACAGATACCTCTCCATCAGATGTTATTGGATACCAAATTTGGTACTGAAACCCTCATGGGTCATCAGGTTTGGACACATATGATTCAAAGAAATCCCCAAATCCTTCAAGAATACCTTAGAAGAAATAAGTTCTAGAAGGCCAGCCTGGGCATTACCATCTCAACAGTGAATATCCTGGTAGCAAAACCAGAGGGTTTTTGTTGTGTTGCATTGGAAGACAATAATGCCTTAAACCACTCAGCTAGATATAGATAGATAGATAATGGGGCAATTCTTCTGACAAATGTGCTAACATTTCGTGTATGTTGTACATGTAAATATTTAGAATGCTAGCATGTATGTATTGAATGTGTACATACCTACCAATATTCTACCTAAGCACTACTCTGTAAATACACTCATATCTTGGACAGTATATTTACAAGGGGAGTTTACATAGGAGCAGAGCCAGGTCAGGACTTCCACTTATACACCTGGAGGGGCATAATGAAAACAAATGTCTAAGTCTGATTCGGACGTATGGTACGAGACACCCAGAGTCAGCAGTGGGAAAATGCCCATTTTCGAAAAATACATCTAGAATTTTTTTTCCTTCTCATAAATCGTCTATCTGGACATCCAGGCTATTGTTTGTCCAGACCGCCAGAACGTCCATCTTTATACCACATTTTCGACCAAAATTTCATCCAAGTCTCAAATACATAGAATAAGACCATTTGGATGTGGGAGGGGCCAGCATTGTGATGGACTGACCACCCAGACATGGCAACAGAGCAGTGGGGCACCTTACAGGGCACTGCTGTGAACTTCACAAAAAGGGTGCCACATAAACATTTCACCAGAACTCCCTTATAGATTATGGTGAGCCCTCCAAAACACCCCCCAAATACCACTATAGCCACCTGTCTACAACCCTAATAGCCTTTATGGCTACAGGTGGCACCTATATGGCAGTACAATAGGGTTTTGGGGGGTTTTGGTACATGTTCCACCATAAATGTAGTGGTTAGAGTGGCTTATGAGCCTGGGCCCTCCTCTCTATAATTCACTAGCCCACCTCCTAGGCTATTTAAGACACCTGTATGCAGCTCTACTAGACTTTCCTATATCAGTTGCTGATGTTCTGGAAACAGGAATGTACTTTTTTATTCTGATCTTTGTGGGGGTGTGAAGGGGTCAGTGAACACTGGGGGAGTGTGTGGCGGTCTTTACTTTGTCTCTGCAGTGGTTATCTGGTCTCTTTGGCACTTATACCTGTTTTTATATTGTCTAACTGACAAAGTTTAAGTTTTGTCCAGGATGCCTAATAAAACATTTGATTATCCCTGCAGGACGACTAAGTCAAGGTTGGCCCCCATCTCTCCCACATACTGCCCTAAACTCCTCCAGATTTGCCCCTTTTAGCCCTGGGCGCACAGCAGGATTCAGAGGCCTAAAAAGTCCAGCGACACGTCCAGAAAATCAGTTTATCAGCACTTGGACGACCTGTCTTTTAAGTCGTCCAAGTGCTGACTTGGCCGGGTTTTTAGACGTGTTTAAGTTTTGATTATGAGCCCCATAACTTATAGACTTAGGTTACACACATATCCAGTGGTGTAGTAAGGGGAGGGGGCGGTTTGCCCCAGGCGCCATGTTGGTGAGGGCACTGGCACCCCTTCTCCTCTGTGCCCCCACCTCACATGCACCCCCTTCCCTTCTCCTGTACCTCTAGTTGTTCACTGCCGCAAGCAACATCAATGTGCTCCTCACGACAGCATCGAATCTCCTGCTGATGTCACTTCCTGGTGCCGCGTATACCCAGTTATACTAGTAATCTCAAAGGAAAGTGGGCGGCTACCTGTAGGTGCCCTATTCTATTATTGCTGCATATCACTTCTATAACAGTAATTTTATAACAGGTTGCCTAAGTTAAGTGAGTAAGAGCTGTTGATGCAGGAAGCACAAAATAAGGATTGAAACTCCTTATCAAGGGGGATGCATAAAGGTATAAGGAAGTATTGCCCTCCAGTGCAATGCATTGATTCACTGGAGAGATAATCTGGTGGTTACAGTGGAAAAATGGTAGCACCAAAGGCAGAGGGGAAGTAGGCATGCAGTTGAGAGAGGCACACAAGCAAACAGTAGAGGCAGCCTGATAAACATTCAGTCAACTATCACTTGATTCCCCCCCCCCATCTTTATCTATTCTGTAAGGCTGGGGAACAAGGGCCACAATCCAGTTGGGTTTTCAGGATTTCCCCAATGAAGGTGCATTAGATCTATTTGCATGCACTGCCTCCATTGTATGAAAATAGATCTCATGCATATTCATTGGGGGAAATCCTGAAAACCTGACTGGATTGAGCCCCTTGTTCCTCACCTCTGTATTAGTGCATCACAGAACCATAACTACAGTGACAAGTGGCAGAGTCTAGCATGAGTCTATTGCATCTGAGGCCCATGCATGATTTTTCTTCAAACTGATTGTTTCCTCCCATCAGAACCTTTATATTCTTTTGGACTTTTTCTTTATTAACATTTTTCTACTTATAATGGATTGACAGGGCAACCACGCTACTTGATCCTAATGAAGAGATGCCATTCATTTACTGCTTGCAGTTTCACTTCATTTGGGGTAATATATGCTTTCCATTAACTTCTATTTCTAGATTACAGAGATCTGTTGCCAGAAAAGATAAAAAAAATGCCTGAAATATATCATTAATTGGCAAGGCATAGGTACAGAAAATAATTCATGGAAACATTCCTACTGTCACAGACAATATATTTGGAGTAACATGTAAATTTTGAAACAGCAGCTGCCAGATCTTGTGAACAGGGTGAAGATGATGTCACCAGAACTTTATAGTAAGGGATTGCTTCTATATGCTAAATTGTTTTAATTTTTTTTTCCAATGGATGTCAAGCTTTTAAAAATGATAATTTCCATCTCTGCAGACATAGTAACGTAGTAGATGACGGCAGATAAACACCCAAATGGTCCATCCAGTCTGCCCAACCTGATTCAATTTAAATTTTTAAACTTTTTTCTCTTAGCTATTTCTGGGCAAGAATCCAATACTGTGCTTGGGTTCCAACTGCCTAAATCTCCGTTAAAACCTACTCCATCCCATCTAAACCCTCCCAGCCATTGAAGCCCTCTACAGCCCATCCTCCCCCAAACGGCCATATACAGACACAGACCGTGCAAGTCTGCCCAGTACTGGCCTTAGTTCAATATTTAATATTATTTTCTGATTCTAGATCCTCTGTATTCATCCCACGCTTCTTTGAACTCAGTCACCATTTTCTTCTCCACCACCTCTCTCGGGAGCGCATTCCAGGCTTCCACCACCCTCTCCGCAAAGTAGAATTTTCTAACATTGCTCTTGAATCTACCACCCCTCAACCTCAAATTATGTCCTCTGGTTTTACCATTTTCCTTTCTCTGGAAAAAATTTTGTTCTACGTTAATACCCTTCAAGTATTTGAACGTCTGAATCATATCTCCTCTGTCCCTCCTTTCCTCTAGGGTATAAATATTCAGGGCTTCCAGTCTCTCCTCATACGTCTTCTGGCACATGCCTCCTATCATTTTCGTCGCCCTACACTGGTCCGCTTAAGTCTTCTTACGTCCTTCGCCAGATACGGTCTCCAAAACTGAACACAATACTCCCAAGTGGGGCCTTACCAATGACCTGTACAGGGGCATCAACACCTTCTTCCTTCTACTGGCTACAACTCTCTTTATAAAGCCCAGCATCCTTCTGGCAGCAGCCACTGCCTTGTCACACTGTTTTTTCGCCTTTAGATCTTCAGACACTATCACCCCAAGGTCCCTCTCCACGTCCGTGCATATCAGCTTCTCACCTCCCAGCATATACGGTTCCTTCCGATTATTAATCTCCAAATGCATTACTCTGCATTTCTTTGCATTGAATTTTAGTTGGCAGGCATTAGACCATTCCTCTAACTTTTGCATATCCTTTTTCATATTTTCCACTCCCTCTTCGGTGTCTACTCTGTTACAAATCTTGGTATCATCTGCAAAAAGGCATACTTTTCCTTCTA
The DNA here is from genome assembly GCF_902459505.1 of Geotrypetes seraphini. Classification (NCBI taxonomy): domain Eukaryota; kingdom Metazoa; phylum Chordata; class Amphibia; order Gymnophiona; family Dermophiidae; genus Geotrypetes; species Geotrypetes seraphini. Next base: position 399,417,606 of record NC_047085.1, on the reverse strand, counting down.
ACCCTTCAGCAATGTCACTCGCAAACATATTGAACAGGATCGGCCCCAGCACCAAACCCTGAGGGACTCCACTACTCACCTTTCCTTCCTCCGAGCCACTTCCATTAACCACCACCCTCTGGCGTCTGTTCGACAGCCAGTTTCTAACCCAGATCACCACTTTGGGTCATAACTTCAGCCCTTCAAGTTTGTTCAACAGCCTCCTATGAGGAACCGTATCAAAGGATTTGCTGAAATCTAAGTAAATTACATCTAGCATATGTCCTCGATCCAGCTCTCTGGTCACCCAATCAAAAAATTAAATCAGGTTCGTTTGGCACAATTTACCTTTTGTAAAGCCATGTTGCCTTGGATCCTGTAACCCATTAGATTCAAGGAAGTACACTATCCTTTCTTTCAGCGACACTTCCATTATTTTTCCAACACCCGAAGTGAGGCTCACCAGCCTGTAGTTTCCCGCTTCATCCCTGTGACCACTTTTGTGAATAGGGACCACATCCGCTCTCCTCCAATCCCCAGGAACCACTCCCGTCTCCAGAGATTTGTTGAACAAGTCTTTAATAGGACTCGCCAGAACCTCTCTGAGCTCCCTTAGTATCCTGGGATGGATCCCGTCTGGTCCCATTGCTTTGTCCACCTTCAGTTTTTCAAGTTGCTCACAAACACTCTCCTCTGTGAATGGCGCAGAATCTACTCCATTTTCTCATGTATCTTTGCCAGACAATCTCGGTCCTTCTCCAGGATTTTCTTCTGTGAACACAGAACAGAAGTATTTGTTTAGCACATTTGCTTTTTCCTCATCACTGTCCACATATCGGTTCCCAGCATCTTTCAGTTTGGCAATTCCATTTTTTATCTTCCTCCTTTCACTAATATATCAGAAAAAAAATTTTGTCTCCCTTTTTTACATTTTTAGCCATTTGTTCTTCCATCTGTGCTTTCGCCAGACGTATTTCTCTCTTGGCTTCTTTCAGTTTCACCCTCTAGTCATTTCTGCACTCCTCTTCGTGGGTTTTTTTATATTTCACGAACGCCAACTCTTTCGCCTTTATTTTCTCCGCTACTAGTTTGGAGAACCATATTGGTTTCCTTTTTCTCTTGTTTTTATTTATTTTCTTCACATAAAGGTACTATTATTATTTCTATAGCGCTGAAAGAAGTATGCAGCACTGTACATTTTAACATACAATAGACAGTCCCTGTTCAGAAGAGCTTATAATCTAATTTCGATAAGACATTTCAGGGTCAGCCTCAACCTAATTCACATTTCAGAAAATGTGTCTTGCACAGAAGGGATTTACATTCCTGCAGTGGATGAATCAGCTATGTCATAATTTTCCAGGGTGTAAATCCCCTCTGTAAAAGACATAACAGTATACCAGGCCTCTCCGAAAGACTAAACTTTGGAATATGAAGGATAAAACCTGTAGATGCCACATTCTGCCTACTTAGGTGTTTTCTTTATATTAAATTTATGTTGCTAAAGGAAAGGTACTGTCAGCCAAATAATGTCGGCTAGATTGCTGAATGATTTGATTTTTCTTTCTGTAAATGTTTATGTTGATGATTGTAATTGGATATTCCTGAGTTTGTTATGTAATTTGTAACAAATGAATAAAAAATAAATAAAAATTAAAAAAATCTGTAGAAGCTCAAACATTATGTCCAATTTCATCCTCCAATAGGGATTCACGCAAGATACTTTTAGTTTACAAATGATGTTTTGATGGCACATTAATAAATTTTTGTTATTTATGTATCAACTACTGTTTAAGCCCGTTACATTAGCGGGTGCTAGAATAAATGTGTAGACTTTTAGCACAATGGGGCGCTGAGGCGTTCCTTTCTTTCTTTCTCTCTGTCCCTGTCTCTCTCCTTGGCAGCTGTCTGTCTGTCTTTCTTTCTGTTTCTTTCTCTCCTTGGCCGGTCTGTCTTTCTGTCTCTCTCCTTGGCTGCTGTCTTTCTTTCTTTCTGTTTCTCTCTCTCCTTGGCTGCTGTCTGTCTTTCTTTTTCTCTGTCTCTCTCCTTGGCCACTGTCTGTCTTTCTTTCTGTCCCTCTCCTTGGCCGCTGTCTGTCACCCTCCACCATGTTCATTATATCCTTCCCACCCTGTCCATCTCCACTCCCCTTAATGTGAGAATCAGGTTAGCCCTTCCCATTAAAATGTAGTAGGAAAATATTTCATGAATCAGACAACAAACTGCATATACAGTTCTAGTTATATTAGCAATTCTCCTTCCATGTTATCATTTTCTTCTTCTTGAAATCTGCAGCCTGAACACTTATTCACCCTTTTCTATACATTTTCACTTTTAAAGGCTTTGGAAAGTTGTTGTGTGAGTGAATTTTACAGGATGAGTTTTGTTGGAGAACTTCTTTTCACACATTGTTATTAAACAGCTTCATCCTCTCTGACTGACTTTGTGATTACTGAAATTCCCAAACCCACCCTACCCACTCTTCTGCTGATGCTGTTTACCTTTCGAAAAGCCAATCTGAGCAGCCTAACTGATAAATGCTGCTCATGCTAGTCCCACAGCCTTCGGAGGAAACCGCCTCAAGCACCGCAAACTGCCACAGGCTCCACCACTGCACATGTCGCACACCTCTACTGCACATGTCTGATCACGGAAACACGGATCACAGAGTCAGGGATCACAGCATTTGAAGTGTGCATGCGCACTTAAGAGTTTTATTATGCTATGATGGATTTGAGCACAGCCAACTTTCTGAAAAGAGAAACTTTCATGACTGGCCTTTCTTCTGTGTTCAGCTTTTTCTTTTGTTTTGTAATTTTTCATATATAATTATACAAACTATATATCACAACTGGTTAACAAGGCCCCCACTACAAAAGTAGGAGGGGGGAAGACAGGCTAAAGCAACTTATCATCAGTGAACTATATACTTGCAATATTCAAGAATTGGTTGGAGCTACAGCCTCAGCACCCTGGGGTTGTGGATTCAAACCCCGCGCTGCTCTTGTGACCCTGGGCAAGTCACTCAGTCCTCCATAGTCTCAGGTATGTAAGATAAATTGTGAGCCCACCGGGACAGATAGGGAAAAATACTTGAGTACCTGATTGTAAAACCGCTTAGATAATTTTGATAGGCGGTATATAAAAACCTAAGAAACTTGAAACGTTAAATTGAATCAAAAGAAATTGAAAATAAACAAAATCCCAAATCCTTTTCACCTTTTACCCTCATTTAACCAGCATAGCTGGAACTTGGTATCATGTAATGATCATCAAATGCCAGATAGAAATCAATGCACTTCATTTCTCCACTCGAGATAAGTATCCCAAACTTTCTATGCAGTCAAATTTTGACATTAGTCATATATAAGTGTTCAGCTATTTCTAACTGGAATGTCAGAACGCAATAAGGATTCTCTCCTATGGCAGAAGGGTCCTAAATTCCTGAGATATCCTCAAATGCTTCAGTGGCATTGATCTAGTCTAGTGATTATGTATTTGAATAAAACCAAAGAAGATACTCACTGCCCACCCTGCTCTACACACATTAATCATTTCAGCCATCTATATTTATCCTCTAACTTTCGCTCCTGATACACACAACCTCCTTCCTTTTGATCCTTCACCACATACAATTCCTGTCTCTCACATCTCCATGATTCCACTTCTTATCTCTCTACTCACACCCACACACCTTTCATTTTCCTACTTCTCACCACCATACAATAGATATCCTATATGTTTCATCTCTTCACTTGTAACATGGTAACATAGTAGATGACGGCAGATAAAGACCCGGATGGTCCATCCAGTCTGCCCAACCTGATTCAATTTAAATTTTTTTTTTTTTCTTCTTAGCTATTTCTGGGCAAGAATCCAAAGCTTTACCCGGCACTGTGCTTGGGTTCCAACTGCTGAAATCTCTGTTAAGACTTACTCCAGCCCATCTACACCCTCCCAGCCATTGAATCCCTCCCCTGCCCATCCTCCACCAAACGGCCATACACAGACACAGACCGTGCAAGTCTGCCCAGTAACTAGCCTAGTTCAATATTTAATATTATTTTCTGATTCTAAATCTTCTGTGTTCATCCCACGCTTCTTTGAACTCAGTCACAGTTTTACTCTCCACCACCTCTCTCGGGAGTGCATTCCAGGCATCCACTACCCTCTCCGTAAAGTAGAATTTCCTAACATTGCCCCTGAATCTACCACCCCTCAACCTCAAATTATGTCCTCTGGTTTTACCATTTTCCTTTCTCCTGAAAAGATTTTGTTCTACGTTAATACCCTTCAAGTATTTGAACGTCTGAATCATATCTCCCCTGTCTCTCCTTTCCTCTAGGGTATACCCTAAACACCCTAAACACATACAACCACTTTTCACCCCTACGTAACCTCGATTCACACTGTTGATATCAATAAGAGAGGAGAAGCAGACAAAAAATGACAATGGGCCTCCGTTCCTCATCACTTCAAAAACATACCACAAAAAGAATTTGTTGCATTTATTTCTGAAAGTGCAATACAGAAGCGAGAGCCACCAGAACTAGAGTATTGCTCATTGTCACTTATTACACTTTATTTTAACATTTTTAAACAGTATATATACTAAAATTGAAAACAAAACATGTTTTACCTTTATTGAGCAAGTATTTTTCCTCTTCTGCTTCCATCTTATATCTTCTCTTGTCTAATTTACTTTTTCCTTTATGTTTTACATTTCCATTAGCATCGCATCTCCTTTCTCCATCTTCTACTGTTTTTCTCAGACAATTATTCATTTGTTTTCTCAATTTCATTTCCCATCACTATTTCACTTCTTCATCTCCTCTTATATCGGATGTCATAAATAAGAATCAGCAGCTCTCCCCTTGGTCTTTCATTCCTGGTTTTTTCCCTGTTGTACTGCTTTCTCCAGCGTTGCCAAATTAATGTCCAAATTCTCTCTCCATTTTTCTGCTCCCTTAGTATTCCATCTCCTGACACCCCCCCCCCTTCCCATTCTGTTTCTCAGTATGAGGGGGTGCTGAAAAGTTTGCAGCCCAACCACAATGAGAATGACGTGGATATGGTTCAATCAATGTTCTGAAACCATGTCAAAAACATAGAATTTTGTTTCTGCAAATTGGCACTTAACGAAATAAGATAGTACTCTTTTTAGCCACAGTGGCAAAATAATGCTCAGAATTTAGGAAGTTGGTTGGTTGGGCTGAGAATTTTTCAGCAGCCCCTCGTAATCCACATCATTTTGTCTCCAAGTCTCTTCTCCAAACACAAGCTTTGACTTCAGTCCCTGAAGTCTACCTCTCCCCATAATTTCAGCCTCTCTCTCTTCTTCCAGACCAGTTTGCCTCCTTATGTAATTGCAGCAGCTTTTTTATATGCTGCTGTTTCTGGATCTGTTTCTTAGGCTCAGCAATATCTGGGGAACTCTATTAACGGAGCCTACATTAGATGCTGCTAGGCGCCTTAATTGCAGCCCTCTAGCGACATCTAAGTTCGGAATCTGTGCCCAATTTTTATTTTATAATTGGCTTAATCAGTGTGGTAATTGACTACACCAGTTTTCAGCCAATCAATTTAAGAGTTTGGCCCAGGAACTGGCCCAGGTGACTAAGACCCCTTCTATGGGCAGGGCCTTAGGAACCTGGGCCAATCAGGCCTTAGGCCCCTTCCTGGTGCATCCCACAATGCACCGGGATGGGGCAGGCCCACCATTCAGAGGAAGGCAGGCCTACCAGCTGGCCGGACGGAGGACCTGTCTGTCCGGCCATCTCACCAGGTCTGGGGGTGGGTGCACGGTCTGGCAGGGGTTTGGGGGTAAGGGGGTTCAGGGGTGGGGGGGGAGAAGTTGTGTCCAGCAGGAGGGATTGGGCTGAAACATCACTTCACATGCGAGACTGTTTCTCAGAATCTAAGTCACAGTACCCAAATGCTTAAGAAGGGAAGTTTTCCCACAACTTGGAAAAGAAACCACACTCATTTCCCCTTCAAAGTGATGAACAGGAGAGGGGTTATATTATTTATCATATGCTTTAGTCTTTTTTCTAAATATGAACTTTTAAAATAGGGGCTGTGTTTATTTAGCCTATGATTCTATTTTCTGATTAGTAATCTGATTTATTTAAGGCCTTAATGCAAGAGTTGATATGTGCCAACTGGCAGGATTAGTGCACTTCAGCAGCAGCAGACTTCTTAATTACTGTAGAAGCTAAATGAATTAAGAGCAGTAGTTAAAAAAAGTGTGAGGAAATAACCCAATATACAAAATAGGGACCACATAAAACATGCAAACAAAAGCAGAAATGGAGACCCCCCCAAAAAAAGCAGACTCTACAAGTAGTCAAAATATTGGTAAAAGAGAAACAGAAAAGCATTTTTCTTGTACTCTACCAATTACAAAAATAGAAAAGATATATATTTCCACTCTATATCAAAACATAGAAGAGATTGTCCCTGCTCTAAACAGCTTACAATCTAGTCAAGACAGACAAACTGGACAAGAAGACACATCTATACACAATGCTCAGGTGGGGGAATTACACAGGGAATGATAAGATAGATATTGGTGCTTGGCAGGTGGGCTGGAGTTTGGCATTGAAAGCAGCTTCAAAGAAGTGGGCTTTGAGTCTGGATTTCAATACTGCCAGAGACGGAGCTTGACATACCAAGTCAAGCAGTTTGTTCCAGGCATACAGTGCACCAAAAGTAAAAGGGATGGAGTCTAGAGTTGGCCGTAGAAGAGAAGGGTAGAGATAAGAGTGACATCCAATGAGTGGAGTGCCCGGGGGGGAAGGGGGAATGTGAGGAGAGAAGAGAGAGCATACTGAGCTGCTGTGGAGCAAATACACTTGTAGGTCATTAAGAAAAGTTTGAACTATATGTGGAAAGGGAGCCGATGAAGTGATTTGAGGAGAGGGGTAATATGGGCATAGTGACACTGGCAGAGTAGGAGACGTGCAGCAGAGTTAACAGATTGAAGTGGGGAGAGATGGTTTAGCAGAAGACCAGTGAGAAGTTGGTTGCAGTAGTCTAGGCGAGAGGTGATGAGGGTATGGATGAGGGTCTTAGAAGTGTGCTCAGAAAGGAAGGGTCTGATTTTAGTGACATTGTAGAGAAATAAGCTGGTTTTTTCAGTCTGCTGGATATGTGAAGAGTCAAAGATTATCCTGAGGTTTCAAACCGACAAGACAGGGAGGATGAGGGCATTTACCTAAATAGAGAATGGGGGAAGAGGTTTAGGTGGAAAGATAAGGAGCTCAGTCTTAGTCATGTTAAGTTTTAGATGCCGCCAAGACATCCAGGTAGCATCTGTCTTTCTCCTTCCCCAGTCTGCTATCCCACCTCTATTTTTCACCCCCTCCCTGAGACTACCATTTCCAGTCTCCGTGCTCATTCTCTCAGCCCTTATCTACCATTCACTGCTACTCAACCCTCACTAGCCCCAGCTCTATGCCTGTCTTGGCTCCCTTCTCTTCCCTTATACCTTATCTCCTATTGCCTCTATTTGACCACATTAACTCCATTTCCATCCTCACTCAGCTCCTTCAGAGACTAATCTCCTTCCTCTCAAACTTTCCACAGCACCCCCATCCTGGCCTCAGTCACACCTGCAGAATATAGATAGCCCCTCTTCAGTTACAAGATAGGCAATCATGGACTATAAGTACTAATGCAGATAAAAAAATAAACTGAAACCTGAGATGCCAGACTCTGTATGCAGAGAAAGAAACAAACAGCAAAAGTATGAAGTGGACCAACAAATGTGGAAGTATGCCATTTATTAAATTCAACCATCTGATATGGCCATGGGTGCTTGAATTTAATAAACTGCGTATTTGTTGGTCCGCTTCATGTTTTTTGCTGCTTGTACTTGTTCGTACATTATTGTCTCTTCTATTCTGCATTAAAAAAATGCACTTCCTCTGTACAGCATAAAATAACCAATAATCAAAAAAGCCTCAGAGAATCAGAGGAGGTTAAATTAATAGTCAGTTAGAAAAACCTGTTCTACATTGCCAACTCGCAGAGCCCAATCAATGATTATAGCAAACATATTTAACAATAAACACTTGTAATTGATTTAGTGAAAAATCAGTTCTTGAGGAAACTTCTTAATAAATCTTAGAGTCTCCACCAGTACAAAATAACACCAGCAGATGTAAATTCTCAAAACTGAAATAATTCATTCACTGAAGTGAAAATAAAATCATTTCCTAGCTTTGTTGCCTTGTAATTTTATTTTTATATTCATCTTGTTCCCAGTCTGCTTTCTTCAATAAAAGAAATAGATAAATATAGATAAATACACATATAGATAAACACAATAGAGAGGGTCTCTGAACCAGTCATTGTGTGTAGAGGGACATTTTCAATATGACATCTAAATCCAGTTTTGGATGTTCTGGAGGAAAATGTCCACAAATCCAGTAGAGAAAATGGCCATTTTCAAAACAGAAAAACATCTTTCTTTTTGATTCAAAAATGGACCTTTCTATGATGTGTTTGTCCTCAGTGCATCTATCTTTATGAACCATTAAAAAAAATCCTAAAAACTGCCAAAATGAAAAACAGCCACTGGGACATAAGAAGGGCCAGTACTCTTAGCAGAATGTCCACACAGATATCTCAGCAGAGCAGTGGGGAACTCTAGAGGTCACTGCAGTGAACTTCACATAAAAAGTCCCAGGTAAACATCTCACCATAACCCTTTTACATTGTATGGTGAGCCCTCCAAAACTCAGCCAAAACCTACTGTATCCAACTGCTGACCACCCCTATAGCCCTTATGTCTGCAGGTGTCACATTTATGTCAGTACAGTAGGTTTTGGATGGGTTTTGGTGGGTTCACACTTTCCACCACAGGTATACTAGTTAGACTGGGGTATGGGCCTGGGTCCCCTTCGCTCCAGTCCACTGCACTGACCACTAGGCTACTCCAGAAACCTGCTTCCTGTTCTAATAGGACTGACCATAACATCTGAAACACGTTCAAGTTTATTAGGTATTTATATACCACCTATTAAGGTTTATCTAAGCAGTTTCACAATCAGGTACTCAAGCATTTTCCCTATCTGTCCTGTGGGCTCACAATCTATCTAACGTACAGGCAAGTGTGCACTGTTTCATTCACATTTTTGGGGGGTAGGAGAGGGTCAGTGACCACGGGTGGAGTAAAGGGGCTATCTTTGGCTCTCTGATTTTCCTTCTGTGAAAGGATGTGTTTATAAACGCTTCTTTAGTAAGATCTTAGCATATCAGGCAGCATTATGGGATAAACAAATTAGTATGTATCTAGCTCTACTTCTTATTCGGCATTTAGAAAATTTATGAAGACTGATCTGTTTGGTAAATATTTTAATTAATTAAATTGTGTTTATACCGTGTATACTTATATTTTAATTTTTGTTAACCGCACAGAGCCGCGAGGAACCGGGGGAATATAAGAAATTTTGTTGCGTTATGTCTTCATTCCTCCAGTGGTCACCTGATCGGTTTGGCCATCATTTTGGTACTTATTTGTTATTGAAGCAGGTCTCGCCTCAAGTGTCCAAGTTTTGCCCTGGATGTTTTCTGCAGTGTTCCATTATTGCAGAAAAATGTCCAAATCATCATAAGTATGCCATAATCCCGCCCAAAACATGCCCCCAATACACCCCTTTGAGATTGATGCACTGCAGACAAACAGCATAGAAAACCATCTAAATAATGTATTTTGAGAATGGCAATTTGAACATTTTAGAAAACAAAACGTCTAAATGCTACTTTATGCCATTTTTTTGGATTTTTCTCTTTGAAAATGAATCCCACAGTACTGCCAATATATACTAATAATTTTATTATTTATCTGATTTTATAATTAATTTAAGCATATGATCAATTATTGTATCCTTTAGTACATATGTAGTTTTTTAATATGTCATCAGTACTAATATCGCCCCTGTGGCAGCCCTACTGGGCAAAGGAAGGTTATGTTGGGCATCTTTTGCCCATCTGTTACTTAGGACCCTAATTGGCAACTAAACCACCACATATGTGTGCAAGATGCGCAGAGCTGCACACACTCAGTTATAGAATTGCTCTGTAAGGCTTTAAGGGCCCCTTTTATGAAGCCACGTTAGGCTTTTTTTTATCGCCTATTAACTCCAATGCTCATAGAATTTCTATGAGCTCCGTGGTGAGTGATAAAAAAGCCTAATGCGGCTTCATAAAAGGGGGAGTAAATATTAAAGAGCTGTGATAATATGGACAATTTATTGTAAAAACTTTCATTAGTGAATATTACATATACAGTATATTCAAACAAGTAGCATATCCTATACATTTTAGATTCAATTACTGAATTTATATTTCATATTCCAGAGTGTAAATACTACTTATCCATTGCTCATCAACATAGTCAGTTTCAAACTAGCATCTCTGAAAATGTCTCTTGGAAGTCAAGGTGGCAAGTGGTGTCTTGAGGAAAGCAAAAATGTAAATGAAGGCAGAGGATTCTAAATTTCAAAGAGCAGAGGGGAAAGCTAGAAATCAAGTAAGGCGTATGGTATTGCAAAATATCGGAAACAGGACATGCTGATTGAGCCTTATGGTTCATGTCTGCTTTCATTCTGTCTGCTTCAATCTGCTCTGTTTTACACCCATACAATAGCAGACAAAACTTTAGAAGGAAAAAGTGACATTGAATAGGAAATCAGCTGCTGCCAAGATTACAGGAAGAATACAATCTAAATAAAGTTGACTGACCTTAACAGATTGACTTTGCCTATAAACTCACTGGCATGTGGGAGGGAGAAGAAAACATAGACCAAGGTGAGGATTTTCCTGGTTCTAACTAGTCATGTGTCATTTGATGAATTTTGCAAAGGGTATCACCTATTGCAGTGAAGTCAAAGACAGATTTCCTTTATTTCAGGTCAATACATTCAGCCCAATTTTCAGCCAATGGTGGTCTTTGATTGAACTGCCCACCACTGGTGCTGAACCCCGATATTCAATGTCAGGCCATTTCCGGTGACCAGCATTGAATATCTGATTTCATTTTTGGCCACCAGCCAATAGCTAGTTAAGCTGATATTCAGTGCTAACTGGCCATTGGCTACTGCATAAAGATAGGACAGCTATTTATGTTGTCCTGTTTATGTACCTACCAGGCCAGGTTATCATGGAATATCGATTCCCGGAATGCCCCCAAGATAGCCACCTCCAGATTATGTGCTAACTGTGAATATTCAATGGGTATAAGTGGTTATCTCCCACTGAATATTCACAGATAGCCATTTATGTGCAATTTAATTGGGACAACAGAGTGATTTGTGGCTTGTCCAGATTTACAAGGAGCAGGCTGGGATTGAACCCACAACCTCAACCATAGCTTTCCTTCTCCAGTGCCCTATCTCCTCTGTCACGACTTCTTTCCCTCTGAGGCTCCCACCTTCCAAACAGGAAGTTGCATCTGGAATGCTGTGGGGCCTAGTTAAGGGGACCTAGTCCGCTGTGGATACAGGACCTAACACGAGCCGTGTTTCAACAAAAAGTCTTCTTCAGGGGGTCCTATAAAGGCGAATACATGGGAAACAATTGTGTGGTGAGCCGGAAGTGAGACACTGCTTGCATTTGCAATAGAAAGGCAACATAGCACCTTAAAGGGCACTGTTGTGAACTTCACAAAAAAGGTGCCAAATAAACATCTTACCACAACCCCCTTATATGTCATGGTGAGCCCCCCAAAAACCTACTAGTCCGACCTGTCTACCACCCCAATAGCCCTTATGGCTGCAGGTGCCACCTATATGGCAGTACAACAGTTTTGGGGGGGTTTAGTGGGTGCATATGTTTCCCCATGAATGCAGTGGTTAGAGTGGCTTATGAGCCTGGGTCCTCCTCTCTATGGTTCACTAGTCCACCCCCAGACTACTTAAACCACTTCTGTGCAGCTCTACTAAGCTTTCCTATGTCAGTTGCTGATGTTCTGGAGGCAGGTGTGTACATTTTTATTCCAATTTTTATGGTAGTGTGTGGGGGGGGAGTGTGGGGGGGTCTGTACTTTATGTCTGCAGTGGTTATCTGGCCACTTTGGATAACTTCTCAGCATTTAGACCTGGTTTTAGATTGCCTAAGTCACTACATATAAGTTCTGTCTAGGCAGTCTCATTGCTGCAGTACGACTAAGTCTAGGTCAGACCACGTCCCGCCCTCACCACTCCTCCTAAAACGCCCTTTTCAGCTCTGGACGTACAGCAGCACTGAAAAGGTCTAAGCTGTTTAAAAATACTTCTAAAACCTGTCTTTTTGATTGTCCAAGTGCCGATTTAGGCAGGATTTTCGAAGTATTTGTGTTTTGATTATGAGTCCCTTAGGCACCAAGCCATAGAATAGCTACAGTACTAAGTATATCAAATTAGTGCCTAACCTTTGGTGCACTATATAGAATGAAGGGATAAATGTAAATCCACACTAAAAATGAAAAGCAAAAAAAATTGTGTATATCTAAACTTCACTTTCTGCATGCTGCACTGCTTTCAGCTGTGTATAGCTGAAATTATCAGAAGCAATTAAGGAAAGATTTATAAACTATAACGAGTTTTACCTCCTGCAAAGTTGTCATTTCTTTAATAAGACATTAACTATTTTATGCAGCCCTCCAAGTACTTACAAATCCAAAATGTGGCCCTGCAAAGGGTTTGAGTTCGAGACTGCTGGCTTGGAGGGAAGACAGGAAAAGAAAAAGAAAACATTCAAACCCAAAACACAGTTTCTTCTGCTTAGTTTTAGAGTCCTTTCCTTTAGGAATGTGGGCTGTTTGCCCAAGCCTGACTGCTTCCCCGTCTCTTTATCACTCAGCTCTTTTAAGAACCCACAGCACTGTAGGCTGCACAGTGTAACTGAGGGCAAAGGGTGAGAAAGAAACCCTGATAATTTCCCGCCCTCCCCAAACTAAATTGCCTCAGTTTGCTCTACCCTTTTGTTCCCCCTCCTTGAGGTTCCTGAGCATGTTGCAACAAACTGTTCATCATGAAAGAAAAATACACAGCTGTTTCCCCACATTGCAGCTTCAGGCTTTAACTTCATTTCCCCTTTCAAACCTGTGTTCCCAAAGAATGTCCATGGGTACTTCGCCACCCTTACTGGCAGATCTTGCTATTTCATCTCTGAGAAGGCAGGGGCAGTCTCTTCCAAAGCTGGCTCTGTGGAAGCCTCCTCAGCTTCAGGCATTTCCACATCAGTGGGCTGTGCTGCTCTCCCTGTCCTCCCCCTAGAAACTTCTTCTCAAGCTTTTATGTTCCACCCTCTCATGTGACTACTGCTTTGCTGGAAAACCCTCTCTCTTTTAGGGTGTGAGTGTTGTGGGCGTGCCCTCTACCTGCTTTGTTCTTTTGACCCTAGTGTGCTCCCTCTTCCTTTTCCCTGAGGAACCTGGGGTTTCCTGGTATTACTCTCCCCCTCCTCCCTTCTACAAACTCTGGGAACATTCAGGTTCTTTTAGCTATGAATATAGGTCCGACCTAGGCTGTGCTTTAGTTAGGGCAGTTTGGTTCTCAGGCTTCCTTGCACTGTGACAATAGATATAAAATATATCAGATTTCCATAATGATTTATTTGTTTTATTTTGAAATCATACAAAACAAAATGGCCTGCTTAGTTGCATTTTTCTGTCATTTCAAAATGAATGCACATTTGTAATGGCTTCTCATGCAAGCTCAGAATATCTTTTTCAGGCTTTTGCACATGCCTGACTTTTATCCATTTGTTTGAGCTGTTTGTCTAAGCAGGTCATCTTTTTGTAAAGCTAGAGCCAACAAAAGCAATTGGCTTAGCAATCTAGCTGGGGAACAATGGAAAATCTAGTCTCCAGCTAACAGAGCTAATGGAAAAGATGTCAGACAAATCTCATTCTGTTTCTAGAACCTTCAGTCTAGTTCTATTCTATTGTTCTTTATTTATCTCCTGCTGCAGCCCTTAACCTCTATTGTATTTCAGTCTTTATATAGCCTATCCTCTATTCATCTGGCTCCTGGTCAAGTCCCCTAAACTTAGCATATGATACCATCTACATATAAGCTGGTCTACTTGGTGGGTGGAATAAATAACAAAAATTATACATATTGTCAGCCTTTAACAGGATCCTAAGGCATGTACCTTTTACAGTAAATCAATAGATCATAATCATTATATTTTCCTACTACTCCTGAGTATCCAGTGGCTCAAAAAAGTGCAGCTTTAGCGCATGGACATTAATGTCAAAACTTTTTCAAAAATCAGTCATTTTATTGCAGTGCTAAAAATGGCCTTACCATATGGGAAAGACCCGCATAAGGGCAAGCTAAGGCCACTTTTTAGCATTGCTTTGTAAAAGGGCCTCTTTATTTCCTAAACCAAAATACTGTATACTAAAGCCTGTTTACAGAACAAGTAGGCTGTCTTGCACATAGAATTGCTTATAAAGTCATTGACAAATCCTCCCAGGGTTTATTTCTTACCCAACCCCAAACACGGGATGCAGCAGGTTAAAGACTGCTTTACTCTAACTCAGGTCTATCCCTCGCCTGGCCACACAGCTTCTAGGAAAAAGACTTCTTACCTTGGCAGTCTTTTATTCCAAGCTTGGACATTCATATAAGGACATAAGCAGTGCCTATGATAGAGGCATATATGGAAAGGCAGTTTTCTTTTTTCCTGGGCCTCATCTGCCAACACTGCTTGAACCCATCCTGGAAACCTCCTAGAAGATCCTTCTTCCCTTTACCGTGCCACCCAGTTCTGTTCCCCTATAGGGATATTAACTATGGGGCTCATAATCAAAAGAGAAAAACGTCCAAAAACCGGCCTAAGTCGGCACTTGGATGAACATTGTCAAAATACGTCCAAGTGCCGATAATGAAAACGGGATTTGGACGTATTTCTAAATGACCTAGGCCTTCATAGTGCCGCTGAATGACCAAATCTAAATGGGGCGTTTCAGGAGGAGTGTCGAGGGCGGGAGTTGGGCGGGATGTGGGCCGGCTTAGACTTAGTCGTACAGCATGTATAACCGAAAGTTATACAGCCCAGCATAGACGAAACTTGGACATTGTAACTTAGACCATTTAAAACATGGTCTAAGTCACAAAAACTCACCTAAAGTCACCAGATAAGCACTGCAAACACATAATACAGACGCCCACACACTACCCCAGTGATCACCGATCCCCCCGATCCCATAAAAATCATAATTAAAATTCAGCCTCCAGATCATCATCACCTGGCAGCCTGGCATAGGAAAGCCTAGTCGTCCAGCACAGAGGCGGCTTAATCTTGGGGGTGGGTTAGGGACCCATGGAGAGGAGGACCCATGCCCATAAGCCCCTGTAATCACTGCATTGATACTTAAACATGTGCAGTCCCTTATACACCCCCCAAACCCTTTTGTACTGCCATATAAGTGGCTCCTGCAGCCATAAGGGCTATTGGGGTGGTAGATAAGTGGGTCTAGGGGATTCTGGAGGTGGTTTGGGGGGCTCACCATGACTATAAGGGAGCTGTAGTGAGATGATGACATGGCACCCTTTTTGTGAAGTTCACAGCAGTGCCCTGTAAGGTACCCCACTATTTAGGTGCCATGTCTGGGTGTTCAGTCCATCACTTTGCAGACCCCTCCCACGTCCAACAGGGCTTGTTCTAGGCGTTTTTGACTTGGACGAAAAGTTGGATGAAAATGTGGTATAAAGATGGACGATTTAGCGACTTGGATCATCAGATTGGCAGGACGTATAGTTAGACAATTTTTGAAACAAAAAAAATTTTGGACATATTTTTCGAAAATGTGTCCTAGGCTGTTTTTTTTACTTTGGATGACTTGCAACTTAGATGAAAACGGACTTAGACGTTCCTTTCGATTATGCCCTTCTATGTCTCAATCTGGGCCCTGCCTCAGCAGACTAGCTGTGCCTGCTTGAACTATTTCCTTTTCACTAGCTTCTTAAGGTGATCCTGTAGGTTGTGAGGGAGTGTTAACATGGGAGACTAGCAACTTCCTAAACACTCCCTCATACACTTTTTATATGCTTTCTGCCTCTGTCATCTCTTAAGCGCTAATTTATTTAGCTTTCTTGTTGGAGAAGTTGTCCCATTCCCTTTATCATTTTCATTGCTCTGTTTTGTACTTTTTCTCTTCTGCTCTATATTTTTGAAGATGGGACAACCAGAATAGCACAAATACTCAACCACCAGAGCTTGTTGGGCTCAATAGATCACTGATTTGTTACAGCTTTTGTGGTACTTATATCCTTTTGTTCTTATGTTCTGAAGTAGATAATTGCACCATCTACCTCAGATTTAAAATCAAGTCACAAGAAAAGGGCCAAATGTTTATTTAATCCAACTTCTGAACTCTCCTAATCAATAGACCTGAAGAAATTCATGAAGCTATATCCTGTTAATAATAATAATAATAATTTTCAGCAATAACAACCATTCTGTGATTGGTTCAAGGAAAAGTTCAAAGGAAAGAAGGCAATATATAGTCTAAGATTATCAACAGAAGAATGCAAATACAGGGATCCTTTATTTTAAACTGAGCTAAGAAATAGACTTAGTGTACTCTTATAAGGGCCTTTCCTGCACTCTAACCCATTTCTAATGCAGCCATCAAAAAGGATTTTGCTATTTTTTTCATTAATGGCTGTGCATTAATGTTAACATCGGTATGTGGTCATTTAAAATAATTACTATGGGAGCACTTACCAACTCCTATTTAGCTGGAGTTAAGGGCTCCTGCATTATAGATGTGCTAACCATTTAGTATGGTGGTAATGCGCAAGTGCTAGCTGCTTAACACATCCATGCCCATTCTCTGCCGTTAACATGCCTACTCTCAAAAAACCACAAAAAAATAATTATTGTGCTCATAGTACATGAAAATGACAAAATTAACATGAAACACTTTAGCATGTCCCCAGTGGCGTAGTAAGGTAGGTTGACATAGAAACATAGAAATATGATGGTAAATATAGTCTAAATAGCTCATCCAGTCTGCCTATTCACAGCATCCACTATCCCCATCTCTTCCAAAGAGATCCCATATGCCTGTTCATGCCTTCTTGAACTCAGACATGGTCCTTGTCTCCACCACCTCTACTGGGAGACTATTCCACACATCTACCACTCTTTCTGTAAAGAACATATGAATTGCCATACTGGGACAGACCAAAGATCCTTCAAGCCCAGTATCCTGTTTCCAACAATGGCCAACCCAGGTCCCAAGTACCTAGCTAGATCCCAAGTAGTAAAACAGATTTTATGCTGCTTATCCTAGGAATAAGCAATGGATTTTCCCAAGCCATCTCAATAATGGCCTATGGACTTCTCTTTTAGGAAATTAGCCAAGCCTTTTTTAAACCCCTCTAAGCTAACTGATTTTACCACTTTTCTGGCAGCGAATTCCAGAGTTTAATTACACGTTTTAAATCTACTACTTAGTAGCTTCATCGCATGCCCCCTAGTCCTAGTATTTTTGGAATGAGTGAATAAGTGATTCACATCTACCCTTTCCACTCCACTCAATATTTTACAGACCTCTACCATATCACCCCTGAGCCGTCTTCTCCACGTTGAAGAGCCCTAGCCACTTTAGCCTTTCCACATAGGGAAGTTGTCCCAAACCTTTTATCATTTTCGTCACCCTTCTCTGTACCTTTTCTAATTTCACTATATCTTTTTTTGAGATACAGCGACCAGAACTGCACACAGTATTAAAGTTGCGATACAAGGGCATTATAACATTTTCATCTTTGTTTTCCATTCCTTTCCTGATAATTCCTAACATTCTATTTGCTTTCTTAGCCCCCACTGTTACTTAGATTACTCCTGAAACTATCACCTCTTAACTTCACCCTATGCCCTCTCATACTGGAGCTTCCTTTCAAATAAAAGAGACTCACCATATGCACATTTATGCCACATAGGTATTTAAACATCTTTAGCATATCTCCCCCTCTCACCTTACCTCCAAAGTATTGTGACCAGCCAGGTATTCTCCCTGCTAAGGTCCCTGTTAGTTCAGGGAAAAAAATAAAAATGAAATCCCGAGGTGGAATCAGGAAGGGGCATATGGTTCCTGAGAGTGATAATTCATCCTGTGACCACCAGAGGGAGCCTGAATTGTGCGAGGAAGAATTAGGTGATCTATCCCCGAGTTACCACCGGGGGAGCCCAAGAGGTCCCAGTAACTCTGCTGACTCAACTAGAGTAGGGCGTTGCCCCAAAGTATTTAAACCTGCAGTTGAGAACAGACAGGGAAGCCAGCTAGGGAGGAGGTTTAAGCCTTTTCTCCCTAGGGAGTCCCCTGGGCCAAGCAGGAGCAGCAAACCCATTCCAATGGAGCTGTTAGAAGCTGGACAAGCTAAGGAGCTGCTGTTTCCAGAGGAAGAACAACCCATGGAGTGTGAGGAAAGTCTTACAGAGTGTGCTCCTGATTTTCCTGAAGCCATGCAGGTGGACTAGGCCTCCACCTACAAACAGTGAGTTGGATTTTACACTTGACTGTTTGGGGACTATTTTTGTTTTGCAAGCTAGGAGTGTGATTTATTGGGAGAGGTTTTGCTAACACCCTGGGAGGGACTTTTGAAAGCCTGTCTAGAGGCCTTATTTTGCAAAACCTGACACTCTCCTATCCTGGCAGTGAGCTGAACTGGCCAGAGGCTTTAATGAACTTTGGACACTAGTGCTACTGAATAAGTGCCATGAACTGTATTTGTGTTTTCGAAACTGCCTGCTTGGGAGCAGTCAGTACTAGCTGAACTCTCAGACACAGCTGAGACTAAGTTAATGCTGAGAGCAAGCCAAGAACTTTATTTTGTGCTGTTTTATTTGCTTGCCTATTTTGGTATTTTTGTTTTGCTGCCGTTTGGGAGCATTCTGACAATTTTGGGCAGCTGTATTGAAGAACTAATTACCTTCATGAAGGAGTGAATAAAATGGAATTATTCTCCTATGAACTACAATTGTTGTAGCTGTGATTTTTGGTTCCTGTTTAAAGTTCAGTCCTGCAGGGTGACTCCATTTCGGGTCACACGCTGGTGTGCTATTATGTGGTAACCACTGGGAGTGCTGTTGAGCCCTGGTCTGGCATTACGCTCTTCCCATCTTTCAGCCTTTATGCTTCCTCTCCTCCAAACTTCATTCCCACCCCCAACTTTTTCTTCCTCTCTCCCTGTCCTTTCTTTCTCCCTGCCTCCCTTTCTTTTTTTCTCTCTTCATGCCCCCTTTCTTTTTCTCTGTTTCCCTTCTTTCCTTCTGTCTCCCTGCCTGCCGCCTTTCTTTCTTTCTCCCTGCCCTCCCCCAAGCCATTGCCGCCACCGTCATCGGGGAACAGCCCCCCAAGTCACCGCCATCGGGTAACATGCCCCAAAGCTGCTGCTGCCCCAAGCTCTCCTTCCCTGCATCGGGCTGACCAGTATTCCTCTCCCCGACGTCAATTCTGCCGTCGAAGAGGAAGTTCCGGCCAGCTAGGCAGCGATTGGCTGGCCCGAACTTCCTCTCCGATGGCAGAATTGACGTCGGGGAGAGGCAGGCTGATCGGCCCGGTAGAATTTTCTGGACCTGGCCGACTGTGCACCTCCCCTAAGGCTGCACCCGGGGCGGACCGCCCCCCCCACCCCCCTTGGTACGCCACTGTCAAAGACCACTTTTTCAGTGATCTTTGAAACTATGCAAAAATTTGAACTAGGACAAAAATGTTGTAGTAAATATTTATTAGTAGATGAATTTTTAGGAACTGGAGCAGTGCTAGTAACCTTCCAAGCTGAGAGAAGTATACCATTTTTAAGACTAAGATTAATAAAGAAAGTAGTCTGTGCCTTTGTATCTTCAACCAACTCGATGGAAGAGGGTCCAGCAAAGGAGTGGTAAGGTGAAGTTTTGTAATGAGATTGCTAAGTTGAGTTAGAAATAGAATTGTAAAGGAAGACTATGGGCTCCTTTTACTAAACTGCGCTAGACGCTAACACCAGCATTGAGCTGGCGTTAGTTCTTGGCACATAGCGAGCCCTTTGTAACCATACCAAAGAGATTTTTGAATTGGACTAAAAGTTTCTATAGAAATGTTGTTGATAGAGACAAGAGTGATCTCAACCCTTTTATCTTTCAGAAATAAGTCTATTTCTTTGACATATGTTAGAATATAGAGGATCTTTGAAGGCTGTTATGTAGAAAAGAGTCTAATTGCTTTCTTGGCATCTGTTTCTGACATTTTGAATTTCTTGCAGAATTAATTGGATTAACATTTGCTTCCTTGAAGGGACAAGTAGCACCATTAGCTTGTTTCAAAGGTCTAGGGCAAGGTAGGAGACTATCCTCCCATGAGGATGTGGCACATTTTGTGAGTAGAAAAATTCATTAATCCTCGTAGTCATCAAGTTTCTCTCCTTGGGATTTGAATCTAGTCTTGTCTGCCCTCATTCTAGCACGCTTTAAACCTCTAAGGGGAGTTTCCTTGAAGGATCTTACTCTTAAAACTGTTCGTCTCATTGCCATTTATTCTGCTTGATGCATTTCAGATTTGCAAGTCTTATCCTGTAGAGAACCTTTCTTGTTTTTTTTTTTCCCCCAATAAGAAAGTAGTGATTCAACTGGTGCCATCCTTTCTTTATTTAAACCAGTCCATCTCTCTGCCTGTTTTTAAGGAAGAGAAAAATAAACAAGAGTTTGCAGTTTTGTATAAGATAGATGTGGGCTAAGTGTTGAAGGAGTACCTTGAGAGGATGGACGAGTGAAAGAAAACATAGATTGTTTTGTTTGGATGAGCCAAGAACCAGCTTCTAAAGCCACTGTAGCTCAATGGATTAAGTAAATGATTCCATCAGCTTATGTTCTCCATGAACATCAGGGTACCTTCAGTTTTATAAGCTCACTTTACTAGAAGTCAGTCCACTTCTTGGGTTGAACACTCTTTAATTCCAGTTCAATAAATTTTTAAAGAAACAATTAGGGCTTTCATGCATTCCTTGAACTATCATTATTGACTGTATTCACAGGCTTGAGATGATGCAGTCCTTGGGGCAAGATTTTGAAGACAGGAATTGCAAGGTTCCACTCTATATAATTTACTGCTTTGATATGTCTCAAGAATCTGGACGGTATTGATAGGGTGATAGGAAGGTTAAATTAGGTCATACATGCTAATTTTATTTTTTTATTTTTGAGTCCTTCCAAACCATTCCAGAAACATCTGTAGTTAATGTTCAGTGAAAAAAACTGGAAACTCACTGGACTAACCCCACCTTTTACAAAACTGTGCAAGAAAAAAAAAAAGACTGTATGGCCTAATCCAGTGGTCTCAAACTCAAACCCTTTGCAGGGCCACATTTTAGATTTGTAGGTACTTGGAGGGCCTCTGAAAAAATAGTTCATGTGTTATTAAAGAATTGACAATTTTGCATGAGGTAAGACTGTTTATAGTTTATAAATCTTTCCTTTTGGCTAAGTCTTAATAATAATATTGTTATTTATAGCTAAAGAGACATATGATCAAGAAACTGTTTTATTTTACTTTTGTGATTATAATAGACATACTGAGGGCCTCAAAATAGTACCTGGCGGGTCGCATGTGGCCCCCGGGCCACGTGTTTGAGACCACTGGCCTAATCCGTCTGACCATGGGAAAAAAGTACATACAGTTACAGAAAGAAATATGTGTATAATGGAAAGATAATGTACAAGTGTGAAGACTGTTATAAAATTGTTTCATTATCAGTCATTATGTCTAATGTGAGTAGGTTACACAGTAGAGAGGAACATCTATCTCACCCAAATGTAAATACCAAACCTCATCAGGCTAACCAGGGGAAAATATGATCTACTATACATAAAACCTGCCTTGACATAAAATATTCTCAGTCATTTGAGTCATCTTCATCAATACAAGAACTAAAATAAGTGTAAGAGAGAATTTTCTGCTTACAAAGTACTTAATCAAATGCATTGTTAATAATTCTTCTCATGCCTTCTTCCTTTGGAAGGAGTGAGATTAAGCTGCAACTTACTGAGCATTTGACTTGAAAGTTCATTTATGATGACAAAGGAAAATTTGCCTTGTTGCCCTCATATTGGGCTTCAAATGCATGCTGGACATTTACAGTGTCTTCTAGGCCTTTGTTTTGAAATAAAACATAATGAGGGAATATTTAAAGTGGCTGATGCTAAAAGAGTAAGACCCCATCAGTGGATTTTTAGTGGCATTGTATAGATACGCTCTAATTCTATAATCTTAGTACCTAAATGTAAGCACCATTTGCACACTATGATATAGAACAGGGATCTCAAAGTCCCTCCTTGAGGGCCGCATTACCCTCTACCCATTGAGCGTAGTATTACCACTCCATGCTCCAATCATAGGCCAGAAAAACCTAGAACTTGTAGAATCTCTTTATTTATTTTGCTTTTTAATTTATTTATTTTTTTTTTATATTTTTAATTAAAAAAAAAAAATTAAAAAGCAAAATAAATAAAGAGATTCTACAAGTTCCAGGTTTTTCTGGCCTATGATTGGAGCATGGAGTGGTAATACTATGCTGACAGTCTAGTCCAT
The DNA here is from genome assembly GCF_902459505.1 of Geotrypetes seraphini. Lineage (NCBI taxonomy): Eukaryota > Metazoa > Chordata > Amphibia > Gymnophiona > Dermophiidae > Geotrypetes > Geotrypetes seraphini. Next base: position 399,395,060 of record NC_047085.1, on the reverse strand, counting down.
GATAGGACTTTGCGTAGGCTCCAATTCTGAGGCCTTTTCCTGGATTAATAAATAATTTTTGCTTGTATTTCTCGCATTTAGTGGGATATAGCCTCTTGTATGAGTAATTGTTATTCAGACCACTTGGGTTGTTTGTATTTAGGTTAGCCCCCTTTTACTAAACCAGAATAGCGGTTTTTAGCGCAGGGAGCCTATGAGCGTCGAGAGCAGCCCTGGGCATTCAGCGCAGCTCCCTGCGCTAAAAACTGCTATTGTGCTTTAGTAAAAAGGGAGGGGGATATTTGTCTATTTTTGTATGGTTGTTACTGAGGTGACAGTGCATAGAGTCATCTGCCTTGACCTCTTTGAAAAAACCCCAGAATAGGAATGATAATTAACATTTTCTCAGCGTACAGTGTGCTTTGTGTTTTTAAAAAAAATGTATTATTGATAGATCATCTTGACTTGGTCATTTTAAAAGTAGCTCGCAAGCCCAAAAAGTGTGGGCACCCCTGAGCTAGAGCGTTGAAGTTGCGTGTTTCTGCCGTAAAGGTCATCTCTGACACAACCGTAAGTTGCATCAGAGACGACCTTTACGGCAGCCATATGCAACTACAACACTCCGGCTGCTGTAAGAAGGCAGTTTAGAAATCGCCGGCCACAGGGCATGGAGGTTTGTCGGACTGGGCCTGTTATACGGGCCCGAGGGGGGAGGAAAGAAAGCTCAATGAAGGTAAGGAGCAGGGAGGGAGAAAGGAAGAAAAGGTGGGGTGGAGAGGAAAACAGGGTAAAACAGAGGGGGGAGAAGGACGCTGAAAGCACATGGGGAAGACAGAGTGGGAAAAAGATGCTGAATGGAAATGGGGAACAGAGAGTGGGGAGAAGATGCTGAAGGGAAATGGGGAACAGAGAGTGGGGAGAAGATACTGCAGGAAAATGGGGAAGAGAGTGTGGGGAGAAGACGCTGAAGGGAAATGGGGAAGAGAGAGTTGGGAGAAGACGCTGGCAGGGAAGAAGACAGAGATGGCAGACTATGGAAGAAATGGAGGGAAGAAGATGGGTGCCAGACCAATTTGGAAGGAGGGAGAAAGGGAGAGGCACAGTAACAGAGCAAATGTAAGATGCAGAGAGAAGAGAGACAGTGGATGGAAGGAAGAGAGTAACAAGAAGATGAGGAAAGCAGAAACCAGAGAAGAGAAAGGTAGAACAAAAATTTTCTATTTATTTATTGCTTTAGGAGACATGTGTCACTGTTTTTGTGGTGTTGCATTGTATGCAGAGTCCAGCTTCTTGCTGGTTCAATTTAACCTTTGTCTATGTATTTCTATTTTATCCCCCCTTTTACAAAACTGTGGAGCATTTTTTAGCGCCAGCCGTGGTGGTAGCAGCTCTGATGCTCAGAATTGTATGAGCATCAGAGCTGTTACCACCATGGCTAAAATCCACACTACAGTTTTGTAAAAGGGGGAGGGGTTAGTTTGTGATGACATATTCCATACTAGGCGAAGGTATTTTCTGTGTTCTGTGTGTTCGAAAGACATGGTTTTCTGTTAGGATTGACGGTGTAGGATTGATCTGTACTAATCTGGCTTGTTTAGTTTTACAATGGGTGTATTGATGTTGTACTGCTCACTGCAGTATGTAAGATGCTGCCTTTTCCTAGGTACTCATGTGTGACATGTGGCTTATTACTAAAAATCATGTTTTTCATACAGATGGGGGGCTGGGGTGGCAAAAAATGATGGGCCCTGGGTGTCACATATACTAGGTACGCCACTGGTCTTTGACCAGCTTTTAGATTTTGTTAATAAACTTCTGATCCTACACTCTCATCAAACTGGCTTTTGTGCTCATCACAGCACAGAAACAGCAATAATTGCATTAAATAGCGAGCTCCATGCTTCATTAGATGCTGGTAAAAATAATCTTTTTTAATATCATTAGATCTTTCATTAGCTTTTGATTTGGTCAATCATTCATTGTTAATTTCCTGCTTGAAATCATTAGGTATGTCTGGAACTGTACTCTCATGATTTACCTCATTCCTTACTAACAAGCAATTTAGAATCTCAATGTCCTCAGTATACTCATCCTCATTGATGTCTTCCAATTGTGGTGTCCTGCAGGGTTCAATTCTATCTCCACTTTTATTTTATATTTCTTTTAAGTCCATTAGCAACCTCAATATCAAAGCATCTTTTTATACTGATGACATTCTTCTAACATCCCCAGTCTCTCCATTTAACATTAACTTGACTGTGCTTCAAAACTGTACTAATTCAATTGCCAAATGGTTTACAATGCATGGTATGATCCTTAATCGTACTCAGACCACGGTTTGTTGGATTACTGGGATGCTACCTGTTCCAATGTGAAAAATTAGGCTCTTTGAGGCTAATCTTTTGCCTGTAAAATCCTTTAGATACCTCAGTGTAATATTTGATTCAGCATTGACTTTTGATAGGCAGATCCCGCAGGTCCTTCAAAAAGGATTTTACTGGCTAATCTAATCTAATCTACAATTTGTGAGTCTCTCTATGCCTAAATAGGTTCAAGGCGATGTACAATTCAAGTGTTAAGCAATCAAATAAGGGAAAAAGGACATTAAACAGGAGGGAGGGGTGAAGAGTCCTCTACAGGGAAGCTTTGAGGAGAATTAGAAGTACAGTTTACTTTGGAATGAGGAAGAAATCTTTGAATTTGAACAGGCTATTGATTGTCAATGGAGTATATCATCTTGAAGAGAAGAGTCTTTAGTTTCTTTCAAAATCTGAGATAGCAGGGTTCCATTTTGATGGTTATCAGGAGGCTGTTCCAGCTTTTTGCGCTGATATAGATGATGAATGTGGTAAATGTGCACTTGTACTTTATTCCTTTAGGAGACAGAAGGATCAGAAGTTTCTTGATATTTAGGTTAAATTGGACAAAGAATTGATGAAAAGGCTTAGGAGAGGTTCAGCTGAGCTTACATGTAAGATGTGATATATTATGCATGACACTTTCAATTTAATGCATGCAGTGATTGGTAGCCAGTGGAGTCTGGTGAAATAGGGTGCTATGAAGTCAATGTTTTTCAGCTTGAAGATTAACCGCATTGCTATGTTTTGAATCAGTTGTAGTTTGCAGGCAAGGGTGATGTTTATGCCTGCATAAAGTGAGTTACAGTAATCCAGTTGAGACAGTGCTAGCATTTGTGTCAGTATTGTAAAGTGATGACTGTGGAAGAAGGGTCTGACCAGTTGGAGTTGTTTTTTTTCGTACGTTGGCGATCTGGGATTCATAGAAGAGAGTAGAGTCAAATATGACCCCAAGTATTTTGAAGGTTTTGTTGATATTGTTTATTGTTTATTCCGATTTTTGATTAAACGCTTTATCGATACTTCAAAGCATTGTACAGAGTTTAATATAACATTAATACAACATAAAACAGTTATGACATATCTATATAAAAATTTTTACAGTGTTGACGACAAATTACTTACAGGGTAATTATGTGCCCTAAGGCTCCAAAACACAATTAGGAGAGGGGGAGAAATACAATTGATATAGAAAAGTGTGAGTGACATTCAAGGAAAACACGAAAGGGACTGGGAAGTTAAATGAAATAATAAAAGCTGGTATATCTCAGAATTTAAGAAATTTAATTAAAGGCTTCTTTAAAAAGAAAGCACTTTAATTTACTTAAAAATTTTTAGGTTTTCTTCCATTTTTAAATCTAAAGGGAGATTATTCCAGATCGTTGGGGCTGTTACAGAGAAAATGGATGTGCGACGAGTGCCAATTATTTTTAAAGATGGGATATTGAGATTGTTTTGAAATACGGATCTTAAAGCTCTCGGTGGATCATGAGGAATCAAAAGTTTATCTAGTTTGTTACAGAAGGCAGGGTGATGGCTGTAGGGACTGTTTGTAGGGAATTGTGAAACCATAGTACTTTTGTTTATGGTGTGTCAGTTTGAGTTTTTTGAGCGTTGCCCATACTTGTATTTTGTCAATGCTGTTGGCAGTTCTCTGAGAAATGTCATTGGAGTTGCATTTAATGGGGATGAGAAGTATGTTGTTATAAGAATATAAGAACATAAGAATAGCCTTACTGGGTCAGATCAATGGTCCATCAAGCCCAGTAGCCCGTTTTCACGGTGGCCAATGCAGGTCACTAGTACCTGGCATAAACCTAAAGAGTAGCAATATTTCATGCTGCCGATCCAGGGCAACCAGTGACTTGCCCCATGTCTTTCTCAATAAGACTGTGGACTTTTCCTCCAGGAAGTTCTCCAAACCTTTCTTAAAACCAGCTATGCTATCCACTCTTACTACAACCTCTGGCAATGTGTTCCAGAGCTTAACTATTCTCTGAGTGAAAAAATATTTCCTCCTATTGGTTTTAAAACCATTTCATAAGAACATAAGAATTGCTGCTATCTTGGTCAGACCCTCTTACCCCACAGTCTGCTCATGTGGCGGCCCTTAGGTCAAAGACCAGTGCTCTAAATGAGTCCAGCCTCACCTACATACATTCCAGTTTAGCAGAAACTTGTTCAACTTTGGCTTGAATCCCTGGAGGGTGTTTTCCCCTATAACAGATTCTGGAAGAGCTTTCCAGTTGTCTACCACTCTCTGGGTGAAGAAAAACTTCTTTACGTTTGTACGGAATCTATCCCTTTTCAGCTTTAGAGAGTGCCCTCTCGTTCTCCCTATCTTGGAGAGGGTGAACAATCTGTCTTTATCTACTAAGTCTATTCCCTTCAGTATCTTGAATGTTTCGATCATGTCCCCTCTCAGTCTCCTCTTTTCAAGGGAGAAGAGGCCCAGTTTCTCCAATCTCTCACTGTACGGCAACTCCTCCAGCCCTTTAACCATTTTAGTCGCACTTCTCTGGACCCTTTCGAGTAGTACCGTGTCCTTCTTCATGTACGTCGACCAGTACTGGACACAGTATACCAGATGAGGGCGCACCATGGTCCGATACAGCGGCATGATAACCTTCTCCGATCAGTTCATGATCCCCTTCTTTATCATTCCTAGCATTCTGTTCGCCCTTTTTGCCGCCACCACACATTGCACGGATGGCTTCATCGACTTGTCAATCAGAACTTTCAAGTCTCTTTCCTGGGAGGTCTCTCCAAGTACCGCCCTGGACATCCTGTATTCATGCATGAGATTTTTGTTACCGACATGCATCACTTTACACTTATCCACGTTGAACCTCATTTGCCATGTCGATGCCCATTTCTCGAGCTTTATTATGTTGCGTTGCAGATCTTCGCAATCCCCCTGTGTCTTCACTACTCTGAATAACTTCGTATCGTCTGCAAATTTAATCACCTCACTCGTCGTACCAGTGTCCAAATCATTTATAAAGATGAGATGTTGAAGAGCATGGGTTCAAGCACCGAGTCCTGTGGCACCCCACTGGTGACGCTCTTCCAGTCTGAGTATTGTCCATTTACCCCTACTCTCTCTTTCCTATGCTCTAGCCAGTTTTTAATCCATGTGATTATTTTACCCTCGATTTCTTGGCTCACAATTTTCCGAAGTAGTCGTTCATGTGGAACCTTGTCAAACGCCTTCTGAAAATCCAGATATACAATGTAACTTCATCAAGTGTCCCCTAGTGTTTGTAATTTTGGATGGAGTGAAAAATCGATCCACTTGTATCCATTCTACAGTACTCAGGATTTTGTAGACTTCAATCATATCTACCCTCAGCCATCTCTTTTCCAAGCTGAAAAGCCCTAACCTTAAAAAGGTCTTTCCTCATACGAGAGGAGTTCCATCCCCTTTATCATCTTGGTCACTCTTCTTTGAACCTTTTCTAGTGCCGCAATATCTTTTTGAGATAAGAAGACCAGAATTGAATGCAATACTCTAGATGAGGTCACACCATGGAACGATACAGGGGCATTATAACATTATTAGGCTTGTTAACCATCCCTTTTTAAATACAGTGGTACCTTGGTTTATGAGTATAATTCATTCCAGAAGCATGCTCGTAATCCAAAGCACTCGTATATCAAAGCAACTTTTCCCATAAGAGTTAATGTAAACTAGAACAATTCGTTCCACATCCCCAAAAACTTAATTGCCATTAGCGACGCCTCCACCGCTGCCTCTGCTACAGACCTATCCAGTTCTCTTGGGGAGGCCTCGGCTGCTGTTCGCTGCCTCTCACTGATGTTCGCTGACTTTCACTGCGGGTTATGCGGGTGGTGATGGTGCTTCCGGCTCCAGGGTGCTGGCTGTAATCAAACCGCCGCTGCCACAGAGCCCAGATAGGCACCATTGGCCCTGCCACTCCCGGATGTTGTCCCTACCCCGGATGCCACTACCCCTTCTGCTGGGACTCTCAGGTGCTGGCCCACTCCTGCCGGACTCACAACTCCCATGCTCCCCCGAGGCCACAGGTGCTGCTATCGCCTCCTACCCCCCTCCCCCCGACCGACCATGTCCTTACCCATGTGCCGCCGGTGATAGAAAGTGCCTGCTGCCGGTCTGCTGCTGAGCCTTGAGCATCTGCGCATGCTCAAGGCCTTCTAGATCTCACCCTCACTGAAATTCTCATGAGATCTCGAGTCTCATGAGAATCTCGGAGAGGGTGAGATCCAGAAGGCCTTGAGCATGCGCAGATGCTCAAGGCCCAGCAGCAGACCAGCAGCAGGCACTTTCTATCATCGGTGGTGCACGGGTAAGGACAGACCGGTCGGGGGGGGGGGGGGAGGAGGCAATCGCGAAGGGAGGAAGCAGCGCCTGTGGCCTCGGGGGTAGCAATACTGCCAGTTCCTGGGGTCGGGTCGGGTTGAGTGGCGGCTCACAAATCGAGTCAATGCTGGTTTGCGAGGTACAGTTTGCTCGAGTGTTTTGCTCGTCTTGCAAAACACTCACAAACCGTGTTACTCATAAACCGAGGTTTGACTATAATTCCTAGCACCCTGTTTGCTTTTTTGGCCACTGTCACACATTGGGCGGAAGGTTTCATCATATTGTCTAAGGAAGGGTGGTAGATGCATGGAACAGTCTCCCAGAAGAGGTGGTGGAGACAGAGACTATGTCTGAATTCAAAAGGACTTGGGATAGGCAAGTGGGATCTCTCAGAGAGAAAGAGATAATGGTTACTGTAGATGGGCAGACTAGATGGGCCATTTCGCCTTTATCTGCCATCATGATTCTATGTTTCTATGACATCCAAATCCTTTTCTTGGGCGCTAACCCCCAAGGTGGACCCTAGCAACTGGTAACTATGATTTGGGTTATTCTTCCCAATGTGCATCACTTTGCATTTGTCCACATTAAATTTCATCTGCCACTTGGACGCCCAGTCTTCCAATTTCCTAAGGTTTGCCTGTAATTTTTCACAATCCACATATGTTTTAACAACTTTGAACAGTTTAGTGTCATCTGCAAATTTAATCACCTCACTCGTCATTCCAATTTCCAGATCATTTATAAATAAGTTAAATAGTACTGGTCCCAGTACAGACCCCTGTGGCACTCCACTGTTTACTCTCCTCCATTGAAAAAAAATGACCATTTAACTCTACCCTTTGTTTTCTATCCGATAACCAATTCCTAATCCACAACTGAACTTTGCCACCTATCCCATGACTCTTAATTTTCTCAGGAACCTTTCATGAGGAACTTTATCAAAAGCTTTCTGAAAATCTAGATACACTATATCAATCAGCTCACCTTTATCCACATGTTTATTTACACCTTCAAAGAAATCAGGCAAATTGGTGAGGCAAGATCTCTCTCAGCTGAACCTTTGCTGACTTTGTCTCATTAAATCATGTTTGTCTATATGTTCCAAAATTTTACTTTTTATAATTGTTTCCATCTTTTTCCCAATCACTGAAGTCAGGCTTACCAGTTTGTAATTTCCTGGATCTCCCCTGGACAAGGGGATGGGTGAGAGGGGAGGAAAAATGCTGCACTTGGGGGGAGGAGGTGGGGAGAAAGCGCTGCCACCGGTGAATCAGGTAACACTAGTGTCAAGGATAGAGTCGGGGAGTGTCAGACATTTGTAAAGGACTTCAGGGGTCGATCTTAACTAGGGCTTATTTTTGGGGTAGGGCTTATATTAGGAGCAACTTTGAAAATTATGCTAGGGCTTATTTTCGGGATAGGTCTTATTTTCGGGGAAACACAGTACTTGGCTGCACATGAGACTTTTTGTGAATATTTTTTTTATAAAAATATGTTACATTATAACATCTTTTTTAGTCTGGAGATAATTGTTATTTCTCAGGGACTTTACCAAAGTCAACTAATACATTAATATAAGTAGTTATAGCTAATTACAAAATTATACATGCAATAGAAATAAAATAGAACAAAAAAAGTAAATAAGATGATACCTTTTTATTGAATTAAATACATTGATTGGCTTTTGAAGGCAATACCTTGTTCTTCAGATCAGGAGCAAGCCAATGATGAGATATATCAGAATATAAGTGAAACATAAAAGCATTCCAATGACAGTCAACCAGGGAATAGTAGGGCTGGGACAGGGTGAGAAATAGGGAGAGATGGATTAGTGATTAGAGGGTGACAAAACAGTATAATTTTATGGTTTATAATGTGTTGGGGAAACCCAGATCTTTGTTCATTCCTATCCAGTGGGTGTCAAAATAACACAACTACCACACCATGTTATCCAAAATTATACAAGGTTTTTCAAATAGTAAGTTAGAGTATGTTCGGGTGCTTTCCCAATATGCGTTCTTTCATTTTTAAAACACAGTAAGAGTAATGTTCCATCAGAAGGATCTTTGCCAGCAGATTCTTTTCATGCAGTGCTTGCACCTATTTTAGTACTGTGGTGTAATTTGGTTTGGGTTTGGGTTTTGTTTTGTTTTAGAATGGAGGAACTGTCTATCATTCAGAACAACTGGAGGCTCATTTATCAAGCCTTTCCTTCCATTATGTGCTTATGAAAACACAAGCCATTGATAAACCATGCCCCTTGGCCCTGCTTTGTCTGATAAATGAGTGAGTCACACTGCTGTGGTTCAAGCACAGAGGTCTGACAATCAAAGAGAAACTGGAGTGTCAGTGACTGGATGACAGCCACAGATAAAGAAGGCATTTAAAAAAAATAGCTATTATTAGAGGCTATTGTCTCTTATGACATGAATACTTGGGTAAAGAGTCACTGTGTGATATTAGCCAAGGAGGGATGCACTAAAAATGTGATGCAGTATTATTTTCAAAAGGGCAGTCTATATCTGTAGTAAGATTGTTTTGACCATGTATCTTCATTCATGTAGTCAGAAAAATTACCCATATATAGGGCCAAATATACTAATAAGTTTTTTTCCCATAGACACAAGAAACATGAATTATGAAAACTTTTTTATATATATTCTGAGTTCAGGGGGAAAGACCTTGATAAGTGCATCTGACTTTTTAGTCTCTAACTATCCTGAGATTGTTCTCAAAAGAACAGCCAGCATTAATAGAACATGGAGTGAACAGTACAATCCATGAAAGAAAAAATGGATGGCAGGGAATTTTATAACTTCCAGGGGTGTGTATTCATTCACACAACTTTGATTCATTTAGGTCCCGATTCTATATAGGTTGGCATAAAAAATTGGCGCTGACTAGTTTGGTACTAAGCACAATTCCATAAAAGTTAGATACACCAAGCGGCATTAGGCATCGCTAGGCATCCTAACTGTAGGCAAACCGTATTTATGCCAGGATTTTCTTGGCCTAAATGCATTCACCTAAGTTAGGTGCACAACGGCCCTAATTCAAAAACAGGCACCAAACTTGAAAATGCCCATGATCTGTCCCCCTAACCATGCCCAGTTTCAGGTATGCGTTTTGGACAAGATGCCTACTTTTTTATAGAATCGCGTTTTTCGAGTTTGGCACCTAACTTTCAATTGTGTCTAATTAACCACAATTATTACATTACATTACATTAGAGATTTCTATTCCGCCAATGCCTTGCAGTTCAAGGCGGATTACAAAAGAATTACAAAAAGGTAATACATGAAGAAGATATCTGGTAATTTCTAGAGGAGATGAAGAGTAGATGAGGTTGCTTTGGGAAATTGGGAAGATATTGGGGAGTGGTATTGGGAATTGGTAAGGAGCTAGCGGTATTAAATCGTTTGTAGGAATTTCTTTTTTTTTTTTTTTAATTCTTTATTCATTTTTATAACTTACATCAAGTGCATCAAAAAGTAACATCATATTAACTTAAATACATCGTTTGAAATTCTACAATGCTTCATATTAAATAGAAGTTATCCCTTTCCCTCCCAACCCTTCAATATCGCATATCACATATACCATATAATAAAGTCTTTTCTTTCATTCAAATCAAACAATGAAAATTCAAAAAATTAACCCCTCCCCATTATTTCATTTGTACTAATCAGGGAAATGATATTATTCATTGCAATAGTTTGTTAATGGCCCCCACACATCTTTAAATTTATTAAAATTCCCTTTCTGGATAGCTAATGTTCTTTCCATTTTATAAATATGACACACTGAATTCCACCAAAAACTGTAGTTTAATCTATTTCAATTTTTCCAATTACATGTTATTTGTTGTTTGGCAACTCCTGTTAAAATAAGTAAGAGTTTATTATTTTTGGAAGATATTTGGCTCATAGCCCTCATAGACATGCCAAATAATACTGTATCATATGATAATGCCACATGATTTTCTAACAAATTATTAATTTGGCCCCAAATTGATTTTCAGAAATCCATAATAAATGGACAATAGAACAATAAATGATCTAAAGTCCCTGATTCAAGATGATTTTCCTGCCTGAATTTCTTGAAGAATAGAGTCTTTTATTTCTTTTCTGAATGTTTTGTACTCTGGGGTCATAATTAGTAGATTGAAGATTTGGTTGTTGAGTTTTGCTGCTTGTGTGGCTAGGAGGCCATCATATAGTTTTTTTCCATCTGACTTCTTTGATTGGAGGGTACGTGAATGGAGTATGGGTTTTCCTATGTCTGGTAGATGTAGTTTGGATGAGACGGTTGTTTAGGTAGGTTGGGCTGTCGCCGTGTATGGTTTTAAAAACTAGACAGTAGAATTTGAATAGTATTCTTGCCGGAATTGGAAGCCACTGTGAGTTGAGGTAAGCCTCTGTGATGTGGTCATGTTTCCTCAATGAATAGATAAGTCTCAGTGCTGTGTTTTGGATTGCTTGTAATTGTTTTATCATTGTTGCTGGACAGGGGAGGTAGAGAATGTTGCAATAATCTAGAAGACCTAGGACTAGGGATTGTACTAAGAGCCAGAACTGTGTTCTATTGAAGAATTTTCGAACTTGTCTTAAATTTCTCATAACTGCGAATGATCTGAATTATGAGGTATTAAGTGTGAATTAATAATAATAATAATCATCATAATGATAACTTTATTTTTTTATACCGCAATACCACAAGCAGGTCAGAGCAGTTTACAGAGGAATAGACTGTATACAGACAGTGATATATGTAATGTAATTTATTTCTTATATACCGCTACATCCGTTAGGTTCTAAGCGGTTTACAGAAAATATACATTAAGATTAGAAATAAGAAAGGTACTTGAAAAATTCCCTTACTGTCCCGAAGGCTCACAATCTAACTAAAGTACCTGGAGGGTAATAGAGAAGTGAAAAGTAGAGTTAGAGGAAAAATAAAAATAAAATAAACATTTTAACAAGACAGCATTGATCTAAATACTTTGGAAGGTAGAAGAGAGGAGAGAAAGGAATAGAAGCAGAAGGGGGAGCCGTTGAACAGTAGAATTCTGGAGAAATTTAAATGATAGAAATAGAACAAAACAAAGACAAAAGGCAAAACAATAGATAAGATTAAAGATAAATCATAAGCTGGAAAGAAAAATAAAATAAAACTTTGTCTTCAATCCACGGTTTCAGCGTCAGTGATGAAGTGGAGCAAGTAAGTTTAGGAGGAGCGATTGACGTTTCCAGAAAGGGCTTCTTCAGGGAAGAGACTTGGCAGACAGTCCCAGGATGCCTATGTCTCCTCCCCTGCGATGTTCTCCCATCCATGCATTCCCTCCCAGACACACTGCCCGTGCCCCAGACGCTCCAAGGAGGCTGCCCCAGATGAGGCCCACGGTGAATGCAGGATTCTCTCCTCTGCGGGAAAGCCGCCCGTAGCCGACAGTCGATCTTCTTAGCGGATTGCATGGGGGGAAGAGTTCACACTCTTGGTAGGATCGGGTCTGTGTGCTCTCGGTGGTTGTGGCTGGTCTCGTTGCTGCTTAGGTGTAAAAGCAGTTGATTTCCCACTGTTGCTGATATTTAAAAGCAGGTAGATTGATCTCTCCAATGGACTATATATTGGCACTGATTAAGCTTATTAGCCAATTAACCAATGTAGGTGCCTAACTTTAGGCACACTTTACAGAATTAACACATGTTAACCTACAAATTAATAAGAACAACTAAATTTCTACACAATAAAGTTGTAAGGCACATTTATAAAGTTATTAAAATAATGGTGTAAAACAAACTTTTAAACCCCTGAAAATCAGTAAAGTAAAGATAAAATAAAAGTGGACCAAATTTTTGGCCTGTGCATGTCCTTAATAGTTTCTAAGGCAGTGGTTCCCAACCCTGTCCTGGAGGAACACCAGGCCAATTGGGTTTTCAGGCTAGCCCTAATGAATATGCATGAAGCAAATTTGCATGCCTATCACTTCCATCATATGCAAATCTCTCTCATGCATATTCATTAGGGCTAGCCTGAAAACCCGATTGGCCTGGTGTTCCTCCAGGACAGGGTTGGGAACCACTGTTCTAAGGGGTGACTTTGTCAGGAAAAATTTGGAAATTAGCAACTGTTTGCAGTTACAAGACAAAGGAAATAAAAATAAAAAGAGGGTCTGATGTCCTAGGCAAACATTCAACCAGATATCACCCCTCCCCCTGAGAAGAAGCTTCCATCTCAAGGTCCTATTTTCTCCTCCCCCCTATCCAAAATCTTTGCCTCCTTTCTCTACTTCCCTCTTTGTATCCAGCCTCTTTCCTTCCCTCCCTCTCCACTTATATCCAGCATCTTACTTTCCCTTCCTTGTACAGTTAACTAGAACTCAAGCAACCAGATCTCTGAAGCAACCAGCAAAAACATCAAAGAAATACTGTAATAATTTACATAAAAATGAAATCAATTTCTGGCAGAAATTTAAGTGTAAATGTGGCACGCCACACCTGAGTACGCCCACGCTTTGCCTACCACATGTCTGGTAGTTTGTCTGGAACAGTTTGCTATTTTTTAGTGTTGCTATATTAGTGCGGTGCAGAAGTTACTGAGGTATTTTTTCTCCTCTTTTGTTGCTGTTTATTTTGTTCCTGGTTGTCACAGCAGTTTTTCTCTCCTGCAGATGAGAGTAGTGGATTGTTTTGTTTATTGATTTTGGTGCCTACTCTTGCCTCGAGATATTTTTCTGTGTGGTAATTGAAATCGTCCATTATCATACTATTGCCCAATTTGCCAGCTTTCCTAATCTCTGAAAACATTTCTTCATCTGACTGCTTATTCTGTCCCAGGGGAACCATAGTATAACCCTACCTTTATATTCCTTCCCTTCACACATGGAATTTCTATCCATATGGATTCCACACTGCTATCTATGTCATGCACAATGTATATTTTATTTTGATTCAATTCCCTCTTTAACATATAGCGCAACCTCCCCACCCCCCACCAATTTGATCTACTCTATCCTTGCGATATAATTTGTACCCAGTGTCCCATTAATTGTCCTCCTTCCAACAGGTCTCTGAGATGCCTATTATATCTACCTCATCATTCAGTGCTATATATTCTAACTGTCCTATTTTATTTTTTAGGCTTCTAGCATTTGTATACAGACACTTCAAATTGTGTTTTTTCCTTGTATCTACAGGCTGCTGAGAAGATGACAGGGATAACTTGACATTTTTACTATGCTTCCCTCTTAAGCACTCTTGGCTTTCTTTCACCATTTTTGAAACCTCTCTATGGGGCATCCCTAAATATTCTGATTCAACATTATCCTTCAAGGATACTCCACACCAAACTATCTGCTCCTGGTGAATGTTGGCTTCTGCTACACAATCTTAGTTTAAAAGCTGCTCTATCTCCTTTTTAAATGTTAGCACCAGCAGCCTAGTTCCATCCCTTTCGGAATAGGCTCCCCCTTTCCCAGAAGGTAGCCCAATTCCTAACAAATCTAAATCCTTCATCCCTGTATCATTGTCTCAACCATGCATTGAGACTTCAGAGCTCTGCCTGCCTCTTGGGTCCTGCACATAGAACGTGGAACATTTCTGAGAATGCTACCCTGGAGGATCTGGATTTCAGCTTTCTACATAAGAGCCTAAATTTGGCTTTCAGATCCTTCCTCCTATATTTTCTTATGTCATTGGTACCTACATGTACCAAGACAGTTGCCTCCTGCCCAGCACTATCTAAAATCCTATCTAAGTGATGCATGAGGTCTGCCACCTTCACACCAGGAAGGCAAGTGATCAGGCAATCCTCACGCCCACCAGCCACCCTGCTAGCTATCTACTTGCCTAATTATGGAATCACTAAGTATAACAGCTGTCCTAACCCTTCCCTCCTGAGCAGAAGGCCCTGGAGCACATCTTCAGTGCAAGAGGATATTGCATCACCTTGTGGGCAGGTCCTGGCTACAGGATTATTTCCTACTTCACCTGCTCTACTTCTAGGAGACCTCACTCCACCAAGGCAGCACAGGGGCTACAAGACTGGAGATGGGATTTCTCTACAATATCCCTATAGGTCTCTTCTATGTATTTCTCTGTCTTCCTCAGCTCCTCCAAGTCTGCTACTCTAGCCTGAAGGGAACATACTCATTCTGAGAGCTAGGAGCTCTTTGCAGTGAATGAGTACGTTTCCTTGAGGCTAGAGTAGCAGACTCGGAGGAGCTGAGATGGGAAAGCAACAAGAGAAAATCAATGATCCTCAGCTGCCAGTAGGAATATAAACAAGATCACACCAGAGTTACTCCGTAAAGCTCACCCAAGGAGTACAACCTGCTCCTTGTGCTTGCCCCTTTGATGTCTACCACCACATTGTATACTGTACATCTGACTGTGAAATATCAAGTGAGGTAATTAAATTTGCAGATGACACAAAATTATTAAAAGTTGTCAAACACATGGGGACTATGAAAAATTATAGGAAGATCTTAGGAAATTTGAAGACTGGGCATCCAAGTGGAAGATGAAATTTAATGTGGCATATGCAAAGTGATATATATTGGGAAGAATAATCCAAATCATAGCTATCTTACACTAGGGTCCACCTTAGGAGTCAGGACTCAAGAAAAAGATCTGGATGTTATGATAGACACTATACTGAAATCTTCTACCCAATGTGCAGCTATGGCAAAAAAAAAAAAAGTATGTTGATAGAAATTTTTTTAAATATAAATTTGTATTAATTTTCAATTCGAGAACAGTGCATTAAATATACACATGCAATTAATGTCATAGACAGCACTTACAATTGATCAATGAATACAACAAAATATATTACCCCCCTCCCTTCCACCCTCCCTGGATGTGCAAATCAAATAGGGAATATAGGCATAATCTAACTTATGAGAGTTAACAAAATTTGTCAATGGACCCCTTGTTAATGTAATTAGTTTATTATGACACAATATTTCTGAATTCATTTTTTCATATTTATAACAAACATCACATTTCCCACCAAAAGGAAAAATTAAGTCTGTCCCAATTTTTCCAGTTCTTGGTAATCATTGGGTCATTAGGGCATAGACAGGGGGTGGGTAAGCAGAGTGGGCAGACTTGATGGGCTGTAGCCCTTTTCTGCCGTCATCTTCTATGTTTCATCTATGTTTCTATGGTGTCGATGGCCCGGACACCAGGATATCCTGAGGAGGAAACTTCAAGCAACAGCACAGATATAGGGCAAGAACAAGATGAAACTGAGGAGGAAACTTCAAGCAACCGTACAGATATAGGGCAAGAACAAGATGAAACTACAAGAGGCATTCAAAAAGATCAAATGGATACTAAAATGGATGCGAGGACCACTAAATCCAGGAAATTAGCACAAAAGGATCTTAAATGTATGTACACGAATGCCAGAAGCTTTTTCCCTTGTGGGTTCCATCACCATTTGTCTGAGCAGAGCCTCTTGAAAGGCATCTACAATCTCCCTACTTCTTTCCGATTCCGCAGACGGAACATTCCAGTCCGCATCCGGCAGGTTGAAATCTCCCAACAGCAGAACCTCCTCTTTCCTTCCAAACTTTTGGATATCCACAATCAGATCCTTATCAATTTGCTGCGATTGAGTCGGAGGTCTGTAGACTACACCCACGTAGATAGAAGTTCCATCTTCTCTTTTCAGAGCAATCCATATCGCTTCTTCCTCTCTCCAGGTCCCTTGCATTTCGGTCGCTTGGATATTGATCTTTACATAGAGAGCTACTCCTCCACCTTTATGACCATCTCTGTCCTTCCTAAAAAGATTATATCCCGGTATGTTTGCATCCCATCCATGTGATTCACTGAACCATGTCTCTGTGATAGAGACATGGTTCAGTGAATCTTTGAGAAGGTGAACAAACACATGGATAGTGGACAACCAGTGAACATAATTTACTTGGACTTCCAGAAAGCATTTGACAAGGTCCCGCACGCAAGGCTTATGAGTAAATTACTAAGTCATGAAATAGGAGGAGAAGTGCACAGATGGATCGGCAAATGGTTAGAGAACAGAAGGCAGTGAGTAAGCATAAATGGGAAATTCTCGGACTGGGAGAAGGTGACTAGCGGCGTGCCCCAGGGCTCTGTTCTTGGGCCCATCTTGTTCAATATTTTTATAAATGAACTGGAAGAGGAGACAACATGCAATATAATCAAGTTTGCAGATGATACAAAACTATGTCGGGTGGTGGGCTCTCAAAGGGACTGCGAGGATCTTCAGAAGGATCTGAACCAGCTGGAAAAGTGGGCGATAAAGTGGCAGATGAATTTTAACGCAGACAAATGCAAGGTAATGCATCTGGGAAAGAAAAATAAAGAACACGAATATAGGATATTGGGTGTGACATTAGCCAAATGCGAACAAGAAAGGGATTTGGGGGTACTGATAGACAGAACCCTAAAACCATCAGCTCAATGCGTTGCGGCGGCGAGGAAAGCAAACAGGATGTTGGGCATGATTAAGAAGGGGATCACGAGTAGATCGGAAGACGTCATAATGCCACTTTACAGAGCAATGGTCAGACCACACTTAGAATACTGTGTCCAACACTGGTCTCCATACCTTAAGAAGGATATAACTCTGCTGGAGAATGTGCAGAGGTGAGCCACGAAACTTGTCAGAGGTATGGAGAATTTGAGCTACAAAGAACGCCTCAGAAAACTGGGACTGTTCATCCTCGAAAAGAGAAGACTGCGAGGAGATTTGTTAGAGACTTTTAAAATATTAAAAGGATTTGATAAAATTGACCAGGAAACAGCATTACTGACATTTTCAGATGTGACACGGACAAGAGATCATAGCCTGAAACTGAGCGGCAGCAGGTTCAGGACAAATGTCGGGAAGCTCTGTTTCACACAATGAGTGGTGGGTGCTTGGAATGCTCTCTCAGAGGAGGTTGTGGCAGAGACTACTGTTCTTGGTTTCAAGCGCAAGTTGGATTCATACCTTCTTGCAAATCACATCGGGGGATACGGGAAATCCGGGTCTCCAATAAGGAGAACCTAACTGGGCCTCCGCGTGTGCGGATTGCCGGACTAGATGGACCTAGGTCTGATCCGGCGTTTCTTATGTTCTTATTTGCATGGCTATCCCAGGCATAATGATAAAGAGTCTGCTTTTATATCTTTCTAACGGATGTTTAGTTGTCAACAATGTACCACAGATTACCACCTCATAGGACAACGGAATCGAAGATTCCAGTGTCAAATTAATTTGTCCCCATATTGATTTCCAAAAATTGAGTATCAAGGGGCAATAGAACAACAGATGATCCAGTGTCCCTATTTCAAGATGACAGTGCCAGCATCTATTAGACTTTAAACTGTCCAACTTTTGTAAATGAACTGGGGTCCAAAAAATTCTATGTAACAAAAAGAACCAGATTTGTCTCATAGATGCTGACGCTGTAGAGTTCATCGTCCAAGTCCAAATCCGTGGCCATTGAGTAGCAGAAATCTGCTGCTTTATCTCAATGCTCCAAATGTCTCTTAAGCTTGTTTTTGAGTTTTTATTTAAATATTCAGATATTAATTTGTACCACTTGGCGGCCTGATGCCCTTGGAAATCTGTCTGGAAACATAGGCCTGGCAAGCTATACTGATTTTTTTAGAAATTATTAAGAAAAAGGATGGTAAATAAGACCAAAAATATTATAATGCCTCTGTATCCTCACCTTTAGTATTGCACATAGTTCTGGACACTGAATGAGAATCTCTACCTTTTCCTTTCTCATACATTTGACTCCTGTTATCTTATACTGTTGTATTCATTTATGTATGATCTATTTAAATGTCAATAAAAATTATTGAATTAAAAAAAAAAGATAGAATTAGAAAAGGTTCAAAGAGAAACCAAAATAATAAAGGAAATTGAATTCCTCACATATGTGTATAAGGAAGTACTAAAGAGGTTGGGGCTCTTCAGATTGGAAAAGAGATGGCTGATGGGGTATATGACTGAGGTCTACAAAATCCTGAATGGTATAGAATGGGTACAAGTGAATCGATTTTTCACCCTATCAAAAAGTACAAAAACCATAGGACACTCAATGAATTACATGGGAATACTTTTAAAACAAATAGAGCATCACTATATTTTGAGGATCCAGGGAAGTTGAAAGACTTTCTGAATAACTCTGAACCAATGACTATGTAAGGAAGAAAAGGTTTAGAAGACAGAAATATATTAATAGGAGTGGAATATAAAAGTAAGACTGGAATAGAATGGATGGAATGCTAAGGATTTATGAAAATGTTACATTTCTTCTTTTATGTATGTGTGTAGTGAATATGAAATTGAATGAAATGGTATAGAATTCTAATATAAATATATTTAAAGAAACATATTCATAAATAAATTAAAAGAAATATAGATATCATGCTGTGAAAGTGGGAGGAGGGAGGAATATAAGATGAACTTAAGGAGGATTTATAAAATAAGTAAAGTTTTGAAATGTTCATTTATTAATATTGAATATGGGGGAACTTAAAAGATTTAAAAAATAATTGAATAAAAGGTAAAGGTGGTATTTGACCATTTTGGAAATTGGGTTATATAAAAGTATGGAAAAATAATGAAATAAATGGTTATGTTAATATTTATAATATGTCATGGTAGTAAGATATAAGATGGGAAAAAGTACATTTATATGTGGGAGACAATGTATAAATGCCTGGGGGGTGGAAGTGGTTGCATATCCTATGCGTGGTTCAAGTTTATCCATAATGAAGGGAGGGGTGGGAGGGATATGGGGAGGGGGGATATTTAAGAGTAAAGGGAAAGAATATCTGTGTAGTAGGGGATATTATATCATATTCTTATATTTTATGGATGTTATGGGAAGGATGGTGTCTAATCAATTTCATTTATATAAACTGGAGTGTCAATGCTGGAATTTTATTGAGTTGAAAGATGGAGACTAAATTTTACTCTTTAAATGTCAATGGCCTGAATCACCAAATTAAAAGGAAAAAAATGTTAAATTTCCTTAAAAAGCAACAAGTGGATGTATATTTCATCCAAGAGACCCATCTGTCCACAATAGAATCTAGAAAGCTGGAAGGGGGATGGATTTCAAAAGTATTTTTTGCTCCAGCAAATGGGAAAAAGGCTGGAGTGGCCATTTTAATTAATAAAAAATGTACAGCTGATTTTAAGATGGTAGAAATGGATCCATTAGGAAGGTGGGTGCATATTGAAATGAGCATGGAAAATAATACCCTGGACTTATTTAACATCTACGCTCCTAATACGAATCAGATGGAGTTTTTTAAGAACCTACTACAAATTTTAATGCCACTGGCTGCTTCTAATTTAGTGGTGGCTGGAGATTTCAATGCTGTAATGGATTCAATTATGGATAAAAATCCAAGTAGAGTTATGAAATCATTAGGGCTAGATAATTTGGTAAAATCTTGTGATTTAATAGATATATGGCGTATTCTTCATTTTAATGATCGGGAATTCTCTTTTTGTTCACAGGTCCATAATTCTTTTTCAAGAATTGATTATATTTTTGTTTCAAATAATTTAGCGAAAAATGTAATAAAAGCTATTATAGATCCTATTCTCTTATCTGATCATGGTTCTGTATGGATTGAGTTAAAGGATGGTGAAAAGGATTATTCTAAGCCGGTTTGGAGATTTGATAATTCTTTGGTAGTAGATTCATATTTTACTGAAGATTTTAAAATAAAAATGATTGATTTCTTCCAAATTAATGATACTAATGATATAAATATGGAAGTATTATGGGATGCGTTTAAAGCAACCATGAGAGGTAATATTATCTCATATTCAGCATACGTTAGGAAAAAGTTTACGAAACAATTTGTTGATTTGGAAAAGGAAATTAAAATATTAGAAAGTAATTTAATTAATAGATGGGAGTGGAATACTTTACAATTATTATTAAAAGCAAAAGTTAAATATAATGAGTTATCCTCTAAATTTGTAAGGAATGATTTATTGATTTGTTGATTTGGAAAAGGAAATTAAAATATTAGAAAGTAATTTAATTAATAGATGGGAGTGGAATACTTTACAATTATTATTAAAAGCAAAAGTTAAATATAATGAGTTATCCTCTAAATTTGTAAGGAATGATTTATTTTCTCAACAAACTCAATACTATGGAAATTCAAATAAGGCAGGTAGGATGCTAGCAAATTATCTTAAAGCAAGGAAAAGAAGAACAAAAATTGTTGTAATAAAAGATAAAAATGGAAAATCACATAATAAAATTGATCAGATTCTAAAACAATTTTTTAGTTTTTATAAAGACTTGTATTCTTCTGAATCTTACAGAGATAGAGAAAAGGATGGATTGGAATTTTTAAGTTCACTTAAGGGGCCTCAAATTCCTGAACATATAAAAGGAAGTTTAGAAGAACCTATATCTTTAAAAGAGTTAGAAACAGCATTGAAGTCTCTTAGAGTTGGATCCGCTCCAGGTGGTGATGGATACACGGTAGAGTTCTATAAATTATTTCAAAATACTTTGTTACCCTATTTGTTAAAATTATATCAATACCAACTGAATAAAAGTTGTATATCAGGTACTATGGCAGATTCATTAATTATTGTCTTACCAAAACCAAACAAAGATCATACTTTGGTATCAAACTACAGGCCTATTTCATTAATTAATGTAGATGGTAAACTTTTAGCCAAAGTTTTGGCATTAAGATTGGCCAAAGCTCTCCCTTTTATTATTGATACTCACCAAACAGGATTCGTTGCAAGAAGACATTCTTCCAATAATACCAGACTGGCTTTTCATACTTTAAATTTAACAAAAGATATTCAGGATCCGGCATTCTTAATTTCTTTGGATGCAGAAAAAGCCTTTGACAGAGTTGAATGGTCTTTTATGTATCAAGCATTAGAATGGTTTGGTATAGGGACTGGTTTTATTCAAATGATTCAGACATTGTATAGCTCCCCTGGTGCTAGGCTATATATTAATAATAATTTATCAGATAGATTTAGTTTACAAAGGGGGGTTAGACAAGGTTGTCCTTTGTCTCCTTTGCTTTTTGATGTTGTTCTGGAACCCTTGTTGATAGCTATTAATCAGGCAAAGGAGATACAAGGAATTCCGTTTTCAAGTTGGGAATATAAGCTCTCCGCTTATGCGGATGATATTCTGCTTTATTTGAGGAAACCAGAGACTACTATTCCATGTTTGCTTGAATTGATTGAAAAATTTGGAAAGTTTTCTGGGTACAAGATTAATTGGAGCAAATCGGAAGTGCTACCACTTAATGTACATTGTACCAAAGGATTATTTGATTCATTTACATTTGTTTGGAAAGAAGATGGATTAAAATATTTAGGAATCAATATCAAAAGTAATATTGAAGATACAGTAAAGGAAAATGAAAAACTTTTATTAAAGAAAGTAACGGAAATGTGTGAGCAATGGAATCCTTTATATTTATCTTGGTGGGGGAGAGTTCAAACAATTAAAATGATGATATTGCCTGTGGTTTGTTATCAAATGAGTATGATACCAGTTTTTTTTCAGGGGTCATTTTATAAAAAGTTTAATGGTATTCTTACAAAATTTGTTTGGTTGGGGAAAAGACCTAGAATTGCTTTAGTAAAGTTACAAAAAACAATTGTGGAAGGGGGGGTAAATTTTCCAAATTTTTATAGGTACCATCAAGCCTATATTTTAAGACAGGGTATGTATTGGGTCCTTCCAGAGCTCATGGAGAATGTCCCAGACTGGTTGTATTTGGAATGGCGACTCATGTTTCCTATACATTTGGTTCATCTTTTGAGTATACCAATGCCTAATAGATACAAAGGGAATAGAATTTTGATTGATACTTGGAAGACTTTGAGATATGTTACTAAATTATCACCTATTCCAATTTTTAAATCATTAAATCAATCCATTTGGCTAAACTCCAAGATTAAAATAGGCGGTCATAAAATTCTCTGGAAACAATGGATCATTGCAGGAATAAGAACTTTAAATGATGTTATTTCAAATGGTAAGCTGCTTAGTTTTTCACAGATGCAACATAAATATGGTTTTACTATGTCACAAAGTTTTAAATGGTTGCAGCTGAAGCAGGCTATTCAGGAGGGGTTCCCTGAATGGAAAGATCTTGATACTCAATATAGTTTGGAAATCCTGTGTTTCCAGGCGGATTTCTTGGGTCACCAAGCCGCTAAGTGGTATAAATTGATATATGGTTTTACAAATAAAAAACAAAAAACGGGTCTAAGAGACATTTGGAGCATTGAGATTAAGCATCAAATTTCTGCTTCTCAATGGCCACGAATTTGGTCTTGGAGAATTAGATGTACAGTGTCGGCATCTATGAGACAGACTTGGTTCTTTTTGTTGCATAGAGCTCTTTTGACCCCAGTACGTTTACAAAAGTTTGATAGCTCTAGATCTAATAAATGTTGGCACTGTAATCTAGAAGCAGGGACTTTGGATCATCTAATTTTTTATTGTCCTTGTATTAACGCCTTCTGGAAGTCAATTTGGTCTCAAATTAATTATTTTCTAGAAAATCCAGTTGCTATGTCATATGATACAATTTTGTTTGGAACAATGATGAGAGCAAAAAGTCAAATTTCAGCAAATAATAATAAATTACTAATGATTATGACAGGGGTTGCCATTCAAAATATAACTAGAAATTGGAAAGATTATACAAGACTTAACTATACTTTTTGGTGGAATTCTATATGTTATATTTATAAAATGGAACAAATTCTTGCTATGCAAAAAGGAAATTATAATAAGTTTAAAAAAATTTGGGGGCCATTGATTGAATATTCGAATGATTAGACACTTTTTTTTTATATAGAAGAATAATATGATATGGGATTGGGAGGGTATAATGTGTGAGATTCAAATAAAATGTTGATATGTGTGGAAGGGAAGGGGGGAGGGGGGATAATATAAGATTTAATATTATATGAAATATACAAGTGAATTGTATGAATATTGAATGATTATTATATACTTGTTATGAGATATGAAAATGAATAAAGAATTGGAAAAAAAAACAAAAAACAAATAGAGCAAATATCTCAATTTTATAGAGAACTGCATTGGTTGTCAGTGGAGGCGCGGGTGATTTTCAAGTTGGGTTGTATATATTACTAAGTTCTAGCTGGAGATGCTCCTTCTTACTTGATAGAATTATTTTGTTTTACTTCTGCAAAATTTTCTCAAAGTACTAAGGCCCTCCTGACTTTTCTGTCGGCGAAAGGCTGTAAATTAAAAAGATATCATGATTGGATGCTTTCCTATCAGGCTGCTACCTGGGATAAAGAGCTTAAATCTATATTACTAATGTCTGTATCTTATTTACACTTTAGGAGACAACTTAAGACTTGGTCCTTAGTTTCTAACTCTCATCTATTGTGTATTCCTAGCTAATCTTGTGTAAACCGCATAGAACTTAAAGGTGAATGATGTATTTCTCTGCTGATATTGTTGATGTTCATGTGTTGATATTGGATTCCTTTTTCCCCTTTTGTATTTGGGGAAAAAAATTTAAATAAAATTTCATGCAAAAAAAAAATTAAAGGTAATCCAGTCTAGAAATAGATTTTTATGTTATGTTTATGTTAAGTTTAGCTCTGGAACTCATTGCCACAGGATGTGATTACAGTTCTTAGCGTGGCTGGATTTAAGAAAGATTTGGACAGAAGTAAGGGAAGCCACTGCTTGTCCTTGATCAACAGCATGGAATGTTGCTATTTGGGTTTCTGTCAGGTACTGTGACCTGGATTAGCCACTGTTAAAAACCAGACACTGGGCTAGATGGACCATTAGTCAGACACAATATATTCTTAAATAGAGAGAAAAATAAATTTTACCATAAAGCTGCAGTGTTTATACGTGCCATGTTGCATTTCAACCTACGCTTTCTCTGGGTATGTAGATTTTGTAACATCTCTGAACATGTAACAATTTGTTAATTATATGTGACTTGTTTTCATGAACAGTAATAACTGATATCATATTGCTTAAACTAATCGCAGTGGAAACAATCAAAACTCAAAATAGAAATAAATTTACAGTATCACTGCTATTGCAGCCCTTGGATGCCATCTAAAGGTTTCAGGATTTCTTTCACAAGATGAAAACTTGCATGGATAAGGAGAGATACTCTCAAGCTTGTATGGCTGGTAGCCAAAACACATCCTTACAATGGATATGAATAACAGCAGAATGTATATGGTGGTGGTGGGGGGGGGGTTTATAATTTTACCATCATATATCCCCCCCTTTTACAAAACCGTGGAAGTGTTTTTTAGTGCAGGCCAGTGCGCTGGATATGAGCAGTGCAGAGCATTCAGCGCTCCAGCCTACGCTAAAACCATTTCCACGGTTTTATAAAAAAAGAGGGGATAATGCTTTACTATGTTATGGTTCTATTTTTATACTGTAAATGGGGCTTTTCTATTGTCAGTGAACATAATGGGACTCGTAATCAAAACTTAAATACATATAAACACCCACCCAAGTCGGCAATTGGACGGCCTAAGTGCCGATAATCAAACTGACTTTCTGGCTGTATCCAGGGACTTTTTAGGCCTATGAATGCTGCTGTGCACCCAGAGCTAAAAGAGGTGTAACTGGAGGAGTGGTTAGGGTGGTATTTGGACAGGATGTGGGCCGACCTAGACTTAAGGATAATCGAATGTTTCAGAAGACTTCTTGGACGAAACTTATACATTATGAGTTAGACAATATAAAAGCAGGTATAAGTGCCAAAAAAGTATCCAAAGTGATTAGATAACCACTGCAGAGACAACATAAACAATATAAACTAACCTCCTCACACTGCCACAAATATCAGAACAAAAAAGTACATACCTGTCTCTGGAACATCAGCACCTGCTATAGGAAAGCCTAGTAGAGCTGCATACAGGTGTGTTAAGTAGCCTGGGGGAGTGGGCTAGTGAACCCATAGAGAGGAGGACCCAGGCTCATAAGCCACTCTAACCACTATATTCATGATAGAAAATATGAGCCCACCAAAAAAACCTCAAACCCTACTCTGCTTCCATATAGATGACATCTGCAGCCATAAGGGCTATTGGGGTTATAGACAGGTGGTATAGTGTATTTGGGGGGGGGGGGGGGGCTCAGGTTATGCTGTTTTGAGAATGGATGTTTTCTCCACTGGATTTCTGGATGTCTTTCCCAAAACATTCAAACTCAGACTTAGACATCCTATCGAAAATGCTCTTCCATATGTTAAATAATAGTAGTATAACTATATTCTGTTAATCTAGTCAATGAAGAAAATCTTAATTGCTATATTTTGTTATTTCTACAGTTCAATTTGGGAGCCTTTTTGTGAAGTTCACAGCAGTGCCCTGTAAGGTGCCCCACTGCTCTGTTGCCATGTCTGGGTGGCCAGTCCATCCCAATGCTGGCCCCTCCCATGTTCTCTCAGACTCAACAGGTATAATTTCTCCTACCTTAAGGTGGCTCACTTTCAGTCTCAGAGAAGGAATTCTCTGAGACTTGGCCTTGAAACAGGTAAACCTAAATACAATGAACTGCAAGAATCAAGACCACTCAATGCATGACTATGTACAACGGAACGAAAATAAGAATGTGGTAAACAATTTTTCAATTTACCTATCATCCTAAATTTTAAAAAGGAGTTTATCACAACCCGACAGATAATGTAATTTAAAAAAATAGATCTAAATCTAAACAACTCCTAAACTATGAACCTATTTAGAAATATGCCATTAGTGCAACTCTTCATATACCCCTTCAATCATTGTAACTTCTGTTTTGTCCACATTTAACACTAAAGATGTTCTATCACAACTAATTTGCAGATACTGCAAGATTTCAACCATTTGATTGCAGGATCAATTCCTGCGGCACAATGACAGTCAATGCTAACAGAATATGTGGCCTCTTTCACCCACACACAGAGCATAGATAGACCTACACAAAATAGAGAATAAGTAACCTTAAGCTAAAAATGAGAAATATATGACAAAAATTAAAGTAAACTCCTTAAAAGCCAGACCCTGCACATAGTGCAGCACTTCAGAAATAGAAACAGTTATGCATGTCCTCTTGTATCATACAAAATATAAAGACAGCAGAAGTAAATTTCAAGTCCTGACATATTCCACTATCTAAATTAAAAATAAATAAACTAAATTAAAGAATGAAAGATCCTTTTTATTAAACTAACATAATACATTTTTTTATTAGCTTTTGGGAGCTAAACTTCATTCCTCAGGTCAGGATAGAATACTGAATTGAGGAAGGAGGTTTGGGGCTCCAAAAGCTAGTCAAAAATGTATTTTAATCAAAACTTATTTTACAATTTTTGTTTTTATTAACCTTTCAAGTGGACTAACACTCCTATCATATTAAGTCATCCTAAATTACAAATAAAGGGCCCTTTTACTAAGCTACGTTAAGTGGCTTTTACTATTATCTTACTATCTGACCAAAGGTATCTATGTAAACATTTGCAGCAAAATAAGGCCTTACCCTATCAACATTTTACATAGGCACAAAGGGGGAAATTCTATAAATGGCGCCTAAACTTAGGCGCTGTTAGGCATCCTACTGGTGCCTACATTAAGAAACACCATTTAAAATGGCAAAAAACATTAGCGTTAAAGTGCCTACCAGCGCCTAAAAAATCAGCACCAGAATCACACCTCCACGCGTGCTTTAGGCTGCCTAAAGCCACTGTGGGCATGGCTAATGCTGAAAGTAGAGTTAGGCGGCCTAAAGCGCAGGTGCAATTCATGACAAAGATATGTGCTGGATATGTAGGTCTGGAATACCCTGGCCTACATTTCTGGGCATCTATCTTTCCCGGAGGAGTGATTCTCTATAGGGTGCCGTCGCATGATAGGCAGCTGCTGATATTGGCGCCATATAGAGAACTGGGGCAAAAAAGACCCTAACCCGTCTTCTACAAAACCGCGCTAGCAGTTTTAAGTGCAGAGAGCCGCGCTGAATGGCCTGCTCATAGGAATTCAATGAGTGTCGGGAGCAGCGCGGGCCATTCACGGTTTTGTAGAAGAGGGGTAAGTCTAGAAAAAATACATTATCTGCAACTTTTATTGACTTTTCTTTCTATGTATATAAATGCACTAACATAATAATAACATTATTTTATTCAAAATAATCTTTTTTGTAAGAATGAGGAACAATTTGTTCTGAAATAGGCACAATCCATCCATATTTTTCCAGTTCTTTTTTTTCTGATGAGTAAAATAGATGTGGAGGGGCATTTTCGATATGACTTCCAAATTCAAGTTTGGACATTTTGTGGAAGACGCACAAAAATCCAGTACCAAACGTGCCCATTTTCAAAACTGCAAAACATCTTTCAAGTAAAAAAAACCAAACCCAGATATGCATCTCTTTTTGAACCATTTTCAAGAAAAACACATCCAAAAGATAAATGCAAAAAACAAGCCATTGAGATGTGGGAGGAGCCAACATTTGTAGTAGACTAGCCACACAGCCATCCCAGCAGAGCAGTGGGATACCTTAGGGGGCACTGCAGTGAATTTCACATATAAAAGCCCAGGTACACATTAGAGAATGACACAGTGACAAAATTCATCACCGTTCCCGTCCCCGCGGATAACCGCGGGAAACCATCTTCATGTCATTCTTTAAGGAGAGAGGGAAGAATCAGAGTATGAATGGCCACAACCACTAACCCGCAAGCTTTGCTTTGAAGAATGACCGAGTTCGAAATAGACACTAGAAAATGACATGAGATTATTTCCCGCGGTTATCCGCGGGGACGGGAACGGTGATTAATTTTGTCACCGTGTCATTCTCTAGTACACATCTCATCATAAACCCCTTTATGTTGCATGGTGAGCCCTTCAAACACCTGCTGGACCCAATTGTAAACCACAGCAATAGCTCTTATGCCTGCAGATGTCACCTATATTTTGATAGAGTTGACATATTATATCTGAATCCACATCTAGGTGATTATGGCAGAAAATAACCAAGTCTTAAGCCCACTCTAGTCCTGCCCACACCACACCTCTAACATGCCCCCTTGAGATTTAGATGATCTGCGGATGAACAGCACAGATATTCATCTAGAAAATAGGTTTTGAAAAGAGCAAATTGGAAGGGTTTGCTGAGAAAAATGTCCATCTGCCCCTTTATGCCACTTTTTGGATTTTTTTTTTCTTTTTTGAAAGCGAGCCCCATATGCAATTATTTTTCAAAGTCTTATATGTGATTTAGATGTATATACATTGCATATACAGTAGACGCAACATACACATGCACATTTAAATACCAGTTTTCAAAAGCCAGGTGAGTCCTAATTACAAATACCACATGTGTTTGATGAGGAGGTGTAGCCTGAGTATGATTTGGGTGGGATTAGAGTAGGAATAAATACAAGCATGCATTCTCCAGTTCAGAAAGGAAATTCACATGTACTGTATGTCTTCCAAGATTAAGACTGGGATATCCAAATGCTCCCAGGAACATCTAGGCTAGTTGAAGGTGTTAATTCTTAGCAGTGCTCCACTGGAGTGAGTGATTTGGGAATGTTGTCCCCTTAATCCCTATTGCACCTTCTCCCAAAAAGCAAACGATAACAAGAAACATAAATAGATGACATGCATAAAAGCTATTGAAGTATCAGCAAAATTCTTACCTATGTTTTTTTCCCAGCCTTTTAACTAAGGTAGGTGATGTCACATCCGGGTTTCGTTAAATTTGCAAAATGTAGAGAGCGTCTGTTTTCTAAATGGAGAAGTCAAGGTATCCACCCACATTCACCATAAGTATTGAAAAAAATAATTATTTTACAAGGTTAGACGATATTGTTATAATACCTGAACAAACTGGAGGAATGGGCGAATAAATGGCAGATGAACTTCAATGTAGAGAAATGCAAGGTCATGCATATAGGGAAAAAGAACCCGATGTTCAGCTACAAAATGGGGGGATTAATACTAGGGGAAAGTAACCTTGAAAAAGACTTGGGTGTGCTGGTGGATACAACAATGAAGTCAACGGCACAATGCGCAGTGGCCTCAAAGAAAGCAAACAGAATGTTGGGTATTATTAAGAAGGGTATTACAACCAGAACGAAGGAAGTCATCATGCCGCTGTATCGTGCGATGGTGCACCCACATCTGGAGTACTGTGTCCAATATTGGTCACCATACCTTAAGAAGGACATGGCGATACTTGAGAGGGTTCAGAGAAGAGCGACAAAAATGATAAAAGGTATGGAAAACCTTTCATACGCAGATAGGTTAGAAAGGCTGGGGCTCTTTTCCCTGGAGAAGCAAAGACTCAGAGGAGACATGATAGAGACTTACAAGATCATGAAGGGCATAGAGAGGGTGGAGAAGGACAGATTCTTCAGTCTATTGGGAACCACAAGAACAAGGGGACACTCGGAGAAACTGAAAGGGGACAGGTTTAGAACCAATGCGCTTGAATGCGCTGGAATGCGCTTCCGGAGGTTGTGATAGGACAAAGTACATTATGGGGTTTCAAAGAAGGATTGGATAAATTCCTGAAGGATGCGGGGTTTGACGGATATAGGTAGAGGTAGAGATAGGATTATGAAAGGGTATAGATAGAAGGATAAAGGGGATTGAAGGGTTTTAGACAAAGGATCACCTTAAAAGTCATGGACCTGATGGGCCGCCGCGGAAGCGGACTGCTGGGCGTGATGAACCTCTGATCTGACTCAGCGGAGGCAACTTCTTATGTTCTTATTTACATTTATTTCTTCACAAACCAGCATACTGACATAGTATGGTTTTTTTGGGTTTCTGAAGAAGTTTTTGCGAACACATCAGAACCCGCCAACCTGTCAAAAAAGATAATTTTTGTCATATATTTCTCATTTTTAGCTTAAGGTTACTTATTCTCTATTTTGTGTAGGTCTATCTGTGCTCTGTGTGTGGGTGAAAGAGGCCACATATTCTGTTAGCATTGACTGTCATTGTGCCACAGGAATTGATCCTGCAATCAAATGGTTGAAATCTTGCAGTATTTGCCAATTAGTTGTGATAGAACATCTTTAGTGTTAAATGTGGACAAAACAGAAGTTACAATGATTGAAGGGGTATATGAAGAGTTGCACTAATGGCATATTTCTAAATAAGTTCATAGTTTAGGAGTTGTTCAGATTTAGATCTATTTTTTTAAATTACATTATCTGTCGGGTTGTGATAAACTCCTTTTTAAAATTTAGGATGATAGGTAAATTGAAAAATTGTTTACCACATTCTTATTTTCATTCCGTTGTACATAGTCATGCATTGAGTGGTCTTGATTCTTGCAGTTCATTGTATTTAGGTTTACCTGTTTCAAGGCTGAGGGAATGGATAGTACATGGCCGGGTACCCATAAGATCATTCCTTCTCTGAGACTGAAGAGTGAAATTGAATAACAGAAGCAGAAAGCACTAATTTTATGTTTCCAGTGTTGAAGCATCCATGTTCTCTTACCCACACCACCATCTCTTTTGCTTGCCTCTCTTCCTTCCTTCCCATCCTCCTCTCTGAGTCACTTTCTTCCCCCCCCCCACTTATGGGTCCAGCATCCATCTCCTTCTCTTCACCCTGTAGATCCACCATCCATGTCTCCCCCTCCCCAAATTGTGATTCACCGTTTATCTCTTTCCCCTCCTCCTTCTGCGGGTCTGCCCTCTCTCACTCTCCCACCACTTCCATGGCATCTCCCTACCATCTAGCTCCTTACACAACAACCCCCCCCCTCCTTCCCCTGTATGGTTCTGGCCTCCAATCAACCTCCCTCCCTGTGTGGAGCCAATATTTCTTACCCACAGGCCTTCCCAAAGCAGCAGTGGCAGCCAGTCCTCAGAGGAAATACTGTAAACAGACTGCTTGTGGCCAGCCCTGCCAGAGCCTTTCCTCTGTCATGTTGGAAGTGACATGGCAGAGGAAAGGCCCTGGCAGGGCAGGCCGCAAGCATTTAGCAGAGTGCAGCTGCACCCTGCTGGTTATGCCCTTGTTGGTAGATATATGGAACAGTCTCCTAGTGGAGGTACGATGGAGATAAGGACACTATCTGAAGTCAAGAAAGCATGAGACAAGCCAAAGTATTTCTAAAGGAAAGGAGGATATTTTAGAACCAAGCAATTGGTATGGATGGGCTGACTGCATAGGCTGTATGATCTATGCATAGGCTCATGCTCTATGCTTCTAAATTTCATTTAACAATGCCTAAGGTTAAGACTACAGTACTAGAAGTATTTAGGGGCTGATTCTACAAATGGTTCTTCGAAAAATGGTGCCATGTGTAGGGTTATGGGATGTCCGGATTTCCCTGGACATGTTCTCTTTTTGAGGACATGTCCGGGGGTCCGGACGGCTTTTCAAAACCCAGCACTTTGTCCAGGTTTTGAAAAGCTTCCCTTCAAAATCGCATTGGGAAGGGACATCCGCGTATGTGTGGATGCAAAGTGATGATGTCACACGCACGTGATGTCATTGTATCGCATCCACACATGCGTGAATGCTGTCTGGGGGTGGGGGTTGGGGGGCGGAACGGGGCATTACACAGGTGGAATGGGGCAGAACGGGCTGAGCCTGAGGGGCGTGGCCATGGATCCTTAACCATAGCCATGTATCACAGGTGCCATTTACAGAATTGCGGCTAGCGGTGGCTAAATAAAAACTTAGATGCCTGAAATGTAGGCCAGGGTTTTAAGGGCCTACATTTCAGGCACCTACAATTTTGAAGAATCATGCTTGGAGGTGCCTAAATCCCACTCCACCTATAGAAATGCCTACTTGGGTGTTAGGACTGCTAAGTGCCATGCGATAGGTGCCCATCTTTTATAGATCAGGTAGGCATCCATCGCCCAATTAAATTTTTTTTTTTCCAATTATTGATGCTATTAAGGGTATTTTGCCAATTAAGATAGATGCCTAACTTTAGACACCCTTTATAGTGCATATACTGATAGAAATACAGTAGTTGAGAAAGTGATAGGAACTTATATTTTGTTAACATTGATGAGGTGAGGTGGAAAACAAAATTACAGGCATAGATGTGAAATAAACCCCCACAGCAATAGAGGAATAATTTTCTGTTTCCTGTTCTCCTGAGACTAGATGACTTTCCTTTGTGGTGATAAACATTACGACATCCCTTACTATGCAATCCATGCTCTCACAGTACACTGTAAACCCATAAGTGGAAGTTCCTTTGAATGACACATTTGGCATTCAGTCATAGATTCATTCAGAAAACAGTGGTATCCATAGAGGGAGAAGAGCATTTATACGGACTAGTTCTATGTGCCAAAGACTGAATGAATTAAGTGATATTCTTTCTGAGCTTGAGAATTGGGTTATTCAAGAGGCTGGACTGCAGTAAACAGGCTGATGAGCATATAAGAAACCATCATGGAAGGCTTTACAATGAGAACATTTTTGAAAGGTAGGTTTTATGCATAGAAAATAGGATTTTTGAAAAGTGCCTACCACATACATACACAAGCCAACACCTAATGGTACCTCTTAGAGAAGGACACGGTGACAAAATTCATCACCGTTCCCGTCCCCGCGGATAACCGCGGGAAACCATCTTCATGTCATTCTTTAAGGAGAGAGGGAAGAATCAGAGTATGAATGGCCACAACCACTGACCCTCAAGCTTTGCTTTGAAGAATGCTGGTGTAGAAGGGCTGAGGTTGAAATAGACACTAGAAAATGACATGGGATTATTTCCCGTGGTTATCCGCGGGGACGGGAACGGTGATGAATTTTGTCACCGTGTCATTCTCTACCTCTGTGGCAGGAAGTTGTTTTGAAGGCAGGACAGGGGTAGTGAATGTAATTTTAGAAATCTGAAAATATTCACGTATGCCTGTTTATTGATTTGAAAATATTTATGCCTTGCCCATCTGCTTATTACAGTTAAGCATCTGAAATAACAAAATGTGAAGGAGTTCTTTTTCTAAGCTGTGGTAAGCCATAACACATGGCTTACCAAAGTGCTGAGGTGTCCTGCAGTTATTTTGCACTCTGCATATGCACACCACACACTAAAAAAAGGTCTAAATTTTTAATGGAGGGGGCATGTCTGGGGGTGGAGAGTGGAGGGACACAAGAGAGGCAGATGATCTGCAATGATTCCGCGGTAGAACTAAAAGCAGATCAAATGAGTATATGGAACAAAAAGAAATTTAATGTAACATAAGCCTGACGTGGCCATGTTTCACCCGAGGGCTGCCTCAGAGGAAAAACAGACAGCAAACATTGAAAACACTTGGCTAATACTGGCACTTCTGACGACCTTAAGAAAATGAAGATGAATGTAACATTAATTCTATGATACTGATTTATGGATATGGTATCACTTCATAGCATGCATCTACATCAAGATACCTACATGAAATGTGGATGTGTTTAAGGGTGGAGTTTGGATATGGATTAAGTTAAGCACCGATATATTAGGCCAAGAAAACCCTGGCTTAATATCTTGATGCCAAACATTCCTCCCTTTTAAAAAAAGCACAGAAGAGGTTTTTAGTGCCGGCCGGCGTGCTATGACCGTGGGAGCAGCACAGAACATTCAGCGCTCCAGCTGGCGCTCAAAACCTCTTCCGCGCTTATGTAAAAAGGGGGGATTATGACGTCTAATGGTGCCTAATCTGATTTAGGCGCTGGTAGGTGCGATTCTACAAAGTTTGATTGGCATGCGGTAGATGCGGTTTTTATAGGCGCCTACTGAGTTAAGTGCCATTTATAGAATCTGGCCCAAAAAGCTTATCTTAGATAGGTCATGGAGAGGAGAACTATTGAAATGTCCAGGATGTGTATAGTTCCTTCCTATATTTTACAAAGACACTATCAAACACAGAGCCATTTAAAAAAATATTGAGATGGGCATTGGCAAATTCAAAAGGAGAATTCCTGGCATGCTGAAAAGGAGCAGCAATTTAAAAATGCTGCATGTGGAAAAAAATGGCCATATAGCTCTTCCACAGTTGGGCATGGGAGGAGCTTTATAAAGTCACTGTTCCTGACATCCACGTACTCCCCATCTCCAGATGCCACCCCGTGAAACTTCCTGCACCAATCCAAACCTACCTTATCCCCTAAAGCACCTGAATTAGTTTAGTACCCCCAGTTAACCTCCCCTCCATAGGAGGGGCCTTAAGCAACCTGGACCAATCAGAGCCTTAGGCCCCTCCCCGGTGCATCTCAGAATGCACCGGGAAGGGAAAGGCCCACCATTTTGAAGAGATGGGCCTGCTGGCTGGAGGTAGGAGACATCCCTCTGGCTGGCCTTCGTAAACAACGCAAGGAAGGGTGGGGGTGGGGGGTCATTGGAGGCACGAGGGTTTATCAGGGGTATGGCGGCAGGAAAAGTGGGCATCCCTCCTGTTGCCAAAGAGGGTGTCAGAGGGTTGCTTGATGGCGGCAGGGAGTGGGCATCTCTCCCGCTGCTGGGGGGTGTCGGGGGGGAGGGGATTTTCTCAATGGCAGTGGTGAGAGGAAGTGGGCATCCCTCCCACTGCTGGGGGGGGAGGGTTGCTTGACGGCAGCAAAATTTCCTGGCAGGTCTGAACTTTCAAGCCTTACTTTTCTGTCAATGCCTGAGCCAATCAGTGCTCAAGCACTGACCAAAAAGTAAGGCTAGGACAGCTCCGACGTGCTGGAAAAGTTTGCTCACAAATGTAGGACAGTGAGATTAGGGAATCACTCGGCAATAATAGAGAATCACCCAGAGTGCTTGTTTAAATATTAATGACCTCATAATACATTTGCATGGCAGAGTTGAAGACTGCTAGGAAGCTCAGAAAAGACCACGGTAAACCGTTTTGATAATCCACTGCTACAATACATGAATGCTAAACCAGCTAGAACTGGTTTAGTGACCATGTGAAAGGTTTGAAAATCTTCCCCCCTATGGCTTTTGTTGCTACCTTTTCCACCTTTATGGCCACCTTAAATTTAGCAGATATGATCACCCTAGATTCTTCTCTTGTGCACGGAAGTGCTTCACTCCTTAAACTGTATCATGACCTTTGGTCTTTGCAGCTCAAATGCATTACCTTGCATATTTTAGCATTAAATCTTAGTTGCCTAATTATAAACCATTGTTCAAGGTTTGCTAAATGTTATCTACACCTTCCAAGGTCTCTATTGCAGTTTTGGTATTATCTGTAAAGAGGCAAATCTTTCCTATTAGTCTTTTCATAATGTCTATCTGCATATATAAATATAAGCTACTTTGATTGTACCACAGAAAGGTGGTATACCAAATTTATGACTATCACTTATTGAAATGTTTGAAAAAAAGAGACTAATGACCAGCTCCTGTGACATATCATTGGTAACAAACCTATCCACAGAGGTAATTCTATCCTTTGTTTCCTCCTACTCAGTCCCATTTCTAACCTACCTCTGCCCCCTTTTACAAAGCCATACTGCTGAGCAGCGCAAGCTAAATGCTGAGCCACCCATAGGAATAGAATGTGTGGCTTGGTATTTAGCTGACACTGCTTCATAGTGTGCCTTTGAAAAAGGTTGGTGGGGGGAGGGGAGGGGACTAGTTATTCAGATGTGCTTTACTCCTAAGAGACATTTTGGAAATAAAAACTAAGAAAGGTGCTATTTCTTAGAATGCCTCTGGTGCCTTAAAATACAGATCTGTTTCAGAATAAGTAGTTAGTTTGTTATCAAGGATGTGTGGGAGCAAAGTATTTACAAAGTATTGTACCGATTAGATGACATTTTATTTTTATTTTTTTTCCCTTAAATTTACAAGTTTGATTTGAGGGGGGGGGGGAGGGAAGGGGGAAGGGTAAATTTATTGTTACATATTGTATAAGGTATGGATTATATGATAAGAAAGGGTGGGAAGGGTGGGAGATAAGAGCATATTATTTGTACCATTGATGATTATTAAATGTTATATTTATTGTTAATTTGTTTGGATATATTGATACACTTATTGTAAATTTGAAAATGTGCCTAGCCTGGGCCAATTAGGCCTTAGGATTAGTGGGGATGGGCGGACCCGCTATGCCTAAGGCCTTATTGGTCCAGGCTTCTACAGCCTGGGCCAATCAGGCCTTAGATTTAGCAGGGATGGGCCGGGAAGGGGCGGACCTGTCTCATTTCCACGAGGCGGGCCTGTCGGCTGGACAGCAGCAAGACCCGTCCAGCCGACTAACATTTAAAGGTTAGTTGGGGGAGGGAGGTTAGTTGGGGGGAGGGTCGTCGTTAGCACGGGGGGTCCAGAGGGGGTCCGGGGGGGGTTCCCGCAGGAGGAGTTGGGCATCCTCCTGCCGGCGATTACCAGTTTGGGGGGAGGGGGGTCCAGGGGGTTCCGGCAGGAAGAGTTGGGCATCCTCCTGCCGGCGATTACCAGTTTGGGGGGGAGGGGGGTCCAGGGTTCCGACAGGAGGAGTTGGGCATCCTCCTGCTGGCGATTGGACAGGCGGTTGCTATACATATCCCTTGCCGCGATAAGTGTAGCGGCCGTGTCTAATCTAACCCGATTCTCTAACCAGCGTCTGTAACATGGACGCCGGTTACAGAATCGGGGTTTAGTGTAGGCCCGATTCTGTATAGGACACCTCTCCCGGGCGTCCTATACAGAATTTGGGCCTTAGTGCTTACCTGCATTAATATCTGATTAGACGTGAGATTCAAATTGATAACCAGGAGATATCCTCTGGCTCCAACTATGGACCACCCCGGTACTTTGAGATAGTCAGAGGCAATATTCAGTAGCACTATGTGGTCAGTGTAGTTGAACATCCGTCTTACTGATACCCACCAACAGGATATGTGCTTTTCAATATCAACTAGTAAGTATTGATGTATGTGATAATCTTTAGTGGGGTGAAACAGTACTACTCGAAAGGGTCCAGAAAAGAGCAACAAAATGGTTAAGGGACTGGGGGAGTTGTCGTACAACGAGAGGCTAGAAAAACTGGCTTGAAAAGAAAAGAATGAGAGGGGACATGATCGAAACATTCAAGATATTGAAGGGAATTGACTTAGTAGAGAAAGAGATTGTTCACCCTCTCTAAGGTGAAGAGAAGGAGAGGGTATTCACTAAAATTAGAAGAGAAAAGATTCCGTACAAACGTAAGGAAGTTCTTCTTCACCCACTTATAGGGGAAAGCACCCTTCAGGGATTCAAGACAAGGCTGGATAAGTTCCTACTAAAACAGGACATATGCAAGTAAGGCTAGACTCAAATAGGGCACTGGTCTTTGACTTAAGGGCCACCGCATGAGCGGACTGCTGGGCGCGATGGACCACTGGTCTGACCCAGCAGTGGCAAATCTTATGTTAGCTTCTTGCATACCTCTGAGTGTCTCTTTTCCTGCTATGTACTTGGGACCTGGGTTGGCCACTGTTGGAACAGGACACTAGCCATGAAGGACCTTCAGTGTCCTGTTATGGCAATTCTTATGTTCTTACTCGCTTGCCAGAAATAGTTCCCACTTTTGAAACTTACTATTCAGAAAAACTTATTCTCCAAACAGATGGCCAAAAATGATGAGGGTGAATTGCTCCTTTAATCATTAGTGGCATTAGTGGCATTTCCAGATTCTAAAAATTGTTATGCATTTCTGTGTAACTCTGATATGTTCTGTTTAGTCACAGAAAAAAATAAAGCAAAGCTCTTGTTACAGTTCTGGAATGGTGGGAGCAGAACTCTGGGAGTGTTTTCCCAACAAATGAAGTTTAATATAAACATGGGTGAAGGACATGCTTAGTAATGCTCTCATTTAATTTTCTTGTGAATCTGGTTCAAATCAGTTTTGAATGCATTCCATTACGGCTGTAGGTAATACATTTTACAGGTTAAAATGAGTTTGCAACTGATTTCCACACCTGAGAAGTATAAAAATCAAATCAGCTCTGTACTGTAGTGTTATTTGTTTATTTATTTAAATTGAACTTTTTGTGACAACACCCTCTCAATAAGACAAGTGGTG
The DNA here is from genome assembly GCF_902459505.1 of Geotrypetes seraphini. Lineage (NCBI taxonomy): Eukaryota > Metazoa > Chordata > Amphibia > Gymnophiona > Dermophiidae > Geotrypetes > Geotrypetes seraphini. Next base: position 399,356,361 of record NC_047085.1, on the reverse strand, counting down.
ATCTTCCTAATCATGTCAGCTGGTGAACCTGGAACCTTCTGGAACTTGTATTCTATGCCCCCCGTTGTAGCTTGAGTTGAAGTGGAACCCCTGATGGCCCTGACCAAGATTTTTTTTTTTTATTACCATGGCTCTCAAACATGTATTTCTCTCAGCTGGAATATGGATTATTTTTCTCTTAAAAGAGCTTGTATTCTGTCATGGTACATGCATTTTACTCCAGTAAATTTTCAATTTCCAGCAATCTACTAAAAACAGATGTGGACTAGACAGTAACTCTGACCTATAGAGAGAAAATCTAAGCCTTAGGGTCTAGATTTATCTGTTGAGAGAAAATGATACAGTGTTATTAGCACCGTGAAGCTCTACACTGAGCCTTATATAGCACCCTGACTGGAATTTATTCTCCAGGAGAAACACAGATACACAGCTGCAGTTCACTTCAAGAAGATGACCTCATAAATATTATTATGCATTTGCTGTTCACTGCAAAAGGACTTCTCGGACAGATAAAATAGGATGTAGGAGGCTGTCCTAGCCAGCATCTGACATTTAAAGTACCAGTATCATCCTGTTTCCAGACTGTAAAGATATTATTTTAAGAAGGTCAAGGGATGTTCATGGCTTGCAATTGACATATTCCTCTAATTTGGGAATTTCATGCAAGAAGAAATCTATGCAACTTTGATGTGAAGCTTTGCTGGTTACCCAGTCCCGTGATATTATCCTTCATGTTATAATGTATCACTGGCCTTGTATGTTTGTTCCCTGATAAGTAATGAAATCATAATGAAACTGTCCACTTATTTAGAACCACCCAATAATGTTCTCTTGAAGTCAAATTCTGACCTCATCCACCACCTCCATGCACCCACAACCCTTTCTGAAAAGAAATATTCATTTAGATTACTCCTGGGTCTGCCTCCTCTCACCTTCATCCTATGACCTCTCATTTCAGAGGGTTTTTTTTTCCATTAAAAGAAGCCAGCAACTGGTGCATTTATACCATGAAGGTATTTAAATGTCTCATATAATCTGTATCCTGCCTTTCTTCCAAAATATGCAGTACATATGTCGATCTTTGTCCCCACTTGTTCCATGGCAAAGACCGTTGACCATTTTAATAGATACCCTATAGGGCTGATTCCATCTGGTTTATATCCTTTTAAAAGTTGGGACACCAGAATAAAAACATAGAAACATAGAAAGATGACGGCAGAAAAGGGCTACAGCCCATCAAGTCTGCCCACTCTACTGACCCACCCCATTAAGTCTGAGCGCTAAAGACCTAGTTCCTTAACTCGACCCTCGTAGGGATCCCATGTGGATGTCCCATTTATTCTTAAAGTCGAGCACGCTGGTGGCCTTGATCACCTGCACCGGAAATTTGTTCCAGTGATCCCTTTCTGTAAAGAAATACTTCCTGGTGTCACCACTAAATTTCCCTCCTCTGAGTTTGAGCGGGTGCTCCCTTGTGACCGAGGGTCCCTTGGGAAAGAATATATCGTTTTCCACCTCGACACGACCTGTGACGTACTTAAATGTCTCAATCATGTCACCCCTTTCCCTGTGCTCCTCTAGAGTATAGAGCTGCAGTTTGCCCAGTCTTTCTTCGTATGAGAGACCCTTGAGTCCGGAGACCATCCTAGTGGCCATCCGCTGGACCGACTCAACGCGAAGCACATCTTTCTGGTAATGTGGCCTCCAGAATTGCACACAGTATTCCAGATGAGGTCTCACCATGGTTCTGTAGAGTGGCATTATGACTTCAGGTTTGCGGCTGACGAAGCACACAGTACCCCAGATGAGGTCTTACCAGACATATACTTAGGCACCATCACCTCCTTTTTCCTTGCTGGCTGTTTCTCTCCCCAAGTAAGTACCCAAGCATCCTTTTGGCTTTTCCTACCATCTTGTCTATCTGCTTGACCATCTTAAGATCATGAATAGAGCTTATTTTCTTAAGTGTTAATGACCATAAATGTAGGTGTTTATTTTCCAGCTAATTAGGAACAAGTGGATTGATTTTTCATTCTGTCAAAAATTACAAAGATTAGGGGACACTTGATGAAATTGCAGGGAAATACTTTTAAAACCAATAGGAGGAAATATTTTTTCACTCAGAGAATAGTTGAGCTCTGGAGCGCATTGCCAGAGGTTCTGATAAAAGAGGATAGCGTAGCTGGTTTTAAGAAAGATTTTGACAAATTCCTGGAGGAAAAGTCCATAGTCTGTTATTAAGACATGGAGGAAGCCTCTGCTTGCCCTGAATTGGTAGCAAAAGAAAAAAAAAAGAAGCACTTAGCTTATTTCTTCACGCAGTTTAGCATGGCATCAAATGAGGCTACAAACCTTCAAGTAAACCTCAACGAAGGTTCAACCAAGCTTGGTTTCCTGGACTCGATGCATCCCTTCCTCATGAACCCATCGCTAAACTGGACAAATGATTAAAAACGCCGCCAGGTTTGAAGACAGTGTTCAGTGAGCTGGGTTTTTTTTACTAGGTATAAGTCTTACACCTAAAAGTTCAGTATGGAATTGATGTGATTTTATAAAGTGAGTGCACCCTTAATAGAATTACTTTTAATGCCTGTGTTTTTGAGTGCTGTATTTTGAGTGACATTTACTGAATCTAGTCCCAAATGCATTGGCAGGTAGCCTGGTGTGCACCAATGGTATCAACGTGCATTTACAGTGGCTATAATGTTAATTTTAAAAAACAAACATCTCTTTCAAGCAACATCCCTAGCAGTAACACCGACCTCCCCTCTCCTCAGCACTTACTGAAAGTGTGCCTGGTGGGCTAGTGGTGGTGGAAGGAGAGACCCCACAGATTTACTGGCAGCAAAATTCTTATGCAATCAACAATAACTTTCAGCCAAAATACCACACAGTGAATGCACAAAAAGTAGGTTAAAACCACGGGCTCCAGATAAGGACTGGATCCTAAATCTTTACTTCAAGAATAGATCCAAGGATTTCCTGGGTCTCCATATTCAAATTTTTCCAGATGTCTCTAGACAGACTCAAAAAAGAAAAAGAGAATTCCTAAATCTGAAACTCAAATTGGTTTTTTTTCTTTTTAAGATACCCATGTAAATGTGTCGTTAGATATCGTTTTTTGAAATATGTATTTGTAGATCCATCTCACTTGATAAGATTTATCTCAATGAAACGCCTTGAGAATGAAGTAACAACAGCGCCTAGTGATAATTAGTTCTCTGTTTAGTAGTAGTTAATATGCTTCTTTATAATTGTTTGAATTTAATTAAGCTACTCTTAAATCTTGGATCTAAATTTAATTTAGAGGACTGGTATGTGATCAAGGGAAGCTGATTTTTTTCTTTTCCTTTAATAATTTGAGTGAATTACTTTTCAGAATTGAAAGTTAACTTAATTAGAAGTGTCTTGATCATACTTTTCTGTACAAGATGTTTATGCTTGGAAAAATTTCAAAAATTGTATTAAAAAACCCCACCGGCTCGCTGGGCTAGTAAAAGTTTTTTTAAAAAAAAGGTTGTGGCTCTTAGACGCAGGATTGCACACTAGCAATCCGTGCAATCTGAGGGGGGGGCGTTCCTCCAATCACCCTCATTTTAATTTTTTTTCTTTTGTGTATTGGTCGGGCCTGCACGGATCGGCCGCGGAAACAAGGTTAGTGAATCTAGCCCATAGATGGCTTAGGGGGGAATTCATCAAAGGTTGCTAACCAATTTAGTGCATACTAACGATTAGTGTGTGCTAAATGCTTTGATGCCCATAGGAATATAATAAGCATCTTAGCATTTAGCATGCCCTAAATTTGTCAGCACCCCTTGAATTCTCCCTAAGTGCAGATTATGATGAGTAAGTATTTTAGTGCTGTCCAATCAAGTTTATGGAGTTCCTTTTATCCTTTGCAGTTGTCTTATTTATTGTAAACTGCCTTAAACGGTGACAGGTCAAAAGCGCGCGCTGACAAAGGTGTGCCGAGACAACTGAGCGCAAGGCGGTAGCTGCGCCGAAGAAAAACAGTGTTTTAAGGGGCTCCGACGGGGATTGTGGGGGGGAACCCCCCCCCCCCACTTTACTGAATACAGATCGCGCTGGCGTTGGGGGGGGTTTGGGGGGTTATAACCCCCCACATTATACTGAAAACTTCACTTTTCCCCTAAAAAACAGGGAAAAACTGAAGTTTCCCGTATAATGAGGGGGGTTACAACCCCCAACAAAGCCGGCGCAATCTGTATTCAGTAAAGTGGGGGGAAGGGGTTTCTCCACAACACCCTCGTCGGAGCCCCTTAAAACACTGTTTTTCTTTGGCGCGGGCTTCTGCCTTGCGCTCAGTTGTCTCGGCGCGCCTTTGTCGGTGCGCGCTTTTGTCTATGAACCGCCTTAAACTGACAAAGGTGGTATATAAAATTTTAATAAACTATAACATTGTTAAGATGCTCAGTATTATTTTTTCCCCCACGTTGAGCAATGGGAGAAACTTTTAGTGAATCAGACTCTAAAGGTCTTGGTTAACAGATAGCATGTGTCTATTTTTTTGTTTAGGACGCACGAGATGCAGCTCAGAATGGCAGTCAGGTGGACGTTACTAAACTAAACTAAACTAAACTAAACCTTAAGTTTATATACCGCATCATCTCCACGGATGTGGAGCTCGGCACGGTTTACAAGAACTTAAAATATAGGAAGAGAAGGAAAAAAAAGGTTTACAAGAACTTAAAATATAGGAAGAGAAGGAAAAAAAAGGTTTATATGAACTTAAAATATAGGAAGAGAAGGACAAAAAAGGTTTATATGAACTTAAAATATAGGAAGAGAAGGAAAAAAAAGGTTTACAAGAACTTAAAATATAGGAAGAGAAGGAAAAAAAAGGTTTACAAGAACTTAAAATATAGGAAGAGAAGGAAAAAAAGGTTTACATGAACTTAAAATATAGGAAGAGAAGGAAAAAAAAGGTTTACATGAATTTATATATAGAAGAGAAGAGTAAGGTGGGATAGAATTACATTTTAGTGAAAAGCCAGGTTTTCAGTTGTTTGCGCAATAATTGGAGGGAGCCCAGGTTCCGCAGCGGGGTAGTAAGGTCGTTCCAAAGACCTGTGATTCTGAAGAGAAGGGATTTTCCCAGTTTGCCTGCATAGTTACTGTTGATTACTCTCAAGAATTTTACTGTCAGTAAATCTGTGGGAATCCTGAAGCCAATAGGACCACAGGAAATGAGCAAACTACAGACTTTGTGGCCGAAAGAGAGGTTTTGCCACCTGGCTGTAGTTTAGATTTATTTTTCGAGTGTTTAGGGTCATGCCCTGTGGAGCACAGGGTTTTGTTTGTTTTTCTAAACTCCATTGCAACAGTGGTTGCCATGTATTGCTGCTTTGTTTTTCTTTTTAAGGAAATAAACTACCTTTCTGTGATTCTGCCCTAGCTTGTAAAGTGCATTTTTTTTATTTACCTCAATTTGTGAACACGAGAATCAAAAGAAACATTCAGGCCATCCCATAAAGAGATCTTTCTATAAGTTAAAAAGTTTTAGCCACTGGAGCCAGTCAATTTTCAACATCCACAATGAATATTCATGAAAGGGATTTGCATGGAGTGGCGGCAGTGCTTGCAAAGATTTCTCATAGATATTCATTATGGTTAGGGTTACCAGATTTTACTATTTTAAAGTCTAGACTAGACCCATGGCCTGCCCACTTCCACCCTAGCCCCGCCCCCCTCAACCTGTTCTCGTGCTTGGAGCCGCATCGGGAGGGCATCTGCACATGCGCAGGTGTGAAGTGATGATTATTATTATTATTATTATTATTAGGTTCTTATATCCCGCCATACCCAAAGAGTTCTAGGCGGTTTACATTCGTTACATTAGGATCCGGTCTGAGCCCGGATTTACAAAAATTTTATCGGAATTGCAGGTAGCGCGGAAGGAGGCACAGGTTTATCATAGTTGGGTTAGAAGATAAAATGGAGGGAGTGGGAAACCAGGAGAGGGGGGGGAGAGGGAGGTGGGGGTGGGGGGGGGTTGGAGTGTATGCGGGGAGTAAGGACTAAGGGTCTTGTTCGCGGAAGAGGTGTGTTTTGAGAAGTTTTCTGAAGTCTAGGTAGGTTGGGGCCTCTAGCATCATTTGGGCTAGCCAAGGGTTCAGCCTGGCCGCCTGGAAGGCGAAGGTTTTGTCGATGAATCTTTTGAGCTGGCATGATTTTATGGAGGGGAAGGTAAACAACTGGATTCTGCGGGATTTCTTGTTGGTGCAATACATATTGAAATGTGGGGAGAGGTATTTTGGTGAGAGACCAAATACTGTCTTGTAACAGATGCAGGCGAACTTGAAGAGGACTCGGGATTTGAAGGGTAGCCAGTGCAGTTGGTGGTAGAAGGGGGTGATGTGTTCCCATTTGTTCAGGCCGAAAATGAGGCGGACAGCTGTGTTTTGAATCAGTTTTAGTCTTCTGGTGATTTTCTTTGTGGAGCTTAGGTAAATGATATTGCAATAGTCCAGTATGCTGAGGATAGAGGATTGAACTAATAGTCGAAATGCAGTGTCATCGAAGTATTTCTTTATGGTACGGAGTTTCCAGAGTGCTGAAAGGCCTTTCTTGACAATGAGGTCGGTGTGATTTTCTAGGGATAGATGTTTGTCAAGCGTGACTCCTAGTATTTTTAATGTTTGTTCGAGTGGGAAAACCAATCCTTTCACCTGGATTGTGGTGTCTTTGATTTTGTCTTTGGGGGTGGCTAGAAAGAATTTTGTTTTGTCTGGGTTGAGCTTTAGTTTGAAGGAGAGCATCCAGAGTTCTATCTGGCTGAGTATGCTAGTTATGTAGTTGAGAAGATCCTGGGATAGACTGGTTAGGGGGATGACAATTGTGATGTCATCTGCATAGATGAAGAATTTGAGCTTAAGTTTGTGAAGGAGGTTACTGAGGGAGGCGAGGTAGATATTGAACAGGGTGGGGGATAAGGGGGAGCCTTGTGGTACACCGCAGGAGTTCACCCAGCTGTAGGAGAAGTTGTCATTTTTGTGTACCCTGTAGGATCTGTTTCGTAGGAACCCTTGGAACCAGCTGAGTACCCGGTCTGAGATTCCAATGTGGGCCAGGCATTCCAGGAGAATAGTGTGGTCAACTAGGTCAAACGCACTGCTTAGATCAAATTGTAAGATCAGGGCGCTGGAGCCCCGACTGAAGAGTATGTGCAGGTGGTCTAGTAAGGAGGCGATGATGGTCTCTGTGCTGTGGTCCGTGCGGAAGCCCGATTGATTGTCGCTTAGGATATTGAATTTATCCAGGTATGCGGAGAGTTCTGCTTTTACTGCCCCTTCCGCGATTTTGGTGAATAGTGGTATGTTAGCTATTGGTCTGTAATTGGAAGGTGCGTTGGAAGAGTCCTTTATGCTTTTTATGATTGGGGTTATTAAGATATGTCCTTGTTCTGGGGGGAAGTTTCCTGCGGATAGTAGGGAGTTGACCCATAGTAGCATGTTTGCTTTGAAGTAGATCGGAGCCGTTTTCATCACATTTGGGGGGCAAGTATCTAGTTTGCAGAAGGATTTGGTGTATTTGTTATAATATTTGTTGAAGGTTTTCCAGTCGATTGTGGTAAATTGGTTCCAGTTTAGGTCGGATCTAGACCCTTGGTCTGGTTTAGCTATGTCGATGTCAGGGAGGATGGGAAAGAGCTCCAGTGGATTGGTCTTGGTGGGTAGTGCTGATCTTAGTTTTAGGATCTTGGAGTTGAAGAAATCCGCTAGGGTGTTGGCGGTTAGTGTTGAGTCTTCCTGGTTGTTAGTGAGTGTTTCAATGTTGTAAAGGTTATTGACGAGTTTGAAGAGGTTGCTGCTGTTGGATGTGATGTTTCCAATTAAGTGTGAGTAGAATTTTTTCCGTTTTTCCTTGGTAAGGTTTTTGTAGGTTTTTAGTTTGAGTCTCCAGGCAGTTCTGAGTTCCTGGGTTCCTGACTTTATCCATAGTCTTTCTGACTTTCTGAGGTCCTTCTTTAACAGTAACAGCTCTGTGTCGAACCATCCCTCCTGATTTGTGGTTCTGATGTGGCGGGTTTTTGAAGGGGCTATTTCATTTAAAATGTTAGTGCTGTCAATGATCCAGGCGGACATGAGTTGATCTATTTCTTCGTCTTGTTTTATGTGGGTGTCATAGCGAGACCAGAATTCCTCTTGGTCTATCTTTCCTCTAGTGGTGTGGGTTGTGATGTTTCTTGTTTTGTTGTTTCTTGAATGTTTTTGTTGGCAGCCCAAGGAAAAGTCGCATAGTCTGTGGTCAGACCATAGGGAGTCTGTCCAGTTGGCTTGTTTCCAGTATATTTTTGGGTCGGTCGGCTCGTTGGAGGAGAATGTGACCAGGTCTAGCTGATGGCCCTTTTGGTGAGTTTTGGTTGGGGGGGGTTTGAAGAAGCCTAGTTGGGAGGTGAGTGACCAGAAGTCGGCAACTTCTGGTTGGTCCGCTTGCTCAAGGTGGATGTTGATGTCTCCGCATAGAAGGTTGTAAGGACTTGTTAGATAATTAGTTAATAAGGAGTCAGCGAGGTCCTCTTTGGCTAGGGACCATTTTTGGGGTGGGATGTAGAATAGAGTGATAGTTAGTGAGGAGGCAAGGGATTTAGAGGTGAGTGAGATGGCTAATATTTCTGCGTTGGGAGAGGATTTGGTGTTGAGTGCCGTACAATTAAGCTGATCTCTGAAGATTATTGCTAGGCCTCCTCCTCTTCCCCGAGTTCTGGCCAGGGAGAGGATCTTGTATCCTGCGGGTAGGCAATCTTTGATTATAATATCCTTGTCTGATAGTAGCCAGGTTTCGGTGAGTAGGATGAAGTCGGGGTTGGTATCCGTCAGCCAGTCTCTGATTAGAATGGCTTTGTTCCTCATGGATCGAATGTTTAGGTAAAAGCCTAGTAGGTTCTGGTGGTTTGGGTGGTTGGCTGGGGCATAGTGGGAGTAGGCCAGTTTTTTTAGTGTTCTAGGTTTTTTTGAGCCGGGTTTGGTGGGTTTGCGGGGGGGGGTGGAGGATTTGGGAGCCGTATTAGGTGTGAATGTGGGGTATGGGGTGTGAGTGAGGGTACTTTGGGTTTTGAAGGGCGATATAGGGAGAAGTGGACAGGGATGGTGGTTGTGTGTGATGGGTCAGCAGAGCAGATCCTGAGGGTGATGAGATATAGTAGGAATAGTGCTACGCATTGAGGGGTGTTTGGTCTTGCCATGGTGACACACTCATGAGCATGATGTCACCACGTTGCATTCATGCATGCGCAGATGCCCTCCCGATGCAGTCCTGAGCTGGAAGCTTTTCAAAACCCGGACAAAGTGTTGGGTTTTTGAAAAGCCGTTTGGATGACTGGACATGTCCTCTAAAAAGAGGACATGTCCAGGCAAATCCAGCCATCTGGTAACCCTAATTATATCTCATTCTTTCTTTTTGGTCATTCCTACAGTGATTGGTCATCTTGATGTTCTGTGGAACACTTCTTCTTTGTTGCACTTTCCCATCTAAGACAGAAAGCTAAGACATGTGACTGGAAGGCACCAATTTTAGAGCCCCTTTCACAAAGCTGCGGTAGCAAGTCCCAGCATGGCAAATGCGAAATAACCTGTTCAGTTCCTATGGGCTGCGTCACATTTGCCACGCCGGGACTTGCTACTGTGGCTTTGTAAAAGGGGCCTTTAATGTATATACGAGGGGCCGCTGATAAGTTCTCAGCTCAACCAAGAAGAGAATTGATGTGGAGCCGTGAAACTTACTTTTTGTTTCATTTCATATCATTGAAACGAAAAGTGTCACAGAAAGTGATCCCTTGAGGCTCTACATCATTCTCTTCTTGGTTGGGCTGAGAACGTTTCAGCAGCCCCTCTTATTCATTGTTGGCTGACAGAAGCAGCTAAAGTGCCAGCTGCAGTCTCCTCTCCCTATCCAGTGCAAGGGTGTGGTGGGTATTTATTTATTCATTCAATTTTCTATACTGTTCTCCCAGGGGAGCTCAGAATGGTTTATATGAATTTATTCAGGTACTCAAAACATTTTTCCCTGTCTGTCCCAAGTAGGCAAACCTTCATACTAATACTACCCTTCCATTAACTGTCAGGTCCTTTAGCCCCCTTCTCCCTCTGATTTTGATAATTAAACTCAACTATCATGATTATCACATGGTTAAAGTATATGCTGATGGTTCTTCGAGTTTCTGTGGCTGTCAAAACTTATTGTTTTGCTTTGGCTACAGCTGTTCTTTTCTGCCCCCAAGAAGCTGCTATGCTAGGCAATCACTTACTCTTGCCTAGTGAGTGGGCCAGTCCTGTTCTCTTTGTCTTTCCCTGGGCCTCAATCCACCCAGAAAGATGGGGAATCCAAACCTGAATCTCTCATACCATTGTGCAGTGGCTTGTTTCAATCACCAAAAAAAAAAAAAAAATCCAAGTATTTTACATGGTAAAAGAACAAGGGGGAAATCACAGGGTTACAAGTACACATAAACAAAGTATTAGGACAAAAGGCAGCTGGGACAGGCAAGCAAGAGAAGAAAAACAAAACAAAACACAAAAGACCTAGTGTAACAAGCTATTTAATCTACAAATGGGAAAATGAAAGGCGTAAATGCAAGGGAATGGGACACAAGTCATGCTGTTGTAGCCAGAGAATTTGGGAACAACTAAAGAACCGTGGAGAAGCTATAGATTATACCATGAGCCATGAAATTCACACATGAAGTGAATTGATCCAGGATAGAGCTTTCTGACTGATGTATCTTCCTGCACTACCCTAGAAGAGATTTTATAGTACAGTAACTGCTTGCAAATGTGTTTGATGCCTCTGGGCAGTAAAAGAATGTAATTCAATATTGTGCGAAATGCTTTTAGAGTTCACAGTTGTAAAGGACCTGTAGAACAGACTTTTAATGACCCATAGACTTTTTTCTCTGTACTGACAGACATAAGTTAAAAGTAGTTGGTTATAAATATTATCTTGATTTCATTAACTTATGTTTAAATGTGCTTAAGGAACCTTCAGTGTCTCAAGGACTTGGCTCAGGGATAATCTGTACCCAACTCATTTCCTGATTTTCATTTACCAGCTTTAGTTTGGCAGTATAATGTTACACTCTCATTCTCCTTACTGACAAACATGTGACTTACCATTGGATTCTTTTTTCATAATGCATTGCTTCTCATGTTGAAGCATCCATCAATCTGTTTGAAATCTGAGATATGAAACAATAAAATGAATGCTTTCTGTATGAGGGGCCACTGAAAAGTTCTCAGCCCAACCAAGAAGAGAATGATGTGGTACCATGAAACTTTCAAGTTATTCCACACTTTTCTTGACACTTTTTGGCTCCATGATATGGAATGAAACGAAAAGTGTCAAGAAAAGTATGGAATATCTTGAAAGTTTCATGGCTCCACATCATTCTCTTCTTGGCTGGACTGAGAACTTTTCAGTGGCCCCTCGTATGTCCTGCACTTGTTCCACAAAAGTAGGCCTTTTTTAGTTTTGAAGAAAGTGTCTTGTTTTGCAGTGATTTCAGTGTCTTGTTTTGCAGTGAATTAAGAAATGTGTTTGATTCTTTTGTTTACAAATTTATTTTCAAAACTGAAAATTTGACATTTCTAAAAGTGAGCCTGCTGATGTAATGCATACCGTGAAAAAAAAACAAAAAAAAAACTGCTGAAAAATGTACAAGGTGCAGGCATTTATTCAATAAAAGTCATAAAAACATATATACACAACATAAATAGAATACCGTATTTTTTGCTCCATAAGGCGCACCTGCCCATAAGACACACCCTAAATTTAGAGGAGGAAAACAAGAAAAAAACAAAAACATTCTGAACCAAATTCTCCCTGCCAGTCTCTGCACCCAACCCTACACTCCTTACCAGGCTCTGTACCCTGTCCCACTGCTCTACCCTGTCCTGAAACCTGCCCCCAGTACCTTTTTTTTTTTTTTTTTTTTTTTTTTTTTTTATTTATCATTTTATTATTACATCCAGGAAATAGAGCAGGTAAGATGTTATCCTATCCATTAATTAATACCGCATTAATAACCTGTTTCATTCGGACTGTTTAGAGATTTCTTTACCCTCCAGGAAAAAACCTAATTGGGCAGGTTCAAAGAAAATATATCTACTCCCTTGATAGGAGATAAAACATTTACAGGGAAATCTTAACTGGAACACTGCCCCCAAGGCAATCACCTTTGATCGATAATTCAAAAATTCTTTCCTCCTAGATTGTGTCCATTTAGAGACATCCGGAAATATATATATCCTTTCACCTAAATAGGTGACCTGTTTCAAATTAAAATACAATTTCAACAACATTTCTTTATCTTGTAAAAATACCAAAGAGACTAATAATGTTGCCCGCCCCTGAATTTCAATATCAGATGATTGCAAAATGGCTGAAACATCCAATTGTGTTTTTTCAGCTTCCACTACTTTTTCCTTTTGCATTTGTTTTAAATAGTAGATTCTTTGTGTCGGAGGAAGACTTACTTCTGGAATATTTAATACAGTCAACATGAAATTCTTAAACAGTTCTTGAGGCGGCATAAACTTAGCAACCGGAAAGTTAAGGATTCTCAAATTCAAATTTTTTTGTTGGTTTTCTAAGTTTTCAATCTTCCTCAAGATCATCATTTTGTCTGACATTTGTTTAGTAAGCAAATTCTTAGTCTCAGTTGTTACTTTTTCTAAATTTTTAAGATCCACTTGATGTTGTTGAATAGAAGTCTCTAAAGAACTTATCCTAGTGGTAGAATTCATGGAAATAGCAACAAAATTAGTGCATACCAGGTGTAGATTCTCTATTGCAGTCCAGATGGATTCCAGTGTTACTGCCTGTGGTCTCACCAACGGCTTGAGGGAGGTAATAGCAGCCAGATTTTCTGTAGCTTCTGCCCCAAGAGAAAAACTCTGGGCTCCTTCAACCTCACCACCGTTCGCTGCCAAAGGCTCCTCACTCCCTGAACGCTGCACCTCCAACACTGAGGTCAGTGTAGTTGTAACCACTTCCGGGTTAATCGCGGCAAACGAACATGCCTCTCTCCTTACACCGGGAGAGCCCTCTTGCATGCTCTGCTCCGCCGACGTTTCCCCATATCGGGCGTTTCTGCTGTTGCTATGAGCCGGGAAGCTCATAGCCTGGACAGCGAGATGTCTCTCTCGCTGAGCCCGCGAGGACCGCACACCCCTCCCAAACCCAGTACCTTTTTTAATCCCCCCTCTCTTTTTTTATGGTACAACATTTTTTATTGGTTTCCGCCCGTCTGGGCCAGCGCCACCCTCCAAATGGTGCCTTCAGTTCTCAAGAGTCTCTCAGAGTCTCTCGCGAGAACTGAAGGCACCATTCGGAGGGTGGCGCTGGCCCAGGCAGGTGGGTAGAAAGCTCACACATGCCAGCCAACACTGAAACATTATTCAGAGGGTGGCGCTGACACTGCTGGACCAGACCTGAAGACACCATTTGGAGGGCAGCGCTGGCCCAGGCGGGCGGAAAGCTCGCGCCTGCCGGACGACACTGAAAGCACCATTCAGAGGGTGGCGCTGAGACCGCTGGACCACCAGGCAATGGGAGACACTTGAAGAGTTGCGGAACAGGATGGGAAGAGACGGCATGGGCCCAGGCAGGTGGGCGGAGGGCTCGTGCCTGCCGGCTGATGTACCGCTGGACCACCAGGCAATGGTGAGAAACAAATTGGATAAAACAAACAAAAAACTCAAATGAAACAAGCGTGAAACTCTCCTGCCTAAGGCACTGCACTGAGAAATCTGGTTCTCACCTCTCTACGTTCTGAATACCTGGGACCCCTGAGGAAGAAGTGTTTTTCGAAACACGGACCTTGTCGGGTCCGTCATATATGAGAACAAGGACCAGTTTTTTTTTATACAATTATTCTATTTATGTTGTGTATATATGTTTTTATGACTTTTATTGAATAAATTCCTGCACCTTGTACATTTTCTGAAGTTTTGGTTTGTTTTTTTGCTTTGCATCCCTACTGCAATCTTTGTTGGTTTCTTATTGCCTTGCCTCTCGTAATGCATACCATAGCCATGAAAGGGAAAGCTTACTACTACTCCTTTTCATCTGTGTAGTCGTGTGGCAATTAAGTTTCAGTCTTACCTAAGAAAAGGGAAATGCTTTGAAGCTGTGGTGTTTTCCTGTGTTCCAATCAGAATTAATAATGGTCCTTTGAGCAAGGTCGTCTGCCTACAGGAACATAGACTGAGATCATACAGCACTTACCCTGAGATCATATTCCAAATACCCCCCACCCTAGAGAACATAGTGTTCCTTCTTAACAAGGGAGAAAATGAAAGCAGTATCAAGTGGACTTTATGTTTGAATGCTTGCTTACTCTTTTTCCACTTGAATGCTGACGTAAGTGAAAGAAAAAGTAAGAGATCAAGGTAATGCTTTTTTTTTCAGCTCTGACTAACATGAGATAAGAATGTGATGTGCTCATAACCACTGGAGGGAACTTTGAGGTCTGGTAACCCTAAAAAGGCAGTTCATTTTTATTTTCCAAAATACCTCCATGCAGTAACATAGTAGATGACGGCAGATAAAGACCCGAATGATCCATCTAGTCTGCCCAACCTGATTCAATCTAAAAATTTGTTTGTTTTTTCTTCTCCTCCTTAGCTATTTCTGGGCAATGATCTAAAGCTCTGCCCGGTACTGTTCTTAGGTTCCAAAAAAAGAATGCTCTGTGAACCCTTGTAGTGACAATTATACAGTAGAATCTCAGTTAACCGGCAGTTAACCATCTGGCAAAAAAATCCCCCCCTCCTTCAGTTTATATTTGAGTATATACTGTAGTTAGGCCTATTTTAATAGTAACTCTCAACCAACCAGAAATGCATCTACCAAGGTAGGGAGAACGAGAGGGCACTCTCTAAAGTTAAAAGGGGATAGATTCCGTACAAACAGGAGCTGGTCTTTGACTTGGGGGGGCCACCGCGGGAGCGGACTGCTGGACACGGACCACTGGTCTGACCCAGCAGCGGCAGTTCTTATGTAATTCCCATGGGTGCCAGTTAACTGAGAGTCAGTAGCTGATGTAATAAAGTGCTGTTTACACAACCTGACTTATGTGTACAATTTTTTGGATAACTACTGGTGCCCTATGTTAAAACAAGCATGAGCTACTGGGAAACCAATGCAGAAATCCCCCCAGCCTCCCACAGAGATGGCATAACACACGGCTTCTACTGTGAAATTAACAAAAAAACCTAGGAGCATGCAAATTACTGCCCCATTAAAATCATTGCAGTTATCCACAGCTCATGCACCGATAAGTACAGGGATATTAGAAAGAAAGAACTGCTGGCAAAAGCTTTGTACAATGGCCTCCTGGCCTGACACATCCCACTGATCTGACCCGTCAGCTTCCCCTCCCCCATCACATATCACTTTCTGCATTGGCCCCCCTGATATCACTCCCCCCCTAAAAAAAACAAAACAAAAATCCAACAACTGGAAAGCTCTGATAGTCTAGTAGTCCTCCTATCTCCCTCCCCTGACCAGACCAGACCTGACTCCCATTTCTCCAACTTAAAAACGGAATCTCCTCCCTTCTTCCTGACTTGAATATGTTAGATGTCATATTAGATCAGCCATGCTTCTAAAACTATGGGCCTGTTTTACAAAGCCGCACGGCAACAGCCCCAAAGCCCTTTAAGTCTCTATGGGCTTTGGAGCCGTTACTGCACTGCAGCCGCTAGCATGGCTTTGTAAAATAGGCCCTATGTTTACCATGCTATGTTTTGTCATACTAAGCCCATCATGTTATATTTCACCATACCATGGTTTTTGTCATGTTATGTTTTACCATGCTTTGTTAAATAGGTTTTGCCATCTTTGTCAGATAAGGTAATGTAATGTATGTAAACTTGTAACCCATTCTGAGCTCTCCAGGGAGGACAGGATATAAAACCAAATAAATAAATAAAATGAAATCCTTTGTCTAGGCTACCCTCCCTTTGTCTAGGCTACCCTCCTTGGTTCATAGTCAAAAGCGCGCGGCGACAAAGGCACGCCGAGACAACAGAGCGTAAGGCAGAAGCCCGTGCCGAAGAAAAACAGTGTTTTAAGGGGCTCCAACGGGGGGTGTTGGTGGGGAACCCCCCCACTTTACTGAATACAGATCGCGCCGGCGTTGTGGGGGGTTTGGGGGGTTGTAACCCCCCTCATTATACTTGAAACTTAACTTTTTCCCTGTTTTTTAGGGAAAAAGTTAAGTTTTCAGTATAATGTGGGGGGTTACAACCCCCCAAACCACCCATAACGCCGGCGCGATCTGTATTCAGTAAAGTGGGGGGGTTCCCCCCCCATCGGACCCCCTTAAACACTGTTTTTCTTTGGCGCAGGCTTCCGCCTTGCGCTCAGTTGTCTCGGCGCACCTTTGTCGGCGCGTGCTTTTGACCTGTCACCACCCTCCTTCCCTCCCCCCTCACACAATTCCACAGGACTAAGGGCTAGATGCACTATAGATAGCGACTCGATCGCTGTTGGCCGATTCTCCAGCAGCGATCGATGCACTATCAAGTTTTTATGGGACAGATATTTTGCATGTGTAACACACACAAAATATCTGAACCATTGAAAAAAAAAATTAAAACAAACAAAAAACAGGCAGACCTGTTAGTAACACAGTCCGTTTTATGCATTGGGTCAGTAACAGTGATCGTTGCTAAAGCTGTGAAAAACAGGTTTAGTGACCATCGCTGACTTTAGTGCATCCCCCAGTAGGTTATCAGATGTCCGGAAAAACCTGGACATGTCCTCTTTGTAGAGGACTGTCCCGGTGACCAGGGAGATTTCCAAAACCCGGGGCCGCTTCTAAGTAGGGATGAGATAATGGACTCCCAAAAGATAAAGCTGAGCCCCAGGGGCAGACGACAATCACAATATTTAATGAAAAGCTCACATATAAGACTAGACATGGAGCTGTTTTGGCGGCATCCCGCCTTCTTCAGGAGTTGTGTTATCTGTGAACTCTAGGATATTACTGAGCCTTACTGTATGAGAACAGCTAAATGCTGCCGCATCAGTGTATCTTATACAATCTCTTGGCTACATATAGGATGAGACCGAAGGAGCTTGATGCAGAGCTGTGGTGCTGAGTTCTTAAACAACATTGCCTTGTGTTCTCCAGGTTCCTACAGTTCACAGTTAACTTGACTCCTAAAGCAGGTGGGGTGCTGGTGAAACATTGCTCTATCTCTTATATTGTACCTGAGCTTTTCACCGCATGATTTTCAAAAAAATATTGTGATTGCCATCTTTTGGAATGGAGTGGCCTAGGGCTAGATGCACTAAAAATGGTTGTTAAGACGTGTGGGTTGCTGTGAGCCGAATTTTTGGCTGATTTCTAAACTGCGATCGATGTTCAAATGGTTGCCCAATCTAATGAGTTTTGCAGAGGGCACTCGCAATGCTATCTGATCGCTTGCTTAGAAACTAGCTCTCATAAATGTGCAGAGCCAGTTTGTGGAAGCCTGAAAAGCTGAGAAGCAGTGGAAGCCCCAATGCAGCCTCCTGTCACTCAGCTGTTGCGGCTTTCTCTTTTTTAATGGCACAGCTGTTGTGTGTGTATCACACACGTATAATATTTTCCCCAATAAAAAAGTGAGTCAAGTAGGCGCCCTCCCCCCATGATGCCCCCCCAATCCCCTTACGAAAATAAAGAGAGACAGGAGGAATACCTACTCCCTCCTGCCTACATGAAGCTCCCTCCCCGCTGAGCTGAGCCAACCCAACCCACAACCCAGACTTAAATAAAAATCCCTCCTGCCTCTGCGAATACCCCCACAGAGCTGACTGACCCCCCTCCCCCAACTTTAGAAAGAATTGATAGGAGGGAAACCCACTCCCTTTTGCCAGATGCCCCCTGTCCTCCCCCCCCCGAAGCACCCCCCACACCCCTGAATCAACCTTGTGCCTGTACAGAAAAATGACAGCAGGAGGGATGCCCAGTCCCTCCTACTCACAGGTCTGCCACTCCAAAATGGTGGGCCTTCCCCTTCTCAGTGCATCCTGAGTACATCTCAGTGCATCCTGCTTAGGGAGGGGCCTAAGACCCTGATTGGCTCAGATATCTAAGGCCCCTCCCATTTTAGGCTCCTCCCTCTATATCTCCATATACACAGGAACCTTAGGCATCTGAGCCAATCGGGGTTTTAGGCTCCTCCCTGTGTATCCCGGGATACAGCAGTAGGAGTCTAAAGCACTTACTGCCACCTATTTAGGAGATGCAAAGTGCTCCCAGTTGAATCTGCATTATCTAGTTAGAATGTGCTAATGTGAACAGTTAGTCGGATAATGCTTCCATAAAAACAAAACGAAAACTGCAGATCATGTACAAGATGCAGGCACTGTTTATTGCAATATTAGTGGTATAACTACTATTTACCAACCAAGGGACCTAACACGGTCCGTGTTTCGGACAACTTGCCTTCCTCAGGGGTCCGTGGTAAATGAGTTATTGTAACAAACAACAGTGAAACAAACAAGTGCCGCTCTACTTCCAATATTGGGTGTAGAAATATGTCGCACTTGTTTGTTGGATTCACTGTTGTTTGTTACAATAACTCATTTACCACGGACCCCTGAGGAAGGCAAGTTGTCCGAAACACGGACCGTGTTGGGTCCCTTGGTTGGTAAATAGTAGTTATACCACTAATATTGCAATAAACAGTGCCTGCATCTTGTACATGATCTGCAGTTTTCATTTTGTTTTTGTTGATTCTTTGGTCCACTGCAGTTTTTGTTGGATTCTTTTTGGGATAATGCTTCCATGCCCATTTCTTGCCCATGCCATGCACCTCTGAAAATATTTTTTTTAAATATACTTAGCATGCAATAGAAGGCAAACTACCACAAAATGCTTTAACACATCTTGCGGTAGGCCTTTTTTCCCTTGTTACGCAGGTGTTAGGACCCATTTTATAAAGCGGCGGTAGCGATGCTGCTGTGGTAAATGCACCAAAACCCATTCAATTCCTATGGGCTTCTGTGCATTTATTGCAGCAACATGACTACCTCGGCTTTGTAAAAGGGACCCTTAATGCGATTTAGCATAAGAGCACCTAAGGTTGTACCTGAAGCAATGTAGGGTTAAATGATTTGCCCAAGATCACAAGGGATTAGCAGCATGATTTGAACTGGGCTTTTCTTGTTGTCAGCCAGGTGCTCCAACCACTAGGCTACTCCTCTACAGAACAGCATTCCATTATATTTTTTGTGTGCAAAATATAGCTGTAATTTCAGTAGCAGGAGTAGTGCTGTGGAACAAACTGACAGGAAATACTTTAAAAATCCAACTTTTTTCACTCAGAGAATAGTTAAGCTCTGGAACGTGTTGCCAGAGGATGTGGTAAGAGCGGATAGCGTAGCTGGTTTTAAGAAAGGTTTGGACAAGTTCCTGGAGGAAAAGTCCATAGTCTGTTATTGAGAAAGACATGGGGGAAGCCACTGCTTTCCATGGATTGGTAGCATAGAATGTTGCTACTCTTTGGGTTCCGGAATGTTGCTACTCTTTTAGATTCTGGAATCTTGCTACTCTTTGGGGATTCCGCATGGAAAATTGCTACTCCTTGGGTTTTGGCCAGGTACTAGTAATCTGGATTGACCACCGTAAGAACGGGCTACTGGGCTTGATGGACCATTGGTCTGACCCAGTAAGGCTATTCTTATGTTCTTATAACCATTGAGATCACTTTCTGATATTCTAAAATTTTAAAAAGATTTTGAAAACTACATTGTTTATAGAAACATTTAATTAAGGACTAATGCTGTAATGAATTTATAGACTGTTTGTTTTATATATTCCGTGGGGCTCATAATCAAATTTTGAACACATCTAAAAACCCGCCCAAGTCAGCACTTGGACAACCTAAAAGACAGGTCGTCCAAGTGCCGATAATCATACAAAATTTCTGGACATATCGAGAGACTTTTTAGGCCTTGGAATGCCATTGTGCGCCCAGAGCTGAAAGTGGCATATCTGGAGGAGTGGTTAGGGCGGTATTTGGGTGGGATGTGGGCCGACCTACACTTAGTCGTCCTGCAGGGATAATCAAATGTTTTAAGAGACTTTCAGGACGAAACTTGTACATTGTGAGTTAGACGATGTGAAAGCAGGTAAAAGTGCTAAAAAGGTATCCAAAGTTACCAGATAACCACTGCAGAGACAAAGTAAAGGCCCCTACATACTCCCCCAGTGATCACTGACCCTCTCACACCCCCACAAATATCAGAATAAAAACGTACATATCTATCTCCAAATCATCAGCCCCTGGTATAGGAAAGCCTAGTAGAGCTGCATACAGGTATCTTAATTAGCTAGTGAACCATAGAGAGGAGGACCCAGGGCCATAAGTCACTCTAACCACTACATTAATGGTGGAAAATGTGAGCCCCCCCCAAAAAAAGAAACAGCCCTACTGTACTGTCATATAGGTGCCACCTGCAGCCATAAGGGCTATTGGGGTTGTAGACAGGTGGGTATATTGGGTTGGGGGGGTCTCATCATAACCTATAAGGGAGTTCTGGTGAGATGTTTATCTGGCACCCTTTCTGTGAAGTTCACAGTAATGCCCTGTAAGGTGCCCCACTGCTCTGTTTCCATGTCTGGGTGGCCGGATCCATCACAATGCTGACCTCTCCCACATCCAAATGGTCTTCTTCTGGACGTTTGGGACTTGTATAAAATTTTGGTTGAAAATGTGCTATACAGACATATTGGCAGTCTAGATGATCAACCGCCTGGATGTCCAGATAGACAATTTTTGAAAAAAAAAGAATAAATAAATTTGGACATCTAGTGATTTGCCTTTCAAGAATGGACATTTTCCCATTGTCAACTTTGGGCGTTTAACACCATATGTCCGAATCAGACTTAAACATATGTTTTGATTATGCCATCCATGCATTTGATAACTATATATGTATTTTTGTAAGTTGCTTAAAAATGTCATAAATAAATAAATAGCTGCTGCTAGTACAGACTGGTGTACACATGCTTCTGTTGTGCTCTCATGATAGCACTTACTTATATACTATTTGGTTACTGATTTGAGGATCAGCACCTTTATGCTTATGTTAGAAAAGATGTGCTGAGCTTGTACATGGTTACAATGGGAAAGATGCACAGAACTTTAGTGCTATGTCAGAAAACACCGGCAGTTCCAGCAATTCTAAATTACTGACCGATACTCAAAACTAACAGTGTGCAAATTATATGCTGTTAATGTTGAGCATTGGGGGTAGAAAATGAAGGAACATGCCTGGCATATGCCCACAAGAGCTGAGTGGTAGGCACAGATTTTGCATGCATGCCCAGTACAATATGCGGCTGTGGTCTTTGGAGCTCTGAACAGGCACATTGAGATTTTGTGGGAATCTGCTATGTTTTAGAAAACTTATTTTTTTGCACAAGCATTTTTGTGCTAGCTGTACCTCATTTTATATTGAATATCTATTCATTTATGAGAATGATATAATGTTTGCATTTAGACCTCTGTCTCCTTTTGCTCTTGTCTGTGATGTGAATTTTAAGATTTTTTGTGTACTCAAAGACTGTGTATGTTAATTGTGAGCCACTTTAACTAAAAGTGGAATATAAATGTTTTAAATAAATAAACAAGGCAGAAGTGGTATAAAGGCAACCCCCCCCCCCCCCCCCCCGAAAAACAAAACAAACAAATCTGAACAGAGTTGCAGCTGAAGCCTCTTGTATGGTAGTAGTTTGGAAGTTTGCTTTTTTAATTTTTTTTTGTTCTGCAGTAATTTTTGACACAACTGTTACATGCAGAACACACATACATACAATACCCACACCTGGTGCATATTCCATATATGTGCAAATTTTAAAAATGCAAGCAGACTGCTCCACCAAAAAGTCACCCTCAAGCAACCTGCTGGAAAATTTTGAACACTAAGGTGCATATTCTATAAACAGCATCCTGATTATAGATGGCAGTAGGCATCCTACCGCTGTTTAACCAGCCAATTGGGATGCACCATTAAAAAAACCACCTCAAGGCAGGCCACCTACACCATAGGCGTCTTTCATGGTTGAAGGAGACGCGTAAGGATGCTTAAGCTTCCCCAAGTCTAGGTGTGGGTGTGGTTTCACCCAGAAGTGGCCTTGGGAGAGCTTAGGTGGCCCTATGCATCTCCCTAGGGCCGCAATAGGTGCCTGAAATGTAGGCCAACAAAAGCTAGTCTACATTTCAAATAGACGCAGCAGCTATGCTGATTGCAGCAAAGAAATCTCACTGCCACGATCAGCTGAGCGGCTATGGCAGGGAATTTAACCCCCCCCCCCCCAAAGTTGGGCAGCAAGAGGGATGCCTACTCCCTCTTGTCAGAACCCCTCTGAAACACCCACACACACAGCGACTGACTGACCCCCAACCACCCATCCACTTGGCGATCCCCCTAAGGGGAGACCGCCCACCCCAACTCCCTCCCCCTGTACCTTGTAAACAGAAGGTCCAGCTAGAGGGAGGCATACACCCTCAAGCCAGCAGGCCTGTCACTGGAAAATGGTGGGCCTCCCCCTTCCCATTGCATTCTGGGATACACCAGGGAGGAGCCTATGGCTCTGATTGGCTCAGATGCTTAAGGCCCCTCAGCCAACCGGAGTCTTAGGTCTCCTTTCCAGTGCATTCTGGGAAGCACTGGGAGGGGCCTAAGACTCCTAAGACAATCCCAGAATGCACTAGAAAGGAGGCCTAAGACTCTGGTTGGCCAAGGGGCCTTAGGCATCTAATCCAATCAGGGCCTTAAGCTCCTCCCCGGTTCATCCAGAGGGTGTATGCCTCCCTCCGGCCCTTCTGTTTACAAGGTACAGGAGGGGGAGTTGGGGGTGGTCTCCACTTTAGTGGGATCACTGGTTCGATGGCGGGTCAGCGGGTGGAGGGGTGGTTGCCAGGTGGGTGGGAGGTTGGTTGGTCACCAGGTAGGGGGTGTTTTGGGGTGGTATTCTGGCAGGAGGGAGTAGGCATCCCTCCTGCTTATCGCAGTTGGGAAGGGGGTGTTTGGGGAGGTGTTCAGGCAGGAGGAAATGGGCATCCTCCTGCCTATCGTGGTTAGGTGTGGGAAGGGTTGGGGGGGTTCCAGCTGGAGGAATTGGGCACTCTTCCTGCCAGCGGATGCTACCAGACTTCGCGGCGGTGGGGGTGGGGGTTCGGGGTTCCCTGCCGCTGTGGTTGCCGCTGGGCTGATCACAGCAGGGAGGTTCCCAGCAATGCAATTCTTTAACCAGCGCCTGTGACATAGATGCCGGTTAGAGAATTAGGGTGGTTAGGTGGGGTTAGGCATTTGACTGTTAGGACAGATTCTAAATAGGACGTCCGTGTGCAATTCTCAAAAGCTGCTTAGGAAGCTGCTGAGACCGGGCATCCTATACAGAATCAGGCCCTAAAGGTAGGCACTCTTCTCTATGCATTACATGAAAATGCTAATTTTAATACCAATGAGCTTGTTGCAATACATTTCCGTAGGATTATCGGTAGTTGCTACTGCAAACGGTAGAAGCCACACAGAATCCCTTTGTGCATTAGAAGCTGAATAACTTGCATGTTGATATTTTATGTAAATGTATCATCTTTTGTGCACAACTGTAGTTTTTAAAAATGAATAAAGAAGTTAAAAAAAAAAAAAAAAAAAAGGTGGCGGTAGGTGGTCCTGCAGTAATTTTTTTTAATGGCTGTGTGCTAATGTTAACATTAGCACACAGTAATTAAGGAAACAAATAGAAAAAAAAGCCCTTTTTGATGGCTGTGCAAGAAATGGACTTAGGCGCAGAAAAGACAGGCGTGGGGGAAGCCACTGCTTGCCCCGGGATACATAGCATGGAATGTTGCTACTATTTGGATTTTTGCCAGGTATTTGTGACCTGGATTGGCCACGTTGGAGGCAGGAAACTGGGCTGACCCATTATGACTATTCTTATGTTCATATCTTCTATGGTTTAAATGTCTTTATTGAATTTCATAAAATACAATAACTCAACACAGCAATTAATTTAATGACATTTAAGCCCTTCCCCCCTCCACCAAACAAAATTGTACAAGTGGATGAATTGGGAGTACAAACCAGAAAGACAAGTCAATTAGCATGTATTTACAATAGTCATCTAAAAGAGCCCAAACTCTCTTAAAATATCTGAGCATTGCCTGACAACAGCTTTTTCTTCATATTACGTTTAAGACAGACTCCCGCCCACCATGCAGGAAAAGAAAGAACTGTACTATTTTTCCATTCTGATAAAACATGCTGAATTGCTAGACCCATAAGAACATGAAATAATTTGGTCTTATATCTTTTTTAACTAAATGTGATAAGATAGCAGAATGCAAAATGACAATTTCATAAGTTAGCTTTATACAGAATCCAAAGATTTCTTGCACCCGTTGTCAGACTTTATCCCAAAACATTTTAACAGCATGGCATCCAAACAACATATGATAAAATATGCCTAAATCAGCTTTACAAGTCCAGCATAAATTAGATCCATGTGCTAACAGTCTGGAGACTCCATAAGGTGTCCAATATGCACGGTGAGCAACATAGAATAAAGATTGTGTTAATGATGCTGACAGAGCAGGTTGACATACCTTTCTCCAGAAAACTGCCCATATAACATCATCAATTTCCATTCAGAAATCACAATTACTTACTGTAACAGGTGTTATCCAGGGACAGCAGGCAGCTATTCTCACATGTGGGTGACGTCATCGACGGAGCCCTGTGCGGACACCTCACAAGCAGACTTGCTTGAAGAAACTCAAAGTTTTGGGTCGCCCGCACCGCGCATGCATGAGTGCCTTCCCGCCCAGCACAGGGTGCGTCTCCTCAGTTCAGATAGCTAGCAGAGAAGCCAACCAGGGGTGGGTTGTGAGAATAGCTGCCTGCTGTCCCTGGATAACATATGTTACAGTAAGTAACTGTGCTTTATCCCAGGACAAGCAGGCAGGTATTCTTACATGTGGGTGACCTCCAAGCTAACCAGAATGGGATGGTGGGAGTGTTGGCAATTTAGGAGAATAAATTTTGTAATACTGTTTGGCCAAACTGTCTATCCCGTCTGGAAAACGTATCCAGACAATAGTGAGAAGTGAAGGTATGAATCGAGGACCAAGTAGCAGCTCTACAAATTTCCTCAATAGGTGTAGATCTGAGGAAAGCTACTGAAGCTGCCATTGCTCTGACTTTATGGTCTGTGACTTTACTGTGAAGAGGTAATCCAGCCTGGACATAGCAGAAAGAGATACAAGCCGCCATCCAGTTGGAGACATAGGATGTCCCAACTTATTTGGATCGAAGGAAACAAAAAGTTGAGGAGCAGTTCTGTGTGATTTGGTGCGTTCCAAGTAGAAGGCCAAAGCACGTTTACAGTCCAGAGTATGAAGAGCTGATTCTCCAGGGTGAGAATGAGGCTTTGGAAAAAAACACTGGAAGTATAATGGATTGGTTGAGATGAAATTCTGAGACCACTTTAGGTAGGAATTTCGGATGAGTACGAAGAATAACTTTGTCATGATGGAACACCGTGAATGGTGGGTCAGTAACTAAAGCTTGCAGCTCACTGACTCATCAAGCTGAAGTGAGGGCAATGAGAAACACCACTTTCCAAGTGAAATACTTCAGATGAGCCTTATCAGTTGGTTCAAATGGAGGCTTCATGAGTTGAGTAAGGACAACATTGAGATCCCAAACCACAGGAGGTGGTTTGAGAGGAGGTTTGATATTGAAAAGTCCTTTCATGAATCTGGAAACCACCAGATGAGCAGAGAGGGGTTTCCCTTCAATAGGCTGATGGAAAGCCGCAATTGCACTGAGATGGACTCGTATAGATGTAGACTTGAGGCCAGAATTGGATAAGTGCAAAAGATAGTCCAAAACAGAAGATAAGGAGGAATGCTAAGGCTCCTTATGATAAGAAAAACACCATGTAGAAAATCTAGTCCATTTTTGGTGATAGCATTGTCTAGTTGTAAGCTTTCTAGAAGCTTCTAAAACTTCTCTTACAGATTGAGAAAACAGAAGAGGGGTTATGTTGAGAGGTACCAGGCTGTCAGGTGTAGAGACTGCAGGTTGGGATGAAGCAGAGATCCTTGACTCTGTGTAAGCAGAGAAGGAAAAACTGGTAGAAGGTATGGCTCCCTGCTGCTGAGTTGAAGTAGAAGGGAGTATCAGGGTTGTCTCGGCCACCAAGGAATGATTAGAATCATTGTGGCATGATCGTTCTTCAATTTGACCAGAGTCTTGAGAATGAGAGAGAATGGAGGAAATGTGTAGAGGAAAAGATTTGTCCATTCCAGGAGAAAAACATCTGCCTCGAGGCGGTGAGGAGAGTATATCCTGGAGCAGAACTGAGGCAGTTTGTAGTTGTGGGGAGCTGCAAATAAGTCTATCTGTGGCGTTCCCCACTGTGAAAAAATGTGACGAAGAGGCGAGGAATGGAGAGTCCATTCATGAGGTTGCAGTAGACGACTCAAGTTGTCCGCCAAGCAATTCTTTGCCCCTTGAATGTAGACAGCTTTGAGGAAGGTGTTGTGGCGGATTGCCCAGTCCCAAACCTTCAGAGCTTCTTGGCAAAGGGAGGCAGACCCTGTCCCTCCTTGTTTGTTGACATAATACATGGCAACTTGGTTGTCCGTTCGAACGAGGACTACTGTGTCGTGAAGTAGATGTTGAAAAGCATAGAGAGCTTTGAGGATCGCTCTGAGTTCCAACTGATTGATATGACACTGACGATCCATATTGGTCCAGAGGCCTTGAGTACGGAGACCATCAAGATGAGCGCCCCAAGCGTAGGTCGAAGAGTCTGTCATGAGGACCTTCTGATGAGGGGGCATTTGAAAAAGCAAGCCTCTGGAAAGATTGGAAGAGAGCATCCACCAACGGAAAGACTTCTTCAAGGAAGGAGTGACTGAAATGTTTCGAGAAGGAGGGTCGCAAACTTGCGTCCATTGAGATGCCAGTGTCCACTGAGGAATTCTGAGGTGAAGTCTGGCAAAAGGAGTCACGTGTACTGTGGAGGCCATGTGACCCAGAAGTACCATCATGTGTCTCGCTGAGATGGAAGAGCGGGAAGACATTGTGTGACAGAGTTGAAGAAGAGCTTCCAGACGTTGTTGTGGAAGGAATGCTCTGAGTTGGACAGTATCCAGAACAGCTCCAATGAATTGTAGATTCTGTGAGGGCTGAAGTTGAGATTTGGGAAAGTTGATTTTGAATCCCAAACTTTGTAGGAACCAGGTAGTCCGTTGGGTCGCTACAATAACCCCTTAAGATGTGGAATCTTTGATGAGCCAGCCATTGAGGTAAGGAAATACCTGAAGACCATGATTCCTTAGAGTTGCTGCTACCACTACCAGGCACTTGGTGAACACTCTGGGAGATGAAGCCAGGCCGAAGGGTAGTACTCTGTATTGATAGTGTAGATTCCCCACCCGAAATCTGAGGTATTGACGGGAGGCCGGATGAATGGGAATATGAGTGTAGGCCTCCTTGAGATCCAGAGAGCATAACCAGTCATTCTGCTCGAGAAGGGGATAAAGGGATGCCAGGGACAACATTCGAAACTTTTCTTTGACTAGAAATTTGTTGAGAGCCCTGAGATCCAAAATGGATCGCAGATCACCCGTCTTCTTCGGAACAAGGAAGTAACAGGAGTAAAAACCCCTGTTCTGCTGTTCCAAGGGAACTGGTTTGATGGCATGGAGATGAAGTAGAGCTTGAGCTTCCTGAAGAAGAAGAGCAGTCTGGGATGGATTGGAAGGATACTCTCTTGGATGAAGCTCTGGTGGAATCTGAGTGGAATCTGAGATGGTAAGCACCCAGAGGTCAGATGTAATTAATGTCCCCTATAGGGGGAATTAAAGATAGAGACAGAACGGTGGAGGTTATGCTCTGTTGTAAACAGTCAAAAAAGCTGAGAAGCCTTAGATGCAGCAGAAGGTTGGGGTTTCTGTTGCTTCTGAGGTTGCTGTTTTTTCAGAGGAGAGCGAGTATAAGGAGCCGGCTTTGGAGCAAAATGCCTTTGATAGATAACAGCAGGGCGTGCAGGCTTGGCAGGAGCTGGTTTTGGTTTAAGTCTGACTATTGAAGCAAATGATTTTTCATGGTCAGATAATTTCTTGGTGGCTGCCTCGATGGATTCATCAAAGAGGTCGTTGCCCTGACAAGGAATGTTAGCTAAGCAGTCTTGAAGGTTAGAGTCCATGTCAATGGTATGAAGCCAGGCAAGACGACACATAGCTACAGAGCAAGCAGCCGCACGGGCAGATAACTCGAAGGCATCATAAGATGATTGGAGGAGATGCAGACGTAATTGAGAGAAAGAAGCAATGACTTCTTGAAACTCAAAATGCATTTGGTTATCCAAATAAACCAAAAACTTTGGTAGAAGAGAAAGCAGAAATTCAAAATAAGTGATGAAATAAAAATTATAATTGAGGACTTTAGAGGACATCATAGCATTCTGGTTGATGTGACATCCAAATTTGTCCAGTTTTCCACTCCCTTCCTGGAGGAACTGTGGCATAGACCTTGGAAGGATGGGATCTCTTCAAGGAGGATTCAACAAGCAGGGATTGATTAGATAACTGTGAGTTGTCAAACCCTTTGCGATGCACAGTTTTATACCTAGAGTCCAATTTTCCTGGAACTGCTGGTATGGAAAAAGGTGTCTCCATGCATCGAGCAAAAGTCTGATTCAAAAGCTTATGAAGTGGAAGCTTAAGACACTCTGCCGAAGGTTGAGGAAGATGCATGACTTCCTCAACCTACCTCAGCCAGTATCCAATTGAACATCCAAGTCTACAGCCATCTGTCACAGGAAAGACGAGAAAGATAGCTGATCTGTCAATGCTTTGTCTCGAGAAGGACTTGAGGACGTCGAGGCAGCCTGTGTCAAAGAAGAAGCTTCGGCATGGAAAAAGGCATCAAAGGAACCTGGTGACTTGGACGAGGCAATCGAGACCGGACATCCTCGAGGTCCGGCATCGGAGACTTTATTAATATTAATAAAGTCCATCTCAGGAACATTACTTTTCCACTGCCTGCTGAAGCTGCATTGTCAACAGCCCACATCAAGGGAATGGGGCAACAATCTTTCTATCCAATAATAGCCACTTGGGTTTCTTATGATGTACTAAGCTCATTGATTAGCACAGCTTATTAAGAAGCCCCAATAAAAACAGTACCAACTCCAGCTTGATTGGCGATCCTTATTTTCCTTATATTTACTTTAATCACTAGCAGATCATACAGCCACTGATATTTGTCAACTTCTATTAGGTTCTGGCTGTGTGGGTGGGATGGCAGCGCCTGCAATAAAATTCATTCACAGTGCTTCTTCTGCACAGCTGCCTGGCATGCCACTTGCTCACACCTGCCAGCAATAATACAAGCATTTTTTAAAATTTGTGAGCTGGCTAGGCTGATTTCAGGCAGTGGAGAATTAACAGTGCCAGCTGCTAGAGTTTGAAAACAGCATTTGTGAGCATGTGGAAGGTTGTATAATAGGATTTGCCATCCCATGTTCTGAAGGTTTAATACTGCACCCAATTAACACTTAGGGGTCCTTTTACTAAGCTGTGGTAAGCACTAACATGTGCTTACCACAGCTTAAAATGTCTTACCATAGGAAGCTTGAGGCAATCCACAGTAGTTTGGTATTGGTGCACATTACCTACTTGCTAAAAAATAGAGTTTATTTTTAGCACTTGGTCTGGTATAGGGGTGGAAAGTAGGCATATTCTATGCTAATCGGTACTTAAGAATACCTAAATGTAAACTGCTTTGAATAGAAGTGGTATATAGGAAAAACAAATAAATAAATAATCAATTAGTTTGTACAGTCAGTCAGTCTATCTAACAATATTTTATCTTGTGTAACATTTTCCTTGTTTAAAGATCCCTAAATTGTAACTAAAATTACTCCATTGCCTGCATAATCTTATAAATAAACTTGCTCTGTAAAATTAAGAATCTAGTTCTTCCTTAATGTTCTACATATATTGTCCTGAAATAAGTTATAAGTAGGTAGTGCCTTCCACAAATTAATATCTATTTATAAAATATATATATTTTATTGTTATATTCCAATTTCCTAAGATCTCCCTGCAATTTTTCAGTCCTCATTGTAAACTGATGTGCTGATGAGTCCCCAAAATGTCAGATTGGCTTCCAAATGTGAATCTAATCTTTTGTGTTTCAAAGTGTGTTTTTGGCAAGTCTTTTGTAGATGTGCTAGAGGTCCTTGGTTCAGGCCTCAAGAGGAGCAGCAGGAAGTACATTAATGACAATGAAAGCCAAGAGTGGTTGCATAAAGAATATATTTTATAGAAATAAGCATAGTATTACAGAGGTGCAATGCTTAGAAGATAGATACACTATATACATGCTTGTTACTAATGTACAGAAAGTTATTTTGTTATGGAGGTGCTTCTGTGTGTAGAAGAAAACATATGGCTTTTCCAGAACAGAGACTGTGGTTTACCTGCATGAATGTGTGTGTGTATCTGGTTGTGAGAGGAAGAAAAGGGGGAGAAAGGAGGTAGAGAGAGCCAAGAACCAAGAGAGAGAGAGGGAGGGATTTTAACCTCCTACATTTATGTCTGATACTTGTTCTAAAAATAGCATCTGTTGTTGTTAAGTACCTATTTTCCAGTATCATTCTGTTCATAATTTGGAAGCTGTTTGAAACAATGGTCCTTAATTGATAAGGAAGGTTGACACTCTTGCAGGAATGGTAGATTTAATTAGTCTGTCTGACATATTTTGTTCCATTCAAGTAATTGTGGTTAACATATATTTTAGGCTGGCTAGATAATTAAGGTATATGTATTCTGTGTAGGGGCTTTTAGGGTCTATCTGCATTAACATTCCAGAGTCAGATTGTTCAATAATATCCCAGACTCCTTTGCTGCCCTTCTGGTTAGGCCATTTCACATACTGACAAGTTGCATTCAATAATGTAGGACTGACACTCATGGATTTTGACAACTTTGAATAATTGTGTCATCTGCAAATTTAATCATTTCACTTGTCATTCCAATTTCCAGATCATTTATAAATATGTTAAATAGCACTGGTCCCAGTATAGATCTCTGTGGCACTCCACTATTTACCCTCCTCCATTGAGAAAAATGACCATTCAACCCTACCCTCTGTTTCTATCCAATAACCAAATCCTAATGCACAACAGAGCATTGCCTCCTATCCCATGACTCTTTAATTTTCTCAGGAGTCTCTCATGAGGAACTTTATCAAAATCTTTCTGAAAATCTAGATACACTACCGTATTTTCGCGGATATAACGCGCGCGTTATACGCGATTTTACCTACCGCGCATACCCCTCGCGCGTTATATGCCTGAGCGCGGTATAGAAAAGTTTTTAAACATAGTTCCCACCCCGCCCGACGCCCGATTCACCCCCCCAGCAGGACCGCTCGCACCCCCACCCCGAACAACCGCTCGCACGCGCTCCCACCCGCACCCGCATCCACGATCGGAGCAAGCGGGCGCCCAAGCCCTCTTGCCCGGCCGACTCCCCGACGTCCGATACATCCCCCCCCCCCGAAGGACCGCCGACTTCCCGACAATATCGGGCCAGGAGGGAGCCCAAACCCTCCTGGCCACGGCGACCCCCTACCCCCACCCCGCACTACATTACGGGCAGGAGGGATCCCAGGCCCTCCTGCCCTCGACGCAAACCCCCCTCCCTCCAACGACCGCCCCCCCCCAAGAACCTCCGACCGCCCCCCCAGCCGACCCGCGACCCCCCTGGCCGACCCCCACGACCCCCCCACCCCCCTTCCCCGTACCTTTGGAAGTTGGCCGGACAGACGGGAGCCAAACCCGCCTGTCCGGCAGGCAGCCAACGAAGGAATGAGGCCGGATTGGCCCATCCGTCCTAAAGCTCCGCCTACTGGTGGGGCCTAAGGCGCGTGGGCCAATCAGAATAGGCCCTGGAGCCTTAGGTCCCACCTGGGGGCGCGGCCTGAGACACATGGTCGGGTTTGGCCCATGTGCCTCAGGCCGCGCCCCCAGGTGGGACCTAAGGCTCCAGGGCCTATTCTGATTGGCCCACGCGCCTTAGGCCCCACCAGTAGGCGGAGCTTTAGGACGGATGGGCCAATCCGGCCTCATTCCTTCGTTGGCTGCCTGCCGGACAGGCGGGTTTGGCTCCCGTCTGTCCGGCCAACTTCCAAAGGTACGGGGAAGGGGGGTGGGGGGGTCGTGGGGGTCGGCCAGGGGGGTCGCGGGTCGGCTGGGGGACGGGCGGAGGTTCTTGGGGGGGGGCGGTCGTTGGGGGGGGGGGGGGGGTGTGCGGCGGGGGCAGGAGGGCCTGGGATCCCTCCTGCCCGTAATGTAGTGCGGGGTGGGGTTAGGGGGTCGCCGTGGCCAGGAGGGTTTGGGCTCCCTCCTGGCCCGATATTGTTGGGGAGTCGGCGGTCCTTCGGGGTGAGGGTGCGAGTGGTCCTGCCGGGGGGGGGGGGATGTATCGGACGTCGGGGAGGGGGGCATCAGGCTTTCAGGATGGGGACAGACCTTCAAGGGGGGACAGGACTTCAAGGGGGGACAGTGCACGGAAGTCAGGGGGGGTGAACGGAGAGTCGGGACAGCGCACGGAAAGTCAGGGCGGGCGAAAGGAGCGTCGGGCATCATGCGCGTTATATGCCTGAGCGCGGTATAGAAAAGTTTTGGTACATATCATCGTGATTTCTGCGCGCTATACCCCTGTGCGCGTTTTACACAGGTGCGCGTTATATCCGCGAAAATACGGTACTTCAACTGGCTCACAAATTTATTTACATCTTAAAAGAAATTAAGCAAATTGGTGAAGCAAGACCTCCCTTGGCTGAACCTATGCTCTGTCTATAGAAATAATTAATAGTAGTAGTAGTAGTAGTCCCATTAAACCACATTTGTCTGTGTTCTGTAATTTTATTCTTTATAATAGTTTTCACTATTTTTACTGGCATTCCTGGCATAATATTGGCCAACTTCCAATCTTCAGGTACTACAAACAATTTTAGTGATAGTGATTTGTAACCTAACAGCAGATCAGCAATTTGATGATTGAGTTCTTTCAGTACACTGGGATCTATATCATCTAATTCAGGTAATTTATCACTCTTTATTTTGTTGATTTGGCTCAGTATGTCTTCCAGGTTCACCAAGCCATTCTTTCAGTTCCTCCACATTATCACCCTTGAAAACTATTTCTAGTTCAGGTAAATCTCATATCTTCTTCTGTAAAGACCAAAACAAAGAATTTATTTAGTCTCTCTGCTATGGCCTTCTCCTCTCTGAGTGCCCCTTTTGCTCCAATAGTCCCATTGATTCCCTCACAGGTTTTCTGCTTCTGATGTACCTAAAAAAGTTGTTACTTTTTTAGCCTTCTTTATCAGCACTTTGCATCTAACTTGCTGGTGCTTATTTTGTTTCTTATTTTCTTCATTTGTATCCTTTTTCCATTCTTTAAAGAGTGTTTTGTTTTTTTTTTTCTCTCTAATAGCCTCTTTTACTTCACCTTTTAAACATGTCGGCTTTTGTTTTCTCTTCTTTCCATCTCTGTTAATAGGTGGAATACATCTGGTCTCGGCTTCCAGGATGCCTGATTCAAAGTTCTAACCTTTCCCGCCAGTCCTTTTACCTTCTTTTTTAACCATTTTCCTCATTTTATTGTAATGCCCTTTCGAAAATTAAATGCTGCTACAGTAGATTTCTTTAGAGACATCACTCTAGATATCAGTTCAAATTTGATCATGTTATGATCACTCTCCCTTGCGGACCAAACACATTTACCTCTTGCACTATGCCTTGCATTCCATTATGGATTAAGGCTTGAGTTCTCTGACTAGCGCTGTTTTTTTAAGGCACTGGTAAGCGCCCAAGCTCAGTAAAAAAATTACATTTAAATGACGTTTTTAACTAAAAAATTAGCACCAGAATCATGCCTCCGTAGGTGCTTTAGGCCGCCTAATGCCACTGTAGGCATGGCTAACACCGAAAGTGGCATTAGGCAGCCTAAAGTGCCTACGGAGGCATGATTCACATCAAAGGTAGGTGCCGGAAATATAGGCCTAGAAAACCCTGGAGGAGCAATTCTGTAACTGGCACCATCGTATGATTGACACACAATCGGCAGCTGCTTTTAAGGCAATCACTGATAATGGCACCAGTTAGAGAATCTGGGACTTAATTTATAATAGCCCCTCTTCTTGTTGGTTCCTGGATCAGTTGCTTTAAGAAACAGTCATTTATTACATCTAGGAATTTTACCTCCCTAGCATTCCCTGATGTAGCATTTTTCCAGTCAATATTGGGATAATTGAAATCACAATCACACTATCTATTATTCTCTTCTATGGAGGGAGAATAACTGTTTTAAGTGGAGAAAAAAAGACCTCACAAATATTGTAGAACTTTACATAACAGCAATGCTAAAAACAAATAAGCTCGTGCGCCAATTATACTGTTGTCCAATTTGCCAGATTTCCTAATATCTGTAATCATTTCTTCATCTGTCTGCTCATTCTCTCTTGGGGGATGGTACTATATCCCTTCCTTTCACACCTAAAATTTGTATCCATATGGATTTCATACTGCTTTCTATGTCATGCAGAATGCTTATTTTGTTTGATTCAGTTCCCACTTTAACATATAGCACAATCCCCTCTCCAATTTGATCTACTCTATTGTTGCGATATAATTTGTACCCTAGTAACACAGTGTACCACTGATTGTTCTCCTTCTACCAGGTCTCTGAGGCCTTTTATATCTACCCCTTCATTTAGTAATCTGTGTTGATGGAAATATGGAGCCACTTGGAAGGGAGGGCTGTACTATTACCAAAAAAATGTAGGGGAAAATGGTTTAATGACTTTGAATGTTTCTGCTATACTTGAGTCTTCTTTGGTACAAGTCTCAGACTGAGCTACATCATTGGTTAATTTTATGATTGAATAGGAATTGAATATGGTTGTGTGTCTCTGTTTCCACAATCTATAATCTCAATCTTATAGACAAAAAATATGGATTTTTTTCTAATGTTCCATGGGTATCCCAAGAGAAGTAAAAGGTCTCTTTGCCAATGAAGTTGAAGACCTTAACTTTGGGTGCTTTTGCTGTGTTATTCTTCTGCAGGCATTTGAAGATATTTGGGCATTAGAGAGAGAGAGTGTGTGTGTATGTGTGTTTGCCTTGGAACAGCCAAGTTCCTTTTTTGATTTAAAGAAGCTATTGTAGGTCAGTGCTTCACCCCCCCCCCCCCCCTTTACTATACTCGGATATAGTATATTTTCCTTTTTTCATCATGTTTAGGGCAGGTTGTCTTTTTTCTTCTTTATATCTGAATTATCCAACATTTCTCCTTTATTCCTCCCCCCCCCCTTTAAATTGGATAGTAGTCTAATGAATCATATAGTAACATAGTAAATGAGAGCAGATAAAGCCCCGAATGGTCCATCCAGTATGCCCGAACATACACTCTCTATAATTTAATGATTTAATTTAAATTGTTCTTTTTCTTAAATATTTCTGGGCCAGAAACTGAGTTCTGCCCAGTACTGTGCATCTACTGGAGTCTCTGTGAAAGCTCACTCTAGCTCATCTAAACCATCACAGCCCATCCTAAATTGAATGGCCATATATGTGACACAGACCATACAAGTCTGCCCAGTACTGGCCTTAGTTCTTCAATATATATAATTATTTTCTGATTAGAGAGTCTCTATGTTCATCCCACGCTTTGTTACCATTTTCCTCTCCACCACCTCCCTCAGCAGCCCATTCCAGGCATCAACTCTACTCTTAATTTGCTGTATACTCTCTGTATTTAAACTACTGCACAGTCTTGTATGTCCAAACATTTAAACCTATTGTATATCTTATATGTCCAATTACACTCCATTGTGTATGTTCACTTGTAGACCGTTCTGAGCTACTGGGAGGACGGGATAAAAATCTAAATAAATAAAACCACCCTCTCCGTAAAGAAGAATTTCCTAACATTACTTTTCAGTCTACCACCCCTAAACCTCAGTTTACCATTTTCCTTTCTCTGGAAAAGATTTTCTTCTACGTTAATATCTTTCTTTCTTTTTTTTAAATATCTTTATTCATTTTTAAACCATACATAAGTACAACATATTATACAATCATATTACATTATAAAAGAACTTAAAATCAGTCAAATATTAATCTATGACAAATAAATACATCACCCCCCTATTCTGCACTTCTTTGCATTGAATTTTAGTTGGCAGATATTAGACCATTCCTCTAACTTTTGCAGATCCTTTTTCATGTTTTCCACTCCCTCCTTTTAAGGGTGAATATTTGCTTCTGTGATTTATTTCTTTTAATTTATCATTAATTGCCTTATAGTGAATTGCATTTCTGATTCAAGTGGATACTTTTATGTTTAAATGATAACTCATGCAGACACTTTCACTTTAAGCTTAAGAATTCCTAGAACATCTGCCAAAGATTTTCTTTTCCTCTCGGAACTACTTTGTTGTTGTTTTTTAAAAAAAAAAATTGAATGTAAACTCTTAAAATTGTTCAGCACAGTGATTGCTTCCTTATAATTTAGAAGCCAAATGTCTTATAGTAGAGCAACTGTGTTTCTCAAGTATAAATGCAGCCAAATTCTTTTAAAGTCAAACTGTTCTAAATTAGAGTCAATTGGGTATTTTTCCTTCAAGTACCATTTGTAAGTTTCTGTGGTTTTATACACAGTTCACAAAAGACTAAGCGGCCTTTTACTAATGATTAGTGCACGTTATCTGCTAGAGGGCCCATTCATTGCTATGTGCTCTGCTGTAGAAAACATGTGCTAATTATTAATAAAAGTCCCTAATATAGGTTCATTTATAAATCATATAAACAAACTATATTAAAAATGACATTTTGTTCTTTTCAGCTCTTTTGTTTTAGTTTCATACATAGGGTGGTTTTAAATAATTGTGCCACGACTTTTACTTTTAAAATTTTCTCTTGCCTCTGCCTAACTTCTTTATCAACAGATTCAAACATCTCATCCAAAACATTTTTTTGAGAAAAACATTATTTCCTTTCCTTTTACTCGTATTTCTCCTCATAGTGGTAAGATAACTATATTCAACCTCTGCATTCATCTAAATCCAAAATCTGAACAGATTTTTTTTCAAGCTAAACTTTCTGGAGCTTTTCATGAAGCACAGATAAACCATTCCTAAGCAACTAGAGAGAATGATGATTTGACTTCAAACATAATCATTTGAACTACTGTACTATATAACCAGGAAATAAGGTAGTCATTTTTGACTCAGTAAGCAAGGCTTTTCCACTGGTGGCCCAATGCATACCATAGTCCGAGATTTTCATAGAAGAGTTGTGTTTACTAATTGGCAAGGCGTCTTACCCAGATGACAACTGAACTAAGTACCAGGCAAACAGCATACCTCCTGGGACATCATGTCTGGTTTTCAGATGGACGTTCTGCACCCCTCAGAAGGGAATTGCCAACCACCACTACCTTACATCTCCTAGTAGTCATGGATCCAGCAATTTTGGGGATTTCAAGCTTTGGTCCTTACTCTCCCTGGGATGCTCTCATCTCCTCCTCTTCCAGGGCAGCATACCGGTTCTTCAGTTCCAGGGCAGGTGGAGTCACAGTACCAATCTTGCAGGGTTCCATAATCTGAGTCCAGCTGTCTTCACTCCAGCACAGCCAGGGTCGGCGTTGAGGAGGGCAAACAGTGAAGCTGTCCTGGGCCCTACAATTCCAGGGGGCCCCACAGTCTGGGCATCTCTTCCCCTCATCAGGCCATCTCCCTCCCTTCCCATCACCATCGCAGGTGCTTTTAAGAATCAAAGTTTTCTCTCTGAGGGGCCCAAATGCATCTCTCTCATTCATGATTTCCATTATGTCTCTCCTTCATTCCCCTCTTCAATTTCCTGCATCTTTCTTCGAGGATCCCTTGATGTCCAACATGTCTGTTCTTCCTATGCACTTATTGATCTCATAAATATCTGCCCTGCCTTCCCCCAATTATCCACATCATCTCTCTTCTCCTTCTGCCTCCCTCTCTTCTCCCTTACTAGTTTATAAATTCAAAATCCAACGTATTCCCTCTCTCTTTTAACCATTCCCTCTACCCCATGTAACAAATTCCCCTCTTCCCACACCCCCAGCCACGGCAGGATTAATTTGTCAAGGGCCCCTAGGCACACAAGTCCACTGGCCCCCTGCCCCACTCCCTGCCCCCATTTACTTCTTTATTTCTATACCAGTGCCAGTGTGCAGTTTTTCTTCTATGCAACCTCCAAACATCTCTGAATAAATCCCCCCTTCCTTCCTAAAGGAAAAGATCTTCATCTGGCAGCACTTTGGGAAGCCCACCAATTTATATTTTGCATTTGGGTAAGAGGCATGGGGCATGGCAGGAAGAAAATTTAGTGACCACCATTTTATTGGACTAATAAATTTCTTAATTAGCATTCAGAGGTTAAAACCTCTTTCTTCAGGTCAGTAAACTATACTGCTGTTACAGTATCCCTGTCCTGACCTGAGGAAAGGAGTTATGGCCTCTGAATTAGTAAAAAAAAAAAAAAAAAAAAAGTAATAAAATTAGTCCAATAAACAGGGTCACCTTATTTCCATAAATAAATAAAACAAATAGAATTTTTTTCTGCCTTTGTTGTCTGGTTTCTGCTTTCTTCATCTTCGCATCATTCTCTTCCTTCCATCCTCTGTCTGCCCTCTCTTTGCCTCTTCCATATGGCATAGGCTCTCTTTCTATGCCTTTTCCAAAAACTGTCTGCCTCTTCCTTCCATCTCTCCCTTCCCCCCATTGTTCTGGCACCCATCTTCTTCCCTCCGCTCCCCCCCATGGTCTGACATCTCTGACTTCTTCCCTTCCATCTCTCCCACCCTCCCCCAGGTGGTTTTAGCATTTCTTTCCTCCTGTCCTCCCCCAACTCTGGTATCTCTCTCTCTCCTCTCCTTTTCCTTTTCTTTTCTGCTCTTCCTTCTCAATTTGTTTTCTACCTTTTGTCTAATTACTTTCCAGTCCTCAATTTCCCTTTTATTGTGTCTACCTATAGCTTACCACCTCTTTCCCTCACCCCTTCCAGTATCTCACTAACTCTATCCTCTTCCCCCAATCCAGCATGTGCCCTTTTTTCTTTATCCCCTCCTTCCATACAGTATGTGCTCTCTTTCTCTCTCTTTCTCTCCAATTCCTTCCAGAGTCTGCTCTCCTCTCTCTCCTCTCCACTTCCATCCAGCCTCTGTTCCCCTCTTTCTCTCCTCCCATCCAGTGTCTTCTCTCCTTTCTCTTCTCCCCACTTCCTTCCATCATCTGTTCCCTCTCCCTCCACTTTCAGCATCTGTCCCCCTCACTCATCTCCCCACTTCCATCCATTGACTGCTCCCCCTCTCTCTTCACTTCCCTTCAGTGTCTGCCTCTTTCTCCTCCATACTTCCTTCCAGTGACTGCTCCCCTCTCTCCCCTACTTCCCTTCAGCATCTGTTCCCCTCCCTCCATTCCCCACTTCCATCCAGTGTCTGTTCCACCCTCTATCTCCAATTCCCTTCAGCATATGCTCCCCTCTCTCTCCCCTCCCCACTTCCCTTCAGCTCCACTCATACTCTTCCCCTCATTGGGCCATCTTTCTCCCTTCCCGTCATCTTGGCAAGCAACTTTTCTGGATCAAAGTTCTCTCTCTCAGAGGGGCCTGGACATGGAAGCCATTCTCACAAGTTGCGGATGGCTGCCCCAAAGCTTTTCCTCTGATGCAATTTCCTGTTTCTGCATGGTCGGCTTGTGTCAGAGGAGAAGCTTTGAGGTAGCCGTGCGTGGCTTGTGAGAATGGCTGCAGCATCTGGCCCTCTCAGAGAGAGAAAACTGATTCTGAAAAGCGCCCACAAAGGTGACAGAAATGGAGGGAGATGGCCTGATGAAGGGAAGGGATGCCCACACTGTGGGCCCCCCTGGAGCTGAGGGGCACTGGACAGCTTCCATGAATGCCCTCCCCTAATGCCAGCCCTGGCTGTGCTGAGGGAAGACAGCTGGACTCAGATAACAGAACCTTGGCATATCAAGCGGGATACTGGCAGGTCCTATGCTTTTGATGGTGAAGGAGTGCAGGAAATAGATATTTCCTCACTTATAGGTTGGGAAAGATACAGAATCCAGGTGTATACAGCCCTTTTGGGGGTCAGAATTGCAGGATCCTGGCAGGTCCTATGCTTTTTGCAGGGAATGGATGTTGCCTGCCTTAGAGGTGGTGAAGGGCCTGAATCCAGGGGGATACAGTATTTCCTGGGGTTAGAATTGCTGGGGTATGAGTGCAGGGAATGGATGTTTCTTGCCTTATAGGTGGTGAAAGGTGCTGAATCCAAGGGGAAAGCACTTCCTGGGGTCAGAATTGCAGGATCCTGGTAAGTCCTGTGCTTTTGATGGGGAAGGAGTGCAGGGAATGGATATTTCCTGTCTTATAGGTGGTGAAGTGTGCTGAATCCAGGGGGATACAGCACTTCCTGGATCAGAATTGCAGGATCCCAACACATCCTCCATTATCCTGGTAAGTCCTATGCTTTTGATGGGGAAGGAGTGCAGGGAATGGATGTTTCCTGCCTTATACATTGTGAAGGGCATTGAATCCAGATAGATACAGCCCTTCCTGGGGTCAGAATGGCAGGATACTGGTACAGAGTATTGTGCATCCTGCCCTAGCCCTCTATATTTAGGAGGCCATTCTGCTCTTACTCCCAGGGAGTCATGTCAACCAATTCTTGATGCTATATAAAGGAGGCCAGGTGGCACTGCTAGAGCCAGAATGAGGGGGCTGGGGTGTAATCAGGTAGGGTTACCAGATTACCCATTTGGAAATCCGGACCCCTAGACCTGCCAAGTTCCACCCATCCCCGCCCCATCATGCCCCAGTTCCGCTGCCAATCCCGCCCTAACACTGCCCCCCCCCCCCCCACTACCTGCCGGGTTTTTAAAAGCCATCCGGATCTCCAGACATGTCCTCAAAAGGAGGACATTTCTGAGGGAATCCGGACGTCTGGTAACCCTACACTCAGGTATCCCTGAAAGCCACACAAAAAGCAAAACCATGCTTCAGCTGGTGTAACTGCAGGCAGAAGCGTTTTGCATTTCTTTTACAGGATGTCTGAAGTTAGTTTACACTCTTGGTTAAAGTTGAAAAACTCATGTCCAAGAAACACGAGGAGAGGGCAATAATCTATTGTGCACCTTGGAGTCATATTAATTTTGAACACAAGCATTTTCTAGTAGAAGACAGATTCCACCTTTTCAACAGTCTCACACGTCCATCCAGAAGGTGTTGATCTTCTGCTGCAGGTTTAGAAATATTAATGGAAGGAGTTGGAGCTACATCCTGCTGCACTGTTTAAAAGACAGTAACATTAACTTGCCTAGGGGAGAGTGTGGCACTGTGGTTAAAGCTACAGCCTCAGCACGCTGAGGCAATGGGTACAAACCCAGGCTGCTCCTTGTGACCCTGGGCTAGTCTCTTAAACCTCCCCCCCCCACCCCCCCCATTACCTCAGGTACATTAGATTGATTGAGAGCCTCACCAGGACATGCAGGAAAAATGCTTGAGTACCTGAATAAATTCATGTAAACACCATTCAGAGCTCCCCTGGGTGAATAGTATAAAAAAATTGAATAAATAAATCTGAATAATTAGTTTCAATAAGATTGACCAGGTTACTGTAATTCTAAATCCAAATTATTGCTGTTCTTTTTTTTTTTTTTTTACTGCCCCTCTGGCTGTCATTCTGCAGGGAGTCCCCGCGTTGACGTCTTCTCTTTCTCTGCCGGTCCGCCCACACGGGAAGAGAAGAGCATGTCATAAGGGGCGGACCGGCAGAGAAGGAGAAGACGGCTTGCAGGGGACCCCAGTAAATGCATAGCAGCAGCTGTGACAATAAAAAAAAAGTGAAGGTTGCTGTTAAGGTGGACCAGGATCCTGGAAAATCCTGCTATTTTACCAGGATCTCAACACAAGTCATTGAGGATCCTGCAAATCCTGTTTTTACCCAGACCCGTTTTACACACTAGTTTACTCAGTGAAAAACTACCGATCTGCCTGCTGTCACTCTTTGTCCTAATATCTTAGTGCCCATTTTCTCCAGTACGTACCGGTATTCAAGAAGAATAATGTTTTTTGTTTAGTATGCAGACCAACCAGAAACCCACCATGTCTGCCGCGGGCAAGCGGCAATTGACTAGATCTCCTTTGATTTACCAACTTTTTCTTAACGCGTTCCCCCTTAAAACAAAAATAAAAAAAAATTAAGGACAATACATTAGGCATTCGTTTAAGAGAATGCCTTAAAAATGATAAAAGGGAGCGTCTGGGTAAAAGAAGACCTCCCCGAAAGAGAGGAGGTGGTGAGTGGGCAGATGACGTAATGCTCTCTCGTTGTCTCTCCTTCCCGCCCACCATTACCTAATGAGTCGCGAGGAGAAGCCCTCGTCTCCTAGCAACTCACAAGCAAGCCTCCAGCCTGAGGATGATTGGCAGGAAGGTGAGTGGAGCTGTGAGCCGGCCACCTGGGCTGCTACGGCTTCACCAGTCCGGGATAAAGAGCACTAGCCAAAAGGCCTTTCAACTTTGGTGCGCTGTGACATTTCCAGAATTGCTTTCTAGTTGTCTCTCTCTCTCTCAGTTTTCTTTTTCTTTCTGTTTAGGACTGTTTCACTTTTTGAAAATTATTCATGTCTGCCTCTGGGATAACGTTGGCAAGATGGAGCTTCCCTCTGCTCTTTTCTCATTTTGGGAGCGTGAGATGCAGACGCGAGGTGCGGCTCCGGGGCTAATTTGCAGCCTGCCTAATTTGAGCCGCCCCCCGTTCTGTTAGCCACTTCCCTTTTTCTCTTTCCTCCCACTCATTGATTCACCCTGCAGCACTGCAGGACTGGACCTAAAAAGAAAGAAAAAGGCAACAAAAAAAGAAGACAGAAACAAACGAGTCTTTGTGAAGTGAACTTGAGCCCTTTGCAGGGCAGACTTAAAAGGGGCGTGAGAGGGCGCTCTGTGCCATACCATGCTGCTTGTTGTTCCTAAGAGGAGGCGGGGCAGCAGCTCACCCCCTGTGCCCCCTCCCTTCTTGTTATCGCCCCGAGTCAAAATGCAGCTGCTACCTGCCAATGCCAACTTCTGCCAAGGCTACCTGTGAAGAAAAACCCGCCTGCTTGCACTATGGGCTGCCACTGCTGCCTTCTTTACGTCTTGTATACATTCTGGCTTTGCTGCCTGCTTTTTGGATTTTGCCAATGCGGTAAGTTGATTCTGCTCGGGTGTCGGTGGTTTATCCTTTTCCCCCTACCAGATTGGAAGAGAGTATTTTTCATTTGTTTACTGGGTGGAGGGGAGAAATAAAGGTGATTGGGAAGGGGGTTTAGTGCTCAGAGAGGGGGTTGGGACGGCACGGGTGAAGGGATATTTGTGAGGAAACTGAGCTTCTGTTCTGGAATGATTGTGGGAAGTTGCACCTGTGATGTAAATCAACGAACTGGAGGTTGTAAAAGCATTTGCACTAAGGGAAGGTATTGCTTTTTAAGTTATGGGCTTTATTATCTTTTCTTTTTTATAGCTGCTGCTGCTGTTGCTGTTGTTGTTATTATTAATAGCTGAGGTACACCAGCGGGAAGGGGGCAGTAAACGTCAGATCTGGGGCTGGAGGAGAGGGAGTAAGATGCAGGCTAAAGGGGAAGGGGTTAGTAGTTTGGGAAGGCCCACCCAATTTGACTGGTCTAGCTATGCTACTGGCATAAACCCCATGGGAATCTCATAGTAGACTTCACTAGCTTTCAGCATGGGTCCTTCAGTGCTTAGATTTTAAGTGCAGCCTTTTACCCCTAAGCTCATAGATTCTAGCTTTCTATGTGTGTGTAATTTTCAAAATGAAACTCTACCAATTCACAAGGTTATTTGCTGCTTTGGCTCTCCTTTTTGGGCTCCCCTGCTCCCCCTCAGGGCAGGGTTCCTGAAGACACCAGCCACAAGTTTAATAATAAATTCATTTTTTACAGGTTGGTTACACAGAACTATTTGCCTCCTTGCTTGTCTCTGAATGTACTCATTTTTTTTTTAAAGCTACTGTTTATGAAATAGTGGTTGAAACTTATAGTTGTAGACTGCTGTGGAAATTTGCTGATAATCCTCTTAAGTGTAATAGGTTAACAGAAATGTGTTGACTTGTATACCCATCTTTAAATAGAATTGAACAATTTTTTGTTTGCTTCAAGACTCCCAATCTATGGGTCTGTCCCTTAAAAAAAAACTGGGTCCAAAACCCAGCACTTGGTACATTACTGCTTGCTTATCCTTCTTCTACACAAAAGCACACCGCATCAGCCTGCAGCTGCTAAAGTTTAACTTATTTAAATGCAGCCTTTCACTCTCAAGCTCAATCCTGCGGAGCTCAGCACAGATTCTAGCTTTCTGTATGTGTATTATTTTTTCTTCAAAATGAAGCTCTACCAATTCACAGGATTCCTTTGCCGCTTCAGCTCTCCATTCGGAGGCCCCCTGCTCCCTCAGGTCTCAATGATACTGGACAAGGAATCTTTGACTACTAAAGCATAGCGCTAATAGGAAGCTCACTTATACCTATGGGCTTATCATTTATTTAAATACAGCCTTTTACCCTGAAGCTCACTGATTCTAGCTTTCTTGAAATGTGTGTATTTTTCAAAATGAAGCAATGGATTCACAAGGTTTCAGCTCTCATATCCCCCCCTCCCTCAGGGAAGGGTTCCTGAAGATACTGGCCACCCATTTAAATTTAATTATAAATTAA
Source organism: Geotrypetes seraphini (assembly GCF_902459505.1). Taxonomy (NCBI): domain Eukaryota; kingdom Metazoa; phylum Chordata; class Amphibia; order Gymnophiona; family Dermophiidae; genus Geotrypetes; species Geotrypetes seraphini. The sequence continues at coordinate 399,311,500 of NC_047085.1, read as the reverse complement.
ACTTAATTTTTTACAGGTTGGTTACACAGAACTATTTGTCTCCTTTCTTGTCTCTTAACAGCTGGAGACTGCTATAAAAGTTTGCTAATAACCATCATAAATGCAACAGGTTAATAGAAATATCTGTGTGTATCTCTTTAGCATTGAGCTACTTTCTCTTTGTTTGATTTATGAAAAGATTTACTCAAGGCAGTGTGCAGCAGGTATAGTTCAGCATAAAACTAACAATTATGTTAACTGTGTAAGAGTAGTAAAAAGACCAAATATAAACATTCAATGAATAAGGTAAAGTTAAAGTTAGTAAATTGAAACTTAATAATAGGATTACCATGAAACGGTTTCAAACATATACTTTATGTTACTGAAATTCAAATGAGAGAGATACTGTATAATATATATTAAGAGAGACATAATACTTATGAAGCATCTAATAAGCACAAATCAGAACATTCAAATAACATAGATATATTGCTAATGATTTCTATAATGCAGCTTATCCTATAAATGAGGGGTCAAATGCAGATATTAGATGGGGACAAGATGGGTGTTTAGAGTGCTTTGGGATAAACAGATGGGAAGCTAAACTAAAGGAAAGTTTTTCATACAGTTAAAAAAAGTATAAGGAACTGATTTAGTTAGTATATGTGGCAAGTTAGTCCTGGTGCAGAATGAGTTTATAGTCAAATCACCCTATGTTTAAAGGCTTGGTTAAAGAGCCAGGCTTTCACCTACTTCCTGATGTAAAGTCAGGTTGGAATTAGACATAGCCCCTAGAGCAGGGGTGTCAAACTCAATTACATGAGGGGCTGAAATCTGAAAAAAAGGCTAAGTCGCGGGCCAAATCTTTAATTAAGATACTTAGGGGTCCTTGTATTAAGGTACGCTAACTGATTTAGTGCGCGCTAAATGCGCACCTTAAAAGGACCCCTAAGTGACTAAGGCTTAGTCTTAATAGAAGTATAGGGTTACAACATCTCCAACCCCATGCCTGCTCTGTGGTATAAACAAAATAAATAAAAAAGACTTTTCCTCTCTCTGTTAGTCCTAGTTCACATGCTAACCATCCATCTTCTATCTCTGTCCTCTCCTTCCGTTTCCCTTTCCCTCCCCTGGAGGTCTGACATCTTTCCTTTTTTTCATCTCCATCTGTGCAGCTGCAGCAATGGACCCCACCATCTCCAGATCCACCATCTCTCCTTTTCTCAACTACCCTTTCATCCAGTATCTCTCCCTCCTTTCCCACCACCCCAGGGTCCACTAGCTTTCCCTTTCTCTTCCCAACTACACTCATATCCTGTATCTTTATCCTCCCCTCCACACCATCCCTTGTGTCCAACTTCTCTCCCTTTCTGTTCCTTTCCCTCCCTCCATCTCATTGTCCACCATGTCTCTCCCTCTCCTCTGTTTTATTTCTTCCCCGTCTCTCCCTCTCCTCTGTTTTATTTCTCCCCCACCCCACCCTCTCGTCAGTCTGGCATATGCACGTCTGGACCCCTCCTTCTCTCCCTCTGCATGTTTTTCCCTTTCTTCTTCCCAGTCTCGCCTTCAGATTTGGCCCGGCTTCCTGGTCTACTCTTCAAAGCAGCCTGCTGAGGATCGCCAGCTGGCTGTAGCAAACCTTGCAGGCTGCCGTCAACCTTGGTAGCACGTTTCCTCAGCCGCTATCCTGTACGTCACAGAGGGAACATGCTACCGAGGTTGACGGTAGCCTGCAAGTTTCACTACAGCCGGCCAGCGAGCCTCAGCAGGCTGCTTTGAAGAGGAGACCAGGAAGTCAGGATGGAGGGGAGGACCAGGCGAAGGCAGACACAAGTGAAGAGCAGCAGCGGCAGCAGTTCATGCTGGCGGGCCAGATTAAGTATAAAATGGTAAATGTCTGGCGGGCCAACTTTTAATACACTGAGGGCCAGAGTTTAACATGTCTGGGTTAGTCTTACCTTTTACCAAAGCTACTCCCAGATTCTGTACCTCCTCCACTTTCTGTTCCAAAGATATTACTTTCTCCAATTGTTGAACTAAGCCCTGGGACTGAGAAGTAATTTGTTCAGAAACATTTTTCATTTCACTCTTCTCAGAAAAGAGGAATTCAAGTCTTGTATGGCTTCCCATAGTACCTCTAAGGTTATAACGGCTGGCTTCTTACTTCACACCTGCACAACTCTCAGAAGGTTCTTTTCCTCCACATGCCCCACTCACATTTACAGTTGGATTCAGTGACTGCAGAGCAGATACCCTCACCAACACACCTGGCTGTGAGGAGGAAAACTCTATTGAAGAGAGGTTCTTGGACAGCGACATGAAGCTTGAGTTCTTTCCCAGCTCCCATGCTAGCACTCTTCACCCAGCAGACTCCTTCCAGGTTGCAGAGGGGGTCCGCTTTACTTTCAGGACTCAACGAAATCCCGTTACCGCTGGCACAGCTCATTGGTGTTCCCTGCGCATACTGCCTTTGCTCAGAAGAGACAACCAATGCGGTTCGTCAGCATTCTAAATCCCTCCAAGGTAGTTTTTCATTGGTGATACTTGGATACTCGCTGGGACTCGAGCTTTTTCCATTCCCTTTCTCTTGCCCATTTTCCCAGCAAGAGAACCGACGCTCTCACCACCACAGAGCTTCTAAGAAGCTGACATCTGCAGCCTCTCAGCAAGACACCATCTTTGATCTCCTATTGACATCATCTGAAATGGTCAATATTCTCAATGGAGAAAGGTAAATAGTGGGGTTCCTCGGGGGTTTGTGCTGGGACCGCTGCATTTTAATATATTTATCAATGATCTAGAGATGGAATAACTAGTGAAATAATTAAATTTGCTGATGACACAAAGTTGTTCAAAGCTCTTAAATCACAAGAGGATTGTGAAAAATGCAAGAGGACCTTGTGAGACTGGGAGACTGGACATCAAAATGATAGATGTTGTTTAATGTGAGCAAATGCAAAATGATGCATGTGGGAAAGAGGAACCTGAACTTTAGCTTACAATGCTGGGTTCCATGTTAGGAGTCCCTTCCTAGGAAAAAGATCTAGGTATCTTTGAGGATATATTGAAACCCTCAGCTCAATGTGTGGTGGCTGCTAAGAAAGCAAATAGAATGTTAGAAATTATCAGGAAAGGAATGGAAAACAAAGATGAAAATGTTATGCCCTTTTCTAGTGCAATGTGTCTTGTGTTCCTGAACTGTAGGACTTTGCATTTCAACTTGCAAGTTGCTTGTAGAAAATAGTCAGTCATGTTTTTGAACTCTACCTCCTTCCCAGGGAGCTGCTTCTGCCTCCCCCCATCCCCCACCACACACACTTTGTTTTCTCTAATCAATTTGCTCAGAAGTGCTCTGTGGTTTTATTTTTGGGTATTTATTTTCTTACCCCCTCTTCTACAAAGCCACGCGGTAATGGCCCCGAAGCCCATAGAGATTTAAAGGGCTTCGGTCTGTTGCCACGCGGCTTTGTAGAAGAGGTTGGAGGTTCGGCGCCCAAACGTTTCTACTTGTTGGGACCTCTGTCTAGGAAAAGATGCAGACCCGGATTATGGAAATCTGCTGCTAGCAGGATCAGCCCCTTGGAGACACCTAGCTAGCCAGCCTGCTGGTATTTTTTTTAGCTCAGGGGCCATCCCCTATGTAGCTGCTCGCATCCCTGATTTAGTCAAGAGTGTGAGCGCAGGCTGTTTTGGCTCCTTCTTGGCTTGTCTGAGATTAAAAGTGGACCAGCTGGTTGATCCTCTCCAGACCAGAATTGTGCAGCGAATCTGAGGCAGATCTCCATTTGTTCTGGTTGAGTTTTTGTGCTGAAGCATTCAGGAACCACATGGCACAATGAGTAAGGCTATGGGGAAAATGTGTGTGTGGGGGGGGGGGGGGGGGAGGGAGAAGAATCTTCAAAAGTCATTTTGAAAGTTTCTGCAACCAGAACCTAGATTCCCACTTTCTCTAAATCTCCTTCCCTGTATTTTTTGTTCAGGGAGGTCTCCATGGGCTGTTTTTGGTGTGATTTTCCTGGCAGCGGTCATCTTGGATTTTAAACTATTTTTTTTTTTTTCTAAAGCCTCAATCTGCCTCAAAACCCCTTGATTTTGCTTAAAATCAACAGGGATGGATTCCTGAATCACATTTACCCCTATATCATGCCATGCTGAAGAGCGTCCATGTCCTGTGTGCAGCAGAGCTTGCAGGGGAGGGGCAGGAGACTCGGGCTCAGCCTCCTCCAGGACTGGTGATCTGCAGGAGGTGTGTTCCAGGGGAAGAGACCCTTCCCAGAACCCTCTTAAGGTGCATTGGCCAAGTACAGATGCATTGGGGCTGCAGAACCCAGGAGGAATGGCAGAGGGTCCCTGCCAGGGTCCTCAAGATCCCCAGTACAAGGCTTCAGCCTGGATTTTGTGATACTCGTATGTAATGCCTATTTGAACTGCTGAAAGTCTTCCAATGCACCAGAGGCAGTGGTGCAGGGGACCTCCCATCAGCAGGCATCCTGGCTAGTTGAGGATACAGGCATAGACTAGGAGGATGGAAAGTCCGATTCTATGCCACTATTATCCCAGGATGAAGTTTCATAGCAGAGTCTGGTTTGGTGCAGGAGAGTGGCTGTCGAGAAGCAGTAGTGGCCCTGAACCAGGAGTATAACCCCACGGTGCACTTTCCAGCATTATTTCTGCTTTGCTAAGAGAACTGAAGCTGGAAGTTCCTCTAGCTCCTTCACCTGAGTGCTCAGTTATGAGCAGTTCTATTGCTCAGTCAGCATGTTTTTCCCTCACAACGACATCACTGAGTTGCTCATGGATCACTGGGAGCCTTCTGAGGCTTTACCCAATGGCTTTGGATTTCCAGCAGCTATTTGTTCAGCTGAAGGTAGATTCTATGGTGGCACAGGTCATCAAATGCACCTCCCTACCTGGTGAAAGTGGTGTGATGTTAAAAGGATTCACAGGACCATAAAAGTGGACTTGATCCTCAAGAGGCAATTTTGAAGCCTTAGCCTTAGGGATTAAGATGGCAGCTGTGAATTCCTTTGACACATGCTTGCCATTCGTCTGTGTCGAACATCAGTCCTAGAGGATGACGAGGATTTCCAAATGTTCTGATCTGGGTTGAATTATTTAGTGGATGCTCTGTATGATCTCATTAGAGTTACAAGCAAGGTGCTGGCCTATGTGATCTCTGCGGATGCTCTGGATCTGACAGTGGGCAGGAGATTCTGCCTCTAAAGCCACGCTGAGTAGTCTCCCATTTAAAGAACAGGTGTTATTTGACAAGGGTCTGGATGACTTGATGACAAATGTTGCCCCATGGCCTTAGCAGACCCCGGATAGCTCAGGGTCTGGGAAGGGGTCATTTTTGAGGTTCTCAAAGATTCCATCCTTCTGCAGCTGGCTAAGTGACACAGCAGTCCTTTCAGGGATCATGTCAGAGGTCCAGTGGAGGCAGGAGACTGCAGGCCTTGGGCTGTCATTTCTCTCCAACCTCTAAGAAATCACAGTGATGCCAGGACAAGGGCTGAGCTCGCCAGATAGGGGGCAGACTGTTGGCCTTCTGGTCTGTCTGGGTTCAGATTGGTGCAGACAGTTTGGCCTTGGAAGTTGTTCAGGGTGTGGTTACAAAATTGAGTTTGGTGCCCTACTTCCAGACCACTTTGTAGATTCTCCAGCCAGATAACTGGAGAGAGCCCTCAGAGTCATAGCAACAGTGCCAAGGCTATTGGATCTTCATGGCAAAGAGCCAGTCCTGGATGCCAAAATTGGGCTCGGGCAGATACTCCATATTGTGCCAAAGAAAGGCTCTGAAGATTGGATACCAATTTTAGATCTAAAGTCTATCAAGGCAGCTCTGAATATGCCACACTTCTGCATGGAGACATTGCAGTTGGTCACAATGGCAGTAGTGCCGGGCTCACAGGAGGTACTTGTAGTTCCATGTACTGGACCAGCATTTCCAGTTTTTGGTGGTGCTTCTCTTCGGCACCTTGCACCTGTTTCAAGGTGATGGTAGTGGTGGCAGCACACCTCCACAAAAACTGAGATCCAAGTGCACCTGTACTTGTGCAATTGGCTCATCAGAGCTTCATCCAAGGAGGAGGGCGAAGGAACAGTTTTGAGAGTAGTACTACAACTCTGAGAAGTGGGATGGATCGTCAGTTTCAAAAAGAGCCAGCTGGAGCTGACTTGGGGCTGGAGTACCTGAGAGTTGTTTGACATGGTTTTGGGGCAGGTCTTTCTTTCAGAACCATGCTGATCTTCTCATGGACTCACTTCAGCAACCGTTTCCATGGTTGCTGGTAGCGAAGAGCAGCATGTTGTGGTGGCTGCAGACAACTGTCCTCTCCGGGGAAATGCCTCTTCACATTTCCTCCTAGCAGGCATTAATGACCAATGCCAACATTTTTACAGCTGGGTGGAGAGGGGTCATTACAATGGTTACCCAGTGCAGGGTCATTGGACACTGGCTGAAAAGATGTCTATAAACCACCTGGAACTCGGAGCCATTTGACTAGCGCTTCAGGTATTGGAGAAGTCTCTGAAAGGCAAGACGGCCAGAGTCTTCTTGGACAATGTGACAGCGGTGGCTTATGTCAACAGGTAGGGAGGCCCCAGAAGCACCCCATTGTGCCTAGAAGCTCAACTCCTTTTCTAGTGGTAGATAATTTGCAGGCTCTCTCGGCCGCACACTTAGTGGGAGTACAAAATGTGCAGGCCAACTTTCTCAGTCAGCAGATGCTTGACCCGAGGAAATGGTCTCTGTTCCCCTTCTCACTGGGTGTTCAACACCATAGTTCTGTGGTGGGGCCCCCCATAGATGGATCTAATTATCTCAGCCATAAACACAAAGACAGTTTGCTTCTACAGCTGGAGATGTGAGCCTAGAAGCAAGGAGTTGGATGCGTTGGTCCAACCGTGGCCAGAGAATGAACTCTTGTAAGTGTGTTCTCCCATGGCCCATGCTCAGTTGAGTCATTTGCAGGATTGTGAGGCATCCAGGATTGATAATCTTGGTGGCACCTGATTGGCCCCGCAAGCTGTGGTATGCAGACTTAGTCCATTTCCAGAGGGCCGAAGGTCTTGGGCTGTCAGTTTAAGTGGGCCTTCTCACTCCAGTTTATCAAAATCTAGAACACTTTGGGTTTATGGCATAGATCTTGAGTGGGTGACCTTGAAGAGAAAGGGTATTCAGATGTGGTTGTAACCACTTTGCTCAGAGTTAAGAGGTGGGAGACTATGCTAAGGCCTGGAAGTCCTTTCAGCATTGGTGCACTGTGGTAAGTGTAAAACCCAACTGAGCTTCAAATTCATGGACCTTTTTTTTTTTTTTTGCAGGAGAGACTTCAGAAGGGCCTATTGGTCAGTTCACTGAAAGTGCAGATAGTGGGCCTTTTCTGTTTCTAAGAGTGGGGAGACATAGGTTTACTGACCTCTCATCCAGATATTGCCTGGATCATTAAAGGGGCTCTTCAGTGGTGTCCTTCGGTGTGCCCCTGTCCCTTCCTGGAGTCTTAACACTGTATTGCAGGGTCTCGGCAGTTCTTCATATGAGCCTTTGCGGACAGTTTCCCTTCTGGATCTTACAGTTAAGCAGTGGCGTACCTAGCATATGTGATACCTGGGGCCCATAATTTTTGGACACCCCCCCATCAATATAAAAAATATGATTTTTAGTAACAATCCACATATCGCACAACAAGAGTGTACCTATGAAAAGGCAGCATCTTAAACACTGTAGTGAGCACTAGAACACCAACAGATACATTGTAAAACTAAACAAGCCAGATCCTGTACAGTCAATTGATCCTGTACAGTCGATGCAATCAGAAAGCCACGTCCCTTTCATACACATAGACAGATACACCCTCGCCCAATATGGAATAATCACAAACTAAAAATAAAAATATGTAGACAAAAGTTAAACTGAACCGCCAAGAAACCAGACTCTGCATACAATGCAACACTACAACACCACAAAAACAGTAATACATGTCCTCTAATACTGTGCAAAATATAAAGACAGTAGATGTAAATTTGAAAAAACTGATACATAACAATTACCACTTTACAAATTAACAAATAAAAATAAGACAAATAATGAGAAATAAAAAAATACCATTTTATTAGACTAATCCCCGTAAACTTGGTCCCATCCCCGCAAACCACCTGATTCCATCCACACAAGCCTTGAATTGTTTTATATTGAACTTATTATATTAAAGTATAAAAAGAAACAATATTCTGTACAATTGTCAATTTATAAATCAGCGTCTTCTCCCCACTCTCTTCCCCATTTCACTTCAGCGTCCTCAGCCCACTCTCTCTCCACTTTCCTTCAGCGCACACACATAAAAACAAGCAAGTAATTTTATGTCATTTTCATTCTATTCATTCATAGAAATTAAAGTCTATATAATGCTAGTCACATAATAAAACATGATTTTACAAAAATAATTCCCTGCACAGTCAAGCCTGCAAGGATTACTAGATGTCTTTCAGCAGCTCCCCTCCCTCCCTCTCTCCCCCTTACCTTTGTGGCCAAGTCAAAATGATCTACCAACAATAAAATTTTAAAAACACAAAGCACACTGTACGCAGAGAAAATGTTAATTATCATTTATATTCCACGGGTTTTCAAAGAGGTCAAGGCCGATGACTTTATGTAATGTCACCTCAGTAACAACTATACAAAAATAGACAAATATACCCCTTCCCTTTTTACTAAACCGCGATAGCGGTTTTTAGCGCAGGAAGCTGTGCTGAATACCCCACGCTGCTCTCAACGCTCATAGGCTCCTGCGCTAAAAACTGCTATTTCGATTTAGTAAAAGGGGGCCATAATGCAAAATATAGACAGCATATATAAATTCTCAAAACGGACACATTTTGATCACTAAATTGAAAATAAAATAATTTTTCCTACCTTTGTTTGGTAATTTCATTAGTCTCTGGTTGCACTTTATTCTTCTGACTGTGCATCCAATATTTCTTCCCTTCTTTCAGCCTCCCTTTCTTTCCTCTCCTCCAGACATCATTCCCTCCCCAAACTTTTTCTTTCTTTCATTCTGCCCCCTTCTTTCTTTCTCTCTACATGCCCCCTTTCTTTCTCTGTCTTTCTCACTCTCTGTGCCCCATGTCTTTCTTTCACCCTGCCCCCTTCTTTCTTTCTCTCTCCTTGCCCCCTTTCTTTCTGTATTTCTGTCTTTATCTCTCTCTTCGTGCCCCATTTCTTTCTTTGTTTCACCCTGCCCCCTTCTTTCTTTCTCTCTCCATGCCCTCTTTCTTTCTCTCTGTCTGTCTTTCACTCTCTCTCTCCGTGCCCCATTTTTTCTTTCTGGCTCCCTGTCCTCCCCCCCCCCTGTTTCTTTCTTTCTTTCTCCCTCCCCTCCCCCATGCCACCGCCGCTGGGGAATAGGCTGCCACTGCTGCCATCGGGAACAGGCCTGTTCCAAGTTCGCCCTTTTTCTCTTCCCCGCGGGGCCGACCAACTCGGACAGTGAAAGTTGGTCGGCCCTGCAGGGAAGAAAAGAAGGGAGAACTCGGCCGGCTTGTTCCTGATGACCGCAGTGGAAGCCTTTCCCCGGCAGCAACCTATTCCCTGGTGGGTTGCCAGCTGTGTACCCCCTTGGGGCGTGCACCCGGGGCGGACCTCCCCCCCCCCCTTGGTACACCACTGCCGTTAAGACAGTATTCTTGGTGGTGATTATGTTGGTAAGATGGGTCTTTGAGTTGCAAGCTCTATTCTATAAAAATCGATTCATCAAGATTATGGAAATGGGGCTCTTATGGACAGTTATGTCCTTTTTTGCTGAAGGTTGTCTCAGCATTTCACATTAATCAAGAAGTCTTTCTTCCCACTTTTTATCCTACAGGGTCAAAGAAAAAGGACAGGGCGTTGCATTGCTGGATGTCCAGCATGCTCTCCTGTGGTACCTCAAAGTTACCAATGAATTTCATGTATCTGATCATCTTTGTCCTGACCAGTCATGTGAAGAAAGAGAGGCCAGTGTCTAAAGCCTCAATTTTTTCCAGATGGATCAAGATAGCTATTTTCTTTGTGTATATGGGCTGTGGTAAGCAATCACTGATTGCACTAAGAGTTCACTCCACCAGAAAACTTGCTGCTGCTTGGGTAGAGACTAGGACTGTCTTGCCTGAGAAGATCTGTACAGCACCTAAGTGGTCTACCCTCTATACCTTTACCAGGCTCTACAGGGTGGATGTAGCAGCCAGGAAAGATGCTGCTTTCATGTCCTTTATCCTGAAGGCAGGCTCAATGGGCCTGCCTTAGGTTCTGGGCACTGGTTTGGTGTGTCCCTATGGTTCAGGATCACTAAACACATTCTACTAGATGCGGATGGGATTAGGTGGTTTGTGGGGATGGGGCCGAGCTTGCGGAGATGGGGACATATTTCCCCGTGTCATTCTCTACTATGCATTTCTAACTGAGGGCTGGATTCTATAAACGGCATCCTGATTGTAGGTAGTGGTAGGCGTCTACCACTGTCTAGTCACCACTCTCCCTTTTGTATCTTGTCAGTCTGTTTTTGTAATAAGTTATTTTGTTGTTATTGAACCCCCCATTTTTATTATTATGTATAGTCGCCTAGAATTAAGATAGGCGATTTATCAAATGTTCATTAAAACTTGAAACTTGAAAATGTTTAAAAAAAATAAAAGCTCCTGAGGCAGGCTGCCTACTTTGGCAGCGCCTCCAGGAGCCTAGGGAGGACCAGAAGCTCGCCTAAGGCTAGGCATGGGTGTGGCTTGCCCCAGAAGTAGCCTTATGTGGACCTAGGTGGCTGTACACGTCTCCCTAGGCCAGCTAGCCTACATTGTAAGTAGACATGGCTTCTAAGCTTATCGTGGCAAGGGATCTCCTGCTGTGATAAGTTTAGCGGCCGCCTGAATGAATGCAGCAGGAGGGATACTCAATGCCCCTTGCTGGACCCCCCCCCCCTTGTAAATCACTGGCAGGAGGGATGCCCAATTCCCCTGATGGAAACACCCTCCGGTAGATTGCTGGCAGGAGGAATGCACAATCCCTCCTGCCAGGACCCCCCTCTAACTTGTTAGGATGGACGACTGGACGGGTCTTTCCTTTGTCCAGTCGGCAGGCCCGCCTCCATCGGAATGAGACGGGTCTGCCCCTTCCCGGCGTATTGTGGGGTGCACCGGGGAGGGGCTGAAGGCCTGATTGGCCCAGGCGCCTAGGGCCCTGCACCCATTTCATCACTGTTCACTGTAGAATGCATGATTTTTTAAAATAAGAAATGCTAATAAATATTGTCAGCAGAAAATAAGACACAAATAATAAAAGTATAACAAAGTACTATTAAAAACAGTAAAATATATAAATGTGAGATCTCCAAGTTTAATGGTTTATCACCAAATTAAAACCAAGTGCATTTAACACACCTATCCAAGGATAAAACTTCCTAAACTTCCCCATGTATGTGGAACAGGATGTAAACTATATCTCAAATGGGTAAGTAATTTAAACAAAACTATTTAACCATTTGAAATGTGAGAGCCTCAGAATATTTATTGAAATCCTTGACTTGGCAAAAGTGGAACAAAAGTGCCAAGTTGGGCTAGATCACTGAGCCTATTATCTATTATCTCTAATAGTGGCTTGTCCAGCTCACTTAAAAATACCATGCAGGTACAGTTAGGAAAGTTCAACTGCATGTTGTTCACACTTAGAAGTTAAGAGGTGATGTAATCATTTTATCTGGTTAATCATTGTTAATTGCCCTCTCATTCATAAAATTATCCAAACATTAAATTCAGATATTCTACTAGTTTTCATAGTGGGTCAGATCAAAACTCCCTGAAACCCAGTATCCCATTTCTTAACAGTGGTCCATCCAGAGAACAAGTACCTAGCAAGATTCCATGCTACTTTATTCCTAGGGATAAGCAGGGGTTTTCCACTGGCCAACCTTTATAGTGGTTTATGGACTTTTCCTCTAGGAATTTGTCCCAGGGGCTTTCCACTGGGCAACCTTTATAGTGGTTTATGGATTTTTCCTCCAGGAATTTGTCCCAAACTGTTAAAACCCAGCTATGTTTTTTACCCTATTCTGTGGCAACAGATTCCATAGTTTAATTGTGCATTGCTTGAAAATTTCAGTTGAGTAGCCACAGATGGGCCTGGGTCCACTCACAGGCTCATGCCCACCCAAAATTCTTTCACTCTCTTTATGGCTGGTTGGGCTCTTCAAGCCTCGCCAGCTACAAAAGTCCTCTGATGGCAAAAACTCCTGTCTCTTTCACTTGATCCAACCTGCAGCACTGTCCAAGCTCTGGCATTGCACTGTCCTTCCCTCTGCTGTACAAACTCAAAGTTTTGTGCATGTGCGGGGGGCAGCAGCAGTGCATGATAGAGCCACAGGTTGGAGCAAGTGGGAGGAGCAGGAGTTCTGGCTGCTGGAGGACCTTTTGCAGCTGGTGGGGCTTGGGGATTTTTTAATGCTTTGAATTGGCCCAGTGGGTGGGAAGGGGATGTGGATATCATATGTGCCCACCCAGTTTGAAAATATGTTCTTAAATGTTTTTTGGTTTGTTACTAGTGTCCTCCCAATCTTAATACCATTCAGGAAGCCAGTGCACTAACCTACTAATAGCTTTTAGGGAAGCTGTATTAGGGCTTTAAGTCCATAGAAGGCAATTTGTGTTAAGATCCAGGAAAATAACTCCAGCTTTGAGCTTGGGCTATTTTATCACCTGGGAAAATTGGGTTGTAAGGCCACAGCCCAATGCTGCTGGGCCTAATGTGAAAGGCTGTAGGGCTGTTTGAAATCTCTCCCCTCACCTCCCCCCCCCCCCCTTCAAGGCATCTTTGATCAATCCCTTTCCAAAGATCTAAGCTCCTCAATGCTCCCTTTTACCTCTCCCAAGGCTGCCACCTCCTGAATGAGGACATGGTGGTCCAGTAGTTGCAAGACAGGAGGAAACCCTCTTTGTTCCTACCCAGCCAGTGCTACATCCAAAATGGTATCCTAGTGGTTATATTGTGCTTGGGAGTAAAGGGGAGCATTTATGGGGTGGAGGGGGGGAGGCTTAGATCTGTGTGTAGAGGGTAGGGAGTCCAATCAAGGATGCCTTGGGGAGGTGTTGAAATTAGGGGAGCTTGGAGTCTGGGGGTGCTGTGATCTAGAGGGGAATTTCAAGCAGCACCATGGCTCCTTTCACATTGGATCCAGGAGCATCAGGCCACAGGTTTGCGGTGCAATGTATTGTTCCATTACCGCAGGATTCAGCAACATGTGGGAATGAGATACTGCAGATTGCTGAATCCTGTGATATGTTGAAGTGGGATAAGAGAGCTTTTTACCTCAACTTTAACTCTTCCCCCCCCCCCCCCCCCCCCATTAAATACTATACAGACTCATGGCAGCCAATCGGCTAGTGGCTCTGTGTGGGCAGGAGCAAAGGAAGGTTGCTCCTGCTGCGGATCAATGCTGGACCACCAGGGATACTAAAGGTACACGGGGGAGGTGGGAGGGAGGTAAAAATTCTTAGAATCGGTTGTCCCTCCTGCCACGATCTCGCGGCAAGCCCGGTGGAGACCTGCAATGCATTGTGAGGGAGGAGGGACAGGGTACAGAATCTGGCAGGGGGGGACAAGGTACAGAACCTGGCAGGGAGGGAGGGGGGGCTGGGTGCAAAGACAGGGAAGGTGGGAGTGAGGGGGCTGGATGTAGAGCATCAGGGAGGGGGAACAGGGTGCAGAGCCAGGCAAAGCACTGCACTTGAATATTAATACACACACACCCTGGTTTATATTTGAGTCAACCTTTTTTCCCTCTTTTTTGGGGGGAAAAGGTTACTTCGTCTTGTATTCGGGTTGTTTTATATTAGAGTATATATGGTACTTGTAGACTTAACAGAAGGCACATTAAGATTATGTACAGATAAACTATATAGCTACTAAATTCTTAAAGGTTTATGCTGCTCTTTTATTTACGGTATTATTATTTTTTTGTTAGTTACAAGCTGACATGGAGGCATTGGACAATGTCTTCAAAAACCTCAAAAACTTTTAAACATGGAATCAGAGGTCGTATTGCAAGTGACTGGGAAGGCATATTACAAACAGAGATTATAACAGAGAATGGCTAAGAGAATAGATACACAGAGGCTGAATGACTAACAAAGGGAATTATTTTCAGATGGTTGAATTTTGAAAGACTCCACTGTGACAACTGACCGTTTCACTGACTGTAGAGTCTGGTGACACATTCAACTGTGTTCTGACATCTTCCCTTGAAAATTCAGTCTCTTTGTTGATTTGTTCTGCTGACGGATGAAGAATTTAAACATTGTCTTCAATTTTAGCAATTTACAACAACCACTCACATTCATCACAGCACTAAAGCTATGAACAGCACATTGAGTATAGCAGAATAACATGAACAACATACTTTTAGAAAACCCTCTTTTGAAATATAAGTTTCTATGCCTAAAATTTAAAAAATAAATTTTAAAAATCGGTATTTGTGCCCTAGGATATAAAAATACTTAATTTAAATCCTATTTGAACATAGCAATCAAACATTACAAAATAAATGACAAAAAAGTGATGTGATTGGTAGGATATGGATTATATATTCTCTTTCAGTGCTCCAAATCATATTTGGGAATTGATTGTATTATTGCTAGATTTGCAAAGTTTCATTGAACATTTGCTGAATGCAAGGCATGCTACCCAATTTAGGGCGTGCTAAATGCTAATGTGACCATAGAATATAATGGATGTGTTAACATTTAGCGCAATAGCCATAGCATATTGGTAATCTAACCAGTCTGTGTCACATAAGGATAACTACACCTAATATGTGCCAACTAGGATGAAAACTTGCATTGTATTCTTGTACTGATATTATGTATGTTTAACCTGTAATCCGTTCTGCACTCTTTGAGGACAGCAGGATAGAAAACAAATTAAATAAATAAAGGATCACCCTTTACTGAACCTTGATGCCCTGCAGGATACAGCAACCTGCAGTATCCCAATACCACAGGTTGCTGAATCCCATCTTGTAGGAATAATGCTCCATCTCACCCTCTCCCCCAGTTGGCAGCATTTTTGACTAAGCAAGAGAGATCAGGCTGAAGTCAGAACTTGCTGTGTGGGTGGAGGTGGGGGTGGGAGCAAGGCGAGTCAGCAGCAGTCCTTAGCTCTGCTTCCTTCTTTTACTCCTCAACAGTAGCCAGAAAGGCTGCAGCTCCTCTGGCAGCCTCTTCTTTATTCTCTTTAGTCAGCAGCACATGGCACAAGGAACTTTCTGTTCTGTGGAGAGCAAGTGTGACTACAGATTTGATTGGCTTACCCTTAAGTCGCATATCCAGAGCACCTCGCATAAACAATGCAAAAACAATCACAGAAACACACAGGCTCACTGTCCTGAATTACCCTATTCACATTTGATGCTCAGAGCAATGTCTTCAATTGTGCCCCATCCCTCCTCTCCCTCCTTCCTCCCCAATACTGGCTCTGCATATTTGTGTGTGTTCCATGAAATATACCCCTTAAAATAAAAGGGAGCTCACAAAATGTTACTATGATCCTGTGTGCAAATTAACTCTTTATTATTTTCACAAAGCTTCCCTATCATTTAATCATACTATATGCTAATAATACCCTTGATCTTCCCATTCTTCATCTTGAAAACCTGTACACAGGTAATACAGAAATAAGCATTAGGAGGCTCTTTTATTATAGTGTGATAAGTAGTTAGTTACCATGTGAACATTAACTGTTATGCATGAACATAGTAATCAGTGGTGTAGCTAGGACTGAATGGACCCAGGCAGAAAAATTAAGATAGGCATTTATAACACCATCTCTTTTATGGTAGTGGGGATGGAGGAAGGAGGGGCTGGAAGAATCCTTTGGAACATCGGTAATAAAACCTTGCAAAAATAAACACATATCAGGCCTATATATAAACTACAAACTAACAGGATACTGCACCTCGGGCACAAGAAAAACACAGACAGGCCTTCAACAAATATATAGCAATGCAAGATATCAGAGATGCCTTTTTCTGTATGCATTGCTTTGGTCTGCATATCTCTCTTTCAGCTTTTTCCTACCTCTTTCCATGGTCTCCTATCCTTTTTAAGTATTTCTTCACTCTTCATGTCCATCATACATGTTTCCTCTGCATCCTTATCTATCCAGTGTCGTCTTCTGTATCCTTGTCCCTAACATCTCACCATGTTCAGCATCTGCCTTCGCATGTCTGTGCCCTCTATGCTCTTTTCCTCCTCCCTATATTTAGCAATTTATGTGTGTTCCTATTGCCGTCTCCAGTCAGCATATTCCATCTGTGTCCCTGTCTTACTCTGACCAGTATCTCCTCTCTATGTCCCTATCCTTCTTCTGTGTCCACCATTGCCCCTTTGTGGCCCTGTCCCTATGCTTCCTCCATGCCCAGCATCTCTTCTATGTTTGCTCCCTTATCTAGCTTCTCTCCTATTTCTTTCTTTCTTGTCATACTACCAGGCCCTATCTCTCTCCGACTGCCCTTAACACACCCCTCAGGATCAGCATCTCTTCTTTTCCCTGCCTGCTAGTCCCCCCCACCTCAGGCCCAGCATCTCTCCCTCTCTCCAGCCCCCCATCCTGGTGTCAGTATTTCTTCCTGACCCCTCTCAATGATCTGTCATCTTTCTCTTTCTCCCTCCGTTGGTCTAACATCTCTTCCTCTCTTGTTCTCCTCTTTCCCTCCCCACTCCACCCCCGTTCTTTTGCACACTTTTGTGCACATACAGTATATTCCCTCACAATTTATAGTCTCCTCCTACCTTTCTGTATAAAGGGGGTCATTTGCTAATAACACATGCTAATGCCATTAACATAAGAACATAAGCAATGCCTCTGCTGGGTCAGACCTGAGGTCCATCGCGCCCAGCAGTCCGCTCACGCGGCGGCCCAACAGGTCCAGGACCTGTGTAGTAAACCTCTATCTATATCCTTCTATCCCCTTTTCCAGCAGAAAATTATCCAATCCTTTCTTAAACCCCAAAACTGTACTCTGCCCTATAACGTCCTCTGGAAGCGCATTCCAGGTGTCCACCACACGTTGGGTAAAGAAGAACTTCCTAGCATTTGTTCTGAATCTGTCCCCTTTCAACTTTTCCGAATGCCCTCTTGTTTTTTTATTTTCTGAAAGTTTGAAGAATCTGTCCCTCTCTACTCTCTCTATGCCCTTCATGATCTTGTAAGTCTCTATCATATCCCCTCTAAGTCTCCTCTTCTCCAGGGAAAAGAGACCCAGGTTCTCTAATCTCTCAGCGTATGAGAGGCTTTCCATCCCCTTAATCAGTCGTGTCGCTCTCCTCTGAACTCTCTCGAGTAACGCCATATCCTTCTTAAGATACGGTGACCAATACTGGACGCAGTATTCAAGATGCGGACGCACCATTGCCCGGTACAGCGAAAGGATAACTTCTTTCGTTCTGGTTGTAATACCCTTCTTGATTATACCTAGCATTCTATTCGCTCTCTTAGCGGCCGCTGCACCGCTAAGAGAGCCGCTGTGCCGTCGGCTTCATTGTCATGTCCACCATTACCCCCAAGTCCCTTTCTTGGGTACTCTCAGTCAATAACATCCCTCCCATCATATAATTGTACCTCGGGTTTCTGTTTCCCACATGCAAAACTTTACACTTCTCAACATTGAATTTCATCTGCCATCTCTCAGCCCATTCCCCTAGTTTGTCCAAGTCCCTTTGCAATTCTTCGCATTCCTCCTTCGTCCGAGCTCCATTAAATAGTTTGGTGTCGTCCGCAAATTTTATTATCTCACACTTCGTTCCTGTTTCTAGATCATTTATGAATATATTAAAAAGCAGCGCCCGAGCACCGAGCCCTGCGGAACACCACTCGTGACCTTCCTCCAGTCCGAGTAGTGGCCCTTCACTCCTACCCTCTGTTTCCTACCTTCTAACCAGTTTCTGATCCGTCTATGCACATCTCCGTCCACCCCATGGTTCTTCAGTTTCCGGAGTAGACGTTCATGAGGCACCTTGTCAAAGGCTTTCTGGAAATCTAGGTATATGATGTCTATGGGGACTCCTCTGTCCATCTGTTTGTTAATTCCCTCGAAGAAGTGCAATAAGTTAGTCAGGCACGATCTTCCCCTGCAGAAACCATGTTGGCTGGTTATCAGAAGTTCGTTTTTTTCAAAATGTTCATCGATGTTTTCTTTTATCAGTGCTTCCGCCATTTTCCCTGGAACTGAGGTCAGACTCACCGGTCTATAGTTTCCCGGGTCACTTCTTGATCCCTTTTTAAAGATGGGCGTAACGTTGGCTATCTTCCAATCCTCCGGGATCACACCTGTTTTCAGAGATAGGTTGCAAATTTGCTGTAGTAGCTCCGCTATTTCCTCCTTTAATTCCTTCAGAACCCTTGGATGGATTCCATCCGGACCTGGGGATTTGTCAGTTTTTAGTTTTTCTATCTGCCTGCGCACATCATCGAGGCTCACTTCCATGGATGTTAACTTTTGTGCTTGATTTCCATTGAAGATTTGTTCGGGTTCAGGTATGTTGGTTGTGTCTTCGCTTGTAAATACAGACGAAAAGAACATGTTAAGTCTTTCCGCGACCTCTTTCTCTTCCTTCACTGCTCCCTTCCGGTCTCCGTCGTCCAGCGGTCCCACCTCCTCCCTAGCCGGCTGTTTCCCTTTAACATATCTAAAGAACGGTTTGAAATTTCGTGCTTCCCTGGCTAGTCTCTCTTCATACTCTCTTTTGGCTTTTCGAACCACACGGTGACATTCTTTTTGATACTTCCTGTGCTCTTTCCAGTTTCCCTCAGATTTGTCCTTTTTCCATTTTCTGAATGAATTTTTCTTATTGCCTATCGCTTCCTTCACTATTTTAGTTATCCATGCCGGGTCTTTTGTTCGACTCTTGTTGCACCCTTTTCTGAATCAGGGGATATACAGATTTTGCGCCTCGTTCACCATGTCCTTGAAAAAGGACCAGGCATGTTCCACCGTCTGCCATTTTTTTGGAAGTGTTCCTAAGTTTCTTCTTTACCATTCCCCTCATTGCTTCATAGTTTCCCTTCCTGAAGTTAAAAGATGTCGCTATGGTTCTCTTTCCTTTCAGTATTCCTAGTTCCACCTTGAACTTGATCATATTATGATCGCTGTTTCCCAACGGTCCCACTACTTCCACTTTCTTTGCAGGTCCCCTCAGTCCATTTAGGATTAGGTCCAGAGTGGCTATTCTTCTCGTCGGTTCTCTAACAAGCTGCTCCAAGAAGCAATCTTGTACAGCCTCCAGAAATTCTGTCTCCCTAGCGCATCTTGAGCTTCCAAGACTCCAGTCTATCCCGGGGTAGTTGAAGTCTCCCATAATAACTATGTTACCGCTTTTGCATTCTCGCTTCATCTTGGCTTCCATTTCTTCGTCGATATCTCCGGTTTGTCCGGGAGGACGATAGTATAGGCCTATCTTTATTTCAGGTCCTTTCCTTCCTGGTATTTTAACCCATAGTGATTCTAGCTTGTTGGCCGTCTCTGCTATGTCCATTCTTGTCGATTGTATGCTTTCTTTTATGTATAGTGCTATTCCACCACCTTTCTGTCCTGACCTGTCCTGGCGATAGAGCTTGTACCCTGGCAGTGCTGTATCCCATTTGCTTTCCTCATTCCACCATGTTTCAGAGATTCCAATGATGTCTATGTCCTCTGCAATGGCCATGGCTTCTAATTCCCCCATTTTGTTTCTTAGGCTCCTTGCATTGGTATATATGCAATTTAGCTCCTGGAATTTTGTTGCCTTCATTTCCTTTCCCTGTGCTTCAGTCTTTAGAGTCTTCTCTTTGGCTACAGTCTTTCTTCCCTCCTCTTCTTGGTTAGTCGACTCCTGTAATTTGTCCCTTGTTTCTTCCCAGCCTTTTTTCCCCTTAGTATCTTCACGGGATACCTTTTTCCGAATCATCGACACCTGGTCAACTGTCGGCTTTCCCCTTCTTCTTAATTTAAAGCCTGTTCTATTCCTTTCTTGACGTTGTTTGCTAGAAGTCTAGTTCCCGCCACACTCAGATGCAATCCATCTCTCCTGTAGAGCTTGCTCTTGCCCCAGAACATCGTCCAGTTCCTCACGAAGTGGAATCCTTCTTCCTCACACCATCTCCTCATCCATGCATTTATTGATTGTAGTTCCTCTTGCCTTTTCACATCTGCCCTCGGTACCAGTAGGATCTCTGAGAACGCTATCTTCTGGGTCCTCATCTTCAGCTTCTTTCCCAAAATCTTGAACTATTCTATCAGCGTGCTTCTTCTGTAGTCCCTCCTGCTGACATCATTCGTCCCGATGTGGATCATTACTGTGGTCTCTTCCGTCTCTGCTCCATCCAGAATCTTTCCAATTTTGTCCACGATTTCCTTGGTTCTCGCTCCCGGGAGGCAGGTCACCAGTCGATCCTCTCTCCCTCCTGCTATGTGGCTGTCCACATGCCTCAGGATCGAGTCTCCCACTAGGATCGCTGACTTTCCCTTCTTCAATGTTCGCTTGGGTCTCAGGTCAGTGTCCTCGGTGTGCTCCGCTCTTTCTTCCTCAGGGCATCGACTGGCCAATTTCTCCCCCTCGTGCGTTTTTCCTCTGTGGGTGTCTTCTTTGAGGTCTTCTGCTTCTTGTTCTCCCTTCGATGTTGGTGTAACTTCTTCTTTCATCTGTAGTTCGTTCTCTTCCACCCTCCTCTTGTATGCTTCCTCAATGAATTCCTCGAGTTCCCTGACTTCCTTCTCGATGTGTGTCTCGCTCATGAAGTCTTCAGCTGTCCTGATTGGGTCTTCCATGGTGTAAAGTCCTTCTAGCTCCTTTATCTTGTCCTCTAGTCGCTTGACTTCCCTCTTCAAGCTTTCCAGCTCCTGACACCGACCGCATACATACGACTGTCTCCCCGAGGGGAGGTAGTCATACATATGACAGTCGGTGCAGAACACTGGAAAGCTCATTATTCTGCATTATCTGCTACCGGCCACATAAAAACACAATACAAACCATAGGTACGGTAAATGATCCCCAAGACATTGTTCTGCATACCCAGTTGCTTATAAAATCACCCCCTTTTTTAAAGAATTATTTCAGAAACAAAATGTTTCTTTTCTTTATGGAATGTACAACTTTCCAGGTTCTTAAAGAGTTACATGCTGAGAATTGGTGATTGTGATGTCTGTGATTTTCCTTTTCTTCCATTATGGTTGTTAAATAACTTGGAATGGCATACTGGCTGTTAATTGTCATTATTGTTATTATGCTTTCAGGGACTTTTTGGCAGGTTTCAGTCACTTTTAAGCCAGCAATTTCCTGTAGTTTTGAATACTGTGCAGTGTTTGGTAAGGCAGTAGGCATATTTTCTCTTGCTTGCCGAGCCAACTCATAAATTGTCTAGAAGTAAGCAAAGTGAAAATTTTTAGCATAATTAAATTACAAATTAGCTAGGGATTCTTTCAGAATGTAGGCATGACCATGCAGTTCAGAAAATAATACTTTAAAATGTATTTACAAAGTAAAATGACCAGCTGCCTCCATTTTGGGGAAGACAGTTGGCCAGTCTTTTTTTTTTTTTTTTTTTTTAACTCTCAATTAAGTACATTTGGCATTTGTAGTCCTGATTAAAAACTAAGGTCTCCTTTTATCAAGCCATGTTAGGGTTAAAAAAAAAATCATTGGCCGCTGCAGTAAAAGCTCCGATGTTCATAGAATTCCTTTGAGCATCAGAACTTTTACTGCAGCGGCCAGCAATAAAAAAAACTAACACGGCTTGATAAAAGAGGGCCTAAGTGACCAAACAAAACATGCTTTTGTTTGTCCATTCATCACCTGTCTTTAAGGGATCCTTTTTATTAAGGCTCGCTAAATGCTAAGGCATCCACTCTATTCTATGGGCGCCTGAGCATTTAGGGTGCGCTAAATCGGTTAGCGCACCTTACTAAAAGGACCCCTAAGTTAGATGATTAAGAGTAATACTGAGTTGGAACCCTTAAGATTTATTGTGGTAACTGAGAAGAGATTGTTTTTAGGACTCTGCATTTTTCTGTACTTCCTCCTCCCCCCTACTGCTGCCTGTCCTGTAAACCTGCCACTGGTGGTATGGTGCCTGGCATTTCTGCTCCATCCTTTTCCTCCTTGCTGACAGCAACAAAAATAAAAGGCCAGGTAATGACTTGCAGCCAGTGTTGTATAGTAACTAGTTACTGTACTTTTATTTATAAAGAAGTACAGAAAACATTTGTTACTTTTACCAAAGTAATAATTCTACCAGTTTTTAATATTTACCCTAGTTACTTCTGATGCTTGCAAACTGTAGAAAGTTAAAGCGGAAGAAAGACCTAAATGACAATTCCTTAGTAAACCAGTTGAAACATCAAAACCAGGAACAGGATTTTTGTATTGCAAACCTCATCATGCAAAAAGTGGATCATCTCATCTAAGTTTTGCTGTTCAGAGAATATAGTCTTTGAAAACAGTGGAGTTGCCTGTATTTGTTGAACTGGTTACTGGTCTCCAGTCAATAGAACAGTGATGATGGAGATCATGTTCTGTATAAGTAAATATTGATCCTTCCCTTTTAGCTTTTTTCTCCCTTTCTATCCTTTCTGCATCTCTGTCTACCCAGATTTCACACTTTCTCACCCTTCTTTTTACTTTTCACTTATTCATCAGCTTTCCATCTCCTCTATTCATCTCTTACCTTTTCTATTTCCCATCATACTTCTTCCGAAGCCTCCTGTAACTCTTCTTTTCACCTACTCCCCATTACCATTTTCTACCATTTGCACTCACTATCCTCCTTGTACTCATCTCCCCTGACGACCTTCCCCCAACCAAAAAAATAGCCTCTTTCACATGGTTCCACTATTTACAGCATCTGCATTTCCCCTTTTCCCCACAGTTCTTGAGTGTCATCTATCTTCCCTCCTGACACCCATCGTCTGATCTCTTTCACTCTTTTTGGATGAGAATGCAAGGGCAGGTGGTTGGTTGCTGCTGAAACCCTGGGTCAGAGATTTTTAAAGCTACACTGGGGTATAATTTCTCATTAGCAGGAACCACAATCATCTTTGTATTTGGGTTGTAGTTCTCCCATCTAATATAATAAAACGCTAAGCACGCATGCACACTCTACCACCGTGTTGCCTGATCTGTAGTTCCGTGGTCGGCAGAGTGCGCATGCGCACATAAAACGGTCCCTCTCTCGCAGGTGGTGTGCGGTCTTGCCGGCTCCATCTCCCTTACACTTCACAGCCAACATTTGCAACACGGAGGCAGGGAACACTCCAGTGACTCCCCCCCTCTTCCCCTCACTCCATCTAACATAGCGGTCTCGGCAGCGACTTCCCCCTCCCGTCCTCATTTCGTCAAACTGGCCAGCAGCACTGGACTCACTGCTCTCCACTTCTCAAGCTGCGGTGTCGGCTCCTCTCACGAGCCTGCACCAGCGTCTGAGAAGGCTTCCGATGCTGGCGGGGATCGTGAGAGGAGCCGCCGGCGGAACTTTTAAACTTAAAAAAAACCTTTGGCCCAGCAGGCCAGCTCGCGGGAAGTGAAGGGGGGGCTGAAAAAGAACAGGACTCCAGCTACAGGAACGCAGGCTAGATCGCGGGAAGGGAAGGGGGAGGGACCGAACGGAGCAGGCCAGATTGCGTTAAGAAAAGGGAATGGGGGTGGGGGAAAATGCTGCTGCTACTGCTTCACAGGGACCTGGAGGGGAAGGGAAATACTACTGCTGCTTCTGCAAAGGAAAGTGGGAGGAGGGAGAGAAGGGAATGGTGGGGTGGGGGAATATGCTGCTACTACTTCATACGGACCTGGAGGGGAAGGGAAATACCGCTGCTGCTTCTGCAAAGGAAAGTGTGGGGAGGGGGAAGGAGGAAAATGCTGTTGCTGCTGCACAGGGAAATGAGGTGAACATGCTGCTGCACAGGGAAAAGGAGGGAAATAATGACAGACAGCGGAAGGGAGGGAGACAGAAAGAAAGAAAGGAAGAAAGACACAGGGGCTGGGAGAGGGACAGAAAGACAGACAGAGAAAGGTGGCCAGGGAGAGAGAGAGACACAGCGGGAGGAAGAGAGACAGAAAGACAGATAGACATATATATTCTAGCACCCGTTAATGTAACTGGCTTAATGACTAGAGAGAGACAGGAAGAAATACAGACAGACAAAGGAGGCCAGGGAGAGAGAGAGAAAAATAGTAGGAGAGAGAGAGACAGAAAGAAAGGCAGAAAGAGACAGGAGCAGGGAGAGAGACATAAAGAAAGAAAGACAGACAAGGCATATATTCTAGCATCCGTTAATGTAATGGGCTTAAACACTAGTATGGGTATAAGTATTTTGGGGATCCAAGCTGTCTAAGCTGGTGCTCCCAAGGGAGTAGGGTCAGCTTTTAGGGAGGAGTTGCAGTCTCTGTACATGTGTTCCATCTCTTGTTAAGGCAAGATTTCTTGAAGGTAGCTGGCTGCATTTAGAAAGCCCCAACTTTTATGCAGTCTTTGCTGCACCATGGGGGGTGGGGTTAAGGGCAAGGTCATCGGGTCTCGGAAAGGGGGGGGGGGGGCATCCCAGAACTCCAGGGGAGCTAAGATACCCAAGAAATCCAGAGTAGTCTTAGAATAATTGTGGAAACTGAATTGTGTGAGCAATGGAACCCATTACATTTGTCATGGTGGGGGAGAGTCCAAACAGTTAAAATGATGATCTTGCCTGTGGTTTGTTACCAAATGGGTATGTTGCCAATTTATTTTCAGGGGTCATTTTATAAGAAATTGAATAGTATCCTTATTAAGTTTGTTTGGATGGGCAAAACTGCTAGAATTGCTTTAGTATCTCTGCAAAAACCGATTGTAGAGGGAGGGGTAAATTTTCCAAATTTCTATAGGTACCATCAGGCCTGTATTCTGCGTCAGAGTATGTACTGGATCCTGCCTGATCTCATGGAACATTATCCAGACTGGTTAATTTTGGAATGGAAAATTATGTCCCCTGTGAGTCTGTCTCATGTATTGGACATTAAACTACCAAGTTATGCTAAGGATAATAATATTATTTTGGATACTTGGAGGACCTTGAGATGTATTAATAAGTTAACTGAAATTCCTATAGTACAGTCTTTGTGTCAATCCCTATGGCTGAACTCCAAGATACAAATAGGCAGGTCTAAAATTGCCTGGAAGGAGTGGATTCAGGCAGGCATAAGAACATTAGAGGATGTCATTTTAAATGGAAAATTGCTTAACTTTTCACGGTTGCAACAATCTTTTGGTATTTCAATTTTATAAATGGTTGCAACTGAAGCAGGCTATTCAGAAAGAGTTCCCTGATTGGTATAATTTAAAAAATTACTATAGCTTGCAGTTCCTCTGCTTTCAGACAGATATGCTTGGGCATCAAGCCGCCAGGTGGTATAAATTAATATCTGAACTTGTGTATAAGAAATCCAAAAATGCTCTTAAAGACATTTGGAGCATTGAGCTTAAGCAGTATATTTCTGCATCTCGATGGCCACAGATTTGGTCTTGGAGGATGAGATGTACAGTGTCAGCATCTATGAAACAAACTTGTTGGGGTTTTTGTTTTTTTTGTTACATTGTTCTTTTTGGACCCCAGTTAGATTGAATAAGTTAGAGAATTCAAGGTCTAATAGATGCTGGCACTGTCATCTAGACATAGGAACATTGGATCACTTACTGTTTTATTGCCCTATGATACTGATTTTTTGGAAGTCGATTTGGGGACATAATAATATTTTAGAATCTGCGATCCCTTTGACTTATGAAGTAGTGATTTGTGGTACTATGTTATATGTTAAGGACCCCTTAGACAAATATAAAAGATGACTCTTAATTATGACGGGTACAGCTATACAGTTGATTACAAGAAACTGGAAAAATTGGGACCGTCTTAACTTTACATTCTGGTGGGCAAATTTATGTTTAATATATAAATATGAGAAAATGAATGCTGAATTGTCAAGGAACACAAAAAATTTCAAATTAATAAGGGGCCCATTGATGTCTTTTTTTTTAGAATTATTATAGTTTTCCAATAAGCTCCATATTTGGCCAATGATGCAATATAGTAAAAGTAGAAATCTGGTAAATTTAAACCGCCATGAACTTTGGAGGCTTTCAATTTGGTAAGAGCAATTCGAGGCTTTTTCTTATTCCAAACAAATTCAGAAATTTTTTTATCCAGCCACTGAAAAAATGTTTTCTTATATAAAGATGGGAGCATTGAGAGGATATAGTTTATTTGGGGGGCAAGAGTCATTTTGATGGAAGCAATCCTACCCCACCAAGATAAATATAGTGGAGACCAACGAGATATAGTGTTCAGGACTACGTTTTTGATTTTAGACAGGTTAAGATCTTGAGCGTGAATTGGATCTTTATGTATCAAGACACCTAGGTATTTCACAGCCCCACGCGACCATGGGAAAGAAAATTGAGTGAGGTCTGAGGGAGAAATATGATCGTTAAGGGGGAAAATCTCCGATTTTTCCCAATTAACTGAGTATCCAGAGAGCAAGGAGTATTGAGAGACGATGTTAACGAGAGCTGGAAGGGAATTAGTAGGATCTCGGATAAAGAGAAGAACATCATCAGCATATGCCGCTAATTTAATCTGTCGAGAGGAAGTGGAAATGCCTTTAATTGAGGGACATTGACGAATGGTCGAAAGGAGAGGTTCTAGAGCTAGGTTGAATAATAAGGGGGAGAGTGGACAGCCTTGGCGAGTGCCTCTGTGAAGTGAAAATTTGTTGGAAAGAGAATTGTTGATCAAGATTCGAGCTGTGGGTTGTTTGTACAGGGTTTCAACCCATTTTATAAAGAACGAACCAAAATTATACCATTTCAGGATTCGGAAAAGAAAGAGCCATTCGACGCGATCGAAGGCCTTTTCAGCATCAACAGCCAGGCCGATTACAGGATCTGAAAGAGTTTTAGCATGGGCATTAACATGATGGAAGAGGCGTAAGTTGTCACCTATGTATCTGTGTTTGATAAATCCTACTTGATCTTTGTGAATTAGAGAGGGGATCACTCTGTTGAGTCTCAGAGAAAGAAGTTTTGCCATAATTTTATAATCTAAATTAAGAAGAGAAATGGGGCGGAAATTTTTAACCAAGGTGGGATCTCTGTCAGGTTTAGGAATAACTACAATAGTAGCCTCAGTAAAATTAAATTGTTTATCTGGAGTAGAATGTAGAAATTCATAATAAGTATGAAGATGAGGGGCCAAAAGAGTTCGAAATTGTTTGAAAAACTCATTAGTGAAGCCATCTGGACTCGGTGCTTTACTATTAGGCAGGGATGTAATTGCAGCTTCTATTTCAGATATAGTGATAGGGGAATCTAGTTCCATTTTTATAGAATCTGATAAGGATGGGTGAATCAAGGGAGCAAGAAAAGAGTCTATCTCAAAGTCAGAGGCTGAGTGTTCGGATTTATATAAGGAGGTATAGAATTGTTCAAATTGAGAAGAAATCAGGGACCTAGTCTTAACCATCTGTCCTGACGGGTCTTGAACAGCCGCGATGTGCAAACGTTTAGATTTAGTTTTAAGGTATCTAGCCAAAGGACGGCCCATGAGGTTGTCACCCATGTAATGACCCGAGGATGAAATAAAAATATCCCTCCTGGCTGTGCACAAAACCAAGGTATTATATTCGTATTTAAGATTTTGTATACGTTGATGTATGGACGGGTCATACAAATGAGCAGACATGTGTTGTAATTCTAACATTTTGATAGAAGATTCTAATTCTTTCTCTTTTTGCATGGATTGTTTATTTTTCCAGGAGGCGAGCTTAATTAATTCACCTCTAATGGTAGCTTTATAAGCCTCCCAAACAATGGAAGGGCAAACTGCAGGGTCATTGGAATTAAATTCAAAGAATTCAGTGGTGAAGGATCTTATTTTTTCAGCTATTTCAGTATCTAAGAGTAAAGTATTGTTCAGTCTCCAAGATGGAGACTGAACAATTACATGTCCTAGAGGACATGTAATGAAGCTAAGGGGGGACAGGTTCAGGACTAATGTCAGGAAGTTCTGCTTCACTCAGAGAGTGGTTGACACCTGGAATGCCCTCCCAGAGGAGATTATTGCGGAATCGACCGTCCTAGGCTTCAAGAGCAAACTAGATGCATATCTCCTTAAGAGAGGCATATAAAGATATGGTGGACTATAAATTACGCCAGGTGTACACCTGGCGGGGCCTCCGCGTGTGCGGATCGCCGGACTTGATGGACCGAAGGTCTGATCCGGAGATGGCAGTTCTTATGTTCTTATGTTCTTTACGAGGCGCAGAGAGAAGTAGATGCAGAGAAATAGCCGCATGGTCCGTAAGAGAGATCGGATGAATAGTGGTGTTTGTAAGGTCATGAGTTAGGGAAGAGGATAAAAGAAAGAAGTCTATTCTGGTGTATGTATTGTGTGGTGGTGAAAAGTGAGAGTACTCCCTACCCTTTGGATTAAATAACCGCCAGGGATCGACTAGTGAAAAAGCATCTTTAAGGGCATGTAAGGCTGCGAAGGACTTGGACTTCGAATATCTACAGGATGATGATCTATCAATATATATATCCTGAACTTGATTGAAGTCGCCACCTAATATTAGAGGACAAGATCCATATTCCATCAATACCGTCTGAAGCTCATGAAAAAATTCTGGGTGATCTAGAATTGGAGCATAAATATTAAGAAAAACAAAATCCACTGAGTGTAACGCAGCATGTACCAAACACCATCTACCTTCTGTATCCGTTTTAGAGGAATGAATAACAGGAGAAAGTTTATCATTAAGCAATATTGATACCCCATTTTTTTACGTAGAGTTGCAGGAGAATATAGATGAGTGGAATATCCCTTAAGTTGGAATTTCAAAGTGGTAGCAGGCGTGAGATGGGTTTCTTGTAGAAAAACCACATCAGGATGTTTATTAAAGATATAGTTGGCTATCTTTTTTCTTTTAATAGGGTGATTCAAACCATTCACATTAAAAGAAAAAATGTGTAAGTCAGTCATAAGTCATAATAAGTATTACTACAATGTAGTAGAATCCGCCCATTTTCAGAGAAATCAGAGAATCAACATAATATATCAAAATATAAAGGACACTCCTGTCAGAAAGCAGAAAGAAGAAGAACAGAGAGAGATATGAGAAGAAAGAGTAAAAGCAAGAAATATCAGCATGCAATGTAGTCAAAAGGGACCCTATTGCTATGTTTATAGTATAACAGTTCAAGGGTGCTCCTATGAGCACGGAGGTATACATAAGTGAACAACTAGCAAACCTCACATCTATACATTTTCTGCCAGAAGGAAGTGAAAGAAAGAAAGAAAACATAATAATAAGAGCAAATATACTATTAGTAACAGCATATTGTAAGGTCAGAAAGAGATGTGACCTTACTATCATGTTTAAAATAATACAGTATAAGAGTGCTTCTGTGAGCACGTAGAAATAGCTCATATGGAACAACTTACTTAATTCACACTCATTAAAATTTAGGGAACCTAAAAGTGGTGTGCTTATTTATAAAATAATAAATTATATAGTCATATAGGTTATAGCAAGAGAACATAAAGGCAAATCAAGATATTGAGAGTTCAATGTGTCAGTGTATTTTCAAAGAATCTAGGAATACGGCTAGCTCTTCAGGATCAGTGTAAGATGTAGTATGTTCCCAGGATCCTCCAGCTTGGTTTGAGATGGAACGATTTATATGCACACCACTACATGTCTCTTGTATGGCAACAATTCCAATCCCTAGACATTTGAGAAGATACTCTCTGTTGAGTGCGACGCAGCATGCCCTTCATCTATTAGATGCGATAGCAGAAATTTCATTTGTCTATTTGGAACAACCCCAAACTCCAACACAACGGAAAGTCACTTTCATGGAAAAGATGGCAGCAGGCTGGGCTATGGTTTCCTCATCAAATAACTACTCAGACCTCTATTGTTCCTTTCAACACACTCTGCTCTACATACTCGCTACCTCTTTCCACATTTTCTCAATGGCTTTCCCTCACTGAAGCAATATCCTCTCAGTCCCTACGATTTGACTTTGAGTTATCCATTCACACTATACGCCATTGGTCTTTACTGGCTATATCGAAGGGCAAAGCAATCTCTTTATTTTACAGCATACTAAGGGACAACTCCTTTATCTTTTCTCCTCATTCCATGAAACACTGGGAATCCATACTAACAACCCCTCTTACTGATGTTGACTGGGATCTTTTTTGGTCCTCGACAAATCGTCCTCTCTTATCTTCCAGAGTTTCACAGTCAATGTTCTTCGTCATGTGGAATGCGGTATGGACTCCTTTTCGGATGTGGAAAGCCAACCTTAAACAAAACTCTGTATGCTGGAATTGTATGAAGGAGGCCGGAACCCTTGATCATATGCTCTTCCACTGTACTCCAGTTCGCTCCTTCTGGTCTCGCATTTGGGACACTATAAAGCATGTTACTAACTGTTCGGATGAACTTTCCTTGGATATTATAATTCTCAGATCTCAGCACCCATGCTTTGTTCTTTCGAATTGTCCTCCTAAACTTATTGACACTATGTTGGTGACTGCCCTTATGCATATATTGAAGAATTGGAAATCCTCTTCATCTTTGGATTATACTTTTTGGTGGAAATCTTTGTGCATGTATCATAAATTTGAATCATATGCTTATGAGAAGAAAAATATTGCTCGACTATCCATGAACATGACACTATGCAACTCACCTTGGAAATTCTTAGACTCCTATGTTAGTTCTGTTTCATAGACACTCCTGTCTTTCTTTCTTTCTCTTTCTCTCTCTTTCTCTCCTTCTCTTTCCTTTCTCTTTTCTCTCCTTCTTTCTTTCTTTCTGTTTTCTTATAAGCAGTCCAAGTACTTTGGATCTCTTAGAAGGTTTCAAACCCAATTACAATTGATTGTAGTTACTGCTGTGTTACACTAAGTGTTATTAGTTTCGAGATCCCGGTGTCATACATGTATCTGAATGCATTTTTGGACTGTATCTTTTCATAAAGCTTAATAAAAAAAATAAAAAAAAGAATTATTATAGTTTTGTTTTTGCCAACATATTATTTGCACATCCAGGGGAAGGGGAGGATGGGAATATAGGTTTTAAATTAAATTTTTATCTTTCCTGAGGGTTTGGGAGGGGGAGGGTATTTTTGGGGTTTTGATAACAGTTTCTGAATGTTTATAAATGTTTAATTTATGGATATCCAATATAAACAACTGGGTGAAAATGCAAACAAAAATGTCCCAAAAAGGTTTAGATCTAAAACAAAACAAAAAAGGACCAAAAAACAAAATGTAAAATACCTTTAAACCAAGAAGGTGCTTAGATCCAATACATGGAAAGAAAATCTCCAAACCGGGGACAAACCCCTGTAGGGACTTTCAGAGAGTCTAGCATTGCAACATCCGCAATCGGTAGAAAGGTGTTTTGATTTTGTTTAAATCAATGTATCATTTACAGTGTCCTTTAAAGTGTCCAATTCTTTAATAAAGCTGTTATCTTCTGAAATAATAAGCTGTGAACGTTTTAGTTAAAACACTTAACTTAAGGTGATTAGGAAGAAGACTCGGTACAGCGTGTACTGGTGGGTTCTAATGCATTTCGCCGGTAGGCTTCTTCAGAGAACCCCCTCACGCTGGTTGTAACCTCAAGTTTGAATCCTTCCTGGCGAAAGAAGA
Source organism: Geotrypetes seraphini (assembly GCF_902459505.1). Classification (NCBI taxonomy): domain Eukaryota; kingdom Metazoa; phylum Chordata; class Amphibia; order Gymnophiona; family Dermophiidae; genus Geotrypetes; species Geotrypetes seraphini. The sequence goes on along the minus strand of NC_047085.1, from coordinate 399,279,779 downwards.
TAGAGAAACACCATTTAAAATGTGAAACCATGAAAATCTTTTACCAAACTCACGACGCTGTCGGCGGAATACCTTACTTTTCACCTGTGATTACTTCACTTCCTGTTGACGTCAAAATCAGCAGGTCCCCCGGTATTTCTACTCTTGCTGAGTGTCAATCATCAATGCAGAAACGCCCACCACTCCACTTCCCGATTTAATCCTGTAGGGACCACTGTCTGCCAATGGAATATCCATGACTGCTCTCTTTGCCATAACCGAGCCTGCTTATTCCCTCCTCTCTTCAGATTTGGGACTTCCAATACCACAAATTTAAGATCTTCTAACCTGTGGGACTTGGTCTGCCAATGCTGAACCAAAGGGACCCCCATGTCTCCCCTGCGGATCTTGCTAAGATGTTCCGTACTCGAATATTCCTGATTGTATGCCCAATGTGTAGCAAATTACATGGGCAGGAGATCATGTACACAACCCCTTGAGTATCACAGTCTGTGTGCTGTTTTAAAATGTGTGTTTTAGATAAATGGGGGGGGGGGGGGGGGGACTTGACACATCTCCACCGCATAAGTGTATGTGCATATCTGAAGAGTTAGCTTGCTGATGTCCTTTCAATTTTGACCTTCCTGATAGCATCCTGGGTGGAAACCAGGCAATATCTGTGAAAAATATTTAAAAAGCAGTGACTGGTTTTGAATGGAGGCTCACTCTAAACTCTATTAAGGTGTAAGTGGCAATGTTGATGTGTTACTGAAGTTTCTTCATGACATTCACTATTTATTGTGGTGCCACAATCGGATCTGTCATTTGTTCTTAAGGCCACTGTCTGATCCTTTGAAGAGGGTGACTATTAAGATCTTGTCAATTAAATTTCGTTTTTTTGGTCATTTGTTCTTCCAAGTGGGTGTCAGAGTTGCAAACTCTCATATGCAGGGGGCCTTATCTTTTCATCATGGTGGATACTCTATGAATTGGTCCTTCCTTCTTGTCTAAAGTGAGGTTGATTTTTATGTGAAGTAGGTGTTCTCTCTCCCAGATTTTTCAAAGGAGGGTGATAAGGAGCGTACGATCATCAATGTATTGAATGTTCAGAGAGTACTGATCAGTTATCTAACTTCTTTATAAAATGGATCACCTCTATATGTTCAGTGGGCCATGTAGGGGAAATGCTGCCTTCAAATCTTCCTTGGCTCACTGGATCAAGGAAGTGATTAGATTGTTTTATCTTTTGAAGAGCAAGGAGGTGCTATCAGGATTGAGGGCACATTCCACAAGAGCGTAGATAGCATCCTGGGTGGAAACCAGGCAATATCTGTGGAAAATATTTAAAAAGCAGTGACTGGTTGTCTTCATGGATCCTTATAAATGGTAAGAATATTAATCTCCACCAGCAAGAAGGCTATAAGAGATTTCTGCTGACACCACTGCACTCCAGAGAATGACCACTTGATAGTGGTGAAAAACCACAAGGCAACATCCTTCAGCATTGTGCAGTGTTATTGCAAACTCTTACATCCTTCCTGCTTATAAAGATTGAGACCCTTTGCAATGGTAAGGGCAGACTTTGAAGGGACTGGGAAAGTACTGAATGGTTTATTTATATTAGGGTTAGTGGGACCAACATCAATTGTTTTTTTTGTTCTCTAGACTTCTGCAACTGGCATCATGATTGTTGCAATTATCCATGTCTCGCTGTGTCTGGGTAAGTAGAACTGAAGTTTCAGCCATCATGCTGTGGCTTTCTTCAGGATTAAGAAAGCCACAGCATGATGGCTAAAATGGTTCTACCTACTCAGACATGGCGAGACCTGGATAACTGCAACAATCATTAATTATTTTGATTTTTCAATGGAGCATTGATTGTGGGGGGGGGGGGGGATATTGGGGCTTTGATTAGGATTCCAGGTTGATTTTGTGGAGGATAGTGGTGGTTGGTTCTCAAGAAGAATGTTACACTCCATTCTTTTCACTTTGGACCAGTGAGCATAGGGAATTTTGAAGGGTAGCTTAAATATATACGAATGTATGCCAGTGTGCAAGTAATTTCTGATCACTTGTTAAAAATCAGTTTTTTAGTAGCTGCATCAGTAATTTTGTGCACCACATGTTATATACTAGTTTAGCTTTCATGGTAATACTTTAGCTTGTGAATAATATCTATCTTTTTTTTTTTTTTTTTGTGCATAGGCCACTATTTACTGAGGAAATCAGAGATTGGTAGTGGTGGTAGAATTATCCAGTGGCTGGTTGGAATCTTATGATGGCTCACAATTATGTATAAAATGTAATTCAGAAAAATTAGCCACGATTATTAGAAGCAGAATACTAGTAAGCTGTTTTATATTTTGGTACAGCTGAAAACAGATGTGCTGCTTCAAATGCTGTGACATGTGCAACATGCCTTTCTATTGGTCCAGAATGTGGATGGTGCAAACAAGAGGTGAGTGTAGTGTTATGTTTTGCGATTTTACGCTCTCTGTGTGCCTTTATTTAGAGTCAAAAAAGCAGGAAAAATATTGGTTTAAATTCTTCCATTGATAACAGTACATGAGGGCACCATATTGCTTACAAAAATCCACAAGGAGCCAAAATAGAAGTCCAAAATAAGAAGTTTATTGGTACAGCAGTACAATTGAACATGTTTTAGAAAAGGTCACCTGGGTAATGGGTCACAGAACCTTATAGAGTGCTGTTAAATTGTTAGTGCTGTGCTATCAGAATAGCTTTATGTATAATGCCAAGAGTTATCAACCGCAAAGCTGAAGAAAAGCTTTCTAAAGGTACCAAGGCTTCAAAGTGCAGGGAAACAAAACAAAGGGCCAAATTCACTAAGCAAACCGATCGTGTACCAATCTGTTAGCGACCACTTAACTATCAAATTTCCATCTGGCCTGATTCACTCACCTCCCCTGCGATCCGCTTCGAATCTGTGCATGCAAATGGGGTGAAATGCATGCAAATTGGACAGCGACCCAATTCACTACCCAAAATTTTGGATCCGACTGGGCTGGCCGCTCAACCCAAGAAGCGACTGCTGGAGACCAGTCAAAAACGTCTTTTCAACTCTCCAGCTCCATAGAAACCTTGCTCTGCCCCGTGTCTCCTGCCTGCTTGCCCCGATCTTCCAGCCCTGCTTTCTGCCCTGAGCTCCTACTCTCTGCCGTTTTCCCTGCAGGGTGAGCCCATGGGTTTAAAGCGGTGCTGCACGCCACAGTACAGCCCCGCTTTAAACCTACGGGCTCGCACTGCATGGAAGGCGGCAGAGAACAGGAGAATCTGGGCGGCAAGATTGCCTGGAAGGGGGGAGCAGGAGAGCCACTGCACCCGACCGGTCCACCCATGGCCGGGCCGGCCAGACCCCCCTCCCTCCCCCCGTACCTTTAAAAACATTGGGAGCAGGAGGGGTGCCCGGTCCCTCCTGCTCCATAGGCCGACTAGCCCAACCCCCCTGACACGGAACGCCTGACCCCAAAGTTGGGAGCAGGAGGGGTGCTCGGTCCCTCCTGCTCCTAAGCCTCCCACCCCCCTGGCCCACCCCTGGTCGGCACAGGCAGTCGGGCCCAGCCCGGCCCACCAACCCCGGTACCTTTTCAATTGTTGGGAGCAGGAGGGGTGCCCAGACCCTCCTTCCTTAGGGAGGAGTCTAGGGAAGTCCCTGATTGGTCAATCAGGGACTTCCCTAGATCCCTCCCTAAGGAAGTTCCTGATTGGCTGAGGTGCTCTGGCCCTTCCAAAGGCTGAGACGCCGCAGCCAATCAGATGATGTGCCGGGGTGGGGCCTAAGGCCCTATTGGGGCGGCAGCTGGCCAGAGAACAGGAGGAGGACTTTCCTCCTCCTCCTCCTCCCGAAGATTTTCAACAGCATAGGAGCAGGAGGAAGGTCTGGGCACCCCTCATGCTCCCGAAGATGGGAGCCTGCCTCAAGGAGCAGGAGGGACCAGGCACCCCTCCTGCTCCGAACAATTGAAAAGGTACCATGGTGGGTGGGCCGCGCTGGTTTTTTATTTTTTATTTTTTTTCTGTTTTAACATTTTTGATGGCAGGAGGGAGTTGGCATCTCTCCTGCTTTTTTATCCCGGGGGGTGGGGGGGGGGGGGGTGAGGCAGAGCAGGGCAGGCAGGAGAGATCGCGGCCTGGGGTGTGTCAGGCACATCTCTCTTGCCTGCTCCCGGACTCTCCTGCTCTCTGCTGCCATTCCCCGCAATGCAGGCCCACTTTAAAACCATGGGCTTGCACTTAAGGGAACGGCGGCAGAGAGCATGAGAGTCCGGGAGCAGGCAAGAGAGATCTGTGCTGAGCTTAGCCCTGATAGCAGTGACAGGAGGCTGCTTCTCCTGTCACTACTGTCAGGCTGTGCGCATAAGCGTGGATCATTCTGGCCGTGCTAACGATTGTCTCCATTTGCATGCAGGCCTTTACTGAATCAGTTGGCTCCCTGAATGGCTGCTGCCAGTTCTCACAAGTCCTGGTAGAGCCTATTCCACTACCATCTACTACCCTTTCTGTAAAAAAGTATTTTCTTAGATTACTCTTGAGCCTATTGACTCTTAACTTCATATGAAGTTTATAAATAAACAAGCACATAGGCCCTGATTCTGTAAATTTTGCCTAAAGTTAGGCTCCTATATCGGCACCACTGAGCGATTGACACATACGCAGAGCCCTAACAGCAGTGACAGGGGAATCAGCCTCCTGTCACTGCTGTTAGGGCTTCTGTTGTGTTTTTAATGGCACAGATGGTGTGAGTGTGTGTGTTAAACATGCACACTGTGTCCTATTAAAAAAAAGAAAATAGCCGCCCCCCCAACCCCCTAAAAATGGCAGGAGTGATGCCCACTCCCTCCTGCTGCCAGATGCTCCGCCCCCCCCGAACTAAAAAAATGGCAGGAGGGATGCCAACTCCCTCCTGCCACCAGAGGCCCTCCCCTGTACCTTTTAAGTTGGAAGCAGGAGGGGTGCTCAGTACCTCCTGCTCCATGGGAGGGACTTGAAGTATCTGAGCCAATCAGGACCTTAGTCCCCTCCCCATGCATTACATAATACACCGGGGAGGGGCCTAAGCCCACCTCTCCTGTTCCCAACATAAAAGGTACGGGGAAGGGGTTGTGGGGGGTGGCCTCGTGACAGGAGGGAATAGGCATCCCTCCTGCCATTTTTTCAGTTCAGGACAGGGGGGAGCGTCTGATGGCAGGAGGGAGTAAGCATTCCTACTGTCATTTGCTTTGAGTTCGGGATAGCCACTTTGTCAGGGGTCACTGGGGAGGGCTGTTGGTGGTGGTGAGGGTTGGGGACTTTTTTTTTTTAATGAGACAGATATTTTGTGAGTGTAATACATGCAAAATTAGCTGTGCCATTGAAAAAAAATGAAAACAAAAACCAGGGAAACCTGTCAGTAACACAGTTACTGATGGGTCTAGAGCAGTGGTCTCAAACTCACGGCCCGAGGGCCACATGCAGCCCGCCATGTACTATTTTGAGGCCCTTGGTATGTTTTTATCATAATCACAAAAGTAAAATAAAAGTTTCTTGATCATATATCTCTTTAGTTATAAATTACAATATTATTATTAAGACTTAGCCAAAAGGAAAGATTTATAAACTATAAAGAGTTTTACCTCATGCAAAATTTCTTTAATAAGATATTAACTGTTTTTTTCTGCGGCCCTCCAAGTACCTACAAATACAAAATGTGGCCCTGCAAAGAGTTTGAGTTTGAGACCACTGGTCTTCTAGAGCAATCTTTTTTACAATCGCTAAAACCCAATACAAAATAGCCAAGCGATGTTAGCGCATCAATCGCTTGGTTATTTTGCATGGGGTTTTAGCTAATTTGCATGGAAAATGGGCGATTGAGGGGAAAAACACACTGTAGGCCATTTTGTGCATTGGTTTGGTTATCAGCGATCACTAAAGCTGTGAAAACAGGTTTAGTGATGATTGCCGTCATTTGTGCATGACAGACAAATAGTTAAGTTGAAAACTTTATGTGTTCATTGTGCACCAAGATTTCAAACTGAGAAAGAGGTCATGCCCGGGAACTTTAGGCCTGTCTCCAACTTACCATTTATTTCAAAGGTCCTGGAAAAAAAACTGTACTCAACCAACTACACTCCTTCATCAGTAACCAAAAAGCCCTATCCACCTTCCAGTTGGGATTCAGGAAATTTCATATTAATGAAATTGTCCTTGATATAGTTGATGATTGCTGGAAACATTATCATATTGGTTCTATCGGCAAGGGATCCAAGAGGAAAAAGAACAAGGAACCGGCGTGGCTCGTTGTAATGGTGAATGGAAAAGATAAAAAACAGACGAAAACTGGAAAAAGCACAAATGGCATCAAAGCAGGTGCCCTAAGGTGGTAAGAGGGGCCAAAAGAGACTACGAGGGAAAAATAGCCAAGGAGGTGAAAAACTTCAAGTTGTTCTTTTGATATATTAAGGGGAAAAGACCCGCGAAGGAAGCTGTGGGGCCGTTGGATGACCATGGAATAAAGGGAGTGCTAAAGGAGGACAAAGCCAACGCCAACAAACTGAACACATTTTTTTGCATCTGTGTTTACCGAAGAAGAGATACACAACATATACTGGAAGCTGACAGTCTATACGTGGGAAATGAAGATGGGAAACTGACAGGGTTGATGGTCGGTCTATATGAGGTATGCAGCAGATTGATAGGCTTAAAAATGATAAATGACCAGATGGCATCCATCCGAGGGTAATCAAGGAATTGAAAGGGGCTATAGCTGAACTGCTTCAACTAATAGCCAATCTGTCGATCAAATCGGGAAGGATTCCGGAAGACTGGAAGGTAGCGAATGTTATGCCGATCTTCAAGGTTCGAGGGATGATCCGGGAAAGTACAGACCGGTGAGTCTGACCTCGGTACCGGGAAAGATGGTAGAGGCGCTGATAAAGGACTGCATCATTGAGCACCTTGATGAACAAGATATGATGAGGACCAGCCAGCATGGCTTCAGCAAAGGCAGATCTTGCTTGACGAACTTGCTGCACTTCTTCGAGGGAGTAAACAGGCAGATAGACAATGGTGACCCGGTTGACATTGTATATCTGGATTTTCAGAAGGCGTTCGACAAGGTTCTGCAAGAATGACTACTTCGGAAAAATTGCGAGCCATGGAATCGAAGGTGTAATGCTCACGTGGATTAAAAACTGGCTGTCGGATAGGAAACGGAGAGTGGGGGTAAATAGAAAATACTCGGACTGGAAAAGCGTCACCAGTGGAGTGCCGCAGGGTTCAGTGCATGGACCCATGCTCTTCAACATATTTATAAATGATCTGGAAATTGGTACAACGAGTGAGGTGATTAAATTTGCAGACGATACTAAGTTATTCAGAGTAGTAAACACGCAGGAGGATTGCGAAGATCTGCAACATGACATAAACATGCTTGAGAAATGGGCCGCGACATGGCAAATGAGGTTCAACGTGGATAAATGTAAAGTGATTCATGTCGGTAACAAAAATCTTATACACGAATACAGGATGTCCAGGGCATTACTTGGAGAGATCCCCCAGGAAAGAGACTTGGGAGTGCTGGTCCACAGGTCGATGAAGTCATCCGCGCAATGTGCGGTGGCGGCGAAAAGGGAAAATAGGATGCTAGGAATGATTAAGAAGGGGATAACAAACAGATCAGAGAAAGTTATCATGCTGCTGTGCTGGGCCATGGTACACCCTCACCTGGAATACTGTGTCCAGCATTGGTCACCATACATGAAGAAGGACACGGTACTACTCGAAAGGGTCCAGAGAAGAGCGACTAAAATGGTTAAGGGGTTGGGGGAGTTGCTGTACAGCGAGAGATTAGAGAAACTGGGCTTCTTATCCCTTGAAAAGAGGAGACTGAGAGGGAACATGATCAAAACATTCAAGATACTGAAGGGAATAGACTTAGTATATAAAGACAAGTTGTTCACCCTCTCCAAAGTAGGGAGAACGAGAGGGCACTCTGAAGTTAAAAGGAGATAGATTCCGTACAAACATAAGGCAGTTCTTCTTCACCCAGAGAATGGTGGAAAACTGGAACGCTCTTCCGGAGGCTGTTATAGGGGAAAACATCCTCCAGGGATTCAAGACAAAGTTAGACAAGTTCCTGCTGAATCGGAACATACGTAGGTAGAGCCGGTCTCAGTTAGGGCACTGGTCTTTGACCTGGGGGCTGCCGTGGGAGCGGACTGCTGGGCACGATGTACCACTGGTCTGACCCAGCAGCGGCAATTCTAATATTCTAAAAAAAAAAAAAAAAATCTTTATTCATTTTAAAGCCAAAAATAAGTGCAACATATTTTACAGTAGACATTATACACTTTAACAACACTTATATTCTATCAAATTATATTTCTGACAAAATACATATATCATCCCCCCTTCATACATAACCAACAATTGCACTCTAAATAAAAATAACTCCCCACCCTCCCTAGACGTGCATGATGAAAGGGCAAAATCAACAATCACTCCTTGCAGAATTCTTTCAATGGCTCCCAAACATCCATAAATTTCTTATAATGTCCCTGTTGTATGGCCATCATATGCTCCATTATAAAAGTATAACAAAGAGATTCCCACCAGAAAGTGTCATTTAATCTATCGCAGTTCTTCCAATTTCTCAAAATAAGTTGTATGGCAACTCCTGTCATTATAATGTTCTTATGTTGTTACAGGTTGCTGTATCTTAGGAGATAAGACAACACCTCAAATAAATATTTTTTTGAAAAACCATGATATAAAGCTTGTAAATAGTTTTAGGTACTTAGGGATTATAATTGATTGTCATTTAACTTTTGAGGAGCAGGTGTCGTCCTTTGTTGCGAAAGGATTTGGGGCATTAAGGCAGCTTAGAGCCATTAGCAATTTCTTAGATGAGAAATCATTGCATACATTAATTCATGCCTTTGTATTGTCAAAGTTAGATTTTGGCAATTTAGTATACACAGATATTGGGTTAGGACAGCTGAAACGTTTACAAACAGTGCAAAGCACTGCGATTAGATTATTAGGCCGTGCATATATTCGTGATCACGTGACACCTCTGTATTTAAAATTCCATTGGTTACCAATGGAATTTAGGATTAAATTTAAGATCTTGATGTTGGCACATAGAGCATTATTTCAGCTACATCCTTCATATCTCTCTAACCTGGTGTTAGTTTATGCCCCAAGACATTTACTATCATCTTTGAATGACAACAGGGTAGTTGTTCCTCATATCTCGAAGGCACATCTGCGTCAACTAGAGATTGTGCATTCTTTTATTTAGTTCCATAGTTATGGAATAATTTACAAATAGATTTGAGAAAAGAAGAATCATATATAAACTTTAAAAGACACCTAAAAGTGCACTTGTTTCAATTGGCTTTCTCAAATTGAATAACTAAATAATTGAGTTTGGGACTGTAATCTGTATTAATGTAATTCATTTTTGATATGGAAAGACAATTTTTTTTAATTGTATATATTAATTATGTTTTATTGAGATTTGTTTTTATTAGAATTGTTATTAGAGGAGGGCGGAGCCTGCTAGGTACAAAGAGCAGACGCATGGAGTAGAAGCTCTTCCACACCAACACCAATTTCTACAATTACCGTGGCTTATTTCATCTAAATTGCGCTCCTTTACAATCGGCACTGCTCGGATATCTTCCCTACATGTCACCCCAAAAAACACAAAAGGAGACTCCACTCCGACTCAACTCAGCGGTAAGAGGCCTATAACTGAGTCCAGCTTCCAAGACAAAATAGCAACGAAGCACGAGGATTCGCAAATTGAATTACTGATTAAAGAAAAGCGGTCTTTTATTTATTTATTTCTTTATTTTATTTTATTTATCATATTTTCATAATCATATCAAGTATCCACTTGTACAGAAAGATGAAGATAATTAAAGAACACAAAATTTCCAATTAATATAACCACAATCAAGACAAAATAAAAGTTAACTCCAGCTCAAGTCCTCAAATCATAGATCCATGAAGTGTAAACAGCGAGTATTCTAAAGTAAATCATAGAAATATAAAGAAAGGAAAATAGGGATTCAATCAACTGGAGGAAGTGTCTAAATTAACATTGAGCACTCAAGTTGTCCCAGTTTTTAGGTGTGCAGCTGACAAAAAGTTTGTCAGTTGAATAGGATCAAAGAAAACATATTTTTGCTTTTGATGCAATATCACACATTTACATGGGTGTCGTAAAAAGAAAGAAGCTCCAAAGGCAATAACTCCCAGCTTTAAAATCAAAAATTCACGACAACGCTTCTGGGTGTCTCGTGCCAGATTCGGAAACATTTGTATTCTGTATCCCAAGAAGTCTTAACTTATTTTCGAAATAAAGTCTCAGCAACCAGTTTTTGTCTGGTGCCAAGGCAACTGTAAGAAGTAAAGTTGAAGGTGTTGCCATTTCCCTATCCAACTGTTCCAACATCATCGAAATATTTAATTTTTGTTGGTCCTCTTGTGATATCCGTAATTTTTGATGTTGTCCTTCTTCCGGGCAAATAGATTTGGGTAAACAGTGGCAGCAATTCTTCTGAAATTCCCAATATTTCCATCATATACCGTTTTAACATATCTCTCGGAGAAATTGTTGCCACTCTAGGGAAATTAATTAATCTGAGATTATTATTATGAGAAAGATTGTCCAATGCTTCCAATTTTCTTCTCAGATTTATATTGTCTCTCATTAATGTTTCTGTGAGCTGTTTAGTGGCAACATTTGAAATTTTAAGGTCCTGCATGTCAGTTTGTAGACTTTTAATATATGTTCATGAGTATTTAATTTTTGTTCAACTTGGGATAATTGAGGTTTAATGGATTTTGCCAGATCTGTCACTAGATCTCATATGGCTTCTAGAGTTATTTCTCGGGGCTTCTCTATTATGATAGATTTTTCAGGCTGAATTTGTAAATTTTATTCAACTGACCTCTCCTCCTGTGGGCTTCTCTCCTGAATGCTATGCTCCCTCTTGCTGTTGGAAGCCTCAGACACCACAGGACTCTCCAAACAGGAATCCAATTCCAAGCTCCCCTCTCTGATGACCAAAGCCTTGCGGGATAGGAGCTCACCGCTCTCCGATGGCTCCTCCACCCGGGGGAAGCTGGCGGTCTGAGGAAGAGGGGGAGGTGCTCTGCATGGGGGTTCAATGAGACCTCCAACTCTGGGAAACCACCTCCTGCGCGCCAGTGAGAGCCTCCAGCGGGGAAACCGACGCCGCCACCGACACTTCCTGTATCCGGTGAAGCAAATCATCGATGTTGCTGAATCTTACTGGGTAGGGGCGCCACGAGGCTGCAGCGGCACTAAGGCCCCTTCTTTTCGGCATTATAGCAAGGTAAAGTTCCTCTTAGGAAAAGAAAAGGGAGCCAAACACTCGATCGAAGATCTGAGCCAGGACGCTCAGCTGGCTGTCCCTTCTGCCATCTTGGATCAGTGCTTATATCGGTCAGACCTGAAATACAGTCTTTTAAACGCATCATGCAGGAGCAGGTGGATGAAACTAAGCTAGTGCGAGCAGAATTGAAGCTTTAAATGATCAGTATGTTGACACCTGGCATCTGCTTGATGCCCTTGAAGAGCAAACCGCCGCGCTGCACAGCGCCGCGCCGCCATGTTAGAAAAACAAGCTTATTGGCTCGCTCCAGCGCGATTTGGAGGATCTCGCAAACCGCAGCAGGCAGAGTAACATAAGGATCTTTATGGCAACCCTCCAGACAAGCAAGTGATCCATTGACAGGGAGCAGATGGCCTCCCACGGAGTTTTTTATCCATTTTAAATTGTGGTTTGTTGTTTACCTTATTTACCATGGACCCCTGAAGAAGGCGTGTTTTCCGAAACACGGACCATGTTGGGTCTTTTGGTTTGTAAAAAGGTGGTATTGGTTACCGCATTTAATATTGGGTAAAATAAACATTGCCTGCATCTTGTACATATCAGTCTGCAGTTTCTTTTTTGTTTTTTTTGTTTTTATACTGCAGACACTGTTAGGTTTTTTTTGTTGCTACATAAAGATTCCTCACATATCATGACTCTAAATATATCCAAGATCAAACTTCTGGTAAAACAAACCATCACCAAATGGTCCCCATTATTTTTGACTTGGTGGGGTCGAATCGCATCTGTAAAAATGACTCTAGCACCACGAATCACTTACATATTGTCTGCTACCCTCCCATTGTAAGAAATCAGTGTTTCAATGGATTGATAAAAATCTGTCACAGTTCATATGGAATAATAAAAAACCTTGCATTGCCCTGACTAAATTGAGAGCCTCAAAAGAGAACAGTGGAAAAAATGGCAAAATGCCGGAATATAGTTTGTGGAACAACTATTTTATGCACCCAATTCCCTCTGATTGCGAATTATTATTCTCAGTGGCTTCTACTGTCCGTATCCATTGCATCTATAACACCCCACTTTGTACATTTGCCAGTCCTGAATACGTTCCAATACTGGAGCGACTTGACTATCGCCCATGGGAGAGCTGTATCAGTTTTTTAATAAAATTATGTGAGATTACACTGCACAACAATTTTTTGGTTAAGTCTTGATTCCTGAAAAGTTTTTGGTGATTATGACAGGTACCAACTTGGTATGCTCAAATATGGTTTTGGTTTTACTGCATCACGTAAGAACTATGAGAAATAGACATTTTTATGTTTACTGACAATAAAATATATAGTCAAGTTTACGTTTCGCACAAGCGACTAAATGAAACAGAATTAAAAGTGTTTTGCTCCCGAGTTTCTTTTATATTCAGTGTCTGGTGCATCACGTTGTAGCATCCAACAATAGTCGGCAAGCATTGACGGATTCCAATTGCCCTGGTATCGTTTCTCCATCGTAGCTATGTCTTGATGAAACCTTTCACCGTGCTCGTCACTCACAGCACCGAGATTTGCGGGGAAGAAGTCCAAGTGTGAATGGAGGAAATGAATCTTGAGTGACATATTGCACTTCATTCTCTTGTATGCTTTGAGAAGTTTGTCTACCAGCTGAATGTAGTTTGGGGCTCTGTAATTGCCCAGAAAATTGTCAACAACGTCTTTCAAGGCTTTCCAGCCAATTTTTTCCGGCCCAACTAACAGATCTTCAAATCGCTTGTCACTCATAACATGTCTGATCTGGGGGCCAACAAAAATACCCTCTTTGATCTTGGCATCAGTTATTCTTGGGAACATCTGTCTTAAATAACGAAAACCTTCCCCTTCCTTGTTCATTGCTTTCACAAAATTCTTCATGAGTCCCAGTTTAATGTGAAGAGGAGGCAAAAATATCTTTGTCGGGTCAACAAGCGATTCATGTGCTACATTTTTCTGTCCTGGAACTAACTTTTTACGGAGTGGCCAGTTCTTTCTAGAATAGTGCGACTCTCTGTCTCGGCTGTCCCATTCGCAGATGAAACAGCAGTACTTTGTATAGCCAAGCTGCAGTCCTAGTAACAGAGCAACGACTTTGAGGTCTCCACAGATATTCCAGTTATACCTGGTATACTGGACATACTTTAGTAACATTTCCATATTCTCATATGTTTCTTTCATATGTGCTGCATAGCCAACAGGTACTGAAGGATAAACATTGCCATTGTGCAACAGAACAGCTTTCAGGCTTAACATTGACGAATCAATGAAAAGACGCCACTCTTCCGGGTTGTGATCACAACCAAAGACCGAGAACAATCCTTCAATGTCACAACAGAAACAGAGACTGTCGACTTGTGCAAAAAATTTGGTTATATCATGATGCCGGTCTCGAAACACAGAAATTTTCGTACCTGGTGATAGCAAACACCATTCCTGCAGTCTCGAACCTAGCAGCTCAGCTTTTGCTTTTGACAGACCCAAATCTCTGACCAAATCGTTCAATTCGGACTGTGTTATCAGATGTGGATCGCCTGATGAGGATGGTTCAAAATCCGGGTCAATGTCACTGTTAGAACCCTGCACTGCAGTTTCTTCATCTGGTTCGTCTAAGGTCCAATCCTCTGGTGGTTTCGGAACTGGAAGACTGTCATCATGTGGCATGGGTCTCATTGCTGAAGGCAGATTAGGATATTCAATTGACTTCTTGTTTTTGGCAGAGAAACCAGACACATTAGTCAAACAGAAATAACAGTCCGTCACATGGTCTTTCTGTTCTCGCCATATCATCGGAACAGCAAATGGCATCGTCTTTCGAGTACCTCTGAGCCAGGCTCTCAGACTAACAGCACATGTCGCACAGCAAATGTGAGGCGCCCATTGCTTGTCTTGATCACCTATTTTGCAGCCAAAATACAGATGATAGGCTTTCTTTACAAGGGCAGTCATCGAACGTCTCTGAGGCGTAAGTGTATATTCCCCACAGATATAGCAGAATGTGTCGCGGCTGTTACGACACCGACGAGACATATTGCCCGACACCAAAACGTCTATAGCATCAAGCTTACTTACTGTTATATTGCTACAGCTACTATACTACTATACTTTACTATACTGATACTATATACACACACGGACTATCTATATTAACCAAATGAGCAGGATCGGTGTATGGAAGCCACCATTATAGCATGGTGAGACAGCGCAAGCTCGTTCAGACCTGCCCAGACATGCCCAGGATGTCATCTTCCATAAAACAGCTTCCAACCTGGCTAGATTTTATGCATGGACATACCCAGGCGGCACAAACCGTTGTTGATAAGACACTTATGGGAGAAAAAATTGTTTGCATCCAAATATAAGAAAAAATCACGACAAAATTGAAGATTTCTCTGAAATGGTACGTGATGGGTAATTTTTGATGTAATATTCATGATCAGCACCCAAAATTCTATAAGAAACACCCAGCAGTGTTCAGGAAGCAAAAACTTTGTTGTGCAGTGTTATCGATATACTTTCTCATCTCACATCATGACTCAGTGGGAATCTATGCTGACCTCTCCCATCTCGGACATTGATTGGCAATTATGTTGGATGAAAACTAATTGCCCGCTACTATCCTCCAGAGTGTCGCAATCCATTAATTTTGTTATGTGGCAGGCGATCTAGACCCCTCACCGTATGTGGAAAGCTAAACTGAGACCTGACCCTAAATGTTGGCACTGCCTCAGATCTGATGACACTTTAGACCATATGATGTTTCACTGTAACGCTATTCGTCCATTCTGGTCAAGCATTTGGAAGACCATTAAAAACATTTCTACATGTCACTCAGATCTTACATTTGATATTGTTATGTTATGCTCTCAGCATCCCTGTTTTGCTGATTCTGCCTGCCCTTTAAAGCTGATTGACACTGTTTGCAACTGCTATCATGCATATTCTCAAGAATTGGAAATCAGCCTCTCACTTAGACTGCACCTTCTGGTTGAATCCATTATTGTACAATAAACATGAACAATATGCTGTTGATAAATGTCATATTTCCAGAATGTCTTCTTTCGTTCCTGCTGTATCACCTTGGAAATTTCTTGAAAGGTACATACAGCCCACCTTGCAGACCATTCTGCTGTCATAATTCTGCTCTACACCTTTCCCTTTTTCTTTCTTTTTTTTAGCACCCTCATCTTGCTTTATCTCTCACAGAGATATCGAACTGTGTAGTCTAACCACTGTGTTATATGATGCCCTTCGACAGCTATCATGTTCATTGTTATGTTTTTGATTTTATTTTGTATTGTAAAACTTACAATAAAAAATTTGAACTTAATGATGGAGATGTTGATTGCTTAGTATTTTATTTAAAAAAATTTTTCTTTTTAACTTTTGATTTCACTCTTTTCTATCCTGTTTTTAAATGTAGTTCCTTTCTTGATGAATATGTATTATATATTGTACACCGCTTGGATCCTTTTTTAGGCTGTTATGCGGTATAGAAAGTTTTTAATAAACATAAATGTACTTTAGGATCCAGCAGCCCACGTGCCATATTTAAACTGACCCGGCTTAACTACAGCCTCCCCCCCTCCTATTAAGCGCACACTTCGTTTAAGCGCAAGTGGCAACCTGGTCCGAAGGCTGTGCACTTCAGCGGATATAACTGTACTGTATATTTCCCACTAGGAGAGAACCACGACTCCCAGATTATGAAACTTCCTAACTGTCTCCCAGAAATCAGAAACTGGATATCCACAAACAAACTGCAACTGAACACCTCTAAAACAGAACTACTCAAAGGGCACAGCACCTACATCCGTCCCTCTCTTCTTTGGGATCAACTACCATAACTGCAAAAGATCAAGCATGCAGTTTAAGGATACTTCTCGACTCTAACCTATCACTTTCCAACCATATCTCTCAAGTGGTCTCTTCATTCTACTGTCTCCAACTACTCCAGAAAATAAGAAACTACTTCTCTGAACCCAACTTTACTCAACTTCTCTATGCCTTTGTCCTCTCCCGCATGGACTACTGCAGCACACTATTCAATGGACTGACAGTTCAAAATCTTCAGCATCTCCAATGTGTACGAAATGCAGCAATTAGACTTCTAAAGAACCTTTACACTAACAACCCCATATCCCAAGCACTACCCACAGCCAAATACTGCATCTTTAAAGGCTTGGTACTAGCATACAAGTTCTTACACAACATGGCGCTCTGCTACATATCAGCCAAACTTCCATCTTAAGTCCTGAACAGACCGCTCTGCTCCCAAGAGGAAACACGGCTACAATTACCCCCTGGTCGTGGCCTCTGACTCCAAACTGCCAGATGTCAATTCTAATCCCATTTTGTACCAAGCTAGTGGAATCAACTACCGCTACATATAAGATCCATAGAAGGGCTTTTAATCTATAGGAAAGCAATAAAAACTTACCTCTTTACCTAATTCCCTTAGCCTATTATCCTTATGGTAAAGCACCTAAACCCCCAGCACCCTCTGCACCTCACCGTCATTAAACAGACTAACAGAGCATCTAACCCTCCAGTCTTCCTCCTTAAGTTTTAAACAACCATCCAGTCGATAATTCCCAAGCAAATGTATACCAAATACATGTTGAATTAATTTTTGTGAATGTTAATTTAGGATGAACAAACCATATTATATGAATGTTTTGACTAATTATTATGTAATCCCCTCTGGGGAAGACAGGATATAAAATGAATTAAATAAATAAATAATTTTCAACATCACTTTTTAGCTGTGGAAACTGTTTTAAAACATTCATTCAGTTCAATGTCTTATGCTTTTGCTGCTCCAGGAAGGGAAACAGATCACTAGACTCTTTTGGTAAACACATTTTTGGTATTTTGGTAAACACATTTTTTGGATCACTAGACTTTTTGGTAAACACATTTTTGGTATTTTGGTAAACACATTTTTTTTGGATCACTAGACTTTTTGGTAAACACATTTTTGGTATTTTGGTAAACACATTTTTTTTGGATCACTAGACTTTTTGGTAAACACATTTTTGGTATTTTGGTAAACACATTTTTTTGGATCACTAGACTTTTTGGTAAACACATTTTCACTCATCTATGCTCATCAATAGAATTATGGACTACCAGTTCAATTCTTCAATTTATTGTTTAAACAACTTTCAGAGTTTCAGGAATTCCTCCCTCATGAGAAACTTAAAGAATTCTAACACTTACAGTTCACTATGAGAGAGTTCCTAGCTAGAGGCATATTTGATGCTTTCAATGTATTTTCTGGAACATTGCAGTAGCAATTGCTGTGCACCATTTAGCTGGCTCAGGGTCTCTGATCTAGAAACTTCAGTAAGGGAGCGCCTTTCAGATGCTATTTGTAAGGGTGATGATCTGTTTAGATACAAGAAGTGGCTGATAAAATTTTTAAAAACACTTTGTCTAAGCCTCAAGCCTCTCGGTCATCGTCTTGTTCTAGAAGATGCTCTGCTCCATCCAGTTATTTATACTACTACAATATGAAATGTTATAGTCTGCTATCTTCATCACCCTCTAGGCCTGCTGGTCAGCATCCCCATGTAAAACGACAAGACACAGAAACCTCAACCTCATTCTCTGTCCAAACAGCAGTCGTGTTTTTTACTCTTTTTCTAAAGAGCATTGCCAGTGTTCCCCTGATTCTACCACCCACTCTCACTATTGGAGGCAGATTGCTCTACTTTCACCAACTGATCAGTGGGTGCATTGAGCTGTTACTCGGGGCAATCTGATCAAAAAGCCTTCAAACCACCCACCAAAAGTTTATTTTCAATTCCCTTGTTTCCTTTTTTTGTTGTTGTTGTTGTTGTTAGTATTTTTCAAAGATACATTATTCCAGACCTGAATGACTGTAAAGGGGATGGGACTTAATATAACATTTTTTTCTGTGTGGTTATAATTAAAGCAGTTTATATATTTATAGACATGTACTTTTGTACCTGGGGCAATGAAGTGTTAAGTGACTTGCCCAGAGTCACAAGGAGCTGCAGTGGGAATTGAACTCGTAATCTCAGGATGCTGAGACAGCTGCTCTAACCACTAGGCCACTCCTCCACTCTATTACTAACTAAATTCAGAATTGGTTTTCCTTGTAACACTGATCTAGTTTAAAAGGGTTGATTTCTTTGAAATTGTTTTGAGTTCTCTCCTTTAAGCATCGGGTGCAGTAACCACAAAGATAAAGTGACTTTCTCAGACATTTTATAAGGAAAGGATTTGGCAAACACACAGACCCCTAACACAGGCATATTACGTTGAACATGGCCGTGTTGTCAGTATGATTTCCTTCTAGATTCCACAATAAAGCCTTGCAGCAGCAGATGATTCTGGAATTTTTTGATTGTTGTAGTTGTCCGGGTCTTGTTGTGTCTAGGTAGGTAGAACCAACGTTTCAACCATCATGCTGTGGCTTTTGGTCACCACTACTCCTTTGTGTGTGCATTTACCTGTGGGGACCAGTTCTCTTTTCTTTTCCTCATTAGAGGTTACTGCTTCATCTTGAGAAAAAGTTCTATATACAGGATTGCTTCTTGCCAAGGCAGTTCAGGGGATGCTAGTGGAAGCAGGATGGTTCTATTATGTCTTTGGAGGTCTCTTCCTTATACTTCTCTGTCTGCCATTTGTGTTTAATGGATGAGGGGCAAAAATAAAAGGAAATTCTAAAGCAGAAGGTGCAATTGTATTCTCTATTGCAGATCTGTAATCTTGCTTAGCCCCTAATGAAAATCCCTGTTGAGAAGTTATAGTGAATGTGTTGTGCTGACTGAGTTACTGCCTTTCTTAGGGTTACTAGATTTTACTATTGTAAAATCCGGACCCGCCGCACCCAGTCCCACCCAGTTCTACCCAGCCCCGCTACCGCAACCTGTTTTCATGCTCGGAGTCGCATCGGGAGGGTATCTGCACATGCGCAGGTGTGATGTAATGATGTCACATGCATGCATGCGCGTGATATCACATCATTGCATCCACGCATGTGAAGATGCCCTTCTGGCACAGTCTTGCACTGGAAGCCTATCAAAACCCAGACAGTGCCGGGTTATAAAAATCGCCTCGATGCCCGGACATGTTCTCTAAAAAGAAGACATGTCCGGGTAAATCAAGACATCTGGTAACCCTAACTTTACTGTTTTCCATCCTGCAAACTTAGAAAGTATATCAATACAACAGTAAAATTGTTTTTATGGGGCCTAAGCAAAAAAGGCATAATGTGCTCTCTGTAATTTTCTTTTGTTACTACTGATTTTTACAAGATGCTTATTTAAATTTGAAGTAGATTTTTTATTTTTTCTTAATTTAAACCAAGTTGGTACAATTATATTAATGCCCAAAGACATTTTCTAGTAATTGCAACATTAAAAACATGTGTTGACCAAAGACTATGCTATAGCACAATTTAAAGTAATATTTTCTAATTGGGAACACTTGGTAGTTAATTCCTTTGCTTAATTTATTTAAATATGTTGTAGATTTCTTGTACTCTCTTATACTTTGTATTTTCTTTTGATCAGGATTTCATGATGGAAGCAACTAAAAATGAACGATGTGACATCCTGTTTAATTTAATATACAAAGGCTGCAGATCGGATTTAATAGAATATTCTTCTGTCCAAGTAACAATATCCAATGTGGAAGAAGCTAACACACAAGTGACACCAGGAGAGGTTTCAATCCAATTGTACCCAGGTTTACTATCTAAAATTTTAATAATTATATTGGTTGGTGGTTGCCAGATATGATCCAGCAAAGTCATCAGACTTAGGTGGCCATATGTTTGGGCAGTCACTAATTTTGATTAGGACTGTGAAGTCAAAATTGGAGCTGGAAACAATTTTGGCTGGAGTCAGAACCAGAGTTGGTAAAAATATAGCAAATCTGAATCTAGCTTAAAATTAGAAGAATATTCTAATATACGGTGAATTTATAATTTTATACTTGTACATATTTTTATCCTGGTAGATCCAGAACAAAAAATTTAAAGCTTAATATCAGCAGGAGTCAGAATTGGAGCTGGAATTGGACAGTAGAAAAATAGGAGTTTTGAGTCTGAGTCAAAGGTTTGGTATACTGTCTCCATAGCCCTGGTTTAGATAGCTTTTTAGATTATTACACTTCTCCCTCCTTATTCACTGTGATAGGGGATTAACAGAACTGCAAATACAGAAAAACCTTGAATAACTTTTTCATATGTTATTCGCTGTTTTCTATTAAAAACCATTGTGAATATGGTGAAACCGTGAATAACATAGTGGGAGACCTTTCCTGTTCCTGAAGGAGAGGCAAAACACAGTAAAGAAAGTGCTGGGAATCAGTGATTTTTTTTTCCTATAAATCCTTGGAATCAGCGATTTTTCTACGCAAGTTGATGTAATTTGGGGGAGGAGCCAGCAAGCTAAAAAACGTGAATAATCGAAACTGCAAATGCTGAAACCGCGAATACGGAGAGAGAAGTGTACACATGTCTGTGAAGAGAAACAGAAAATGAAAAGCCATATTAGAAGTTAGCAAAGCATGGGGTAAATTACAAGCAAGGTATGTGTACTGCATAGACTTGACTCTATAGACAAACATTGATATCATAACAGTACATTCTGTAGCACCTGGTAGACTGGTATAGTCCTTACGAATGATATAGTCCTTATGAATGGGTTATATACCTTACTGGTACCAGCAGGTAGAGACTGAGAACAAACTTGTATATCAGTATAGCTTCCCCCTTAGCAATCCAGTCTATCTCAGTCTCCATAGTAGGTAGTAAGATTAATTTTGTTCCCCTCTTAGTACTGTTGGAATTTTGTTTTGGACTCCTGGGTTCTCCTTTGTGCCGGACAGAGCTTGGACGGGTCCTGTTTGGGGATCCGTCCGACCTCGAGGGTGTTAAACCCGGCGGGTCTCGTGCTGGGTCCCTTCCTCCACCTCCCCAAATTTTTGTAGAGGTGCCTCAGCCGATGGCCTGACCCCTGATTGGTCAGCCTTCCAGCTTTGAGAGCCATGGAGTCTGTTCTGATTAAGTTTAAAAAAAATCCTAAGGTGTGCCGGTCTAAAGGGCACATTTCCCTTTAAAACTGCCTTTTTCACATCTAACCTACACTTTTCTTTCAGCTAGGGTGGTTTTCAGCACAATGAGTACTTTTAAGGGAAAAAAATGCTCATTGTGCTTTAGACGTGAGGTACTCGCTGCCAGCCTGTGCAAGCGTTGTGCTGGCTGGAGCGGTGGGGGGAGTCTCATCGGCAGTGGTTGCCGGCGACCAGGACACCCCGCCGCATTTACCTTGCAAGTCGGCTTTGGATCGCACCCACGCGGAGGGTTCCCCAGCTGCCAAAAGTCAGGGTGAAAAGGATTCCCTTACCGCCAGAGCGGCTGGGGATTCCCTTTTCATGTCGGTTGGTTCCTCGGCCTTAGCGTCGGGAAAGTCCCAGGCTTTTCAGATGTGGCAGGCTGCAGGAGTGCCAATTTTGGCGGTTTCAGGTCCAATTTCGGCAGGAACCTCCACCTTCATTTCTGTTACCTTATGTGATCCTCACCCTGTTCTGGAAAGGTATGCCAGTGGCAAGATATGGCAGGGTCCCCTGCTGGGGCAGGGAGTCCCTTGGGGTTGCCGGGGTTTCCCCCCCTGAATTTGTTGGCACTATGTAAAGCTTATGTGCTGGTGGCTGGAGGTTCCATGTTCACTCCAGGGGTCTCGGAGGGGGTGGTGGGTTGCCCACGACATCTTCCCCATGCAGCGGTGGTTTTGTCCCCCTCTATTCCTATCTCATCCAAGTTCCCGAGGGTTTCTTGGGATGAGGATTTTTGCCCAGAGGAGCAAGATGTTATTGATGAGGACCTGGACCCTTGGGGAGATTTCCAGGATTCTCTTGGGGGGTCAGATTCCGCCAGCGAGGGGTTCATTCACCCCCCTGCTGGTGAAGATGCATCTGTTGTGCGCATATTTCAGCGGGAAGAGCTTCATGAGCTAATTCTTCAGGTCTCCCTCAGTTTTGCACTTTGAGGACACTGTGTCAAAGCCCCTGCTTGCGGTGGACCCCTTGCTTAAGGGGATCTGCTCTGCTTCCTACTCTTTTCTTGTGCATCTAGATATTCAGGGCATTATGCTTGCACAGTGGCAGGTGCCAGAAGCTCCCTTTCGTTTTGCGCGTTCCATTGCCTGCCTGTATCCCATTCCTGAAGGGGACAGGGATACTCTAGAGTCACCTGTAGTGGATACGGTGGTCTCTTCATCTCTAAGCGGTATACTGTGCCCGTTGAGGGTGGTGCGGCCTTGAATGACCCTGAGGAGCGCAAATTGGAGTCCTCCTTAAACAGAGATTTGATGTGAGAGCTCTGGCGGTCCAGGCGGCGATGTGTGGCGGGCTGGTGGCTCGAGCGTGTTTTCACTGGGTCGAGTATGTGCTTGACAGTAAATCTGAGGATTGTCAATTGCTAAAACGCGAGGTGGCAAAGATTGAATTGGGTGCTTCTTATCTTTCAGATTCCATGTATGACCTCTTGCGACCTTCTGCCAAGTCGTTGGCTTCTGCAGTGGCAGCTCGCCGTACCTTGTGGTTTCGCGCTTGGTTGGCGGATGCATCATCCAAAGCTAAGTTGACAAAGTTTCCCTTTTAAAGGATCTTTCATGTTTGGTGAGGACCTGGACAAGTTGGTTCAGACTCACTGATTCTAAAGTGCCTCACTTCCCTGAGGATAGGTCTAGGCCGCTGGCTCGAGGTGGTGCTACGCGTTGGCGTGATTTCCGCCGCTTCCGCCCTGGTCGAAGGGCTGCTTCTTTTCAATCTCCTGGGCTCTCTAAAGGGTGGTTCTTCCAGTGCATGCAGTCCTTTCATGGTGCCCGCAGGGGTGTGGGTAGTGCCCCCGCCACCCGTCCTGCCCAATGACTCCTTGCCGGTGCCCATTTTGGTTCCAATGGGTGCCTGTCTTGGTTCCAGCGCCCAGTTCCAGCGCCCATCTTGGTACTGGTGGGCACCTGGCTGAGGGATTCTTATCCAAAATGGGCAGATCAGTGGGTTCCGGAGGTGATTTGGGACGGCTATGTTCTGGAGTTTGCCCATTCCTTGCCAGATCATTTTCTCGCTTCTCCCTCGTAGGTGGCATGGAAGCAGCAGGCCTTTTTCCAGATCCTTCAAAGATTGTTGGATTTCCACACAGTGGTTCCAGTTCCCCCACAGGAGTGGGGCACAGGTTGGTACTTGATTTACTTTGCAGTGCCAAAGAAAGAAGGAACCTTTCGTCCCATCCTAGATTTGAAGGGGGTCAACAGGGCTCTTCACATGACTTCTTTCCGCATGGAAACTCTGTGGCCTGTGATTCTGGCAGTTCAGCCGGGGGAGTTTCTGACCTCTCTAGACCTGCACATTCTTATTCAGGCCTCCCATCATCGCTTCCTGCGCTTTTGTGATCTTGGAGCAACACTATCAGTTCTGTGCACTTCCCTTTGGTCTGACCACAGCTCCACGGATGTTCACCAAGGTGATGGTGGTTGTTGCGGCAGCGTTGTGAAAAGAGGGCATTCTAATTCATCCCTACCTGGACGACTGGTTGATTTGAGCGAAGTCATTCCAGAGAGCACCTGAGTGGTGGAGTTTCTGCAGTCGCTGGTGTGGTAGTCAACCTTTCCAAGAGCCAGTTGTCTCCATCTCAACGCCTGGAATATCTAGGAGTGCTGTTCAACAACTCCTTGGGGAAGGTCTTCCTTCCAGAGGCCCGGGTAAGCAAATTGCAATCTCAGATTCGCCTGCTTATGGCATCCCGGTGTCCTCGGGTGCAGCATTTCCTTCAAGTTTTGGGGTCGATGGCGGCTTCCCTTGATGTGGTGAGGTGGTCGTGGGCCCACATATGTCCTCTTCAGTATGCTCTTCTTTGGAGGTGGTCACCTCAGAGGCACAGTCTGAATCATCCTGTTCCACTTCCGGGCATGGCTCGGTGCAGTCTTTGTTGGTGGCTCCAGATCTCCCATCTTGTACAAGGGGTGAGTCTTGACCAGCCGCAGTGGACAGTGCTGCTCACGGATGCCAGTCTTCTCGGTTGGGGAGCTCAGTGTCTGGGTCACTCAGCTCAGGGCACCTGGTCCATGGAGGAGGCTTCTTGGTCGATCAATGTCTTGGAGACCCATCCTCAGGAAATAGCCTCCCACATAGCCGGAGTGGAGAATGTTCAAACAGACTTCCTAAGTCGTCACGTTCTAGATCCCGGAGAGTGGTGTCTAAGCCGCGTGGCTTTTCAGTTGATAGTACATTCTTGGGGTCAGCCCCTCATGGATCTGATGGCCACAAGTGTCAACCTCAAAACACACCACTTCTTCAATCGTCGCAGAGACGGTCAGGCCGAGGGCCTAGATCCTCTGGTTCAACCATGGCCAACGGAGGGGCTGTTGTATATGTTTCCTCTGTTGACATTAGTGGACAGAGTTCTTTTCCGTGTAGTTTGACATCCAGGCCTTTAGGTTCTGGTGGCTCTGGATTGGCCTAGGCGGCCATAATACGCAGATCTGGTGAGGCATCTGGTGGCGGATCCTCTTCCTCTGCCTCTCTTTTAATGACCTTCTGACTCAGGGTCCCATTCCAATGTTCGATCTGAGTCCCTCTTGAAAGGGATCGCCTAGTTAAGAAGGGGTATTCAGATAGTGATCTCATCTCTCTTGGGGTCCCAGAGGCTTTCCACCTCTTGGGCTTATGTGAGGGTTTGGTGTATATTAGAGGAGTGGTGCGCTGCGCATGGAGTGGTTTCTTTTTGCGCTTCTTTGCCAACCATCTTAGAGTTTTTGCAGGATGGCCTGGATAGAGGACTGGCTTGGTCTTCTCTCCGGGTTCAGCTTGCGGCCTTGTCAGCCTTTCATGGGTTGTTGAAAGGTCAACATTTGACTGCCATTCCTGATGTGATTTGCTTCTTGCGGGTGGCCAAATAGTTCAAGCCTCCCTTATGATCCTCTGTTCCATCTTGGGATCTGAATCTGGTTCTGACAGTTCTGGTGCGCCCACTTTTTGAACTGTTGGGCGACTGTTCTTTGAAGGATCTTACTCTTAAAGCGGTCTTCTTGGTGGCCATTACTTTTGCTAGACGTGTTTCTGAGCTGCAGGCTTTCTCTTGTAGGGCTCCCTTCTTGGAGTTTTCTAGGGAGCGGGTTGTCTTGAGGCCTGTTCCTTCCTTTCTGCCAAAGGTAGTTTTTTCTTTTTCATGTCAATCAGGCAGTGGTCCTCCACAGTTGCGCAAGTTGAATGTCAGTCGGGTCCTTTGCTCTTATGTGCAGAGGACCCAGGAGATCAGGAAATCAGATTCTTTGTCCTTCTAGCGGGTCCTCGTATGGGGGATGGCGCTTCTAAGGCTACTATTGCGCACTGGATCAAGGAAACTATTGCTTCCGCTTATCTTCTGAAGAAGCAGCTTGTTCCAGAATTTCTCAAGGCTCATTCTACTCAGGGTCAGGCAGCTTCTTGGGCTGAGTCTTCTCTAGTGCCTCCAGTGGATATTTGCAAGGCTGCAGTTTGGGCTTCTCTGCATTCCTTTGTCAGACTGTGTGGATGTTCAAGCGTATTGGGACGCAGTATTCGGTGAACGTGTTCTGGTGTCAGCCCTTCGGGGGTCCCACCCTTAATGGGTACTGCTTTGGTACGTCTCATTTGTAAGGACTATACCAGTCTACCAGCGCTACAGAAGGAGAAATTAGGTTCTTACCTGCTAATTTTCTTTCTGTTAGCCTGTAGACTGGTCTAGTCCCCACCCTATCTATCTTGGTGCGGTGTGGTGATGGCAGGTTTTTATTTTGCTTGCGTGCAGATTTTAGTTTTTCTGTGGGTTCTAGAATTTTTTCTAGGGCTGGGGAGAATTAAGAACAGCAGCTCTGGCACAGCTGGTGAGCTGTGGGGATATTTTCTATACCAGAGATTAGTTCTACACACGTTCCACAATAGTTTACAAGTATTTGTTTTGACACTCCTGTTCGGAATATATTTTACTGTTTTCAGTTGAAGTCTTTTCTAGGTTCTGCTTGGCTATTCGGCAGACTGGATTGCTAGGGGGGAAGCTATACTGATATACAAGTTTGTTCTTGGTCTCCACCTTCTGGTAGCAGTGAGGTATATAACCCATTCGTAAGGGCTATACCAGTCTACAGGCTAACAGAAAGAAAGAAAATTAACAGGTAAGAACCTAATTTCTCCATATGTCTCTGCCAAATGCATACCATTTAGATGAATGTGCACATCTCTTAACCCCAGAAAGCATGGCTTTTTTAAAAAAAATCAGGATTTCAATGTAGCTTTCGCCTTCCCATTGATAGCTCAAAGTGACAGCTCAATGTTTCAGATTCAATAGGTATTTCCCTGCCTCCAGAACACTTGAAATCTAATTTTGTACCTGAGGAAATGGAGGGTGAAGAAATGGCACAAAGTGTCAGTAGTATTTGAATCCTGGCTTATTAGTCCACTGCTCTAACAAATACCCCAATACTGCTGCTCCTGAGTGTACATATATTCAGGCCTTCTTGTACAATCCTGCTCTATTCCTGCACTAGTGGGTTATTTTCCTATGGTCACCAGACAGCATGTAGGGGCTCATTATACAGAGTTTTGAGCCCCTCCCCTCTTAACTCAGGACTGCCTTCCAGGAATCCAGATTTTTCCTACAAGCCAGACTGTTGGAGTTTGATTTTTCTGCTTGTGTTTATTTTTCTTTAACTTCAGGATTTTTCTTCGCAAATTTCACCCTTGTGCTGCAGAGATTACCTACAGGGACAGGTCTGGCTCTGGGAGATCAGACTTTTCTGGCTGCCTCATTGCACCCTTTGGACAGACTGCATGTCGGTTCAGGGATCAGGGACCATTCCCTTGGGAGCTGGCTCATCCCAGGTTCATCTGCTAGTGGGTCTGAGATTAGGCTGCATGGCTCCATGGAGATGCACCCTGGATTAGAGCCAACTGCATCCCTTTGCCAAGTCACATCCGCACGGATGTCTGATAGAGGTCTCCTGCTACTGGTATTGAGTCGGTGGTGCTGTCAGAAGACTTAGCTGTCCAGTTTTCATGCTTGCAATAAATCTCTGTATTAGCTGTTTAAGCTTCCATTGCAGCAATAAACAGCACCTCATGGCACAGTGAGTACAGAGCTGACAGTCTGTCACGCTTATCTCCACTGTTCTATTCTTCTAAAGCACTCCCTGAAAGCTTGACTTTTTTAACAGGAGAAACTTTTCAGGTCCCCTTCAACATCGACCATGTCTTCATCAAAATCCAAGAATCATTCTCCGGAGGCATTGACTTTGGCATCCGCTTGATGTCTGCTCCAACAGTACTATCTACTTCTCCTAAAAATGCTAAGAAGCGTACCCATACTTCACCTTAAACTCAAACATCAGCGTCTTCTCAAGCATTGAGTAAGTCGATGCATGCCAAACGCTGGTGCAAGAAGTTGAGTTCTCATTCTCTGCAGTCAGTGTCTATTCAGAGGCAAGCCTCCAATGCCTTGATGCACTGTAGCACTGACTATACTGACAATATCTGCGGTACAATCTTTGCAGGAGCAAATCAAGGAGCTGTTTCAGAAGGAGTTGGCATTTATGTTGCAAATGCAACCTGCCTTTGTACTATCTTCGACTCTATTGGTACCATCCCAGCCTGAGCATCGTTTCACCAGGGACTCAGGTACAAACCTTTAATATCTCATAGGAATCATAGTTCTTCTTCTCACTCTACTTTGGATTGGCACCATGACACCGATAGGAGTTGTTCCAGGCACCACACTCATAGGTCTTCTCATCGACGTTGGTCTAAATCGAAAGACCACTGCTCCAGATGTGCCTTATCTCTTAAAAGAACTTATTTTGATTTAGATCTCTCAGATCCAACTTACTCTGATCCAGGACTCTCTGCCCCAGAGACAAGCCCTTCTAGTAAAGATGAAATGTGAATCTGAGCAGAGAGCTGAATTATTTGATGCCTTGGACTTTGAACAGATCCCTAAAGCTTGTTTAAAATTTCCCTGCCACCATCTCATGAAGGACACTATGTTTAAAAATTGGGAGACACCTCTTCTTGTACTTGTGCCACCCAGAAACCTAGAGTCCCTTTACAGAGTTCAGGCATGTCCAAGGTTTGACAAATCTCAAGTACAACATAACTTTTTCTCTTAGCCGAGTCTGCCCTTAAAAGATCATCCAGTACTAGGATATATGCCAGTGCTCCTCCTGGGAAAGAGGACCAAAGCCTGGTGAAATTTGGTCGCTGATTCTACCAGAACACCATGTTATCCCATGTTGACTATAATTTTTATATGACTTTCTACTTCAAGCAATTAGTCCAGCAGTTGGCTAGCTTTGAACAATATATTCCTGGGGGTATACTTGAGCAATTCCAAGATATAACCCATAATTTGCTCAAAACTAGGAAATTCATAGACAGATCAGTGTTTGATGCATTTGATGTCACCTCTAGGACTTCAGTGCTGTCTATTGCCATGCATTACTAAGCCTGGTTGTGGGTGTCTGACCTAGATCCTAATGTACAAGACTGTCTTGCTAATATCCCTTTTCTTGGAGATGAACACTTTGGTGAAAAAATTGAAGAGGCCACACAAAAAAATGACCGAACATGAGCACAGTATGACAACTCTTGTCAACTGCAAAATCTTCTAAGCCTCAAACTGCTAAGAGATACTACAACCCTAGGTATTAGTTATATTACAAGCAGCACTATTTTCACCCAACATCATCTTCTAGGCCTCCTACACAAAAGCCTCCCAGACAGCAAATATCACAGAAACCCGGTCTTTTTGACTCCCTCATCCAGAGACTAACCACCATTCTACTGTCTTACCTCCTTCTCATCCCTTTTGGAGGTTGTCTCACTCATTACCTCCATCGTTGTACTCTCATCACAACCAACAACTGGGTTTTAAGAGTCATAAGAGGCTATGCTCTTCATCATCAAGTTTCAAGTTTCAAGTTTATTAAAATTTGATGGTTCGCCTATTAAATCTAAGCGAATTACATAATAAAAGCATTATAGTATAGAACAATAAAACAAGTTATTTTACATTAACAATTTTCAAGGTGCTACGACAGATTGACAATACAGACGAACTGTGAAACATTAGGAAAGAACATTAGGGGATAATAGTTACAAATTGTAGTTTCCTCAAGGGAAGAAAGGGGGATGATGTGGGTAGGAACAAACGAGTAGGTTGGGGAAGATGTGTATGAAAGTATTGATTGTTTACATGTACTCCAAAGAGTTGTTCTAAAGGTTAAATGAGGATTTGAAGAGATAAGTTTTTAGATTAGTTTTAAATAAATTGAGGTCTTTGATGTTTCTGATATATAGGGGGAGGGTATTCCAGATAAGAGGAGCCATAACTGAGAAGATGTCATGGCGTCTGGTTCCTATTATTTTCAATGAGGGAACCATTAACAGACCTTGAGTGTTGGACCGAAGTGAACATTTTGAAGTATGAGGGATTAAGAGCCGATCTATAAACTGTGGCTCGTTAGTATCTAATGTTTTAAATACCAATAATGCTATTTTATATGTTGTGCGTTGATTAATGGGCAACCAGTGAGATTCTATGAGATAGGGAGTTACGTGATCGTATTTTTTTCCATGGTGGATTATTTTGATGGCGATGTTTTGTATTATTTGTAATTGTCTTTGATCCTTTTGAGTGATGTTCATGAGAAGTGAATTACAGTAATCGAGTCTGGATATTATAAGGGAGTGTATTAAGATATTTAGAGATTTTGGTTCCAGATATTTTGACATTGAACGGATTAAACGTAGACGATAGAAACAACTTTTGACTGTATTGTTGATGTGTTCTTGGTAAGAGAATTTGTCGTCGATTATTACTCCTAATATCTTAAGGGATGTGACGAGTTCGATTGCTGTGTTATCAATTGAGAAAGGCATAGATAGAGTTATGCCCTGTTTGAACGGAAAGAACAACGCCTTTGTTTTCACTATGTTTAACGCAAGTTTATTCTGAGTGAGCCAGTTTTTGATTTTTTCTAATTTTTGATTGATTTGTATTATTTCATTGGAGTTTTCCGGATTGACTGGATGAATCAGTTGAATATCACAGACCTCCAAGAAAGTATTCTTTCGACTCACAGCAGGCCTCCCTTCTTCTACAAGAACTCTTGGCTCTCCTACAATTGAATGCTACCGAACTAGTTCCTCCTTGGCAGAGGGGCTGAGGGTTCTACTTGAAATATTTCCTCATACCAAAGAAGACCAAAGGACTGCACCCAATCCTCAACTTCTGAGCCCTCAATATGTTTGGTCAAGGAGAAGTTTGCATGCTGTCCCTAGGCACTTTCTATCCCCTCTTAGAGAAGAATGACTGGCTTGCTCTCTGAGTCTTGAAGCATATACTCATCCCTATTCTTCTGGCCCACAGGCAGTACCTCTGCATTCAGATAGGACCTCATCATCTACAGT
The DNA here is from genome assembly GCF_902459505.1 of Geotrypetes seraphini. Lineage (NCBI taxonomy): Eukaryota > Metazoa > Chordata > Amphibia > Gymnophiona > Dermophiidae > Geotrypetes > Geotrypetes seraphini. The sequence goes on along the minus strand of NC_047085.1, from coordinate 399,248,947 downwards.
ACAGGGTGCTGACCTTCAGTCTAGCATCGGCACCTAGAGTATTCACAAAGTGTTTAGTTGTCATAGCTGCAGCCTTCTGCTCTTTCAGCTTTTTTTGTGTTCTCTTATTTGGATGACTGGTTGATTAAAAGTATCCTCGCCTCAAGCAGCTCAAGTAGCAATGTCCTCAACCATACTGTAGCTTTTGGGATTTGCGATCATCTACCAGAAATCCCATCTCCAACCATCTCGGACACTGGAATTCATAGGAGCTTTATTGGATACAACTCAAACTCGTACCTACCTCCCCAGCAGAGGCTCGACAGTCTAATTCTCCTTTGCAACCAGGTCTCTACTCAACAAACCATCACAGCGCATCAGATGATGCATCTACTAGGGCACATGGCATCCACAGTTCATGTTATTCCATTTGTCTTTCTTCATCTCGGAGATCCCCAATGGACTCTGGTCTCTCAGTGGTCTCAGGCCACAGATAAGGTCTCCCATCAACTCTGAATCATCTCTCTTTAACATTCTTTGCATTGATGGTTCATCCCAACAAACCTCTAAAGGGGCCTACTATTTCATGTGCCCCTGCATCAAAAGCTGTTAACGACAGATGCGTCCATGTTTGGATGGGAAGCTCACTTGGACAGCCTTCATACTCAAGGAAATCCTTTCACATTAATCTCCTAGAGCTGTGAGAAATTTGCAGAGTATGGCATACATTTCAGTGTCACCTTCTCAATCAAGTAGTCCTGATACACACAGGAAGTAAAGTCACTATGTACTATGTAAATAAGCAAGGGGACACTGGATCTCACCTCCTTTGCCAAGAAGAGGCTCAAATTTGGAACTGGGTATTCCTCAAAGTTGGGTACCTGGCGGGCAAACAGAATATACCAGCTAAGCAAATATTTTCAACCTCACGAGTGGTCACTGAACACAAAAACAGTACAACAAATCTTCTCAACATGGGGAACCTCTCAGATAGATCCGTTTGTGTCTCCCATCAATTACAGCTTCCACAGTTTTTTGCTCCAAACTACTCTCCTCCCACCAACTGGAATCTGATGCTTTCCTGCTAGACTAGACAGTTAAATTTCTCTAAGCGTTTCCTCCAATACCTTTAATAGAAAAATTTATTTTCAAACTCGGGTGGGAACCAACTGTTATGATTCTCGTTGCTCCAAAATTGCAAGATAGCCTTGGGTTCCCTCTTCTACTTCAACTCAGTGTCTAGGAACCCATCCCTCTGCAGACTTTCCCAACTCTTATCAATCAGAACAAGGGATCCCTCCTCCATTCCAATCTGCATTCACTAGCTCTCACAGCAAGTAAATGAATTCCATCTCTCCAGTCCAGTATTGGCTATTTTAGATGCTTGCCCTGGATAACATCTGTTACAGGTAGGTAATTGTGCTATATCAAACCCTGAGATTTCAGAGCTCTGCCTTCTTCTTGGGTTGTGGGTGCACTACATACTCGGGAGGATCTGAATTTCAGTTTTCTACCTAACAGCCTAAATTTTGCTTCCAGAACCTCCCTCCCACATTTTCCTAAGTCATTGTACCAAGATACAGGCTCCTCCTCACATGTACCAATACAGCAGGCTCCTCCCCAGCACTATCAAAAATCCTATCTAGGTCTGTGGCTAGCGTAACTGAAGGTGCTTAAATGTAAGGTATTCTGGTGCTGGGTTATGCCAGTATTCTCATAGGGAATCTGGGTGCCCAGATGCTGTTATAGAAATAAAATAGGCTCTCACTGTGTGGCATCAAAGTGCCTAAATGAAGGGTGCTCACTTAGTTTCCAAGTTTAATCAATTCTTATTATACCATCCATTACATGTATCTAGATCAGACATGGGCAAACTACGGCCCGTTGGCCATATGCGGCCCGTTTAGTTTTTTAATCTGGCCAGCAGCGTCTGCCTTAGCCCTTTCTCTTACCATCATCGTGTAAGGCGGCCGCTGCAAAGCGCCAGGCGGCCCCATGCTGCGGCAGCCGTGAAATGCTGCTCATGCGGGCGGTCACATCATTCTGAGTCAACTGGAAATCCTGGGCACTGAACGGATTCACCTGGGTCAGAGAGGCAACGGACGAATAAATGTCAGGTTGATGCTGCAGGAGGCACCTTGTAACGCGCGTTGCTTTGTCTGCCCTTTGGGGGGAGGGTTATTTCTTTCTTTCTTTTCTTTGTTGTTGTTGTTATTAATCACTAGTATTTTAGCCCGTTACATTAACGGGTGCTAGAATATATGTCTGTTTGTTTTTATTTCTGTCTCTATCTCTGTCCCGCTGTCTTTCTTTATGTCTGTCTCTCTCCCTGGCCCCCTTTGTCTGTCTGTCTTTCTGTGTCTCTCCCTGTCCCTGTGTCTTTCTTCTTTTCTTTCTGTCTCCCTTCCTCCCACTGGTGCTAGAATATGTCTGTCTTTTTTTCTGTTTCTCTCCCTACCCCTGTCTTTTTCTTTCTGTCTCTCTTCCTCCCGCTGTCTTTCTTTCTGTCTCTCTCCCTCCCTGGCCCCCTTTGTCTGTCTGTCTTTCTGTCTCTCTCCCTGTCCCTGTGTCTTTCTTCCTATCTTCTTCCTACTTTTACTGACTGGCTATCCATTAAAACTTCCCATAGGCGTCTTTTAAGTTAAAAAGAAACTTCGGCCTGGCCTGTAGGTCAGGGGTTTCTCGGGCTGACTGCCACTCGCTGCTAGTGGCTCCGTGCTCGGCCGTGGCGGCCTGCAGATGCCGACAGCCGCCACGGCCTGCAGATGCCAGCAGCCGCCATGGCCTGCAGATGCCAGCAGCCGCCGCGGCCTGCAGACGCCGACAGCCACCGTGGCCTACAGCTGCCGCGGCCTGCAGCCGCCTACAGCCGCCGCGGCCGACATCCGCCTCGGGGGAAGAGAGAAAGAGAGAGAGATTCACGCGCATGCGCACTCCTACCTGCGGTGCCCTACAGCGCACGGAAAACGGGAGCATGCAGGTGGGAGTGCGCATGCACAGCTTAAGGTTTTATTATATTAGATTGCTGTTTACTCTTCCTGCAGCATCAGAGCCGCCAGGCTCCTCTGTCAAATATAAGAACCCATTGTGGCCCACGAGTCAAAAAGTTTGCCCACCCCTGATCTAGATGGTTTACAATAGTTAAATACAGTAAAAGTTAAAAAAGCAAAATATACAACGTCTGTATCTTGCCTCATTAACATTTTTCTTTTTTGTACGTATTGTATATTAAAATTCAATAAAATCTTTGAACTTAAAAAAAAAAAAAGCTAAATATAATCTAAAATTATTGAGTGGGAGAGGACAGACTTGACATACTCAAAGAATTGAATTGCTCCCTTATAGTGTAACTCTGTAGCAGCGTGATTGTATCTATTTTATGCCTGTCCTATAAAGAGAAGTAGTACCTACTTTGCATTCTGGAATACGGTCACATGAGGGTGAAAACGCTCTCGTAAGTTCTTTTGAACTAGAACATATGTAAATTATAGTATTCTATAATTTACATGTGTGCTTGTATATTCTGCCCAGACTCCGCTCATGTGCATGACCCTGGCAAAGTAATCATGGTACATACTTTTCCACTAGAGTGTATTCTATAAGAAGTAGGTTCATGCATACATAACACCATTTTCACCTCCTTACCACTTTCAACTATGCAGCTCCTTATTGAAGTACCCCCTTTGTACACCATTTACCGTATGTTTTTGTCTTTTGACCTGGGAGTTTCCTCTTGCTTCTTTGCAAGTCCAGTTCCATCAGAAACAGTTACAGGGATCTGGCACCACAAGCCTTCATATGGAGCTACCCATACATATATTTTTAATGTTTTCACTAATATTCTACAATATCACTATCCTTTCTGCAATACAGCTAGCTTGGTTGTTGCTTCTGGAACCATGAATTTAGTTATTAGGCATTGCCCATAAACAATGACTAAACCATCTCTTCTCTAGAGCTGTGACCTTTGCAGCTTGCCATCCCTATTCTCAGGCAACCCAGGGAGAAGACAACTCAATTTGGAAATCAAAATGGGAACCTTCTTCATAATAGTGGACCACACTGCCAATGGACTTATCCTAAAACAGTTTTTGCTGATATTTATAGCAAGTTCATATAAATTACCATGCATTTAAGTGCATTAGCCCCTATGTGTTTCTTTGGGAGGTATGGGCTGCTGGTAACAAATATGTTACTGCCAAAACACTGGCAGACACAGAGAGGAACAGATAAAATGCATTCCAGTCCTCTGATATGAAGAATGAGATATGACAAGTGGTCTAATTAACACCATTAATCTGGGAACAATAAAACAAGCAAAACCTTGAAGGGAGCAAGAACAGGACTTCAAGGTCAGTTTGATAAAATTAGGAAACAAAATATGCAAAGTATCTATGCATTTATGTTAGAACTGGAGAACGGTGCGATATCAGAACCTTGACAGACTTAACAGAAAATAGATGCATTTGAGAGATTTTTGCAGGAGTTTGCTATTTGGGAGAGAGGTTTAGTCTGTCCTTTTTGAAAATGTGACAATCGTAACTGTTGAATGATCTGTGGATGCTCAGATATATCAGTTTTGTTTCTTCTGCTCCTAGACCTTTTTTTAAATCTTTTTTTTTCTTTTTTGTCATCCTACTGTTAACTTCACTATGGTCATAGGGAACAACTTGAACTTATTTGCTGTAGTGATATCTCTGTTCTGGGAGATCATGGAATTTTTTTTTTTTTTAAAGATAGATCTCTTGCTCCTTTAAATCCTCCGAAGGGCTATTGTTTTGTTTTTGTTTAATCTGTAGAGAATTCATGAAATTATAAGGAAAGAGGTTTCCTGTTTCTGAAAGTTAAATGCACTGCTTGCCCTGGGATCGGTAGCATGGAATGTTGTTGTTTGGGATTCTGCCTGGTACTTGTGACATGACCTGGCCAATGTAGGCTAGATGGACCATTGCTCTGATCCAATATGGTTATTCTTATGTTATTATGTAATGTTTGTAGGCTCTATAAAATGAAGCATCCAGTTAAAATGATATGTTGATCATAGGCATGTGGAATCTCTTGGAGAGAGGAAGAGATAGTTGCTGCTGTGGATGGGCAGACTGGATGGGTCATTTGGCCTTTATCTGCCATCATATTTCTATGTTTCTATATTTCCTTAGTGTTAACTAGGACAAAATACAGTCTGATTTATTAAGACTTCCATTTCATATATCTTCTTCTCCTTTCTTTTATGTTAAATTGCATTTATTATATTTAATTTCTCTTATGACTAACACAATACCAGCACAACACCAGAAACCTAGCACCAACCCTACTTAAAACACAAATATGGCAAAAAGGCTTGAATTTGATATAGACATCATTTAAAATTTTATATTTATAAATATTTGCTTAATGTGTGTTTCATTTTCTAAATAGGAGCAGAAGCAAATTTTACATTAACAATTCGTCGCCTGGAGAAATATCCTGTGGATCTTTACTATTTAGTTGATGTGTCTGCATCTATGAGTGAAAGTATAGTAAACTTAAATTCAATTGGACTTGATTTGTCTCAGAAGATGACAAATGTCTCTCGTGATTTCCGATTTGGATTCGGATCATTTGTGGATAAAGCTATATCACCATATATTAGTAGTCATCCACCCAGAATCAATAATCCTTGCAGGTACGTACTATTTGACATATAATTGTACTTGATGAACACTGTATGGAAATATTATGAACCAGATTCAGAGTATTGCTACTGAAGCATGTATCTTTTGCATAGTGAGGAAATATACAGAGGGAAAACAATTTTTATGTGGCTTGAAATTCTGTTGTATGTTAATTTTTTTTTTTCTGTTAGGTCTTTATGCATTCATCCTGATAGAATTCTTGAGCTATACATAGGTTCAAATGTTTAAACTTTCACAAAAAGTTTAAAGGCCAGATTTGAGAAGGAAGATTATAGCATAATGGTTCAAACCCCACGCTGCTCCTTGTGACCGTGGGCAAGTTACCTAATCTTCCACTGCCCCAGGTATATTAGACCAGGTATATTAGATAGACTGTGAGCCTGCTGGGACAGATGGGGGAAAATGCTTGAATACCTGATTAGGCTGGAGCAATCACTGGCTTTTTGTATAGTGTGTTTAGTGCTACTATCTGTATAGGAATCTATATAGAAATGAAGCAGTTCTATAAGTGAGTGTCTCCTTTTAGGTACCCTAATGCCTAGATCTGAATTTGATTGGCTAAGCAGCATCTGCCTGTTGCCTGCTCGACCAATCAAATTCAGAGCAGTGCCTTCGGGGGATTCGCTCCACCCTCTTTAAGCCCTGGATGCACACCACTGGTCCCTCCTAATCAAACTGTAATTGATAATGAAGGATATACTAGTACATCTTAAAAACCTGAGTTATGTTTGTTTTGTCTTGTAGTGGTTACCGTTCTGACTGTATGCCTTCTCATGGCTATATTCATGTGCTTTCCTTGACCGATAATGTAACAGAATTTAGAAATGCAGTGAGGAAACAAAAACTTTCTGGAAATATTGATTCACCCGAAGGCGTATTTGATGCTATGCTTCAAGCAGTTGTATGCCAGGTAAGCAAATTCAAGAATAATTAGAATTCATGGCGGCATTGTATTTAAAGTTCTAGTGAATGCAAGTGTCCTTAATGATTTAGAACAATTTACAATAGATTGGATTTTAATTGTACATTTGATTTGTCCTTTCCAAACTTGGATTTAAAGCAAATTGCATTCAAGTACAGTAGGCATTTTCTTGCCCCAGGGAACTTTCATTCTAAGAGGCTGGTATATTGCAGATGATTTTCACTAAAGGGACTTTGCATGATAAAAGTCTCCATAATTTTCAAAAGCACTAAAGTGTTGACATTTTATCACCCTTTACAGCTTAAAAAACAAACAAAAAAGCACACACACTTTGGTAAATAAATTGGAAAATCTGGCAGTTTGGTGTGGGCCCTAAAGTATACCTCCTATCTGCCGTATTCTTAACCTATCCATTTCCACTGCAACTGTAACATAAGAAAACATAAAAGCTTGCTTCTATACCGCATTACGGTATAATGCGGATTACAAAGAGAGAAGAAACAATCGAGAGGCCAGGTCAGAGAAGCAAGCATCCTGGAGATGAATATGGGGCTACATGGATGGTGTCGTCGAGAGTGTTTTGGCTTCCTGGACCATGGGATAATTTTTCAAGGGCTGCTGAGCAAGGATGGCATCCATCTATCAACGAAGGAAAGAAGTGTCTTCAGCGGCAGGCTGGCTAATATATTGAAGAGGGCTTTAAACTAGAAGTGATGAGGCAGGGTGATCAAATCCACCAGGTGAGTATAAGCCTTCAGGTAAGTAAATCACTGAATACCTCTACATGGATGGGAAAAGGGGGCAATGTCTGGAAATCAGTATTTACTAATGCTCGAAGTATGGGAAACAAAATTCTGGATCTAGAAGCAGTGATGGAAGAAGACGAGTTGAATATAGTGATGATCACAGAGGCATGGTTCATGGAGAGCCATAACTGGGATGTAGTTATACTGAGCTATAATCTGTTCAGGAAAGACAGGGTAGGAAGAAAAGGAAGAGGAGTAGTGTTATATGAAAAGACAAACATCAAAATAGCGGAGTGGGCATATAAATTCATATAATATGCAAAAAGTTTTTCAACAAACTTCTCAAAATACTCTCCAAGACATCAAAAAAAGTTTGCATAAACATCCAATGTGCTGGCTGAAAAATAGTGTTGTAATAATATTGGAAAGGTAGAAGACCTCAGACTCCTTTTCCCAACTTTCAATAGACCAGTTTACGCTGATCAATTCATGAGATGTTCTGTCAATCACTGGTCTACCACCTCCCCCAAATATCAACTATATCAAAATTAATTGAAAAATCATAAAAGGAACTTGGCTTCTGATGATTAATCTCTTATAATCGCTGATCTCTGGTCACTGATCCCAATGGGGCCCGTTTCGCCCTAAAGCTTCATCAGGAGATCAGAAGACACATTGTCCCCATGTAGCCCTGTTCCACATAATAAGATTGTGATATCTGCAGCGATTACCTGCAGCATATCAAACAAAAACAATTAGCCATTGTGTCGTGCCCAATTGAATGAGAGGATATATTGGTTGTGATGGTAGTGTTGAGGTTGAGGTTGTTTTCTGTTCGTGGCTGGGGTTGAAGGATTTATTTGCTGCTGTTTTAGAGGTTGTAGTTTTTCATAATAAAGGAGGCGTCTGTTTGTTGGATTAGTCTATAACAGAAGCAGCTTTTCCAGTATTTCAGGAGATGTTAGTTTGGATATTGTTGGTTCAACTTATTCTATTTCATTTCCACCTTTCCAATATTATTACAATACTATTTTTCAGCCAGCACATTTGATGTTTATGCAAACTTTTTTTGATGTCTTGGAGAGTGCTTTGAGAAGTTTGTTGAAGAATTTATATGCCCACTCCACTATTTTGATGTTTGTCTTTTGATGAAAATCAATTGGAGTAGTTTGTCTTCTTTTTTGTCTAAAGTGGTTTACAAAGAAAACATACATAATCATGTAAACACATATAATCAAAACAATATTATACGTTGACTTATCACAATGAGGGCGTCGAGGCCAAGCTCGAGGCCAGTCCCGCAGGATCCATGGGGCCAAAGAGTTGGAGAATCTTGGCCACCCATCTATGAAGAGCCCGCGGTTGTAAAGTCGCACAAAGGGGGCCACGACTCAGCGCAATGCTCTGCACCCAGGCACTCCACACACCAACGATGAGGATCGGTGATGGAGATAATCCGGTTGCACTTAGTGCAGTTTTTAAATCCGGAACGAGGCCGGGACATAAGAAAAAAGAGAGCCGTAGCCCCGCGAGGCCAGGCGGCCAAAGGAAGACCTGGAACCCGGTCAAAAATAAATGAACTGAAAAAAAATAAAAATAAAGAAAATGAAAGACGCGAGCACAGCGACTCAAAAGAAACTAACCAAATAAGCCGTGGGGCAAGTGGGACAATGAGATCGCGCGAAGCAAGGGAACAGTGCTTTTGGCTCCATGGAAAACAGAGAACTGAGGACATGCTCAGAAGCTGCATGCCCTAGGCAGGGCGGGAGGGGCACGCGCACATGCGCGGGCCAATCGCAAGCTTGAAGGTCTTCGAGCAACTCTGCTTGCGAAAACGTCCGCTAGGGGGCTCCGTTGGTGACGCCACCCACATGTTGAGAATATGCTGCCTGCTTGTCCTTAGATAAAATAGATTATCAAAATCTAAACCTAATAAAAGCTCTCACAAACAGATGTGTTTTTAATTGTGTCATAAAAGGCATCTTGTTCTTACATAACCTCAAACATCCTGGCAGAGCATTCCATTTCAGAGGACCCGCCACAGAAATGGCTGTTGCTTGCATCGTCTTGTAATGGGTTTCACCAAGTACAGTGGTACCTCGGTTTACGAGTGCACCAGTTTGTGAGTGTTTTGCAAGACAAGCAAAACTTTCTCAAACTTGGTGCCTCGTAAACCGAGCTTGCCTCGCAGTACGATGCCCCCCCCCCCCGCGATCCGGCATCCCCCCAGCGATCCGGCATCCCCTCCCCGCTCACGTTGCCACCCTCCACCGCGATCCTACTTCCCCCCCGAGCAGTCAATGACACCCTTTACCTGACTTGGCACCAGTGCCGGTGCCCGAAGATCCTCCCTCTTCTGGCGCAGCCTGGGCTGGGCGGTGGTCGGAGATCCTCCTTCTTCTGGTCTGGGCTGGGCTGGACTGGCTTTGAGCATTTGCGCATGCTCAAAGCCTTCTGGTCTTGCTCTCAATCTCGGAGAGAGCGAGACCAGAAGGCTTTGAGCATGCGCAAATGCTCAAAGCCAGTTCAGCCCAGACCAGAAGAAGGAGGATCTCCGACGCACCGCCCAGCCGCGCCAGAAGAGGGAGGCTCTTCGGGCACCGGCACTGGTGCCAAATCGGGTAAAGGGTGTCATTGACTGCTCGGGGAGGGGGGAAAGTAGGATCGCGGTGGAGGGGGGGCAACGCGAGCGGGGGGGATGCTGGTTCGCAGGGGGGGGAAGCTGGATCGTGGGGAGGGGTTTGGAACAGCATCTGATTCCTCAAGGGGGGGGAGAATGGAGCAGCGCTGGTAGCCTCGTGGGGGGGGAGGAGGTGGAACCAATCAAAGCAGTTTCCCTTACTTCCTATGGGGAAACTTGCTTTGATATACGAGCAATTTGGTTTATGAGCATGCTTCTGGAACGAATTATGCTCGTAAACCAAGGTTCCACTGTACTTCTATTGATAGCCTCATGGCAGATTCAGATCTTAACATTCTAGATGGTATATAATGTTTCAGTTCTTGCTTTAGATACCATGGTGCTACCCCATAGATTGCTTACAACCATCAAAATTTTGTATTCAATTCTACATTGAATTGGCAACTCAGTGGAGACTTTCAGTACTGGCGTTATATACTCATTCCATGTCACCTCTGTAATCATTCTCACCACTACATTTTGCACAACTTGGAGTGCTTTGATTTTATTTTTTTGTAATACCTAACAATATGGAGTTTGAACAATACAATCTGGATAATACCAAGCTCTGCACCATAGTTTAAAAATCCAACCTAGACATCATATTTCTCACTCTTGACAATAATCATAATTGAAAGAATGCTCCTTTGACAACTTGTAAAATATGTGTCTTCATGGAAAGCTGTGCATCCAGAATCACCCTTAACATCTTGATATGTGATGCCATGGTAAAGACCACACCTCTTATCTTCAGCTCCTTCAGCTCTAACAAGATTTCATCATTTCCAACAAACATCATTTGATTTTTTTATATTCAAAACTAGCTTATTATCGTGCATCCACGTTGTTATGCACTCCATACACTCAAGCCAATTTCTTCTTAACAAAATGTACTCCCCCAATCACATTCATATTAAAGCCACACAATTGCAGGAACTGCAGGGCAAGGAAGAGGCACTGTGGATCAATTTGGAGAGAGGGAATGGTAAATATATTTACATTGGTGTGATATATAGGCCTCCTTCACAAACAGAAGAAGTGGACAGAGATTTAATAGTAGACCTTCAGAATATATCTAAAAAAAGGAGAAGTTTTACTAATGGGTGATTTTAACATGCCAGATGTTGATTTGGTGTATCTCTATTGCAGGTTCTTCTAGCAGTAGAGAGATCCTGGATTCTCTACAAGGAGAACTGTTCCAGCTGTTGGTAATGGAACCCACGTGGGATGGGGTCATACTGGACTTAGTGCTTATAAATGGGGAAAGTGTTTCTGATGTTACAGTGGGTGATCATCTGGCATCCAGTGATCACTGCATAGTACGGTGTATTATTAAGGCGGGTATAGAGAGGGCTCATTCAAAGTAAAGGTTCTAGATTTTTTTTAAATCTAACTTTGTTCTGATAGAAGATTATCAAGGAAATGATGTCTGGATGGAAACGTCTAGAAGAAGTAGAAATGCAGTGGGGGAAAACTGAAAGGAGTAAGGGCGACAAATCTTTTTGTGAGGCAAGTAAGTAAAAGTAAGAGGAAAAGAAGGCCACTTTGGTTCTCAAAATTAGTAGCTGAGAAAGTAAAGAATAAGAGGTTAGCTTTCATAAACTACAAAAGAGGAAGATAGGCAAAAATATCTGGGAAATGAAGAGAAGCTGGTTGAGAAGTCAGGAAAGCAAAGATACAAATGGAAGAAAAAATAGTTGACATGATAAAATGAGGAGACAAAACATTTTTTAGATACACTAGTGATAGGAAGAAGTGCAAAAGTGGCATTGTGAAAGTCTAAAATGAAGGGGAGGAATATGTAGAAACTGATAAAGAAAAAGCTGAATTGCTGAACAAATATTTCTGTTCTGTGTTCACGGCTGAAGATCCGGAGTGGGACCGCAGAAGACAAATGAGAATAGGGACATGGAGTGGTAGACCAGATCGATTTTCAGAGGATTGTGTTCATGAGGAGCTAGCTAAATTTAAAGGTAGTCAAAGCAATAGGGCCAGATGGTATACATCCAAGGGTGCTGAAGGAACTTAGGGAAGTTCTGGTGACTCCACTGATTGACCTTTTCAATGCTTCTCTAGAGTCAAGAGTGGCACTCTAGAGAAGGGTGAATGTAGTCCTTCTACACAAAAGTGGAAGTAAGGAAGAAGTAGGGAATTACAGGCCAGTAAGTCTGATTTCTGTGGTACGCAAATTAATTGAAACACTTTTAAAAGAGAATGTGGTGAAGTTTCTGGAATCCGGTGGACTACAGGACCAGAGACAATATGGATTCACTAGAAGTAGGTCTTGTCGGACAAATCTGATCAATTTCTTTGATTGGTGACCAGAGAATTGGGTAGAGGGGAGTGCACTAGATGTGGTATATTTAGATTTTAGCAAAGCCTTTGACAGTGTTCCACCCAGACGTCTAATAAATAAACTGAGTGTCCTTGGGATGGGCCCTAAAGTGACAAGCTGGGTCAGGAGCTAGTTAAGTGGAAGATGAGAATGTAGTGGTAAATGGAGATCTCTTAAGAAAGTGATGTTACCAATGGTGTGCCTCAAGGTTCTGTTCTTAGGCCTGTTCTTTTTAACATTTAGCGATATTGCTGAAGGACTGTCAAGTAAGATTTGCCTCTTTGCGGATGATACCAAAATCTGCAATAGAGTAGACACCTTGGATGGTGTGAATAACATGAAAAAAGACCTAGTGAAGCTTGAAGAATGGTCTGAAATTTGGCATCTAAAATTTGATGCTAAGAAATACAAGGTCATGCATTTGGGCTAGAAAAACCCAAGGGAACGGTACAGTTTAGGCGGTGAAGAACTTATGTGCATGACAGAAGGGCAGGACTTGGATGTGATTGTATGTGATGATCTTAAAGTGGCCAAACAGGTTGAAAAAGTGATGGCAAAAGCTAAAAGGATGCTAGGGTGCATAGGAAGAGGTATGGCCAGTAGGAAAAAGGAGACCTCATTTAGAATATTGTGTAACATTCTGGAGACACTATCTTCAAAAAGATATTAAAAAGAATGGAGTCTGTCCAGAGGAAGGCTACTAAAATGGTGCATGGTCTTTATCATAAGGCGTATGGGGGCAGACTTAAAGATCTCAATAAGTATACTTTTAGAGGAAAGGTGGGAGAGTGGAGATATGATAGACGTTTAAATACCTACATGGCTTAAATGTGCATGAGTCGAGTCTATCGATTGAAAAGAATGAGGACATAGGATGAAATTAAGAGGTGACAGGCTCAGGAGTAATCTAAAGAAATACTTTTTTACTGAAAGGGTGATAGATGCGTGGAGACAGAGACTGTCTGAATTCAAGAACATAAGAACATAAGCCGTGCCTCTGCTGGGTCAGACCTGAGGTCCATCATGCCCAGCAGTCCGCTTACGCGGCGGCCCATCAGGTCCAGGACTTGTATACTAGTCCTCTATCTATACCCTTCTATCCCCTTTTCCTTCAGAAAATTGTCCAATCCCTTCTTGAATTCCAATACCGTACCCTGTCCTATCACTCCCTCTGGAAGCGCGTTCCAGGTGTCCACCACCCGTTGGGTGAAGAAGAACTTCCTAGCATTGGTTCTGAATCTGTCTCCTTTTAATTTTTTGGAATGCCCTCTCGTTCTTGTAGTTGTCAAAAGTTTGAAGAATCTGTCCCTGGGATAGGCACGTGGGATCTCAGAGAAAGAAAGAGATAATGTTTACTGCGGATGGTGTTACCCCTGGGCGCTTTGGCAATGACAAACAATACTCCCAGCATGACCCCTGTAGATAGAGGACCCCTTCAGGATTTTGACTAGGACTAGGTCACCGCCTAGCAGTGCATTTATGGGTAGGTATAGGTAAGTAATGACCAATCTACCATTCAGAATATCATGAATCAAAATATAAGTTTATTAAGGCCACTGGGCAAATTAGGCTTTCACACTGTGTCAATGTTCCTGGCACACAGCACTGATAATTCTCATGAACATTGCAAATATAGTCCAATTTCAACACACTGGTCACAGTCGCTGAACAAAAAGCAAACTTGGCAAAACTGTCCCAGTTACCTTCACTGGGCAGTTCCAATGAGAAAACAAAAAGCAGAATAATAAACCAAAATAAATGCTTTACCAAAATCGATATGTTCTGGGTTGTAATTCCCAGCCTGAGATAATTGCTGAGCTGGTTTACACAGACGTGATTCAGGCAGTCTCTGCCAGCTCTTCTTATCAGCACCTCCCCATACTCAGGCAGTGAAACGGGAGTGCTCAAGGCTTTTAGCCACAGTTCTTAATTGGCAGATAAAAGCAGGCAATATATTTCTTAGGAGTGTTATGATATCCTTAAGCAGCTCTAAACATCACATAGATTGGCTCATACAGAGAATGGTGGAAAACGTTAGCAGCAAACATGACAGTATATAGCTCCCAGCCTGCAGACCTCAATCTGCTACTGGTCTCCATGGCAACCACACTGAGCAACCACAGCTGAATGGAGCACAATAATAAGCCCAGATGGAAAATTAAACTGCTACCAGCCTGAGACAAATTCACATACTTTTGCTTTTATAAGTGCTTTCCCAGAACACTGTGCTTTCTTATTTCACAAAACAAAAATCAGGTAAGTAGAATGAGAGAGAGACTTACAGATTCAAACAACCTGTATAGCTTCAACAGCTTCAGAGATTAAAGGCATGGCTTCCACCCCTTCCCTGGCTTCTGGCAAGGAGGTAAATTCAGTAGCTGGGTTTAGGAGAAATTTCACCCAACTCCTGCAAATCCCATTCTAAAGGTTCAGCACTAGTACACAAGTCCAGCTAACCCTTAGCTGGGCACTTGGTCTGTCTTCTGTCAGAACCACTTTCTCTGAAGCTCTTGTGCTCTCTGTAGCTTCCATCCCTGCTCTTTAACTTGATCCTAACTTTAAGGAGCTCTAAACCACCCCCCCTAAGCTAGGGCGGGAAAACAAGAGTCAGGAACTTCATACAATGAAGCAGGCAACACGTCCCTGCCTCAAGAATCTGTCTTCCTTAAACATACCATAGTGCAAATCCTGGCTATTTTAGGGAGAAAACCCTGAACTAGCCCTGGATTTGTCACAATGGGCAGACTGGATGGGTCATTTGCTCTTTATCTTCCATCATGTTTCTATATTTCTATACTACTTGGATCTTTCTTCTCAGCTCTTTGTGACTTTCCACCTTAACAGTTTTGGAGTTCTGTAACCAAGAGATCCATCTCCACTTGGCTAGCAGACTATATCTCCTATGCATACTGTATGCTCAGGCTCATAATGTACACGGTATGTGGCTTCAGAAGCTCATTTCAGCTCTATTTCTATTGAGGACATCGGCAAACTGGCCACTTGGACCTCAATCCATACCTTCATTTCCCACTTCTGTTTAGAGCACCAAGTTTCCTGCCAACCCTTTCATGGTCCTGGCAGCTTAGGAGTCTCACATGTGAGAATATTATGCCTGCTTAGCTTTGGAGAAAGCAAAGTGACTTATCTATAGATCTTTTTCATGCATGTTAACTTCTGAAGTGGACCCTAACATCACATAACTATGATTTGGATTATTCTTCTCAATGTGCATCTCTTTACATTTGTCCACATTAAATTTCATCTGGGCAGCCTGAAAGTATTTTCATTTTGAGTGATTTCCTAAGTTATTTAGGGCAGTGGTTCCCAAACCTGTCCTGGAGGACCACCAGACAGTCAGGGTTCAGGATAACCCTAATGAATATGCATGAAAGAGATTTGCATGTAATGAAGATGATAAGAATGCAGATCTGCCCCAAGCATATTTATTAGGGCTGTCCTGAAAACTCGACAGGCTTCAGAGTTGGGGACCACTGATTTAGGGGAATGTTTGTTTTGGTTTTGTTTGGGATCTGTTCCCCCTTGTATCATCACAGGAGATGACGGAGAACATTTTCTGGTTCCCTCCGCTCTACAATCCAAGCACCTATATTTCTCTTCCCAAACCACCCCCTCCCCCTTCATCTGCCTTCATAGTTTCTAGTAAGGATCTATTAAGGCAAGAGAGGCAGGGGCAAGACTTTGGAGAATTGTCACAGCCATGGCCAAGGCAGTGGGCGAGAGCAGACCTTGCTAGACCTTGCTAGACCAAGGGAGATTGGCCCAGGTGGTGGAAGGGCATGGATTGCAATGGGTGCGGGAAAACCTTACCTGGTTTATTTTTCCAGCGATGGAAAAGGACAGAAAAAAGTAAGTAATACCACTTCTGTTATAAATTGCCCATCCCTATTAAGAGCTTTTTCTCTCGCTCTCCTCCAGTATCTTCTACCTCCTTACTCATGTTCCATCTCCAATATTTAATAATTCAAACATACCTGATAGCCACAGCTAATACATACTCATACTTTTATACAATGCCACCTTTGTAGCAGCCCCTAAATTATTGCATAGTTCCCCCCCCCCCCACCAAAAATCATTTTAGAACAGAACTTAATCACTTGTCTTTTTGAATAAAATGTCTTTTTTTTTTTTTTCCTATGAATTAAAGTGATGTATGTGTTACACTCAATGTCAGATAAATCACATGATCACTATGGCTTAAAATAAGTAATTGTGTCAGTCAGAAGTTAGTTTTACTCCAAAGGCACACTAATGATAATCCTGCTCTTTAATCTATTCAACAAAAAATAATTTACCTATGTCTTTAAAAATGCCATTAAAAAACCCTATAATAAACAGTTGCCGCACTCGCTTTCAATATACAAAATAAATAATTCAATATCTTCTTTTTCATCTTTCTTCTTTTAAAATTCTCATCATTCTTTTTAAACCACAATAAATAAAAAAAATAAATATTTTTTTGTGACCTCAGCGGCTATACTCAAGCATCATATTTCATGTAAAGCTTGAGTCACATCGTAGCCAGCCTCCTCATCGACCACAGTATCTATATTTTCATTATAAACTTATTTTATGAAATATAAAGCCTAGGTTGACTTATCTTAATAATATAATAATTGGGGCTATATTATTAAGATAAGTCAACCTAGGCTTTAAATTTCAAAAAATAAGTTTATAATGAAAATATAGATACTGTGGCTGATGAGGAGGCTGGCTACGATGTGACTCAAGCTTTACATGAAATATGATGCTTGTGTAGCCGCTGAAGTCACTAAAAAATATTTATTTTTTATTTATTGTGGTTTAAAAAGAATGATGAGAATTTTAAAAGAAGAAAGACTGAAAAAGAAGATATTAAATTATTTATTTTGTATATTGAAAGTGAGTGCGGGAGCTGTTTATTATAGCTTTTATACTGCTTCACTCAGAAGAAAATATCTTTTATCTATATTAATTAAGACCAGAATAGACTGATTAAAAAAAAAAAAAAAAAAAAGATACCTTTATTTGATGATAAAATTTGCTATGATTTGTAAATTTACTAATAGACTGTTTTAAAGAAGAAAAGAATGATTTTGGTTCTTATATGTTTTTGTTTTTTTTTAACCTTAGGGAGAGATTGGATGGCGTAAAGAAGCTATACGCTTACTTCTGTTGATGACAGATCAGACCTCGCACTTAGCTCTTGACAGCAAGCTAGCTGGGATTGTTGTTCCTAATGATGGAAACTGTCATCTGAGAGATAATGTATACATCAGATCAACCAACATGGTATCACTTATAGTTAATAACCTTTTTTTACACACTGTGAGGGCAATCGGAGAAAAGCAAGAGATGACAGAGTAGAAATATCAGGCCCAACAGAGAAAGATATAATGCACAGTCTGCAAATTATTATATAAATTAATGAAGTCTTGAGAAAACTGTGGTTGAAAATGAAGTATCATTTGCTTGTCATCTGACATTTTACAGAAACATTTTTATTTTACTGTCTCTTAAGCTTCACCAAACAGCTAGAGATTGATGGACTCGTGTCTTATATTAGTTTGCATCATACACCATATTTTCTGTTTGACTTACTTGCAAATTCAGCTTTTTTGAGGGTAATTTTATAACAGTTTGTTGAGTCACATAGATGCATATGTTGTGCCTATTTTAGAAAGGCATCATCCTCCAAATTCTATAAAAAGCTCTATAAATTGCGCACACAAATTTGGGTGCTTGCACAATTTAATAATGAGCCAATTAGCACTCATAATTGGGATCTTATCAAGCAATTATTGGTACTAATAGGAATTAAAATTTACATGTGTAAATATAGGTGCGTAAATTTTATGCTCATTTCTAAAAAGAGAGCATGGCCATGGGCAGATTGGGGTATTCCTGCAATAGTCCTTGGTTAAAAAATAATGGGGGTGGAGGTCTGTCCCTAATTTAGATGCGAGTATTTACAAAAGTTAAAAAAACCCCAAAAATATACCAATAGAATCCAAAGAACACCAAGGGAAAACCGAAGAGCAAAAAAACCCTGTTGATGTGATACTTGATAGTGATGTACTTTATCAGAATTTATTGTAACGATTCTTCAGATAATTCAAATTATGCAGGTAAAAGTTAATATATACAATATAAATCAAGGAGCTGTGGTAGGGAACCAACAAAATCCGTGTTGTGGCTTGGAATGCCCTCCTCAGGGTTCCAAATGCCACATGATATAATTATGCTATAAAGCATACAATAGTGTGTGACTAAAGCAGCGCCAATATAAGGAGCGCGTGTTGTATGGATTAACTTTTATCTGCATCATTTGAATTACCTGTGAAGAATCATTACAATAAACTCTGATATCAAGAACGTCACAGCCACAGTTTTGGTTTCGCTCTTTGATGTGAGGATTTACATCATGTTTCAGTTGTGCCTAAATTTAGGCACAATTCCTGGCGCTAAGCCCTATTTTGTGCTGTTGATTATGTAGGTTACTTTGTTCCTCACCTAGCTAATAGGCAGGTTATGAATAAAATTCCATAAATGGCACCTAACTTTGAGAACTGTTTATATAATTGCGCTATTCTATATCGGTGATTTTTTTTTTAGGTACCATTTATAGAATCTAGTCCCATATGTGCCTTTATAAAATTGCGCCACTCTATATCGGCGAAGATTTTTTTTTTTAGGTACCATTTTTAGAATCTAGTCCCATATGTGCCTTTATAAAATTGCGCCACCAGAAAGGTAAGACATTTCCACATGTGCTGAAGCAGGCACACATGGCATACTCAAGTTTATGTGGATGCAAACATTTTATAACATCAAAGTCTTAAACTCTGTCCCTCTTCAACCCCTGCAATTGTTTGCAAGTTTACTATACAACAGTTGCAACTATGAACTGATGCTACATACTTTCATGTTTGTGTACTTCCAGACCATTATATAAGCACTTATTTCTTCACATAAGACATTATTTTACATGCAAGGTTAATTTGTAAGAGATGTCAGAGATGACTAATGAATCATTAGATTTGAGACAGCAAAAGAAGTTGCACATTGTCTGCATATATGAGGCAGGTAATACATATTTAAGGTCTGAAAAAAACAGCGAGAGGTGAAAGAAAATGATTTAACCAGAGTAGGACTTAATACACTACTTTAAGAGAGTGTGTGGTAGAGTAGGTATCAGACTATTGATTTTACTAATCTATCTAATAAGCGGTAGCATCAAATATGTTAACACTCTATCCACAATTACATTCAGTCCACTACCCTGATCTATCAATCAAGCACATAATTAACCCACAAGAAGACAGGGTAAATCATATTGACGTAAAATTAGCAATAAGGAATTAGAAGAATCCCTACCTTGCATATTATTCTATGTCCCACCGAAAAGCTGGCCAAAAGCCAAAGAGGACTTTTATGAATTTGTTCTACATAATTCAATTATTCCTTCTTACAATATCATCGCAGGTGACATAAACATACACCTAGATGAAAAGGACAATCCAGATACGAAAGACTTTAAAAACTTTCTATCTCTACTCAATTACAATCTCCCTTTGCCCACACAAACACATGAAAAAGGTCATCACTTAGATGTAGTAGCTGTATCCACAAAGGAAATTTTAGACCCTGCCATCTCTCTAACTGATGGCACCTGGTATCACGATATCTGGTCTGACCACTTTACTTATTATTTCAAATTAATCTGGACTCATCTAAAATCTAAAACACATCCAAGGATAAAAAGAGAACATCACACAAGGGGCTATATAAAGCCAGAAGAATATTGGTCACAATATGAACTACAAGCGGAAATAGGAGGAGTCTCTTTCTGGGATCACTGGATGGAAACTAGCACATTCACTTTAGATAAAATTGCCCCCAAACGAAATAGCAAAAGCTGCGCAAATAAATATAACAAATGGTTTGACACCGAACTTCTAAAAATGGAACAACTAGTAAGACGACTAGAAAGAATTTGGAAAAAAAACAGGAGAATTGTCAGACCGTAACAACTGGAGATCTAACATAAAAATCTACAAACAACTGATAAAAGACAAACGTAAAGCATTCTACTCTTCTAAAATCAACTTATCTAGCACTAGTTCGAAAGGAATCAATACAAAAGAGCTGTTCAACTTGGTTACGAATTTATTTGACACCACAAGCCACACTCAACT
The DNA here is from genome assembly GCF_902459505.1 of Geotrypetes seraphini. Classification (NCBI taxonomy): domain Eukaryota; kingdom Metazoa; phylum Chordata; class Amphibia; order Gymnophiona; family Dermophiidae; genus Geotrypetes; species Geotrypetes seraphini. Next base: position 399,228,415 of record NC_047085.1, on the reverse strand, counting down.
CGTGCACAATATTAAATCACCTACAGCAAATGATTTAGCACAGCATTTCGATTCAAAAATTAAAAACCTAAGAAACAACTGTTTGACAAATGACACTAATGGTCATCAAATAGCTAACATACAAGGAAATGAAATACCAGCAGACAAAATGGAAAGTTCCTCACTAACAATGGTCACATAATAATAACCTCAATTCCAAAAAATAGCAAAGAATCATCAGCACTGGTAACCAACTATAGACCAGTAGCATCCATTCCATTTATTGTAAAAATCATGGAAGGATTGGTACATGCCCAACTGATGGAATATCTAGATCAGTTCTCTCTCTTGCATGAAACTCAATCTGGTTGTAGACCTTTGTTCAGTACAGAAATGGTAATTGCAGCTATCTTAGATAATCTGCGTCTCTTGTTTAGTAAGGGCTTTAATGCTCTGATCATGCAATTTGATATGAGCTCTGCCTTTGATCTAGTTGACCATGGGAAAATGCTACAATGCCTAGATGCAATTGGTATTAGGAAGAGGTGTTGGACTGGTTTCGAGGCTTCCTTATGTCCTGTACCTATCAAGTATGTTTCAATTATGATCTCTCCGATACCTGGAGCAATCCATCTGGCGTACCGCAAGGATCACCACTATCCCCATTGCTTTTCAATGTCTACATGTACTCATTAGGTGTGCAATTGACCCAGCTGGGGATAAAATTATTCAGTTACGCAGATGACTTTACGATCATCATTCCATTCACTAACTCTCTCTCGGAAATTACTCCCAAGGCATCAGAAGCACTAAATTTGATGGAGCAATGGATGACTGAATTCAAACTGAAACTTAATTCAGAAAAAACTAAATTTTTGTAGCTTCGCCACACCCGCTTGACACCAAACCACCGCTATGCATCAATAACCTCAGTTACCCTATTCAGTCTACTATGAAGGTATTGGGTATAACACTAGACCAATGCTTAACTATGAAGGACCAGGTAGATTCCTTAATCAGAAAGGGCTTTTTCACTCTCTGGAAACTTCGATCCATTAGAGCATATTTTGATATGTCAGCATTTAGAATCCTGGTACAATCCCTCGTACCGAGTCAACTTGATTACCGTAACATCACCTATTTAGCAATCTCCCAAAAGAATATGCGATGATTACAATTGGTGCAAAATGCAGCGGTGAAACTGATTTTTGGGCTGAAGAAGTTTGATCATGTGACACCTTACTACCGACAACTGCATTGGCTGTCAATGGAGGCATGCATAAAATTTAAGTTCACCTATTTCTGCTTTAAAGTACTGTATGGTCTAGCCCGGGGGTCGGCAACCCGCGGCTCCAGAGCCGCATGCGGCTCTTTTCCACCTCTGCTGCGGCTCCGGTAGTGTGTCACGCAGGAATGCAGCTTACAAGTCCGGCGTCGCGGCGGGAAATAGCCATGCTGAGCAGTGAGCTCAGCACACACAGATGAAAGCCTTGCTTGCTGATTGGTCCGGCGGCACGGCGGGGCGGGGCCGCCGGACCAATCAGCAAGCAAGGCTTTCATCTGTGTAGTGCTGAGCTCACTGCTCAGCGTGGCTATTTCCCGCCGCGACGCTGGACTTGTAAGGTGCCTGAAAAAGAAATCATCCTGGCCGGGGTCGATGTCATGCTCCGGAGATCTACAGCCTTCCTATCTCCCTCTCCCTTCTACCTGCTTCCGGCCACATCCCCTGCTCCGCGGCTCTCTTCGGCAACTCAGCAGCAGCTTCTGACGTCGGGGCCTACCCTCTGCGAGTCCCGCTTGTTTCAACTTCCTTTTTCCACAAAGGCGGGACTCGTAGAGGGAAGGCCTCGATGTCGGCAGCTTGTCTTGATCACCGCTGCTGACGAGTTGCTTAAGAGAGCCGCGGAGCAGGGGGGTTTTGCCAGGTGCAGGTAGAAGGGAGAGGGCCAGATGCAGGACTCGTGGGTGAGGGAGCAGAAGAGAGAGAGAAAGAGAGAGGGGAGGGAAACAAAAGGAAATATTTCATACTGGGCTGGGCCGGAGTGGAGGGAGGGTGGAAAGATTGCATTAACAATGGAAAAGGGGGGAAAGCTGAAAATGGAGATAGTGACACAAAGAAGAGAAAGGGTAAGCAGGACCTACTGAATAAGGATAGAGATACAGAGGGGACATGAAGAGGAGGTGAAATAGAGACATAGAAGTAATACTGAAAAAGTGTGTGTGTGTGGGGGGGAGATAAAGACATTGAAAGGGCAAATGGTGAACATGGGGTAAAGACAAGGACAGAGACAAATGAAGATTCTGAAAAAGTGGTGAGATAGGGATATAGGTGAGATGGACACAAAGAAGGGGGATGCTGGAAAATAGGTGGAATGGTAATTCTGACAGACACAGAAGGGAAATGCTGGATCAAGGAGAGATGGGGCTCAGGCTGGATGGAATGAGGAGAAATGCCTTGTTGGCCCGGAACTGCCTCTCCTACATCAGAATTGACGTCAGGGAGCGGAATGCTGGTCAGCGCAACACTTCTGCAGGGAAAGCTTGGGACGGCGGTGGCTTGGGGGCTGTTCCCCGATTGCGGTGGCAGCAAACCGAGTGGCTTGGGGGACGGCACGGAGACAGAAAGAAGGGGGAACAGGGAGACAGAAAGAAAAAGTTGGGGGAGAGAATGAGGTCTGGAGGAGAGGAAACATACAGGAGGCTGAAAGAAAGGAAGAAAGATTGGATACACAGTCAGAAGAAGAAAGTGCAACCAGAGACTCATGAAATCACCAAATAGCAAAGGTAGGAAAAATGATTTTATTTTCAATTTAGTGATCCTGTATATAGCATTAAGATAAGAAACAATATATGCAGTGTTAGATTTGTTTTATAATGGTTTTGCGGCTCCAAGTTTTTTTTTCTTTTCGAAAACGGGTCCAAGTGGCTCTTTATGTCTTAAAGGTTGCAGACAGACAGAGGGACACAGTAAGCTCTGATTCCAGGCACACCTCCATGGAGCCACACAGCCTGCGCTCAAACCCACTAGTAGACGAACCTGGGGTGAGCAAGCTCCCAAGGGAATAGTCTCTGAGCCCCAATCCAAACATGCAGGCTGTCCAGAAGGTGCACTGCCAGACAGCCAACCCCCTGGAATGACTTTCCGCAAAGTCTGCTATCTCCTGCAGTCAGAGCTATCCCCACAGGGAACCTCTGCAGCACATAGGCGTGAATTGCAAACAAAAATGAGTTTAAAGAAAAATAAACACAAGCAGAAAAGACTAGCTCCTGTCTAGCTTGTAGGAATGCAACTGGATTCTTGAGGACAATCTTGAGGTAAAATGAGAGGGACATGCTGTCTGGTGTCCACTGATGCATAACCCACTTGTCCAGGAATACCATCTAACTTGTCCAGTAATAAAGCGGGATTGTACAAGAACCTGCTATTTACCCATATCTTACATGTGCTTAAATTGACCCTTCAGACTCTAGCTATTATACTCCTATTTTACTTCCATTCTGTCAAAATTTACTAGGAAATTTGGAGCTACATAACTCTCCTCCTTTCCTGACAAAACAACTTGTGTTAACCTTGTCAAACAGGTTTAACTTGTGTTAACCTCTGTCTGTCAGGTTGTATCCACAGGAGTGTCCAGTAGTGGCAGAGGTCTCCGGCCATTGATTTTGGGCCAGTAGGGAAGTCAGAAGATCAGCAGTCCAGTTTGCATGCTTGTTAACCACAACAATACACTCCAAATTTGCCAAAAATCCTACTATAGTTATCTCTATAGTAGGTCCTCCCGAAACCAGCGCGGTTGAACCTTTTCTCCTGGCGTGGTTTTTTGCATTTATTAGTCTGTGAGATGGTTTCAGATAAGTATTGTATTTATTTGGTATTTTTTGTATGGTGATTCTTGATTTTGTTGTGTGGTTCGGGGGGGTCTGGCTGGCAGGGTTTGTTTGGGGGTCGCTCAGGTTTTTTGTGTTGAGTTTGATTTACTCACTTTGATTGATTGATTTGTTTGATTTAATGGACTTAGGTCCCTTTAAAATTTCAGCACACTCAGGGTGCTCGATGATGGTGTGGGGTTGGAGGCTTACCGCCTTGACCCAGAAGTGAAGTGTCGGAGCTGTGCTCCTATCACTGATGGTTCACACTGAGAGCACCCTATATTATATTTATCTAATTTCGGTTTGTAAGTTGTGAGCCAATTTTGGCGTCCTGAGCGTCCCCCACACAAACCTTGATATGACTAGGTTGCCTTTTTGTGTTATCTCTGCGTGCTTGTTAAGGCAGAGGATCTCCCTGAAAGCTGTTTCAGCTTCTTTCCTTGTGACTCGATGCTGGAAATGCTGGTGATGCTGTTGATGATATTGAAGTCAATATTGATGCCCACCTATACCGAAAGGAAGCGGTACTGCAGAAAATTCCAAATTGCTGGGAACCCGATCCCAGACCTAATCTCTTCTTATAAAGAAAAACATGAAGGAACAAACACCAAAACATTTGTTGGGCGAGTTGTCTTTTTAGCCCTGGAAGATTGGGGATAGTTCCAGCAAGAAAGGTAGAACACCACGTGTCGAGTAAAAAGGAAGGCTGAAAAGCTGTCGACACCATTGGTAGAGGCAAAGGCTTGAAAATTGCCTATAGGCCCCTATGGTGAGCATAAAGAAATTTTTGTTAGAATGTAAAAGGTTTAAAAGAAAAAAAACTAAGGAGGAAATAATGAAAAACGTGAAAATTGAAGCAGGAAGACAACTTGACTGGACAAAGTCCAGATACGTCATCACTTTGTGGAAAATGAAAACTGATGACCTCACGAGCCAGCATCAGGCAGACAGGCACTTGCGCATACACAGTACAGTCTCAAAGCTTTCTAAAACTTAGTGGTGCTGACAAAGAAAGTGTTTAAAGGACCAATAAGGATGGGAGTATTGAGAGGATGAAAGAGAGGGACTGGACCTGTAAAGGAGAACTGCACCAGTGGGGGCAGAAAAGAGAAGCTGAGAAAGAGGTGCTGGACAAGGTGGAGGCTGAGGGAGAAGCACTAGACGTGCAGGGTATGGGGGAGAGGAGAGGTGCTGGAGTCAGGGGACAGGAAGAACAAGAGATCTGGACTTTTGTGACGAGAGAAACTGAAGATATGCCAGATTAATGGGGGCGGGCAGAAGTAAGAAATGCTGGACTGTGGGGGCTGAACGGTAGAGAGGTGGAAGCAGGAGAGATGAAGAAAGATGCCAGACTGTAGGGAATAGATAGAAGAGGGAGGCAAAATGATGGGGTAGAGAAGGTAGAGAGACAGAGATGCCTGGACCACATGGATATGGTGGAAGCATAGGGCAGAAAAAGTGTTAGGGGAGAAACTGGATCCAGGAATGGATAGTAGTACTACTACTAATTTCTATAGCACTACTAGACATACACAGCACTGTACATCAAAACAAAGAAGAGACAGTCCCTGCTCAAAAGAGCTTACAATCTAGTCAAGACAAACAAACTGAACAAGAAGGTGCATCAATATACTCTGCTCAGGTGGGGGAATTACAGAGGAAATTATAAAGACAGATATTGGTGCTTAGAAGGTGAGTTGGAGCTTGAAATTGAAAGAATCCTCAAAGAAGTGGGACATAGAAGGAGAATGCTGAGCATGGTAGGACACGGACACACACAGGTGATACTGGACAGAGAGGGGATAGGGACACAGGTCATGCTGGTCACTCTGGGAGATAACACAAATCTTTATCTATTTCTGTCTTACTGTACCACTCCATCTGACATGCAGGGCAAAATGGTTTACAAAACTGAAAGGAAAAGAACTCCAAAGAGTAATAGGAAAGAATCACAGTCGCTGCTTTGGTTTCTTATAAGCTGTGTTTATAAGAAAATAATGCCAGCTTTGAACTGGTGGTGTTTTCACTCCCTGACGCATTCATAAAGGGGTCAGTGTTATTATTCAGAACAGCACGATCCCTGAAGCCTTCATGGCCTCCCTTCAATCAATACTTACTAAAAAAAAAAAAAAAAAAAATCCCTATGTGAATATATACATAACACCAATTAGCACCGGCAACAGTATATCAAATGTGTTATCAGATGCATCATAGCACTCCCTTCCAGCCTCCTATAATGTTTAAAGCAAATCGCTTGAAAATTAAAAAGAAAGCACTTATGTTCTTATGATGTTATCTGTATAGTTAGTAGGAGTGCAGGCTTCGTGAGGGTAGCGCTAGCATCATAGGCAGCAGATTCCATTGTCAGAGCTAACTCAAAAGTGAAACTCAGTGTCCAAACTCAATCTCCCAGCAGTTCAAAATTTAAACAGTCATTTTTCCTAATTCTTCTTCCTCCTTCAATCAGGCCACTTGACCCCTAATGGTAGTACCACATGACTACTGCTAGGAGTAGGAATAACCCAACATCATTTCCAGCTTAATGCCAGTGTGGGATGAAGTGACCTGAAGATGGTCCTGCTCAACCCTAGACACCAGGAAGCATGACCACCACCCTCGACAGATTTCAGGCATCTTCAGAGGTCTATGATGTATTCAGGAGTTTAGAGGAGGTTGATCGGAGTGAGGGGAGGCTGTGATGCCTTGTGGGGATGGAGAGTATGACTGGAGGGGGATGCATGAATGAATACCTTAATACCAGCTTGTTTAAAATTGTTCTGTGGATTATCAAGTAGCATGTATTCACAGCCTGATGTGCCAAGGAGTTAAAATAATGAAGCATATGAGGTTGATAGCAAGCTGCATTACTTTCTTTATCACAGGAGTTACTAACCTGTGGAACTGAGTTACCCCCATACTGATCACTCGTGTGTTAAATTAAATTGCAGTAAAATGTGAGATTCTTTTGCAGTTTAGTAACTGCCCCTATGAGAATATTTATATTTACTTCAGACAACAACTTTTAACTGTAAAATGATCCCTGACAGTGAGAAATTTAGCATAAAAATCTGCTTTTTGGGAAATTGCCACTAATAGAATATATGTTTAAGAAACAACAGTGCCACACCTATTATAATCTTAATTCAACTTGCTTTATAAGTTATTTCAATTTAGTGCAGTGATCAGCATCATAATTTATATGTAAAAGGTAATTTTCTAATATGCTTGTGACTTATGTCCTAGTCAGATGCTAGTTTTTACCAGTATTTTTCTTAATCATATAGAATCTACTTTTATGCAATAGTTCTTAAAATTCATATGTTGACTACTTAAATGAAATTCATGTTTCTGAAGTAGTTTAATGCATATTTTTAATTTTGAACTATTTTATCCAATAGGAGCATCCTTCACTTGGACAACTTGCAGAAAAATTAATAGACAACAATATAATTGCTGTTTTAGCAGTTCAAGGGAGCACTTTCCATTGGTACGAGGTGGGTTCATTTATGTCACAATTATAGTAGATACTTTCTTTTCATAATTGTACTGATTGTGAATTTCCACAAATGTTTCTTTTTATATATGTAGGATCTTTTGTCCCTGTTACCGGGTACCATTGCTAAACAACTAGAACCTACAGCAGTGAATCTCAAAGAATTGGTTGTAGATGCATATCAGGTATGTAGAGCAAGATATTTTTTTGCTTATTTCTCTATTTATAGGTGTTAAAATTTCTATTTAAAAATTCCCAACTGTTATAAGCAAAATGTTAGATCTTATCTTAGGACAAACTCTCCCTCCATCCCATTGCAGAATGCTAGGGATTCCCACATAGTAACATAACATAGTAACATAGTAGATGACGGCAGATAAAGACCCGAATGGTCCATCCAGTCTGCCCAACCTGATTCAATTTAAATTTTTTAAATTTATTCTTCTTAGCTATTTCTGGGCAAGAATCCAAAGCTCTATTCGATACTGTGCTTTGGTTCCAACTGCTGAAATCTCTGTCAAAACCTACTCCAGTCCATCTACACCCTCCCAGCCATTGAAGCCCTCCCCAGCCCATCCTCCCCCAATGGCCATATACAGACACAGACCATGCAAGTCTGCCCAGTACTGGCCTTAGTTCAATATTTAATATTATTTTCTGATTCTAGATCCTCTGTGTTCATCCCACGCTTCTTTGAGCTCAGTCACTGTTTTCCTCTCCACCACCTCTCTCAGGAGAGCATTCTAGGCATCCACCACCTTCTCCGTAAAATAAAATTTCCTAGCATTGTTCTTGAATCTACCACCCCTCAACCTCAAATTATGTCCCCTGGTTTTACCATTTTCCTTTCTCTGGATAAGATTTTGTTCTATGTTAATACCCTTCAAGTATTTGAACGTCTGAATCATATCTCCCCTGTTCCTCCTTTCCTCTAGGGCAGGGGTGTCAAAGTCCCTCCTCAAGGGCCGCAGTCCAGTCGGGTTTTCAGGATTTCCCCAATGAATATGCATGAGATCTATTAGCATACAATGAAAGCATTACATGCAAATAGATCTCATGCATATTCATTGGGGAAATTCTGAAAACCTGACTGTATTGCTGCCCTCGAGGAGGAACTTTGACACCCCTGCTCTAGGGTATACATATTCAGGGCTTCCAGTCTCTTCTCATTCCAGCCTATCTGGCGCAAGCCTCCTATCATTTTCGTTGCCCTCCTCTAGACCGCTTCAAGTTTTCTTACGTCCTTCACCAGATACGGTCTCCAAAACTGAACACAATACTCCAAGTAGGGCCTCACCAATGACCTGTACACCTTCTTCCTTCTACTGGCTACTCCTCTCTTTATACAGCCCAGCATCCTTCTAGCAGCAGCCACCGCTTTGTCACACTGGTTTTTTGCCTTTAGATCTTCGGACATTATCAGCCCAAGGTCCCTCTCCCCATCCGTGCATATCAGCTTCTCACCTCCCAGCATATATGGTTCCTTCCGATTATTAATCTCCAAATGCATTACTCTGCATTTCTATGCATTGAATTTTAGTTGCCAGGCATTAGACCATTCCTCTAAGTTTTGCAGATCCTTTTTCATATTTTCCACTCTCTCTTTGGTGTCTACTCTGTTACAAATCTTGATATCATCTGCAAAAACGCACACTTTTCCTTCTAACCCTTCAGCAAATTTCACTCACAAACATATTGAACAGGATCGGCCCCAGCACCGAACCCTGAGGGACTCCACTATTTATTTATTCAATTTTCTATACCATTCTACCAGGGGAGCTCAGAACGGTTACATGCATTTATTCAGGTACTCAAGCAGTTTTCCCTCTCTGTCCCGGCGGGTTCACAATCTATCTAATGTACCTGGGGCAACTCACCTTTCCTTCCTCTGAGTGACTTCCATTAACCACCACCCTCTGGCGTCTGTCCGACAGCCTAACCCAGTTCACCACTTTGGGTCCTAACTTCAACCCTTCAAGTTTGTTCAGTAGCCGTGCTGAAATCTAAGTAAATCTAGCATATGTCCTCGATCCAGCTCTCCGGTCACCCAATCAAAAAATTAAATCAAGTTCGTTTGGCACGATTTACCTTTTGTAAAGCCATGTTGCCTTGGATCATGTAACCCATTAGATTCAAGGAAGTACACTATCCTTTCTTTCAGCAACACTTCCATTATTTTTCCAACAACCAAAGTGAGGCTCACCGGCCTGTAGTTTCTCGCTTCATCTCTGTGACCACTTTTGTGAATAGGGACCACATCAGCTCTCCTCCCAATCCCCCTGAATCACTGCAGAGATTTGTTGAACAAGTCTTTAATAGGACCCGCCAGAACCTCTCGGAGCTCCCTCAGTATCCTGGGATGGATCCCGTCTGGTCCCATCGTTTTGTCCCCCTTCAGTTTTTCAAGTTGTTATAAACACTCTCCTCCGTGAACGGTGCAGAATCTACTCCATTTTCTCTTGTAACTTTGCCAGACAATCTCAGTCCTTCTCCAGGATTTTCTTCTGTGAACACATAACAGAAGTATTTGTTTAGCATTTGCTTTTTCCTCATCACTCTCTACATATTGGTTCCCAGCATCTTTTAGTTTAGCAATTCCATTTTTCATCTTCCTCCTTTCACTAATATATCTGGAAAAAATTTTTATCTCCTTTTTTTACATTTTTAGCCATTTGTTCTTCCGCCTGCGCTTTCACCAGACGCATCTCTCTCTTGTAGAATTTGCTGCTTGTCCTAGGATAAAGCACAGTTACCGTAACAGGTGTTATCCGGGGACAGCAGGCAGATAATCTCACATCCCACCCACATCCACATTGGTGGGGTTTCTGATGCGCTGCAGAATGATGATGGTAAGAGAAAAGGCTAAAGCAGAAAGAAACCCCCCCCCCAAAAAAAAAAAAAAAAAAAGGGCAGACTGTTGTCTCTGGTTTCTGCTTTCATCTTCTTTTGATTCTTCCTTCCAGCGTCTGCCCTCTCTGTCTCTTCAATCCAGCATCTGCCCCTTCCATTCATTGTCTGCCCTCTCCCCCTTCCATATGGTATCTGCTTATTTCTATGCCCCTCTCCCCTTTCCATCCATCCTGTGCCCCCCTCTCTCCTTTTTACATGATTCATTTCAGCTTCACTGCTCTCATTTTTCTCTCTCCTACACCAGATCTAGCATCTTTGACCCTCTCTCCTTATTTCTCTGCTGACCCCTTCCCAGCATCAATCTCTTTCTACTTTCTCATTCCTTTGTCTCTCCCCTTTCCCTCATCTGATCTCTCCATTCCACCCTGACCCCTTCCCCTCTAGCTGTTTCCTTCCTTTTTTTCTCCTCCCCTGTCCAGCAGTACCCCTTCTCCCTTTCCTCCTCCCCCTATCCAACAGTAACTATCTTCTCTTCCCTTCTGCCCAGCAGCATCTCTCCTTTTCCCTCCCTCCAGATCTAGTAGCAGCTCTCCCTTTATTTTCCTTAGTCCAGAAGCTTCCCAGCCCCCAACCCTCCCCTCCCCTTTCAGTACTTGTCTGGACTAGCAATGCTGGTGCTTTGCACAGTGGCCCCACTGCGCAGGAGAAGAACCAGAGAGCAGCTCCCCTCGCGCCTGCCACAAGCATTTTGTCTGCTCAGGTGCGAGGCCTCCTCTTGGCCATTTGCGACGCACAACTGTTCCACTCACTAAACCGCGCCGAACAGAGGTCGGCGGTGAAGTTTGTGCTCCTTCCACACACGAGTTGCCCTGCTCCCTGCATGGGGCCAATTGCAGGAGAAGAGCCCATGGAGCAGCTTCCCTAAAGCTCTGCAGCAACCAGTGCTAAGCTCCTATCTTCTTTTCCTTGCTCTAAATCTGCTCCTGTTGCCACCCAAGTTTTATGCTCCTAAATTTAGGAGTTTAGTGAAATTTTGAGTAAAATTACATGCACTCAGCTCTAGTAAATTTTAAAAGATACTAATTTATAAGTATAACTTTCAAAGTTAGGAGCATAAATCCTTTGAATATTGGGCCTTTAATTGTAGGGAAGAACTTCATAAGGGCCTTTGAAATCTGCAGCAATTAGTTAATCTCTGAACAAGATCAAATGGTAGAATTATGTTAAAAAGCCTTTTCATGCCATCTGTATTCTCTATCTAATTTTTTATTTTATTTATCAATTTTATTACAAATTTTAATTAGATATCACTGGCTTGACCCAATATGGTAAACAGATGTACTAGTTATAACAAACACTCTCAATCAAAAATAGTAACCGTACTCAAACTCCGTGCTAGGCCAACAATGAAACTAAGGAGTCATACTAGCTCACCTACAGAGACGAAGACTTAATTTCTCAAGAGCCCAAAGTCAGCAACCAGAACAAATCATGGTTGTTGGACCGATACCAGGGCTATCATCGAATATTGTCTTATTTTCTCTGTGAGCCTTTCTATTTGTTATATAGAATTAATACTTTAGTTTAGATGATTGATTTTGCGTTTACTCTGGTTATTATTCTAGTTATACATTATAGAAGGTTATTATAAAGTCATTACTGAGTTATAAAAATTCTAAAAGAAGTACTTGAACAGTTGGTTTGATTTTTCTCAATAAATTTTTACTCAAAGTTTTAATACAGAAATATAACATCCTGTACAGAGGCAGGAAACATCATAACAGAAAGCAATAACAGAAACAAAGACCCATCATGTTTGAACGTTTCAGGCCGGTGAATTACAGTCGTGGTTAGGTGAATGTATTCCTCAAGCATCAAATTACTGTTCTTTCCATAAATTAGTTGAGACTACTCTATTTGACAAATTTATTACTTAACTTTGGGATTCTGATACTGACTGTATTTTATATCCTATTCTACTATTTGTATTTCTATGGTATGATTATACTTTGCTGATTGTCCAGCTCCTTTTGCTCTAAACTGCCTAATGGTAATGGCGGTATAAAAGAATAAAGTTATTATTATTATTCTGTTCCTCTTGTCACTAATTTGATTTTTTGGATCAGATCTATATTTTTAATTCTCTTACTCTCTCCATGGTTGCCTTCCTCCCTCATACTGAGGTTCGGTACCTATACAGTGGTACCTCGGTTTACGAGTGCACCGGTTTGCGAGTGTTTTGCAAGACGAGCAAAACATTTGCAAAATCGGCGCCTCGGAAACCGAGCGTGCCTCAATTTGCGAGCGGCACCCCCCTCCCCCCCCGCGATCCGGCACCCCCCTCCCTGTGATTCGGCACCCCCCACCCCCGCCGTAATCTGAACTCCCCTAGACCCACCCGAACCCGCTTCTTACTGTCATCTGGGCACTGGCATGTCCTGTGCGTTGGTGCCGGTGCCTGAAGATCGGCCTCCTATTCTTGCTGGGCCTTGAGCATCTGCACATGCTCAAGGCCTGCGAGTTCACGTTCTCTTCGAGATCTCGGCCGGTGCCCGAAGATCAGCCTCCTCTTCTTGCTGGGCCTTGAGTTCACGCTCTCTCCGAGATTGTGAACTCGCAGGCCTTGAGCATGCACAGATGCTCAAGGCCCAGCAAGAAGAAGAGGCCGATCTTCGGGCACCAACGCAAAGGGCATGCCGGTGCCGAGGTCCAGATGACAGTAAGAAGCGGGTTCGGGTGGGTCTGGGGGACTTCAGATTGCGCCGAGAGGGTGCCAAATCGCAGGGGGGGCCTTTGGGGGGAGCAATGCCGGTTCTCGTGTTGAGGGGGGGGAGATAGAGCAGCGCCGCAGACCTCGGGGGGGGGAGAGGGAACGTATCAAAGCGAGTTTCCATGATTTCCTATGGGGAAACTCGCTTTGATATACGAGTATTTTGGTTTATGAGCATGCTTCTGGAATGAATTATGCTTGTAAACCAAGGTACCACTGTATTTCCTTCCTCTCTCCATGATAGAGTTGGGTTGGTCACTCTTTCCTTCTCTTCCTCTAACCTTATATAGGCTGCCAGCAGTGCTAGTGATTAAAGTAGAGCACTACTGGCAGGCTCGCTAGCTTCACAGCCTCTCACAATCTCTTCAGTCCCTGCTACACCAAAACAGGAAGTTCCAACAGCTGATGGAACTTCCTGTTCTGATGTAGCAGGGACTGAAGAGACCTTAAGAGGCTAGAGCTGGTGTACCTTGCTGGCAGTGCTGTATTTTAATGATTAGCACTGCCAGCAGGCTATAAAAGGTTAGATGGATGGAAGGAAAGGTATTATAGTGGACCATTACAGATGCAGCTCATCGGGGGTGCTCCAGTCCAGAACCCGGTCTCTCCATGCTGCAGTCTGAAAACTTCAGGCTGCCAGCAGCGTTAATGAGCTAAACATGCTGCCTTCTGCAGCTCCAGAAGCTTTCCTTCTGCTGCAATATCCTGCTTTTGTAAGGACAGGAAGTTGAAGCGGAGGGAAAGCTGGGGCCGTCAGAGGCTCATTAACACTGCTAGTGGCCTGAAGCTTACAAGCAGCAGAAAAAGAGGTATGAGGAATGTACCTGATTGGAGGGAGGGAGAGAGGGGATAAAGGGGAAATCTGCCAAATTGGAATGAAGGAAGGAAGAAGGACCACCAGGGAAGGGAAAGGACAGGAGAGAGATGCCAGACCCTGGGGAAGGGTGGGAAGGGAATCAGAGGAGAGGAGAGAGATAGAAAGGAAGGAGATGGAGATGCCAAATCATGGGGTGAGGGCTGGGACAGAAAAGGGAAGGGTGAGGAGAAAGAGATGCCAGAGCATGGGGAGGGGACTGGGACAGAAATGAAAAGAGAAGAGTGATGAGAAAGAGATGCTAGATCACGGGGGAGGGAGGGAAGCAGAGGAGAGGGATGCCAGAGCATGGAGAGAGGAGGAGACATGGATGCCAGTCCATGGGGTAGGAGCAGGGAAGAGGAGGAGAGAGAGATGCCAGATCATGGGGAGAGGGGAGGGACGGAGAGGAGAGAGATGCCATGGATTGGGGGGGGGGTGAGAAGATATGGCAGGGTAGAAGACAGAGATGAGACCATAGGGGAAAAAGAAGAGACAGAAATGCCAGACCATAGGGGTGGGGGAGAGAGGGATGGAAAGGAAGATTGAGGTACCAGACCTAGCAAGAGAGAGAGAAAAGGAGAGGAGAGAGATGCCAAACCATTAGGATGTAGAGAGAGAAGGGAAGGAGACAGAAATGCCCGATCATGGGGTGTGGGTTGGGATAAGGATGGAAGGAAGGAAAGGAGAGGCAAGATGTCAGAATGTGGGGGGAGGGGGGCAAAAATAGAAAGTAGAGAGAAAAATGGAGAGAGGGGTGAAACTGGATGAATCATGTAAAAAAGAGAGGGGAGAAGGTAGAAACTTTATAGAAGGGACAAAGAAAGAGTGCAGATGCCAAATGGAAGGTGGGAGAGGGAAGACAGTGGATGGAAGTGGCAGTGAAAGAGCAGATGTGGATGGAAGGAAGAGAAATGAGGAAAGGAAGGAAAATGAGGAAAGGAAGAGAGTGAAGAGAAAACTAGGAAAGCAGAAACCAGAGAAAGCAAACGTAGAAAAAAATACATCTTTTTTGTTTGTTTTCTTTAGGATAGTTGTATTGTAGTTGTTGATAAACAGTTATAAATAGAAAATAGAAATAAGATGATCTTTTTATTAGACTAATTTTAATATATTTTTTACTATCTATCAGAGACCAAAACCCCTTTCTTGTCAGGACAGGATACCATAACTGTAGTATACTATACTAACTTGAAAAAAGTGGTTTTGGCATCTGAAAGCTAATTGAAAAATGTACTAGTCCAATAAAATGGAATCTTATTTTCCATCATTAGCTTTATTTCTTTTTGTTAATTTGTAAAGTGGTGATTGAAAATAAAATGACAAACAACAAATTTACATCTGCTATCTTTATATTTTGCACAGTATTGGGGGTGGTGTTGCACTGTATGCAGTCTGACTTCTTGGTGGTTCAGTTTAACTTTTGTCTACATATTTCTTATTATAGTTTATGGTTACTTATTCCATTCTGGACGAGGGTGTATCTGTGTTCTGCGTGAATAAGAAACATAGAAACATGATGGCAGATAATGGTCAAATGGCCCATCTAGTCTGCCCATCCTCAGTAACCATTATCTCTTTCTTTCTCCAAGAGATCCCGGGCTTTCTTGAATTCAGATAAGTCTCTGTCTCCATCACCTCTTTCAGGAGACTGTTCTACTCATCTACCACCCTTTCTGTAAAAAAAGGTATTTCCTTTTATTACTCCAGAACCTATCACCTCTTACTTCATCCTATGCCCTCTCATTGCAGAGTTTCCTATCAAATGAGAGACTCGACTCATGCGCATTTACATTACGTAGGTAGTTAAACATCTCTTTATCATATCTCCCTTCTCCTGCCTTTCCTCCAAAGTATACAGATTGAGATCTTTAAGTCTGCCCCATACGCATTATTATGAAGACCACATACCATTTTAGTAGCCTTCTTCTAGACCGACTCCATCCTTTTTATATCTTTTTGAAGGTGTGGCCTCCAGAATTGTACACAATATTCTAAATGAGGTCTCACCAAAGTCTTATACAGGGGTATCAATACCTCTTTTTTCCTACTGGCAACCTAGCATCCTTTAGCTTTCGCCGTCACCTTTTCAACCTGCCTGACCACCTTAAGATCATCACATACAAGTTCTGCTCTTCTGTCATGCACATAAGTTCTTCACCCCTAAACTGTACCATTCCCTCTGGTTTATGCAGCCCAAATGCATGACCTTGCATTTCTTAGCATTAAATTTTAGCTGCCAAATTTCAGACCATTCGTTAAGTTCACCAGGTCTTTCTTCATGTTATTTACACCATCCAAGGTGTCTACTCTATTGCAGATTTTGGTGGTTTCCGCAAAGAGGCAAATCTTACCCGACAACCTTTCAGCAATATCGTTTATAAAAATGTTAAAAGAACAGGCCCAAGAACTTTGAGGCACACCACTGGTAACATCCCTTTCCTCAGAGTGATCTCCATTGATTACTACCCTCTGTCGCCTTCCACTCAACCAGTTCTTGACCCAACCCGTCACTTTGGAACCCATCCCAAGGGCACTCAGTTTATTTATTAGACGTCTGTGTGGAACACTGTCAAAGGCTTTGCTAGAATCTAAATACACCACATCTATTGCACAATTTCTAGCCAATTCTTTGGTCACCCAGTCATAAAAATTGATCAGATTTGTCTGACAAAGACCTACCTCTAGTGATGTTGCCTCTGGTCCTGTAATCCACAGGATTCCAGAAACTTCACAATTTTCTGTTTTAAAAGCATTTCCATTAATTTGCTTACTACATAAGTCTGATAGCATTGACTGTGCAGGATCAATCGGTGTATTGATGTTCTAGTGCTTACTGCTGTATTTAAGATGCTGCCTTTTCCTAGTTACACTCTTGTACGACTCATTAATTATTACTAAAAATATTTTTTCATATAAAGGAGAGGTGGATATTAAAAAAATAAAATTGGCCTTGATTGTCATACTAGGTACGCCACTGATAGTCTTATTGAGGAAATGGATTTCTGTTTTCTATTTTTCCAGTGTTCTACTTCATAGAAGTTTTGTCTTCCTAGGGTTCAGGTTTTGTCTGTATATTTGTATTTCTAATTTTTAGCTACTTATTCTGTATTTGTTAAGAATCTGTTTTGTTAGCAGTGTAGCTTATGCTGTTTTTTCCATAGGTGGTGATGGTGTATTGATATTCTAGATCTCAGTGTGATAATTATTGAAGTGTTGCCTCTTCATAAACAGGGTTGCTGTTTGCACTCTTTTAGTTATGTGATAGCATGACAAGCTTGATTTATAGATTCTGAGTGTGTTTTTGCAGATACTGTGGCCGTTAGCGTATGAGTTTGCTGCTTCTCAGTGCACTGGATTTTTGTGGTATCATCCCATTTTGAGGTGAGCTTTCCACACCTTCAAGTTCAACAAAATGTAAGACTCTTTCTTTGTTGGTAGTGGCTGGGGGAGGGAGTATATTGGGCACCCCCAATAATTTAGAAAAGTTGGCTCCTGTGGATAGAGGAAGTAACAAGTCTCATTTTGAGACTTCTGGGCATTCTACAGCTAATGGCCAAAAAAGAATAAGAAGTGTTTTCTATAGGTATTCTAATCTTCTGGCAGGAATGGCAACCAGAACTACAAATGAACAGAGTGGATGGTCTAAATGGTCTTTACCTGCTAACACCTATGCTACTATGCAAAAGCCATCAAAGTGATAAATCAGGTGATATAGAACTGCAAAATATAGTATGCCTGTCATGAAATAGTCAATTATTCTATAATCCTACAACTCATTTTCATTTTCTGTTGGTAGTTAAAAATCATTTCCCTCAGTAATCGTAAAATATTAGGTTATGTACAGTATATCCCAATATATATGTGTGGAACAGTTTAGTTGTAGTGAAAGATTGATAGCTTATTCAATGTGTTTTGAATTTTTTTTCTATAACATGTAGTAGCTTGAACATTACATTCCTCGATAAATTTAAAAGTAGCTTAAAGACCTTTCTTTTTAAAGATGTATGATATTCATTTTAAAGACGGTGATGGAAGCTTGTTCTCTTCCATTAGCCTTGCATTTTAGATTATTTGCCTGTTTTCCCTTTCCTTTTGTTTTCACCCTCTTCCCAGCCTTTCCTATTTAAATTTTGTATTTCTGCCCAGTTACCTTTTGTACCAGTATGTCATTGTCAATGGATCAGTCTGTTAATGTTATTTTATTGAAATTTATTTTTAATATATCTACTATAATAAAACGCTAAGCGTGCATGCGCACTCCTACCTGCGTGTGCCGTATGTCCGTGGCAGTCAGGAGTGTGCATGTGCGCTTACAACGGCCCCACACAGTACTCCAACATGCGAAATACCCTGGCAGCTGAGCCCAAAGTGAATCACAGCCTCACACAGTACTCCCACGCTTACAACGGCCCCAGAAAGTACTCCAATGAACCCAACCGACCCTCCCACCGTGGTCTGACCCTCCCATCCAACCCTCCCTTCCTTCGGTCTGGCCAGCTCCCGTAGTCCCTTGCCGCACTCCCCCCCCTTCCCTTCCCGTGGTCCCGACAAACCTCCCGACTCCAGCAGCGGCTGCAGCACTCTAAACACGCTGCTTTGCGGCCTTCTACTGCCCTGATTTGCTCTGCCGCATCTTTGATGATGTCATCAGGGACGTGCCAGAGTAAATCAGGGCAGTAGAAGGCCACGAAATGGAAATGGTGTGGGGGGAGGGAAATGGTCGGGGAGGGAATGCTGCTGTTCTAAAGAGAAGTGGGGGGGAGGGAAATGCTGTTGCTGCTGCACAGGGAAGTGGGGTGGGGGGAGGGAAATGCTGCTGCACATAAAAATGGAGGGGGAGGGAATGCAGCTGCTGCACAGGGAAGTGGGGGGCAGGGAAATGCTGCTGCACAGGGAAGTGGGGTGGAGGGAGGGAAATGCTGCTGCATAGGAAAATGGAGGGGGAGGGAATGCTGCTGCAGTTGCTGCACAGGGAAGTGGGGGGAGGGAAATGCTGCTGCTGCTGCAGAAGAAAGACATATGGCCTTGGGGAAGGACAAAGGGGACCTGAAAGGAAAAGATGGCAAAAGGGGTGAAACAGGGTCAGAGAGAGATGGTAGAGGGTGTGAGAGAGGGAAAGGGCTTGATGAAGGTCTAAAGAGTACAGAGGACTAAGGAAATGGTGAAAGGTGAGGTGGTGGAACTGGGATCAGTGGGAGGCACGATCCAGCCATGGTACAGGCGGGGTATGGGTGGCTTCAGGGTATAGGTGGGGCTATTCTAGCACCCATTACTGTAACAAATGTAATGGGCTTAAACACTAGTGTTTTTATAATTGTTTGTTTTTATATATACTATGTAAAACCGCTTTAAATTTTGATAATGTGGTATTTTAAAGAAACCTGAAACCTAACATGTTTCTAGAAAATCTAATGTAGTCTAAAAACCTCGTGGAAACTAACTTAGTATATTAATCACTTATTAAGATTTCTTATTCACTCTTATGCTTTTGGATTAGAAATAGGGTGCTGTATGGTACCACGCATGCATTCATGCTGAAATTCAGGCAGATAAATTTTATGTAGTTGGAACCTAAGAACAGTACCAGGCAGAGCTTTGGATTCTTGCCCATAAATAGCTAAGAAGAAGAAAAAGAACCCCAACAAATTTTTAGATTGAATCCGGTTGGGCAGACTGGATGGACCATTTGGGTCTTTATCTGCCATCATCTACTGTGTTAACTATGTTTATTTGATTTAAGTACAATTGTATTTATTAAAATAAATGCTTGATTTTAACCTCAGAAAGTATTATAATCAAGATTATTGTCCTTTGCAGAAACTACTTTCTGAAGTAAAAGTTCAGGTGGAAAATCCCATCAGGGGCCTTCATGTTAACATCACTGCCTTGTGTCCTGATGGCACCAGAAAACCTGGCATGGAAGGTTGCACAAATGTGAAAAGCAATGACAAAGTAAGTCTCCATTCCCCCCCCTATCATTCTTTATTTAAATACAAAGAAACACACAGACCACAGAAGAATTGGCAGTGATGGCTTCTTTTATCAAGAAACAGGGTCGGTCTATTCCCCTGAAGAAAGAACAGGGTACCTAAAATATCTACAGCAGGGGTGCCCACACTTTTTGGGCTTGCGAGCTACTTTTAAAATGACCAAGTCAAAATGATCTACCAACAATAAAATTTTAAAAAAACACAACGCACACTGTACGCATAGAAAATGTTAATTATCATTCCTATTCCAGGGTTTTTCAAAGAGGTCAAAGCAGATGACTCTATGCACTATCACCTCAGTAACAACCATACAAAAATAGACAAATATATACCCCCCTCCCTTTTTACTAAACCACGATAGCAGTTTTTAGAGCGCAGGGAGCTGCGCTGAATGCCCAGCGCTGCTCTCGATGCTCATAGGCCCCCTGCGCTAAAAAACTCTATTGCGGTTTAGTAAAAGGGGACCTTAGTGTAAAATATAGACAGCAGATATAAATTCAGACACATTTTGATCACTAAATGTAAAATAAAATCATTTTTCCTACCTTGTCTGGTGATTTCATGAGTCTCCGGTTGCACTTTCTTCTTCTGACTGTGCATCCAATCTTTCTTCCCTTCTTTTAGCCTGTATGCTTCCTCTCCTCCAGACCTCATTCCCTCACCCAACTTTTCCTTCCTCTCTCCCTGCCCTTTCTTTCTCTCTGCCTCCCTTTCTTTTTTTTCTGTTTCTCTTCTTTCCTTCTGTCTCCCTGCCTGCCTTTTTTCTTTCTTTCTCCCTGCCCTCCCCCAAGCCACTGCCATCGAGGACCAGGACCCAATCCGCCACCAATAACAGGCCCCAAACCGCCACCAATAACAAGCCCGAAAGCCGATGCCTCCCCAAGCTCTCCCTGCTTTGGCCGACCAGCATTCCTCTCCCCGACATCAATTCTGCCATCGGGGTGAGGAAGGCTGATTGGCCCAAGATCGCGATCGACCTATTGGGGGAAATGCTGCCGGGTCCTGCCTTCGCGGAAACAGAAAGTAGGCAGGACCCGGCAGCAAGAAGAGCAAATGCTTCACTAACCTGTCTCCCGCCTTAGCCCATAGCGAACGCTTGCTTCAGGGCTCTCAACATGTGCGTGCCGGCTTCCCTTCTCTCCCCCCCCCCCCCCAGACATAACTTCCGGTTTCGGAGGGAAGAGAAGGGAAGCCGGCACGCACATTTTAGAGCCACGGAGCATAAGTTCGCTACGGGCTGAAATCTCCAAGCCGGTTTTTTTTTTTTTTTTTTTTTTAATGTTCAGCAGCGGCGGCAGCAGCAGATGACAGCTGGGCGGACCGCCCAGCTAAAAGGCCCTAGAGAGAACACTGGAGAGGAAGGCTGATCGGCCCGGTAGATCAGGACGGCAACACGAGTCTATCACGGAGCCCGGGATGGGCTCCGTGATCGACTCGCGTTGCCTTCTTGAGCTACTGGTCGATCGCGATCGACGTGTTGGGCACCCCTGATCTACAGTGTATGATTTAAAATCTTGAGTGCCAAAAAGCTGATATGTTCAGGATGGAGGGAACCTGCCTATGGAGGGCCTCTGTCAGCCACCCAGCAGTAAACTCTTGGTTGGTGCTTAGAAGAAGTGCCCCCATCCTTTAAACTAGTGAGCATCTCTTTAACTGCCTTGAAGAGTAAAAGACTGAAAGATCACCAAGGGAGAAGAGAAAAACATTATCAAATCAGGTCCATATTCAAATACCCATTGAGGCCTAGATGCACTAAATGCTTCGATCATGTTCCGATTGTCACTAAACCAATTTGACTGGTTTAGCGACCAACCAAATTTGCTGAACTGATGTTCAAAACTGCTCAACTGGTGGTTTTCTATGCATTTGTACTTTCTCCGACTCTGGCATGCAAATGACTTCATTACTATTATAATTAGGTCATTAATATTAAAATGAGCCATCCGATTAATGGTCTACCACTGCAGTGCTATAAACAAATCACTAATAACGGCCCCAAAAAACCAACAGCTCTAGACCTATTGGTAACTAATAGTGAATGTGTGTTTGTAACACATGCACAATATCTGCCCCATAAAAAAAAAGTTGAGCTGATGCCCTCTTCCCCCCCATCCCCCCAATGACCCCCTAGAACAAAAATAGAGGCAGAAGGGATGCCTACTCCCTCCTACCGCCACAAACCACCTCCCCACTGAGGCAAACTCATCTCTGTACTTTAATGAAAATCAGCAGGAGGGATGCCCACTCCCTCCTGCCACCACATGACACCCCCCAGGACCCCTCTGTCATACCCCCCACCCCAGCAGTTTACAAAAAATCAACAGGAGGGTTATCCATTCCCTCCTGCCACCGGATGCTCATCCTCGTACCTCTAGGTGAAGCAGGCAACAGGATGAGCCCAAGAGCCATCATCGGGGGGGGGGGGGGGGGTTTGAGAGGGAGAGGCAGCTCATTTTTTGTGTGTTTGTTTATTTTTTATGAGGCAGATTTTTTTTTGTGTGTAACACATGTACAACATCTGTGCCATTAAAGAAAAACAAAACCAAACCAAACAGCTGAGTGGCAGGAGGCTGCTTTGGGGCTTCCCCTGCCTCTCAGCTATTCGTGCTTCCCCAAACCAGCTCTGCTCATGAGAGCTGGTTTCTAAACATGCAATAGGATGGGATTACGTCTGCCCTCCGCAAAACACATTTGCATGGTAAGCTGTTCAAAGGTTAGGGTTACCATATGGCTCCAGAAAAAGGAGGATGGACTGAGACATCCAAGTGTTAACTTCCATTGCTTTCAACCTGTCCTCTTTACTTCCTTTGCTTATAATGGAAGTAACACCCGGAGGTCTCAGTCTGTCCTCCTTTTTCTGGAGTCATATGGTAACCCTAACATTTAGACTAAGATCCCATTTGGCCTTTATCTGCCGTCATGTTTCTATCAAGAGGACCTGGGATAGGCACGTGGGATCTCTCAGAGAGAGAAGGAGATAATTTTTACTGCGGATGGGCAGACTAGATGGGCCATTTGGCCTTTATCTGCCATCATGTTTCTATCAGAAAATAGTTTTTATGGAAGGGATATTGAATGCCTAGAATACTCTTCTGGAGGTGGTGGTAGAGGAAATAATAGTGACAGAATTGAAAAAGGCAAGACTTATACACAGAGGATCCCTAAATGGCAAGAGGATTGGATTTATTGCATTTGATGTACTGCTTAAACATAGCTATTAAGTGGTTTACAATACTAAATATAGGCATTGGGCTACTCTCTCTGTCCCGAATGGGCTCAATCTAATTAAGCATGGAAACCAAGTATTGAGCACTTTAGTTCAAAACATCAGTGAAATAACTTTGCACTTCTAAGAAAGAATGGGGGAAGAACCTGCATGGAGTAGTGGTTATAGCTCTAAGACAACTTAGTGGGCAGACTACTTGAGCTTTTTTGGCTTTTATTTGTTATCATTTACTAGGTTAATGTAAAAGGGTAGAACCATTTTCAGAATTCATTTACCTAGGTAAATTAACTCTGAAAACTGACCAGCTCTTATCCATCTAAAGCAGTGTATCTCAAACAGTGTGCCTTCTGAGATTTCAGGTGTGCCGCGGTACACTGGGGAGGAGGAGAGGCACTGGCACAAGCTGACTTCCTACAGGACGTGCCTCTCATGGCGAGAGGCACATCCTGTAGGCAATCAATGGGCACCAGCACCAATCCTTCTCTCTGGCACCCCCCACTGGTGTCTCAGGGCCCGCTTGAAGGGCCTTCATACACACTCAGATATCAACATGATGATGTCACGCATGTGCGTGATGTCATCATAGCGTTATCCACGCACTTCCAGGTGCCTCGAGCCATGGCCACTACCTTTAGTGTGCCGCAGCTTGAGAAAGTTTGCGGGACACTGATCTAAAGGTATGCATAGTAGACAGCTAAAAAGAAAGCATTTCCAGAAACTTGTTTAGGTTAGGGGTTGGAAATAGTCGACCCCTGAAATTCATGGGGGTTATGTTCCTAGAGTACCCATGAATTGTGAAAAACCGTGAATATGGATGTGGTAAAAATAAAAGCGCCTATATCAGGATTTTTTGGGCATCCATTCCAGCTGCCTATCTTAGCTGCATCAGACGCGATTCAGGGTATTTGGGTGGCATCTTAGGGCTTTAAGAAGAACAAAACAAAAAACACAAGAACACTCGGCTAAACACTCAACACATGGTACACATGGTAAACTATTATGATGCTGGAATGCATCTTGGATTGGCTACTTTCAAACCTCCTAATTGGGTACTTCCAAATATCCTGATTGGCTACTTTCAAACCTTTATATGGAAATTTAGCTGAATTTAATATCTATTACAAAATTAATAAATTGTTCTAAATAAATTAGCGTTAAAATTATATATTGCCAAGAAAAAAGTCATTAAAAAATTGCGAAGGATGTTTGTGGTTTCCACAAAATATTATTAAAGTTCTAAGGAAAAATCCACAAACAACTAAGGCCATGAACTCTGAACCGCGACTTCGCGGGATTATACTGTATATAGTAACATAGTAGATGATGGCAGCTAAAGACATGCATAGTACATCCACTCTGCCCAATAAGATAAATTCATAGCATATGATGTAATATGCTAATCAAGCTTTCTATTCCACCTTTACCTATTCAATTAAGGTCGGATTGTCTCCTTGTCTTGGTACAGAAATGCTTTTAAAAGTTTTCTAAACCTGAGATAGTGGTAGTTCGAGCATTTTGCTAATTGATATTGGATGGATAAGGTAATTTGCTTGGTAGACTTTATTTTGTTGCATGCTGGAAATTTTAAGTGGAAAAGATTTCTGGTGTAATATCTGTTGGAGGGACCCTGGAGTAGAATGGCCAACTCTGTTAGGAAAGTGAGGAAAAATGCTGCACATGTTGAGGGAGAGAAGGGAAATAGGAAGAATTGGGGTAGAGAGGAAGGGAGAGATGATCAATGTACGTAAAAAAAAAAAAAAGATTTACTCAAAAATAAGACTTAGTGCCTTTTTTGGGCCCAAAATTAATATAAGACAGTGTCTTATTTTCAGGGAAACACGGTATTATGCCTTTCTATATAGGAGAGAAAGACATAGCAATCTTCCAAAAGCTTTGGTCTCAAGGTCACTAATAATAATAATAATTTTTTATTCTTATATACCGCCAAACCATTAGTTCAAGGCGGTTTACAGCAAGAAGGAACTGCACAAACAGTGAATTACTTACATAAGCATATCAAAATTTCTCAGAAAATACAAAATGGCAATTAAGTCACATATTTATCAAACAGATAAGTTTTAAGAATTTTTCTAAATAAATAATAAGTGAGCTTGGGGAATAAGCGTACTCCAGCATGAATTCATTGCACTAGCCATGAATTCATTGCAAGCCAGAAAATACCTCTCTAACATCACATAGCATATAAGAACTTTCCTTGGTTAAGGACTTCTGGGTAGGATCATTTACTAGTGGTTTATCACTTGTTTGTTCCTGGGTTAGGAAAATCATTTCCAAACTCCTCTGCATAAATCGTCTTGTTGGAGGTAATACTTAATTACTCATAAATACTTATAGACCCTCTTGCGGATCCTCTTCCTTGAAAAGGACGCAGGTTCCGCCGTGTCAGACTGCAGCTCTGCAGGGCAAGCCTTTGGGTGTATCTGGAGAGCCAGCCTGCTGTATGTCTTCAGGGCTTGGGGTCCGTTCCCCTGAGAGTCAGATCGTCTTCTGAGTTTCTCAGTGGCTTAAGTGCAGGCTGAGGGCACCCTCAGGATATCAAGGTGCCAGCTGCATAGTTTACCACCCCTGTCACACTGTGAGGTTCTATAGGGGTGGAGGTCTTGGTCATGTTCAATCCATGATTTCTTAGTTTGAAATTGGATTTGAAAGCATAGGAGGCATAGAGTTCTTTCCTTCTCTCCAGCTGCACTGAAATAGCTGACAGGGAGGCACCTCCACAGAACTGTGAGTAAAGCCCCATTATTTCTTATGGGAAAATTGGAATGGGTTTGAAAATCTAAATTTTGATGGTTCCTGGGGGTTAGGGTTTAGGTCTTCCACCTCCAAAACTCCTTTTTCTGTGTTTTTCAATTTTCAAAAAGTCTCCACGGGCCGTGTTTGGCACTATTTTACCGGCGGCAGCCTTCTTGGATTTCAGTCAAACCCTTTTTATTCCCCCCCCCCTTTCCCAAAAGCCTCTAGCTGCCTCAAAACCCCTCGATTTTGATTTTAATCAACTGGGATGGATATCTCAGGGTGTGAGGACACTTAACTTGTAAAAATTGTGCCAGTTCGGCAGAGGAGCGTCCATGTACCACGTGCCACAGCTTCCATGTGGGAGAGGCGGGAGCTTTGTTCTTAGCCCCATCCATGTCCTTCAGGGCTAGTGAACTGCTGTGGGTCCGAGAAATAGGCAATCTGGACAGGACTTTTCACCTATCTCACTTCTGCAGACTTCCCCTGCAGAAAATTTGTAAATTAAAATTCCCCCAGAATTTGTAAATCTGATATAGAGAGTCTTTCTGATGAGACCAGGTCAGTTGGCATAGCCTGCGGGCATGTAGCCATCAACCCAGGGAGCATCCTCTCCTCCGGTGTCTGCTTCTCCATTGAGCAGGCCAGGTCTGAGCTCCAATGACCTTTTGGAGCCAGACTGGCTGAATTGGAGGTCAGACACCATGCCGTTTTTGTCTCAGTACTCAGATTCAGTCTTGGATGACTCTGGCTCCCTGTTTGAATACAGCAGTCAAGAGGCCTCCCTGGCTCCTTACCAGAGGGATGACCCTCTGATCTGCCGCATCTTCAAGTCAGCCTTTTTCCACCACCTTATTTCCTATTAAAGAACTAAAGCTGGCAGCTCCATCCTCCAGTACACAGTCATGAGTGGCTCTAATGCTTAGATCTCCTTTTTTCCTGCGCATCCAGATATTACTGCCATGTCCAGGTTTTATCCCATGGCTCCAGAATTGTAGCAGCTATTTGACCAGCCAAAGGTAGGTTCGGTGGTGGCTCTCCTGGGTGAGGATGGTGTTATTCTGAAATATGCTCAGGACCATAAGGTGGACATGATTTTGAAAAAAACAGCTTGAAGCCCTTCTTCTGAGGATCAAAGCTGCTGCTGCTTCATTTGCTACTCAGGCCTGCCACACCAAACTGTAACAGCAGCCATCTGCACAGCAGGATGCTTGCCCCCAGCTTGTGCTGGAAGGGGTAGATTACATGGCAGATGCCTTATACAATCTTAAAGGGTCATGAACAAAGGGCAGGATTCACTAAAGTCCCGAAATATATCCTATTCGTATCCTGACCATTTCCAAGTCATTGTAGCCGATCGATTCAGTACAGCTTGTCCATGCAAACACGCCGCTATTAGCACTGAAACATCGATCAACGCACGTGCGCACTGTATACTGGTTGGTTTTGAAGCTCATAACGCATGCGCTAGCTATTTAGGAATTCACTGCGTAGAAATGGGGCGTGGTTTAATCGCGGACGTCAATAGCGGGCTCTGAATGCGCCCACCGCAAAGCATTGTCGTAAAAAAGGCAATAAATAAGGAAGTATTCTTACCAACTGTTTTTTTTTTCTGAAGTACCGTTGCTAGCTGTACAAGCTGTGACCGTAGCTTTTTGAAAATTTTTAGCATTGGAGGTTTGTGAGCGAGCTGCTAGAAGGCACAACAGTTGAATGCGCTGGGATCAGGCACTGTTGTATATAGCCTACGAATCCCAGGAGGTTGTGCGGCTCTATCTGCCGTGAAGCACGTAGCAACCACTAGCGACACCCTGACGTCACATGCACGCGACAATCCAGCTGGAAGGAAGGGGGGAGGGATAGCTGGCCCATAAAAGTTTTTTTTTATTCGATTTTTGGTTTTTTTAGTTATTTGGAATTGATATTTGAAATGTACAATGTGCAAGGAGAGCACAGGGTTAATCCGCGATTTTCTCGCAATGCGCATTACAAATACGAGATTCACTCCCGCACTTGCTATGTGCATTCCAAAAAAGAAAAAAATATATTTCTAATGCTTATGTACATGAAGGTTTACATGTATTTAAAAGCTTTGATATTTATGATTTTTGGAGGGGTAGATATATATTTTTGATGGGGTTCTTAACATGCACGCGTCAGTTGCTAGGCAGAAATAGCCATCAAGGATGTAAACGACTGGTCCTCAGCAGTCGTAACTTTTTGGAACGGAAAGGCCAGTCGGTTTGGAGGAAATAGTTTCATGAATTGACTCGTTAAGAAATTTACATGCATGTTTACTCATTTGCATGCGCTGATCGCATACGGTGCAGATGAGGTCTGGAGGGTGGTTAGTGAATCGAGCCGGGGTCAGAAATTGAGCGCAAACCGAGTGGTACACGATCGGTTTGCTTAGTGAATCTAGCCCAAAGTGTTAGCTTATGCTGTCTTGGCTTGCAGAATGCTCTGTATCAGACAGTGGTTGGGTGACTCAGCCTCCAAGGTAACCTCAAGCATGCTGCATTTTAAGGGACAGATGCTTTTTGGTAAGGGCCTTGATGACCTTATGGCCTTTCGCCACCATAAGTCTCTACCGGATAGTAGGCCATACTGACCTCTGGGTGGGAATAGGAACAATTTTAGTCCCGCCAATCATTTTTGACAGTATACTCAGGTGACCGCTGTCCAGAGGTCCTTCCAGGGTTATGGTAATTCAACAGCTTCAAACACCAGCAGTCCTCAGGGGCTTGTGGTAACACTCCTTCCCAAAAGCCCCAATGACACTAGGTGGTGGCCTCACCCCTGTTTATTGGAGTGCGGCTGTCAGCATTTCAGGGTTGAGAGAATAATTTTCTTAGACCAATGGATATTGGATATCATCTGATTGGGTCACAAAGTAGAGTTTTACCACCCTCCTCTGGATCTGTTCGTAGACTCTCCAGCCAGCCGGATGGCTGGAGAAGTAGGCCAAAGTCAGGGCTATGCTTCAAAGACTTCTGGACATTGGCACCATAGAATCTGTCCCCAACCTTGACTCGGACTCAGGCAGATACTCAAGATAATTTATCATGCCCAAGAAAGGCACAGAGGACTGATGGCCCATCTCGGATCTTAAGGCAGTGAAAGCCTTTCTAAAGTCTCCCATTTCCACCTGGAGACCGCCCCGGTCGGTCATCACAGTTGTGGCTCCTGAAGAATTTCTGGCCTCCCTGGACCTCAGAAGTGTATCTGCATATTCCCATCTTTCATAGTAATATAGTAAATGACGGCAGATTAAGACCTGAATGGTCCATCCAGTCTGCCCAAACATACACTCTCAATTTAACGATTTAATTTAAATTGTTCTTTTTCTTAGATATTTCTGGGCCAGAAACCCAGAGCTTTGCCCGGTATTGTGCATCTACTGGAGTCTCCATTGAAGCTCACAAAAAATATTTGAGGTTTCACATACTTCATTTCAAGTTTGCAGCCCTTCTGTTCGGATTGGCGATAGCCTCCCAAACTTTCACCAAGGTTATGGTGGTGTTTGTGGCTCTTTTCCAGAAGATGGGGATCCAGGTACATCCCTACCTAGACAATTGGCTGGTCAGAGCCCCATTCAGGCAGGAATGTGAGATGGCAGTGTAATGGATGTTGGAATTGCTCCAGTAGTTGGGCTGGATTGTCAGCTTCAAGAAGAGCCATCTGGAACCAACCCAGACTCTGCAGTATCTGGGAGTTCTTTTCAACATGACTTGAGGTCATGTTTTTCTTCCAGAATCACGCAAACAGAAGCTGTGATGACAGATTCTCTCTCTCTTGGTGATGCAGATTACCAGTGCATGGTGTTGGGCTCTATACCAGCATCCATGGAAGTGGTCTCCTGAGCCAGCTTATGCTGTCAGGAAACCTCTTTATCGAAAGGCATGCCTCTCTGAATATCAGATTGCATGACTTTCAGGATCAATGCCAGTCTTTACGGCTGGGGAGCTCATTGCGGTGATTGCTTGATTCAGGGCCAGAGGAATCGCCATTAGAAGAGGTGGACTATAGATCATCTGGAGCTCTGGGCCATCTGACTGACCTTGAAAGTGCTGGAAAAGGTCATCGACGAAAAAGCTGTAAGGGTGTTCTTTGACAATGCCACGGCAGTGGTGTATGTGAATAGACAGGGAAGCACCAGACGTGCCCCCTTACACCTAGAGGCTCAGGTGCTCTTCCGGTGGGCAGAAGCCCACCTTCAGGCTCTGTCAGTGTCCCACGTGGCCGGAGTGGAAAACATTCAGATCGACTTCCTAAGACATCAGTTCTCACATATAGGAATGAGAAAATAAATGCGGATTTATTAGGGCATAGTAATGTATTTAAATTGGTTTGACATCTTTTATTACTTGATAGTTGATTTTTGTCTTGAATTTGGTAAATCTGACCTCAGTTCCGGGGAAAATGGTGGAAGCACTGATAAAAGAAAACATCGATGAACATTTTGAAAGAAACGAACTTCTGATAACCAGCCAACATGGTTTCTGCAAGGGGAGATCGTGCTTAACGAACTTATTGCACTTCTTCGAAGGAATTAACAAACGGATGGACAGAGGAGACCCCATAGACATCATATATCTAGATTTCCAAAAAGCCTTTGACAAGGTGCCCCATGAACGTCTACTCCGGAAACTGAAGAACCATGAGGTGGAAGGAGACGTACATAGATAGATCAGAAACTGGTTGGAGGGTAGGAGTGAAGGGCCACTACTCAGACTGGAGGAGGGTCACGAGTGGTGTCCTGCAGGGCTCAGTGCTTGGGCCACTGCTATTTAATATATTCTTAAATGATCTAGAAACAGGGACGAAGTGTGAGGTAATAAAATTTGCGGACGACACCAAACTATTTATTGGAGCTTGGACTAAAGAAGACTGCGAAGAATTGCAAAGGGACTTGAACAAACTAGGGGAATGGGCGACGAGATGGCAGATGAAGTTCAACGTTGAGAAATGTAAAGTATTACATGTGAGAAGCAGAAACTCGAGGTACAGCTATACGATGGGAGGGATATTATTGAATGAAAGTACCCAAGAAAGGGACTTGGTGATAATGGTGGACATGACAATGAAGCCGATGGCACAGTGCGCAGCGGCTGCTAAGAGAGCAAATAGAATGCTAGGTATAATCAAGAAGGGTATTACAACCAAAACGAGAAAAGTTATCCTGCCATGGTGCGTCCGCATCTGGAGAACTGCGTCCAATATTGGTCGCCATACCTTAAGAAGGATATGGCGTTACTCGAGAGGGTTCAGAGAAGAGCGACACGTCTGATAAAAGGTATGGAAAACCTTTCATAAGCTGAGAGATTGGAGAAACTGGGTCTCTTTTCCCTGGAGAAGAAGAGACTTAAAGGGGATATGATAGAGACTTACAAGATCATGAAGGGCATAGAGAGAGTGGAGAGGGACAGATTCTTCAAACTTTTGAAAAATAAAAGAACAAGAGGGCATTCGGAAAAGTTGAAAGGGAACAGATTTAAAACGAATGCTAGGAAGTTCTTCTTTACCCAACGTGTGGTGGACACCTGGAATGTCCTTCCAGAAGGCGTTATAGGGCAGAGTACGGTACTGGGGTTCAAGAAAGGATTGGACAATTTCCTGTTGGAAAAGGGGATAGAGGGGTATGGATAGAGGATTACTGCACAAGTCCTTAACTTGTTGGGCCGCCGCGTGAGTGGATTGCTGGGCACGATGGACCTCAGGTCTGACCCAGCGGAGGCATTGCTTATGTTCTTAGTTTTATGCACATCCAGGGTGGGGGGTGGATTAAAATGTTTATTATTTATGATGATTATTTAATGGAAGGGGGAGGGATAAAATTATTGTGTATGGGTAATTGTAAGTTGTATGTGCTTTTAGACCTCAATCATATACCCCTTCGGCCATCTCTTTTCCAAGCTCAGTTGCAGTAACCTCTTCACCCTTTCCTCATATGAGAGGAGTTCCATCCCTTTTTGGTCACTCTTCTGTGAACTTTTTCTAATTTTGCTATATCTTTTTTGAGATAAGACAACCAGAATGAATGCAATATTCAAGGTGAGGTCACACCATGGAGTGATATAGAGACATTATTCTCATTCTTATTTGCCATCCCTTTCCTAATAATTCCTAGCATCCTGTTTGCTTTTGTGGCTACCATCTCACACTGGGCAGAAGATTTTGGTGTATTGTCTACAATGACACCTAGATCTTCTTTTTTTGGGGGGAGGGGTGGGGGAAGGGATGCTAACTCCTAAGATGGACCCTAGCATTCAGTAACTATGATTTGAATTATTCTTCCCATTGTGCATCACTTTGCATTTTTCCACATTAAAGTTAATCTGCTATTTGAATGCCCAATTTTCCAATTTGGTTTTGCCATTTGTCATAGTCTGCATGTATTAACCCACTTTGAATAATCTTGTATCATCTGCAAATTTAATCACCTCACTTGTCGTTACAATATTCAGAAAATTTATAAATGCACCAGTCCGGTACAGATCCCTGTGGCACTCCACCCTCCATCATTGAGAAAAATGGCTATGTAACCCTACCCTCTGTTTTTGTTCAATAACCAGTTCCTAATCCACAACAAAACATTTCTTCTTCTCATGACTTTTTTGTCAGGAGTTTCTCATGAGGAATTTTATCAAAAGCTTTCTGGAAATTAAGGGCTTTTGGGGTGGTAGCCAAGTGGGTATAGTAGATTTTG
The DNA here is from genome assembly GCF_902459505.1 of Geotrypetes seraphini. Taxonomy (NCBI): domain Eukaryota; kingdom Metazoa; phylum Chordata; class Amphibia; order Gymnophiona; family Dermophiidae; genus Geotrypetes; species Geotrypetes seraphini. The sequence continues at coordinate 399,195,918 of NC_047085.1, read as the reverse complement.
GGGTTGTTGGAGGGCTCACCATATATTATAAGGGATATATGGTGAGATGTACTTCTAGCAGCTTCTATGTGAAGTTCACAGCAGTGCCCTATAAGTTGCCCCACTGCTTTGTAGGAATGTCTGTGTGGCCAGTCCATTACAATACTGTCTCCTCCCATGTCCAAATGGTCAGGATTTAGATGTTTTACACTTGGACTTTTATGTGATCAAAAATGCAAATAAATTTGGACATACTATGGTTGGACAACTTGGTGGCCTTGACATCTAAGTAGACTATTTTCAAAACAAAAATAATATTTTGGATGTCTATGAAAATAGCCATTTTTCCACCTCCAACTTTGAACATCTTGCGGGAAATGTCCAAAGTCAAACTTAGATGTCCTATCAAAAATGCCCCTCCATGTGTTTTGTAATTTTATTCTTCATAATAGTTTCCTCTTATCTTTCCCGGCACTGAAGTGTACTATAATGTGGTAGTATAATTTTAAAGGTTTTTTTTTTTTTTTTTTATGCCTAATGCCATCTCAAAATCTGGCAATCCTTCTCCCTTATCTAGACTATTGCAGCTCTCTACATAGTAAAATCCCAATGAAAAGTCTCCAGAACACAGTGGCTAGGCTGATTCTTCACAAGACCAGGTTTGGGAGGGCCAGTCCGCTACTAGTGGAGCTGCACTGGGTGGCAGTTAAGAGCAGAATCCAATTTAAAGTCGCATGTATGGGGGAAACTCAACTAGGCTAATGTCGGCCATTCAGGTCACGCATTCCTTCTACAACTCAAGAACTATCCAGCGCTACAAACTGCCTCTTCCCCCTCCATGTGAAATCTGAAAAGAAATCACTCTTTGAGTCTACCTTTGAACTCCAAGGTCCCAAGGTTTGGACTTTCCTTCCAGCCTGCTTGCGACAGATCCCTTTCTACCTTCAATTCAGGAAATCACTAAAAACACATTTATTCTCACTGTAATCCAAGACATGAACTCTATTAACTGATCCTTACTGTTACTGTTATGAATCCTTATTAATTTTATGTAAGCCGCAATGATTCCTTGCTGATAATTGTGGGATATAAGAAACAGTGTGGTATTTCTAACCTTAAGGTTAATTTGGATATTTCCATATATCCGTGGAGACTGAATAAGACCAGATTTGATGTGTTTTCTGTGACTGGACCTTATGAGTGCAATAAGCTACCCATGGAGTCGAAGAGACAAATGGATTTGTCTTCTTTTAAGAGACAGCTCTACCTGTATCTGTTGCATGGAGCCTCTATTTAGATCTATTGCTCTTTTTGGTTTTCTGGGGGCCATGCTGGACTGATTTATCATGGCAATTTGGGGCAGTTGTTTAAGAAGTGTATTTTGTTTGGGGGGGGGGGGTTGTTGTCCTCCACCTTGACAAAGGCAGATTATAAATAAACTTTAACTGTATGAGTTTCCAGTATGTGTATTGTAACAGGTAGGATTCTTCTTAGTCTCTGGCTTGGTTAGGACTTCCCATCCGTAAGAGTTCTGACAGCTCCTTTCATTGGGATAATTTTACTTAGGTATTAAGCACTATCCTTTCCCTCTAGCTGCCAACCAGAAAGTTGTAAGTAGATCTTCCAAGGTATATGGGAATTCGCTCTTCTTTCTCTCTGATTTCATTACTTAGAGGTTTTTACCCAATTGGCTATGTCGGAGCAGTTCATAAACTCTGCTATGGACATTTCACTCTCCCCTTGTATCTCAGGCCCCTCCACTTCCATATGGGTAGGTTCTTCCAGCCTCTCATGTCCTATTAGAAGCTCCAGCTCCCTCAGACCTTCTAGGAGCCATTATATACTGTCTATGGACCCTGGGAGGCTCATCTTTCTCAGGTCTTCTTCTTTTGCTAACCCTACCTCTGCAGTGCCTACTGGGAACTTGTGATCTCTCCTGCTCTCCAGTCTGAGAATTCCTTGTCTCCTGATGTACATGGGTGTTTCAGGAACTACTGTTCTTCGTAGGAAAGGGATTTAGGGGTCAGACTCATGGTCCGAGGAATAGGCATACTCCTGAATACTACAGTATATAGATATAAATATTGCTTTATCTTTTCATACCATATGTATGTATAGCAAAAAAGGGTTATAAGTATAAAAGAAATGTGTTGAGAATTTAAATCAAAGAACATTAAAACAAAGGTAGGAGATAAAAAATTGTTTTAATTCTGCAAGATAGTGCTTTATACTTCACTACACAATATGATCTTTGGGTAATGTGCTTAACATGTTTCTTTTGGATTCTTGTCTAAATGAAATCTTGTTTTGTTTTTCTCTCCTCTCTTAGGTACTTCTTAATGTAACTGTTACTATGAATGGATGTGATGTAGCTGAAGATAGAAACTACATCATTATTAAACCCATTGGTTTCAATGAAACCGCTAAGATCATTATACACAAGAACTGTAATTGTCAGTGTGATGGTCCTTCAAGACAGAAGGAGATATGTGTAGACGAAGCTTTTTTAGACTGCAGTCATCATCACTGTAATGACATTAACTGTGGTTCAGAGGAAAATATATATCCCACTGAGAGCTGCAAATTGTTCCCAGGCCAGCCTGTTTGCAGTGGTCGAGGAGTCTGTATATGTGGGAAATGTGTATGCCACATAACTAAACTGGGAAAAGTATATGGCAGATACTGTGAAATTGATGACTTTGCCTGCCCTTACCACCATGGACATCTGTGTTCCGGTAAATCTAATTCCAACTAAACTTCTGCTATTAACTCGGTATATTAACACAACTAATGAAGATTTTTTGATAGATTCATCCTTTTTTCTATTTACAGTTCTTATATCATAATCAGCTAGGGCACTTTACAACTAAACTGAAACAAAATGAGAGCATGCAAAGCACAAAGTACTATTATTAAGCATTTTTAAAGAAGATTTTGAGTGGAAATTGGCCAAGGAATTTGTGCTTTTGGAGAATATTCATAGGAAGAAATTCCAAAAGTGAGTTGTAGCCTGTATGACACATGGGATATAAAGGGAATACATTTGTAGAGGTCATCTTATCTAATATTTGTGGCTCACTCTATGCCTATAAAGGATCAAGGCGATTTACAATGTTAAGAACCTGTGCATACCATAAGGAGCTACAAAGAACAGAGTTAATCATAATGACAATGGACTTTCCAGTATACAGAAAACTCAGAGGGAATACAGGAGAAGGTTAAGGGAGACTACAGTAGATGTGAATAAGATTAGAGCATAGTATGGTCTGCTTGTTAAAAATGATTAAAAAATGAATGGAAGCTCCATTTCTCCAATGGAAGAGTCAAGGGAGTTGTGTCTGGATCAGTCATGGCTGCTTATTGTATAGAAATGTTTTTAGCTGCCTTTTGAATTTTAGATAGCAAGTTTCCTTTCTAATCTCTAAAGGCAAGATGGTACATATCTTGATAGCAATATAGATAAATAAGGAATTAAAGATAATGCTTGTACTTAATTCCTTTTGGTGAAGGGAGGACCACCATGTTAGTAGTTTGGGTAGATGTGAAGTAGGGTTGGAGAATAGGTGAATAAGTTCCTCTGATGAATGTTTGCTGCAAATGTGGAATAAGATGCATGATGCTTTGAAGGAGATCCTGGAGGCCATGTGTAACCAGTGGAGTCTCTGATAGTACTCTGTCACAGTCAAATTTCCTGAGCCTAAAGATTAGCCTAAGCTGCATTTTGGATAAGCTGAAGTCTGCAAAGTTGCTTAGCGCCTATACCCACATATAAGGAGTTGCAAAAGTCTATTTGTTCCAAGGAACCGTAGGATTTTATAAGAACTCATTGAAAATGGGGTCTTTTATTATCAACTAGCTGATGGCCCGGCGTTGCACGGGTATTTCATTATAGCAATAACACTGTAAATGGATTCAAATAAAGATACTTTATAGTGGTGAATGAAATTATTTTTTTACAGCTTTATAAAAAGTACAATATTCAAATTATAATGTGAAATATTTGACAAAATGAATACAATACAACTAACACAAAACTTGATTATAAACAACATTTTTAGTTTCACCTCCAGGAGCAAGAACATATAAATTATTGGGTGAACCCACCCTTGAGCAAGCAACATAGAGTTGTCCATGGGAAAAACAGGGGGATCTTATATCCACTCCACAGTATGTAATAGTCTGTCCCTGTGATTTGTTGATTGTGATAGAGAATGCAAGTCTCACTGGAATTTGCAATCTCTTAAACTGAAAAGGAAGATGTGTTGGAATAAGTGGTATCCGCGGGATAAATACGGTTTCACCTTGTCCCTGTCCCGAACAAAAGTTTCAGTATTGATTTAAACAATTAAATATGTGGAAACTCAGGTTGAAAAGAAACTCCATGTAGGTTTTTCCCGGTTCAGAATGAAACCTGTGTTCCTAGTTCAGCATATGTGAGTACTCATGTAATGTAATAACATTATGAACTGGGGTGCATGAAGGAAACAGTTACAAACACAGTTAGAACATACAAACTCTATATGTATGGTGTCCGTGGTAGAATAGTAACGATGTCCCTAGTGGTTATAGTGTCATAAAAAGTGTTTTATAGTTGGAATTACTGTGAGAATGGCAGCTTTTTACATTTTTTCCATTGACATGAATGGGTGAAATCAGATTTTCTGTTTGTAGCTCCACCTACGTGTAAAGGTGGGCCGCGAGACCCCCAGAACATATCACCCCCAGGTAGTGAGGGATCTGCATACCAAGTTTCGTTCAAATCGGGCAAGCCGTTTTTGCGTTGGCAGCTTTTTACATTTTTTCCATTGACATGAATGGGTGAAATCTGATTTTCTGTTTGTAGCTCCGCCCATGTGTGCAGGTGGGCCGCGAGACCCCCAGAACATATCACCCCAGGTAGTGAGGGATCTGCATACCAAGTTTCGTTCAAATCGGGCAAGCCGTTTTGCGTTGGCAGCTTTTTACATTTTTTCCATTGACATGAATGGGTGAAATCTGATTTTCTGTTTGTAGCCCCGCGCACATGTGCAGGTGGGCCGCGAGACCCCCAGAACATATCACCCCAGGTAGTGAGGGATCTGCATACCAAGTTTCGTTCAAATCGGGCAAGCCGTTTTTGCATTGGCAGCTTTTTATATTTTTTCCATTGACATGAATGGGTGAAATCTGATTTTCAGTTTGTAGCTCCGCCCACATGTGCAGGTGGGCCGCGAGACCCCCAGAACATATCACCCCATGTAGTGAGGGATCTGCATGCCAAGTTTCGTTCAAATCGGGCAAGCCGTTTTTGCGTTGGCAGCTTTTTACATTTTTTCCATTGACATGAATGGGTGAAATCTGATTTTCTGTTTGTAGCTCCGCCCACGTGTGCAGGTGGGCCGCGAGACCCCCAGAACATATCACCCCAGGTAGTGAGGGATCTGCATACCAAGTTTCGTTCAAATCGGTCAAGCCGTTTTTGCGTGATCGCAGCACATACACACACATACATACACACATACCTCCGATTTTATATATATAGAATACACAGAGCATCATCAAAGAAGTACATATATTTGATGTCACGCAGAATATAGAAACATGATAAAGACCAAATGGCAGATAAAGACCAAATGGCTCATCTAGTCTGCCCATCCACAGTAACCATTATCTCTTTCTCTCTCTGAGATCCACGTGCCTATCCCAGGATTTCTTGAAATCAGATAGGCTCTGTCTCCACCACTTCTTCTGGGAGACTGTTTCACGCATCTACCACCCTTTATGTAAAAAAGTATTTCCTTTGATTACTTCATCCTATGCCCTCTCATTCCAGAGCTTCCTTTCAGTTGAAAGAGACTCGATTCATGCGCAATTGCATCTCGTAGGTATTTAAATGTCTCTATCATATCTCCCCACTCTCGCCTTTCCTCCAAAGTATACATATTCAGATCTTTGTCTGTCCCCATACGCTTTATTATGAAGACCACATACCATTTTAGTAGCCTTCCTCTGGACCGACTCCATCCTTTTTATCTCTTTTCGAAGGTGCGGCTTCCAGAATTATACACAATATTCTAAATGAGGTCTCGCCAAAGTCTTATACAGGGGCATCAATACTTCTTCCTATGCATCCTAGCATCCTTCTAGCTTTCGCCATCATCTTTTCAACCTGTTTGGCCATATGTACATACAATCACACCCAAGTCCCACTCTTCTGTCGTGCACATAAGTTCTTCACCCCCTAAACTGTACCATTCCTTTGTATTTTTGCAGCCCAAATGCATGACCTTGCATTTCTTAGCATTAAATTTTAGCTGCTAAATTTCAGACCATTCTTCAAGCTTCACCAGGTCTTTTTTCATGTTATTCACACCATTCTGCGTGTCTACTCTATTACAGATTTTGGTATCATCCGCAAAGAGGCAATGATGGGGGGGGGAGGGTTGCTAGTATGTGTAAGTAATGGATTTTGTTAAACTGCATACTTGCAAAGAACTAAAAAAGGAGCTGATCTCTGAAAAACAAACTTTTCACAAAAGGAGGTAGTTTTCAGAAGTGAGAACAATTTTCCCTCCAGCATCCTCCCATGCCAGGTCAAAACCTGATTGGAAAAAATTTCAAGGTATAGTTCTGGTGCCATTCTAAAAAAACACATTTTTAAGGGTAGCCCAAGCCACCTTCACATCTCCTTTAAATGTCTACTTTCTACTGCATACAGTATATACTTGTCTATAAGTCTATCTTGTGTTTAAGCTGAAGGCAGTTTATTTTTAGTATAGGTATACCACTAATAACCTAAGTGGTGTACATTCAGGTACTCAAGCATTTTTTCCCTATCTGTCCTGGCAGGCTCACACACTATCTAATGTACCTGGGGAAATGGGGGATTAAGTGACTTGCCCAAGGTCACAAGGAGCAGCATGGGATTTGAACCCATAACCTCAGGGTGCTGAGGTTATAGCTTTTTACCACTGTGCACACACTCCCACCATGTTGGCATGCTGGACCCAGATGGAGGCCCACATCCCCAGCTGTTGCCTGTTTATCACCCCTTTGGATGAATATCCCTGCCTGACCCTCACTGTTTGCATTAAAAGAGCTGATCAACCCCCTCCGTCCCCAAACCACACACCCAGTAGCCGTACCCCCTAGTTACACACACCACAGATGGAAAAATGGTTAATGTAAAGGTCTGTTGTCTCTTACTAGTCACCTGTGAAATCCTTCAGATGTGGAAACGGATTGCATAGACTACATGGCTGAGGATTTTAGGAGATGTGCCTACAGTTGCTTCCCAGAGACCTGTTACAATGAAGGATACATGCCATAAGAGAATTGTTAATATAGTGGTTTTCAAATGATGTGCAGCTAGAGATGGTTAGGTGCACCATGAACTGTTGTGGTTAAGTATTTTAGAGGTAAGGCTTTGGGAGAATGTGAGAAAGGTGTGGTGATGCTTGGGAATGCATGAGTGAAAGAGTATTGCCTTATGGGAGGGGTACATATAAAGAGCAAAAAAAGGCAAGAGAGATGTCCAAATCAACCATTGTGCAAGCTTTATTCTTTAAAAAGTCCCAACAAGGATCCAAGTTTCGGCATCAAATGATGCCTTCATCAGTGGACGCTAAGAGCATAAAAACAATGAACACACATATAAGTAAAACAATAAGAAACAATGGTATAAATAGACTAAGCAATAAAATAAGTACATAAGATAAAATATAAAGGACCATAATGGGAATGCAAGAGAACAGACTAAACAACTCATAAATATGTGCAGTCTCATTGTAACATTAAGAGTACAGATTAATATGAGTGCATTGCATAAAACATGTACAATAAACATATTAAAAACAAAGGAGCAGAATAAAATACACCAATAAAACATTCAGAAAAATATGCAAAGGTGTAATTACAACATTTGAAATGAGATGAAATAAAGAGACCAAAAATGCAACACCCGTCAGGTAAGAGACATGTTAATGTCATGTAAAGTCATTATAGTAAAACAAACTGACAAAGCAGATGCAAAGAAAGTCCTTGCTGGATAAGGACTATCAGTGGTCAAGATAACTATATAAGAGGAAAAAGTGACAAAGGAATCCGAATGAGTAGATAAATGGATAAAAATTAAAGGGAAACAAAAGTGGTGTAGCTGATAACTGTAGTGGATGTACCAAGTCTAAAAACAGAACTAAGGGTTAAGGGGCACAAAAAAAGAAAAAATAAGAAACCAGAACCAATATAATCAAAAAATAAATAAATACAGGGTAGGTACTGCTAAAAGAAATGAAAAGCGTACTGAACATAAAGTTGGTTAGAATGGAGCCAAAGGTTTATCGTCTTCACCGGGAATGCTGTCACTCAGAAAGCAAAACTTATAGATGCAGTGACATTGCTCTTATAAACAAAAGAGCAGGAACGTGCGAGCACAAATGTGTGTGGCTGCATAAGGAGAACTAAATCCTTTAAAAAATATGAGCTTTAAAAGAAAAAAAGGATGATGACAATAGGCTGATATAAAAATAACTTAACTTAAAAAAAATAAAAAGTAAAAAAAGAATAGATGTTGTTCTACTCTGATGGTCAAAAACGGGAGGGCGAGCCAATGTGAGGAACATTGCTTCATGAGCGGAAACTTTAAAAACTATACAATTTATAAAAACGTAAAGAATATAAAAACTGTGAGTGAAAAAACAGAAGAAAAAATAAAACAGAAAAAACAGGCTGGCTCGCGTGGAGCTGAGCAGAAGACGTCACGTATTAAGATAGGGTGTATGAAATTGAAGCATGATTGATGGAGAAGAAAGGATAGATAAAGAAGAAACAGAAAAGATCAAAGAAAAATGTATGTATTGAGGAACAAAAAGACTCGGACATTAATAGAGATGATAAAACATATCTGTGAGACAAAAAAGGGGTACAGATAAAGACACTGCCCACTTATAAGCAAACTGTTCATGAGTACTGTGGTTGTAGATAGACCTAATCTAAACAGAGCCAAATGCAGGTGGATTTGGGTATTGGCCACACATGTTCTTATCTCCCCCCTGGGCATCACTTACAACCTGCATATTAAGTGAAATGTTTTCCTGTTGCGGTAGGTGACTTTGTCTGCCCCAGGGTGGTTTCTGAGTATGTCGTATGCAATCGATGATGCTTGTGACTGAGGGGAATAGGGCTGTGGTGTGGAACTGAGCCATGTTGTTCTGTAGGGCCTGGGGCGTGCTGGGGAAGGTGATGTAGTCCAGGGTGTTGATGAGGAAGGCTTGGAAGAACTGGATGAGGCAGTTGGAGATGGCAGGCTGGGTTAGGCCTGTGTTGACTGTTAGGATAGACTGGAAGCTCTCAGTGCTTAGGAATGTGAGGAAAGTGGTAACCTTGAGGAGTATAGATATGGAATTGTTTTTATTCAGTCACCCTGCTCCCCCCCTCACACACACAGACACGCACTTTCCAGACACACATACCTGACACCATAGGCAGCGGAACACTTTTTTGTTCGGGGGGGCCTGAAAGCTCCATTCTGATCCCACCCAATCTCTGCCCCAGACCCCACCCCTATAATAGTACTAATTGTAATACAATTTTTTTCCGTTCATTTTTCATATATACACACAATATAATCTTAACACATAATGATTAACCACAAAATTAAACTACACAAAGCACACTGTATGCTTCTAAATATTGCCTTATTTCCATTTCCTATTTATACATTTTATCAATAGTTACAAGACTACTTGATTCTATAAAAAGCAAGAAAAAAAATTTTCTACCTTTTGTCATTTATGCTTTAATCATCTTCTCTTCGTTCTTCTTTCTATGCAGCGTTTGTCCTCTCTCCCTTCCATGCAACATCTTTGCTCCTTCCACCCAGCCTCTGCTCTCTCTCTCTACCCCATCTACTGTCCATATTCTCTCTGCCCCTTCCATCCAGTGTCCGCCCTCTCTCTCTTCCATACGGCATCTTCCCTCTTTCTATGTCCCTTCAATAAACTGTATATCCTGTGCCCCTTCTCTCCTTTGTACATGATTCATTTCAGCTTCACCCCCTCTCCATTTTTTTGTCTCCACCCTGTCCCCTATGCTCTGGTATCTCTCTCTTTTCCTTTCCTTCCTTCCCACTCCACCCCATGGGCTGGCATCTCTATTTCCTTTCCTCTCTCTCCATGCCCTGGCATCTTTCTCCTCTCTTATATCTCCCTCCATGCTGCGGCACCTCCTCTCCTTCCTTTCCCTCTGGTCTGGCATTTGTCTCCTTAGTTTCCCTTCCCTCCCCCATGCCTTGGAATCTCTCTCCTCTCCTTCCTTTCTCTCCCTCCCTCCTTCTTTCCTTTCCCCTGGTCTGGCATATGTCTCCTTCCCTCTCCTCCATGCCCTGGCATCTCTCCCTCCCCCTCCATTGTCTGGTATCTCCTTTCCTTTCCCTCCATCCCATGGACTTAGCATCTCTTGTTCCTCTCCTCTCCCTTCCCTGTTCTTCTCCCTGTTTCCTTCTCCCCAATTGGGCGCAGCAGCAGCATTTCTCTTCCTTCTCCCTCTTTCCCTCTCTCCCCAAAAGGGTGCTGCAGCAGCATTCCCCTCGTGGTCTCACACAGCCCAGCAGCATTTATCATCTTCCTCCCCCCCCTGCCCAACATTCCCCCCACGGTCTCACCCACCCATCGGCAGCACAACATTCACAACTCGCTGCTCCTCCTTGCTTCGTGCCTTCCTCGCTGCCAGGTCCCACCTATTTTCTGTTTCTGCAAAGGCAGGACCCAGCAGCGAGGAAGGCCCGAAGCAAGCAAGAGCAGCAAGTTGCAGCTTCCCTCCCGCCGATGTCGCTGTAGCCAGCAAGCGACATTGCCCATGCTCTAAGGCTCTAACGCAGTGCTTTCCAGCTTCGCTTCTCCTCCCTTCCCTTCATGACATAACCTCATGATTTCATCGGAGAAGAGTCGGGAAGCCAGCAAGCGCAGCGTTACAGCCCCGGAGCATGGACGAAGTAGCTTGCAGGCTACGGTGGGACATAGGAAAGCTGCCCTGCTTGCTCCCCCCCTAATGCCAGGCAATTTTTTGGGAGGCCATAACCCCTGTGGCCCCCCCATTCTGACCCCTATGCCTAACACAATTAGCACTCAGTCTCCAGCTCCTAACACAAAGTATAGACACACAGAGACAGCAGAGACAGATCACGTGACTGGAAGTGGAGGGGTGGAACCGTGGGTAAGAGACAAGCAGGTAAGAGAGGTGGCTGCAGTCTACCACTTGTGGGGTGAAAGAATTGGCAGGAGAATAGCAGAGCTATTTAGGTGAGGGTTCAGACAGGGGGACATGGACAGGTAATATAACACTGAGCTATTCTCCAGTAGTTTGGACAAACCACTTCTTACTCTCCAGTCTCCAATACAACCAAATCACTAGTGGGTCAAAAGACAATTTGTTTCTCACCTTATTCATTTTTAAAGCAGGTCTAAATCTGAGCATGTTTTCAGAACATCCAAATAGATCATTTTGCTATCTGTTATCACGCCACTATACACATCCCCTGATGCCGCCCATATCATGCCTCCATCATGCCTACAGAACACCCACTTTACAGACATCTTGATTTTGGCAACTAGTGCAGTCCGATGTTTTTTTAAAGCTAGGTTTTGATTATAAGCTTTGGCCCGTCCATCTCTCCCTTATGTCATTATGTGGATATTTTGTTTTTTTGAAAATGAGCTCCATAGTCAAGTGCAAATGATGCCTATAGGAAAAAAATGATTAATTGTAGGTAAATATGCTATTTAATATTTGGAATCTCCATCTAGAAAAAAGATCTTGGAAGCAGTATTAACATTGTCAAGATCCTGAATTCAGTGTTCAGCCATGATCAAAAAGTACAATAGTAGGCCAGGAATTGTTAGGAAAGCAATAGACTTGAGTACTGTGTGCAGTTATGGTCTACCCATCTCAAACAAAGATATACTGTAGAAGAAAAGCAAAAATAGGGAGAAAAGCATCCAAAATGATAACGAGGATAGAACAGGTTTGCTATGAAGACAGGCTAAACAAACTAGGTTTTTCAGTTTGAAGAGACAGTTGAGAGGCAATATGAAAGAGATCTTTAAAATCTTGAGACAATTGGGACAGGCAAATAGGGAGTGGCTGTTTACCCTGTCAAATAGTGGAGGAGTGAAGATTAGCCTAAAGGTTAGAGCAGGGCGGAGAACTAGGGAAGCCAGGTAGTTAGTCAATAGTTTAATTTCTCTGTTACATCTTCTAGTTTCATAGTAAATTACTTCAGTTCCAATGCTTCATTCCTATCAAGAAAAAATTCTGACTTGGTTATTCTTCCCTGCAAAGGCTAAATACTGTAGTTAATTTTTGTTTTAACTTGTTTTTGTTTTTAATATGGCCTTGACCTGCCTTTTTCACTCCTTGTTCATGTTGTCATTCATCCGACTCTCTTATAAGTTTCTTGCTTCATCAGTATTTGGGAAAAGATCTTCCTCTATGGCAAGCTTTTCAAATTCTTTTTCAGCTGCCTTAGTTATGCTTAGTAACTTGGCAGTGTTTGTGCTTTCCTATTGTCTTCATTTGATCTGATCTCTGATGTTTAAAAAAAAAAAATGTTCTTTTGACTAATAGCTTCTTTCACATCACCATTTTTCCTTTGAACCCTTTAAATGTTTGGAATTTGTTTTCTCTGGGCTGGGGTTACCAGATATCAGGATTTACCCAGACGTCCTCTTTTTAGAGGACTGTCAAAGCATCCAGATAGGTTTTCAAAACCTGGCAGTTTGTTTAGGTTTTGAAAACCATTGAGCTTGGGGCTGTGTCTGGAGGGCAATTTGTGCATGTGCAGATTCGATGCAATGTCGCATGCATGTGACATCATCACATCGCATCTGTGCATGCTCAAACGCCCTCCAGATAAGGTCCCAATTGAAATTTTGCTATTATCTTCTATTTATCATTTGCAAATCATTCCCTGTTTATTTAATTGCTGTAAACCGAGTCGAGCCTTCTCAGAATGATGACTCGGTATACAAAGTTAAGCTGTAGTTTAGTTTAGGCAAGGTTTATATGGGGCTGGGATTAGAGGGTAGAATAGGGTGGGGCTGTGGATAGAATGGGATGGGGCCACATGACTTCTTTCTTTTTTTTTTTTTAAGGAAAAATCTGGTAATCCTAGTCTAGGCTTCCAGTATCATATTTTGAAACAAGTCATGCCTCATGCAAACTTTAATGTTTTCAACCATCCTTTTAGTTTTCTCAAATGTCCTTATTTTATCAGTTTCTCTTATAAAGTTAAATTCTATTGCAAGTAATTTTGCTTATTAGCCCTCCCCCTTTGCAGTTGATTATCTAATTAAATTTTGCTGAGAGCACTATTTTTATTTTTTTAAATAGACTATCTGTACATCCAGGCAGTTGATTGTCCAGACTGCCACTATGTCTATCTTTATCTTTATACCACATTCTCAACCAAAAATTTGTCCAAGTCTGAAACATCCAGAACAAAACCATTTGGATATGGAAGGGGCAAGCATTGTGATGGACTGGCCACCCAAACGTGGCAAGAGAGCAGTGGAACACCTTATAGGGCATTGCTGTGAACTTCACAAAAAGGGTGCCACATAAATATCTCACTAGAACTCCATTATAAGTTATGGTGAGCCCCCTGAAACCCACTATACCAGGGGTCTCAAAGTCCCTCCTTGAGGGCCGCAGTCCAGTTGGGTTTTCAGGATTTTCCCAATGAATATGTATGAGATCTATGTGCATGCACTGCTTTCAATGCCACTTATACCTGTCTTTACATCATCTAAGTCACATCTAAGTCACAACATACAAGTTCCATCTAGGTAGTCTCGTCAAACCTTCGATTATCTTTGTAGGACGACAGTCTAGGTCGGCCCACAACCTGCCCTAACCGCTCCTCCAAAAATGCCCCTTTCAGCTCTGGGTGCACAGCGGGATTCAGAGGCCTAAAAAGCCCCTAGATACGTCTAAAAAGCCATTTTGATTATCGGCACTTTGACGACCTATCTTTTAGAGTGTCCAAATGTTGACTTGGGTGGGTTTTTAGACGTATTTCAGTTTCAGTTATGAGCCCCATAGTTTCTATCCCATCTAATGTTCACTTATGTTGTCTGCCTTAGGTATTACTGTGAATACATTTTTGTAACTTGTTCTAGGCTCCTGGGGAGGATGGGCTATAAAACTAAATAAATAAAATGCAACCATACTAATTGAGACCAGGTTCTATGGGCACTAATGCACATGTCCATGTGCTAATTCCAGAGGACTCAACTAGTAGCACACACTTAATGCACACTGATTTCTGTTGTTAGTGGATGTGAAGTGCAAATCCTAATGCACTTAAGTAAAAAAATCCCTCTTATGTTTCTGATATTAATAATTTTAGGCCCTGGGTTTTCTGTGTACTTTTTGCTTACAGAGATTTTGTTACTTGTGATTATCAGTTATTGTTGTAGATTTGGAATCTCCCTTTCGTATTTCATATTTCTTTCTTTCTTTGTTTGCAAATTGATTCCTTACAATTATAATTTAAACATCAGTTTGATATTTTGGATGAAAGGCAGTTAATCAAGCTTAATTATTGAGCAAAGATTCATGCCAGGGGTTTGTGAGAACTCATAAACAAAATCAGGAATTCTAAAATACTGTTCAACCCCAGTATAAGGTCATAGCCATTTTTTTTAAACATAAACACTATGTTTCGATTTTTAAAACCCCTTCATACTTATGCTCTTGAAAACACGCTAACAGATTTATGTAAACATCACCAATGGGACCACCTTTTGGATCCTGGACTTAACTTTGGAGAAAGCAAGTTTTATTTAATAAAGGTAAATGTTCCTTTAAGGGAAACTTTTTTAAAATTTATGATCAAAAATCACAATGTGCTGATTTCTGTAGATATCTATAACTATACAGCAAGCATGCTTAGTAACTCTGTTTCTAAATATTTTAGGGATTTTTGCACTGAATGTTTGTTCACATTGCAGGTAATGGTGAATGCGAAGCTGGTAACTGCAAATGTTTTAGCGGCTGGGAAGGTGATCGCTGTCAATGTCCATCACTGACTAAGCACTGTGTAAACTTAGAGGGCCAAATCTGCAGTGGAAGAGGAATTTGTAAATGTGGAGCATGCGAATGCACTGACCCCAGAAGTTTTGGCACTCTGTGTGAGCATTGTCCTTCTTGTAGGAACTCTTGTGAAGAAAACCGGTATGTTTTATATGTATGTCTTCGCTCCTTCTAATTTAAATCATAGCAAAATAAAAGCACAGATAGGGCAATTTTCAAAAATGGTACCTAGAAGTAGACATCACTTAGATGTATCAAATGTGCCATTAATTAGCAGTTAGGTGCCTATGTGCACTAGGTGCTATTCTATAAGATGCTATTCTTAGAGGGGCATTAAAAAAAATGTCCAAGTCCAAGTTCGATTTTTTCCAGCTAAGCGTCCAACATTGGAGGAATAAAAATGGCCATTTTCAAATGGCAAACTGCTGGATATCCAAATGTAATCTTTTTTAAAAATTGTCTATTTAGACGTCTTGGCCACTGGGACGTCTAACTTTATACCCCATTTTTGATCAGAAAAACATCCATTTTGAAAACATCCTAATCCTGACAATTTGGGCATGGATGGAGCCAGCATAATTATGAACTGGCCACATAGACATCCGACAGAGCAATTGGACACCTTAGAGGGCTGTGAATTTCACATAAAGGGTGCCTGCTGTATGTCTCATCATAAACCCCTTGTAATTTAGGATGAGCCCCCCAAAAAACCTACTATGCCCTCTTGTGTACTACTCCAATAGCACTTACGGCTGCAGGTGTCACCTATATGGCAGTATAATAGGTTTTAGGTGGGCTCACACATTCTACCATAAATGTAGTGGTTAAAATGGCTTATGGGCCTAGGTCCTCCTCTCTATGGTTCATTAGCCCACCCACCAGGCTACTTAAAGACACCTGTATACAGCTCTACTAGACTTCCCCATACCAGATGCTGCTGTTTTTTTTTCTCATTTTTGTGTGGTGCAAGGGGGTCAATGAGCATTGGGGGAGTGTGGGTTTTCATACCTTGATGCATGCAGTGGTCATTTGGTCAGTGTGGGTAACTTTGTGGCACTTAGAACCTTCAACAACAGGTCTAGTTCCAAACGTCTAAGTTCCATCCAGGATGCCTTTCAAAATGTTTGATTATATCGCTCCAAGATAAATATTTAACACGCCTAAAAGATGCCCACCTTGTGCTCTGGATGCACAGAGGCTGGCAGACCTCATTAGATGTAGAGAAAGATGGTTTCCATTATCGGCATTTGGATATTCGGGCAATTATGATGTCTAAGTGCTGCGTATTCTCACTAATTGTATTCTGTATTCACTGAACGTTCAGTGACTTCCTCACCTTCTGTATTCTGAAATTCGATGGCTATCCAGCCCCCTTCACTATAACTTGTTAATATTGCATTGTAACACATCAATATTATAATTCTTACTATTCTGTACTCTAAAATCACTGACTGCTCAGTGACATCTTCCCTATTTGTACGCTGTAATTCGCTGATTGTACAGCTCTCTTAACTGTGAACCGCCTAGAAATCGCATGATTATGGCGGTATAGAAAAAAATGAAGTTATTATTATTATCTGTTTTTTGATAATGAGCCTGATGGTGCCTAACTGCTTGAGAGGTGTACACATAGGCAGACAATGGACTTATCTCCCAGGTATGTACACACCTCCAAATTCTGTATATAGCACCATAAGTTGTATGCGCAAATAGTTTGCACAGACAATTTTCGTGCACGCAAATTTGCATGCACACAGTGCTGATAATTGTCAAGTAAATCCTCATAACGGACGCTAATTGGCACCAATTAGAAGTTATATGCACAACTTGGTAGGCAAAATCTACAATGTGGTACCCATCAGTTCTAGTATATGTATTTCAAAAAGGGGTAGATCATGGCATTCCTAAATGTTAAGTACACTGATATAGAATATGCCTCATCTGTGTACAACATAGGCGCAGGTATTTAGGCCTGGTTTTCCTTGGTCTAAATGGGTGCACTTGAATGTTATGCTCTGTACGGCTTCTAAGTGAGATTCTATATATGGCGTGTGTCATTTATAAAATTACACCAACCACCATGCTAGTTAGCAGCAATTTTTTTGGGCACCATATATATATAATTTGGCCCATAGTTTTATAAAATACAAGCACTATAAAAACTGCACTTTTCGCTTAACATAAGAACATAAGAATTGCTGCTGCTGGGTCAGAACAGTGGTCCATCATGCCCAGCAGTCCACTCCCGCGGCGGCCCCTAGGTCAAAAACCAGTGCCCTAACTGAGACCAGCCCTACCTGCATACGCTTCGGTCCAGCAGGAACTTGTCTAAGTTTATTAGGATTTTATATACCGCCTATCAAGGTTATCTAAGTGGTTTTACAATCAGGTACTCAAGCATTTTCCCTCTCTGGCCCGGTGGGCTCACAATCTAGCTAACGTACCTGGGGCTATGGAGGACTGAGTGACTTGCCCAGGGTCACAAGGAGCAGCACGGGGTTTGAACCCACAACCCAAGGGTGCTGAGGCTGTAGATCAAACCACTGCGCCACACACTCCTGGAGGGTGTTTTCCTCTATAACAGAAGAGCGTTCCAGTTTCCCACCAGTCTCTGGGTGAAGAAGAACTTCCTTACGTTTGTACGGAATCTATCCCCTTTTAACTTTAGATAGTGCCCTCTCATTCTCCCTACCTTGGAGAGGGTGAACAACCTGTCATTATCAAGTCTATTTCATTCAGTACCTTGAATGTCTCTTTTGCTACAAACGTCATTCTGTTTCATATTTGACCCAGCCTTGCTTTGGCCAGAAGTTAGGTCTCTAATGCATGCATTATTCACACATGTATACATACAGTGGTTAAAAAGGAGCATCTTTGGTATCCTATTGTGCAATATGCAAATGAGCTAGAGGTGTGAAAATGCATGGTGCAGCTAAGTTTGTTGGGCTTGCCATGCTAACTCAGATTATGACATCTGCTGCTTTCACATACTCTTGTACATGGCCCATCAAAATGAACATTTAGGCCCATATTCTATAAATGGTGCCTTTACTTAGGTACTGATAGGTGCCCTACTGTCACTTACATTAAGTTTAAAAGAACTTTTAAAAGAGTTTTCAAGGCACCTACTGGCACCTCAAAAAATGGCACCAGGATTGCACCTATGGAGGTGCTTTAATGATGCTTAACGCCACTGTAAGTGTGACTAAGGCCAGAAGTGGCATTATTAACCATAAAATACCTCCTTAGGCATGATTCACGTCAAAGAGAATCTGGACCTTAGTTGTTAGTGATTCATTGCAAGTTCAATAAAGGTTCCTAGATGCACACTGTAATAAAATTTAGTGACATACAAAGTAGTTCATGGTCCAAAACCTAACTGGCCAACTTATTAAATATCAATGTGCTTTGGTTCATAAGTTAATATTCAAAATTAATATTTCAAGTTCTTATTGCAACTTTTGTTGATGAAGCAGATTGATAAAATTTGTTCTAGTTATGAAGCATTGCTTTTAAGTAAATGTGAATTCCTTGAATGAACATGTTGCAGCATTGCTTTTAAGTAAATTTGAATTCCTTAAACGAACATGTTGCAGTCCATTTGAAAAGAAAGACCATAGTCGTTCTAAGAGGTTACATTCCATGTACACTCTAACAGCAGAATGGTTACAGGCTTTGACTGGAGCTATCTTCAAATCTGAGAAGAAACTGTGCCCTAGATGGAGGCAAGATATGGTTAAAAAGGAACAGTTGACTGAAGAACCACCTGACCTATCGGATTTAGAGGAAGATACATTGGACTCTTCAGACAAGGCCAATTCCAGTCTTGTACAGCTTGAATTGTCACCACTTAAATTCCAGAGTCAGTAAAGAGACTCAAAAGGCTCCACAAAGCGTAAAATAGGTCAAGCTCACGATGCTATTGCAAGCTACATTACAAGTGCAGGTGGATTTACTTCCATTGAGATACTGGAACAGCAAAATACCAATTCATGCCCTAAATGCATCATTTATGATAGATTACTTTGGAATTGAAGGCAAAGCTACAAATTTCATGTCATGCTCAAAGTCCAGATCCTTACATTGGCCCCACACAGTTCAACTATTGAGGAGACTATGCAATATTTTAATGTATCGGCCCAAATGGTAAAGCAGGCCAGAGGCCTTAAACATGACAAAGATGTCCTTGCAATGCCTAGAAAAAGACAAGAGAAATTCATTTCAGCTGACATTGAGCAAAGGGTCAAAAAATTCTATCAGGAAGATTAATTTTCTCAATTAAGCCCTAGCAAGAAAGATGACATATCTGTTAGGATAAATGGTGAACAGATGCAAAAGCAGAAGTGCCTGTTATTGTGCAAATTAAAAAAACTTTGGGTAGCTTATCAGCAACACCATGAGCCTGAAGTTGGTGTCTCAAAATTTTGTGAGCTTTGTCCAAAATGATGCATTACAACCAGCTCTGCTGGAACCCATTCTGTATGCATCTGCTCAATTCATCAAAATATAAAAGTTATATTGGCAGCTACTTCCTTAAATGATGACTACAAATTTTATTGGGCAAAATTGTATGCAGTTTAGATTCAAAATTGCATTCTGCATCACTGAACTGTGCCCAGGCAAGAAGGTACTTGAGGATTACTTGTCTGAGATGTTAAAAGGATCCTGACCCTGATAACCCAATACAATCAAGAAGTGGGTCCATACTGACCGTGATACTCTAGATCAGGGGTGCCCACACTTTTTGGGCTTGCGAGCTACTTTTAAAATGACCAAGTCAAAATAATCTACCAACAATAAATTTTTTTTAAAAACACAAAGCACACTGTACACAGAGAAAATGTTAATTATTTATATTCCGGGGTTTTTTCAAAGAGGTCAAGGCAGATGACTCTATGCACTGTCACCTCAGTAACAACCATACAAAAATAGACAAATATACCCCCCTCCCTTTTTACTAAACCACGATAGCAGTTTTTAGTGCTGGGAGCTGCGCTAAATGCCCCACACTGCTCTCAACATTCATAGGCTCCCTGGGCTAAAAACCGCTATTGAGGTTTAGTAAAAGGGGGCCATAGTGCAAAATATAGTCTATAAATTCTCACTAAATTGAAAATAAAATCATTTTTTCTACCTTTATTGTTTGGTGATTTCATGAGTCTCTAGTTGCACTTTCTTCTTCTGACTGTACATCCAATATTTCTTCCCTTCTTTCAGCCTATATGCTTCCTCTCCTCCAGACCTCATTCCCTCCCCAAACTTTTTCTTCCTCTCTCCCTGCCTTTTCTTTCTCTCTCTCTTTATGCCTCCTTTCCTTCCTACTCGACCCCATAGCCTGGCATCTCTCTCCTTTCCTTCTCTCTCCCCTGCCATGCTCTGGCATCTCCTCTCCTTCCTTTCTCTCTGGTCTGGCATCTGTCTCCTTAATTTCCCTTCCCTCCCCCCATGCCCTGGCATATTTCTGCTCTCCTATTCTATCTCTCCCTCCCCCCTCCATTATCTGGCATTTTTTCTCTTTCCTTGCCCCTGGTCTGGCATCTGTCTCCTTCCCTTCTCTCCTTCCATGGTCTGGTTTCTCTTTTCCTTCCCTTCTCTCGGAAGCCCGTGGCATTTACTGTGCTTCTGCTGCCGCCTCCGTGTTTGGTAGCCAGGCTGGAGGTAAAAGGCGGCATCACCCCACACGTTACAATGTCCAGTTTAGACCTCTCAGACTTGCCGACTAGTGGCCAAGCAATATAGATGCATTATAATATTTTTTTAAATTTTTAATCCCTACTTGCCCTACCTTCTGGAGAAGCCCCAGTGAAGGAACGGAATGCAGCCACTTGCCTTCTCTGGTTCTGGGGATGCTGGAGCAGGAGAGGGTGACAGAAAAATATGTAGGGAGAACGGCACTCACCCATTTATGTTCGGCGGTGCTCTCCTCGGGGGCGGACATGAGCGGAAACTTTACACAGGGAGGGAAGGCGACGCTAAGAGCATGGCTGCCACGTTCTGCCCCTGCTCCTTCGGCAGTCCAGATACTTGCCGCTGTGGTCGCTAGCTACCAAAAGTGTCACACCCCAAGGCCGGAGTTTGAAGGGTGCATCATTCCTATTTTGGAGCACGCGTTGTTAGACGAACTGAACCCAGGTGGGGGGCGGGCTCTAACACTGCGTGCGCTGGCTTCCCTTTTCTTCTGAAACAGAAATGACATAACTTCCTGTTTCGGAGAAGGGAAGCAAGCGCACGCAGTGTTAGAGCCCCGCAGCCTGAGTTCAGTTGGCTTGTAGGCAAGAGGGCAGTGAGTGAGTGGAAGGGAGGGAAGCTGTCTTCACCAGTCAGTCGGGGAGCGGAAGGCTGATCGGCCGGTAGATTTTGAAGACAATGCGAGTCTATCATGGAGCCCGGGATGGGCTCCGTGATCGACTCACTTTGCCTTGGTGATCTACTGGTCGATCGTGATTGATTTATTGGGCACCCCTGCTCTAGATATCTGTCAGTTTTAGTCATGGGACATCTTGCCTCGCTATTATACAGTATTTCTTTGAAGGGATGAATGAACATGTGGAAAAGGGTGAGCAAGTTGATTGGCTTTGAAAAGGCATTTGACAAAGTACAAAACAAAAAGGAAGACTTTATTAAGGTGGTTCACATAGGTTGAAAACCATGGACCTGACATAGTCCGTGTTCTGAAAAACACTCCTTCCTCAGGGGTCCTATTAGGTAAATAATAAAATTATAGAAAGTGTCTATGTGGATGACCAAAAAGGACATTATAATAAGCATTATATGTGCCAATGTGCATAGTGACACAAAGGGTGACGATGTGTTCATTAGTACACGGTGAATGAATTCTAAAAAGACTTATGCTGTGGATGGTTAGATGGACTAAGGACCTAGAATGGGCAGTGATCAGATGCTAAAAAGACTAATTATGATGGACAGTGAGATGGATAAGAGACCCTATTGGTACAAACATGTGAAGCCGGTGTCCTATGGTATAAAGAAATGTGAGTATACCATTTGTTATACATGGTCGGGAGCTGTGTTGCTCCTCAAATTCCATCTGGGTCCACAAAGTTCATCCTTTCTATGAGTGGTGTTGATTTTCTATGTGTATTTGTCCTAGCTCAGTGTGCATTTGACCCCTGAGGCAGGCGTATTGTACGCCAAAACACAGAACTATGTCAAGTCTACACCTTTGTGGATGGACTGAATAAATTTATATTTTGCAAGATCGCATTGATTCTTTTTCTTTGGGAAATTCATTGTCCCATCCCACTTCCAATTTGACTATTATGTTTGTCATGGGATTGCTTCCTGTTAGACTCTCCTTTGGTTTGAGTTCTTCTGTTGCCATCCTATTGTATTTGTTCACGGACCAACTTAGACTGTTGAGTGGAACAAATGTAAAATCTGATAAAAGATTAACTTTAAACAATTATTCTTGTGTTTTGACCCATATACTGCTTTTCATCTCATTATTTGAGGGAATAAGCAGTCGGGTGGACAATGGGGAACCCATAGACATCATTTACCTCGATTTTCAAAAGGCTTTCGACAAGGTGCCACATGAAAGGCTGCTTAAGAAGCTGTGGAACCACGGGGTGGGAGGGGATGTGCACAGATGGATCAAGCACTGGTTGTCGGGCAGACTGCAGAGGGTCGGAGTAAAGGGTCAATATTCTGACTGGCGGGGAGTCACGAGTGGTGTACCACAGGGGTCGGTGCTGGGGCCATTACTCTTTAACATATTTATCAATGACCTGGAAAAGGAGGCAAAGTGCAAGGTTATAAAATTTGCAGACGATACCAAACTGTGCGGCAGAGTTAGGACCAGGGAGGAGTGTGAGGACCTACAAAGAGACCTGGACAAGCTAGAAGACTGGGCAAACAAATGGCAAATGCGCTTTAACGTGGACAAATGCAAGGTCATGCATATAGGGAAAAAGAACCCGTTGTTCAACTACAAATTGGGGGGGGTATTGTTGGGAGACAGCAGACTTGAGAGAGACTTGGGTGTGCTGGTGGATGCATCACTGAAGCCATCTGCACAGTGCGCAGCAGCCTCGAAAAAAGCCAACATGATGCTTGGCATCATAAAGAAGGGCATAACAACCAGAACACGGGAAGTCATCATGCCATTGTATCGAGCGATGGTGCGTCCACATCTGGAATACTGCGTTCAGTATTGGTTGCCGCACCTCAAGAAGGACATGGCGGTACTTGAGAGAGTCCAAAGGAGAGCAACGAAAATGGTAAAAGGGCTGGAACACTGCCCATACGCCGAGAGGTTGGATAGGCTGGGGCTCTTCTCTCTGGAAAAGAGGAGGCTCAGGGGAGATATGATAGAGACCTTCAAGATCATGAGGGGCATAGAGAGGGTGGATAGGGACAGATTCTTCAGACTGAAGGGGACAACAGGTACGAGGGGGCATTCGGAGAAACTGAAGGGAGATAGGTTCAGAACAAACGCAAGGAAGTTTTTTTTCACCCAAAGGGTCGTGGACACTTGGAATGCGCTACCGGAGGAAGTGATCAGGCAGAATACGGTACAGGGATTCAAACAGGGATTGGACGGATTCCTGAAGGATAAAGGGATCGTGGGATACTGAGGGAGGAGCTGGGATGTAACACAAGTATAGAAAGCTAACCAGGTAATGAGTATAGAAACCAAACCAGGTCGTGCATGTGCAAGACCGGAGGGTTAGGACCTCGATAGGAAGACAGGACTTAAATGAGAAACCAAGGTGGCAAGGGAGCCCCTTCTGGTGATACAGACAGGTCGTGACCTGTTTGGGCCGCCGCGGGAGCGGACTGCTGGGCGGGATGGACCTTATGTTCTATTGTTTAAATTAGGAAACCTGATTATATATTTATGTACATTTAAGTTCTTATTTTAGAAATCATCATTTTTGTGATTTACATGTATAAATATTGGCATTTACATGTGTATATTGCATATACATGTAAAACCCAATTTTAGAAAGCAGGTATTTGCATGTTCAGTTAGGAGGCTTGATTTGGATATGATATGGTTGGAGTTTGAGTGGGACTAAAGATCAATATGTAGAAAGGGACTGCAAATGTGGGAAAATTTTCATGTTCGGATTTACACCTTCTCTGTCATATGTGTAAGTTTCTCAAGAGTTCAATTTGGCCAACTGTTTACTGGAAGAAATAATTATTCCCCTTAACTCCCCAATGTTTATTTCCCTTTCTAACTTTAAATTAAATGATGAATATGGTTTCTCTGTCTAATTAGCAGAAGTCACACATGTGAGTTTGCAAAATGATACACACACAAGTAATTGTGAGTCCCTGTACAGACTAGTTTGGTGCACCACCCCTGACCCTGACCCTTCCTGGGACTTAAGATTTCAAATGGCAATCTCTTATGGAACCAAAATGGCAATAGAAGTATGAGTCTAACAAAATCTGAAAAGTACAAACTTGAAGACTATTCATGTGTAAGGGATAAGTTTCTTCAAAGCAGATAACAAATAATACAGAAGGTGAAGTAAAAAAAGGCAATAAAATGACTATCTATGAGAAGTTCAAAACCAAAAGTTGAAGGGCAGTGAGAGGGAAGAGACATGAGGGCTGGCAATCAGTGCGGCTGGAGGAGTATAGACTATCTGTGCTGAGGAGCATGATTATCAAGGAGAGGGAGAAAGGAGATGGAGATGGAGATGGAAAAGGAACATGTGGGGCCTGTCAGAGTTTGTGGCTTTGTGTTGTTGTCCCTGTTGCCACTTCTTAAGGCCGTTAGTTCTAACATACTCCTGGCATACTCCTGCTGCATGTGCCACCAAATATAGGCACACACTTGCATATATTTTAGAAAAGGCTGTACATTGAAAAAGTCCTTTTCTTAACTACTACCAGAATTATTCGTGTCCCAACACAAATATATCAATTCTGATTTCTCTGTTTTATCTAAAATGGTGCTGCTATTGTTATAAATGATTAGCTACAATTTTCTCAAAACTCAGCTTGAATGGAAGAGGTTTACCTATAATATCGCATACAATGTTTGCATATGGTCTTCGTGGAAACCTGGATTTTTCTTATTTACACTAGAATTTAGTTAGTCAATATGCTATGCGTTAGCATATTTCTATATAAAACTACTTTAAATTCTTGTATTTAATTTTATAAGACAAGACCAATTCTGTTTCATTCACAGGAATTGTGTGCAATGCAATATTTCCAATCTGTCTCCATCTACGAATGATCAGTGTAAAACTTCCTGTCCTAATCGGGTATACTACATTATCCAAGTATCAGGTATGTAATACTTCCTAAGATAAATAATACAGTACTTGTAGTGAGTCTTGAACATCAAAAATCATACATTTCACTGGCAATAAACATCAAGATGTGATGCAGTTTTTAAATTGCAGCTTCCATTACTACAAGTAGTGACATTAACTACTGAGTCATTTCCATGCCAAGTGGATCAATTTTGAAAATCATCCACGCTTAACATCCTTCAAATTTAATAAAATTTTGAATGGACATTCACTAGAGCAGCGGTTCCCAACCCTGTCCTGGAGGACCATCAGGCCAACCGGGTTTTCAGGCTAGCCCTAATGAATAGGCATGGAGCAGATTTGCGTGTCTGTCACTTCCACTATATGCAAATCCCTCTCATGCATATTCATTAGGGCTAACCTGAAAACCCGATTGGCCCGGTGGTCCTCCAGGAGAGGGTTGGGAACCACTGCACTAGAGGCTCAAACAAAACCATGCACATTTTTGGGGCTGTATCTCTGTTCGAGAATTGCAGGCAGTTGAATGGAGGTCACCCTCAGTGTGTCATGCTCTGCATGACACTAAACAGCCACTTTATGCAGGCGCTGCAGCATAACTAAACTGTCAGGGGACTGAAATATTTTTATTAGTACAACCTCTGGTACTAAGTACCTGTGCAAAAGCTTGCCTCCCTTTTTATTGGCCAGCAAACTATGTGAAAAATGTTACAATAAGAAATTTAAGAACTACTTTGACTCCTCATTCAGGCCATAACTGGACCAATAGTCATGGCCTATGACGTAGGTCAAGGATTTGTACTAGGAGGCTTTGCAGCCACCTGGAATCAAAGATATGACATAAAGACGTGATGTCACTTTTTAATGCAAATCGTTGTCATTTTTTGAGCATAAATATTTCTATTATATAGTGTTCAATTTTTTCTTTTTGTCATTTGAAAATTTATGTGGCAGATATGTGGTAAATTTAAATTACTGAAATAGTCAATGAAACCTTTAAATGAAAGCATAATCCACAAATCTGTAGTGAAATGGTGAATGGATTCTTCAATATGTAAAAGTTCACGCTTAAGCACTATATTTCAAATCAACTGCAATAGCTGGGGATAAATAATAAATTCAGTCATTATGTCCACTGTGCAAAGTCCCTTATCTTGCACTGTTCATTTTACCCCAGTAGCAGCTGATTCCTACCCCCAATTTCCCAATTAGTGTCTAACCATTAGTGTGGGAACCCTTATCGATACCTATTTACTAGGTGGTAAGGGCTTCCACCCTAAATGCATGTTAATTGGTTAGTGTGCAGTGATGCAGCTGCACTATTAGTGCCGGGTACGCCCACTGTCTGCCCCCGGGCACACCCCTCACACTAAAAAAAAAATTTTTTTAGCACATAGGTAACAAGCGTCAAACACAAAACTACCACAAGACACTTCAGTGTGGCCTGCAGTAGTAGATTTTAATCTACAGTAAGCACATATTAGTCCTTACCACTACTTGGTATAAGGGCTCCAAAATCTATTTTTTAGCATGTGGGAAGCACATGTCGATTCCAAAATTATCTCAGGATTCCTGAGCATGCCCCATGATAAGGCATTTTAAATTGTGGTACGGCACAGTTCCTACTACAGCTTAGTAAAAGGACTACTTACTGTGTATTCTTCTTTTATCCTCGTATCACTACCATTCCCCATCTCCTCTCCTCCTATACTCTTGGCAAGTCAGCAATGTAAACATGAGTGTCTATGACACTCAAAAATGTACAAGTCAGCCTCCTTTATTAGATACCCAACATAACAATTACACTCTGGGTAAAGTGCTGCCATCTACTGTGCACTTTGAAGAATACTAACTTATTTTCACATGCATATCCTTATCTATTGGAATTGACTCTTAATGTGTCAAGGAACAATACCAGTTACTACATCAGAAGTTACAAGAAAAATGAAAATGCTTCCTATGGAAAATATTAAGGAAAAGTATTTTTTTGTTTTGTTTTATACTTTTGCTTGATATACTAAAATGGGCCCAATGAAACAATTTGTCAGAGCTTTAGATAAGAAGTTGACAGCCTTCAAGTACCTTCAAGACATCCCTAATCTGTTTGAGGCAAAGGTTAAAGCTAGTGTCTTCATTGGACTACAGATAAAGAAGATCCTGGAGTGCAAGGAATTTCCCAAGATGCTAACTAGGAAGGAAAAAGCAGCTCGGAATTTAGCAAATCTTCGCTACTCTCTGGCAGCCTTATTTGCATGTGAGGTTTTTGGAGAATGACTTGCCTTTTCGAAATCACTACAGTAACGGCTGTGACAGCAGCCCATTGGATTTTACTGCAAAGTTTTAAGAATCTAGCCGTCAGTGGATTCTACAATGGATTCTACATTGTTTAACTTGCTTTTTTACCAAACTTTTTAAACTACCCTCCTTAGTAGTGCTGCCCAGTTCAGGAAAAATATTTTGATTCGATTCAGCCTATTGAATCGATTTTTCAAGTCGGTTTTACTGCCCAATTGGGTGTTTTTTCAAACATCCTGGTGGGTTCATTTTATAGCCTCTTCACCCACCCCACCCCCTTTGCCCTCTCCTACCCTAGTTTCAGATCAGATCAAGCCAAACTGTAGATTTGCAAGGGGGGTGAGTGGAGAAAAGGCCTACAAAGCAACATGTAAACTTCCCCTCCCTCCCTTCGCTGAACCACCAGCTCGTCTTCAGAAGGAAGCTCAGTTTTTTGTTTTGGAGCAGCAGCTGTCACGAGGTGAATGGCTTCATTTCAACAGCGAAACTGGTGAGGGAGCAAGCAGAGTGGCAGGGCTTGGAAAGAGTGCATTGATGCCAGGACTGGGACGAAGCGGTAAAGATGCGGCATTCCCACGAGCATGCGCGGTTGTGGCTGATGGAGGGGGAGGGTACTACATTGCTTTCTCCTTGTGCTCCGTGAGAGGCCTCTGCTGTCTTTCGGGTTTGCCAAAAGTGCTACCCTTTATTGACATTTAGAAGCTGTGTATTAAAACTAAACCTGAAGGCACG
Organism: Geotrypetes seraphini; assembly: GCF_902459505.1. Classification (NCBI taxonomy): domain Eukaryota; kingdom Metazoa; phylum Chordata; class Amphibia; order Gymnophiona; family Dermophiidae; genus Geotrypetes; species Geotrypetes seraphini. Next base: position 399,167,587 of record NC_047085.1, on the reverse strand, counting down.
GGGAGGAAGGCTGGGCCCCAAATTGGCAAGGCTGATTTTTTTAAAATACGAATCGATTCGCTCAAAGTGAATCGGTGAATCGTTTCAAATCGCGAATCGGGCAACACTACTCCTTAGTGTCCTGTGTTATAAGTTTGGAAGTATTTATTGAAATATGTAATCTTATGTTTGTTTGCTCTGCTGTGTACTCTTGTAAACCACTAAAAATGTGGTTTTTGTGATATGTATATAAGTGTAAAAAATAAATATTTTTAGGGAAGAAAGTAGCTGAATGATGTCATAACTAATCGGAGGAACTCTTTGGAACTAACAAAGTATGACCCTCAGTATGTAGACTGACTAAGCATGCCTTTGATACTGTTAATCATAGCTTACTCCTTGATTCCATGAATCTGTCCTCTCTTGGTTTGCCTCCTACCTCTTCCATCGTACCTTTTAGTGCAGTGTTCTTCAACCACCGGTCCGTGGACCAGTGCCGGTCCGCAGAAATTTCCTGCCGGTCCACAGAGCCAGCACATGCATCAGGCCCGAGACAGTGATCTTCAGCTGCTGGTCTGCAGTGTGATTGATGTGGTATTATCTTCGGCCCGGCTCCCTCTTCCTCACTACCACAGTGCACAAAGCCGCGGACAGCGGCTCCAATGCACATCCTGTGCCTGAACCGGAAGCCTTCTCTCCAATGTCACAATATCAGAGGGAAGGCTTCCGGATGAGGCACGGGACGCGTGAGGAGCCGCTGCCCGTGCCTTTGTGCACTGCATCAGTGAGGAAGAGGGAGCAGGCCCAAAGATAACACCGGGAGCGGCATAAAACAGCCAGGCAGGAGCAGGCCGGAAGGTAAGGCACAGCATGGAGGGAGGGAGACAACAATGGTAGGGGGAATGATTTTTGAATTTACTGATTGAATTGTGTCAATTTTGAGAATTTTCATCTGCTGTCTATATTTTACACTGTTCAGGAAGAAATGCATTTGTTTATATTTCTCTAGGGGTTGTACTGAATGCAGAGTCTTGCATCTTAGGGTTTGTTTGTATATATTAGTACTTTTAGTTTTTGGTCCCGTATTTGCATAGGGGTTATCTGTGTTTCTGCATGTGTGACTAAGGCCAGGTGTTCTGGTAGGAATGAATGTTGAAAAACATACACTATGCTTTGCATAGTTTAATTTTGTGGTTAACCATTATGTATTGATTGTGTGTGTGTATGTATATGTGTATATAATATGTGTGTGTGTGTGTGTGTGTGTGTGTATATATATATATATATATATATATATATACTAGTGTTTAAGCCCGTTAGATTAACGGGTGCTAGATGTCTCCTGCTTTTGAACTTGGGCAGGGGCAGAGCCGGGGCGGGAGGGAGTGACGGTGGGAGAGCAATTTCAAAGCCTCAGCAGCGGCGGCTCCTTGACCAATCCGCGCTTACAACGTCCCCACACTTGCGGTCTGGCTGGCTCCCCCACCAAAGCCCTTCGCAGCGGCAGCCCCTCCCGCATCCGTCCCCACGTCCCAAGCCTCTCCGAAGACCGGCTCCCACGAAAATGGTACCCCTCTGTCCAAAGCCGTGGCAGCAGCCTCCCTCAAGACACATTTCAAATCTGACATATTGTAATCACAAAACAGAAAATAAAATTATTTTTCTTACCTTTTGTTGTCTGGTCATTATTCATATCATGTAGGGGTCCCAGGCTATGGTTGGCTTTTGATAACTCGCTTGCCAGGGCCCCTTCTTTCTTCTTCCCTCCCTCCATCCCGGCAGCTGAAGACAGGCACCTCCCCCCAGTGGTCTGAGACAGGAGGGAGCAGTTAGGAGAGGGTCTGAGGGCAAAGAGGGGCTCAACAGCGCACAACCACCTTTCCTTCCCTCCCTCCATCAAGTGCAGTGCAGCTCCACCAATGTTAAAAGGAGCCGCGTCGAAATCGGAGGCCTGCCACTGCCGTAGCACATTCCCCTCTGCCTTGGTCCCGCTCCTTCTCTGACATATGGGACCGCGGCAAAGGGAACGTGTTACGTTGGCGGCAGGGCTCCAATTTCAAAGCAGCTCCTTTTAACATAGGCGGAGCTGAACTGAAGGGAAGGAACGGTGGGGCCGGGTGAGGAAGGCCGCCTGCTAGGTAGGGGGACAACAATGGCGCTTATGCTCAAGCCCCCGCCGCAGCTCCTCTCTCGATCCTGGTGCAGTTCGAGAGAGGAGTCGTGGCGGCGGCTTGAACATAAGCGCGATTGTTGTCCCCCTACCTAGCCGCGAAGCTGCGGCGGGGTTTCCATGGCAACCAGATCGCGGATCTCAGTGTAGGGCCGGGTCTGGCGGCGCCGTGTAGGGCGGAGGCGGGACCTCAGCACTGCACCGCCGGGCGGCTCACGCCGCCGGCCCCCAGGAGCTCGAGGCCGGTTGCGGACATGCCTGGCGTGGCATAGTGCAGGAGGAGTGATCGGTGGCGCGAGGTAGAGAGCAGGTGATGACAGTGATTGGTGGCGCAAGGTGGAGAGTAGGTGATGACGTAAAACGCGCGCATGCGCAATCGTGTTTTCGGGACGGATCAGGGAACACGTTTTTTTTAGTGCGCATGCGCGGCCTAGCATTTTATTATATTAGATAAAAATAAAAAATGAATGGAAAAAATGGTGTTACAATTAGTACTATTATGGGGGAGGGGTCTGGGGCGGAGATGGGTGGGGTTTAGCCCACAACTTAGCCCAGTGTCCTTCAACCGCTGGTCCGCAGACTGGTGCCGGTCCACAAAATAATTCTTTTATTTCCGCCGGTCCATAGGTGTCAAAAGGTTGACGAACACTGCTTTAGTGTATGTGTTGGTGGGTCCTTTTCTGCTGCTACCCTGCTAGTAGTTGGCGTACTCCAGGGTTCTGTCTTAGGACCTCTTCTTTTCTCTCTTTACACCTCTTCCCTCAGTGCCCTGTTCTCCTCCCATGGCTTCCAGTATCACCTTATATGCTGATAACTCCCAGATCTACTTTCTACACCTGAAATTTCACCTAAAGTCCAAGAAAAAGTCTCTGCCTATTTGGCTGACATTGCTGCCTGGATGTCCTGCTGTCATCTGAAACTAAACATGTACAAGACTGATCTGCTCCTCTTTCCTCCTAAATCCTCTCTGAAAAAAAAAAAAAATGCTGTCATTTTTCCAGTCTTCTCTGCTCGCAACCTTGGGGTCGTCTTCCATTTCGACCTCTCGTTTTCTACACACATCCAAAAAACTGCTAAGACTTGTTGCTTCTATCTCTACAACATCACTAAAATTTGTCCCTTCTTCTCTGAGCACACTACCCAGACCCTTGGTCCATACTCTCATAATCTCATTCTTAGATTACTGCAATCTATCTCTAACTAGTCTCCCGCAGTGCTGTGTTTCCCCCACACCCCTCGCAATATGTGCAAACCTCTGCCTCTGCTGCACGACATCTTCTACCAACCTCTCTACACTCATGTCACCCCTCTCCTTATTTCACTGGCTCCCTATCTGCCTTTGCATACAGTTCAAGATCCTATTGCTGACCTACGAGTGTGTTCATTCTGCTACCCCTCAATATCTCTCCTCTTTTCTCTCTTCTTATACACTATTCCTCAAATAAGCTGCTCTTAGCTGTATCCTTCTCCTTCATTGCCAATTCCAGACTTCATTCCTTTTCATCTAGCTGCCCCCTTTACCTGGAATAAATTACCTCTGTTTGTGTAAAAGTAAACTGAAAACCTACCTTTTTAATATAGCCTTCAGTCCCTAACCTTACTCCCCACTGCCCACCAACCCAGCCAGCAGATTAACCATTCCCCTTAACTGTATCCATGTCTTGTATGTTTAGATTGTAAGCTTGTTCGAGCAGGGACTGTCTTCTTTGTGACTTTGTACAGTTCTGTGTATGTCTGGTAGCACTAAAGAAATAATAGTAGTAGCAGAAATAGTCATTAAGAAACAATTAAGATTATGCTTAATTAGGTTATTTTGTGGTATTCCTTTTTATTATACAGTGGAACCTTGGTTTACGAGCATAATTCGTTCCAGAAGCATGCTCGTAAACCAAATTGCTCGTATATCAAAGCAAGTTTCCCCATAGGAAGTAAGGGAAACTGCTTTGCTTGGTTCCACCTCCTCCCCCCCCCCCCGAGGCTACCGGCGCTGCTCCATTCTCCCCCCCCTTGAGGAATCCGACGCGGTTCCAAACCCCTCCCCGCAATCCGGTTTCCCCCCCCTGCGAACCAGCATCCTCCCCCCACTCGCATTGCCCCCCCTCCACCGCGATCCTACTTCCTCCCCCCCCTCCCCGAGCACGTCAATGACACTTCCTTTACCCGACTTGGCACCAGTGCCGGTGCCCGAAGATCCTCCCTCTTCTGGCGCGGCTGGGCGGTGCGTCAGAGATCCTCCTTCTTCTGGTCTGGGCTGGGCTATACTGGCTTTGAGCATTTGCGCATGCTCAAAGCCTTCTGGTCTCGCTCTCAATCTCGGAGAGAGCGAGACCAGAAGGCTTTGAGCATGTGCAAATGCTGAAAGCCAGTCCAGCCCAGCCCAGACCAGAAGAAGGAGGATCTCCGACGCACCGCCCAGCCCAGACTGCACCAGAAGAGGGGAGGATCTTCGAGCACTGGCACTGGTGCCAAGTCGGGTAAAGGGTGTCATTGACTGCTTGGGGGGGGAGAAGTAGGATCGCGGTGAAGGGGGGCAATGCGAGCGGGGGGGGATGCCGGATCGCTGGGGGGATGCCGGATCACGGGGGGAGGGCGCTCGTACAGCGAGGCAAGCTCGGTTTACGAGGCACCAAGTTTGCAAATGTTTTGCTCGTCTTGCAAAACACTCGCAAACTGGTGCACTCATAAACCAAGGTACCACTGTATATTTTATAATGGCATATTTTCTGGGGTACTTTGAAACCAACATATTAAAGTGACTTAGTCGCTAAAGTAAGTACCGTATTTTCACGTAGATAATGCGCACCCATGTAAAATGCGCACACGGGTATAGCACACGGGTATAGCACACGGGAAACCGAAAATATGTTTTAAAAATTTTGTATACCGCGCATGCTGCCCCGACTCTCCCGTCGCCGCCCGACTCTCCTTTTGCCTGCCCCGACTCTCCTCTCCCCCTTGAAGTCCTGTCCCCACCCTGAAAGCTTGATGCCCCCCCCCGACGTCCAATTCACCCCCCCGCAGGACCGCTCGCACCCCCACTCTGAAGGACCGCTCGCACGCACCCGCACCCCAAAGGACCGCTCGCACGCACCTGCACCCCCACCCCGAAGGACCGCTCGCACGCACTCCCACCCGCCCCCCCACCCTGAAGGACCGCTCGCACCCTCACAGCCTCCTGACCCCCCCCCCCCATCATGTAGACGCTCCTACCGGTGTCCTGCTGCTTCCTCTTGGCGGTCCCGGCCCTTCTGTGAGCCCTGCGCCGCTTCCTCTTCCGGCGGTCCCGCCCTTTCTCTGACATCAGAGAATATAATGTGCAAGGTTATGCACGGTTTGTAAAATCGTGTATAACAAGCGCGTTATATGCGTGAAAATACGGTAGATACATAAAAAGCATAAGAAAAAACAAATAGCTATACAGGGTCAAACCAATGGTCCATCTTGCCCAGCATCCTGTTTCCAACAGTGGCCAATACGGGTCACATGTACCTGGCAAAAAAAACATATAGTATCAACATTCTATGCTACCAATTCCAAGGCAAGCAGTGGCTCTGCCCATGTCTTATTTCCATAGCAGACTATGGACCTTTCCTCCAGGAACTTGTCCAAACATTTTTTTTAAACTCAAATAGCTAACTGGCAATGATTATAAGAGCTTAATGATTTGTTGAATGAAAAAAACTTCCTTGTAACTTCCTTGAGATGCTGATGAGGGAAGAGCCCTTTACTCAGCTGACAATGCACTTTCAGTACCATTCTAAAGGTGTTTAGCAATCAGAACAAGAACATATGCTGGATAAGGTCTCACTAGTGATTGGAATAGGGGCATTACTGGTCCCTTTTTTTCTTTTGGCAATTGCTTCCTGTTTTTCTGTTTCCATATACTTCTGTGAGATCTTCAGCTATGATCACCCTAAGTTCAGTGTCCTGTTGATGCACTTGTATCTCCACCTCATCCCATCATATTCCTATAGCATGTTCTAGTTAACAATTTTTTTTTTCTTCTTTGCAGAATGCTTCTCAGACTCCAGCCACTTCCAAATATTCTTCATTATCTTTATAGTTACATTTCTGATTGGTTTACTGACTATATTGATCATCAGACAGGTTATCCTGCAGTGGAATATGAATAAGGTTAAATCGTCTGCTACTTGTGGTATATCTACAGCCAGAAAGGTAATTGTATTTTAATTAGTGAAAAGCATGATCAGTATGTTGTCTGGTGTACAATATTTTCCATAATGTATTCTTTATGTTGCTATCGGGTGACAAATGTTTTCTTTTCTTTTAAGGAGTCAAAGTTTTTCCCTGCAGTTTGCACTAGAACCGCAACATACAGACATGACAAGCCAGAAGAAATAAAGTTCAGCATTAGCAAGTTACAAGTTAATGAAACTTTCTTGTACAAGTCTTGAGGACAGGGTTTGCCAACTGAAAGATTTTAATTTGACCTTTTTTTCTCATGGGCACTGCTAGAATACTTCTCATTTCATGCTGTGTCTGGGAAATGGTTAAATGCTATTTTTATGGACTGGCAAAAACAAAGCAACAAGTTAATGTGAGTGTGTCTGAAATTATAGCTGCTGGTTTTATGAGAGCTTTAAAAAAAATGTGCATTACTACTGTGTAAGACCAGAAGTGTCATTGTAGCACTTTAGCCTAATCAAATATTTCTTTGTACAGAATGTAGTTGTAAATAGGTGTGGCATGGCACTGGTTTCACTTTAGCTGGCACAGATGTGCTTTTAAAGGATGTCCCCCCTCCAAAAAAAAAAAAAAAAAAACCATTAATGGTGGTTGAAATTTTTGCATTTAAAAATTAGAGCAATCATAACATAAGTACTGTATTTGTATACCGCAAAACCATATGGATCTTTGTGGTTAACAATTAAAAATAAGCTGGACATCGGGCAGCGAATTATAAAAGAAGGTATGTGATTTATCAATTTAAAATATTTAACATACAAGTAACTTTTTTAACTGTTTTCTAAAATTCATATATGATATAGAAGTAAAGAATAGTCGACGAAGAACAAAGTCCCAAATAGCTGATTGATATGAGAGCAGTCTGTTATAAAATCTTTTGTAATGACATCCTCTAACCCAGTGTTCTTCAACCGCCGGTCCGCGGACCGGTACTGGTCCACAAAAATTTCTTGCCGGTCTGTGAAGGATTTGGGTCTTCACAAACTGCACACTAGGCAGGAAGAGAGGCTGCGGTGCCAGCATTAGCTGACTTGCAACTTCCTGTTGTCATCGCATATGGCAGGACTGCTGCCTCCTGCCTTTGACAGGTCTCCTGCCGCGTATGTCTCCGCACTTCCAGACCAGCAGCGGAAGCTCTGTGTGCTTTTAACTTCGGCACACAGCTGCCCTTAAGCAGTAGTTTAACCGCAGTTTCATGAGGCAGCCTTGGGGCCTTTGCTAGGCTGGCCTGCTTCGATGATGCGATGTGAGCCTGCCTACCAAAGGCCCCGAGGCTGCCTCATGAAAGCGCGGCTAAACTACTGCTTAAGGGAAGCTGTGTGCCAAAGTTAAAAGCACACGGAGCTGCCGCTAGGCTAAAGAGAGGAAACATTTGCCGGAAAGGGAAGGAGGGGAGGAAAGAGAGAAGGGATACTGCTGGACAGGGGAGGAAGGAAAATAGGAAGGAAACAGCTGGCAGGGAGATTAGAGGAGAGGAAAGAGTTAGGATGGAATGGAGAGATCAGATGAGGAAAAGGGGAGAAACAGAGGAATGAGAAAGTGTAGAGATTGAAGTTGAGAAGGGGGTCAGATAAGAAATAAGGAGAGAGAGATAAAGATGCTAGATCTGGTGTAGGAGAGATAAAAATGAGCAGAATGAATCATGTAAAAAGGAGAGAGGGGGGCACAGGCTGGATGGATGGAAAAGGGGAGAGGGGCATAGAAAGAAGGCAGATACCATATGGAAGGGGGAGACGCTGGATTGAAGAGAATGAAAAGACAATGAAAGCAGAAACCAGAGATGACAGAAGGTAGAAAAAAAATAATTGTATTTCTATCTTGTGATTAGAATATATCAGATTTGAAATATGTATCCTGTTAGAGCTAGTGTTTGACGTAACTGGGGGCTTTCTCTGACCAGGGGCAGTTGCCCTAATTGCACTACCCTAAAACTATTCCTGTCATGTGTGACTGCGGTATTCTGTTAGCATGATATTTCTGTGTACCATTCTGTAATAATTTGGCATATTAATTTTTCTTGATAGTAGAGGGGAAATATGTGAAGGGGAGGGGAGACAGGGGTTTTGTTGATCCTTGCTCTGTATTTTTTGTATTTATAAAATGACAATTATACAGAATATTGTTTCTTTTTATACTTTAATAAAATATGCTCAATATAAAATCATAACTATTTGAGGCTTGTACGGATGGGATCAGATGGTTTGCAGGACCGAGCTCACAGGGACGGGGCAGAGATGGGTTTATAAAATTTCAGTCTTAGTAGTTTGCCGGTCCACAAAATAATTATTTTATTTCCGCCGATCCATAGGTGTAAAAAGGTTGAAGAGCACTGCTCTAACCAATGGGAAATCAAACATTGTTGAGATATGTGAGGAATGTTGAAAACTAGAAAAATTAAAATGGTCCACTAGGTACCCTGGAGCCATAGCATGCACTAGTGATGGCAAAATATATACCTTCTCTGTGTACACTTTGTCTTACAGAAATCTAACACAATTCATTTTGTGCTTAAGCATGTAATACAATGCATATATCCTTCAGTTTATTTCAGCTTTTGCCTAGACAAAAGCAAAACAGACATATTTTGTATGGGGATTGTATAATGTCCACAAATGATGCAGCAAATCTGTCACACACTATTTGTGAAACTATAGTCTCCAATAAGGACTGAGAATGAATATGGTTGAATTTTTATTCTCACATGTTATTGAAGGAGAAAAAAGACCTCAAACTGCAAGACAAAAATATCTCCATTTAACTTTTCTTTTGTCTCTAAAGCAGTTCAAGTTTCTTTCATTGGTCTTAAAATCTCCCAAGTGTTTTTAATGATGTGATGTCAAATGTAACTCGTGTATTTATAGTATTTAAACTTTTTATGACTTATGCAAATCAAATGTATAAAAATCACCAAACGATGGACTATGAGCTGACTGAACACTTATCTTGTTTCAAACCCTTACCCTTTTTGTCTTACTGTTCTGAGATCTTATGTCCTCTTTCAAGTAACATGATGTGAAGACAAAAATTTAATTATATTCATTATCAGTTTAGGAGATTGCATAATATCACCATTCATAAAATATAAGCCCACCCGATATACGTGAATAGTCTTTGGACTATTAGCTTGATGTTTTGATATTGTGATCCAAGATAGTCTGGGCCTAATAAGAAGCTATATATGAAACAATCATTTGCAAAAACATAGGAAGTGGCACAATAACATACGTATGCATTTTCATTGCATGTCATTGTCAGATGAAAATGAGCAGACAAAGCATGTTGTATGTTTCTCATTTGGCAATCATATATTCAGAAATATGCACTTGGGTGCAAACACTGTTCAAGTGCAAACAAATGTACATATGCAATGCTTCCTCTTTCCACATAGTCCACATTAGTATAAAAAACTGAGAAAATGGCAAATGGCCAGGAAAAAAAAATAAAATGAAAATTTAAATAACATGAAATTAAAATTTTCTGGGTGCCCATTTCTTCTGCCTATCCCCCCCCCCCCCCCCATTCCCCCTTTATCAAGCCACACTGCGGAGTAGCGCAAACTAAATGCTGAGCTGCCTATTTTAATCTTATGGGCGGCTCAGCATTTAGCTTACACTGCTTAGCAGCTTGGCTTGATTAAAGAAAGGGGGGGTTATATGAAGTTGGCGTAGTAGTGAGTTGCTTACTACCCTATGATGCCAGTGTTCAATAATGAAGGAATATAACTTGCCTAGGGTGGTGGGTGTGGCTCCGGCCACTTTGTAGAGCAGACTGAATAGACGTGCAAGTCTTTATCCACATCATTTACTGTGTCATTTCTCCAATATGTCTCATGGTTGTAATGGAAATTTAAAGAGCTTTGTTAATAACCAATGAAAACTTTGTCTTGATTCAATGCCAGAACTAGAATGTCAAATCTTACCCAGGTCTTATGAATTGCTGGAAATAATTACTGTATTTTTTGCTCCATAAGACACACTTTTTTTTCCACCCAAAAGTGGGTGGAAATGTTGGTGCGTCTTATGCAGCAAAGATTAACTTTTTTAAAACACCCCCACCCACCCCGTCGTACCTTTTTAAATGTCCCACTCTTTGGGGGTATCTGGGCTGACTGCCACTCGCCTCCTACTGCTACTCCCTGCCCACCTGCCGCTGCTGCTGCACCACAACTCCAGGAAGGGAAGGGCCAACATGCAGCGATTTCACGTCGCTGGTCCACAAGCCCCAACGTCGGTTCTGACATCAGAGAGAAGGCTTGGGGGCTGCCGACATGCAATCGCTGCACGCTGGCCCTTCCTTTACCTTCCTGGAGTTGTGGCAAGTGGCTGCGGACCAGGGGCATAGGAGGAACAGGTTGTTTTTTTTGTAATAGACGGACAAATATGATGCAACATGATTTTTCATTTCTTTTCCAGCGTCCTATAATAGCCATTAATAATTTTCTGAATTAATGACCTCTAGTCTCCTGCAAAGGGTGTTTTCATGCCAAAGATCATCTTCAAACTCTTGAAGAGCAGTCTTTTTTTTTTTTTTTTACCTTATATGTGCCACCTTCTAAAATCTCTGTGTCAAAGCTGCAAAATGGGTAATCAATTTGAACATTTATAGAAAAGGGAAACACTCCAGTCAAATTTCAGATAACTTTATTGGCATGACAGTTTTACATATGTTACCACACTAATACAGTACATGCTCATCTTTGATAGCACATAGTTTTCAGGAATACATACACATCAGTGGTGCTGACAAAACAAGGCAAATAGTTCATGAAATCCAATATAGAAGACAAGAGAAGACCACATGAAAAACAGTCTTTATTTGCCACTTATCTCCCAGGTCTAAACAAGGTTGCCCAACATAGCCATGTTTTGTCAAATAGCTGCCTCAAGGGCAAATGAATACCATTTAGCAGCAAGGAATTATTGTGGCTTACATAAGATTAATAAGGATTCATAACAGTAACATCAAGGATCAGTTAATAAAGAGTTCATGTCTTAGATTTACAGTGAGAACAGATGTATCTTTAGTGATTTCTTGAATTGAATGGTTCTGTCGCAAGAAGGCTAGATGGCAATTCCAAATTTTGGAACCTTGGAACTTAAAGGTAGATTCTGTAACCTGGTGATAGGCAAGGCAGGCACCAGACCAAGCGGATAAGTAGAGGTTGGTAGAGAGGAGGGTAGAGCCCATTCAAAAATTTCAGAACTACAAATATTTTCCAAGTGCAGCACAAATTCTTTCTTTTTTTTAATTGAAGGCAAAAATATAAATACGGTTCAAACAATACTGACAATAGTTTTCTTCAATCACAGAACTTAGTCCCTTCACTTCAAAGATGTCCTGTGCATCTCTTGCCTTCTTATTTCCAGCAAGCAAAAAGGAAAAACAAAAAAAAAACCCCACTTTTCTTTGTGGCCAACCTTCAATTTAGTTACAGGCAGGCCCTTGGGAAAACGGTGACTCTGCCTTAACCCATTTATGTCGGAGATTGCAATTTTTGAATTTTGTGCATGAAATTCATGTTACCTAGAAAAATCTAGGAACATGAATTTGAAGAGAAAAAAAAATTATATTCCATTATTACGTGATGTTCCAAAAATGGAACACTAGGCAAAAACACTGCTACATTATATGTAAGAAACATGATTTTATACTTTATGTCAGAAGGTGGTAACACCTATTCAGTGTGATAATCAACAGAACACTTCACATGTAAGGCAACATCACATTTTTCACATCAAAAAGCAATGGTCTTCTGACATTCAGCACACCGTGTTTGCTTTCCCTGTTGTATTTACTTTTTTTTGGATGGTTCTTCAAAAATGTTCTGAAAATTCAACATCACTTTTTGACATGGTAGAACTCATGGTGGATTCTATGATGGTGAGCTGGCCAAGTTCTGCTGCAGCAAAGCCTCCCTAAACCATGACACTTCCACCTCCATGCTTCACAGTTGGTATGAGGTTCTTTTCCTGGAATGCTGTATTTGGTGTACGCCAAACATGTCCTCTTTTCTGGTGTCCAAATAATTCAATTTTAGACTCATTTGTCCATAGAACACTATTCTGGAAGTCCTGGTGTTTGTCTATCTTCTCTCTGGCAAACTTCAGTCTGGCTTTGATGTTTCTCTTAGAGAGCAAAGTTTTCCTCCTTGCACACCTCCCATGCAAGTTTAATTTATGCAGTCTCTTTCTGATTGTAGAGGTATGCACTTTCACATCAACAGTAGCAATGTCCCGTGATGACATTTTAGGCTTTTTGGAGACTTCTTTTAACATCTTGCAGTCTGCTCTCAGGCTCAACTAGCTTGGACAGCCAGACCTGGGCATGTTGGCAGTTGTTTGGAAAGTCCTTCACTTATACACTATTTTCTGGACTGTTGAATGGTTAATGTCAAATTTTTGAGATCTTTTGAAATCCCTTACCAGACTTATAAGCTGCTACAATCTTCTTTCTGAAGCCTCAGACAGCTCTTTTGATCTCACCATGGCGTTCACTCTCACCACAGCAGTCATGAGTACACTAAGCTAAATTTCTGAGATTTAAGTAGGGCAAACCTCCTTCAAAATGCTGAGCAATAATGTTCTAATCATGTGCACCTGATGTGATACGCCTGTGTGTGATTTGAGCCACTTTAAGTGGGAGGATATGTGGGAGTGTCCCAATATATTCCTCAGAATACACATTTTTGTGGATATCTTTTGTTTCATGAGTAAATCAAGGAAAATTTTTGTTGTTTACTGCAATTACATCACTTTTTTTTTCCAGAGATAAATATAAAAAAAATATTTGACACTGATATGTGAACATTTCATAAGAAAGAACTGAATAATTCATGGGGTGGGTTCATAGACAATTCGGCGAAAAACAAAGGCGCGCGCCGACAATTGAGCGCAAGATGGAGATGCGCGCCGAAGAAAATTACAGTTTTTACAGGCTCCGACGGGGGGTTTTGTTGGGGAGCCCCCCCAGTTTACTTAATAGAGATCGCACCAGCGTTGTGGGGGGTTTGGGGGGTTGTAACCCTCCACATTTTACTGTAAACTTAACTTTTTCCCTAAAAACAGGGAAAAAGTAAAATGTGGGGGGTTACAACCCCCCCCCCACAATGCCCCCACAACGCGGCGCGATCTCTATTAAGTAAAGTGGGGGGGTTCCCCCCCTCCCCTGTCGGAGCCATAAAACAGTAATTTTGTGCGGCACACACCTCCGCACTGCGCTCAATTGTCTGCACGCGCCTTTGTCCCGGTGCGCATTTAACCATGGGGTGTGCTAATTTTTTCCACATGACTATAAATAACTCCGATGTTACTACCGTTCCAATAATGGAACCTGAGGCAGTTCTGGTTTCATTTACAAGAATGGCAGGCCACCTGTTCAGTTACACTGCTGCCATCACTTTATTCATACAGTTCATCATATTCTTTTCCTTAGCATAAATGCCAAGTTTTGGGAACTGGCCTCAGCCAGCCCAGTATACTTTCCTTTCAGTGGCAGGCAAAATCCTTAACAACCTCTGCCACCAATATGTCTCATGTTCTGCTTTGTTAAGCAAACCTGAAAAATACCCTTAAGCCTTTTGTACATAAGCTCAAGAGTGTGGGTTTCTACCTCCCTGATTTGTAGATGTAGTGAACCCGCCTAGAAACCCTTCGGGTTATAATCGTAAGGAAAAACTTCATGTTCCTACATCTTTCATAAACAGTCCTTTGGTTCAAGGCACTTAGGTTTCCTCAGCTTCACTCCTCAGTGGTTAAATAAAGTTTTAGCTTCAGGCAAGACAGCACTACTAGAAGTCTCCTGTTTTAAATATCCCTTAACTAAGGGTTAGCAAAAATACTGTTGCAACTTAATTTCCCAAACACAGCACTGCAACAGTTACCATTTCACAGCTTTCATTCAGGTGTCTATGCTCGTGTTTCCATAACTTTTCTTCTGGTAACACTTCTATTTAACCTGGTAGCCTTTTCTTTTTTAACATAACATAATATAACTTTATTATTCTATACCACCACAATCGGACGATTTCTGGGCGGTTTACACTGAAGAGAGGTGGACAATCGGCGAAGTACAAAATACAAATAGCAGGAATACAACAATTTCCTAAGAGTAGATAGAGTAAAATTATTGTTATTAATATAACTTCTATTTAGGAAATGAATTTATCAAACATTACAGTCTTAATTTCTTTCTGAAATGCGCCATAAGAAAGCCTGGCTCCACTGATGTAATTACCTAACCAGGACTGCTGCTTACTTGCTTGAAACAAAAAAGTCCTATCCAAAAAAGACCAGTAATTTTTGGATAGGCAAATAAATTACAATTTCTGGTTATCCTCGTAGGGTTGTATAGCATGAAATGAGACAAAAGATAGGTAGGGGCCAATCCCCAAACCAGCTTAAAGCATATACAAGAGAACTTAAATATTACTTGTGCCTCCACCGACAACCATAGCAACAGTCTATATATAGTAGGAACTAGTGCTGCCCGATTCACTATTTGAATCGGTTCACCGATTCACTTCGGGTGAATCGATTAGAATCAATTTTAAATTTTTAAAAAATCGGCTTCCCGATTCGGACCCTCGCCCCTAAAGCAGGAGCGGTAGCGCTGCTCTTGCTGGCCGCTGCCGCACCTGTTTTAGAGGGTGAGGAGGGAGGGTCAATCAGGAAGTGCTGCGTCCGGCTTCTCTCCTGGCCTCCCTGAAGGACTCCCCCCCCCCCGAAAGACTGTGCCCCCCGAAAGGCTGCGCATCCCCACGGGAAGGCCTCCGTGTTCCCCCTGGCCTCCCTGAACCGTTTACCTTACAGCTTCAGCCGAAGATCGTGGTTATAGCTCTTTGCACTGCAGTGCAAAGAACTGTTTCCTCTGCTGCAGTCCCGCCCCTCCTCTGCAAAGGGGTGAAGAGGCTATAAAATAAACCCACCAGGATGTTTGAAAAAAACACCTAATTGGGCAGGAAAATCAAATCAAATCGAATCGAAAAACCAATTCAGTAGGCTGAATCGAATCAAATTTTTTTTTCCTAAATCGGGCAGCACTAGTAGGGACTAACATGATCACTTTTCTTTAGCCCAAATATCAAACAGACAGTCGTGTTCTGTACTATTCTCAATTTTCTCAGAATTTTTTTAGGTACACCCAAATAGACAATATTGCAATAATCCAATATAGATAGGACCAATGCCTGCACCAATAATAATATTAGTTTTTCGTCTATAGGCAAAAAACTAATAGACAAAACGACAAAGGTGCTAGGTGTTGTCCTGAACTCCGGACTTACTAAGGGAGAGCAGACTGCCTTCACTAGTCAAAAATTTTTTCTTCACACTGAGACAACTGAGAATGAAAAGATCAGCCCTGAGTCTGAGCAGCTTTAGAATAGTAGCTCAGGCAATCTTACTCCCGTGTTTGGAATACAGAACTGAATGCGATAGTGAGTCGTAGTCCCAGAACCAAAGCATCTTCATCCTCTGTTCAGTTTCAGGAAGTTTCTTTGTGACCATGCACTTAGATCCTCAATTAGTTTTGATATGTGCTGCAATGTGTTAGTGAAGGAGTCTTTGGAAACAAAAAGAAACATGTCATCTACATAGGAAAAAGTAGGAACTTGTGGGAAGGAGAATTGCTCACCAAAGGACAGTGAAAGTGGGGAGCCTTGTGGAACACCACAAAAGGATTTCCATGTTTGGGACTTCCTATGATCCTTTTTAACTTCATATCTATTCTCTTGCCTAAGAATTATGTGATCCATTTCAATACTATCCCGTATACACCTAGCTCTTTCAATTTTAGATATAATAGCACGTGATCAAATGCATCGAGGGTGGCTGAAATATCAAACTGCAACACAACGGCTTGCTTGTCTTTTCTTAGGTCATTGCCTTTGATGTTAATTTTAGGTGTAGGGATTTGGTGCTGTGCATTGGATCCATTAACCAGGTTTAAGAATTCAGATAGTTGCGTAGTGATGCAGAATTCCACCAATTTTAGCAAGCCACGGTATACCTGCTACTGGCCTAAAGTTTTCTACCTTGGTTAGGTCCAGTGAGATGGCCGATAATGTTGTTGGATAGATCCCTTTTGTCAGTCACCTGTTGACAAGATCTGCCAGCCAAAGCAGAAACTTGGCAGGTGCTCGATCCAGCATGCTAGTGGGACAGATATCAAGATGGCAATGTTTTCTTTGAGAGCCTTTTCAGTAAGCCAGAGATCTCATTTATGGTAACAGTAGAGACTGTTTCCAGCACCTATCTGTAGGTATTCCTTCTTTCTCATCGGCATGTACAGTACTCATATCTATACAGTCTTCTAATGTATGGGTAAATTATTCCTTTTTGGTCCTGATCTTGTCCTGGAAATGGCTGGCTAGGCTGTCTTCAGGGTGTTATGAGGAGGTCTGTGGTAATATCTCTAGTGGATATTAGAGTATTAAAGATCCTGAAAAGACATTTGGATGAGTTCCTTGAATCAAGGTATCGTAATGAATTCTTTTAGCTTCAATTACTGCCAGTTTATATTGTTCATCTTCTCCAATTGGCATAGTGTTTCTCTTTTGTTTTGGTTTTTTTCTCCTGTCCCTGTCTAGTCTTCTTACTCTTTTCCATAGGGCTAATAGTCGGTCTGTGAACCAGGGATTGTTTTTCTGTTTTACTTTTACAAGTTTAGTTGAGGCTATCTTGTCTAGGACTAAAGATGTAAGGTACTGCCAGGAGGTTATGGTCTTATCTATATCATCATTCATAGGTTCCAACTAGTTCATACTTCATTCCAGAATGTCTCTGCTGGTATCTTACTCTGCATCTCCCTATATATACCCCTTCTTTGGTTGCTATTACTTTCACTTTAGCTACCATTAGATAGAAGGTTAGGAGATGTTGATCAGACCAAATAATTAGTTCCCAACTAATGTGATCTATTAATGGAAAGTTTAGGCCTTCAGATAAGGTAGAGATGAAGTCTAAACTGTGCCCACCTTTGTGAGTTAGGTCCAGAGGGAAGTTATCAAAATTTAGTAGCTAGTCTGAAATTTTAAGCCTCATCAAACTGATAAAAATAGTGTCTCCAAGCTGGATTAGCTTGTAGTGAGTTAAAAGTGGCAAATAAAGACTGTTATTCATATGGTCTGCTTCTTTTCTGTTCTTCATACACATGGGTGGAGTCTTGGCAAGGCATTTCAGCAATCTTGCTGTCAATGAAGGAATGCACAGTAGCACATCATTATCAATATTCAACAATTAATCAATATCTGCTGCCTATAACTCATTAATGGTTTCAGATGATATTCTGGCATATTCAATGAGGTTTGATATCATCACCGTTTCATCACTGACTTGGAAACCTTCAAAGCTTTCCTCTTCAGGTTCACTTTCATCGAACATTGTTAATGGCCAAAGTTTATGCCAAGTATATTTTAATGCTGGTTACATCTTTCAAGGCATTGGCAAGTGCATAAATGGCATCCTTAAAAGTAAACTCCATGAGAGAGTGTAGAATTCTTATGCCTCTGTTAATTGCATCAAGCATGCAACTTAGAAAACAGTCTTTATAGTTCATCGAACGTAAAATTCCTTGGCCACAAGGCTGTAGAAGGATATCAAAAAGGAAATAGGTGGAACTCTAGTTTGCAATATATCAATCTAAAGAAGGAATTAAGTGGAAAACACTAGTGTAAAGATGATAGTAAATATAATTTTTTTTTAAATGAGGTAAAAGACCTCAATATAACACAAAAGGGCATATGGTCTTATAGCTCAAGCCTCATTTAAAACTGTTTTGTTGTAATTGAATTAGTGAAAAGTTCTGAGTATGTCTGGCACTTTCCATACGTAGTGGTCTCCTTAGTCCCTAAGTTTTGCTTTTTCCAGGTGTTTTCCATAGACAGCAAGACTGATCGGCACATAGCCTTCTCGCTTCACCAACGGTTGTATTCCCTTTTGAGTTATAGAATTCAGAGAAACTAGGGAGACAATTGCATTATGGCAAGGACTGCTCTTGCTCAGAACCATGCATTGGTTTTGAGCCCTGGAAGAGCTGTTTTTCCTCTAGTGCCATCATGACATCACTCCATTTGCATGCTTCATTAGTCCTGCTGCCTATGGAAAGCACCTGTTAGAGGTGAAAAACAATGCTTTATTAAAGACTGCAAAATTTAGACAGCATATTTTTTCTATTTTATCTTGTCTATTTCATCTTGTCTAGATTTACAATTGTTTCCTGTGTATAATATATATTAGCCTAAATTGTGTATTTATGTACTGTGTGAAAACAATTCTATAAAGGGGTTCTTATTTGTAGCCTCTTCTATATAAATAAAAAAAAAAATAATAAAAAAAAGTAGGCACTACTTTTACTTTATGGAATGCTAGCATATCTGGGTATATATGCATGTGTTTGTACCCTGCTTAGGATTCACTCAGACTAAGCCCAGGCTTCATTGAAGTGAACAGCCACCTCAAAGACCATGCTGTTGAAAGCATACTCATGTTGGTTGGATTATTGTAATTTACATGTGTACCTATGTGTTTACCTATGCATATAAATAACTAGAATGCTGGCATTTACATGGGTACATGCTGTCTAAATTTAAGAGGCTTCTCATAGACTTTTCTATATGTGTAAATTACTTTTTTATTTTAAATGTAAAACTATGTTCATGAGCAAGAAATGTCAAAACAGAGCAATGTACTGGTATTTCAGGGTTTTTTTTTACTTTTCCGACTGAAAAAAACTGTTCAGTGAACTCCATGACCAAATTCTTTGTATCAAGTTAACTAATCCCTTCCATTTATTTTTTTTTTTTTTTGTTAATCATTTTTATTGATGAGGGGGGAGACAGAGGTCATTTGTGTTTATTGTTCCTTCCACTTTTTATTAGTTTTTCATTGCCTGTTTAGCAAAATGTAATTGATTCTTGTGAACATACAGTACTTTAGTATTTTGTTTCAAATAAAATAAGTTTATGCAGTCAGTTTCCGGTGACTACTAACTTGTATTGTGATCTATTTATTAATGAGCTGTAGAACATTGAAATGTTTATTTTTCTAACAGAATTGTTGTAACTATTATATTTGTCATCTAAATGTGTTCACACTTATTTACTATACAATAAAGCAAAAACATTGTTTAAGAAACTTGCACTGTTCAGCCTCTCTCTTAGATCATACTTTCTGGTGGAACTCATTATGTCTTTACAAGTTCACAGCACCCAACTCAGATTGCCCTTCAAAACTGATTGATACTATGTTTGTAACTGCTATCATGCACATCCTCAAGAACTGGAAATCAGTCTCTCTTAGATCACACTTTCTGGTGGAACTCATTATGTCTTTACAACAAACATGAACAATACACTGTTGAAAAATGTCAAATCTCCAGAATAATTTTGAATACTTTTTTAAAAATATCTTTATTCAGGGGGTGTGGCTTAGCAGCTTGACATGTCGGATGGCTAATCACTTCTCTCCTCATCTTCGTGTGCCCTTTGCCGGTATAGGAAAGTTACGGTTCCCTTCTAGGAGCTGAAAATGCATTAGCTATATAAATAAAGAAAGTGAGGAGTGAGAGTTGAAAAAAAAAATTGCTAACACTGAGGCAGTTGAGCAGAGAGCCGTTGAAGTAAACTGAACTGTGGCTTCACTCAATCGATAAACTGCCTGAAGGTACAAATTGTAAGGGGAAGCTGAAGCTGAAGTCGGCAGTCTCAGGAAAAGAAACAGTCAGCAAATGGGAAGGCTTAAATAAGAAATAAGACACCATATACGATATAGCCTCTCCAAGGAAGTGTAATTACAATGGAGGAGTGTCTGAATAATGGCTGTATTGAAGGTGACAGGGAACGAGGAGAAAAAACAAAACCAAACCCTGAAAAGGAAGTAAGCTTCTGTAATGATTGAATAGTTTGCTGTTTATTAAGAAAACTAAGAAATAACACTGATTAAATATCCAGTCAGTTGGATGGACTTCAGGCAGAGTTTAGAAGCAGCTGGCAATTTTTAAATGCCAACGGGAAATAAACAGCAGTTGGTCAGTCAAGATCTTATATATTTTACTCTGAACTAAAATAAGAAATATAATAAAATGTATGGAAAGAAGATAATTACTTAACAGTTTAATTGCTGGAAGTTTTAAGATATAAAGTGGTTTACTAAGAAGAAAGGTTTAAAAGGAAAAGTAAGAGGAAATGGGTAAAACAAAATAAACAAACAAACAAAATAAAGATCTAATCTAACTGAGGATCCGTTGAAGATACAAAGGAAGTGTTTTAAATAAGGGTTTGACAAAAGCAGCACACTATTTGAAGAGAAGAAAAGAAGAGGAAGAAAGAGGAAAAAAAAGCATCTATTGTGTGGATTAATGAAGTAAACTGTTTGGGATATAAATATACAAATATAATTGGTTGTGGTTTTTGCAGTTGGAAAAGTTTTTGAAAGAAGACAGAGTTGGATATCAGCTAATAATAATAAAGAGTGTAAAGTGACAGTATCATCAGATAAGTTATTTCTGTACAAGATCTGCATTTAATAAAAGTTCATTGTGTGAGAAGGAGCATCTAGTAAATGAACTCAGTACAGGAAGGTAGTGGGAAGAGTGGGAAAATGAGCTCGTCTCATCAAAATAAGTTGGATGCAGCATTTGCTAATAATGCAAAGAGAATGAAGGTGGATCCGCCGACTCCCTCTAGAGCTCCGTTTCCAAAAGAGGATGAAAGTGCAACCACTTTATCTGAACTTGGAATAATCTTCCGCAACAGGTAATTGAGGCCTGCAGCGTGCCAGATTTTAAGAAAAGATGGGATTGGCATGTCAGATCTCTTCATGGAGGTAGATGGGGGTGGGTCTTTGGTGTGGGCAGACTGGATGGGCCGTGGCCCTTTTCTGCCGTCATTTTCTATGTTTCTATCTAATGCTGGAAGTGAGGGAGGAGATGGCCAATCTGGCCAAACAAATGCAGTTAGCAAATGTTCGAGCAGCACAATTGGAAACGAGGGTTGAGGTAGCGGAAGTGACATTAAAGCAATGTCAAAAAGATCATACTACAATATAAGATCTGGTAAAACAGGTTGAAGATTCTGAAAATAGATCCAGACGGAACAATCTGAGAATTTTGGGGCTACCAGAGGGGTTAGAGGGGAAAGATGCAGTTGCCTTTTTAGAAGGTCTAATTCAAAAATTGATCCCCTTAAACCCCAGATTTCCTTTAGAAATAAAGCTCATAGAATCCCAATAAAATCAAATGGAAAGGGATACTCTCGACCACTGATTTTCAGAGTGCTACGCTTTCAACATGCAATTGAAATCCTGAATCTGGTTAAAGCTAACAATGAAATAAAATATAAAGGGTCAAGATTATTATTTGTTCCTGATTTTGCAAAAACCACGGCCAATAAACGCAAACAGTTTCTGCAATGTCGACCAAGGCTTAAGGAACTAGGGGCTAAATATGGCTTCTTATATCCTGCTATAATGCAGGTCACACTCAATAATAAAACAACTGTTTGAGGACCCAAAAAATTGTTGGAGTTCTTGCAGCAGCAGAAAGTACCTATGGATGAATAATTCTTAACATTCTATACTGGAAAATATATTTTGAAAAGAACAGATTAAAAGTGGATGGTTGAATTGTTGGAGCTGATAAAGGGAAGAAGAAAAGAGGGGCTTTGGAGTATTTTAAAAACAACACTGGATTCATGTACAAAGTATTTTCATCTGGTTGCAAATTGAAAACAAGAGTGAAAGATACAGTGGCACTTTAACGACACTTTATTCAAGGCATATTCTATTACACAGTTTTATAAGGCTCAAGTCTGTATTCAAAGTTTCATTGGATGCTGGTAAATAACAATATGTTCTAATAAGTTTATTGCGCTGTAATATTAATATGATATAAATGCTTCATCTATTGTACAATTGTAGGGGGGAAGGGGAAAAAGAGAGGGGAAAAAGGAAGAATACCCAATATGTTAAGGTTTGATGTGATTTGATTTTTTTTAAAAGTAGAAGGAAAAGAAAGAAAATTAATTTGGTTTTTTTTTAAATTTATAAGTATTACTTGGTTCATTTATCAATTGCTAAACTTTTAGGGGATGTTGTTTTTAGCTCATTGTTTAACAGAAAGGGGATGAAATTAGTCTATTCATATTCGTATGAAAAAGTATATTTAATGAAATTAAAAATCATTTAGGCTTGGAACTTTTTAGTATATACTAAGTTCATGAGTTTTGAAGATATCTCTAGAATATTTATATAAATTCTTGAATGACCTTGTAATCAGTTAATAATCTAATGATGTATAACTCTATAGTGCCCATTAATTATTAACAATTAACTTAATTAAGGTCATGAATTTGAGGATATCTCTTTATATTATTTACATAAATTCCTGGAGTAAGGGGTTCTAGGGATATATTAAGGTGATTATAAATGTGTTCACAATGTACTATGATTTAAATAATAGAAATTTTATGTGGGAGGAATGTTGGAGAGATATAATAACTAATTTATGGTTATTACTATAGAAATGGGACATATAATGATAAGCTTTTCTAATATTATAGTTATTAAAGGCAAAATTCTTGAAATGTTGTTATGCATAACTTTCTTATATTATCAAGTATCTTCAAGTTTTAGTGGGGATCTTATAATATAACAGATAATTTGTATGGCATCGGCACTCGGAGGGGAAATTTGGATTAGTGGTTCTAAATGGATGCTTCCAAGCAGTCAGAATATATAATAGGGAGGGCAGGGGATGAGGAGGGAAAGGGGATTAGGGAGAGATGGATAGGGGAAGTTAGGTTTTATGCTCAATGTTTTAAATTTTGGGAAATGGTATGTACTCATTACAATTTGAATTACTGTATGATAATGGTATGTATTAAGTATAATTTGTATAATGGATTTTAAAATACTATCATTAAATGTTAATGGACTCAACCATCTGATTAAAAGGAAAAAAAAAAACATTATTATATTTAAAACAGAATGCGGTTATTTGTTATATCCAAGAGACACATCTGTCTGCTTTAGAATCTACAAAACTAGAGGGAGGTTGGGTAAAAAATTGTTTTTATGCCCCTGCTGTAAGGAAAAAGGCTGGAGTAGCAATTTTAGTGAATAGAAAGTGTAATGCTTTATTTAAATTGGTTGCTTCAGACCCTTTAGGAAGATGGGTGCATATAGACATGAGCATGGGAAATACTACCATGGCGCTTTTTAATGTATATGCCCCTAATTCTAATCAGATTGAGTTCTTCAAATCTCTACAACAATTGATTTTACCACTGGCTGCTTCTAATTTAGTAGTGGTGGGGGATTTTAATGCCGTTATGGATCCTTTGATGGATAAAAATTCTAGTAAAATTATGAAATCATTAGGATTAGATAATCTAATCTAATCTAATCTAATCCTTAGGTTTGTATACCGCATCATCTCCATGTATTTTGTACAATCTTGTAATTTAAAAGACATATGGAGAATACTTCATTTTGGTGGGCAGGAATTTTCATTTTGTTCTCATATACATAAATCCTTTTCAAGGATAGATTACATTTGTTTCAGATCAATTGGGTCAACAGATAACACAAGCCTCTATAGATCCAATTATTCTGTCTGATCATTGAGGGGTGTGGGTTGAACTTAAAATTGTTGATCAGGATAATAGTAGATCTGTATGGAGATTTGCTAATATATTGCTTGCAGACCCAAACTTTTGTGAAGATTTTCAATTAAAAATGAACGAATATTTTCAACTTAATGATATAGAGGAAATCTCTATGGAAACTTTATGGGATGCTTTTAAATCTACCATGAGAGGTCAAATTATCTCATTATCAGCATATATTAAGAAGCAGGTTAAAATACAATATTCTAATCTTGAAAAGGAGATTAAGATTTTAGAATCAAAACTGGTTGGAACATGGGAGCACTCTACATTACAAGCTCTTTTAAAAGTTAAATGCAAGTACAATGAGATTTCTTTTAGATTGGCTAGGAAAGATTTATTTTCTCAGCAAGCTCTGTATTATGGAAATTCAAATAAGGCCAGAAGATTACTGGCGAATTATCTTAAAGGAAAAAAAAAAGACAAAAATAATTGCAATTAAAGATGAGAGAGGAAATATTCACTCTCAAATTAGTCCTATTTTGGAACAACTTTTAAAATTTTATAAGACTATTCTTCTGAGCCTTATTCAGTTTTTGAAATTATTAGAAGGACCCAAAATTCCTGCACATATAAAAGGAAGTTTAGATAAGACTATATCATTAAATGAATTACAAATGGCGTTGAAGTCCCTTAGAGTTGGATCCGCTCCAGGTGGTGATGGTTTTATAGTAGAGTTTTTTTTAAGAATTTCAAAATACCCTTTTATCATATTTGTTAAATTTATATCAGGCTCAACTCAATAAAGGTTGCATTACAGGCACTATGGCAGAATCGTTAACTATAGTTTTGCCAAAGCCAAATAAAGATACCACGTTGGTTTCAAATTACAGGCCTATTTCTTTAATAAATGTTGAGGAGAACTATTAGCTAAAACATTGGCGTTAAGCTTAGCCAAGGCTCTCCCTCATATTATTGGTATGCATCAAACAGGATTTGTTGCTCAGAGACATTCTTCTAATAACACTAGACTGGCTTTTCAAATGTTATATTTAACAAAAGCCATGAAAGATCCGGCATTTTCTGTATCCTTGGATGCAGAGAAGGCCTTTGATCGTGTTGAATGGACCTTCATGTATCAAGCAATGGAGTGGTTTGGTATAGGTTCAGGATTTATACAAATGATTCAATCCTTGTATAGCTCCCCGAATGCTAGATTATATATTAATAATAATTTCTCAGAATGTTTTAGTTTGCAGAGAGGAGTTAGACAGGGATGTCCCTTGTCTCCTTTGCTTTCTGATATTGTATTAGAACCCTTGTTATTGGCTATTCAGCAAGCAAAGGGAATACAGGGTATTCCTTATTCAGAACGGGAATATAAGGTATCTGCATATGCGGATGATATACTGCTACATTTGAGAAATCCTGAGACAACCATTCCAGGTTTAGTTGAACTAATAGATAAATTTGGAAAATTTTCAGGATATAAGATTAATTGGAGTAAATCAGAAGTTCTTCCACTTAATGTACATTGTACAAAAGGTTTATTTGATTCGTTCCCCTTTCTATGGAAAGAAGATGGAATAAAATATTTAGGTATTTGGATTAAAAACACACTGGAAGATACAATGAAAGTAAATGAAAAATTTTTATTACAGAAGGTCACAGAAATGTGTGAGCAATGGAATACTTTATATCTTTTTTGGTGGGGGACAGTCCAAACTATTAAAATGATGATCTTGCCTGTGGTTTGTTATCAAATGGGTATAATTCCAGTGTTTTTTCAGGGGTCTTTTTACAAAAAATTAAATAATATTTTAACAAAATTTATTTGGCTGGGTAAAATTGCTAGAATTGCTTTAGTGTCTTTACAAAAGCCAATTATAGAGGGAGGGGTAAATTTTCCTAATTTATATAGGTACCATCAAGCCTATATTATGCGCCAAGATATGTATGTCCTGGAAATGTCCAGTTGTCTCTTTTGTAATCCGCCCAGAACTGCAAAGTTGAGGCGGAATAGAAATCAGTAATGTAATGTAATGTATTGGGTCCTCCCATAACCCATCGAAAATATTCCAGACTGGTTCTGGTTGGAATGGCGACTCATTTTTCCTCTGAGATTAAACCATGTTTATCAAGATGCCTAGGTTATATATAGAAAATAGAATATTATTTGATACATGGAAAACCTTAAGAGTGGTGAACAATTTAACATCTAATCCAATACATAAATCAACAAATCAAACTATATGGCTCAACTCAGTGGAGTGCCGCAGGGCTCGGTCCTGGGCCCGATTCTATTTAACTTATTCATAAGAGATATGACGCAAGGACTTAGAGGAAGGGTATCACTGTGCCATACTTTGCAACATAGTACGCAAAAGCTTATTACCTGATAATATGACACACGACCTACTGTTGCTGGAACAATGGTCAACTACTTGGCAGCTAGGCTTCAATGCTAAAAAATGCAAGATAATGCATCTGGGTAAGAGAAACCCGCGTAGAACTTATGTACTAAATGGTGAGACCTTGGTTAGGACCACGGCGCAACGCGACCTAGGGGTGATCATTAGTGAGGACATGAAGGTTGCCAATCAAGTGGAGAAGGCTTCCTCCAGGGCAAGACAAATGATGGGGTGTATCCGCAGAAGTTTCGTCAGCAGGAGACCTGAAGTTATGATGCCGTTGTACAGAGCCATGGTGAGGCCTCACTTGGAGTACTGTGTTCAGTTTTGGAGACCACACTACCGAAAGGACGTGCTGAGGATCGAGTCGGTTCAGCGAACGGCCACCAGGATGGTCTTGGGGCTCAAGGATCTCACATATGAAGAAAGATTTAAAAAATTGCAGCTGTACTCACTTGAGGAAAGAAGAGAACGGGAAGATATGATTGAAACATATAAGTACATCACGGGACACATCGAGTCAGAAGATGATATCTTCTGGCTCATGGGACCCTCGACCACCAGAGGGCATCCGCTGAAAATCAGGGGAGGGAAGTTTCATGGCGACTCCAGGAAGTACTTCTTCACCGAAAGAGTAGTGGATCATTGGAACAGACTCCCACTCCAGGTGATAAAGGCCAGCAGCGTGACGGATTTTAAGAGAAAATGGGATACTCACGTGGGATCTTTAAGGGAGTAAATTCAGGGGAGGGGATACTTGGAATGGGCAGACTTGGTGGGCTATAGCCCTTTTCTGCTGCTTTTTTCTATGTTTCTATGTTTCTAACTCCAAGATTATTATATTATTTGGAATGTCAATGAGGAAAAAAAGTCAAATTTCTTCAAATAATAAGTTATTACTTATTATGACAGGAGTAGCCATTCAACAAATAACATTTAATTGGAAAAATTAGAGCAGACTTAATTACAGTTTCTGGTGGAACTCTCTGTGCCATATATTTAAAATGGTAAGAACTTTAGCCACACAAAAAGGAAATTTTAATAAATTTCAGGAGGTTTGGGGTCCATTAATGGAATTTTGTGATGAGTAGATATCATTTTTCCCATATTGCTACAATTGTAAAGTGAGGGGGAAGGGATTTCAGATTTGTTATTAAACATTTAGGCAAACAGAAAATATTATATAATATGTTATATATGTAATGACATTTGAAATAGTGGGGATGAGGGGGGTGGGTTTAAATATTATAACTTAAGTTGTATATGAAAGTTAATCAAGTGATATTGTATAAGTTTAAATGATATTGTCTGATACACTTGTTGTAAGATGTAAAATGAATAAAGAATTTATTTAAAAAAATATCTTTATTCATTTTTAAGCTATATATAAATGCAACATATTATACAATCATATAACACTATAAAAGCACTTAAAATCAAACAAATTTTAATCTATGACATAGATATATCACCCCCATACTCATATTCAAAAATTGCATTCAAATTAAAAAATATTTTCCATCCCTCCCTCCCACCTAACCACCATTTTTTGAATACTTTTACTGTTGCATCACCATGGAAATTTCTTGACCGATTTGTACAACTTACTTAGCTGACCATTTCAACTTTCTGCTACTGTTTCTTCCTCTTTTGCCATTATATGGGAAGGGTCTAGGCAACCACCTAGCACCCCATATAAGAATGGGGCTTATATCTAATTTGCACATGAAAATTTACACTGGGTTCAATTGGTGTAAACTCTCATTTCTAAAAATTGGACATGAATTCTGGGCCTAGAACTTTTTCGGTATGGCGGTATATAAAATTAAATTTTATTATTATTTTGTAAGTCTTACCCAACTTTGAGTGCCACTTACACAATAGCACTCTGTGCAATTTTTTGGTGCCCAAATTTGAAGGCCATTTAGGGCTGCTTCTACAAATGATGCCGATATCAGTGGCCACCTAAAAAGTGGCTGCCACTCACATAGCTTGCTCATGCACTGATACTAGAGGTAGAGGTGGAGGTGTAGCCATCATCATTAAGTCCAAGCTCACTCCAAGACTGATAAGACACCATCACACTAGACATGCAAGAGTGCCTCACCATGGGGTCCACCAATTAAAGTGGAGAGTTATTGATCATATAGAAACTAGCGATTTAAAAGGGGATTGGGAACAGAGACTTAACCTACTTGAACAACGGTGGATTTACCGTTTAAACTCAGTGGCCCCTTGTGGACTTAACAACGAGTTAGAGTGGGCTTCATTAATATAAGATTCGGCTGATCCTGGGGTTCCCCTACGTTTTCTAGTCATTCAGTGTACCCTAAATATAACTATTATATGAAGGAATGAACTCCGTCCCCTGACGTCACGGTCCACAAAATGGTGGGCGGTCGACGTAGGGGGATGGAGCTTATAAATCACGTGATGTAGAGTCGGCCAGCCATTTAGTTTCGACGCTATGGTGGTTGCATGTTTGTGAGAGGTAAGAAGAGTTTGAGTGTATATTTTATAAATTATACTTAGCAACAGTGCTGAAAGAAGCTGGGAAGGTGGACTAGTGTGATTTAGTCTCTAATTTTATATTATATTTTACAGGGAGTGGGAACCTTGAGAAAGCCCTTTAATTTGCACGGGCGAAACATGTCGGTGTATTTATACAAACTCCCCTGCACAGCGTCTTGTTAAGAGCTAAAAGCTATAAGCTAAGTATTCTTAGTATTTATTACTCACTTATTTATAAATCGTTGCAAAAAAGTATAATACCAAAATATTAACTGGTTCCAATGAGGAGTGGGAGCATAAAGCCATGCACTATGAGAATATTTGAGTGTGTGGTGGCCCGCTGAGGAACAGTGAACAATTTATGAATGAACAGCTGAATGAAGGGTATTAATGCCGTGAGATAGTTTCTCTCTGCTGAAGATTATATATAGTTTAGCTTCTTCAATCTGAATCGACTTTAACACAGTGCCAAAGTTCACATTTTAAGAATGCCTAAGGTCATTTCCAGCATTAATCACGCCTACTTCAACCTTAAGCATTCTAAGGCACCTCTGTAGACGCAATGAAGGCACCTACATTTTTTGGTGCCAATTAAGTTAGGCACGGGTAGGGTGCTTATAGGTGCCTAACTTAAGGCGCTGTTTATAAAATATGTCATTTACTGCGTTTAGTTCTGTATGTATAGTCAACAGAGCTGAAGATATCTATGATCACTGAGTTCTGTGTATGGTGGTGATATTATTTGTTTATTCAATTTTCTATACCGTTCTCCCAGGAGAGCTCAGAACGGTTTACATGAGTTTATTCAGGTACTCAAGCATTTTTCCCTGTCTGTACTGATGGGCTCACAATGTGTCTAATGTACCTGGGGCAATGGGGGGGGATTAAGTGACTTGCCCAGGGTCACAAGGAGCAGAGTGGGTTTGGACCTATAACCCCAGGGTGCTGCAGCTGTAGCTTTAACCACTGCACCACACTCTCCCCTTTATTAGGCTGCTGCATCTTTATAGGTAAGTGGTTTAATTTAGGACAACCTTTTTACTAGCCTAAATTTAAACTACTTAGATGTATGGTGTGACAGGGAAGCTCCTGTCCCAGCTAAAAGAACTACTCAGCCCAGCAAGCACACAGCCCTGGTCCCTGGAAAACCTGGCATGGAGCCCGGACAGCCGGCTCAGCCAGGAAGGAGAGTGCATAAGCTGGTTGTAGCACAGCCCAAAGACTAGGTGGGGAGGGCACTGAAAGCAGATAATTTCCCCTATCACTCCTTTCCCCAAGTCAGGGAAAAACCGGAGACCAATTTGGAGAGGGGTAGAGTCAGACCCCATAGTTTGCAGGCTGGGAAGCCTCAAATGGGAAACAAGCAGAGGTAGCAGGGGAGAAGCTCAGGTGGCTCTGATTGGGGGAGTCAAACATTCCACGGAGAGCTTTGTTCCAACACTTTGCCTAATCTCCAGCAAGGATGAGTTTCAAGAAGCCAGACCACAAGGAGAGGCAGTGTAATTCCCGGTAGGTACAGTGATTTGGCTACCCTGCCTCAGAGAGAAAAGCAGGGAGGTTAACCTTATGGAAATGCTGCAGGGGAGCTAGCAGACAGAGAGGGGGATGGGATGTAAAGCCTGGAATGAATGTGGAAGTGGAAAACCCGGGTTACCCAGAATCTGAGTGGAAAATGTGTAGTGACCCTGGGGAAAGTGTGTATGATGAGGATATGGACCTAGGAGAGTACAGTATATGAGGATTGTGTCCTATCCTATAAAGGAAGCCAGCTGTTTATTTAAACCTGAGCTAGAGAAAGGCTGAGAGTGCTAAGGCAGCTCTGCCGAATTAAGGGAACTGCTTTTGTAAATAACACATTGGTAAGACTCTCTGGGAGCAGGAGATAAGGAAGATAAAGGGGCATAATTGGGAGGGTCTGTAGACCTTAAACTAAGGAAGGCTTGTCCCACACAGCCTGGTAGGCAGGGCTGTGAATGTTCTCCAGTGAGGACAGCGTGATAAAGTGGGGGAAAAAAAGAACCAAAAACAAAGTTAATTTTGATTCTGCTCTTGCTGAGAGGAGGTGTAACTAGGAGAGAGCTGACATTGGCCGTGCTCAGCTGTGAGTTCAGGAGCTGAGGCTCAGAGAAGCCAACGAGCCCCAAACGGGGATATGGGACAGTGAAGTCACTGAGTTACTGTTTGAAAGTATTTTGGGGATTTTTGTTTTTGTAAATAGAGAATCAACCCATTCCAAAGTTAAAGCCAGTGGGACTCTGAAAATGACATGAACAGGATATAGGAGCCATAGGCATTAAGTGAGAATGTTTTCTTTTGGACACTAATAAACCTGGGAAAGTTTCACCGAAATCCAGTATCCGGATTTTCCTTCACCAAAACACATAAAAGGCGCTACAAAAATTCTTACCTGTGGTCCGAGCCGGGGTTTCCCACCTACTCAGGATCTGGCCCGGCCGCAATGGATAGTGACTTAATATCACTGGCTAGCTATTGCTGTCGTGCTCCACCCTAGCACTAAATGAATAGTGCAGGGTAGTATAAGAATTTTCAGTTGCACAATGGGGATAATTCTATAAGAAGCCACCTTAGCTGTAGGTGGCAAGAAAGTAAATGATAGTATTCTAAATATTTATGTATATAACTGGCCACTTAGGTACATAAATGATCTCGTAAAACTATGTAGTGGGCATGCGCTTTGGTAGATGCTTGTGTGGAGCATAAAAGTACAAATGTAAATTAAGACCACTTTATTTACATACCTTCTAGCACACAATTAGATAGGGACATTCTATTTAGGAAAGTAGGCATCTAGCTTTCTTTATAGAATAAACTTGAAATAGGCACCAGAACCGAAGCCTTTAGTATGCACTTCTTTGCAGAATTACCTCCCACATGTATAGTGACAGTGAAAATTCAATGGATAGGGCACCAATATATTTAGTTACCAAATGCCATTATTAAAAATTCAAGCTTTTGAATATCTAGACCACAGAGGACAGATGAGAAAAGCTAGGGAAAGCAAATAGCACTAAACAAAAGCAGTCAGAATTCAGCACAGCTACTCTCCTCTTTCCTTACCAAACTTGCAGTGTCTGCAGCATGCAGTCTGTGCATATAATGGCTCAAGCATCTTACATTAAAGCACATGAGCATAAACAAGTTTACTTTGTGCTTGCATTTTATGAAAATGTGCTATGATCCACAATAAAAATGCTATACAATGAGAACATAAAACAGAACTGGATTAGCTATTTAATTACTTGCTTTTTCCAAATCATAGAGCTTCAGGTGAGTTACAAGCAGGTGAATTACAAACAGATGAGTTCAGGTGAGTTATTTTCATGTCCAAGAGGGCTTACATTCTAAGTTATAACTGAGTAGGGTTACCATATTTGATGATGGAGAAACAAGGATGCATGGCCCCGCCCCATTCGGCCCTACTCCTGCCTTGTTCTGCCTCCAACCCTCCCAGCTCCACCTCCAGACCTGTTCCTTTTTCTTTTTTCCTGACCTCCAGGCTACGTCTGAGGGCCTTCCAGCATGTGCGGATGTGTATAACGCCATCCGCGCATACTTGTTGAAGGCCCTCTAGATGCGGTCTGAACTCAGGGCTCTCCAAAACCTGGAAAAACTGTTGGGTTTTGGAAAGTCAATCCGGGAACTCGGACAGTCCTCTAAAAAGAAGACATGTCTGGATGTTTACAGACATCTGGTAACCCTATACCTGAGGCAATGGAGGAAATAAAGTGATTTGCTCAAGGTCTCAAGGAGAGTCAAAGCGAGAAACAGGATCTGAATCCTGGCTTCACTGGTTCTCTGTCCTCCACCATCCTGAGGAGGTCTATAAATGTGTACACTAGAGAGTTGCACGGGGACAGAAATGCCACCCGTCCCCGCCAAAGTCCCACCCGTCCCCGTGAGGACTCCCACCCGTCCCCGTGAGGAATTCCTCTGTCCCCACCCATCCCCGTGAGGAATCCCCTCCGTCCCCGTGAGGAATCCACTCCATCCCCGCCCGTCCCTATAAACTTCAGAAATAGTTATTTCATTTAATTATGCTACTGAATTAAAGGCTCTTGTAGAAACCCATTTAAAAATAAGCAAAAAGACTTTATTAATTTGGAAATATTAATTGGGAAGAATACATACTTTGTAAATGGGTTTCTACCAGAGCCTCTAATGTTTATAAATTTTTATCAACAAAACTAATATACTACTTTATCCTGAAATAAAAAAAAAGAAAAAAAAGAAATAGAATTCTTTGTTACCTGGTTTCTGCTTTCCTCATGGTCTCCTTCCATCCATTGTCTCTCTTCTCTCTGCGTCTTCCATTTGCTCTGTTACTGTGCCTCTCCCTTTCTCCCCATTCCAAATTGGTCTGGCACCCATCTTCTTCCCTCCGCTCCCCCCATAGTCTGGCATCTCTGTCTTCTTCCCTGCCAGCGTCTTCTCCCCACTCTCTCTTCCCCATTTCCTTTCAGCGTCCTTCTCCCCCGTCTTCCCCATGTCCTGTCAGCGTCCTTCTCCCCCCTCTGTCTTCCACATGTGCTTTCAGTGTCCTTCTCCCCCCTCTGTCTTCCCCATGTCCTTTCAGCATCCTTCTCCCCCTTTGTCTTCCCCATGTGCTTTCAGCGTCCTTCTCCACCCCACCCCCCGTCTTCCCCATGTCCTTTCAGCATCTTTCTCCACCCCTTTGTCTTCCCCATGTGCTTTCAGGTCCTTCTCCACCCCTTTGTCTTCCCCATGTCCTTTCAGCGTCCTTCTCCCCTCCCCGTCTTCCCCATGGCCTTTCAGCGTCCTTCTCCACCCCTTTGTCTTCCCCAGTGCTTTCAGCGTCCTTCTCCCCCCTCAGTTTTACCCATTTCCCTTAAGCGTCTTTTTCTCTCCACTCCACCTTTCCTCCCTTTCTCTCTCCCTGCCCCCTTACCTTCGTGGCGCTTCCCCGCCCGCCCGACAATAGAACAGGTCCGGTCCGACAAACCTCCCTGCCCTTAACCACGAATCTAAATTACCTTCTTACAGCTGCTATAAGAAGGTAATTTAGATTTGCGGCTAAAGGGCAGGGAGGTTTGTCGGACCAGGGCTGTTGTCGGTCGGTCGGTCGGGGAAGCACCATAAAAGTAAGGGGTGCTGCACCTGGGGCGGTCTGCCCCCCTCCCTTGGTACGCCACTCGAGCCGCGAGGCTACTCTCCTTCTCTTTACCTGCCCTGCCTGCAGCACAGAGCCGAACGGAAGTCTTCCCGACGTCAGCGGGAGGGAGGGCTTTGTTTAAGCCCTCCTTCCCCGCTGACGTCGGGAAGACTTCCTTTCGGCTCTGTGCTGAAAGCAGAGCAGGTAGGGAGAAGAAGAGCCGCGCGACTGAGTACATCCAGCCCCGCAGGAATCCCGTGACCCTCGGAGGCGTCCCCATGGGATCCCCGTTCCCGTGCAGCTCTCTAGTGTACACATGCTCCCTCCATACTATATGTTCTGTAATCCCAATATTCGAGTTATTCAGTGCATGAATGTACAAAGTATTATGGGCTGGATTCAGAAAAATGGTGCTGAAAATTAGGTGCCAGAAGGATCCACACTGAAACTGCACCAATGGCTCTTTCTAGTACAGCACTTAGCACCAATTCCTGCAACACAGATTTACACCAAGTGAAACCTGGTATAAATCCTGGTGTGCTAAAAAAAACAAACCAGTAGGCTTTCAGCTATTTCTTAAGCTAATTTGTCTAATTTCTTCTGGCAGAGCATTCCACAATATTTCATCTCAGCATCACATCAAAAATTTGACTCATACATTTCAATTATCTTATAGAATTCAAGGGTATATGCTTACTAATATAAAAATGTCAGAGTGTGTGCCTAGTTTTCATTTATTGGTGAGTGATAAACTCATATGGCCCAATCAAGATCTGTAAACATTAACTAAACTAACTACAGTTTTTGGAACCTTCTCAATAAATTAACTATGCAGTCAGGATGAAACTAGACTGGAAGATGTAAAATGTGATCAGTTTATTTCAGGACAGAATCTTGTTTGTTGTAAAACACAGATGCATTAGCAAATGTAAAAGATTATTTTGTATTATTAGCCCTTTCATTTAGTGGCATAGCAAGGGGGGCAGGGAGGATGAACTGCCCCAGGCATCGTCTTGGTGGGGGCACTGGCACCTCTTTGCCCCCAACACTACTCTTGTGCCCTCTCTTCCCTGTTCCCCATAACTCTTTAAAATCTTTGCCAGCACAAGCAACTACTCTGGCCTACTGCTCATGCCAGCCTGGCTCCCTCTGAAATCACTTCCAGGTCACGGGGCCAGGAAGTGATATCAGAGAGAAAGGCAATACCGGCCAGAGAAGCTGCTTGCACTGGTGAAGATTTTAAAGAGGTACGGGAGGGGTGGGGAAGAGAGGGTGTGGATGTGGTGTGAGGAGACCAGAAGGAGTGGGAGGGGGGGAGCAGAAAGAGCAGAGATGAGGGCACGGGAGGAGGGGGACCTCCTATTCTTGGTAAGCCACTGTTTTCACTATCACAATGCTTATCCCTTATCTCAAAGGACCCAGGCTCCAAAGACGAAGTGATACTAGGCTCATTTCTTCTTTTATCTTGATGCCTGACTCCAACCTGTGAAATGGCAACATCTGATTTGTCCTCTCATAAGACATCATAGATCTGGAGCATCTAATCTTGATCCTCGAGGACCGTCATCCAAAGTTTTTAGGATTTCTCCAATGAATATGCATGAGATCTATTTATACACACTGCCTCCATTGTATGCATATAGATCTCATGCATATTCATTGGGGAAATCCTAAAAACCCAATCTGGTGAGGACCAAGGTTGGACACCCCTCTAGATTGATTGTGCCATGAAGAAGCCTTCTTTTTATTGCTCCTTACATAGAAATTCCTGTACATATTGTCTTCAGAAGGGTTTCGCCCTAAGGCTCTCTGAATGCCTTGTTAGCTGTTGGCTTATAGATAAGGGGTTTATTGACTATGAACCTGTTCTACCTGCTCTGATTACATGATATGTGTAATCTGTAGTGGTATTTGCCAAAAATATACGCCAAAATTTACATGCAGATCAAAGATGTGCATGCAAATGAATTAACAAACCATTAACTTACAATAAATTGATCTTAACAATCAATTATTGCAGTTCATTGAAATATTATTTCAATATATTAACAATCAATATTATTTCAATATATTAACAATCAATTATTGTAGTTCTTTGTATAGAAGATTGAATATCAGGATGTAGTGGAGCAAATCAAAAGGGGGGACCCATTCTTAAAAAAGCCTTCGGACGAAACTTGTTGAACCTTAAGGTCCTACCCGAGGTTCTAACATAAAGAATGCAGAAATAGCTAAAGCTAAGTATATAAATTTTGAACCTTCAAAGATGAATTTTTTAAAAAATGAATGAATTCTTCGAACACAAGCACTAATGAATTGTACAAAGCACTTTAAACAAAATTAAGGTCTGATGATGAATAAAAGCCTAAAAACAAAGTAAGCCTTCAAATAGTTTGGCTGATGGTTGGCTGGAACTGAAGACCGTAGAACAAATAATTTACTAACTACAAAATTGCACTCATAAGTTATGTATTTTAAAGTTTACTAAATGCCGTTGTGGGACTTATGATGGTTGTGTGTTAGACATATTGAGTGAAAAGATTTTGAACTACTTGGTTATCTTTTGAGGACTGATACTATGGGTACTAAAAGGACAAAGTACCCTTTCCTGTTCAGTATTAGAAGCAGGTTTTTTCTTTGTCAAGGACTTCTTAATGTAAATAAAACTGCTAGTTCTTTGATAGGAGAGCTCTGAAGAGAAGGGTTTTGAAAAAACAATATTAACATTACAGAAATGACAACCAAATAGTTGAGAGAGATTAATTTTTTTAAAATTCTTTATTAATTTCAAAAACAAACACAAAGTGCAATAGAATATATAATCAAATTGGTACAATAATCAGCACTTATATCTAACAAATAATAATATAGGTACATATCACCCCCCACACACATACCTTCCCTCCCTCCCACCCTTCCTGGATGTGTGTAAAATTCATTCAGAAATCAAAGGCTTATACTAGTGATCAATTTTTACTAAATTTGCTAATGGACCTCCAAGTTTCTTTAAATTTTTTATAGTACCCCAATTGTTCCGAGTTCATTCGTTCATATTTATAAAATTGGCACAGGGTTTCCAACCAAACGATGTGATTTAGGGCTCCTTTTACATAGGCACGCTAGCGGTTTTAGCACGTGCTAAAATGCCATGCGCGCTAGCCGCTACTGCCTCCTCTGGAGCAGGCGGTAATTTTTCAGGTAGCGCGCGCTAAAAACGCTAGCGCACCTTTGTAAAATCTTTTGTAATTAGCTGAATAGCAATTCCCGTCATAATCAAAAGTAATCTATTCTTACTTGCATTAATTGGACTTTTAGGTTTTAACAAAGTCCCGAATAATACTATGTCATATGACAATGGAATTGAAGCTTCCAATATCATATTAATTTTACCCCATATAGACTTCCAAAAATTGAGTATCAAGGGACAATAGAACAACAGGTGATCCAGTGTCCCTATTTCAAGATGACAGTGCCAGCATCTACCAGACTTTGAACTATCTAATTTTTGCAAACGAACAGGGGTCCAAAAAATCGTATATAACAGAAAAAAACAAGTTTGTCTAATAGATGTTGACGTTGTACATCTCATCCTCCAAGTCCAAATCTATGGCCATTGAGTAGCAGTAATCTGCTGCTTTATCTCAATGCTCCAAATGTTTTTAGGCTAGTTTTAGGCTTCTTATTCAAATATTCAGATAATAATTTATACCAGTTGGTGGCCTGATGCCCAAACAAATCTGCCTGGAAACATAAGCCCGGCAAGCTATATTGATTTTGTAAATTTTGCCAGAATGGCCTGCTTCAACTGCAACCATTTATAAGCTTGAGACTCTGATATGCCAAATGATTGTTGCAGTTGTAATAAATTTAGCATTTTCCTATTTGAAATCACATCATCTAACATACGTATGCCTGCCTGCAGCCAATGTTTCCAGAGGATCTTAGACTCGCCAATTTGAATCTTAGGGCTCCTTTTAAGAAGCTGCGTTAGTGGCTTTATCGCATGTGACTTTTTATCACGCGCTAACCCCTGCGCTAGCCGAAACACTACCGCCTGCTCAAGAAGAGGCGGTAGCGGCTAGCGCGGCCGGCAGTTTAGCGCATGTTAAACACCTAATGCGGCTTCGTAAAAGGAGCCCTTAGAGTTTAACCATAGGGATTGACACATGGATTGTTGCATTGGATTAGATATTAAATTATTAATAAATTTTAAATGTATTCCAGGTGGAAAATAAAATACTATTGTCCTTATAAATACTCAAAATATGGCACAATCGTAATGGAAAAACTCCCACACAAGAAAGGATGTCAAAAATTCAATACTCATACTGCATCCAAGTAAACCCCGCACTATTGACATTCATGCACAATAAATGGAGAAAAGACCTCAATCGTAATGGAGACATGAGTTGACTTTCTAATATTAGTCAGTCCGGAAAATGCTCCATGAGTTCAGGAAGGATCCAATACATATGCTGATGCAGAATGAAGGCTTGATGATACCTATAAAAATTTGGAAAATTTACCCCACCTGCCAGAATTGGTTTTTGCAAAGATATTAAGGCTATTCTAGCAGTTTTACCCAGCCAAATAAATTTTGTAAGCATCCCATTTAGTTTTTTATAAAATGAACTTGGAAAATAAACCAGTAACATACTCATTTGGTAAGAAACCATAGGCAAAATCATCATTTTGATGGTTTGGACTCTCTCCCCCCAAGAAAGATGTAATGGATTCCAATGCTCATACATTTCTTTGACTTTCAGCAATAAAGA
This sequence comes from Geotrypetes seraphini, assembly GCF_902459505.1. Taxonomy (NCBI): domain Eukaryota; kingdom Metazoa; phylum Chordata; class Amphibia; order Gymnophiona; family Dermophiidae; genus Geotrypetes; species Geotrypetes seraphini. The sequence goes on along the minus strand of NC_047085.1, from coordinate 399,128,805 downwards.
CTTTTCATTTATTGTCATTGTACTTTCCAAAGTTCTTTGAATCATAATACCCAAATATTTTATTCCCTCTTCCTTCCAAATGAAAAGAAATGGGTCAAATAAACCTTTTACACAATGCACATTTAGTGGAAGAACCTCTGATTTGCTCCAATTTATTTTGTAACCAGAAAATTTGCCAAATCAATCAATCAGTTCCAGTAAATGCGGGATGGTAGATTCAGGATTCTTCAAATGAAGCAAGATATCATCTGCATAAGCAGAGACCTTATATTCTCGACCTGCATATGTAATTCCCTGTATCTCCTTTACCTGCTGTAAAGCCAACAACAAGGGTTCCAAAACAATATCAAAATGTAAAGGAGATAAGGGACATCCTTGTCTAACTCCCCTCTTCTGAAAATGTATTATTAATATATAATCTGGCAGAAAGGGAACTATACAAGGTTTGAATCATTTGAATAAATCTGGATCCTATACCAAACCAATCCATTGCTTGATACATGAAAGTCCATTCTACATGATCAAAGGCCTTCTCTGCATCCAAAGAAACAGAGAAGGCTCGATCCTCCATTGTTTTGCTAAATTTAGCATATAAAATGCCAATCTAGTATTATTTGAAGAATGTCTTTGAGTAACAAAACCCGTTAGGTGCATACCAATCATATAAGGGAGAGCCTTGGCTAATCTTAAAGCCAAAAATTTTGCCAGGATTTTCTCATGCACATTAATTAAAGATATAGGCCTGTAGTTTGAAACCAACATGGGATCTCGGTTTGGCTTTGGCAAAACAATGGTTAACGATTCTGCCATAGTACCTGATATACAACCCTTAGTCAGTTGTGATTGATATAAATTTAAAAGATGAGGTAATAATAAATTTTGAAAGGATTTGAAAAACTCCACTGTAAAACCATCACTACACAGAGCGGATCCAGCTCTGAGAGACTTCAATGCTGTCTGGAACTCCTTGAATGATATAAGCGCTTCATGATTTCTCTTTATATGCTCTGGAATTTTTGGTCTATTAATTAAGTTTAAAAATTCTCTACCTTCAATTTCTTTATTTGAATAAAGCTCAGAAGAATATAAAGCTTTATAATAATCCAAAAATTGTCTTAAAACATCTCTAATATGGGTATGAATTGAACCGTTTCCATCTTTAAAGGCCACTATCTTTACTTTTCTTTCTTTTTTTTTTTTTTTGCATTAAGATAATTAGCCAATAATCTTCCCGCTTTATTTGAGTTTCCATAATACAGAGCCTGCTGCGAAAACAAATCTTTCCTAGCCAATTGTGAGGAAATCTCATTATATTTATATTTAGCTTTTAACAGGGCATTCAAGGTTTCTTGTTCCCATTTCAAGGCCAATTGTGACTCTAAAGTCAAAATAGTTTGTTCCAAATTGGAAAATTCTAATTTTAGCCGTTTCCTAATATTGTAGCCCCACTGCAGCCCTAGGCCGGGACTCAGAAGCGCTCTCAGTGGCTACATAAAAAACGTGCCCCGGCGTGTGACCTGGACTGGAGTCACCCTGCAGGTTTTATCAAGGAACTGGCATCAAACACAAACACAGCTGTAGACTGGCAATATGAAAAATTTACTATACAAAATAAAGTCAGTCTGTTCCACAAATCAAAATAGCTACAAGTTGAACAAAATAAATAATTGTCCAAAACAAAAAATGGCCAGAGGAAAAACTCTGACAGCCCTCAGGATTTCCTACTTTTACCAAAGCTTGTTTTCACCCAAGTCTGCTCCCATGCAGAGCTCAAGTAAGTGCAGTTCACAACACTCCTACAAAAATTTTGTTTTTTTAACTTTCAGTCTTCCTGGTCCCAAACTATAAACCAAACCCAGCCTAACAAAATATCCAGGCTGGGTACAGAGGAGTGGTCTAAGTTTGCCTTTTCAAAAAGCGCACACACAGTTTTCAAAACTCCCTCCCGGGTGTCAGCAAATTTCTCCCCCCAACTCTCTCTGAGTTTCACAAGCAAAACACAGTGCAGAAAGATGACTGGAAGCAGGTAAAAGAATCCAGTCACAAAAAATTAGTAACACACAAAACTCACTGTCTTCGCTTAGTCCAAGCTGGTTGTTACTCCCATCTCCATTGGTTCCATGGTTCCACATGCCCCTTCAATAGGAAGCTCCATTTGAATTTCCATGGGAGTTTCCTCATCAGCTGCTGTCAAATCTGGAGAGGTTCCAGTTTCATCAACCTCCATGGGTGTACAGCCATTACTCCTGCTTGAGCCAGGCAGGTTTTCCTGAGAGGGCCACCTCAGCTTTCTTCCTACCCTGCCTAATAGTTTGTGAAGGACTGCTGGCCTTTCTAGGTGGGGGACACGCCCTGATCTTACTGAGTCAGCAAGGCTCTGCTCCTCTCTTGGGCTCCCCCGGTGGTGACCTGGATAGTGGTTTCTCTGAGGGCTCTCAGTTCTGGCTTTGCTCTCCTGGGTCTTAGCTCTACTGGTTTCCCGAGGTTTGTGACAAGATTTTCCAACCCTCGGGCCTGAATGTCTAGCAGGATCAGGGGACTCCAAATAGGGCTGCGGCCGGGCGTAGTCTAAAAGAGCAGTTTGGTGAATATATTGATAAGAAGGTGTCCAGAACGTGATTTATCAAAGGAAAAGTGGTGCATGTCTCAATGCTCCTGCATCTCCAAATGGACCCCATAGTTTCCTCATCAACAGCAACATAGTCTTGCTTCTGTGTGTTTCAGCAATCCACAATCCATTATACAATATTTCAACCATAACCCACATCATAAAATTTGGAAAAAGATGATGCCAAAGTCCGTTGAGATGTACCTTTCAACTCTGAGCTTTATAAACACAATGTAAAAGTAAGCGCTAAGTAACTTTAAAAGTAGAAGACGCTCTAGAAGTGTCACCAAATGTTTCAAAAGATAAATCCAGATCTTCTTACTTTACCTTGCAAAGTATCAGTGTAATTCCACTTAAGAGTCACCGAAACTCATCAAAACACCATCTTAGAAAAGGAAGTCAGGACTGACATACAGTTCCGGCGCACGTAACTGTGAGATGTGATGAATACAATTAGCATAACAAGAGAATAAGCTGTCCTCGTGGTCTTAGTGCCAGCACTTTCAAAACACCTCACTGAAATAAACACTCTGCTATCACTGAAATAAACACTCTGCCCAATGAAAAGGGAACTCCACCATAGAATCTTGACAAATGTACCACCGGTCCAGTGAAAGAAAAACTCTTATATTTAAAAACAATATACCCTTTAAAATAAAAAAATCGAAACCAAGTGAAAACGAGTCACAGTATCTAACCCAGGAGACCATTGTGAAATGATAACTAACTCAAGATTTTAGGGCTCCTTTTATTAAGCTGCGATAGCATTTTTAGTGCACATAGGATTTTAGCACTTGCTAAACCCGCGCTACGTGGCTAGAACTAACGTCAGCTCAATGCTGGTGTTGAGGTCTAGTGCACGTGGCAATTCAGCGTGTGCTAAGCGTGCACTATAACCGCTATTGCAGCTTAGTAAAAGGAGCCCTTAGTATAGCAAAAGCTGTTAAATAAACATGGCAACATATTATGTTTAAATCACTGGACCTGGACCCAGGTGCTTGCTTGTCTATGTAATCTTGCAACATCTTTGGATCGTCATAATGCTGAGTCTTATTATTATGAGTCACCCGAATTACTACAGGGTACAGTAATCCATAAGTGGCTGCCAAATCTCTCAACTAAACTCTCATGCTCAAAAATTGCTTCCGTTTATTTGCTGTAAGCTCAGCAAAATCAGGGAAGAACAAAATCTTAGATTACTACCATTTAATATCCCTCATCTTTTTGGCAGCATTAAGTAAGCATAGAAACATAGAGTATGATGGCAGAAAAGGGCCGACGGCCCAACAAGTCTGCCCACTCAAGAACCCTCCCTCCTCTGGGAATCCATCTTTTAAGCATTCCTCTGGAGCGACCTCACCTGTCTGTCCCATCGTCCCTTGAAGTCGAGCGTGGTTCTGGCCTCGACTACCTGACGTGGAAGACCATTCCATCGATCAATTACCTTTTCGGTGAAGAAATACTTCCTGGTGTCCCTATGAAATCTTCCCCCCCCCTGAGTTTTAGTGGATGCCCTCTTGTCGCCGTGGGACCCGTAAGACAAAAGATTTCTTCCTCCACATCAATACGGCCTGTGATGTATTTGAATGTTTCTATCATGTCCCCCCTTTCCCTGCGCTCTTCGAGAGAATATAAGCACAGCCTCCTCAAACGTTCTTCATATGGGAGCTTTTTTAGTCCTGAGACCATCCTAGTGGCCACTTGCTGAATTGACTCCATTCTCTCCACATCCTTTTGATAATGTGGCCTCCAAAACTGAACACAGTACTCCAGGTGAGGTCTCACGATTGATCTGTACAATGGCAGTAGAACTTCAGGCTTACAACTGATAAAGCTCCTTCTGATGCAGCCCAGCATTTGTCTAGCTTTTGTTGTTGCCTTCTCCACCTGATTTGCAGCTTTCATATCTTCCCGGATGATTACTCCCAAGTCCCATTCTGCTATAGTTCTGGTTAGGTTTTCACTATTCAGGATGTATGTTCTGCATGGATTTCTGTTATCAAGGTGCATAACTTTACATTTTTTGGCATTAAAATTCAGTTGCCAAGTACTGGTCCATTGTTCTAGTAAAAGTAGGTCCTGCTCCATAGCACCGGGCATGATTGCGCTTTCAGGTTCTGCTGCGCTGCCTACAATGTTGCATAGTTTAGCGTCATCGGCGAATAATGTAATTTTACCTCAAAGTCCCTGAGGCAGATCCCTTACAAAGATATTGAATAGTACTGGGCCCAAGACCGAGCCCTGTGGCACTCCACTGGATACTTCTGATGTTTTTGAGAGAATACCGTTTACCATTACCCTTTGGAGTCTACCGCTATGCCATTCTTCTACCCATGCAGTCAGTGTTAGAACTGGAGGACTTTGAAAATCAAAGGTCTAGGGCCACTCTGTTTATTTCCAGACTGTGATGGAATGCAGTGAGCTCTCTCGATTTCAAATGGAAAATGAAGTTTATTGAAAGTAACTTAGGGATATTGTCTTCTAATAATTGTACTGATCCTACCACTCCTTCAGGCATACCTAGAAGTCTAACATTAGACCTCCTGCTACAGTTATTAGAGTCTTTTAACTCCTTCTCTAGTCGGGACACCAACCTGTGATCGGTTTCGCATTGCTCCAACTGCCTCTCAGAAACCGTTACCCGCTTTTCAGATAGTTCCAGAAAGACCAGCCTATGGTCATTCATTGAGTGTAAGAATCATGCTGACAAATAGAGAATAGTTAACTTGGCAAGATAGCCAGAAAGATTAGTACAAGAACAGAAGAATACCTTACTGGGTCAGACTAAAGGTCCATCTAGCCCATCCTCACGGTGGCCAATCCAGGTCACTAGTACCTGACAAAAACTCAAAAACTCAAACATTTCATGCTACCGATCCAGGGCAAGCAGTAGCTTCCCCCATGTCTTTCTCAATAACAGACAATGGAAATTGTCCAATCCTTTCTTAAAACCAGCTATGTTAAACACTCTTTCCACAACCTCTGGCAATGCGTTCCAGAGCTTAACTATTCTCTGAGTGATAAAATATTTCCTCCTATTGGTTTTAAAAGTATTTCCCTGTAACTTCATCAAGTGTCCCTTAGTCTTTGTAATTTTTGATGGAGAAAAAAAAATTGATCTACTTGTACCTGTTCTACAACACTCAGGATTTTGTATATAAAGCTTTGTGGGATAGACAGAGAATTTTAAATTGTATATGTTGCTCTATAGGGAGTAATTGAGGGTTACAAAACAATGGAGTAATATGGTCTCTATGTAGGTCATTACATTAACATGAGCAGATTTTGAAATACTAGCATATACTGCATTGCAATAATCAAGATGTGAACTACAGTATGTAATAATGTGTGGCTTTTTGGTTTTACTTCAATAAATGGCATACAAAAGCTTTCAAATAAATAAAGTAGCAGCAATAAATGAGTATGTATAATAGTACAAAACTATATACCTTCTTTCACTTTTGTCCCTTAAACTTTTTAGACTGTGATATTCACATTTATTTCTAACTCATTTTAAAATACAGTACTTTACCCTGGTAGGAAGCTCATCCTACATATTAACAAAGGTGGTGCTGCTTTGTTATGTAATCTGAACATGAGGCAAAACTTAGATTATATAAGTTTCTACATATTACAAGTACAATTCATACACATTCACCAAACCAGAATAACTTTTATGAGGAGATGCTGAAAAGTTCTAAGTCCAACCAACCAGCTTCCTAAATGCTGAGCGTTATTTTGCCACTGTATCTGAATGCAATCAGATGTGAACTTGACTAATTTAGTTTTATGAATGTTTTCCCTTAAACAAAGTCAAACATCATATCAACCCATAAAACATTTCTTTCAATCAGGTAAAAGGTATGTATGTTTTCTCAGAATCACCAGGTCCCATTTCATAAAGCGATAATTCTCAAGCAATGGACAGGGACTTTGAAGGTCAACAAATTCAAGAGAAATTCAACTTGGTTTGGGGTATATTCACCACAATTTTATCAACTTACGTTGATGTTTTCTGGCCAGGGCCAGATGCTGTGGAGTGCCCTACCTTTGTCTTTGTGCCAATCTAACATGCTTTTGCATTTTAGAAAAGGGGTGAAAAACTTTGCTTGAGTGCTTTTTTTGGTTTGGGCCATTTGAATGCTTGAGCTTTTCAGGGGTGGGGGGGTGGGGTTTACATTGTGTTTATCTTGCTGATTTGTATTTGTTCATAGTTTTTAGCATATTTTGTATGTTATTTTGTTTCCCGCCTAGATTTGTACATATGCGGGTTATAAATAATTTTAAATAAATTTTTAAATAAACTCACAGGAAACTGAATATTTCTGCCATGGACCCTTCAAATAAGGAGATTCTGCTTAGATGCTGTTGCCGATCTGATGATTCAATAGGTTCATATCAGATTTTTAAATTCACCCCCTTGTTATAAAACTGCAAAAGTGTTTTTTAGCGAAGGCCAGTACGCTGAATGCTGTGCACTGCTCCCGATGCTCATAGGATCTCTATGAGCGTTGGGAGCAGCGCAGATCATTCAGCACGCCGGCCTGCACTAAAAACTGCTTTTGCAGTTTTGTAAAAGGGGGGAGTGAATGAATTAGTAGAGGGAATACATTCATGAATGCACAGCCCATTAGGGTACCTAAAAATGTAAAGTGCACACAAATCTCTTGTACACACAAATGCATACAATCAATTTACAAAATTCTACTACATATAGCAAATGCACAAATAGGTGAAACAACCACAAAGAAATGACCTGGAATTATGAAAAATTAATAAAAATGAGTAAAAGCTTTCCTTTTAGTTGTATATACCCTTGTGAATTAGATGAGCTTATGTCACCAATTTGCGAATTAGTTATATGAACAGTAGCAAGTCATCCAAATAAACTAATATTGTACATTATTATGATTATAGTTCAGAAAGCCAATCAGATCATAGCATATACAATATTTACACACATATCTAGATATTTGTATATACAGTACTAGAGATCTCTAAATAGAACTAAGATTCAGCTTAAATTATTCTTCCTAAAAATATAGCAAAATTTATATTTATCTACTTGCATTTCCAAATCAAGGCAAGCTATATGGTCAGGTAGAGTCAAAACATCCCTGTCCAAATCCGGATGTGACAAAATTAACTTAAGAGAGACGAAGAGAGTTTCTTATTATGAAAGAAGAAACCAGGAAATTAGGAACTACCTTTTTATTGGCATACCCTTGTAAATGCATAGTTTTGGGAATGAGGTATGTGTTTTTCCTCCCTGAGCATCAAAGATCCCTTTTGGACCTTAAAAGTTACCCAGTGGAAGTTTAAAATGAAGTCCGAAAAAAAGCCGTTTAAGCCTAATTTCTTTGAATTGTATTATATACCACATCTCCCAATAGTCTATCTCCTTCCCTCTACTTCGCCTCAAAGCCGCCGCGCCCCCCGGAGAGCGGCCTCAAAGCCGGGCACTAGCAGGAGAGGAGCGTGCGAGCCCTGCTCCGCCCCTCCCCCGAACGAACCCGACGCCTCAAAGCCGCCGCGCCCCCCGGAGAGCGGCCTCAAAGCCGGGCACTAGCAGGAGAGGAGCGTGCGAGCCCTGCTCCGCCCCTCCCCCGAACGAACCCGACGCCTCAAAGCCGCCGCGCCCCCCGGAGAGCGGCCTCAAAGCCGGGCACTAGCAGGAGAGGAGCGTGCGAGCCCTGCTCCGCCCCTCCCCCGAACGAACCCGACGCCTCAAAGCCGCCGCGCCCCCCGGAGAGCGGCCTCAAAGCCGGGCACTAGCAGGAGAGGAGCGTGCGAGCCCTGCTCCGCCCCTCCCCCGAACGAACCCGACGCCTCAAAGCCGCCGCGCCCCCCGGAGAGCGGCCTCAAAGCCGGGCACTAGCAGGAGAGGAGCGTGCGAGCCCTGCTCCGCCCCTCCCCCGAACGAACCCGACGCCTCAAAGCCGCCGCGCCAACGGCGTGCAGCCGTTCGGCGTGCCGTCGAAGGCGCACGTCTAAGGCGCGTGCGCCTTAGCACGCGCCTTTGCAAAGCGACTTCAAACGACTCCTGAACCGGCGAGCCCGATCCTCTCACCCGGATCCCAACAACACCCAGCCTGCTCAGCCGGACACCCCTCCCTAACCAGCAGGAACCCAACCGCGAAGCACTTGCGGGAAGACACCAGCACAGGCAGCCTCCGATACCAGCCCACCGACCACAGAACCTGCCCAGACCACTACAGTCACAGCCCCAGCACTCCAACAAAGACTCAACCGTCTCAACCCAAAAAGGAACTCCTTCCCAGACAGATCCAACAGCACCGACTCCGGGTCTCGTGGACAGAACCCTGAAACCCCCAATCCGGATACGTTCCTGTTACAAAAAACTCTAATGTATAACCCTGCCGGACCTATACAGATCATAGCACCACTGTATTGAAACCACATTGTTTATCCTTGTTACACTGCTTAACTTTTCCCCCCTTGCACTAATCCTGTCCTCAATCACAGGAAACACCCCAACGTCTCCAACCACAGCTGGGACGAGCCCCTCACAATGGCCAAGCCAAATACACAACAATGCGTAGCTCTACTTACACTCCTCTTGCTCTCTTCCAGGCTCTGCAACGCAGACAACTCCAATGCATCCCCCATTCCCATCCACATCACGCTGCACCGATCGGTAAAACCCAGAACCATTACATACACTCTCCACACCACACAAGACCACCCACACGCCCACTTGCCCAACAACCCCCCCCACCACTACAAACTGACCAAGTCCCACCCAAAAAAACTAAGAACCCTAAAAAAACTGGCGTACTCCCACTACTCCCCACCCAATCACACCAACCACCAGTCCCTGCAGGGCTTTTACCTGAATATCAGATCTATGAGGAATAAATCCACACTAATCAAAGACTGGCTAACTGAAAACAACCCTGACTTCGTCCTTCTCACAGAAACCTGGTTGCTTTCAGACAAAGACATCATTATTAAAGATTGTCTACCACCAAAATTCAAGATACTCTCCCTAGCCAGAACATGGGGAAGAGGAGGAGGACTAGCAATAATCTTCCGAGACCATCTCAACGCTTCCGTTCTTAACACAACCTCTTCACCTAACTCCGAAATGCTAACCATCGCCCTAGCATCAACATCTCTGCCCTCCTCACTAACCATCACTCTATTTTACATACCCCCCAAAAAATGGACCACGACCAAAGACGACTTTGCTGAATTACTTCTTACCAATTCGCTAACAAGCCCATACAACCTACTGTGTGGGGACATCAACATACACCTCGAGCAAACTGACCAACCTGAAACCGCGGACTTCTGGTCACTGCTCTCACAACTAGGCTTTGACAAACACCCCCCGATCAAAACCCACCAAAGAGGACATCAGTTAGACCTGGTAACTCTATCCTCCAAGGAACAGACCAATCCCACTTTTTATTGGAAACAAGGCAACTGGTCAGACTCCCTTTGGTCAGATCACCGCCTATGTAGCTTCACCATTGGATGCCAACTTAAACCCCCTAAAAGCGAAAAAACAAGAACAGTCAAAACCCACAATACCAGAGGAAAGATTGACCCAATGGAATTCTGGTCCCACTTCGAAATCAACACCAATCCAATAGAAGATACGGAACAAATCATGACCTCATGGATACAAGATAGTACCAATATACTAAACGAGATTGCCCCCAAAAAAACCCGCAGAATAAGAAACCACAACCAAGAAGGCTGGTTCGATTCTGAACTGCTGCAATGCAAGAAGGACCTCAGAAAAGCCGAAAGATCATGGCAAAAAACCGGAACGCTAGAACACAGACTGGCATGGAGACAAAAATTAAAACAGTACAAAACCCTCACTAGTGAAAAAAGAAAAAAATTCTACTCCAACAAAATCGGTAATCCTAAAACCAATAGCAATAACCTCTTCAGATTGGTCAATGATCTTTACAACATAGAAACCTACACAAACCTACACGAAGAAGCCACCTTAACCGCCAACACCCTGGCTGACTTCTTCAATACCAAGATCCAAAAAATAAGAACAACTCTACCAGCCAGCCCCAACCCCCTCGAGCTCTACCCCATCCTCACAGACATGAATCCACCAAACCCAGACCCGGGAGCCAAAGTCGACCTTAGTTGGAAACAGTTCGCAGTAACCGATTGGCAAACCTTCAATACTTACTACAACAAGTATACTCACTCCTACTGCCATCTGGACACATGCCCACCAAAAATCATGAGAACGGCCCCTCCCCATTTTAAAGCAAAAATGATGACATGGGTTAATTACCTATTATCCAAAGGTAACTTCCCATCGGAGCAGGGTCAAATAATGATCACCCCAATTTTAAAAAATGAGAAAGAACCACCAAACTCCCCTTCTAATTATAGGCCGATCGCCAGTATCCCCCTATTTACCAAAATAGCGGAAGGGCTGGTAAAAGCGGAACTTTCCGCATACCTTGAAAAATTCAACATTCTAAGTGACAACCAATCAGGATTTCGGGCGGACCACAGCACTGAAACCATCATAGCCTCCCTTCTCGACCACCTCCTCACACTCTTCAGTCAAGGCTCAAGTGCCCTGATCATACAACTCGATCTGAGCAGTGCTTTCGATCTGGTCGACCACACCATTCTCCTGGAATGCCTAGCGCACATAGGCATCTCAGACCAGGTCCTCAATTGGTTTCAGGGGTTCCTACAAAATAGATCATACAAGGTACTCAAGAATAACTCTTTCTCATACTGCTGGGACAACACCTGCGGGGTCCCACAGGGCTCCCCCTTATCCCCCATCCTATTCAACATTTACCTTGCCTCACTAGGTAAACTCCTACACAACCTAAATCTCAAATTCTTCATTTATGCAGACGATATCACAATAACCATTCCATTAACCAACTTTTCACAAGAACTACTCGACCACATCTCAAACACTCTCAACCAGATAGAACTCTGGATGCTTACTTTCAGACTGAAATTAAACCCAGACAAAACAAAATTTTTTCTAGCCTCCCCCAAAGATAAAATTAAGGAAACCACAATTCAACTAAAAGGAAAGACCTTCCCCCTTGATCCGACCATAAAAATTCTGGGAGTCACGCTGGACAAAAACTTATCTCTAGATAACCATACCGACCTCATAATTAGGAAAAGCTTCTCGGTACTTTGGAAACTTCGCACCATAAAAAAACACTTCTATGACAATGCATTCCGCCTACTTGTACAGTCCTCCATCCTCAGCATCCTCGACTATTGCAATATCATCTACCTTAACGCCACTAAGAAAACTACCAGGAGACTAAAAACAGTCCAAAATACCGCGGTGCGCCTCATCTTTGGCCTAAAGAAATGGGAACATGTCACCCCTTTCTATCACCAACTACACTGGCTACCATTTGAATCTAGAATCCTCTTTAAATTTGCATGCTTCTGCTACAAATCGGTTAACGGCTCCTCCCCAAGTTACATAAACACACACTTCAACCTCTACTGCAGCAACAGGACATCACGGAGAACTCAACTGTTCGCCTTCCCTTCGCCTAAACACTGCCCTCTCAAAAGATTCCTGGATAGAACTTTTGCCTTCCAAGCAGCCAAGTCGAATCCATGGCTAGCACAGATGATACTCGAGGCCCCCACTTACCTATCATTCAGAAAACTACTAAAAACGTACCTTTTCAGCAAACACGACCCTTAATAACCCATTCACCTCACAGGACACTTACCCCACCGCTGCCCCCTTCCTCCTTCACCAGTCCCCCCCTCCCTCCCCCACCCTCTACCTCCCCTACCTAGCTCGGCCAAACCTGCAATTTCTGTAATATTGATGTAAACCTGCCCTCTGTGCAGACAGTTAAGAATCGCTGTAACTTCATGGCTGACTGCGGCAAATCACTGTAATTTATCGTAATTCGGCCTGCAATTTTCTGTCAAAAATTCTTCTAATTATGCTGTAAATCTGCTTCTAATTTTGTAAACCTACTTCTAATCTTGTTGTAAATCTGCTATTCAATGCTTTGCTATTCAATGCTGTAAATCTGATTCTAATTTTGTAAACCTACCTCTAATTTTGTTGTAAATCTGCTATTCAATGCAGATCATTTGCTAATTGATGTAAACCGCCTAGAACTCACTGGGTATGGCGGTATATAAGAATAAAGAATAATAAAGAATAATAATACTTGTATAGTGGTTTAAGGAAGAGTCCGAATCCATTATTATGTTTGCTAGTTTTATTAATTATTTTCTTTTGATTGAATTTTTCCTTTGGAAATGGTTCTGAATTTCTGTAACAAGTGTTTATAACTTGTAATATTTGATAAATTAATTAAAATAAAATAAAAAAATCCCTGTCCAAAGAGTTTAAAATATGTGTTATAATAGAATTACAACAGATGGCAAATTGACTTGCCCAGAGACTAGTAGAAGGATATGAACTTTGACCTCCCTGGCTTTTAGCCTGCTGCTCTAGCACGAGGTTTTTGCTCAACTCTAGCAGTTTGTCAAAGTGCTTCTTGTATGTCACAGGCGGGGGAGGGAGTGGTTAGTTAAGCCTTCTGTACTCAAGTTTGCTTCTTAAGGATGATGACTCAGAATATCCATTGTATCATCTCATTTATCACCACTTCAGCTGCAGATCTCTGTCAAGTGATGTATAGGCAAGGTGGGTAAATGTTGGACTTCTCTAAACTTTTCCACCAGCAACCGTTATGTCTTCATCCGCAACATATCTCCAGCTTTGGTAGAACAGGAATAAAAACAAGCATAGTAGCCAACTTTTGAAAATGATTGGGGGTGCTCAGCTGATAACTCACAACTAATTCCCCCCCCCTCCCAATTCAAGCCATTTATAGCACTTTTTTCCTCTTTTCCCTCAGCCTATCTACACAACTTTCTATTCCCCAATTTTTTCATTTTTCCCTAATTTCATCTCCCTCTGTACTTTTTAATTTTCCTCCTCCTGCATAGGCAAAATTTGATGCTTTATAATTGGGGGCAGGGAATTTAATTGCTCTTGGCCTTCTCTACTCCCTGAGGGGTCCTTTTACAAAGGCATGCTAAAAAATTAGCGCACAGATGCATGTAGCTAGGAATAGCGCGTATTTGGGGTGTGTCTGCAGTAGAGCAGCATTAACATTAGTGATGCACTGATTTTTGCATTAGGAAATGCCACGCAGCAAGCACACACATATTGCGCATGGTAATAGTCAAGCGCTAAACCAAGGTCTATTCTTATGGAGCACTGGAGTTCTCCACATCCTTAAGTAGAATAGGCCTAGGTTTAGCGCATGACCATTACTATGCGCAATGTTTATATGTTTGCTGTGTGGTGTTTACTAATGCAGAGTCGGTGCATCACTAATGCAAACGCTGTGCTACAGTGGACACCCCACCCCCACTCCCATCACGCATTAACTTTACTGATGCGCTGATCTCCACGTTGCTAAACGCCACATGGCAAATATATACACACACACACACACACATTGTGCACGGTAATAGTCATGGGCTAAACCTAGGCCTATTCTGTGTAAGGACATGTAAGACTCAGGTGCTCCATAAGGCCTAGGTTTAGTGCATGATTATTACCGTGTACAATGTGTGTGAGTGTTTACCGTGTGGCATTTACTAACGCGGAGATCAGCACATCACTAATGTTAATGTGTGACAGGGCGTGTCCACAGTAGAGCAGCGTTAACGTTAGTGTTAGTAAATGCCACACAGCGAACATACACACATTGTGCATGGTAATAGTCATGTGCTAAACCTAGGCCTTATTCTTATGGAGCACTGGAGTTCTCCATGTCCTTAAGTAGAATAGGCCTAGTTTTAGCACTTGACTATTACCGTGCTCAAAGTTTGTATGTTTGCTGCGTGGTGTTTACTAAAGGAGAGATCATAAGAACATAAGAATTGCCGCTGCTGGGTCAGACCAGTGGCCCGTCGTGCCCAGCAGTCTGCTCACGCAGCGGCCCTTAGTCACAGACCAGTGCCCTAATGTCAACGCTGCTCTACTGTGGGCACGCCCTGTCACACATTAAAGTTAGTGATGCGCTGATCTCCGTATTAGTAAACATCATGCAGCAAACACACACATTGTGCACGGTAATAATCGTGCTGGCCTACATTTCATTCCTGTGCTGGATCCTCCTGTGCTGTTTCTGCCTGGAGCAGTTCCTGGGCGTGACCAGGTGCTTGTGGTGGGGCTTGGCCCTGCGCCTCACTATTTCTTTGGGCAATAAGTATAATGGCCACTGGACCAGCATGGCTGCATCAAGCCATTACAGGAAATACTACATTGTTGGGTGTCTACTTGCCTTTTATTGGCTGAAGGTTCTGCAGGTGGAATGGTTAGGCATGCGCAGTCGTGAGCTATTTTGCATGTGCGCCGCGCGGCACCAATAAATACACTAACTCTACATTTTTCATGGCGTTAACACTGGCCGCACTAACTCACGCGCTACACCATATGTCTATCTCCACCCAGGTATGCGTTATGCATTAGTGCATAGATCGGCGTGCGCTTATGCATATATTAACACAAGCCCTTCCTAACGCGGGCCTGCGTTGGCGTTCTCTCAAGGACTGGGTTGAAAATGGCTAGGCTACAGATAAATGAAACTGGTTGCATTTAGAACATCATATTATAGAGCTATTTGGTGTATTTATTGTGAAGAGGAGCTTTGCGGTTTATGTTTCAAGAGCTATTACTAAACTAATAAGTTTTAAAGACACTGAGATATTGAGCACATGAGTTACAATATTTCATAAAAGTCTGGAGGCTAATGATGATCAAATTGGCAACTTTATGCAGTCTTTATATTGCAGAGTATGTGGGCTTTGCATAAGTTTCTGAAGACCCACTTTTGTACTATATATATTTTATGAAGTGGTGACAAAATGTATCCTTTTTGTTTTGCACTTTATGTATGAATTTATGTTTATCTTCACAGAGACACCATGCAGTGGAATCCTTTATCCCCATTGTTTTTAATATGGTCTTCAAGCCCTTTGAAACAATCCAACAGCCTGTCCTTGGTCAGTGGTTGAGAGGGAAGAACAACCAATAGAACAGCTTGAAAGTGGATACACTTGTGGATCAACATTGCATTGTGAATTTTTCACACTCAAGCGAGTATTGCTATGTGTACTAACCATACAAAAATCCTAGGGTATTGGATGTGGCACATATGATAGGTAAGTGTAAGAATATAAGGAACTAAAATTTCTGTGGGTTCGCATGGTGGAAATGGTGGAGACAGAGACTGTGTCTGAATTCAAGAAAGCCTGGGATAGGCATGTGGGATCTCTTAGGGCTAGATTCACTAATCTGACTCTCCGTGCCCGATTCGTGTTTTCAGTCACTACAGAAAGGCAGGTTGCCTGTCTTTCACTATAACTATTTCATCCACTTTCCTATTTAGATTTATATCTCCTATAACTGATATTTTGGCTTGTATTACTATTGTTATGATTCTGTGTGCATTTGCTTTCTTTTGGCAGTATATGTTAAACCCTTTGATATTTGACCATCATGCATTCTTTATGTTGCATTTTAATAATAATAATAATAATAATAATTTTATTTCTTATATACCGCTATACCATAAGTTCAAAGCGGTTTACAACAAGATTCATGCAATGAGAGAATGCGATGTTTACAACAAGAAACATATGTTTACACAAGAGACATATGTTTACAGCAAGATACTTAAGTTCAGAGCTTGTATACTAGGCTTGTGTTCTCTTTGTTTATGCTTCCTTCATGGAAGCATTACTACCATTTGTAATGTTCATTATATATATCTAAAACTCAATAAAACTGTTGAACTTAAAAAAAAAATTTGCACCCCCACAATACACACTGGCAGGACTGCAGGTGGAAGACTCCCGCTCAGCTTAGAGGGAACAATGCTTTGAGCTGGCTATATTATGACATAAAGGACTGAATTTTAGAACACTTAGGCATATGCATAGGGTTACTAGATTTTCCATTTAGAAAATCCATACCCCCCCAGACCTGCCCTCAGATCCACCCAATTCCATCCCTCTTTACCCCGTCCCGCCCCCCCCCCCCCCCCCCACTGCCTGCTCTTGTCGGACAGGAGACATCCACGCATGCACGGATACTACACGATGACATCATGTGTGCACATGACATCATCGCGTGTCATCTGCGCATGCGTGGATGGCCTCCTGCCAGACGGCGATTTGATAGAAGCTTTTCAAAACCCAAAGTGCCAGGTTTTGAAAAGCCGTCCGGACCCCAGGACATGTTCTCAAAAAGAGGACACAACCGGGGAAATCCTCACGTCTGGTAACCCTACATAAGCACCCATATAAAAGATAGATTCACATGTGTACATCTGGCAGTGCATAATAAGTAGCTGTCTTAGAAACAAACATATATATATATATATATATATATATATATATATATATATTGCTGCAATGTACATAGATGTAAAGAAGTTGGAACCCAAGCACAGTACCGGGTAAAGCTTTGGATTCTTGCCCAGAAATAGCTAAGAAGAAAAAATAAAAAAATTTAAATTGAATCAGGTTGGGCAGACTGGATGGACCATTCGGGTCTTTATCTGCCGTCATCTACTATGTTACTATGTTATTATGTATGTACTCTGAGAATTTGTAGGAGTTCTATATTTTAGAAAATATACACACACACAAAATGAGAAGAAAAGTGGGTTACCCCAACAAACAATACATATTTCCTATGCAAAGTTCAACTTAGATGGAAAATAGGACCTGAGTAATCATTATATCTTAAATTGTGTGCTATGGGCACATCAACAGTCCTTAAAATTTTAAATAAATTTATTATGACATGAGTTTAGTTCAAACTATAAAGCAATATGAAACTCTTTTATTAGAGCTGGATTCTGAAAAATGTTGCTGAAAGTTAGGCCCTGGCAGAAACCTAGATCGCGCCTACTGGCGCCTAATTTAAGCATTTTATTTGGTTTTAAGTGGCAAGATAATTAGTTGCACCATTGAAAACCAACTAAAAACTCATTAAAAAAAAAATTTAGGCACCGCTAGGCAGCCTCTGGGACCAATGCTTAGTGATCCCGAAGCACAGAGGTGGGCATGTTTAGGGGCAGTGCCGGATTTTGGCATAAGTAGGTACTGCTGGTTGCAATTGTGCAAGGACCCTATACGCTGGAAATATAGGCCTGTAAAACCCTGGCCTTCATTTCCAGCACCTAGTGTCTTTGGCAGCTACGATTCTGGAAGCAGTGCCTGTCCATGATTGACATGCAGCAGGCACTGCTTACAGAATCAGCCCCTTAATACACAGTTAATACATGGAAACAGGCTGCCAGTTGATCAGATTAAGAGGTTTCATAGTAATTTTCACATTACTGAGTTGTTGTTTTTTTTGTTCCAGAATTTTTCTGTCAGGAGATGTGGTATAGATGCATTAGCCAGTTGGTGCAAGGGAAGCGTTAGGCAGCTAGTGTGTTACACTTACCTTGCACCAACTGGCTAATGCAGAGTTAACATGGGACCACTTACTGCCCCATATATATAATAATAATAATAATAATTTTATTCTTATATACCGCCACAGCCATAATAGTTTGAGGCAGTTTACAACAAAAGGTGCTGGACAATCAGAGAAATAGTCACAATATAGAGTCGTCAGATACATGCATACAGAATAGAAGAAGTAAAAACTATAGAATTTTTAAGTTACAAATCGATTGAACAATTTCATTTTTAGAAGGCAGTAAGTAGTTCTGCGTTAACTTTCAGCAGTTACCATATGCAAATGGGAACATTAACGCACAACCTTCAATAAAAATAGTATGTAACAGAGAACTAAACTAAACTAAAACTTAGCTTTATATACCGGGTCTTCATCCAGAAAGGAGTTCAACTCGGTTAACAGTAACTAATAAAATACTAAAAAAAAGTAACAATCAGAAAATATTAATAGTTTCCAAAGTTTGGCAAATAAAATAGTTTTTAAAGATTTATGAAAAAGTTGAAAAGGACCAGGACCCCTTAAAATAAGAGGAAGTTCATTCCATAGTTGAAAAAATTTGAAAACCAAGGATTGACTGAAATTCTTGACTCCTTTGATTCTTTTCACTGGAGGAAGGGATAGTTTGAATTGTTGGGTGCCTCTTGCATAGGAGAATCTATAAGCATCTATAATAATAAAATGCTAAGCGCGCATGCGCACTCTTACCCTGTGTTCCCTGAGATCTGATCTGTTGAACTGTGGCCAGTAGGAGTGCACATGCACGCTAAGCATGAAAGGCGGTGCGGAGCTGCAGCTGCCGGGAGGAGGACTTCGCGGAGCGGCGCTGGCGGCGGCTGCTGGGAGGAGGGCTTTGAGGCGAGGCAGCTGTTGGCTTCAGGCGTGCGTGGTGGCTGTCGGTGCCTGCAGGCCGCAGCACCTCAGCGAAAGGAGATAAGGCCAGGGGGTGGCAGAAAAAGGAAGGGAGGCTAATGACCCAGATTCTCTACTGCCCTGGCTCCATGTGGCACACACACTTCCAAACTGTTTCCCATCCTCGACTGCTGTGACATTCACTCAATTGCTCTTTCCTTCCACTGGGACACCAAAACTATCTCCCTCCTCCCATCCAATTCATTTGTTTCTCAACTTCTCCCTCAGTGACCACTTTCAAAACTCTAACCTCACCCATAACCATCCTTTTTTCTACTGCATCTGGATAAGGGGAGCAGTGAAGGGGTGGTAGTGGACACAAGGGGGAGGTAAAAGGAAGGGAGAATGGACAGGGGAAGCAGGCAAGGGGTGGTGGTGGACAGCCAAGGAAAAAGAAAGAAAGAAAGACATAAATACAGAAAGCGGCTAAGGAGAGAGAGAGAGACACACACATACATATATTCTAGCACCCGTTAATGTAACGGGCTATAAGACTAGTTCCATAATAAAGAACAACAAAGTCTTGCAAAAGTACAGAAAAGCAAAAGAGCAAGGTAAATGAAATGACTCCAAGCCTGGTGATATATCTTCAACAAGCAAGAAATTCTTCCAATAATAAGACTGTAAGTTTATCAAATACTCTCAGAATGTTTAATAAATTAGTAGAGGGAGCAATTTTCAAAATCATATTACTCAGAGTTGTTGAATCAATTTTAACCCAACCATGTGAAACATCCCAGGACCTCTCTTTTGTGTAAATTAAGTGTTTAAACAAAACAGTGTTCTTCCTTCTGTGCAATACATGCTACAGTCGTACTGAAATCAGTTTTAAATGTGTCATCTGTGTCCCAAATGTATATTGAACAACAAAGTCACATTCACAGCTAATCACAGCTATTGTGCTGGTAAATGAAACACTATTGCATATATAAGGAACCCAACATGGATCCATGCTTTGACAACAAATTGCTTTTCTCAGCTTTTTAGAAGACACAGTCACAGTGTGCTTTTATAGCATGTTTTAATCTATGGTTGTTAACATCTATACTAGAGTGTCATAATACATGAGATCCTGTGTTTTACCCCTATGGAAGGCAATTTGTTGGGTCCATGTTGGGTTCTCAGTTTCTGTAGAAGCAAGTAACTACTTCCTGTTTTGTTTTATTAGCAAGGAGAGAGGTCAAGGAGACTAAAAGTGATACTGGTTAGCGACAGCTTTTATGGCTGTGAGTTACAATCAAAAGTAAATTGCACAAGTGTGTGTAGAAGGAAAAATGCCCAATATTTAGGTAGCACATAGGGCTCTACACCAGAGAAATGCTAATATAGCAACTCACAATTGGTTATCATATTTGAGGCTGGGAATGATTTATTTCTTTGCTTGAATTCTGGCACCTTCACCTGGATTAGCAACTAGAAAAAGCTGTTAGCCAATAAGAAGATTAAACTTAATAGACTATCACGCAGCTGTTTACTAACCTAATAAAATATGTTGCTATGTATATAAAACTATGAAGAAATGGAGATAAGGTAAGAGGAGCCAAGGAAGTAAGGTAAAACAAGTAAAATGCTCATTGCAGTTGTGATACATTTTGGACCATTTTACTAAGCTACGCTAAAAAGTGGCTTGCGCTTCTATTAATAAAAGGGTTTTTTAAAAATTCAATTTGGCCTCGAGTAGTGCCCCAAAAACATAGAAACATGATGGCAGATAAAGGCCAAATGTCCCGTCTAGTCTGCCCATGCAGTAACCATTATCTCTTTCTCCCCTCCGAGAGATCCCACATGGACCATACTTTAGCATTCCAAGCAGCTTCACACGAGAGAGGATTTCGATTGTTATTGCTTGGAGCTTGTTCTTATAAATATTTCAGAACTCAACTGAAAACTTATCTCTTTTCAAAATACTTGGTCAAATAATTTTTTTTTTAACAACCTTAAATTGTTTTTAGTTTATGATCTTTTGTAAACCGCATAGAACTCTTAGTTACGCGGTTAAGAAGTACTACATTGTTGGGTGTCTGCTTGCCTTTTATTGGCTGAAGGTTCTGTAGGTAGAATGGTTAGGCATGCGCAAGCCTTGCGTTATTTTGCATGTGCACTGCAGGGCACCAATAAATACACTAACTGTACACTAGCTCTACATTTTTCATGGTGTTAACACTGGCCGCACTAACTCACACACTAATGGCGAGCATAGCGGTGGGTTATCAAACTTCTTTGTACACACCTACACCTCGCCTACACCCAGGTATGCGTTATGCATTAGTACATAGATCAGCGTGCGCTTATGCATATTTTAACACAAGCCCCTCCTAACGCGGACCTGCGTTAGCGTTCTCTCAAGGACTGGGTTGAAAATGGCTAGGCTACAGATAAATGAAACTGGTTGCATTTAGAACATCATATTATAGAGCTATTTGGTGTATTTATTGTGAAGAGGAGCTTTGCGGTTTATGTTTCAAGAGCTATTACTAAACTAATAAGTTTTAAAGATACTGAGATATTGAGCACATGAGTTACAATATTTCATAAAAGTCTGGAGGCTAATGATGATCAAATTGGCAACTTTATGCAGTCTTTATATTGCAGAGCATGTGGGCTTTGCATAAGTTTCTGAAGACCCACTATTGTTATCCCAGGCCCTTTTGTTATGTTATGTTATCCCAGGCCCTTTTGAATTCAGACATTAATCTGTCTCCACCACCTCTTCTGGGAGACTGTTCCACGCATCTACCACTCTTTCTGTAAAAAAAAGTATCACCTCTTAACTTCATCCTATGCCCTCTCATTGCAGAGTTTCCTTTTAAATGACTCGACTCATGTGCATTTCCATTATGTAGGTATTTAAACATCTCTCATATCTCTTCTCTTCTGCCTTTCCTCCAAAGTATACAGATTGAGATCTTTAAGTCTGTCCCCATACACCTTATCACGAAGACCACACACCATTTTAGTAGCCTTCCTCTGGACCGACTCCATCCTTTTTATATCTTCTAGCTTTCGCCATCACCTTTTCAATCTGTTTGGCCACCTTAAGATCATCACATACAATCACACCCAGGTCCCGCTCTTCTGTTGTGCACATAAGTTCTTCACCCTCTAAACTGTACCGTTCCCTCTAGTTTTTGCAGCCCAAATGCATGACCTTGCATTTCTTAGCATTAAATTGTAGCTGCCAAATTTCAGACCATTCTTCAAGTTTCGCCAGGTCTTTCTTCATGTTATTCACACCATCCGGTGTGTCTACTCTATTGCAGATTTTGGTATAATCCGCAAAGAGGCAAATCTTACCCGACAACCCTTTAGCAATATCGTTAATAAAAATGTTTAAAAGAACAGGCCCAAGAACAGAACCTTGAGGCACACCACTGGTAACATCTCTTTCCTCAGAGCAATCTCCATTGATCACTACCCTCTGTCGCTTTCCACTCAACCAATTCTGAACAGTATTTTAAATCCAAATTCAAATATTCCTGCGCTCTACTGTGCTAAATCCTACTGAAATAAACACATGATCTCTAATTTCACATTGCTTCTTTCATTATTTGTTATGTTAAATCTTAATGCCCATTATTTGTATTCGATATTTGTGTTCAGCTGAATAATATTTTTTATTATTCGCATTCAGCTGGATAGTACAATTTACTTTTCAGTACAGCTCTAATTTCTGGTTACATCATAAGAGATTTAGCAGGTTAACTCTGCCTGAATTTCTCACTCCTCTCCCCTAAAGGTCATGTTAGTGTCAGTGCCCTCACTTCTGGCTATAGTAGGGAGAAGGTAGCTAGTCAATAGGAGAGAGATGCCTGCATTTTATCCCAGCAATACTCCTGAGATCTTGCTGAATTATGTACATCCGGCACCTGTCGAGAAAGGCTCCAGCTAGTCTAAAGAAAGCTCCATTATAGGAAAACTCTGGAACTTACAGTTTAGAAGCTGGTTCTGGAATCTGGTAGAAGCCTGGGAAGACCTTACCATGCTAGAAAAGAAGGTTCTGGTGGCAATGGAACCATTCCCTCAGAGTATATTTTCCAGATGTTCTCACTTTGTCTTAGATTCATCTCCTGCCTTTGATTTCCAGCTACAAGGAGGTCCCTTCGCATAGTTTATAGTTTATTACTCATAGTCTGCTTTTAACAAGGCAGATTTCAAAATCACAAACACAATAAATGTACCTGAAGCAGCAGCCTATCTTCACAGGTTGGCCATTAAAGGAACTTGATAGAGGAGCGAGGATTCAAGAAGGATCAGCGACAAAATCAAAACTAAACCAGTTGCTTCCTAAAAGAAAGGAGCAGGAGTCAGTTTGTGTTTCTGCTACAATAACCAGGGACCTCTTTCCATTTATACAGGGTTGAAAGGTATACTAATTTAATATTTTGTTATCATCTTATTTAAGGAAGCCACTTGATGATTTTATATTGAGCTTATTTTATTAAATTATAAAAAGAAACAATATTCTGTACAATTGTCATTTTATAAACACAAATAATACAGAACAAGGATCAACAAAACCCTTGTCTCCCCTCCCCTTCACAAATATCCCCTCCACTATCAAGAAAACTGACTAAGCCAAAATATTACAGAATGCTACACAGAAAAATCATGCTAACAGAATACCGCAGTTACGCATGACAGGAATAGTGTTAGGAGAGTGCAACTAGGGCAACTGCCACGGTCAGAGACCACTAAGCCGGCTGGAAGCTAAAGAAGCACGGCCTGGGCTATGCGGTCCACAGTTATGTCTAACACCAGCTCTAGCAGGATACATATTTCAAATCTGATATATTCTAATCACAAAATAGAAAAAAAAATTTCTACCTTTTGTTGTCTGGTCAATTTTTTCTTCACATCACATTGGTCTCAGGCTCTGGTTTCTGTTTCCATCTGTCTACTCTTAACTCACTTTGCCAGGGTCTCATGACCATTTGACATGTCTTCTTTCTCCATGCTCACCATTCATCTTCCATCTCTGTGTATGTTTTCCCCCATGTTCAGCAAGCATCTTCCTTCTCTGTCTTCTATAATTCCCTTTCTAGTATTTCCCCTGTCTTCAACATCTCACCATTTTATGATCCCCTCCTCCTGTGTACAGTATCACTCCTCTATATCCCTATGCCCCGCCTGACCAGCACTTTCCTTCTGTGTTCTTATTCTCCCTCATGTTTAGTCATTTTCTCTCTGTGTCCATATACCCTCCCATGTCTAGCATTACTCCTCTGTGCCTATATATCACCCCCATACAAATGCAGCATTCCCCTTTTTGGCCCTATTCCTATGCTCCCATCCATGCCCACCATCTTCCCTCTTTTTGTATATCTCCCTGTGTCCAGCTTCTCTCCTCTCTTACTCCTTAACACCAATGTGCCTCTCACACTCTCTCTTTCCTCCCTCCCTCCACTATGTTCAATATTTTTCTCACTCTTCCTTCATCCCCTTGATTTAGCTTTTCTCTTTCCCTTTCCTTCTCTCTCTCTCTTCCTCCCTGCAGGTCCTGTACCTCTCCCCCTTCCCTCTAGCCCCCATTCCATGGATCCACCACCTCTATCCCCTCCCTTCAGTGCCCAGGTGTGAATCTGGCATATCTCCCTTCCCTCCTGCTCCACTCCATCCACCATATGGGCCCCTTCCCCCCTTCAATCTCCAGACTAGATCCAGCAACTCTCTCCCTTCCCTTCAGCTCCAGCTGGCCCACGTCCAGTAGCCCAAGCAACTGCCTCCCTCCTTCGTGGGTGCAGCAACAGCCCCCCTCCTTCCCTCCATATCACTGGTCCAACAGCCCCCCCATCCTTGCACTCTCCTTCCCAATGGCGGATGGTAAAAAATAAACAAAAAATAACAACAAACAAACCTGTGAGTGCGACTCCTGGGTCAGCCCCTTTGCACCTCCTGGGTCGGGCATACCAGTCTGTTGGAACGGAAGCTGCCTGCACGTGTGACACAGGGCTGCTCGGACCAGAATCTTCTTGCTGCCAAGTCCCTCCTTCTGATGTAACTTCCAGCTGGTAGTGTTGTCTGTTCTGCTCTAGAATTTTATCTCTTCATAATATTTTCCAGATGCTTTCACAAATCCATGGATGACAGAACTCCTGTATTCCTTTCACTCCATTCATTTGATATCTAAAGTTCTTCAAAAAGACTATCCAAGACTCAACAGATTTGATTCTACTAGCCTTTTATTGGCCTCATCAACTTTGGTTCCTATGGCTAGCATTCCTCCCCATAGCATAGATCAACCTCTGTCACTGGTCCTTAGCCAACACCCCAGATTTAATAAAAAGGGCAAACCACTCTCAAAAACTGTGCTCTGACAGGCTGGAGTCTCAAGGATTCAAGATAGGAGACCTCCCATTTTCAATCAATGATGTAATCACTGCAGCAAATAAAGCTTCTACCTGAAAATACTGTTCCTTTAAATGGAAACATTTTTTTTTTAATTTATAAATTTGAATAATTACAATATCAAATGATACCAGGAAAAAAAAGGGATTTTTACACAAAGTTTTAACAATGCTTATACATACAACACAAAATTCCTTTTCAAGCCCACAACAATGGGGAGACATGCTACTTTTCAACTAACAAAAATAAGAAGAAAACTAAAGGATTGGTTCTTGATTCATATGAATATTGACCATTCCCTACTATTTGGGACTCTTACATCCTTCAATTTCTCAGTAGTGAAACATTTAAAACAAAGGAACAAACTCATTTCTGTTCTCGAGCTATTAGAAATTGTTGCAATTGAATAGGATCCCAAAATACATATTCAATGTCCTGTAATTTAACAAGACATTTACATGGAAATTTTAGGTAAAATGATGCCTCAAGAGCTAAGACTCTTGTTCTTAGTTTCAGAAATTCTTTCCTTCTTAGTTGCGTAGCTCTTGAGACATCGGGAAAAATTCGAACCAAATCTCCACAAAATTTTGTCAACCTATTTTTAAAATAAAGTTTCATTATAAGCATTTTTATCTATCTCACTCATGCATGTTATTACCATAGTGGACCTACTCTGGATCACATCCTGAGTATCTTCCAAAAACTGTCAGATTTATTTTGTCTGTGACCAGGTGGTCCACCTCCTGATCGGATTGTATTTTCTTTTGCGAAATGTAATAACAATTATTTATTGGGAAATTTTCCGCATTGGGTAATCCCAGTATTTCTTTAAGAAACTTCCTTAACAAAATTTCAGGAGATAATAAATGATTCACTGGGAAATTAACCAAGTGAAGATTCCTCGCTCTATGCATATTTTCCAACATTTCCATTTTAGAATGTAACACCGTTGAATCCTTAACAGCAGATACTGAGACAGCTTGCAATGTATTACTTTGAGTTTCAACCACACTTAATCTTTTATCCAAACAACTTAAAGTAGAATCCACATTCTCAAAGGGAGGTGTCCTGTCAGCCAAAAGGATTATCTTTATTCAAACTAAAGGTCCCACACAAGGATCCAAGTTTCGGCATTTTAAAACAACACCTTCCTCAGGGAATACTGAAATATACATATATAATACAAAAAAAAATTTAAAACTTTGAAATAACAAAAACAGTCCAACGTTGTACATAAATGCTAGATGCAGAAAACAATAGTATTAAAATAAACAAAGCATACTTATCTGACATCCTGACTTCCTTTACCTGCGTGTCGCTCAAATAACATCAGTAAAGCCAGATGGGAAACCAGTCTCTGCAAACACCTCCTTGATAACATCAAAAGGACAGTAAAGCCAGATGGGAAACCGGGCTCTGCAACACCTCCTTGACCTAGGTGTTGTCAAAACAAGGAACAAAAGACCAGGACCGGGGGTGCCTGAATCGTAATAGCAGGACCAGCTGTTTTTACTATGAACTCAGCAGTTTTTCATCCTATATAAGAACGGAATTCTGCCCCTAACATTAGAATCCAAGACGTCTAAAGGGATAGTCTCCCGTGTCCACCCACCTATCAATTGCAGGATTCCCAATTGTGAAGATGGTCGTTGCCTGGGATTACGGTGATGCTATTTTATTCTTATATTCATATATATATATATATAATAAAGGGTTATTGTTTATGCTTTTATATTGTCTGTGTGCTTTTCTGAGTGTCACTATCATCCCATCTGATAGAAATAAGTGGCAGAACAACACCCAACCTAAGTTTCTAACAAAGGCAAATTCTCATTTCCATCTTAAACAATGCTGTATATTGTTTTTGCCAGTATTTTCCCCAAACCTTATTCTCATGTGGTGGAAGCTTCACTTCACACCCTAAACTGCAGACGTCCACTCTTAGAGCATCTAGACAGGAAAAAGTTTGTTCAAAATACTCACAGCTCTTTCTTTCTTTTAATCAATGACACCGAGTCTTCCAGTGTCTATAAGGACACGTTCAACCTGGATTGCAGATTACTTTGAGTTTTGCTGCCGTGGAGCAAACTTGAAGCCTCCAGGTAAAATTGGAGCTCATCATCTGCTGTCAACATCCACTTCAACTGCCCTGTGTTACCCATCTGATGTGAAATGGGTGAATTCTTAAAACCTCCACCTCCATTTCCTTGCCCTACCCCTACTGCCCTCCAATACTTGTGAGGGCATCAAGAAAATTGGAATTGCTTCTGCAAAAGGTAAAGACTTGATGGACTGTATACTGTATGCTGAAGAATGAGTTTGTTATAAGCCATCTATCTGTTTCTGCTTTATTCTCATCTCTAAGAATTGCCGTTATAGAATACAGTACTAGTGTTATGTCTGCATTTGCATGCCTGATTATAGGCCTAACTCTAGGTAATCAGCTCTGTAAATGCTAATATTCTATAACTAATGCACCTAACTGCCAGACATGCCCCTGACTCATTTAATCTACACCCCCCTTGCAGTTGCTTATGATGGATTTTGTGCACAACTTATAAAATAGTGACTAATGGCAGGTATGTATGTAACCAACTATTAATGCCAAATAAGACTAATTATAGCCAATAATTGGTAATTAATGCCAATTAATATCAAATTTTTATATTAAATTACATGCACAACAGCACTATTCTATAAACTGTGCATGCAAATTTGCACACCACGTGTAAATTTAGATATACATGTTTACAGAATTTGGGGGACCGAGGACAATTTCCCAAAGCCCTTTTCTGTGGGTCAAAGATGTGCAGATGGCTCTTTTGAGTTTGTTCGGCTATCAGGACCTATTGTTTTGCTTTCACTGATGCTAATGTTGCTGCAACCCAGAAGTTGCTCCCCTAGGTGATCGCTAACCCCCTCTTTTATGTCGGGAGCAGCGCGGGCCATTCAGCGCAGCTCTCTGCACTGGAAACTGCTATCGCAGTTTCATAAAAGGAGGCCTTAGTTTTGCCTAATGGCAAAGCTGACTAAACTCTTCACTAGTTTCCTTAGTTTTATTCAATTTTTGATTTGCTTTGTACATTACAGCACATGTACCCATGGAATATACATGTTTAAGTTAAATTGAACCCATTTTTAACCAATTCCCAGTGATTTTACTTCCCTACCTTCTTTTCCCTTCTGCCTAAAGAAAGAAACTGGGGGCCTTAGTGGATAGGAATGATCGCTCCTACTGCATTGGCGTCAATATTCAAAATGACAGCAACTGACCTTTATTCACCTTTGCCCTTTACTTGTGGAAAGCTGGAAAAAAAAATGCAATAAAGCATTATTTATTTAAAACATTTTTAATCCGCCTTTATCCAGTGCGGCTTACAAATTTCCATACATAATAAAATAGTAAAAAAAACATACTTCAAATAGAGGAAAATACAGAATTACAATATTCTATCTGCATATCCATAACATGACTGCATTCAAACTATTCTTAAGTATCATCGTTGTTCAATTTACCTGTAAAAATATAACTCAATCATTGTTATATACAGTAAAACCTTGGATTGCAAGTAACTTGGTTTGCAAGTGTTTTGCAAGACAAGCAAAACATTTTATTAAATTTTAACTTGCTATACAAGCAATGTCTTGCAATACAAGTGCATACAGTATACTGAGCCGATGGCTCTTCTCTGACGCTGCAGGAGTGTAGTGACTGTTCTAAACGAGCAAAGTCTTCCGATACGAGTACATACAGTATACACGTGTCACATCAACACAACTGAGCCGATGGTTCTTCTCTGACGCTGCAGGAGTGTAGTGACTGTTCTAAAAGAGTGAGGTCTTGCAATACGAGTACGTATAGTATTTTGTATTAAAGTTTTTGGGTTGTGGAATGAATCATCTGAGTTTCCATTATTTCCTATGGGGAAATTTGCTTTGATATATGAATGCTTTGGATTACAAGCATGCTTCTGGAACGAATTATGCTCGCAAACCAAGGTTTTACTGTATTCACTTTAAAAAAAACGCTTGAACAAACAGGTAGGTTTTAAGCAACTTCCTAAATTGCAGGAGGTTTCGACAAAGACGTAACGTTCCTGAAAAGGCATGCCACATCAATGGACCGGCTAGAGAGAAGTAAGAACTCTTTGTTCATACATACCAGATATCATTCACTCTCTTTCTGTCCAGCAATAGATGATTCTCAGATCTCAGCTTCCGCGAAGGAATATACAGCATTAAACATTATGGTGTCCTTTTACTAGTGCGTCTTAGCATGTGCTAAATGCTAACGCACCCATATGTACGCATTAGCATTTAGCGCACACTAATTTTTAGCGTGTGCTAAGACGCCCCAGCGCGCCTTAGTAAAGGATCCCTATATGGATAAGAACATAAGAATTGCCGCTGCTGGGTTAGACAAGTGGTCCATCGTGCCCAGAAGTCCGCTCCCTTGGCGGCCCTTAGGTCAAGGACCAGTGCCCTATTTGAGTCTAGCCTTATCTGCGTACGTTCTGGTTCAGCAGGAACTTACGTAACCTTTTCTTGTAAGTAGTTTCTGGCCTTCCTTTGTGTCTTTTAGATTGTAAACCACTCTGACTTGTATTAGAAGAGTGGCGTGTTAAGTATTTTTAAACTATTATAATAATGTCTATACTTGTTGAAGTTGCAGTTGTAGCTTTTACTGCTTGTTCCTCTTGACTAATTGAACATAGTATAAACAAAACAATAATTCCAAGAACTAGATGTTCTAAATACAATATTTCCTATGGACTGGGAAAAACAACTTTCACAGGGTAGTGGTGATTTATTTGATTGAGCTGGCATGTATGAAAATGTATCTTCAAAGAGCAGCTAAGTAGTAGGTGTGGAGATTGCAGCGGTACACTTATTTTTAACTTCATTGAATAGACTATAGGTGAGGGTGTGGTTAGATCAGGGAGTAAAGTAATGGTATTTTCAGATCTATAATGCATGTTTGTGTTCCTTCCACATTTTCTCCACCCATAAGGGGTGGGGGAAGAGGTAAAGAGTACAGGAAGGTTTTTGTACCAATATGTAAGCAAAATTTCAAACAGAAAACCACTCACTATTTCTTTTGAAAAATTGCATAGCAGGTACTTGAATAGAAAAAACAATAATAATTTAGAACATAAGAATAGCCTTATTGGGTCCTTCTAGCCAAGTATCCTGTCTTCATGGTGGCCAATCCAGGTCACAAGTACCTGGCAAAAACTCAAATCATAGCAACATTCCATGCTACCAATCCAGGGCAAGCAGTAGCTTCCCCCATGTCTATCTCAACAGCAGTTTATGGACTTTTCCACCAGGAACTTTTTCTAACCTTTTTTAAAACCAGCTATATTAACTGCTCATACCACATCTTCTTACAATGCATTCCAGAACTTAACTATTCTCTAAGTGAAAAACATTTCCTCCTATAGGTTTTAAAAGTATTTCCCTGTAACTTTATCGAGTGTCCCTCTAGTCGTAATTTTTGACTGAGTAAAAAATTGATCTACTTGTGCCCATTCTACACTACTCAGGATTTTGTAGACTTCAATCATATCTCCCCTCAGCCATCTCTTTTTCAAGCTGAAGAGCCGTAATCTATTTAGTCTTTCCTCATACGAGAGGAGTTCTATCCCCTTTAACATCATGGTCACTCTTCTATGAACCTTTTCTAGCTCCACTATATCTTTTTTGAGATAAGGAGACCAGAATTGAATATAATACTCAAGGTGAGATTGCACCATAGAGCAATACAAAAACATTATATTATAACATTCTTAGGGCTCCTTTTACGAAGCCGCGTTAGCGATTTAACGCGTGTAATAGCGCGCACTAATTTTCCAGCCGCGCTAGCTGCTACCACCTCCTCTTGAGCAGGCGGTAGTTTTTCGGCTAGAGCGGGGGTTAGCGCACGCTAAAAAGGTGTGTGCGATAAAGCCACTAATGTAAAAGGAGCCCTTAGTCTTGTTCACCATCCCTTTTCTAATAACTCTATTCCTTTCCATCTTTACACGAATGAGCTCCTGAATATTCTTCAAAAATCAGGGAAACATAGAAACATAGAAACATAGAAAGATGACGGCAGAAAAGGGCCAAGGCCCATCAAGTCTGCCCACTATAGACCCTCCCCTTAAGATTAGCTAGTGTTTTGCCCTGACCCTCTTAGGGATCCCACATGGGCGTCCCATTTATTCTTAAAATCTGGCACGCTGCTTGCCTCGATCACCTGCACTGGAAGCCCGTTCCACCGATCAATCACTCGCTCCGTGAAGAAATACTTCCTGGTGTCGCCGTGAAACTTTCCGCCCCTGAGTTTGAGCGGGTGCCCTCTTGTGGTTGAGGGGCCTCTAAGAAGGAAGATGTCATCTTCCACTTCTATACGTCCGGTGATGTATTTAAACGTCTCAATCATGTCTCCCCTCTCCCTGCGCTCCTCTAGAGTGTAGAGCTGCAAATTGTCTAGTCTTGCTTCGTACGGGAGACCTTTAAGCCCTGAGACCATTCTGGTGGCCATTCTTTGGACCGACTCGACCCTCTGCACGTCTTTGCGGTAGTGTGGCTTCCAGAATTGCACGCAGTATTCCAGATGAGGTCTCACCATGGCCCTGTACAATGGCATAATGACAGCAGGCTTTCTGCTGACAAAACTTCTACGGATGCAACCCAGCATCTGCCTTGCCTTTGAGGAAGCCTTCTCCACCTGATTGGCAGATTTCATGTCTGCACTAATGATTACTCCCAAATCTCGTTCCGCTGAAGTCCTGGTCAAGGTCTCCCCGTTCAAGGTATAAGTTCTGCACGGGTTTCTGTTACCTAGGTGCATGACCTTACATTTTCCAGCATTGAAGCCCAGCTGCCAGGTTGAGGACCAGCATTCCAATGTGCGCAGGTCCTGCGCCATACTATCTTGTAAATTGTCCTCGCTTACCATATTACATAGTTTGGCGTCGTCGGCGAATAATGTTACTTTACCTTGAAGCCCTTGAGTAAGATCTCCTATGAATATGTTGAAGAGGAGCGGACCCAAGACCGAGCCCTGAGGCACCCCGCTGGTCATCTCCGATGTCCCAGAGAAAGTACCGTTAACCATCACCCTCTGACGTCTGCCACTCAGCCAATCTCTGACCCATGCCGTCAGAGTCTCTCCCAACCCCATTGATTTCATCTTGTTTAACAGTCTGCGGTGTGGGACGCTGTCAAAAGCTTTACTGAAGTCCAGGTACACTATGTCCAGTGAATCTCCTTCATCCAGTCTTTTTGTTACCCAGTCAAAGAAGCTGATGAGGTTTGATTGGCAGGACCTACCCTTGGTGAATCCATGTTGATTGGGGTCCCGTAGATTCCCTTCGTTCAAGACCGTGTCCAACTGGCGTTTGATCAGTGTTTCCATGATTTTGCATACTATTGATGTCAGACTCACCGGTCTGTAATTTGCAGCCTCTGTCTTGCAACCCTTTTTGTGCAGAGGAACGACGTTAGCTGTTTTCCAGTCCAAGGGGACTGTCCCTGTACTCAGTGAGAGATTGAATAGTACGGCTAACGGTTCTGCCAGGACATCACCTAACTCCCTAAGTACTCTGGGGTGCAGATTGTCCGGTCCCATGGCTTTGTCCACCTTGAGTTTTGTTAGCTCAAAGTAAACCTCGCTGGGTGTGAATTTAAAACTCCGAAACGGGTCTTTTGTGTTTGACTGTGGTTTCAATTGAGGGCCGGACCCTGGCGCCTCGCAGGTGAAGACCGAGCTGAAGTATTTATTTAGTATTTCTGCTTTTTCGGGATCTGATTCTGCGTAATTCCCGTCTGTTTTTTTCAGGCGTACTATCCCGTCTGTGTTCTTTTTCCTGTCACTGATATACCGGAAGAAGGATTTGTCCCCTTTCTTAATGTTGTTTGCTAGAGTTTCTTCCACTCGAAGTTTGGCCTCCCTGACTGCCGTTTTGACCTCTGTGGACTTGATCCTGTGTAGCAGTTTATCTTCGCTTTTCCCGGTGCGTTTGAAGGAAGCAAATGCGTTTTTCTTCTCCTTAACGAGACGTGAGATCTCTGCGGTGAACCACTGGGGTTTGTCCTTTCTTCGCTGTTTATGTGATGATTTTATGTAACGGCAGGTTGCCTCGTGTATGACAGATTTCAGGGATGACCACATATCCTCCACATTCTCTGTCTCCGTTTGGTCCTGGAGTGCCTGATGGACGAAAACTCCCATACGTGCAAAGTCTGTTCCTCGGAAGTTGAGTACCTTTGTTTTAGTGTTTGATCTATGGAAACCTTTCCTCAGATGGAACCATATCATATTGTGATCGCTGGAGGCTAGCTTATCTCCCACGAAGATTTCTGAGACGCTTTCTCCATTGGTGAGTACTAGGTCAAGGATCGTTTGGGCCCTAGTGGGTTCCATTACCATTTGATTGAGGCGTGCTCCTTTTATGGAGGCTAATAGCCTCTTGCTTCCGCTGGTTGTTGCTGAAGGTGTGCTCCAGTCTACATCCGGCATATTGAAGTCTCCCATTAGTACAACGTCCCCCCTTAGCGCGATATTTTCTATGTCTTCGATTAGTTCCGTGTCCTTGTCTTCCGGTTGTCTTGGTGGTCTGTATACCACACCAAGATACAGGCATTTTTCTCTCCCTCTGGCCAGGTTCACCCAGAGGGATTCCCCGCTGTACTTGACTTCCGAGATTCTGGTGGTTTTGATTCCTTCTTTAATGTATAGCGCTACCCCTCCGCCTAATCTGCCCTCTCTGTCTCGACGAAGTAAACTGTAACCCGGTATAGCCATATCCCACCCATGAGAGTCCGTGAACCAGGTCTCGGATATTGCCACTACATCTAGGTTGGCATTCACTATCTCGGTTTCCAATTGCAGAATTTTATTGCCTAAACTGTGTGCATTGACATACATGGCCCTCCATCCCTTGTGTTTGTTAGAGCTGTCATGCGTGCTATGGGTGCTTACCTTGGGCTCAAAAGGGCGGTTGTGTCTCGCCTCCACTGGATGGTTCCTTACTGCTGTGGAATGTGAGTGGATACCCTCCCCCAACTTACCTAGTTTAAAGCCCTGCGAAGTAGGCGGGCTAGACGGTGTCCCAGTACGTTTTTACCTCTTTTGGTCAAGTGAAGTCCGTCTGGTCCCTGCAGTCCCTGGAGTGCCTTTCCATGGTCCAGGAATCCAAAGTTCATCTCAATGCACCAGTTGCGAAGCCACTCGTTGGTACGTTGGATGCGTTCTTCCCTGGCTCTTCCTCTGTCTCTAACTGGGAGGATGGATGAGAAGACCACCTGTGCACCCGTCTGCTTCAGCTTCCTACCCAGGGCTCTGAAGTCATCGGGTATGTTCTCTACGGTGTTCCTTGCAGTGTCGTTTGTACCTATATGGATAAGAAGCATAGGGAAGTGGTCAGTAGGTTTTAGTATTTTATCGAGAGAGGTGGTGACGTCACGAATCCTGGCTCCAGGGAGACAGCAGACCTCCCTCGACTGCAAATCTGGTCTACAAATTGGACCCTCGGTTCCTCGCAGCATGGAGTCCCCGATGACTACCACTCTGCGCTCCTTCCGGGGGGGATGATCAGCGTGGTTTGGAGTCAAAGTTGTGCGCTGGGTGTCTTCTCGAGCTTCTTCCGCTATCTCCTCGGTAGTAATATCCTGCAAGACATGGTATCTGTTGTTCAGATTGAGTTGTGGTGAAGAAGTAGAGCTGCCCTGTTTGGGACAAAAAGAAGAAAAAGGAAGTGAGAAAAGGGGGGGGGGGGTTACGTTTTCCCGTGGAGGAGGTTACCAGCTGCCAGGGACCGGTATCTCCTATCATTTCTTGCACCCCGATCGTGGAATTTGTAACTGGAGACCTGGGTGTCTCGAGGATGGATCTGTCATGGGTCAGCTCTGCCAAATGGGAAACCTCTTTGATGGCTTCGTCGATGAAGACCTCATCCTCCCTGATGCTCCTCAAGCGCTGCACCTCCTCCCTGAGACTCCATAGTTCCAGTAGGATGTCCTTGTTCAGCTGCTCCATCTCCTCTGTCTGCGTAGAAATTGTGGCGTGGTTTAGGGGGGCGGTCTCGGTCTGCACAGCAACCTCTGCCCTCCGTCCAGTGCCATCCTTCTCCTTCTGCACCATCCCCTGGATCTCGCCGGACATTGGCGTGATGAACTGGATGGTAGTCTTGGTACTTCTTGTCCTCCCTGCCATATCCAAAGGAAGAGAGATTAGGTGTGAAATAGAAAATCAATGAGAATAGGGAGTTGCAGAGAGAATAGAGGGTGTCAGGAGAAGGCTATCTGCCTGGATGAGAGTGTGTAAGAAAAGCGTATGTGGAGAGAGTGAGTGTGTATACGAGTCTAGAATGTGAATGCAAAAATTTTTTATTTTTTTTTTTAGGTTTTAGAGTGTGGATACGGCTTACTGGAGGCCCTTCTCAAGGCCCTTCGCAAAGAACTCTTATAGTGCATATATGACTAAATAGCAATCTGGCAGAGTGGAGTAGTACACTTCTCCCTCTGTATTCGCTGTGATAGGGGATTAGCAGACCCGCAAATACAGAAAAACCGTGAATAACTTTTTCATATGTTATTCGCTGTTTTCTATTTAAAAAACATTGTGAATATGGTGAAACCGCGAATAACATGGTGGGAGACTGGCCTGTTCCTGAAAGAGAGGCAAAACACGGTAAAGAAAGTACTGGGAATCAGCAATTTCTCTATGTAAGCTGATGTAATGGGAGGAGGAGCCAGCAAACTAAAAACTGCAAATAATCGAAACCGCGAATACGGAGGGAGAAGTGTAGTCAGGGCTGCATTAACACTATATTGGGCCCTAGACAAATATATTTATGGGCTCTCCATGTTAGATCTGTTTTTACCTTATTAGGTGGTACCTATATACCCCTTTAATGCTATGTTTTATATAAGCAGGAGGTGCTTAGGAATTAAAGTATGGCTTTTATTTAGTTCAATGTAATAGCAATAGAAATTAATTAACAATCTTAATTAAGGACAGATTAAAGAAATGTGTAGAAATTTACAATCTCTGTGTCTCAGTAAGATGTTATGTTTAATGTTTCACAAAAAAACAGAGGAATGGGGGGGGGAAATGTAATCCAAAAATCCCAAGACAAAAGCACCACACAAGCCAAGAAAAGCCTTAAGTGAAAGAAAAGTCTGTCTAATGGAGAGGTATACCCATACTCTTTCACCCAAGCATCAAAGGCAAAAAAACTTTCGCACAAGTTTAAAGTTAGCAGGTGGGAGCAAAAAAAATAGCTGAGAATGAACACAAACAGGCCAGGCCGATGATCGTTTCGTGGCCGGTAACCACTGCTTCAGGGCCTTAGCGCTAAATCCAGGCTATCCTTTAACACAAAACACAAACCCAAAAGGGAAATGAAAATGCTCACCTGCTGAAAGTTGAAAAAGAGCAAAAGCTCATTCAGCTACTTAGAGTAGGCAGCTTTCTAATTGCTGCTTTCAACCACAACTTTCAAAGCACTGTTGTGGGGCTTATAACCACATCCAGCCCTGTCAGGAGAAAAATCACATGACAGGTCAGCTGAACGTGAACCAGCCAATCCGGGCAGACCATGTCGGCTCATTCACAAAACAGAATGATTAAAATTACATGGGCTAGAAACAGCTGATACACAAAGAGAGCATACTAGAACTGTCAAGTGATTTTTCTCCTGACAGGGCTGGACGTGGTTATAAGCCCCACAACAGTGCTTTGAAAGTTGTGGTTGAAAGCAACAGTTAGGAGCTGCGTACTGTAAGTAGCTGAATGAGCTTTTGCTCTTTTTCAACTTTCAGCAGGTGAGCATTTTCATTTCCCTTTTGGGTTTGTGTTTTGTGTTATAGGATAGCCTGGATTTGGCGCTAAGGTCCTGAAGCAGTGGTTACCAGCCACGAAACGATCATCGGCCTGGCCTGTTTGTGTTCAGTGGTTTTTACCATTAATCATTCTCGGCTATTTTTTTGCTCCCACCTGCTAACTTTAAACTTGTGCAAAAGTTTTTTTGCCTATAATTCTTGGGTGGAAGAGTGTGGGTACACCTCTCCATTTGTCTGAGGCTTTTCTTTTGCTTAAGTAATAAGCTAGCTTTCTTGGCTTGTGTGGTGCTTTTGTCTTGGAGTGCTATTTTTGGATTTTTGTATGTCTAATGTTTCCACACAAATACCACATATTTGTTCTCGCTTACCCCTTGTTTAGTGAATGGACTTAAACTTTGCTAGCTGCTGTTAGATTAGTACTGCTCTAAAAAGAGTCTGATTTAAAGCTGAATTTCCCTATTGCAACATTTTTATTCATGTTAAATTTCTATTCAAACTGAGTTCTCACCTCTACCCAGTGAGACATCTTTGTTCCCCCACTCAAGTAAACCATCATTCTCCATGGCATATATTTTCAGTTCCTCTGCAGGATTGAATTTCACTTCTCCTCACATACTCCAAATCTCTCTCACATTCTGTAATGCTTCCATTCTCATTCTGGCTTTCACTCCCCATACTCACTGGCTAATGTCCAGGAAATCCTATGGGTTTTGGTTTTAAAAAATAATCGTTAAATATACAATCACAAAAGAAAAACATGATAATTGAAATAAAGAAATTATTTACCCTTTTCCTAAAGAATAAAAGGAAATAATCATACTAACATTTCATCCAGAATCTAGAAAGATTCAAGAACAGAAATCAATAAAGGTAATATATAATAATAAATTTAGATACGTCTTGTCAGCACATTTCACTAAGCTGGTTCTAGTGATGTCTGGAATGTTTACTTGAAGCCTTAACTCTTCTCTAAACACAAGAAATTCAGGCCCCTTTTTATCAAGCCGCATTAGGTTTTTTATCGCCAGCCACTGCAGTAAAAGCTCCAACGCTCATAGAATTCCTATGAGCATCAGAGCTTTTACCACAGTGGCTGGCGATAAAAAACCTTAACGCAGCTTGATAAAAAGGGGCTTCAATTAGTTGCTTAGGTTTAAAAAAAACACATAAAGAATCTATTTTCAGTTTGTATCAAAAAAGAACAAGGAAAACACAAATTAAACTTCAGTCCCAACGATTGGGATCTAGGCCTTAAAGCCCAAAATTCCTGTTGTAATTTCTGAGTAATTGTAAATATGTCTGGAAATATTCAAATTTTTGAGCTCTGAAACTTTTCATCCATAACAGGAAAGCACCAGGGATTTATCTAATTCCAGTGCAAATGTCACCAACAGAGTGGTTC
Organism: Geotrypetes seraphini; assembly: GCF_902459505.1. Lineage (NCBI taxonomy): Eukaryota > Metazoa > Chordata > Amphibia > Gymnophiona > Dermophiidae > Geotrypetes > Geotrypetes seraphini. The sequence goes on along the minus strand of NC_047085.1, from coordinate 399,090,192 downwards.
TCTGAGTCACCATCTCAAGAGAAGATTCCAGAAATTCTGTAACATTCATTATAGATGAAGTCCCTTTTTGCACTCGCACACAATAAGATGACTTTGATGAAAATGTCAAGTACTGTGCTTTAACAATAGGTAGCATAGTTTCTAATGGAATTTTCAAAATCTCTCGCATATATTTATGACAGCATGCAAAGAAAGGGAGTCCAAAAACACAACGAAAACCAACAACACCCAACAAAGGTGAAACTGCCTCCAGAACTGGGATGAAAAATATACAGTACTCCCCTGATATCTGCAGGGGTTCCATTCCAGGAACCCCCGCAAATGTTGAAAAACCACAAATACAGTTTTAGGCAGGGGAGACAGGAGAGGGCAGCTGGAGAGGCAGGAGAGGGTAGCCGGGGCTGCTTTGACACGCAGTTCCTGATTGGTAAGGCCCGACTTTAGTACAGGAAGAGGAGGTCGGAGCATACCGCAAATGATTTCCTTCACTTGCCGGCGCTCCGGCTGCCCTCTCCTGCCTCCCCTTCACGGTCAGAAAATACTGCGAATGACCGGGACCGCGAACTGCAGACCATGAATTCACGGGGGAGCACTGTACTTTATTTCACAATATATAACCAAGACGTATGACCCGACACTGACAGTATTTCAGTTCTCGTCTGCCTCAGGGGTCTTTTCTCTCTTTAAAATAATTTGTCCAAATGCAGTAAAAAATTAGATGCAGTGTATGTTCTCCTCACTCGTTCGAACGCTGGAGTGAGGAGAACACAAGCTACATCTAATTTTTTACATATATTTATGAGCCATCTCTACAGGAGACACCAAAGGAAATTTAGGAAAATTTAAAAAAGCGCAAGTTATTTTTGCAGTTTTAAATTTCCAAATATTCCATTTTCCTATAAATAAACTCCTTGATCTTAATAATCAGGGTATTAAGTTCCTGAATATCTTTAACTTTAGCTTCAAGAGAACTTATCTTAGTGGTACGTTGACCCAACTCCTGGAACTAACCCTCTATGGTACTTATGAAATTACTCATTTCTCCCACCATATTTGCCATGACATAAAGAGAAGCGTTAAGGGTCTGCATAGCGTCCCGCAAATTGTCCAATGTGACTATTATGGGTTTTTGCAATCGCTGTACATTCAGCAAAGGGATTCCTGACTTTCCTCGAGAAGAGGAGCTCCTCACAGTTGACTGCAATAGATGACTTTGCTCCTCTTCACGTTCTTGATGCTGAGGAGAAGAAACATCAAGTGGAGTTCCCTCCTGTGGAGAAAGGGAGCTTACGGAGCCTCCCCCCCCCACAAACTATAGTGCGAGGAATTCCTGGCTGAAGTGGAGCTAGCCTCTGTGGGAGACTCAAAGAAACCTTGTTTACACTGCCGCCAGAAAAGTTCTGCTCCTGCACGACCACATGCGAAGACTCTGACATAGAAACTGGAACACGATACTGCTTCAGCATTGTTTGCCTCAGTGAGGGCTTAATTGTCGGCATTGTAAGGAATTGCTGCATCATTCATTTCCTCTTTTTCCCCATTTCAGGTAAGTTGAGGTTAACTCACTGAAAAACAATCAAACGCCGAGCTAGCAAGGAGCTCCAGTAGACATGTCTGTTCAGGACACCATCTTGAATTCCTCCAGGAAATCCTATGTTATATAGGCTTTGCTTCTAGCCTACATCCTGGCCACCCTGAGTAAGCCTGCTCTTACTATCAGAAGCTAAGCAGGGTTGAATCTGGCTAGTACCTGGATGGGAGTCTGCCTGGGAATATCAGGCACTATATGCTAAGGGGCCCTATGTTGGGCAGCAGTGACATAGTGGAGCCACACACTGCACAGGAGAAGGCAAACCATTCCTGTACTTTGCTATGAAACATAACAGGGTTGTCATGAGTCAGTAGCTCCCTTTCTGTGAAGTTCACAGCAGTGCCCTCTAAAGTGCCCCATTGCTCTGTTTGCATGTCTAAGTGGCCTGTCCATTAGAATGCTGGCTCCTCCCACATATAAATAGTGCTGATTTGGACATTTCTAACTTGGCTGTTTTTGTAGTTGAAAACGGCAAATAAAGTTAGCTGTCCTGTCGGTCTAGAGACATTTTGACGGCCAAGACATCCAAATAGGTGATTTAAAAAATATATATTTGAATGTCCCATTCAAAAATGGACATGTCTCCACTTAAGACTTTGGACGTCTTGTGGGAAACGTTCAAATTCAGACTTAAACATCCTATTGAAGTACATTCTATTGATCAAGTAGTACTATTTACAGTTCTTTTTTCCTTCCTCCAGACATAGATGAAAATACAATAGTTACTTTAATTCCCTTTGATGGTTCAGGGGTCATTTTTGATATGATGTCTAAATCTGAGTTTAAACGTTTTGCAGAACATGCACAAAAATCCAGTACCAAACATGCCATTTTTCAAAACTGCAAAAAGTCTATCATGGTTTTGTTTTGTTTTTTAAAAATATGTGTTTGTGCTCAGTGGGGCAAATTCTATATATGGCATCCCAAATGTAGGCAGCAGTAGGTGTCCTACCACTGTCTAGCCAGTCAATCGGGATGCACGTTTAAAAAAAAAAAGCCCCGAGGAGGGTCGCCTACATTGTAGATGTTTTCACGAGCCTAGGGAGGTGCGTAGGGGCACCTAAGCTTGCCTAAGGCTAAGTATGGGCGTGGTTTCACCTGGAAGTGTCCTTAGGTGAGCTTAGGTGGCCCTAGACATCTCCCTAGGGCCATAATAGGCACCTGAAATGTTGGCCAACAAAATGCTGGTCTACTTTTCAGTTAGATGTTGCCGCTGATCTGATCAACTATGTTTCCACTTCAGCAGGGAAAAGTAGCTAAGGAGTCAGAAAAAATGCTAAATTGTAAAAAAGACAGACTGACTCAGTAATTAGCACAACCAAAGAGGAGAGCCCGCTGTACAAAAACTCAGCTCAGGGGGGCGCTAGAGAGCCCGATCGATATGGTGGCTTGAGTGGCGAGCTCCCGTCCACAGCCCCGTTATTTTGAACTTTTCACTCATTTATCTGCTTCAAATCTCCTCTATCAATACTTGCAAAGATGCCTCAACCCAAGCAGGGTAAGATTGAGGCAGCCTTTGCTAGTACTTCCGGCGCTAAACGACCAAAACAGGATCCCCCGACGCCGACTAAGGGAGAAACGAACAGGCCACGTGTTGACTCGGAGGCCACGATATCGGAGCAGCTGCAATTCATTTCTAACATGATGTCCGAAAGTAAAGACGATATCAAAGATATCAAACATGAAATAATGAATCTGACGGAGAAAATTTCAACCATGGACACGAAAATGCAAGTGCTAGAACGGAAGTGCATGCGGGTGGATGAGATCGCCACGAATCAGCACATGGATCGAAAAGCACTGCTTGTGCTAGAAGCGCAGCTGGAAGATCTGGGCAATCGTGGCAGACGCCATAATTTACGTCTGCACGGCCTCCATGAGGGGATCGAGGGATCTAATGCCTGTAAGTTCTTCGAAGACTGGCTACCTAAAGTGCTATCTCTCACCTTTGACCGAGACCTGGAGATAGAAAGGGCCCATCGGGTGCCTTTTAAAGCCCCGACTGGATCCCAACGGGCGAGACCGGTGGTGTTGAAAATCTTACGTTTTCCTCATGTTGCCCTGATTTTGGACAAAATGTAAACCATGCAGAAAATCGAATGGCAGGGTCAAACTGTCTACATTTCAGCGGATTACACGAAAGCTACGGCAGAAAAGAGACGCAAGTTCCTGGCCCTGCGCCCTCGTCTGAGAGCTATTGAGGCGCGCTACGGCCTTTTGTCCCCTGCTCGATTTAAGATTACTTACCAAAACAGAACAAAGACTTATACAGATCCTGACGAAGTTGATCGCTTCCTGAAGGAACAAGAAGATCTGCATCGCATGGATACTTGATCGATCTACTGACACTGCTTGATCATCTTTATATTTCCACTTCCTGACCATTCTGGGAAGTATTTGAAGTTGACTGAGATTATTGTATTACTCTATATTTTGCTATGAGTGTCTGGTTCTATTGTTATATTTTACTGTATTTGCCAGCATGTTGATTTACGGGGCTGTTGGAGGGGAGGCTGCTGACTTATAGCCCTCCTGTCGTGTGTCTCTCTTCCCCTCCACAGGCCCTTGGGTCGCCAGTTGGGCGGGATAGTTGCAAGGCCTTTGTCTTGTGGGTGGGAGGGAGTTGTTATGAGTGTTGGGGGGATGGAGGGTAGTGTGACTGTGTGTATGTATGGGGTTTTTCTATTTGGGTTCAGCTCACGGCAGCAGCTTTCACATATGATATTGGCTTGGCATGAAGGTTTATGCACTGGTGTTGTCCTGCTATTACTATTGATTCTGATAATGATTTTCCATGGCGGGAGTGTGTAAAGTGTTATCCTTGAACATTAGAGGCTTAAATCATCCAATCAAGAGAAAAAAATGCTGTTATATTGTAAACATCACTCTGCACAGGTGGTATTTTTACAAGAAACCAAGCTGAATACCACTGAATCAGCCAAACTAAAGAGGGATTGGGTCTCTCATTGCTTTTTCTCCCCAGCTATTTCCACTAAGGGTGGGGTAGCTATATTACTTTCTAAACACCTTCAATACACTATAGTGGGTTCTTCCCATGATTCTCAAGGTCGATGGGTTTCGGCCACCCTTGACATAGCCTCTAGTAGATATACCTTCATCTCGCTATATGGACCCAATAATGCAGACCCAAAGTTCTTTCATGACATATCTAAAGAGATGGCTTCCCTTTCTACTGACAATATCATAATAGGTGGAGATTGGAATTTGGTTCTTGACTCACACTTGGATCGCAAATCTCAATCTTCTTATCGTCCACCGATGACACATCCACTCTTGCTTAATCTTATCCAGTCATATGACCTCGCTGATGTTTGGCGACTATTTCACCCTAAGGACTTGGAATATACTTTCTGGTCGGCGCCACACGCGTCTGCTATGCGACTGGACTATTTTTTGATCTCTAAATCACTTATATGCTCTGTACAATCATCATCTATACTTTCCTGTCCTCTCTCGGATCACTCAGCTATTTCTATTAACTATGATCTCTCAGCTTCCACACCTACAACATCTTCCTGGCGCCTAAATATTGCTCTATTAAAGGACCAAGAGTACATATCCCAAGTGGAGACGTGGACAGCGGAATATCTCCAACACAATGATACGCCGCTTGTATCATATCAGACTGTCTGGGATGCCTACAAGGCGTATTTGAGGGGCAGAGTTATAGCTTATTCTGCTCATCTAGCTAAATTACGGAAAAAATCCTTATTAGATTTAGACGCTCAGATAAAATCCCTGGAGGTCCGATACCATCTATCCTCACAGACCTCAGATCTAATACAAATTCGTAAGTTGAAATTTTAATATAATACCTTCCTGTCTGAACAAGCTGGTGTACTGTTGCTCCATGAGGGTGCTTTGTATTATGAACATCGAAACAGGGTGGGTACCCTACTAGCTAACTATCTTAAACAAAAGAAAAGAGCTCGTCATATTACTGCCCTTAAATCGGGGAACTCACTCATCACTGATCCTGTAGGCATAACTGACCAATTTCGTTCATTCTATGAGAAATTATATACCTCGGGGGTTGCTCCTTCTGAGAGTGACTTTGATTAATTCTTTAGGGATTTGATGCCTCCTTCTTATCCACCTAAACTGTTTGCGGAGCTTAATCAACCCTTGTCAGCTTCTGATGTCAATATGGCCATTAGTGGACTCCGCACTGGTAAAGCTCCGGGAGGTGATGGTCTCCCCTTGGGTTTTTATAAAACCTTTCAAAACACCATGATTCCTTTGCTTTTACGGCTCTATACTGACTTCATGGAAAAGGGATCCAGTGGGGGAACTTTCGCTGAAGCAGACATTGTGGTATTTCCCAAACCCGGTCGTGATCCATTGCTACCCAAAAATTATAGACCAATATCCCTACTTAATTATGACTGTAAAATCTTTGCTAAGATACTTGCAGATAGACTTGCCAAGGTTTTGCCATTACTCATACATCCCACTCAGTGTGGTTTTGTCAAGGGACGTCTTACGGCTGATAACTCTAGAGTATTCTGTCATGTACTACAGGCCACCCGTAATGCCTCCATTCCTCAATGTGTGATGTCACTTGATGCCGAAAAGGCTTTCGATTATGTGGAATGGAGATATTTATTTTACACCTTACACTGGTTCCAGCTGGGTGATGTTTTCATAGATATGGTGAGCCTTTTGTATTCCAATCCTAGGGCCAGGTTGAATGTGGATGGACATTTTTCCTCTTATTTTTCACTATCCCGAGGTACTCGTCAGGGGTGTCCCCTATCACCCCTCCTGTTCAATCTGGCCCTAGAACCTTTGCTACAGCGACTAGATAACTCTGCTGCAATTAAGGGTATAATGGTGGGTCCCCGAGAGGTACATCTATCTGCTTTTGCGGACGATGTGCTTCTCTATGTCTCCAATCCAGAAACCAGCTTGCCGGCTGTGCTTACCCTGCTGTCAAAATTTGGTGCTTTATCTGGCTATACCATCAATTGGGACAAAACTGAGGTACTCCCTCTAAATTCGTATTGCACTCAGGCGATGATATCTCCCTTTGGCCTTACTTGGTGTCCCCATGATATTAAATACCTGGGCATCCGTTTTTGTGGTTCATGGCAGGATACACTAGACTTGAATGTTACGCTTTTACTCTCCAAAATTCAAACTTTATGCTCTCAATGGTCCCCCTTGCATTTGACTTGGTGGGGGCGACTAGAATCTATACGCATGATGATGACTCCTCAAATTCTATACGTATTACAAATGCTTCCACTTCCTTTTCCACCTCTTTTTTTCAAAAAACTGGATAAGATTCTGGTAAAATTTCTCTGGAATGGGAAACCATCTCGCATAGCACTGTCTACCCTCAAAAAGCCCTGGCACCTGGGTGGAGTGAATTTCCCTCACTTCTCTACATATGCCTTGGCAGCGTTGTTACGAGGAGTCAGTAAATGGTTTTTGCCTCCGGAAAGTCCTGAATTACCTTACTGGGGGAAGCTTGAGAGGGACTTGCTGACTCCCTATCCTCTTGATAAAATTTGTTTTTCCTCTGGGTTTCTATGTTTCAAAAAGTGGGTGATCCTATCTGGTTCTCAGAAGGCACTTCTGCATCTTGGTCGTGAGCTGCAATATCCTTTATATTTATCTTTATACTCTCCTGTATGGGGGAACCCTCAAATCACTGTGGGCTCCCGCATGATCTATTGGTCTGTATGGATTGCCTGTGGGATATGGTCTATACGTGACTTATTGAGGTCAGGCACTTTGATGACATTTTCACAATTACAGTCCGTATACGGACTACCCCCCACTCAATCGTATAGATATATACAGCTTAGACATAGCATGTATGCTATTTTTGGGGCTGACTTGCGACGCCTTCACCGTAATCGAGAATCCCTTATCATTCCTTTGCTGTCAGCTTGGAGTAATAAGCCTCATGTCATGTCTATGATATATAATGTTTTCCGGAATGCGGGTCCGCTCACACTACTGCCTGTACAAAAACTGTGGGAAAGGGACTTATATCTATCTATTTCCGAGAGTCAATGGACTCAGGTTTGGCGGCGTTGCAATAGACCCCTGCACTCGGCCTCTATTAGACAATCTCTGTTTTTTGTTCTGCATAAATCACTTTGGACTCCAATTAAACAACAGCGAGCTGTATCCACTTCTTCTAGTGAGTGTTGGAGATGTCTTACGTCTACTGGAACTTTACAACATATGCTCTTTGAGTGTTCCTATGTTTCTGCTTTTTGGACGGAGGTTGGTGATATTGTGAGCCATATTATCCCCACTCCTGCAGTACTGACTTATGCTATGGTTATATTGCATTCCGCAGTATTTGAACCTCCTCTTTCTCGTCCTATGGAGACCTTATTTGACATTCTATGTGGACTGGCCATTAAAACTGTATTACTCAACTGGAAGAAATCACATCCAGTGTCTACCTCTCAATGGTGGGCTATGGTTCTCTCTGCCTATAAATACGAATCCAGAGTGGCTGAGTGCAGGGGTTCTCAAACAATCTTCCAAAATATATGGGCTCCATTGATATCCTATTGTGATTGTACCGCCTGACCTGTCCTGAAATGTTCTTCTACTATGTACCTTATATAGTAGTGTATACACCTAGTGCCACTGAGTCCTGAATAATGTTTGTTCGAGTCATGCCTTCGAGTTTTAGCCAATATGTCGTACCTGATTATTCTTCTTGGAATGTTATATGTGCTGCCCTGTACTGATAATGTTACTGTTATGTTTTTTTTTCTTCTGTACATTGTATTTCTTTTCTTTTCTTTAATAAAAATCGATTGACTTAAAAAAAAAAAAAAAACTCAGCTCAGAGAAATAAAACTCTGAAGAGGGAGAGGTAACCCCCTCTTAGGAAAAGAGTTTATCTTCCAATCATTGCTTAATCAATGTTAAAAGCGAGTCCAGCTCAATGGTGTGAAAAAGGTTTCAATTATGTAAGAATATCTTAATTGAAATACTGTATATGCTCAATTCACAAAACTTTTGCATTCAGGTTAACACTGAAATTTCTAAATGCACTTAGCTCGGTTGTAAAAAAACTCATCAGGGTCCCCGACGCGGCCCCGTTTCGGTGTCTACAGACCCCGCCACGCTGTAGTTTGATATTTGCTAAGTGGTAGACACCGAAACGGGGCCGCGTCGGGACCCTGATGAGTTTTTTTACAACCGAGCTAAGTGCATTTAGAAATTTCAGTGTTAACCTGAATGCAAAAGTTTTGTGAATTGAGCATATACAGTATTTCAATTAAGATATTCTTACATAATTGAAACCTTTTTCACACCATTGAGCTGGACTCGCTTTTAACATTGATTAAGCAATGATTGGAAGATAAACTCTTTTCCTAAGAGGGGGTTACCTCTCCCTCTTCAGAGTTTCATTGCTGATCTGATCAAGGCAAGAAATCTCCCTGCTGTGATCCGATTAGCAGCTGTGGCAGGGAACCCATGCCTCCCCACAAAGACTACCAGCAGGAAGGATGCCGAGTAGTGTAGAACAGGTACAAGTGGATCGATTTTTGACGTCAAGATTTACAAAGACTAGGGGACACTCAATGAAGTTACAGGCAAATACTTTTAAAACCAAAAGGAGGAAATATTTTTTCCATATAGTTAGGCTCTAGAATGCATCACCAGAGGTTATGGTAAGAGTGGTTAATGTAGCTGGTTTAAAAAAAGGTTTGGACAAGTTCCTGGAAGAAAAGTCCATAAATTGCTGTTGAGACAGTCATGGTAGAAGCCACTGCTTGCCCTGGATCAGTGGCATGGAATGTTGCTACTTTTTGGATTTTTGCCAGGTACTTGTGACTTGGATTGGCTTCCATGAGACCATGGTCTGATCCAGTAAGGCTACTCTTATGTTCTTATACATAAATCTGTTAGTGTGCAACTGAAAAGGGAGTGTAGCCATGGGAGGAGAATGGGTAAATCAAGGGCATTAACTGAAGATGCATGCACTATTATAGAATCTGAAGGATCCATGCTTAATTTAGGCATGAGGATTTAAACCAAGTTTAAATTGGTGTAAATTCTTGAGCCCAAAATTGAGTGCGGACCTGGCAATAAGAACTATTCTATAAATAGTACCCAACAAGCAGTAGTGCTTATAAAATAGCATTCAATGCTTTTTTTTTTTAAGCTCATATTTGGATGCCTTCATATAATCTGGACCGAAACAACTGGAGCTTCATCAAAAATATTAATAGAACAAGTTTTGCTCTGAAGAGGCAGTTAAAACAGTATTTAAATCCTCCACATTATTATGCAGAGGGTAATAAAAGTGGTAGGATATGTGCTAATTATTTGAAAATTCATCAAGTTATCTCAGTAATTACAACCCAAGCAGGTACAACTGTAACTTCAGGTACAGAGATCTTATAATAGTTTTTTAAAAAAATCATTTTGTGAACATCTTAATTCATCAGAAATCTATGCTACAGTATAAGGCACAGAACACTTTCTCTCTTCATTGTCAACAATGCGTATATTGGACAGTGATAGGTAAAGTTTAGTTAAAACTTTTTTTGCATGACATTGAAGCAACAATTAAAGCTTTGGGTACAAATAAGACACCAGGAATGGATGGCTATCCTGTTAAAGTTTATAAGACTTTTAGTCATCTCTTATTACCCAAATTACTGTAATTATTCTCTTCTTTACAAAATGGATCTACACTGAGATCCATATTTTTGGAAGCTATTATAGTAGTGTTCCCCAAGTCTGAAAGAGATCCTATGGAAACCAAAAACTACAGGCCTATTTCTCTACTCAGTGTGGAGGTGAAAATATATGTATGCTCAAATTCTAGTTAAGAGAATTAATTGTATTGTAGCTTTCCCAAATGAATTCAACTTTTTTCGAAGGATGCATCAATAATACCTATTATCACTGTTCCTCTTTAATATAGCATTAGAGACATTTGCAATAGCTATTTGTCATTTATATCATTTTTTTGTTGTTGTTTATTTCTCACCCACCCTAAACTAGGGCGAGTTACATAATAACATACAAAATAAAACATTTACATTTGTCGTACAAATCATTTCAAGGACACACTATAACAAATTACATACTTACATATCGAATCAAAATACATATAACATATACATCGCATCAACGACGAATATCATTTAATGTCAAAACTAACAAAGGTATTTAGTAATAGAGGACAGAAACCAAGTTTTCTTTATATGCTGATGGTATAGTAATATATCTCTCTGACGTACAAAACTACCTCCCACAACTGATTCGGGTCATACAATCTTTTCTCTAAAATATCTGGCTATAAAATGGCCGGGAGTCTGTTGTCTTCTCCTTCGATATGCACCAAGGCAACTCTGAGACATGTTAATATTCAGTGAGGAACAGCAGAAGTTAAATGTTTGGGTATACAGTACTTGGGAGCAGTCAAAACTTAGAACAAATATACAAATGATAGACAGTAATTAAATAGATCCCTGTATGTCCTTGTATACTTCTAGTATATTTTGTGTTTATTCAGTGCCAGGAGCCTATTATGATTATTTGCACCAGCCAGTTCTAGCTTCCTTGTGAGACATAGCAAGTTCCACCAATGTCCATGATGTATATTATCTGCATTTTTCCAAGAAAAATCACTAAAATATAACATCAAATCAACCAATTTGCATTAGATAGGCTCAGAGAGAATAGTTAAATTGATCTAACACTATGGGCTCCTTTTACAAAGGTGCGCTAAGCGTTTTAGCGCACGCACCGGATTAGCGCGTGCTATAGCACGCGCTAGCTGAAAATCTACCACTTGCTCAAAAGGAGGCGGTAGTAGCCAGCATGCTCGGCAATTTAGCGCGTGCTATTCCGCGCATTAAGGCCCTAACGTGCCTTCGTAAAAGGAGCCCTATATGATCACGGCCAATGATAACCGAACTCCAAACTGACAAACCTCTTGGATAGTTGCCCATACTGCTTTCCAAAAATGACCGAGTACAGAATGCTTTCTTCCTGTTAATAAATGACATTGCCAACATTTGTCATTAGTCCCATAACCTATTTTACAAAGTATTTTGGGAGCCCAGTGTATTTGGTGATGAATGTGAACTAGTGTTTGAGCTAGTGATGCAGCCAGACATGTAGATTTTAATGCCTTCCTGAGTTAATATCTGACCTATGTGAGTCTCCTATACTGTTTGTGTTACCTTCATGTTACAAAATCTTTTGGTAATATAATGCCTTATATCTCTGTAGTACAACATGTACATGTTCTGAGTCATTAAAAGAATATAATAGTTGAAGCAATGATGGAATGTTTTAATGGTATTAAGGTCATGCAATTGCTACATAGCATTTAGTAATTTAATTCATTGCTAATAATAATAATCTGCAACAATCGGTAAATTTAGAGCAGTTTAAAATAAGAACAGACCAATATAACACTGGGAATATACATTCTCAAATTACATTAAAAAAATGTTAACTACAATAATTACCGGTATATAAACAATTTTTTAAACAAATATGCTTATTACCTGATGTCTAAAAGAAATAGGACTCAGCACTTAAACAATAATATAATATTTCCCTCCCAAATCACACGGCTTGAAATGGCAACCGCTTCTCTGTCATTGATTTGGTCAACCACAAATAGAAGGAAAAACAAAATGATTAGTATTACGGGTGACCCGCGAATGCCACACTAATGAAAATCGCTCAACCAAGTAAGATGGAGTCAACCCATGCAATACCTTAAAAAGCACATAAACAGTATGCTAGCTCAAATGGGTAACCAATGTATTTTAATATTCAGTTATTTGGTCTTAAAGTAGAATCTCGATTAACTGGTACTCCAGCAACCAGTACTCTCACCCAACTGACAAAAAAAAAATCATCCTCCCTCCAGCCCCCGAAGCCGCAGCTATAGTGGTCCTGAGCGGTGAACCCTCTCCTTTCCTCAAGGTCTGAAGCAGCAGCAGCAGCAGCAGCAGCAGCAATCCTGCACCACAAATCCCCCTCCCTCCAACTCCAAAACAAGCCCCAAAGCAGCGGCAGCAGTTCTGAGCCGTGAACCCCCTTCTCTCCAGCCCTCCCTCCAGCCCCGAAGCAGTGGTCCCTGAGCTGTGAAGTGAATCCCTTCCTCAATCCCTCCTTCCCTTACCCAAAGCAGTAGCAGCAGCAGCAGCAGCAGCTCATAAGCAGAGGCAGCACTGAAAACAGGCTACTCTTAGCCAGCTCTGGCAGGGCCTTTCCTCTGATGTGTCACTTCTGATGCTGCAGAGGAAAGGTCCTGCCGGGACTGACGGTTAACAGCCTGCTTACAGCATTGCCTCTGCTGTGGGGGTGGAGGGATGAGAGAGAAGAAGAGAGTGAGGTGGAAAGGAAGACAAAACTGTTTTTATAGTAACTCTCAAAGCAATCAGAAACTACAGTTATCTGGCATCTACCAATCCCCATGGGTGCCGGATAACTGAGAGTTTACTGTATCAGTTTTGGTTTTGTTTTAGGTTTTCTGCATGTTATTTCATGCTTATTGCATATGTAGATATCAAGTTTGCACAATCAGATGTGGTCCTAAATCATTAAAAAAGGATGAAATATAAAAAAAAAGAAGAGGAGTACAGAAAGGACTGTCAGGTGAAACTGAAAGAAGCCAAGAGAGAGATACGTCTGGCGAAAGTGCAAGCAGAAGAGCAAATGGCTAGAAACGTAAAAAAGGGAGACAATTTATTTTTTTCAGATATATTAGTGAAAGGAGGAAGATAAAAAATGGAATTGCAAGATTAAAAGATGCTATGAACCAATATGTGGAGAGTGATGAGGAAAAAGCAAACATGCTAAACAAATACTTCTGCTCTGTGTTCATGGAAGCAAATCCTGGGACTGAGATTGTCTAGCAAAGTTACAAGAATGGAGCAGATATCATGCCATTCACGGAAGAAAGTGTTTATGAACAACTTGAAAAATTGAAGGTGGACAAAGCAATGGCACCAGACGGGATCCATCCCAGGATATTGAGGGAGCTCAGAGAGGTTCTGGTGGATCCTATTAAAGATCTGTTCAACAAATCTTTGGACACAGGAATGTTTCCTGGGGATTGGAGAAAAGCAGATGTGGTCCCTTTTCACAAAAGTGGTTGCAGAGATGAAGTGGGAAATTACAGGCTGGAAAGCCTCACTTCGGTTTTTGGAAAAATAATGAAAGCATTGCTGAAAGAAAGGATAGTGACATTCCTAGAATCTAATAGATTACAGGATCCAAGGCAACATGGTTGTACTAAAGGTAAATCATGCCAAACGAACCTGATTGAATTTTTTGATTGGGTGACCAGAGAATTGGATCAAGGACATATGCTAGATGTAATTTACTTAGATTTCAGCAAAACCTTTGACATGGTTCCTCATAGGAGGCTCTTGAACAAACTTAATGGGCTGAAGTTAGGACCCAAAGTGGAGAACTAGATTAGAAACTGGTTGATGGCTAGACACCAGAGGGTGGTGGCTAATAGAATTCGCTTGGAGGAAGAAAAAGTGAGTCCCTCAAAGATCGGTGTTGGGGCCAATCCTGTTCAATATATTTGTGACACATAAAATATAAGGGACCTTGTTTCTTCAAAGGTAATAACCATATAACAATTCAAAAAATAATCACCTTATTTCCACATAAATAAACAACCAAATACTTTTATGGTCACACAATGACTCTAGATTTTTAAGTGAACACTCAGACCCATAACCAAGCTCTAGTGAAAAGTCACGGAGTCAGTTATAATAGAGACCATCAGAGCAAGTTCACTGTCTCTTCCACCTGCTAATAATATACAAGAAAAAGATAGATAACTTATCTGAATGCAGGATGGCACTGCTATTGCTCTTTCACTGCTCCGGGTACATATTTAAAGTACTAACACATTGCAACTGCCATAAGCTGTTAAACCCCCTAACCCGGGTTTCACGATTGGCTTCCTCAGGAGGGGCACAGGGACCAGACACTCCTTCATCTCAGGAGGGGCACAGGGATGGACACTACTTCGCTAGAGTTGCCTGTCAGCCGGGTGAAAGAGTGTCCGGTCCCTGTGCCCCTCCTGAGGAAGCCAATCGTGAAACCCGGGTTTAACAGCTTATGGCAGTTGCAATGTGTTAGCACTTTAAATATGTACCCGAAGCAGTGAAAGAGCAACAGCAGTGCCATCCTCTATTCAGATAAGTTATCTATCTTTTCCTTGTATGTTATTAGCAGGTGGCAGAGACAGGGAACTTGCTGTGATGGTCTCTATAACTGACTCCGTGACTTTTCACTAGAGTTTGGTTATGGATCTGAGCATTCACTTAGAAATCTAGAGTCACTGTGTGACCATAAAAGTATTTGGTTGTTTATTTATGTGGAAATAAGGTGATTATTTTTTCAATATATTTGTGAGCCACATTGCCGAAGGGTTAGAAGGAAAGATTTTCCTTTTTGCAGATGATACCAAAATTTGTAACAGAGTAGACACCAAGGAGGGAGTGGGAAAATATGAAAAAGGATCTGCAAAAGTTAGAGGAATGGTGTAATATTTGGCAACTAAAATTCAATGCAAAGAAGTGCAGAATAATACATTTGGCGATTAGAAATCAGAAGGAGTCATATAAGTATGTGCTGGAAGGTGAGAGGCTGAGGTGCATGGATGGGGAGAGGGACTTTGGGGTGATAATGTCCGAAGATCTAAAGGCAAAGAAACAGTGTGACAGGGCGGTGACTGTTGCAGAAGGATTCTAGGCTGTACAGAGAGAGGCATAACTAGCAGAAGAAAGAAGGTGTTGCTGCCCCTGTACAGATCATTGGTGAGGCCCTACTTGGAGTATTGTGTTCATTTTTGGAGAATGTATCTGGCAAAGGACATAAGAAGACTTGAAGTAGTCCAGAGAAAGGTGACGAAGATGGTAGAAGGTTTGCACCAAAAGACGAATGAGGAGAGACTGGAGCCCTGAATATGTATACCCTAGACTAGAGGAAAGGAGGGACAGGGCAGATTCAGACATTCAAATACTTGAAAGGTAACATAGAACAAAATATTTTCCAGTGAAAGGAAAATTGTAAAACCAGGGGGCATAATTTGAGGTTGAGGAGTGGAAGACTCAAAAGCAATGTTAGGAAATTCTTCTTTACAGAGAGGGTGGTTGATTCCTGGAATTTGCTCCTGAGAGAGGTGGTGGAGAGGAAAATGGTGATAGAGTTCAAAAAAGCATGGGATAAACACAGATGATCTCTAATCATAAAATAATGGGTATATATTGAAGAGCTAAGGTCAGTACTGGGCAGACTTGCACAGTCTGTGTTCCTTGTATGGCCATTCAGTAGATTTATGGATGACTAATCAGTTATATAAACAAGTTACATGTGTCTGATTTTCTCTAGGGGAAACTATAAACTCCTTACCCAAGGTTCGTTATCTTTGCCAGTTTATACTAATAGAGACCAAGGCTATATGAAGTATTTTATTAGAAATATAAAAATGTCTCTGTACATACATACATCTCATTACATAATTATTACACAACACTTGCTAGATAAATGAGTAAAACTAATTCTTACACACTAAATAATTCCTTATAATAATAATTCCTGATTAGCAGCAACTCTAAAAAATAGCTTATCACCAAGAGTAACTTTACAAATCCTTATCCTATACAACAATGGAATACTTTTATCTAGCCCCAGCTGATAAGATAGATAATTTCCTTATCTCACCATCTGATTAGGCCTTAACTCGGGAGACGGAAGGCATTTTCTCAGCACGAAAGATATGAATTCCCTTGGTACAGGAACAAGAGTCCGTCAGCCACTAAAAGCACATTTTTTTCAATTGGCATTTTTAAATTAGGTTGGCAGCAAAGGTTTCCTTTATGTGATGGAATCCATATCTGTATAAAAGTCTGGTTTCTCTCTCTCTGGCATAGAGTCACAAGATGTAACTTTTCAGGTCTTAATTATTATAGATGTGCAGAGAAACCTATGATAAGATGAAAGCTTCCTTACAACGTAACACAGAGTAATCAATAATTAGGCACCTTCTACTTGGTTCTCGTCAGATGACCTCTCAGGACCAATCCAGAAACAGAACTTGAATGAATAGCCTTTCTGTATAGAGTCTCGCATAGGCTGTGTAACAGAGGCGCTTTCGGAGAGATAAGAACAGCACAGGAGCAATGCCTCCCCCAAGATTCACACAGGCTGAGCATGTAGGCATAGCTGGATGTCCTTGACTAGAATACAGTTCTGGTGCATACCCAAAATGCATCAGACATAAACAGCAAAGATGTTTTCTTCTTTCTCTTTCATTCATGGTTCATGCTGGAAAGATTTCTTGCAGACAATGGTTCAGGCTTTATGATGTCAGAGAGGCCTAACCTTCAGGTGTGAATAAGGAAACACCCCTATAAGTTGAGGATGGGCTGGGGAGAGCTTCGATGACTGGGATGGTTTAGATGGGCTGGAGTGAACTTTGATGAAGACTCCAGTAGATGGAACCTAAGCACAGTACCAGGCAGAGCTCTGGGTTTCTGACCTATCAGTAGTTTGGGATTAGTTTTCAGCATTTCTTCGAAGACGTACTTTTAGAGTAGCCACTGAGGGATCAACATCTCAGGAAAGATCATTAGATTGTGGGGTACCTCAGGGATTGGCCTTATCACCAGTTCTATTTAATATATTTCTGAGCAATACGAATTCAGAAACTAGGAATTAGTACGTATATTTATGCAGACAACATTTTATTGGTCTATAGACTATCCCCTCCAACATTAGATCTAGGTCCTTTCTTAGATGGTTTAAAAAGAATAGAAGAATGGTTGAGTGAACATAAATTGGTTTAAAATATGCCAAAGACAGTATCATGTTGTATCTCAGGAGATAAGGTGACACCACAATTAGATCTCTCTTTAAATAACTATAGTATAAAGCTAGTAAATAGTTTCAAGTACTTGGGGATCATAATTGATTGTCATTTGGATTTTGAGGAACAGGTCTCATCCGTGGTTGCCAAAGATTTTGGGACACTGAAACAGCTTAGAGCCATTCAAGATTTTCTGGATGAGAAATCATTACATAAGCTAATTCATGCTTTTGTACTATCTAAATTAGATTATGGTAATTTAGTATATGCAGGTATAGGAATAGGACAACTGAAGTGCCTACAAACTACAAAATGCTGTGATTCAGTTGTTAGGCCATGCATATATTTGTGATCAAGTGACACCTTTGTATCTAAAATTCCATTGGTTGCCAATGGAATTTAGGTTCAAATTTAAGATCTTAATGTTAGAACATCAAGCATTATTTCAGTTACAACCATCATATCTTTCTAACTTGGTGTTATTTTATGCACCGAGGCGTTTATTACAATCTTTGAATGATAATAGGGTAGCCATTCCCCATATCTCGAAGCCCATCTTGTCTCAACTAAAGACTGTGCATTTTTTTTACTTAGTTCCATGGCTATGAAAAAAATTTTTTTTTTAAGACATGTATCAACTTTATTGACTGGGAGCATTCTGTTGGTATTAAGGTAAAAATGCCCCAGGAACCATGATCCCTAAGCTGCACCAGTATTGGTAAGATATACAGGGAAGGGCTCACAAGAAAAATCCCCTGTTGGTCACACAGGGGGAACAAAGGCTCAGGCACCACTGCTTCAGGCAGGGAGTAGGGTTGGGTCAGGTTCTAAGCACAAACAAAAGCCTCACAGTTGACAAAGATTCATTTCCACAGCCAATCATTTAAAGCAGGGGTGTCAAAGTCCCTCCTCGAGGGTCGGAATCCAGTTGGGTTTTCTGGATTTCCCCAATGAAAATGCATTGAAAGCAGTGCATGCAAATAGATCTCATGCAGATTCATTGGGGAAATCCTGAAAACCCGACTGGAGTCTGGCCCTCGAGGACCGACTTTGACACCTGTGATTTAAAGCAAGTATCAGATTGAATACATTTCTCTCCTATGATCTTCATGCTTCAGAGCTATATATTCCAATATTTTCCACATTTCACCCAGTACACATTGAGAGTTCTAATTTATTACTTCTCTATCCATGATGAGAAGAGAAGGGGGCTTCACATCTTCCATTCAATATGCCATCCTGGAGAAAGAGGACATGCAGGCACTTCAGCTGGGCTGCACTGGGAGGCTGTGAAAAAGCTGGGAATCCTCCTTACCCGGCATTATTTTCAGGTTTTCAGCAACAGGAAAGTATCAAATCAAGGCAGTATGCCGACCTGAACCAAGTTTGCTGGGCCCCGAAGGATCCACGACTGCCTCTGGCTTGCTAAATGGTATTGGTGACAGTTTGGTAATTATCGTTAGTGTCTATGTTGGGTGGCTATATGTCTAGGTGAAGTAATGAGGCTTCTTCACATTGATCCCATACTCTGTCAGCGCTGGAGTCAGGTCCTCCATGGTCAATGTATATTTCTTGTCCTTGCTTTTATTGCGGGAACTCCCAGAGGCTGTACCCTTCATCTTGCAGTGCTGAAGGCATCATTAGCATTATCTGAAATAAACTTCTGAGCAGCCAGAGAAATCACACAGATTATGCGTGGGTCAGAGGCCTCAAAGCCGGCTCAGTTAAGGTAATACCCGGTCACAGCATCAGGAATCGTAGGTGTATAATCTTCCAGCTGAATCAAGAAATCCACCAGAAGATGACAGGTTTCACATCTCCATTTGCCACACTTGGATGCATATAGACCCCATTGGACATGGATCCTTCAATAGGGGCGGCAGCTGCAGCACAAATAGGAGTGCTAGCTCTCCGGTCTCCCAAGTCTCTGTTGGCCGAGACTTCCGCTGCAGGATTTCCAGGCCCAGCCGCGCCACGTGGGGGCCAAGGCGGGCGGTTATGGCAGTTTGGCGCTGCCACTGCTCATGGCAGACTCCTGTCACTGCTGCTCTGTATATAAATTTGGGGGTGGGGAGATTCTCTCCTTGCAGCTTATAAATTTTTAATGACATCTAAAAGCACATTTTTTTCAATTGACATTTTTAAATTGAAGAAACAAGTTTGGGAAAGCAATCTGTATCTATGTAGCTATTTATTTTTAATAAAATTTTCAGTTTGTATTAATTAGTTAACTTTTATTATTTTTTAGTTTGGTACACTAACTAAAATGTGCAGGACAAATGTGTGCCGATAATGGCACACTGACAATTGCGCGCAGGACTTGTGCGCGCCAGATTAAAACAGTTACAGTAAGTGCTTTGAGGGTATTGTGTGTGGGGGAACCCTCCCATTAAAGTTAGAAGTGTTCATGCTCCCTTTGGGGGGTGGAGGGGGTGAAACCTCTGTCTACACCCCCCTTAAGCCCCACCTCTCTCTTCTCTCTCCTGTCTATCTTCTCCCTAAATTTCAGTATAGTCCTCTCTTAGTCTGTACTCTGATAAATTGTATCTAAACTCAAATATCTTGTATTTAAACTAAACTACTTATACTTAAACTCTACTCTTAATTTGCTGTATACTCCCTGTATTTAAACTACTGCACAGTCTTGTATGTCCAAACATTTAAACCTATTGTATATCTTATATGTCTAATTACACTCCATTGTGTATGTTCACTTGTAGACCGTTCTGAGCTACTGGGAGGACGGAATAAAAATCTAAATAAATAAATAAATAAAAATAAATAAATTACAGAGGAAACTACTGTTTTACCTTGTTGGGGGGTAATCGGCAGTTTCTTCTGTATTGGGAGTGCAATGGGAGTGCAAACACTTCTAAATCCCAACACCTTCCCTCGGAGCGCTTACAGTAACTGTTTTAATCCGGCACCCACAAGTCCTGTGCACCATTGTCGGCACGCGCTTGTCCCACACGGTTATGATGGGTCATCGATATTTTGGTTGTTATAGAATTTTATGTATTTAAAAAAGAACCATCTTTTCTTCTTTTCTTTCCTTTCCTATTTTTGAATGGTGTTCTTTTCAAAAATTTTTTGAAATATATATTGTAACCGCTTGGATCCTCTTTGGTTATATATGCGGTATATAAAGTTTTAATAAACATAAACATATGTCTAAGAAAAAGGACAATTTAAATTAAATCATTCATTTATAGAGCGTGTACGATTAGACAGACTCGATGGACCATTCAGGTCTTTATCTACTGTCATTTACTATGTTACTATGTATGTATAAATGTTCTACAACAGTGTTCTTCAACCTTTTGACACCTATGGACCGGTGGAAATAAAATAATTATTTTGTGGACCGGCAACGGTCCGTGGATTGGCAGTTGAAGAACAATGGGCTAAGTTGTGGGCCAGACCCCGCCCATCTCCACCCAATCTCCGCCCCAGACCCCGCCCCATAATAGTACTAATTGTAACACCATTTTTTCCATTCATTTTTCATATATACACACACACACACAATATAATCGTATTAACAACACATAATGGTTAACCACAAAATTAAACTACACAAAGCACACTGTATGCTTCTCAATATTCATTCCTACCAGAACACAGATAACCCCATGCAAATACGGGACCAAAAACTAAAAGTACTAATATATACAAACAAATCCTAAGTTGCAAGACTCTGCATGCAGTACAACCCCAGAGAAAAAGAAACAAATACATTTCTTCCTGAACAGACAGCAGATGTAAATCAATCATTAAATTCAAAACTAAAATAATTCCCCCTACCATTGTTGTCTCCCTCCCTCTATGCTGTGCTTTGCTTTGCTTTCTGGCCTGCTCCCGCATGGCTGTTTTATGCCGCTCCTGGTGTTATCTTCGAGCCGGCTCCCTCTTCCTCAAGTAATTCAAAATGCGGCCATTCAACTGATCTACAATCTATGTAAATTTGATCACATTGGCTACCTATACATCATCAAATTACTTATTACATTCTCTTATTGGTTTTTTAAATATAGGAAAACCTTTATATCTAATGCTTTTATTGAGTCCATATGTAAACTAAACTAAACTAAACTAAACCTTAGGTTTGTATACCGCACCATCTCCACAGTCGTAGAGCTCGGCACGGTTTACAGGAATTGGGATGAGAAAGGAACTCCAAGGAAAGGATGAAGATCGGAGGAAAGAAGAATGTTTAGAGGTCTAGGATATCAAAGGAGGAGGGAGTGTTACATTTTTGTGAATAGCCAGGTTTTCAGATGTTTACGGAAAAGTTGGAGAGAACTCAGGTTCCGAAGAGGGGAGGGGAGGTTTTTCCAGAGCTCGGTGAATCTAAAGGGGAGGGAAGTCCCTAGCTTTCCTAGATGGGAAATGCCTTTTAATGAGGGGAAGGATAGTTTCAATTTTTGGGTAGGTCTGGTGGTATTAAGATTAGAGGAGTTCCAAAAAATTGGAATAAAGGGAGGAAGGATGCCGTGAAGGATCTTGAAAGTTAGGCAGATGCATTTGAAGTGGACTCTGGAAATTATCGGAAGCCAGTGAAGCTTGGACAGGAGCGGTGAGACGTGATCAAATTTACTTTTTGCAAAGATAAGCTTAGCTGCAGCATTCTGAATCCGCTGGAGTCTGTGAAGGTTTTTCTTCGTTAGGCTTATGAAGATAGAATTGCAATAATCCAGTCTGGAGAGAATGATGGATTGGACGAGGACGGCAAAATGCTTTTGATGGAAACAGGATCTTACTTTCCTCAGCATGTGAAGGCTGAAAAAGTATTTTTTTATCAGGGAGTTGAGGTGGTCATTGAAGGACAATGTAGAATCAATGATGATGCCCAGGACCTTGCTGGAGAATTCGAGCTGCAGAGTGGAGCCGGAGGACAATAGGATTGAGGTGGGTGGCTGATCTAATTTTGGGCCGAGCCAAAGCAGTTTTGTCTTGGACTCATTCAATTCCATTTGGACGGTGTGGGCCCACGATTGGAGGTTCGATATACAAGAGGATATGTTCTCTGAGAGGTTAGTAAGGTTCGAGTCGGTCTCGAGGAGGCCAAGGATGTCATCAGCATAAGTGTAAATTGTTTCAAGGGGGGGATAGATGGAGGAGTTTTAGAGAGGACATATAGATGTTGAAAAGGATAGGAGATAGAGGTGAACCTTGCGGGACTCCACATATTGGTTTCCAGGGGGAGGATGAGGTGCCATTCATGTTGACAATGTAGGATCGTGAACGAAGGAATTTTGAGAACCATTCAAGGACTGTAGAGGTAATGCCTATCTCGGAGAGTTGGTAAATTAGAATATCGTGGTGGACAACGTCGAAAACAGCAGAAAGAACATAGAAACATAGAAAGATGACGGCAGAAAAGGGCTATAGCCCATCAAGTCTGCCCACTCTACTGACCCACCCTACTAAGTCTAAATGCTAGTGACCTTCGTAGGGATCCCAAGTAAATGTCCCATTTACTCTTGAAGTCAAGCACGCTGGTGGCTTCGACCACCTGCACCGGAAGCTTGTTCCAGTGATCTACCACCCTTTCCGTGAAAAAATACTTCCTGGTGTCACTACTGAATTGCAGGAGGATGGCAAACTTATTGCGAGAGTGAAGTTGTTGAACCTTAGAAATTAGCGAGGTCAATAGGGATTTGGTGCTGAAGTTGGGACGAAAGCCATATTGGTAAGGTAGGAGAATGGAGAATCTCTCTAGATAGGATGAGAGTTGGGTCGATATGATGGACTCGAGCATCTTGGTTAGGAGAGGGATGTTTGCTATTGGGCGATAGCTGTATGGTGTGGAAGGGTCGAGGTCGGGTTTTTTCAGTTTTGTGGTTAAGGCAATATGGCCCATTTCTGGGGAAAAAAGGCCCAAATGTAGGGCGGAGTTTAAGAGTTTGGTAATGGAAAAGATGGCCTGGGTGGGTATTTCCTCATAGAGGTAGGAGGGGAAAGGGTCTAAAGAACAATTGCAGGATTTCAGTTTGAGGCAGAGTTTAAGGATGAGGGATTCGGATACGTGCTCAAAGGCAGTCCAGGATCTGTCGACTGGGATAGGGCTAGAGACCATTAGAGTAGGGTTGGAGTCAGTGAACAGATGGGAAGGAGCATCGTAAGGTAGTGACCTTTTCATTGAAGAATTTTGCTAGAACTTCGGCTGAGGGAGAGGAGGGGAGAGAGGTGGAGTCTTTTTTGGAAGTTAGGGAACACCAGATGTTGAAAAGTGTACTACCCTGGTTGTTGGATCTGGAGATTTTGTCACCGTAGAAGTTCTTCCTTGCTTTTTTTAGTGCTGAATTGTAGAACTTAATATTGGCTCTCCATTTGCGCTTCAGAGCTCGACATTTCTGCTTTAGTTCTCTGTGATATGGGAAGTACCAAAGCGCTTTACGAGGGTAGGAGATGGATTTGGTGGAACAGGGGGCGAGGGAGTGGTAAGTGGACTCGGAGAGGGCAATCCAGTTATGCCAGTCGGTTTCTGAGTCTGCAGGCTTAGGGGCAGAGGAGAATTATTTGAGAAATTTAGTCCAGAACAGGTCGCTTGAAATTTTTTTGCGGAAGGTAATGGAATTAGAGGGGCGGGGTGGAGCCCAAGATGCAACATGAAAATGGGGAGGCAGAAGGCCCCAAGGAAGTGGTCGGTCCAGGGGACATGTTCCCAGCGAGTGTCATGTAAGTTTTGTAAGGGTTAAGATTCAGGAAACTAATGATGTCTAGTGTGTGCCCCTTTTCGTGGGTTGGGGATGGTGTAGGGGGGGGAAACCAAGAGAGGTAAGGAAGTTCTTAAATTCAATTGTATCCTTGCTGGTGTTGTTGTCAAGGTGGAGATTGATGTCCCTAATGATCAATAATCTTTGAAATTTGAGGAAGGCGTTTGATATGGTTTCGAGGACGAGATCAGAAGATTTGTTCCAAGGGGTAGGTGGGCGATATAGAAGCAGGATACCCAGTGGGTGAGGTTGGAGTTCGTCATTGACCGAGGCTAGCATGTATTCTAGAGAGGTGTGGCTGCTCTTTTCGATGAGCTGGACTTCGAAGAATGATTTGTAAAGTAGTGCCAGGCAGTGTTCCCTCTAAGCGGGCGGGTGTTGTGAGCAAACTTTTTTCACTGTGAGCTAAAAATATCGGGCGCCAGCAAGTTATGAGCCAAATAAATATGTTGCTTTCTACCACAGAACTTCCTTACGTTTGTATGGAATCTATCCCCTTTCAACTTTAGAGAGTGCCCTCTCGTTCTCCCTGCCTTAGCTACTAAGTCTATTCCCTTCAGTACCTTGAATGTTTCTATCATGTCCCCTCTCAATCTCCTCTGCTCAAGGGAGAAGAGGCCCAGTTTCTCTAATCTTTCGCTGTACGGCAACTCCTCCAGCCCCTTAACCATTTTAGTTGCTCTTCTCTGGATCCTTTCGAGTAGTACCGTGTCCTTCTTAAAGTACCAGTGCTGGACGCAGTACTCCAGGTGAGGGCGTACCATGGCCCGGTACAGCAGCATGATAACCTTCTCTGTCTCTTCAGTCCAGCATCTGCCCCTTCCATTCACTGTCTGTCTTTCCCTGCCATCTCTCCTCCTGCCCCCCCCCCCACCCCCCAATTTGGTCTAGCATCCATCATCTTCCTTCTGTTCCCCTCATGGTCTGGCATCTCTATCCTTCCCTCCCCCCTGTGGTTTTTAGCATATCTCTCTTCTCATTTCCTCCACTCAGATCTGATCATTCTCTGCTCTCTCTTCCCTTTTCTTCTCTGGTCTTCCTTCTCTATTTTCTGCCTCCATCTAAATTAAATTCTTTCTTACTATTTAGTCCCGTTTCCCTCTTTTCACTGTGTCTACACACAGCTTGTCACCCCTTTCCCTCACCCCTCCATTATCTTACTATTTTCTTCCCCCTTTATTTATCTCCTCCTTCCATCCAGTATGTGTTCTTTCCCCACTTCCATTCAGCATCTGCTCTCCCTTCTCAACTGACATCCATCTGCCTTCTGCTCTCTCTCCCTTCTTCTCACTTCCATCATCTGTCCCCTTCTCTCTCTCTCTCATCTCCTCCATTCCATCATCTGCCCCTTCTCTCTCTCTCTCTCTCTCCCCCCCCCCCCAACTTCCATCATCTGCCCCCCTTCCCCTCACCTTTGTGGGTCACTTTCTTTCCCCTGAGGGTGGCTCATGTCACAGGGGAAGCTTTGGCCGAGCAGAACCGCTTGATTGACAGTGGAACTTACTTGTTTGATGTCGATGCTGGGGCCCGTTGCCGTTTGAAGGAAAAAAAAAAAAGGTGGAAAAAAGGAACCTGTAAAGGCGAGAGGAAGGGAAACCTCCAGGACAGCTGCTTTTTGCCCTCCTTCAGCGGCCCAAGAGTTCAGACCAGCAGCGGCAGCTCTGTATGCTTTTAACTTCGGCACAGAGCTGCCCCTAATCAATAGTTTAGCGCGGTTTCATGAGGCAGCCTCGGGGCCTTTGATAGCCGGCCCGCTTCGATGATGCGATGTGGGCCGGCCTAGCAAAGGCCCCGAGGCTGCCTTATGAAACCGCGCTAAACTATTGATTAGGGGCAGCTCTGTGCCGAAGTTAAAAGCATACACAGCTGCCGCTGCTGGTCTGGAGGTGCGGAGACAAGGCAGGAGGCAAACGCGGTGGAAGGCAGGAGTCCCGGCGAAGGCAGGAGTCCCGGCACAGCGACTGCAACAGGAAGTTGCAAGTCAGCTGACGCCGGCCTTTCGTTGCGGCGGGGACCGAATCCTTCGCGGACCGGCAAGATTTTGTTTGCGGACCGGCGGTTGAAGAACTGTGCTCTACACTGTGTGCGCTGTGACGAGAAACTTGTGCGCTGCGAGGTAATATTTTGAGCGCCAGCGCACCCCAGCGCAGCTTAGCGGGAACACTGGCCAGGCCACCTCCTTTTCGGTTAGTTCTGGGAGAGAAGAGACCTTGGTAACCGTGGGAGCAGAATTCATTTTGAGTAAATATGTCATCATTTGTGATCCATGATTCCGTAATGCATAGGAATCCCGGGTCAGAGTCCTTGAGTAGGTCCTTCAGGATTTGAATCTTGTTGCAAGCGGATCTGGCGTTGCAATAGAGTGTTGGGACTGGGGTGAGAGAGTCAGAGGCAAGGTTGGGGAGATTGGCAGGGGAAACAGGCTTTAAAGAGCATGGTTGACTCTTCGAGGGTTTTTTTTTTGGAGGGATGGTTTCTGGTGCGTAACAACGTGGGGATTCTGAAGCCAGGGCAGATGGTAAAGTCAATTGAGGGGTACCATTAAGACCACTCAGATCAGGAACTCAAAATCATCTTACTATTCCAATATATCAAGAAATAGTTCATGAATATGTTAGAGCTGCTACCTTTTCAGTAATTTGCCCTAAAGTTTGGAATTCTTTACCATTATCTCTTAGATTATCAAGTTCTCTTGAAAAATTTAAGACTGATTTTAAAACCTTTCTATTTTTAGATGGTTATAAAACAAATAGTATATTTTGTTAATATAGAAGAATTGTATAATGGATTCAGCTGCGCTGGAAGAGTTCTGCAAATTACAAGATTACCAAATTGTATTTACCTTCCCTTTCTTTTACTTTAAAATATAGTTCAACCTTTTAACCTTAAATTCATGTATATGTGATTTGTTTGGATTTTATTAATTGTATTATTGAATTTTAGATTGTAAGCCACCCAGAAGGATTGCAAATGGTGTGGGATAGTAAGATTTTAATAAATTTGGAAACTTGGGACTATCAAAAAGACAGCTTCACCAGGCGGAATGCAAGTGTCACCTTCCCTCACCTGCTTCACTTTCTGCCTGCAAAAACATTGCAAACTCATAAGAAAGAGCTCATAGCAGCTAAGATAACATATTACACAGCCTAAATCACAAAGGCACTAAATACTGCCTATTTCTAAAATACCTTGAGAACACTTATCATTTATCATTCTGCTCAGACCCCACTTACTCATTGCTCAGAAATTATCATCTTGTCTAGAGACTAAAATACACAGTTTAAGAGAAAATGTACAGTCTTCTATCATTTCACATCTCTTCCCCAAGTTATATCTCCTTTCCCCCTCCCCGCAGCCCCAGCACTGCTTCCTCACCTGCGGTCCTATAAAGTTTGCATTGGTCAGTGGCGGTAGCAGCATAACAGGCCAGCCCCTGGATCTTCCCTCTGTTGCATCCTGCCTCTTCTGATGCAGTTTCCTGTGGACAGGATGTGATAGAGTGAAGACCTGAGGACTGGCTGAAGGCAGTCTGTTCTGTTGCTGCCACCAGCAACCACTGTAAACGTTACAGGACCACGAGGGAGACACAGGAGGTGAGAGAGCAGTGCCAGATTGAAAGGAAAGGAAGAAGGGAAGAAAAGGCTTAACCTGTAGATCAGGTTTGGTCAGAGGCTGGGTATTTTAGCACCTTTAATGGCTGGCACCCTGGGCCAGAGTGTCACCTGGTCCAATGGTTAAGCTGGTCCTGAGCAGAAATAAGGTGGAAGTAGTAGTATAAGTAATAATAATAATAATTTTAATAATAATAATAATTTTATTTCTTATATACCGCTGTACCATGAGGTTCTAAGCGGTTTACAGTAGAAACAGAAGAAATGCAATAAATAAGATTAATTAAGATGAAGAGAAAGTACTTAGAGTTCCCTGACTGTCCCAAAGGCTCACATTCTTGCTAAAGTACTTGAGAAAAATAAATTAGTTAGGTTATAAACATAGAGTAGAAGAAGGTAGGAAAACAGTTCATAGGAAAATTAATTTCGAGTACATTATACATTATATATTGTTCAAGGCGGAATACAAATTATAGGAATTACCAAAAGAATTGCGTAATAAAGATTATCTAGATAAATTACATAACAGTTATTCGTGTACATTACATGGTGTGGTAGAGGAACATAAAGTAACATAAAGGAAATTTTCATAAGTTGCGTTACTGTGAGCCCTAGAAGTTGGGCTCTTTTAGTGTGGTAAGTTTGCTCTGTTGCTTTTTGTTTGTTTGTAAAGTATCTGGGCATTGGGAGAAATGTTTGCTGCTCCTAAGGCAACATCAATATTTTTTTGTATGGTAAGTTATAAGGAGAATCGTTCCAATATTCGGGAATTTTTGAATGTGCATTACAGAACTGGAGGTTATATTTTAAGTTGCAATTCCTCTTACCATGGCTTGTAGGTTTTTACTAAAACATCCAGAAAAAGTGGCCTGCTCCAATTGGGGGGACGGGGGACCGAATATTGGTAATTTTCAGTTTCCAAACAGAGGCTGCAGATCCATGACAGCAGGTCAGTAAACCCATTTGCAAAGGGTAATGAGTTTTCCTTTAAAAATCAAGGCAGTAAATAAATGACTACAAAAGTACCTATAAAGCAGGCACCTACCTGTTGTGTGGGTCAGGATCACAGAGGTATCTATAACCACTCCACCTCGCCATACCCAGCCAAAAGTAATAGTTTGATAAGATCAGATATGGCATAAAACCTACCTATTAAAGGATCAATGTTATTTTTATAAATGTTCCTATATCAGGCCATAACGGCCAGTGATTTTAATAGGTACTTATAAACAGGCCTTAATTTGTAGACAAAACAAGAAGTCAAACTGTGGAGATGGGGGAGGGGAAGGGAGGGAATGGACAAGCCACAGCCAGAAGCAATAGGAGAAAAGGGTCTGGATTAGGATTAGAATAACTGTTTTCCACTCTGCTGCATACTCATGTCTTCCCTGAAAGAGGCACTAGAACAGAATACCCCTGCTGCTCTGCAGACTGGGAAGAAGTGACAGAATTATTCCAGGCCATTCCCCCAGAAAGTAAGTTCTGTTTGTAAATGACTCCTTCAAATAGTCTGAAATAGTGGTCCTGAGCTGAAAAATCGTGGCTTTTTGCTGCTGAAGTAGTGGTGGCCAAAACCTGTCCTTGTGACTCCAGTCTACTGTAGTTCTCTTTCAAGATCTCCTTCCCTGATGTGTTAAGTAAGCTGCTAGGCACACATTCTGATACCCAAGTGCTGTCCAACCTGTTTTCTTTTACACCAGTAAGATGGAAGACAGATAGAGAATCAAGTGGGAAGTGTACAGTCAATGCCATGCCATTCAGGTCGGGTCAAGGAAGTTTAGTTCAAAGGAGTTCATCCTTTAACCTGCCTCACCCTATGCATCCAATTCCAGACTGTTCCAGAGTATACACAGAGTGATTGTGACTTATTTAAAGGTTGGGAATGTGGATGGTTTAAGCAGGTTTTTGAAAAGGTTTTGCTTGATCATGCTTTATGAGAGCCTTCTCAGGCAGATTCACAGATGGATGAACTACAGTGGTGAGCATAAAATCCTGGCTTGACTGTATTAACACTTTTTAAATGCAATTTATCATTTATATCTATAGCTTGAAAATGTCCTGAGAAACATATAAATTGCTTAACAGGGGGGTTATGAATGCACCATACATCTTCCAACGCGTGATTGAGCACAAGGCGTTAGACCACAGTGCTCTGTCTAATTTCCTCTCTAGTGTGTCTTCTAGTTCTGTCTAATTTACTCAATGTGATGTTCATATCCCCTTCCAGAATTAAGTCTCCCACCACCTTGGGATGAAGAAGAGGGAGAACATCAGTGAAAAAAGACCCCTTATGACCAGTGGGCACATATAAATTTAGGAGCGTAAATTCCCATGTATCAATTGTTCCCGTGATCCATACATATCTACCTTCAGCAACCCCCCACCCCCCCAACATCTCATATAGGGTGAAGGGAAGGTGTTTACCCAGTAGAATAGTAACTCCGCAATACTTTGAGCCTTCTGAAGCAAAGTATACATTTCTCCACAGGCTTCTACTAAGTTTCTGAATCTCTGCAGGGAACTTTTTTTTTTGTGGTGGTGGTGGTGTGCGGGTTCCAGCAGGAGAGATTAGGCATCTCTCCTGCCGTGATCATTCAGGGGGGAAAAGGGGTTCCAGCAGGAGAGATTGGGCATCTCTCCTGCCAGGGAACATTGAAGTGGGTTCGGGGGTGCCGTGCAGGAGGGACTGAGCATCCCCCCTGTTGTGATTGTTCGGGGTGGGGGTGGAGGGTTCCAGCAGGAGAGATTGGGCATATCTCCTGTCATGATCATTGGGGGGGTGTCCGGCAGGAGAGATTAGACATCTGTCCTGCTGGGGAACATTGGGGTGGGTTTAGGGGTGCCGTGCAGGAAGGACTGGGCATCCCTCCTGCTGCAATCGTCCAGGATGGTTGTAGGGGGTTTCCGGCAGAAGGGATTGGTCATCCCTTCTGCCGGTGATGTATGAGGGGGAGGGATGGGCAGCTGCTAAACTTATTGCGGCAGGGAGATCCCTTGCCACAATAAGCTCAGTGGCCGCGTCTGTGTACAATGTAGGCCAGCATTTTGCTGGCCTACATTGTACACGTCTTCCGCGGGCCTAGAGAAACCAGTACGGCTGCCTAGGTCTGCCTAAGGCTACTTCCGGGCCAAGCCACGCCCACGCCTAGCCTTTTGAAGAGCTTAGGTGGGCTTGCATGCCTCCTTAGGCTACCGGAGGCGCCTCCAATGTAGGCGGCCTGTCTTGGAAGGATTTTTTTTTTTTTTAAGAAAACGTGCGTCCCGATTGGCTGATAAGGCAGCAGTTGGCCGCTTACAGTTGGGGATGCCATTTATAGAATTTGGCCCTTAGAGTATCTGACCAATCAGAAGTAATAATAACAACCAATCATAATTAGACTCTAATCTGAGTTTTCCATGATATCAGATGCTGGCAAACTTCATACTGTTTGGGGGTTACCATATGGCTTCAGTAAAAGTAGGATGGATTGAGATATTTGGGTTTTGCTTCAGTTGCTTTCAATGGACGTAAAATCCAGATATCTCAATCCGTACTACTTTTTCTGGAGCCATATGGTATCCCTGTGTTTTGCCAGCATACCAAAAACAATGAAATCCAAATTTCAGTACTTGTTATAGGAGAACTACGTCAGAAGAGTCATTTTTCATGAAGAGGGCAATTCAAATAGGGAGATCATAGTATACTGCTTACTTGATATTTCATTGTTGTAACTCCTAAATGATTTGAAAGTGGCCTTGAACCTAAATATTATTTCACATATGGTAGTATAATCATTCCACCATTTGAATACCCTTATGGTTTTTCAATTTTTACATACAGTTTTAAAGGATCCTCAGCGGCACCACTTGGAACTCAATAGTGTTTCATTGTTCCAAGCTTTATGTGTCAACTCGTCATCGGGTCCTAGGACCCGATGACGAGTTGACACATAAAGCTTGGAACAATGAAACACTATTGAGTTCCAAGTGGTGCCGCTGAGGATCCTTTAAAACTGTATGTAAAAATTGAAAAACCATAAGGGTATTCAAATGGTGGAATGATTATACTACCATATGTGAAATAGTCTTGATTAAGGACCCTTGTGAAAATTAGATTGTGTTATTCTTGAACCTAAATAGGCACAGAGTGACCCAGAAATTGAAGATTAGATCAAGGGTGGGGGTGCAAAGAAAATACTGTGATTTGGGTACCTCAAGAAGATGGAGATTTGAGTTACAAAGAACAGGTGACCATAAAATAAGACTGTCAAGAAGGATCATATTTTGAGAATGACATCTCTCATGTATAGGAAGCTTACATTGCCTCAGCTATTAAGAGAATGGCAAGAGAAATTTTAATTTACAATGAGTTCATACACCAGAAGATGAAGATGCCTAGAATTTGGTTTGAGAAGGTGCAAGACCAGGAGGAAACTACTGCTGACAGTTGAACAAGGGAAAAGAATGGCTTGGGCTATAAAATTTGGAAAATGGAGCAAGGAAATGTAGTAGAAGGTCTTGTTTAGTGACGAAGGTACATTTTACATCTTGGGAAATCAGGGAAAGGCATGTGCAAGATGATTTGCAGGTGAGAAATTCAAACAAGAGTGTCTTGATCTGTCAGTGAAATATCCTACAAAAGTGATTATCTGGAGTTGTAGGGCAGCAGCTGGTGTTAGAAGCAGTGGCTTGCCCCATGTCTATGGACTTTTCTTCCAGGAAATTGTCCAAACCCTTCTTAAAACCAGCTATGCTATCCGCTCTTATCACAACCTCTGGCAATGCATTCCAGAACTTAACGATTCTCTGAGTGAAAAAATATTTCCTTCTATTGGTTTTAAGAGTATTTCCCTGTACCTTTATTGAGTGTGTCCTAGTCTCTATAATTTTTGACAGCATGAAAAATCGATACGCTTGTACCCATTCTACTCAGGATTTTATAGACTTCAATCATACCTCCCCAGTCGCCTCTTTTCCAAGTTGAAGAGCTCTAACCTTTTTTAGTCTTTCCTCATATAATCTTGGTCACTCTTCTTTGAACCTTTTCTAGTGCCATGTGCCACTATATCTTTCTTGAGATAAGGAGACCAGAATTGAACTCAATACTCTAGGTGAGGTCACACCATGGAGTGATACAGAGGCATTATAACATTCTTAGTCTTGTTAACCATCCCTTTTTAAAAAAATAATTCCTAGAATCTTGTTTGCTTTTTTTGCCGCTGATGCACATTGGGTGAAAGGTTTTATCGTATTGTCTACAATGGCACCTAGATCCTTTTCTTGGGTGCTAACCCCCAAGGTGGACCCTAGCATCTGGTAACTTTGATTTGGGTTACTCTTCCCAATATGCATCACTTTGCATTTGTCCACATTAAATTTCATTTGCCACTTAGACGCCCAGTCTTCCAATTTCCTAAGGTCTGCCTGCAATTTTTCACAATCTGCATGCGTTTTAACAACTTTGAACAGTTTACTGTCATCTGCAAATTTAATCACCTCCCTCGTTGTTCCAATTTCCAGATCATTTATAAATACAGTAAGTTAAATAGCACCGGTCCCAGTACAGATCCCTGTGGCACTGCAATGTTTACTCTCCTCCATTTAGAAAAATGGCCATTTATCCCTACCCTCTGTTTTCTGTCTGATAACCAATTCCTAATCCACAATTGAACTTTTCCACCTATCCTATTTCTCAGGAGCCTCTCATGAGGAACTTCAAAAGCTTCCTGAAAATCTAGATATAGTACTGTCAAACAGCTCACCTTTATCCACATGTTTATTCACACCTTCAAAGAAGTCAAAGCAAATTGGTGAGGCAAGATCTCCCTAAGCTGAACCCATTCTGACTCTGTCTTATTAAATCATGTTTGTCTATGTGTTCCACAGTTTTATTTTTTATAATTGTTTCCACCATTTTGCCTGGCACTGAAGTCAGGCTTCCCAGTCTGTAATTTCCCCTGCCTCCTTGAGATTCAAATCTATCTCATGCATATTTATTGTGGATATCCTGATCTGCCTGTGGCTTTCGAGGACCGGAATTGCCTACCCATGTTCAAGTGCAGTGTCATCTTAATCAATAGAAATGAAAAATTAACTTATCTTGCAGAGGTGTTGCTGCAAGATAAGTTAATTTTTCACTTCTATTGATTAAGATGACACTGCACTAGAACCATAAGTTATAAAGAAAAATGAACAATAATTTCAAAAAGAATCTCTGTGAGGATCAATGACGACTATAGCCAATATAGGGTTAAGCTACCTTAATGGCAATCTGAAGATCCTCTAGATCAGGGGTGTCAAAGTTCCTCCCTGAGGGCCACAATCCAGTCAGGTTTTCAGGATTTCCCCAATGAATATGCATTGAAAGCAGCGCATGCAAATAGATCTCGTGCATATTTATTGGGGAAATCCTGAAAAGCCGACTGGATTGCGGCCCTTGAGGAAGGACTTTGTCACCCCTGCTTTAGATAAAGAAAAAGTAACAAAAGAATAGAGTGTTACACTACTATACATTCCACCACGCCTTTGTAGGTTTTTGAATGCTGCTGACTGATCTAAGTAGCCATAATATAATTAATGAAGGGCCCTCTGCACAACCACACACTGTTGTTTTTAAAAAAAATACATTTATTGATTTGTTACAACATATAACAACTTCAGGCAATAAACAAATTCAAAGAAAATACATCAAACTAAAAGAAAATCTTTATCAAGTCCATATTATAGGGGCTGATTGTCCTGTAGGAGTGACATCACTGAAAAAAGAAAGCAATATGCCATAATCCTCTAAGTCAGACAAATAATCATTCTATTTTCACTCATTCTCAACCTCTGAATCAGTTACAGGCACTATATCTAATTTAGGTTTATCTTGAAGAAAAATTTCCAAATGAGCCGGATCAACAAAAATATATCTAGTATTCTGATATGTCACTAAACACTTACATGGGAACTTAAGAAAAAATAAAGCTCCCACGGCCAAGACTCGAGTCTTGAGTTGCAGGAACTGTTTTCTCCTGTGTTGCGTCTGTTCAGAGACGTCTGGAAAGATATTTATCTGTCGCCCAGAAAACAGGGCATTTTTATTTCTAAAATATAATCTACGAATAGCTTGTTTTTCTATTTGAGTCCTGAAGGTGACCAACAATGTTGCTCTTTTGGCTATAAAATCTTTTGATGATTCTAAAAATTGAGAAATACCACACACTGTTCTTAATGTGGCCATGCATCATTCCTGAATCTGCTACAGGAGAAGTGTAGGAGTCTATGCCACTGGAAACACTGCTCAGTGAAATGAAATGAAGCTGTAACCACGTTCTTAAGTACGAGTCATACTTAAGTCGGGTGTCTGTAACTCGGGGACTGCGTGTATATCAAAAGTTCTTCAGAATTACTATCATAAGAAAAAAATTCAAGAAAAAGCCTCTGTATAATAAAGTGAATTTAAGCCCAGTGTCCATGAGTAAAGCAGGAGTTCATTTCTGAGCAGAAGTGTTAGGTTTGTAGAAAATAGGCTGTAGTCTAAAGTAGGAGCAGCAAGTTAGTGTTCTGTACTCAAGGCCACAGAATGTGTGAGAAAGAGAAATGGTGCACAAGAAAAAAGTGCTGTTACGATAGTAATCTTTCTGTTTTTATTACAAATCACAGATGTTCCTTAGTCTGTAAACAGTATAAATATGCACACAGCCTGATGCAATGTTGAAGGCAGTATTGCAGGGTCACATTGTGCTAGGTGTGTATTGTAGGCTGGCCTCCTAAATGGGATAAAGAGAAACTTCTTAAATTTATTTCTATTTGGCATTACCAATCAGCACTCAATGCTGCTTTCCAGATAGTAAGTTTTTCATGACTTAAATGTTCTTCAGTAAAAGAGTGAATCTTGAAATCAGTGGTTTTCAACCCAATCCCTTGGGTCCACCTGGCTGGTTAGGTTGTTCTGGATATCCCTAATGAATATGAATGACATAGATTTGCATGCACTACCTTCTTAGTATGCAAATCTCTCTCGTGTATATTTATTGTGGATATCCTGAAAATCTGACTGACCGGGTGGTTCTTGAGAACTGGTATGAAAACCCCTGGTGTAGCAGAGAAGACACCCATTTAAACCCTAATTCCTTGAAAATTGTCCCAGTTCAAAGGAGAGGAACAAACCTGTACCTAGCCCTAGAGGTGTGCAGAGAGTTTAGCAGAGAAGGGATACTGCAGGGGAGAATAGGATTTCAGCCACTTATTTCTATGATTCCTTTTATAAACAAGGTGCTAGCACTCAATTTGGTCAGCATGTAAAGCTGACACATAAAGGGTTAAAGGTGGAGGTGGGGCTGAGACACAGAGAGCAAAGCCTTTGGTTGCTCAGGGAGACCTGCAAGGGAAAAGCCTTTGAGTAATAAATTGAGCACACCTGGGAGCAGAGGGAGGCAGCCAGGAACATTGAAGCCAGAGAATTTCAGAGAAAGCACAGACTTCCAGAGGAGAAGCTTTATACAGCAAGGTAGCAAAACTGAGAGAAGCAGGGCACAGCTAGGAGACAAGGGCAATGGGTGTTGGCTCAGTTAGACGCTGCCCAGGAGGATCCTTGGCATTCTTTCTCAGAGGAGGGGGACGGGCTTACTGAAATAAAGGACAGTTTCCCAGACATGGTAGAAAGAGAAACCCCAATGGCATGGGAGCCTGAGCCTCAGGAGGAATGCATGAGTGAGTAATGTTTTATTGTCTGTGAGAATGTATAATATGAATGCAGATGGTTCTAAAGATTATTGTAAGCAATGTTCTTTGGAATGATTGCAAGGACTTATAATATTTGCAATAGGAACCTATCCCCCCCACCTAGAGCAAAGAAAGTGATTGCTGTGTAAGGAGGGGGAGGGATTCAAGTGAAGTTTAGTGCCCTATACTAGAACAAAAGTCCTTGAATTTCCAGAAAACCATGATGGGGGGGGGGGGGCTAGCATCATCATAGTATATGGGTGGTATGGTTTCCCCTACCCCACTGACCCAGAGATAGGGTCAGTGAACAGTGTGGTTTAGAGAGAGCTTCCTAGTTCTGATTTTTAAAGTGCTTAAGTTGGCTGCAAAAGCACAAGAGAAGAGAAGCAAAAGCAGGGAGGCCTTGGTCGGCCCTGGTGCCTAGCTGAAGGAACTAGGGTTCCAGAGACTTTTTCCTGCCAGCAAGAGTGAGCTGCGAGTGCTGTGTGAAAAGGAGCAAAGTATGTGGAAGTTAAAGGAATGCTAATACACTGTTTGGGCCATTCAAACACTGACCAATGTGTCTGTGGTTTGTACACTGGGAAAAGGTTTTTCTTTTTGTGAGTCACATTTAAGTGAATTCTAAGCTTGAAGAATAAATGTTTTGTTTTGGACTTGGCTGGAAGACTCAGTTTTTCTTTTACTAACCAGTCATTACCCTGTGTCCCCTCCAAGGAGTACTGGATTGTGCGCTAGTGGCAGAGGTCAGCTCTCTGTACTGATGCCACAATAGCTGATCATCAGTTTCCATAGGATACCATGAAGTTACCTTTCAAATCATGATTTTTACTGGCCAATGAATATGCATGAGAGAGTTTTGCAGGCACTACCTCATTAAAAACTAGATATGCTGGGTGTGTCCCAAGGACTGGGTGGAAAACCCCTGATCTTGCTTTCCCACCAGGATCACAAACTCAGCCTTTTAAGAACTGTGTTGACACACTTCTTTCAATACACAGGTGGAATTCTTATGATCTGAGCTTGTTTCAAAATTCATCGTTACTGGAAGAGAATTTCTGAGGTGCCATTTTCTACTCTCCAATTGAATATTCAATAGATTCTAAGGTGGGTTTGCAACTGTTCCCTTTACGTTGAATGGGAGTCCTCCACTTACAATAGCGAGGGACAGGCAAGTTATGCAGGATTCCAAGGAACCTGCTTGTCTCTAGAGATTGAAAATGTAATATTGAAACAACTCCCACCCCCCACCCCTCTCCCGGCAAGCACCAATGTAGTTGGAGGACTCCTGTTCAGTTTAGAAGGCATAATGGTTGTCACCTATTTCCATGTTGAAAGGAAGAAGCTAATCCAATCTTGGTCTTAGCGTCTGCAATGCATGGAATGTAAATTTGATTTTCTTGGGAAACTCAGTGGGGCAATCGGAACTAAAGTCCATGTAAGCAATAGAGCAGTGTCTCTCAAACTTTCTCAAGCCGGGGCACACTAAAGTTAGTGGCCACGGCTTAAGGCACCTAGAGGTGCGCAGACATCGCTGTGATAATATCACGCATACGCATGACATCACGTCAATGTCCATGCATTTGCAGAGGCTCTCCAGATGGGCCCTGAGACACCAGTAGGGGGTGCCAGCAGGGAAGAGGGCCGGAGAGAAGGAAAGGCACTGGCGCCAGCTGATTGCCTACAGCAGTGTTTCTCAACTACTTCAAGCTAAGTACCCCTAAGTCAGACATGCCAAACTCTGGCCCGCAGTGTAATAAAATTTGGCCGGCCAGACAATTTCTAATTTGCACTTAAGCTGGCCCGCCTTTACAAGCACTGCATCAGCTGTAGGTTCAGATGGCTTCCCAGTCTCACATTAAAGCTGCCTGCAGAGGATCGCTGGTCAGGTGTAGCGATCCTAGCAGGCTTCCGTAGCCTCAGCAGCACATTTCCTCTGTTGTGGTCCCGTACATCGGAGAGGGGTGGGACCGTGGCAGAGGCAACATGCTGCAGAGGCTAACGGCAGCCTGCTAGGATCGCTACAGCCGACTGGCGATCCTCTGCAGGCTGCTTTAATGTGAGGGAGGGAAGGCAAAGAGGGCCAAATCTCAGGCCAAAAGGAAAAATGGCAGACTTCTGGGAAAGGGAAGGGAAACAGAAGGGAAAAAGAAAGGAGTCCCTTGCAGGCGCGTTATCAGAAGACAACCAGAGCCTGGGACCACAACATGATTTCAATAATGACCAGACAACAAACGGTAGAAAAAATTATTTTATTTTCTATTTTGTGATTACAATATGTCAGATTTGAAATGTGTATCCTGCCAGAGCTCTTGTTAAGACAGCAAGCATGAACTAGGGCCTGAAAGAGAGAGGAA
Organism: Geotrypetes seraphini; assembly: GCF_902459505.1. Classification (NCBI taxonomy): domain Eukaryota; kingdom Metazoa; phylum Chordata; class Amphibia; order Gymnophiona; family Dermophiidae; genus Geotrypetes; species Geotrypetes seraphini. The sequence continues at coordinate 399,051,358 of NC_047085.1, read as the reverse complement.
TAGTCTTTTTTTATAATTAATAATTTTGAAGTTTTGAAAATCAATAAAGAATTTAAAAAAAAAAAAATTCCTGGTGATAAAGCTAAGATCTATCAGAAAATACTTCAAAATAGAGGCTTTCCAAATTTTAGTGCAATCCCTAATCCTATCTCGACTAGACTACTGTAATATAACACTAGATCTTTATTCTATAATGATGCTATCGCGTCTATAACTAGCTCAAAACACAGTGGTAAGATTCATATATGGACTATGGAAATCAGAACACCTACAGCCCAGCTATATAAAACTACATTGACTGCCAAAAACTGCAAGGATCAAGTTTAAATTAGGCATCACTGCCTTTAAGATCCTGAGATGGAATGTCCGTGACTACTTAACAGAGCTGGCAGTTCTACTCCAAGGTGCTTTCAACAGATATTCAAACAGAAATATTTTCCAATTAAAATTCCCAGCATGCAACAATATAAAGTCTACAAAACAAATTACCTTATCCATCCAATATCAATTAGCAAAATGCTGAGACCAACTACCATTTTACTACGATCTTGTGACCACTACCTCAGGTTCAGTAAACTTCTAAAAAGCATTTCTGTACCAAGACAGGGAGCAAACCCTGAAGTAAATGAAACAGTAATTGTAAAAGCCTATTTCTAAACTGTCTAATGCAACTCCTGGGACAAAATGAAAAAACAGCAATGATCTACTTGTATTTGTAACTATATATTTGAAACTATGATCTAACTGAATAGTTATACTAATCTACCTGTACTAGTAACCCTACTGAATGTCTGCATTAATCTGTCCACTGTTACTTCCTGGGTAACTGACCCTACTTCTTGTAATGTAATCTAACCTTGAATTGAATAGGTAAAGGCATAATAGAAAATCTGATTAACGTAACATACATGTACGTAACATATTCCTTACATCCGCATGCTAAGTCAACAAACTCCAGGCCCTTGTGTTGGATCCACCCTATACGGTGTTCTACCATCTCAAGGTCGTTCTTTCCAACCACCCGAAGGTGATCTCGGACTTTCATTTGAGCCAGTCCATTGTGCTCCCAGTCATCTTCCCCAAGCTGCACTCCCATCCCGATGAAGTGGCATTCTACACCTTGAACTGCAAGCCAGCTCTCGCTTACTACTTGGACTGCACCAAGCCTCATAGGACTTCCACTCAGCTATTCCTGTCTTTCAATCCCAATAGACTGGGAGCTCCTGCCATCAACAGGACCATCTCCACATGACTCACAGACTGTATCTCCTGCTAGGCTGGTGCTGGACTGCTACTCGGAAGTCATATGACGGCACACAGAGTTCAAACCATGGCAACTACAGTGGCTCATCTCCACTCTGTTCCCATTGCGGACCTGCAGGGCATCCACCTTGTCCTCCATTCACACCTTCACATCCATCTTCTGCCTAGAGAACCATTCCAGGTAAGACAGCCATGCTGTTTTACAAAATTTAATTTCCTCCTAGAAGTCAATGTCCCTCCAGCCATCATGGTCTTACCAGGTTCATGGTAGTTGGTAATACCCTCTTTTCAGAGGCCTGATTCTGGCAGCTAGGGAGGCCTACATATGAGAATCTCCTTCCTGCTTGTCTTTGGATAAAGCACAGTTACTTTCCTGTAATAGGTGTTATCCAAGGACAGCAGGCTGTTAGTCTCACTACCCCTTCTTGGCTTGTAAATGAACTGAGGATCTTTCAAGCTGCAACGAGATATGAGGAACAGACACACGGCTGCCATGGGCATGCCTGGGGCTCTTAAAGTTGCATTGCACTTTTTCTTTTGAATGTCTGCACCAGAAGCTCCATCACAGACATTGCCCACGTGTGAAAAGAACTGCCTGCTGCCTTGGTTAGCACCTGTTACAGAAAAGTAACCGTGCTTTCTCTCAGATTGGAAGCAGGAGTTGCAGGGCTGCAGTAGCATTAAGGTTCCAACTTAGTCCAGCCTGGAGTAGAAGTTGATCACTTTAGGGCTATAAGAGGTGAGTAAAGGTCAAAATTATGTGAAATGTCTGAGTAGAATGAAAGGTGTCTCTGACAGTGATTCCTAAACCTATCCTGGTCACCCCAGTAAACATATGCGGCTGACAAGTTAACATATATTAAGTCTCCAATGCATACAGACTTGTTTCATGCATAGTTATGTTGGAGTTCTGAAAATCTGTCTGGCTATGGAAAATAACAAACTTCTTCCTCAGGTGATATTATAAATCAGTATAAGCATACATGCACAGGCATATCAGGGATCTTCAGACATCCACCCAAGTGAAATATCTCATGGTGGTAGAAATCCTCAGTACTCCCAGCGGCAACATGAATTAATGATTATGATTGAAGGTTCCCCTGTCCTTGAAAAAGTATTGTGAAACATGTCGGCAAGGGGATATAAACTACATATAAGCTAAGTTCAGATTTGTATAAATTATATTTTATAACAGTTTGAAAAGTATTTATTGGAAAAAAAGCTAAAAATGCCAGGCTGGGAGTAATGAGGATTTCTACCACCATGAAATATGTCACTCGGGTGGACCTCTGAAGCTCCCTGATCTGCCTGAGTATGTATGCTTGTATACTGATTTATAGCATCACCTGAGGAAGAAGATTGTTATTTGTAGTGATTAAGTGAAGAAATATAAGTGTATTGACAAGCTGGCTATGGAAAAGCCTTGCCTATGAGGGGCTACTGAAAAGTTCTCAGCAAGTGATTTTCCACTTTTTTTTTTTTTTCATTTCATTGGAAAAATCGTTGGACTTAACTCCCTCTTTTACAAAACCGTAGCACAGTTTTTAGCGTCAGCTGCGGCGGTAAACAGTTCTGACGCTCACAGAATTCCTATGAGTGTTGGAGATGTTACCGTAGCAACCGGTGCTAAAAACTGTACTATGGGTTTTTTAAATGGTGTGTGTGTGTGGGGGGGGGGGGGGTGGCTGGGGCTAAGTGTATAGCCCTCAATAGGAGACTTCCCCAACTTTGTTGGTTGGGCTGAGGACTTTTCAGCAGCCCCTCATGGTGATTACTCCTCTATGTCCTTCAGATCTGTTTTCCATGCTTCTATAAGAATTGCCATTCCATTTTCTTTGGTATTTAGCCTCCAGGTGCAAAACCCTCAAATAACATGAACAAATCTGAGCAATTCATGGTAACTTGTCTGACAGAAAAATGCCTTAACATTATATCCACTAAACTCTGTAGGATTAAATATGAAAAATAGAACACTGAAATACAGCAACATTCAAAAGGATTATTAATAAAATGTTCTATGGGTCAAAGAAACTTACATGTCAGCAAAACATCCCAAGAGTACAGCAAGAGAGCCTGTAACAAATACTCTTAAATATTTCCTTAATAGCGGTCATTCGGCTGTGGATTTGCCCACAACTGCTCTCATTTTAAAGCATGACCAAGAAAAATGATTTTTTTTTTTTAAGCCTGCTTAAGTAATTCCCATGTTCAACGTCAAAACAAGTGCAATCGCTCCCTGTGCATACTCTGGAACCAGTTTGGGAAGTGGGGGGTGGGGGAGGTAGCTGAAGGTAAGTTCACTGCAGTTTATCTTGTAAACTCCGTTGACCCGACCTGGAGGGCAGGGTGGGGCATTGACTAAGCACCTTCTTCACAACCTGTCTTCCATCTTACCAGGGAAAAAGAAAACAGGTTGGACAGCACTTGGGTGTCAAAGTGCGTGTGGTGTAGTATTTAAGCAAGATGCTTAACAGCACAGCAGTGTAAGACAGGTACCAGGTGGAAAGGATCTCGGCGCTGGGGGAGAGCCGACCTGCACTCAGGCTACTAGTGAAACCAGGTGAATAATAAGAGCACATTCGCATGGGGTGGCTTTTATTAAGCAGTAAAGGGCGTTGTTAACGACTGAAGATGGAATAGGATGCTTGAAAAGATGGGGGAATAGTTTGCTGTCTCAAAAGAAGTGAAGTATTTTAAACAAAACCGTCTTGATTTAATTTTTAAGAGGTTCATTTAGAAAGCTGAATATCTTTGTCGTAGTAGGTTGGTGACTAGTTATGCGATTTGAAAGTAATATTTCTTGATTCAAGAGTGCATTTTTATGCAGTAGGGTGTAGTGTAAGCTCTGTTCGAGTGACGTGTTTTAGAAATAAAGGTCAGGAAATATGTAGTGGGTGATAACTCTTGTGAAAAAAAAATGACCAAGATTTATTTTAGATTTCTCCCCCCACGAGTTTTTCGTTCCTTGGTCCGAATCGCAAATAAGTTAGTTCAGCATAAACATGACCCTGTCGGTTTGCTGAACTTTATCATAATTTAAGTAAATCGATCTTAGATTAGTAGATTGCTGTATTATGCATTTTATGTCAGCTTTTTTTTTTTTTTTTTGGGGGGGGGGGGCTTTGTCTAAATCGCCCTGAAATGCTTCCTGCGTGTTTATATTTTCTTAGTAAATGTTAGGGTATGAGTGAAATTAGTACTAATTTCATCTTGGTACTGTTACCACCACATGGCTCCAGAAAAAGGAGGACGGGTGGGACATCCGGGTATTTCTTTCATTGCTTACAATGGAAGTAAAACCCAGATGGCTCGATCTTGTTTTCTGGAGCCATATGGTAACCCTGTTCTTAAGGATTCTCTTACCAAAGGATGTTAAGTATGCAGGAAAAGACTTTCCACTTAAAAGGACCTTTTACCAAATAGTGGTAGGAGGTGGCTTTAGTGTGCCTTTATGCAAGTCATTCTCATATGCTAAGGCCATCTTTACTGCTGGGCTAAAATGACGGATTTTTTTTTTTTTTTTTTTTTTTTTTTGTATTAATGGCCATGCACTAATTTTGCTATTAGCATATGGCTATTATAACAGATTAGCGTGTGAGCCGTTATTGCCATCCATTATGGGCTTATTGGTTAGCATGTGGCAATGTAGCTGAACTTATTTGTGCAGAATATGGCCACTTTCTGCCCCTAGACCCTGCTGCTGCACCCCAAAATAAATTATTTTTCAGCATGTGAATAGTGAACGTGCATGGAGAAATTACTACCGGATGTCTCAGTGTGTTCGATGGTACTTCATTTTTTACTGTGGTAAGCACATGATAGTGCTTACCTTAGCTTTTTTAAAGGTCCCAAAAGTGTTTTCTGTTAATTTTACCTTAGGGGCTTTTTTTTTTTTTTTAATCAAGTTGAATAGAGTGGGCCAACAAGGTAAATGCACCAAAGCGTCGGTTCATTTGCCACGTGGCCTGGTTATATATATTAAAAAAAAAAAAAAAGGCTATAAGTGCACATTATATTTAAAAAAATATATTTTTCAGCGGGGATAGAGCATGAATGGAGAATGAGAATGCATTGTGCAGTCTCATCCTGTGCTAACTGAATAATTCAGATGCAACATGGAGCACTTATCTACTAAACAGGAGGTAGTAAGTGCTCCCGCATTAACTCCTTTTCAGGTCACACATGCTAAGGCAGGGGTCTCAAAGTCCCTCCTTGAGGGCCACAATCCAGTCGGGTTTCCAGGATTTCCCCAATGAATATGCATGAGATCTATGTGCATGCACTGCTTTCAATGCATATTCATTGGGGAAATCCTGAAAACCCGACTGGATTGTGGCCCTCAAGGAGGGACTTTGAGATTCCTGTGCTGAAGTGAACATTTTATCACACACCTTGAAAAAATGCCTTCATTAAGTCCTAGTGGCCTAGTATTACATGAGTTTAGCACACAGCAAAGTCCTATATTACAATCTGTTAAGCCTGTTTTGTAATGCGTTTTAGTAAAAGGGCCCCAAGTCTATTTTATCTCGCAGGTATGTTTTTAATGTAATCTTGAACTCTGTTTCTTTATTAATAGTACTGCTCCCTGTGGAAACATAGCATTAATATTTTATAAGCTTTTAAATTTGCCACATGTATTTAAGATCATAAGATCCATTAAAAAGAAATTAGGTGTAAAGTTTGCAAGTGTTGTTAATTGCAAAAAAACATTTACAAGCATCTGAACACGGTCTTGTTGCTTTTGAATAAGACAGTGTATCTCAAACTGTGTGCCTCCTTAGATTTCAGGTGTTCTGCGATACACTGCAGAGGAGGAGGAGGAGGAGGAGAGGTGCCGGCGGGAGGCATATCCTATAGGCAATCAGCCAGCACCTCTCCTCTGGGTACCTCTTTCCTGCTGGCACCCCTACTGGCGATTCAGAGCCCGCCTGGAGGGCCTTCATGCATGTGCGGACGTTGACATGATGATGTCATGCATAAATGTGATGTCATCACAGTGACGTCTGCACATTTACGGATGCCTTGAGAAGCAGCCATGATGTTTAATGTGCTGCGGCTCGACAAAAGTTTGCAGGACACTGGAATAAAACTTTCTGAAGAACCTTAACGCCTGTGATCCTGTAGCTCGTGCTCTTTCATCAGCCCACTGGCTACCCGTAGCCAAACGCTGTGTCTTTAAAGGGCTTGATGCTAGAACACAAATCTCTGCACAACAAAGTGCCAGGCTACATGCTAACCAAAACTCGCTCCATACGTACCAAACAGACTACTCTGCTCCCAGAAAGAAAAAAACGCCTCCAAACACCCGCGGGCCGTGCCCTTCAACTACAAAACGCCAGATGCCGATCCTTCTCCATTTACTAACAAACTACTGGAGCCAACTACCCCCCTCAAATCAGATCCCTCGAAGGGCTCCTGAACTTTAGGAAAGCAATAAAAACATACCTCTTCACATAATTCCTTACCTACTACTGTATGCTTAAATGGTTTTTTTATAAAGAGAAATGTATATTGGAACCTACCACCATATGGTTAAAAAGAGATGTATATTAGGACCTGACCATCTGTATTTGGTATACTAGGACATTCACATGTGGACTTTATATTATGTAGGTTTATTATGTATGTTCAAACCCGTTCTGAGCTCTTTGGGGAGAATTGGACAGAAAACAAATAAATTAAATAACTGAGAACACAAGCAAATATTTCACAAATCCCCAGCTCAAACACTCTCTACTGCAGGATATAACCTTCCTATCTGAACAGCTAGCTACTAAAGACGTGATTATACTGTGGACTTATGTGAACTGGGTATCTATCTGTGTGTCGAACATACCTATTCAGGTTCTAAGCGCCATTCAGAGAGGGGGTGAAAGGGGATCAGGAGGAGGGAATAAAAGGGGGCCTTAAAAGGTGGGAGGGTAAGAGGAGGGCGAGAAATCATTGTTGTCTAGGAGCTTCATCTAGAGAAAGAGGTGGAAAATTCATTTCTGAGAAGTCAAGTAGGGTCAGCTGTCAAAGAGGAAGGTTTTCAGTTTTTTTCCAGAATGTTGTATGTTTTCTTTCTGATCATTTCTGGCAGGTTATTCCAGGTTTTTTTTACTCCTATGAATGTAAGCATGGAGTGGAACAAGCGCCTGTAATGGAGATTTTTTGTGGAAGATAGATTTAACTGTATTTTTAGAATTTTTAGATGTTTAGAATTTACTGGGGTTATCTGCTAAATTACTCCTGGATGGGGGAGATGGGATATTTGTCAGATTAGTCACTGGATTGTCAAGAAGGAGGGAGAAGGATCTTCTTGTAATTGGAAGAAAATCAGAAAAAAAAAAAATTCATAAAAGATCCAAACATATCTGGGCATTGGATCATGACAAGAACACTGCTTCTGTTTCCCCTTGACTATACCGTAGAGCTTAGATTCCCTTCTTGCTCATAAGGTTGGTCAAAGACGTTTACTGTGCAATAGGCCAGCACAATACAGGCGAACATGGAATTATTGATCTGTATTTTATGATTCTTGCAACAATTATGTGGCAAAGAGTCTTAATTCCCCAATAATACAAATCCAGCTCTAAACTGTTTGTCTGTGTTGCCTGTTTAGATTGCAAGCTCTTTCGAGCAGGGACTGTTTTCTTATTCTTTGTGACTATGTACAGCGCTGTGTGCGTCTGGTACCGCTATGGAAATAATTAATAATAATAATAATAGTAGTAGTAGAAAATGGTTAAATTCCTGCATTTCCAAGAGAACAATAATTTTTATCTATGAGTTGGGCCTTTGATGGGGCACCTCAGAGACTTGTACAATCCATAGTTCTTTTCAATGCAAGTAGTTTTTCTTTTTCCAATGCCTGTTAGAATATTACAAACAGAGTTATATAATATTGACCCCAGGCAACAGTTGTTCTAATGCTACCGTGTAGGGATCTGCTTCTGATTCAGAACAGTACTGTACCTCCTAGGCTAGTCAAATCATGTCAGGTGTGGAACTGCTGCAGATGCCATTTATGTCCCAGGCAGGATAGAAGCCTTGGATGTCACTCAGCAGCAATGCCTAGAGGCTGAACTAAGGGACTATGACTGCATGCTGGCTGTGTAATCCCTGACCAGAGTTGAACCCATACTCAGTAAGATCCAGTCCATCCTCAACCATCCCTACCTGTACCTGCAGGAGTCAACACTATTATTTATTTTCATATAGCCCTTGGTTTCCTCCCAACCCTGACAGCCTCCTATGTTTTTTTTGGATGGTATTCACTATTCAACCAATTCATTCAAGCCTCATTCTGGTGTTCTAGCTGCCTCCCCGGGCATTCCAAGCCTCATTCTGGAGTCACCAGGGATTTTGACTACACACCTGTGGGAATCCTGCGGGTTCTACAGGATTCCTGCAATCCTCATTATTGCGCAGCTCTCTGCCCCCGAGTATCTTTGCCCGTTTGAGAAGAGGAGGGAAGGAATTTTGGATTAGCTCATTTCCTTTTCAGCTGTAGTTCAAGGTAAGTTACATTCAGATAGACAGGAAAGAGGAAAAAATACAAATGGATAGCAGCCGTTTGAAGGAGAATTAGCAGACAATAGGCAAGACAACAGAAAAGAGAAACTGGAACATGATGGAAAAATAAAATGTCTATACAACAAAGGTAGTAAAACAGCATTTTATTTTGAATGTTTTAAATAGGATATGTTAACTTTGGGAAATGTGCATAGCAAATGTCTGTATTGCGTTAAGTAGAAAAGGAAATGCATTTTGTTTTTATTTCTCTAGTGTTGCAACATGTGCTGAGTTTAACTAGTTGGAATTAGTTCATTTTTTGTCTAAATATTTTTATTTCTAATTTGTGATCCCTTGTTCTATCTTTGAGGGTCTGTCAGTGTGTTAGTAATGATAGGTGTGGAAATTGGAGGGGAAACAGGAGAGAGAATTAGAGAGGGGGGACCCTCCGTTATTTTCTACCCCAGCATATCTTAACACCAGTCCTGATCCTAGATCCTTCAGCTGACAGAGCTTGGGGATCCTCATTAGTTAAAGTATTTATGAAAAGGTCACATGACGCTATGAGCGGGTGAGGACGTGTTCCTGATCGGCTCCGGGGCCCTGCTCTTCCTTATGCACTTTTAGCTCTTTTTTCAGCAGCCTGGCTGGCGCATTTTGGTACAATTGAGTTCGGGATCTCATGGACAGATAACTAACCCGCTCACAAGAGGCAGCGCACATGAAACCGGATCGTAAAGAACGGGACCGCTTGAAACCTGGCGAGCCTAAGATGGCGGCCGCATCGGGTACCGCGGTGTCGGAGTAAACGGACACGGCGATCAATGATATAAAAACAGCGGTGGTGCCGGTTTTGGGACCACAAATGGACACGCTAGTGACACAAATGACTCGCTTAGAGCAACTTTTGACTGACACAGCCGTCCGGATCACCGAGTTGGAGCAGCGCGTGCCCGCGGCGGAAGACACGCTCAATTTTCATTAGCTGGATATCGTGGCCCTACAAGAAACGGTGCGTCTTCAGGCTGACAAACTGTACAACCTTGAGAATAGGTCCCGTCGTGGCAATCTACGTTTCTTGGACGTCCCTGAAATTATTCCGGATGCCCTATCTTTTTCAGGTGCTTGATTTTGTGGGCATTGGAGGATGGTTTCTGTCTTCCTGCGTGCATTATACTCTGCCCCCACTGCGTCTGTATTGGTTAACGGGATTCTCACTAGGTCCTTCCAGGTTGGTAAAGGGACGCATCAGGGTTGTCCCTTGTCGCCCTTACTCTTCTTGCTCTATTTAGAACCTCTTCTTCGTACAATCCAGAGAGATGACAACTTGGTTGGGCTGTCGGAGGGCTCTTCTCAATTGCGAGTGTTGGCTTTTGCTGATGATCTTTTACTTGCCCTACCCCAACCACAGATCTTTGATGTCCAATCTACAAAAAGAGTGTTTGGACATGGCCTGGTATTGGCTATCTGCTGGCTGAATATTTTATTCCCCCTGTTTTTGAGAACAACCTGGCAGGCCTTTCCGGACTAGCACAAAACAGATTTCTTTTTAGAGCCGCAAATCATCAAGTCGCTAGGACTTGAACATGATTCAATGATACCTAACAGCAACAACATTTTTATAAATAGCAGAAACAGATGTAATCTATATAAAAATCCATGTTTGCCCTTTTTTCAGTGAACTCGTCCTACATTTCTTGCCATTGTTCCTTGGGGAAACCTTCGGGCTGTAGATGAGGAAAGTTAAGAGGGGTTTTTTTTTTCTGTTTTTGTTTTAGATTTTAATGAGTATCAATACGAAAAAAATACAATATAAAATGTGTGTATCTAGCTTATATATAATACTAGCAGTACAGCCTGTTCATACTAATAGGGATAATGAAAGCAATGTCTTAGAAATGCAGGCAGGTTAGTACAAGGATGATTATACAAAATGAAATGAGGGGAGGAATGAACATACCATTATTAAGCCTCTCTCTTTGGTACAAACATCTGCACACAGCAGGATAGCTTTTATTTTTCTTCAGATGATTGATTATTACTGTGTGCTCTGATGTATTTGAGATTTCAAACTGTTTAAATAATCATAATATAATCAAATTTAACATAATCATCCATGAAAGGCCATTAAGGAAATTTACTGCAGTGGTACGTAACGTATGTGACTATGCTGAGGTCATAATAACAAACACACCAGATTCTTGGCTTGATGATATGATATTGTGCTACAAGATTACATTAGATATGACTGGCTATGACTGGCTATGCGAAGTTGGCATGAATTACTACTGACTGCTCTGTTTGTGATCCTAGAGTTTGATTGTGAAGGTGTGTAATTTGCATACAATGGAAGATTCAGCTTTATGATCGGGGGGGGGGGGAGGTGCCTTCTCCAGGGTGTTGTGATGTGGAAGTGGAGAGGTGTATGCTCTTGCTGTGGGAGGGGGTGTTGGTATGTTGGGCAGACCGGATACACCATGTTGGTCTTTGGGCTAGATTCACAAAGCAAACCGATCGTGTACCGATCGGTTTGCGACCAGATTTCCCTTCTGCACTATTCACTAACCTCTCCTGCAATCCGCTTTGAATCTGTGCATGCAAATGAGGAGAAACGCATGCAAAGTAGGCAGGGACACGATTCATCAAACAAATTTGGGACACCGATTGGGCTGGCCGATCAAGAATAGAATGCCAACTCTCCTGCTCCATTGCCCTGCTCTCTGCCCCGATCTTGTTGTGTAGGAAGAGGTTTGCAGCACCAGGGGAAGAAACACGTTCAACCTCGTGGGGCTCCTATCCCTGCTCTGCTTTCTGCCCTTATCGCCAATAACTGAAAAGTTTCAGTCAGACTCCCCCACCTTTGCCACGGCGTTATCTGAAGCAAAAGCGCGTTGTAGCCGATTTCAAAACAATAAGCAAGGCTGCAGGGAAAGAAAGAGAAGGCAGGAAGAGAAATTGTGATTCTCTCTGCCGCCTTCCCTGCAGTGCTAGCCCACGGGTTTAAAGCAGAGCTGCATGCCACTTTAAACCCGCGGGCTCGCACTGCAGGGAAGGTGGCAGAAAGCAGAAGAGTCTGGGTGGCAAGAGCAGGGCTTGGCTGGAAGAGGGAGAGCAGGAGAGTCGGCGCGCGTAAAAAACCCAAACAAACCAGCAATTAAAAAAAAAAAAAAAATCCGGACACAAAATGCATGCACAGACAATCTGCATATTGGATTCCTCCGATCGCCCCCATCTGCATATTGGAGTTTCAAGAATTCATCGGACCTGTCCGAATCGGACACGGAGTGGTCCCGATTGGTCAGGTTTGTGAATCTAGCCCTTTATCTGCCATCATTTACTATTTTAACTTTGAGCCTTAGGGGAAAAAAACCTAAAAGGATCACTTACAAAGGTTTTAACAATTTGCATGTGGTATGCACATTGTTTAAAAACACCATCTTGGACATCCACACTAGATGTACAGTATGTAATGCATTAGAAAAGATTATTTTAAACATTTTTATATACAGTCTATAACAGATGTTGCCATATAAACATACATAACAAAAACAAAACTGTTTCTTCATTTGACATTTTCCCCCCAGATTAACCTGTAACTTGAACAGGGTAAATATTACTTTACAAAAACACAGATAGAAAAAGTTTTCAATTTATTGTAACCAACAAAAAGAGAAGACTACAAGCCTCAAAATGAAACCCAACAACAAAAAAAGTGGCACAGTAGACGTCAAAACCAACCTCCAGTTACATCAACAACAAATGCAGCTGACCCAACAAAGCATTCCACAATTGAACAAGTGGTTGCTCTATTATCAGTGTACCAGAGCAATATAACGTCAATACTTGTTTAAAATATGATGACATTGTATGACCTAAGAGTCTGAATAATAGAAACCACTTTATATTGGACTCTGTACATCACCGGTAGTCAATGTAGTCTCTGAAGCACAACTGTGCTGTCACATTTTGAACCAATTGCAACACCCAAGGCCATGCTTTAGATATACCAAGGTAAATGGCATTGCAGTACTCTAAGCTAGATATAACCATCCCTTGTACCACGGTTTGAAAATTAAAGGGTCAAGCATTGGATTAGGTGATACAGCAGGTGGAGTTGACCAAAACAAACCGGAAGAATCCTTTATCACCCTATAAAGAGTGTAGACGCTTGAAGATCTGGGACATATATTTCTTTATTCCAGAGGAAAGAGACCCGAAACACTGACAGTGTCAGATCTTTTTCCTCTGGAATAAAGAAATATATGTCCCAGATCTTCAAGCATTTACACTCTATTGTTGTTGTTGTATATTTTGCATTCCCTTTTCATTGTGTGTTGAGTTTTTTCTATTTGACATTTCATGGTTAAACTAGAATCTAGTCTAACTCCCAACATGGTCATCTCCTTCCTTAGTGATAGATTCCCAATACAGTAATAACTTACGGCCACAACTTCTCCCCACTTCTTCCCCAAAAAAACACTTCTGATTTTCCTACTTTCAGACTTAAACCATGACTTAATCCATCCAGTCTACAACTTTAATCATTCAGAAATCTCAATGAACATTCATCCCCCCATGTACTGACTGGGAAAAAGAACAAAATGTCATTTGCTTATTGTATATATACAGAGGTGGGCAATCGCAGTCCTCAAGGGCCACAACTGTCACGTTTTCGAGATTTCCACAGTGAGTAACATAAGATTGATTTGCATACAATGGAAGATGTCCATGAAAATTAATCTCGTGCATATTCATTCTGGGAATATTGAAAACCTGACAGGGTTGTGGTCCTCGAGGACCGTGATTACCTAACCCACTATCCCAAGAGACACCATATAGATGTTAAAACAATAATGCTGATAAGGCCGACCCCTGGGAACACCTCTTCCAACAGGGGCCTCTGTAGATACCTCAAGCTCATTACATACCTGGAATGTACGACCAGTGAAATAAGAACCACTGTAGTATATCACCTCTCGTTCCTATTTTAACAGCAACTGTAAGTCCACAGAATCAGACGCTCCAGACACATCCTAAAGGATCATACAGTAAGATACATTTTGATCCGTACCCATCCTCAAAACATCCCTTATAGAGACCAATAGCAACTCAACACTGTGGGCTCTTTTTACAAAGGTGCGTTAGGGCCTTAAAGCGCAGAATAGCGCGCGCTAAAATGCCGTGCCTGCTAGCCACCTCCTTTTAAGCAGTTGGTAAATTTTCCTATGTAAGGATCTTGTTGTGAATGTTAGCTTTGGGATATATACATCACAGATCTTTTTATTATGTTTAGTGACTTATGAGATGATAAAGGAGATAGAACTCTTCTCGTATGAGGAGAGACTAAAAAGGTTAGGGCTCTTCAGCTTTGAAAAGAGACGGCTGAAGGCAATTTGAGTGCACGCGTGTTTTTAAGCTCCTGTTCCAGTGGCCTACTTTTTCCTTAAAAAAAAACACAAAACTTCTCTACTTACTTTTGTGATGCCTAAGAGAAGGGGAAGGCAGAGAAGTATTCCTCTCTCTCTGCCAGCGACTTTGACATCGCGTCAGCCTGCAATCGCAGCTTTTGCAGTACCGATGGCGTTGGGTGTATCCGCAGTGAGCCCCAGGAGCAGTTCATCTTGGAAAGCGAGACATCACTGAGCCCGCTGGGACCTGACCCTCCCCCACCTCCGGGAGTAGCAATGGATGTCGGCCTTCGAGATGAGGGACCTCGGGAGCAGCCGAGAGTGGAGGAGAAACCATTGCTGGCAACCCCGGAAGGGATTTCTAGTGGAGGAGGTGCATTGCAGTCGAGTGGTGGTGAGCTCGGGGGAAGTGAGACCTGGGAAGGAGAATGGGTTCCCAGGTTGCCTGAGCTTAAGTCGCTTGTGAAATCGGCAGTGGTTACTTTGGACTCACTTTGGGGAGCTATAGAGAACTTACAGTTGGTATGTACGGTTTTTATTTTTCTTATGGCTAATGTTTCAACCAAAGTTAAACAATTTTGAGACAGACATTCAAGACCATACAAAGCAAATCGGGGAAATTCAAAAGTCTATGGTGGAGATAAAAACGGTTACTAAACAACAAGCAATGGACAAAGTTTTTCTTCTCCGGATGATTGAAAATCTGGAAAATCAAAATAGGAGTTTAAACTTAACGATACTGAATTTTCCTATGCCTAAATTTAAAGCTCCCAGAGAGATTTTCAAAAGATTTTCTAATTTCTATATTGAAAGTCCCAGAAGTGAATTTACCACCCCTGCAAAAGATTTTTCCTAAAAAGGACTATAAAAGAAATGAATACAGTATCAGAACAAGAACCATCAGCAATTTTGGAGTCATCAGATATTGAATTGACAGGACGAGCCACATTAATAGTTTCCTTAGTATTTTATCAGGATAAAGATCTGATTTTGAGGTTCTATTATAATTTGAAGCAAGTCTCTTTTTTGGGAGAAAGAATATATATTTATCCGGACGTTTCTAAATGGATTCAGTCAAGAAGAAAAAAAATTTTACATACCGCGATAAAGTGATTTCTTTTCAGTTAAGATTTTCTTGTAAATGCTTTATATCATACCAAGAAAATAAGTATAATTTTTATGACCCAGATCAGTTGCGTTTTTTCAGAAGGAATAGGAGTTTCGTTTGCACACCAGTGATTATTGGAGTAATTCTAGTACGTTGTTAAAACCGACGTTTTCTAATTTCCTTTAAATAATTGCAATATGTTTTCTTTCCTGGAAGAGTTTCTCTCTTGTTCTCCTCACTTCTTTGAGGACTATGTATAAGTTGTATTTATTTCCTGAGGCCAGCTTTCAGCCTGATTTATTTTTATTTTAACCCAATAGGTAATTGGATGTATTAGTTTCCTTATATTTCATGTTAAGCACAACTCTGTATTTATCAAATAAATTTATAGATAAAAGGAAAAGACGGCTAAGGGGAGATATGATTGAAGTCTACAAAATCCTGAGTGGAGTAGAATGGGTACAAGTGGATCGATTTTACTCCATCAAAAAATTACAAAGACTAGGGGATACTTGATAAAAATGCAGGGAAATACTTTTAAAATCAATAGGAGGAAATATTTTTTCACTCAGAATAGTTAAGCTCTGGAACGCTTTGCCAAAGGTTGTGGTAAAAGCGGATAGCGTAGCTGGTTTTAAGAAAGGTTTGGACAAATATCTGGAGGAAAAGTACATAGTCTGTTATTAAGACATGGAGGAAGCCTACTTGCCCTGTATCGGTAGCATGGATTGTTGCTGCTCTTTGGGTTTTGGCCAGGTACTAGTGACCTGGATTGGCCACCGTGAGAACGGGCTGCTGGGTTTGATGGACCACTGGTCTGACCCAGTAAGGCTATTCTTATATTCTTATGGTGGGGAGGGAGAGTAAGCCATCTCTTTATAGATTGGCTCACCATGATAACCCAAAATGGTTTATATTCAAATCAACCCTTATCATCCCTTTAAAAGGATACATTGGTTTATATTTGAGTATATGCGGTAATAGAGCAAACTGGCAAAAAATATCACCAAGACTGGGTATATACCCTAGGGCTCTGAAAGAACTTAAAAATTAAAATTGAAAACTATTACCAGCAATCTCTGCCTTCTTGTTCACCATCTTAAGCAAGTCTCTTCATAAAGGTGGTTAATAAATCCTAATCAATAATAAATTAAATAAATCAGCTATAGTTAGTGTCAGGGCAGAGTCGGGGCAGAGCCAGAACGTAACCTGGTCAGTAGCAATCTTTTGGTCCTCTTAACTGGGTAAGTCCCTGGATAAAGTTAGAACAGTCTTTTTGCTTTCCCAACTTTATCTGGGCACTAGTCTGTATATCAGCTAGTACCTGGATCACATCTGGCTGTTGCTGAAGACTCAGATAATCAGTATCTGGGTTATTATTATTATTATTTTTTTTTAACCTGCAATGGTCAGAGCTCTTAGTTGCTGACCACCATGGGCTTAATCTTACAACTATGACAAGCCAAACAGTTAAGTGATAAATTTTACTCCATAATGTGCTTTAGCTGATGGATTTAGGGGGGGGGGAAGTTGCTTGCTTTCTACCTCAAAATTACTTCAGCCTTTACCACAGCCACTCTCCGGGATATTCTAACATCTCCGTTTTGCCAAATCCTTTGAAGATAATACCATTTCAAGCCATGTATTCCTCACTGACTGATGGCCTGACTCCGTAGATGATCAGTCATTTTCCTGGTTGTGATGGTCTCTTCATGGCATTTACATCCCCTTACTTCTTAAGTCCTGCAGCTCAGACATATTGTTTCCTAGCAATATAAATTAACTATAGCATTTTTATTTTTTTTTGGGGGGGGGGAAGAGATGGACGAATCATTGAGCAAGAAGAATTGATCAAACCTATAGAAACATATTGATACCTACTGCTGGGAGGGCAGAAGTTCACTTATTGGAAATTCCCTTAGAAGCAGAGGCACCAACAGGCTGGAGGCAGAATCTTATTAATACCTCTCGGGAGCAGTTGTCTTACCATATCGCTCTCATATGTATTCTGTATCAAACTGAAAAAAAAATGTTTTGCTGTTTTCTCTGAATATAAAAGCCAGCACTGAATGCATATAGTGTGTGTCACAAAAATAGCTCCCAGCTCCATTGTCTCCTCTCATTGGCAGTTGTGATGCAGGATGTAACATAGAAAAAGGAAATATGATGGCAAATTAAAGGCCAAATGGCCCATCCAGTATGCCCATCCACTATCTCCTCCTCTTCCTAAGAAATTCCACATGACACCAGGAAATTATTTTTCACTGAAAGGGTGGTTGATCGCTGGAATAGTCTTCCACTTCAGATTATTGAGGCCAGTAGCGTGCCTGATTTTAAGGCCAAATGGGATAGACACGTGGGATCTATTCACAGAGAAAGGTAGGGGAGGGTCATTGGGGTGGGCAGACTAGATGGGCCGTGGCCCTTATCTGCCGTCTATTTCTATGTTTCTGTCTCATGCTTTCTTGAATTTGGACACAGTCTTTGTCTCCACTGCCTCAACTGGGAGTCTATTCCACATATCTACCACAATTTCTGTTAAAAAAAAAAAGAAAGAATAAAGCAGCATTTTCTTAGATTATTCCTGAGCCTTTTAACTTCATCCTATGCTCTCTTATTCTGGAGCTTCCTTTCAAATGAAAGAGATGTGCCTCATGCGCATTTATGCCATGTAGGTATTTATATGTGTCTATATCTCCCCTCTCCTACCTTTCCTCCAAAGTATACCTATTGAGATCTTTAAGTCTATCCCCATAAGCCTTATGAAGAAGACCACTGACCATTTTAGTAGCCTTCCTTTCGACTAACTCCATCCTGTTTATATCTTTTTGAAGGTGCAGTCTCCAGAATTGTACACAATATTCTAAATGAGGTCTCACCAAAGTTTTACACAGGGGCACCAATACCTCCTTTTTCCTACTGGCCATACCCCTCCCTATGCATCCTAGCATCCTTCTAGCTTTCGCTGTCACCTTTTTGACTTGTTTGGCCACCTTAAGATCATCTTAAGATCATCCCAAGTCCCACTCATCTTTCGTGCACAAAAGTTCTTCACCCTTTAAACTCAAGATTTTGCAGTCCAAATATTTGACCTCATTTCTTTGCATTAAATCTTAGCTGCCAAATTTCAGACCATTCTAAAAGTTTCACTAGGTCTTCCTCAGGATGTTCACATCATCAGGGGGGGGTCTACTCTATTGCAGATTTTGGTATCATCTGCAAAAAGGCAAATCTTACCTAATAGCAATATTGCATACAAAAATGTTAAAGGCCCAAGAATCAAACCTTGAGGTAACATCCTTTTTCCTCTGAGAGATCTCCATTGACCACTACCCTCTATTGCCTTCCACTCAAACCAGTTTCTGACCCAGTCTGTCACTTTGGGGCCCTTCCCGGGGGCACCCAGTTTAGACACCTGTGTGGAATACTGTCAAAGGCTTTGCTAAAGTCTAAATTTAACACATCTAGCACATTCCCTCTATCCAGTTCTCTGGTCGCCCAGTCAAAGAAATTGATATGATTTGTCTGACAAGACCTGCCTCTAGGTAATCCATGTTGCCTCAGATCCTGTAATCCACTGGATTTCAGAAACTACTATTCTCTGCTTGAAAAGCATTTCCATTAATTTACTTAACACAGAAGTCAGATTTACCAGCCTGTAGTTCCCTAGCTATTCCTTTCCACTTTTGTGGAGAGGGACTGTATCTGCCCCTCTCTAGTCCTCCGTTACCATTCCTGATTCTAGAGAAGCATTGAAAAGGTTAGCTTGTGGAGCTCCCAGAACTTCCCTAAGTTCCTTCAGTATCCTTGGATATACACCAACTAGCCTCATTGCATTGTCCACCTTCATTTTAGTAGCTCCTCATAAACGCAATCCTCTGAAAATCAACTGGGATCTGCCACACCTCTTATCACTATTTTTTTTGTTTTGTCTAATGCAGTCCTGCCCCTGGCGCTTCAGTTGTGAAAACAGTACAGAAATATTTGTTAAGCAATTCAACCTTATCTTTTAACCGTATGATCCAGATAAAAGCAGTAAGGTACAAATGGAAATCAGGGAAATGCTATTATGTTTATTCAGTTTCAGTTGAGATACTCGGAGAAATTTCTAAGAGCTTTACAGAGACATAGAAATTTTGTTTGCTAAGGATGTTTTAATACAGCTGTAAAAAAAAGCCTATACTGTATATATAATTTTGTATTGTGTATTAAAGGCTAAGCAATAATGTTGCTATTGCTGCACAGCTACTTTTTAAAAAGGGTAAGAGCTCACATGATCTATGCTTAACCAGATTCTGTATAGGACACCCGGTCTCAGAAGCCGCCAAAGCGGCTTCTGAGAATTGCACACAGGCATTCTATATAGAATTGTGTCTGTCCTCACGGACAGACGCCTAAGCCCGCTTAACACCAAGATTCTCTAACTGGCATCCATATCACAGGCGCTGGTTAGAGAATCAGGTTGCCGCTGAGTTGATCGCAGCAAGGGAATCTGCCTGCTGCAATCAGTTTAGCAGCCATGGCAGGGAATCCCCTGTGAAGACTACCGACAGGAGGGATGTCCAGTCCTTCCTGCTGGAATCCCGGAATATCCTCCCCCCACCTCCAAATGTCCACAGCAGGAGGAGTGCCCAGTCCCTCCCCCCGACATCCCCCAGAAGAAGGGGTGCCCACTCCCTCCTGCCAGAACCTCCCCTCCAAAGATCATCGCCAGGAGGGATGCCTATCCTCCTGCCGGAACCCCCCCTGAAGAGCATGCCCCCCCAGCCCATCTGGACCCCACAGTACCTTTTTTAAGTTGGTCGGCCAGAAGGATGCTTCCTCCCTCCAGTCAGCAGGCCCACCTCCACTGAATGGGAGTGGCCTAAGGGATTTGGCCAATCCTGAGTCTTAGGTCACTCCCAGCACATCCCAGAATGCCCAGAGGAGAGAGGCCTAAGATTCCAATTGGCCTAGGTGCCTAAGGTCCCTCCTATGGGAGGGTCCTTAAGTACCTGGGCCAATCAGGGCCTTAGGCCCCTCATTGGTGCATCCCACAATGCACCAGGAAGGGGCAGACCCACCATTCAGTGGAAGCCGACCTGCTGGCCAGAGGGAAGAAGTATCCCTCTGGCCGGCCAACTTATAAAAGGTACTGTGTGGTCCGGGTGGGGTTGGTGGGGTGTTTGGGGGGAGTGTTCCAGCAGGAGGAAATGGGCACTCCTGCCGTGGACATTTGGGTGTGGGGGTGGGGTGGACAATCCGGGGTAGGAGAGACTAGGCAACCCTCCTGACGGGTTCCCTGCTGTGGCTGCTGAACTGATCATGACTTTGCAGCAACAGTTAAAGATAGTTAAGAGTGTGTCATATTTATCTATTGTCAAACTTAACGCTTTGGGGAGATGAGGGAGCTCCTTTTCTCACTCCCTGGCCCTCAGGTTTAGGATATCCTCAGCATAATTTAAGAAGCCATTTTACCAAGATGCAGTAACCACTAACGCATGCTTACAAACAGCAAAAAAAATGGCTTGCCATGGGGTGTGCTGAGGCAGCCTCTGTGCATGCTATTGCTGGGTCTGAGGGCAGAGTGGGTGTGTTCTGCATTTATCGGTTAGCGCTGCTATATTGCTTCCTGCGAATTGATTAGTGCATGCTTAGCACATAAGCCCCTTACCATCTACAAAATGGGTAGCTGTAGAGACTTGCATGGTAATGGCCATGTGCTAAAGGGAAAATTAGCCAACCATTTTACCCCAGCAGTAAAAATGACTTTAGCATACAAGAATGACCCACGTAAGGATGTGCTAAGGCCACATTTTACCTGCAGTTTTAATAAAGGATTCCTTATCTTGGGAGACCCTGAATTTGAACATGCAGCACCTATTGGAAATGATATAGAAAAGATTCAAACCTGCCTTTCTGAGATAAGAAAAGAAAAAGAAACAAAGCATAGTATTCTAATTCATTTTCAAATGATACTTGTACCTTTAGTAATCGACATTGTCTTAAGCCTTTGACACACTGTATTTTGAGTTGTGTTGGATCTTTATTATTCTTATTTTTTTTTTTACTAAGCTACATTAAGAGCTAGCATGCACCTAATGAAGCAAAAAAATGAAATATCACAGGACACACTTGGGTATCCTGCAGTAACTTGGCAATCTGCATGCACTAATTGCCTGCTGCAGTTTTTGGTGGTTTTTTTGAGGAGCTATCAGGAATAGAGAGTGGACATTCCTGTGCTAAGCAGTTAGCATATCTATATTACTACCCACTTACTGGTTAGTGCACAGATAATGCAGGAGTCTGCCTGCAAAATAGATGTCGATACACGCTCTGTGTTAATTGTTAAAATGGCTGTGTTCTAATGGCAATGTTAACATATAGCCATTAATGCGAAAAAAAAGAAAGTTGGGGTTTTCACAGCTGCGGTAAAAATGGCGTGGGGGAAAGACCCACATAAGGGAACACCTGGCCTATTTTTATTATAGTTTAGTAAAAGGACCCTAAAGTTCTCTGGCAAGGGACCTACTGCTTAAAAATCTCAAAAGCAGTACAGTTGTGGAAGAGAGTAAAATGTATTCTTTTGCAATCATAACAAAATGTACTCATTACGGTATTTTTAAATTCTGAAAAACAAAACCTTAGTATGTCTTTACTGAGTATCTCTTGATTGTACAGCTTTTATATACTAAATAATACCGTGGAATTGGATACAAGAAAATAGCAAGATGAAGGATGATTTCACAAATTACCCCGGACAGGACCAGGTCGGCGTTGGTAAGTCTAACATGTTCATATTCCTATTCTGAGGGATTAGCACATTGTACTAATTGCTGCATGCACTAGTCCTGGGGAACTTTTTTTTTTTTTTTTTTTTTCAGGTCATGACTTTTTTTTTATACATGACTTCAAACCCTCAGACCTATTGTAGAGTAAGTCTTGTAAATAAGTAAGGAAGTCTTGTACAGAGAGCTGTGGATTGCAGCAAGGAGTGGGCTTCTCTGATACTAGGGTGCCCTACTCCCTCTATTACTCATCCTTTAATCCTGCAGGAAAAGGCTTGCCTGCCCTACCTTTTAAATATGATTGCATCACTGTTTACAAAAACTCTACAGAAAGGTAATGCATTCAAATAGGCTCGATGAGGTGCCCTATTTCATTACTACTTCAGGAACTTTCTGTTCACTTCACAGCAGCATTTGTAGTTTGATAAAAGAAGCGCTCCTCGTTACATAGGGCTCCTTTTACTAAGCTGCGATAGCGGTTTTAGCACGTGCTGAATTGCTGCGCGCTGGACCCCAATGCCAGCATTGAGCTGGCATTAGTTCTAGCCATGTAGCGTGGGTTTAGCGTGCGCTAAAATTCTGCATGTGCTAAAAACGCTATTGCAGCTTAGTAAAAGGAGCCCATAATGTCATAATGTCTCTTGAGACAGATAAGTGAATTTATTATTGAACACTCTTATATATGACAATTTTTATTTTTATTTTTTTCACTTTTCACTCTTATGTTGGGTTTCTTTAAAGGGCACTTTTCATGTGTGTTTAAAATAAGGAAAGCCCAGGGATGATGATGGGCAGGTCATAAACCTCTGAATACAACCTGGGCAAGATTCTGAGCTTATTGCTGATTTTAAAGCTATACCGCCAGTGTGGTTATTAATGTTAATAACTGAGGGTTTCCTTACAGAAATTAATATTTTATATTTGATTCATAGTGTTAGAGTGCTTTAATAGAAATTTTTTTGTCCCATTTTAGTATTTCTTCTTCTCTCTTATCGGAGCAGTGGTCTCAAACTCGCGGCCCGGGGACCACATGCGGCCTGCCAGGTACTATTTTGAGGCCCTCGGTGTGTTTATCATGATCACAAAAGTAAAATAAAACTAGTTTCTTGATCATTTGTCTCTTTAGCTATAAATGACAATATTATTATTAAGACTTAGCCAAAAGGAAAGATTTATAAACTATAAAGAGTTTTACCTCATGCAAAATTGTCATTTCTTTAATAAGACATTAATTATTTTTTTCTGAGGCCCTCCAAGTACCCATAAATTCAAAATGTGGCCCTGCAAAGGGTTTGAGTTTGAGACCACTGTTTTAGAGCTATGTTGAAGTCATGCTGGAATCTAGCCAGTGTTATGCTAGAACTTTAGTGGAGGTACATTTGAGAGAATGCTGGCAATAGCTTGGTGCAAGTTGCAATTATCCTTGGTAAATCTAAAGTCACTATGACAGGTATAGCCATTCAATTGATAACGAGTAACTGGAAGAACCATGACAGAATAAGTTATACTTTTTGGTGGGTGAACGTGTGTACCACTTACAGATATGAAAGAATTAATGCAGAGTGTAGGGGATTTAGTGGTGTATTTAATAAAGTTTGGAGCCCATTGACTAAATTTGTAAAATTATAATAATGTATATTTATCTTATCTTTCCTTTTGTTCATTCATCTTTACACATCCATGGGGGGAGGGAGGGGAATAAATATGGATGGTGACATTTGGATAACTATATTCTTCATTTATACTATCTAATATAATAAAATGGTAGGACGCGCATGCGCACTAAAAAAATCGTGTTCCCTGATCCCGTCGCGGAAACACGAGTGCGCATGCGCGCCTACTACGTCACCACAGCCTGCTCTCCACCTCGCGCCGCTACAGGCCCCACACTCGCAACTCACACATCCGCTGCAGCCTAGCAACTCCAACCACAACCTTCCCCCCTCAACCGCCTAGGAGCTACGGCGGGGGCTTTCAGAACAGAATATGATTACCATCTTTCATTAGGCAGCCCCGGTTGTTTACTTGGCTTCAATGTCAGCATTAGGGTTCGCCAGCCGCTAGCCGTGAGAGCCGGGTGAGGAAGGCCGCCGCAGCCT
The DNA here is from genome assembly GCF_902459505.1 of Geotrypetes seraphini. Taxonomy (NCBI): domain Eukaryota; kingdom Metazoa; phylum Chordata; class Amphibia; order Gymnophiona; family Dermophiidae; genus Geotrypetes; species Geotrypetes seraphini. The sequence goes on along the minus strand of NC_047085.1, from coordinate 399,027,216 downwards.
CGCCGCTAGGTAGGGGACAACAATCGCGCTTATGCTCAAGCCGCCGCCACTACTCCTCTCTCGAACCGCACCAGGATCGAGAGAGGAGCTGCGGTGGGGGCTTGAGCATAAGCGCCATTGTTGTCCCCCTACCTAGCGCGAGGCTGCGGTGGCCTTCCTCACCCGGCTCACATTGAATCCAAGTAAACAACTGGGGCTACCTAAAGAAACCGGTGCTTGGCCCGCCAAACAATTCCTGCCATTGCCAAAATTTGCCCCACCATTCCTTCCCTTCCTCCATCACGTCAGTTCAGCTCCGTCTATGTTAAAAGCAGCTGCTTTGAAATTGGAGCCCTGCTGCCACCGTAACACGTTCCCTCTGCCGCAGTCCAATATGTCAGAGAAGGGGCGGGACCAAGGCAGAGGGGAACGTGCTACGGCAGTGGCAGGCCTCTGATTTCGACGCAACTCCTTTTAACATTGCTGAATTCACTGCACCTGATGGAGGGAGGGAAGGAAAGGTGGTTGGGCGCTGTTGAGCCCCTCTTTGCCCTCAGACCCTCTCCTAACTGCTCCCTCCTGTCTCAGACCACTGGAGGGAGGTGCCTGTCTTTAGCTGCAGGGATGGAGGGAGGGAAGAAGAAAGAAGGGGCCCTGGCAAGCGAGTTATCAAAAGCCAACCATAGCCTGGGACCCCTACATGGTATGAATAATGACCAGACAACAAAAGGTAAGAAAAATAATTTTATTTTCTGTTTTGTGATTACAATATGTCAGATTTGAAATGTGTTTTGAGGGAGGCTGCCGCCGCGGCTTTGGACAGAGAGGTACCATTTTCATGGGAGCCGGCCTTCGGAGAGGCTTGGGACGCGGGGACGGATGCGGGAGGGGCTACCACTGCGAAGGGCTTTGGTGGGGGAGCCAGCCAGACTGCGAGTGTGGGGATGTTGTAAGCACGGATTGGTCAAGGAGCCGCCGCTTCCGAGGCTTTGAAATTGCTCTCCCACCGTCACTCCCTCCCGCCCTGGCTCTGCCTCTGCCTCTGCTCAGGTTCAAAAACAGGAGACACGGTCATCTAGCACCCGTTAATCTAACGGGCTTAAACACTAGTATATTATATTATTGTTATATGTAGGAAAACTGAAAATCTTGAATGATATGTGTTACCTGTACAGACATTAGTGTAATGTATGTAATACCTACTGTTTGTTCATTTGTACGACACTGTTTTAGATTAAAAATCAATAAAGATTAAAAAAAAAAAGTCACTATGAATTAAGATGTCGTAAACTGCATCTTGATAAAACTGTCGTACAGAGTTTGGCAATTAAGTTCACAAACTTTGTGCACTTACATTGGCAGCACTGTACAAATAACTTGGTAATGTTTCATAACCTTGGTATATCAGTGTCTCACAGCTGTGTTCGTGTTGACATGTGGCAGTGTCTTGAGTGGCATTCACTATTATGTGTTTTTGTGCGCTATTGCAAGAATATCGGCGCTTGAATTAGAACAACATTGTGGAATTCGTTATGCCAAATCTTTAAAATAGAATGGGTAACAGCCATACAGCATGGGCATTTTAAGAAATGTAAGGATGTTTGGGAGACATTAACAAACTATTTATTTATTTATTTTTAAATTTTTATTGATTTTTAATCTAAAACAGTGTCATACAAATGAACAAACAGTAGGTATTACATACATTACACTAATATCTGTACAGGTAACATATATATATATATATATATAATTCAAGATTAACAAACTATTGTACAGAATGAATTTTTTTTTTTCCCTTTGTCTTACACATCCAGAGGGGGGAGGGAATATTTTATGATTTATTATGCTTAAGTACAATTGTTGGGCATAAGGGGGGAAGGGATATTTGATGTGAGTTAACTTTGATGGTATATTAAGTGATGTTAAAGTATAAAATGATTGTATCATATGTTACACTTGTTGAAAGTTTTAAAAATGAATAAAGATTTAAAAAAAAGAACAAACATTAAATTTCTTGTTAAGCTTTGCAAGAGTGGAAGTGAAATCAGGAATATGCTAGCCCAAGTTTATGGGGATAATGCCAGGAAGAAACGGTCAGTGTACAAATTGATTAAATGTTTTTCTGAGGGAAGAGACAGTGTTACTGATGAAGAAAGGTCAGGGTGGCCAGTAGTGAGCAGAACTGATTAAAATATTACAAAAATTTGTTGAATTGTGTGTCAAAATCGTTGACTGACTGTGAGAAGTATAGCAGACCGAGTAAACATTGGGAAATATCATAACTGAAAATCTTGGCATGAGAAAGGTATAAAATGGCCCTGAAGGAGCTCACTGATGAACAAAAGCAAAGGAGAGTCGATGCTTGCCAAGACTTTTGGAGAGGTTAGACAATTGTTTTGACCATGTAATCACTGGTGATGAAACATGGGTGTACCAATACAACCCTGAAACAAAGCATCAAAGTGCACAATGGAAGTCAATTCTCCACAACCAAAAAAGTTCTGCCAGTCCAAATCAAGATTCAAAGCAATGTTGCTAACATTTTTTGATATCGGAGGGATTGATCGTTATGAATTTCTATCAACTGGACAAACAGTTAACTAAGTGTACTATTTGAAAGTGCTGAAAAGGCTGTGTGAAAGTTGGATCATGACACCATAGATCATACCCTCCTAATTCACAGACTATACTCCATAGGTGTAACCGATCAAGTTCTTAGCTGGTTTAAATCCTATTTTGAAAACCGTTCCTCTACAGTTATCTTTAACAATACAAATTCTAATAATTTCACATTACCTTTTGGAATTCCACAAGGATCAATACTTTCTCCTATTTTATTTAATATTTTTCTAGCTCCACTTATGACATTATGTCAATCCATTGGTTTTTCGGTATTCGCTTATGCCGATGATATTCAGTTATTACACCCAATTGACCCCAAGAATGTACAAGAAATAACAGCAATAAATAACAAACTGGATCAGATTCATCATTGGCTGGACACTAACAAATTATCATTAAATATTCAAAAAACCAATGCTATGCTTTTCCCATGGAAGGATAGCAGTACATTTACTACTCCAATCTCTATCAATGGCAATTCATTACAGACCCAACACAACATAAAGATCTTAGGTATTATATTTGACAATAAATTGTCATACCACGACCACATAAGCAATGTCGTTAAATCCACTTTCTTCAGATTACGACAAATTCGTTCAGTTTCTAAATTTTTATGTGCAAAATCACTTAATATCTTGATTCATTCTTTTGTCATCTCTAAACTCGATTACTGTAATGCCTTATTCAAAGGTTTACCTCAAAAAGAAATTAGACGTCTACAAATTGTTCAGAATGCCGCTATTAAATTAATTCATAAAGCAAAAAAATTTGACCACGTCACTCCCTTACTTAAAGAATCACATTGGCTACCTATAGCACACCGTATTCTATTCAAGATATGTCTACTTACATTTAAAACTCTCATTTTTCAAACTCCGGCTTTCATCCATAGAGTCTTAATTCCATATTCCACTATTAGAACATTGAGATCACAGGACCAACATTTATTAACCATTCCTTCTTTAAAAATCATCAATACTAGACGTCTTACTATCTTCTCGGTGACAGCTCCTCAATCCTGGAATGATCTTCCAACATATATAAGAGAAGAAAAAAATCTAGATAAATTCAAGAGTAAGCTTAAAAGTTTCCTTTTTAATGATGCTTTTAGCGATTAACGATCTTTTAATATTATATTTTTAGTAATTTTCCTCCCCCTATGTTATTACCTTCTTTTTTTTTTTTTTTTTTTTTTATTATTTTGAATTTAATATGCATTGTAACCTTTAATGAACTTTCCTTTTGTTTCTAACAATGTCCAATAATCTATTTTTACTTTAATATTGTGATTTGTGTTTATAACAGTATGTATTGTATATAATATTTTACCCATGTCTCATAACTGTGTTTTATTTTATTTTGTACATCGCCTTGAATTTTGATATGGCGATTAATCAAACTATTTAATAAACTTGGAAACTCTCACGGCACTGTCTGTGAGGGAATTTTTAGCTAGAAAACAAATAACTGTATTGGAACACCTCCCTGCTCACCTGATTTGGCCCTCAATGACTTTTTTCCTTTACACGGAGCACATAGACGGGAATACTCTTCATTGTTTGAAGTTAGCACTGGTGCCGGGCCTTGTATGGACTCCAGATTCTAGGTCAGACAGCAGGAGGGCGGAAGAAGGTTAGAGGAGATGTGCTTGACATGTCTGGGGATGATGTTGGACTGAGGGAGGTGGGGAAATGGAGAGAGTTGGTAAGGCTGGGTGAATGGGAGGGAAGAGAGGAGAAATGCTGGACATGGGTGGAGGAGGAGAGAGGGGATATACTGCATAAGGGATGGAGAGGAAGGGTAGAAAAGAGGAGGAAATATAAAAAGGGGAACTGAAGGAAAGGGAAAATGTGCACATGGATAGAGAGTTGATAGATGTTACACTGAGGGGTGGGGGGTGGAGGAGAGAACTCAAGGAAGTCAGAGATGTTGGATCCAGAGAAGGGTGAAGGAAGGCGAGAGAGAGATGTCTGACCACTGGAAGGGGGAGGGAAGGAGAGATGCTAGACTGTGGGAAGGGTTAAAGGAAGGAGAGAGATGTTGGACCATGGGGGGAGGGGGATAAGAAATATGTCACTCCACACAAAGGGGGAGTGAAGAAAGAGAGAGATGCCAGAGCATGGGAAAGAAGAGGGAGAAGAAAGGAAGGTAAGACATGGAAAAGCAGATTTTGAGAAGAAAGCAGAAAAATGAAAAAAAGTTGACTGTTAATGCCAAAGATAGATGTAGTTATAAATGAAAATTCACGCCTAATGTATCAGAGTGTACTTGGAAAAACTCTTTCATTGATTAATGATGTTCCCATACGCTTAGAAAAGTGGAGCTCTAATGGAGAGTGTTATCCCCCCTGGCGGAGCTCACCGTCCAGTCATGGCATATGTTTTTCACAAATCTCTAGAAGTTTTTCTGCTAGTGATGATTTTTATATATTTATGTCAGTTATTTTTAAGGCGCAGTGTGCAAGTACTGATCAATCATTAAATGTGAATGATAATTATTGAAGTTCTAAGCAAATCTTCCTGTTGGCAGTATCGCTGCCAGTGAGCTTTTTGAGTTTCCATGTCGGATCTCCTGAAGCAGATTCCGAACGGGGCCACGTTGAGACTCCCATATTCTATTCAAACTAAGTAAAGATTAACTTAGAATTGCTGTTTCTTTATTTGATAATGAAATACAAACAAGAAAAATTAAACATAACTAAGAAAAGCACAAAAATACAAAAACAATCATCACTAACAGAAAAACTTCTAGAGATTTGTGAAAAACCATATGCCATGACTGGATGGTGAGCTCCGCCAGGGGGGATAACACTCTCCATTAGAGCTCCACTTTTCTGAGCGTATGAGAGTATCATTAATCAATGAAAGAGTTTTTCAACTACACTGTGATACGAGTGAATTTTCATTTATAGTTATACTGTATATCTTTCTCACTTCCTCCATTTTTTGAACTATAGTACCCTGCCTTACTGTAGTTGAAAAGATAGATGTAGGGCAGAAAGTGAAGAAGAGAAAAATAGCCAATGGATAAGACGACCCTGGAAACAGTTAAGAGCACAGATGGAAGGAAGTGCAACCAGAGACTGGGAAAGGATGATTAGAAAAATAAAATCATCAGACAACAAAGGTAGGGAAAATTGATTTTATTTTCAATTTAGTGATTGAAATGTGTCGGTTTTGAGAATTTTATATCTGCTTTCTACATTTTGCACTCTATTTGTCTATTTTTCTGTAGCAGTTACTGAGGTTACATTGCATATTTTAAAGTCATCTCCCTTAACCTCTTTGGAAAAAAAAAAAAGGAATATAAATGATGATTAACATTTTCTCTGCGTATAGTGTGCTTTGTGTTTTTAATTTTGTGGTCACCATTATGTATTAAGATTATATCGTGTGTGTGTATGAAAAATAAATTGGGGGGGGGGGTTTCCCTCCCCTACACCCCCTAATGGAAGCACGAACACTTGTAAGTTTACTTGGGGTGTTCCCCCACACACACACCCTCAGAGCTCTAACAGGAACTGTTTTAAGGCTGCGCGCATATGTCCTGCGTGGAATTGTTGCCGCGTGATTGTCGGTGCATATTTGTCCCGTGCTCTTTACTTATGTTACCGGTGGGCACACACAAACCTAGAACTTTCCACAGGACACCTGAGCATGCCCTGCACTCGTGCTTACCACAGCTTGGTATAAAGGATTCCTTAGTAAGGTGGAAGAAGGGGAAAGGTATGATAAGTTTCAAAATGTTGATTTTGATCTTATTAAATTTCTTGAAACTTGTAAAGAAGAGGTACAGTCACGTGCACCTTGTTGTTTTCTCTCTTATCAGAATCAGATGGCACACAGCCACACACAAATATATGTTAATGGCAACATTAATGCATGGCCATTAATAGAAAAAATAATAATAATAAAGAAAATATTAAAAAATAGGTTATTTCACAGCCACAACAGAAATGGCCTTGGCATGCTTAGACCATTTTTTTAACCACACCTTTGCAATAGGACCCCATGGTTCATTGGAAAATGGGACTCTTAGTTGTTAGCATAGTATAAATATAACAGATTTGCATTTATATATTGCATAAGCCTTGCGGTTCTATTCAGTTTACAAAAGAGGCAAAACTGACCAGTATTGGTGAGCTACAATAAGACTCGAGAAGGAGATTAGCAGCGGAATTACAAGGTTGGTAGGCAGTATATAATATGTACAATGTGGTAGAAAAGCCTAAATGACAAGGGGCTTCCTTATAACTTGGCAGCCCCTGTGAACAGTAAGGTTTAAAGGTAGGTAGTTGAGGTTTACAAAGGAGGCATAGTTGGTCAGTATCAGTGAGCTATGTCATCAGTGATAAGCGAGGTTAACAGTTGAGGTATCATGTGAGAATATCTAAGGACAACTGCTAAATTTTGGGAAAAGGTACGCTTTTAGGAGGCCGATACTTTCAACAATTGGCTCAGTTCTGGGTCTTTGGAGGCAGCTTGGTAAGGTAGTAGTCTGCTGAGGAATCTCTTGAGTGTGGCCTTTGAGGGGAGGGTGATGAATGACGTGTGGATTGACCAGGTCTGATGAATATGAATTGATTAGTGAGGTAGTTAGGCAGTAGGCCATATAATGCTTTGTAAAAGAAGCATCTGAATTTGAAGAGCACGCGACCTTCACTTGTTGGCCAATGCAGCTTTTGATAGAATGGAATAATATGGTCGAATTGGTATCACTTAAGTGTATGCAAAATGGCAACTTGATCATTATTATGCATTCTATAAATAGTTCTAAGTAATTATAATTGGGTGGGGTTTTTAAAAAAAATTATATTTATTGAATTTATTGAAAAATTGTATATTGAAGCATGCTCGTATACGTGTTAGGAAAAACAGAAAATAGCATAATAGAACAAATTATGTCAATTATAAGAAATAAAAAATAAACTTAATTGGTAATTCCATACAAGTCCTCAATTAAGGAGACAAGAGATCAAACGTATATAGAAGAAAATGAAAATTCCTGTTTTAAATACAAAAAGGAAATAATCCTAAAAACGGAAACTGAATTTTCATGTAAGGAATTCATTCCTACGGTTGGAATTCTACCACAGGAGGAACAAGATGATGCCTAGATTCTACTATTTTATTACTAAGAAACAAAGGCCCGCTTTTATCAAGTAATGTTAGGGATTTTTTTAAATCATTGTCTGCTACAGTAAAAGCTCCAACGCTCATAGGGATTCTATGATCATCGGAGCTTTTACTGCGGTGACCTGTGATTGTTGTTTTTTTGTTTTTTTTTTTTAAAAACCTCTTGCCTGGCTTGATAAAATGGGGCCAAAGTTAATTGAGAGGGATTGAAAAAAAAAAGTTTGTGACCAATATTTAACACACACCTGCATGGAAATTTTAAATAAAAAAAATTCCTATAGAGCCAAGACCCAGGATCTCGTTGATAGGAATTGCTTATGATATTTGTGTGGCCTTTGCTACATCTGGAAACATCTGTATTTTCAGAGAACAAAACATAGAAACACAAAGGGCTCCTTTTACAAAGGTGCGTTAGGGCCTTAACGCGCGGAATAGCGTGCACACTAGCCACTACCACCTCCTTTTAAGCAGGCGGTAATTTTTCAGCTTGCGTGAGCTATAGTGCATGCTAATCATGCTAGTAAAAGGAGCCCAAAATCTAAAATATAGGGCTCCTTTTACGAAGCCACGTTAGTGGCTTTATCGCACGCACCTTTTTAGTGCACGCTAGCCAAAAAACAACCTCCTGCTCAAGAAGAGACGGTAGCTGATAGCGCGGCCAGAAATTAGCGTGCACTATTACGCGTGTTAAATCGCTAACGCGGCTTCATAAAAGGAGCCCATAGTCTCAAAATCCAATCCCTAAAATAATTCAAGGTAAAAGTCACAAGTAATGTAGAAAGGCTAGCAGTGCCTCCTTAGAAGATTTATGATGATTATTATGTATTCTATAAATAGTCCTGTGTAATACTAACAATATCTGTAACATGCTTAAAAGTCCACCATAGGAAAATTTGTGGGGATATAAGAAGGTAACATAACCCTTTTAATTCCATGCACGCAATGCTCCCCTTTCTGTATATCAAACATCAGTAAAGCAGAACACAGTATAGATATAGATTTGATAATTGCCTATGAAGTGTGGTATTCTGGAAGAGATGATGTAACAAATCTTCAATGCTTTGGTCTTCCATAATAGAATTTCCAGCTAATGGATACAACAATCTGGCCTTCACAACAGATGAAAAACCATCACAAAATGACATGCCCAAGAAAAACAAGAAAAAGTAAGGGATTTACTTATTTACGCAAAAACACTTATTTTTTTGGCTTTTTGAGTATGTATCCCCAATTTACCTTCCAGTTTTGTAATCATCTTTTCAGGAAAGAAAAAGTAAATAAAGAGAAAGCAAAGCTGGTTGGAATGCTCCAGCTGGTAAGTGATGCTGTTTTTATTTCTTAGCATTTTTACCTACAAAACCCATTTTAGTATTGAGGTGAAAGCATTTTATAATAATCATACAAGCATGGTTATCAATAAAAGCAATACACACAGGAATTGCTACAGCCCGTTAAGCATACTATAGGTTAGGCATTACTTTGAAAAGAAAACTATATCTGCATATCTTTTCTTGTGGTGACCATATGTTCCAACAAAGAATTGCAACATTTGCGGATTTCACAAGATGGAAAGAACCATCCCCTAAAACCTCTCTTCCTTCCTTTATAAATTTATTTTTATCTGATGAACTCAGAGTAGCATTATCCTTGCAATACCTAAAGACTGCTTCAGTTGCTGCCCTGTGTCATAGAGGTTGCCTTTTCTCCAGTACACCTCACTCAGGTCATGGAGGTGTGTTGGGCTGTTTACTTGTGTAGATATTCACCTCTTCATCCACATCAGTCTGGCTGTTTTTCTTTCTTCAAAAGTCCACTCCATTCGTCTATTCACTCCGCTACCTTTCCAAGTAGCAGTCAATTACTGACCCCCTGATAAGTCTCTTTCTTCCTTTCTCAGCGACTTTGACTCTTGGCTTTCCTCCTTTCTTGAACCTTCATCTCCTTCCTTTATTTTTGGTGATTTTTAACAATCATGCTAATGATCCCTCTGACTTTTGTGTTTCTAGGTTTCTAACCTTTAACATCCTTGCTCAGTCTTCAGATGTGCTCCACTACTACTCGCTAAAATGGTCACTGCCTTGATCTTCAAATCTTTTCCAGATGCTCCATCACAAATTTCTCCACCACAGTTCTTTCTCTCTGACCTTCTGATAACATCCTTCTCCTCAGACCTGGCCAAATTCCACCAATACATAGCGGAATCTTCAGGCTATTGACCCTTGCACTTTCTCCACCACTGTTTCATACCTTCTCTTAACTACTGCTACACAAATCTGTCAATGAGGCCATCTCCTCCTATAATACCATTCTCTCTTCTGCTCTATATACCCTTACTCCCCCTCCCCCAAGGCGTGCCAACCCCAGCCTGGGCAGACTTCAAAAATCCGCTATTTACGTTCTTGTTCCGGGTCTGCAGAATGTCTTTGGTTCAAATCCCTCCTCACACTGACTTCATTCATTTCAAATTCCTCCTGACCTCCTTCCATTCTGCTCTTTCAATTGCCAATTATACCCATCTAACTAACTCGCTTGACTTCAACATTTATTGTCTCTTTGCCACACAGAACTCTCTACTCAGAGTGCCCTTATCGCCAACCCCTCCATTACTTTCCCCCAGACTATTGCTGAGTACTTCTATGACAAGATTCAGAAGATTAACCTTAAGTTCTCAACCAAGTCACTTCCACCTCTCCTTCCACCATCCTACTCTTGTCAACCCTCCATTGGCCCCTGCCGTCTTTTCTTCCTTTCCTGAAATCACTGAAGAGGAAAGTACACATCTTTCACATCCTCAATCTATAATTTTCCACTGCTCTAACTGTCCCTGATGTCTTCAAACATGCCGTAATTACACCTAAAAAAACTTTCACTGGACCCTACCTGCCCCTCCAACTATCACACCTTCTCCCTCTTCCATTTCTTATCCAAGTTACTTGAACGCACTGTTCATTGCCATTGCCTTAACTTTCTGTCGTCCTGAGTTATTCTTGACTTACTTCAATCAAGGAGGTTGATTTAAGAGTGATATTAAAAATACAGGAAAAATTAGAACTACAAAATGTGTAATTTTGTGTTTCCTTTTTCAGTTTGCTTATGCTGATTGTTTGGATAAAGTTTTAATGACTGTGGGCTTGATCTGTGCAGTAGCTAATGGTGTTGCACTTCCACTTATGATCATTGTTTTTGGTGAAATGACTGACAGCTTTGTTCAAAGTGGTGTACAAGAATATAATTCATCAGGTGCGTATTAATTTGATAGCAAAGTGAAAACATTTTTCTAAAGCTGCTCGGACGCATATGGGGCCAGATTCATGACAGCTTTTTATCTCTATGAGAAAGTACCTCATGAATTAGAGCTTAATCTAAACATGAACTGCATCAAAGGGAATTGTTTGTGGGGTTGTGGGGTTTTTTTTTTGTTTTTTTTTTAAATCTACAAATGTTTAAAAATAAACATTTGTGGTATCTCGTCTTGGCCTGTAGAATTATGGTTTTATGCATTCAAGTTAGTGGTTTAAAGTTGCCCCTGCACACAAATATATAAAGGGAAGGCACTCAGAAAACATCCTGTCCTCTGTTCATACGTTCACCTCGCATTACTGTCTGGATGCTTTCTCCAGATGTGATGGCCATTTCGGCCAATCTGTTTTGCAAAATCTATTCTCCTGAATTGCCAACTCTCCCTCCATCCCATTATAGTTAGCTTGGAGGTCACCCACATGTAAGGAATATGCTGCCTGCTTGTCCTGGGATGAAATAGGAAAAAAACCTCCCAAACCCCAAGACTAGAAAATGATTAGGGGAAAGAGACAAAGACCAACTGAAACTTGAAAAAATAATAATAACCAAGATTAATAAATATTAATTAAAGCAGGAGAGCCCTCAGTCACACAGCCACCGCTGGAAAATCCAGAGTGTAGCTGTCGCGAGGTTACACCCAAAAGAGTGTTAACTGCGGAACATCCCTGGGCTCTCTCCACATGAGAAGTGATTAACTAGTGCAACAAAAAAGTGCAATGCGTGTGAAAAATAATCCACTCTACACTGAAACATGTGTACCCCCCAAAACCCCTATGTACTGCCATATAAGTGGCACCTGCAGCCATAAGGGCTATTGAGGTGGTAGACAGGTGGGTCTAGTAGATTCTGGGGTGTTTTGGGGGCTCACCATGACCTATAAGATTGTTATGGTGAGATGTGTATGTGGCACCCTTTTTGTGAAGTTCACAGCAGTGCTCTGTAAGGTACCCCACTACTCTGGTGCAGTGTTTGGGTATTCAGTCCATCACTTTGCTGACCCCGTCCACGCCAAAGGTCTTTTACTAGGCGTTTTTGACTTGGATGAAATTTTGGACAAAAATGGGGTATAAATATAGACGACTTAGCGGTCTGGACAATCAGACGGCTGGACGTACAGTTAGATGATTTTTGGGAGAAAAAAAATATTTTGGATGTAAATTTTGAAAATGGACTTTTTCCATTGACTTTGGGCGACTGGTGACTTGGGCCCAAAACGTATTTAGACATATCTTTTGATTATGACCCTCTACGCCTTTGTTTCTTGATGATAAATTGTTAGCCTTTAATAGTTAGGTCCCCCTATTATTCTGTTACCCTCCCAGTTTTTCTGTAAGCTTGTTCTCAGAATCTGTGTTTATTCTTCTGTTACTTGCCCTGAGCTTTCTGGGAGGACAGGAAAATAAATCAAAATGAATAAATAAATTAAGTGGGTATTGGCCTTGTAATTCGTAAATGTCTGTTTCTACACAAACAGCATATTTTTATACACAGAAAAGGATTAAAAAATTTTTTTTTCTTTGTCATTGTTAAACTATTCCTATTTCATTTTGTAGCCAACATGTCGTCTGAATGTGTCGGAATTCCACATATGGACATAGAAGGTCAAATGACAAGGTAAGGATTTTTGCTTTTTATTTTCATGTTCTTTAGTATCAGAATTATCCTTTCTATCATTAAAGCTCCAGAGTCTCTTTGCTGCTCTTTCAAGTTGGTTTTTTTCCTTTACCCCTTAATAAGAACAAAGATGTGTATGTGTTTGGGGATGAGGGTGGGGAGGAGCTCATATCCTGACTATTATGTTTAGATGTAGGAATCTATTTCATTGTTGGCTTACATTGGGAATGTGCTATGAAAACACCTCTTGTTCATTCTCAGAAAGAATAAAATCTAAGTTACTGGACAATTATCTATGGAGAGGCATTTTTTTAAAGAATGTCTAAGTTGGAATTGGATTCAAAAATATCACTCCAAAACAAAAGCACCACGCAAGCCAAGAAAGCTAGCTTATTACTTAAGCGAAAGAAAAGCCTCAGACAAATGGAGAGGTGTACCCACACTCTTCCACCAAAGCGTCATAGGCAAAAACTTTCGCACAAATTTAAAGTTAGCAGTTGGGAGCCAAAAATAGCCAAGAATGATTAATGGTAAAAACCACTGAACACAAACAGGCCAGGTTTGGTGGTTTTTACCATTAATCATTCTTGGCTATTTTTTGCTCCCACCTGTTAACTTTAAACTTGTGCGAAAGTTTTTTGCCTATGACGCTTTGGTGGAAGAGTGTGGGTACACCTCTCCGTTTGTCTGAGGCTTTTCTTTCGCTTAAGTAATAAGCTAGCTTTCATGGCTTGTGTGGTGCTTTTTGTTTTGGAGTGATATTTTGAATCTTTGTACTATACTTCCCTCCATTCCTCCCTGTTTTTTAAGTTGGAATTGGGACATAACATCCTGTTCATAACATCCAAAATAAAAACCCGTCCGTCTCGGTCATTTTCAAACAGAGGAAAAATGTTGGGATTTCCTGTTTGACAATATGTGCAAAGGATGTTCTTTGAAAAGGTCCAAAATGATTAGCCATGTTCCAAAATGAAATGACCAAAATATGAACATCAAAAAAACAGGCACAAAAATGGCCACACGGATCCCTCCAGAACAGAGGGGTAAGGTGTGTGTGTTCTAGTAGTCAGTGAAGTGGACTTTTATACAATGGGACCCAGATACAGATCTCACCTTTTATTCCTTTATAAGTTGTTGTGGGCCCTCTAGGAACAGATAAAAATGAACTGTACCTAAAGGTATGTCACTACAATAGCTATCATGTTTGCATATTGCTTTTAAATTTAGGGTATTGTACGCCTGCCTCAGGGGTCAAACATGCATTGACAAAGATGTTGTTAATAATACCAACAACACTCATAAACAGGCTTTGTGGACGCTTCATTCTTGCTGGTATAATCTTAATATTTATAACCAGATGAAGGCTTAATTATCTGAATCCTCCCTTTTTTTTAAAAATTGTATTCATTGTATAAATTGCTAGTTTTATAGTATCTTATATGTTAGTTCTTATTTTAGTATTATGTTTAATTATATGTCACTTTTATATATTGTAATTCGCTTAGAAACAATTTTAATTAAGCGATTAATCAAATATAAATAAAACTTGAAACTTGAAAAATAACTTTCAGATTAGTTTTATAGTTGTAACCAAATCAGTGATTTATATATATATATATATATATATATATATATATACTATTAAAAATACATAGTTCACCTTGCAATAATTTCATAATTATTATTTTTCTCTGGTTTAATAAGTTAAGCATTCATATTTGAACAACTTTTCTGCTGTACTTTATTGAAAGGAGAAAAATAATCTTTACCTTTAATAGCAATTTAAATAGTTTTATTTAATCAGAACAATAATATAGTATTTATTCTTGTATTTGTGTAAACATCCTTGTTAACTGATCTGGTTAAACAAAATATCTTTAAAAAACACTTAGGGCTAGATTCACTAAGCAAGCCGATAGTGTACTGTAGAAAGATTTACGGTAGACTAATCAGTTACATAAACAAGTTACATGCCTGTTAGTTTTTCTAGGGAATACCCTAATATCTCTGCCAGGTCCAAATTTCTTTGTCTATTTATACGACACAAGACCCAGGCTAATGAGAAATACTTTTATTATGAAAATAGAAAAATATAATTCACAAGCCAGCAGCAATATCTAAATATTGTTCACAAAATATCCGATTACATATATGAAACTCAGTACATAAATCACAACACACTTGCTAGATAACTAAGTAAAATTACTTCTTACACACACTAAACAATTCTTTATAAATAATAATTATTCCTGATTAGCAGCAAACTATTACAGATTATCACCGAGGGTAGCTTTACAAGCCTTATCCTTTATCACAATTGGATGCACTTATCTGACCCCAGCTTAAAGATAATAAAATTCCGTATCCTCACCATTCAATTAGACCTCAGCACAAAATTAGGTGAAATGGAAAAATGTCTCCTCAGCTTAGCAGATGTAGAAATCCTTTGGTTACAGGAACAAGTGTTCGTCAGCCACTGGTAAAGCTGTAATTTATCGGCAGCAAAAGTTTCCTTGAGGTGATGGAATTCAGATCTGTTTCAGGTCCGATCCACTCTCTCTCAGGCAGAGAGTCACATGAGGTAACTGTTCAGGTCTTAATTATTTTAAAAGAGATGCGTGCAGAACACATGTGATGAGATGTGAGTTCACCCACACCTAAAACACAGACTAATTCTAATTAGCACCTTTTCACTTGGATCACGTCAGAGGACTTTCTCGGACCAATCCAGAAACAGAACTTACATGAATAGCCTTTCTGTATAAAGTCTCATACAGGCTGGGAGACACAGGCGCCATTCGAGATAAGCACAGCATAGGAGTATAACTCCCCCAAGATTCACACAGTCTAAGCATGAAGGCATACATGGATGTCCTTGACTAGAATACCATTCTGGTACATACCCAGAATGCATCAGGCAGAAACAGCAAGGTTCTCTTCTTGCAAGGTTCATGCTGGAAAGATTTCTTGCAAACAATGGTTCAGGCTTGATGTCAGAGAGGCCTAACCTTCAGGTGCAAATAAGGAAACACCTCTACAGTACCGATTGGTTTGCGAGCCCTTTGCGACCTGATTTTGCTCCGGCCCAATTCACTAAAGTGTTTAGTGATCCCCTCTCGATCTGTGCATGCAAATGAGGGAAATGGCATGCAAAATTGGGAGAGCAGTGATTCACTAAAGTTTCATGTTTATTTAAAAATTTGATTTGATTGCAAAAAAAATAATCCGATGCGATTTACAAACAACTATAAAATTGGGGAAAAAGAAAAACACATTGATCAAACCAGACAGTTAATACAACTTTTGACCAACCAAACACAGAAGGTAAAAAGAAAAAAAAGGATTAAATATAATTTATAAACAAATGAAAAGGGAATAGGTAATGAAACAATAGGATGGGGAAAAGGTTACCCGCTCAATTTTCACTTAACATCATTATTAGTCCGCTAAAAAGTATCCTGAATTTATAAAATTTAAATAACTCAATTAAAAGCATCCTTAAAAAGCCAGCTTTTCAGGAGACTATTAAACTTACTAAGTAATTTTTCTTCCCTTATATTAATTGGGAGCGAATTCCAGATTTGAGGAGCCTTGACGGAGAAGATTGTGTCTCTCCTTGAATAAATGAGGCTTAGACAAGGAGCTAACACCGATTGGGCTTGCCGATCAGAAAAGAAGCGACTGGTCTTCAGCAGTTATCCGCTGGTTATCCGGAAAACCTAATTGGCTGCATATGAAGTGGAGGAATAACTAGTGTTTAGAACAGTGAGTTGAGAACCAAAGAATTTAGGGTTTAAATCTCAAGCAGTCCCCAGAGACTCTGAATGAAACCAATTGGTCAGAGCATCAACCTCATACATGCACTTTAGAAAGCTTCTACAAACACACCTCGAAATTCAGCAATCCACCCTAGGTCTTTTAAGATATGTTCTCCATTATTATCGCTCCTTCCATTCTAAGTTGTAGCTCACTGACATTGGTCACCTCTACCGCTTTGAAAATTTCTTCTCTCTGTAAAGATCTGTTTTATTATCACATTGTAAATTCCTCTTGTTATCTGCCTGCCAATTTATGTTGTAGTTTGCTGACTCTTCTGAGCCTTACCTCTCTTGTAAACTGCTTAGAACTGAAAGGCTTTTGCGGTATATAAATAAAAAGTTGTGTTAGGTTATGAAAATCAGTTTTCACTTAGCTTAGGTGCCAGTAGGCGCTGTTTATAGAATATGGGCCTATGTGCATAAGTGTGCATTTATCTGCACAACTTAGCAGTGTTCCCTCTAAGCGGGGGGGGTGTTGTGAGCAAACTTTTTTCACTGTGAGCTAAAAATATCGGGCGCCAGCAAGTTATGAGCCAAATAAATATGTTGTCAAAGTTGCTGATACATGAGGACGAGGAATTCAAAGGAATTTTAGGCCTACACGCTAAATTAAATAACGTTAAATAATATTTTTAAGAACACAGAAATTGTAGGGATGAAATGATATCTTAATAAATGTTTTACAACAAATGTAGTTATGTCTGTTACATCCATATGTGTAAACTGTAAATTAAAAACAGTCCAGAAGACAATACGTTTGATGCTTTCAATTTCTAGACCAGTGTTTTTCAACCTTTTTTGGGCAAAGGCACACTTGTTTCATGAAAAAAATCACGAGGCACACCACCATTAGAAAATGTTAAAAAATTTAACTCTCTGCCTATATTGACTATATATAAAGTAATTCTCTTGAATAGGAATCAAATAAACACAAAGAAAGTATTTTATAATTACTTTATTATGAAATAAAAATTATAAAAATTATAAAATACTTTATTCAGTGCGAAACCTGGGCCTGTTTGGCTGAACACAAAGCTGATATTCTGGCTGGAATGGAAGAAAGACACACACGTAGCTCTTCGTCAACAGCTCTCAGTCTCTCTCTGTATTTGGTTTTTATAGCATACAAAAATAGACAAATATACCCTCCATCCTTTTTATTAAACCACAATAGCAGTTTTTAGCGCAGGGAGCTGCGCTGAATGCCCAGCACTGCTCTTGACGCTCATAGGCTCCCTGCGCTAAAAACCACTATTGCGGTTTAGTAAAAGGGGACCATATTGTAAAATATAGACAGCAGATATAAATTCAGAACTGTGCATAGTAAGTGAAGGGAAGTTTTCATCTCTGGGAATTTACCCAGTTAACTATTAAGTTATTTGGGCAAATTCCTTTGAAAACTGTGGTAATACTGCCTCCACTTTGCTAAATTTAAAATAAAATCATTTTTCCTACCTTGTCTGGTGATTTCTGGTTGCACTTTCTTCTTCTGACTGTGCATCCAATCTTTCTTCCCTTCTATCAGCCTGTATGCTTTCTCTCCTCCACACCTCATTCCCTCCCCCAACTTTTTCTTCCTCTCTCCCTGACCTTTCTTTCTTTTTTTCTGTTTCTCTTCTTTCCTTCTGTTTCCCTGCCTGCCCCCTTTCTTTCTTTCTCCCAGCCTCCTGTCCAGCAGTAACTCTCTTCCCTTCCTCCCCTCCCAGCAGCATCTCTCCGTCTCCCTCTCCAGTAGCAGCTGTCCCTTTTTTTTCCTTGCCCAGCAGCTTCCCAGATTCCTTTCCCTCCTCCCCTCCCAGAAGCATCTCTCCGTCTCCTTCTCCCTCTCCAGTAGCAGCTGTCCCTTTTTTTCCTAGCCCAGCAGCTTCCCAGATTCCTTTCCCTCCTCCCCTCCCAGAAGCATCTCTCCTTCTTCTCCTTATCCAGTAGCAGCTGTCCCTTTTTTTCCTTGCCCAGCAGCTTCCCAGATTCCTTTCCCTCCTCCCCTCCCAGAAGCATCTCTCCTTCTTCTCCCTCTCCAGTAGCAGCTGTCCTTTTTTTTCCTGGCCCAGCAGCTTCCCAGATTCCTTTCCCTCCTCCCCTCCCAGAAGCATCTCTCCGTCTCCTTCTCCCTCTCCAGTAGCAGCTGTCCCTTTTTTTCCTAGCCCAGCAGCTTCCCAGATTCCTTTCCCTCCTCCCCTCCCAGAAGCATCTCTCCTTCTTCTCCCTCTCCAGTAGCAGCTGTCCCTTTTTTTCCTAGCCCAGCAGCTTCCCAGATTCCTTTCCCTCCTCCCCTCCCAGAAGCATCTCTCCTTCTTCTCCCTCTCCAGTAGCAGCTGTCCTTTTTTTTCCTGGCCCAGCAGCTTCCCAGATTCCTTTCCCTCCTCCCCTCCCAGATGCATCTCTCCTTCTCCTTCTCCCTCTCCAGTAGCAGCTGTCCCTTTTTTTTCCTGGCCCAGCAGCTTCCCAGATTCCTTTCCCTCCTCCCCTCCCAGAAGCATCTCTCCTTCTCCCTTTCCAGTAGCAGCTGTCCCTTTTTTCCCCTGCCCAGCAGCTTCCCAGACTGATAGTGGTTTTCTCCCCTCCCAGCAGCTCTTCTTACTTCCCAGCGCAGCGATTCACGAAGGCAGCCTCGGGTCCTTTGTTGTGTCGCGCCGCCTCTGAGGAAAGAGGAAGTTGCATCATCAGAGGCAGCCGCGACTCAGCAAAAGCCCCGAGGCTGCCTTCGTGAATCGCTGCGCTGGGAAGTAAAGGAGAGCTGCAGAGAGGGGAGAAAGCCACTGTCGGAGGCTCCCCAAGATCTCTCCGGCCCAGCGCACGCTTCCGATGCTGATCTTGCAGAAGTTCAAATGAGTCAATCTTGCCGGTCCTGCGCTGTGACGAGAAACTTGTGCGCTGCGACCTAATATTTTGTGCGCCAGCGCACGCCAGCGCAGCTTAGCGGGAACACTGTACAAGTGCTAGTGTTCTATGAAATTCAGTATACATGTGGTGACCAAATTTAGGTGCCCTGCTGAAGAATGAGGGGGGGGGGGGTTAGTCCCTTGCTCCAAAGAAAGAGAGCTCATCTCTCTGGCCGAGTCTCCTACCCTCTTCTGCCCTTTAAAACCACGGGCTGGCAATTTTTACTGAATACATAAAAAAGGAATTATTCCTTTTTTATATATTCTATATAATTGCCAGCCTGTGGTTTTAACCTGCCCCCCCCCTTCACTGATGCCCCTGCCAAACATAAGGCAGGAAGGATGCTATCTCCCTCCTACCATCGCAAACGCCACCTGGCCGGGCCTGGCCCAGCCCACCTCCCTCCCTGTAGTAGGCTATCCAGCTGTCCCTAGTTGGCCCACAATCAAGTTTTTGTACCTGTGGCAATGTATAGTTAAATGACTTGTCTAGGATCACAAGGAGCCACAGTAGAAACTGAAGCCACATGTTCAGGTTTTCAGTTCACTGTCCTAGCCATTAAACGATCACGCTACAAAACGGACCAATGTAAAAATCCTAGTGGGTGTGGGATTCCTCAAAAGAATGGCTGGGCAAGTGTCTATGATATAGGTTGACTTGGAACACCTCTGCAACAGCAAACTGATTTCTGCCAATGTAATCTGATCAAATTCAGATTATAGTATATCAACGGGAACACCTTGGTACTCTGCAAGAAACAGGTGAACAATTTACCCCTCGCAGCGAACATCTGAGTTGATTAGCTATATCAGACAAATATGAAGCAAGATCATTTTGATCAAATTCAGATTATAGTATATCAATGGGAACACCTTGGTCCTCTGCAAGAAACAGGTGAACAATTTATCCCTCGCAGTGAACATCTGAGTTGATTAGCTATATCAGACAAATATGAAGCAAAATCATTTTGATCCAAAAGACCTGAAGAACCAGAAATGGTTATAAGAACCTTGACCAATTTTAAGACATCCTCTGGTCAGAAAACTAGTAACAACCAAGTCAGCGTAATATTATTTCTTAGCCATAGATGTTGCATTTTTTTTATACAGCCTTATCCATGTTATTACCTGACTTGCTCCAGGCTCTCTCCCACCTATAGCACTCCTGCTTATCAGAAATTTAATGTGGGGGATACCAAGGACAGAGTTTGGTTTTCATGGATCATTTCTCAACCAAAGTTTCTTGAGACTACAAAATTCCAAACAAGAAATGTGGCTACAAGGCATTTGTATGCATGCTTCATAGAATACAGCCGAGCACTCTGCTAGCACTTATGGCCCAGATTCTTTAAATGGCACAGTTGTGGGAAGCTGCTGATTGCACGTCAATTGTGCAACGGTGCCATTTAGAGAACCGAGCCTCCGGCAAACGTAAGTGCTGAATTGTAGAAACATAGAAAAATATAGAAACATAGAAAATGACGGCAGAAAAGGGCCATGGCCCACCAAGTCTGCCCACTCTAATGACCCACCCACCCTAATTTCTTCCATGAAGAGATCCCACATGCTTATCCCATTTTTTCTTAAAATCTGGCACACTGCTGGCCTCGATTACCTGCAGTGGAAGATCATTCCAATGATCAACCACCCTTTCAGTGAAGAAATACTTCCTGGTGTCGCCATGAAGTTTCCCACCCCTGATTCTCAACAGATGCCCTCTTGTTGCCGTGAGTCCTTTAAGAAAAAAGATATCATCTTCCACCTCGATATTGCCCGTGACATATTTGAACGTCTCAATCATGTCTTCCCCTCTTTCTGCGCTCCTCGAGTGAGTATAGCTGCAACTTACCCAGCCGTTTCTCATACGGGAGATCCTTGAGTCCCGAGACCATCCTGGTGGCCATTCGCTGAACTGACTCAACTCTCAGCACATCTTTTTTGGTAATGTTGCCTCCAGAATTGTACACAATATTCCAGATGAGATCTCACCATGGATCTGTACAATGGCATAATGACTTCCGGCTTTCGGCTGACGAAACGTCTACGGATACAACCCATCATTTGTCTAGCCTTGGATGAAGCTTTCTCCACTTGATTGGCCGTCTTCCGTGTCTTCACTAATGATTACCCCCAAGTCTTGTTCTGCTGTAGTCCTTGCTAAGGTCTCACCATTTAGGGTGTAAGATCTGCATGGATTTCTGCTGCCAAGGTGCATGACCTTACACTTTTTGGCATTGAAACTTAATTGCCAAGTCGTGGACCAATGTTCCAGTAAGAGTAGGTCCTGCGTCATACTGTCTGGCACTGTGCTATTGCCCACTATGTTGCATAGTTTGGCGTTATCGGCGAATAATGTAATTTTACCTCGAAGCTCCTGAACCAGATCGCTTACGAAGATGTTAAATAGGATCGGGCCAAGACCGAGCCCTGCGGCACCCCACTGATCACCTCCGAAATTTCGGAGAGGGTACCGTTCACCACCACACTCTGAAGTCTACCTCTAAGCCAGTCTTTAACCCATGCAGTTAATGTTACACCTAATCCCATCGAAGTAATCTTGCTCAATAACCTGCGGTGTGGGACGCTATCAAAAGCCCAGTGTTTTCAAGGCTTATTTTTCCTCTGCCTACCTTTGATGTGAATCGCGCTGTTGTAGGCGCTTTTATGACTCCTAACGCCACTTCCAGAATTAGCCATGTGTACAGTGGTATTAGTTGCTTTAAAGCGCCTACAGAGGCCCACTTCCAGTGCTGGTTTTGTATTTGTATGTGCGTAATGGTGTGTATGGGGATATAAGTCTGATGGCTCTGCTCTGTGCACTCAAATCCTGCCATCCCTTATCTCTGGCATTACCCTGTGTTATGTAGGGCACTATTGGTGAGCTTCAGTTGTAAATACTGTAGAGAAGAATGGTTCTCAGCTCAGTCCTTAGGACACACCCAACCACTGATGGATGTGTCCAAAGTGAATCTGTATGAGATAAAGAGTTGCATACGCTGGTTATCCGGAAAACCTAATTGGCTGCATATGAAGTGGAGGAATAACTAGTGTTTAGAACAGTGAGTTGAGAACCAAAGAAGTTAGGGTTCAAATCCCAAGCCGCCTCCAGAGACTCTGAATGGAACCAACTGGTCAGAGCATCAACCTCATACATGCACTTTTTAGAAAGCTCCTACAAACACACCTCGAAATTCAGCAATCCACCTTAGGTCTCCTAGGATATGTTCTCCATTATTATCGCTCCTTCCATTCTAAGTTGTAGCTCACTGACATTGGTCACCTCTACCGCTTTGAAAATTTCTTCTCTCTGTAAAGATCTGTTTTATTATTACATTGTAAATTCCTCTGTTATCTGCCTGCCAATTTATGTTGTAGTTTGCTGACTCTTCTGAGCCTTACCTCTCTTGTAAACTGCTTAGAACTGAAAGGCTTTTTCGGTATATAAATAAAAAGTTGTGTTAGGTTATGAAAATCAGTTTTCACTTAGCTTAGGTGCCAGTAGGCGCTGTTTATAGAATATGGGCCTGTGTGCATTTATCTGCGCAAGTGCTAGTGTTCTATGAAATTCAGCATACATGTGGTCAAATTTAGGCGCCCTGCTAAAGAATGAGGGGGGGGGGGGGTTTAGTCCCTTACTCCAAAGAAAGAGAGCTCATCTCTTGAGAAATATGGATAGCAATTCTCCATGCCTGTGCACTCTTCAAATTCAGACTTTTTCCTTGGCATGACTCTGGCTGAGCAGTCAACATCCCTGCTCCCAGGTTATTTTATCCATTCCTTTTCTTTCAGTAGGGAATCCCTGAGATTATGGAATCTAGTTCTTCCTTTAGTTCTAACCTTTCTCTATCTACAGTACAGTAGCTGGCCGTGGCTGTGTTCTCTCCCTTCCCCCCCCCCCCACCTACTCCTAGATGTCTCAAACTGAAATATCCCTCATTACCTTTATGAGGTGGCCTAGTGGCTAGAACAAGCTAAGACCCAGTACAGCTAGGGTTCAAATCTTGGATTTGCCACATACACTTCTTGCGACTTTGGGCAAATCATGTTCTCATATTGCCTCAAAAGACCATTTTGACCAGGGCTATTCAATTCTGGTCCTCAAGGTCTTACAGGCAGGCCAAGTTTTCAGGAAATCCACACTGAATATGCATGAGAGAGATTTGTATGCACTGCCGGCTTGGTAGGCAAATCTCTCTCATGTATTTCATTGTGAATTTCCTGAAAACCTGGTCTGCCTTGTGGACCCCAAGGCCCTGGCTTAGACTAAGCTTTTCAGGCAGGATATATTCCCCCAGATGATGTATGAGGATGGTTTGAAAAGTTTGGTAAAAAGGCAAGTTAAATAACGTAGTCTCCATCGAGGGTTACACACTTTGTCCAGCAAGTTTACAGTTTCTTTCATATTGTAGGAAAAATAGCTTTTGAAAAAAAACTGGAAACTTGTTGGACTGTGTGTAACTCTCGAAAACTGGAAACTTGTTGGACTGTGTGTAACCCTTGATGGAGACTGTTATTTAACGTGCTTTTTTTTTTTTTTTTAACCAAACTTTTCAAACCACCTTTGTATATGATGCCCCTGAGATGTGTGGGTAACTTAATTGCTCAATGAACAATTAAATATCAATAATGTGATAAGAATCAATTATTCATATTAATGTGTACCAGTTAGTATAAGCGCTCATACGAACTTAACGCTAGCATTCTATAATGACAACTACACACAGTATTGCCATTTTAGAATTGGCACTAACGACCAAGCCCAAATTTTGACACCCTTGAGTGAACTGAGCCCTATATAACTGGTTAAGCTAGTGTTCTATAAACAAAAGTGGGTACCTATGTTTCCCAATAGAATAGGCTCCTTTTTGGTACCCTGTTATCGAATTGCACTGGTAGTCTCCAAAAGGCCCTCACTGTTACAGATGAGTTATAAGCGGCTTAATCTCATTCCATGATAAGCCTGACAAAGTTCCTATAATGTAGTACATCTTAATGTGTCCAGCGATACCCTACCCAAAAGCATGAAGTCTTACATCACCTTATTTTCACTAGTGTTTATCTTCTAAAGTGCAGCATATCATCATGTTCTCAACTGTATAAAGCAAAATAGTCCTATTTTTTTCCATGTGTAGAATTTCGAAGCAATAAATTATAACAAATCGCTGCATTTCTCATCTATTTTTCTGTCATGCCATTGATTTACATAAAACCTACTTTTTTGTTTTTGTCCTGTGAAATAGGTTTGCATACTACTTTGTTGGAATTGGTTTTGCCGTATTGGTATTAAGTACAATACAAGTCTGGACGTTTCTGCTCGCTGCTACAAGACAAACGCAAAGAATTCGCCACAACTTTTTTTATGCAGTCCTCCACCAGGAGATGACCTGGTTTGACACAAACCAGATTGGAACTCTGAACACCAGATTGACAGAGTAAGAATGTTATTAACAATTGACCTGCTACTGTGATCAAAATCTAAACAATTCTTATGCTGATAGAAACAGGGTTATCCAAGTTTCTTTTCAGCAGTGGACCACATGAACAGAAACCTGGGTGTGTATGAACCACATGAATATTGAACTGACTTTGAAATTAAAACTGTATTTTACTCTTTTGTGAATAAAAGCCTCAGGCCAGTTAGTTGCATTATGGAGCCAGCAAAGCAACAGTAACTAGGGATTAATCCTGTCCCATTACCAACTAGGTGTTTTATTTTAAAAATGTCTTCTCTGCTTAATGCCTAAGCGAATTACAGTATAAACATACATATTCAAAAACATACAAACATGATCTCCAGACGCCTCTCCACCAGTCCTAAAGAAATCTGCTAAAAGCAGCATACACTAATAAAAATTTGCTCTTTACAGAGCTCTAAAAACAGTTCTAGCATTACCCGGCTATTAAAAAGCTTTGACAAATAAATATGTCTTCAATTGTACAGGGATAGGCGAAGGTATGTGCAAGTTTTTTTGTTTTTTATTTTTTTCATTTTGCTGGAGGTGGCTTTACAAAATTGCACTTGTTAAAAAAGGAAGGCCTGCAGATGTGTGCTCTTTTGAAAGCAGGATATAAAGCAGGCTGGGGTTGTTTCTGTGCAAGGAAGATTTGGAGACAAGCCTTCAGTCCTGTTCTTACATCAAATGGTCAATAATGTGAATATCACCAAGACTGGCAATGTATTTTCTGCAATGCAGGAGCAATCCTTACTGCAGATATCTGTAAAATGCAGTTGTGAGTTACACAGCTGAGTGAATACTGCAGTAACTAAAGTGCATGACAGGGAAGAGATGAAGGGCTAGCTCCGCTCACTTGGAAGACAACTGAAGATCAGGGAGGTGAAGGTGGCCTTCTCCGAGATCCTCCCAGTACCAAGAGCGGATGGAAAGAGACAAGGGGAATTGCAAGCTATTAACGCCTGGATGAGACGATGGTGCGAAGAAGAAAGCTTTGACTTCGTGCGCAACTGGACGGCATTCTGGGGAAAAAGCAAGTACTACAGAAAGGATGGACTACACCTCAACAAGGAAGGAGCAAGAGTATTGGCAGGCAACATGAAGAAGGCCATCGAGAAGGCTTTAAACTAACAAATAGGGGAAAGCCGACAGTCGACCACCAGTCGATGGCACGGACGACAGGATGCCCCGATGAAGAAACCATGGGCTACTACTCATACACAGGAGGGTACGACCTCACAGCAAATAAGGAAGACAAGGCAGGAAGGGACAACTCAGACACAGGAGGGGATGACCGTACACCAAACAAGGGAGACAACACTGGAGCGGTTAAGGAAACCGTGAAAGAAACAGTAGAGACAGTAAAGAGTAGGAAGTCCAAAAAGGTAACACGAAGAGAACTCAAATGTATGTATACGAATGCTAGAAGTCTAGGAAACAAAATGGGGGAACTAGAGACAATAGCAAGACATGATAAGTTGGAAATCATTTGCATAACAGAAACATGGTGGAATGAAGAAAACAAATGGGACACAGTGCTACAGGGATACAAACTATATAGAAGAGATCGAGTAGGGCAGAAAGGTGGAGGTATTGCCCTATATGTTCAGGAAGGAGTAGAATCTGTTGAAGTGGCTACGACGGAAATGAAAGAGAAGCTAGAGTCCCTCTGGATCAAGATTCTTGGCCAAAACAGCGCAGACACAAAAATTGGCCTTTACTATCGTCCCCCAGGACAGGCGGAGGAAACTGACTCAGAAATGATAGAGGAAATCAAACAAGAATGCAAGACGGGCAATGTAATAATATTGGGAGACTTCAATTTCCCGAGGATAGACTGGAAACTAGGAACCGCCAACTGCGGCAAGGAGGCCAAGTTCCTGGAGGCGCTAGGGGATTGCTTCCTGGAACAAATGGTAAAAGAGCCGACAAGAGGCAACGCCACCCTGGACTTGGTACTAAATGGCCTCACGGGTCCGACAAAAGAAGTAGAAGTTACGGTACCGCTGGGGACGAGCGATCACAATGTGATCAGCTTTAAGCTTGACATCGGGAATAGAAAACATGCCAAAGCCTTAACCAAAACCTTAAACTTTAAAAAGGGCAAATACGATCACATGAGAGCCATGGTGAAAAAACGACTCAAGAAAAAGGTGGACAAACTTGAAACGGTAGACCAGGCATGGTCCCTACTGAAAAATACTATCACAGAAGCACAAAATCTCCACATTCCGAGGATCTCCAAAGAGGGGAGAACAAAAGGTAAGGGAGAACCGGCATGGCTTACCAGAAAGGTGAGGGAAGCCATAAAAGAAAAGAAGGACTCTTTCAAAAAATGGAAACACATGAAAACAACCGAAGCATGGAAAAAACATAAAGATGATCAGAAGAAATGTCACAAGGCGGTGAGAGATGCCAAAAAGGACTATGAGGAAAAAATAGCGCAAGAGGCCAAAAACTTCAAACCCTTCTTTAGATACGTGAAAGGGAAAAAACCCACAAAAGAGGCGGTGGGACCCCTGGACGACCAGGGAAGAAAAGGGTACATCAAAGAGGATAAACAAATTGCAGACAAACTAAATTCCTTCTTTGCGTCCGTCTTTACGGAGGAGGATACCGCAAAAATACCAGAAGCAGTGAAAGTGTTTAGTGGAGTAATAGAAGACAGCCTCACCACAGTTGAAGTGGAGTTGGACCAGATATACTACCAGATCGACAAACTTAAAAGTGACAAATCCCCTGGACCGGATGGAATTCACCCGAGAGTTTTAAAGGAATTGAAGGTTGAAATTGGAGAGCTATTGCAAAAACTTGCCAATCTGACAATCAGAACTGGACAGATACCAGAAGACTGGAAGATAGCGAACGTCACGCCAATTTTCAAAAAAGGATCGAGAGGGGAACCGGGCAACTACAGACCTGTGAGCCTTACATCTGTCCCTGGAAAGATGGTTGAAGCACTGATCAAGGATAGCATAGTCCGGCACCTAGATACACACGACTTGATGAAACCCAGTCAACATGGGTTCAGGAAAGGGAAATCATGTTTAACGAATTTACTTCAATTTTTTGAGACCGTGAACAAGCAAATTGATAGTGGAATGCCGGTGGACATAATATATTTGGACTTCCAGAAGGCGTTCGACAAAGTTCCACATGAAAGACTTCTCAGGAAACTACAAAGCCATGGAATAGAGGGAGATATACACAGGTGGATAGGCAAATGGCTGGAAAACAGAAAGCAGAGAGTGGGCATAAATGGGAAGTTCTCAGACTGGGAGAAAGTGACTAGTGGTGTGCCCCAGGGCTCGGTTCTTGGGCCGATCCTATTTAATATTTACATCAATGACCTGGAAGAAGGAGTATCCAGTGAGATCATTAAGTTTGCAGATGACACAAAGCTATGCCGGGCAATCAGATCGCAGGAGGATAGCGAGGAACTCCAGAGCGACTTGTATCAGTTAGAGAAATGGGCAGAGCAATGGCAGATGAAGTTCAACGTGGAGAAATGCAAAGTAATGCATTTAGGTAGTAAGAATAAGGAACACGAGTATAGAATGTCAGGCGCAACTCTGGGTAAGAGCGAACAAGAAAATGACCTGGGTGTACTGATAGATAGGACCCTGAAGCTGTTGGCACAATGCGCGGCAGCGGCAAAGAAAGCAAACAGAATGTTAGGCACGAGTAGATCGGAGAAAGTCATAATGCCGCTTTATAGAGCAATGGTCAGACCGCACTTGGAATACTGTGTCCAACATTGGTCTCCCAACCTAAAGAAGGATATAAAACTGCTGGAGAGGGTGCAGAGACGAGCAACGAAGCTGATAAGAGGTATGGAGAACTTGGAATATGAGGAACGACTCAAGAAACTGGGACTGTTCTCCCTTGAGAAGAGGAGGCTGCGAGGGGACATGATCGAGACTTTCAAAATGCTGAAAGGCATCGATAAAATAGAGCAGGAAAATAAATTATTTACATTGTCCAACGCGACACGGACAAGAGGACATGGTTTGAAGCTAAGGGGGGACAAGTCCAGGACAAATGCCAGGAAGTTCCGCTTTACACAGCGAGTGGTAGACGCCTGGAATGCTCTCCCAAAGGAGGTTATTAAGGAATCCACTGTGCTGGGATTCAAAGGCAAATTAGATGCACATCTCCTTACGAGAGGCATAGAGGGATATGGGCCTCCGCGTGTGCGGATCGCCGGACTCGATGGACCATGGGTCTGATCCGGAGATGGCAGTTCTTATGTTCTTATGCATCTAAAAATGCATATTAAAGGGTTTTTAAATGCACGTTAGTGGGAGAGTATGGTGCAGCCTCAGCACCCTGAGGTTGTGGGTTCAAACCCACACTGCTCCTTGTGACCCTGGGCAAGTCACTTAATCCCCCCCATTGCCCAGGTACATTAGATAGATTGTGAGCCCACTGGGACAGACGCAAAAATGCTTGAGTACCTGAATAAATTCATGTAAACAGTTCTGAGCTCCCCTGAGAGAATGGTATAGAAAATTGAATGAATAAATAAATAAACCCTGTAAATATATATAAAAAAATGTATAATGTGAACATTTCAAAAATTAAATTATATAAGTAAAGGGGGAAGGGGGACCTGATCTTGATGTGGTCCACTTCTGGATTTGAATCCCCAGGGCCTCTTCCCTCTTCCCCCCCCTTCACTGAACTCTTATTTCTTCCCAGTCCTCTCCCCACATTGCTCTCAGTACATACACATATACTTCTTTGATGGAGCAAGTTCTCTTTGGGGGGGGGGAGGTTGGAGGGATTTCTCTCCAGGACCCTGGCACTGGCATAGAAATCACTCCCAAAGAACTCAAATTGAAGTGGATTGCTCCAGCTCTCTATACTGCAAAACAGTTACAGTTCTGAAGTAATTTTTCAGTCCTGAGCTTGAACAGCATTGCATAAATACTGTAAAGCCCCCCATGCTGTTCCTCTGTCCTTAGGGTTACCATATGTCTGGGAAAACCCGGACATGTCCTCCTTTTTAGAAGACTGTCCAGTGGCCAGATTGTTTTTTTAAATGGGAAGTCTGAGTTTTTAACCGGCTCTCCCAACTCTCCCATCTAACTCCTCCCCGGCAGATGTAATTCAATATTCAGGCAGCCGGTGTCAGCAACGAGGTGAGCCTGCTGCCACAGGCCTGCCCCGGAAGCCGCCTCTTCAGCGACTTCCTGTTCCCATGTAGGCAGGCCTGCAGAGAGGCAGCTTCTGAGACAGACAGGTGGCAGCAGGCTCATCTCATTGCTGCTACCGGCTGCCTGAATATTGAATTACAGCTGCCAGAGAGGAGGTAGGTGGGGGAGTCAGGAGGTTGAGGGGAAGCGGCATCAGAAGTTGGAGGAGGTAGGGGAGGGGGCCTGGAGAAATAGCATAGAAGGGGGTAGGGAAGGCTGGAGAAAAGAGCATGGAGTAGGGTAGTGCTGGATGGGAAGGGAGAGACAGGAACAGCAGGAGAGGAGGTTGGAAAGAGAGAAAGATTTGTGGGGATGGAAAAAGAAAGAAAGAAAGGAGAGGGGGTTAAAAGGAGAGAGAGAAAACAAAAAAAGCATGTATAGAGCAGGGGTAGGGAACTCCAGTCCTCGAGAATTTCCCCAATGAATATGCAGTGAAAGCAGTGCATGCAAATAGATCTCATGCACATTCATTGGGGAAATCCTGAAAACCCGACTGGAATACAGCTCTCGAGGACTGGAGTTCCCTACCCCTGGTATAGAGGATGGAAAGGGGGCCAAGAAAATGGCTGAAAGGTAGGTGGGGTGGGGGGATCATGTGTCCTCTTTTTTTTTTTTTTTTTTGTCTCCACAAATATGATAACCCTATCTCTCTTTGTCTGCAATCCCTTTAGTAATAATTAGTCTTTTAGGGCAATGGGTCTCCCGAGTTCCCTTCAGAGTACACACTTTAGAGATAAAAAGGTTCCTTCTCCTTCTCTGAATGAGGCTGCTTCTTTCTTGGTACTATCAGATTGAGGGTTAATCAGCTGTTCCACTCTATCGAACAACAGCCAGAGGGATGGGTAAAATCTCTTGCTCTGTCATATTCACATGGGTCAAGGGAATCTTTGCAGAAGACCAACACATTAGAAAGCCCATGAGCTGATATACACATTTCGTTGAGGCATCTAACACCACATGACACTACTAGGAAATCTCACAGAAATATGATACAGGATATCCATCCTCACTGAATGCATATGGCCTTGAATGCTGAAGAAGCAATAAATTTTGAGTATAATGTGAATCCTCAGTGTGAGGTAGTGAGCTCTGAGAAGCAATCACCCTAAAGGGGGAAAGCCTCAGTGCTCTACTAGGCCAGAGTTGGCCAGCTTGAGAATCTTTCTCACAATTTTGGCTGCATACCATCATAGAATTTCACTTGTGTGCATGTGAAAGCATGTGTTTAAACTGTGACAAAAGTGAGTCAAATTAAATATTCAACAGCAACAGATTATATTTGTGAGAAAAGCCCCCCAGATAAATCAGCCAAAAATATTGGGAAATGCAAGATAAATAAAAATCATGAGAGCTGAACTTTAGTTAAAAAAACAAAAAAGTGTCTTCAGTTCCACAGAGAAGACCACCATTTTGTGGTGGTCTATATGACTCTTTTCGTATGTAAAACAATTCCAGTTTGACCCAGCTTGTTCAGGGGAGAAAAAAACCCCCTTCCTCAGACCTTAAATTCATCTAAAGTAGATAGCATTAAGTCGTGACGCCGCTGCTCTGATGAAAGTCTATTGTTTCCAGCTGAGGGGAAATGTCAGAGGGAACATAGCACTTTATGTAAAAAGACGCACAAGAGTCACTCAGCATGAGGAAAGCGTGGTTACCAAAAGTAAATGAAATTAATTATTCACTTGTGTTGAGATACTGCTAAACATGCTGAAATGTATGTATATATATATAAACTCTCATTAAATATGTAATTTAGTCATTTCAGAGTCTCATATCGCTCATGTACATTCGGGAGAGAGATGACATGTCACACAATTACTGTCATAAACTAGTACGAGCGATTTGAACAACTATTAATTAGATGATGATCCATTCAATAAAGTCGTTCAATCCTTGAGGTTTGACTGTATTATGTTCAAAAAAACTCAATAATTTATTACTTCTTCAGCATTCAAGGACATGTACATTTCAGTGAGGATAGCCCTCTTGTGATTTTTTTGATCTACTAGGAAACCACCACATGTTCTCACTAGGGGTATCTTGCCTTGTAAAAGGGCAAACAAGTACCTTTGCAGGCATCCTAGAAAAGACAATGGTTCAACCAGATGGTATGTCCAGAATGCAGGAGAATACAGTATTGGTGAGGATCCTGCAAGAGTTATTATATGTACAAAATGTAGTACTATAATTTTCTTCATGTACCATGCTCATATCTCCATTAATATTACACATGTAATATTTCCAATAAAAGCTAAAATGATTGAGATGCTTTCTGAGATGCCAGTAATGTTGTGAGATGTCGGTTGTTTTTTGCTTAGGAAAAATACAGGAAGAGAAAGCTTTGAAATATCATGGCACGGATATAGACACACACATGTTCTGCCCCCCAAAACACATTTTGCCCCAACCTTCTATAACACATAGGATTGAAAGTGTTCTCTAACTCAACAGCATCATGTCTTTCCTTGCTCTGTGTATGTGGTTTTTTGGGGGTATTTTTACATTACATTACATTACATTTGTGATTTCTATTCCGCCTGTGCCTTGCGGTTCTAAACGGATTACAGTTAAAAGAGATCAGGACATTACCGAGAGAATTACATTACAACGATTTAAGTAAATTACATGTTGTGGTATAGAAATACAAGTATAAGATATCTGGATTTATCGATAGAATAACTTGACAGGGTTCAAGTAGTTACAAGGTTCAGTGGGGAAAACAATATAGGCAACTAAAGAATGGTACCTAATTTTGAAGGAATCAGTTAAGTGGATACCTAAGGGAGATGCTTATTTAGGAGAAGGTTAAATAGATACCTAAGGGAGGTGCTTATTTAGGAGTTTGGATATTTTTGGTAAATGAGTTTCAAGGGGATGACTAGTGTGTTATTTGCTGGGGAGAGTGCATGTGCGATTGGGGAGGGGAATATTAAGTAAGGACGTGTTTTTTGAAAAGAAATGTTTTGATTTCTTTCCGAAACACTTTGATGTCTGTTGTTTTGATCATCAGTTTGGTGATGGTGGGGTCAATTTTTGCTGCCTGAGTTGCTAGAAAATTTTTCTGTTTATATATCTACTAAGGATCTAGATTAATTTTCTTTTTTTTCTTAGTGACATTAATACTATACATGATGGTCTTGGAGACAAGATTTGTATATTTATACAATTTTTTTCAACCTTCGTGGCTGGCATTGTCATTGGATTTATATATGGTTGGAAACTGACTTTGGTGATCATGTCTGTCAGTCCTCTTCTTGCTCTATCGGCAGCAGTTTGGTCAAAAGTAAGTACAAACAGCAAAAATGTTTATACAAAAGTAACACAAATAATCAAAAGTAGATTTTCACCTGTTTGATTAAAAATATAAGAGAAATCGGTGACAACGAAAAACATACCTACATATATAAGGCTTGGCTGCCTTTTCATATAGTGTCTATATACCATGATGTAAAGAACTCCTCTCCATTCACACCTGCAAAGCCTGCACTGGTTTTCATGCTTCTGGTTGCCCTCCTAATAAGTCCTCCTGTAAGGAGCCACCTAGATTTAGGCCCACTACAAGCTATTCAGTAAATATGGTACACAGTAATATTTAATGGTGTATATTTTGCACATGGGTGGGGTTTGGACAGGGTGTATATGTAGATTATGGAATACTATAATGCACTGGTGGTCTTATGCAATCTCGGAGTGAGCATTTTCACCAGTTGTATAGCTTTTGTAAATACTTGTGCCTAAAATACAGCATGTGTGTATGATCCGTTATCATTCTATAAAGAAAAGTAGGTGCCTACATTTTATTCTAGAATAACCTCCAAAAAGGCACATTCTTAGCCCCTTAAAAAGGCATCCCTTTAAGGAGTTACTCTAAACAATTATATAACACTGCATCTATATAGAGGAGCCCAGAGGGCACCTTATTGCTGCATATTTTATAAAGGAAAGCAGGTACCTACTTTTTCTTATAGAATCCTAGGTGCTCAAGTGTTGCCACTTATTCTTCTAGTGACTAGTTTTGGGAAATATGCACATAACATACAGAACTCCTCACCCATGATACCACCCATGTGTTTACCCTCCCGCAAATGACATGCTATGGAAGATATGCATGTACTTATAGTATAGTGCTTAGTCAGAATATTGGTATATTTGGGTGTATGCGCTCATACATTAATTTATGTTTGTTTATTATCATTTGTTATACCACATCACCATATTACAGACCTGAATTATATTAAATAATAATAAGAACTTTGTACAAAAGCTGTTATGTATTCTAAACATTTACATGTCCAATGCTGGGTAAATGTCGACACCTACTTTATAGATTGCGCTTTTCATCTTACCAGGCAAATATATGGAGGTCCCGATATTCAAGACCAACAAAAAATGCAGGAAAAAATGCAAAGCAAAAAACAAAACTGCAGTGTAATGTACAAGGTATAGGATTTTAATAAAAAGTCATAAAAACATATATAGCAAACATAAGTCTGGTCCGAACCACAAGAATACTACAACCAGGTTTTTATGTATGCTATATATGTTTTTATGACTTTTTATTAAAATCCTGCTCCTTGCACATTACACTGCTGTTTTGGTTTTGGTCCCAATATTCAGTCAACAGCAGTTGGTTGTTTTTAAGCCACTGACTGTCATGGGCTGAATTAAGCCTGCTTAATCAATGCAGGGCCATGTGCAGCCTCTGACACTTAGGGGGAAATTCTATAAATGGCATCTAAAAAGATAGACGCCTATCTCTTGTCAATCACACTTAGGCGCCTATTACAGAATCTCACCTAACTTAAAACTTAGGCACCTATAATGTAGGCCTTTAAAACCCTGACCTATATTACAGGTGCTTTAAGTTCTTCTCCACCCCTAAACATGCCGAGTTTGGTGTTAGGGCTCCTCTCTTTTGTAGAATCGTGCCTAAGAAGATAGGCGTCTGTCTCCCAAATTTTTTTTTTTTTCCAAATATGAGCTTGTTTAAGCTCATAATTGAAGCCAATTTTTTAAGTTAGGTGCCTATGTAGGCTCTTTAGGCACCTCCATAGAATTTCCCCCTGACTCTTCAGGTATTTATCACTTGGAAGTTAACTGGGCACTTGCCAATATTCAGACCAGTGCCCGGTTGGCTCTGTGGATAGTCTTTTTTTTTTTTTTTTTGCTCCTGCCTGGTTAATAAATATTAATCCCACAATGTACAGACAGTTCTAGAGTTGAGAACTTGCAGATGTTGCTACCTCTATCCCTTGGATTCCATAAAAATTGCCCACATTTGGATGTGGATCACAGATCCATGCAGAAACTTTCATTAAGGAGTCATTAACAATTGGCACAAATTAGAACTTAAGCGTGTCATGTGCTATTCTATAACGCTGTGCACCTAAATTGTCTTATGTACAACTCGCAAGAGGACGTGGATAGGGAAGGGGTATTCCAAAAATTTAGGTGTAGTGTTGTGCACCAGCGTTTACACCAGGTTTTAGTAGGTATAAGTCCTTGAGCTCAAAGTCGGGCGTAGAAATCCGCACTATGCATTATGCTACAAGGTGTTACCCAAAAGTTCAAGGAATTCAATTGTAAAAAAAAATAAATATGCTTACCAAAACTCCTGGTTTCCACCGTTTCCTTTGAAGTAGTCCCCTTGAAAATGTATACGGCGTTACCAATGTTTTTTCCATGAGTCCATGCGTCTATGGAAGTCATCTTGGGTGAGTGCCTTGAGGACCTCATGCAATTCTGCCTGGATCTCTTCAGTTATGTTAAAATGGCACCCTTTCAGTCGTAATTTCATTTTGGGGAATAGGAAAAAAATCACAGGGGGCAAGGTCAGGCGAAATAGGGAGGGTGCGTAATCACTAGTGCTGCCTGATTCACGATTCAAATCAATTCACCAATTCATTACGGGTGAATCGATTCAAAACCCCAAAAAATCAGCCTCCCGATTTACTGTCTGACCCTCCCCCCTCGCCCCTAAAGCATTGCCACTCCTGCTTTAGAGGGAGAAGGGGGAGGGTCAGTCGGGAAGTGCTGCAGTGTCCAGCTTCCCTCCTGGCCTCCTGCGCCTCCCTTTACCTGACTACGGCAAAGAGCAGCCTGCAGAAAGGATCGCAGGTACTTTAGCGATCCTTGCAGGTTGCCATAGGCCTCCGGAGCTGTCGTCTCTCTGCCGCGATCCTGCCTCTGATGTCATAGGAGGGGTGGGACTGCGGCAGAAGGACGACAGCTTCTGAGGCCTATGGTAACCTGCAAGGATCACTAAAGTACCCGCGATCCTTTCTGCAGGCTGCAATCAGGTAAAGGGAGGTGCAGGAGGCCAGAAGGGAACACACAGGCCTTCCGGGGTGGGGTGGGGGAACAGGCCTTCACGGGAGAGGTGCAGACCTTCAGGAGTGTGGTGTAGGCCTTCAGGGGTGGGGTGTAGGCCTTCAGGGAAGACAGACCTTCGGGGGTGGGGTATAGGCCTTCAGGGTGGGAACAAGCCTTCAGGAGGGACAGACCTTCAGGGGAGGGGGTCCTGGTGTAGAATTACATGGAAGGGGAGGGTTCAAAGATACATGCATATGCCGGACTTTGGGGGGAAGAAATAATGGGTCTAGAAAAAGAGGAGTGGGAGAGAGATGATGGATAATGGGATTTAGGGAGGGAAGAAATAGAAAGGGAGAGAAGTTGGACACAAGGGATGGTGTGGAGGGGGTTAGAGATACTGGATAGGAGGGTAGTTGACGTGATTTTTTTTGGCCGCGGACCCCACGACTACCACTGCAACGACTGCTGCTTAGTCTCTGGATCATAACCGTAAACCCATGATTCATCACCAGTTATGATATGGGAGATGAAGTTGGGGTTGTCTCTGACTTGTTTTGAGTTCGTCTCTGACTTGTTTTGAGTTCCAAACAGACAGAAACGCGATGGGCCTTCTGTTCAGTCTTGGCATGAATTTCGCAGAAATGCGTCTAATGTTCAATCTGTCCGACAAAATTCATTGAACTGTCCCGTATGACTGTCGTACTATCTCACACACATCATGGATAGGTTGCCTACAATCTGCAAGGATAGTGTCATGAACTTTTGTTATGGTTTCCGGAGTTGTGCTTGTTGACAGTCATCTGGAATGTTTGTCCATCCTTGAAGCGTTTGTACCAAAGCGAGATTTTGCTTTGGCACATGACATTATCTCTAAAGACTTCCTGGAGCATATGATGGGTTTCTGCAGCAGTTTTTTAAAGTTTGAAACAAAATTTGATGCAGATTCTTTGCTCAGTAAAATCAGTCCTATTGAAATCCGCCGAGTCATCAAAACACAACCTTACAAAATCACACAGAACAAAACAACGCGATCACTCAGCTACACGCCCATTGGCACACTTATTCACAAAGGATACCACTAGACACCTCTAGCGGTGGAAGGGCATACCATATCTAGTTCGTGCGCGCTGTTCACATTCCCCAAACTTTTGGGTAGCACATCGTATATAAGCACAGATCTGTTTATAGAAGTCTTCCCCATATGTCTCTGTAGCGTAGATGCCCAGCACCAGTCCCTGCAGCATGCAAAATGTCAGTGGATAAATTTACACTTTTCCTGAGAAACTTTCAGATTTTTCCATGGTGGAAAAGAAAATGATGAAGAAAATATTTCTTCACATATGAAATAGTGAGGACTACAGAATAAAAGGAAGTCTGCTCGTTCTGATTCAGCTGCTTGAACTCTTGTTGGTGGTAGAGGCCCCAGCAAAGCACTTCCAAAGCCACCTGTCTAGATGGATGACTAGCTATTTGAAGATGGGAACTGAGGCGAAGCAGCACCTAATAATGGGTAGAATAGCTGGGCTTTGACTCCTGCACACTCTGAATATTTTGGGGCCTTTTCAAATAATTTTCTCCAATTTCTCAAGTAATGAAACGGTAGCAGACTATACCAATGACATTTGATTATTCCGTTGTTATTTACCAACTAGAGGCACAAACGGTCATGTGTTTTACTGACCCTTTAATTGACTATTGTGAAACTCGTAAAAACAACTTTTGTACTACTACAGTTTAAGTTGAATGTATAAACAGTTTTAAAGACATGAAAGGCTTTTTTTTTCTGTTAAATATAACCTTAACTAAAACCCAAGGGGAAAATGAGAACGTGTTCATTCTGCTGCCCCTCAATCTCTCCTCTCTCCTCAGATCAGCTGCTCTTAGCTGCACCCTTCACCTCCACTGCCAATTCCAGACTTCCTTCCTTTTAGCTAGCTGCCCGTATGCCTGGAATAAACTACCTGAGTTTGCCCACCACGTCCCTTTTCTTACCTTGTTTAAAAGCCACCTTTTTGATGTAGCTTTCAATCCATAACCCTACTCCCCACTGCCTACCACCATAGCCAGCAGATTAAACCATTTCCCTTAACTGTATCCATGGCACCTATTTGTCCATCTTTGTTTGGATTGTAAGCTTCTTCGAGCAGGGACTGTCATCTTCGTGACTCTGTTTAGTGCTGCACATGTCTGGTAGTGCTATAGAAATAATTAATAATAGTAGTTGTAGTGTAAGGGAAGCTCATGGGCATATTAACTTGGCTGAGCATACAAGAGCAGAGTAGAAGGTGTGTGTGTGTGTGTGGGGGGGGGGGCAGTATGGGAAAAGGGAAAATAAAGGGTTAAGTGGGTGGAGCTGAAAGTAGGTGAACAGAAGGGAAAGATTTGGCAGGCTTTATTTCTGGGATGATAGGCTGGGGAGGAACTGTCCCACCTTCCCACCCTGGCAGTTCGGGAAGCAGGAGGCCTGTTGTGGGAGGGAATTGCTGGGGTCATGGCGTGCATGAATTGAAAGGGGGAGATGTTAGGGAAAAGACATGAATTTGGATTTAAAAGGTTATGCTTGTAAGCTTGAGGGTAACATCGCCTTGAGCGATTTGGGGATTAGTTGGGGGCCTTTGTCCTGAAAAGTTTACGTAACAGCTAGTTTGATACCGTCTAGTTCAGGGATCTCAAAGTCCCTTCTTGAGGGCTGCAATCCAGTCGGGTTTTCAGGATTTCCCCAATGAATATGCATTGAAAGCAGTGCATGCACATAGATCTCATGCATATTCATTGCGGAAATCCTGAAAACCCGACTGGATTGCGGCCCTCAAGGAGGGACTTTGAGACCCCTGGTCTAGTTGGACTGTTGACAAATGGGGTAACTGATGATTTACAGTGTTACAGATTTTGAAATGGAATCGTATGCTGAGTTATAATTGTATGGAAGTCGCTTTATTTATTGGGGTAAAAGGGGGTTAGTGAGAAGTGATTGTGAATGCCTAAGTTATGTTGGGGAAACTTGTTCTAATGTGGTGATTTCCTTTCTAGCTTCTAGCCACCCTGACTACTGCAGAGCTGACTTCTTATTCTAAAGCAGGAGCTGTAGCAGAAGAGGTCCTGACAGCAATAAGGACAGTGGTCGCATTTAATGGGCAACAGAAAGCAATTGCAAAGTGAGTCTTGGATTCAAATTTTTTTTTTTTTTTTTCTTTTTCCTTTGGCTCTTGGAAAATGGGAGTGTTAGCCAGAATGCAGGAAACTTGAGATGTGTTGGAGGGAATCTAGTTTGCTACAAACTTTATCTACTTGTGTGGTGGTTATTTTTTATTAGTATGTTTAGCATATTTCAAGAGATATTAAAATAAAAAAAAATACATAACTATACATCACTTGCATCAATATCAAATCCATTACACTAAGGGCTCCTTTTATGAAGCCGCGTTAGCGGTGCAACGCGCGTAATGCATGCGCTAATTTGCCGGCCGCACTAGCCGCTACCGCCTCCTCTTGAGCATGCGGTAGTTTTTTGGCTAGTGCAGGGGGTTAGTGTGCACTAAAAATGTGCATGAGATAAAGCCGCTAACGCGGCTTCGTAAAAGGAGCCCTAAAACAACAAAAATTCCCTTGACAAAATCCAAACATAAATTTTCCTTACACCAGTGATCTCCGAGCTTTTCTTTGTAAAGGGTCACAAAGTGGACATGAGAAAGCTCCGGGGTCCACCAAAAGATTTTAGGCTTACAGATGTTTCAATACTGATTTTAATTCTACATAGGGTTACCATACATCTGGATTTCTCAGGACATGTCCTCCATTTAAGGACATGTCCGGGGGGTCCGGACATGCCGGGTTTTGAAAAGAAATTGCGTTGGGAAGGGCATGCGCGGATGCCTTCTTGTCTGACGTGGGGGTAGGGCTGGGGGCAGAGCTGGGGCATAACAGGGCGGTGATGGGTGGAACTGGGCAGACCTGGAGGTGGGTCTAGGGGTCTGGATTTTACTGATATAAAATCTGGTAACCCTAATTCTACAAGAAGACGGCCATCCAACAGTGCAGCAACATGGAGGTAAGTGCAACAACAATTTATTATTTCTATAGCGCTACCAGACACACACAGAGCTGTACATTGTACATGCAAGAGATGGTCCCTTCTCAGAAGAGCTTACAATCTCATTATGATGGACACACAGAGAGGCCTGAAAGTACAAGTGATGAGGGTACACACAACACAATATAGCTGGCCATGTTTTAGTCGCAAACACTAATATTCATTGGAGATAGCCACCTATCATCTGCTGAATATTAAAGCTTCAGTTGTCCAAATGTTATTTAATCAACCAGGAGCCATTCCTGGCCAGTTAAATAATGCTTAATATCGGGCAGTAACTCCCACATTCTATACATATCGGGGGTCTCAAAGTCCCTCCTCGAGGGCCGCAATCCAGTCGGGTTTTCAGGATTTCCCCAATGAATATGCACGAGATTTATTTGCATGCACTGCTTTCATTGTATGCTAATAGATCTCATGCATATTCATTGGGGAAATCCTGAAAACCCGACTAGATTGCGGCCCTCGAGGAGGGACTTTGAGACCCCTGATATATAGTGTCCAAAAAAAGTCAGCACTGATTTTAGCATGATTCTACAAGGTGTATGTACCGTTTATAGAATCATGATAAGTGCCTGTTCATTGTGTGCCTTTTAGGCACACCTATTTAGGCCAGCAATCACCAGGCCTAAATGCTTGTGCCTAAGTTATTAATGGATTGGGCGTATTCTATAACATGCACATAACTTTTAATTAGCGTCAATTATGAGGTGTTAATTGTCAGTTATTGGTGCCGATTAGGCCAAGTTGTGTGTGCAAATCTGTTGTGCAAAACTTTTAACACCATATACAGAATTTGGGGGTGTGTGACTATAAATGTTTACCTTGGTGCAGTGATTCTTAACCCAGTCCCAGGTTGCACTCATTTGGGTTTTCAGGATGTCCACAATGAGTATGCATGGGAGAGATTTTGATAACAAGGAAGCAGTGCGTGCTAATCAATCTTATGGATATTCATTATGTATATCCTGAAAACCTTAATTGATTGCATGTTCCAGGAGGACTAGATTGCAAAGCACTGATAAAACGAATGATGGTAGAAGATCAAAATGGCCCATGCAGGCTACACAGCTGAGAATCATCCTGTTTGGGTAGTTATGCATGCAATGGTCCATGTCCTAGTTCTGAGTCACCCAGGTTACTGCAAGGACCTATAGGTAGACCTTCCTCCAAGGCTGGACTCCAGGTGATTCAATATAACCTAAGTGGATTTTTGAGGCTCCTTAACTGCACTAATTGCAATGACTTTCACTTTCTACTCCAATATTCTCTTTAATGTTGGGTTATGTAGAGCAATGAGCTGATCTATGTACTGTACTGACCTTAATCACTGCCCACCATACCTATTGAAAACCTCCAGTACACTATTCCACACCCTACTCCTACAATGGATGCAAATTCGACTCATAGATGGACAATTCCCACAAGACCTCAGCGAAATTATCATTACCGTATTTTCACGTAGATAACGCGCACCCGTGTAAAACGCGCACACGGGTATAGCACGTGAAAAACACAAATTTATGTACAGAAATTTTTATATACCGCGCACACCCGTATACCGACTCTCCTCTGGCCACCCCGACTTTCCTTTCGCCTGCCCCGACTCTTCTCTCCCCCTTGAAGTCCTGTCCCCACCCTGAAAGCCTCATGCCCCCCCCCGACGTCCGATTCACCCCCCCCCCGCAGGACCGCACGCACCCCCACCCCGAAGGACCGCTCGCATGCACTCCCACCCGCACCCCCACCCTGAAGGACCGCTCACACCCTCACAGCCTCCCGACCCCCCAATCATGTAGAAGCTCCTACCGGTGTCCTGCTGCTTCCTCTTGGCGGTCCCGACTCCCCGACACGATCGGGGCAAGAGGGAGCTCAAGCCCTCTTGCCCCAGCCAACCACGGCACCCCCTACACGATCGGGGCAAGAGGGAGCTCAAGCCCTCTTGCCCCCCCAACTCCCCGACACGATCGGGGCAAAAGGGAGCCCAAGCCCTCTTGCCCCGCCGACTCCCCAACTCCCCGACAATATCGGGCCAGGATGGAGCCCAAGTCCTCCTGGCCCTGGCGACCCCCCCCCCCCCGCTAGTTGTTCGGGCCAGGAGGGAGCCCAAACCCTCCTGGCCACGGCGACCCCCTACCCCCACCCCGCACCACATTACGGGCAGGAGGGATCCCAGGCCCTCCTGCCCTCGACGCAAACCCCCCTCCCCCCAACAACCTTCGGGGTGGGGGTGCGGGTGCGTGCGAGCGGTCCTTCGGGGTGGAGGTGCGAGCGGTCCTGTGGGGGGGGGGGGAACTATGTAAAAAAAATTTTTGTACAACGTGCTCACGCGTATAACGTGCAAGGGTATGCGCGGTACGTAAAAACACATATAACGCGCGCGTTATATGCGAGAAAATACGGTACTCGGATCCTAAAAGACCCCAAAGGAGCTATGGACCAACCTTCCAACTACAGACCCATTGCCTCAATCCCACTTTACGTTAAGCTGATGGAAGGCCTTGTAGCTAAAGCCCTAAATGACTACCTAGAAAACCACAATGTACTCCACCCCACACAGTCTGGCTTCAGAACCAACTATAGCACGGAGACCCTACTAGGAACACTCATGGATATTGCGAGACAACACCTCAGCCCAGGCAAAAAAATGCTGATCATACAACTAGATCTCTCCGCAGCCTTCGATCTAGTAGACCATTACATCCTTTTACAAATTCTAGACTCAATAGGAATTACTGGAAAGGTACTAACATGGTTCAAAGGATTCCTACAAACCAGAACTTATAGAGTCAAAACAAACAAAGAAAAATCAGAACCATGGTCCAACCCATGTGGAGTTCCCCAAGGATCACCCCTATCTCCCACACTCTTCAACATATACATTGCCTCCCTAAGCTCATACTTAGACAAAATAGGAATTACCTCCTACAGCTATGCAGATGACATCACCATACTCCTCCCCTTCGATCAACATGAACCCTCCATTGTAAGAACAATAAAAGGAACACTTGAAACAGTAGCAACATGGATGAAAGCACACAAACTAAAACTTACCCTGACAAAATAAATTTCATCCTC
Source organism: Geotrypetes seraphini (assembly GCF_902459505.1). Classification (NCBI taxonomy): domain Eukaryota; kingdom Metazoa; phylum Chordata; class Amphibia; order Gymnophiona; family Dermophiidae; genus Geotrypetes; species Geotrypetes seraphini. The sequence goes on along the minus strand of NC_047085.1, from coordinate 398,983,729 downwards.
CTAGAAAACAGCAGAGCCCCAACCCTGACCAACCTAGTGATAAACACAATCTCATACCCCATCCATCCCACGCTAAAACTCCTCGGAGTGATGATAGACAGGGGCTGTACCATGCAAAATAAAAACTTTATTCGCAACTATGAGAAACCTAAGACAAGTACGAAAATTCTTCGGCAGAAAACAATTCCAACTAGTGGTTCAATCACTGATCCTTGGCCTAATTGACTACTGCAACATACTATATCTCTCCTGCCCAACAACCGCGATAAAACAACTTCAAACAATACAAAACACAGCCCTAAGACTTATCTACTCATTAAACAAATATGACTACATCACAGAGGCGTACCATGACTCACACTGGCTCCCAATACAAGCCAGAGTACATTTAAAATTCCACTGCTTACTATTCAAAGCTATAAACGGAGACAGCCCTACCTACTGGAACAATAGACTAACTCATTCCACCTCAACCAGGCACAGGAGAACCCACACAATATTCACCCACCCACCAACCAAAAATGTCAAACGAAAAAAAATGTATGACAACCTACTGGTCACCAGAGCAGCGAAACTAGACCGACAATTTACCAATCTGCTGACTTCAACCACAGACTACAAAACCTTCAAAAAAGAAACTAAAGCCCTACTCCTCAAAAAATACATAAAACCAATATAACTCAACCAAACAAGCCCTGAACTCCTCCTGCAGTACCATCTACCCATCAACAAACCTGCAATACCATCTACCCATCAACCAACCAGGAAATGTTCAAACTTTTCCCTAATATCTCTTAATATCTTAGTAATATGTACTTCTTAATATCTTAATCAACTCTTATGTAATCCGCCTTGAACCGCAAGGTAAAGGCGGAATAGAAATCACTAATGTAATGTAATAATAACATTGGAGTGTTGTCATACATTGCTGATCATGATTTTAGAGTTAAAAATAAAGCCAGACTCTGAGCCAGGTGAAGTCTGAGAGATGAGTGGGTGGCATGGGCGATCTGCTAGCCGACCCCCCCCTGAAGAACTCCAGACAGGAGGAGATTACATTTGCAAATGGTGCTGTGGAGAAATCCGTATCTGTATACAGAAGAGGGTATACATAGGTGGTAATTTTAAAAAGGTGTTTTTTTTTTTAACCTGCATGTGACAATATATAGGTAAAATAGCTCAAAATAAAAACAATCTAGGGTATGTTTTTCTATACTCTGTTTAATTATAAACACTACACCTACTAGAGACTCCTTGAGATCAAAGAGTATTGATTGGTAAATCTGAAAGATACTTAATCTCAATGTGTTTATTCTTCTTAATTCCAATTACACCATTATTGCACCATGGGCATGTAGTTATCAGATAAGTGGATTTTTTCCCTTTATTAGAAAAATTGGATATTCATACGTATTTCTACATGGTATTATTCTCTGATGTCAAGTCCCGAGGTCCTTTAGCAGGATCTTGCCAAAAGTTTTCGATGGATTCAGCTGTAGTTTATTAGCTGAAAGTCAAGATTTAATAGTGTTAAGATGTAACATCAATAATGAAAATGTAGCAGAAATTGACTCATGGGTCTGAAAATAAAACTGAATGTCGTCTGCATAAAGCTGATAGTGCATAACTAAACAACTCAGAATTTTACAGAGTGGTGCAATATAGTGCTCCTCCGCGAATTCGCATTCCGCGATTCGTGGTCCCGGTCATTCGCGGTATTTTCTGACCGCGAATGACTGGGCAGGAGAGGGTAGCCGGAGCGATGGCGAGTGAAGGAAATCACTCGCGGTTTGCTCCAACCATCTCTTCCTGTACTAAAGTCGGACCTCACCAATTAGGAGCTGCTTTGACACACCCTCTCCTGTCTCCCTGCTAAAAACCGTATTTGCGGTTTTTCAACATTCTGGGGGGTTCCTGGAATGGAGCCCCCGCGAATATCGGGGGAGTACTGTTTATATATTAAACAATAATACAGAAAGTGAAGACCCTTGTGGTACATTAATATACCAACGCGACACGGACAAGAGGACATGGTTTGAAGCTAAGGGGGAACAAGTCCAGGACAAATGTCAGGAACTTCTGTTTTACGCAGCGAGTGGTAGACGCCTGGAATGCTCTCCCAATGGAGGTTATTAAGGAATCCACTGTGCTGGGATTCAAAGGCAAATTAGATGCACATCTCCTTATGAGAGGCATAGAGGGATATGGGTGACTAAAACTACATCAGGTATATACCTGACTGGGCCTCCGCCTGTGCGGATCGCCGGACTCGATGGACCATGGGTCTGATCCGGAGATGGCAGTTCTTATGTTCTTATACCTGCAGTTAACACCATCTATAGACCTGGTATAATTTTGACTGTGTAATGCAGCAAGGATGCATGGAACTTACAGTATTCTGTAAGTTTTTTTTTGGTTTTTTTTTAATATATACATACATGGGAACCTTGCACATGGCCCATCCATCTATACACTCTTGCATTTATATGAGCCATTTAAGGTACATGTACCATTGTAGAATAACACTTAGATTGCAGTCAGTTTGGGAGTTAGCAGTACCTGATGGTACCCTCTACTTCATTTAACCCAGGGTTACCTGGGAAATTAGGATCACAGTGATTTTTGTTTTAATTGCCAACTGAACTGTATCGACTCGGAGGGTCAAGCTAGTTGATATCCAGAATAATTTTCCCTGCTTTCTTTTGTAGGTACAATGTTAGCCTAGAAGAAGCTAAAGCTGTAGGTGTGAAAAAATCGCTCACGACCAACATATCGATGGGTCTGACTCAGTTTCTTATATTTGGAGCATATGCCCTGGGTCTGTGGTATGGTACAAAGCTCACTGTGGAGGAACCCCAAAACTATACAATTGGCAGTGTTTTAATTGTAAGTTTATCAGGTCGTAGCTTTTTCGTGATATTTTTTTACATTCACTTTTGTCTGTAAATGCTAAACTACAGTGTGTTTTGAGAACTAATTATTCCACAGGATGTATAAATAGAACAGGTACAAAATAATAAGAAAAAAACCTCTCAATGATTATAGAGAGGAAGAGAAGCCTAATGATTAGCTCAGGGGAATGGGGCTCTTTGTGACCCATGGCAAGTCGCTTGGCCCTCCATTGCCCCACAAAAGATTGTGAGCCTATTAGGCACGAAAAAATCAATTTACATATTCCATACTAGGTACTATGTACCACAAAAAAAAAACAGTATGTCAACTACATGACCCTTACCTTATCTTTGTTTTTACTATGCAAGTACACAAAGACATAGTTGGGTTTTTTTTTAGGTTTTTTTAAGGGTTTGCTTGTTTGTTTATTTCTCACCCACCCTTATCCAGGGCAAGTTACGTATTAACATACAAAATAAAAGATTTACATTTATCGTACAAAACACTTCAGATTAAACCAGCGGTCTCAAACTCAAACCCTTTGCAGGGCCACATTTTGCATTTGTAGTTACTTGGAGGGACGCAGAAAAAAATAGTTAATGTCTTATTAAAGAAATGACAACTTTGCATAAGGTAAAACTCGTTATAGTTTATAAATCTTTCCTTAATTGCTTCTGATAATTTCAGCTATACACAGCTGAAAGCAGTGCAACACGCAGAAAGTAAAGTTTAGATAGTTTTTCACTTTCTGCGTGTTGCACTGCTTTCAGCTGTGTATAGCTGAAATTATCAGAAGCAATTGAGCAAAGATTTATAAACTATAAAGAGTTATACCTCATGCAAAATTGTGATTTAGATTCAAATCTAAAGTATCAACTGCAAGACACAAGATTTTGGTGTAGTCTTCTAGGCTTTTTTGTAGAAGGGGAGAATCAATATCTGACTTGTGCCTGGAAAACTTGTACCTTAAGGCCCTGATTCTCCAAAAGTGCGTCCCGATTTTAGGCAGCTGTAGGCGTCCTACAGCTGTCTAATCAGCCAATCGGGATGCACGTTTTTTTAAAAAAATGCTCCCCAGGCAGGCCGCCTATATTAAAGGCGAGGCCCGCAAGACACCTAGGCCCTGATTCTGTATAGGACGCCCGGGAGAGGCGTCCTGTTCAGAATCTGCCTACACTAAAACCCCGATTCTGTAACCAGCGTCCATGTTACAGACGCTGGTTAGAGAATCGGGTTAGATTAGACACGGCCCGCTATACTTATCGCGGCAAGGGATCTCTCTGCCGCTATAAGTATAGCGGGCCGAGGCCTGTCCAATCGGATGCCCCCCCTCCGACACTACCGACCGACCCCCCCTGACTTACCAACTGCCCCCCCCCGACATTACCGATCTCCCTCCCACCCCGACACTACCGATGGCTGGCAGGAGAGTGTCCAATCCCTCCTGCCCGAAGACGCACCCCCCCCCGGCGCTAACAACCCCCAAACTAACCTGTTCTTCAGGCCAGACGGTTCTTGCCCGTCTAGCCGGTAAGCCCGCCTCGTCGAAATGAGGCGGGCTCGCCCCTTCCCGGCCCATCCCGCCGAAGCCTAAGGCCTGATTGGCCCAGGCTCTAGAAGCCTGGACCAATCAGGCCTTAGGCATAGCGGGTCCGCCCATCCCCACTAAGTCTAAGGTCTGATTGGCCAATCAGGCCTTAGATTAAGTGGGGATGGGTGGACCCGCTATGCCTAAGGCCTGATTGGTCCAGGCTTCTAGAGCCTGGGCCAATCAGGCCTTAGCCTTCGGCGGGATGGGCCGGGAAGGGGCGAGTCCGCCTCATTTCGATGAGGCGTGCTTACCGGCTAGATGGGCAAGAACCGTCTGGCCTGAAGAACAGGTTAGTTTGGAGGTTTGGGGGTTGTTAGTGCTGGGGGGGGAGTGCGTCTTCGGGCAGGAGGGATTGGACACTCTCCTGCCAGCCATCGGTAGTGTCGGGGTGGGAGGGAGATCGGTAATGTCGGGGGGGGGGGGTTGTGGGGGGCAGTTGGTAGTGTCGGGGGGGGGGGGCGGTCGGTAGTGTCGGAGGGGAGGGGGCATCCGATTGGACAGGCCGCGGCCCGCTATACTTATAGCGGCAGAGAGATCCCTTGCCGCGATAAGTATAGCGGCTGTGCCTACTTGCAATGTAGACCAGCATTTTGCTGGCCTACATTTTAAGGTTTCTTCCTCTACTAGGGAGACGCGTAGGGCCACCTAGGTTCGCCTAAGGCCCGCCTAAGACCCTTAGGCGAGCTTAGGCGTCTTGCGGGTCTCCCTAGGCTCCCGGAGGCGCCTTCAGGCCTGCCTGGGGAGCATTTTTAAAAAAAAACGTGCATCCCGATTGGCTGATTAGACAGCTGTAGGACGCCTACAGCTGCCTAAAATCGGGACGCACTTTTGGAGAATCAGGGCCTAAGTGTCCGATGGTCACGTTCGCAACCGTCTTTAGCTCTCACCTCCTCCAGCACCGGACACAACTGCCATCTTACATCAAGCAGTCACAGCCAGGAGAGGTACTGAATTTCGTGAGAGTTCACGAGATTATGTACGCACGCACAAGCTGCACTGCCTCCAGTGGTTACCTTACGCTCTGGAATGTTGCCCACCTCACTGCTGTAACCTCATGCAAGCGCTTTCCTGCGCCTGTACGTGATTGTCCTCTCCTCTCTACCTCACAATTAAGTATAGATGCAGGAAAGCGCTTGCGTGAGGTTACAGCAGTGAGGCAGGCAACGTTCAAGAACAATGGTAACATACCGAGGGCCTCAAAAGAGTACCTGGTGGGCCACATGTGGCCCCCGGGCCACGAGTTTGAGACTACTGGATTAAACCTTCTGGCCAAACAAAAATTTCTTCTCCGTCATTCAGAAGTATATGTAGAATAAGATCTTCATTGGAGTGGAGGAAAAAACCTTGAAGTGCTGCCTATATTTACCATTTAGGTCAGGGATGGGCAACCACGGTCCTCAAGGGCCACAACTCAGTTTAGTTTTTGAGATTTCTGAAATGAATATGCATGAAATTAAGTTTGCTTTGTCTCAAAGTCCCATCGCCATTTTCTGTACTAAACTGTCCCAAACATCCATATTTGCTTTCAAATCTTCTCCTAAAGTTGTAACTTTATTTGTGACTTAAATTTTTGATAAGATGATTCAAGTCATGTGCTAAGTAGCAAAGATTCCAAACGTAGGTCCTGGTGCATTAAAAATTGCTGTACGAATAGATTCCAGATAGTTGATTCTAAGAAAGATAAAGTAATGCAGAGATCGAGTAGGTTGATAGAGGATTAGGATACATAGATTTTCCCTTAATTCTTCTAACACAGGTGAATTATAAACCAGAATTATAATTTCATAGAGTATTCTAATGAGATTGGTAATTATGGTTCACTTTTTAGCAATAGTGCAATATAATTTATAATTACGTTTTATGGCGGTGTCTTGAACTAATAAGTAAAACCCTTCAAACCAGCTCTTTCTCAACTGTTTAAATTCTCCTTCATACCTTTTCCACAAGCTTGTTCACAGTTCCATATCTTCTTACACCACATGACTCCCAGTGAGCATGCATTTCTTGGCACCCAAATTCCTACATTGTTCTCTTAGACTCGTACAAGCAATGTTGAATTTTGGGCAGTACACAGTTCAAGCTCTCTGACAGCAGTGGTTTCACAGACCAACAAGTGTTTAGAGAAGCAGGGGGGGGTAGAGTTTACAGATTTGTGTTGTGTCCTTTAGTTTAGCAAATGTGTAGTTAATGAAGAATTAAAATAAGACAGCATTATCTCTAGGTATATCCAACTGAGTTTAACTAGCTAAATTTTCAAGTCAGTATTTGCTTGGTTTACGAGCATAATTCATTCCAGAAGCATGCTCGTAAACCAATTTACTCGTATATCAAAGCGAGTTTCCCCATAGAAAGTAAGGGAAACTAGGTTGATTCATTCCACCTCCCATCCCCCCACTGGCGCTGCTCCACCCCACAAACAAAAAACAAAAGGAATTGACCCCAAAATATCCACAAAGAAGAAAATCCAGAGAAAACAAAAAAATACTCTATGGAGTGACGATGTTCCACCCCACCCCATCCCCAAAAGACCCCCTAAGGCCACTGGTGCGCTTCTACATCCCCCCTGCGAACTGGCATCGCCCCCCCCTCGCAAATGCCTGCCCCCCTCCCCCGCACAAACTGACATCCCCCGCCTGCCCAAACTGCAAGCTTACCCCCCAATGTGACACCGGCACGCAGCACCAAGCCACAGGAGTTGCCGGTGCCCGAAGATCGTGCCTCTCCTCCGACTGGGCCTTGAGCATCAGCGCATGCTCAAGGCCTTCTGGCTCTCGTTCTCTCCAAGGTAAACACCCATGGGAAGGTGGGAGGTGTAAATTTGGGACGCAGCGCAGAGGGAGGGGTACATTGGGGCACGGAAGGGAGGAAGAGTCACGTTGGGACAGGAAGGGAGAAGCAGGCCCAGTTCGTAATTAGGAGTCTGATCTAAGTCGGATGTTCTTAACCCAGGGACTGTCTGTGTCAAAATGCTCATGCTCCGTAGCATGTTTAATTCTTAAATTACACTGATAGAATCTTCTGCAGTCTTTGAAACATTTCTTCTTCTGTGACCAGTAGAGCTATTAATCCTATCTGTTAGAATAGGAGTCCTTTAGAGGCACCAATGACTTGGGCACATCACTCAATAACTCTATAGAAGGCCTGAAAATCTAAAACATTCACAAGAACTGTATATGCTCCATAGTCAGACTCGTATTTTTACTCACTAACTTGGACCCCTTTTACAAAGGGGTCATTCTATATCAAGTGGACCAGGGATCCACGATTGACCTCCCAAGTTGATCAAAAGTTTAGGTTGGATCTCAAAACAAAACCATCCAAATTTTTTGGGCTGGATCTCTGTTCGTTTGAGACTTACAGGCAGCTGAATGGAAGTCTAGTGCCATGTTCTGCATAACAACAAAACAGCCACTTTGTCCAGGTGCCAGAGCCCAACACAACCTGTCAGGGGACTGACGTTTTTCAGATAAGTACAGCTCTTGGTACTAAGTTCCTGTGCAAAATTTGGAACACAAGAACCTAACATGAGCTTGCCTCCCTTGTCATGGGACAGCAAGCTATGTGAAAAATATTGCAATAAGACATTTAAGGCCTCATTTGACTCCTCATTGCTCCTGACCTATACTTTAATTCAGGCCATAACTGTATCAGTAGTCATGGCCTATGATGTATGTCTAGGATTTGCACTAGGAGGCTTTTGCAGCCAACTGGAAGCAAAGATCTAATGACATAAAGACATAATATTGCTTTTTTAATGCAAATTTTCATCATTTTTGGTTGCAGATATCTCTATTGCATAGTTCTTTTTTACGTCATTTAAAAGAGCATCTTATTTGCTACAAAAGTCACTCCATTTCATCTTGGACTTGCTTTGGTCAGAATTAAAATCCCAAAGATAGGCATCATTTGCATGCACGGATGCACTGTTATATAGAGCCATCTTTGCCCTATTGTGTAACATGCAAATGAGCTAGAGATGTGACATTTTACAAGGCTGCTAAGCTGCTTGTGCATACCGTGCTTTTAGCTTATGACTTTTCTTGCTTTACGACTTTTCTTGCTTTGCCATGTACTTTTATAAACAACCCTGAAAATGGACCTTAAGTTGTGTTATTACTGCATGCAAGCCTAGACATGCAAAAGTATCACTTTGCAAGAAACGGTGATGTCATATTAGCAGTATGGTGAGGCAGAAATTTGGGGAACATGCCCTGGCTTGTGACATCATTTGACCCTTTATAGTATAATGGCTACCTTTATGGACAGAGCCTGGGCCCATCTGGATGTTTTATTTATCTTGAACTCCTTGGGTATGGCGGTATACAAAAATAAAGTTATTATTATTATTATTATTGATGGCAAAATGAAGAATGACACCTTGCCTTGAGATATAGACAGTCCAAAGAAAAGGCAAGGGAGACATCAATTCAACTAATGAGAAGATCTTTTGTATACTTTTCTTTGTATTCCAATTGCTGCCAGGCATTCCAAAAGTTTATCATGATGTAGAGTGCTTTCTCCGCTCAAATATCTGTGTTTACATCTGCACCTTGGGTTGAGAATTTTTCAGCACTCCTTCATAATACAGGCTATAATGTACTGTTTTTTAACATCTTTGGGTGGTGGGAGGTGACCACTGGGGGAGTAAGGGGGGGTTAATGCCTTAATCCCTCCAGTGGTCATCTGGTCAGTTTGGGCACATTTTTAGCATTTAAACACTTTGACCTGTTTTAGACCTGTTTTAAATCTCCAAATGTCTTTAAAAAACAAAACAAAACCAAAAGCCCAGGACCTTTTGTTAAATTTGATTATGCCTGATGAGCATCTAAGTCCTAAGCCTGCACAAAACACACTTCTTAATACGCCCCCTTATGATTTGGATGTACTGGAGACAAAACAACCAGAAAAATGTCTAGAAAGTCTATTTTGAGAATGCCCACTTGGATGTTTTTTGACTAATAAGAAATCAAAGAGCTTGCTTATGCTGTCTTTTGGATGTCTCTTTTTTTTTTTTTTTAGTGCCCTTAATAGTATATCCATTAGTGCTGCCTGATTCAGGGGAAAAAAAATTTGATTCGATTCAGCCTACTGAATTGATTTTTTGAACATCCTGGTGGGCTTATTTTAAAGCCTCTTCATCCCCTTTGCCTTCTCCTAACCACACTGCCTCTGGTGTAAACAAAATAAACAAAAATGACTTTTCCTCTCTCTGTTAAATCCTAGCTCACATTTGCGGTCTAACACTAGCTCTTGCAGGATACAAATTTCAAATCTGACATATTGTAAGCACAAAATAGAAAATAAAATTATTTTTTCTACCTTGGTTGTATGGTCTATTCAGATATTGTTGGTCCCCGGCTCTGGTTGTCGTCTGATAACTTGCTTGCCAGGGTCTCCTTCTTTCTTCTTTCTCTGTGCAACCATCCATCTTCTATCTCTGTCCTCCCCTTCCGTTTCCCTTCCCTCCCCTGGAGGTCTGGCATCTTTCCTTTTTTTCGTTTCCATCCACAGATCCACCTTTTCTCAACTACCCTTTCATCCAGCATCTCTCTCTCTCTCCTTCCCCCACCACCCCAGGGTCCACCATCTCTCCCTTTCTTTTTCCAACTACCCTCCTAACCAGTATCTCTATTTCCCCCCCCCCCCACACCATCCGTTGTGTCCAACTTCTCTCACTTTCTATTCCTTCCCTCCCTAAATCCCATTGTCCATCATCTCTCTCCCTCTCCTCTGTTTTTAGACCCATTATTTCTTCCCCCCCAAAGTCCGGCATATGCACATTTATTTGAAACCCCCTTCCTTCCCTCCGTGTACTTCTACACCAGGGCCCCTCTCCCCTGAAGGTCTTTTCTCACCCCCAAAGCCCTGCATCTCACCCCTGAAGGTCTGTTTCCCCCCTGAAGGACTGCATATCCCCCTCCTCCGGAAGGCCTGTGTGTTCCCCCTGGCCTCCCGCGCACCATTTACCTATTAGCAGCAGCCTGCAGAGAAGATCGCTGGGGCTAGCGATCTCTGCAAGCTGATATAGGTCTTTGGAGCTGTTTCCTCTGCCGCAATCCTGCCTCTGATGTCAAGAGGAGGGGCGAGACCGCAGCAGAGGAAACAGCTCCAAAGATCTATATCAGCTTGCAGAGATCGTTAGCCCCAGTGATCTTCTCTGCAGGCTGCTGCTAGTAGGTAAATGGTGCGCAGGAGGCCAGGGGGGAAGCTGGACACCAGCGGGAGGCCAGAGGGGAAGCCGGACACCAGCACTTCCCGACTGACTATCCTTCCTCATCCTCTAAAGCAGGAGCGACAGTGGCCGGCCAGCAAGAGGCAGCGCTGCTGCTCCTCCTTTAGGGGGGAGGGGAAGGTCAGTTACCGAATCGGGAAGCCGGGTTTTTTTGTTTTAAATCGATTCGAATTGATTCACCCGAAGTGAATCGGTGAACCAATTCGAATCGGGCAGCACTAGTATCTATGCATGTAAATGATGCATGGCTTTGAGACCTTAATTCTGACCACAGCAAGACTGGGTCCAAGATGAAACAGGGTGACCTTTGTAGCAAAATAGATGCAAAATTTAAAAACTACACAATAGAGATTTGCATCCAAAGAAATGGTGAAAATTTGCATAAAAGTGATATCACATGTTTGTCCTTATATCTTTGCTTCCAGTTGGCTGCAACACCTCCTAAAGCAAATCCTAGATGTACATCATGGGCCATGACTAGTGATCCAGTGATGGCCTGAATGAAAGTACCTATATAGGTCAGGTGCAATGAGGAGATAAAGTAGGTCTTAAATTCTTATTGTAACATTTTTCACATAGTTTTTTGGCTCATAAAAAGGAAGGCAAGTTCATGTTAGGTTCCAACCTCTTCACAGGAACTTAGTACCGAGGGTTGTACTAATCCAGAAAATTTCAGTCCCCTGACAGGTTTTGGTTGACTGCAGTGCCTGGACAAAGTGGCCTATTTGTGTTATGTGGAGCATGGCACTCTGAAGGAGACCTCCTAATGGGCTGCTTGTAAGTCTTGAACCGACAGAGATCCAGCTGAAAAGTTTTGCATGATTTAGTTTGAGACCCTAGTGAGTGTCTACACAAAATTTTATTCAATTTTGAGGAGCTCGAGCGTGGACAATTTTAAAAATTGGCCCGCTTGACTTGGAATGACCCAAAGTCGTGACACTGATGCTGTCATGGTAAATACACTAAATCTCATAGAAATTGAATGGGCTTTGTGAAACGGGCCCCTAGTGTAGTGAAAGGCAATGGAAGTCTTACAGTGAGATATTGTATGTTTCAAGTCTGGAAAAGGATATATCAATAAAGTTAATACCAAGCCATTCATTTTCCACTCCCCTTTTCTTATTTCTAAATATTTCTTTTCTTTATTTGTCTATCGTCCACTTGCAACTCTTTGCAGTTTCAGAGTTCTTAATTAAATATTAGTGATGTTTGCTTCAATCTTTCCAATTGCTTTCGGTGAATAGACCCAGCTAAAGCCTTGTTGAAACTTGCAGAGACACCCAAGACTGGTAGGATGAAACTTCTAGTGTATGAGCTGTGGGGATGAGAACTGAAGAGAAATGATATTTCGCTAGCTCAGCATTCTGACAATATCTTAATACTATGTGCATTGTAAAAAAGAAAGTGGATTTTAAATAATGGCTTATGTTAATTTACTTTTTGTCCTTATAGGTATTCTTCTCAGTTCTTATTGGTACATTCTCTATTGGTCAAGCTGCTCCCAACTTAGAAGGTATTGCTAATGCTCGTGGTGCTGCCTATGAAGTGTACAGAATTATCCAAAAGGTACATGGCATTCAGCATTCAGAAACATTGGGGTTGATAGCAGGAGGAGCCACTCCTTTCTGGTTAATTTCCATGACCTGGGCCCAGCATGATATTGAGGACTAACTAATTAGATAGTGGCTTAGCACGCACCTGCAGTAATGGCTACTGTGTGAAAAGTCAGCATGGTGAAAGACTTGTGCTAGCTGGGTTAGTGCCAATAACACAGCTACAACCATGTTACCTGTAGTACAGTAGCAAAGCTGCTGCCCAGTCCCCTGCCACTGCAACTCCCCCCTCTCGTCTGGAGCACAACCCCTTCACTGGCATAGCTCAACACATCCCCCCCTGACTCCCTTCCCCAACCCATCTGGAGGTTTCCTGGTAGCCTACTGAGACAGAGGTGGGACTGGGAGCATGCCTCCTCTGCGTCTGTCCCAGATGGCTCCAGATTTCAAAATAGCTTTCCTGACGCCTAGTATTAGTCTCGTGATACCACCGCTAAGGGTCATCCTTTCATATAAGGAATGTGGCTTTTATGAGGAAAGATGACTCCCTAGTAGTGTGGGGCTACTGCTATGGGTCATAATTACCATTTTGAAACCTGGAGTCATATAGGGTGGGAGCGGAGGGGGGACTGCTCCTGCCCTGTTTTGCTAGTGCCTGATGAGATGGAGGAGTTGCATTATGCTCGGTTTAGGGGGTATGTGCTGGGAGGGGCTTGTGCTTGTTGGGGAGACTGTCGTAGAAATATCAAGACTTATCTGTCCAAGAATTTTGTTCTATTTTGATATTGCTTACCTTTGTAATTATGAATTTATATGCCACACTGTGAATTTTTCTCTATCATTTAAGATTTTATAATTCCTGGTTATGTCTCGGCTCTTAATTGTTAGCCGCCCTGAATTGTAAGATATGGCACAGATATAAATATTTATTTATTTAAAAAAATTATCAACCGCCTAGATCTAGGCGGCCTTACAGCAATGACATGCACAGAATATGACAAACTAGACTTTTACAAACGTGTTGTTTTAAAGTTGAATTATCACATTTTAAATAGAACTTCATAGTGGTATTCATCTTAAAGCCAGCATTCAGCGTTTCAGCTTTTTTGGAATGCTTCTAAAAATAGTGTTGTTTTAAGGATTTTTTTTTTTAACTTCTGAATATCCGGTAACGTACTTAGCAGTCCAGTTAATTTGTTCCACAGCGTTACTCCCATGTTTATGTGGCTGGATTTTGAAATGCTTGGGGGAGGGATCAGGAGGGATTTGTGCCAGTGGTGCTTCAACTGCCATTGCAGTGCTTTCTTTTTGTGTGTGTCTTTTTTTTTTTTTTTTTGTACTTTTGTGCATGCTTCAGCAAGTAAGGGTGTACACACACTATCTGCTGAGGAATGGAGCACGTGTCAGTGTGATATATGTCTGTCCTGAGTTAAATGCAAGGTAGATGTTGTGCTCACAACTTACAGTTCCCACATAGGCTTCTCACTTAAAGCTCCTAAACTCTTACTGCATTGTAATAAAAGGGAGCCATAATCAAGATTTATTCAAGCAGTGTTTTCATTTAAGATAATGGTAAACGTGTAAAGTGTGTATGTATGTATTATACTTATTTTAATAATGAATAAACCACAAACATCTGTTTGTTTTTATAAAGTTATGAACTACAATGTAGCAAACAAATACAAATGTCAACATCCACAAATAGACCCATGAAGAAGTTATGTGTGGATTACAAAATATTAATACAATCACAAAACAAGAGAATTCAAGTAAATTAAAAAAAAAAAAACACATACAAAAAAGTATAAACAAAATGGTTAATAGAAATGTGTGCTCAGTGAAATCAAAATCAAATATGCCATAGACAGGCTGAAAAGATGTTAAACGTTGTCACACAACTATCCCCTGCTCTGGCTGGCAGGCGGTTTAGCTGTTCTATATTCTGACCTATTGGCGTGGCTTCCTCAGGAAAGAGGAAGGCTGTTCAGGTAAAACAGACCTAGGCTCCTGCCTAGTCTGCCCAGGCCACACTGTTTGCCAATAAAGGGAGACACAATTCAGGTATGGTCAAAATCTCATTCTCAGGCTTTATTTGATGGGGTGTCTGAACACCGTCAGCCACCCTCAAGACATGCATACATCAGTCAAAAAGAAAAATAAAACAGTATATCATACAGTTGTCAGAATGGCTTAAAGTCCATTGCATTCTCCTGGGCTTTCTCTGCTTTAAAGATAGTCCTCTTCACCAAGGTTCAAATAAACAAATGCCATGAAAATAAACTTCAAACAATGAAAGCAAAAACTGTATAACATAGCAGGCAAATAAAGCAGCAACCTTTTGAAAATAAAGTCACAGGCTTCCCAGTTATTGTTGCTGGGTAAAGTGGCCGTTCAGAGCTCTGCCTTACAATAGAGCTCATCAGCATCAGCTGAGCTTTCCAGCTGACGGAACACAGAAGGGTATTAGATAAGCTGTTAATTTACAAAGGCTTTATCACAGTGGCTTCACATGATCAGAAATACAGCTTCTTTAACAAAGGCTGGGCAGTCCCAGAGTAAAACGGAGAAGTTTTCCTTCTCTCCCTAATCAGTGACACCTGGTCTCTGGTTACAGGGAGCCAGCACACAAACGCAGCTTAGTGAGACAGATACTTTGCTTCCCTATAGCTTATGGACTAACCTCCATTCTTTCGGGGTTACAGTTGGCATCCAGAAACCATTCCGTTGTGTCCATTGCCTCAGCTCTTTCCAGGTTCTCAGTAGCTGTGCTCAGGCTGGGAAAGTCCTATCATATCCACATCCTCACTGCTGTGGGGCTGAGGAGAGAGACTCCTCCCCTCACCTTCCTGCCCCCTTGGCTGCTCGTGCTTTTGCCTTGATTCCCCTGCTTCACCTCCGTCCCTGCCTCTGTCTCTGTGATTCAGGGCTTTGCTTTTACATGTGGAATAGCCCCACCCATTTCTCCTCGAAGCAGGGGGGTTGGGCTGAAAATCCCTAGGGAAATAGCAGTTTCCCCCCCCCAAAAGTGGGTGGAAATAAGGTTCGTCTTATGAAGTGAATATACCCCCCCCCGCCCCACACCCGGGTGGTACCTTTAAATTGTGGAGGTCGGTGGACAGCTGCCTGCTGATTGTCGGGGCCTGCGGCTCACAAGCGTGCTAATGCCTGGGCCCCGACACTTCCTAATTGTGCCAGTCGCTGGTGCTTTGCTGGACGGCTGCCTGCTGTTTACCGGCATGTCGGGGCCAGCGGTGCACAAGCTCTTCACGAGAATTGAGGCAGCCATTCAGAAGTGGCACACAGGCTCTGACATGCCGGTAATCATCAGGCAGCTGTCCAGCAAAGCGCTTCTGCACTGTGGGGCCCGACAATCAGCAGGCAGCAGTCCACCGACCTCCACAATTTAAAGGTTCTGCCGAGGGGCTGGGATGGAATTTAAAGGTGCTGGGGGTATGTAAAAATAATGATTGATTTGGGAGGGAGGGGGGGCTGGGACGGAATTTAAAGGTGTCGGGTATACAATTTGGTCAGAATGGGGTTTTTTCTTGTTTTCCTTCTCTAAATCTGGGGTGCGTCTTATGGTGAGGTATGTCTTATGAAACGAAAAATACGATAAATGTTCCATTATCTGTTCCGGGAGATAAAGAGCCATTGTCTTGAATAGGCAATAAATTTCAAATTTGCAATGAACTCTACCAATTTGTTAATTCACACTACAGAACTTGCAAGGGGACTAGGAATATGCTATGCTTCAAGTGTAGTGAAATCTGAGATGACAGCATTTGTAATAAATAACATAAATGTTATAGGTTAAAATAATCTGCAAAGGGGGGTAGGTAGAGTCCCGATGTTCTAGAATCCAGTCTCCCTGATAACGAAGCAAGCATGCCTGATTTATATTTTTTAATGTCTGCCATTCCCGTCCCACCATTACTCTAAAATCCCAAAAGTATTTTCATAGGTATTTTTGGCTTTTTATCATTCCAGCAAAATTTGATTAGTAATTTATGAATTTGCTGTAGGGTGTCTTTTTTTTTAAACAATTTCAATAGTAACATCTGAAGTGTGTAAAGCCAACTCAGAAACTCCATCATTCCAGTTACAGCCTCTTTTACAAAGCTGCGCCAACGGCCCTGAAGCCCATAGAGATTTAAAGAGCTCGGGACTGTTACCACGCGGCAGCTGCTAGTGCGGCTTTGTAAAAGAGGCCCTAAGGTTTTATCATAATTCAAAGCTTGAGTAATCTCTGTTCTGGAAATGTTTCCATCAGAGTAGGCAATGAAACCTGAGGATTTGTAATATGCATTAAAATATCATCTGCAAATACTGAAACCGTAAAATGAAATTTCAGAATTTCTACTCCCTGAATTTCGGAATTTACTTTAATGTCCCTGTTCAACAAATCTAAAGTAAGGACAAACAGCAATGGAGAAAGTGAGCATCCCTGCCATGTACCCCTGCGTATATCAAAGAGGAGTGAAAGCTCCCCATTCACGTTCATAATAGCTCGAGGATTGGAGTATGAGTCTGCCGCCTTATCCCTGTACATCTTGATGAATTACATATGACTATTGGCTCTGTTCTTACAATTCATTATCAAATGACTTACATTGTATGCATCTTTATTTCCATTTAGACATGAAGACTCAAACCTCAAAGCTAGGGCTGCACTATTAGCATCATCTCTACAATACAACAGTGAAGGCTGCTATGGTGACTTTATGTTTATATGATCTTGCTGTTAATGTTGGCCCTAAATCTTTAACGGATAGGATACGAAGAGGATAGATTTTGGGACTTTAGTGAATCCTGCCCTAAGTTCTTTAGTGAATCGCGCCTAATTTATTTGGGTTGTCCTCGGTATCTACTTAAATAACTACAGATAACATGGAACACAGCAGTTCAGTTAATTTTTTCACTGAAGAAATATGATCAGGTGACCAATTTATTTACAATTGCATTGGTTACCAATATGAACTAGAATTATGTTTAAATTTGTACATGTATTCTATAAGGTTTTTGCATGGACTACCTCCACTATATGTGGTAGAGCGATTTACTTTAGCATGTCCTCAGCGAGCCACCCACAGCACTAATCAATTTGCTTTTCCATCTATTTGTGGTTGATCATGCTGTAGACACATAGAAAAATTATTAGCATTTCAAACTGTGTGGTTTTGGAAGGATTATTGTCCCCATGCTGATTTTTATGTAGCTTTCCAAAGTGGAGTTATAAACATACAGTGGAACCTCGGTTTGCAAGTAACCCAGTTTGCGAGTGTTTTGCAAGACGAGCAAAACACTCGGCAAACTTTTGTCTCGCAAAACGAGTGTTGACTCGCTACACGAGCTCTCACTATGGTGGCCCAGGGGTGGGTACCTGCCTGTGGGTGCTGCAGCCTTTGCGGTGTGGTGGTTTCCTTTCCCCGGGGTCCCCGTGCGGCTCTCCTCCCTCTTCGGCCGATGCCTCTGCCGTCCACCAGCGCCTCCCGGCTTCCAGTTCAAGCCGGCCATCCTCCAGACACATGCGCAGGACCTCTGAACTCCCCCGTTGAGCCGGCACCGCTCCAACAACACACGCACCACATACAAGCACGCAGGACATCATTGTGGCCTATGGGGACATGTGCTTTGATATACGAGTACTTTGGATTACGAGCATGCTTCTGGAATGAATTATGCTCGTAAACCAAGGTACCACTGTACTTGTTTAAGACATGGTTTATATAATGGTTGCTGCTTAAAAATTTTTTTTTTTTTGTAATTATTTGTTGTGAATATATTTCCCAAATGTTGGTCTGATATTATAAACCACTCTAAACTTGTTGGTTGTAGCAGTCTATACATAAAGACGTGGCAAGACCCAGAAAACTGCAACAATCATGATGGTAGCCGCGGAAAGCTAAGAGAGTATTATTATTACTTATGAAATATTTTTGAAATCTTCTTCCAGCATCGTCCCATAGATAGTGGTTGCAAAGATGGACACAAACCGGACAAGCTGACAGGACAAATTGAATTCAAGAACATATTTTTCTCATACCCATCTAGACCTGATATTACAGTAAGTTTCTCGTTTATAAACTGCAGTACTTCCTCTGTTGATGTGATTATGACTTAATTCAATAGATGAGTTAGCAGAGTCTTCTATCTCTTGTTCTTTGTTTATTATTTGACATTTCTAAAGATATGTACAATAAACAGAAAGTAGGAAATAATAAAAGAAAACACTACAATTATCAAACACTTGACTAGGGGCTCCTTTTACAAAGCTGTGCTAGTGGTTTTAGTGTGCGCTTTAGCCGAAAATCTACCGCCTGCTCAAAAGGAGGCGGTAGTGGCTAGCGCGCGTGGCAATTTAGCGCGTGCTATGCCACGTGTTAAGGCCCTAGCGCGGCTTTGTAAAAGAAGCCCTAAGCCACATTACAAAAAATTACTGAAACTGACTAGTAGGGTATATAAACAGAAATAAGTCAAAACAATAGAGTCAGCAGTGCAGGAATCAAGTCCAATATTTTCATTTAAAGTCTTCAAAAACTATAACTACCAAGTGGAAAATTATCTAACCACTATTTATTTTTTTATTTTTTTTGCACTTAAAAGTTCTGTAATTGAACTGGATTCCAAAATGTAACTCATATTCCAATGCTTAATCAGGCACTTACATAGAAATCTAAGAAAAAAAGTTCCACATGTTTCTAAAATTTGGGGGCTTTAGTTGCAGGAAAGCTTTCTAACATACCTGAGTTTGCCTGAGAAAACAGCCACTAAGAGCCAGATTCTGCAAATGCTGTCATTATTGACGTCTGACTATAAAATGGCAATGGCACCATTTGGAAAATTGCGCCTATGAGAAATGTAGGCACTGGAAATGTAGGCCGAAGTTCAAACCCATGCTTCTCCTTGTGACCCTGGGCAAGTCACTTAATCCCCCTATTGCCCCAGGTACATTAGCTAGATTGTGAGCCCGCCAGGACAGACAGGGAAAAATGCTTGAGTACCTGGATAAATTCATGTAAACCGTTCTGAGCTCTCCTGGGAGAACGGTATAGAAATTGAATAAATAAAGGCCTACATCTCCAGCACCCACCTTCCACGAGAGTCACATCTACAGAGGTGCCTATGGCTGCTTCCAGCATTGATCACGCCTACAGTGGCTGTAGGTGCCCTTAGACGACTTTTTAGTTGGGACAAAGGTGCCATTTTTTGAGGTGCCTAAGGGTGCCTCCATTTATAAAATGGAGTCAATTACTGCACCAATTGAACTAATTAAAATGATTAAGTTAGGCAGTGGTAGGGCACCTACTGCTGTCTAACTTAACGGCACCATTTTGAAAATTTGTTCCTAATTGTCCACTAAGGGAATTTGTCAGTTAGCAAAGTTCAACTTCATAATAGACTTTTTTTTTATTTTTTGAGGGTTCTAAGAATGGAACTATCAAGACTGTCAGGTGATGCTTTTTGATCCATTCTACCCTTTTCACCCAGTATCTTAACACCTTTTGTTATCCGTTCTTGAACTAATTAGGTAAAGCGGAATAGAAAGAACCTGTATAATATAACAACATCAAATTTAAGAAAACTATCTGAGGTATTTCAATCTCCTGGGCTCTTTTGTAAACAAAGAAGCAGCTAATAGGGAGAAAATACTCTGCAGAATAACACTTGGTCATCTTTCAATGAAGGCTCTCAACAAAATATTCAAAGGCAAGGAGTAACACTCCAAACAAAGATCAAACTTGTCCACAAACTCATTTTCTCAGTGGTCAATTACTGATGTTAAAGCTGGACACTATGGAAACAAGACAGAAAGAAGATTGACTCCTTTGAGCTTTGGTGCTGGAGAAGGATTTTAGGCATGCCATAGACTGCCAGAAGAACTAACAAATCGATTCTGGAGGAGATCAAAACAGCTTTGTTGCTCAAAGCCCAAATGATGAAGTTACAACTGTCTTACTTTGGTCACATCAGAAGAAAGAGATCACTGGAGAATGACATCATGTTTTTGGGAAGATCAAAGGAACCAGGCAAAGAGGGCAAACTGCAATCAGATGGCTAGACACATTGAAAACAACCATGGGGATGAATACTGGAGGATCTTTCTGGACTAGCACAAAACCAGTTTCTTTTTAGATCCGCAATTCATCAAGTCGCTAGGACTCAAACATGAGTTGATGGCACCTAACATCAACATCTGAGGAGAACTTAGCTTCCAACATAGATTTCGATTTCCCCAAAATCAAAGTACCTGGCTGAGGGGGAGGAGACCTTCCTGAAGGAAGAAAAGTCTCTTAAGAGCTTTCAAGGGGCATGTGCCTACAACCATATGCCCTGAGCCATGTTCTGCAGAAGGGTACTGTAGAAGTAAAGTTTGATAAGGGTCTGGTTGATGTCAGATGCTGATGGCATCTGCGGCAATGCCTGCATTATTTCAGGTAAGGAGAAACTTCTCTATTCCCAGCAGGGATCTGTTCCCTCTCTCTTTAAATCCAAGAGTGAAGAGTCAGAATGGGATCTCTTAGGGTGAGGAGGAGATAGTGGATGCTGCAGATGGGCAGATTGGATGGGCCATTTGTTTCTCTTAGAAACATCTGCCATGTTTATAAGAGAAGTGAAGCTGAATTATGTGGTCTTGCTACTGAAAAATAGAATATTGTTTACTAACTTATGCATCCACTTTATTTTCTACAGTCAAGTGCCAGCCTAGTTTATGAATAGAAATTGCAGATATACGCAAGCAGATTTAAGATAGTAGATAAAAAGAGGAATTCAAACTTCCAAGTCAGGTCATGTGGAATTCTCATATTTTAAGAGGCATGCATATCAAGTTTGGCAGTTCGATTGATTTTTGGGCTGAAGAAATGGGAACACATAAGCCCCTATTATCAAAAACTTCACTGGCTGCCCCTGGAAGCACTAATTTTATTTACATTTTTTTGCCTCTGTTTTAAATCAATATTTGGCCTGGCCCCCACATACTTGGTGTCTCAATTTAATCTGGCTAGTTCTATTAGGCCCACGCGTAAAATTCATCTGTTCACCTATCTGACAATAAAGGACTGTCACTACAAAAGATTTCTGGACAGAACTCTCGCCTTCCAGGCAGGCAAATGGAACGATTGGCTGGGTAACATCATCATGCATTCCTCATCCTACTTTAATTTTAGAAAATCAGTAAAAACAAATTTGTTTAACCGATTTGTATCCTAAGAAATTTGTTAGTTTTCACTTCTTTCATTCTGTAAGCTTGTTATCCGATGTCTTTGCATGGTGCTGTTTTCCAGCTCCTCTTGTTGTTAACTGCCTTGAACTACTATGGCTTGTATTTGATGACTTTAGACTGTGACCACTTTGCTGATTGTCCAGCACTTCTTTTTGTAAACCGCCTCGAACTTTCATGGCTTTGGCGGTATATAAGAATAAAATTATTATTATTATTATTACATTTAGAGGGAATAGTGAATACATACACATATAAATAAATGTATACAGTAGTCTTGATTATCCAACATAAATGGGACCATCCCATTGTTGGATAATTTGAAAAGTATGGAACAGATTAAAATTGCGTCGAAAATGTGTATTTAAGTGGTGCAGTGAAAGCAGAGTCTTAGTAGCAAAGTGAAACAGAGGTAGGTGCTGCCCTTCTACTGAACTAGAATCCAAGAAAGTGAAAAAAAAAAAGCTATGATGACATCAGTGATTATCTGTTGGATATTCTAGCTCAGTGGTCTCAAACTCAAACCCTTTGCAGGGCCACATTTTGGATTTGTAGGTACTTGGAGGGCCGCAGAAAAAAATAGTTAATGTCTTATTAAAGAAATGACAACTTTGCATGAGGTTAAAACTTGTTATAGTATATATATGACACAATTTAAAGTGCTGCTCCCGGCAATTAAATGAAATGCTGGCTGTAGAAGCTGAATATGGATCAGGTACTATGTTATTAAAATGACAGAAAGTTCCTGGCCCTTTTGAGTCCAAATAAATCCCTTCTTTGGATTAGATCTAAGAGGCCCTTTTACTAAAAAGCGTTAAGTACTTAACACGCTTTTAGCATGTATAAACAGAGTACTGCAGAGATGTCTTTTAAAAAATTTTTATTTTAAATATTTATAATTCACTCTATCCTGTGGTTCTAGGCAGATTGCATAAATTAATATTCAATACAAATACAGCATTTTGTGGTATTTTTGCTATTTCCATGTGATAAAAGGTTGTCTTTAATGATTTTGGGGGATATTTTTTCTGAAGGGGGTGTGGCAAGGGAAGGGGATGGGTGTTTCTGCGTTATCAGGCTAGCACATTCTGAGTAGTGTATGCTAATTGGATGATGCAGAGTTAACTCGGATATTTTCAATGGATAACATAATTGTATTGTAGCTCGGCACTATTACATTGAACAATATTATCTTTGTGTCTTTGTTCCTGTTTCTTCTTATCCACCTAACAGATACTCCAAGGTCTGAACTTAAAGGTTGAAACTGGGAAGACCATTGCTCTCGTTGGGTCCAGTGGCTGTGGGAAAAGTACTACAATCCAACTTTTACAGAGGTTTTATGATCCCATGGAGGGACAGGTGAGGTGGTATTAACAGGGGGGTGGGGGTGATCCTTATCTTTCAATTACCAAATTTCCTGCTTAGGAAAAAATCCTATAACCTGTGTTGGTATTAGAGATGCACGTTTGTGGGCTTTTTTTTGCCCAAAACAGAAAAATAGGGTTGTGTTTTTTTGTCATAAGTATGCAAACTTCATGAAAGAGTGAGCCCTACTAATGATATTAACCAAATGAAAACAGCCAAAATAAAGGGCTCCTTTTACAAAGGTGCGTTAGGGCCTTAGCGCGCGGAATAGCACGGGCTAAAATGCCGCGCACGCTAGCTGCTACCGCCTCCTCTTGAGCAGGTGGTAGTTTTTCAGCAAGCACGCGCTAATCCGGTGTATGCGCTAAAAACGCTAGCACACCTTTGTAATAGGAGCCCAAAATTTGTGTAAATCTACATGGGAAATGAAACCAAACAAAAGTTTTGTTCTACACACCTCTAGTTGGTATGTATTCGGTTTATACTGAAAACAGTGAATTGTTCAGAGTTCATATTATATAGTTTTGAAGGAGAGAGGGTATCAATGTGCCATCTTGATTTCATTCAAAATGTAAGTACACTTATCCTTTAGGTTTAAATATCTGAAAGTATTCAAAACAGTAGAAATAATGCCTCTAATTTATGCTTTGGTGGGGTAATTTTAAACCACCTCTTAATGTATCTTAGATGGCCAGACTCTAGAGCAGTGGTTCCCAACCCTGTCCTGGAGGACCATCAGGCCAATCGGGTTTTCAGGCTAGCCCTAATGAATTTGCATGAGAGAGATTTGCATATAATGGAAGTGAGAGGCATGCAAATCTGCTCCATGCATATTCATTAGGGCTAGCCTGAAAACCCGATTGGCCTGGTAGTCCTCCAGGACAGGGTTGGGAACCACTGCTCTAGATCACTGGTCTCCAGTGTGTGGCCCTCAAACAGCTGGCTGAAATGCTCTTCAGATCCTGCAAATGTGTTAATTTCAAATCTTGCCCACTTGATACATTAACTGTAAACAATTTCGTAAGTGTGCTACTCGGTTGCCTCATTAATGGAATTTGCTACCATTACCAATCCAAAATTAAAATGAGTTTCTAAAATATATCCTTGAAAATGTTGTAGAATCGATGTTAGTCTTCATTTTTAATGTTTAATACCCAGTCTGAACAAACAGGTCAAAGTGGTTTACAAAATTAGTAGTAGGTGTAAACTTGAAATCTCTTGGTGGCCCTCGGAGCTTTCTCGTATTCATACTGTGGCCCTTTACATGAAAAAGGTTGGAGGCCTACCGGTACGTTCCTTCTAAGTGGAGCACGTGAACGATTGCTCATATATTTTATATGGTCACTCACAAAAATGCTGACCAGATCAAAATTAAAGTAAAAAAAGTTATTAAACTGCATCAGTTGCCATGTAGGCTTTATACAGAAATGCATTGTTAATACCGGAATCAGAAATTGTTGGTTTTTAGAATTTGTCAACTCGTGTGGAAAAAAAAAAGTACACACACCTGGCCACTCCTTAGAGGGAGCATTGTTGGAGACCATTGCTCTAGATGAATAGGACATTGCCAATGCATTGAGTTGCCGTTCTGCCTTATTCCCAAGGTGATGCTAGACGGACAGGATATTCGATCCCTCAATGTGAAGTGGCTGAGAGAACACATCGGGGTGGTGAGTCAAGAGCCCGTATTGTTTGCTACAACAATAGCAGAGAACATTCGCTATGGCAGAGAAGATGTTACTGATGCTGAAATCGAACAAGCCTCTAAAGAAGCCAATGCTTTTGATTTCATATCAAAGCTACCAGATGTAAGTTGTTAATATTTTGTACAGTAAATATGGCTATAATTTTCTGTTTGTTGAACTAGTTTCCTTATTTTGACTAAAAGAAAAACATACAGATGCATTTGGTAAATTTCCGTTAATATACAGTACATAGTATATATGTAAATTAATAATTAACATCTGCACTTTAATAAAAACATGTGGCCCTCACAAATGGCAACGGTGCCTAACATAACATAATAAAATTTCTTATATACTGCAGCTACCTCATGGTTCTGTGCGGTTAACAAAAATTAAAATACAAATGTACACGGTATTAACACAATTAATCAAAATATTTGTCAAATAGATCAGTTTTCATAGATTTTCTAAATGCCAGATAAGGAGTAGAGATAGAAAGGTGTATATACTAACTTGTGTATTCCGTAATGCTGCCTGATATGCTCTTACTAAAGAAACGTTTGCACAGTACACACATCCTTTTGCAGAAGGAAACATAAAGATCCAAAGATCATGTAGATGTTTTCTATTGACAAATTTAAAATGATCCATGAGAGCCTTGAAACGTATACAGCCGAACTTAAAGATCACTTGCCTCTATTGGCAACCAGTGCAGTTTATGGCAACCAGTGCACCACTTGATCGGATCTTTTCAGTACAAAAATCAAAAGCACAGCAATATTCTAGATGATCTTCAACCTTTTGAAATTTTTCTTGGATATCGAAAGAGAGGGCACATTACAATAATCCAGTGTACTGAGAACAGCCATTCTAAAATGTCTTGGCACATAAATGCAAAGGGAGCCTTCACAGGAGAGGGGCATGAGCATGTCTTATGCATGGATGACGTTAACATGGATTGTTTACAGTTCACTAAATTATATGCATAAATGCTTCATTTAAGGTCACTAATGCTAGCTTAGGCTGGTATTCTATATGAACACATATTTAAGACTATTACCCATGATTTGCATACAAATTGAAGAAATATAGGTTAGTTTTAGGATTCCTTTTACAAAGGTGCGCTAGCGTTTTTAGCAAACACACCGGATTAGCACACGCTATAGCGCACGCTACCCAAAAAACTACCGCCTGCTCAAGAGGTGGTAGCGGCTAGCACGCACGGCATTTTAGCACACGCTATTCCGCGCGTTTAGGCCCTAACGCACCTTTATAAAAGGAGCTCTTAGTTTTGTTTGACCTTAAGTATTTCTAGAAGCTAATTTTGGATTCTATATTGTGAAACAAATAATAAAGCATAACAAATAATTCATTGGTTATTCATACAAATTTTTTTTTTAACTTTTCATTTTTAAAACTACAATTGTGCACAAAAAACGATATAGTTACATAGAAGAATAATTTTATAGCACAATACACTTTTAAAGATAATAAGAAAACTTAATTTTCCCCCAACCAGTTAATCAACAAAATCTTTAAAATCTTTGCATATTTTTAAATTCAGAGATTCAATACTATGGTGGGCGAGAGAGGAGCTCAGCTGAGTGGAGGTCAGAAACAGAGAATAGCAATTGCTCGTGCCCTGGTGAGGAACCCAAAGATTCTGTTACTGGATGAAGCGACGTCTGCTCTGGATACTCAGAGTGAATCCATAGTGCAAGCAGCTCTTGATAAGGTAAAAATCCTGTTTCACAGATCTGGTACAAATTAAATGACTAATGACAATTCTAAATACTGTAGAAATCATTTTACTTTGGTAGACTACACAAATATATTTCAAACACTTGGGTTGTTTTTGTGTAAGGAAATTAGTTGCAAAGCAAAGTGGGTATGCATTGTGAACAAATCTGAGAGAAATGGTGTGGTACCCTTGTTAGTCCACTTTTAAAGATAATATGTAGAAATAAAAAGAAATAAAACAAAATGAATCCAAGTGATACCTTTTTAATTGGACTAACTAGATCATGGTTAGATTAGCTTTCAAAGGTAATCTTTCTTCATATCAGAAATACGCAAATGAAGACAAGCTAACAGTATACTGTATAAGAGTATAATATCAAAGTATTCAAATGACAGTCTTGGAGGTGCAAATAATTTGCATGCAAACTCCCCGACTCAATCGCTCACTGAGCAAATGAGTCGGTGCAGAGCCCTGACAGTAGTGACAGGAGATTTTTTCTTTATAATGGGCCAGATATTTTGCATGTATTACAGACGCAAAATATCTGGCCAATAAAAATAAAATTGAAGAAAAAAAGCCTTCCCCCCCGACCAAGTGCTCCCTCCCTTCCACCCTCCCCGAACCCCCAAAAATGGCAGGAGGGATGCCCACTCCTTTCTGCCATCAGACCTGCCTACCTGCCGGCCGAACACCCACCCGTGCTATATACCTCCCCCTGCCGAACACCTCATGCCAAAATGGCAGGAGGGATGCCCACTCCCTCCTGCCACTTCAAAGCTCACTCCCTTCCCCTCATCTCATAACGTTTTAGTTGGGAGCAGGAGGAAACACAAACACCTCCGGCTCCTCCACCAGCCACGACACCACTTGATGCACCAGGGCAGGGCCTAAGGCCCAGTGGCGTCGTGGCCAGGTGGAGGAGCAGGAGGTGTTTGCAGTTCCTCCTGCTCCCAACTAAAAAGATATGAGATGAGGGAAGGGGAGTGGGTTTTGCTGTGGCAGGAGGGAATGGGTATCCCTCCTGCTATTTTAGTGCAGGGTGGGGTGTATGGCACGGGGGGGGGTGTTTGTCTGGCAGGCAGGTCCAATGGCAGGAGGGAGTCGACATCCCTCCTACCATATTTTTGAGCACAGTGGGGGGAGCACCAGGTGGCAGGATGGAGTGGGCATTCCTCCTACCATTTTTGGGTTGTCACGTGGAGGGGGGGAGGGCACGGTTTTTTGACAGGTCTGCCTATTTTTTTTATGGGACAGATATTTTACGCAAAATATCTGTGCCATAGAAAAAAATGAGAAAAGCAACAGGCAGACCTGTCAAAAAAACCATTAGATCTGTCGGTAACACAGTTACCAACAGGACTACAGCGGTCGGGTTTTAGGATCTTAAAGCCTGATGCAAAATAGCCAAGCAAATGTTAGTGAATCAATCGCTTGGCTTTTTTTGCATGGGGTTTTATAAATTTGCATGGCCGGATCAGGAAATGGTGATCGAGGGGGAAAACACGCGGTGGACAGTTTTGTGAATTGGGTCGGATTGCAGCGATTGTCCTTAAACCTGTGAAAACAGGTTTAGTGACGATCACTGACTTTAGTGAATCGGGCCCTAAGTCCTGTCTGGGTTTCAAAATGTTTTATCATTTTGATCTCAAAGGTCTTGCATTCCTGGATTGTCTTAAAATTTCCTATTAATATTCTCACCATAAAATCATTGATGCAATGTTCTGGTTTTC
Source organism: Geotrypetes seraphini (assembly GCF_902459505.1). Lineage (NCBI taxonomy): Eukaryota > Metazoa > Chordata > Amphibia > Gymnophiona > Dermophiidae > Geotrypetes > Geotrypetes seraphini. The sequence goes on along the minus strand of NC_047085.1, from coordinate 398,955,720 downwards.
TGAAAAGTCCCATGGAGGTGATATCTTGGTTGGCATTGCAATGTTTAATATGATATCTGTGTATATTAATACTAGTCTTCAGCATCTGGCTTGTTTCTCCAATATAGCACTGAATGATATAAACAAATCTAGCAATATATACTGTAACCTGTTCTGAGCTCTTTGGGGACAACGGGGTAGAAAATGAAATAAATAAAAAAAGATTCTTTTTGAAGAATCTTTCCCTCATTCGCTGCCTCCTACTTTCTTCCCTCTCTTTTTCTCTCCCTATCTCCTATCCCCCATGCCCAAAATTCCAATTTCTCTCTCAATTCCAGCATCTCCCTCTTTCTCTTTTGTGTGTAACATTGTCTTTGCTCCACATATGAAGGCCAATTGTCTAATTGGGCACTCGGTTATACACCCCTTGTGATGTAAATGTACAGGATTGCAAGTAAGTGGCAGCAGGGCTATTAAATCCCCATTCTGCTACATCCCTTCCGGAGTCAGTACGATAGGTGCTTTATCTCAACCTGTGCACCGGGTTTTGCAAAAATCCACACACTTCCTTTTTTTTACTTTGCTCCTCCTACTTAGCTTAGGAACACAGTCCCCTCTATTTTTTTTTTCTACAAGCAAACCATGCATAAGTGTTTCTGATCTGCTTTGCTTCTTTTTTCATGTTTTATCATAAGTTAATCCTTTTTCAGTGGCTTTGGTGACTTGAGACCCCTTTTGGAGGGGTTCTCTACCTGGTAAAGGAAACAGGGCAGGCTTCAGGAGGAACTGTGGAGCCAGCCTGCTGTGTGTTACCTCGGGCTTGGGGTCTGTTCCCTTGGGAGCTAGCTTGCCTCTTGACCTTGTCAGAGGCTTAAGTGCAGGCTGTTTGCACCCTGAGTAAGAGGCCTCGGGGTATCAGCGCAAGCTGTGTTTTCCTGCCCTCGGTCACATAGCGAGGTTCCGAGGGGGGCAGAGGTTTTGGTTGGGGTCCATTTGACTGGTATTGTGGGCAGGCTCTTTTGTCCCACCCTATATGTTGCCATTGCTTTGGTACTGACTCCAGAGGGGATGTAACAAAATAGAAGATTAGATTCTTACCCTTGGTAATCTTTCTGTTAATCCCTGATGGAGTCAGTGCGGCCTGCCCTATCTACTCTTTTTCTCTCTGTAATGCCTCCAATTTTTCTGCCTCAGATGTTTCTCCATTCAGGCCTGAGTATCTTCCAACCAGCAGATGGACCCTGTAGGGAATCGCTTTCCATATGCGAGTATGTATCTCAGTCACTGGCTGTGTTTCAGTTCGTGCTTGTTGCACACAGCAGGTTGGTTCTGTATTACCACCATGTTCTTGCCTGTTTATTAATTTTCTTATATATTGCGGAACAGAATAATGTGTTTGCAGGGAAGTTTCCTGTGCCCCCTTTTGTGGTATGCTTTGTTCAGTGATGTTTGTTTGCTTTGGGACTCAACTGTAGGAGGCTGCGTTCCTCAGCTAAGTGGGAGGAATAGATAAAAAAATGTGTGGATTTCTGCAAAACCTGGTTCGCGGGTTGAGATAAAACATCTATCGTACTGACTTCATTGGGGATTAACAGAAAGAAGATCACCAAAGGTACATAAGAACAGAAGAATAGCCTTACTGGGTCAGACCAATGACAATCTAGCCCAGTAGCCCATCTTCACGGTGACTAATCCATGTCGCTAGTACCTGGCAAATCCCCCCCAAATTAGTAACTCTACCCTAATCTGTAGCACCACATGTAAATGCAAGAAAGCATTTACATGGGTGGCATATGGGAGGTCAGGGCTGTCGGTTACACATGCCCCTATCACATTTATGCAACCACAGTTATATCATTTCTGTGGCTGATGTAACTGCAAGCACATGCATGTAGGCACACCAGTGCTGGGTTATGATGGTATTCTATAATGGAATTCAGGTGTCCAGAAATGAACACATACATGCACACTCCTACTTGAACCCAAGCAAATCAGAGATTCTGTGGCTTCCTAGCACAAGTATCTAATCTAATCTAATACAAGATTTATTAATTGCACCAATACCAGAAAGTTCAAGGTAATTTATTTATTAAAAAATTTATATGCCGCATAAAAACGATGCAGTTTACAAAATTACATGCATACATATTAAAAATGCTAAACATGTTTAAACAAGACAAACACAATAAAACATTAGCTAACAATATCATTATTAAAACCTTCTTTTAAATTCATCCTACAAGATGGAAAGACAAAAACCCATAAAAACATTTACAGGACGGGAAAGCATTAACAGAAAATAGCATTAGCACATGAAGGCATTGCCAAATAATTGCGTTTTCAACATTTTCTTAAAGATCAGTCTCCCATCACAGAATCGCAGAATGCCAGGCAGCGCATTCCAGAGCTTGGCACCTGCTACCGACAGCATTGTTGCCCCAATCTTAACATCTTACCCTCCAAACTCAACTTCATACTATTTTCAGATCTCAAACATATTCTGGGTTGATACATTAAAAAAAAAAAATTCCTTTAGTGCCATTGGAGAAACATGATATAAAATTTGCTGTACGATTGATTGCTGTACGATTGCTGTACTGTCTGCTGCATAGGTAACCAATGCAGTTGTTTCAACACTGGGGATATACGAGTCATTCTTGAAACCCCAGTAATCAGTCTTGCAGCAGAGTTAATTAACATCGAAAGAAGCCATATATAATCTAAGTGAAAATCCAAAGCCCAATAGAGGCACCTTAAATCAGAATAAAATAACATTTAGACAATATCATATAAAAAAAATTTCAACATCTTGTGGAACCTCAAATAACTAACTTTAGTTCTTGGTAGACTTTTCTAGATAACAATAGCAACATTTACAAAAGAAGAGTTAAACTGACGTTAATGGAGTGGGCAGACTTGATGGGCTATGGCCCTTTTCTGCCGTCATCTTCTAAGTTTCTATGTTTCTAAATCGTATTACACTTCCCCATCTGTATTCGTGGGGGTTAGGGGCAGAGCTGGCCCGCGAATATTAAAATAACGCAAATAATATTTGGGCTGGTTCTGCCCCTAACCCCCGCTTCCCCCAGCTATTTTAAGCCCTGAAAGCCCCCACCCCTTTAAGCCTTACCTGGTGGTCTAGCGGGTTTTCAGGCAGGAGTGATCTTCCCAAGCTCCTGCCCCGTGTAGATCACTCACAGGAAATGGCTGCCTTGAGCTCCCATAGTCTTTTGAGCCATTTCCTGTGAGCGATCTGCACGGGGCAGGAGCGTGAGAAGATCGTTCCTGCCCCAAAAACCTGCTAGACCACCAGGTAAGGCTTAAAGGGGGGGGGGAGCTTACAGGGCTTAAAATAGCCCGAAAAATGAAAATAAATTTTTTTATTTAAAACCGCGAATAAGCAAATCCGTAGATACAGAATTCGCAAATATGGAGGGGGAAGTGTACTCTAGAATAGATTGTGCAAAGTGCAATAACAGTACCACTTAACCTATTAGATGAGTAATGGAAATGAGAGAAAATCAAAACAAATGATCAGAAGCCTCAGCCTGTAAAATGTGATGAATCGGTCGAAGTTTTAAACTTGATACGTTTTTCAATAGGTAACCAATAAAGTCTTTTGTGTGCTGCAGAAACACTGTCTTATCTCTTCAGTCCATATATCAACCTCACAGCAGTATTTTTGAATCAACTGCAACCTTTTAACCAGCTTCAAATTTAAATTCAACTACAAAGAGTTACAATAATGAAGTGTAACACTAGCATTTGCACTAATGCTGCAGAATGATGTTCAAAGAAGTAGGACTTCACTAATCTCAGCTGTCTCGTAATGTCCAAAGTCTTCCTCCATAGGTGAATGTTCTGATCTTCATATGTAAGAAAGGGGTCCAGTAAAACCTCTAAGACTTTAAGATATCGCTCACTTTAAAATACCTTTTGGGAAGGTTCACTGGTATTACTCTGACATTTGGATCTAGTTAGGTACTTGGGGACCTGGGTTGGCCATTGTTGGAAACAGGCTGCTGGGCTTGATGGACCTTCGTAGTTTGACTGTTGTGACATGCTGTCTGTTATAGGATATCATTCATACTCTGTAGTGCTGTTAAATGTTTATATTTCTGATACTGTATTATATTAACCATTTCTAAGTTTACTTCATTAATTGTACTTATGTTTATATTTTGTCATGCTATCATTATGCTGTCAAGAAAATTGTAAGTTGTATGTTAAACTGTACCTGATGTACGTTGCCTATTGGTGAATATTTTCAGAAAGGCAGTTAGTAAATTCCAGTAAATAAATTAAAATAAATAAAAATACACAGGGCAATTCCATAAACTAGTGCTTAGAGGTATGCATCACTTAGGCACATCCAAAGCATTATTAATCAATAGTTAGACACCTGTATGCACTAAAGGGCTCATAATCGAAAGAGAAAAACGTCAGAAAACCGGCCTAAGTCGGCACTTGGACGAACATTGTCAAAATACGTCCAAGTGCCTATAATAAAAACGGGTTTTGGACGTATTTCTAAATGACCTAGGCCTTCATAATGCTGCTGAACAGCCATAGTTAAACGGGGCGTTTCAGGAGGAGGGGCGAGGGCGGGATTTGGGCGGGAGGTGGGCAGGCTTAGACTTAGTCGTACTGCATGTGTAACCGAAAGTTATACAGCACAGAATTGACGGAACTTGGACGTTGTAACCAGGGCAGGATTAATTCGTCGAGGGCCCCTAGGCACACAAGTACACTGTCCCGCCCCACCCCACCATGCACCCAGGTGGAAACAGGAAGCTACATCAGAGGGAAGCTTTGGGCAAGCAGCACCACTTGCAAAATTACAGTTCCTGTTGTCTTTCTTACCTGCGTTGCTTGCTTGTCATACTTTCCGTCAATGGGGGAGCCCGTGTTGCCGATCGGGGGGGCGCGTTGCTGATATATGATGGAGGGGTGCATCGCCGTTTGGAAAAAACAATGTTGATGCTAATGTTGATGCTCTTCTTCATTGGGCCCACCTGCCCAAGGCATGTGCCTACTAGGCCTATTGGTTAATCTTGCCCTGGTTGTGACTTAGACCATTTAAAACATGATCACCGGCCCCCCCTCCCCCACCACCATAAAAATATTAATCACAACTTGAAAATTGTGCCTCCATAACATCATCACCTGGCAGCCTGGCATAGGAAAGCCTTGTCGTGCTGCACGGAGGCATCTTAAACCGTCCTGGGGGTGGGTTATGGATCCATGGAGAGGAGAACCCATGCCCATAAGTCCTTGTAATCACTGTATTGATATTGAAACATGTGCACTCCCCTATATACCCCCAAAACCCTTTTGTACTGGCATATAAGTAGCGCCTGCAGCCATAAGGGCTATTGGGGTGGTGGATAAGTGGGTCTAGGGGATTCTGGAGGTGGTTTGGGAGGTTCACCATGACCTATAAGGGAGCTGTAGTGAAATAATGACATGGTACCCTGTAAGGTACCCCACTATTTAGGTGCCATGTCTGGGTGTTCAGTCCATCACTTTGCAGACTCCTCCCACGTCCAACAGGGCTTGTTCTAGGCGTTTTTGACTTGGATGAAAAGTTGGACAAAAATGTGGTATAAAGATGGACGATTTAGCGGCTTGGACGATCAGATCAGCAGGACGTATAGTTAGACGATTTTCGAAACGAAAAAAAATTTGGACGTATTTTTCGAAAATGTGTCCTAAGCTATTTTTTTACTTTGGACGACTTGCAACTTGGACGAAAACAGACTTAGACGTTCCTTTCGATTATGCCCCTACACACTTTTTTGAAATTTTTTTCAACTCTTAACTCCCCCTAACTACTGTCAGATATCTATACCCACTATAATCTCCCCAACCCTGAAATGTCCTGCCTAAATTAGATTGTAAGCTTTTTTGAGCAGGGACTGTCTATTGTGTGTTAGAATGTACATCGCTGCGTTTGCCTTTCAGCGCTATAGAAATAATAAATAGTAGTTGTAGTAAACACTGTTCTACAAGACTGCCCTAAGTGCCATAGCACCTAACTGCAAGGGGAGGGTGCATTCATGTGGATGAAGCATGGGTGTGTCTCCTACTTATACAAATATGGCTGGATTCCAATGGGCACTGGAAAAGAAGGGGGAGCACCCTTTATAGAGTTGTGTTTAGTGCAGATTCCTGTGCCCCAGTTTCGAGCACCAGACTTATGCCTATTGAAACCTGGTGTGGGCAGCAGGTTAGAGATGCCGCTTGCTCTGGCGAAGAGTTAGAGGGGAAGGGAAGATGCGTATGGGGTGGGGTCGGGAAGGAGCGGGGTTTAGAGAAGAGGGTGCTACTGCCCAAGGCACTTCCTACCCTTACTAAACCTTGAGTACATATCAAAAACAAGTTTGGGTTGAGTGTTGATTGAATTCATTTTGCTTTCTTAGGCAAGGACTGGGCGTACAACAATTGTGATTGCTCACCGCCTCTCTACAATCAAGACGGCCGATGTGATTGCTGGATTTAGGAATGGTGTTATTGTTGAGTTGGGAACACACAGTGAGCTCATGGCACAGAAAGGAGTCTATTATTCTCTTGTAATGCAGCAGGTACCAACTCTATACAATAATACATGGCTTTTTATTACTGTTTTTAAGCAGAAAATATAAATATTTGTTGGTCTAAGAAAACATAGGGCAAATTCCAAAATAGCAACAGAAAGAATCAGATCATGTAAGTATTCTTCAAAATTCTTTATTCTTTTCTGAGGACTGAAACATTAAATAAAAACAAGCCCGACACCGGCTGTGTTTTGCCCAAGCAAAGGGCTGTGTCAAGGGCTAGAAGCTACATAATACAATCAACAAACAAAATAAAAACATGTTAGTAAAAAAATATATATATATAAGTTATATTTGGTTTCTTGATCTGAGCTTGTGACCTATAACCCAGAGCAGAAAGTATTTACAAGTTCCTTTCAGGAGCATTAGTTATGTTGCCAGAATCAATAGTGCTGAATTGCTGTGTGATACTGCCATCTCTTGGACAGACTTGGTAAGAGGACTTATTTATTTATTTATTTTTAATCATTTATGGCTATGAGAATAGGCTGTTCTTAGTTTGTGTATTATGTGACTATGCTATATCTATCACTAGTGTTTAAGCCTGTTACATTAATGGGTGCTACTAAAGCCTCCTTCCTTCACATGTCCCCTATTTTCAGCTCCAGCTCCAACCCATTTTTACTCCCCCAGCCCCCTTCTCCCATATTTTTCCTTTCAGCCCCAGCCCCCTTTTCTCACCAGCAGCATTTCCCTCTCCCACCCCACTTCCCTGTGCAGTAGCAGCAGCAGCTTACCCTTCTCCTCCATTTCCCTGTGCAGCAGCATTTCTCTCTCCCACCCCACTTCCTTGTGCAGCAGCACCTCTTCCATGCTCCCTCTGTCCCTCTTCCCTGCTCCCCCAGTCCAGCAGCACCCCTTACTTGCTCCCACGGTCCAGCAAGGTCGTTTGCAGCCTGGTGAGGATCGCGGCTGGCTTTGGCAAACCTCGCAAGCCGCTCTGCATCTCCATAGCACGTTCCCTCTGATGCGATTGCGTACATCAGAGGAAATGTGCTACCGATGTGCTGTGCAGCCTGTGAAGTTTGCTACAGCCGGCCGCGATCCTCACCAGGCTCCTTTGAAGGTGGCGGCAACGGTTGGTGAGTGAGGGCGGGGGGGAAGCTTCAGAGTGTTCCCTGCTGCCCTGTTCTATAATAGAATTCGGCCAGGGAACAGAAAACACGGCGGCAGGGATCACAAAATCCTAAGTGCGCATGCGCGCTTAGGATTTTATTATTATTGATTTTTAGATCTGACCAAGATAGGTAGGGTGTCTTCCTTTTCTTTTTTAACCTGATTCACTAATTTATTTATTTGGTTATTATGTGTTATGATTATATATAATAAAACTATATACTTATTCTTGTATGTATTCAGTTTTTATATAGTTTTACTAACATGGTTTTGTACTGTTTGATAGTATTATTTAGCCCCTGGCACAGACCTTGCATGAGCAGAAAAAGAAATGGTTAGAGATGTAATAAGAGGAGACGAGACTTTTTCAGGTATATTGTAGAAAGGAGGAAGACTAGAAATGGAATTGAGACTAAAAGATATTGAAACTTTCCTGAAAATAACATGCCACCTTTACAAAAGCTATATTATTTGAATATTCCTAAAGAGGATAAAAGCAAAGGAACAATACCAGGAGATTTGGATCTTACTAGAAGCATCTCAACAAGAAGAAATAGTTACTAGAGTTACCTTATTGGTAACCTTCGGTTTTCTCCAGGACAAGGAGGCAATTCTTCATCTATTCTATAGAACTGATAATGTGGAATTTCATGGATTCAAAATGTCAATGTTTCCTGATGTTTCGAAATGGACGCAAGCCAGACGGAAGGAATTCCTGGCTTATCGTCAGCCAACTTTGAGTATGGGAGCAACTTTTCAGTTACGTTTTCCTTGCAAATGCTGCGTTACCTATCAGAGTATTAGATATATATTTTTTGAACCTTGGTCATCTGAATATTACCTACCTCAGAGGAAAAAGAAACTGTTTCTAACTAACAAAATCTTTCAGTAAATAGTTTGGATTTGATTAATTTCTTAGCAAGATCGGATATTGAGGCTGTGGTTCCAGCCACATTGCTAGTTCAATTGGCATTGGATGCTGGGACTTTATTTATTTAATTTTCTATACCGTTCTCCCAGGAGAGCCGAGAACGGTTTACATGAGTTTATTCAGGTACTCAAGCATTTTTCCCTGTCTGTCCCGGTGGGCGCTCAATCTATCTAATGTACCTGGAGCAATGGGGGGATTAAGTGACTTGCTCAGGGTCACAAGGAGCAGCATGGGTTTGAACCCAGCATGGGTTTGAGACGGTAGCTTTAACCACTGCACCAAACACTGCACCACACACTGGTTGCATAAATTGTTTTTTAGGCACCAAGATGTTTTCTTTATGACTTATAAAATTCAAAGGTATCTGGATGTATCTAGGGTTACCAAGGAGATAATTTTTACTTTTATGACCACAGTTTTAGCAAATAGGTGCAACGTTTTGTGCTTAAATACCCTTGTATAATTACTCTGCAAGGCGTTTGATAATGGTTTCTTTGATTCCTCACAACTAGCTAAATTTATTTCTGGTAAAGTAGCAGCTTCCTCAAGTACTCCTTTGGCTGCATCCACAGTCTTCGCAATGAGTATAATTGGTCCAACCTCAGGTTTACTTTGACTTGATATTATGTTCAATAATTATGTATTTTTCCACCTTTTCTTTTTGCTTCTCCCTCCTTAATTGTGGGCTAAGTAATAGTACATAAAACATTTTGTGATTTATCCCCCCTTTTAAAAACTGTAGCACAGTTTTTAGCGCTGGCCGTGGTGGTAATAACTCTGCTCATAGGAATTCTACGAGCATTGGAGCTGTTACCATCACAGCCAGTGCTAAAAACTGCGCTACTGTCTTGTAAAAGGGGGGTTAATTATATTGTAATTGGAAAATATTGTTTGTTTTCTTGTTACTGTTTATTTTTGAGTGATGTGTCTTATGCATAATTAAAATTTCAATAAATAAATATTGGGGGGGTGGGGGGGGGGAAATCCTTGGAGATGGGAGAGGTTCCATGGGATTAGAGAAGAGTGAACGTGGTCCTTCTTCACAGAATTGGTAACAGAGAAGTCAGAAATTACAGGCCGGTAAGTCTCACTTAAGTGGTTGGAAAGATAATGGATGTTCTGCTAAGAGAGAGAATAGTAAACTATCTGGAATCAAATGGGTTATAAGGTCCAAGACAACATGATTTCACTAAAGGGAGTCTTAAAAGAACTGAAGGTTGAAATCTGAGAACTATTGCAAAAACTTGCTAACCTGTCAATTAGAACTGGACAGATATCGGACGACTGGAAGATAGCGAACATCATGCCAATTTTCATAAAAGGATCAAGAGGAGGAACCGGGCAACTACAGACCTGCGAGTCTTACGTCTGTCCCTGGAAAGATGGTTGAAGCACTGATTAAAGATAGCATAATCTGGCACTTGGATACACAGAACCTGATGAGAGCCAGCCAACATGGCTTCAGGAAAGGGAAATCATGTTTGATGAATTTACTTCAATTTTTTTGAGACAGTAAACAAACAAATTGATAGTGGAGAACCAGTAGACATAATATACTTGGACTTCCAGAAATCGTTCGACAAGGTTCCACATGAAAGACTTCTCAGGAAACTACAAAGCCATGGAATAGAGGGAGATATATTGAGATGGATAGGCAAATGGCTGGAGAACAGAAAACAGAGAGTGGGCATAAATGGAAAGTTCTCAGACTGGGAGAAAGTGACTAGCGGTGTACCCCAGGGCTCGGTATTTGGGCCCATCTTAATATTTTCATCAATGACTTAGAAGAAGGAACATCCAGTGAGATCATATGAGAAGAGACTTGAATACCTGAATATGTACACCTAGCCTAGAGGAAAGAAGGGATAGAGAAATGATATAGACATTTAAAGTCTTGAATTATATTAATCTACAAACAAATCTTTTCCAGAGACAGAGATGCAGTAAAACTAGAGGATATAATATGAGGTTTTGGGATGGTAGACTTAGGAGTAATGCCTGGAAATATTTTTTCATGGAGAGAGTAGTGGATGCCTGGAATGCTCTTCCTGTAGAGGTGGTGGAAGCAAAATCGGCGAGTTCAAAAATGCATGGTATAGACACAAAGGACCTCTAAATAGAAAGATAGGATCAACATAAAACTCAACAGATCAATGACTAAACTTCATTTATGATGCACAGGAGTGATGCTTAAATGCAGACTCCTCAGTAGAGAAATGAAGTTTATGTCAGATGGACTTCTATGGTCTTTGTCCTGTATATGGCAAGACAGATCTTGATGGGTTGGAATTAGCTTTGACGATGATTCCAGCACTGGGACAATTTGGCTGATGTCGGACGGACTTCTACGTCTGTGTCCTCTATATGGCAAGACGGATCAGGAGTAAATATGCATATTTTTTTACCACATCAGAGTACAAGTCTTGCCTATCGCAGGGGGGAGGGGAGAATATTTTCTAGAGCAGGGATAGGGAACTCCAGTCCTCGAGAGCCATATTCCAGTCGGGTTTTCAGGATTTCCCCAATGAATATGCATTGAAAGCAGTGCATGCAAATAGATCTCATGCATATTCATTGGGGAAATCCTGAAAACCCGACTGGAATACAGCTCTCGAGGACCGTAGTTCTCTACCCCTGTTCTAGAGGAACTTAGCAAGTGAAATGAATGATTGCTAGATGGTTGGTTCAACATTGCCTTCAAGATGAGTGTGACTGTTGGGCAGGCTGGATGGACAACGCAGTTTGTTGTTTACTGTTACTGTGAAACGCAGCCAGTGTCGGACTTATCTGATTTTGTTTCAGACCTCACAAGTGGATAAAGACTTTTGAAGATTGGAAAATCTGGCAACCCTAACTGCATGTTTGTTTCAGCCCCATTTTCATCTTTCACCCCTGAGTAATGCAGATTTCATAGCTTTCTGCTCCCCTCCTCCCCTCTGTTCTCAGTCTTTGTTTCTGTTCTGTTATTTCTTCGATGCTTCATTTTCTTTTTTCCTTTGCTTCTTTCTTTCAGTTTCTTTAATGCTCAATTAATGCTTCTCCTCCTTGGATTATTATCTGGATACTCGTCTCTTTTCTGTCTGATAAATCTGATGTTGACCGTTCCTTGTTATTTTTAATTTTTGTTAATTGTGCTTTGCCTAAAGCCCCTACATAAATGAAATCAATACATTTCCTTCTATTTGATTTTTTCCTCTTTGTGTGTCGCTATTATTTTTAGAATAATGCAAGTAGCAATGAATATGAAGAAACTGATGAATATACTGATCATACAGAAGACGAAGACCAGCTCGACTTCGAGATCATTCCTGATCTCCCAGAAACGGAAGGTATTGAAAGAACAAGTATTCATAGGCAATCAAGTAGACAGAAACGCAGAAAATCAACTATGAAGAAGAGAAGAGTCAAGAAAACAAAGAAATCCAAATCGGATGAAAAAGAGGTATGTGTTACTAGGAAAAATATTAGCAATCCCAGATGAACAGTTTAGGCCAGGGGTGTCAAAGTCCCTCCTCGAGGGCCGCAATCCAGTCGGGTTTTCAGGATTTCCCCCAGTGAATATGCATGAGATCTATTAGCATACAACGAAAGCAGTGCATGCAAATAGATCTCATGCATATTCATTGGAGAAATCCTGAAAACCCAACTGGATTGCGGCCTTTGAGGAGGGACTTTGACACCCCTGGTTTAGGCCCTATTTACTTTCTTTTTAACTACAGCCTACTACAGACCATTCCCTTCTCTCCAGTACAATGATGATCTTCCACAAGCAGAAACGGACTTGTATGTTTGAGTGGCTGAACTGCACGTACAAGTAGGCATTCCTGGGGGTAGGGAAGAGGTAGCCCTGGGGTGGAGTTACTGTATATGTACATAGTTTTATAAACTATATGGAGGAGTCTAATGGCTAGTACATTGAGCTGAGATTCTGGGGAACTGGGTTTGATTCCCACTGTAGGTCTTTGTGACCCCAGGCAAGTCACTTAATCCCCTCCATTGCTCCAGGTACAAAAAAACCCCCACCTTAGATTGTGAGCCTACTAGGGACAGAGAAAGTACCTGCATATTGGCTAGATTCAGTAAATAACATTCAAAATTCAGTGCAGATAAAAATTGGCACTTAATGCTTTACACTAATGGGCGCGCAAAGATGAGCGCATGTTTTGGAATAGCACTGAGTGCCAATTTCAGTGCCCAAATATGGATGCCAATACTTATGCCTGTTGAAATTGACTGTTTTTCCTGGCATCCAATTAGGGTGCAAATCTACTGGCCTCCCATGGCCTTGCCCCCTTTTGGCAAGAATGGCGTGTGTGCAAATACAAATTGGTGCCAGTCACAATTACTACCCAATTATTGGGACTAAATGGCTCACTGGTTGACTTAATTGGATGCACATTTTATTTATATTTTTCAATTTTCTATACCGTTCTCCCAGGGGAGCTCAGAACAGTTTACATGAATTTATTCAGGTACTCGGGCATTTTCCCCTATCTGTTCTGGTGGGCACACAATCTGTCTAATGTACCTGGGGCAATGGGGGACCTGGTGGCCCTCTCAGGGTCACAGGGGACAATGTGGGCTTGAACCCACAACTACAGACTATCGAGGCTGTATTTATACTCCCTGCACCACACTTTCAGACATCATAAGGTAGAAAATAGCAAGGTAACCCTTGTTTCATAGAGATGGCAAACATAGTTAACAAAGCAAGGTAAAACATAAAATGCCAAAACATGGTATGGCGAGCATTAAAAGGCAGAGCTTAGCACAGCGGTGATAATATTACAAGTATGGCTAGCAGAGTAAGAAAAAACTTGGCAAAAACGGTAAAGCAAGTGTGCATAGCATGGAAGACATGGTACCGTAAACATTCAGCTGCAAACCTGGATGAGAGATTGTGGCAGGGTGGACATCTTGAATCAGCATCCAAATATCAACGTCTAATTTTGGGCACCATGCTGTATATACAGTCCAGGGGATAATGTGTAGGACTGGCTATGTATAGTAGAGCTATAGAAGTTAGTAGTAGTAGTAAACACACAGCATATATGCATTTTTTACATCTTCAAAGAACTGCATATAGTGGAGATTTTGCCTCTATAAAAGTAATAAGTAGAATAAAATGTTGATAAAATGACCATGTTGAACTGAATATGGCTGTTGGAATACATTGTTCACTGCTTCCTGCAACCTTCAATAAACTACTCTGAGAAGCGTGAGCCATTAATGTAGTCTGCAGGAGACTAGCCTGTACCCCTTAATCTCTCTCCCAATACAAACGCAAGCACCCATGTTCCAAAGAACCGGACCTAGCCGTTCCCAAACGCCACTGTTGCCCTGCAGGCTCAATACCCACCCAACCATGTGAGCTTTTAATAGTGCTCTCCCCTTCATCCTAACAGTCTTGCATTCAAGCCCCTACAATTTCCAGATCCAAATTCATCCCTTAATGACTCGATTACCAAAACATATTAACAGCAGGAAGAACTGGAGGACACTAGTGAAAGTGGAGGGAGTTTTTCTCTGTTGGATTTCATGGCCCATACAAGAAACATGGAGAAATTAGGTTCTTACTTGCTAATTTTCTTTCTGTTAGCCTGTAGACCAGTATAGTTATTCTGTAGAGATGGGTATATACTTCACTATGACCAGCAGGTGGAGACTGAGACAAAAACTTGTAGTATATCAGCTGAGGCTCCCTCTATCTTCCCAGTCTGCCGAATAGCCAAGCAGAACCTAGGAAAATACTAACTGAGAACAGTAAAAACACTCCAAACAGGAGGTTAAAAATAACAAACACTATTGGAACATGCATAGAACTAAATTCCTGCAGTGAAAATGTCCCCACAGCTCACCAGCTAAGCCATAGCTGCTGTTCTTATGTCTCCCCGGCCCTAGTAAAATAATAGAACCCGCAGAAAAATCAAAATCTGCACGCAAGCAAAACCCGCAAGCACCACATAAAGACAGAAAGGGTGGGGAACTATACTGGTCTACAGGCTAACAGAAAGAAAATTGCCAGGTAAGAACTTCATTTCTCCTTCTGTGTCGCCTGCTAGACCAGCATAATTATTCTGTACAGATGGGACGTACCAAAGCAGTATCCTTCAAGGGTGGGACCCTCAAAGGGCTAACACAAGAACACGTTCACCGAATACCGCGTCTCAAATACGCTTGAACATCCACATGGTAGTGCTAACAAAGGAATGTAGAGAAAACCAAACTGCAGTCCTGCAAATATCCACCGGAGGCACAAGAGAAGACTCGGCTCAAGAAGCTGCTTGATCCCAAGTGGAAAGAGCCTTGAGAAATTCAGGAACAGGCATTTTTCTGAAGAAGATAAGCGGAAGCAATAGTCTACGTGATCCAGCGCACAATAGTAGCCTTGGAAGCGCCATCCCCCATACGAGGACCCACTAAAAAGACAAATAGATGATCTGATTTCCCAGGTCCTCTGCACATAAAAGCAAAAGACACAACTGACATCCAACTTGCTCAACTGTTTCTGCTCAGAAGATCCCTCCCGACTAACCAACACCGGGAGGACTACAGATTGATTGATATGAAAAGGAAAAGCAACCTTTGGAAGAAAAGAAGGAACAGGCCGCAAAACAACCCGCTCCCTGGAAAACTCCAGAACGGGAGGCCTACAAGAGAAAACCTGTAGCTCAGAAACACGTAGCAGACATAACAGTCACCAAGACCACAGCTTTAAGAGTAAGGTCTTTCAACGAGCAGTCACCCAAAGGTTCAAAAGGTGGACACACCAGAACAGACAGGACCAGAGTCAGAGCTCAAGATGGAACAGATGGTCGCACGGGAGGCTTGAGTAAGTTGGCTGCCTACAAGAAGCGAATGACATCAGGACTGGCAGTCAAACGCTGAACTCTCAACAACCCACGAAAGACTAACAAGGCCGCAAGCCGAACCTGGAGAGAAGACCAAGCCAGGCCCCTGTCCAGGCCATCCTGCAAGAACTCAAAGATGTTTGGCAGGGAAGCACGAAAAGAGACCACTCTACGCACAGCACATCACCCCTCAAATATATGCCAAACCCGCACATAAGCCCGAGAAGTGGAAAATCTCCGTGACGCCCAAGAGGGTTGAGATCACTTTATCTGAATACCCCTTCTTACCTAGGCGGTCCCTTTCAAGAACCAAGCCGTAAGACAAAAGGGACCCAGATCGAACATTGGAATGGAGCCCTGAGACAGAAGGTCGGTCAAAAGAGGAAGAGGATCCACCACCAGATGTCTCACCAGGACCGCGTACCACGGGCGCCTGGGCCAATCCGGAGTCACCAGAATCAACAGGCCTGGATGTCTAACAATGTGGAAAAGAACTCTACCCACTAATGGCCACAGAGGGAACACATCCAACAGACCCTCCGTTGGCCAGGGGTGAACCAGAGCATCTAGCCCCTCGGACTGACCATCTCTGTGATGACCGAAGAAGCGGTATGTTTTGGCATTGACACTTGTGGCCATCAGGTCCATGAGAGGATGACCCCAAGACTGCACCATTAGCTGAAAGGCTGTGTGACTTAGGCACCACTCTCCGGGATCTAGGGCGTGACGATGCCATGCCTGCTATATGGAAGGCCGAGATGTCCTGAAGATGAGACTGCCCAGCCATGACTGACTTGGCCATCAGAAAGGACCGGAAGGCTAACAGCGCTAGACGGATGGCTATGGTCTCTAGAACATTGATCGACCAGGAAGCCTCCTTCGTGGACCAGGTACCCTGAGCTGAGTGACCTAGACGCTGTGCTCCCCAACTGAGGAGACTGGCATCCATTAGCAGCACCGGCCACTGCGGCTGATCCTGACTCGCCCCTTGCACTAGATGAGAGGTCTGGAGCCACCAACGAAGACTGCAGTGAGCCAAGCCCCACAGAAGGACAAGAAGATCCAGACTGTGCCTCTGAGGTGACCACCTCCATAGAAAGCATACTGAAGAGGACACATATGGGCAGTAGCCCACCTCACTATGTCTAGGGAAGCCACCATTGACCCCGAGACTTGGAGGAAATCTTGGCCTGAGGACACCGGGCCACCAAAAGCAGGAGAATCTGAGATGATGTGTTTACCCGGGCCTCTGGGAGGAAGACGTTCCCCAAGGAGGTGTCGAACAGAACTCCTAAATACTCCTAAATACTGAGAGGGGCCCACCAGCTCTTGGAAAGGTTGAAAACCCATCCTAGTGACTGCAGAAACTCCACCACCCGAGCTGTGACCCGGGTGCTCTCTTGCAACGACTTTGCTCGAATCAACCAGTTGTCCAGATAGGGATAAACCAGAATGCCTTCTTTGCACAATGCTGCCATGATGACCACCATAACCTTGGTGAACGTCCAGAGCCGTGACTAGGCCAAAGGGAAGCGCACATAACTGATAGTGCTGCCCCAAGATCACAAAGCGCAGGAAACGAGGATGAGAGGCCCAAATTGGAATAAGCAAGTAGGCCTACATCAGAACTAGAAAAGTCAGATACTCCCCTGGCTGAACTGCCAGAATCACAGACCGCACAGTTTCCAACTGTAAAGAGTCCCCAGCTGTTTAACAGAAAGGGAATCTCGTGCGAGTGGTGGAGAAAGCCCTGGCTTCCCAGCGAACAGCTGCTGGCCGTTAGGAACTCGCGAAGGTGGATCCCTGGCTACCAGCACCCGATGCCGATGAGGATTCCCCATCGCAGTGGCCTGCCTTACTCGAACAGGCTGGCAGCGAGTGCTTTGCGGCTGGATTACAATGAGCACTTTTCCCCTTGCAAAACTGCTCATTGCTCCAGACACGACCTAGCTAAAATAAAAGTGCCAATGTGGGGAGGTGGAGGAAGGGGGGAGTAACCCAGCACGGTTTGACACCCCCGAGGTCAGACAGATCCCCAAACAGGACCCGTCCAAGCTTCATCCGGCACTAAAAGGGGTACCCGGAGTCCTACAACAAATTCCAACAGGCCTAACAGAGGGAGCCAGATTTTTCCTACCGCTACCTGCTTGAAAGTGTGAAAGACTGGGATGGTAGAGGAAGCCTCAGCTAATATACTACACCAAGTTTTTGTCTGTCTCCACTTGCTGGTCATAGTGAGGTATATACCCATCTGTACAGAATATTCTGATCTAGCAGGCAACACATAATATTGAATTTCAGAAAGGTAAATGAGCAGAGCAGGAAAACAAAGGTTTTCAAATATATTTTGAGGTTGAATAAAGAGTTCCTAACATAAATCGGAGTTCCTAAAATAAATTGGGAATGTTAACACCATGTCCTGAGCTCAAAACCTATTCACCTTCCCCCCTCATAAAGGTATCCGAAGTAAGAAACTATACGACAGCCTTCTAGCAACACAGGCAGCGAAAATTGACCCCACCATCACCAAACTAATGATCAACACAACAGACATCAAAGTGTTTCGAAAAGAAATCAAAACATTTCTATTCAAAAAACACGTCCTTACTAACTAGTCTCCTCCCCTTTCGCACAAACTCTCCCTCTCCTGAATATCACATTAGTCAACTCCTAGAACCTTTCCCTCCAAAAATACTCACTCCCAAATAAGCATTTACCTCACTCTCCATCAAACTTCTTACGTCATTGTTAGGTAATTTCTCGTCTGTAACCCGCATAAACTGATATTCTCCACTATATCCTGTTATCACTTGATTCTCTTAAATGTAATTCTCACAATTGAATGTAATTCTTATAATTGAAACCTCTACCACACCATGTAAAGTACATGAATCACGGTTATGCAATTTCCCTAGATAAGCTATTAAGTAATATCTCTAGATAATCTGTTATGTAATTTCTCTGGATAATCTTTGTTTTGCAATTCTCTCGGTAATGTCCAGATCTCTTATAATTTGTAATCCGCCTAGAACCGCAAGGCACAGGCGGAATAGAAATCACTAATGTAATGTAATGTAATGTAATGTAATAATTAAGTTTGGTGGATTGGTTGGATTATGTTGTCCCCTTAGGTATAAATGCTAAATAGTACTTTCATCGAGACAGTAATGAGGCTATTGATCTTTTGTAAAAGGGTCATTTGTGTTAGCATTATGACTGGTTCTTTGATGCAATACTAATACACATCCAAATAGCATGCATTAAGCTGCATACTACATGAGCATTATCTAGTCACACAAGCAGAACACAGATAAACTCTGTGAAAATACAGGACCACAAACGGGGAGTGTATGGAGCAGTGGTTAGAGCTACAGCCTTAGAACTCTGAGGTTGTGGGTTCAAAGCCAAGCTGCTACTTGTGACTCTAGGCAAGTCACTTAATCCCCCCCATTGCCCCAGGTATACTAGATAAGAATTTGAGCCCACCAGGACAGATAGGGAAATATGATAAAGTACCCACAGTGAATTCGTTTAGTGTTTTAATTTTTTATAAAGTGCTTTATATACCACAAAGTGCTTATTTGCTAAAGTGCTATATTCAATAACTTAATCAGTTTTAAAAACTCAATGAGCTAAACACTTATCTTTTTGTTTTTTCGTTGTTCATATCGGGAAGGGAGCTGCCATTCGACATGTTTCGACGATAAGGGGGGACAGTTCTTGATACAGCCTATTGTCGAAACATGTTGAATGAAAGGTCCCTTCCCGTGATTAACAACGAAAAAACAAAAAGATAAGTTTTTAGCTCATTGAGCTTTTAAAACTGATTAAGTTATTGAATATAGCACTTTAGCAAATAAGCACTTTGTGGTATATAAAGCACTTTATAGAAAAGCACTTTATAAAAAATTAAAATACTAAAAGAATACACTGCGGGTCCAATGAGGAGGACAGTGCCGTAAGTACTGTAGCCATTGAAAACACTTGGCTGATACTGGCACTTCTGAGGACCTTGCTATAATGTAATGAATTTTTATGATTCTATGGTGATTTGAACAGTTGATTGAAATATAGTATGAATACATTTGGCTGCGTGATAGTACTGATGATTACAAACTAAGCACTTTCCCAGCGACATTATATCGCTATCATGGCGCCTTCAAAGAGCTTATGTGCACATTTAAAAACATTTAAAAAGCCTTTAAAGTGTTACTTGGTGAAATCAATTTGAGAGACTTGCCCAGTATTGAGGAAAAGGGGGGGGGGGGATGTACATTGTTGTTTTGTTCTAAAGATGGATGTAGGGCAAAAAGTGAAGAAAGAGAGAAAAATAGCAAAATGATAAGACCCTGGAAACAGAGTTAAGAAAACAGACAGAAGGAAGTGCAACCAGAAACTGTGAAAATTGATTTAAAAAATAAAACCACCAGAAAAAAGTGGGAAAAATTTAGTGATGTAAATTCTCAAAACTAACATATTTCAATCTGCTGTCTACTGTATATCTTCCACTATTTAGGAAGAAATGCATTTGTTTCAATTTCTCTGGTGGTGTACTGCATGCAGGATTTGACATCTTAAGGTTTTGTTTGTGTATATTAGTACTTCTATTTTATTTATATACCACTTATATCCTAAGTGGTTCACATTCAGGTACTTTTATCATATTTCCCTCTCTGTCCCTGTGGGCTCAAACTCTATCTAGTATACCTGGGGCAATGGGGGGATTAAGTGATTTGCTCAGGGTCGCAAGGAGCAGCGTGGGTTTGAACCCACAACCTCAGGGTTCTAAGGCTGTAGCTCTAACCACTGCGCCATACACTCCCAGTCTATGGTCCTGTATTTGCATAGAGTTGCACAGTTGCACACCGAATATTATATAAGTTATCTTTACTCACCTTTAAATCGTTGCTATACAAAACTCCATCATTTATTTATAAAGCCTTAATTCCATACTCCTCTCAAAAAACTTTACGATCCAATCAACAACTTTTATTGGTCATTCCCACTCTTAAATTCATAAATACCCGAAGACAATATATCTTCTCTGTTACAGCACCACAAACATGGAATTCTCTCCCACTTTATTTAAGGGAGGAGAAAAATCTTGATAAATTTAAAAGCCAACTTAAGAGTTTTCTTTTTAAAGACGCTTTCAATATTTAATTGAATTGCCAATCGCTCTTTATATCTCCCTTTCATTTTAGTCAGCTATGTATACTATTTCCAAAAATTATTTTGTTTTACCTTTCCTTTTGTGTTTTACCCTTAACGGTCCCTCCTTTCCTATTATAAATTGTATTTCTTTCCCCTCTATCCCAATGTTTCCTGTTCTAATTTGTCTAGTTTTTTAAAATGATTTTTATATTTTTACTATATTATTGTTATTGTTTTATCATGTATTTTTTGTATATGTAAATCGCTTAGTAATTGTGATAGGCGATCAATCAAATAACGAATGAACTTGAAACTTGAGTTTATCTGTGTTCTGCTTGTGTGACTAAAGCCAGGTGTTCTGGTAGGAATTTATTCATTTTTCTATACCGTTCTCCCAGGAGAGTTCAGAATGGTTTACATGAGTTTATTCAGGTACTCAAGCATTTTTCCCTGTCTGTCCCGGCAGGCTCACAATCTGTCTAAGGTACCTGGGACAATGGGGGGATTAAGTGACTTGCCCAGGGTCACAAGGAGCAGCATGGGTTTGAACCCAGGGTGCTGAGGCTGTAGCTTTAACCACAGCGTTATTGGTGTCATGGTTCCAAGTAGGAAGATATTTGTCCACTCCTTCAGCCCTTTTGGACCCAGAATGGCTCTCACTGCCCTAGGGTTGAGGACGGATTGAGACATCTAGGTTTTACTTCCATTGCTTTCCATGGAAGTGAAACTCAGATGTCTCAATCATCCTCCTTTTTCTGAAGTGCAGTAATTTTGAAAAGGTTGAGTGATTGAACTTATTATTCTGCTTTGGCATTAACCCCAACTCTGATGAAGATTTGAAATGTGTTGGTGGGGGCTGGTGCAGCAACATCCAAAGTTAAATCCAGTTTAAATGACTCTTATTATTATGTAATTTGAAGGCAAATGGAAAGTCTCATCCAACCTACCCAATGTACTGTACTTCCTGATGCAGCATTGTAGCCCTTAGCAGATCCTCTGCCCTCATCTTCTGAAAAGTCTGTGTTTTTTGGTCTATGCAAGAATTCTTTCTTTTCTCTGAGGTAATTTACCTGCCTATGCAATTCTTTTATTTTAAAGGACATCGAAGAACTTCCTGAAGTGGGCCTTACCAGAATTCTGGCTCTGAATAAACCGGAATGGCCCTATATTATATTTGGGGTCATTGCTGCTGCAATAGCAGGTGGCATTTATCCTACGTTTGCTGTCATATTTGGGAAAGTGATTGGGGTAAGTTTAATTGCAGCTCTTTTAATCCACATTCACTTGTAACTAGTGTGGAGTATATTAGAGGATTAAAGTTCAGTATGTCAACAGAGAGCAGTCTTCAAAACCATTTATACTAAAAAGCTGTAGATATACTGCATCTCCAAATTTGTATAGTGTTCAACAATATGCATAATTTTTAAAGGCAATTAGGGGAAGCACTTTTTGGGATGAGTTGAGTGAGCATCATAACATAATGTAGCATATGAGACATACGAGATCAATATTCAACAAACATGGCAGTCCCCACTTAGTTATTATGGATAAGTTATGCAGACTTTAAGCCATTTTATCCATATAAATCAGACTGTTGAATATGCAATCATAACTCAACAATGATGACAATAGCCCAAAAGTGTAATAGACAGCAGCACTGATCAAAAAATGGCTTTAAAAAAAGCAGTGATGATTTTGTGGATACATTTTTGATTACTTTGTACATGTCAAGGCAATTCTTTAACAGGGTGCTTAGTAGGAGCATATACTATGAAGGACTATAGGTATCTACTAAGAATTCATGCTAACTGGATATATAAACACACATATCAGCCCTAGAGATGAAGTAAGTGTTGCAGACCAGAAAACAAGTAAAAAATCCAGCAAAAAGGTTCCTCACAAAGAGCAGGAAAGCAAATACAAGAAAAACAACTGTGGAGAGCTGGCTGCCTGCGGCAGTGGCTGATGGGGTGGCGTCCTCACGTCGGGGCTTAGATTAACGTCGAGCCCTGAGGTTTTCACCACCGCACTACTCCCCGGCGGTGTCCCAAGCGGGCTAGCCCCCGACGCTTCCTGCTCCTGTTGCAGACGCCGAAGAAGATCATCAATCGCTAACGAAGGGGCAGTCCTGCCCCATCTCTTTGGCATATTTAGTGCAGGTATGATTAAGAATCGATGGCGTCCTCACCGCAGCAAACATGCAGTGGCCCATATTCAACCAATCTTACTGTACATGGTACAGTCCAGAAAAAAAAAACAACATAAGAATACACAGTAAATGAATTGTGGTATAGACCTGACACGGGCCATGTTTCAGTCACAAAAGACCTTCCGGGGTCCAGTGCTTCTATAAACCACAAGCAATGAATTGCAAATATACAAAACAAAATACTGTGTGCTGCTAAATCATTGCCAATCGAGCGATGTCACCAAAAGTAGCAAAGAGGAGCATATACTTAGGGCTCTTTTTACTAAGTGTGCTAGATGCTAACGCCAGCATTGAGCTGGCATTAGTTCTTGGCACGTAGAGCGGGGTTAGCGTGTGCTAAAAATGCTAGCGCACCTTAGTAAAAGGAGCCCTAAATGTTTCATATACACGGGTAACTGGCATGTGTAATTTAAGTGGAAGGTTCATTAATGCAGCCACTCCCTGGCAAATACTCAATGTAAGTTCACCAGCATTTGCAGCTCTTATGTTCTTGCTCGTCCAAAGTGTAAATAGAAAGCCCAAGGTCTAAGAGGGTAATTTTTATAACAAATCACCTAGATTGAGAGGGCAAGAAGGTGCCTATTTATAATCTTATTTTCTAAAGAATCATAGGGGTTTATGTGTCTTTACAAAAAACCAACTTCGATCTGGCAAATTAAGTGCCCCAAATAAGGGCATGGACCAATGTTTATACAAGGACTAGATTCAGTTAATGGTGGCCAAATTTGGGCACAAAAAAAAAATACGAGCTCTTGAGTTGCGTGCCGTCCATGGAGTAGGGTGTAGTGCCAGGATCAGTGGCCAACTTTGGATGCAAAAATTTAAGCTAACTGAAACCTGGTGTGGATCCCCCGTATTCACTGTGCGCATCTGTAGTGAACGCCACTGACACACCCATGGCCACGCCCCCTTATAAGCTGTGTGCAAAAATATTTGCGCTTGATGTGCACACAAATCTTAACTGGAGCCAATTAACTACAATTGTTGCTAGTTACTATTGCTACTTATTTTTATAGCCAGACGCACACAGCACTGTACAGGTCCTCGTCGACTTATGACCGCAATTGGTTCCGACTGACAGGTCGCAAGTCGATCTGGACATAAGTCAGCCTATACTAACTACAGTATTTTTTACCCCTCCCCACGTACCTTTTCCATGGTGGTCCAGCGGTGAGGGGTAAAAAATAGTTATTGTGGGCTGGGATGAGAGAAGGGGGAAACGCTTCATAAAGTTGAACCGTCGTAAGTTGCCTAGGTCGTAAGTCGACGAGGACCTGTATATAGAGAATGACACGGGAACAAATTATTTTACATCCTCATGAGTTCTCTTCCTGTCCCTGCCCCATTCCTGCAAGCTGTCCTCATCTGCCCATCTCAAACACTTTAAAATCATAAGTGTTCGAGGCTTGTGCGGTTAAGGCAGAGTTTACAAGAATTGGGCAAGAACGGAGACATAACTCACGGGGACGGGATGGTGAAATTGAGTTTCTGCGGGGACAGGGACAGATTTGTCCCCATGTCATTCTCTAACTCAGGGATCTCAAAGTCCCTCCTTGAGGACCGCAATCCTGTCGGGTTTTCAGGATTTCCCCAATGAATATGCATGAGATCTATGGGGAAATCCTGAAAACCCGACAGGATTGCGGTCCTCAAGGAGGGACTTTGAGATCCCTGAGTTAGAGAATGACATGGGGACAAATCTGTCCCTGTCCCCGCAGAAACTCAATTTCACCATCCCGTCCCCGTGAGTTATGTCTCCGTTCTTGCCCAATTCTTGTAAACTCTGAAAACCCGACAGGATTGCGGCCCTCAAGGAGGGACTTTGAGACCCCTGTTCTAACTATATATTACATTAACTATGAAGAAACGATCCCTGTTCGACAGAGCTTACAATCTAATCAGACAGACAAACAGGACAACTGGGGTGGCAAAATAGGCATGCGTACTTTACAAGTGGGTTGGAGTTAGGAGTTAAAAGCAGCTAGTTAGCTTCTTATTCAGTTAAATTGGTGTACAATTTGAGCATGCAATTTTGGACATGATATATAAAATCCAGGGGAAAGATACACACAATTGCATGTACTTGATAAAGTCTATGTGTAAATAGCAATTCTAACCATGCCCTGCCAATAGTTCTCCCAGAACACATGAAAATATACACATTGCAAAAAAATATATATACACGCTCATTGGAAAGATTAAAAAAATGAAGCTTTGAATAAAAGTATTTGGAGGAAAATATTTATAGATCGACTCCTTGAACCAGAAAACAACTTCAAGGGGTCTCTATGTCCTTGTCTAAAAGATAATTACTGGTGGTAATATACCCCCCTCCTTGTAACACTGGTAGTGGCGGTAATTGCTCTGACGCTCATAGAATTCCTATGGGCGCTGGAGCAGTTGCCACTGCTGCCGGCGCTACGCGTTAGCAAAGGAAGGGGATAAAGTGAGCCAAAGAATGAGGTTGTGACTGAACCATAATTTGTTGATAAGCTTTTTCCTTTTATGACAGAAAGTGCTTTGTGGACGGCGTATTGTATGCCAATGAGTTTATACACCTTATACGTATATAACGCCAGTGCGGTACTGTAGCTTACAATTTAATTACTCTCACTTGAGTACCATATTCCACAGAATCTCATAAGTTTCTAAAGTCAATTTCTTCCATTTTAAGACATTTTAGTTATCGGATATTTAGGCACAATTGCCCTCTCAGCGGCTGAAACAAGCAATTTGCTGACACTAGTTCATGCCTTGGGATGCAAAAGCCAATAGGGACATACTTAAAATATGTCTGTATTCTCATACAAAACTGATATATTTTGTGGCCTTTCAAAACACACCCAGAACAAACCCCCATAGAATCTGTGTATCTCATGGTATCTACATACATAAATAACTGTAAAATCTGTAAATCTGTAAAAACACTGTAAGAAGCGGTCCAGAGAAGGGCGACGAAAATGATAGGAGGCTTGCACCAGAAGATGTATGAGGAGAGACTGGAAGCCCTGAATATGTATACCCTAGACCAGGGTTGTCAAAGTCCCTCCTCGAGGGCCGCAATCCAGTCAGGTTTTCAGGATTCCCCCAATGATTATGCATGAGATCTGTTTGCATGCACTGCTTTCATTGTTTGCTAATAGATCTCATGCATATTCATTGGGGAAATCCTGAAAACCCAACTGGATTGCGGCCCTCGAGGAGGGACTTTGACACCCCTGTCCTAGAGGAAAGGAGGGACAGGGGAGATATGATTCAGATGTTCAAATACTTGAAGGTATTAACGTAGAACAAAATCTTTTCCAGAGAAAGAAAAATGGTAAAACGAGAGGACATAATTTGAGGTTGAGGGGTGGTAGATTCAAGAGCAATGTTAGAAAATTCTACTTTACAGAGAGGGTGGTGGATGCCTGGAATGTGCTCCCGAGAGAGGTGGTGGAGAGGAAAACAGTGACGGAGTTCAAAGAAGTGTGGGATGAGCACAGAGGATCTAGAATCAGACAATAATATTAAATATTGAACTAAAGCCAGTACTGGGCAGACTTGCACGGGGGGGGGGGGGGGGGGGGGGAGGATGGGCTAGGAAGGGCTTCAATGGCTGGGTGGGTGTGAGTGGGCTGGAGTGAGATTTGACTGAGACTTCAGCAGTTGGAACCCAAGCACAGTACCTGGTAGAGCTTTGGATTCTTGTCCAGAAATAGCTAAGAAAAAATTTAAATTGAATCAGGTTGGGCAGACTGGATGGATCATTCGGGTCTTTATCTGTTGTCATCTACTATGTTACTATGTTATATAGTATCATGATGGCAGATAAAGGCCAAATGGGCCCATCTAGCCTGCCCATCTGCAGTAACCATTATCTCTTTCTCTTTCTGAGAGATCCCACGTGCCTAGCCTACACCTTCTTTAATTCAGACACGGTCTCTGTCTCCACCACTTCTTCCAGGAGACTGTTCCACGCATCTACCATCCTTTCTGTAAAAAAAAGTATTCCCTTTGACTCCAGGTTTCTTTATTGCTGGTGGGTCCTCACAGAACATTTATTTCTTCTGGGCCTCTCCCCTGTATGTACTCAGTGCACATGCATTCCTATCAAAGGACAAATTATCTCCAGGGTAAGGGACTTCCTTTGAAAGCTCTGTTGTAGAGGACCCTTCAAATTGTGGCTCGGACAGATATGTGGTGCTCCAAATTTCATTACTGAAAATATATACAATGCATTGCTTTGAGGTAGTCTTTCTGTCCTGAGGTTGTACAGCATTCAACAAATACTGGAATACTCCACAGCTTTCCTTTATCTGTTTCTGTGATTTCCTCTCAATTATTGGTCTGTTAGGGTAAAAGGTTTCCATTGTACCAAGGCAAGGCCTTTTCCATTCCGAATAAGCAGAGTCTCTTCTTTCTGGGATCCAGTTCTATACAGATTTCTCCAAGTAGAAATTATTTGGTATACGGTACTTCCTCTTATTCATTGTCCCTTTAACTTTGAGGCTCAAGCTGCTGCTCCACTCCTTAATTAAATCACAGGTATTTCACAGTGAATGGAAACTGAAAAGGGGAGGGAAGTTTCAAACAAGTCAGAAACTCAACTACTGTAGAACCAAACACTGAGCCCTATATCACGGCAGGCAGCAGGGGGTGCTGTAACCACACGGTATATACACCTCTCTCCTCTGACTTGGTATGGCTCTTTCTGAATACTTGAGCATCCTGAGAGGATTGTTAAATATAGATGCAAGGTAACTGTTCTAAAATGACCTCCATTGCTTAGTTGAAGATATAAGTGTTTTGAGCAGATAATTTGTAATCAAGCTTTTGTTTTTATTTATAGTCTTTTCAAGAAACTGATGGTGACAAAAGAAGCCAGAATACAAATTTGCTTTCTCTAATGTTTTTGGTACTGGGAATTATTAGTATCCTAGTATATATAATCATGGTAAGTTTCTTCAGTCTTAAACAGAATAGAATGAGCTAGATTTAAGCAGACAAAAACTAGCTTTAGTGATATTTTTTTTAAGGAAATGTTATGTTTTTGACTACTTCATTATAAAATTTAAAGAAGCTGAAGCAGAAATTGGTCTACAGTGAGAGATTAGAGAAATTGGGCCTCTTCTTCCTTGAAAAGAGGAGACAGAGAGAGGACATGATCGAAACATTCAAGATATTTGGGGAGCTCACCTAGATGGTCTCAGGACTCGGGGTGTGTGGTCTGCTCGAGAAAAGGCATTCCACATCAACCTATTCCCTTCCCAGATCCCAACGCATACTATAGCTATCAACCTTGTAATCTCCCTGGGAATGCCCAGGCTAATTTCTTGTTGTAAACCGCCTAGAACTGAAAGGTATTGGGGGGATAGAAGCCATCAATGTAATGTCCTGTAATGAAATTGTTCTGTCGTGTTTGTTTGTTTTTTTGTAAATCTTATATATTGTAATTTTAAACTTGTGTTAATCGCTTTGAAATTGATAAAGCGATCAATCAAATATATATTAAACTTGGAAACTTGGTAATACTGAAGGGAATAGACTTAGTAGATAAGGACTGGTTGTTCACCCTCTCCAAGGTAGGGAGAATGAGAGGGCACTCTCTAAAGTTAAAAGGGGATAAAGTCTG
Source organism: Geotrypetes seraphini (assembly GCF_902459505.1). NCBI lineage: Eukaryota > Metazoa > Chordata > Amphibia > Gymnophiona > Dermophiidae > Geotrypetes > Geotrypetes seraphini. The sequence goes on along the minus strand of NC_047085.1, from coordinate 398,927,270 downwards.
TACAAACGTAAGGAAGTTCTTCTTCACCCAGAGAGTGGTGGAAAACTGGAACGCTCTTCCGGAGTCTGTTGTAGGGGAAAACACCCTCCAGGGATTCAAGACAAAGTTAGACAAGTTCCTGCTGAACCAATGTGATCAGAATTACTGTAGATAATTTATATTTAACCTCTTATATCCCATGTGTGTGCTATAATACATTGAGTTGGATTCAGACCTTTAGACCATTGCATGCGTGCCTGAAACTGGGGGGAAAAAAAATCAATGGGCAATTTTGGGGGGATGGGGGGGAGGAGATATGTTATCAAGTCAGGCTACCATTAAGACAGGTTACATTACTGTTAACCAGGGTGATATCAGAAGGAGAGCCAATGCTGGCATGAGCAACAGGTTGGAGTTGCTGCTCGTGCCAGAGAAGAGATAGAGGGATGGTGGGAGGGAAGTGAAGGTACGCCTGCGGCGGAGGAGGAGTGGGAATGAGCGGGAGAGCAGCGAGGAGGTGGGGTGCCGGCTTCCTCATCAAGACGGCACCCGGAGTGGACCACCCTCTCCCCTGCCCCCTTTACTATGCCATTGGGTGCAACGCATTCACCTGTTTGGCAGTATGTCCACTCTCTGCAAGACTACTTTACCTGTGGAAACGGCTTGTAAAATTTTCTGTGGAAATGGGCTTTTTGAACATTTGCCCCATTGTGAGAACAAAAATGTATACAAAGGGCTGGATTCCATAAATGGTGCCAAAGTTAGGCAATTCTCAAACAACTCCTACTATTATCTCAATCAGAAATACATTAGTATCTCAATCAGAAATACATTAGTATAGTAGCATCAGACATCTATGGTCAGAAAGAACCCTGCGGATAAAGACCTATATAGTCCAAAAATAAGTGGAGAAAAAGAGACCTCAAAAGTTTTTGCTCCTTATTTTCAGTACATTTAAGTCCTGTAAGAGAACTAGCACAGTCATTGTTCTCTAAAAACACTCTGCCAAAACTTATTTAAAGCTTTTTGCAATCCAGTTGTGCAGCATGATACTTATCTTCATAGTTGTAAAGACAGTCAACCAGCGGAATACATAGACGTTCTACCACTAATGCACTTGTGATTGAGTCAAAGATAGGCGCTGTTAAGATCTGCACTAAGTGCCAGATCTAAAAAGATCATGTAAGGCTAAGTAACCTTTCATAGAATAATGGTTTAGAGTGAATTCTTGCATGCATGAGGACTTACGCCTGCTAAAACATGGTGTTAATCCTCATGCAAGAAACAAAGGAGACGGACACCTCTGCCCAGACGAAATCCAATAGACAAGAGCAGAAAGAGCCAGGTCTTCAAACTTTAATAGCAACCAGAGGTACAATTCAAATTAATGAGTCAATGAATCATAAAAACATCTGATGAGTCATAGGACTTGACATGCAACGTGTTTCAGCTAAAACACCTGCATCAGGAGTCCATACATATTCTAATAAAAACAAACCAATTATAGAAATCAAATCCGTAAGGATAAAGGAAAAGAAGGAACTGAAGGCGCTTGCTTAAGTGGCTTTTTCTATACATGCACTGCCATATAGACACAAATGTTCTTGTATAATTTTACTTACATCTGAAATAAATAATCAAGATAATAATAATATAATGCAACAAATTCTAAATTAAGCACACTGTACTTTTCGTGTTTTTGTTTAACTATCTTTAGGGATATACTTTTGGCAAGTCTGGAGAGAATCTTACTATGAGGCTGCGATCTTCATCATTCAAGGCATTGCTTCAACAGGTAAATATGTCTCAAATATGGAGATAGACACAAGCCCCGTACTGACAAATCTGGTGTGTGGTAACTCATCCAGATAAGTTCTACTCGTATTCATATAACTTTATCTGGAAGTTAACTTTGAGCTGCTTAACTGTCTTGTTAAATTTATGCCGATAGTTGACTATAAAAATATAGCCGGTTGAGGTTTTTTTTAAAAAAATTAGTATTTATTGAATTTTTTCAATATAATCAAGCATAAAACTTGTACAGAAAGGAAATTCAGCAAAAATTGATACAAATGAAAACGTATATAAAAGAATGTCAAATATAAGCATAAATTTCAACTCAAGTCCTCAATCAGATCCAAGAAGGGTAATAGGCGAATCAAAGTAATTGTATTAAACCAAGCAATAACTAGTTGAGTGAGATTAAAGCACCCTTTCTTTTAACTAAGCACTTTCTTTCTCCAGAGATGCAGTTGAGAGAGAGGTTGTCAGTTGAGATGACTCAAAGAAAACATATTTATGAGAATGATAGTTAATTACACATTTACATGGATGTCGCAAGTAAAAGGTCGCCCCCAGAGATATAACATCAGGTTTCCTTAACAAAAATTCTCGTCTCCTTCTCTGCGTATCCTTAGCCAAATCTGGGAACATCTGAATTTTACAACCTAAAAATTCTTTTTGTTTATTTTTAAAGAAAAGTCTCAGCAACCAGTTTTTATCTGGTGCGAGAGCTACTGTCAAAAGTAAAGTGGCTGGGGTCACTAATTCTTTATCAGATAGCCGGTTGAGGTTAATGTTTAATTAAAACACCAAATACATTTTTGAAAAATGCATCTATTACCAAAACAAAAAATGACTCCTGGAGGTGCATGGAGGGACAGTTTTGAAAAGACTTGAGTGTGGGGAGGGGTAGTTGGGTCTTTCTGGTTCCGGGTCAGAGTCTCACTGCCTCAGGGGTCTTGGGGCCTAGGTGGGGCTCTCTGATCCTCAATTTGGGCATCTTGAGTCTTTGCCTGTTTTCTATCAAAGTAACTGGGATATTAAATTTTAATTTACCTCCAGAGGTGAAATAAAGATTTGACTCTATTCAAAAAGAACATAAGAATAGCCATACTGAGTCAGACCAAATGTCCATCTAGCCCACTATTCTGTTTTAAACAGTGGCCAATGGAGGTCACAAGTACCTGGCAGAAACCCAAACAGTAGCAACATTCCATGCTACAAATCCCAGGGCAAGTAGTGACTTCCCCCAGGGCTCTCTCAACAATGCTTCCTCCAGGAGCTTGGCCGAACCTTTTTTTAAACCCAGCTATGCTAACTACTGTTGCCACATCTTCTGGCAACAAGTTCCAGAACTTGACTAGTCATTGAGTGAAAAAAATATTTCCTCCTATTTTGTGTTAAAAGTATTTCCACGTATCATCACTTACGATTTTGTAGACCTCAATCATATCTCCCCTTAGCTATCTTTTTCTAAATGGTAGCCTACTGCTTAGTGCATTTAACTTTAAATCAAGACCCTGGGTTCAAATCCCATGTTAACTTTTTTTTTTTTTTTAATTATGATCCTTCCAGAAATAGAAATATGCCTATTGTACTTAAATGTTAACCTTTAAGCATGAAGGCTATTAAAGTGGTATACATTCAGGTATAATAGGTATTTTTCTGTTTCTGGAGATATCCCACACTGCTCCTTGTGACCCTGGGCAAGTCACTTAATCCGCGAATATCAGGGGAGTATTGTAACTGCACATTTTTATTGCACTTTAGTAAAAGGACCCCTTAAAGGCTAATGAAAATGTACCAGATTTTTTTTTGTATTTGTACCTTCAGCAGCTCTGCTGAGTTGTACCAAACTACCTCTATAATTGCATAATATGACAATCTTTATCTCAAAGATTCCCAAAGGTCTTAAATTACAGTCAAGCCTCGGTTTGCTAGCAAGACGACCAAAACACTCAAGCAAACTAACTCGCAAACCGAGCATTGATTCGATTTGCGAGCCCCTGACCCAACCCCCGGAACCAGCTTTGTTGCTCCCCCGAGGCCACTGGCGCTGCTCTCTCCCTTCGCGATCGCCTCCTCCCCCCCCCCCCCCCCCCACTGACCGGCCCTATCCTTACCCGTGTGCCGCCGGTGTTGAAAGTGCCTGCTGCCAGTTTCCTTGCTAGGCTGCTGCTGGGCCTTGAGCATCTGTGCATGCTCAAGGCCTTCTGGCTCTCACCCTCTCCGAGATTCTCATGAGATTTCAAATCAAAGCCAGTTCCCGGGGTTGGGGGTCGGACAGATGTACTGTAGCTAATGCATCCTTGAACTGCAACGACTATCCATACCTGCATTGTAATGCATATCTAATTCTCCAACTGTACTGTAAGATGCCTTGAACCTCTGTAGGTATAGTGCAGCTCATAAATCCCAGATTAGATTAGAAGATGTGCTAAATCAGTGGTACTTGTATTTAACAGGAAATTGGATGGTTTGATGATCACAAGAATGCTGTAGGCGTTTTGCTTACAAGACTCGCCACAGATGCTTCCCAAGTCAAGGGGGTAAGTGAAAATGTAAAATATGTATCAGAAGTCATTCATGTTCAGCAATATTCCTGGAACAAAGGCATTCCCTGACTTGGTACATCAGGCTCCGTCTCTGGCAGTGTTCAAATCCATGCTGAATGCCCACTTTTTTGAAGCTGTATTTAAATCCTAACCTAACTCGCTTGTAAAGCACCCATATCTGTCTGGCATTCCATCTATAGTCTCTACCTACCTCCTCATTCCCTTTGTAATTCCCTACCATAGCAGTGTGTTTAGATTCACCGTTTTTGTCCATCACAACTAGATTGTAAGCTCTTTCAAGCAGGGACTGTCTCTTGGTGTGTTTAACATATAGCGTTGTGTGCATCTGGTAGCACTATAGAAATAATAGTAGTAGAAATAACTTTAGAGATGTACTGTTTGTTATGAGAGGGAAGGTGGCCAACTTTATTTAGACTTGTTAACTCCCCTCTTTTGAAATGGTAGCTTCTGTAACAGGAAGAAGCCAGAAACTGACAAAAAGACACAGTTTCTGTGTCATGCCCGGTCACTGTGAAGAAACCCGGCAGTGGTGTCACTAAGAGTAAGCAAAAGGCTACAGGAGTTAAAAATGTTCCTGAACTTAAGTCTTATTTGCCTTTTAGGTAAGAATCCTGTTAGCCAGAATCCATCTCCTGGCCTCACATCATCTGCTCTAGGCAGAGCACAGAGAGGGGGGTGGGGGTGGAGAAAACGGCCCCTACAGGTTCTAATCGGAACAGTCAGGCTGCCTGAGAGAGCCTTAGCTGCACCTGGAGTTGCAGTTAAACAGGCACCAGCCCTGAAGCTAGAGAGGAGTGGCTCCATTCTCAAGCAGAGCTTCAAGCTAGAGAATGACACGGTAACAAAATTCATCACCGTTCCCGTCGCGGGAAACCATCTTCATGTCATTCTTTAAGGAGAGAGGGAAGAATCAGAGTATAATTGGGCACAACCACTGACCCGCAAGCTTTGCTTTGAAGAATGCTGGTGTAGAAGGACCGAGGTTGAAATAGACACTAGAAAAATGACATGGGATTATTACCTGCGGTTATCTGTAGGGATGGGAACGGTGATGAATTTTGTCACCATGTCATTCTCTACTTCAAGCACAGAAGCAGGAAGACTATCCACTCCATGCCTGAGCTAGTTTTGCCACACACCCTGCAACCATGACCGGTTCCCTCAACGCATGAATTAGTGCACCCTAGGGGCCTGATTCTATAACGATTTAGGCATCTAACTTTTTTAATTGGTTCAATCGACAGCACCCTTAAAAAAAAATTAATTTTCAGGTAGGCATCTACACCGAGGCGTCTACCCCAAAAGTGGGTGTGGTGAGGGGCATATGGGCGTGGAATGAGTCGGGCGCTGGTATTTTAGGCCAAGAAAACCCTGGCCTAATATACCAGGGCCTAGTAGCACATAACTTGATTAGGTGCCGCTAGGCACAATTCTGTAAACGACGGCTAACTTTGAATGGCGTGCGGTAGGTGCCGTTTCCTAGGTGCCATTTATAGAATCGGGCCCTAACTATAAAAATACCACAAAACCTGTTACTGCATTTGTGTATTACCTGTTTTGCCACACACACAACTGCACGTTAATAGCCTAACACACTTTAGTGAAAGGGACCCTGTATCATAAGTGTCTTAGGGCAGATAACATACTCAGTTGGAAAGCCTGGCATAGGGTCGTAGCGACACTTCTATTTGGTTTTGCCAGCCTTGAAGCTTGATTTTATGATCCACAGTGTCAAAGTGATATAGTATTTACAAAGCATTTGAACTGTGGGATGCCACAGTTCTAATCCTTGCTGTCTCACATTTTTATTTAGTATCTACATCAAGCCTCTGGCTGAGCTGCTTCGGTTGTTGGATAAAAAATATCTATGCCGATTATACGCAAATGCTCATACCCATTGTACCAAATCTATCCATAGTGTTGAGTAAACTGACTGTGTGCCTTATTTCCAACTCAGAAATTGACAAAAAAAAAACCCCAAAAAACCCCAGCACTGCTTGAACCAAAGCAAAACAGAGATTCATTGGGTACCGATCATAAAGTGGATAAACACCTGACTTTAAAATACGCTACATGCTAAGATGTCTATTATATCCCTATCGGTGTCTTAGCATGTAGTGTGCGCTGATTAGCATGTGTTAAATTGGTTAGCGCACCTTAGTAAAAGGACCTCGTTGTGTGTAATGTATATATATATATATATATATATATATATATATATACAGTTAAACCAGGTCCCAAATTGATAATACTGTAAATATGGTGGGCTTCACTCTAGCTGTAATTTCTGCAGCTTTTCTGGAGCACTTTTATAATAACATCTAGCTACTTATGGGTATTTTATATAAAACAGTCTAACTAGCAACTAGGCAACATGTCAAAAATTACTCTGCTAGAACTGTACCAAACATATATTCCTATTACGAATAATGGGCATTGAGCTTGAACATAAACGATTTCTGATGTCACATTGCTTCATTTATTAAGCATTTATTGCAGTAGGACTTTGCACAGTAGAGCCCCAGACTATTCGTGTTAAAATTTAAATTGATACAGTATTTGGCTCTATTTGGACAGCCTAACTTTTCTCCACAAATATACTTTTTTTTTTTTTTTTTTTTAAACTTTGTCTTACAGATTTTCCCTTCTCTATTAGTTTGCCTCTCCTCCTGCATCATTGATTATAATTTCATTTTCATATGATACATTTTTACTAATCCATTAAATTTTTGTCTTATGACAGGCTACTGGGACTCGAATGGGTTTGATTATCATGACTATCTGCACCTTACTGGCAGCCATTATTATTGCCTTTATATATAGCTGGCAGCTGACGCTGATGATCCTTGCCTGTGTTCCATTTCTGACTGGGGCAAATTTTATTAGAATGAAATCAATGGCTGGTCATGCTTCTAAAGATCAAAAAGCCTTGGAGGAAGCTGGAAGAGTAAGTTTATAATTCACTTATTAATAAACACACACTGTGAACCAAAAAAAAAAAAATACACCAAAATGTTTTTTATAGCCTCTTTCACAGAAGTCTGCCAATTCTTATGAAATTTACCCCCTCTTCTATGAAACTGCGATAGCAGTTTCTAGAGCAGAGAGCTGCACTGAATTGCCCGCGCTGCTCCTGACGCTCATTGAGTTCTTGTTAGCGTCGGGAGCAGCACAGGCCATTCAGCGCAGTTCCCCGCACTAAAAACTGCTAGCACAGTTTCGTAGAAGAGGGGGTTAGTGTGTTGTATCCTGAATGAAATTGATGTAAAATGTTGTAAATAATTTTACCATCACAACACTACTTTGTGAAAATTAATTGTGAACTGAATAAAAACAGATCAAAAAGTTTTATGGTGTATTTTGCAGAAAAATTTAGCCAAAAAGTAATGTTTCAATTAAGCAAATGTTCCAAAGTGCGCCCCCTTTGCATGAAGGCATCCCCTCAGCCTTGGCTGCCATTAATGTATGGACTTGTCAATGATGCTGTGCTTAAGCTCAGCCCAGAGATGAGGCATTGCTTAAAGTCTTCGACATTGGATATCATTGTCTGGTAGATAGTCTGGGTGACCAGTCCTTTACAGGACTTGCCCCTCCCATATCCTAATGGCCTTATGGGCCTAATGGGACGTGGACAGAATTTTGGTCGAAAATGTCATCTTTTCCTTATGACTGGGATAGCCATCCAGATGATCACCCGAAATTGGAAGAAATGTGATTGTTTAAATTTTTTGTTCTGGCGGGCAAGTCTTTGCTCTAGTTAGAGATTTGAAAGAATAAATGCTGAAAATTTAGGACATGGTAATATATTTAAATTAATATGGGGCCCATTGGCATCTTATGTTACCTCATTGTAATTGTTTGTTGACTGTGAATCAGTTTGTTTTTTACTATGGTACATATCCAGGGCAGGGGGAGAGGGATTCTTTATGTCATAAATTGATTTTTGAATATTTATAATTGGGATGGGTGTGAAGATATCATTATTCAGAATAGATAGGATATTTATGATAATATATGTTTGTGTTATATGGAATGATAATTGTTTGGGTGGATAGATGAGTGGATTGGGGGGGGGAATGGATGATTATGAACATGAGAAAGATGAATGTGCTTTTATTGTAATTACTATGAGTTGAATTGGTTGTATGCACTGTTGTAGTTTTAAAAATTAATAAAGAATATTAAAAAAAAAAAGGGGTATAAAGACAGACTTCCTGGTGGTCTGGGCGTCTCAATGGCCTGGACATCCAGATAGAGGATTAAAAAATAATTATTATTTTTAGACATATGATGGTTTGCCTTTCAAAAATAGGCATTTTCTTAGTGCTGCCTTTGGACATTTAGCACCATAATTCCAAATTAGACTTAAGACATATGTTTCAAAAATGCCCCTCATACTGTATCTTCAATGTATTTTGCAGGTGGCCATTTACACGGGCAGAGTCTGGGAAGAGTGAGAGTGTGGTGTATACTTTCATGCATAACTTATAGATTGCTATAAGATATTTTTATATCTCCTGAATCTGGGTACAAATATTCGCACCATCTTTTTGGCTGGTATATAAGCTTATGCCTAAGCACACAGGCACGCATATATCCAGTTGCTTAATAGAAAAAGCTCCATATAGGTGCCCTTTATAGAATTGCCCTCCACTTGTATGAGTGCAATAGAACTTTCTAACACATGGCAATCAATTTGTACATGTGAAAATATGTACGTTTTGCATGCACTATAATTTTTAAGGTTTATAAACAGTTTATAACAAATGCACATAACTAGTGGAGAGAAATTGACTTCAAAAGCCAAGTTGACTTCAAAAGCCTTCAGTATTTTCATTAGTTGCAAATTAGTATGGATAAAATTCATTATACAATATTATAGTCTAATATTTTCCTAGTCTATCAATTTCATCTAGAATATTTATTGCATAATGATCTGTGTTTCTTGTTTACTACTTTTTAGATCTCCACTGAAGCTGTAGAAAATATAAGAACGGTAGTTTCTTTAACAAGAGAAGATACATTTTATGTAAAATATACCACAAGTTTAGATGGACCTTACAGGTGAGAAATGTACTAAATCTTTTATAAAATCCAACTTTTGCCTATTCCATTTTGTACCAAAGTATGATGTGGTGGGCCATTCAGGGGTCGATTAACTAGACAGTGGCCTCATAAGTCTTTCATTAGATCAAAGCAAAATGTTCTGGCTCGCTTTTCTAGTGTTCTCTCCAAGTCACAGTTTGAGTATGAAACTTCAAGGTTCAACGTCGGTGTCCCCTGCGGAAGGCGTCGTTCGGATGCCAAAACTAGGATCCTTGTCGGGACTTGTATTTTTCTGAATAAAGACAGTTTTCCTTGGCTGATTGGACTCCTCTCTTGCCTCTTTTGCTGTACTTTGCTCTTTTGCTCACATAAAGCATGCACGTTTTCTATTAAGGACTGCCATACTAAAGAGGAGATGCTCTTGTCAAAGCCCTGATTGGTATGAAGTTTGAAAGGCTAGTGGCTTGGTTCAAGCACCTGCTCAAATGGGATTCCTGGAATAGAAGGTCAAGGGTCATGGATTTGATATACAATACTGCCTTTCTGTCATACAATCAAAGCAGTTTACATTTGTTATATGCAGGTACTTTCCCTAGTGGGCCTACAATCTTCACTTTTTGCTCCAGGAGCAGTGGAGAGTTTAAAAGACTTGCCTAGGATCACAAGGAGCCACAGTTGAACCTGAGCCCAGTTCTCCAAATTCTCAGTCCACTGCACTAATGATTAGGCAACTCCTCAGTACTTCTTCCAAAGCAAAAGTACTGAAGCAATTACTGAAACATGAGGGCCTTATATACTTATACGTATTAAGGGTTTTGCAGTTAAAAGGCAGAATCTGCAAACCTGCACAATTAACACAGGGAGCAGACCTAACATTTAAAGAGAAGGCAGCTGTATTACTAATGGTTAATGCTGCACATTAAAGCCATGGCTACTAATGTGGAATGAATTTTTTCTACACCTCTAGAAATGTAGTTGACTGTTTCATGTTAGCATCCTTATTAGCAATGAATGTTAATTGCAAAGTGCTTTCCCTTTCCCTTCCCACTAATAAACATTTCTGTTAAGTATTTACTTCAACACCCAGGCGGGTTACAATTAAACATACACAGTTCATTTACGAAAAGACAAGAACAGAGTGCTAGGAATGATTAATAAGGGGATCACGAACAGATCGGAGAAGGTTATCATGCCGCTGTACCGGACCATAGTACACCCTCACCTGGAATACTGTGTCCAGCACTGGTCGCCGTACATGAAGAAGGACACAGTACTACTCGAAAGGGTTCAGAGAAGAACAACTAAAATGGTTAAGGGGCTGGAGGTGTTGCCGTACAGTGAGAGATTAGAGAAACTGGGCCTCTTCTCCCTTGAAAAAAGGAGACTGAGAGGGGACATTTGGAATCATTCAAGACAATGAAGGGAATAGACTTAGTAAATAAAGACAGGTTGTTCACCCTCTCCAAGGTAGAGAGTACGAGAGGGCACTCTCTAAAGTTAAAAGGGGATAGATTCTGTATGAACATAAGGAAGTTCTTCTTCACCCAGAAAGTGGTAGAAAACTGGAACGCTCTTCCGGAGGCTGTTATAGGGGAAAACACCCTCCAGGGATTCAAGACAAAGTTAGACAAGTTCCTGCTGAACTGGAACGTACGCAGGTAAGGCTAGACTCAGGGCACGATGGACCACTGGTATGACCCAGCAGCGGCAATTCTTATGTTAACTATACACATTGACAGTTCTATCTATGCTGTTATATGTAGTCAGTTAAGTGCGGTGCCCGGCATCACTGAGCCATGTGGCCCCCCTGCTCTTCCTTATTGCATCATGTGCCCCTTACTGCTTGGGCGCCTCCCCCGCCCCCTGCTTACCTCTTGAAACGTTTGCCGGCATGAGCACCTTCAGACGTTATGCCCTGGTCCCTGCAACTATTAAATGATATGAGAAGGGAGCTAAGGCCAGAGTGAGCAGCAGGCGGAAGAAGCTACTCATGCCGGCAAATATTCCAAGAGCTGCGTGTGAGGGGGGCAGAGGGGCGCAGGTGTCCCAGTGAAGACGGCTCCCCCCTCTCCTCCCCGGGCTCCCTTACACCACTGTGTAATCCAGCTCCACAAACCCAGAAATTCAATGCTTGAGCCTGGATATGGCATTGAATTTCTAGGTTTAAAGCCAATGAATTGGAAGAACTGTGATAGATTAAATTACACTTTCTGGTGGGAATCTCTCTGTTATTCTTTTAAAATAGAACGTTCAATGGCCATACAACAGGGACGGTATAAGAAATTTATGGATGTTTGGAAACCATTGACTAAGTTCTGTAAGGAATGATAATTGATTTTTTTTTTTAATCGATCCTTAAGCATACACATCCAGGGAGGAGGGGAGGGTTTTGCATTGGAATTTCATTCAGGGAATATATGGAGGTTTCCTGTAGGTATGTACTTTTTCTGATTATTTGATGGGGGTGGGGGAAATGGTTGTACATTAATGTCTGTAAGTTAATGTGCATTTCATGTAAACTTATGTATATTGAAATTGTTTGCATTAGTTTGGAAATTAATAAAGATTTACAAAAAAAAAAAAAAAGCCAATGGCATTCTGCAAAATGCTGATTACCATTGGTTAAATATTGAGAGAAAAATGCCTGTTAACACCTTAATGTGATGTGCATGTTTCTTTCCATACCAATTAGATCTCTAGCCTTTTGATGGTGCTGCCAGTGATGATAGGCACAAACTGTTGTCACCATCATCTTGTTTTGAAAGCTATAGGCCCATGAAGAGACAATGACCTTCAGTGCATTACCATAAAGACGTGCTGAGCGTCCATTGAATTAATCACTATATACAGCTAAGTGTTGCCCTGGTTCCTGGATAAAAGCTAAATACTGTAGGCTTTATAAGGTTTTGAGACGCTTATCCAGGGATATTTTTCCAGGTGCAATGATAGGTTGCTATATTCCTTGGCATACTAAAATTAGCCAATTAAATTAAAAACAGCTAATTTAAAGATTGTTAGAGTGGCAAAAGAAAAACTGACATTTGGGATCAGTGATAGTTCACATTAAGTCCATCTGTTTGGTTGCATTCCATTGTCAGTTGGATGTGAACACTTGAGGTTCTTTAGTCTTTATCTAAAAAGAATTTCCTCTTACTTTCATCTCATCAGGAGGTTTTTTGGTCTTACGACTTTATATTTTGAGGATTTGTTGATATACTTCACAATCCAATACATGAATCCAACTTCTCCCACTTTGAGTTTAAAGTCAATCCATCCAGGTTTTTATTGGCTATTAATGAAGGAATGTTGGTCAGTGAAATTAAGAGTACTTGAAACATTACAGGTATTCTCAATGGACTGCAGTTGATTATGCAGCTTCTTATGTGGTGATTTTAATATCTTGGTTTCTGTATTTACTAATTTTTATTTATTTATTGAAAGGGATGCCATGATCAAAGCTCCATTATATGGATTCACCTACGGAATATCACAGTCTTGCAACTATTTTGTTAATGCGGCTGTTTTCAGATTTGGAGCTTGGCTTATTGCACACTGTTACACAGGATTTGAAAATGTGTTTATGTAAGTAGCCTGGCTTGATCTTACTAACAATTGGACATATTGGTGATAATTTAATCAAGGTTTATGTACATGTCACGCCTGTTTTACAGGTGGAAAAGTGATATACATATGCAGACAAGATGGCGTAGATGTCACTCTGCATCCTTATGGGCTGTATACAATGCCCACTTTCAAAGCTTATTGCTTGGTTCATCATTCAGCGAAGAAAGAACACCAGTGTTCTCCCCAGAAATTTTTTCCAGCCGGGTGGCATGAAGAAATAGCTGGGTGGGGCGGGATAGGGAAATTTGGTGGTGGGGAAAATGAAAAGGTCCTTTTACTAAAGCTTGCTAGCCATTTTAACACACGCTAATGTGTCCATTATAGTTTATGGATGCGTTAGCGTTTAGTGTGCGCTAAAACAGCTAGTATGCCTTAGTAAAAAGATCACTAAATGTGCACTATTTTTATTAGTTAATTGTTATTAATTATTTTCCAGTGCTCAATATGACTTTCTTTTTGGCAGTGTTCTAGTAGCGTTTAAGCCACCCTTGAAAAAAAGTAATGCAGATCCTCTTATTCCGAATAACTACTGGCCAGTATAAACCTTCCATTTCTTTCAAAACTACCGTACTTGAGAGTGGTATTCAATCAACTTTAAACTCATGTTGAATCAGTTAATGCTTTGCATCCCCGGCAATCTGTGTTTTAAGACACAGCACAGAGACAGTAGTTCCTGCCTTAGGGCTCCTTATACAAAGCTGCGATAGCAATTCTGCCACAGCAAATGCACTGAAGCCCATAGGAATTGAATGGACTTTGGTCCATTTGCCATGGGAGAATTGCTACTGTGGCTTTGTAAAAGGGATCCTTACTGAGTGAACTCCATACTAGTCACCTAAAGACCAATGTTTCTCAACTTGTTCAAGCCAAGTACTCCCCTAAGTCTAACAAATACCAACTGAGTACCTCAGTCCAAGTTCCATCCCTGACCCTACTCCCATTATAATAGTACTAATTGTAATGCAATTTCTTCCATTCACTTTTCATGTACACACAACCCTACTGTACAACCATTAAAATACTCCTCCCCAAAGTCAAAATTATAAAAATCCTATTAATACAAAAATAATAATAATAATGCAGAATATATTTATAAGTCCAACTTTAAAAGCAAGGATAAGTCTCCCCCAATACACCCCCAAACAATAAGATGTATAATCTAGAAAAGTGTTTCTCTACAGCACTGCAACTGCAGCAATAACCCCAGGACTACCATACAAGGAAAACAATACCTTCCTTGAATAAGTCAAAGGATATTAAGGAGAAAACATGTTCATTCAGGTGCAGCAGAACAGAAAGATACACACTAGTTCTATTCATGGTGCTCAGAAAAAACCCCAACAAAACACATCCTTCAAAAAACGTGCTCAGGGTTTACAGTTTTTCCTCTATCTTCCTCAACAGCCCATCCTTCCACGTTACAACTTTGTACACCATTCAAAACACAGATGTCATAGTCTAATGCACTTGTCTACGCCAGGCATCCTTTTCCATGCTGTACCAACCTGCTACAGATAAACTATAAAACTAAGCACAAAAACATTTTGCCATCCCTTGCCTCCAACAAATCAGCATATCTAAGACCATAATGCCTTAAAACCTCATATCGCCTATATACTGATTACAGCTCACATTGGGCAGTTAAAAATTATGACATTCTTCAAGCATCCAGTCCCTGCTCTATTAAATAACACCAGTTACGACCCTCCCACTGCAGAATCTTTTATTTTTTTTTTTTTTTTCCAGGGGTGGGGGGGGGCAAGGTCGCAATGGTTCATAGTCATTTGCGTGCGGGACTTCAGCACGCCGACATTTCAGCGCAGACAAATCAGCACAAGACTCCAGCACGCCACCTAAAAAGTTACTTTTAAAGAGCTCCGATGCGGGGTGTGTGTCGGAACCCCCCCCAATTTACTTCATACTGTTCGCGCTGCCATTGGGGGGGGGTTGTGGTGTAGGAACTCTCCATTATAGAGTAAACTTAACTTTTTCATGACTTTTTAGGAAAAAGTTCAGATTTCTCTATAATGACACCCCCCTCAATGGCAGCGCGAAGAGTATGAAGTAAAGTGGGGAGGTTCCCCACACACACAGCCCCATCAGAGCTCTTTAAAAGTAACTTTTTAGGCGGTGCGCTGGGGTCTTGCGCCGAAGTCTCGTGCGTTTTTGTCCTATCACCGGTCGGAAGTAGCTTTCACTATGTTTTATGTTCCCAAATACCTGTAAACATAAATAAATAAATGTGCGTAGACTTCCAGACTTGTGTGTGTTTAAAGTCAAGGGTTGAATGGAAAGAGTTAATCCTAAATACCAGAAAGTCACAGGCAAATAATGAATCAGTTTAGTCACTTTGGCACTCGGCGTCTCACCTCCTGGGGCTTTGGCTATATCGGCCTTGGGATAGTTGTGTCTAGTTAGCGGTTCGGGGCTTGTGGGCACTGCCAGAGCCAAGCTGCGGTGGGCAACAGGAGCTGGGCAGCCAGAGCCATGGCCGCCATGGTGCCAGCCCCGGTGCCGGGCATCTTCCTCCTCCTCTTCCTCCGGTAGCCACTTGACTTGCCCCAAACATATGCTGCGCAGGAGCTGCCGAAAGCCTTGCACCGTCAGCGAGCTGTTGTCACTGTAGCGTGAGAAAAGCACGTGCAACTACCGCCGCTGAGCCAGCAACGCCCGCTCCTAGTCCATGGTGGCCAGCTCTAGCTCTACACTGTTTCCACCACCGGCTGCACAACAAGAACAAGGGTGGCGAGATGAGCATCGACAGCATCAGCCCTTCCCAGCCGCCCCTTCCCTCCCAGCTCACACATCCGTTGGCAAAGTCGCTAGGCAAATCGTAAGCTTCCCTCCATCGCTGACCTATATTACATAGGTCAGCGACTGAGGGAAGCATACAACTTGCTTCAGGCCTTCCTCGTTGCCGGGTCCTGCTTTCGCGGAAACAGAAAGTAGGCAGGACCCGGCAGCGAGGAAGGCCCAAAGCAAGTTGTAAGCTTCTATCCGTCATTGACCAGTCTCCTGCCTTAGCTCATAGCGAACTCATGCTTCGGAGCTCTAAGGTGTGCGTGCCGGTTTCCCTTCTCTACTTCCCCTCCCTCCCCCCCCCCCACCGGACGTAACTTCCGGTTTCTGAGGGAAGAGAAGGAAAGCCGGCACACACACCTTAGAGCCCCGAAGCATGAGTTCACATCTCCAAGCCAGTGAGAGATGGGTTTTTTGGGGGGATTTTTTTTATGTTGAGCGGGGCAGCAGCAGGATTCCCGATAGATGACAGCCGGGCGGTCATCTAAATTAGCCGAGCGGAGCGCCCGGCTAAATGGCCCTGGGGAGAACACTGAACACTATTCTAAATTGATCCATACTGCTTTAAATAAGCTTTGCACCGACTTCAATATCAGTAGGACTCTAGGCCCCCTGAGCTCAGAAGACCCCACTTCTGATTCTTCCATCCTGCTGCTTGATACTCTTGCCAGTTTTGGGCAGAACAAGTTGATTATACTTCATTCCTCCTTAATTGTCACTTCTCCCTTTCTTATTCTCCTCCCTCCTCCAGAAAGCTCTGTCCAACTCCAGTCTTTCTGGTGCACTTTCAATGCTATCACTCTCTTCTCCTTCAAAACTCCAGGGCATGAATTCCTCTGACTCCCCTCTTGACATCTGGCCAGCTCATTTATTCAAGTGTCCCTTTATTTTTACCCATCCTTACTTCAGCTAATGGTATTGTTCCAGCACATTTTCTTTTCAGTGTTTTTCTTGTACCTCTTCTCACTCTGATTCAATCTAACAACGGTCTTCTTTTCTGCTACATGGACAATATTCAGATCTTGTACCATCTCTCTTCCAACATCTCTGAGCTCAACCAATATTTGTAGAAAGTATCCACCTGGTTTCAAAACCACCATCTTTATCTCAACACCAGTAAATGTGTAGCTATTCATTTTCCCAGCCCATGGGTGCCTACGTCTGCTTCTCCTTATATTGGCAATCAACCTCTTCCTTTCAATGATACCATCAAAATTCTTGGTGTGACCTTCAACTCTAATCTCTTCTTCAAATCTCATATTGAGAATATACAGTACTTCACATCTCATTATTTGCCCTGCACCATGTTCACACTGTTAGATCTCTTCTTTGCATTGGTGCAGTTTTTCTTCTCCTAGGCTTAGTCATCACTCACCCTGACTATTTCAGGTCTCTTTTCATTGGTCTCCCGATGTACTCATAAATGGATTAAACTTGTACAATCAACTGCCATTCACTTAACTTCATAAATCCAAACCTTTTGATCACATCATTCTACTCCTTCAGCATGAAATCTGGCTCCTATTATTTATTTTAAAATTTATGTTCCACCTTAAACCTAAGCGGATTATATTAAAAGCACATACATAAGCTCTTACATATAACATTGAATGCCCTAACACTTATCTTTAATGGTTGACTCCCTCTTGCATCTGACTATAAATCCCATCTGTTTATCCTCTATACTTTCCCTATGCTTTGTTCTCTTGAGAAATATTTATTTGCATTTACATCCCCTTCAGTCCTCCACTTTGATAACTACACATGCCTGTTCCATTAGCTATGCTGGACCCAAACTGTAGAAATCCCTCCTGGTTCCATTCCACTTAGAACCCTCCTAAACCAAATTCAAGCTATTCACTTTAATCTTCCCTAACACTTAATTTCTTTTCAACTCCCTTCCTTCACCATTTGTTATCTCTCTCATTTTCTGTGATTTTTTTTTTTTTTTACTCTGAAAACTGCATAAAACCAGCAATGGCCCATATCAAAATGATGTGAATAAATAAATTAATTATTTTTCTGCCAAATCTGGAAGGAAAAAGGCTGAATACCAAATTTGGGTTGGTTTCAGTGCCAAAATCAAAACTGAAATGTGGTTGGCCTGCATTAAGCTATGACTAATAATAAATCTAATGGAACATTATTTAAACATTCCCAAAACTTAATTACAGATTTGAAGTTCACATGGAATATATTGCAAATTTTTTTTTAATGGAAATATTGAATTGAAATCCTTTTTTATTTTGATTAATGCCACCTGCAACCATAAAATATTAAGTTTATGTGATCGCCAACTCCTTAACCAAATGTTTTTTTCATTTGTAGTGTATTCTCTGCTATCGTGTTCGCAGCTATGAGTGTTGGACAGTCCACTTCTCTGGCACCAGACTTTGGAAAAGCAAAAGTTTCAGCTCAACGAATTTTTAAGCTTCTAAGTAGGAAGCCACTAATTGATAGCTATAGTGAAGAAGGTCAAAAACTGGTAAGAACCAAGCAATTATTACTAGATACAGTTCTTAAATGTAGCAAAATTTGTCCATTAACTGAATGGAACAGAGGTTTTGGTGATTGACTGATTCTATTTGGCTGAATGCTGAACCTATATAGGAAGAGGAAAGTTCTGTCACTGCCATTACAATGTGGTAAAATCTCTGTGGGAAGATAGAAACATGATGGCAGATAAAAGGCCAAATGGCCAATCTAGTCTGCCCATCCGCAGTAACCATTAGCTCTTCTTCTCTCTGAGATTCCACGTGCCTATCCTATGCCCTCCAGCGGTTAATGAATAGGCTTTGCACATAATTGTGTGGTGCATACAAGATTTCAGCACTCTGAGACCTCTTTATTTCCATATGTTTACAAATGAGAACAATTTATTTCCCCTATTCCCTTTGTATGACTATGAACATAAGAATAGCCTTACTGGTCAGACCAATGGTCCATCAAGCCCAGTAGCCCATTCTCTTGTTTTTATTTTTTTTTATTTCTTTATTGAATTTTCACATAATTCACAAGATATCCTTGCACAAGAAAAACAGATGAAACAACCCTATAATGTATCAAAAGTCCAAAGGTAATAAGATAAATTTTCTTAGATCACTATAAACGAATAGGAAGGATCCAAAAAAATAGTGAAGAGAAACTAATATCAATAAAAATCATAAGATAAAAGGAAAAGGTTTAACAGAGATTCCCGTTACATAGTATGTATTCCAAACATTAAACACTAACAGTACCCAACTTCTTCATATCAAGAAATGCTCGCAAGTGTTCAGGCGCAAAGAAAACATATTTAACTCCAAGGTACTTTACTAAACATTTACATGGGTAGGCTAAAAGAAAAGTTGCCCCAAGTGTCAGAGTTTCAGATCTTATCATCAGGAAAAGTTTTTGCCCCTCTTGTGTTTGCCTCGTGACATCTGGGTAGACCCAGACTCTTTTTCCCAGAAATAGAGATTGAGAATTCCAAAAGTATATTCGTAGGAAAGAATTTGCGTCTTGCTCAAAACCAAAGGAAATTAGTAAAGTAGCTCGCTCTGTGGTCTCTGAAACAGAAGTTTCAAGTATTTCAGTGAGATTCAGTAAATCCGTAGCTCCAGCTCCTTGAACAGGGGTGGCCCCTATTTCCTTCTTTAGGAGGATATAGTATATACAATTTAATTGGTGGAATTAAGTCTGAGGAATACTTCAAAATTTCCATAAGATATTTTTTTAAACATCTCTATAGGGGATGTTCCCACTGATCTTGGAAAATTGAGAATACGCATATTCAATCTTCTATTGTAATTTTCCAGTTGCTCCATTTTCCTATTTAGATTAGTTTTGTCCTTAACCATTTCTGTGGATAGAATCTGTAGTTCCGTCACCTTACTCTTAACCTGGTTAAGTTCTGCATTAAAATGTTCTGTAGTGCCTTTGAGCTTTTCTGAAAGAGTATTTACAGTACTCACAAGCGTCGCAATTTCTTGGGAAGATTTGTTAACTGTAGAGTTGATCTTCATGAGAGCTTCCCAAATGCTCTCTAATGAGACCGCTGACAATTTTCTGCTTTGAGAAGAAACCTGCCTGGTTTCTCCTACCTCTGGAAGTTCTAACGCGGCTACAACCCCTGCTGCAGGTGTCTCCCTCAGAGAAAGCATATCGGGAGATACTTCCTGCTCAGCTGCAGTAGTCTCCGGGTGTGGAGGTGGAACGAATATTGGGGGGGAGAGAGAAACCTCCAAGTCTAAGGCCCCAACCTCTCTTCCAGTTCAGGGAACTGCAAGACATTCCTCCGATGTCCCCCCACGGGACCTGGCTCTGACAAAATCCAGCATGGATTTTGGGTAGGGGTAGAAGTTCGAGCCGCAGGGGGCTCGGCATGAACAATTCCCTTTCGTTTAGAATGCGGCATATCGACGCAAAAAGAAAGAGTTAAGGAAACAAAGAATATCGCCTGCAGCAGATAGAATGAAGATGCCGAAATTAAGCTGCCACCATCTTGGATCATCCTCCTCCTCTCTTCCCCACGGTGGCCAATCCAGGTCACTAATACCTGGCCAAAACCCAAGGAGTAGCAACATTCCATGCTACCGATTCAGGGCAAACAGTGGCTTCCCCAGTGTCTTTCTCAATAACAGACTATGGACTTTTCCTCCAGGAACTTATCCACACCTTTCTTAAAACCAGCTATGCTATCCACACTTACCACAACCTCTGGCAATGCATTCCAGAGCTTAACTATTCTCTGAGGTTTGTAGAATAAGAACATAGTATATTTATACTATATTTTATTAGATATGGAAGACAATTTTTTATTTTTTAATTTCTTTTCTTTTTTTTATTATTTAAATTGTACCTTTCCCTCACAATTCTTGGCATTTTGTTATATCTTTTCTATTTTAATAATTGTTTACTCAGATACTTTAGCTAGATTGTGAGCCTTCGGGACAGATAGGGAAGTTCTAAGTACCTGTATTTTATTGTAAACCGCTTAGATCTGTAACAAACTTAGGCGGCATATCAAATGTTATTAAAAAATAAACAAAATATTTTCCTAGCACATCTGTGCATTATAAATAGAGAGCTAATGATCAACCTTGTATTTAAAATAATGTTATATGGCATGATTTTATTCAATTAGGTCACACAGAATCCTTTTATTAAGCTGTGGCAAAACCTGGCCTTAGTGTGCCCCTGTGGGGGTTTTTCCTGCATGCTAAGGTAATTTAAACAAAGCAGTGAAATGGCTAATTTTCCAATTTTTTTGTATTAATGGCCATGACCTAATGTTTCCATTAGTGTGCGGCCATTAAGTAATTTACCATGTGAACACTTAAG
The DNA here is from genome assembly GCF_902459505.1 of Geotrypetes seraphini. Lineage (NCBI taxonomy): Eukaryota > Metazoa > Chordata > Amphibia > Gymnophiona > Dermophiidae > Geotrypetes > Geotrypetes seraphini. The sequence goes on along the minus strand of NC_047085.1, from coordinate 398,906,142 downwards.
AGGAAATTCTATAAATATTGGCAACTTATCTTAGGGCGCTGGTAGGCACCCTACTGGTGCCTAAATTAAGAAGGCAATGCTGTTTCAAATGGTACTTAAATAAAAATTTCAGTGCTTAAACAAATGGGCACCAGAATCGTGCCTCTGGAGGCACCTACCAGAGACTTAACACTGGAAGTGGCATTAGGCACCGGTTCATAGACAACGGCGCGAAAGACAAAGGCGCGCCCAGACAATTGAGCGCAGCGTGGAGGCGCGCGCCGCTCAAAATTACTGTTTTTAGGGGCTCCGACGGGGGGTTTTGTTGGGGAACCCCCCCACTTTATTTAATAGACATCGCGCCGGCGTTATGGGGGGTTTGGGGGGTTGTAACCCTCCACATTTTACTGTAAACTTAACTTTTTCCCTAAAAACAGGGAAAAAGTGAAGTTTTCAGTAAAATGTGGGGGGTTACAACCCCCACAATGCGGCGCAATGTCTATTAAGTAAAGTGGGGGGGTTGCCCCCCCCGTCAGAGCCCTGAAAACATTAATTTTGAGCGGCGCACACCTCCGCGCTGCGCTCAATTGTCTGGGCGCACCTTTGTCCCGGCGCGCTTTTGACCTGACACCTTGGGCACCAGAAGTAGGGTTACCAGACATCTGGATTTCCCCAGCACATAAATGACACTATTCTATAATGTTGTGTGCAGATTTTCAGCCTGCCCCTTCTTGAGCTGCTGATTTACTTGCATTCGAGCCATCTTCTCTTGCTTCTATTTTTTCTTAATGATATCTCCAATATTACAATAACATACAGTCCAGATATAGACAGAATGACTTCTCTATTAAAGTGCCGATAGGATATCAGATTACCCTCTGAGCCACCATACTCAATAGGGTTAGTTCCTCATTCTTCCCTCAAGGCACAACTTCATTAATTTCTTACTTTGATATTCTTATTAAATTGCATAAATATATGTTTCATCAATAAATATATAACTTAATTCATTAAATCATTTTAGTAGTATGAATTTATGATTTAGTTTCACTACTTAGTTTTTCAGCTGTTAGTATTAATCCCCTTCACCAACGCGTTTCGCTTTCTTTGTCAAGGTAGGAGGAAGCTGAAAAGACAAAAATACAACATACTACCATTAAAACAAAATTAAACGCCCCGTTGCAAAAAACAAACTTGCTACAGGCTCCTCTCTTAGATGCCCAGTGTTAGTTTCAATTAACTTCAATAACTGATTGTTAAAGTCAATTAATTGATAGTTAACCAATATAGTTGCGTGCGGATTTTCAATTGGTACCAAAATCTCAGTGCCATATATAGAATCAAGGCGTTAACACTTCATTGTCTCAGGTACAAAGAAAGATTTTGGGGTCTTATCAAGCCGCGCTATTGGGGTTAGCGCGTCAGACATTTTATCACACGCTAACCCCCATGGCTGGCGAAAAAACTAACGCCTGCTCAATGCAGGCGTTAGCGGCTAGCGCGGCAGGCAGTTTAAAGCGCGGTATTACACGCGTTAAACCCCTACCGCAGCTTGATAAAAGGACCCCTTTAATTCTTTAGGAACAGAAAAATATCTACTGTACCTGAATGTAACTTGCTTTGAGCTATAACTGGAAAAAAAGGTGTGAGCTAAATCCAGACCTTTTTTTTTTAATCTACTTCTTGATTTTCAAACTTAGGTTACATTTTGTCATTGTCTATAATATACTGGTCTTTTCTACTATTTTCAGAATACCTTCAATGGAAATATTGAATTCAGAAACATCCAGTTTGTGTATCCCACAAGACCAGAAGTTCAGGTTTTACAGGGGCTCAGTATCGGTGTTAATAAAGGACAGACACTTGCACTTGTTGGAAGCAGTGGATGTGGGAAGAGTACCTCGATTCAGTTGTTGGAGAGATTCTACGATCCTATGGAAGGACACGTGGTAAGGATGCATGCAAACCTTGTGAAAATTCTCCCTTACCCCCAAACAGAAGGAATGCAACCCTTCTCCAGGCCTACTCTTTCACAGGTGACATAATGGCAAGCCAGAATAGGAGAGATCCCCAGTTGTTCCTGCCCACACTGGATCCTCAGTCAAAATGGCAGTCTCAATCACTCCTGCATATGCTGGTTCTGATCCCAAAATGGCTGCTGAGATCTTCAGTAGCAGCCTTGCGAGACCTGCTGTTGGAGGTCTCAGCAGCCATTTTAACCAAGAAACTAGTGTGGTCAAAAGCAACTACACCAACATTATGCTAGACTGGGAGTGGGGGAGATTTATGTATAGGTCCAAGGGGGGGACTCATTTTTGGGGGGAGTGGTCTGTGGGTGGGTTTGAGAGAGGTCGCCTCTTCAGAGGAAGGGGAAGGATGCCTCTTCTGTTTAGGTGGGAAGCTCCTTCTCTTTTGGAGTACAGGGAGTGGGAACTGTTCCCATTTTGAGGCCAGGCTGGGGTAGGGCCAGTTTTGGTTTCGACTGAAACAGAGTGGCAAATTTCAGCTGCAGATCTGTTTTCAGCTAAAACAAACAACAAAACTGGCTTCTGCCAGCCTCTACTGTGTAAGAGGTAGATAAAATATTTTTGTTTTCAGTCTCCTATAGTCAGGTTATCCTCAGCCCAGCCTGAGGATATGTCAAGGCGTCGATCAAGGACAAGTCACACATCCCTGTCTCAATTTTATGCTGCTTTGAATGTAATCCGCCTAGAATAGTAGATAATGCATTATTACACATTAAGTACAAGGTTTTAATGGCTATTTCTAGTAATTATATATAGTTTGTGTCTTAAGTTCTCTAACTATCCCCCACAATAAACATTCATGCACTACCTCTACTGTATGAAAATCTATCCCATGCTTATTCAGTGTGGGTATCCTGAGGACTGGTCTAGGTCATATCCTCATTTTTTCAATATAATCCCTGTACTCTGTTCGCCTGTCCTCACAAATTAAATTATTGCAAAGTGAATGTTCCTCATTTTTCTATTTAGGTTGCAGATGGAGTGGACACCAAGGCTTTGAATTTACAATGGCTCAGATCGCAGCTGGGTATTGTGTCCCAAGAGCCGATTCTGTTTGACTGCAGCATTACTGAAAATATTCAGTACGGAGACAATAGCAGAATTGTATCCAAAGAAGAGGTTGAACAAGCAGCTAGAGCAGCAAATATCCATACTTTCATAGTGAACCTACCTGATGTAAGCACATTTTTATTTAATCTAAATTTTTGAGTAATTCTATAACAAGGCACTTACTAAAAGCATTGTTAATGGCAGTGGAGGCTCGGGTCACGTTTAAGTTAAGATGTATCTGCTTTAAGGCATATTCTGGTTTAATACTTGAATATCTTTTGAACTTATTTGTATTTACTATTTCAAACACTTCAGGAAATCTCATGCGCTATTTGCGTTCCCATCCATCGAGGGTTGTAAATCTAAGATTTCATCAGCGTCTTTTGTCCTTTCAAGCAGCTTCTTGGGACAAGGATTCAAATTATTTAATTGTGTCCTCTGTCACAATTAAATGTGCTTTAAAAACTTATCTTTTTATTAAATCTTTTGGAAGTTAGATATATTTTCTTAATTATACTTAATTTGTAGATTTTTTATCTTTTGTGCCTAGAACTTAACAGTTTTGCGGTATAAAAGTGTGTTTTTATGTTATGTTATTTACTCCTTCTACTCATTTCTCTAGCACTACTAGACATACGCAGCACTGTACATTAAAACATAGAAGAGATGGTCCCTGCTCAAAAAAGCTTACAATCTAGTCAAGACAGACAAATTGGACATAACTGGTTTATGTACTGTAGATTAGAGTTGCGTGGGGACAGAAATCCCACCCATCCCCGCGAGGAATCCCTCCATTCCCATCCGTCCCTATAAACTACAGAAATAGTTATTTCATTTAATTATGCTACTGAATTAAAGGCTCTGGTAAGCACCCATTTACATATAAGCAAAGACAGTTTATTAATTAGGAAATATTAATTGGAAAGAATACATACTTTGTAAACGGGTTTCTACTAGAGGTCTGCACGGGAACGGGGATCGCGGGAATCCCCCCTAACCCACGGGACTCCCATGGGGACCCCCCTCTGGCCCACGGGACTACCACGGGGACCCCCCTCTAGCCAATGGGACTCCCATGGGGATGGAAGGCTTTAGAAGCAGGGTTCGTCCATATAATATAATGGACACGTCAGCCTTAGTAAAAGAGGGAGTTTATAAGTTAATTACCTGAACAGAAAACAAAAAAGGGTTCCACCAAAGAGATTCCACAAGGAAAACAGCAGTGCCAACACAAAAAAAAACTGTGGAATTGATGATCCTGTCAGAAGTAATTGCTGCTTTTTATGGGGACGGGTGGGGATGGAGGTAATTCCTTGCGGGGACGGGTGTGGACGGAGAGGATGGGTGGGATTTCTGACCCTGCGCAACTCTCTAGTTTCTACCAGAGCCTCTAATGTAAATATAAAATAGAAATACTCGACTGATGAGGAGTTCCTCCGCAGTTGGCTGGGGGTCCCTTTTACCAAGCTTGGCAGGCAGCAGTAGCATCCCTGAGTCACAGATGCAGACACCTCAGTGGCTCATGGATGCTGCCAGCGACTGCTGTGCTTGGTGGAGGGGGAGTTCTGCTCATCTCTAGAGGAGGTCCTCTGCTGGCGGTGCTTGGGGATCCCCACCAGTCACAGCAAGGATCAGCAACTTTTCCTTTTCTTTTGAACACAGTACAAAGATATTTGATATATACATTTCCCAAAGCTAACATATTTTAGTCAATAAATTCAGTTTTTTACCTTTGTTATCTAGAAACTTATTTTTCCATCGAGTTGGTCCCAATTTCTTTTATCCACTTTCCAATCTTCTGTAAATTCTTCTGTTGCTGTCCATTGGTTCCTCCTACCATGGTCCAGCATTTATCTCTTTCTCATCTTTCGTGCCTGCCCACCAGCCCCATGCTCAACATTTCTCCTTCTGTTCTATCACCCCTCTCTAGCACCATGCCACATCTTTCCCTCCATTCCCTTCACCACTATGTCCAACATTCCTCCCTCTAGCATCCCTTTCAATCTGTTCCACTGTTCCCTTTCCACCACATTTCTCACTCTCGTCTTTCTCTTCCCTATCATCTGTACCTCCCTCCCTAAGACCAAAAATTCTCCTATTTGTTCTATTCCCCACGTGTACACAACCATCTCTCTTTCCTGCTCACTGACACACTCACGCCCAATTCTCCCTTTCTATTCCTCTCCCACCTCAGTATCTCTTTCCCTCCCTTTCTCTCTCCCCAGTTCATGCCTTCTATGTCCAAAAACGCATTCCCTTCCCCACTTCAGCATCTGTTTCCCTCCCTTCCTCCATCCTCTCTTCCAAGTTCATGCCTTCTGTGTCCAAAAAATGCACTCCCTCCCACCCCTTCATTCGAGTCCAGATAACAGCAGGGGTTGTAGGCAGCCTGCAGCACGCCATATGTAGCCGACTCGGAAGTCTTACCCCGAAGTCAGAGCTGACGTTGGAGGGAAGGCTTCGCGTCAGTCTGGTGGCAGCTGAGGTGTCAGGTGGGAGGGTTTAGATACTGGATGTAGAGGTGAGAGGAGACAGACTGTAGATAGAAAGGGGGAGGGATTAGACACACTGGATGAAAGAGGAAAGATAACAGGCAAGCTGGAATGCCTGGGAAGAAAGAAAAAGACAGATGATGGATGTAAAGAAAAGGAGAGGGGAGGAAGTCATTGAATGGAAGAGAGGAGAGGGGGAGGATGTGGATGGAAGGGAGGAAAGAGAAAGATGGGGCAGACACTGAATAGGAGAGAAAGAGAAATGAAGCAGATGCTGGCCTGAAAGGGGGGAGAGAAAGATGGACAGATGCTAGATGGAAGGGGGTGAGAGAAGGGTGGATGATGGATGGGGTGACAGAGGGGGCAGAAAGGAGGAAGAGGGGAGACAGATCAGATGCTGGGCAGAAGCAGGAGAAAGGGGCAGAGGCTGGATGGAAAGAGGGCGAGGGGCAGATGCTGGATGGAAATGGAGGAGAGGGAAGATGCTGGAGAGAAAAGAGAGAGAGGACAAATTCTGGATAGAAGGGGAGCAGAGAGAGAGGGGGAAATGCTGAATGATGGGAGAGAAAGATGATGGAATTAGTTACAGACTAGGAAATAAGAAGTGGAATAAGACAGCCAGAGTGAGGGAAAGAAATGGCAAGTTTTGATAGACAAAGCAGATCATCCAAGCTCACAGGGCTTCAGAAAGCTGGATCATTCTGGTAGCGGCAGAGCAGTTTTCATCCTCTTGCTGCAGTCCAAGATCCCAGGTCGCAACTCCTCACTGGGTTGTTGCAGCTTCGGCTCAGCAGCCCTCACCGTCCACCGATCCCCGTAAAGCTCTGAACCACAGATCGCGGCTAGTGCATGCTGTGCGTGACCAGCGAAGTTAGCTCATTTTGGGTTTGTCCTGGGGGGAAGGAAGAGGAGAACTGTGTCCGCCCGCTCTAGCCTGCACGTGACACCTCCCCATGAATCAGCAACAGTCTCTGTTACACAGGCAGTGAGCTCAGCATGGAGGCACACAGAGTCGTCGGGACTTGGGGCTCAGTTTGGCGTCTGACCCAGACCGGAAATTAGGTAGGCCTCGGGAAAGGAACCCCGGGTCCATCCCCATGGGAGTCTTGTCAGCCTTGGAGGGGTCCCCGTGGGAGTCCCGTTGACCTAGGGGGATCCCCGTTCCCATGCAGACCTCTACTGTAGATATTGATACCAACCACCCTTGCTACTAGCATTAATGGCAGAAAATGCACTTAAACTTAAGATGCAACCACTTACACCAGTTCTGTAGCTGCACCTAGATGCTAGCCAAGTTGATATTCAGTGCAGCCAGCTAAGCTTATATCGGCCAAAAATAAACCAGATATTCAATGCTGGTCACCAGCTCAGTGCCGACAGTGGGGATCAGACCGGCTAACTCCTTGGTCTGATTTTCAGCTCCTATATGCATAGTAAAGAACATTGCCCACACAATGTTCAAACTCCACCCATGGCACAAGCTCACTTGTATAATACACATCATCAAAACATGGAGTGCATTTGCTGCTAATTGGTATTGTGTAAGAGGTCATTTTTGCTGGTATGTGGACTAGAGAATGATGCGGGAACAAATTTGTCCCCGTTCCTGCAGGAACTCAATTTCCCCGACCCGTCCCCATGAGTTTTTTCTCTGTCCCTGCCCCATTCCTGTAAGCTCTGCCTTGACTGCACAAGCCTGGGTCTGGCTGAGAAATACGAAGGCACTCCAAGGCTTTGGAAATAAATGCCATCAGTTCCTTTCTATGGAACAGCCTCAGAGCCGAGGGATCCTCCCCTTCAGCCCCCCCTCAACTCCTCCAACTCTGCCTCTGGTCCGCTGGAATCTCCAGTGGCCCCAAACATAGTGAGAGCTAGTTTAGGGCTGATGTGCTGTGCTTCCTCTGCCTCTAACACCACCTTGTGCCGCTTGGCCCTCTGCTGATCCTCCTCCAACTGAGGCTGGATCTCTCTCTCTCTCTTTCTCTTTCTCTCTCTCTTTCTCTGCAACAAAAAAACACTTCTCCAAGGAACGTAAAATACTACAACAGTACTTTGGGACTGGCAACAGGCCTCAGCTCAGCAAGGTACCCGGACTTTAGCAGTCCTTCCAAAGTCCTCTTCACCGGGCCCTTGCATGCAATAAAAGTCAATCGTTTATCAGGGTTAGTCACATAACTCAGTTCTTTACCTGCCTCTCATCAAGCATTGGCATGCTCCACAGAGCTAATTGTGGGGCAAAAGTTGCTGTATTCGCTTTAAATTACTTTTTCTTTGATAGCACATAAAGTATCCCCCCAAAAAAGAATTTCCCACCCAGTTGTCACAGCACCTCCCCCCCCCCCACACACACACAACTTCATATGATCCCCAGCAATCTGTTGTCATATAGTTTAAGGCTTTGGTAACAGAGGGGGGGGGGGAACCAAAAGAAACTGTCCCAGCAGCCCTTTGCTAACAGCTTGCCAGCAGTACAGGCCTTTAAACTGTAAAGGTTTTTTTCAGAAAACAGGCCTCAGTCTTTCTCAAATTCAAAAGAAAAAACCCTCCACAAAATGGTTACTTGCCAACCACCGATAGATTCACTTCCATTGACTCTGAAAGTGCAGGCTCTGGTTCAGTAACCTCCATTCTCTCAACTTCTACACATGGCTCTGGGGTCAGTGCCTTTTCAGAACCCTGCCATTCTATCCGTTCCTTTTCCTTTGACCGCCACTTGGCTTGGAGATCTTTCTGCAGCCACTGCTCTGCTTAGCTTCTGTAAGCTAGGCTTAAATTTAGCAGGACCACACCCTAACCTGGCTGAGAGGGAAGCAGGCTTCAGCTCCCTTTGGTTCCCCTGGTGGTCACCTATGAAAATTTCCTCCTCTCTCATAGAAGGGCTCTGCCTAAGCTTAGGCTGGGGATAGACAGCTCTGGGTGCATTGAATGGCTTTCTAGTGTATGGCTGTTTTTCCATCCTGCCTGGAAGCACTGTTCCTCTCTTTTCCTGGGTGTCAGGTCTGACTACAAGGTCTGGACTGTCACAACATGGGGAAAGGAAAATTGGGCATAGAGAGAGAGGAGTGAGGTAGAGATGCATGGGGAATAGAAGAATGAGAGGGAGAAATGTTGGATATTGTGGTAGAGAGGGCAGATTGAAGGGGATGCAAGGGGGAGGAATGTTGGACATAGTGATGGAGGGAGAAATGTGGCATTGTGCTGAAGAGGGGTGCTAGAAGGAGAAATGGGCATGGGACTGGTGGGCAGTGGTGAAAAATGCTACACATGGTCCCGGGGATGAGAGAGAGAAAAATGATGGATGTGGCAGTAGAAGGGGTGGGAGATATGCCTAGATCTCTTAAGACAGATGGGCAGTGAGAGAGAGGGAGACATATTGCTAATAGGGGTGGAGAAGAGAGGAAGAAAAGTTGGAGTCATAGAGGGACAGAGAAAGATAGATGTTGGTTGAGGAAGGGAATGGGGTCTGGAGGAGAGGAAGCATGCAGGAGGCAGAAATAAAGAAATATGGGAAGTACAACCAGAGACTCATGAAATCACAAGACAACAAAGGTAGGAAAAATAATTTTATTTTCAATTTAGTGACCAAAATGTGTCAGTTTTGTGAATTTCTATCTGCTGTCTATATTTTGCTCTATATATGTCTGTTTTTCTATAGTTGTCACTCATTGCATATTTTAAAGTCATCTGCCTTGACTTCTTTGAAAAAAAAAAACCCTGAATATAAATGATGATTAACATTTTCTGTAGGCACAGTGTGCCTTTTGGTTTTTTTTTTATTTTGTGGTTACCATTATGTATTAATAAGATTATATTGTGTGTGCATATGAAAAAGGGATGTAAGAAATTACGTTACAATGAGTACTATTAATATGGGGGTGGGGTCTGGGGTGGAGCTGGGCAGGGGTACTCGGTTGGTGTTTGTTAGGCTTAGGGGATACTTGGCTTGAAGAAGTTGATAAACACTGCTATATACAATGTAAATCCAACAAGAAGAGGATGTCAAATCCAACCAATGTAACCATGCAGTTAAATTTTCTTACTTTATAGTTTAGATGTTAGTCTTAGATATGAGTGACCACACAGTGGCAATTTTTGAAGCCAAATTATTTCACCATGGGTATTTATTTGTATCTTTTCAACTTGCAGGGATACAGCACACGTGTAGGTGATAAAGGAACACAGCTCTCAGGAGGTCAGAAGCAAAGAATAGCAATTGCGCGAGCTCTCGTTCGAAAACCGAAAGTCCTGCTACTAGATGAAGCCACGTCTGCTCTTGATACAGAAAGTGAAAAGGTTGGTGAGCACTCTCTTCAGGTCATGCGTCAAAAGAATACGAGAGTATTGTATATGTATCTTATTGAAAAATGCACATTCTAAAATCTGGCTAGTCGATATTCAAAGCAATTTAACTGGATGGGAAAGGCCGCCAATAGATTAGCTCACATCAGGGCGGAAAGCTGGTCCTTTTCAGCAGCATTGTATCAGTTATCACTGCAAAAAAAATGACTTGTTAGTACCAAGAAAACTGCCAGCAATTCTGGGGATGTGACTGCTTAGTTCCCAATATTTGGAACTTAATCGCCCAGGCTTAGTGGGCAAATAAGGCTGTATAAAATGCAGGCCTATCTTTGCCTACTAAGCCATGGACAGTTAAGTCTGAATTTTGACTTAATTGGCTATATGCTAGCTGGCATTGAAAAACCTGGCTGAAAATTGGGGGGGGGGGGGGGGGGGGAATCGTGGGGTGGCTTTTCCACATGAGATTAGCTATCTTTACTTCTTTTTTTTTTTTAACTCGCTACTTGAGTATTTTCAGCCACACCCTGAATAAAGAGGACAGTATGACGCACATTTCACTAGTCAATGCTATGATTATCTACTTATGTATATAGGCCTGGATTCTGTAACTGGCCCTGGTGTTGGCAGCTGTCTTAAAAGCAGCTGCCAATTGTATGTCAATCATGCAATGGCGCCAAGTACAGAATTGCGCCTCCAGCAAAGGTAGGCGCCTTGAATGTAGGCCAGGGTTTTCCTGGCCTACATTTCCGGAATCTGTCTGATGTGAATCGTGCCTCTGTAGTTTGTCCAAATAGCAAGGGAGTATATTGTGGGTGTGTTTTGGATAGGACCAGGGAGGGCCCAAAAGTAGGATGGCCAATAGGGACTTTTGAATGGGTAGGAGGAGGATAGTGGCATAGTGGTTAGAGCTACAGCCTCAATACCCTGAGGTGGTGGGTTCAAACTCCACGTTGTTCCTGGGCAAGTCACTTAATCCTCCACTGCCCCAGGTACATTAGATAGACTGTGAGCCTGCTGGGACAGAGAGGGAAAATTCTTGAGTACCTGATTTATAACTCATTCTGAGCTCCTTTGGGAGGACAGGATTTAAAAAAAAAAAAAATCAAATAAAAATCATCCATGTCTAAAAAGGATGCTGACCACTGGAGGGATTAAGGCATGACCCCTTTTTAATCTCCCAGTGGTTACTATCAGAATTTCAAGCACATTAGAGAAATAGCCTAGTGGTTAGTGAAATGGACTTGTAAACCAAGGGACTTGGGTTCAAATCTCCCTGTAACTCTAATTTTTTTGTTTTTCGGGGATCCCTCCAGGAATATAAAAATACTTACTGTACCTAAAGATATAAGACATCTTCAAGCCTAAAGGCTATTGAAGTGGTGTCTTTTCAGGTACAGTAAGTATATTTCTGTTTCTGCCTGTGTCATTTGGTTTACAGTCCACTACACTAAACACTGGGCTACTCCTCTGTCTGACAGCGTTCTTATTAAAATGGCCACACAGACATTAATTATTTTTTTTTTTAGCATTTATAGACCACTAATAGCCTAAGTGGTTTACATTCAGGTACTGTCCTAGTGTGCTCACAATCTGACTAACATACCTGAGGTGATGGGAGTAAGTGACTTGCCCAGGGTCACAAGAAGCAGTGCTGGGATTGAACCTACAACCTTGGAGTGCTGAGGCTGCAGCCCTAACCATTCGGCCACTCTAGAACAAACAGCTCTATGCCTTGTTTTCCCCCGTTTATAATTTAACCTTTTCAGTTTGGAAAATCGTTGTTCAGAATGGATATCTTCAGTGTAAGGATGCCCTTCTCATGTATTTTTGAACAGGAAATCTGGATGTCTTTCCAGTTCAAAAATTGCTATGAGATGGACTTTTTTTTTTTTTTTTTTAGCTATTATGAGCAGGATGTCCCAATTCTGACTTGGGCGTTCTTCAGAAATGTCCCTCAATGTATATAGTAGGCACCAGTTTGGAACTCTCCTCCACCCATTCTGGTAACATTTGTGTGTGGTAGTATTCATATAAAAGCACAGGATTTTTATTTTATTTTATTTTTTTAATGCATGGCACTGCATTGAAAATATGAATAAAAACTTTGTTCTTATAATGCACTTTCATTGGTGCAATACTTCAGGAAATACACACATCATATAGTAACTACTGTTTTAAACCTCGTATCTCACTATGTTAAAGTAGTAATGGAAGAATGATGTCCGTCTTATTTTTTCAAATGCAGATAGTCCAGCAGGCTCTGGACAATGCCAGACAAGGTCGAACCTGTATCGTTATTGCACATCGTTTGTCAACTGTACAGAATGCGGACATAATAGCAGTGATTCAGAATGGAAGAGTGGTGGAACAAGGGACTCACAATCAACTTCTTGCTAGACAAGGGGCATATTATGCTCTTGTAAATGCACAAGTTTCGCATTAGTCATTGACATTGTGTGTTCCATTTTATAGTATGGAAGAAGAGATGTGCATAGAAATGAAGGATTTTTGATTTTTTTTTTTTTGTGTACTAACAAACTTTGGGCTATGTGTACATATGTAAATATAAGTTATGACTGTATAGTTAACATTTCTACTTACCCTAGTGTTCAAAGCTGTACGTTTATAAATCCAGAACTCTCATTGGTCAAAACAGTTGTCAAAAAAAATTGTGAACAGCTTCATCATAGACATTTTAAAACCTAATTGGCGTGTAATTTTTGTCATTAAAATATAACTTGTGTGTCAAATAGGGGAAAATGGAAGTTGTGTAAATGTACTTAGGTGCTACCTCAGAGAACAGTGCCTAAGTGCTTTATAGCGTAATTGCAAGAGGCTTGCATGGAGCTAGAATATGGGCAGACCATGGAAGAGCCACTAACTTATGCACAAAACATATAGAACAATGTAAGATGTGTGCTTGAATGCTAACATTTACACATGCCTTTATGTGGCATAAGTCAGTATTTCTCAACTCGGTCCTGGGGTAGCCCCTTGCCAGTCAGGTTTTCAGGATATCCACAATGAATATGTATAAACTTGATTTGCATACACTACCTCCATTATATGCTAATTTCTTTCATGCATATTCATTGTGGATATCCTGAATACCTGACTGTCAAGGGGCTACTCTAGGACTGAGTTGAGAAACACTGGTATAAGTGATTGTGTTTATAAAATACCAACTTTTTATTTGATGTGGAATAAATTGTGAGTGCCCAGATGTCATTATAGAATACTGTAAACATTAACATTCAGCATTACATTGTGCTGACATATCCAGAGGGTCAGCAAAGGCTCCTGGGATATTAAACAATCTGACCCTTGGGTGATGTCTTCAGATTGGGGCCATTCAGTCTATCTACATGTCTTAAGCCCAGTGCTTGGGAATATCCTTCAAGCCATGGACTTTCAAAAGATATGGTAAAGATAGGTGCTTTGAATATAATAAAGGAACCCAAACAGCCTGGCTCCATCTACCAGGTCTTCAAAAGTCACACCTTATTGTCAGTGGAGGGCCATTAAATAAAAAACAAAAAAATAACAAAATTGTGACATAGAAAGGTACTGGCAAATACTAGAACAGAGAATTCAAGTCTAGAAAAGATAGGCTTCAATCCCCTGTCTTTCTCTCTGTCTCTCTTTCTTTCTCTCTCTGTCTCTCTTTCTCTCTCTGTCTCTCCAGAGAACAGCCACAGTTTTCCTTAAGACATACACACACTGTTGCTGCTTTGTAACCAAGTAATGCTCTATATTTTGTAATAAACCTTTTTCTATATAATATACCCTTTTCCAAACCACACCTGGCTTTTGTCTCATTTTACTTCCTACTGCCTCTGAGGCCTGATACCTGGGATCCAAAAAAGACTAGGAACACACAGAAGATTACAAATAACACAAAGACACATTTTCCCCATCCCGATGGGATCTCTCTATTCCAATCCTATCCCTGCAAGCTCTGTCCCTGTCTCATTCCTGCAAGCTCTGTCCTCATCTGCACAAGCCTCAAAACACTTTAAAAAATCATAAGTATTCGAGGCTTGTGTGGTTAAGGCAAAACTTACAGGAATGGGGCAGGGACAGCGACAGTGAGAAAACTCATGGGGATGGGAAAATTGAGTTCCTGCGGGAACAGGGACAAAATTGTCCCCCATGTCATTCTCTAGTCTACATTTCTGGTGCCTACTTTTGATGTGGCTGTGATTCTGTAGTCATCGTGTGATTGGCACTGCTTTTCTAAGTGACCGCTGTTAATGGCACCGCTTAGAGAATCCAGTCCTTAATTTATATGAAATTTGCAAATTCTACCAGCACATACACACACAAATGTATATATGCTTGGGAAAAAGTCTAACTTAGTACAGGAGTTTGGGAATAGGCTATTTTAAAAGGTTCATAAATGTAAAAGTTATCTATAAAAAATACTCCAGGTACAATATATGCATCTTTGTGACTTCCTGGCCTAAGTGTCCTGTTATAAGTTTACCCTTATATTGCACAAACTACAATGGCTGGTAGAAGGTGATGCACTAATTTTTTTCAATAGATCTGATAATACTACTACTACTTTTTTGTCCGCTCGGGCTTCCATATTTTAAAGACTATGGGGCTCATAATAATCATAATAAAAAAAAGTCTACAAAGTGGCCTAAATGGGTACTTGGACGATCAAAAAGCCTGATCGTCCAAGTACCCATACCCAAAGCTGGTTTTTAGATGTACCTAAAACCAGCTTAGGCCTTTCCCCTGCCTCTAAACGGAGAGAGCAAAAAAAGGCATTTTTAGAGGAGGGGAAAGGGCAGGAGGTGGGCCGACCTAGACATAGTCGTACAGCAGGTATAACCAATCCAGCCCATGTGCCTAAGGCCCCACCCACAGGAGGGGCCTAAGGCAACTAGGTCTATGCCGGTTGGCCTAGGTGTCTCAGGGCGGGGCTTGGGTGAGGTGAGGATGGCAGGCCTGCTGGACGGATGGGCTTGGGACCCGTCTGTCCGGCCAATTTTCTTAAGATACTGGGGGAGGGGCTTCGCTGGGTGGGGGGCTTCGTGGAGTTCAGGGGGGCTGAGTGGGGGTTGGGGGGTGATCGTGGGGGGTACGATGAAGGCAGGAGGGCCTGGGATCCCTCCCTGTATCTTAGAGGGGGTGGGGGGTAGGGAGTTTCACCAGGGCAGGAGGGCTTGGGCTCCCTCCTGCCCCGATCATGTCAGGGAGGGTGGCAGTTCTTCAGGCATGAGGGCTTGGGTTCCCTCCTGCCCGTGTTGGGGAGGGGGTGGATCGCGGAAGGGGAGTTGAGCCATCTCTCCTGCCGCGATCATTGCTTGGGGGGGGGATTCTGTGACCAGTGTTCTTTTTGGCAGATACCAGTTACAGAATCCAGCTTTTAGGCGAATGACTGGCTCCTCCTTCGCCTAAAAGCTCTTGTGTTGGGCATTTGGGACTTAGTCTTTTTTTTTCATTGATTATATGTGGTAAGTGTAGACGTTGTGGTGGTCTAGGCGTTTAAACAGCTGAATATAGAGGCAGGCCATTATAAAAAAAATCTCCTTTTGGATGGTGGGGTTTTTTTTTAGAATGGACATTTTCCCTGCTTCTACTTTCAGGGTTTAGGAGACATTTAATAATAATAATAACTTTATTTTTGTATACCACAATATCACAAGCAGTTCAGAGCAGTACAGAGGAAGAGACTGTACACAGTAATGTTACAGAGAAAATTTCTAGTTACATTGATAAGCGGGGAGTAGCTAGGTCTGTCCGGAAGTGTTTCAGGGAAGTTACAAGGCAGGAAGGAATTGGAGGAATTTGTCAAAGAGATAGGTTTTAATTGATTTCCTGAAGGATTGGTAGGAAGGTGAGTTAGAAATGAGGGTGGTTAGACATTTATTCCATGTGCCTGCTTGAAATGACAGTGTTCTATCAAGGAATCTCTTGTAGATACAGCCTTTCGGGGAGGGGAAGGCGAATAGATAGGCATTACGTGTGCAAGTGGTGCCTGGAAATTCAAAGTAATGCGAGAGGTAGATAGGGCATAAACAGGTTATGGTTTTGAAGCAAAGACAAACAAACTTGAAGATGACCCTTGCCTCCATTGGCAGCCAGTGTAGTTTTCTGTAGTATGGGCTTACATTATCGGATTTATTGAGACCATAGATGAGACGGACGGCTGTATTCTGAACGATTCTCAGTCGTTTGGTGATTTTCTTGAAGGAACCCAAGTATAAGATATTGCAATAATCTAAGGTGCTTAGGATTAGGGATTGAACCAACAAAAGAAAAGAGAGGAAGTCAAAATAGTGTTTGATGGTACGAAGTTTCCAGAGGGTGCCCAAGCATTTTTTAACTTGGGTGTTAGTATGGTCTTCAAAAGACAGGCATCGGTCTAGGATGACTCCATGGATTTTGATGGTAGGGTTGATTGGGTAAGTTAACCTGTTTAATTTCAAGGAGGTGTTTGTTAGTTTGTGGTTGGGACTTGCCAGGAAAATCTTGGTTTCTTCTGGGTTCAGTTTTAGTTTTAATTGAGTAGTCCATTGTTCTACCCTAGTAAGGATAGATGAGGTGAATTGTTCTGTCTCTTGTATCAGTGAGGTTATGGGAATGATGATTGTAATGTCATCTGCATATATGTACAATTTCAATTTTAAATCAGATAACATATGTCCCAGTGGTGCCATGTAGACATTGAATAGAGAAGGGGAGCCCTGTGGGACTCCACAGGATTTACACCAGGAATGGGAAAAGGCTCCTTCGCTGTGGACCTGGTAAGAGCGGTTTTTTAAGAAGCCTATAAACCAGGTTAGGACCAGTCCAGAGATGCCAATAGAGTCGAGGCATCTGAGCAGAATGTCATAGTCGACAAGGTCAAAGGCACTGCTCAAGTCAAACTGAAGTACTAGTGCGCTTTTTCCCAGGGAGAATATATGAAGGAGGTAGTCTGTCAGTGAGGCTAGGACTGTTTCCGTGCTGTAGTTTGTGTGAAATCCTGATTGAGAGTCGTGTAGAATGTTGAACTTCTTTAAGTATCATGAAATAAACACATATTTGTTCCTGAACATTTAACTAATTGGTATGGATATTGTAATGAACTACCTAGATCATTATAGTATTTTTTTCTAATTATTTGGTTATCTAATTATGTCTCTTAATTGTAATCTTTTTAATTTTTTGTAAACCACATGGAACTTTACAGCCCTACGGTATATAAATTTATTATTATTATCCCCGTACCATCCCTGCAAGTTCTGCCTTATCTGCACGAGCCTTGATTTTAAAGTATTCGAGGCTTGTGCAGATGAGGACAGAGCTTGCAGGAATGAGACAGGGACAGAGCTCGCAGAGATAGGATGGGAATAGAGAGATCCCATCGGGATGGGGAAAATTTGTCTTTGTGTTATTTGGTGAAGACTAAGGGGTCCTTTTATCAAGGCGCGGTAGGGGTTTAATGCATGGAATACCGCATGTTAAACCGCCTGCCACGCTAGTCGTTAATGCCTCCATTGATTGCTAGTTTTTTGGCTTGCCAAGGGGGTTAGTGTGTGATTAAATGTCCGATGCACTAACCCCGCTAGCGCACCTTGATAAAAGGAGCCTTAAGTGCCTTGGAGGGGCATAATCAAAAACTATGTCGTAAATTGGCAGGGCACAAATGACCATTCTTGAAAAATACGTCCAGAGTATACTTTTTTCAAAAAATCGGCCATCTCTACGTCCAGGCGTTTAATCATCCAGACCACCACTACATCTATCTTTATACCACATACTCATCCAAATCCCAAATGCCCAGACATGGGATGGGCCAACAATGTGATGGACTGGCCACCCAGACATGGCAACAGAACAGTGGGGCACCTTACAGGGCATTGCTGTGAACTTAACAAAAAAGGTGCCATATAAACATCTCACCAGAACTCCCATATAAGTAATGTTGAGCCCCCTAAAACCCACTATCCCCTCCTGTCTACAACCCCCATTGCCCTTATGGCTGCAGGTTTCACCTGTATTGGCAGTACAGTAGGGTTTTGGTGGGCTCATATTTTACACTATGAATGTAGTGGTAAGAGTGGCTTATGGGCCTGGGTCCTCCTCTGTATGGTTCACTAGCCCACCCCCTAGGCTACTTAAGAGGCCTCTATGCAGCTCTTGATGTTCCAGAGACAGGTATATACGTTTTTATTCTGATTTTTATGGTGGTATGAGGAGGGTCAATGATCACGGGGGGGAATGTGTGTGTGTGGTGGTGGGGTCTGTGCTTTGTGTCGGCAGTGGTTATCTGGGCACTTTGGATACCTTCTGGGCATGTAGACCTGGTTTTAGATCGCTTAAGTCACAACGTATAAGTTCCATCCAGGCAGCCTGCAGTATGACTAAATCTAGGTTGGCCCATGTCCCTCTCTCACCACTCCTCCCAAAATGCCCCTTTCAGCTCTGGGCACATAGTGGCATTCAGAGGCCTAAAATCAGCCTAGATATGTCTAAAAAGCCATTTTGATTATTGGCACTTGGACGACCTGTCTTCTAGATCATCCAAGTACTGACTTTTGGCAGGTTTTTAGACATTTCTGTTTCAATTATGAGCCCCATAGTGCCTTTACTGTAAGGTTGCATGTGTGTGGAGCATGGTCAGGATATGGGCATGTCTCTCAGTTATGTGCATAGTTAAAGAACTTGCTTCACTTAGCCATGCCAACTTACTCTTGCTATTTACATGGCATAATAGGGCATGCCTACAGATGGGTGCATCAATTCCCACCTTACACTAATGTTCTATAATAGAATTTATGTATTTATTTACTTCAATTTCTAGCCCGTCCTCCCTGAAGCTCAGAAAGGGTTACATAAGAACATTCACAATGCAGACATTTTACAGAGAATGAGGATCATGACTGGTCAAAGGGTAGTGGGTACATAGGGGAAAAAGTGTTGAAAATTCACAGAGACTAAGGGGCTCAGAGGAGGGAAGAGAAAGGGAGAGGCAGTCTGTCGGAGTCTGTTTAGCTGAAAAAGAGGGTTTTCATTGCTCTTCGGAATGTCAGTGAATTCTGAGATCTTATATGATCAGGCAACTGGTTACAGAGCTGAGGGATGAAACGACTGTATGAGCGTTTCCAGGCCATTTCCATCTGGAGAGATTTTCCTTGTGGGATGCACAGTCGTTTTTCTGTGGCTAAGCAGAGGAGGCGATTGGGGGTGTACTCTTGTAATTTGGAAGCCCCAAGATGCTGTTATAGAATTGGTACTAAGTGTATGGTATTGAGGTGTCTAGACTGATGTGGCAATTTAGAGAACTTCCCCTTATGTGCACAAACCTATCCTCTGAATCTGTCTGTTATTTTTGTATGGGATAAAGTATGTGCGCAAATTTCTACCCACAGAAAGGGTGGGCAAATTTCAAAAGTTGTTTACCTGTGAACACCTGCCTGAAAAAAATGTCCCCAGCATTGCCTCATGTGAGAAATCCAACCATCCCAAGGTGTAGTCGGCTTTGTTCTCTTCTGTTATAAGCTGTGCTTATCATTAAAGGAAGGCACATCCTAAACAATTCTGCGACTTGTAGCATTCTTATAAAATAAGAGCGTATGCTTGCATTTAAATATCGAGACTGTTATTTGAACTTGATCAGCAACCACGGGTACTGATCATGGCTTCTGTTTCCTTAGGGGTATGGACTCTGAGACAGCCGTGCACTGCCTCTTAAAAAGGCTGTTTTGAAAATCTAATGTGGTATTTATTATTTTATTCATTTTTAGTATTGTATGTACATACTGCTTATAGCCTAAGTGGTTTACATTCAGGCAGTCAAGTATTTCGCCCTGTCTGTCCCAGTGGGCTCACAATCTAATGTAGTTGGAGCAAATGAAGTGTTAAATGACTTGCCCGGGGTCACAAGGAGTAGCGCTGGACTTGCACCTGCAACTTCGGGATGCTCAGGCTCTAGCCCTAACCACTAGGCCACTCCTCCACTACTAATTTTAGCATCTACATTGACTGCCCTTATAGTGCACTAACTACTATTTTACTTTAACAATTCTATTAATATAACTTTCTCAAAATTTTTTATACACGTTTCATGCTGTGCGTGTCAAAAATAAGTATCTCATATGTAAACATTTTTATATTTAAATAAAAATATGAAATCTTCCAAATACTATGAAATGAGTTATGAATTGATTTGAAAGGTGTGAAACAACATGTGTGTTCAACTTTATGACACCCAACCGTCTAGGATTTATTCACATATTTTACCACAAACCATACATTGCCATAATCCCATTTGGTTAGACCCTCCTTAGCTTCCACATAACAATATACAAGGGTGAAAGCCTCACTTCACATTTCTGGTTTCTTTCCTATATACATATAACAAAATGGTACTGCTTTTCCCTGGGATAATCCTTTATTAAGGGACAATAATTTATAATTGGTACATTGTATACAATATGGGCCTGATTCTATGGGCTTTTAAGAATTGCACATGGGCGTCCTATACAGACGCCTAGGGCTGCTTAAGCTCTCCTAAGGCCATTTCTGGGTGAAACCACACTCATGCCCAGCCTTGAATGAGTTTAAACATCCCTAGGTGCCTCCCTGACCTATGACAGATGCCTACAGTGTAGCCTAATCACCCTAATTCTCTAACCAGCATCTGTGTCGAAGGTGCCAGTTAGAGCATTGCATTGCCACTGAGCTGATCATGGCAAGAGAATCTCCCTGCCATGATCAGCTCAGTAGCAACTGCAATGGCAGGGAACTCCTGAATCCCCCCTCCCCTGTGGTCGGGCAGTAGGAAGAGTGCCCACTCCCTCCTGCCACCCCCCCAAGCAACCCCCAACAATAGGAGTGCCCAATTCCTCCTGCTGGAACCCTCTCCAAACACTCCTCACCCAACCACGATAGGCAGGAAGGATGCCCACCCCCTCTACCCGCTGACTACCCCTCCACCCTCACCCACCTGATGATCCCCCCCCTAATTCCCCCACTACTTTGTAAATAGAAGGTCCAGCTGGAGGTAGGCATACACCCACTGGCCTGCAGGACCACCACTGGAAAATGGCAGGCCTTCCCCAGGGAGGGGCCTAATGCCCTGATTGGCCCAGGTGCCTAAGGCCCTGCCCATAGTAGGGGCTTTAGGCACCTGGGTCAACCGGAGACTTAAGGATCCCAGTGCATTCTGGGATACACTGGGAGGGGCCTAAGCAGTACCAATTGGACAGAGGCCTTAGGAAATTGGAAGACTGGGCATCCAAGTGACAGATGCAATTTAATGTGGGCAAATGCCAAGTGATACACATTGGGAAGAATAAACCAAATAATAGTTACCAGATACTAGAATCCAACTTGGGGATTAGTGCCCAAGAAAAAGATCTGGGTGTCATTGTAGACAATAAAATGAAACCTTCTGCCCAATGTGCAGCGGTGGCCAAAAAAGCAAACAAGATGCTAGGAATTATTAAAAAGGGAGGGTTAACAAGATTAAGAATGTTATGGTGCGACCTCACCTGGAGTATTGCATTCATTTCTGATTGCCTTATCGCAAGAAAGATAATTGAATTAGAAAAGGTTCAAAGAAGAGCGACCAAGATGATAAAGGGAATGGAACTCCCTTGTATGAGAAAAGACTAGAAAGGTTAGGGCTCTTTAGCTTGAAAAAGAGATGGCTGAGGGGAGATATGATTGAAGTCTACAAAATCCTGAGTGGTGTAGAACAGGTACAAGTGGATCGATTTTTTACTCTGACAAAAATTGAAGACTAGGGGGACACTCGAAGTTGCAATGAAATACTTTTTTTTTCAGTTCAATCATTTTTATTAATATTTTTGTTACAGAATATAACAGACAGTGACCACATAGCTATGAGATAACCCAGCAGATTGCATATATGATCGGTCAGTGATATAGCTTCAAGTACAGAAAGTAAAGAAATAACATAACAAAACATAACCCAACTAACAAACTGAAACTGAAATATTTTTTCACTCAAAGAATAGTTAAGCTCTGGAGCGCATTGCAAGAGCTTGTGGTAAGAGTGGATAACATAACTGGTTTTAAGAAAGGTTTAGACAATTTCCTGGAAGAGAAGTCCATAGTCTGTTATTGAGACAGACATGGGGGAGGCCACTGCTTGCCCTGGATTGGTAGCATGGAATGTTGCTACTCTTTGGGTTTTTGGCAGGTACTAGTGATCTGGATTGGCCACTGTGAGGGAGGGCTACTGGGCTAGATGGACCATTATTCTAACCCGGTAATATTATTATGTTCTCTTGTTAGCAATTTGGAGGGTGGTTGCAGTTAACCAGTTCCTATCACATACTGGCTTCATGTATGGCACATGCTTTTGATCAGTTTCAGTGATGATTCCTTTGATCTCTGCTCACAATTCATCTGGGCCCCTTCCTTCTTGCCTGAGCAGGTTGAATCTGTTACTCACTTCGATTGCATACTGCACAGGGATCTCACTGACATCAAACTTCCTCTGAATGTCTAAACATAAGAACATTAGAATAGCCTTATTGGCCATTGCTGGGCTCTGTGTAGTGCTTGGAAGAATCATTGGACAAATTTAAGGCCAAACTAAAAACTTTCTTATTTAGGGACACAATTCTTAACATGAGAATAGGAGATTCATCTAACCTACACTCTCCACTCACAGTAATGAATACCAACCACTTTCAAGAAGTGTCATCCCCCCCTTGCCCTTTTACCACCCTTTTTTATCTCAATGTATTTTATTCTTGCCTAACCCTTGATCCTCATGTTTCTGAATGTATGTCTTATCTATTGAACATTTATTTTATTTTTTACCTTCTTTTAAATTTTTTTTAACATTGTAAACCGTCTAGGTACAAGTTGATAGACGGCATATCAAGTACAGTATAGAATAAATTTGGATACTTTTTTTTTTCATTACTGTTTGAGCTTCGATTGCAAGGAAATGCCATCATACTTTTTACAGGGGTGAATCTCTCGTCTCTGTGAACAACCAACGATGAAGTCTGAAGTGCACTGCAATATAATGATTGCTAAACCTTTCTCTGATTGCACTTGGCAAGCAGAAAGCAGTGACTCATCGGAGCATTACGTAGCATAGCCCCACAGCCTATATTTAACGGAGTTGAGCCTAGTTCTGTCTCTTTGGTGCCCAGGCAGCATGCTGCAGAAGAAAGAAGCATTCCATTCAGCCCATTCTACATCAAGTGAGTATCCTATTTCAAGAAAGTTACTCTGCTTTATTTAAGTGGGAATTTTATGTTAAGCTATATTATGGTTTTTAACAGATACCGGCTACTCAGCAATAACTTATAATGCCAGGTAGAAATGGAATTTTGAGAACGTTAGTGGTCATCAGATACTGGCCTGTTTGATCAGGATAGTTCTGAAACAGGCTACACACTTACATAAATGGGCATTTGTATTATACTTATTAATTTAGTGGAGAAACTAAATTCAGAAACTAATCAATGTTTTATCCTGACATAGTTTCACAATGTAAATAATTCAGGGAGGGAAGACATATTAATGTATCTACAACTAAATATTGGATTAGCAATCTTTCCTAAGAGATATCTGAATATGAAATGAGGATAATGTAACTTAAAGTCCATTTCATACTGGAGAAAATATTTACTTTCTTGTTTAAAAAGACTATCTAGAAATTACTTAGTATTTCCAATCCCGTGCTACAGCACAACACTTACAGTTTCTAAATGACGGAAGAGATGTTGTGGTTTTATTAAGGCTTGACAATAGCTCCATATCTCACTTACTGTATGGCCTGTGGTTTGGTTCTCTGCTCTACAGCTCAACAGTGGTATATCAGAAACACCTGAATTATAACTGAAGAACATTAACTGCTATTTATAGCAGAACACTTATTATAAGTTGACTATGTAACCAAGAAAGCTAGTAGGAACCCCCCCCCAGCAGTCCAGTGAAAATGAAAAAAGAAAAAAAAAAACGGGCCTCTGGGCCCGATATTCAAGAAACAGCATAAGCATAGCCCTATTTGATCACTATGTCTCACAAAACTGGTTTATAGTTATTATAGTTTATACAAGGCGGATTGCATAACATACATAATTAAAAAAAATTAAAAGACACTTATATATACATAATTTTGTGTCAAACAAAATTCCAAATGTTCCGTTGAATTTAGCAATTAAAGATGTAATTTTTGTGTGCTAACACAGAGGTTCTCTCTGTCTTCTGTACTGGTGACCGAGATTGGCCATCGTGAGGATGGGCTACTGGGTTTGATGGACCTTTGATCTGATCCAGTAAGACCATTCTTATGTTCTTAAGGACTTACTAGCTGAGTAGACCTCACGGGGGAGGGGAGGATGGGACATAGGGGGAGATAAGTGAACAGAGATAGTGAGGGGTAGCTGAGTGAATGCATTTGTAGGTCAGTAAGAGGAGTTTGAATTAATATTCAGAAACGGATAGGAAGCCAATGAAGTGACTCTAGGAGAGGGACAACGTGAGAATAACGGCTCTCCTGGAATACGAGTTGTGCAGCCAAATTCTGGATGGCTTGGAGAGACAAATGTAGTGTGGCAAACAGCATAAAAACAATATTTGCTTTCAGGCACCTAAATTGGACTTAGGCCAAGAAAACCTTGGTATAACTAGGAGAAGTCTAGATTTTGATGCCTACCAGTGTCTAAGTCCAATTTAGGTGCCATTAGGAGGAATTCTATAAACGGCATCTAGAATGATTGGCACGCCCTATGCGCAACACTCCTCAGCGCCTATGTTTTAAGAGTCATTTATGGAATCAGGGCCAAATTGTCTTGGAAGTAGGATAACATCATTTAATAATGTCAATGTCTGAATACAAAATCTTCAACTGCCACAAGATCGATAACTACAGTTAGAAGAAACAGTGTTGGAAATAGAAAAGGAAACAATGATGGAGGAGGAGGAAGAGGAACCACAGTCTCTGAGGTTGCAGGTTTAAGCCCAGCACTGCTCCTTATGACTAGGGTTATCAGACGTCCGGATTTCTCCAAACAAGTCCTCCTTCTTTGAGGACATGTCCGGGGGTCCAGACGGCTTTTCAAAACCCAGCACTTTGTCCGGGTTTTGAAAAGCTTCTAGCAACGAGCGACGTAGGGACGGCATCTGCGCATGCGCGGATGCAATGCGGTGTCATCTTACGCATGCGCATGATGTCATCGCGTCACACTGCGCATGCACAGATGCCATCCTGATGAGCAAACAGGTTCAGGGGGGCAGGACTGGGGGCAGAATTCGGGCGGAATGGGGCATGGCTGGGCGGAACAGGCAGGGTCTGGGGGCAGGTTAATGGGTCCAGATTTTCGTTTATAAAATCTGGTAACCCTACTTGTGATTCTGGGCAAGTCACCAACACTCCATTGCCCCAGGTGCCTTAATCAGATTGTGAGTCCACCAGGACAGATAGTACATGAATGTAAACCACTTAGGCTATAAGAGGCCTATAAATTCTAAAATAAATAAATAAAATAGCCATATCCCTTATGCTTCTCCCAAGAGATAAATTTGAAAACCCAGATGTACCAGTGTGATTAAATGCTAGCAGTTATCTTTGAAGTTAAATTGGGGAAATTAAGAACACACGCATGACCAGGAAATGAATATTTATTTATACGTATACAGTACTCTTCCGATATTCGCGGGGGTTCCGTTCCAGGAACCCCCGTGAATCTTGAAAAACCGTGAATACGTTTTTTTTCATGGGGGAGACTGGAGAGGGCAGCGGGAGAGGCAGGAGAGAGCAGCCGGAGCACCGGCGAGTGCAGGAAATCACTCGCTGTATGCTCCAACCGCCTCTTCCTGCACTAAGTTGGGCCTTACCAATTAGGAGCTGCGTGTCAAAGCAGCTCCTGATTGGATAAGGCTGTAATAGCTAACCCTGACAACATCCAAAGCTGCTTGCTGTGAAATGTAAGAATACAAAGATTCCACATCCATGGTAACTAGAATCTTGGGAAATGAAATGGACTGAATTATTCTGACAAAATGAGTGATGTCCTGAAGCCCCAAGATGAAGACAGAAAAGCCTGAAAGAAATGACTGGCAAATTCAGAAAGGGATTCCAGGAGGGGGCTTGTAAAAATTTATGGGTCAATATTTAATGTGAATTAACTGGCTAGAAATGGTTCCTGCATGGTTAAGTTGCCTGTTCAGGGCTAACCAGTCATTTCAGCGTCACTTAATAAGATAGTGTTGCTGAAAATAACCAGTTAGCACCAAACCAGTTATTTTGAGGGGTGATCTGAGGGTGGAATGCAGGTTTTCAGAATTTAATCAGTCAGGTTAACCACATAAATAGAACAGCAAAAAAGTCAGTTATATCTTTATGTAATAACCCATAGCTGGTTAAGTGCTGTATATTACACTTACGAAAAACAAAAGGCCTGCACAAAAGTGGCTAGTGGCTGCAGCGCGGTAACAGCCCCGAAGTCCATAGAGATTTAAAGGGCTTCGGGGCTTTGCAAAACAGGCCCAAAAAAGAAAATCCAACACAATCTGCAGTGAAGAAGAGACAGCACAAACAAAAACAAAGGAAACTGCAGATGAGCGTACAAGATGCAGGCTATGTTTATTATTTTATTGTGACTGATAATATGAGTTATGGATTAATCTGAAAAACACTGGGATTGATGACTGACAAGTTTGGGTTGTTGTTTCAGTTTATACCTGCTGTATTGTACTGAGGCCCTTTAGTCTGATGGTTCCTTAAATAGTTTTATGAAGGAACTTTTTGTGTTGTATCTTAGAGGGGGAGGCAGAAACTGGTGATTTGATAAAGAGATTTAAATATGCTGATGTTATAAATTCATGGAATCAGGCCTCTGTTAATGGAAAGGAGGCTCTGGAATGAGGGAACTGGAAGAAATGATTGGCAAATTCAGAAAGGGATTCCAGGTGGGGGTTTGTAAAAATTTATGGCGTCAATATTCATTGTGAATTAACTGGCCAGAAATAGCTCTTGCATGGTTAAGTTAAGTAATATTGCAGTCAGTGCCTACTTTATTCACTCCCTGCTTACTAGTGTTGCCCGATTCAGGGAAAACATTTTTGAGACCTGAGTTGGCCACAGGATACTGGGCTTGATGGACCTTTAGTCTGTCCCAATATGGCAATTCTTATGTTCTTATACAGTTCAGGTTCTTCTTTCTCACTTAAACTGATTGAGTTTCCTTGGTAGCCCAATAGAGAGCTGTAGGATATGGGGGAAAATAGTATAGTGTCATGATATCTCGGTGATAAAAAGAAGCATTTGTAAACAACTCTGTGATGCACTGGCAGTGTTTGATTAGTGATATATTTTATTGATTTCCCTTGCAAATGAAGATATACTTTAAATTCTAATACTGACTGCTTATGCCTTTTAATGATATTCTAATATTAATTATGATCTCTTTAAATGTCATCAATTTACATGGATTTTCTTTTTATCTCTCGATGTAACGTAAATACAATTTTACACATTGTGACTGGCTTCTCCATCAAAGTCCAAAGTGCACATAATCTACCGATATTAGTCTAATGGCTGCGCTATATACACCAGGGACATTAATAGATATAAGAAAATTCCCAAGACTGCCACCTGGCTTTCAGGATGCAGCACTGTCTTCTCCATGATCTGCATTTGTTTCCATGTTGTACTTTACCCAGCGTGGAATCACAAGCTTTGTTAGATTGTGCCAATTTTTTTTTCCAATCTGCTATGTATGGGATGGAGGGAGGGATAGTCTAAAAGATACCATTACCAGATCTGTCAAGTGGAAGGTGAAGTAGGGACATAGCATCTAGTGAGACATACACAGGGTGATTTGCCAGATGTTTGATTTTCAGTCAATGTGGATTCAGCTTTTATGGCAGATGTAATAACAAATCAATAATATTAACCTCTGACAAAATACATGTGCAGATGTTGGACAGTGAAAATCTAGGGGAACACATTAGTTGCAGTATGTAGTAAGATTATACTAGTCTAAGAAAAAAAGGAACCAGGGATTTGAGGACACTGTCCCTGAGTTTTATGTGGTCTATGGGGTTAAATGAGTTCATGTGATTCTGTCTGAAGCCTGAAAAGCTACCATAGTTCACTCATATTAATAATTAACTCATAGTAATAACATGATGTAGTGCTTATTCCAGTTTAATTAAGGAATGGAAGATTACATAGTAAGACAATGGCTTATAAATTAGGAAGAACTTCCCTGTAAAACACAGTGGCAATATGCTTTATCATTTAACTTGAGGGTAAATGATTATTGGATTTAGCTCATACCTTTCTCAGTAGGTCAAGGTGAGCTACAATTGGGTACAGTAAATACTTTTCTGTCCCTGGAGGGCTTTCAATGTAAATGGGTGATATGTAGCCTACAATTATTAATATATTTTAAAATGCTGACTGCCGTGGGCATCTTATACCCGAATTCTCAGCACTGGGTTGGTGTTGGATATTTGGGGATTAGCAGGCTGCCTGCCTCTTATCTGAGTACCAGCAATACCTGGATAAAGTTAGAAGGACCTAATTATATCCAGATAGTTCCCCAGTTAATGCACTGAAAATCACTGCTCACACTACACCCCCAAACCTACCTGGCTCTAAGTGGATAATGCTGAGAAAGTCAGAACAGATATTTACACTTCCCCCTTCCCATTCGCGGTTTCTCCATTTGCAGTTTCATATAATCGTGATTTTTTTCTGGGGAGGGGGAAAATAAAAATAGCAGTCTTAATTTTAAAATAACCCATATTTATTTCCTCCCTGCCGCCTTCCCGGCCTTACCTGGTAGTCTAGAGGGCTTTTGGGACAGGAGCGATCTTCCTACGCTCCTGCCCCATGCAGATCGCCATGAGGAAATGGCTGCTGTGAGTTCCCGTAGTCTCTCGAGACTATGTCGGGAACTCCCTACAGCCATTTCCTCATGGCGATATGCACGGGGCAGGAGCGTTGGAAGATCGCTCCTGCCCCGAAAGCCCTCTAGACCACCAGGTAAGGCCGGGAAAGCGGCAGGGAGGTGGGGGTGGATCAGAGCCAGATAATTGCGTTTTTTCAGTCCGGCTCTGCCCGTATCCCCCGCGAATGACGAGGGAAAAGTGTAGTGGTTCATTCTGGTTAAGGGCTCCTTTTACAAAGGTGCGTTAGGGCCTTAACGTGCAGAATAGCATGCGCTAAATTGCCATGTGCACTAGCCGCTACCGCCTCCTTTTAAGCAGGCAGTAGTTTTTCAGCTAGCGTGTGCTATAGTGCACGCTAATCTTGTGCGTGCGCTAAAAACGCTAGCGAACCTTCGTAAAAGGAGCCTAAAATGTCACTGAATATCTGGGCAGGAAACAGCGTGAATTAATTAGGTAGAAACAGTTCCTACCCCATTAAGATATGCTGAATATTAACCCCTATGTTTGTACCTCAGTATCTTTGCTGCTCAGCCTGCTGCTCAAACCATAAGGCCACTCCCCCTCCATTTCTCAAAATACTAAGTATGATCTTTTATTTTATATAAACAATAGACCCATGACTATAATAATATTTCATCAATCGGTCTTTCTTAATATTGAAACGACAAGGGCCATTGATGAACAACACTGGTTTTAAGTTGAAATTTTTTGAATAATTTGAACACTGTGATATTTCTGGCACATTCTGTGACTTTTTATGACATGGTGATTAAAATGAACGTGTGATTAGAATAATTGTGACTAAAATGAACGTGAACTGACAACTGCTCCTCATATTTCAGGTGAAGAAATAGGAAACATGGGGAAGAACTCTGACATTAAGCTGACTAAAAGAAGAAAAAAAGCCTCTTTAGAAAATGATGTGTCTGAGGATGCCATGTAGGTAACTTGGGGTCCTCACTTAAGCTACAGTCTAGAAAGATAGATGTGATTGGATTGATAATAGTTATTATCTTTTTGATTGTTTCAAATTTGTAAACAGGAAACATCTACGTATAGTACGCTTCTTTGATTTCCCATCAGTAAAGGGTTGTGTCTACAAACGATTCCTTAGTAAAATGTTGGCATATCGGGCGGCTCTATGGGCAAAACAAATTGGTACTTATATATCATTTTTTACCTCCTATCTAGCTTTCAGAAAAATGTTGAAAAAACGTATCTTTTTTGTAAATATCATGATTAATTCATTATGATCTACTATATTTGGGGAAAGAGTGGTGCAGTGGTTAAAGCTACAGCCTCAGCACCCTGGGGTTGTGGGTTCAGCAGCGAGGGATTTGAACCCACAGCCTCAGGGTGCTGAGGCAGTAGCTCTAACCCCTGCGCCACACACTCCCAAACCAGTAAACTTGGACAAACATTCTGATAAGTAGCAGTAATAGTGACAATCTATGGGTACCAAAAGGGAAGGAAACAAAAAGAATTTCCATAAGCACCGAAAAAAAGTTTTCAAGGAATAGGATGGGCAAACTGAGAGTGGCAAATGCATAAGTACATTAGGAAATACAAGGTGTTACTCCAGGATCCATTCATAGATCAAACTTGGATTCTTGAATTGTTAAGGAGAGGTGAGTTGAAATCTAAGAGCGATTGATAGTTGTAGCCCAGGACAGCGGATTACAGATGATATGATTTATAACAAGCTTTAACAGCTATCAATAGATCCTATAAGAAAGAGAGAAAAACTGTTGCTTATATTGTGGCTGGCTGCTGTGCTGATGGCAGAAAAACTTTAAACAGAAAAGCACAACCAAGTGGCACATCTCATTCACTGGAAACTCAGTGTACCAGAAAAGCATTGGGATCATGACCCTAAGAGAACTGTGGAATAGTTAAGCTCTGGAATACCGTTGCAAGAGGATGTGGTAAGAGCGGTTAATGTAGCTGGTATTAAAAAAAGGTATGGACAAGTTCCTAGAGGAAAAGTCCATAGTCTGCTGTTGAGACAGACATGGGGGAAACCTTGCTCTGGACTGGTGGCATGGAATGCTGCTACTATTTGTGACTTGGATTGGCCTCCATGAAGATGAGATACTGGCTTGGCTAGATGGACCATTGGTCTGACCTAGTAAGGCTATACATATGTTCTTAAGAGGTTATGATCACATGAGACATCCCTATCCTAAATGATAAAAAGAGGAATGTACAAAACTGGATATAGTAGTAAAAGAGAAAAACACCAGAACGGCACTGCATATAGACATGTTGGTCCCAAGTGATTACTAAGTGAATTGTGTGAAGAAAGAGAAGATCCTCAAGTACCAAGAAATGCAGTCTCAGATCAAGATAATGTGGTAGAAAGATACAGAAATATTTCTCATCATTTTGGGCATCACAGGCTTGATCAAATAGAACTTCCAAGCATACTTGGATAAGTTGCCTATACTTGTTACATCGTATGAACTCCAGAAGGAAACTCTATTTAGCACAATGCAAGCCATGGTGAATGTTAGCAGTAAATTTGAAAGACTAAGATCATACTCCACATTAGTGGCATAATAAGGAGGATGGGTGGTGGTCTGCCACAGGTAGCGTCTTGGTGGGGGCACCAGCACC
The DNA here is from genome assembly GCF_902459505.1 of Geotrypetes seraphini. Taxonomy (NCBI): domain Eukaryota; kingdom Metazoa; phylum Chordata; class Amphibia; order Gymnophiona; family Dermophiidae; genus Geotrypetes; species Geotrypetes seraphini. Next base: position 398,874,785 of record NC_047085.1, on the reverse strand, counting down.
TGTCCTCTCCACCCCCCTCCCTCCTCACTAACACACGTGCCCCTTCCTTTCCCCCATACCTGTTTAATGTTCCCAGCGCGAGCAACGACCCCCAAGCTGATGCTCGCACCAGCGTCGACTCTTCCTCTGACATCACTTCCTGGACCCGCACCTAGGAAGTGACATCAGAGGAAGAGCCAACGTTGGTGTGAGCAGCAGCTTGGGGTTGTTGTTCACACTGGGAATGTTAAAGAGGTATGGGGAAGGTAAGAGGCGCAGCTGCACGCGGCAGAAGGGCATGGGAAAGGAGCAGATGATGGTGGAGTGGGGTGGGGGGGCCCTCCCCTCCCCTCCCCTCCCCTCCCTGGTGAATCCCAGAATACACCGGTAAGGGGGAGGCCCACCTGCCGGCAGGAGGAAACAAACATCCCTCTTGCCAGCCATCTCTTAAAGGTACGGGGGAGGGGAGTTTGTGAGGTATCAAGGGGATATTGGGGTATGAGGGAATGTCGTGGTATGTTGAGGAGTGTTAGGGAATGTCAGATGTTGGGGCGTGTCAGGGAGTTTCAGGTGAATGTCCAAAAATAAAGTCTATCTTGTAGAAATTTTTGAACAGGAAAAAGTCAAAATTACATCGGAAGGACCTTCTTGTGCTAAAAGTATCCAAACTGAACAACCATTATCCAAAATGTCCAAACTATGAATGCCAAAAAGCAGCTACACAGTCATCCCTGAAGAGCTGAGGGGCAACCTAATGGTCTGTGCAATGGACATTAAACAATGGAATCCAGGTATAAATCCCACTTCTTTTCCTTTATACGCAATTGTGAGCCCTCCAGGAACAGATGAAGGTATGCCAATACAATAGCCATCACACTAGCAGATGCCTTAAAAATTCAGGTACAGTAGCTATTTCTGTGTTCTAGGAGAGTTCACAAATTTGTACAGAAATAAAAGAGTTAAAATGGGATTTAACCCTGGGTTCTGTTCAAAGTCCACTGCACTGATTGCTAGGCTCCTACATACACGTGCTTGTTGCTCTATTAAGAATGATCATAAAATACCTGAAGCTGTCATAGATCCTGAAATATACACTGTCAGTTTCACTTCTTAGGGGGGGTGGAAGAAGTCATTAACCACTTTTAAATTATGGAGGGGGATGTGCTTTCCTCCCTCCAGTGGTCATTTGCTCAATCAAGGCATCTTTTTGTATGATGGATGTGCTTGATAAAAACATCCTTCTTTTTTGCCTTGGAACCTTTCTTCCTTGTCATTATCACTGAAAGATGGCCTAATTTTGGGCCCTCCCTAGTCCCACCCAAAACATGCCACCAGCATATCCCCTTGTTATTTTCAAAAATCATAATTTGGACATTTTCTGTAGATGGACAGTTTTTGACCATTTTGAGACATTCATCTTAAAAAATGAGCACTATTGGCTCTTTCAGATCTTGGCCTTTCAGCAGTAAAGTGCTCTGGTTTCATCATCTCTGTCTACCCCCTTCCCTCTGCCCCTTTCTTTTTTGCTGAACTTGTACTATTTTTAAAAGTAAGGGTAACTACATTGTTTTTTCACTGACATGATAATTCTCAAAAGTTTCGCACAGTATAAATTAGCCAAGAACAAAGGGTTCACCCTTGGTTATACATACCTGAGTGGACTAACAAAGCAACCACAATTCTCAGTTCACTGTGGAAATAGATGTGATTCTGCCTGTCATCAGGGTCAGTGTCATTTCTGGTGGGATTGGAAAGTATCACTACAGTGCTGTCACTTACTTGTCAATTTTAGCCTGTTCAATTTTTTTTTTTTTTCCCACTTTGCACAGCCATAACAAGCGCTTTCCTAAAATTTCAAAGATTACTGATTATTGGTGATATTAATCTCCACCTAGACAATAACACTAGTTAGGATATGATTGAATTCATCAATTTTATCACTTCTCTGGGCTTTCCCTCTCTTGAGTCCTCTCCAACCCACAAAAAGGGGCACACTCTAGATATCATCAGTTTCCTTGACCTTACTGATTATAAAACTTTAATCGAAAATGTTTGTTGGGAACAAGTCCTTTGGTCCGACCACTTTTTAGGTACTTTCTGCCTCCCTGTTTTTATGTCTCACCTTGGGGTTCAATCCCGTGCCTCAAAATCTATTACCTTCTGCAAAAAAATCACGAGTGAACAGTTCTGGACCCAATTTCTTAATCAGTTTTCCTTCTGTACTAAGCCTGATGCACCAGAAGCCAACTGGCACAACTGGGTAAACCTCTCTGAGACTACCTACTGCGCTCTTGCTCCTCTATCTACTAAGACTGTCTCCTACTCCCGTAAGGCCTCCTGGTATCTTCCGTACCACAGAGAACTGAAGCAGAAATGCCAAGTACTGGAGCGTAAATGGGAAAAAAATCCAAATCCCCTGTGGATGGACAGTCTTAGAGGGATAGTATTAGGTTCTATAATACAGTATTAAAAAAAGCAAGGAAGAATTTCTATGGTGATAAAATCATCAGATCCAATTAACACCTGGCGCTCTAAAAACGACTCCTCTATATTCCTCTCCTTTCCAGTAGCAGACGATCTAGCAAAATTTTTCAGTGAAAAGATTGCTACTATAAGAAGCTCTTTTCCATCATTAGTCACTTACAATTCTCTGGTGTCCAGCGACACTAACCCTATCCCAGTAGACAGAACCTGGACAGTCTTTGAGTATGTATCTGAGGCCCAGGTTTCAAAATTGTGTCACAAATTAAGATATTGCAAATGTACCCTGGATCCGTTTCCTTCTTACCTATATGAGAAAATTCCCACATAGGCTATTTCATTTCTCACCAGACTTATAAACACTGCCTTACTATCAGGCCTATTTTCTGTAGAAATGGGACACATTGCTCTGACTCCCATTACTGAAAAAAGCCGATCTAGACCCATCTTCACCATCTAGCTATCATCCTATAGCGAATATTCCTCTCCTGACCAAAATGCTAGAGTCTATCATATCTACTCAGCTCTCATCTTATTTAGAGAGATTCTCCATTCTTTTATCTTGTCTATATGGCTTCAGACCCAATTTCAGCACCGAATCCCTACTGGCCTCATTAATTTCAAAGTTCAACATCTACACTCTTGTAATAAGTTTGCAATCCTATTACAATTTGATCATCCACCACAATATTTTAATTTACCAACTTTCTGAAATAGGCATTGATTCCACAGTCTTGGACTGGTTCTCGAAATTGTTACGATCTCGCTCATACACAGTTAATATGAATGGCACCGTATCACCTCCTTGGAAGCCGTTATGTGGAGTCCCGCAGGGATCACCTCTGTCCCCTATTCTTTTCAACATCTATATGTCTACTTTGAAACTTTTCCAACTATCTCCCTTTGAAACATTATATACATATGCAGATGACATCTTTGTCCTTCTTGAGATAGATTCGAATCTTACTAACCTCGCTGTGAATATAATAGCATATATAATGAAACTCCAATTCTGGGCCCTCACTGTACAAATGAAGCTGAATGAGTCCAAAACAAAACTACTTTGGCTTGGCCCAAAACTAGATCAGCTACCCTCGCTCATTTCATTACCCTCTGGACCCACACTGCAGATTGAATTATCAAGCAAAGTTTTGGGTGTCATTATTGACTCCACACTTTCATTTAATGACCATCTCAACTCTCTGGTAAAAAAAAAATGTTTTTTTAGTCTCCATATGTTGAGAAAAGTGAGATCCTGCATCCACCAACAACATATTGCTGTCCTTGTACAATCAATCATTCTTTCCAGGCTGGCCTATTGTAACTCTATCTAAGTCTAACCAAAAAAAGTCTTCAAAGACTTCAGCAGATCCAGAATACTGTGGCTAGGTTGATCTTTGCAAAAAGCAAATTCGATCATGTTTCCCCACTTCTGTCAAAACTTAACTGGCTTCCAGTAATTTCTAGGGTTCACTTTAAATGCACCTGCCTAACCTTCAAGATCTTGCATAGCACACTTCCTCCTCTAATTCCACTATCTTGGAATTCTGCGAGATCCATCCAAAAACTTAAACTGTCTTTCAAAAGGCATTTTCTATGCTGGAAAATTAGGGAAATCTCTTTTCTTCAAAATCACTTATCTTTGGAATAACTTTCCTGCCCTGTTGCAGAATCTGGGCTCCTGCCAATTATTCCAAAAACATCTGAAAAACTTGGCTATAGTAACATAGTAACATAGTAGATGACGGCAGATAAAGACCCGAATGGTCCATCAAGTCTGCCCAACCTGATTCAATTTAAATTTTTTTTTTTTTTTTTTTTTTCTTCTTAGCTATTTCTGGGCGAGAATCCAAAGCTTTACCCGGTACTGTGCTTGGGTTCCAACTGCCGAAATCTCTGTTAAGACTTACTCCAGCCCATCTACACCCTCCCAGCCATTGAAGCCCTCCCCTGCCCATCCTCCTCCAAACGGCCATACACAGACGCAGACCGTACAAGTCTGCCCAGTAACTGGCCTAGTTCAATCTTTAATATTATTTTCTGATTCTAAATCTTCTGTGTTCATCCCACGCTTCTTTGAACTCAGTCACAGTTTTACTCTCCACCACCTCTCTCGGGAGCGCATTCCAGGCATCCACCACCCTCTCCGTAAAGTAGAATTTCCTAACATTGCCCCTGAATCTACCACCCCTCAACCTCAAATTATGTCCTCTGGTTTTACCATTTTCCTTTCTCTGGAAAAGATTTTGTTCTACATTAATACCCTTTAAGTATTTGAACGTCTGAATCATATCTCCCCTGTCTCTCCTTTCCTCTAGGGTATACATATTCAGGGCTTCCAGTCTCTCCTCATACGTCTTCTGCCGCAAGCCTCCTATCATTTTCGTCGCCCTCCTCTGGACCGCCTCAAGTCTTCTTACGTCTTTCGCCAGATACGGTCTCCAAAACTGAACACAATACTCCAAGTGGGGCCTCACCAATGACCTGTACAGGGGCATCAACACCTTCTTCCTTCTACTGACTACGCCTCTCTTTATACAGCCCAGAATCCTTCTGGCAGCAGCCACTGCCTTGTCACACTGTTTTTTCGCCTTTAGATCTTCGGACACTATCACCCCAAGGTCCCTCTCCCCGTCCGTGCATATCAGCTTCTCTCCTCCCAGCATATACGGTTCCTTCCTATTATTAATCCCCAAATGCATTACTCTGCATTTCTTTGCATTGAATTTTAGTTGCCAGGCATTAGACCATTCCTCTAACTTTTGCAGATCCTTTTTCATATTCTCCACTCCCTCTTCGGTGTCTACTCTGTTACAAATCTTGGTATCATCTGCAAAAAGGCACACTTTTCCTTCTAACCCTTCAGCAATGTCACTTACATACATATTGAACAGGATTGGCCCCAGCACCGAACCCTGAGGGACTCCACTAGTCACCTTTCCTTCCTTCGAGCGACTTCCATTAACCACCACCCTCTGGCGTCTGTCCGACAGCCAGTTTCTGACCCAGTTCACCACTTTGGGTCCTAACTTCAGCCCTTCAAGTTTGTTCAACAGCCTCCTATGAGGAACTGTATCAAAGGCTTTGCTGAAATCCAAGTAAATTACATCTAGCATATGTCCTCGATCCAGCTCTCTGGTCACCCAATCAAAAAATTCAATCAGGTTCGTTTGGCACGATTTACCTTTTGTAAAGCCATGTTGCCTCGGATCCTGTAACCCATTAGATTCAAGGAAATACACTATCCTTTCTTTCAGCAACACTTCCATTATTTTTCCAACAACTGAAGTGAGGCTCACCGGCCTGTAGTTTCCTGCTTCATCCCTGTAACCACTTTTATGAATAGGGACCACATCCGATCTCCTCCAATCCCCAGGAATCACTCCCGTCTCCAGAGATTTGTTGAACAAGTCTTTAATAGGACTCGCCAGAACCTCTCTGAGCTCCCTTAGTATCCTGGGATGGATCCCGTCTGGTCCCATCGCTTTGTCCACCTTCAGTTTTTCAAGTTGCTCATAAACACCCTCCTCTGTGAACGGCGCAGAATCTACTCCATTTTCTCGTGTAACTTTGCCAGACAATCTCGGTCCTTCTCCAGGATTTTCTTCTGTGTACACAGAACAGAAGTATTTGTTTAGCACATTTGCTTTCTCCTCATCATTCTCCACATATTTGTTCCCAGCATCTTTTAGCATTCTCAAAAACGTAAATCTCGCTGCTCTCTTTATAATCACTAATTCTTATTATGTTTTTTCTTTTTCCTTATTTTAAAGTTCCTGTAAACCGTGCCGAGCTCTATCTTTATAAAGAGAATGCGGTATATAAACTTAAAGGTTTAGTTTAGTTTAATCTTATTGGACTTGCCTATAGTTCCCAGCTATTATTTTTTCAGCATTTGTAAATTAATGGGGGTTTTTTGGTTGGTTTATTTTCCCAACCTTTGTAACCTTAATAACATGTCAGCAAATATTAAGAAGAATAGTGTTGAAAGGGAGGGTAGGTGATGGGTTTATATATATATATATATATACAATTGTTATTATCTTGATGGATTTATCAAGTGTTGTTTTTGAGCCTATGTATTACTTTTTATTGTACACTTGTTGAATGATTAAAAAGGAATAAAGAATTAAAAAAAAAAAAAATAACATGTCAGCATGGTCTAACTCAGTGGATTCTTATTTTCTGCAGCAATATTAAAATCCTTATTTTGAATAGGAGGGATAATATATATGTTTCCTTTATAGGACAGAGGATGAAAAAATGAAAAAAGCAGAAAAGTCCAGTGTTGTCAGTTCAATCCAAATTGTAAGTAACAGAACTTTTTTTTTTAACCAAAATATTACATAGTGACCGTGTTTGTCTATGTCTTTAGGCCATGTACACTTTTTAACTTAAAGTGATTTCATAATTTACCCCTCCACCTCCCTTTTACAAAACTGTAGTGCAGTTTTTAGCACCAGCTGCGGCGGTAACAGCTTTGACGCTTATAGGAATTTTATGAGCGTCAAAGGCGCGTGACCGGCATGTAAAATTGCACTACGGTTTTGTAAAAGGAAGGAGGGGGGGTGTTAATTAGGACTTGCAAAATCTATATCCAGTGGGTATCCATAACCCCATGACAAAAAGGGACAAACTAAGGGCTCCTTTTACAAAGGTGTGTTAGGGCCTTAACGCGCGGAATAGCGCACGCTAAATTGCTGCATGTGCTAGCCGCTACCGCCTCCTTTTAAGCAGGCGGTAATTTTTTGTCTAGCGCATGCTATAGTGCGCGCTAATCTTGTGCGTGCGCTAAAAACGCTAGCGCACCTTAGTAAAAGGAGCCCTAAATCAGTCTCGGCTTTACTTCCAGTGTGTGGATGGATTTGTAGTTCATAGGACACTATAGCTCTGATATTCCTCTGTGAAGGTAGCTCTTTATATATTTAGTTGTGCTATACATTTAAGTAGTGCAGCTGAATATATGTGTAAGCAGCAACCATATTTCTGCTTCAGTGGATACGTCAGACTTGTCGTTTTGATGGTCTAATACAGGAGTCCCCAAAGTCCCTCCTTGAGGGCCGAATCCAGTCGGGTTTTCAGGATTTCACCAATGAATATGCATTGAAAGCATTGCATGCACATAGATCTCATGCATATTCATTGGGGAAATCCTGAAAACCCGACTGGTTTCGGCCCTCAAGGAGGGACTTTGGGGACCCCTGGTCTAAAATGTTTATATAAACAGTGATTGATAACTTCTGAGCTAATAATTAAAAATGAGACAAAAATGACTAAAATGACTACTACACCACTTTAACTTTTGTGCAGACAAGTGAACTGCCCTCAACTCCATCCTTTTTTCTATAGATAAACACCAGCATATATATATATATATATATAGCTACTGAATATTTTCTAAAAGATTTTTATGTGAGCATTCTGCTACTGACTACATTAAGGGCTCCTTTTACTAAGCCGTGTTAGGGCTTTAGCGCGCGCTAGACCTTAACGCCAGCATTGAGCTGGCGTTAGTTCTAGAAGTGTAGCGCGCGGTAATTTCCTGCATGTGCTAAAAACACTAGCGTACCTTAGTAAAAGGAGCCCTAAGTGGCTTTGACTGTTGGGCCCGATAAGTTCATCCATGAACTGCATGTAACACCAGGACACATTTGAGTCTTGGCTTCTTGCCATTTTAGCACACTAGTCTGACTATTCTTTTTTTTCTTAATTCTACAATATTGTTACTGTGACCATTAAGGGCTAGACTGCATAACTTTGGGGTCCACTCTGATTCCAATGCAAGGGTAATGTTTATTATATAAGAAAGTGTAACAAGCACCTCCCACAATTGTGATGGAATTGTTCATAAACCTATACAAGAGAGTGTAGCAAGAACCACCCACAATATCTTGAATAAGCAGTAGCAGAAATGATTTAAATACCAGAAACACACTGCCAGTGGCGTATCAAGGGGGGGGAGGGCCGCCCCGGGTGCACGCCCCAAGGGGATGCACAGCTGGCCACTCTCCCTATTCTGCCGCTGCTGCTTTCCTTAACCAGCAGCAGCGGCAGAAAACAGTGGTGTCTGCAGGTGCTCACTCTGGCGGTTCTTTAGCTTCTGGACGGCTCCCCTGCTCAAAGCCACGGACGTCAGCTCCTCGCGTGATCCGCGGCTGCGTCGGAAGCATTCCCTCTGATATCATGACATCAGAGAGAAGGCTTCTGACGCAGCCGCGGATTGTGTGAGGTGTAGTTGCTCAGGGTTTTGAGCAGGGGAACCGGCCAGAAATGCTGGACAGGGAAGAGAAATGTTGCTGCACATAGAAGGGAGGGGGTGTAGAACTTTTGCTGCTGCACAGGCAAGGGGAGAGAGAAATGCTGCTACTGCAGCACCCAATTGGGGAGAGAGAGGGAAGGAGGGAGAAGGAAGACAAGGGAGAGGAACCAGAGATGCCAAGTCCATGGGAGGGAGGGAAAGGAAAAAAGGAAAGAAGATACCAGACCATGGAGGGGTAGGAAACATAGAAACATAGAGTATAATGGCAGAAAAGGGCCGTCTGCCCAACAAGTTTGCCCACTCAAAGAACCCTCCCTCTAAAAGAACCCTCACCCTAAGCATTTCCTCGGAGCGAACCCACATGTTTATCTCATCGTCCCTTGAAGTTGAACACGTTACTGGCCTCAACTACCTGACATGGAAGACCATTCCAGCAATCAACCACCCTTTCGATGAATAAGTATTTTCTGATGTCACCATGAAGTCTCCCACCCTTGAGTTTGAGCGGATGCCCTCTTGTTCCGTGAGACCTGTAGGGAAAAAGATATCTTCTTCCACCTCGGTACGGCATGTAAGATATTTGAATGTCTCTATCATGTCTCCCCTCTCCCTGCGTTCTTCGAGAGAATATAACTGCAGCCTGTTTATATGTTCTTTATATGGGAGATCCTTGAGTCCTGAGACCATCTTAGTGGTCATTCGCTGAACTGATTCCATTCTCTTCACATCCTTTTGATAATGTGGCCTCTAAAACTGAACATAGTACTCCAGATGAGGTCTCACCATGGACCTGTACAACGGCATTATAACTTCAGGCTTTCAGTTGACAAAACTTCTTCAGATGCAACTCAGCATTTGTCTAGCCTTGGCTGAAGCTCTCTCCACTTGATTGGCAGTTTTCATATCTTCACTAATGATTACACCCAGGTCCCATTCTGTGACAGTTCTTGTTAAGTTTTCACCATTCAGGGTGTATGTTCTGCAGGGGTTACCGCTACCAAGGTGCATAACCTTACACTTTTTGGCATTAAAACTCAGTTGCCAAGTATTAGATCATTGTTCCAGTAAAAGTAGGTCCTGCCTCATAGTGTCGGGCATGGTTGCACTGTCCACAACGTTGCATAGCTTAGCGTCATCGGCAAATAATGTAATTTTACCTCGAAGTCCCTGAGGCAGCTCTCGTACAAAGATATTAAATAGTATCGGACCCAAGACCAAGCCCTGCGGCACTCGGACTGGTCACTTACGACGTTTCTGAGGGAGTACCATTTACCCACCACCCTCTGAAGTCTACCACTGAGCCAGTCTTTAACCCATGCACTCAATTTTTCTCCTAGTCCCTTCGTATTCATCTTGTTTAATAACCTACGGTGTGGGACACTATCAAAAGCCTTACTGAAGTCCAAATACACGATATCCAGGGACTCTCCCCTATCCAGATGTTTCGTTACCCAGTCAGATTGGATTGACAAGACCTTCCCTTCGTAAATCCATGCTGGTGGGGATCCCTCGGTCTCTCGTCATCCAGAATCGTATCCAATATGTTTTTAATTAACGTTTTCATAAGTTTACACACTATTGATGTGAGACTCACCGGTCTGTAATTTTCAGCCTCTGACCTGCATCCCTTTTTGTGTAGTGGAATGACGTTAGCAGTTTTCCAGTCCAAGGGGACTTTTCCCTTGCTTAGGGAAAGATTGAAAAGCGCAGCTAACGGCTCTGCCAGGACATCGCTCAATTCCCAAAGTACTCTGGGGTGTAGATTATCCGGTCTTATGCTTTGTTCACTTTTAGCCTCGATAGCTCGTGGTAGACATTGCTCGCGATAAATTCAAAATCCCGGAATGGGTCCTCCGAGCACCCCCTTGTCTGTAGCTGCGGTCCGGATCCCGGCACTTCACAGGTAAAGACTGAGCAGAAGTAGCTATTGAGTAGTTCGGCATTATCTGAGAATGAGCCTACAAAGTTACTGTCAGGTTTCCTTAGGTGTACAATCCTGAAGAGATGCCATGGCATAGGGGGAGGGAAGGGGAGGAGGTAGATATACCAGACCATGGTGTGGAGTGGAAAGGAAGGAAGGAAAGGAGAAGAGAAAGAGAGAGATGCCAAAGCATAGGGGAGGGAGTGGAGACAGAAAAACTGAGAGGGGTGAAGCCGAAATGAATCATGTGCAAAAGAGAGAAGGGACACAGGATATACAGTTTATTGAAGGGACATAGAAAGAGGGAAGATGCCATATGGAAGAGAGAGAGGGTAGACAGTAGATGGAAGGGGCAGAGTGAGTGTGGGCAGTAGATGGAAGGGGTAATAATCGATGTTGATCTATCTTTTCATGACCATATCAGCGCAATAGTTAAATCATGTTTTTATAGATTACGTCTCTTACGTTCAATTTCTACTTTTTTGGAAGCAAAATCACTCAATATTTTAATTCACTCTCTTATCATTTCCAAACTGGACTATTGCAATGCTCTCTTTATTAACATAACTCAAAAAGAAAATAGACGTCTCCAAATCATCCAAAACACAGCAGTAAAATTAATATTCAATGCAAAGAAATTTGATCATGTGACCCCCTTACTAATTAAATCACACTGGCTTCCTATAACCCACCGAATTACCTTTAAAATATTATTTTTGGTTTTCAAAACATTAAGCTTCAATGAACCCCAATTTATTGCAAAAATGATTGTCCCACACAAATCTGCTCGTTCACTAAGATCCTCTTCATTAAATTTGTTATCAGTCCCTTCATTAAGAATCATAGGCACAAGACGCAATGATATATTCTCTGTAAAAGCGCCCACACTGTGGAACTCCCTTCCAAATTTTATTAAAAACGAAAAAGACCTTGTTGCGTTTAAGAAAATTTTAAAAACATATTTATTCCAGGACGCATTTGACCTATAAAACATAGTCTTTTTTAGGTTTCCATACCCTTCTTTTTCATCTTAACCCATCTTCACCCAATGTGTTTTTACCCTTGGATGTTAAACTTTAATAGATAACAAAATTGTAACTTCTTCCCTTGCTTCCCACCCCTTCATGTTCGTCAATCTTTGTCAGTTTCTTAAGTGATTTTTGTCAACTAAATGTATGTCTGTCTTTTAATTGATTTTTATTAACTAAATGTATCTTAATTGATTTTTATTAACTAAATGTATTGCCACACTCTGATGGTTTTTAATTGTACATCGCTTAGGTATTGTGATAAGCGATTCATCAAATAAAGGTAAACTTGAAACTTGAAACTTGTAAAGAGAGAGGGCAGAAGCTGGGTGGAAGGGGCAAAGAGAGGACAGATGTTGCATGGAAGGGAGAGAGGACAAACGCTATATAGAAAGAAGAGAGCAAAGAGAAGATGATTAAAGTAGAAACGACAAAAGGTAGAAAGGGTTTTTTTTTTGTTGCTTTACTTAGAATCAAGTAGTATTGTAACTGTATTGATAAAAGTTTATAAATAGGAAATGGAAATAAGGCAATTTTTTAGACTAAACCCCTTTCCTCAGGTCAGGACAGGATACCATAACAGCAGTATAATGAAGAAAGATTTGACCTCTGAAAGCTAATTTAAAAATGGATTAGTCCAATAAAATGGTATTTTCTTATTTCTCATTATTTGTTTTATTTTTATTTGTTAATTTGTAAAGTGGTGATTGTTATGTATCAGTTTTTCAAATTTACATCTACTGTCTTATATTTTGCACAGTATTAGAGGACATGTGTGACTGTTTTTGTGGTGTTGTGGTGTTGTGGTGTTGCATTGTATGCAGAGTCTGGTTTCTTGGCGGTTCAGTTTAACTTTTGTCTACATATTTCTATTTTTAGTTTGTGATTATTCCATATTGGGCGAGGGTGTATGAAAAGGACATAGCTTTCAGTTGGCATTGACAGTGCAGGATCAATTGACTGTGTGGGATCTGGCTTGTTTAGTTTTACAATGTATGTGTTGGTGTTCTAGTGCTCACTGCAGTGTTTAAGATGCTGACTTTTCCTAGGTACACTCTTGTGCGATATGTGGATTGTTACTAGATGGGGGGTGTCAAAAAATGATGTGGCCCAGGTGTCATGTACGCAACTGCACACTGCCACAGTGTGTTCCTGATGTTTCTGTTATTCCTGCTATTGCATATTCATGATACTTTGGGCGGTATACTCTTGTATAGGTTTTTGAATAGTTCCATCAAAACTGACTCTGGCTCCTGAAGGAGGCGATTTGCCCCAAAACGCAGTTCTGTATAAAGTCTTTTTTGATGGATGCATAATAAACACTATCCTTGTGTTAGAATCGGAATAGTTCCCCTCCCCCTTGTTTTTCAGGGGGGGGGGGGTACTTTAGACTCTTTTGAGCCAAATTGTTTCACAGAGGCTTGAATTTCTTGGGTAAAATTCTGGTTAATATTCAAAATTATTAAAGCAGGCAGAAGAGGCTAACCACCGATTTTCAGTGACACTTAACCAGTTAGCTCCACTGAATATTTGCAGTTAGCACCTGTACTGAAGCTGGCTAACTTGTGGGCATTTAGGGTGGAGTTGGCACTTATGCACTTAAACTGGGCTGCATATACAGCAGTCCTATTTTTAAGTGGTTCAGCTTATGTGGACAAGGGCTGAATATTGCACTTAACCACATGGGCTCGGATTCTATAAATAATGCTGTGATCGGCAGCTGCCCCCAAAAGCGACGACAGTCGTATGTCAATCACGTGGCAGCGCCGTTTATAGAATTGCAGCTATATCACCGATAGACATCGGAAATGTAGGCTATGGTTTTCAAGGCCTACATTTCCAATGCCTATTTGTGATAAGTATCGTGACTATGGGGATGCCTACCGACACCTAAAGGTATTTCTGGCATTCAGTACTCCTATTTTACCCTCAGATGCTGAAAGGCACCTCTGTAATTGTGGTTCTGGTGCCATTTATGGAGGCACCATATTTTTTAAAATGACATTTGAATTGCTTTTAAGCAATATGATCAATTATCGCATTGATTAAAGGCAATTAAACTAATTAAAACTGGTGCCATTAGGGCGCTTAATGCGCATAACTAGTGGTGCGTTTATAGAATTTGGTCCATAAGATTTAAATATCAACTTAAAACTGGTGCCCGGACATGACCTAGCAGACATTAAAACACTGGCAGCAGAAATTAAAACACTGACCACCACCTGCCGGCTGAATATCGGCCAGATTGTTTTTATCCCCAGTATTCAATTCCAGTATTGTAATCTATTCTTGGCCTGATGCTACTGTTTGTCTCTACAAAGAATACAGAAATAATCTGTAGAGGGTTTAATGTTTTTATTTACATACTTTATTTATTGTCTTCTCAGTTTCGATACGCAGATGGAATGGATATCTTTCTTATGATAATAGGAACAATCGGAGCTCTTGGAAATGGAAGCTGTCTTCCTATAATGATGCTTGTTTTCGGTGATATGAGCGATAATTTTATTTGCAATATTTCATCCTCAACTCATTCCTGTATGAAAATATTATTTTCTTAACGTTGTCTACCATGTATGATAAATTAAGAAGGAAGATGAGGGAAGAAAAGAAAAGGGAAGGGAGAGGAGAGAGTGAAATGCCAGACCATGGGGGTGTGAGAGAGGGATGGGAAGGAGAAGAGAGAGATGCTAGACCATTGGAGGAGAGGTGGAAGATGGAAGGATGCCAGACCAATGGGGGTGAAGGGAGAGATGGAAGGGGGAGGCATGCAGTTTCTGGAAGGGGAATAGAAGGAGAGAAGATGCCATATAGAAGGGGCAGAGAGAGGATAGACAGTGGATGGAAAGAAGAGAGTGATAAGAAGATGAGGAAAGCAGAAACCAGAGAAGACAAAGGTGGAAAAAAAAATTATTTATTTTTTTGCTTTAGGATAAAGTAGTATTGTAGTATAGTATTTATATATAGAAAATGGAAATAAGGTGATCCTTTTATTGGACTAATTGTAATACATTTTTGACTAATTCAGAGACCAAAGCTCCCTTCCTCAGGTCAGGACAGGATACTGTAACACAGTGGCGTACCTAGCATATGTGAAACCCGGGGCCCATCATTTTTTGACACCCCCCCATCTATATGAAAAATATGATTTTTAGTAACAATTCACGTATCGCACAAGAGTGTACCTACGAAAAGGCAGCATCTTAAACACTGTAGTGAGCACTAGAACACCAACACATACATTGTAAAACTAAACAAGCCAGATCTTGTACAGTCAATTGATCCTGTACAGTCGATGCTATCAGAAAGCCATGTCCCTTTCATACACACAGACAGATACACCCTCGCCCAATATGGAATAATCACAAACTAAAAATAGAAATATGTAGATAAAAGTTAAACTGAACCGCCAAGAATCCAGACTCTGCATATAATGCAACACTACAACGCCACAAAAACAGTAATACATGTCCTCTAATACTGTGCAAAATATAAAGACAGTAGATGTAAATTTGAAAAAACTGATACATAACAATCACCACTTTACAAATTAACAAATAAAAATAAAACAAATAATGAGAAATAAGAAAATACCATTTTATTGGACTTAATCCCCGTAAACTCGGTCCCTATCCCCGCATACCCAAAGATCACAGGCTGCAGATACAAATCCTTCCTGGATAGAACATTC
This sequence comes from Geotrypetes seraphini, assembly GCF_902459505.1. Taxonomy (NCBI): domain Eukaryota; kingdom Metazoa; phylum Chordata; class Amphibia; order Gymnophiona; family Dermophiidae; genus Geotrypetes; species Geotrypetes seraphini. The sequence goes on along the minus strand of NC_047085.1, from coordinate 398,859,426 downwards.
ATGTTCCAAGCGAATAGACAGCAAGTCTGGCTGAGAAACTGCATAAATGAACCCAAACTGACCTACAACGCATTCCGAAAATCAATTAAAACCGCCCTATTCGACAAATTCATTGACTAAACAGATGTCCCTCTCTCACTATGATATTCCCTTTTCTAAACGCTATTTCAGTCTCTCAGGAAGCTCCAATTTTCATGTATTCTTTACCCATGGAACCCCAATTAATATGTATCTTTTCTATTCTAGACTTCTTGTTATTTCGCTGACTGTCCAGCCTTCTTTCAATATGAACCGCCTAGAAGTTGCTTGACTATGGCAGTATAGAAAAATAAAGTTATTATTATTATTATTATTATTATTGATTCCATCCACACAAGCCTTGAATTGTTTTATATTGAACTTATTATATTAAAGTATAAAAAGAAACAATATTCTGTACAATTTTCAATTTATAAATAAGCGTCTTCTCCCCACTCTCTCTTCCCCATTTCCCTTCAGCGTCCTCAGCCTACTCTCTCTCCACTTTCCTTCAGCGCACGCACATAAAAACAAGCAAGTAATTTTATATCATTTTCATTCTATTCATTCATAGAAATTAAAGTCTAAATAATGCCAGTCACATAACAAAACATGATTTTACTAAAATAATTCCCTGCGGTCAAGCCTGCAAAGATTACTAGATGTCTTTCAGCAGCTCCCCTCCCTCCCTCCCACTTACCTTCGTGGTCAAGTCAAAATGATCTACCAACAATAAAATTTTAAAAACACAAAGCACACTGTACGCAGAGAAAATGTTAATTATCATTTATATTCCGTGGGTTTTCAAAGAGGTCAAGGCAGATGACTTTATGCAAAGTCACCTCAGTAACAACTATAGAAAAATAGACAAATATACCCCCTCCCTTTTTACTAAACTGCGATAGCAGTTTTTAGCGCAGGGAGCTGCGCTGAATGCCCCATGCTGCTCTCAATGCTCATAGGCTCCCTGCGCTAAAAACCGCTATTGCGGTTTAGTAAAAGGGGGCCATAGTGCAAAATATAGACAGCATATATAAATTCTCAAAACGGACACATTTTGATCACTAAATTGAAAATAAAATCATTTTTCCTACCTTTGTTTGGTAATTTCATCAGTCTCTGGTTGCACTTTATTCTTCTGACTGTGCATCCAATATTTCTTCCCTTCTTTCAGCCTCCTGTATGCTTCCTCTCCTCCAGACCTCATTTCTTCCCCAAACTTTTTCTTTCTTTCATCCTGCCCCCTTCTTTCTCTCTCCATGCCCCCTTTCTTTCTGTATGTCTGTCTTTCTCTCTCTCTCTTCGTGCCCCATTTCTTTCTTTGTTTCACCCTGCCCTCATCTTTCTTTCTCTCTCCATGCCCTCTTTCTTTCTGTCTGTCTTTCTCTCTCTCTCTCCATACCCCATTTTTTCTTTGTTTCACCCTTCCCCCTTTCTTTCTAGCTCCCTGTTCCCCCCTCCCCCGTTTCTTTCTTTCTCCCTCCCCTCCCCTATGCCTCCGAGTTCGCCCTGCTTCTCTTCCCCGCGGGGCTGACCAACTCTTTGCTGCCCGACGTCAATTCTGACATCGGAGAGGACGTTCTGGGCCAGCCAGGCAGCGATTGGCTGACCCAGAACGTCCTCTCCGACGTCAGAATTGACGTCGGGCAGCGAGAGTTGGTCGGCCCTGCAGGGAAGGAAAAAAGGGAGAACTCGGCCGGTTTGTTCCCGATGACGGCAGTGGAAGCCTTTCCCTGGCGGCAGCCTATTCCCCGGTGGGTAGCCAGCTGTGCACCCCGTTGAGGTGTGCACCTGGGGCGGACCGCCCCCCTCCCCTCGGTACACCACTGATGTAACAGCAGTATACTTTACTGACCTGGAGGTTCTGGCCTCTGAAAGCTAATTGAAAAATGTATTAATCCAATAAAATGGTATTATCTTATTTTCCATTTTTGTTTTATTCCCCTCCCCCTTGCCCCCTTTTATGAAGCTGCATTAGGCTTTTTTATCACCAGCCGTGATGATATTAGCTCTGACACTCATAGGAATTCTTTGAGCGCCAGAGCTTTTACTTCCATGGCCTGAAATAACCCTAAAACAGCTTCATAAAAGGTGTGTGTGTGTGAGGATATTTGTTAATTTGTAAAATGATGATCTCTTAGAGAAAGAGATAATGGTTACTGCTGATGGGCAGACTAAATGGGCTATATGACCTTTATCTGGCATCATGTTTCTGGTTTTATTTCTCAGCTTTTTTCAAATTTACATTTGCTATCTTTATATTTTGCATAATATTAGGGGACTTATGTCACTGTTTCTGTGGTGTTACATACTATGCAGAGTCCAGCTTCTTGGTGTTACAGTTCAACTTTTGTCTACATATTTCTATTTTTTACAAAACTGTAGCACGGTTTTTAGCACCGGTCATGGTAGTAGCAGCTCCGACGCTCATAGGAAGTCTATGAGCGTTGAAGCTGTTATTGCCGTGGTTGGTAGTAAAAACTGCGCTACAATTTTGTAAAGGGGGGGGGGAGTTTTATGATTACATATTCCATATTAGGCGAAGGTGTTTTCTGTGCTCTGTGTGTATGAAAGACATGGTTCTCTGTTAGCATTGACTGTGCAGGATCAATCTGTACTAGTCTGGCTTATTTAGTTTTACAATGGGTGTATTGATATTCTACTGCTCACTGTTTTTCATATAGATTGGGGGTTGTCAAAAAATGATGGGCCCCGGGTGTCACATATGCTAGGTACGCCACTATTAGGGGCTATACAACTTTTCTCTCCCTTAGAGTATAAGTAACAACAGTGTGTATTGTGAGGAGAGAAAAGTTTTATAGACCATGAATCAGCCCATCAAAACGAAACTTAGCTAAGTCGGGCTTTGCATTTTTTACTCCTCCAGCAACTGTTATGTATTAAAAGTGTTGTATCAACTTCTGTGGCTTAGTCTGACGATAGTTTCTTGAAATGAGTGTCCTGGAAGCAGTCTCACCTATCCATGGAGAGCAAATAATATTCCCATTCACCAGTCATCGTATACATGACGTTGTCCTGATTTCACAATATCACTAGAATCCCATCATGTTCAGTGTCTTCTGACTTAGGTTAGTCTGTTATAAAAATGAATGTGATTCATGATTCCACCTATGCTGCATCCAGAGTCTGCCTCTGATCATGTCTTCCTTCAAAGTACATACTTTTATGTGCGTAATCATTAGGCTAGTCCTTATACACATGTAAAGCATGGTTTTACACACATAAAAAAGTTTATTAAATTATTCCCACAGGGAATAATTCTATATGAAGCCATCTAGTTTTAGGAGGCAGGAAGGCATGTAAATGGCTGCACTCTAGTCATTTTCATGTGTTATGTTAGTGACAATATAGAAAAGTAAATGACCTCATAGAATGCTGACCAGCAGAAAAGTGAGTGTTGTGATTTATTGACATGAACGTCACTGTTGGGAATATGTATACAGGGCTCCCCCGTGAATTTGCAGTCCGCGATTTGTGGTCCCAGTCATTCGTGATATTTTCCGACCATGAATGACCGGGCAGCAGAGGGCAGCCGGAGAGGCAGGAGAGGGCAGCCGGAGCGCCGACGAGTAAAATAAATCACTCGCAGTATGCTCCGACCGCCTCTTCCTGTACTAAAGTCAGACCTCACTAATCAGGAGCTGCATGTCCTGGAACGGAACCCCTGCGAATATGCTAACAATGGGGTGTGAGAATATAAACAGGGGGAGGAAAAGGAACTCAGAAACCTGCTTGGTGATAGGGAATAAACCTCAGCCAAGTGTGACAAGGTTCTGTGTTTCATTCATTGATCTTGAAAAACCTCCTCCTTCCTATTTTTTTTTTTTTTCTTACAGTAATTTTAATCTTTTTATTAATGATTTATCTGAAAAACTTCTCCATTGAATCTTCATTAAAACTATATTCATGTGAATAGTGTTCAATATATCTTCAAGGTACTTATCTTAAATGTGGAACCTTGTCAGACTTGGCTGAGGTTTATTCCCTGGTCTTCAAGCAGGTTTCTGAGATCCTTTTCCTTCCCCTGTTTATACTCTATGCTTTGAAGAGTGGGATTCTTTTTGTCAGTTTGGAGTTTTTCTGGTTGGTCTCACTCACCATCTTTAGTGTACAGTAACCTAGCTATAGGACTGGTGAAAGAGACTGGGCCTTGCATGTGTTTTTGGCCATTTTGTACCTATATAGAATAGGCTTAAAATAAGCAGCATAAACAAGCCTTTTAGCAGTGCCTGTTATAGAACTACCCTCTTACAGGGCAATTTTATAAGCTGGCACTTAGAGGTACCAACCCAAATTTTAGACGCAGATGATCAAAAGTTTCACAAACCATCATAATCTTCCTCTACTTATGAAGTGTTATTGGGGCAAATGAACATTCATCATAACATTGTTAGTCACACTTCAACTTGCCCTTACTTTCTTCGTTCCTCCCCCCCCACCAAATAAAATAAAAATAATTACCTCAGCTCAACTAAATAGTGGCAAAACATTAGCCACAGCTTTATTCAATAACATATTAATTAATTAATAGTCATAGTAACACGACATCATAGCAAATACAAATTGCTTCCCCACACAGCCAGGCGATATCACACTAGTTCTTCCCCCTCAACTTTAATTCTTTCACCCAAAATACATGACATGCAGTGATCTGCAGTACCACAAGGTCATATTCCGTCTCATGGCGGTATTGCACATGAGCCCCAACTTGCCACCCTGAACTATGTATTTTACTAAATAAATCAAGGAAAACCACTTGCCCTTTAGCCTTTTCTTTCCACATGCTACAACCAAATCCAACCCTCCTCTAAAACCTCTCACACAAAAAGGGAGGCAGACTGGGTGACACAGCTTTTCTCGCCACAGCCTCCCGTCACCCTCTCCACCTCCAAAAAATCCCTTCCCGCCTAATTCCTTCTATCTTCTATCCCCTTAATCATGCTCCCTTTTATCATTTTCCCCAATCCCTTTCCTCCCTTACACTCTCCACAGGAAACAACCAATCACCATCTTCCCTCTTCCAACCTAGCTTCCAATTGCTTCTTGTAACCCTTTCTCCTCCTACTTTCACAACCTATAACTTTGACCACCTTTCCATTTCCCCCAACTCCCAACCTTTAGCCTTCCTTCCCACTTTTTTTTTTAATATATAACTATCCTTCCTACCACTATACCTACCATTATACCTTCACTACCCCCATCCCTCCGGACTAATGGAAGGATCTTCCAATTTCATCCTCCCTCTGTTAAAAAAACAGAGGTCTTCTTAATCATGCAAAAAAAGTAGAGAAAATAGACCTCAATAATATTGCTTGTACATCTTCAATTAATCTTATAGGACTCTTGTCATCATTGGTCATTATAAAAAAAAAACCCTCCACTTACACATTTACATTATTCACGTTCTTCTCACTTATTCATTTATAAATAATATTATTTCTTTGATAAGTAATGTTGAGTTTATGTATTGTTCATAATAATACACTCCCAATTTTCAAAAACTCATTTGATGAATTTTTCACAGTGTGCTATAAAACAGGTAAGAACAAGCTACCAAACTCTACAATGTGTCAAACAATCATACATAGCCAAAAAATATCACTTCTCTCTCGTTGCTTCAAAACGATCTTCTGTTCTAACCAATCTCCTGACATAAGCACTCCTGTTTCACTCAAACACTGAGCTGCATCATGGGAAAATATAATTCAAAAAATATATATATTCAGCACATCATACGGCTCATCAGCACTATTCCAAAATGGGTGTGGCTACTACAAAAAAATACCATTATTTGAAAGCACTTACCCCCTCTTCTACGAAACCATGCTAGTGTTTTCTACTGCAGGGAGCCACGCTGGTCCCGATGCTCAAAGAAGCTCAATGAGTGTCGGGAGCAGCGCAGCTCTCTGTGCTAAAAAAAACCACTAGCGTGGTTTCGTAGAAGAGGTGGTTAATGATGATGTCATCAAACTTCAATTTTTTTCTCAATTTCTAATCGCAGAAAAACAAGCAAAACAAACCACACACGTGGGGGTACACAAATCATAACCATGAATTCAGCTTTTTAAAATCTATAATGAATTCTTAATATCTTCAAAAAAATGATTGCCACTCTAGCACTGTGTTTTAACCATATGGATACAACATGTTCATCTAGGAATGGACATACACAAAGATAGCCGTAACTTTTCAGCTACCATATAGTCAACCCTTGTAAAGATCCTCAGCGTGTTGCATAGGGCTCAACATCTCTCATTGCCCTAAGATTTATGTGTCCAATCGTCACTGTATCTGATTTTCTAAATTTTATAGGGCTCATTTTACAAAGGCGCGTTAGGGCCTTAACACGCGGAATATCTTGCGCTAAGATGCCACGCACGCTAGCCGCTACCGCCTCTTGAGCAAGCGGTAGTTTTTCGGCTAGCGTGTGCTAATCTGGTGCGTGCGCTAAAAACGCTAGCGCACCTTCGTAAAAGGAGCCCATAGTCTTCTTAATTTTATTTCAAGAGCTTAATTGTTATCTTTACTTAGTTACGGCTATCTTTGTGTATGCTCATGTAGATATATTCCCCTTGAGAAATGCATATAATGCATATAAATGCATTATATGCATATAATGCATATAAATCAGTGCATTATCAGATTCATCTAGTAATGGAAGCATAGATAAATCTTTGACATCTGAAGAGGAGGATCTTGGCGCTGCTACTACTACTACTACTGTTTATTATTTCTAGAGCGCTGAAAAAGAGTACGCAGCACTGTACATTTTAACATACAATAGACAGTCCCTGCTCAGAAGAGCTTACAATCTAATTTAGGCAGAACATTACAGGGTTGGGGAAGTATCTGACAGCAGTGAATGGGAGTTAAGAGTTGAAAACCATTTCAAAAAAGTGGGCCTTTAGCTTGGATTTCAACTCTGCTGAGAAAGCAAAGGAACATATCAAAGAAGACCACAAACAAAATCTCAGAGGATACAAAATCAACAGTGGTGAATTTATCTTCAAGATATTTAAATGTAGATGAATTTACTATTTTTTGCCTGACATTTGTCCCTTCAGTACATCATGATCAGTTTCAGATGAGAGTAGATTTAGAGGACTTTATGCGTCAATTGAATTTGGACTCTTTTTACGAAGGCGTGTTAGGGCCTTAACATGTGGATTAGCGCGCGCTAAATTGCTGCATGCGTTAGCTGCTACCGCCTCCTTTTGAGAAGGCGGTAGATTTTCGGCTAGCGCGTGCTAATCCGGTGCGTGCGCTAAAACGCTTAGCGCACCTTTGGAAAAGGAGCCCTTTATGTGCATATTTTTCAACCCATTCATCAGGTAGTTGGCTGCATCCACATCTGCAATCCTGTTAATATACAATGAGTGTATTGTCTCCGTGTCCAGTTTTTATGAAGATGTTGAGAATGTCCCCAAACCGTAACAGAAAGGCTTTGAAGTTACCATACATTAATATTGGTTATTAACTTGCAAAACTTTTAACACACTAATAAAAGGAGCTTCCTAGGGCCATACTAAAAATAATTTTGACCTTTTATACTACTTATGCACTATGCATAAATGTTTCCATGTATTACTGAAAAAAAAAAATTAAAATCATGCACATCTGCCAGCAGTGCAGACATTTCTGTGCTTATGCTTTAGAAAAATGTTTCTCAAGTCAGTCCTGGAGTAACCCCTTGCCAGTCAGGATTTCAGGATATCCACAATGAACATGCATGAGATTGATTTGCATAAAAAGGAGGCAGTAAATGCAAATCAAGTTTATGCATGTTCATTGTGGATGTCATGAAAATCCAACCAGCGAGCGGTACTCCAATACCAACTTGGAAAACACTACTTTAGAAGATATAGTTCTAAATTAATTCTGATGGTTAACAAAATATGTTGAGTTTTAAAAAACTTTTAAAAAACAGCTTTATTTGTTGAGGCTTTTTATGAGTAAATCAGAAGCAGTAACTAAAGATATGAGGTGCATGACAAAGAAGAAGCAAATTCTATTTAAAATTTTTTGAATATTGCTGTTTCTATGTTATATTTTTGTATGTATTCTGTAATCCAGTTAGGTATAAGCAAGATATAAAATTTTTTAAAAATAAATAAATAAATATGAGCTGGATTTACTAAAGTGTGCCATCGCAAATAATGCATATAAGGCCTCTTTTATCAAGCTGCATTAAAGTGGTCTGGTGCGGTAGAGTGTGGCGCATTGGTTAAAGCTACAGCCTCAGCACCCTGGGGTTGTGGGTTCAAACCCACACTGCACCTTGTGACCCTGGGCAAGTCACTTAATCCCCCCCCCATTGCCCCAGGTACATTAGATAGATTGTAAGCCTGCCGGGACAGACAGGGAAAAATGTTTCAGTACCTGAATAAATTCATGTAAACCGTTCTGAGCTCTCCTGGGAGAACGGTATAGAAAATTGAATACATAAATTAAAATAAATAAATGCTCTGACACTCATAGAATTCCTATGAGCGTCTGAGCACTTACCTCGCCATCCCATGCTAAAAACCTCTAGCACAGCTTGATTAAAGTGTGTGTGTGTGTGTGTGTGTGGGGAGGGGATATAGTAAATAGTTCCCATTGGATAAACTGGGACTATGATAAATAATACACCCTGATGCAGAATCATCTTTTAAAAAATCCACCTCTTTGTGTTAGGTATGCTTTTATTATTGTTAAGTTTTGTTAAACAGGAACATTTTTGTGCCACTTTTCCCTTTAAGTACAATTAACTATCTCACTTTTGCCATTGGCAAGATTACTAACAGGTGATGACAGAAATCATTAATACATAATTGGAAGAACCATGACAGGATTAATTATACTTTTTGGTGGGTAAATGTGTGTACCACATATAAGTATGAAAGAATGATGGTGGAACATTTGTGGACTAGTAAGTCCTTTAATGATGTATGGAGTCCATTGACTACTTTTGTTGCATTACAATAAGGGTCATGTTTCTTCCCTTTTCATTAGATTCTTTAAAACATCCAGGGAGGGTGGGTGGGCGGGGGAAGGAAAATATACGTTGAGGAGTTAAATTATTTAATTATAATATTGAAATCACATCATATGTATTATTATATTAATAATTAAGATGAGGATGGGAGTAAATGATTGTTTAATGCAATAATTGTATAGTTATTAGTGCGTTCTATGCAGTATTTATGATTTGCCAATTGTATTGCACTATCAAAGTTTGAAAATCAATAAAGATTTAAACAAACAAACAAAAAATCATTAACAGGAGGAAGGGTGGAGTCTGCAGCAATTAACTCCATCTGTGACCTTTTTATTTCAACAGCAAACTGTACTCAATTCAAGCCCTTTGATGAACAAATGACAGAGTAAGTTCAAGGCAGCTTTGTGAACCAAGTTATATATTTACTGGTGCAGTCTAAGGGTATAGCAGAGGTACTGTGAAGGGCCATGTTGATTTGAATATTCTGAATATCAGGCCTGGATTTAGACAGGGGCAACACAGGCAACTGCCCTGGGCACCAGATTTTGAAGATGGCAAAAGCCCAAGCCAAATAGAAGCCTGCTTCTACTTCATTTAGGGCTATGTGCATGTGTTGTTTCTAAACAGCACCATTGTGGCACTGTGGCCTTGCTCTGCTCATTTCCTCTCCCCACTCTCTGGTATCTGTGGTCAGATCATGCCTATGAGTGCCAACATTTTAAGTCCAGCCCCAGTGAACATGAATAGAAAGCTAATCTGTGGTAGTACCTGATAGACTAAAGTGATTTTTTAGAACATAGGCTTTCAAAGACTGATGCTTCATATGAAGACTGAGCCTTCATATGCTGAGGAAAGTGAGATCCTGCTTTCATCATTCTCACTTCGCCGTCCTTGTTCAATCCACCATCCTCTCTAGACTGGATTATTGCAACTCCATCTTTATAAGCCTAACTAAGAAAAACCTCCATAGACTTCAGCTAATTCAGAACGCCGCGGTTAAGCTTATTTTTGCAAAAGGCAAGTTCGACCACGTCTCTCCACTCCTGTCCAAGCTCCACTGGCTTCCAGTACACTCCAGAGTCCTCTTTAAATGTGCCTGCTTAGCCTTCAAGATTCTACACGGAATCCTCCCATTATTCCACTCCTTTGGAACTCCTCTAACCCTAACTCCACCAGATCTTCCCAAAAACTGAAACTATCATTCCCTTCTACAAAAGGTATATCCCGCGCAGGAAAACTAGGAACATTCCTCCCCTTTAGAACCACAGAACTCTGGAACAACCTCACATCCCCGCTCAGAAATTCAAACTCCCTCCAATTCTTCCGCAAACACCTGAAAACTTGGCTCTTTTCAAAAATCTAACACCTCCTGCTCTCTGGGACCCTTGTCCCTCTCTTTCTTCTTGTTCTTTTCCTATAAACCTTCATTGGAGTTCCTTTCTTCCTAACTCTGTAAACCGTGCCAAGCTCTACGCTTGTGGAGATGGTGCAGTATACAAACCTAAGGTTTAGTTTAGTTTCAAAATATAGGTTAGTCTAGATGCCACAAGCCTCTTTGCCATTTTTGCTATCTTTAAACAGATATTGGGTCAATATTCATTAGTGTCAGGAATTTTTTATGGCTATACAGTAGCATAGCAAGGGAAGCTGTAGAGGTACCCAGCATCCCCTCCCTCGTGGGGGAGTCTCTCTTAAATGCATTCGTCCCCTCCCCATCTTTTAGCATTACCAGATTTTACTTTAGTAAAATCCTGACCCCTAGACCCACTCCCAGGCACGCCCAGTTCTACCCATCCCCACCCCAGTCCCACCCCAATCCCGCCGTAGCCCTAACCCAGCCCAGCCTCCCACTGCCTGTTCTCGTTGGGCAGGAGGGTATCCGCTCATGTGCCAATGCCCTCCTGCCCAATATGATTTGAGGAAGCTTTTCAAAACCCAGACAAAGTGCCGGGTTTTGAAAAGCCATCTGGAACCCGGAAATGTCCTCAAAAAGGAGGACATGTCTGAGGAAATCCGGATGTCTGGTAACCCTACCATCTCTTCTAGATGTCTCCAGCAGCGAGCAAGGTCTCCTATCTGCTGCTTGCACTGATTGAGCCTGCCCTCTGTCACTTCCTGATCCCACAAACAGGAAGAGACGTTAGAGGGAAGGCTGAGGCTGAAGCGAGCAGTGGGGAGGAGACATTGTTCACAGTCCAGAATATCTAGAAGAGATACCGGGAGGGAGGTGGGGGAATGCCTTAAGAGTCCCCCTCCAAACTATAAGGGGGAGGAGAGATGCCAATGCCCCCACCTATCTCTCTGCATATATTCAATACAGTTATCCAGATAATCAGCAGCACTGAATACAGGTGTCCTAAATTCACCCACTTATCTTAAGCGGGCCCAGTTGAATATTGGGCCGTGGCCAGCATGAGTAGTAAAAAAAAAAAATGTGCCCTCTCCTGCCACCTCAACATTGCCTCCTTCCTCCTCCCTCTGCCTACATACCTGGTGGTCCAGCAGGGCTTTTCGGGAGACAGGAACGCAGCTTCCTTGCTCCTGGCCCTTCATGGCAGCCTTTCAAAATGGCTGCTGTGGTACAACATGAGCTTCCATGAGAGGTCAAAGCAGCCATTTTGAAAGGCCACCATGAGGGGGCAGGAGTGAGGGAACTGTGCTCCTGCTCCCGAAGACCCCTGCTGGACCACCAGGTATTTAGGTAGGTGCAGGGGAGGACCTACATACACATAGAACATGGTGGGCAGGTGGGAGGGGTGCTTTGATGAGGGCAGAGGGAGGAGGCAGCAATGGGGTGCCAGGAGAGGGCCATGCTCATGCAGGCCCCGGCTAAAATATTCAGCTAGGCCCGCTTGAGATAAGTGGGTGAATTTAGGACACTTGATGAAGTTGCAGGGAAATACTTTTTAAAACCAATAGGAGTAAATATTTTTTCACTCAGAATAGTTAAGCTCTGGAACACATTGCCAGAAGATGTGGTAAGAGCAGTTAATATAGCTGGTTTTAAAATAGGATTTTACAAGTTCCTGGAGGAAAAGTCCATAGTCTACTATTTTGACAGACATCAGAGAATCTACTCCTTGCCCTGGATTGGGATGTCTGCATGGCCAATTCATTAAGATGTTGGCCCCTCCCACGACAAAAGGGTTTGATTTGAATGTTTTGAACATGGACATTTTTGTATTTGAAAATGGCCAATAAAGTTAGACATCCTAAGGGCCAAGACGTCCAAATAGGTCATTTTCAAAAAAACAAATGTGGATGTCTTGAGGTTTTGAAAATGGATATTTCCCCACCTCGATATTTGTCCCATATAGATAGACAGATAGATAGATAGATAGATAGATGGATGGATAGAAAGCCTGCAAGTTAGTATATTTGTATAATTTTGAAATAGACCATCTTATATCTGAACTTGCAATTTCTTGCAGATTCTGGAAAATAAAAATTCCACAACAAAGTCATCTAAAAAAATAATTTATGTTAAAAAGCACTGTGCTATTTTCTTGTCAATTCTGTGCGGTTTTTCTTCACTCTCACTTGGTTTCTATCTCAAGGCTTCCCAAACATGGTAGCTCCCTAGCCAATATACTTTTCAGTATACTGAATAAATACGCATAAGATAATTTGCATATACACAGTTTCTGGCACATGCAAAGCATTTAAAATCAACCTTTTAAATAAATACTTGGCTACAGTTTTTTTAATTTTTTATAATCTTTATTAATTTTCCAAAGCCAACAAAAGTGCAAAACAATATACATACATTTAATAATAATCATAATAAGAACTTATAATCAATCAATAATAATACAGACAGTTTTTACAGTTCAGATGCTATTCAAAGCATCTTTAGAAAAAAGAAAAAAGAAAATGTCCTTCCCTATAAATATAAGATTTTGCAAAAATGTTTTTCTTTTCAGGTTTGCACTGTACTATACTGGAATAGGAGTCGCGGTCTTAATTTTTGGATATGCACAGGTTTCGCTTTGGGTATTGACCGCAGCGCGGCAGACAAGGAAAATCAGGAAAGCATTCTTTCATTCAGTTCTGAACCAGGAGATCAGCTGGTTTGATGTCAACAAACCAGGAGAATTGAACACCCGGATTATTGAGTGAGTGGCTATCTTCCTGCTGGTATAGTAGTAAAAACAAGAGCTTGATGTTCATTCTCTTGTTCTACTGGAAACTGAGAACATTTCTTCTTTCACTTCATTTAGAGATATTAACAAAATCAATGATGGCATTGGAGACAAGATTGGACATCTGTTCCAAAATATTTCAACTTTTGTAGCAGGTATCATCATTGGATTTATAAAAGGATGGCAACTCACACTCGCCATCTTAGCCACCAGTCCCCTTGTAGCTATATCAGCTGGATTCTGTTCTAAGGTAGGTGAGATTGAAAAAAATAGGTTCTGTATATTACAAACTGAAATTCATATTTGGGTATAAGGAGAAAAAGCAGACCCTTTCTACCTTTTAATTTGGTAAAGAATATTTTATAATTAATACAATATCATATAAGAATATAAGAATAGCCTTTTTCACGGTGGCCAATCCAGGTCACTAGTATTTGGCCAAAACCCAAGGAGTAGCAATATTCCATGCTACCGATCCAGGGCAAGCAGTGGCTTCCCCCATGTCTTTCTCAATAACAGACTATGGACTTTTCCTCCAGGAACTTGTCCAAACCTTTCTTAAAACCAACTACACTATCTGCTCTTACCACATCCTCTGGCAACGCATTCCAGAGCTTAACTATTTTCTGAGTGAAAAAAAATTTCCTCCAATTGGCTTTAAAAGTATTTCCCTATAACTTCATCGAGTGCCCTTTTACTGAAGTTCAATAAAATCTGGGCTTAATGCACTGCAATGCAGGATTCTACTGTACACAAAGCCAAGATTTAATACAGCACTTTTTGGGATCTTTATGTCAAGTTTTTATTTTAGGTCATGCATGAATGTAGCCATTAGCATTAACCTGCAAGCAGTGGCGTAACGAGGTTGGCAGGTGCCCGGGGCGGTGGTGCATCCCTGCCTTCATCTCCACCAACTTCCACCTCCACCAGGTGACCAGGATGTGACATCAGAAGGAGAGCCAAGGTTGGAATTGCTGCTTGTGCTGGCAAGGAGATGGAAGCATGAGGCAGGGAAGTGAAGGCGCGTGTGCGGCGGGGAAGGGGTGGAGGTGGAGAAGAGGAGAGGGGCCGGTGCCCCTACCAAGATGGAGTCCAGGGCAGTCCACTCCCCACCCCCTTACAATGCCACTGCCTGCAAGATGTTAACATGTGACTACTTATCGTTTCAAGTTTATTAAAATTTTGATGTAAATGCAATATCAAGTATTTTCAATGCGTATAACAATAATAATTTTGGGAGACAAATAAAACAATTTAAAACCAATAAACATACAGTCGATATACATAATTAATTAGTGATACATGAGGAAGGAAGGGGTGAACTACAATTGTTTAAGAAAATAGAAAAACATTTAGGGAGAAACAGCATCAGGAGGGTAATTAAAAATATTTAGATAAGACTAGATCTAAAAGTGAATAGGAGAATTTATGACCTATATTTAAGGTTAAATTTAAATATTTAGTCCTAAGATTGTTGATAGAAAAAGTTATCCAATCTATGACTCGTATGCATCTTTGTATAGGTGGCTTTTTAGTCTGCTTTTAAATTTTTCTAAAGAGGTTTCAGCGCATAGATAAATTGGTAGCTTGTTCCAAAGCTGGGGTCCCAAGATAGAAAAGATTGTAGCTCTTCTAGTGCCTATTATTTTCAGAGATGGAATAGTCAGCAGATGCTGATCTGTTGATCTTAGAGATCTAGCTGGAGAATATGGTATTAAATAACGATGTTGGTGTATTAGTTTGCTGAATTTTGAATGTTAGCAATGCAATTTTATATATTATTCTATGTGAGATAGGTAGCCAGTGTGCTTTTTGCAAAAGAGGAGTAACATGATCATATTTTTTGGAGTTAGTAATAATTTTTATTGCTGTGTTTTGTATAATTTGTAACCTTCTTATTTCTTTCTGAGTTATGCCATGGTATAATGTATTGCAGTAATCCAGCCTGGAAATAACCAAAAAGTGAATTAGGACATTAAGAGCTTTGGGTTCTAAGACTTTGGCTAAGTATCTAATGAGACGTAGTTTATAGAAACAGTTTTTGTCGTCATCACTTTTTGTAGTGGGAAATTGTCCAAGAAAATTTGTGCTGCAAATGTAAGATCTTTTAACCATGGAAAAAACATTATTGAAGATTTAGATGGATTCAGAGCCAACATGTTGTCTTTTAGCCATTGACTAATTTGTTTTAACTTACTGTTTATGTTCATTATCTCATTAGAATTGGCAGTATTTAATGGATGTAAAAGCTGGATGTCATTTGCGTAAGCAAAAACAGAAAATCCAATGGAATGACTTAGTGTGAGAAGTGGAGCTAAGAAAATATTGAATAAAGGGGGGAGAAATAGAACCTTGAGGAATACCATAAGAGTTTGCATAGTTACTTGATGAAGAATTATTGAAAATAACTTTAGCTGACCTGTCCTGAAAATATGAATTAAACCAGTTTAGGACTTGTTCAGAAATACCAATGGAAGATAGTCTCTTAATGAGTAAATGATGGTCAATAGTGTCAAATGCTGCAGATAGGTCAATTGAAATCAAAAGTACCGATTTATGGTGATCCAAATAGTATTGAATGTTGGTTGTAAGACCTATCATAGAATGTTCTGTTGAATAATTGGCTCTAAAACTTGTCTGGTTAGGATATAGTGTATGAGTTTTTTCAATAAAGTTGCTTACATGATTGAAAACAACTTTTTCTATTAGCTTAGTGATGAATGATAAGTTGGCGATGGGTCGATAATTTGATTCAGATGAGATTGAGTCTTTAGGATTTTTAATTATTGGACGGATGATTGCCTCTTTCCATACTTTTGGTATAATTCCTGTTGTTAAACTATTTTCAATCATTGTCCGAATGAAAGGACCAAAGAAGGAAAAGAAACGTTTTATAAAAAAGGGAGAAATTGAGTAAGAGTCTGCACCTTTGATGTTGATACTTTGTAGCAATTGTTTAAGGACCTCTAAGGTTGGTATTTGAAAATTGGTACATTTTGAAATGGGCAAAGTTTGTATTGGTTCCATATGTACATTAAAATTACTTTTTGAGCTAATGCTATCTCTAATTTTATTAATTTTGTTTACAAAGTAGTTTGCTAGATTTTGTGCTTTTGGTTTGTCTTCTAATTCTGGGTTTTCTATTCTTTTTGGCGCTGTAAGATTTTTTAAAATGGCAAAAAGGGCAGAGGAATTTTTAACGCTTTCAATTTTTTAAGAATTAATATGTTGATTTTGCTAAGTTTATTTTGGTTTTATAATATAGCAGTTGTTCTTTATAGCTATTCTAATTCTCTTGTGATTTAGTTCTTCTCCATTTCCGTTCTAAGGCCCTAAGTTGTTTTTTGATTGGAGTGAGTTCTTCTGTATACCAAGGGTTTCTTCTTTTCTTTTGACTTATAGTTTTTGTGCATAATGGAGCTAACTTTCCCATTAGTTCTTCTGTTGCAGTGGACCAAGCTTTGATTTGTTCATTGATTGGTAAAAGACAAAAGTCTTCTATTTTTAAGTTGAATGATGCAATAATTGAGGAAAGTTCAATTTTATTGTAGTCTCGATAGGTGATTGATTTTGAACAGTAGTTGTTCCTAACAGTTTTAAAAAGAAGATTCAAGGTAATTAGTGAGTGGTCTGACCATGGAACAGAGGTAATTTTGAGATTTGAAATGGCTTCATTAAGGGATGTAGAAGTAAGAATCATATCTAATGTATGACCAGCAGAATGAGTTGGTACTTTGATCAAAGAAGTAAGATTTAAATTTGAGATTAATTCTAGAAATTCTTCTGTAAAAGGATTACATATGTCATCTAAATGTATGTTGAAGTCACCAAGTAGTATGACATTATTTGATAATGAATTAAAATCAAATAATAGTGCTTGTAAGGAGTCAAAGATATTGCGTCTCATGTTTAAAAATGACAGCTAATCCGCCACCCTTTTTTCCTATTCTGTGATTATAAATGTAAGAATATTCTGGAGGGCACGCGAAAGAAAGATATACCTCATCTCCCGTAGAGAGCCAAGTCTCTATTATATAAAATATATCCAAATTGGATTGTAGTATTAAATCATTAATTATATGAGATTTGATTTTAATAGATCTTACATTAATTAAATTTGTTGTTTGATTGAAATATAAAGGAGTCAGAGGGATTTCAGTATATGCTGGTCGGTGTGATAGAAACTTACCCTCTTTCAATAGTCTATTACCCCAGAAGGTTGGGATCAGAAGAGCTATGTTTTCCATTGGTATTAGAGATAGCTGAAGGGAGATTAGAATAAGCAGAGAAAGGTTTATCTTGGAACATGTTAGTTTCTATAGGGAACCGCACCAAGGAAGCGCACAAAGGAGTGCATTAAGGAGCAGGACTTTTTATTTGGGAGGCAGTAAGGGGCTAGATGGACCATTGGTCTGACCCAGTAAGTCTATTATGTTCTTATGTATATAAGTTCTTTAATAAACATACCCCCTCTTCTACAAAGCTGCGCGGTAATGGCCCTGAAACCCATAGAGATTTAAAGGGCTTTGGGGCTGTTGCCGCATTGCAGCAACTAGCGTGGCTTTGTAGAAGAGGGGGATAAACCTATATCAAGTTTCAAGTTTATTCATGTTTTTGATTAAACGCTTATCCAAAGATGCAAAGCGCTGTACAAAGAGTAAAAAAAATAAAATAAAAAATAAAAGAACATTAACATTTTAAGAAATTAAACGTACATGATTCATTATGAGACATACTTGGGTAACTGCTTTGTAAGGTCACAAGAAACAATTGGAAAGAGGGGGAGAACTACAATTTTAAAGAAAAAGTACATAGAAGGAAAATACATAAGGGAGGTGGGAAAAGAAAGATTGCTGGAAAAGATATATGTCAAATTTGGAAACTGCTAAAATTATCAATTTTAGAAATTGCTAAAATTGATAAGTAATATGTTTTTAGCTAAAAGCATTGTATTTTCAGTTAAAGGCATCTTTAAAAAGAAAGCTCTTTAAACTGTTTTTAAATTTCTGCAAATTTCGTTCCATTCTTAAATATAGGGGAAGAGAGTTCCAAGTCATTGGAGTGGTTACAGAAAAAATAAGAGCACGGCGAGTTCCGATTATTTTCAGGGAAGGGACGTTAAGGGTAAACTGAGAAGTAGATCTGAGAACTCTCGAGGGGTCATACGGAATCAAAAGTTTATCTATAAATGCTGGGGTGTTGGTTTGTAAAGTCTTGAAAACTAGAAGAGCAATTTTATATGTTATCCTATGTATAACAGGTAACCAATGAGCTTTTTGTAGTAATGGGGTGACGTGGTCAAATTTCTTTGAGCCTGAAATTATCTTAATTGCTGTGTTTTGAATAAGTTAGAGATGTTTTATATCTTTTAAATATGCCCCCTTTAATAAAGAATTGCAATAATCCAATTTAGAGATTACTAGAGAATGGACTAATACATTAAGGGAATTATTGTCGAGAATAAAAGCTTTTGACTGGAGAAAAGGTTGATGCTAATAATCTTGGCATTTCGTTATTGTTAAATGCAACATGTATTGATTGACTAGATGCTTGTCTCATTGACCAACAAAGAGCTCACAGCCTATGCAAAAGCAGGGGCAGTGGCAGAGGAGGTTCTCTCATCAATCAGAACAGTCGTGGCCTTTGGGGGACAAGAGAAAGAGATCAACAGGTAAATACCCGGGAAAGGAAAAACATTTATTTGCATTGCTTACCTAATACTGCTAATAGCTTACACACCTCTGTCATTTTTAAAAAAAATAGATACACAAGCAATCTGAGTGAAGCAAAAAACTTTGGCATAAAGAAAGCTATTGCTGCTCAACTCTCCCTTGGTTTTGTATATCTAATTATACATGCATGCTATGGGCTCGCATTTTGGTATGGAACTACCTTGATCCTTGGAAATAATGGTTATACTATCGGGTCTGTTCTTGTGGTAAGTTCTCAAGTCTAATAAAAGACTTATCCTTAAAATGTGTGATTCTAGAAATTCAGTGCTTTTTTAATGTTGTGTATTCAGCAATGCTACCTAGATATTGAGGGTCTCTTAATACACATCAATAGTAGTGGCCACCACTAACTTTACAGATTGCCGCGATCATCAACCACTATCCATATGTAGGTATGTATTTTAAATTAGGCTAATCTTTCTTCTATCCTATCGAGTTTCAAGTTTAAATTTCAAGTTTAATAATTCTCTTGATTAATCATATTTCAAAGCGATGAACAATTTAGAATACATTCATTATTTAAAAAAAAAACAACAACAATACTATACACACTTTAAATAATAACATTGGGTTAAAAACTAAAACATCATTTTGAGAACATAAGGTAAGAATGATTAAGTATAAATGATTACTGCAAAAATTATGCATATAACCAGCTCAATATTCAAGACCACTGAAAATTCTTATAGATCACCTCAGCACTAGCTGGAGGAAGGCTGTATCGAGGGTTTCCTCTAAACTCTACAAAGAAACAGCAGTACCAACACAGTTCCCAGGTGGAGGAAGGCTGACTAATGGGGGTTCCTGTAATCTAAACCCTACAAATAGCCATATCAAGGCTGGTCCCTGGTGAAGTATGAGCATTCTTCCAACTCTCCATATAGTCAGCAATATCAAGATAGTTTTGTGATGAAGAAAGGGTAGAGCATGGGCGTTCCTCTAAACAAATACAGTAGCTGAAAATATGAAGACACTGCCAGGATGGAGGAAGTGTAAGAACATAACATTTGCCATACTGGGACAGACCAAATGGGATTGGTGGGAGTGAGGAGTGCAAGGTTTGTGGTGCGGCAGAGTTTTCATAGGATGAGTTGGGAACATTCACATGTGGAGGCCTGGGGATCTGTTTTCATCGGGGGGATCTATTATGTTTATCTTTTATCTATTATGTTTGCAATACCTATCCTGTTTGTGCCTGATCTAAACCATCCATACAAATCAAGCCTTTATCTCCAGATCGATTGATGCAAGCTGTAGGAAAGACGGCAGCTGTGTTAAAATGATTGTGCTCATGTTAATATGATCATTTTATGCAGCCACACTCTGCATCTCATTCAGTTGCTGGATTAAGATGTTTGTTACTGCGGGTGCTAAAATCGCACACCACCTGCCCATTTTAATGTGTGGATTAGTTGGTAGGCTCCAGTTATAGGACCAGAGAACTAGATGGAAACATTATATGCAATAGGTTTGTACAAACGATGCAGAAATGATATTTTACTTGATTTGGAGGATGTACGGATTGGATCCATGGAAAGTTACTCATCAATAATCTGGGCGTATGTCTGAATTCTACAAAATGGCAGCACCAGTGAGAATTAAGGCTCTCTGTGCATAAGAACCGTGACCACCATATAATGTACACAGTATTATGACATATGAAAAATTAAGGGCGCCTTTTACTAAGGTGCGCTAGCATTTTTAGCGCACGCACAAGATTAGCGCGCGCTAGCTGAAAAATTACCGCCTGCTTAAAAGGAGGCGGTAGCGGCTAGCGCACGTGGCATTTTAGCACGCGCTAAGCGTGCGCTAAAACCACTAGCGTGCCTTTGTAAAAGGAGCCTTAAGTGTTCATCTGTTTTTCAAGTAACTCATTCTTTTTGTACATATTTTTAAATCATAACTATGCATATTGAATTTCTGATAAAGATCTGATTATTTTTTTTTTTTGTAATTAAGTTTTCTTTCTTTCTGTAGGTTTTGTTCTGTGTGATGTTCAGTAGTTATTGTATTGGACAGGCATCCCCTCACTTTGAAGCCTTCTCCATTGCCAGAGGTGCAGCTTTTAACATTTTTAAAATAATCGACCAGGTAGTGCATTTTCTTTGACCTCCATCCCATTAATTAAAACCACTCTATTTGACAAATGTATTACCTAAATAGATGACCTTCTCCTACTATGTTATTTCCCCGCTGCAATTCCTGAAGAAATCTCTCAGGTATCTCCAAGCTCTCGTATTTTCCTTCCCCATATTACCCCAATCTCTTATGTAACATTTCCTCTTAATGCATTCTGTAATTCGCTGATTGTCCAGCCTTCTTTCAATGTGAACCGCCTAGAAGTCATTTGATTGTGGCGGTATAGAAAAATAAAGTTATTATTATTATTTTTCGGTTCTGATTGAAAAGTTGTTTGAAAATGTTTGCAGATATCTGCCCTAGCTCAAGGTTTTCTTTGCTTGTGTTTCCTATCCTAAAATTGTATAACACTAAATCCTTGGATAAAAGACAAACTTCCATGCAAAGAAGATCACTTGAAAACTCTTGTGCTTAATTTATAATTTTAATATTAAGGGCTCCTTTTACGAAGCTGCGCTAATCGTTTTAGCGCACGTACCAGATTAGCGCACGCTAGCTGAAAATCTACCACCTGCTCAAAAGGAGGCGGTAGCGGCTAGCGCGCACGGCAATTTAGCGTGCGCTATTCCGCGCGTCAAGGCCCTAGTGCGACTTTGAAAAAGGAGCCCTAAGCCTTTTCTACTGAAACTGATCATAATTTTGTCCGAATAGGTTGAGCATTCACCCCACAAACCTTTGATGAATCATGTTACTGTGACAGAGAGCTAGCATCAGTTTCCGTGGTTCTTTTACTCAACAGAAACATACTTGAATCTCTGGAGATCACATATTACTCTCTGCAGGTCCCTTAGGATTTTGCTTGGTAACATTTTTACCTTGAGGAACATCCAACTCAAAAGCTGGTTACGACTTTAAATTTTGAAGAAATGTAGCAGATTTAAGTTGAGAGATATCATCCGCCCTGTTAAGAATGAAAAACTTAAACATTACGGTAGCTTAGTACTGGTGTCACAACAACTGAAAGACCAATACTGAACTAGCCACTTTGTCACTAGTTCGAAGACAGAGAGAAAACTGAGCTGTAGGAAAAAATAAAAAATAAAAATTCAGATATGCACAGCCAGCCCAAGGGTATCAGACGCCCTATGTGACCCAACAAACATGTGCCCTCCTCCATCCCTCCCTCCCCCCACACACACCTAGTCAATAGTCCAACATCTCCCCTTCCCTCCCTCCTCCCTATCCTCCTCTCTTCTCTCCCAAAGTGTCCATCTCCCTATTTTGCTCTCCACTGCCAGGTATCCAGGATCTTTTTCCTTTTCATGCTCTCTTGCGCTGTTTTTGCTTCCATATCCTACCATTCACTGCAGAAGCCCAAGGAACGTACAGGCCTACAGGCTTTGAAGTATGAGATGGCAGCAGTGCAGCACTGGCATAAGCAGCAAAGTAATTTACCATTTTGATATTTTATCTTTTTTTTAGTTATATTTTTTCCAAAGAATCGTTTTTATTTTTTCAAAATAAATATACAAAGTATACAGATAATTATTATAAATATACAAAAGATAACTGAAACATGAAACAGACTAGTTGTATATATTGCAGTTAATAAGCAAGGACATATTTTTATCATTTTTAACTTATCCCCTTCCCTTCCTTGATGTTATTTCCTTTGTTGTTCTCTTTTCTTTAATAATGAAGTTCTCCCTCCTTTTCCTCTTGTTTTATATCCCACTCTATGTTATGTTAGTAGATTGGTGCTAAGTCATGTTTGTCTTACTATTATTCCCCCCCCCCCATTTATTTTAATGTACAATGCTTTGAATTCTAAACTAAACTAATAGCAGTAGGGAAGCTTTTTATTTATTTTTATTTTCTGTTATTACTTAATAATTCAAAGTACAAACTTTGAAAAGAAATTACAAAGTTTTTAAAGCCAATTTCATCATTAGCAAGCAATAACAAAGAATAAAAACTCTAATAATTATAGTCCACTACTTTAGAGGGGATAAGAAAGAAAAAAATCCATTGGAATTGGATGTATTCAAAAAAATTAACTTAATAAATAGAGCAAGAATCTAACAAATATTGATATTAGAACCAAATTATTATGGTTCACCATGGGTTGTCATAGAGACTCCTTTACCCTCTAGAAAAAACTACATTTGAGCAGGATCATATAAAATATATCTACAGTATTACCCTAATAAGTTACAAAACATTTACAAGGAAATCTTAACTGATACTCTGCTCCCAATGAAATAACTGCTTATACCAGTTGTCATCCTAAACGTTTGAAAAAAGCTATCCCAATTGGTAAATTTCTACGGGTTAGAAGAATCATTACCACGGATTCTGACTGAGAGAGAAGATTCTGACAAGAGAGAAGCAAAGGTATTACAGAATAAATTCCTGGCTAGAGGATATCCGGAACGAACAGTGCGTCATGCATATTTAAGAGCCCTCTATGCTAATCGGGATTTACTTCTGTCAGATCAACCCAAGGAAGGTAACAAAGGTCAGGTCTGTGTTTTGTCTCATTCTACTCAGTCACATATGATTGCTAAAAGTATTTATAAGCACTGGCATGTTCTGCAATTACATCAAGCATTTTCAGAGAGTCCGTGTGCTGCTTACACCCGAGGAAAGAATTTATCGGACCATCTCGTTACTTCAGACTGTAAAATTCTGACAGAACAGGCCATTATGGCCCTTGTGGCCACTGTACTGTGTGTGATGCTTCATGTTCAGGGAGCACATGGACTCATCCACGTACAGGCTATACATATAAATTGAGATCTAATACATCTTGTTCTTTTGTAGTATATAGAATTACTTGTCCGTGTGGTCTGATTTTTGTTGGTTGCACTACAAGACCCATTAAAAAGAGACTAATTGAACATCGTAGTTGCTTGAACACCAAGAAATACTCTGCACCAATGGTATCTCATAATGTTATTAATAATCACACATTTTCTCAACTGCAATGGGGTGTTATAGAACAAATTCCCGCAACCTTTAATGGTGTCAAGACCACACACCTTTTGATGCAGGAAAAATATTGGATTTTTCATTTAAAAACTTTTCATCCAGGCAAAGTCACGGCAACTTCTGGGATGATGAACTTTTGCCTCTGAACTTCATGCCATACAAGATAACCTTAACCGGGGAGAGTTACGCTAACACAACGATCACTTTGCAGGAGTCGGTCAAGGAGAAAAGACAATGAAAACTCCCAACAAGCATGGGAATGGCTGGTCTTAGGGCCTGATTGACACAGGCAGCTCAAACCCAGCCCACAGGTGGGGCTTGAGGTGCCTGGGCCAACTGGAATCGGCCCAGTTGTCTTAGGCCCCTCCTGTGGCTGGGGCCTTAGGCACATGGGCCGGTTGGGTGTCGCCTGGCCAGGAGGGCTTGGGCTCCCTCCTGGCCCCATCGGACTCGGCGGGGGGGGGGGGGTTGGGGATCATGGGGCAAGAGGGCTTGGGCTCCCTCTTTCCACGATGTCAGTGGCAGGATTCACCAGGGCAGGAGGGTTTGGGCTTCCTCCTGCCCCGATAGTGTGTGGGGGGGGTGATGTATTGTGGCAGGAGAGATTGGCCATCTCCCCTGCTGTGATGCAATCACTCCTCTACCCGAACTGCCACAACCCGCGGCAGTAGAGATTGGGTATCTCTCCTGCCGCAGGTCTTGGCAGTTCGGGTAGAGGGGTGATCGCATTGCGGTAGGGGAGATGAGGCATCTCTCCTGCCGCGATGGTTGTGGTGGGGGGGGGTAGGTTGCCGGGCCGCTGAACTGATCGCACCAGCCGCCATCAGTTCAGCGGCCCCTATTTCAGCACTTATACCTGTTTTGAATTGGTCTAAGTCAAAACGTATAAGTGCCGACTAGGCAACCTGTCAAAATCTTTGGTTATACGTGTTGTACGTGTAGGTCGGCCCACATCCCGCCCACTGCCCGCCCTTTCCCCTCCTCTAAAAATGCCTCTTTTCTCTTTGCGTTTAGAGGCAAGGGAAAGGCCTAAGCTGGTTTTAGATACGTCTAAAACTAGCTTTGATTATGGGTACTTGGATGATCAGGCTTTTTGATCGTCCAAGTACCCATTTAGGCCACTTTTTAAACTTTTTTAAAAAAATTATTATGAGCCCCTTAGCTAATAAGTCATTAAGGCTCCCTTTTATCAAGCTGCATTAGGGTTTTTTTTTTATCACTGACCACTGTGGTAAAAGCTCCGATGCTCATAGTAATTTTATGAGCATCAGAGCTTTTACCACAGAGGCTGGCGATAAAAGACCCCTAATGTGGGGTCTAAAATTTGACAAAGAAGTAACCTCAATTTCATATAATTTTCTAGACCAGTAACCAGGTGTGGCATGGTATTTGTGCTTGCAAAGTTAAGCAGAAGCTGTATTATTTGGTATGCATAATAATAATCTGATTTGCTGTTTTGCATCTCATTAATATTTACTTTTCATTTTAGTAAAATGACTTGATTTAAGATAAAATAATTCACATTTTTGTCATTTTACAAATGTTATTTTGCACAAATTTTATAATTATTCCATTAATACATGTTAGAAACTGCCCCTTCCCAATCCAACGTACAGGAAGCAATAGATCTAGCTGCACCGTAGGCCTGTGAACAGAAAATCATCAATTGATTATGGATGTGTATATCATCAATCTGTATTGTTTGTTTCATTTGGCTAGGGTTGACCCTTACAATGCACACATTTTCCAATGCAGTTGATTCACTAAATTTTGCTAACAGCATGTGCTTAAGAGCTTTGGCACCTGCTAATAAGGAAAAAATTCATAAAAGCTGAATTTTTCAAGTTTCTAAAAATTCATTTTGGATTAGAAAACAACACAAAACAATATAGCAAGTCACTAATTTTTTCTTCCTTTACAATGATAGCATAGGGACCCTTCTATAAAGCTATGGAAGCGATTCCTACATGGCAAATGCAATGTAACCCTTTAAATTCCTATGGACTGTTTTGCTGCACTGGGACTCACTACTTTGGCTTTGTAAAAGGGGCCCATAGTTTTGAATTGGTGCTTCTGAAATGGAAAAAAAAAGATAGTAGATAATAGGGATCGTCTGCAACTACTTAAGTGCTGTTATTTTAGAACTTAAGAACATAAGAATAGCCTTACTGGGTCAGACAAATGGTCCATCAAGTCCAGTAGCCCATTCTCACGGTGGCCAATCCAGGTCATTAGTACCTGGCCAAAACCCAAGATGTAGCACTATGCTACCAATACAGGGGCAAGCAGTGGCTTCCTCCATGTCTTTCTCAATAACAGACTATGGACTTTTCCCCCAGGAACTTGTCCAAACCTTTCTTAAAACCAGCTACGCTATCCGCTCTTATCACATCCTCTGGCAATGCTTTTCAGAGCTTAACTATTCTCTGAGTGAAAAAATATTTCCTCCTATTGGTTTTAAAAGTATTTTCCTGTAACTTCATTGAATGTTCCCTAGTCTTTGTAATTTTTGATGGAGTGAAAAATCGATCCACTTGTACCTATTCTACTCCACTCAGGATTTTGTAGACTTCAGTTGTATCTCCCCTTAGCCGTCTCTTTCTCAAGCTGAAGAGCCCTAACCGTTTTAGTCTTTCCTCATACGAGAAGATTTCCAACCCCTTTACCATCTTGGTCGCTCTTCTTTGAACCTTTTCTAGTGCCACTATATCTTTCTTGAGATAAGGAGTCCAGAAATGAACGCATTACTCCAAATGAGGTTGCACCATGGAGCGATACAGGGGCATTATAACATTCTTAGTCTTGTTAACCATCCCTTTTTAAATAATTCCCAGCATCCTGTTTGCTTTTTTGGCCGCTGCCACACATTGGGCGGAAGATTTCATCGTATTATCTATAATGATACCCAGATCTTTTTCTTGGGCGCTAACTCCCAAGATGGACCCTAGTACCGAATAACTGTGATTCAGGTTATTCTTCCCAATGTGCATCACTTTGCATTTGTCCACATTAAATTTCATCTGCCAGATCCCACCCTTCCCTCTCCCCTCAAATTAAAAAATCACAGCTTTCACTTGCAAGGTCTTTTTCTCTTGGGGTTTTTTTTTTTTCTTTCCAAAATTGCAAAAAAATCTTTAAATGTTGAGTTAATGATGTTTATTTCAAAATTGACTGACAGATCTGTGGCGCTTTCTGATATTTCTTCCTATCCTCTGATCCTCAACAATGGCCTTTTTTTGTTTCTGTGATGCACTCTATACCTTACTAGCCTGTTTGTAGCTACACACAAATATTGATTTTCTGCTCAAAGCCTTTTTATGTGCCCTTGAGATGATGTTTCTAAAGAACAAAGAAGCTTTTAGCTCTAATTATTTCTTGAAGATCTCCTATTACAGTCCCATATTGGAACAAATATTTCTAATAGCATTGTTACTTTTTCCGTATCCTCCACTGGGTTTTATACATTCAGAAAATCAATAATGTGGTTCATAAAGCATCACTAAGTGGGCCTTGTGATCTTTTTCTGTCATCAAGTTACTTTTAGTTTTTTTAATTTTCATTGCAGAATTAAAATATGATTTGACAGAAGTTGTGGGTTGATTTTGGTTTTTTTCTTAATGGAGATGGAGAGTACACTCGCTCTGCTATGATTCTATGACAACAGAAAGGACTGCAACATTCAACCCTTCCCATAAAATTCTTTCTTATACACAAAAAATGGCAAAGATGACTAGCTGGTACATCTCTCCTACAAATCCCCTCATCAGGACCTTCACTGAAACCATACTCACACTAGAGAATGACATGGGGACAAATTTATCCCCGCAAGAACTCAATTTTCCCATCGCCGCAAGCTTTGTCGCTGTCCTGCCCCGTTCCTTTAAGCTCTGCCTTAACCACACGAGCCTCGAACACTTATGTTTTTAAAGTGTTTGAGGCTTGTGCAGATGAGGACAGAGCTTTCAAGAATGGGGCAGGGACAGGAAAAGAATTTGCCGGCACAGGACGGGAAAATGATTCCTGCGGGGACAGGGAAAAATTTGTCTCCGTGTTGTTCTCTAACTCACACCCCCATGTGTGTGAGTCCAGATTTCCTTAAAACACTGGTGCTAAGACCTGCTTTCTTTTCCTGTGCAGCTGTGTGAACTGATTGATACAATGATATTCCCTGTGGTTCAAAGTGCGACATTCAAGACGTTTAAAGTGGAAAGAAGGAGGTTTTTATGCTGATGATCGAAAGAAGGAGTACTGGATATAAATAGTTAACCCTGATAATTTCTGAGGCTCTTCCTCTTTCCACCTTTAGTTGCCAGCTGTTTGCAAAGATTTGTTAGGAAGTGATGAATAAGTTTTGATTATATATGCACAGTGACTATATTTATACACAGAGTTTTTTGGGGGGAGAATAATGATGTTTAATCACCACTGCCCCTTTTTTTTGGCTAATAGTTTGCCCAGGAGATGAGATATGCAGATGCTGCATCAAACCTTTATCCACTCACAAATACAAACCATCTAGACAAGTGGTTCCCAACCCTGTCCTGGAGGTCCACCAGCCAGTCAGGTTTTCAGGATAGCCTTAATGAATATGCATGGAACAGATTTGCATACCTGTCACTCCATTACATGCAAATCTCTCTCATGCATATTCATTAAGGCTATCCTGAAAACCTGACTGGCTGGTGGACCTCCAGGACGGGGTTGGGAACCACTGATCTAGGCAAAATGGACTGCTAGGGCAATTCTGTGTGTCCCCTTCCCCCATGCAGAAAAATATCAAATCTACCAAATAGAAGTTAGCTGAAATGAAAATCATGACTAATGATTTCTTGTTCATGGCTCACAGCTTTATTGCTACAGTACTGTTTACTGCTATTCTTTCTGGTTTTCTTTCTAGAAACCTTATATAGACAGTTTTGCAGTGGATGGACATAAACTTGATTTTGTAAAGGGAACAGTGGAATTTAAGAATGTGCACTTTTGTTATCCCTCAAGACCAGATGTTCAGGTACAGAACAAACCTTACTTCCTCCTTTGTTGGTTTTTGGATCATTAGCATAAAAGTTTCAGATATTACCATAAGTGTGAGATGACATTTTATTATGATTATGATAGATCTATCAGGAGGTGATGAGATGGATGTATGCTTTCTATTTCATTTTCAGCACAAAAGCAACAGGATTTATATCATTCTTGCCAGTTATTTAAAAAAAAAAAATAAATATATATATATATATATATATATATATATATATACAGGGCCGGATTCAGATGAAAAGAGGCCCTAGGCTATTCCACTTATGAGGCCCTTTCACCTCCCATTTTTAAGTTTGTAAATTACATGAGAGATAATAAAATACATCATTACTGTGATATATATCAATATGTTAAATGAAACATGTTGTTATTGGTACTAACCTTTATAAAAAATGTGACACGGATAATAAATAAAAAAAAGTCGAGAACGCTTATTTGGACATTTATTCTCAGCACCATATATACTACTTGTAACAATAACTAATCAAACATAACACACAACATTGCCCCTTCCTATGTCCATAGTGCCCCCATTGCGTCCTTCCTCACCTCACCCCCCTCCGATGCCCGCCTGCCTCCCATCCCCCTTCCATTGAACATCCCCCCATGCCATCCTGCCTGCCTTCCATTAAACCCCCCCACCCTCCCACCCTCCGATGCCAGTCTGGGCCGCCCTGTCCTGATGGATCCACGTTTTACCTCTCTCCCCGTGGGGCTGGGCTTTGCCCAGTTGTTTCCGGACTGACGTCTTTCCCTCCCCGATCCTCCTCCCAGGGCAAGAAAAAGAAAGGGAGAAGCCGAGTCGGCGCCCCGTTGCGGCCGGAGCCGGTTCCGATCCCGAAGCGTAGAATTTCTCCTTATGTTCGGTTCAGTGTTTTAGTGTTCACTGTTTTTTGAATAATGTAATTTTAATTTTGCTAACAATTTGAATGTAGGCCCCTCTTGATCTTGAGGCCCTAGGCTGAAGCCTAGTTAGCCTATAGGAAAATCCGGCCCTGTATATATATATATAAAATGACGCATAAAACACCACAGTGTAAATGTCTACATGAACTACACAACAGATCTCATACCAGTCAATATTCAGCTAGCAGTGGTCATCATTTTATAGGCACTGGCCATCTCCTACTAAATTAGATCCAGATTTTCAATGCCAGGCCACACCCATGCACTGACATTGAATATTCACTTTTCTATACCGTTCTCCCAAAGGAGCTCAGAACAGTTTACATGAATTTATTCAGGTATTCAAGCATTTTCCCCTGTCTATGCTGGCGGGCTCACAATCTATCTAATGTACCTGGGGCACTGGGGGGATTAAGTGACTTGCCCAGGGTCACAAGGAGCAGCATGGGTTTTGAACCCACAATCTCAGGGTGCTGAGGCTGTAGCTCTAACCACTGCGCCACACTCTCCCTTATGACTGGACATGTACTGGCCACTGGCACTTATATGGGTACCAGCTAACATTCAGACAGGACCCACATAAAATCTCTGCCTCCTCCCATGATTCTTCCGTTCAGTTCTGAGCTTCTCCTGCTTTCAAATCTCATCTCTTCTCCAATCCCCCCCCACACACACTCTCTTCTAATCCCCCCAGCTTCCTGATATGGCTCCTATTATCTGATTCCCCCTCCCCTACTCTGCTCCAATCCTTTATGCTTCCCAGTCTGACCTCTGCACTCTGTCCCCAGTACCTGCTTCACCTCTGGGTGATCTCTGGTGTCTAGTGGGATGAGCCTCTGTTGGCTCCAGGTCTCAAAATGGCAGTGCTGACCCCTAGTAGTAGTTTTCGGGTGCTACCACTAGGGGGTCAGCCTTCCATATAATTATGCCAATACCTTAGAACAAGATTAAATGCCATGTTGTGTACCTTCTGAGGCATGGAAAAAATGATTAAAGAGGCTCTATGATGTGCAACAGTTTTGTTTGAGGAGACTCATTTATAGATGTGCGTAAAAATTCCCTTAGCGGTAGTTTGTTTGGGTAAAGAAAAGTGTGGTAGAGCACATGTACCTCTTAAGATGCCACTTCTCAGTGGCTGAGTATGGGGGTACAAGGGGGAGGTTCACTTCTAGCATCATATTGGTGGGGGTGCCGGCACCCCTCCTCCTCCTTTCTGCAATTCCCCCGCCTCTTCCCATTCCTCCCCTCCATGCGTATGCCCCTTTCCCCCATACCGCTGGTTGAAGTTGTTGTCCACGGTGGTCAACAACGTGCTTTTCATGACCCTGTCAGCTCTCCTGCTGACATCATTTCCGGACGCCGCACCTAGGAAGTGACATCAGAGGGAGAGCCGACGGGGTCACGAGGAGCATGTTGTTGACCGCTGCAAACAACAACTTCAACTAGTTCAGGGGTGTCAAAGTCCCTCCTCGGGGGCTGCAATCCAGTCGGGTTTTCAGGATTTCCCCAATGATTATGCATGAGATCTATTAGCATACAATGAAAGCAGTGTACAGATGTAGTACAGATATCTGTGTGATGCAGATCTCCTTTTGCAAATGGTAACTCTGTAATCACTGTTTGCACATGTTTGCAATCTAGGTTTAAGTTTCAAGTTTATTAAAAGCTAGTATTTTAGCCTATTACATTAACGGGTGCTAGAATATATGTCTGTCTGTCTTTATTTCTGTCTCTCTCTCTGTCCTGCTGTCTTTCTTTCTGTCTGTCTCTCTCTCTGGCCCCCTTTGTCTGTCTATCTTTCTGTGTCTCTCCCTGTCCCTGTGTCTTTCTTCTTTTCTTTCTGTCTCCCTTCCTCCTGCTGGTGCTAGAATATATGTCTGTCTTTCTTTCTGTTTCTCTCCCTACCCCTGTCTTTTTCTTTCTTTCTATCTCTCTCCCTCCCTGGCCACCTTTGTCTGTCTGTCTTTCTGTCTCTCTCCCTGCCCCTGTGTCTTTCTTCCTATCTCCTTCCCTACTTCCATGTGCAGCAGCCGCAGCATTTCCTCTCCCTCCATTTCCCTGTGCATCATCATTTTTTCCCAGTCTAGCTTCTCCTGCCCTTCCTACTCTCACTACTTTAAACTTCGGCCCGGCCTGTAGGTCAGGGGTTTCTCGGGCTGACCGCCACCCGCTGCTGGTGGCTCCATGCTCTGTGCTCGCCCGCCGCAGCCTGCAGCTGTCGAGAGCTGCCGCAGCTGACATCCGCCTCGGGGAAAAAGAGAGAGATTTGCGCGCATGCCCTACAGCGCATGGAAAACGGGAGCACGCAGGTGGGAGTGCGCATGCGCGGCTTAGGGTTTTATTATATTAGATTAAAAGTGTGGAGTCCATTGACTACATTTGTTGCATCGCAATAAGGGTCATGTGTTTTTCCTTTTCTTAGCTTTCCTTACACATCCAGGGAGGGTGGATGGGTGGAGGGAGGGAAATGTATTTTGAGGATTTAAATTACTTAATTATAATATTGTAATCACATCATGTGTATTATTGTATTAATAACTGGGAGGCGGATGGGAGGAAATGATTGTTTTATGTATTATTTATGTAGTTAATAGTGTAGGTAGTTAATAGTAGTATTTTATGTTCAATTAATTGTATTGCACTATCAAAGTTTGAAAATCATTAAAGATTATTAAAAAAAATTTCATATACCTCCTTATCAAATATCAAAGCGGTTTTACAGAGTATAAAAAAGACATTGAAAATAATTATCAGTACAGCAATAAAAATACCAACTGGCAAACAATGACTTACTAGTACAAAAGGAAACTGGGGAGAACTACAATATTTAGATAGTAAAAGAACGGGAAGGAAAAAAACAAAGGGGGGGGGAAGCAGGTACATCAGCCAGAGGGGCTTGGATTAAGAAAGCACATAAACTACCTTAGCATGTCCTTAAAAGGACGACCATACGGGTTTTTAAAAAGGAATGCTTTTAAACTAGCTTTGAATTTGTCAAGGGATGCAAGCTCTCATAAATGGCTAGATGCCGCATTCCAGAGTGTATTAGCCGTAACTGAAAAAATACTGGTTCTCATAGTGTAAATGTATCTTAATGAGGGAATAGTCAATGGATTTTGATGTGTAAATGGAGATGTTTTTAAAATAAGAGCCTAGGGCAGACATGGGCAACTCTGGTCCTCGAGGGCAATTGGGTTTTCAGGATTTCCCCAATGAATATGCATTGAAAGCAGTGCATGTAGGCAGATCTCTTGCATATTCATTAGGGAAATCCTGAAAACCCAATTGGATTCTGGCCCTCGAGGACCGGAGTTGCCCATGTCTGGCCTAGGGGCTCCTTTTTCAAAGCCACAGTTCTGCATGGAAAATGTGATGCGTCCCATTCAATTCCTATGGGCTGCATCACATTTGCTGCGCTGGGACTGGCTACCGCAGCTTTGAAAAAGGGGCCCTAGGTGCCATATCATGCCTTCAAATGGCAACATCTGCAAAGATTAGCTTTTAGGAATAAAATTGCATTCAGCATTTACTTTTTTCTGCTTCCAGGTCTTAAATGATCTTAGTCTGCAGGTTAAATGTGGGCAAACAGTTGCACTGGTTGGAAGCAGTGGATGTGGAAAAAGTACAACAGTTCAGCTATTACAGAGATTATATGATCCACAACAGGGCATGGTGAGAATAAATTTCATATCAATCTACCAAAATTACTAAATAACTACCTATGAAGGAGTAGCATAATTGTTAAAGAAGTGGGATAAGAACCAAAGAAACCGAGTTCAAATCCCACTGCTGCTCCTTGGGGAAGTCACTTAATCTTCCATTGCCTCAGTTACAAACTTAGGGGACAATATTCAGCTGGTGGTGGTCAGTGTTTCTCTAAATGCTGGTTGCTGCCAGCTGAATTAGACTTGGATAGTTAGCACTGGTCCCTAGCTGGATACTAGCACTGAATTTCTGAGTGTTCAGCGGCCTGTTGGGAGTTGCCAGAGTATCGCCAACATTCAGAGACTGTACTAAGTTAATTGGAATACCGTGAATGCAGGTGACTTGTTTTTCGATAAAGCAATTAAAGTTTTATTGAAAAACAAGTCACCTGGTGTCAACGGCATTCCAACTGAATTAATCAAAGTCTCAGAAAGTGCCATCATGGCCCTCACTTGACTGGGTCAACATATTTGGAAGGAAAAAACATGGTTAACCGATTGGAGAAGATCACTGTTCTTACCTATATTGAAGAAAGGTGACGCCAAAGACTATAACAACTACAGAACGATTGCATTAATTCCACATACCAGCAAAATATTGCTGAAAATAATACAATGAAGGCTACAATCATACATTAAACAAGATCTTACCTGAAGTTCAGGCTTGTTTCAGAAAAGGTTGAGGAATAAGAGACATTATTGCCAATGCTAGATGGATATTGGAGAAGAGCAAAGAATGCCAAAGCCTCTATACTTTTGCTTCATTGACTACAGAAAAGCTTTTGACTGTGTGGATCACAATAAACTATGGAGAACTCTAGCACACATGGGAATACCCAAACACATAACTCAGCTGATAAAGAGGCTCTATGAAAATCAAGAAGCTGCAGTGAGAACTGAATATGGGAACACTGATTGGTTTCCAATAAAACATGGCATCAGGCAAGGATGCATCTTGTCACCTTACCTGTTTAACATTTACGGTGAAGCCATCTTCAGAAAAGCAAATTTGGAAGAAGAGAGCATTGGTTTCAAAGTTAGTGTCCAAAATATAAACAACCTGCGCTATGCAGATAATACAATACTCATCACCAGCAGCAAAGAAGACATGCAGTATCTACTGAGAAAAGTCAAAGCCAAAAGTCATAACATCGGATTAGAACTGAACATAAATAAGACAAAGATCATGAACCCTCCTGGGCTCTTTTGTAAACAACTGGCATGGAAGAAATGCTCCACAGAATAGCATTTGGTCATCCTTCAATGATGGCTCTTGACAAAGTATTCAAAGGCAAGGAAATAATACTCCTAATGAAGATCAGACTTGTCCATGAAATCATTTTCTCTGTGGTCAATTACAGATGTGAAAGCTAGACACTACGAAAAGAAGACAGAAAGAACATTGACTCATTTGAGCTTTGGTGCTGGAGAAGGATTTTATGTGTGCCGTGGATTGCCAGAAGAACTAAGAAAACAATTCTGGAAGTGATCAAACTGGCTATGTCACTTGAATCCCAAATGATGAAGTTATGATTGTCTAATTTTTGTCAAACCGTCAGTAGAGAAAGATCATTGGAGGACACCATGTTTGGGAAAATCAAAGGAACTAGACGAAGAGGACAACCTGCAACCAGATGGCCGAACACATTTTAAACAACCATGGGGTTGACGCTGAAGGACCTTAGAGGACTATCACAAAACCAATTTCTTTTTAGATCTTTAATTAATCAGTTACTAGGACTCAAACATGAGTCCATGGCACCTAACACACAATAAGTTAATTGGATAATTATTCTGAAATTGCACTATTTTGAATATTGATATTACCTGAGTTACTCCCAGTTCCATGCTGACTCTAATCTGAAATGCTCTAACATGGAGGGCATGTCTAAAACAGATACACCACTAATTTGGAGCTAAGAAGAATCCATGTAATGCTTATTCTATAAAGTAGGTGCCAACTTTCCTTTATAGAATACTTGTGTAGATTAGGTTAGATATGTGCATATAATTAAGGCACAAGCATTTATGCCAGACATAGAACTGGTATAAGTGCTCACACCTAAATTGCTAAAATATGCACTTAAACAATGCTCTTTTACCATTTATGTGTGTAAAAGTGCAACCTACTCAGACTGTACTCAGGCTCTACCCATGTGTAAGCCCAGCATCAAACTATACACCATTATATTTAGGCACCTTCACCTTCACCACATAGTTGAAATTTTAGCATTTATGCATATATGTCCACACATATGCAAATATATGCCAGTATTCTGGGTATTTGCATGTGAACTTGGAACCTAATTGTGTATGTCCACTTTATAGAACTGCCCATCTAACAGGTGAGTGCTGTGGTGGTCAGACAGGATATTTAGGAGTCCTATCCAGTTATGTACTGCTGATCCTCTGGTGACCCAGTCAGCACTAGTTAATTGGGTAGGAGTTTTTCCTACCCTGTTTATTAGCAACAAATAGTAAGCTTTTAGACTATAACCCCCCCCCCCCCCAGGAAAAAAGAATATCAATTATACCTGAATATAAATTTCTATGAGTTGCTACCGAAAGACATAGGAGCTAAATCAAAAACTTCCAATTTTTCCCTAATCACTGTATCTTCATGGTGAAATAATTGGTGTTGCTTCTATCAATAGATAACATTGGATGGCCATGATATAAGGACCCTTAATTTAAAGCATCACAGAGAACTTATTGGTGTGGTCAGTCAAGAGCCTGTTTTATTTGGGACAACAATTAAAAACAATATAAGGTATGGGCGAGAAGATGCAAGTGATGAAGAAATTGAGAAAGCGGCAAAAGAAGCAAACGCTTATGATTTTATCATGGAACTACCTGATGTAAGTTTATAACCCAACATGGAGAATTTCAAGGTAGATTTTCAATAGATTTCTCTCAAGCTTAGCTTAAATTTCTCTCAAACTTACCCTTCTTTGTCGCTTTTATTGAAGTTAGCCATGCCAAAGAGTCTTAGTGCTTTATGGCAATGGTACTGTATGGAATGGTGATGCAGACACTTATTCATTATGGCATCACTGAGTTTGGCTGAACAGATTACTAAGCTGTGCTAGCGGTTTTAGCGTGCGCTAAATTGCCACGTGCACTAGACGCTAACGCCACCATTGAGCTCGCATTAATTTTTATACATAGCGCGGGGGTTAGCGAATGCTAATCGGCAGCACGCGCTAAAAATGCTACCACACCTTAGTAAAAGGAGCCCCATGTTTCATATTATTATGAGTCACAAGAAAAGGGTCAAAGTCCCACAGAGAAGGAAAAACCAAACACAACAAGGTGGGGAAAAAGATCCAGTATCCAGATGAACACAAAAAGGTTTATTAACACAATGGACTCATAATCAAAGCATCCAATGTAAGAAATATTCGTATAGTATTAAAAAATTAAGGACCCAACATGGGCAGATAGCTTTCTTCAGGAGTACCAATCAATCCACAATCAATAAATTAGCATTGGGAGCCCAGTGGAAGGTAGGAAAAGGGGAATCTGGCTGGAGATTATAAACTGTTTTCATTTACTACTAGGCTGAGCATATGTCATCTCCAATAAGGTTAATAAAGCACCAGTTTTGGGAATTTGATTTTGAATGAGAACAATCAATATAGTTTATATATAGAACAATCATTTATTGTTCCATCTTCAATTCTCAAACGGATAATTTCACATCTAAATTCTACTGACCCTCAGAAACACCACATGAGTTAACTGGTCGGTTGGAGTAGCACTGAGCTTCTTAAGGGATGAATGGCCTTGAAAAATCTTCTTAGTGAAACATGTTGGCAAAGTTATCTCGGAAAGGAAGACCATACTTAAGATAAGTCATGCTATTAATAAGCATAAGCTAATCTATTTATATATCTAAACAGCACTGTTAATACAATCAGGATCCGATGAATAAACAACACTTAAAGCCTAAGACAATGAATTATAGGAGTCGATGGTAGTGTTTCTGAGGGTCAGTAGAATTTAGATGTGAAATTATCCGGATGAGAATTGAAGGTGGAACAATAAATGATGGTTCTATAAATAAACTATCTCCAATAAGGTATCATGTATAATTGCATAATGCTGATAAGTAGCAAATGAACCCAGTCTTTGGCAGCCATGAGTTTGAAGCTCTATTTGTCAAACTGAGAACCACAACCCAGTACTAGGCTATGGCACATCAGTAACTAGGGCATGACTCTGGTTCTGTTTCATTCTCTTTCTCATCCTTATGCCTGTTCCAGCTGTTTTGGTAGGGAGAGACAAAGTGCAGCAATTTCAGCATTCTGCTGTCAACTCAAGGTTCTGTGTGGCCCTTAGGAAGCTTGAGTCATGCAGTGCCCATAGTCACTTATTTATTTCATGATGATCACTGAGAATTGCAGGACTTGAGGCACCATATGATTCAAGGTGACAGAGCAGGCAGGAATTGCAGCAGTGTTGGGAATGATGAGTAACTGGAAGGAGAGAATATGACTAATGACAACTTTGGAAGGGAAAAGGAAATGAAGAATGGAGGCAAGGATAGGGGTGGAAGTATTTTATCTGAGCTGCCATTGTTCACAACTTTTAATAAATATAAAACCATATTTTAATTCTAGATCTCTTAATTTTCTTTAGAAATTCAATACACTTGTAGGAGAAAGAGGTGCACAGTTGAGTGGTGGCCAGAAACAGAGAATAGCCATAGCCAGAGCTTTGGTCCGAAACCCCAAGATTCTCCTGCTAGATGAAGCCACATCTGCTCTGGATACAGAAAGTGAATCAATAGTTCAGGCTGCCTTGGAAAAAGTAAGAAATGTGGTACTATACTGAATGAATGATTGTATTTTTCATGTTACATCATATATTTACTTTTAAAGGGTAGTTTTCTAGCAAGGCAGCTAGGTAGAAAAGGCACATATGTTGTATACTCTAAAGCCAACCTATGACCTATGTGTCTCTAAAAAATAACTTACCCCAAAAGCCCTACACCTGCTCTGAGAAAAGTGTAAGTTTCCGTGACAGGGGAGATAAGAGTATGATTCAGCCATTCAAATACTTAAAAGGTATTAACATAAAACAAAATTTTTTCCAGAGAAAGGAAAATGGTAAAACCAGAGGGCATAATTTGAGATTGAGAGGTGGTAGGCTCAAGAGTAATGTTAGGAAATTCTTCTTTATAGAGAGGGTGGTTGATGCCTGGAATGTCATCCTGAGGGAGGTAGTGGAGAGGAAAATGGTGATAGAGTTAAAAAAAAACATGGGATAAACACCGAGGATTTCTAATCAGAAAATAATGGGCATATATTAAACCAAGGCCAGTACTGGGCAGACTAGACCAGTCTGTGTCCCTTATATGGCCATTCAGTTGAGAATGGGATAAGGAGGGCTTTGACTGCTGGGATGGTTTAAATGGGCTGGAGTGAGCTTTGACGGAGACTCCAGTAGATGGAACCTAAGCACAGTACCGGGCAGATCTCTGGATTTGTGGCCCAGAAATATCTAAGAAAAAGAACAATTTATTTAAATCGTTAATTTATAGTGTGTATGGTTGGACAGACTGGATGGACCATCCGGATCTTTATCTGCTGTCATTTACTATGTTACTTTGTAACATGTAAATGAGCAGTTCTATAAACAAGATGCTAATACTTCTGCAAGCATTATGTCTGTAAATGTTTACAATACTATAACATACATGGGTACTGTATGTTTACCCTAATGCACATGGATGTTAGTACACTGCCTAAGCGCAATTCTACAAATGCCTGCATAATTTACAGAAAAACATAAGAATAGTCATACTGGGTCAGACCAATGATCCATCGAATCCAGCATCCTGTATCCACAGTGGGCAATCCAAGTCACAAGTACCTGGTGGAATCCCAAATAGTAGCAACATTCCATGCTACAGATCCTAGGGCAAGTAGTGGCTTCCCCCATATAAAACTAAATTCAGTAAATTTGGGTGCACACTGAGCACTATTCTATATACAGTCCTCCAAGTTGAATGCCATGTATAGAACAGCAGCTACTGCCTGGATCTGCACCCAACTTTTAGGCACAAGGATTTATCTCAGGATTGAACCCTGGTGTAAATCCTTGCACTCAATTAGGCACGGATCCTCCAAGTTATATAATAGTACGTGCATCTTTAGTGAATGCCCCTGCCCATGGTCATGCTGCTTTTCCAGTTGCACACATTTGTATAACACTTAGGAAGATGCATGTGTAAATCTAAATTGTTGCTAATTAATGCCAATACTTGATTGAAGGTGTGAATCAACATATGGATAAAGGTGAGCTGGTTGATGTAATGTATCTAGATTTTCAGAAGACATTTGACCAAGTTCGTCTTGAGAGGCTCCTGAGAAAATTAAAGAGTCATGGGATAGGAGGCAATGTTCAATTGTGAATTGAGTATTGGTTATCGGGAGAAAACAAAGGATAGGCTTTAATGGCCATTTTTCTCACTAGAGGAGGGTAAATAGTAGAGTGCCACATGTATCTGTACTGGGACCAGAGCTATGTACCTTATTTATAAATGATCTGGAAATTGTAATGATGAGTGAGGTGATTAAATTTGCAGATGAAACTAAACTGTTCAAAGTTATTAGCTGCAGATTGTGAAAAACCACAGAAAGACCTTAGGAAATTGGAAGAGTGGGTGTCCAAATGGCAGATGCAATTTAACGTGGACAAATTCAA
Organism: Geotrypetes seraphini; assembly: GCF_902459505.1. Taxonomy (NCBI): domain Eukaryota; kingdom Metazoa; phylum Chordata; class Amphibia; order Gymnophiona; family Dermophiidae; genus Geotrypetes; species Geotrypetes seraphini. The sequence continues at coordinate 398,819,105 of NC_047085.1, read as the reverse complement.
TATGATGCACATTGGGAAGAATATCCCAAATCATAGTTACCAGTTGCTAGGGTCCACCTTTGGAGTTAGTACCTAAGAAAGAGATCTGAGTGTCATCGTAGACAATATGATGAAACCTTCCACCCAATAAGCATTGGCAGCCAAAAAAGCAAACAAAATGATAGGAATTATTAAAAAAGGGATGGTTAGCAAGACTAAGAATGTTATAATGCCTCTGTATCGTTTCATGGTGCAACCTCACCTTGAGTATTGCATTCAATTCTGATCACATCTCAAGAAATATATAACTGAATAGCGACCAAGATGATAAAGGGGATGGAACTCCTCTCATATGTTCTTATATTTGTTTCTAATTTTTGGCACTAATAGGTTCATTACTCAGGTCACATGCACAATAAGAGCTACTTATGTACATGGGATAGAGCATGGGTGGGACATAGGCGGGGCTCCCACTTACATGCATAACTTACACACATAACTTACATAATACTGTAATTTATGTGCCTCCTTGCCATAAATAGGCACCCAGTTCTTTGGCTTGCATGTATTCATACCTAAATGTTAGATGTCACTGATTATGCCATTATTTTATAAAGAAAAGTAGGTGCCTACGTTCCTTTGTAGCATAGACTTCTACCATGCACCCTTTGCTGTGTTGAATAAGACCCCCAGATATTCCAGGGATTGTGTTGTAAGTAGGTGACTTTCAAAAATTCACAATCCATCCCAGACTCTGTAATGTCTTCACAACTGCCGAAGAGTATGTGGTGTGTGTATGTTTTGGGCAGGCCTAAAGAGAGCCCAAAATTAGGATGTCCAACAGTGATTTTCAAATGGGAAAAAAATGACCAAAAGGGATATTTTATTCTAGACCTGTTCAAGTCACCTCCATCCTACTGGCACTTACACACGTAAGTGTACATTTACCCACTAAAGCACTAGTATTCTGTAAATTTACCCCTGCAAGGAGCATGTAAATGCAGGTGATCATTATGGAACTAAGTATTTTGTAAACATTTGGATAGGGAAAATGAAGTGGTTAGTGAGAAAGGGTGACCAAGAAGATTGGCTTGAGTAGGGGAAGTTGAGAGAAGAGACCAGTTGGAGGGAAGGAATTGAGGAAAGCAGTCAACTTAAATAGATGTGGTTGGAACCAGTCAACACGGCTTCAGGAAGGGAAAGTCATGTCTGATGAACTTGCTACAATTTTTTGAGAAGGTGAACAAACACATCGATAGAGGAGACCCGGTGGACATAATATACTTGGACTTTCAGAAAGCATTCGACAAGGTCCCACATGCAAGGCTTATGAGAAAACTAGAATGCCATGGAATAAAGGGGGACATCCTAAGATGGATAGGTAGATGGCTGGAGAACAGATTGCAGAGGGTAAGCATAAATGGGAAGTTCTCGGACTGGGAAAAGGTGACAAGCGGTGTGCCCCAGGGCTCGGTTCTTGGGCCCATTTTGTTCAATATCTTCATAAATGACCTGGAAGAGAAAACAACGAGTAATATAATCAAGTTTGCAGATGACACGAAACTATGCCGGACAGTAGGGTCACTAATGGACATTGAAGAACTCCAAAGAGATTTGAACCAGCTAGAGAAATGGGCGGAAAAGTGGCAGATGAAGTTTAATATAGAGAAATGCAAAGTGATACACCTGGGAAGGAAAAACAAGGAACATGAATATAAAATGTTAGGTGTGACATTGGGCAAGAGCGAACAAGAAAGGGATCTGAGGATACTGATTGACAGGACCCTGAAGCCGTCGGCACAGTGCGCATTGGCGGCGAAGAAGGCAAATAGGATGTTGGGCATGATAAAGAAGGGAATCACGAGTAGATCGGCGGACGTCATAATGCCGCTTTACAGAGCAATAGTCAGACCACACCTGGAGTACTGTGTCCAGCACTGGTCTCCCTACCTAAAGAAGGATGTGACCCTGCTGGAGAGGGTACAGAGGCGAGCTACGAAGCTAGTAGTAGGTATGGAAAATTTGAGCTACAAAGAACGCCTCAGAAAACTGGGCTTATTTACCCTTGAGAAGAGAAGACTGCAAGGGGATATGATAGAGACTTATAAAATAATAAAAGGATTCGACAAAATAGAGCGAAAAGTATCGTTATTCACGTTGTCAAATGTGAATCAGACAAGAGGTCATGGACTGAAGTTGAGAGGCGACAGGCTCAGGACCAATACCAGGAAGTTCTGTTTCACGCAGCGAGTGGTGGACGCTTGGAATGCTCTCCCGGAGGAGGTTGTGACGGAGACCACCATTTTGGGTTTCAAGGGCAAGTTGGATGCACACCTTCTTGCAAATCACATCGATGGATACGGGTAAACAGGTTTTCATCGGGGAACACCTGGCTTGGCCTCCGCGTGTGTGGGTCACCGGACTGGATGGACCAAAAAGGTCTGATTCGGTGAAGGCGTTTCTTATGTTCTTATGTATTACACAATTTTCCAAATGTTAGAAACATAATAAATGTTTTAGGACAGGAATGTCAATAGAGTAGGTGTGTGGGGGGGGGGGGGGGAGTCAGATTTTTAGAGAGATGTTTGCCTCCTCCTAACTCTGGGAATTTGTTTTGGAAGTCATCTAGGTTCATACACATTTTCAACTGATAAAGTGAACTTAAAGTTTGGGAAGCATTAGACAAACAAGTAGACCTTTTGGTCCTTATGTGTCATCAAATTCTGTATTTCTTTAGTACTGTAAATAGGCTTGGACCTAGAAAACAATCATCATTTATAATATCTTCCTTCCTGAGATCAGTTCTGTTTTTTTAAAATATATGTTGGCATGTGTTCTTTTCGTATTAAATGATCCCAGTATAAATCTTGATCCTTGTTTTGCAGGCTAGTGAAGGTCGCACTACTATTGTTATAGCTCATCGCCTTTCCACCATTTGGACTGCAGATCTGATAGTGGCGTTAAAGAATGGATCTGTGGTTGAAAAGGGAACGCACTCTGAATTAATGAAGATAAAAGGCCTATACTATTCCCTTGCCACAGCACAGGTAAATTGAAGATTTGCTCAAACGTTTGTCTTGTAAGAATGTCAACTTGTCTATTTCTTAGCTCATTGTTGCTTTCTTTTTGTCTTGCTCCTAATTCTTCTTATTCCTTTGTCCTAGCAGTGCTTGAGCAATACTTTTATCTATTAGTGATTCTCAATGGCACTTATTTTCGAAACATATGAACATCTCAGAATGCCCAGATGCATATCCATGTGCTTGAAATGTCCAAATTGCCATTCAGGAAGCCACTCAGCGTCGAGCAGAAGTGCCAAAGTGCGCTGCTGCTCGGTACCGCTCAGTGGCTGAAGAAGCCAGAATTCGGGGCAGCTGCGGCAGCAACCGACCGGGTTAGCAGTGGAGCAGGAATGTGGAAAGCTCACTCCTGCCCACTGCACCTAAACTAAACTAAACTAAACCTTAAGTTTATATACCGCATCATCTCCACGGATGTGGAGCTCGGCACAGTTTACAAGAACTTAAAATATAGGAATTGAAGGGAAAAAAAGGTTTACATGAACTTACTTACTTTTGTAATTCTGCCTAGGTTGACAAATTTTTTTAAATAAATAAATAAGCAGGTAAAGCCGCTTCCAACAGAGTAGGATAGCAGATTTTGGTAGTTTCGGAATCTGATGAATCATCATGGGAGGGATTTCCAGAATCAGATGTTGAATGTTGGATAGCTGAGGATGGTCCAGGAAATCTATTTATCATGCTAATTATTGAAGAGGTAGGAAATAATATTCTCAAGGCCAAGAGTACCTCATGGGTACAGCAGGTATTGAAGTCTAAGGATGTCCTTATAAGCATTTCATCTTCTGCTGTGCTTCATGGAAACAGCTATGAAGTCTGGTAAAACACACAGCTGTGAAGGTATTCTAAAATGTTTGAAAATCCACTTAATTCCGTTTCCCTCCCATCATCCATGTCCCCGGTTTACATGAGTTTATTCAGGTACTGAAGCATTTTTACCTGTCTGTCCCGGTGGGCTCACAATCTCTCTAATGTACCTGGGACAATGGGGGGATTAAGTGACTTGCCCAGGGTCACAAGGAGCAGCGTGGGTTTAAACCCACAACCCCAGGGTGCTGAGGCTGTAGTTTTGACCACTGCGCCACACTCTCCCCACTGACTACTTTTACTCTGACAATATTCTTCTAATCTCCCCACAAGACCGAGATAACCTTAATCTTTCCACTATCTAATCCTACCTTTCTATAGTCTAACCCTGGTTATATTTTCATCATCTTGTTCTGAATCCCAATAAGGCTATAACCGCCCTCATCTTTTGCAGCCCATTGATTTCTTCCCATTGATTTTTGTTTACTCCTTTTGTTACCTTGAAGTGTACTTGAACTATCAACTATTATTCTAGATTCAAGTTTTCACAGTTTCAAAATTGTGTTGTAATGCATTAAGACTCATTTGTTCAGTTTGTAGCTGTCTAGATGATTTGGCTTGTGCTAAACTTCTCTGTGCCTTTGTCACGAGCAGACTAGATTACTGTAATTCAGTTTATGATGGACTCCAGTCTAATCTTCTAAAATGCTTACAGACAGTCCAAAACATCCATTGGACTAGCAAGGGTCAACCTTGTTGACATTATAACCTCTCTCTTTCATACCTATCACTGGCTACTGAGTCCTTTTAGCATATAACACAAGCTCCTCATCTTGATCTAAAATGTACTCTGTATCCGTCTTCCCCACCCCCACCCCCTTTCCTTACCTCTGCCATCTCACCCTATATCCCCATCAGAATCCTTTGATTTGGAACTGAACACCAGCTTGGCATCCCCTATGTTTTTTGCTCCCAATTTGCCTCAACCAGACAGAAAGCTTTCTTCTGTGTCTCACTCTGTTTGGAACTCCCTATCCCTCTCACTTCGTAGTGAGTTATTTTATTCCAGATTTAAGGCCTAACGAAAGATATATCTTTTTCCCCTGCCTTCCCTGGAATGGTGGCTGAAATACAGCAGTAACCCCAGTGACTGGAGCAGGCAGCAACCCCTAATTCCTTCAACTTCTAATCTACCCTCCCTTTTCCTTCTTCCTTCACTATCTGCCTTTCCTGACCATGAAATTGTTGTCCCTTTCTATCCTATCTTATACCTACAGTAGAATCTAAACAGCTCTGATTGCCAGTTGGAAGGGCAGTATATTAAGACACCTAATAAACATAAACAAACATGTACTGTCAATGGCCATGAGTAGAAGAAAGCTAAAGGTCCTCTTTCAGACAATGGGATGCTGCACCATTTGTAGAATTAGAGTAGGGATTACAGTTTGTAATGATACTGCACTGCAGTACGGTTAGACCGTATGAAATAATTCTTGAGCAATATGCGATGATCTAATGTTGTGCTTATGCTGTGTTTAGTCTATAGCTATAGAAAATAATAAGGAGCACTCAGTCATCACCCTTGATTTGGATGAACAGAAGGCGGCATCTCCAATAAATGGATTGCTTTTGAAGAAATTAAGCATAAAACGTGTGACAGAAAAGGATGAAGAAGAAGAAATCAAGAGCGAAGAAGTAAGCAGTGCAAAATGTGTTCCTAGATTTCCTCAAGAATAATTTTTCTCACAAAATGAGAACATATTGTAACTCATATCTGTATCTTGCTATGTGAAATTTGCAAGCCTATCCCTATTTTGTTATGTGGCAAGGTAGATATTTGAGCCATCTCAGGAGTTGGTTGTCTGTGTCGAATAGGGCTTTAGACCTATGCATGATTTACTCAGAATTTTATTAAATAGCAATCACTGTAAAACAGTATTTCTCAGAGCTGATGTCGGAGGGAAGGCTTGTGGGTCAGCCACATGCAGTGTGTGAACCGCTGCCTGCAATAAGAGCCACTGAAGGCAGAAGGAGCGAGTGCAGCTCGAATAAGTAAGGGGACATGATCTTTCTGGGACAAAGGGAGAAAGGGGGTGAGAGGAGCGCGTTGGGACATGGGAGGAGCATGATTTTGGGATAAAGGCTGGAAGGCAGGGAGGGGGAGAAGGGCACAAATGACACAGAAAAGGAAGAGACAGGACATGAACATGGGACACAGAAGGGAGGGAGAAAGGGGGCACTAACTTGGTACATAGGAGGGAGGGAATAGAAAGGGAGAATTGTGAGTGAGAGGGAAAGAGATGGCGCACATGGGGAAAGGAAGAAAGGAAAATTAGGCATAGAAAGAAAAGAGGTAGAGATGCATAGGGCGAGAAGGATGAGAGGGAGAAATGTTGGATATGCTGGTGGAGAGGGAACAGAGGGACAGATTGAAGGGGATGCTTGGTGGAGGAATATTGGACACAGTGATAGAGGGAGAGATGTGGCATGGTGTTGGAGAGAGGTGATAGAAGGATAAATGGGCATGAGACTGGTGGGCAATGGTGAAAAATGCTGCACATGATCCGGGGGATGAGAGAGGGAGAAATGTTGCCAATAGGGGTGGAGAAGAGAGGAAGAAAAGTTGGATTCATGGAGGGACAGAGAGAGATGTTGGTTGTGGAAGGGAATGAGGTCTGGAGGAGATGAGGCATGTAGGAGGCAGAAAGAAAGAAATATTGGATGCCCCATAGTCAGAAGGAAGTGCAACCAGAGACTCATGAAATCACCAGACAATTTAGTGATCAAAATGTGTCAGTTTTGAGAATTTATATCTGCTGTCTATATTTTGAACTATATTGGTCTATTTTTCTAGAATTGTTATTGAGGTGACATTGCATATTTTAAAGTCATCTGCTTTGACATCTTTGAAAAAAAAACAACAAACTGAATATAAATGATAATTAAGATTTTCTCTGCATACTGTGTGCTTTGTGTTTTTTTTTTTACAAATTTTGTGGTTACCATTATGTATTAATAAGATTATATTGTGCGTATATGAAAAATGGATGGAAGAAATTGCATTACAATTTGTACTATTATTATGGGGTGGGATCAGGGGCGGGGCTTGGCAGGACTGGGGTGGAGCTTGGGTGGGGGTACTTGATTGATATTTGTTAGACTTGGGAGGTATTTGGCTTGAAGAAGTTGAGAAACACTGCTGTAAATCTATCAACAAAGTGTCCTTAATATATATTTGTCCAGTTTGTGTAACATGTGCTAAAATGGTACATTCTAAACCTCAGTGATTTCTGTAAGATCAGTGGCCCCCTTTCAATATATAAAATTTAATTCAGTAATAGAAGGAAATGTGAAGAGTATTTGCAAGGGTGTTATTACTATGATTATTATTAATATGATACATGGTATATATCAAAAACAAAACTTTGGGCTCCTTTTACTAAGCTGCGCTAGTGGTTTTAGTGCACGCTTAGCATGTGCTGCATTGTCACGTGCGCTAGACGCTAATGCCACCATTGAGCTGGCGTTAGTTCTTGGTGCGTAATGCGGGGCGCAGCGTGCGCTAAAAATGCTATCGCAACTTAGTAAAAGAGGGGGTCTGTTATCACTGGAAAATTTGAGCTCGTTCTGAAGCTTAGGAATTACCTAGCTTTCTTTGTAAAATATAACTTTTTCTGTAAGTCTGCTGTTGACAAATCTGACAAATCAAGGTTTTGAAGAGATTTGTCTAGACATGGTATAATGCTGTCTAAGGCTCCTACAACAATAGGGATAACAATAGGGATATGACGTTCCAGAGTTTTGCCATTTCTATTATCAGGTCTTGATACTTTGTTAATTTTTCCCATTTTTTTGTCTTTAATTCTTGTGTTTTGTTCTTTAGTATTGTTTTCGAATACTGTGATATAAAAATGTGTTGTCTTCCAAATATTGATCACTTCTTCTTACGATAATGACAATTATAATTATTACTATTATTTTACAGGACAATATTCCTAAAGTTTCCTTCTTCAGGCTTCTAAAATTGAACAAATCAAAGTGGCCTTCCATAACATTAGGGACAATGGCAGCCTTCATTAATGGTGGTTCCCATCCTGCTTTTTGCATCATATTTGCAAAAGTTATAACAGTAAGTTTGATAATTCATTCTTATTTTAGCCATTAAATAAATACTATAAAACTAGCCGAAAGTTGATTGCTGTTGAGAGAAGTTCACCACAAGTAAAGACACATGAGAACTCATGATAAATACAATCCTAACAGGCAAGGCCTGAAACTTCTCTTATCAGTCTGCTCTGCAAATGCCCAACATACTGTAAGCAGTGCTCGGTGTGACAAGGAAGGATTGAGTTGATAACATTAGTTGAGCCTGATACCTCTTATGGGGGGGATGTGGGGGTAAAAATAGGGTAATAGGCAGGGAGTATGGATGGGGGATGTGGGGAGGGAAGAATAGATATGGGATGCAAGGTAAACAATGATTGGCTGAGCTAATCAGTTGTTAGGAAGGAATGTGAGAAGTGTGTAGAAGTGAAAATGCGGAAATGTGCTGTAAAAGCGTATCAGAGCTGAAAACTCCAAAATTATTATTCCACATTTATGGGTTAAGTGTAACTATTTGTTTTAGGCTTAGCTTGAAAGGTTGATTGGGGGGAGGCGGCAAGGTGTGAATGCTAATGTTATGCTAAAGTGGTAGCAGTACCTTTTTTTTTTTTTTTTTGCAAATCATTTTTATTAAAGTCACCCAAGGGAACACACTGGACACATAAGAAACATATGCACAACAGGCGCAAAACAAGAACAGAATAAGAGCAGCTCAAAATTTCGAAACAGGTATCGGTAGCATAGTAGATAAAAACATCAGAGCATCCATATACAAATATAGTCATCTGATATAGAAAAATTGTTGTTAAGCTTAGGACCACATTCAACAGCCTAACTTAAGCAGACAAATCGGCTGCAAATGTGTTAAAAGTTAACTAGATAAGGATTCAGTTAATTTTAAGTGAATTTCTTCCCACTGGATATCAGGCACTCTCCTCCAAATTCTATGAAAAGCACGGAAAATTGTGCATGCACATTTGGCATATACCCAACTTACCTGTGCAATTTAATTCAGTAACAAACTAATTACTGCCAATAATTGGCGTTTTGACAAAAAAAATCATTGACACCGATTAGAATCAGTTCCAAGTTCTCTGTATAAATTTAGGTGTGGCATCCATGTCTAAATTTTACACACGAGTCAAAAAGAGTGCAGAAATAGGCAGGTCATGGGTGGATCGGGGGTGTTCCCTTAAGTCATGCACATAATTATACTGTAAAGCAGGAGTCTCAAAGCCCCTCCTTGAGGGCCGCAATCCAGTCGGGTTTTCAGGATTTCCCCAATGAATATGCACGAGATCTTTGACATGCACTGCTTTCGATGCATATTCATTGAGGAAATCTTGAAAACCCGACTGGATTGCGGCCCTCAAGGAGGGACCTTGAGATCCCTGCTGTAAAGGCATCTGTGTCTAAATTCAGGCATGGACATTTGTGCCACAGTATCACTGGTGCAAGTGGCTGTGCCTAAAGTTAGGTGTGCTTTCCAGACTTAAGCACTATTCTATAAACTGTGCCTAACTTTAAGCGCAGTTTATAGTACTGTATCCCACTTAAGAACATAAGATTTGCCATACTGGGACAGACCGAAGGTCCATCAAGCCCAGTATCCTGTTTTCAACAGTGGCCAACTCAGGTCCCAAGTACCTAGCTGGATCCCAAGTAGTAAATCAGATTTTATGCTGCTTGTCCTAGGAATAAACAGTGAATTTCCCCAAGCCATCTCAATAATGGCCTATAGACTTCTCTTTTAGGAAATTAGCCAAGCCTTTTAAAAACCTCACTAAGCTAATTGATTTCATCGCATTCTCTGGCAATGAATTCCAGAGTTTAATTACATGTTAAAGAAATATTTTCTCCGGTTTGTTTTAAATCTACTACTTAGTAGCTTCATTGCATGCCCCCTAGCCATAGTATTTTTGGAAGGAGTAAACAAGCGAATCACATCTACCCTTTCCATTCCAATCAGTATTTTATAGACCTTTATCAAATCACCCTTGAGCCATCTCTCCTTCAAGCTGATGAACCCTAGCCGCTGTAGCCTTTCTTCTTGGGAAGTCATCCCAACCCCTTTTGTCATTTTCATCGCCCTTCTCTGCACCTTTACTAATTCTGCTAAATCATTTTTGAGATATGGCAACCACAGTATTTGAGGTGCAGCCGTACCATAGAGTGATAGAAGGGCATTATAACATTTCTATCTTTGTTTTTCATTCCTTTCCTGATATTTTCTAGCATTCTATTTGCTTTCTTAGCCACTGCCCCACATTGAGCTGAGGGTTTCAACATATCCTCAGTGATGACACCTAGATCCTTTCCCAGGGCAATGACTCCTAATGTGGAACCCTGCATCACATAGCTATAGTTCCGGTTCCTCATTCCCGCATGCGTCAGCTCGCATTAAGGGGTCCTCTTATCAAGCTGCGGTAGGGGGGTTTAAAGCGCGTAATACCACACGTTAAATCGCCTGCCGCGCTAGCCGCTAACGCCTGCATTGAGCAGGTTATTTTTTTAGCCGGCCACGGGGGTTAACGCGTGATAAAATGTCTGACGCGCTAACCCCATTAGCGCGGCTTGATGAAAGGACCCCTAAATGTCAAAAAGCATGGAATAACCAGAATGTTTTCTAGATGCAAAAAAAAAAAAAAAAAGTGAAGGACTATCACTAAGAACCAGGAATAAACTAATATCAGAGGACTGAGAAAAGAAGTAAATTGTAATCGTGACCTCATGGCTCTTGTCTGACATCATTTTCTCTGTTTCTGTTTCTCAGACTATGTGTACATTAACACCTATATTCTATTTTTAATTCTCTTTTCATAGATTTTTGCCAGTGATGATAATGACCAGATAAGACACGAAACTAATATATTCTCCATCATATTTGTGGTTATTGGTGTTGTTTGCTTTATTACATATTTCATGCAGGTAATCTCTTCCATAATAAAATAATTATTTCTTAGTACTTCTACAGTATATCAGTTTCAGTTTAAACATGGGGCCCTTTTACTAAGTTGTGGTGAGCACTAGCACATGTACTGATGCCCCATGGGAGTACACTGGAGGCGTGTTTGAGGACAGAAAATGGGAGTGGCTATGTTAATCGGTTAGTGAGTGGAAAAATGGGAAAATTAGTATTTCAGAAATAGGAAAATGAACCATTTATTGGCAATGCTAAAAGTGGCTTAGCATGTGGGAAAGACCCACACAAGGGATAGCACAGTCCAATTTTTAGCACTGCTTACTAAAAGGGTTCCGTAGTTAGAGTTGGTCAAGTTACTTTGTAAAAATAACATATTAAAGTTATTAGTTACTGCAAGGAAAAAGTAATATATTACAGTTACTAGTTACTTGTTTTATGAAAGTAATATGTTAAGTTACTGTGAAAGTAATACGTTGCTTTTAGCTACTTTTTAATTCTTGGATATAAACAGTTTTTTTGACATTATATAAAATTAATTTTAGCAAATTGGAAATTCATCCGTTTTATCAAAGAAAATATCTAAACAGAAAATGTTCACGTCCTCAAATATGGGAATCCAATATAATTAGAGAGATATTTAAATCAAATAAGGAAAAAAAGAAAGCATGAAATAGCAAGCATAAGAGCAGTACAGAAATCAAGTATTATCTATATTCAGTAGCCCTCTGAGACCTCTTGGGTGACCCGCATAGCTTGTACTAGTTTCCCCTCCAATGTTCCCGCTAAGCTGCATGTTTGCGCAGCCATTCAGCCTCATCTGGTGGACCAGTACCTTCTCCCTCCGGTACCACTCTCCTACCTTGTGCCACTGCTGCTGCTTTCCCAAAACAGCAGCAGAGCAAATTGAAACAGACCAGCTGCGGGACCTTCCTATGCATACTTGCAGCTGCCTATCTAACATCACTTATCTAACATCACTTATCTAACAACCCTATCTAACATCACTTCTTCTTCTGGAGACCACATTACCAAAAGGATGTGCAGAGAATTGAGTCAGTTCAGCGAATGGCCACCAGGATGGTCTCAGGACTCAAGGATCTCCCGTATGAGAAACGGCTGGGTAAGTTACAGCGTTACTCACTAGAGGAACGCAGAGAAGGAGGAGACATGATCGAGACGTTCAAATATATCATGGGCCGTTTCGAGGTGGAAGAAGACATCTTCTTTCTTATAGGACCCACGGCAACAAGAGGGCATCCACTGAAAATCAGGAGTGGGAAATTTCATGGCGACACCGCTGGAATAATCTTCCACTACAGGTAATCGAGACCAGCAGCATGCCAGATTTTAAGAAAAGATGGGACTGGCATGTGGGATCTCTTCATGGAGAAAGTTAGGGGGTGGGTCACAAGTGTGGGCAGACTAGATGGGCCGTGGCCCTTTTCTGCCGTCATTTTCTATGTTTCTATGTTTTCTATGATGGAATGGGAAAGTGAAAGGGGAGATGCTGGATGGAAGCTGAGGGGGAGAAAGGCGGCAAATGTATGGAAGGGGAAAGATACAAAGAGAAGGAAAATATTGATGGAAGGGGAGAGGGGAATGTTGGTTGGAAAGGGGAGGGGAAAATAAGATGTATGGAAGGAGGGAGACAGAAGCCTGGATAGAAGAGGGGAGAGACAGGAAGGAGATGATGGAAGTGAAAGGGGAGAGAGGGTGGCAGACTGTTTTGAAGGGGGAAGAGACAGAGGAGGTTGATACTGATGGAAGGGGAGAGAGAAAGAGTGGAGACACTTTTAGAAAGGGAGAGAAAGGAGGCAGACACTGTATAGAAGGGGGAAGATACTGGATGGAAGAGGGAAAAGTAATGAGCAGATATTTTGGGGAAGGAGACAGAAATATGGAAGATAATGATGGAAGGCGAAAGAAAGGGCAGATATAGGGGGGCAAATACTTTATGGAAGAGTGAGAAGAAGAGGGCAGAGTTAGTGAAAGACTGAGAATAAGGGGAAATAAAATAGGAGAGCCAGGGTGCGGAAAAGAGATGGAAAGATGCTGGTAGACCATAAAAAAGAGGAAACTTGAAGACTAGATAGTAAGAATAAGTTAAATCTGGACATAGAGGTAGGACAATAAACTGATAAAAGCTGAAAAGAAAAGGATGGGAGAAAATCTTGGCAAGAGGAAAGCAGAAACCAGAGAAGTAAATGGCCAGAAAATAAAGGTAGAAAAAAAAAATTATTTATAATTCGGGATAAAACAATATGATACCAGTATTTATAAAGGTTAATAAATATAAATGGAAAACAGAATTAAGATGATATCTTTTCATTGGACTAATTTTAATATATTTTCTACCTTTAGAGATCAAAACCTCCTTTCTCAGGTCAGGACAGCTTACTGTCTTGACCTGGGGAAGGAGGTGTTGGCCTCTGAAAGATAACTGGAATGTATTGCCAGAGGTTGTGGTAAGAGCAGATAGTGTAGCTGGTTTTAAGAAAGGTTTGGACAAATTCCTGGAGGAAAAGTCCATAGTCTGTTATTATTATTATTATTATTATTTACTTTATTTAGTTTTTAATGCCAACAAAAAGTGCAATACAATTTATATTCCAATAATGATAATCAACCAAGCACTTATAATCAATCAGTATCTATACAAAAGATAAAAATTTCCTCCCTATCCATCATTACCATCAGGAATAATACAAAAACATAAGATATACCCCCCTCCTGCTACCCCCTCCCCCAGATGTGTGGGTGAAAAACAACGGAAAATAAAGATAACGATAAGGACAACTATAGCAAATCTACAAAAGACGTCAATGAACCACAGACTAATTTGAATATCTTATTATGCCCCAGAATGTCAGCATTCATTTTCTCATATTTACAAGTTCCTGAAGGAAAAGGCCATAGTCTGTTATTGACAAAGACAGGGGGAAGCCACTGCTTGCCCTGGATTGGTAGTATGGAATATTGCTACTCCTTGGGTTTTTACCAGGTACTAGTGACCTGGATTGGCCACCGTGAGAACGGGCTACTGGGCTTGATGGACCATTGGTCTGACCCAGTAAGGCTATTCTTATGTTCTTAAGGAGGTGTTGGTCTCTGAAAGCTAACTGAAAGAAAGTCATTTCAATGAAATATCATCTTATTTACTATTTTTTAAATTTATATTTGTAATTCTTAGGCCCCCCTTGTATGAAGGGTTTTTTTTATCACCGGCTGCTGCGATATAAGCTCCAACACTCATGGAAATTCTGAGTGTCAAAGCTTTTACTGCAGCGGCTGGTGATAAAAAAAACAAACCCTAAAGCGGCTTGAAAAAAGGGGACCTTCATTTATAATGTACAGTGCGCAAAATACCATCAGGATAACATAATGGAAAATTTTTGCTCACAACAACTCAGTTCTTTACTTGCGAAAAAAAAGGTTTTGCTCACATGAACTTAGAGGGAACATTGGGCTGCATTCTTTCCCTCTTCGGGCTGCGGGCAGTTTGAGTGAAGTAAACACACAGTCTTCAGCCAGTGGCTTAGTGAGGATGGAAGGCGCCCATTATGGCGGCACTCCCCTCCCTCTTCTCCTCCCCCTGCTCCTTTCCCGCTCCCCCCTCCCCCCGCTGTGTGCTCACATCCCTTCCATTCCCTTCCCCCGTGTCTCTTTAACTTCGTTCCTGTGACCTAGTAATTGACTTCAGAGGGAGAGCCGAGGCCGGCGCAAGCAGCAGGCTGGAGCTGCTGCTCGTGCCAGGGAAGAGCTAGAGGCATGGGGGGAGGGGAAGCAAGGTGCATGCACGATGGGGGAGCAGCAAGGAAGGTGCGGAGGGGAGCGAAGAGGAGGAGAGTTGCCTGCGCCCCCACCAAGATGATGCCCGGGGCAGTCTCCCCCCTCCCCCCTTACTATGCCACTGCCTTCAATGGCCCCAGAAGCTTTCTCTCTGCTATGGCTTCCTGTCCCCACATAGGTGAAAAGCTGTGGGAAAGCCTCCAAGGCCACCGAAAGTCCTGGAAACAGAGGAAAAGATCACAGGCAGAAGGAAGTGAAAGCAGAGACTGGAAAAAGATGATTAGAAAAATAAAATCACAGACAACAAAGATAAGAAAAAATTATTTTAATTTTCAATCTAGTTAGTGAAATGTGTCAGTTTTGATAATTTACATCTGTTATCTATATTTTGCACTGTTTAGGAAGAAATGAATTTGTTTCTGTTTCTCTGGTATTGTGCTGCATGCAGAGCCTGGCATCTTAGGGCTCCGTTTGTCTATATTAGGACTTTTACCCCCTCCCCTCTTCTACTAAACCCACGCTAGCGGTATTAAGAATATAAGCATTGCTTCCGCTGGGTTAGACCTGAGGTCCATTGTGCCCAGCAGTCCGCTCACGCGGCGGCCCAACAAGTCCAGGACCTGTGCAGTAATCCTCTATCCATACCTCTCTATCCCCGTTTCCAACAGGAAATTGTCCAATCCTTTCTTGAACCCCAGTACCGTACTCTGCCCTATTACGCCCTCTGGAAGCACATTCCAAGTGTCCACCACACGTTGGGTAAAGAAAAACTTCCTAGCATTTGTTTTGAATCTGTCCCCTTTCAACTTTTCTGAATGCCCTCTTGTTCTGTTATCTTTTGAAAGTTTGAAGAATCTGTCCCTCTCTACTCTCTCTATGCCCTTCATGATCTTGTAAGTTTCTATCATATCCCCTCTAAGTCTCCTCTTCTCCAGGGAAAAGAATCCCAGTTTCTCCAATCTCTCAGCATATGAAAGGCTTTCCATACCTCTTATCAGACGTGTCGCTCTCCTCTGAACCCTCTCGAGTAACGCCATGTCCTTCTTAAGGTACGGTGACCAATATTGGACGCAGTACTCCAGATGCAGACGCACCATCGCCCGATACAATGGCAAGATAACTTCTTTCGTTCTGGTAGTAACACCCTTCTTGATTATACCTAGCATTCTATTTGCTCTCTTAGCAGCCGCTGCGCACTGTGCCGTCGGCTTCATTGTCATGTTCACCATTACCCCCAAGTCCCTTTCTTGGGTACTCTCATTCAATAACATCCCTCCCATTGTGTTGTTGTACCTCGGGTTTCTGCTTCCCACATGTAATACTTTACATTTCTCAACGTTGAACTTCATCTGCCATCTCGTCGCCCATTCCCCTAGTTTGTTCAAGTCCCTTTGCAATTCTTCACAGTCCTCTTTAGTCCGAGCTCCACTAAATAGTTTGGTGTTGTCCGCAAATTTTATTATCTCACACTTCGTCCCTGTTTCTAGATCATTTATGAATATATTAAATAGCAGCGGCCCGAGCACCGAGCCCTGCGGGACACCACTCGTGACCCTCCTCCAGTCCGAGTAGTGGCCCTTCACTCCTACCCTCTGTTTCCTGCCCGCCAACCAGTTTCTGATCCATCTATGTACATCTCCTTCCACCCCATGGTTCTTCAGTTTCCGAAGTAGGCGTTCATGGGGTACCTTGTCAAAGGCTTTTTGGAAATCTAGATATATGATGTCTATGGGGTCTCCTCTGTCCATCCGTTTGTTAATTCCTTTGAAGTGCAATAAGTTTGTTAGGCACGATCTCCCCTTGCAAAAACCATGTTGGCTGGTTATCAGTAGTTCATTTCTTTCAAGATGTTCATCGATGTTTTCTTTAATCAGTGCTTCTACCATTTTCCCTGGAACAGAGGTCAGACTCACCGATCTGTAGTTTTCCGGGTCACCTCTTGATCCCTTTTTAAAGATGGGCGTAACGTTGGCTATCTTCCACTCCTCCGGGATCACGCCTGTTTTCAGGGATAGATTGTAAATTTGCTGCAGTAGTTCAACTATTTTCTCCTTTAGTTCCTTCAGAACCCTTGGATGGATTCCATCCGGACCCGGGGATTTGTCAGTTTTTAATTTTTCTATCTGCCTGCAACGTCTTCAAGGCTCACTTCCATGTATTTAATTTTTCTGCTTGATCTCCCTTGAAAATTTGCCCAGGTTCCGGTATGTTCGTTGTGTCTTCAATTGTAAATACAGATGAAAAGAACATGTTAAGTCTTTCTGCCACTTCTTTCTCCTCCTTCACCACCCCCTTCCTGTCTCTGTTGTCCAGCGGTCCCACCTCCTCCTTAGCCAGCTGCTTCCCTTTAACATATCTAAAGAACGGTTTGAAATTTTGTGCTTTCCTGGCTAGCCTCTCTTCATACTCTCTTTTGGCTTTTCGAACCACACGGTGACATTCTTTTTGGTACTTCCTGTGCTCTTTCTAGTTCCCCTCGGTTTTGTCCTTTTTCCATTTCCTGAATGAATTTTTCTTATTGCCTATCGCTTCTTTTACTGTTTTAGTTATCCACACCGGGGGGGGCCTCGCTGAATGGCCCACGCTGCTCCCGATGCTCATAGAGTTCTTATGAGTGTTGTGTGGGTCATTCAGCGTGGCTCTCGGCGCTAAAACTGCTAGCGCGGTTTAATAGAAGAAGCCTTTAGTCTGTGACCCTGATTTTTCCATAAGGTTTATCTGTGTTCTGCATGTGTGATCAAGGCCGTGTGTTCTGATGGAAATGAATATTGAGACGTATTATTGGTGTCATGGGCTAGAGTAGGAAGATATTTGTCGGCTCTCCTTCGGCCCTTTTGGACCCATAACAGCCCTCGCTTAAAAATTAGCGAAGACCACTGCCCAGCACTGCCCATAGTGATGAAAATTTCATAACAGAGAACCTAAAAACGAAATGAGTTTTTGATGCCTATTTCATATAGGTACAAATATAAATTAAAGTACAAATCACAGATGAAAAAAGAGCAGTACTTTCCAATATACCTGCATCATAATAAATTTTTTAAAAAATGTTTTTCAATCAAATTGAATTGCTTGATCCCAAATGTACAATATATAAAATGATATACAAAAAATGCCTGTATATTTTTCATCTCTTTCTTATTTCATTTCCAGGGATTCCTCTATGGAAGATCAGGAGAAGCTCTGACTATGAAGCTGAGGCATTTGGCATTCAAAGCTATGCTGCGTCAGGTTAGTGCAAAATCTCTAGCATGTGATCCATTTGGTGAATAGCCTTTTCATGCTTCTCAAATGTTTTTGCCTAAATTACAATATTGGACAAACTATAGAAAGACAAATTATCATATAGAATGAGTTCCCTTATCACAAAAGACGTGTGTAATGAGGTCCATGTGTGCTTTTTACTGTTTAATAAAATGTTCACCAATTTTACCCACTCCCTCCTTTTACAAAATCACGTAAGAGGTTTTTAGCACCGGCTGGCCTGCTGAATACTCTCCTCTGCTCCGACGCTCATAGGAACTCTATGAATATCAGAGCTGCACAGCCGGTGCTAAAAACTCTTGCGTGGTTTTGTAAAAGGGGAGGGGGGTTAGTGATATTCTTTTTAAAAACAAGTAAGAAGTAAATAGGCTTATCATTCTTTCTAAATATGGGAGGGAGGGGCACATTGGGACATGGAAGGAAGGAAGAGGAGTGCATTGAGACACAATAAAGGGAGGGAGCACAAACTTTGGACAAAGGATGGAAGGAAGGAGGGAGGGGATCATGAACTTGGGACATAGGATGAAAAAAATGGAGGGAAAGAGATGCTGAAGTGGGGAAGGGAATAGAAAGAGAGAATTGTTGGGCATGATGGTCAGAGTGAGAGGGAAAGAGAGATGGCACACATAGAGAAATGAAGAAAGAGGAGAATTGCTGGGCATAGGGAAGGAAAGATAATTTTTGGACGTGGTGGTGGGAGAGGAGTGAGGTAGAGATGCATGGGGAAGCCACAGATGAGAGGGAGAAATGTTGGATGTGGTGGTGGAGAGGGAACAGTGGGACAGATGGAAAGGGATGCAAGAGGGGTCTCAAGAAGGTGGAGAAGGTGGGAAGAATACTAGGATCAGACGTTGGGAGGGAAAAATAAAATTTTACACTACTTTATATTTGGAAGGAAGGCTTCTGGGTCAGTCACAGGCAACATGTAAGAAATGCTGCCCACAGCTTTATGAAGCAATCTCCTATCTTTTCTTTCCATTTAAACTACAGCACTTTATTTTGAGGACTGTTTCTTTAATGTTTTTATAGACTGTATACTGTACAGGAGAACATAAATACACACAAATTCTCACATGATCCGCGTTACATACATATTCAACTTAAGAACGGTTTTAAAAACCCAGGGACTGCCTGTAACATAAGTGTAATCATCACCCACTAATATGTAAGACTCTGAGAGCATCTTTGTATGTGGCAGAATGATGACCAAAGTGTGGTTAATTGGCCTTTTTTGATGCTGCTGTTGATTGTGCTGATTTTAACATTAGATCATAGGCAGCGGAACACTTTTTTGTTCGGGGGCCCCACAAACTCCACCCCAGACCACCCTTCCATAATAGTACTACCCCCATATAGACAGCAGATGTAATTTCTCAAAACTGACACAATTTGATCACTAAATTGAAAATAAAATCATTTCCCCTACTTTTGTTGCCTGATGATTTTGGTTTTCAAACCATCTTTCCCAGTCTCTAGCTGCACTTCCTTCTGTCTGTACTCTTAACTGTGTATCCATGACCACCTCATCCATTTTCTGTTTTTCCCTCCTTCACTTTCTGCCTTACATCCATCTTTAGCATTAACTTTTAACATTCAGCTTTCTTCCATTTTTCTGATTTCTTCTCAAAATCTACTTTTCCATGCCTTCCCTTCCCATTTATCCATGTGTACCATCTCATCCCTCTCCCATGGTCAGACATCTCTGTCTTCCCCCTTCCCCTCTCATATGGTCTGGCATCTTTCTCCTCTCCTTCCCATAGCCTGGAATCTCTCTCTTCTCCCATGATCTGGCATCTCTGTCTCCTTCCCTCCCTCTTCCCGAGGTCTAATATCTCTCTCCTCCTTTCTGCGGTCTGGCATCTCTCTTTCCCTTCCTTCCCTTCCATTCTATGATCTAGCATCTCTCTCTCTCTCCTTCCCATTTCAGTGGTTTGACATCTCTCCCTTATTTGGGTCCTCTCTCCTCCCTCCCAGTGTAACATTTCTCCCTCCCTCCTCTTCACCACTATCATGTCCAACAATTCTCCCTCTTTCTTCCTTTCCCCATATACATCATCTCTTTTTCCTCTCACACCACACATCTATGTCCAACAATTCTCCATTCCTTTTCCCTCCCCCATAGACAACATTTCTTTCTCTCTTCCCACTATTTCACCTGTTCAGCATCTCTCTTTTCCTCCTTTCCTAACCCCCCCCCAAGCTCTTGCATTTGTTCTTCCCAACCCTTTCCCAGTATGTGCAGTATCTGTCTTCCCAACCCCCTGAGCATCTGTCCTCCCTGCCTTCCCAACTTTCTATCCTATGCACACAGCCTCTCCCTGTCAGGCTCTGCATCCAGCCCCCTTCCCTCCACCTTCTGTCAGGCACTACACCTAGCCCCCCTCTCCCTGTCAGGTTCTGCACCCAGCCCCCTTCCTGCCCAAGCTCTGCACTCTGTTTTCCCTCCCTGCCCTGTCCTCCTACCTCCTCTGGTGATCCCTAGTGGTCCAGAGGTGCAGCGGGCAGGAGCAAGCTTTCTGCACTCCTGTCCTGCTGCTAACCCAGTCGGTGGCAGCATCCGTGGGATCTGGTTTCTTCTGCCGCTGAGCGGCTTCTTGACTAGCTCCGTGAATTCTTGCGATTCACAAGAATTTGCAGGAGCTAGTCAAGAAGCCTCTCAGCACTGAGCAGGAGCGCCAAACATGCTCCTGCTCACTGCCGCTCAGCAGCTGAAGAAACTAGATCCTGCGGCTGCTGCCACCAACCAGGTTAGCAACAGGACAGGAGTGCGGAAAGCTTGCTCCTGCCTGCTGAAGCTCTGGACCACCAGGGATCAAAGTGCCAATTTTTGGGGAGGCCATGGCCCCTGTGGCTACCCCTGTTCCAATGCCTATGCACTAGATAACAGTCTTATATGCTGTAACGAAATAAATATTTACTATTGCAAGTGAAGTTCAGTCTAGAAAGCCATGAAAAGTGGCCAGGAGTTCATGAGGCACTTTCAGATATGTAGGGTTGCTGAACCCTTATTAATGTGAAATGCATCATTTTTGTCTGGTTCACTGTGTACTTTCTTTTAGAATTTAAGTTCTTATTTTGAGTAAATTAAGACTCTCTCTCTCTCTAGGAAATATCGTGGTATGATGATAATGAAAATAACACAGGAGCTTTGACAACAAGACTAGCAACAGATGCATCACAAGTTCAGACAGTAGGTAACACTTTTCATATCCGATTAGTGACTGTGAATAAAGCTTACAATTACAGTGAACCGTAGTGGGGAGAAGGGGGGAGGACTTTGTTTACTTAGCACTAGATTTCTTCCCTTTGAACTAAATAAAAACATTTACTTAATTTCTGGGTAAATGGCCACAAACTCAATTCCAAAGCAACAACAAAAAAGAAAAAGACCTGTATTCCATGCATTAATTAACCTTCCCCCTCCCTCCCCTTTTTTTTTTTTTTTTTTTTACAAAACCGTAGCATGATTTTTAGCCCCGCTGCAGCAGTAACAGCTCCGATGCTCATAGAATTCCTATGAGTGTCAGAGCTGTTACTGCTACGGTTTTGTAAAAAGGAGGAGTGGGTAAGTAAACAAAATCAAAAAGAAGGTGGAACAATGGTCTCAGGATGGCCTCTGGCTTTCTTATTGTTCGTGCTAGTTACACTCAGCAGGTTGGTTCTCTAAGGTTGTTTTATACAAATTTCTGTTCATTGTTGTTCTAATTCTTGTTTTCTAAGTTTCAGAACGGAATTGTGCAATGTATGCGGGGTCATTCCCCATTCCCCTCCTTATTTGTATTCTGTTCCTCTGGAGCTTGATTGCTTTGGGATATAACTGAGAGGGGATTCTGTGCTCCGCCTCCATGATGGAGGTACTCAAAGTTGTAAGTACTCTCACTTCTGCAAGTCCAGTTTGTAGGAATGGCTTAATCACCATATATACAGATTCTTGAGAGGGTTAACAGAAAGAAGATTATCCAGGTAAGAACCTAATCTTTCCTTGTGGCATCTACAGAGCTGCCAGCTCTTTCTTGACTCCGCCCTCAGGATGCTTCTTTCTAGCCCCATTTCTAAATGGCTACCTAGGACTGATATTCAGCTACACTGCCCATTTAAGTGCCACTAAATATCAAAAGCCAGGCTGCAGAGTAAGATATAAGGAGACAGAAGCCTTCCTTTCCTGCTTAAATAGCTTTGAATTATTGACCCTATTACTTGACCCTATTATAATTATTTGAATTATTAAGTCCTATTACTAGGATCTCATTGGTCATGTTAATGTTTTGCTGTTAAATTGTAAAATTTATGTCAAGCTGTACCTGTCTTGAGTGATTCTCTTCATAAAGATGGTGAATAAATCATAATAAATAAATACAATTATCAGCCATATAAATAAGTACAAGAATGCCTATTTTGTACTGATGCCAATTTGCCTTTAAAAAAGAGGCTTTTGTGGAGAGCATCTCTATATATAAAGGGGCACCTACATTTAGGTCTGTTTGGAGCTTATTCTACAGTATAAAGAGAAGGATATATGTACCTTTCTGAATAGAGTACCAGTGTATCAAAACAAAACACATTAAAAAACTGGATTGTGAAAGAGAAACTCTATAGATCAAATATAAGTAGAGAAAAAGACCTCAGTGTCACATAGGATAAGTCAAGTAGCATATCCAGGAGACAATCCAACTTCAAAAGAAATTTTGAAGAAAAAGACACATCCCTGGTCATAAAAAAACATATTGATACTTTCAAAAATTGCATAATTAGTCTTTATCTCCACTTATATTTGATCTATAGCGTTTATCTCTCTCACCAGCCAGTTTTTTTAATGTGTTTTGTTTTGATATTTTAACATTCATCTTGGATATATTTTGTTTTAGAGTACCAGTGTTACATGCCAAACTTGTGCCTAGAATTAAAATGCGATCACTTCCACTAGTTGTAGAGCTGGAGTAAATGATCACACCTAAATCGCAAAAATAAAGAAATACATAATTTTTTAAAAGGCATGGAGGGACATAATAAAAAAAAAGTCTAAGTCCCCTTTTGGCCTAAGGCCTTAAATGTTGAAAGTAGAAGCAGGGAAAATGTCCATTATAAAAAAAACAAACATCCAAGAGGGGGGTGCGTCGAGGGCAGGAGGACCTGGCATCCCTCCTGCCCGTATTTTAGTGGGGGTGGGGGGGTAGAGGGTTCGCCAGGGCAGGAGGGCTTGGGCTTCCTCTTGCCCCGATCTTAGTCGGGAGTTCGGGGAGTCTCCGGGGCAAGAGGGCTTGGGCTCCCTCTTGCCCTGATTGTAGTCGGAGGTTGGGCAGTCGCCAGGCCAGGAGGGCTTGGGCTCCCTCCTGGCCCGATCGGATTGGCCGGGTGGGGTTTTGGCGGGCAGGAGGGCTTGAGCTCCCTCCTGCCATGATCATTATCGGGCGGGGAGGGATGGGTGGATCACTTCAGGAGAGATGGCTCATCTCTCCTGTCGCGATAGCCAAGTGCCACGTATGGCAGCACTTGGTGGTATCGCTATCGCAGCAGAGGAGATGAGCCATCTCTCCTGCCACGATGGTTGCGCTGGGGAGTGGGTAGGTTGGCGGGCCGCTGAGCTGATGGTAGCAGCCGCCATCAGCTCATTGGCCCCTTTTCAGCATTTATACCTGTTTTGACTCGGTCTAAGTCAAAACATATAAGTGCAGACTAGGTAACCTGCCTAAAGTTTTGGTTAAACCTCCTGGATGCCTAGGTCTAGGTTGGCCCACCTCCCGCCCTTTCCCCTCCTCTAAAAATGCCTCTTTTCGCTCTATGCATTTAGAGGCAAAGGAAAGTCCTCTAAGCTGGCTTTTTGATCGTCTAAGTACCCATTTAGGCCACTTTTTAGACTTTTTTTTTTTTTATTATTATGAGCCCTTAGATTATACTATTCTATAACTTGAGTTCTGTGTGTTCTGCCTGTGCTTCGCCTATTCGAACACCCAGCCTCAAACTATGAGCCATCACATTTAGGCACCTAGCTAGAAGATTGGCATTATCCCCCCCAATTCTTCATATGGTACTTTGAGTTGCACTTCCAGATTTGGGGGTGTACCCAATTTATGTGCACAAATTAAATAACAAGCCATTTAGCACTGATATTGCTAATTGAAATTGGCTAAGTTGGCTTTTGAAATTTGTGAAGTTGTGGGCTATAGGAAGAGGGGTTCGATTTGGGAAAGGCAGGGGAGATGTCGGACGGGAGGAAGAGAGGGAGAAATGAAGAATCTAGCCTCAAATTATACTGTACATTGGTCAAAGCAATTTTGGCCATTTTTGGTCCTAAAACTGCCCTTGACTTATACAGGAAATTGACTTATAGGCAAGTACGGTATATACGGTAGATCTACTTCTCCGGAAACGCCATGTATTTGTGACTCAGACTGGCCACTGTCAGAGACAGGATTGTGGGCTCAATGGATGTTGGGCTGGCTCAGCATGTCCTATGTTCTTATTACTAGAAACTGAAAATGATTCAAAACTCCAAAACAAAACAAAACCCATGAAGAAAGACATTGTTCTAAAGTCACAACAATTATTATTGCTTGTATGGTCAAAAATCATAAAAATATAAGAATAGCCTTACTGGGTCAGACCAATGGTCCATCAAGCCCAGTAGCCCGTTCTCATGGTGGCCAATCTAGGTCACTAGTACCTGGCCAAAACCCAAGGAGTAGCAATATTCCATTTGGAATCCCCAAAGAGTAGCAAGATTCCGGAACTCAAAGAGTAGCAACATTCCATGCTACCGATCCAGGGCAAGCAGTGGCTTCCCTCATGTCTTTCTCAATAATAGACTATGGATATTTCTTCCAGGAAATTGTCCAAATCCTTCTTAAAACCAGCTACTCTATCTGCTTTCACCACAAACTCTTTAATGAAAGGTATAATTATATTTTTCCAACAAAAGAAAATTAATATTGTTTCCTAGACATTTTTCATCAGGCTACAAATGTAAGCAAAATAAAGCATGTTAGTACTGATGAACAGGTTCATTTAAACAATATTTGAATGCTCGTAGGAAAAATGCCATCAGCATGTTTATAGTATCACTTAATTATAAGCCTATCAATTGCCTCTCATCTTCAAGTTGTTGACAATTATACAATATTTATTACTTAGACTAGAATCCATAACATGTTCCGATAAAGCTTGCCAAAAAGAAACTTAAATATTTCCGTAGCAAGCATGAATAAAGTGCATTGTAGGAAATGTCTAACATTCCTGGTAAGGATTTAAATCTGTCAGTCATCCACTGGCTCTCCTCTAGCACTCTCACTCTGAATCATGCATGTGTGTTAAATTTCTTCTTGAACTTGCTCTGTCTTGTACAATGTGACTTCCACTCTGCACTTGGGATGCTGTATATGCCATAAAGATAGCACAACTTTAGTCTATAATGCTGATGAAGGAGGAACCAAGGGCTGCAAATGGAACATAAATGTATAAATGGGAGTGAAACTGTTTGGACATGTACAGCAGGGAGGAAGAGAATAATAGAAGTATTTGACCAATCAAGAAAGACAGAAGCAAGAGCACAATTTTATAAATTGAGGATTCTACCTCCATTGTGTGTAAATCTATCTCATATGATGGATCTTCAAAACGTTTCTGCATTTTATTTTTTTTAAACACTATTTATTAAATATCTCAAAAGCAAATTACATCACTACCTGCAAGGTGAGCCAGCTTGCCAGATTGACTAGTCAAATGTCATTCTATGACACACCCTCTTATCTCTTCTCCCGCCCCAACCATTTCCCGCAAAAATATAAAAATACAGAAACTTTTTGAAGGACCCTTGTACATATTCATTGTGGGTATTCTGAAAACCTGTCTGGCTAGGTATGTCCTGAGGACTGGGTTGAGAACCACTGCTATAATGGGATATCTATGTAACCCCTGGTCCCGCTTACACACAGTCCAAGGGCACCAACCAGCTCTTCAGGTCAGGTACCCACAATCAGGGCTTACAAAAAGAAAATTATTTGCTACTATTTATAAGTCTCTGAACTGGGTGTAGGCCAAGGCCGGACTTACTCCACTAGGCCAAAGGATCACTCAGTCATTACCTTACCACTTATTAAGTAATCAAGCTGAGACCAAGGTGCAATTGATAACTGAAACCAATTTCATCTGGGGTGAATACTGAAACTGTTTTACAAGCTCTTTATGATAAAGTCACTTCAGAAACACTTCAATTATGTTCCCCAATCTTTTCATACAATTCCTTAATGCATGCAGTGAGCTACTTCAGGACCCCACCCTCTCTTTCCTCAGCCTGGAACTAATTTATCTTTCCTGCCAAGATATTCAGAGCGATTTAAGCAAGGGTGGAGGGCAATACTCCCTCTAAAGAGTGGCCGAGCGCATGTAATTTTTTTTTTTTCATATAAGCAAAAAAACTCTAAAACCCAACAATTTTTTACCAGTATTAGCAATGCATCTCTGTATAGAGCACACAAAATCATCACACGTTTAGTAATTGAATTAGTTTAGTTTAATTTTTTTATAGTTTAATTTTGATTGAAAGTCAGGTTGGGTCGGTAATTTTGTGAGCGATCATGTAAAATGTATGAGTGATTGATTATGCGCTCCACTTAACGGGAACATAGGTGGGGGTGGGAGGGGAATTGGGAAATTGTAGGCTCGGGGAGGGTATTTAAGAAACAACTCACTTATGTGGGCCTGGCTAGGGTTACCAAATGTCCAGATTTATCTGGACATGTCCTCTTTTTAGAGGACTGTACAGGTGTCCGGACAGCTTTTCAAAACCTGGCACTTTGTCTGGGTTTTGAAAAGCTTTGAGCTCGGGGCCGTGGCTGGAGGATATCTGTGCATGCACGGATGCAAAGTAATGATGTCACATGCATGCTTGTGATTTTATCACATCACACCGGTGCATGCTCGGATGCCTTCCACACATGGCTGCAAGCTCGAGGAGAAGAGGTTTGGGAGGCAGGGCTGGGGCTGAATGGGGTGTGGCTTGCGCAAGGCTGGGTAGAACTGGGTGGGGCCACATGTCCGGATTTTACTGTTGCAAAATCTGGTAGCACTAAGCCTGACTGAATATCGGCCAAGCCTGTATATGGATTATGGTTTATTAAGCTTGTTATACCGCTCGTTCATTTTACTGGTCCAAGCGGTTTACAAAATACAATAAAAGTAAAATAAAACAAATATAAAAAAGAACTCCATTATTAGATAGTATAGACGTACCCATATATACAGCAGGCGTACTAAGAAACATTCACTCTTACAAAAAGCATTCACTCCTAAGTAAAATTGTATAAATACCATTAAGCTTTAAAGTTTCACCAGACTGCTAACTGAAGATCTAGAACATTTAGAATATATGAGTAATATCAGATTGAATTAAATCTTGTCCAAATGCTTCTTTAAAAAAAAAAAAAACTCTGGAAGCCCACCCACCCAAACTTAGCCCCCAATATTCAGTGCTGGGTCATGTCCAGCAATGGTTAGTGTTTAAAAAAATGCTGACCACCACTGGCTGAATATCAGGGGGATTGTGCCTTGGTCTCCACCATCTCCATGGCTGTTCTATGTATCCACCACCATTTCACTGAAAATAAGTATTTCCTTAGGGTACTCCTGAGTCTATCCCCTTACTCTGTGCCCTCTTGCTCCAGAGTTCCCCTTTCCATTGAAAGGAAAGCCCGGTTCTTGTGCATTTATACCACAGAGGTATTTGTCACTGTCATATCTCCCTTTTTTTCTGCCTTTCTTCCAAAGTATACATATTGAGATCTCAAAGACCATCCCCATATGTTTTAATAGCCACCCTCTAATGTGATTCTTCATATACTTTTGATGGTGTGGTCTCTGTAATTGCATGCAGGACTTCAAATGAGGTCTTGCCAAAGACTATAGTTATCAGAAACATTCTCGTCATTTTTTTTCCTGCTGGTCATTCTTCTCTGTTTGGACTCCAGCATCCTCCTGACTTCTACTGTTGCTTTATCTGTTTGGCTCCCCAGATGCTGCTATTGTTTTATGCACAGAACTTATCCCTTCTTATCCAACCCAAAATGGATGACTACAAGTTTAATATTAAATCTTTGTTGCTAAATTTTGGACCATTTGTTGAGCTTTGTCAGAGCCCTACTCGTGTTTTTCACATCTTCTGGAGTATCTATTCTGTTTCCAAATGTGGTTTCCCTGCGGTTCTTTCTACAGTACGGCTGAAGAAAATATTGAAAAGAGCTAGACCATAGACTAATCTCTCTGGCACACCACCAGTAATACCCCTTTTCTTAGCATGAACATTTACCCCTACCCTTTGTCACCCCCCCCCCCCCCACCATTCAATCAATTTCCCAAAAATTCAATGAGAAGTTCAAGACCCTGCATGCAATGATGTAAACCCAGGACTGGATCAACCCTGTCAGGCTAATCTGGATCTTTCTGGCAATCCTACTTAGTAGACAACTCATATAAAGAGGCAAAATAAATAAATAAATAAACAGATCCAGACAGTAGCAGAACTGTATCTCTGAAACTTTGCAATTTAAGATATATGAGATTGGAGATACCTTTTACAAAAAAGTGCTTAAAGATCAGGGATCTTTATTTACTTTATTTTTTTAATTCTTTATTAATTTTGAAATAAATACAAAGTGCAATATAATATACAAACAAACAATTGGGATCTTTATTAATTAGTAACTTTTTATTCATTAACTTTTTTGAATGTTTTCATTCTGGTAGAGTTATTTTTAAAAGACAGGTTAAACAGTGCGGCTTCTTCCTATCTCTCGCTTCAGGCAACAGGCTCAAGACTTGGTTTAATAGCACAGAATGTCTCCACCATGGGACTGTCAATCATAATCGCATTTATCTATGGCTGGGAGATGAGTCTGCTGATTATGGTAATGTCTCCTGTTCTTGCTGTAGCTGGAATGCTGGAGGTCAGAGCCTTGGCTGGATTTGCCAACCGTGATAAAAAACAGCTTCAAAGTGCTGGAAAGGTGAGACATGATATATAGCTTTTAATACTCCTGGTACAATCACAGAAAAAAAAAGCTTTCTGGATTATGTAAGAGATGTAGATGTGAACCAGGTACATGACAAAGGAGTCACCTGCAAAATTGTTAAGCTGTGTGCAATCATATGCCAACGAATCCTCTCAAATCGGAGTTCTAGGTGGGTTACAAGAAGCATATAGCTACATAGAGTTATACATGCAATGTAAGATAAGAAATCTAAAACAGTATCTGCCTCTTTCACAAAGCCGCACGGCAGCGGCCCTGAAGCCCTTTAAATCTCTATGAGCTTCGGGGCCATTAGCGCAGCACAGCTGCTAGCGCGGCTTCGTAAAAGAGACCCTAAGTAACTACTAACATCATTCTATACAGTAACTGGGACTTCTTGAAAAGCCATGTTTATAGGTTTTTGTGAAACAGTTCATATACACTTGTTGCACAAATTTTGATGGGGAGTGAGTTCCCCACTTTTGCAATTTGGTAGTTAAATGACTTGCTATGAGGCATCTTTTATATTATATCTTTCAGAGTTGGGAATGATAGGATCAAGCGGTTAGAGTTATGATGATCAGGAAATCTACCTAATAGTTCAATAAACCTGAGGAAGCTATTAGCATTTAGAATTCTAAACAGCTCCATGAGCAGCAGTGTGACATGGTCAAATCTTGATGTGTAATATATGAATTTTGCTGAAGTTTTGCATCAGCTGGAGTTTTTCACTAGTTTCACAGAAATTCCTGAAAGTAGTGTATTGCAGTAGTCCAGTAGAGACAGTATAGTTGACGGGACTAGTATCCTGTTATATTTTGATAAAAATTATAGAAAGTGGGTGGAAGATATTACTTTTGTTATGGGCTATTGGAAATGTTTATTTCTTTAATCGGTCATGTGGAACTCCTTTTTTTTGGTGGGGGAGGAGTGAGAGAGAAATTGTGCTTACTTTCTACTGTAGTATTCAAAACAAACTCAAATGCACACAAATGACATTTTGGAGTTCAGTTCCTTAATTGGCTCCCCCTGGACTTGCAAACTCTGGTACTTAAACACGTGTAGGTTGCAAACTCTTCTGCTTTTGCTGTGAACGCTAAATCAACATTTATGATGTCTCACTCTTACAAAGGGGGTAGTGGGTATTACATCAAAATAATGTTACAACCCAGCACTAAACTTCTTCAATAAATATCAATCTTAAACTTTTACTATTTCAGACTTCTGCAGCAACTTATTTCACACAGGGAACACAGCACACTTAGCTCATCATTGGTCTTATTGCTTGTTTAAATTATTCCCAAATCACATCTTTTAATTGGTATTCCTCTTATTTTGATCAATTATTTAAAATCTTTTAACAATTTACTTATCTTTTTAATATGAGGACCACAGGCCGGCATGGGTCATGCTTAGCTTAAACTGCATCAGGGCTTAGTCCTGAAAAACAGTGCCAAAGATGTGATTTGGGAATAATTTAAATAAGCAATAAGACCAGTGATGAACTAAGCGAGTCATGGGGCTGTGTTCCCTGTGTGAAATGTGAAATGCAGAGGTCTGACATAGTAAAAATTTAAGATTGATATTTTATTGAAGAAATTTTGTGCTCGGTTGTAACATATTGTAGTGTAAATTCTGACATTTACACACACAAATCTGAGTGATGCTATTTTTTTTAAACTTTTTTTTGTAAACTGGATGTTCCTGCTATATGTGTAACCAAAATTTGTATGTTTTTCCTGTGCCCTTATAAAATAAGTCACAAATTTTTTTGTTCCAATTTGGCCGTCCCTTTTCCATCCTATGTTATCAATATAAAATTGGACATCACAACTTCCTTTGTTAACTTTAATCTGAAGACATTTATGTGTCCAGTAAGGTGGCAGGGGTTAACCCCCTACACATTAAAATTTTTCTATCTTAACAAAAAGAGACTATATTAATAGTAGGTTACATAAAAGCACGCATACATACACACAATGACTCACACAGTGCAGCTGAATCTTAGTCAAGAGTTGAGAAGTCAAGCTAATAGATTAGGCAACATACAAATGAAAATAAATATTTGTGATTTTTAATTATTTATTTAAATCTAATGTTACAAAGCTGTGATAGCGAGTCCCAGTGCAGCAATTGAGACGATGCCCATTCAGTTCCTATGCACTTCATCACATTTGTTGCACTGGGAATCACTATCGAGGCTTTGTAAAAAGAGCCCTTAGAGACATAGAAATGCCCTTAAAACATATGATGATAATGAAGTGAAGAGGAAGGGGGGTCGATATTAAGAATGGTTTAACTAAGCATCTGGATAGCTACTCGTATGTTAACGTCGGACAACAAAAAGGCTGCCCTAAGTTAGCTAGGTAGCTATCCACATATCGCTACTGAATATCAGCGATGCTTGGAAGCCTCAGGTGGCTACCTCAGATCTGGATGTTGAGTGCTGGTATTGGATAGGGGTCAGCACAAAATATCCAAGTCTGCTTGCTAGGACTTCTAATAACAGGCAGTAGTGCCATTGGATATTGACAATTAACCACTAATCAAAATTGAGGTTAATTTTGTCATTTGCTGAAAAGTGAATATTATGATAGTGCTATTTTAAGAAATCATATAAGGTTTACAGTTTCTTAAACTGTCAGACACAGGGGCATAGTAATTATAAATACAATGCTAGCAAAAGAATGTTTTTAAAGTACATAATTACATGTTGCTGTTTGGATCAATAGTTTAATTGTATGTTCTCAGGTATGCAGTATCTGGTATATCTTCTAAATCAGATTTAAATGAACCTTGCCAAAATCGTTATGCAAGTTGATTTGATCACTACTTGACATGGGTCGAGAACACTGCATCAAATTTCCCTTTTTTTCCTTTCTTTCTTACAACCAGATAGCAACTGAAGCTGTGGAAAACATCCGGACAGTTGTTTCCTTAACTAGAGAAAGAGCTTTTGAAGAAATGTACAATGAACAATTACAGGAGCCATTCAAGTGAGAAGTGAATTTGGCTTGTCCTATCAAACTCAGTAATATATGCTCACAATATGAAGGAGCGCTGAAAAGTTCTCAGCCCACCCAACCAACTTCCTAAATTCTGAGGGTTATTTTGCCACTGTAGCTGAAAAGAGTGTTATCTTATTTCAATAAGTGCCAATTTTTAAAAATGAAATTCTATGTTTTGACATTGTTTCATATCATTGATCGAACCATATCCACATCATTCTCTTCTTGGTTGGGCTCAGTACTTCTCAGCACCCCCTCATAGTGTGAAGACTTTCAGTCTCTGGTAACTAGAGCTGATTGTGATGTCATAATGCCTCATTCCACCAATAAGAGCCAACTGCATCAGTGATGTCACAAAGGCTAGATTGTCCTTTCGTTGGCTCACTTTTATTACATTCAAGGAGCTGCTGAGAAATTCTCAGCCCAACCAACCAACTTCCTAAATTCTGAGCATTATTTTGCCACTGTAGCTGAAAAGAGTGTTAACTTATTTCATTAAGTGCCAATTTGTAGAAACAAAATTCTATGTTTTGACATTGTTTCCTATCGTTGATTGAACCATATCCACATCATTCTCTTCTTGGTTGGGCTGAGAACTTTTCAGCACCTTCTCGTAAATTCTGGCTATATGGTCAAAAGCTTAGATAGGAATTATAAGGTTTATATTCAAATAATGTTATGCATTCACTGGCAGATGGTGAATGTATAGCTAAACTAGCCTTGGATTTTCAGCCCTCATATGGTTAGCAGTAAGCTGAAAAATCCATCTGAATAGACCAATACAGAATAGCTGCAAAGGTTACTAGTGCAATCTGATTAACCTCAAAGGGTCATTTTGAAGCAGTCCCCTTAGAATCAAAACTATAAAGAGAGGAAAGATCCCAGGTTACCTTCCTTCTGAGAAGTTCTAGGAGAAGAGGACATTTCTCTGGGTAAGTAAAAACTTTGCTCTGTGTTTTGTTGATTTAAATTCCGGGAATAAAGAGATAAAGAGAAAAGTGTAGGTTTATTGCTAAAGACAGTTTGAATAAAAGCAAATGCCCACAGATTTTATATGTGTTGGTTAGTTTCCATAGTTAGGACTCTGGCGTTTCAAGCAGGAGTAATGAATTCATGTTTGACTGCTATTATTTCTCCAGTCCTTACTTATTATCAGTTTCGGAAAGATCTTAAAACTTATCTATTCAAACAATACAAAATTTAATCAATTTTAAAATTATCATAAGTGGATTATTTTTATTATTTTATGGAATAATGTTTACAGTTTTTTACCTACTTTAGTGTAAATAATTTGTATTGTGCATATCTTACTTTGAATAAGTTAGGGTCACATTTTGTTAGTCAGTATTTTTATTGAATTGTGTTATTTTCCTTTATAAAACACTGTTATTTGGATCTGTATTTTAATTACTTGTTAGAATTACCATATTTTCACGCATATAACGCGCGCATTATACGTGTTTTTACAAACCGTGCATAACCTTGCGCGTTGTACAATAATTTTTTTACATAGTCCCCCCCCCGACGTCCGATTCACCCTCCCCCCGCAGGACCACTCGCACCCCCACCCCGAAGGATCGCTCGTACGCACCCGCACACCCACCCCAAAGGACCGCTCGCACACGCTCCCACCCGCACCCGCATCCCCACCCTAAAGGACCGCTCGCACGCACTCCCACCCACACCCCCACCCTGAAGGACCGCTCGCACGCACTCCCGCCCTCTTGCCCCAGCCAACTGCGGCACCCCCGACACGATCGGGGCAAGAGGGAGCTCAAGCCCTCTTGCCCCCCCTGACACGATCGGGGCAA
Source organism: Geotrypetes seraphini (assembly GCF_902459505.1). Lineage (NCBI taxonomy): Eukaryota > Metazoa > Chordata > Amphibia > Gymnophiona > Dermophiidae > Geotrypetes > Geotrypetes seraphini. The sequence goes on along the minus strand of NC_047085.1, from coordinate 398,785,343 downwards.
AAGGGAGCCCAAGACCTCTTGCCCTGCCGACTCCCCAACTCCCCGACAATATCGGGCCAGGAGGGAGCCCAAACCCTCCTAGCCACGGCGACCCCCTACCCCCACCCCGCACTACATTACGGGCAGGAGGGATCCCAGGCCCTCCTGCCCTCGACGCAAACCCCCTCCCCCCAATGACCGCCCCCCCCCAAGAACCTCCAACCGCCCCCCCCAGCCAACCCGCGACCCCCCTGGCCGACCCCCACGACACCCCCACCCCCCTTCCCCTTACTTTTGTGTAGTTGGCCGGACAGACGGGAGCCAAACCCGCCTGTCCGGCAGGCAGCCAACGACGGAATGAGGCCGGATTGGCCCATCCGTCCCAAAGCTCCGCCTACTGGTGGGGCCTAAGGCGCCTGGGCCAATCAGAATAGGCCCGGGAGCCTTAGGTCCCTCCTGGGGGTGGGACCTTGGGCACATGGTCGGGTTGGGCCCATGTGCCGATGGTTTGGCGGTATATAAAAATAAACTATTATTATTATTATAGTTTTGCCCATAGTTTTATAGTTAAGCTTTGGGTTAAAGATAGAAACTTATGATCAAACAAATTTTTTTTAATTGATGCAAAAAACAACTATAATCATGAATGGCAAATTTAGGAATATAGCTAATACAAAGAACATCTAAAGTCCTGCATCAATTTCAAATTGTAACATCAGAAGACAGAATAATTGTTGTGATAGCCTCTAGAAGACAAAGCAGGGCCTAGTTCAATCTTTAAAAAAAATCAAACACAAATAGGTAAACTTAATTTACTAGTTTCTATAAGTTTATAATCCTTTTCCCCATAGCTTGAAATGGAATCTTTCTGCCTAGAGGTAGAAACTTAACTGTAATAGTCTAGAGCAGATATGGGCAACTCCGGTCCTCGAGGGCCGGAATCCATTCGGGTTTTCAGGATTTCCCCAATGAATATACATTGAAAGCAGTGCATGCAAATAGATCTCATGCATATACATTGCGGAAATCCTGAAAACCTGATTGGATTCCGGCCCTCGAGGACCAGAGTTGCTTATGTCTGGAGTATAAATAAGAAAGTAGCAGTGCAAGGGCTCAAACTTTCTATCTTAAAAGAAAAAGTTATTTTTTGTTTTTGCCAGAAGGAGAGCTAACAGTGCAACTGACCTGAATTAGGTGTTAAGGCTGTGGGTCCCAAACTGAGCCATGGCTCCCTGGGGAGCCGTGACTGATGTACAGGGGAACCACAGATTATTCTTATATTAGACATCTTTTGCAACCTTAAAAAATTAAAAAGTATATAGAAATAAAAATACTACAACAGAATCTTCAGGTTATCCATTAGTTAATGTTTTGATGTTTATGGCCGGTAAAACAATTTGTTTTCTGTTATCGTGTGAATGTAATCACCGTGGGGGAGACACTATGGATGTCTAGTGCTCATGCCTTGTGGCTTTGCGCATGGCTAGTGACCTCTATTTGAATATAAGCATCCAGCACGCCTGCCATTCTCTCCCTCCCTTGAGATGTTCTACTGCAACCGCTCGGCCCCCAGCCCCCTCCCAAACTGGAAACTCCCACTCATTCACTCCATCCTGTTGTAAAAATGAGAACCCTTCTGACCCACTAACCCTCCCTGGACTTACCTTACAGCCCTGCTGGTCCTGTGTTGAACTAGGGCAGGAGCAATTCTCCTACACTCATGCTAGTGTGGTTTTTGTACTAAAAATGGCTGCTGCAAGTTTCAGCAGCAGTCTGACGAGATTGATAAAACAGCGCTAGAAAAAATTTGCGCAGAGCATTGTTCTCTAAACTGAGCTTGAAGTTGCTTGCCATTTATAGACTGGCGCTTAAATCTGATTTCCACCCCAAGCTTTGGATGCGAGGATTTACACCAACTGAAACCTGATATAAATCCTGGCACATAAGTTAGATGTGGATTCTTGGTATTCAGTAATATTGCACCCATCTTTAATAAATGTTCCTAACCCGCCTATGGCTCTCCCGTGGCTAAGCCCCTTTCTGATTTGCATGCTATAAGATTTGTATGTGGATCTTTATAGAATAGCGCTTAGCAAGATGTGTGTGAAAATCCAAAATGTTGACAATGAAAACCAATAATTGATTGTTAGGACCCAATTATTGGTGTCAATTGAATTGTGCCAATTTAGTTGCATGTGCACCTTAGGAGGGTAATTGTTTCTGCATTAACCTGGATGAGGTACTAAGCATTCAACCTGCAATAAAAAAATAATAAGAATACCCCTTCTTGATGGAGTTAGTTTTGAGCTTGCCTTGTGTTAAAATCATGTATTTAAGCCCAAAACTTAACATATATTAGTAAAAGGGTCTCATAGTTTTGCATTAGAAAAGTATATTCATAAAAGACAGATTCAAATATGTGCAATTGTTTTGTCATGATGCATAATGAAAGAAAATATATGTTGTCACACAGCTGTCCCCTGCTCTGACCGGCAGGCGGTTTAGCTGTGCCGAATCCTGACCTGTCGGTGTGGCTTCCCCCAGGAAAGAAGAAGGCTTTTCAGGTAAAACAGACCTAGGCTTCTGCCTAGTCTGCCAGGCCACACTGAGATACGTTGCCAATAAAAGGGAGACACAATTCAGGTATGGTCAAAATCTCATTCTCAGGCTTTATTTGATAGAGGTTCTAAACACTATCAGCCACCCTTGTGGAATGCATAAATTAAGCACAAAACAAAAATATCATACAGTTGTCAGAATGGCTTGAGAACCAAGTATGGCATACAGTTCCAGTTCCCTGGACTTTCTCTGCTTTAAAGATAGTCCTCTTCACCAGGGTTTAAATAAACAGAAAAGCCATGAAAATAAACTTCCAAACAATGAAAGTAAACTGCATAAACTTATCCAGTAGAAAAGAATAGCAAACTTTAAAAATAAAGTTCCCCAGCTCAGGGTCCGTACAGATCTCTGCCTTGCACTCCAGCTCATCAGCATCAGCTGAGCTTTCCAGCCGTCGGAGCACAGCAGGGTATTGGATTAGCCCTTAGTTTTACTGAGGCTTTAACACAGAGGCTTCACACGTTCACAGATACAGTTCCTTTATCACACAATCACCTCCGGGCAGTCTCTGAGCAAAATGGAGAAGTTTTCCTTCATTCCCTAATCAAGGCCAGCTGGTCTCAGGTTACAGAGAGCCAGCACACAAACGCAGGTTAGAAAGACAGCTTCCTTGCTGCACTTCCCCTCATGGACTACCCTCCATTCCCTCTGGGTTATAGCCAGCTTCCAGAAGCAATTCAGTGGTGTCCATTGCCTCAGCTTTCTCAGAAGCTGGGCTTAGGCTTGGGAAGGCCTCTGCCATGTCCAGTCCTCACTGCTGTAAGGCTGAGGAGAGAGACTTCTCTCCTCACCTTCTTGCTTGCTTGGTTGCTCGTGCCTTTGCCTGGATTCCCCTGCTTCACTTCCATCCCTGCCTTCCTCTCTGTGATTCAGGGCTCTGCTTTTATGTGTGTCATAGCCCCATCCCTCTCTCCTAGGAGCAGGGAGGTTGGGCAGGAAATCCCTAGGGAAATAACTCTGGTTTCTCCGTGAATACCTTGCAGGACTAGGTCTCCACTTCTCAGTAAAAGTCCTAACAGGCTTACTGATGAACTTACTCTGATATGGCATTCTCTGTTGGATACCTTTAGGTTTGAACTCTTCCTGCTCTACCTCATTGTCTGAGGGGTAGTCAACCCTTTCCAAATCCTTACTTTTAACCTGGTCAGCTCTCCTGACCAGGGGCTATGCTCTGCTTTAATCCATTACAGAGACAAAGCTGGCTACAGGTTTGTCACAATGTGCATATTTATTTGTTCATTGATTTAGATTTATTTCTCTGTTTAAATGGCTTAAGATGGTTGCATCAACTCTTCCTTTGATAACTGCAGTAAGCCCCATGGGTAAAAACTACTCCTGGAGTCTGCACATATGTAGGCAGTGTTCTCCATTGCTTTAGGTACAAACTGAGGCTTTAATCCTTCTGAGAACTGGAAAGTACCTAGTGTACCTGAGTGTAATTCACCTGGAGCTATTATGGGAAAAAAACATGAGCTAAATCCAAAATGTAAGATGTAAAACTCATTTGCTTCAGAGGTGGAAAACTCAGCATCTATTGTTTAAAATGTACTCCAAGTTCTTATTAATGATATGTGCTTAACATAAGGTGGCCACCTTTATCTTTGAAAACTTGTCTCAGTACGTAAGAATCTTGACCAAAATCAGTAAATGTTCAGAAGAGTAATATTACCTCAGACTATACTGTATGTATAATTTGATAACAATGTGGTAACTCAATATAGAATTATAATTTTTTGTAACATATTTAACTCTATACAAAATTCAATGTAACAATATGTTGATTGTAATCTGCCTAGCACTCTAATTAATGAAAATTTGGTGGGATATAAGATTGACCACAAATTAAACTGTCCACCAGGAAGCAGAGAGTTTACTGATCAATTGATGGCACTGGTTAGTCAGGTTCAGTGGCCCTGAGGCAGTAGTAGAATGCCACAAAATGATTGTTGACCTATTTTTGATTAGAACCTTGAAATCCTATCTCAGAGAAGAACAAAATCTTGATCGCTTTAAGAGCTCCCTTAAGTCCTTTCTATCTAAAGATGTTTTTCAAACTTAAATATTAAATGTATGATGTTTCTTTCTAAAGAAACACGAACCTCAGTAGGCTTTAGACATTTTCCCTGGTAGCCCATTTTGTGTTTCCTTTGTTGGTTTTCTTTCCTATATTTATTGTAATTCAACCCCTGCCCCTATTGTATCATGTTGGTCCCTTTTGTGGTTTGGTATATGTTCTTAACTTGTAGTATTGTAGCCCTATTTTTAAACTGTACATCGCTTAGAAGTATTATAAGCGTTACAATCAAATTTTAAATAAACCTGAATTCATAACAGATTAGTGTATCGTCAATAGAAAAGTATTTGGGGTTTTTTTTCTTTCAAAAGATGTACTAAGGGACAGTTAGGGCATTCATGAAGGTTTTTTATGCCAATGATGGGTAGGAGGTAGGGTCATAAGACTCACCCAGTACTGAGGCTTTTTCTTTCATGTGCACTAATGCCTTTGGTGTTTAAATTTGACTATCTTTTGTGGAGTGATTTTGTTTAATTTGTGGTCATTATCCTCCTCCACACCTCACATTTTTGGTTAGTGGGATATAAGGTTGCACATAACATAAGACAGAAGTTTTTCGCAATGAAGTTCTTTTCTGTAAAGGTGATACACAAGTTGGCTATTTTTAGCATATTTATTGAAATTGCTCCTATTGTATAGGTAAATAAAATGTTCACCTTTTGAAAAGAGCATGATATTGTGTTCCTATCCATCTCTCAGATTTACAGTCCATTTATCCAAGACAGAGGGCTCCTCTTACTAAGCTGCGCTAGCGGTTTTAGCGCACGCTTGGCGCGCGCTTAAATGCCGTGCATGCTAGACGCTAATGCCCCCATTGAGCTGGAGTTAGTTTTTTCCGTAGCGCGGGGCTTAGCGCATGCTAATATTTAGCACACGCTAAAAACGCTAGCGCAGTTTAGTAAAAGGAGCCCAGAATCCTTCTCTTGGAGTATTACCAAAACATAAACAAAAATCAAGGATACTGTTAAGATGAAATAAAAACAATTACATAACAAACTGTACCCAAAATAAAACCTCATATAGCTAAAATCTGAAAATCATCAAACCCTAACAGCAAACCAAAAACTTCTAACATCACATAGGAAAAGTATAGATCAGACATGAGGGGAGACATGATCGAAACATTTAAGTACCTCACGGGACGTGTCGAAGTGGAAGATGATATTTTCTTTCTCAAGGGACCCTCGGCCACAAGAGGGCACCCGCTCAAACTCAGGGGCAGAAAATTTCATGGCGACACCAGAAAGTATTTCTTCACAGAGAGAGTGGTTGATCATTGGAACAAGCTTCCAGTGCAGGTGATCGAGGCAGACAGCGTGCCAGACTTTAAGAATAAATGGGATACCCATGTGGGATCCCTACGAGGGTCAAGATAAGAAAATTGGGTCATTAGGGCTTAGATAGGGGGTGGGTAAGCAGAGTGGGCAGACTTGATGGGCTGTAGCCCTTTTCTGCCGTCATCTTCTATGTTTCTATGTTTCTATCTTCAAACAATTCAAAGAACAGATAGATTTTAAGAATTTGCCTAAAAAGCTAAGTACTTTTCCTCCTCCCCTAATTCTTGAAAGCATTTACTCACTGTGGCCTGACTGGAAAGTCTTGAATCCAGGTAGGGATAAGGTGAACTATCTCAGCAGCAAGAATATTTAACAGTGAGCAGCTGGAAAATGGTAATTTAAAATGTCACCCTGGCTGACGTTCAAGCCTATGGGCTCCTTTTACAAAGGTGCGCTAGAGTTTTTAGCGCACGCACCGGATTAGCGCACGCTAGCTGAAAAATTACCACCTGCTTAAAAGGAGGCAGTAGCGGCTAGCGTGTGCGGCATTTTAGCGAATGCTAAGCGCGCGCTAAAACCGCTAGCGCACCTTTGTAAAAGAAGCCCTATGTTTCTGTGTTTACTAAAAACTTATTCCCCCCCCCCCTTTTTATTAATCCATGGTAGAGGTTTCTACTGCGGCCCAGAGCGCTAAATGCTCCGACGTTGCTCTGATGCTCATAGAATTCTTATGAGTAATGAAGCAGCGTTGGAACTTTTAACGCCGTGGGATGCGGTAGAAACATGTACCGCAGCTTAGTAAAAGAGGGCCTTAATACCCTTTCAGAGTGCTTTCTAAGCAGTTTACAAAATACTATAAAAACCAAAATGAGAAGGAAATACAGTATATGATAGAAAAGAAAATACATTGTCACTATAATCACAGCACAGATTTCTATCATCGTTGCCCAAACCCTTTATCTCTTTCTAAACTGGATATGCAAAACCAGCACTCTCTGGGCCCCTTTTTTTTTTTTTAGTTCAATAATTTTTGTTGAATTTTAGAACATACATAAAATATCAAAAAAATACATCAACAAATTGTAGAAAAAAGTGGCCTTAGCATTTGCTTACGGGCATCATTCTTGTGTGAACTATTTTCTGTTAATGGCCACACATTAATTTTCTCACTAGCACATGAGCCCTTACCACCACCTATTTTATCGGCAGTTAGGCCCAGATTTTGTAAATGGCACCTATATTGGCTGGTACCTAGAAAAACGGCGCTGGTCGTGTGTCAATCACGCTTAGGCGCCATTAACAGAATCGTGGCTACCAGCGCCTAAGAAAAAACTTAAAACCCATTCTTCAGGGTACTCAAAATAACAATATAGCCCCACTTTTAAAGATACATACAGGTTATACATACAAAAGAGCTATTCACAAACCCAAATCATTATAAAATTTCTCTTTATTATCACAATATCATAAAAATATAATAAAATCACTTTATCCTACAAATATATAATCAGTGATAGGAGACTCACAACCATATATCTTCATCCCTGCAAAAAAGTATGCTAATATCCTGTGAATCAATTATCAACATCAAGACGGCATGATCTTCTTTGTTGCCAATGTCCAAAATGGCTGATTATCAAAAATCCTCCAATTTCAAACGTCTACTCAAGTACTTGACAGCTCATAACAGATTCAGTTTGAATACAACAATCCAGTCCTATCACTGATTATATATTTGTAGGATAAGGTGATTTTACTGTTTATTTATGGGTAATAAATATTGTGATAATAAAGATAAATTTTATGATAATGATTGTGATTTGGTTTTGTGAATAGCTCTCTTGTTTGCATAAGAAAAAACTTAGGCGCCAATAATGTAGGTCAGGGTTTTAAAAGACTACATTAGTCTAGTCTAATCTTTGGTTTATATACCAGGTCATCTCGTGGTAGAGCTCGACTCGGTTCGGCACCTATGGCGCCTAAGGTCATCTCCACCCCTAACCTTGCCGACTTTGACCTTAGGCACTGATAATCACCATGCTGTAGGTGTGATTCTTCCATCTACCCTGGCAGGTGCCTAGTGGTGTTTACTTTTTTAAAAACGATACTGTCAGTTACTGTGCTGATTAAAGCCAATTAAAGCAATTAAGTTAGGGGACAGTAGACACAATCAAGGCAGCTACCAGCACCTAAATTATGGCACTGTTTACAGAATATGGCCCTAAGGGTTCACGTGCTAACCACATGCAAATCAGTTAGTTTGCAGCAATATGGCTGCACTTGGTGATTAGCATAATACAGGCTTACTCTCCGCCCCCCAGCGCTAAAAGTACAATCTATTTTTTTTAGCATGTGGCTAGTGTGCACTGATGCCAAAATGATCACTGGATGCCTCCTGAGCGTTCCACATTTAAGACATTTTAAGTTGCAGTAAGCATGCGTTAGTGCTTACTGCATCTTACTACAAGGATCCCTTTATTTGTTAAGTACTATTATTGTTTAATTTGCTTTTCCCAGGATATGCTGAAGATCTTTTTGGTGCCAGTATGTCTGTCATAATAAAAGTTGTAATTCTCTAGTTATTTAGCAACTAAAAATTGTGATGGGTGCTCTGTGTTACAGAAATGCTCAAAGGAAAGCCCAGATCTATGGTTTCTGCTTTGCATTCAGCCAGTCATTCGTGTACTTCGCCTATGCAGCCGGTTATAGCTTTGGAGCTTACTTGATGTCCATTGGAAGAATGAATGCCGAAAACATTTTCTTGTAAGTCTTGCATTTAAATGCAACATTTTTCTAGCACACTTTATTAAAGTAGACATTGCTTTGTAAGTAGACATTGTAAAGTAGACATTGCTTTCCCTCTTTAAAATCATGAGCTCATTCTTTGCACTTTAATCAAATACCATCAATAAACTCTTGGTTAAGAGCAGTTTGAATTGTTTACATGCAGCTGCTTCTCTTTAGGCGAGTGTGAAATGCAAGGTCTGAGTTATGAACAAAGGAAAGCCCCTTCTTGGCCTTTTGCTTGAGAATGAGAAGTCTTATTCCCCTATTCCTTAACTGCATGAGTAGTTATAGAATAGTACCACTTACATGCATAACTTTATTACTTAATTGGTTGTTAATTGGTGCTTAAATGATGCCAACTACAATAAATGTTCTTAACTAGCATTCGTTGGCAGTAATTTGCAGCTATGTGTGTAAACCTATTCTATAAAATGTTGGCCTGATTATCCATAGGATGCCGATTTCGGCGGACACCTAGGAGGTGGCCGCCAATCGCATATCAATCATGCATCGGCATCCTAAAGAGAATCGCAGCTGTATTGCTGAGCGGGCACCTTAAATGTAGGCCTGCATTTTGCAGGCCTTTATTTAAGGCATCTTTCTCGCACCTAAGGAGATGCATAGGGATGCTTAAGCTTGCCCAAGGCCATTTCCAGACGAAACCTGCTTTGGGCGTGCTTAAGCATCCCTACACATCTTCATAGATGTGCTACAGACACCTGCAATCTAGGAGTCCTTCATCACACAATTAAAAATAAAAAAGTGAGTCCCAATTGGCTGCCAGAGAGTGGTACGATGCCTACCGCCACCTGCATTCGGGACGCACATTTTGAGAATCAGGCCGTCTGTATATAAATTGTCTAGTGTGTAGCTGCAAAGGGGCAGTCACTTGGGGTAGGTCTGACTATTCTAACAAGCACCTTATAGTCTTCTACATTATGTGGAGGGGTTAATCATGTCACTCAACGCTACTGAAAGGGCGATCTTCTAATCTAGGTGCTCCCATTTACACACGTTACCTGCACAAATGTCTAGAATATTACATTACACAGCGTTAGTATTTATGGATCGCTAATATGCCCCAGGAGTTCAATGTGATTTACAATTTAGAAGAGCCTGGCCATATCCAGGGATTACATTATTTCACTAGGATTCATGACACAGATAACTTGGTTTGTGTTTGTGTAGGCGTATGATTATGGCATATGGTTTGGAGAAAAGATTGGCTGTATTTGGTATTGTTGTCTGGATATTACGGGTTCTGGTATGGGTGTCACTTTCCCGGTTTGTAGGGAGCTCAGTCATGTATCGAAATAGTTTAGTATCTGGTGGTCATATACTTGTTCTTATGTACATATGACTATGTAAATGGTAACAGAGTGCCTAAGCACTATTCTGCAAATACTCACTTAACTTGCACAGTGGGCCCGATTCTATAAATAGCACCTAAAATATAGGCACTATAAAAGTTAGGCGTACTTTATAGAATCACACCTAGTGGTGCCTAAAGTGGTCTTAGGCATCGATAGGCATCCTAACCTTAGTCACACCATATTTATGCCAGGGGTTTGTTTGGGCCTAAGTCCAAAACAGGCACCTACATGTAAAATACATAAGAACATAACAATAGCCTTTCTGGGTTAGACCAATGGTCCATAAAGCCCAGTAGCCCATTCTCATGGTGGCCCCTAATCATGCCCAATCACAATCTTGCCCCTAATTACAAGTTGAGAATTGCCAATTATCAACTTTTTAAATTAAGGGCCAGATTCTCAAACTATGGGCTAGATTCACTAACCCTCCAATCCGTATGCGATTGGAGGCAGGCCAACCGATTCCTCAACCATCTGCATGCAAATAGGGGCGATTGGAGACATGCCCCCAAATGACTGCATGGATCGCTAGAGCCCTGACAGTAGTGACAGGAGAAGCAGCCTCCTGTCACTGCTGTCAGGGCTTCTGACGGCTTTTTAAATATTTTTAAAATCGGGCAGATATTTTGCGTGTTTTACACACACAAAATATCAGCCCGATTTAAAAAAAAAAAAATTAAACCCCCTTCCCTCTCCCGACAAGTTCCCCTTCCCCTCTCCCTTCCCGAACCAAAAAATTGACCCAACGCGAGGGTCCCACTTCCAAAAGGCCTACCTCACCACCCCCGACTGGCCCACCAGAACCCCCGTACCTTTAAAAATGTTGGGAGCAGGAGAGGTGCCCAGTTCCTCCTACTCCATAGGCCTCCAGTTATCTTCGGGAGCAGGAGGAAGCGCAAAGTCCTGCTGCTTCTGCATGTCCGCGATGTAATACCGGCCTTAGGCCACGCCCCGGTGCATCATGTGATGCATGGGGGGGGGGGGATTAGGCCCTTGGAGGAGTCTAAGGAAGTCCCTGATTGGCCAATGCAGTGTCCCATTGATCGTCCTCCTTCCACCAGGTCTCTGAGATGCCTATTATATCTATCTCTTCATCCAGTGCTATATACTTCTTTGGACAGGAAATTATGTCAGAGTGAGGGCTTGGAGCCAGCATGAGCAGTGGGAGCCAATGAAGGACAGAAAGCTTTAAGAGGTACCAGGGAGTGTAGTTAAGAGACCTCCCCCTATCATTGGGAGGGGAGAGGAGAGTTGCTGGGAGTCTTCAGCTGGTGGGGCTTGGGAATCTCCGCCAGCCACATCACTATTGTGCTGCTGTTGAGTGGCATTCTGTCTAAGATGGCATCCAGGGTACTTTACACACCCCTTACTATGCCACAGATTATCATTAATCACCAATTTTGATACAGAATTTTGCACTACAAGAAGTCTTGATCATGCAAGCCAGAAAAGAATCATGCTTGGTAGGCTGTCTGCTGATAACACTTGATTGTTGTATACTATTCTATCTGTAGCTCAGCCATTTTGTGTACAGCAAGTTACCCTGCCATTAGATGCTGAAATGGCCTTCCACTGGATGGAATAGCTATATTTATTCCACATGCATAAATAGTTTAGGTTCAATCTGCAGTGTATTCTTATGGTTAAAGAACTGTATACAGCCCCAACAACTAGCATTAAGGTTAATAACTAACTTTTAACTTGCTTTTTCCCTCTTGAGGGTGACCCACAAGGATGCCCACTCTCTCTCCCCCCCCCCCCTTTATTTCTGTAACACATTAGAATCTCTGGCCACTGCAGTTTAGCATTATCCAGACATACCTGAGGTCAGCGGAGAATAAATTATCCATATGTGCGAATATTGCTATACCATTCTCCGTAGCACATGTCTTCTGGACCACTGAGGAATTCTCAGAAGTGTGGGATACAAAGTAATCTTATCACAAACCAGTGTTGCCCCTTAAGTGTATTGAGGTAAGAGATACAGCTTTATGCCTGTAATTGGTCATCCCAGGGTATCCTCTATCGGAGGGCCTGGTTTAGTAATTTTTTAGCATATGCCTGGGACCATGGCCCTTGAATTACTCTGGATAAAGTGCAGGAGCTGGTTTGTCAATGGCCTCTGCTTTAGTTCATCTAATGGGGTTGGCTAGAGGCTATAAAAATGATAGATTTCTTAAGCTCAATTGTATTTTGGGCATCCTGCCATTGCTGTTTCATCAATGTTTTTATAAGCAGACCTTTGTAAAATTCCTGTAGCACCTTAAGATTCCTCACACAGTCCTACATAGGCTTAAGGGAACTAAGAACAATGAGATGATTTGTATGAGTATCATCTGCCTTTTTTGGGGTTCTGTGTATCTGAGCAGTCTTCTTAGGTGGTTGGTGTGCGAGAGAGAATTAATGACCTCTATTCCATTTGAACCATTCTGGCTATGACATTTCCCTATACTCTGAGACTGCATCTGACACTGGCATTGACTCTGGAAGCTTTTCAAGTCTTGAATAAGCTGCCAGAAGTTAAGTGGTTGCAGACTGCCAATATGTCTGTTTGGGAGAATGCTGCTTTGTAGATCCAGTCTAACGTTTTTAATTGGTCTTGGAGGCAGGTTGGTCAGTAGTGTAGATTTTGGATGGCATAAAATTATGACTTTTCATTGTATTAAAGAGAAGTATAACTTGCCAATGGCTTTAACTGAAGCATTGTCTCCTTACCTCTGGTATTAGCTTTCAGGCACTTCTTGACAAACCCAGCTGTGTTGCAATCTGTCATTACCTAGATTGGCCTCTACTTTTTATAATTTGCTGTAACAGGTATGCTTTAAGAGAGATGCTGGAATTGAAATAGCCTGGGAAACACAGTGGTTGATGATGTATGGATAATATACTAGCATGGTGTGTCTCGGGTCTTTCTGTCTCACTAACACAAATTCTATTTTATGTTTTCCATAGGGCAATTTGGATTATATGTAAAGTTGCTAACTCTAATAATAAATATTGATTTTGTGCACAGAAAGTAGGCACTTTATCTCGTATGTTGTTTTGTTATGCCAATTTACAAGTTTCTTAAAGGTGGTAGGGATAAGATTTGTGAAGTGCCACTGATTAAGGTAGCTCCTCGCCAAAGTATGTTGAAATATAAACAATTTTTTATCTTCTTTTTGCAATAGTTTTACAGCTTATCCTGTGTATAGTGAAATTTGGTTTGTCTTGTGGCTAAATATGAATCATTTGCAGTGGAAAATCATGGTTGATGGAGGTCAAATTATAAAACTTGAGAACCTATGAATGCTTTCATGTAAATTGTACTAATTATTAAGTACATAATGTATTTTGTATTAATGCCTCATTTCTCTGTACCCTTCAGTTTTCTTGCTGTTTTTGCTATTATTTGCTTTGTTTTTTTTTTATTGATTTAAGCCCCTTATATCAAGCCGCATTAGGGTTTTTTATCGCTGGCCGTGGCAGTAAAAGCTCCGACGCTCATAGGAATTCTATTAACATCAAAACCCTAATGCAGCGTGATAAAAGGGGGCCTTAATATCGGTTTACATTTAATAAACATATTGCAAAATTATAATAACAATGAGGAAAAAGCAGAGAAGTCCATCAAATTAGAGACAAAAAAAGGGGGAAAGAGTAGAGAAGCTATGTGTGATAAAGGTTCCACTTTATATAGCTATCTTACCTGCCTGTGGGGACCAGAAGCTCCTGTTGAGCCATAACCACTGAGAACCAAATCAAAAAGATAATTTTTAAGGTCTACTTTCAAATTCTTACAAGATAACGTGCTCCAAAATAAAGAGAGAAATGGCCACAATAAAGACAGCTTAGTATCTATTGATGTTGAGATTTGGGTGGGTAACCAAGGGCATAGATGAGAAGCTCTGAGACCAAAGGGAACAATGGGGGTATAAAAATTAAGTAGGTTGGACAAGGAGAGTGGACGGAAGTCCTATCACCTAGAAGGAGAATCTTAAAATGAACCTGAAAGAAAACAGGGAGCCAACAGTTCTGAAGTAAAAAAGTGGTGTCACATTGTCAAATTTAGGTGAGTTGGAGAGAATCTTAATTGCTATAATTAAAAATTCTGCAGTTATTTGAGCTGAATGGACCTGATTCCAGAGTAAGCAGAATTGCAGTAGTCGAGGCATGACGTTATCAGCATGTGGGCCAGGATGTGCTAAGCTGAGAACATATCATAGGAAATGGAATGAAGACACAGGCTAATGGTTCTGAGCACCTGAGCAATCTTCTTAGGTGGTTGGAATGTGAGAGAGAATTAATGACCTCTATTCTATTAGAACCATTGCTAACTATGGCATTGTCCCCTACTCTGAGATCTTATCCTAGGAACAAGAGAAGCTTTGTCCAAATCCCATGATGGCTCCACTACTTTAGGTATAAATTTAGAGGTCGACATTCAGCCAATGGCACTCAGCATTTTACTGACTGCTACCAAAAATTCAGTGCTGGGCCATGTCCAGGCTCCAGCACTAAACTTCCAGGTTTATGGAACCAGTGAAACCATATTCAGTCCTTAACTTGCTATAGCAAACCACATAAAGTTAGGACTGGATTTTATGTGGTCCTATTTATGCAACCAAGGTAACCACATAAATAGGACCACATAAAATCCAGTCCTATCTTTATGTGGTTTGTCATAGCAAATGACATTTTAATTGCTTTTAAACGGCACAATCAATTATTGAATCGCTTAAAGGCAATTAAACCAATTAAATCCAGTACCTTGAGGGTACCTAATGGTGCTGTTTATGGAATCTTGGCCTAAGGGATCAATACTGAAAGCAATTTAACAAGGAAGAAGAGGCTCCTGGATGATTAAAGTGGCTATGCAGGGTTATCTGCTGATATTCTGCAGCACTCAAGTGGATAGTGCCACAGCGCTGTGTATGTCTAGCAGCACTATAGAAATGATAAGTAGTAGTAATAGTAGAATATTCCCTTTAATCAGCTAAGCTGAAACGGGCTGTATTGTGTGTATGTGTGTGGGGAGGGGGGAGGGGGGGTCTGCAGATGGAGCAACTATGTGGTTAAGTGCTGATATTCAGCACTTAATTGCATAATGTAACCAGATAAGCTGTACCACATAAAGCAATGTCCTACCTTTGTCTGGGTTCACCTACCTGTTTCAGGGCTGAATATTGGATTAACTGGACAAACACATATACCCAGATATTCAATGCAGGTGCCAAGACATGGCCCAGCATTAAATTTTGGGGCATAAAGCTGGTGGCAGCTAAAACTCTGCTCACTGACACTGGCTGAATATTTACCTTTAAGGTAACAGTAGATGACGGCAAATAAAGACCTGTATGGTCCGTCCAGTGTGCCCAGTATGATAAATTCATAAAGTATGATGTGATATTACGTACATACGCATACTTGATTTGTCCTTGCCATTTTCAGGACACAGACTGTAGAAGTTTGCCCAGCATTGGCTTTGTTGCTCAATTACTAGTGTAGCCATCTAATCACCGCTAAGCTTCTTTGGTTCTATGCCTTCCATATAGGATTCCTCTATGTTTATCCCAAACAGTTTTCAATTCAGTTACTGCTTTCATCTCTACCACCTTCCAAGGGAGGGCATACGATGCATCTACCACCATTAATAAGTCACTCAAGTCCACAAACAGGTGTCCTAAATTCTTATCTTAAATTTTAGATTACCTGTTTGTGGACTTGAGTGATTTATTTCCTAGCCTTTAGGCTTGTTTTCCCTTTATCGAGAAATTATTGTATTTCAATCTCTTATGGATCCCTTTACTGTACAAGTTTCTCACTTGGTTATATTGTTAAAAGCTTAGAACTAAAAATAATAATAATAACTGGACAAACAGATGAAGGCAGAGGAATAGATCTTTAGATAATGATAAAAGTCATTTTTGCACATTGCTCTTGTATTAGTTTCTTCTTAGTTTAGGTTTTATGAGACGCCAATGTAGCCTGAAACTCTCTTTTTTTTCTCTATAGGGTGTTCTCTTTATTGGCATATGGAGCTATGGCAGCTGGACAAACATTGTCCTTTGCCCCTGACTATGCAAAAGCCAAATCTGCAGCCGCACACTTATTTGCATTGTTTGAAAGAATTCCAGCTATAGACAGCTACAGCCAAGAAGGACAGAAACTGGTACGCAGAACTGAGGCTTCAGTCAGTTCTGATCCCTATTATGGTAGCTAGCTATACTGATCTGAATTTCTTCTTAGCAAAAAAATAACAAAAGAATCAAAACATAACAGGATAAGTAATACACTTACATTGGTTACACTAGTATTCTATCAAGAAATCTGGGTGCCCAAGTGCCACAGTAGAATAGGCTCTCAGGCTCGGATTCTATAAACTAGTGTCTCTCAAAATTTTTTTAGCCGCAGCACACCAAACGGAGCTAATGTTTTTCATGGCACATTATAATTGAAATGATAAAATTGCAAAACCAACAAAAAATACAATTTGAGAGTTATTTATTTAAAGTGTTTTTTTAAGCTATGTATGGATATTTGTAACAATGGTGAAACTAAGGTAGATAGAATAGAATTGCTTATCAATGTGATGGACCTGCTTGGTTTTTGTAGTGCAAATTAATTCAAAACGTGGCTCAAGTCGACATGAAAACATGCATTTCATCATCCACTTCCTGCAGCCATTCTCTTTTTATTGATTTAATTTCTGTCAGAGCTGAAAATCCAAGTTTGCAAAGATAAGAAAATCCAAAAAGTAACAAAGCCTTGATTGCTTTGTTGCTCAAGTTAGGATAACTATTGCATTAAAAAATAAAACGAAAATGACTTGCTGTTAGTTTTCCAAGGACCAATCATGTCAAAGAATGATGCTTTTCTGGGCAGTTGTAATCTTAGGCACTTAGACGCTCATAACTTTGACAGGCTCTTGCATACGTGATGTACGTCATCTATTCTAGTGTATACTTGTGAAGGGAATTTTTTTTAAATAAAGTAAAATTCTGGAATCTCTTATGGCACACCCAGAATCTCTTTGGGGCACATAAGTGTGCCATGGCACACAGTTTGAGATACACTGCTATAAACAATGCCTAACTCCTAGGGCCCATTTAGTGCAATTGTCAATCATCCGCTAGGCACCATTTATAAAATCTCACTTAGCGGCACCAAAGCAGTTTTAGGTGCCAGTAGGCATTGAAACCTTAAGTGCACTCTCATTTATGCCAGGGTTTTATTGACCTAAATGACTGTGCCTAAATTATGCCCAAAATCCACCCATAATCTGCCCCTAACCTGCCTACTTGCAGGTAGGCGCCTCAGTGTAGATGCTTACTTCGAAGTGGTAAGCGTCTACTAAGTTAAGCACCTACCTGCTAATTAATTTCTAATGGTTTTTAATTGTTTTATAATGGTGCTTTCAATTAATAGCACCAATTAAGACAATTAAGAAAATTCTGTTAGGCATCTAGATTGGCTAGGTGTGCCAATCTAGGGGACTAACTTCAGGCACCATTTTTAGAACCAGGGCCTCCCTGCATGGCACTGGGACACCAAAATGGTGGTGCCCACTTATAAAATTGCATAAAATTGTCCCCCTTACTCTACAGTGAGTCACTGTAGTGCATGTTAACCAAAGAATCAATATAAGTTGTCAGTTAACATGCATCATCAAGTTCAAACACTTGCTAAAAATGTTATTAAAACAAAAGTGTAAAACCAACTGACTTTTTTTTAAATTTGGGGGAAAGTTGGAAAGTGATCCAAAAGTGAACAGAAAATTTGCATATGCATTTCTTTTTTTTTTCTGCCTCTGCCTTCCTTTATTTATTTATTTATTTAATCTTTATTAATTTTCAAAACTAATACAAAGTGCCAAGAATTATACAGACATTAATAATCAACGTAAGCACTTAAATTCCATTAGTAACAATGTAGAAGAAAAAAAAACCCCTCCCCTCCCATCCAACCATTTAATCAAAAAATAAACCAGAAAGATATCTCCCCCCACACATCTATCCCATCCTGGTTATGTATAAAAATAAACAAAAAATTTAAACAAAGACAAGTATGTTGAAGTAACAAAGGATGTCAAAGGGCCCCAAACCAATTTAAATAATTTGTTATGCCCCAGCATATCAGCATTCATCTTTATATGCATTTCATTTGCACTGGTGAAAGGCACAGCCCCACTCCACTCTTCAAGAAATTCCTGCAAATGAATTAATACCGCTAGCTCCTTCCCACTTCCCAATACTACTCCCTAATACCTTCCCGATTCCCCAAAGCAACCTCATCTACTCCGTATCTCCTCTAGAAATTACCAGATATCTTCTTCATGTAATACCTTTTTTGTAATTCTTTTGTAATCTGCCTTGAACCGCAAGGCAATGGCGGAATAGAAATCTCTAATGTAATGTAATAACAAGGCTCAAATTTACAAGAATCATCCAGGAAAAATGGCACTCAGCACTTTTTGCCCCCTCACACCTCCTCTCAGGACACTTGCAGGTACCGCACAGACCCGCTGCTCTTCGACAAAATGTGGATTTATAAATGTCCACAGCCATAAATGCCCAACTACAATCATCTTCAAACAGCAAATACCAACATACCAAAACATTAACCATGAACATTTTAGATACCATTGCACACCATCATATTGCTGCATATCTGTTCTTATAACCAGCAACTCATCCGTAGATTGCCCAGTATATCAGGCTGGGCTACTGTCATTCTCCTGGGAGAGCCGTTCAAGCTGGCCCTGCATTCTCCCCATCCCGTTCAAGGAAGGGGCCATTCACCTGTCAGTTGTTGAAGTCATGCCAGATGGCCTTCCTGCCGTCCAAGTAAGGAGTCAAGCCTCTGAGTGTTTACATCACTTGCCACTTCTTTTCCTATCAACAAATGTAACGCTGTGTTCTTTCTTGGCCATATGCTGTGCCTATGACCCCACTATGATCACCCACTGCTACATTTATGGCTGCGATGGGTTTTCCTTGGGGCAGGAGGGAGGGAAATGCTGCAACACTCCCTTGATAAAGGCCGAACTGCAGCCTCCACCTTACCCTCACTTTCCCTACCCTTTGTGCCTACGTCCCTATCCCTGATTGGCCTCCCCCTGCCTGTCTCACTCTGCCCCTTCTCCTTCGTCCCCTCCTGACCATCCCCTTCACATTTCCCTCCCACAGGCAAAGGCCTTGGCCCTTTTGTCGCCACTGCCCTCCCTAAGACGATGGGGCATTTGTTTTTATAACTACTTCTAGTCCTATAATTATATTTACTGTATATCTGTGCTCTGTAGTGGTAGCATCACATTTTTAATTGAAATTTTTTTGTGTATTTGGAATACCGATATGCTCATTTTTCTCAACAGGACACATTCAACGGCACTGTGGAATTCCATGATATCTCTTTCAGGTATCCAGCTCGCCCCGATGTTCCTGTTCTTCGAGGTTTGTCCATAAAGATTCATCAAGGACAGACTGTGGCATTTGTTGGCAGCAGTGGATGTGGAAAAAGCACTTCTATTCAACTTTTACAAAGGTTCTATGACCCTTTTCAAGGACAAGTGGTAAGTGATACATGGGATACTGCTCCTGGAACTAGATAGAGATAATAGCAAAAGTGGCACAGACCTTGTGAAGGGTTTCTAACGCTGTCCAAAGCGATTCTAAGGTTACCTCCTGAGGAAGGATCTGGGATGGGCCCAAATATCTCCATGTCCTCCTAAAGGTCCAGCCATCAATGGCGCTGGAGAAAGAGTCTCCGATTAAAGTGCTTCCATATCCAGTACTGTAGATTAATCACACACAGGGCCAGATGTCAATTGTCCTTATATGATCATAGAGGGAAAGGATCCCCAACCCTTCCTAATGACTCAAGCTCCACAGAGCCCTGTGCTGCTGGTTAATCTGAGGGACTGTATGGACTGAGCAAAACTTTGCTTTCTAGGTTGTTTGGGGGTTTTTTTTCCCCCCACGGGCACAAAGTTAACATATTCAGTATTCAAAGACTGACATATCTCCAGGGAATCCAACTTTGCAGAGAGAGATCCTCTCAGTTTACCCTTACATTTTTGCATTGATAATCAAGAAATTACAAAATAGGAAAAATACAAACAAGATAAGGAGAGCGCTCTACACATCAGCATCCTACTCAAGAGTCATCTTGACCCACCCCTTCTCCAACCAGACTCTACTTTAATGAAAATATGTGTGTAAGAGAATGTGGGAGAGTTATTTTGGAAGGAATCTGCTCTTTGTTTTCATTTCCTTTGGCCCTATAGTTCAAGAAGTAGTATACCATTGTGTCACACTAAAGAGCTGATTGTGTAAAATCATTTTTGTGGGTGTATGGCCACATATGCATGTAAATGGCCTCATATAAAATAGCAATTGGCTTAACAATTCAAACCATGACATTATGGTTGGTACTTTGCTGGCAGGTATATATAAGGGTGAAGTTTTGGTGATGTGAGCAGAGTTTGCAAGTGCATGTGCAGATTATAAAATGCATTAATTAATGTGCTTACTTAAATATTATAGGTACAGACATTGACAACTGCTCCAGGGCAGGTGTAAATTATATATGTCCACCATATAAAATAGTACCTAAGTAGTTGCCTACTTTCTCTCTTATACTAAGGGGTCCTTTTACTAGGACGCGCTAACCGATTTAGCACGCGCTAATCGATTTAGCGCATGCTAACGATTAGCATGTGCTAAATGCTAAGGAACTCCCTGTTGTTGTCTCGTGAGACCACGGGAACTCACAGCACGGCTCTGCACGGGGAGGGAGTGTAGGAAGATTGCTCCTGCCCCGCGTCACCGCTAGACCACCAGGTAAGGTCTGGGGGTGGGTCAGAGCCAGCCAAAAGTTATTCGCGATTTTTTTTCCTATTCGCGGGCCGGCTCTGCCCCTAACCCCCGCGAATAGGGAGGGAGAAGTGTACTTGTTGGTCATTCTATGCTTGAAAATAAATAAAACTTTTTGAACTTTAAAAAAAGAATGCATCTTTTTCGAATGGATGTCTTAATGGATTAGAGTAATGTACTGAGAGGTCAATGACAATCCTTTACTCTCTTTTACTTTATTTTACCTTTGTTTCTAGTTCTTATTTTCTCTCTTGCTTGGAATGATTGCTGACTGTGCTATGATTATTTGGCATTCCTCTCCACATCCCAATTTAATTTTATTGGATTGTGAACCACCCTGTGATATGTATAGGAAGGGTGGTATAGCAAATTGAAATCAACCATATGAATATATATATATGTATGCACATATATACATAAGTGCTATTCAATAAATGTGCATTTTGCATTCGCATAGGCAGAGTGTGGGCAGGACTCGCAATCGTAAACGTGATTTAGAGTTCCATGCATATCTCTACAAACAAAGCCTTAATGAGACAATATAGGGGATATTTATACGAAGGGGTGGGAGTGTGTGCTAAAAAGTTCTCACCCCAGCCAAGAAGAGAATGACATGGATATGGTTCAATCAATGATCTGAAACAATGCCAAAACATAGAATTTTGTTTCTGCAAATTGGTACTTAACAGAATAAGATAACATTCTTTTCAGGTACAGTGGCAAAATAACACTCAGAATTTAGGAAGTTAGTTGGTTGGGCTGAGAACTTTTCAGCACCCTCTCGTAATATGCTAGTGGTGTAAAGTAGCCAATTGGGTTTTCAGGCTAGCCCTAATGAATATGCATGAGAGAGATTTGCATATAATGGAAGTGACAGGCATGCAAATCTGCTCCATGCATATTCATTAGAGTTATCCTGAAAACCCAATTGGCCTGGTGGTCCTGCAGGACAGGGTTGAAAACCACTGGTGTAAAGTAGTATGCTTCATTCAAAGTCTAATGCTGTTGAAATGACATTATTTACAATTTTTACTTTAATTGTGAACCTTTTTCTAATCTGTACTTGAGGTTGTAGAAATATTAATATGTACACTGTTCATAGTTCAGTGGCAATCATTCATTAGTACTAGAACTTTCTATAACATTATAAAAAAATTTTCTTTGCAGCTTTTTGATGGCTTGGATGCAAAAGAATTGAATGTACAGTGGATTCGTTCTCAAATGGGGATTGTCTCCCAGGAGCCAGTGCTATTTGACAGCAGTATAGCTGAAAATATTGCATACGGAGATCACAGTCGGACCGTGTCACAGGAAGAGATTGAAAGAGTAGCAAAAGCAGCAAATATTCATTCTTTCATAGAAGAACTTCCTGAGGTAATAGACTAGCTCGAAATTTGGCTACTGTATATTTTTCGTTTCTTGATGCATATTTGTTTGTAGTATTGAGGGAAAGTAATTTTTAGACAGCAAATTTATGTACATAAATTGTTTTTTAATGTCTTTGAAAATTGCATGGTTAACGGTCAAATGTTTATAATTAATTTCAGATTCATTTAGCTCAGAGAAGGCAGAATATTATGTTAAAATGCTTTTTTTGTTTTATTAATTAGAGTTTTTAAGATACTGCATTCTTGCATTACCATTGGAGTTTACTTGTAATTAAAACATTTGTGGCATGGTCTAAAAATATTTTTTGCAAAAACAAATTTAGCTGATCTAGATGAACTAAATAGTTGACTTCTTGTAATGCTTCTTTATTATGTTCTGAGTAGAGAATGACAGTGACAGAATTCATCATTGTTCCCGTCCCGCGGATAACCACGGGAAACCATCCCCATGTCATTCTTTAAGGAGAGAAGGAAGAATCAAGTGTATGAATGACCCTCAAGCCTTGAAGGATGCTGGTATAGGAGGACTGAGGTTAAGATAGACACTGACAGTCTCTGGTATCGAGAGCAGATATTGTGATGTCATAATGCTTCATTCCACCAATGCCTAAGAGCCAACCTCTTCAGTGATGTCTCAATGGCTTCATTATCCTATACTTGGCTCAAATAAGAGTCAGAGTATGAATGGGCACAATCACTGACCCTCAAGCATTGCATTGAAGAATGCTGGTGTAAAAGGACTGAGGTTGAGATAGACACTAAAGAATGACATGGGATGGTTTCCTGCGGTTATCCACAACGATGAGAATAGTGATGAATTCTGTCACCGTGTCATTCTCCATTCAGAAAAATTAAGAGGGGACAGATTCAGAACCAATGCTAGGAAGTTCTTCAACCAAAGGGTGGTGGATACCTGGAATGCGCTTCCAGAGGGTGTGATAGGACAGAGTACGGTTTTGGGGTTCAAGAAGGGATTAGATAATTTCCTGAAGGAAAAGGGGATAGAAGGGTAAAGATAGAGGATTACTATACAGGTCCTGGACCTGATGGGCCGCCGCATGAGCGGACTGCTGGCCATGATGGACCTCTGGTCTGACCCAGCAGAGGCACTGCTTATGTTCAAAATTTGAAAGTGTTCAGTTAATTTCTACTTACATGGAAATCCACACTGTTGTGAAATGTTAAAAATTAAATATCTCAAAATTTATTTTCTAAAATTCTTGGTCTTTGTGCTAGAAATACAGTACCTATGTTGGCAGCAAGGGAACGCAGCTTTCAGGAGGCCAGAAACAACGGATATCTATTGCAAGAGCTCTTCTTCGAGAGCCAAAGCTTTTGTTGTTAGACGAAGCCACTTCTGCGCTGGACAATGAAAGTGAAAAGGTGACTTTACTGAATATAAGATCATGTTACAGATGGCTGCATTAATTTACAGTTCAGGGGGTTCACTAAAAATTTAGACTATGTGACGTTAAGGGGTTAATGTGCCTTATTGAGCACCTAGCATGTAATTATTTAACTGTGTGCCTATAACAGACCTGCCAAGTCTCTCACATTAAGTAGGACATTTTGTGGATCATGTCCTGCCGGGATCTCCCGCTGAGCAGCTTCCCCTTCCAGTGGCAGTAGAAGATGTCTTAATAAAACATCATCTCCCACTTAAGTTACATAGCACATATTTTTAAGGGGGGCATACACTGGAGTGGAGCACAGACTGTACTAGCTGGCGCTCTCATTTGTACATTACAGACTACGGTAATCACTGTTGCTCTTAATCACTCACATTTACATGTCTTCTGCCAATTCTCTTTCCAATGTCTGCTACCCATTTTTCTTTACTCCTCTTTTCTTTCATGTTCCATTCCCTTACTACGCCTATCTCTAAAACATTCATTTTTCTCTTTTAGCTCATTCCTCCCTTTTTTCTGCCTCTGTCCACCCAAATTTCACTTTCTTTTTTACCCTTCTTTTTTTTAATTTTCAGCTATACATTTTCCATCTCTTCAGTCCCTAGCTCTCCCATTTCCCATCTCACTCCTTTCCCAGTCTCTTATTTCCTTCCATCTACTCTCCATTATTGCATTTCTACCTCTATACTCACCATTCTCCTCTCATTTATCTTCTTATCACCCCTCCTTTGAACTCTCCCACATGGTTCCACCATTTTCAGAATTCCCTCTCCCTTTCTCTATTCTTGTAACCCATCCCATTCTCATTACCTGACACCTCCCTCTCCATTTCCTTCCAACCCCTAGCATCTTACTGTCCCATCTCTCTTCCCTCCAGCCCCCCGTGTATCTACCTCTCTTCATCTTTCTCCCTATCCCCCATGGTCTCTCTCTCTTTTCACTTCTTCTTTGCCCCTCTTTGATGCTGAACAATGGGATGGAAAGAGGTGCTGCATTTCTCCCTCCTTCCTACCCCTTCCAGACCAAACATTTTTCTCTTTTCCTCCCCTACCCAGGTACAACTTTTCTCTTTTTCTTCCAGAATGCCCTCCCATCAAGCTTCTCTCCCTCCCTCCCCACCATCCTCAGGTCCATCATCTCTCCTTTTCTCTTCCCAACTGCCCTCCTATCCCATATCGCTTCCTCCTCCTACTCCTACCTCTCCTGGGTCCACTCTCTTCCCAACTACCTTCCCATCCATTATTTCTTTCCCTTCTCTCCCTCCACACCACTCCTCATCCTTCTCTTCCTTTTTCTTTGCTCGCTCCATCCCATTGTCCACCATCTTTCTCCCTCTCTTCTATTTCCAAGCCTATCATTTCTGCCCGTTTACCTTTCCATACTCCTGATCTTGCATTCCACACTCCTGATCTGGCATGTCATCCCCTTCTCTCCACCCCCATCCTCCTCACCTTCCTGCTCCACTTTCAAAAAGGTATTTTGCTGTGCAGGTGTCTTGGAAACCCTAGCAGGGGATCATTGGTGCCAGTGACTCTGAAACACTACTGATGACCTTCCTGGTGCTGTCCCTCTACTGCAGCCTGCTTCTCTCTGATGCAACATACTGTTTCCTAAGCAGACCACAGCAGAGGGACCTGGCATAATAATATTCAGGATTCAAATAGCAACAACCCTACCCTCAGGATTTCCCCAATGAATATGCATGAGATCTATGTGCATGCACTGCTTCCAATGCATATTCATTGTGGATATCCTGAAACCTGACTGGATTGTGGCCCTCAAGGAGGGACTTTGAGATCCCTGCTCTAAAATATCAATATCAATAGTCCTTACTGGTGAATCAGTCTGTTATAGCGTCCTACTTAGAAACTAAACACTAGCAGAATACCTCACAGAAAATATATGCTAACAGAATACTGCACCTTGATCGTATGCACAAAACATGACACCCTCAACAAATCTAAAACTAGGAGCCATACATCAGTAAGAGAGATATGAAAGCAAAAAACTGAACTGGAAACCTCAAGAAGTCAGACTCTGGATGTACAGCACTAGTAGAAAAATAGAAACTGAAATGCAAAATATCAGAGAAAAACATTTACCAAAGCTGACACATTCCAATTACTAAATTCAGAATAAAATATACATGTTTTACCTTTGTTGTCTGAGCATTTTCTTTTTCCATTTTCCCTGTGTCTCTCTTCTGTTTTTCTCTGTTTTCCCTAATTCTCTTGCTGGGTCTCCTGTCCATTTGACAAGTCTTCTCACGCCATGCCCACCACCCATCATCCCTTTGTGTCCCTTATCTGTTCTATCTTCAGGATGTTCCTCTTTCTGTCTTCATCGCATGTTCCTCATCTCAGTATCCTTATCCCCCCATGTTCAACTTTGCACCTCTGTGTCTATGTCCCATCCCTTCTTTCTTCCCCTCCTAAGGCACCCTAACCCTGCAGCCAGCATCTCTCCCTCTTTCTCTTTCCCCTCTCCACGGTAGTTTGGCATCTCCCTCCCTTCCCTCCCCCCTATGGTTTGTCATCTCTCTCTCTTTCTTCCCTCCCTTACACTTCACCCCCAGGTCTGGCATTTCTGTCTCCTTCACTTCCATTTCTCCCTTCTTCCATCCTCCCTCATAGACTGACACCTCCTTTCCTTCCCCCTTGCCACAGGGTAGTGTTGCCTTAGGAGGGGAAGAAAGAGGGAATGGGGCAGAGACACAGAGGTGTAAAATTGAACATGAGGGAGATGGTGTGGCAGGAAGATGAAGAATTCCTTCTTGAAAATAGGGCAGAAAGCCAGTCTTTCTCCTCTCCTTTCTCCCCTCCACCCTCCAAAAAAAAAAAAAAAAAATCTGGCATCTTTCTCCTCTCTTTCCCTTATCCTCTCCTCCACCATAGTCTGGCCTCTTTCTCCTTCCTCACGATTGTTAAAGACAATTTGTGAGAGCTTTTCATAACTGATTGTCCGAAGATTGGCAGAAGTTTCAGCTTCCTTGGGCAATTTAGGAACAGGAGACTGGTAGTCAAATGTAACCTGTCTTTTTATCGTATTGATGCATTTGTCAATATTTTATGTATGTAAGAATTGTTACTCACTTAGTTAATAAGCGGGATAGAAAATTTTTAAATAAATGAATGATTTGGCCTCTCTTTCTCTCTTCTTTCCCTCCCCCCTGCAATTTGGCTTCTTTCTTCCTTACCCTGTCTCAAGCCAAAGCAGCATTTCTCTCTTCCTCCATCCCCTCCCCCTTTGAGATCTGGTACCTCTCTCTTCTTTCTCCTCCCTGCATGCTGAAGCTTTTAATCTTCTGGGCCAATGCTGGCAACGTCAGACAGCTTGAACAGTCTTCAGCAGCTTGGAAGCTTTCCCTCTGCTGTAACTTTCTGTCGCCACAGAGGCCTGACAATACAAGAGAGTAAAAACTTCCAGGCCACTGACTGATGACGGATGCTGCCAGCACCAACCTGTAAGATTAAAGTAGCATGGGGAAGGGAGAAAGGTGGCTTAAAACTAGCAGCTTGGCAACCCTAGCCGCAGGGTCTCTGGGAGCATGGGGCCCTGTGCAGCCACACCTCTTGCACCTACCTAAGACCCACTCTGCACATGGATAGAGAAGAGGGGAAAGGAGGGAAAGAGAGGGAAAAGAGGTGCACATGGATGGAGGGGAAGGGAAGAGAGGGAAGAAATGCTGTTCATGGATAGATAGGAAGGGAAGAGATGGAAAGGTAGACAGACAGAGGGAAGTACAACTAGAGACTGGGAACAATATGATCAGAAAAATAAAATCAGCAGACAACAAAGGTAGGAAAAATTATTTTATTTTCAATATGGTAATTAAAATATGTCAGTTCTGAGAATTTACAGCTGTTGTTTTTATATTTTATATATTTTATACATTCATGAAGAAACCCATTTCTTTCTATTTCTCTGGTGTTGTGCTGTATGTGGTCTAGCATCTTAGGGTTTCATTTGTATATACACTTCCCCTTCTGAATCCGCGGTATCAGCATCCGCAGATTCGGTTATTTGCGATTTTGGGGGGGGGGGGAAGAAAAAAGCTTCATTTCAGACCTTCCCCGCCTCCCTCCCACCTTCTACCCAGCATCCCGGCCATACCTGGTGGTCTAGCGGTCTTTCAGGGCAGGAGCGATCTTCCTATGCTCCTGCCCCGTGCAGATCGCCAATAGGAAATGGCTGCAGTGAGCTCCCGTTGTAGTCTCAAGAGACTACGGGACTTCATGGCAGCCATTTCCTATTGGCGATCTGCAAGGGACAGGAGCATAGGAAGATCGCTCCTGCCCCGAAAGCCCACTAGACCACCAGGTAAGGCTGGCACAGGCTATCCAGCCCAGAGAGGAACGATCTTCGCTCTGCCCGGCCCGACACTGAAGCAGGGAAAGAAGAGACCGAAGCACCTACACTGGCCTCTGCAAACACGCAACATACACAAAAGGAGGTGATCGGAGGCGGAGACCACCAGGTAAGGTCCGGGGGTGGGTCAGAGTTGGCACAAAGTTATTCACAATTTTTCACTTTTCACGGTCCGGCTTTGCCCCTAACCCCTGCGAATACAGAGGGAGAAATGTTTTAGTACTTTCAGTTATATGATTGATGATTTATTACATTTGTTGTTTTGTGTTGTATTTTTTATTGTATATATATTTTTATTGCAACTCGCTCCGAATTAGTAGATGGCAAGGGTAATACATTTTTTAAATAATAAATAAATTTGAAGAGGGGTTATCTGTTTTCTGCATGTGTGACCAAGGCCACATATTCTGGTAGGGATGAAAGTCAAGAAGCATTGGTTCATGTCATGGCCCCAAAGAGGAAGATATTTGTCAGTTCTCCTTTAGCTCTTTTGGACCCAAAATGGCCATAACTTAAAAATTAGCAAAGACAACTGCCTTATGTGGTAATCCTTTTCCGTAAAGCCACAAAATACGATAAAACCATAGATTCCAAGATTAAATATTCTGGTCAGAATTATAAATACATTTTTTAAAAGAATTACCATTATAAAAAGGGAAAAGACACTTATGATAACATAATAAAGTTAAATTTGGGGTTTACATAGATGCAAACAATCATTAAAGGCCTGGTTCACTAAGCTTTTTCCAATGGAAAAACAATAGGAGAAATGTCATAGTGAGTAAGCCCCTAAGCATGCCGCCCATTTTATATTTGCAAACTAATACCAAAATTACATCTATAATTATGCCATTATTTTAATGTGTCAGCCTTGTTCCAAGCTGTAATGACTCAACACTACAAATTCATACTTGCCTACTTGATGAGTTGGAAACATAACAATTGATTTTTCTTCTATTAACCCTTTATTTGGCAGTGTTGCTCAGAAGCAACATGTGTCTTCTATGGCTCTTATGGGAGATCTGCATTTCCAAATGCCTGTTTACTTGGCACTGTTGCTCACGTTCAACATTAAGTTACGTATAACAGCTGCTTCACCATCTGCCAATTAAAGGGTTAAACATTTTAGAGTATTTTTACAAGTGTCTGAGAGCACAAAGAAAGACCACACTTGTTCTGACTAGTGAAGCAAGTTAAAATCCAGGGTGGAACACAGGTTGCCACTGTGTTTTTACAGAAGATGATTCACAGGCAAATTTTTCCTCTCACTATTGTCTTTTAGACCGTTCCATGCTGTGATCATATCAAAGTTCTCTAATGTGATTGACAAAGATAATTCATACAGTAGGCCTACCACCATCATGACTGAAGTGTGTCCCACAGGAAAAGTTATCTTTCCTGATGAGAATTTGGATAATGAGACTACTTAGAACACTTTTTCATGTCTGTAATTTTCATAATAGATGCCAGGAATTCAGGGCCATCTCAAGACTAGTCGGTTAACTATAACAGTAACTTCTGGGTGGGAGAAGGGGGCAGCAATAGTATCTGCAAAATCCTGACTGCCAGAAGAACTCAAAGAACCACCAGCACCTACCTTTATCTTCAAAGCAACATTTATATTTAAATGCGCAATATCCAATTATGTGTCTTATAGAATTGCTGTAGGGTGATCATGTTTGTAGAATTTAATTATCAAAATCTTGGAGGGGGAGCCAATGGGTTCTAGGGACCTGAAAATTAATAGGGAGGAGACATAAAGCTGAGATTTTGCCTGGGGCGCTCAGTACTCTTGCACCAGCTTTGCACAAATTATAATGGCAATATTTTTGTTCTATAATTCAATTATAGCCCGTAGCAGAATTCTTATTCAAATGAGGCAATATTCAACAATATCGCAATCATTAAAGGCATGCAGTGTATTTTGTTTATAGGTTGGATGACCATTATTTCTGTTTTAAAACTCAAACTCATGCTGCTTAATGTGAGGGGATGAAAATATATGAAACCCAGGGTTACTTACCGAGGTCTCCTTTTCCTAAGGTGCGCTAGCGGTTTTAGCGCACGCACAAAATTACCGCAAGCCAAACCACGCGGTATGCTTCTAGAATAACGCCAGTTCAATGCTGGCGTTAAAGTCTAGCATGCATGGCAATTTAGTGTGCACTATTCCACGTGTTAAGGCCCTAACGCACCTTTGTAAAAGGAGCCCCAAGTTTCCAAGTTTATTCAGTGCTTGATATACCGCTATATAAAAAAATACTTAAATGGGTCACAATACTAATTTTTTTAAAAAGAGGTACATTTAAAGGTTAAAATAAGTGGGGGATAGCCAAGACGTTTGCACTTACTGAAACATTGGGGGAAGGGGGGCAGGAAAATAAAAATATATTGAGATTTAAAAAAAGAAAAAGGGAGGTAAGAGGCTGTGGAATAAAACAATAGGGGGTGGGGTCGCTTCAGAGGCAGCAAGTCTGGTTCATCTTGACAGCTACAACCAGGGCCGGATTAAAGGATAGGCCCAGTAGGCACATGCCTAGGGCCCGAAATTGTGAAGGGGGGCCCACTCACCGTCACCTTTCCATTTTTTATTTTTTGAAATGGCCATGACAGCAAGATCGGGCCTCCCCCCCAATGACAGCAAGATCAGGCCCCTCCCCCCGATGACAGAAAGATCCAGCCCCACCCTGGCATCGACAGCAAGATCAGCCACAGCACCTGCAAGCGGTGCTCAGCCCAAAGCTTCCCCACTGACGCAGCTTCCTGTTTCTGCCTGGGCAGGTCGTATCAGAGGGAAGCTTTGGGCTGAGCACCATTTGCATGTGCTGTGGCTGATCTTGCTGTCAATGCCAGGGGGAGGGCAATCTTGCTGCCCGCTGGCTGTACGAGCGTTCTTCGCTGCATCTATGGGATGGAAGTAGGAGCCTTCGCAGCAGGTGAGTGCCGTGGGAGGGGCGGCTCCGGGATACGTGAAGAGGGAGTTCGGGAGGGGTGTTTGCTGCAGATGTTGGGCGCAGTGGGGAAGGAGGAAGAGAAGTAGCTGGTGGCGCGAAGGGTACCATAAACTGCAGCCGCTCCGAGGAGTCCATAGACATTCGGATGGCCACCAGGATGATCTCGGGGCTCAAGGATCTATCGTACGAGGAAAGGCTGAAAAATTTGCGGCTGTACTCACTCGAGGAACGTAGGGAGAGAGGAGACATGATCGAGACGTTTAAGTATATTATCAGCCGTATCGAGATGGAAGAAGAGATTCTCTTTCTCAAAGGACCCTCAGCCACAAGAGGGCATCCGCTCAAACTCAGGGGCGGGAAATTTCATGGCGACACCAGGAAATATTTCTTCACTGAAAGAGTGGTTGATCCTTGGAACGAGCTCCCAATGCAGGTGATCGAGGCAAATAGCGTGCAAGAATTTAAGAGCAAATGGGATGCCCATGTGGGATCCCTTAGAGGGTTAAGCCAAGGGAACCTGTCACCAGGAGTGGGATCCCTAGGATAGTAGACTTGGGGGTGGGTCAGTAGAGTGGGCAGACCTGATGGGCTATGGCCCTTATCTGCCGTCATCTTCTATGTTTCTATGTTTCTAGAGTGAATGCAGGGCCTGGATGCAGTAGGGAAGAAGGAGCTGGAGAGGAGTGCGGGCTGCAAGCACCCCGAGGAGCTGAGGGAGAGGAGTGGAGGAGCAGAGGTCGGAAACCCTCGGAGGAACAGGAGAAGGTGGTGTTGGGGAGGGTTACAGGCTGCAAACCCTCCAAAGAATAATGAATAATGTAAGTGGTGACCCCCGCGAAGGAAGGGAGAAAGATGGGCCTGGGGTGAAGGCGTGGAGTGGGAGAGAGAGAGAGAAAGGGGCAGATGAGAGAAGTGGGGAGAAGGGAGAGAGAGAAGAGGACAGACGGATGTCAGTTGAGAGGGGAGACCAGATGCTGAATGAAAGTGGAGAAAGAGAACACATACTGGATGAAAGGAGGGGATAAAGAAAAAGGGCATATGCTGGATGGGGGGAAGAAGAGAGTTAGTGAGATAGTGGAGGGGTGAAGGAAAGGGGTGGCAATCTGTGGGTAGGCAAAGTGAAAAGAGGGAAACTGAGGACTGAATAATAAGAGAGAATTTAATTTAGACAGAATCAGAAAATAGAGAAGAGAGAGATGCCAGAGCATGGAGGAAAGGGGGAAAGAGACAGAAATATCAGATCTTAGTGGAGGGAATGAGAAGAGAGAGGGAAATGGAAGGAGAGACCATGAGGGGAACAGAGGGAAGACGATGGATGCCAGAGCAAGGGGGCCTGGAGAGGGCAGGAGGAGAAATGGAAAGATGGAAGGGGGTTGACAGACAGTTTCTGGAAGGGGCAGAAAGTGGTTGGAAGGAAGAAAATGACAAGATGAGGAAAGCAGAAAATTGGGAGACAAAGGTTGTTAGGTGCCATCAACTCATGCTGGAGTCCTAGTCCAATGTAAGATGAATATTGAAGAACAGCAAAGAATACCAAAATCCCCTATACCTTTGCTTCATTGACTACAGCAAACCTTTTGTGTGGATTACAATAAACTATGGAGAACGCTAGTGCAAATAATTCAGCTGATAGAGAGCCTATATGAAAATCAAGATGACAAAGGTAGAAAAAAAGATTCTATTTTTTAATTATTTTGTTAAAGGATAAAGTAGTATTGTAGCTGTTGATAAATGTTTATAAATAGAAAATGGAAATACGGTGATCGTTTTATTGGACTAATTTTAATACATTTTTGACTAACTTTTAGAGGCCAAATTCTCCTTCCTCAGGTCAGGACAGGATACTTTACTGACCTAAGGAAAGAGGGTTTGACCTTTGAAACCTAATTTAAAAAAATGTATTAGTCCAATAAAATGATATTATTTTATTTTCCATTTTTTGTTTTATTTGTTAATTTGTAAAATGATTTATTTCTCTTTTTTTCAAATTTACATCTGCTATCTTTATATTTTGTTCAGTATTGGGGGAAATGCACCACTATTTCTTCATCCCCTAAATTGTACCATTCCTTCGGTTTGTAGCACAAGCCAGCATGCTGAATGCTCTGCACTTCTCCGAAGTTTCATAGAATTCCTATGATCGTCAGAATAGTGCAGAGCATTCAGCCCGCCAGTCAGTGCTAAAAACCTCTTCCGTGCTTTTAAGAACATAAGAATTGCCGCTGCTGGATCAGACCAGTGGTCCATCGTGCCCAGCAGTCCACTCACGCGGCAGCCCTTAGGTCAAAGACCAGAACCCTGAGACTAGCCCTACCTGCATACATTCCGGTTCAGCAGGAACTTGTCTAACTTTGTCTGAATCCCTGGATGGTGTTTCCCCCTATTACAGCCTCCAGAAGAGCATTCCAGTTTTCTACCACTCTCTGTAAAAAGGGGGGAGGGGGTTAGTTTGTGATTACTTATTCCATACTGAGTGAGGGTAGCTCTTTGTCCTGTGCGTATGAAAGACATGGTTTTCTGTTAGTATTGACCAGCCATGTTTGGCGAAATACATCAGGCATGGTTCCTGGGAGCACCTTGAATAAACCTGATTTGAATCTCCTTATTGTCTGCCCATATTCTTTTGTTCTACGTTGGGTTATTTGATGGACCCGCTTGCCTTGTTGTTTTTTTGCAAATTAACATACATGGAGTGGAATGTACCAGAGGAGTTACAGATTTGGTTGTTTATACATACATATGGGTTAAAGTTGGATGGTTATTAATATAGACTTATGTTTTAGATAGTATTACTGCTGTATAATGCATTTGAACACTTTTATATATGTATGGAAAAGGTTCAGAGTTAAAGTCCTGGGCAAGTAGGTGGGAAGGGAAGGAAGGCGGGATTTGTTCAGAGATGTTTGGGGCTTGCATAGAACTAAAACTGTACGCTGGCACTGATAGTAATCTTTGTTGTTTGTTTTGAATTTTATAATAAAAGAAAAAAAGAAATACAAGTGGAAACAAAGAAGTAAATAAAACAGATAAATAAATGGGGGTGAGGCAGGGCGAGGGCAAGGCTAGGGGGCCCAGTGTACTTGTGTGCCTAGGGGCCTTCAAAGAATTAATCCTGCCCTGACTACAACCAGTATAGATTTCATGACAACTAAAATGAATGTTCATTAGATATTTGTATACATTTGGTCTAGAACAGGGGTGCCAAAGTCCCTCCTCAGGGGCGCAATCCAGTCGGGTTTTCAGGATTTCCCCAATGAATATGCATGAGATCTTTTCGCATGCACTGCTTTAATTGTATACTAATAGATCTCATGCATATTCATTGGGGAAATCCTGAAAATCCAACTGGATTGCGGCCCCCAAGGAGGGACTTTGACACCCCTGGTCTAGAATCCCATGGGCTCAATATTCAAAGCACATATTTGGACAGCAGTGGGTGCTAAATATATAAGTATTATGTTCTTAAAATAACCTAGTAACAAGTTCTCAATTTTTGGTTACATATGTAAGCTGCAATGGAGGTCATTATCATGTGAATGTGGCTTCTTATAAAATATTGAAAAGCATAAAAGTGTGCACCAAGTCACGATGGCATGTACTTTGCCAGTAAGAATGTACAGAAGTGGAGTTTGTACAGATTATGGGCAGTTTATAGGTATGCATACATATTTTAAAAAATACAACAATTCATAGGTATTGGAATAGGGGGAAGCATGGCTGTCCCCTCCCCCAAAAATAAATTACTTTAGCTGTGGGAGACTATAGCAGAGAAATAGAGGATCTCCCTACTCCCTCCACACTCCATCACCACTGCATCTGTGGAAGGACAGGGTAAAATAAAGGAAAAGTGATTATTGAGCCACACTGTTCTTAATCGCAGCTGCTGGCTCTATCCTGGAAAGGGAAGTGATGTCAGGGTCATAGGACTCATAATATCCAACATTGCCTCACTCCATAGCAAATTTGTATAATATATCTAAATTCTTCATAATTTCTTTATAAATATATCACTTAAAGCAGTTCAAAATGATTCAAAAGCATTTCACAACCAGATCTCAGCAGCTACACTCGAACAGCGTATTTCATGTGAAGTTTGAGTTTTTGTAGCGAGCCTTCTCATCGGTCAGCAATTATTTTGAGCATTTGTTTTACACACTAGATATGCGCATATTCTGTGCAACATTCATGAAATTAATAACTTATTTTAATCAGGACCTCAATGGGTCATAAGACTGGCAGCCACAAATATGAAGAAAACAGTCCCATGATTTCTTTACTTTAGTTTTGTCACCACTGGTGGTCTACAGAAACAGCAGCAACAACAGCAGTAGAGGTGCTGATGATAGAAAGGAGGAAAGAGGGTGCAGACCCTGGATGTTAGAGGGAGAGAGGGAATTGAATGTGAGAAAAGAGAGGGGGAATATGTTAGATGTGAAGGAGAGAGAGGAGACCTGGATGTGGGGTAAGAAGAAAGGGGCAGATTCTGGATGGAAGAGACCAGAGAAAGAGGGCAGATTCTGGATATGGGGAGGAGGGATGGAGCAATGCTAGATGGAAGGAGGAGAGAGGGAGAGAAGATAATGGTTGGAAGGGAGAGATACAAGAAGATAAGGCAATAGAAAATATTTTTCTTTTCTAAGGTTAAATTCAAGTAGGTATCATATACACACCCTTAGGTAAAAATATATTATTCACCGTTTAGGACCTCAGCGGTGCAAGCTGTGAGAGCAGTTCATTCACAGGATTATTTGCACTAAAGTCTTCATCGGTCTTGTTTTATATATATATAGTTTTAAATATTTTTAAATCTTTAAGTTAGTTTTTTTTAAACTAACTTAAAGATTTAAAAATATTTAAAACTATATATATAAAACAAGACCGATGAAGACTTTAGTGCAAATAATCCTGTGAATGAACTGCTCTCACAGCTTGCACCGCTGAGGTCCTAAACGGTGAATAATATATTTTTACCTAAGGGTGTGTATATGATACCTACTGGAAGGGAGAGAAACAGGTGGGCAGAGGCTGGAAGGAAGGGACCAGAGAAAGAGAGGAGACACTGGTTGGAAATTGGGAGAGAGAGGGGGGAAGATGCTGGATGAAAAGGAGGGGGATACAGAAGCTATATGGAATAGGGAGAGACAAAGAGACAGAGGGAAGAAAGATGCTGGATGGAAGGTGAAGAAAGAGAGGGGGGCAGATCCTAAATGGAAGAGGGAAGGAGAGAGGGGGCAGATGATAGATGGAAGAAAGCAAATGCTAAGAGGACACACACTGGATCTAGAAGGAGACACATAGCAGGAGCTGGATGTAAGGG
This sequence comes from Geotrypetes seraphini, assembly GCF_902459505.1. NCBI lineage: Eukaryota > Metazoa > Chordata > Amphibia > Gymnophiona > Dermophiidae > Geotrypetes > Geotrypetes seraphini. The sequence goes on along the minus strand of NC_047085.1, from coordinate 398,748,945 downwards.
GAGCACCAAAAAAGGGCAGATGTTGGATGGAAGAAGGGAGAGAGAGGGCAGATGCTGGATTGAGGTGGAATACAGAAAAAAAGAGAAGATGATGGATGGAAGTAGGGAGAGAGAGAGAGAGGACAGACAAAGAGAGAAAGGGGAGAGGGAAGGCATATTCTGGATGGAAGGGAACAAAATGAGGGCACAGGCTGGATGGAAATGGGAAAGAGAGGGGACAAATGCTGGATGGGAGGGAGAAGAAATAGAATAGTTAGTAAGAAACTGGAAAATAACAGGAAGTGAAATAGGAGAGCCAGAGTGAGTGAAAGAGATGGCAAGTTATAGGTAGACACAGAAAAAAAAAGGGGGGGGGGGAATTGAAGATGGAATAGTAGGAAAGAATTACCCCACCCCTTTTATTTTTTATCAAGTTGTGCTGCCAAGCAGCGCGAGCTAAATACATTGCTGCCCATAGCAATAGAATGGGTGGCTTGCCATTTAGCTCTCACTACTCAGTACTGCAGCTTGATAAAACAGGGGGTAAATATGGAAAGAATTAGAAAAATAAATTGAAGAAAGGTGAAAGGAAAAGGAAAAGAAAGGAGAGAAAAATGACAACTAGGAAATCTTGGCAAGAGAATTAAAAAAGGACAAGGAAAGTAGAAACCAGAGACCAGGACCAACACAATTAGAAAAAGCATATGGCCAGACAACAAAATGTTGAAAAATTAATTTTATTTTTAGCTTAGGATAAAATAGAATGGTAGCTATGTTAATAAACAGTGTGATATTAAGCACGTGAGCCAGTTATGGGTTACCACATAACCCCCCTTCTTTACAAAGCCATGCTAGCTTTTTTAGCACTGGCCATGACAGTAAGAACTCTGACACTCATAGGTCTTACTGCCACAGCCAGTGCTAAAAACGCTAGTGCGGCTTTGTAAAGAAGGGCCAAAGATAGGACTGACTTTTATGTGGTCCTATTTATGTGGTTAACCTGGCCACTGAGGGGTCCTTTTATCAAGCCGCGCTAGCGGGGTTAGCGCGTCGGAAATTTCATCACGCGCTAACCCCCGTGGCTGGCTAAAAAACTAACGCCTGCTCAATGCAGGCATTAGTGGTTAGCGCGGCAGGTGGTTTAACGCGCAATATTCTGTGCGTTAAACCCTTATCGCAGCTTGATAAAAGGACCTCTTAGGTTCCACCCCTGGAATGCGCTAAAATAGCCAGTTTTCAGTTTGGTGCTAACCAATTATTTTCAGTGGTATTAACCGGCTGAGTGCCATGGAAAATTAGCAGCTAGCCCTGAATAGGCAATTTAACAGGTCAGGAGCTATTTCTGGCCATTTAAATCCCTTTGAATATTTACCCCAATGGTGACAGAGGCAACTTGCCATAGTATAATCAAGATCAAAGAGGGAATTTATTGTATGTTTGTTTTTTAAATCTTTATTCATTTTTAAAACTTTCAACAAGTGTAACATAATATACAATCATTTTATACTTTAACATCACTTAATATACCATCAAAGTTTAACTCACATCAAATATCCCTTCCCCCCTTATACCCAACAATTGTACTTAAGCATAATAAATCATAAAAATATTCCCTCCCCTCCTCCCCACCCTGGACGTGTAAGAATAAAGGGAAAAAATAATATTCATTCTGTACAATATTTTGTTAATGGCTCCCAAACATCCCTAAATTTCTTAAAATGCCCCTGCTGTATGACTATTACCCGTTCCATTTTAAAGATCTGGCATAATGAATTCCATCAAAAATTATAATTCAGCCAATCCCAATTTTTCCAGTTTTTCATAATTTGCTGTATGGCAAACCCTGTCCTAATGAGCAAAAGTTTATTATTATTAGAAGAGATTTGACAGGGAATTACATTTCAAACAACTGAATTGGTTGGGACAAAAAGAGACACATTTCAACAAAAATTCCTACATTCTTGAAAATGCTCTTCTTCAATAAAACATATTAAATATCAATTTTCTAAACTTGATGTGCACAAAGATGAATACTTCACCGAGGTGTCATGCGGTAATAGAATATTACCTGTGGTGTGTCAAATTCTAATCACAGCACATTATAATCTAAGCACTAAGGGGTTCATAATAAAAAAAAAAAAAACCGTCTAAAAAGTGTCCTAAATGGCTACTTGGACGATCAAAAAGCCTGATCGTCCAAGTACCCATAACCAAAGCTGGTTTTTAGACGTATCTAAAACCAGCTTAGGCCTTTCCCCTGCCTCTAAACGCACAGAGAGAAAAGAGGCATGTTTAGAGGAGGGGAAAGGGCGGGCGGTTGGCGGGAGGTGGGCCGATCTACACCTAGGCGTGTAGCAGGTATAAACAAAACCTTAGGCAGGTTGCCTAGTCGGCACTTATACCTTTTTGACTTAGACGAAGTCAAACCAGGTCTAAGTGCCGAAAAAGGGGCCGCTGAGTTGATGGCCACTGGCGCGATCAGTTCAGCGGCCCGGCAACCTGTCTACCCCTCCACCGCAAGCATCGCAACAGGAGAGATGCCTCATCTCCCCTTACCCGATGCCATCACTCCTCTATCCGAATTGCTGCGACCCGCGGCAGGAGAGATGCCCTATCTCTCCTGACGCGGGTCACGTAAGTTCAGGTAGAGGAGTGATGGCATCGCGGTAGGGGAGATGAGGCATCTCTCCTGCCACGATACATCACCACCCACACACACACACAGAACATTGGGGCAAGAGGGAGCTCAAGCCCTCTTGCCCCTTGGCAGCTGCGAACCCCGATATCGAGGCAAGAGGGAGCCCAAGCCCTCTTGCCCCGGCGATCGTGCTTCCCCCCCACCGAGTACGATCGGGCCAGGGAGCCCAAACCCTCCTGGCCCGGCGAACCGCCCCGACTGGATCTGGCCAGGAGGGAGCCCAAGCCCTCCTGGTCCCGGTGAACCCCCCTGACTGGATCTGGCCAGGAGGGAGCCCAAGCCCTTCTGGCCCTGGCGACCCCTCCCCGACTGGATCTGGCCAGGAGGGAGCCCAAGCCCTCCTGGCCCCGGCAACCCCCTACCCCCCACCCCCCCTACAATACAGGCAAGAAGGATCCCAGGCCCTCCTGCCCTCGACACAACCCCCCTCCCCCCAATGACCGCCCCCCCTTCCCCCCGATCGGCCCCCCCGCTGACCCATGACCCCCCCAGCTGACCCCACGACCCCCCCACCCCCACCCACCTTCCTCATACCTTTCAATGTTGACCAGACGGACGGGTGCCAAGCCCGCCTGTCCAGCAGGCCAGCTGGCTCCAGAATGGGGCTGAATTGGCCCAGGAGGCTGAAACCCCACCCACAGGTGGGGCCTGAGGCGTCTGGACCAACCCAGCCCATGTGCTTAAGGCCCCGCCCACAGAAGAGCCTAAGGCCCCCGGGCCTACTCTGATTGGCCCAGATGCCTCAGGCCCCACATGTGGGTGGGGTTTCAGCTGCCTGGGCCAATCCGGCCCCATTCTGGAGCCGGCTGGCCTGCCGAACGGGCGGGCTTGGCACCCATCCATCTGGCCAACGTTGAAAGGTATGGGGAAGGGGGGTGGGGGTGGGGGGCGTCATGGGGTCGCCGGGGGGGGCCAATCGGGGGGGGCGGTCATTGGGGGAGGGGGTTGTGTCGAGGGCAGAAGGCCTTGGATCCCTCCTACCCATATTGTAGTGGGGGGTGGAGGGTAGGAGGGTCGCCGGGGCCAGGAGGGCTTAGGCTCCCTCCTGGCCAGAACCAGTCGGGGGGGGGGGGGTGTCACAGGGGCCAGGAGGGCTTGGGCTTGCTCCTGGCCAGATCCAGTCGGGGGGGGGGGTCGCAGGGGCCAGGAGGGTTTGGGCTTCCTCCTGGCCCAATCGTACACGGCGGGGGGGGGGGGGGGGGGAAGCACGATCGCCAGTGCAAGAGGGCTTGGGCTCCCTCTTGCCCTGATGTTGTGTGCGGTTGGGGGGGTTGGTGTGGATTCTGTAACCGGTGTTGTTTTTGACAGACACCGGTTATAGAATCCAGTTTTTAGGCGAAGGACTGGCTCCTCCTTCGCCTAAAAGCCCTTGTTACATTACATTACATTAGTGATTTATATTCCGCTTATACCTTGCGGTTACCTTGTGTTGGACGTTTTGGGCTTATGCGTTTTTTTGGTTCATTATGGGGTATAAGTGTAGACGTCGTGGGGTTGTACTTGTAGACGTAGTGGTTGGCCTGGCGTTTAAACAGCTGAAGGTAGAGGCAGGCCATAATTAAAACAAGGACGTTTGTTTTGGTTATGGACACTTTCCCTGCTTCTGCTTTTAATGTTTAAGGCCTTAGGCCAAAAAGGGACTTAGACGATTTTTTTGATTATGCCCCTCCACGGCTTCTGGTAGCGTGGAGGGGCATAATCAAAAATGTACCTAAGTTTGAGGTTGAACATTTTTGTGCAAAATGTCCACAAACCCAGCAGGAAAAGTGTCCATTTTCAAAGCTGCCAAATGTCTATCTTTTATTTTTGAAAATGAGCAAGGAGTAAGTTTTGGTCCTTAGGACATCTACCTTTTTCACCCATTTTCAGAAATAAAAACATCCATGCGAAAAATATACAAAAGCAAGTTTTGTAGACGTACCCACCAACTACCTTGTCTGATTATGTCAAAAGGAATCCCTATCAGTTGAGCCAGTTTCAGGGGATTCATGTTGGCTCAGCTGATGGGGATTCTCCCTGCTAGGATCAGCTGAGTCATGGAGCCCTACACCTCTCCCCCTGACATCCTGATATCCCCCGATATTCCGTACCTCCCCTGATATCTCCGCCCCCCCCCCCCCCCCAATACCTTTGGAAGAGCAAACAGGAGGGAAGCTCACTCCCTCCTGCCTACAGGGCCACATACTTCAATGACCAGAGCTTCCCCCTCACACTGCATCATGGGATGTAGTGAGAGGGGCCGAAGGCCCTGATTCACTTAAAATGGCGATTTTGAGCCAATCAGAACCTTCGGCCCCTCCCAATGCATCTTTGGCTCCAAACCATTAGTAGGAGTTGACCTAAACTGAGATTTGGTCAGACGTTCCCTTAGGTTCCAGTGGTGTGAAAAGGCAAAACGGAGGATTTTTAAACACCCTATGTATTCCCATCACATGCCAATGTTGTTTAATAATCTTTTTCAATACAAAGGCTTGTACAGAATAAGGTAACACACAGGTTAAATCTGGATTGGTGGTCGCTTTTGTCAGATGTAATAACCATTTATGGGGTGCAAACAGAGGCTATTTGTAAACCCATTTAACCACTTCAGCTGGGTACCCTCTTTCCAAGAAATGGTCCATCATATCTTTGGCATGCTCCATAAACACGCTTTTTAAGAACACAATTACAAAGCACAAAAACTGTTCTAAGGTGCCTAGGGTTGTGGTTTTGGAGACTGTCTCATTGCTACAGGGAGGGGATTTGGCCAGAGCCTTAAGGAGACTTGAGCAATGTTGGATTTTTTATCTTAATTCTATGTAACCCAATGGACTCAATAGAGAGATAGAATGGTGTGTGTTTTTATGATTTGTTTTGATTGTTTCCCACGAGTCGCTCGCAGGGACTGCTTAGCTCTGGAATTTTTGAATTTTTGTTTTCTTTCATCTTCTTTTTCCATTTGCATCATTTAGATTTTATTTTTGAAATAGTTTCTTTCGCATACCAGCTTTTTCTTTTGATGCTTATCATGTCAGACGTTCTATGCACTCCCACAGCATTTACAGTGATATCACCGCTGCTGGTTTTCTAGCCTCAGTTTGGCGCTAGTTTTGCGGGGCGTCTTAGCTTTCTCAAATACAACAGTGCCATGGTCAAAGGACTGAGGTACCTTCCAGTTAACCCATGTTTACATATAAAGTTATAGTTATAGATAAAAGTGGTATGGAATTTTTGGTATGATTAATTCAAAGCATATTTAAAGCATATTGTTTCTTCACAGGCACCATGCAATGCTAAAAAGGAAGCCAGGGTTTATCAGCAGATATGTGCTTTAGTTTCACCTTAGTAACATCAATAAGTTTATTCAATATGCTACCAGAAGCTATAGACGGGCATAATCGAAAGAAACATCTAAGTCCATTGTGGGCCTTAGTCGCCCAAAGTCGGCAGTGTATAAAGTCCATTCTCGAAAAATACGTCCAAAATATTTTGTTTTTCAAAAACCGTCTAACTGTACATCCAGTAGTTTGATTGCCCAGACTGCTAAGTCATCTATCTTTATACCCCATTCTTGTCCAAAAATTTGTCCATGTCAAAAAACGCCTAGAAAAGGACCTTTTGGACATGGGAGGGGCTAGAAAAGTAATGGACTGGACAGCTAGGCATGGCAACCTTACAGGGCACAAAGTAGTGGGAACCTTACAGGGCACAAAAAGGGTGCCACATAAACATCTCACCATAACTCCCTTATAGGTCATGGTGAGCCCCCCAAAACCTACTAGACCCACCTGTCTACCACCCCAATAGTCCTCACAGCTGTAGGTGGCACCTATATGGCAGTACAGTAGGATTTGGGGGTGCACATGTTCCACCATAAATGCAGTGGTTAGAGTGGCTTATGGGCCTGGGTCCTCCTCTCTATGGTTCACTAGCCCACCCTCCACACTACTTAAGCCACCTCTGTGCTGCTCTGCTAGGCCAAGTGCTGATGTTCTGGAGGCAGGTATGTACGTTTTTATTCCAGTGTTTATGGTATTTGGGGGGGGGGTCAGTGATCACTGGGGCAGTGTGTGTGTGTGTCTGTACTTTGTGTCTGCAGTGGTTATCTGGTCACTTTGGATACCTTTTTGGCACTTAGACCTGGTTTTACATGGCCTAAGTCACAACGTACAAGTTCCATCCAGGCAGCTTTGTTAAACTTTCAGTTATACTTGCAGTACGTCTAAGTTTAGATCAGCCCACATCCTGCCCAAATCCCTCACCTCCTAAAATGCCCCTTTTAGCTCTGATCATACAGCAGCACTGAAAAGGCCTAAGTCATTTTTAGATACGTCCAAAACCCGGTTTGATTATCGGCACTTGGATGACTTGTCTTACTGATCGTCCAAGTGCTGATTTAGGCCAGTTTTTAGATGTATTTCCATTTTGATTATGAGCCCCTTAGTGCTTAGATTATAATGTGATGTGATCAGAATTTGACGCACCACAGGTAATATTCTATTACCGCATGGCGCCTCTGTGAAGTATTCATCTATGAGCACATCATGTTTGAAAATTGATATTTAATATAACCAAGGGCAGAAATAAAACTTCAAACCAATTCATAAATTCTGTAATGCCGAGTTCATTAGGTAGTCAGCACTTCACGGCATACAAAAAGACATACACAAGGTAATGCTTATTATACTAATTTAATTATTACATAAATTGCATAGCAGTAATATATAAAACCCAAATGATAAAATTGCATAGCAGTAAAATACAAAGCCCAAATGATTTAGAACAACTTCACCATGATTGTAGCACTACCACTCCTCACAGCTGGAATCTCCTTTTCAGGCAGCTGATGGACTAGGCCAATCATGGGACTATCCCTTTACGGCGTGCGATTGATTCCGAGGAAAGCCCCACATTTGTTCCTTTTATGCTATTTTCACATTATTAAGTCCAAATATATATATGGGGGAAACCAAGAAACTGGTACTCTACTAAGAAGAGTGACTGAAGGGAAACATACAGAAGTCAAAAAATCACTCAATAGATGTAATAATAGAATTTATTACTTCTGGAACACTCACTTCGAATTCAAAAATATGCTCAGAGACACAAAGGCAGTAACATGGAGCCACAGCTGCAGAGGCAAGGGGCAGATTCCAAAAATCATTAGACATGTCTAGGACAGAGAAAAATGCACATTTGGGGTTAAATTTCAGAGTAATTTCAGAGTAAGAGGCTGCCACTGGTACCATAGACTTTGAAACCTGATTTAGGGCCTGGAGCCTATAGTGAGCCTACTGGAGCACCCTGGTTTAGCAAATGACCAGGCTGGAGAGCCACATGCTGAAGAGATAGGTCCACTCAGACCCCCTTCCTCCTTCTTAGGCACCAGTTTTGTTAACAAAAGTTCAGAGTGCCTTTTCCCACAATCTAGCTTCTCTTGTGCCCAAACTGAAACATCTGTAGCCTCTGAGTGAGTAACACTAAGGTCATGCTGTGCTGGCATGCTACACTGCATGGCTAACTGCACAGGAATAACCTCATGAACTGGAATTCCTGTGTCCTACCACAATGCAAGATCAGCCACATCCATTATTTCTGTCTCTGCATTCTTACTCGTGCTAGCAGTAGTTTCTACAATGTCTTTCATTTGTTCCTTTTCTACAGGGATAGACACGCACTTTGAAGCTGTGTCATTTATACCCTGAATCTCATACTGATCTCCAGTAGGAGGTGTTCTATCTGTACAACTGATCCTGATCCCTGCATCAATCAAAGTTAGTTTATCCTGACCCTTTATAGTAGTATTAACATTGGGGTGGCTGCAAGTGTCCAATATTAAAGGTGCCACATGCCTCAAGCTGAATTCTGAGTGAAAGGACTCCTCCCTAAGGAAGTCCCTGATTGGCTGAGGCACCCCCAGGCCTCTCCCAAAGGAGGAACCCAAGGCGCCTCAGCCAATCAGAGCCTTAGGCCCCTCCCCATTTATCAGATGATGGATTAGGGCATGGCCTAAGATCAATATCGCAGCAGAGCAGCAGGAGGACTTTGCGTTTCCTCCTGCTCCCAAAAATCACAGGAGGCCTGAGGAGCAGGAGGGACTGGGCATTCCTCCTGCTCCCAATGATTCTAAAGGTATGGGAAGGGGGTGGGCTGGGTCCAGCCAGCCGGATGGCATACTACAGCGAGGGAAGTGGGCCGGGCCCGGCCAGGAGGCATTTGAGATGGCAGGAGGGAGTTGGCATCCCTCCTGCCTTGTGTTCGGCGGGGCATTGGCATGGGGGAGGGCGGGGGCATTGGCGCGCAGGGCATTTTTAGGGGTTTGGGGAGAGAGGAGGCACTTTGGGAGGGATTTTTTATTTTAACCAAGCAGTTATTTTACGTGTGTAATACACGCAAAATATCTGCCCGATTAAAAAAAGCCGGTAGAAGCACTGACAGCAGTGAAGGAAGCTATTTCTTCTGTCCCTATTGTCAGGGCTTTAGCGATCTGTGCAGTTGGCTGGGGGCATGCCAACGATTGTCTCCATTTGCATGCAGGCCTTTAGTGAATTTGTCGGCCTGCATGCAAACGGACATGGATCAGAGGTTAGTGAATATAGCCCAAAGTGGCTTCAAGAGCCTCATCCTATTTTCTCATCCCATAAACAAAAAGCTTTGATTGAGGCCAAGAGAAAGTTTTGATGTTTTGCTAGAAATTATTACAATAACGGTAGTATTAAAAGTTTCCAAGTTTATTAAAAATTTGTTATACTGCCTAATCAAACTTCTAGGCGATGTACATTTAAAAAAATACAGAAATTATAGTTAAAATTAACAAATACAGATGGCACTGGGTGCTAATTGTCTAATGAAAATATTTTTATCACACTTATCTGAATCAATAGTTGTGAAAATAATTTTGCTCATAATCATTTTGTATCTGCCCTTAGGTTGTACAGCAGGCCCTTGACCAAGCCAGGAAAGGGAGGACATGCATAGTGATTGCTCACCGACTTTCTACTGTACAGAATGCAGATTTGATTGTCGTGATTAACAATGGAAGAATAGTAGAACAAGGGACTCATCAACAGCTCATTGCAAATCAGGGACAATACTTTAATTTGGTGAACGCACAAACAATGGGCTGAACGCCGGAAATCTCAGCAAAAGTTCTCAAAGGAAACTTGCACAAACACAAGAAATATTTGTGTAGCAGACCATGCCAAATGCAGAGCTTTGCAAGGATAATGGTCAGAGATGGGAGAAAAAAAAAAGGAAGCCTACATCTTGTACAGCTGGTGCTGCTAGCACTGGAAACCACTTGAGAGCTGCAGTGTTTGTCAACTGAAATTATTTCCACTGAAATGATAAGGTTGCCTGTTCCTGTGAAGATAGAATAGTGGCACATCAATCATATGTACATAATGAGGGAGTATTCAGAGGCATTAATTCTGGCAACATCAGCTGCTGATCACATTATTGTTTGTTTTAGTACACGCTGCCTAGATGGCTTAAAGCTTTGGGGCTTATTTTTGAAGCATGTGGACATCTGAAAATACCCATGTATATGCCTACCTGTCCAACAGATGCCCTGTAAGTTATGCACTTGATCCAGAAAAGTGCTTAATTGACTTTTTGGCAATTACAAGTGTATGTGCACACATTGGCACATATGTTTATTTTTATGATTATTAAAAACTTCTTATTCTTCCCTTTGCTATGTATCAACGAGACTAATAATATACTCAACAATTCAGAAAGAACAAAACTATTACAAAAATAGTGTAAGAGCATGAAAAGCTAAAGAAAAATAGATAAGAGAAGCTAATGGGTCATGCCCCTTAAATCTACTCCCTGACCCTGTTCCATGACATATACAATAGAACCTTTATTTCTAATCATTTCTATATATATATAACCTGTATTCTAATAATTTACATTAGAGAGTTGCATGGGGACAGAAATAAAACCCGTCCCCGTCCAACCCCACTGAAATCAAACCTGTTCCCATCCGTCTTCGCTAAGATCCATTCTATCTCACCTGTCCCCACAAGTAATCTCTTCCATCTGCGCCCATCCCTATAAATTTCAGAAGTAGTTATTGCATTTAATTATGTTACTGAAGTACTTTTAGAGGCTCTGTTAGAGACCAATTTACAAATTATGTATCCTTTCTAATTAACATTTCCAAATAAGCAAAGACATTTTATTAATTTGGACATATTGATTGGGAAGAATGCATACTTTGTAAATGAGTATCTACCAGAGCTTCTAATGTAAACATAAAATATAAATACTCTAGCTCAGGGATCCCCAACCACTGAGCCATGGACTAGTACTGGGCTGTGGGCTGTGCTGAACCGAGCCGCATAGAAATTTTAATTTTATATACATTACAGGCAGTCCCTGGGTTCTGGCCAGCTCCCTCTTTCCAGCCGCACTTCTCTTCACAAAGCCACGAACAGTGGCTCCTACACGCTCCCCGCGACTGATCCAGGTCACCCTTGGGTCACCTGTTGAAACCACCATTGAGGTTTTGTGAAGAGAATTGCAGCTGGGAGAAGGAAGACAGCCAGAACAGGTAAACAGCCGCGAGAGGGAGGCACAAACTTGGGACACAGAATAGAGGGAGGGAAGGATGAAGAGTGGCATGTTGGGACATGAGAGAGAGTCCCTTCTGTTGAGCTGTAAGGTGCTCTCTCACTCCCTCACTCATAATTTCCAATCCTGCAAAGAGGGTCCAGAATAATCTTTATTTCCAATATGTTTCAATAACATATCATGCTGCAGGTAGACTCAGACGTTTAATCCATTGTTGTCACCAGCATCCCAAGCATTAGTCCTAACCAACAAACACTCCTGGGGGGAAGCCTCCACACACAGCACTGCAGATAAATCTCTACACACTCCCTTCCAAAAATCTTGCAAAGGTTTACAAGACAATCATATATGAAAGTCCCCATCTACCCCTTCCCACATCACTAGCAGCAATCAGAAACTGAAGGAAACATATTGTGTAACCTAAAAGGAGTAACCACCTTATATGCATTCTCTGAAAAGTATCTTTTGTGCATGCTTCCAGCCTCTACTCGATGTGTATGCTATATATCCTGTGTTCAGAATAAAGCCAACATAGCTTTTGTGTATGCAGTTGCTAGATGTGTGCACTCCCTTTCTGACTTGCATGTGTGCACAGCTTAGAGGGAACACTGGCAAATTGGCAGATTTTTCAAAATACAGTTGACTCTCTGTTAACCAGAACTCAATTAACCAGAACTCTCAAGCAACCAGAAAAAAAAATCTAAGACATAATAAAAATGAAAATAAAATCAATTTCTGGCAGAATTTTAAGTGTAAACTTGGCACACCACACCTGAGAATGCTCACGCTTTGCCAACCACATGTCTGGAAGTTTGTCTGGAACAGTTTATGGTATGGCATACTATGGGGTATAGTATTAGTTAGGCCTATTTTTAACAGTAACTCTCAAGCAACCAGAAACTACATTTAACTGACATCTATCAATCCTCATGGATGCCGGTTAACTGAGAGTCTACTGTACTTTTTGGAAGTAATATGTCATGGGCAGGGAATGAGCGTGGGAGAATTAACCAGCTAGTACAGTGTGCCACAAACATTTCAAGCTGCTGGCACAGTAATCTCAGGGCTGTGGCTGGAGGGCACCTGGAAATGCGTGGATGTCGATGCGATGACATCACTTGCATGCGCAGATGTCTTCCAGTCGCAGCCTTGAGCCTCCTGTTATCACCAGTGGGGGATGCTGCAGAAGGAGAGGTGAGGAGAAGGAACAAAGGCATTGAGAAGGAGCAAAAGCATTGGCAAGGAGGAGAGGCACATCCTGTTAGCAGTCAGCCAGTGCCAACGCCTCTCCTCCTCGCCGGCATCTCGGGATACACCTGGAATCTTCCAGGGCACATTAGTGTGCTGCGGCAAATTAAAATAACTGTGCTAATTGGTTTATGTGGAATTAATGTGGGATATCTACCACCTCTTAAGACCACCTCTGACTTAACCAGCTCTGGAATGGCAGGCTAATAGAGATATGGGGGAGTGTGTGGCACAGTGGTTAAATCTACAGCATCAGAACCCTGAGGTTGTGGGTTCAAACCACACTGCTCCTTGTGACCCTGAGCAAATTACTCAATCCCCCATTGCCCCAAGTACATTAGATAGATTGTGAGCCCACCAGGACAGACAGAGAAAAATGCATGAGTGCCTGAATAAATTCATGTAAATCATTCTGAGCTCCCTGGGGAGAACAGTAGAGAAAATTGAATAAATAAATATTCAATGACATTATCCAGTTAAGTGTCACTGAATATTAGTAGCCAGCTAGCTCAGTAGAGTTTAATTGGGCAGGAGTGTCTCATGCCCAGTAAAAATCCTTATGAATCAACCCCTCTGTTTCTTTGGGGAACTACATACACCCAAGTGACTGCTTCCACACCAGTATGCTCCATGTCCTTTTATTGTTCCCACTCTTGAGACTCTTTAAAGCTAATGACTTTGCTGGGGTGGGGGAGTGAGGAAGAGTGAAGGCTGAAAAGCTATCACAACGTGGAAAAAAATCAATTAACTTTAATAATACATAAATTTTTTAAACTAATGTAAGCTAAAATAAGTACATAACAAAAGTGTTCTTTAATTCTCCTGACTGGTACACTTCAATATTTTCAGCTGTGGCTAACCAAAAAGGAAATCTAGTCCATTGCTTAATAATGGATATTGACGCCTCTTTTTCCACTTATTGTGAATACTACATTGTATGCATTAAGAGCATTTATTCTTAATGATTATGCTGACATCTAGTGGCAGATCTTAGGTTTTTCCTTGAAGAACTTCATTGCTTAGCAGAAACATTGCAGTTTTTGTATTTTTATTTTTTTTAAACTTTGATTCATAATTTTCATCTGCACAGATGTGGTTGTGGTGGGAGGGCATTTTGCAAAGGTTACATGGCAAGTACACAATGATTGGTAAATTTACACTAGGGGTGTGTAAGCAAAAATAATTTGGTTTATTTTCATTTGTTTTAAATTCCTAGTGTTTGCAGATTTTTTTCATTTTGTTTAATTTTGGACACAGCAAAATGAAAATCAAATCCAACTCCAGTCCCCGTGCCGCTCCCTGAATGGCTGCTGTCAGTTCTCGCAAGTCCCGCAAGAACTGACGGCAGCCAAATTATTCGGGGAGTGGTGCAGGCCCAGGCTGGAGCACAAAAAGTTTGCTCCTGCCTTGTGCGCCATTGGCCCCGAAATAATTAGGAGGCAGCCATCCAGCGAGGGAGGGGCAGGAGCTCGGAAAGTTCACTCCTGCCAATACACTACTGGGGGGGATACTGCCTAAGGGCTGGGACTGCCTACCACTAGACCACCAGAGGGGGTACAGAGTCTGGCAGGGAGGGAAAACAGGGTGCAGAGCCTGCCAAGGTGTGTGGGGTTGGGTGCAGAGCCTGGCAGGGAGTGAGGGGGGCTGGGTTCAGAATCTGTATAAGTACACAGTTTGGTTCAGAATGGTTTTTTTCTTGTTTTCCTCCTCTAAATCTAGGGTGTGTCTTATGGTCAGATACATCTTCTAGTGCGAAAAATATGGTACATGTTGTGATAAATAAATTGTTAAATGGGGGGGGGGGGGGTTGTTTGGGCTGCTGTTTGACTATACCATATTGGATCTTGAAGATCACTTGCTGTCATGTTTCCTCAGGCTAGCAGATAAAGCCAGCAGAATATAATATAATAATAGTAGGAACATTTTATTCTCTCCTGGACCAAGTTTGGGTAGATAATGAATTGTATGAATTATCATGGAAGGAACTAAAAAAAATGAGGGGATTTACCTGAGCAAGAATATAATATAATATAGCAGGCTAGCAGATAAAGCTGGAAAGATACAATCGCTTTTTTCATTATTAGATACAGGCCCTTTGAACTGTTTAGTTTTTTTAAAACTAAATGTAACTATAGTGTTTCTTAACTGGTCTGTTAAAGAGAGACCATATCAAGCTTGCACTCACTCATCTCCCACTTACCTAGAACAATTAACAAACAATGGAAGAACAAGCCATGCAAACATTTAGGATATCCTGGTGTAACTGCAGTCACCTAAAAGTGGTACGGGCATGCGTAAATTACAATATACTGTAAATTACTGCAACTCCCATGTCTCCCCCCCCTTACATTTATTTAGTATTTCCCTCCTTCTATAATAAGTTGACTAAATTTAAGCTCCTTTTGCATACTTAAATTAAAAGAACGCCACCATCTATATGGGGAAGCTATTAATTCTCTTTGGTCTGCTGTCTCTTTTCTTCAGCTCCTCCAAAATGCTGCTGCCATAAGTGTTCATATGTGTACTGAGCTCTTCTATGTATCTGATCATCGTCTGTGAGAACTTTTCCTGATTTGTCTGGATGGATCTCGTGACTTAATTGAATTCTTTCATATTCATAATCAGATTGAATGCTTCTCATGTCTTACAGCTTCTTTTCTATTGCATCACACTACTGTTCAATCTTCCTCTTATCTGATCTTGCACTTTTGATGGCTTTGTGTAACTCCTTATACTTCCCTGTCAATATTGGTTCAGCTCCAACTCGCCTCTTTAATTCACTCCTTTTCTCGACCAACCTCAATGATTCTCTGCTCAGCCACTGTTTCCTTGGCTTCCTTGCTTCTTCTATTCTAGTTGCTGCTGCTTACAGAATACTGTATATGCTTCCTCACTACTTCCTTTTCTTCCTGTAATTTCACACTTGAGGGTTGTCCAGAAAAACCTAAAGTTGGAAAAATTGTGCAATGTGAAATTTTTCCCATGAATTTGATTGTGCTTGATCAGAAAATGGATTAAAAAAAAGCCACTGATTACATAAAGCTCAATTTTTCTTTTTATAAATCTTTATTGATTTTCAAAACTTATAAAAAGTGTAACAACTATACACACAATAATAACAAATAACAACACTTAAATTCTTGCAAACATTTGAAACAAATTACCCCCTCCCCTCACCCTCCCTTTTCCTCCCTACCTGGATGTGTGTAAAAATCTAATAAGTCCATGAACTAAGGATTTAATCTTTCTATTGCTTGACAAATACCTCCAATGGACTCCAAATCTCTCTGAAACTTTTACTATTTCCAGATTGTTCCGCTATCATCCTTTCAAATCTATAGTATAAACACAATGTTTCCCATCAAAAAGAAAAATTCAACCTATCCCAATTTTTCCAATTTCTAGTTATTAATTGCATGGCCACCCCAGTCATAAGAAAAAGTCTGTTTTATGTTTGTCAATTGGCCTATTAAGTTTCAACAATGTCCTAAATAAAACCACATCATAAGACAATGGAATAGAGACACCTAATACCATATTAATTTTGGCCCAAATTGACTTCCAAAAATTAAGTATTAATGGACAATAAAATAGCAGATGGTCTAAGTTGACAGTGCCAGCATCTATTAGATTTTAAATTATCCAACTTTTGTATATGAACTGGGGGTCCAAAATATTCTATATAACAAAAAGAACCAAATTTGTCTCATAGATACTGATGGTGTATATCTTATTCTCCAAGTCCAAATCCGTGGCCATTGCGTAGCAGAAATATGCTACTTTGTTTCTATACTCCAAATGTCTCTTGAGCTTGTTTTAGGTTTTTTCACCAATATTCAGATATTAATTTATACCACTTAGCAGCCTGATACCCTTGGAAATCTGTCTGGAAACATAGACCCGGCAAGCTGTACTGATTTTTAAAGTTGCGCCAGTCAGGGAACCCTTTCTGAATGGCCTGCTTCAACTGCATACTCATATACAAAGTAATTACCACTTAATATGAAAAATACACTGTGTAGGTATCATAATCCTATTCAGGAAACCGGGCCTCAGATTCGGAGCATACGCAAAGTCCTATCATGGACTAGACAGTCAGCGTATTCTTACAGCTCCATACTCCAGTCATAGACCAAATAACTTAAATTTGATTTTTTGATACTTTTCTTAAGCTTAAATATTGTGATTAAAAGTCCAAAACTTTTACAAGTGAAACTTAAATACTATACTAAAATTCAATCGTATAAAGTTTAAGATTGAACCATATACAAAGTGTATTATTTATTTAATAGGCAGCTGAGTTACTTATCTCAAGCAGTTTTTCTTTATGGCTTTCACGTCTGATTCTTTATTTAGCCTATTTAATGGCTAAGCCGACGCGGCCAGCGTTTCGTGGACACCGTTGTTGGTCCACTGCGTCAGGGCCAATAGCCAAAAGATATCTACAACAAAATAAAGTAATTAATACCATATCAAAACTTGATTTTGACAAAACACAAAGAGGTACTTACTGAATGCTTTATAACTGCCAAATTTCTCAAACATTGGCAAAATGGCACCGACGTCCATTTTATACACTTCCGACATCGTAATACGTCACGCGTTACCATGGTAACACGTGTTCACGCATTAAAGTGACAGCACATATACCAGTTCAGAGGAAAAGGCTACATAAAATAACTCGCTAGCAGAAAAAAGCAACAATTTAAACTTTTAATAGAAATGTTGCCACTCTAAATTAACATTGAGGCCCTCAGGGTCTACTGTACCTAGACGATTTATCCAGCGGTTGTTCGTGCTGGGCTAGATAGCGTTTGAAATCGCCCCCTCTATTACTTGGGTAACAACCTCTATAATGATTGCTTTAAGTGAAAAAAACTCATGATTTTTTTCACAACAGTGCCGAGCTAAAGGGGCTCCTATTTTTTGATTTTTAATGTTACTCTTATGTTCTACCAGGCGAGTACTGAATTTCCTAGAAGTTTGCCCTACATAAAGTAGATTGCAGGGGCATTGTAGAATGTAAACTACCCCTTGTGTTTTACAGTTGGAGGTATGTCTTAGTTGATAGATTTTATTATCTTTAGGATTAATAAATGTATCTGTACTCATCATAATAGTGCACATTTGGCACCCTCCACAGCTGGTATGCCCTTGAGAAACCTTTTCGGTATAGTCAGATTTAGCAGACAAAATAGAGGGACAAAGGATTTCTTTAAGGTTCCGCTTTCTACAGTACGCTATTCGTAGATGAAAATCTTGAAACACTCCTGAAATTTTAAGGATATTCCAGTGTTTTCTAAGAGAACGTACAGTCTGATAACAGTTATTTGAATAAGTTAAAACACAGGTCATCACTCGTTCCTCAGTTTGCAAAGATTTATGGGTTTTTGGAAGCAGCAGGTGTTCCCGATGGTTAAACAACGCCCTTTTGTATGCTGTATTAACAGTTTTTAGGGGATAACCACGTTGTAAAAATCTTTTCTTCAATATCTTTGCTTGCTGTTTAAATTCTACTGTAGAGGAACAAATTCTCCTAATTCTCAAGAATTGAGAATATGGTAGACTTTTCTTTAATGCAGGAGGATGAGCGCTTGAAAAAAGGAGGGCAGAATTACAGTCTGTAGGTTTAAAATATACTTCAGTGTAAAAATTACCGTCTTTTATTGTGATCTGGACATCTAGAAAAGAAATCACCTTATCACTATATGTGTACGTGAATTTCACTTTCGGGTGACATGAATTGATAAATCCTAGAAATTGCACCAGATCTTCTTCACCTCCATTCCAGATTATGAATATATCGTCTATATATCTTATCCATATTTTAATCTTGTCAAAAAATTTGGAAGGATATATCCATAAACGTTCAAACTTATCCATAAATAAATTGGCCACTGAGGGGGCCATAGTGATCCCCATGGCTATACCTGTTTTTTGTTGAAATAGGGAATCCTCAAACATAAAGAAACTCTCAGTGAGAACCGTGTTAGCTAATTGAACAAGAAATTCCGTAGGTACTTTAGGGCATACTCTTTTGTCTAAAGTTTCTTTAATGACATCGACTGCCTCATTATGTGGAATTATTGTATATAAAGAGCATACGTCAATTGTTACCATTATAGATTGTGGATCCGGGTTAATGTTATCAACCCGGATCCACAATCTATAATTTAAGATGTCAGATATCACATGCTTAAACTCCTCCCTCTAACTCATGGCTAGTCAGCGACTTATAGTCCTATCTAAGGGGGATTGCAATCTACATCTGGAACCAATCGATTTCATTATTAAGCCCTCTAGGGCTTAATGTTTGCCAATTAAAAATGAACCAATGTTCTTTCTCCATTAAAATCTGTGTGACGTCCCCCCTATATGTGGGCAAATGTAGCAGTACAGCATAACATAAATCCTCACTCTCATGACCTTTATCTATCCAATGGGAGACCAGAGGAGCCGACATGTGGCCACAACTAATATTACTTAAATGTTCCACTAACTTAATTTTGATGCTTCTTTTGGTATGACCAATATATAATTTATCATAGGGGCATATAATACAATATACCACATACAAGCACATACAAATTCATGAGAAAAACTTCAGTTAGTAGTTTCTCCAACTTTAAGAGCATAAAAATTGCCGCTGCTGGGTAAGACCAGTGATCCATCATACCCTGCAGTCCACTCACCTGGCGGCTCTTAAGTCAAAAACCAGCACCCTATTTGAGTCTAGTCTTACTTGCATATGTTCTGTTCCAGTAGGAACTTATCCAACCTTGTCTTGAATCCCTGAAGGGTGCTTTCACCTGTAACAGCCTCCGGAAGAGCGTTCCAGAGTTCTACCACTCTCTGGGTGAAGAAGAACTTCCTTATGTTTGTACGGAATCTTTTCCCTTTTAACTGTAGCGAGTGCCCTCTCGTTCTCTTCACCTTGGAGAGGATGAACAGTCTCTGTTTCTCTACTAAGTCAATTCCCTTCAATATCTTGAATGTTTCAATCACGTCCCCTCTCAGTCTTCTCTTCTCAAGGGAGAAGAGGCCCAGTTTCTGTAGCCTCTCATTGTACGGCAACTCCCCCAGTCCCTTAACCATTTTTGTCGCTCTTCTCTGGACCCTTTCAAGTAGTACTATGTCCTTTTTCATGTACGGCAACTAATGTTGGACGCAGTATTCCAGGTGGGGGTGTACCATGGCCTGGTATAACGGCATCATAACCTTTTCAGATCAGTTTGTGATCCCCTTCTTAATCATTCCTAGCATTCTGTTTGCCCTTTTCACTGCCGCTGCACATTGCTTGGACAGTTTCATTGACTTGTCTACAAGTACTCCCAAGTCTCTTTCCTGGGGGATCTCTCCGAGTATAGCTCTGGACATCCTGCATTCGCTCATATGATTTTTGTTACCGACATGTATCACCTTGCACTTATCCACGTTGAACCATATTTGCCATTTCACGGCCCATTCCTTGAGCGTATATATGTCTCTTTGTAGGTCTTCGCAATCCTACTGTGTCCTTACTACCCTGAATAAATTTGTATCGTCTTCAAATTTAATCACTTCATTCGTGCCAGTTTCTAGGTCATTTATAAATATGTTGAAGAGCACAGGCCCAAGCATCGATCCCTGCGGCATTCCACTCATGAAGCTTTTCCAGTCTGAGTATTGTCCATTCACCCCACTGTCTGTTTCCTATCCACCAACCAGTTTTTAATCCACGTGAGTATATCACCCTCGATTCCATGGCTTGCAATTTGTCGAAGTAGGCATTCATGTGGAACCTTGTCGAACACCTTCTGAAAATCAAGATATATGATGTTGACCAGGTCGCCCTTATCTATCTGCCCATTTACTCCTTCGAAGAAGTGCAGTAAGTTTGTCAAGCAAGATCTTCCTTTGCTGAAGCCGTGCTGGCTGGTCCTCATCAGTTTGTGTCCGATGATGCGGTCCTTTATCAGCACCTCTACCATCTTTCCCGTTACCGCAGTAAGACTCACTGGTCTATAGTTTCCTGGATCTCCCTTCGAAACTTTGTTGAAGATTAGCGTAACATTTGCCACTTTCCAGTCTTCCGGAATCTTTCCTGATTTGATCGACAGATTGGCTATTAGTTGAAGCAGTTCAGCTATAACCCCTTTCAGTTCCTTGATTAACCTCAGATGGATGCTGTCCGATCCCGGGGATTTATCGTTTTTAAGCCTATCAATCTGCATACTTCTTCTAGACTGACCGTCATCTCTGTCAGTTTCTTGTCTTCATTTCCTGTGTATAGCCTGTCACTTCTGGTATATTGGATATATCCTCTTCGATAAATACAGATGCAAAAAATGTGTTCAGTTTGTCAACGATGGCTTTATCCTTCTTTAGTACTCCCTTTATTCCCGGGTTATTTAACGGCCCCACCACTTCCTTGTGGGTCGTTTCCCCTTAATATATCAAAAGAATGGCTTAAAGTTTTTGGTCTCCTTGGCTATTTTTTCTTCTTAGTCTCTTTTGACCCCTCTTACCACCTTATGGCACTTGCTTTGATGTTGTTTGTGCTTTTTCCAGTTTTCTTCTGTTTTTGTCCTTTTCCATTCCTTAAACGAAGTCTTCTTGTCTCTGATCTCTTCCTTCACCGCTACAGTGAGCCACGCCGGTTCCTT
This sequence comes from Geotrypetes seraphini, assembly GCF_902459505.1. Lineage (NCBI taxonomy): Eukaryota > Metazoa > Chordata > Amphibia > Gymnophiona > Dermophiidae > Geotrypetes > Geotrypetes seraphini. Next base: position 398,727,816 of record NC_047085.1, on the reverse strand, counting down.
GTTCTTCTTCCTCTTGGAACCCTTGTTGATATGCGGTATATATAAATTTTGTGCCTCTGTGACTGTGTCTTTAAAAAGGGACCATTCTTGCTCTAGCATATTTACAGTGCTTATCCTCCTCCTAATCTTCTTCCTCACCATGACTCTCATCCCTTCGTGGTTCCCTTTTTGGAAGTTCAGTGCCATGGTGTCGTTCTAGATCAATTTTATGTTCCTGTGTCTAAGTTGAAGTGGATCATGTTATGATCACTGTTTCCCAGCATCCCTTCTACTTCTATACCTTGTGCTAGTCCTCGTAGTCCATTTAGAATTAAGTCTAGAATTGCATTTCCTCTTGTATTTTCCATGACAAGTTGTTCCAGGAAGCAATTGCCTACAGCATCCAGGAACTTGGTCTCTCTACTGCAGTTGGAGTTCCAATCTGGACAACCCCACCCTATCATATACATATCGTGATTCTCGCTCTTTACTTTACTGCTTCTTCTAATTATCTGTCTTGTAATTTCACTGGGTATGCCCTGACCAATTCTTTTGTAATCTGCCTAGAACCGAAAGGTATTGGTGGAATAGAAGACACTAATGTAATGTGATGTAATAGATTGTAGTTTCTAGCATGGTAGAGTGTCCTCACATTCCATTCTATGATGGTGATTTCTCCTTTTCACTCTCTTCTCATTATTTTAACTACTTCTCCCATTCTTTAATTCAGTACTTAGTAGTATGTTTATCACTACAGCCCCTAACACACCGGAATGTTCCTCTTGACCCAGACAACTATTGAACCATCACATATTTCCTTGGTCTTTCCAGCCATTGTCTTGTTTTGCATTTTTATGGCACTGGAGTGACCTCCTGTCAACCATCCACACTGTATTTAGGCTTGGGAGCAGTAAATAACCTCATAAGAAAAATAGTATGTGCTATTTGGTTGATATGGCACTCTCTTGAGCAACAGAACATATTATTTGAACAGTAAAAAGCAATAGTGCATGTGCTATTAAAGGCACTGAATCTAAAGCAAAAATACTTTGGAAATAAAACAAAATAAAAATTTGTGGCCTGCACATCCCTACTTCCTCTTACCATGACCTTAAAAAGCTAGATTGGTTTGTAGTGTTCAACACCTATGTGAAGATCTTACTAAATGCAGGAAAATGGTGCTAGCTGGCTAGATAGGGTTTACCATGGATATCTCATATTTCATTATAGAATATTAGGATATTGGGCATCTTAAAGGATGCACCGGGAAAGGGAAGCCTCTTCCTCTACAGGCATGAGGGGGTATTGGGGGTGTCAGGGTGGGGTGTTGGTGGCAGCATTCAACACTGTCCACATATATTCAGTGCTGCAGCCTGTCTAGATATTGGCATTGAATATATCTGTCCAGCATTGTAAACAGATAATGACTGTGATGCATATAAATTGACTAGATACATTTTAAAATATGCAGTGATGGTATTTGGAGTTGCTTCTAGCACAGCTATTAATAATTCCTGAAAACCCGCTACTTTGCTTTTCCATTGAAAGTCCATAACTCAGTTATTGTATTGTCTGCATGGATACTATGCATTTTCTTCAATTGGTGGAACTGTAGTCTCACCAGTTATTTATAAACAATGACAAATTCAAGCTCCTATGGAGCCTAAAAAAGAATTACTGAGACTAAAGATCAAATTCTGGACCAGCACATTTCCGACTAAGTCCTTTGAGATGCAGTTAGTGCTCAATTTTAGGAACCATAGAAAGAATGAGTCAGATCTTGTAAGCGAGGTCATGCGCACACCACTGTGCAGTGGAAAACTTTTTAGACCGTGTACAATGTCTGTCTGACATTTTACGTGATTTGCTGAGTCAGGAGATCAAATTACAGACTTATTCATCCACATAATAAGAGTATTAGTCCTTCGGTTTTCTGTGTCCATAAAAGGATAACAAGCATTTCCAGAGATGACATTACAGGTTTTGTGCAAAGGAGGAGGAAAGACAAAGTGAAAAATTCTAAAAGTATCACGTGGATTCATCCCTGGCTTCCAAAAGACAAAAGAGAAACTTTAACCTAAATATTTTATGTATTATTGCCACTCTTCAAATTCTCCGAAAAATATTTGTAAGGGCCAAAAATAAAGTTGCTCAAATGAAATAGAAGGTGAAACCCTCTTATACTTTTCAATTGCAAGTTCCTCTCCACCACCTCTCCTGTCAACAGATTGATATGCAAGTTCATTTATCAACCTGAAACCTCTACCTGGAATAGTTTTACTGTGGTTCAAAGCAAATGTGGTCAATTTTGCAATTGCCCCTTCCTTCCAATTCCAATTTTTTTCTGTAGGAATAAAATGAGTTTCTGTTTTATTTTCCTTCCATGGAAAGTCATGGAAGTTGACCCTTGACATATAATTTCCTATATGAGAGGCATTTTCAATATGATGTCTAAATCTGAGTTTAGATATTTTTAGAAATGCGTCCAAAAATAGGGTAGAGAAAAAGGCCATTTTTGAAACCGCAAAACATTTTTTTTTTTAAATGACCATTTCTAGATGTGTTTGGCCTTGGTGCATCTATCTTTCTTCACCATTTTTGGACATGCATTGAAAGCAGTGCATGCACATAGATCTCATGCATATTCATTGGGGAAATCCTGAAAACTCGACTGGATTGCAGCCCTCAAGGTGGGTCTTTGAGACCCCTGCTCTATAGCTATAGGAAAGATCTGACTCATAGATACCTCTGTACTCAGGTCTTTTATGAAAGTGAACCCCAAATGAAAATGCTTGAGAGCTGGTGTTGTAGTTAACCTGGTCCTTTTATTTCCTTAATGTGAGTGCAAGATGGGATATTCTATTCTGCATAAAATGCAGAAGAACTGGCATTCTGCAAATACTTGTAAAACCAACTCCACTGTATGGGCAGGCAAACTGAATGAGAAATAAGGAAAAATAAAATAAGAAGGAAGTGAGAAGGAAGAATCCAAGGAAGAAGAAGCACAGAGCGAATAGTGAAGGGCTGCCACAAGATAGAGAGGCTCCGGGGGACCAGGGAAGGATCGGAGAGAAAGGAGCTAGTTGGGGATAGGTGGGGGGGAGGAGCGGTGGGAGCTTTAATTAAGTGGCATCTGTAACTGCTTAACTTCGGCCTTCGGTCCCGGAGAGCAGAGCAGGCAGAGCCCCAGCGGCAGAGAAAAAAAGAATGAACAGTCTGCATGTCCAGTTGAAGCGCGTGTCAGGTCCACGTTGCAGCCAGCAGCGTCCTCAGAATGCGTGCTGGGGTGAGGCATCCTCAGAACGCCTGTCGGGGTGAGGCTGAAAAGAGTGGGCGTTTTAAAATTACATCCGGCAGCGATAGTGGCTCGAGTCGTGACAGCTGTACTCTGCTGGAGAGCAGAGTACCTTTGCATCTGGCGGGTCCCACTAGTAGTGCGTGGCAGAAATGGGGCAGGAGAGCAGGCATAGAGAGCGGATCGCCGAACAACCAACAGCGCTGGACCCAAAGGACTAAAAAAAAGTATGGGGTGGGGGTGGGGGGGTGGTATTCTCGCCATAAGATGCACCCTTATTTCCACCCTATTTTTGGAGGGGAAAAAGTGCATCTTATAGAGCGAAAAATATGGTAATTAAACTCTGCAATTTGTTGCTGGAGAATATGGTGAAAGCTGTTAGAAGGATTTAAAAAAAATGTTTGGATAATTTCCTAAAAGTCCATAAGCCATTGCTAAGATAGCTTGGGGACATCTGCTTATTCCTAGGATGAACAGCATAAAATCGTTTTTACTTCTTGGGATCTTGCCAGGTACTTTTGACCTGGGCTGGCCACTGTTGGAAACAGGATACTGGACTGGATGTCCCTTCAGTCTGTCCCAGTATGGCAAATATTCTTATGACAAGACAAATGTCTATCTATCCCTTTGTGCAAAAGCCTACAGAACTGGGACCAGATATTCTTTAACAAAGATCCAACACTGTCAGTGTTTCGGCCCATGGTCTGCATCACCATGGGGATATTTAAATGGATATTAAGAGATAAATTGGTAGCATTCTAGAATTCTCTATTATTGCTTACATCATCATTAATTGCCATTATAACGTATAAAACAAACGTGGATCAGCGACGAACACCAGACACGAGTACTACTACTACTGCTATTAATTATTTCTATACAGGTGTTACTTTGTATTGGGCCAACTTTTTCTAGAAAAGCATCATGTGACAGATAATTTTAAAGACCCCTGATGCAGACTGTGGGCTGAAACACTGACAGTATCGGGTCTTTGTTAAATAAAGAATTTCTGGTCCCAGTTTGGTAGGCTTGTGCACTTTTTTTGTGTTATTTGCTTTTTTTGTTTATTTGTAGATCCCTTTCTTTGTGTTGTCATTATCTATCCCTTTGTGACACTTTTTGGATGTTTTTCTTTTTTGAACATGAGCCCCATTATCTATCCCATTCAAATAAAAACAAAAAGTCCCAGGAAAAAAGTTTTTTAAACAACAACTAATAGCAGTCATTTCAGACTGCTTATCAATTGATAGTTACTGCCTAGTGCAGGGGTGTCCAATGTCGGTCCTCGAGGGCCGCAATCCAGTCGGGTTTTCAGGATTTCCCCAATGAATATGCATGAGATCTATTAGCATACAATGAAAGCAGTGCATGCAAATAGACCTCATGTATATTCATTGGGGAAATCCTGAAAATCCGACTGGACTGCGGCCCTCGAGGACCGACATTGGACACCCCTGGCCTAGTGCATATCAGTACACTATCCATACCTATTTCCATCAACCTACTTCCCATTCATATTTCTTTCATATTTAATCTTGAATGCATTGTCCTATTCTGTACATGTATAAATATTCACATTGCTGTGTTAGATTTGTTCTTTTATGATATTAAGCTTAGAAAAATTCAAATGGGTAACATATATAGAGCTTTTGTGGCTGGCTGCTTGCCGCAATTTGGTGCTCCTTTTAAAAAGGCGTGCTAAAATGCTGCACGCTAGCCACTACCGCCTCTAATCTTGTGCGTGCGCTAAAAACGTTAGCACACCTTAGTAAAAGGAGTCCTTGGAGTCAGGCGTGGAGTATGGCTGGTTGGGTGTCTCTTGCTTAGTCACTGGGGGCCAGATTCTCTAACCGGTGCCAAAAGGTATTTGACATTTCGTCCCAGATATCTTTATCAATTGTTATATTCAAATCACATTCTCCAGACGTTAGTGTTTCTGCCAAGAACAGGAAATTGTTTGATAGTTTAATCACCATTGCCCAGAAATTAATCTTTTCCAATTGGAAAACTTTGCATCTTCTTAATACCAGTGTATGGTGGAATTCAATTCTTTTCACCAGAGATGCAAAATGGCGATAGCAGAAAAACTTGGAACATCTAGAACAGTTTACAAATATTGGTCCCTTTTATCTATATTTTGTGACCTTTCTCTAACACAACAAAATTAACCTTGCAGTCCTTATGGGATACACTGAATTCTTCTCTTTATGAAGAGGTGTGTAATCTTTTTTTCTTTTATATGCACTATGCTTCCATATTTTGTATTTTATATTATTTATCGCAATATTATCTTGTATTATATGTATTTATGTTCAAATATGTTACTGAAATATGTTGTTGTATTTCTTTATTCATATATTTTTCAATAAATATCTTGGGTGGTGGGGGGGGGAAGGAGTGGAGTTTGAGTCTAGATGTACTGAGTCAGGCAGTTTGTTCCAGGCATAGGCAGTGGAACACAGCTTTGGGGGGAGGGGGGGAGGCCAGGAGCTCCACCCTAGTGCATGACCTCTCAGTAGCTCCTGAGCCCCCCCATCTACCTCCTTCCAGCACTATAGTTTTAAATCTTTGGGAAGCCGCTGCACAGCTTCCACGAGCAGGTCTGCCTTCTGAAGTGGAATGAAGGGTTCTGGGACAGGCCTGCTGTTTGATGCTGCGTGGTGGCTGCCCAAATATTTAAAATCATAACACTGGGAGACAGGAGGGAGTGTGAGCAACAATCGGCAACTGAAAATGTTTAGGGAGGCCATGGCCCCTGTGTCCTCCCCATTCTGATGCCTATGGTTTCAGGCATACGGTACAGCAAAGTAGAAGGGACAGAATCTGGAGTTAGCTGTAGAGGAGAAGGGTATAGATAAGAGCGACTTACCTGATAAGCGGAGTGCCTGGGGGAGAGTGTGGAATGAGAGAGAAGAGATATTGAGAAGCTGCAGCATGAAAACACTCATAGATCATTAAGAGGAGTTTGAAATGTATGCAAAAACGGATAGGGAGCCAATGAAGTGACTTTTAGGAAAGGGGTAATATGGGCTTAGCAACATTGGCGGAATATGAGACATGCAGCAGTGTTCTGAACAGACTGAAGGGGAGAGAGATGGTTTAGTACAGTAGTCTCAAACAAATCTTTGCAGGGCCACATTTTGGATTTGTAGGTACTTGGAGGGCCGCAGAAAAAATAGTTAATGTCTTATTAAAGAAATTACAATTTTGCATGAGGTAAAACTCTTTATAGTTTATTAATCTTTCCTTTTGGCTGTGGCTTAATAATAATAAGAAACATATGATCAAGAAACTGTTTTATTTTACTTTTGTGATTATGATAAACATACCGAGGACCTCAAAATAGTACCTGGCGGGCCGCGAGTTTGAAACCACCAGTTTAGCGGAAGGCCAGTGAGAAGCAGGTTGCAGTAGTCTAGGCAAGAAGTGATGAGGGTCCTAGCACCGTGCTCAGAAAGGAAGATCAGTGTTTTTAGGGAAGTTAATTGCCCTGATCTATGTACCACTTATATTGCTCCATCTGAAAGCTTATAAAATATCAAGCATAAAAAGTGCTGAGATGGCTTCTAAAGAAATGCAAACAATAATAATAGCATTATGTCTTACTTGCTGTTACATCTGTTGATGCAACTTGTCAATTGGTTTTATGTTTTTCAAATAAATTTTCTTAAAACATTATTCAAGCAAAATCTTAGCTACAGTTATTATCAAATGTCAATAGATACAGAAAAAAAATAGCATTTAACAACAGTTTCCATGTTGATGACATTCAGTGACAGATGTGGTTAATAATTTTTCTTTAAAAAAAATTAATAACTGCTTTCAAAGACAGGTCCAATTTGCCATCTTTTGAAATACTGTATTGAAATTAATAATAAAAAAAATTATTTGTAATAACTATATTCAAGAAAAATGTTCAAACACTGCATCAGTGAAAGGAGTGATGGGGGGGGGGGCAAGTTGTTTTTTGTTTTTTTTAAATTGAGGCTGTGTATTTCGTGACAGATCTTATCTGCTTGTAACCACTACAGTGTTTTCAGTGGCAGGTAAACTAATCCATTGCACTTCTCATATCTCTCAGAACTTTTTACAAAGTAATTAATGTTCACTCTTGCTGCTGCTAAATTATTTACACTTGCACAGGCACTCTGCACCAAGCATGTTCCTGTAAATTGTATAGAATTACTGTAATTATTACTGTTCTCAAACAACAGACATTGACGAGGTCATGAGGCATCACAACTGAAGGAAGAAGAGTGTATAAACTTGAATACTATTTAATAGGTGTTGTTATAGAGGTTTATCATTTTTAGACTTGTCAGGATAGTGGTCCTTTAAATGGCCACTCTGATATCTCTATAGCTACATACTGTGCCAGTGACTGGAAAAAGGAGAAGAATCATTTCATAGGATCTGTCTTTCAGAAAACCCAAGTTTGCATTTTTGAATCTAGGAAGACCAGTATTAGGGAAAGAAGGAAAAGAGAAGTACAGAATACAGAGCACACGATGCCAAAAGATCTTGAAGAATGAATGGCAAAAAAAAAAAAAAATCAACTATAGCATTTTCAAAATGATACAGAGATTAGAGGTAAACAGAGTAAAGTAATGCTATGTCAGATATAAGATAGGAAACCCAGCCCAGCCTCTAACCCAGGGATGGGCAACTCCGGTCCTCGAGGGCCAGAATCCAGTTGGGTTTTCAGGATTTCCCCAATGAATTTTGCATGAGATCTATTTGCATGCACTGCTTTCAATGCATATTCATTGGGGAAATCCTGAAAACCCGACTGAATTCCAGCCCTCGAGGACTGGAGTTGCCCACTCCTGCTCTAACCCCAACATACAAGACACTAATAAAGCAGAATAACAAAAGGCTACACAACTTTATTAATCGACCTTACTTGGAAATCAGTATTGGAAACCTGAGGCCTCCCTGAAGATCCTTTCGTCAATCCTCCTTTTCCAATATTTATTTTTTAAAAATTTATATATTGCCTAAAGGGCAATATACTAAGGCGCACTAGCCGATTTAGTGCAAGCTAAATATTAGCGTGCGCTATATGCTAACGCGCCCATTATATTCTATGGACGTGTTAGCATTTAGCATGCGCTAAATTGGCTAGCACGCCTTAGTAAAAGACCCCCCAAAGTCTAGGCAGTTTACAAAATAAATAATAACAATACAACATATAGAGTTCTTATAGACCCTCCTCCATCCTCCACTACTCATTTTGTTCATATAAATGCATTGTCCTATAACTAAATCTTTGAGTTTTTAAAAGTATTACAGAAATACTGTATTTGTGTTCATATAAATACATTGACAAATAACTGTCTTCAAAAGTTTCTTAAAAGTATCCCTAGGTTTACATAATCATAACTAACCTGTCAATGAGTTCCAAAATTTCACCCCTACTATTGAAAACATTGATTTCCCAACCCTGTTATGTATCACATTTCTCTCTTTCATCAATGTCAATCTCATCTATCCTGTGCAGATCTTAATTTGCTTCTTGGACAATACAACTCCAACAAATCTTGAAAACATCCAAGGGCTGTGTGATATAAAACCTGATGTACAATAGAGAGCGCTTTATATTGAACTCTCTGTTGTACAGGAAGCCAATGTAACTGCTTCAGAATTGGTGTAATATGGGCCATCTGTGAAGCACCCACAATCAATCTTGCAGCAGAATTCATCAAAACTTGCAATGCCCTACTTTTCGTTTTCACCACAACCAAATAAAGTGCATTACAATAATCTAACCTTCCTAATATTAATGTTTGCACCAACATATGAAAATCATAAGGTATTTACGTGATCTTCAATTTGTTTATTTTATTTTATTTATGTACTGGGGGGAGGGGGGTTCTGAGCTGTCAGACCTTACTTTCCTGTCAATGCCTGAGCTCAGACCTGTTGGCAAATTTTGTCAATGGCTCCCAAATCTTCAGAAACTTTTTATAATGTCCCTGTTGTATAGCCATAATACGTTCCATTTTAAAGACATGACACAGAGACTCCCACCAAAAGGTATAGTTCAATCGATCCCAGTTTTTCCAATTCCTTAAAATAAGCTGTTTGGCAACCCCTGTAATAAAGAGAAGTTTGTTATTGTGAGATGATATTTGGCTTTTAGCTCTCATCAAAGTGCCAAATAGCACAGTGTCGCATGTTAGTGCCATTGGATTCTCCATTACTTTGTTCACCTGATCCCAAATGGATCTCCAAAATTGAAATATCAAGGGGCAATAAATGATCCAATGTCTCAGGTTCAAGATGACAGTGCCAGCATCTATTAGACTTGGAACTATCTAATTTCTGTAATCTAACCGGAGTCCAAATGTAACAAGAAAAAACATGTTTGTCTCAAAGATGCAGACACCGTACATCTCATCCTCCAAATCCAAATTCGTGGCCATTGAGATGCAGTAATCTGATACTTTATCTCAATGCTCCAAATGTCACAAAGACCAGTTTTGGGTTTCTTATTCAAAAATCCAGATATTAATTTATACCACTGAGCAACCTGGTGACCCAGGAAATCTGCCTGGAAGCACAGGAACGGCAAACTATACCGAGTTAAGATTTTTCCAATCAGGGAACCCCTCCTGAATGGCCTGCTTCAACGGCAACCCCTATAACTTTGAGATTTAGTAATACCGAATATTTGGCAGTTTTCCTTCAAAAATTACATCATCTAGAGTCTGTATGCCCGCCTTCATCTAGTGCTTCCAGATTACCTTAAACCTGCCAATTTGAATCTTGGAGTTCAGCCAAAGAGACTGACATGCGGATTTATGAATTGGAATAGATGTTAAATTATTAATAAATTAGTGTTTAAGCCCATTACATTAACGGGTGCTAGAGTAGATGTCTGTCTGTCTGGGGTTTTTTTTTGTCTCTCTCTTCTTGGATGCTGTCTGTCTGTCATTCTTTCTGTCTGTGTCTCTCTCTGGCCCCCTGTCTGTCTTTCTTTCTCTGTCTCCCTGGCCCCCTGCCTGTCTGTATTTCTTTGTTGCGCCATGCCTGCCTGTCTCTCCATGGCCCCCTTCCTATGTCCATAGTGTCCCATCCTATGTCCTTAGTGCCCCCAGTTCCGCCTTCCTATGTCCTTAGTGCCCCCAGTTCTGCCTTCCTATGTCCTTAGTGTCCCATCCTATGTCCTTAGTGCCCTCAGTGCCTCCTATGTCCTTAATGCCCTCAGTGCCTCCTTCCTATGTCCTTAGTGCCCCATCCTTAGTGCCCTCAGTGCCTCCTGTTTCCTTAGTGCCCCTTCCTATATCCTTAGTGCCTCTGTCCTTTGTCCATATTGCCCCCAGTGTCTCCTTCCTATGTCCTTATTGCCCCAGTGCCTCCGTCCTGTGTCCTTAGTGCCCCATTGTCTCCATCCTGTCTTTATTGCCTCCAGTGCCTCCTTCCCATGTCCTTAGTGCCTCCAGTGTCTCCTTCCCGTGTCCTTAGTGCCCCCAGTGCCTGTCTTGTGTCCTTAGTGCCTCAGTGCCTTCTTCCTATGTCCTTAGTGCCCCAGTGCCTTCTTCCTATGTCCCCCTCACCAGTGGCGTACCTAGGGGGGGGCGGGGGGGCGGGCCGCCCCGGGTACCAGCCCTGAGGGGGTGTTCCCGGCCTTGCCGCTCAGTCCCCCCCCACGCCCGAAGGACCGCTCGCCCCACTGACCTTCCAGCACACCTATGAAGCAGCCCGCAGCAGGATCGCGACGTCAGCAATCCCTCAGCTGCTTGGGCGCTGCTTCCTGCGCCGCGGTCCCGTCCCTCCTCTGACGTCAGAGGAGGGGGCGGGACCGCGGCGCAGGAAGCAGCGCCCAAGCAGCTGAGGGATTGCTGACGTCGCGATCCTGCTGCGGGCTGCTTCATAGGTGTGCTGGAAGGTCAGTGGGGCGAGCGGTCCTTCGGGCGTGGGGGGGGGCAGTAGCTTAAGGTAGCCCGGCGCAGGAAGCAGCTCCTAAGCAGCGCAAAGATAGCTGACGTCGCGATCTTGCTGCGGCTGCTTCATAGGTAGTGCGGGGAGGCCAGGGGGGCGAATGGTCCTTCGGGGTGGGTCGGGGCATCAGGCCTTCAGGGTGGGGCGGGCGGGCGGGCAGGCAGACTTTCAGTGGGAGGGGGGTGACAGGCAGGCAGGCAGGCCTTCAAGGGGGGGTGCAGGTCTTCGGGGGGGGGGTGCAGACCTTCAAGGGGGGACAGGCCTTCAGGGGGGTGCATGCCTTCAAGGGGGGGACAGGCCTACAAGGGGGTGGGACAGGCCTTCAAGGGGGTGCAGGCCTTTGGGGGGGTGCCAACCTTCAAGGGGGGGACAGGCCTTCAAGGGGGGACAAGCAGGCAGGCCTTCAAGGGGGGGTCAGGCCTTCAAGGGGGGGACAGGCCTACAAGGGGGTGGGACAGGCAGACCTTTAAGGGGGGACAGGCCTACAAGGGGGTGGGACAGGCAGACCTTTAAGGGGGGATAGGCCTTCAAGGGGGGACAAGCAGGCAGGCCTTCAAGGGGGGGTCAGGCCTTCAAGGGGGGGGGACAGGCCTTCGGGGGTGCAGGCCTTCGGGGTGGGTGCAGGCCTTCGGGGTGGGTGCAGGCATTCGGGGTGGGTGCAGGCCTTCGGGATGGGTGCAGGCCTTCAGGGGGGGACAGACCTTCGGGTGGGGGGTACAATCCTTCGGGGAGGGTGCAGGCCTTCAGGGGTGGGGTTTAGGCGTTCAGAGGGGGACAGACCTTCGGGTGGGAGGTAAAGTCCTTCGGGGGGTGCAGGTCTTCAGGGGTGGGGTGTAGCCCTTCTGAGGGGGGACAGACCTTCGGGGGAGGGGGGTCCTGGTGTAAAAGTACACAGAGGGAGAGAGGGAAGGGGGGGTTCAAAGATACGTGCATATGCCAGACTTTGGGGGTTAGAAATAATGGGTCTAAAAACAGAGGAGTGGGAGAGAGATGGTGCATAATGGGATTTAGGGAGGGAAGGAACAGAAAGGGAGAGAACTTGGAAACAGGGGATGGTGTGGAGGGGGGATAGAGATACTGGATAGGAGGATAGTTGGGAACAGAAAGGGAGAGATGGTGGATCCTGGGGTGGGGGGGAGTTGAGAAAAGGTGAATCTGTGGATGGAGACAAAAAAAAGGAAAGATGCCAGATCTCCGGGAGAGGGAAGGGAAACGGAAGGGGAGAACAGAGATGGCAGACGGATGGTTAGCACGGAGAAAGGAGACCCTGGCAAGCAAGACAACAAGAGCCTGGGACCAACAAGATTTGAATATTGATCAGAGAACAAAAGGTAGAAAAAATAATTTTATTTTCTGTTTTGTGATTACAATATGTTAGATTTGAAAAGTGTACATGAGACAGCTTGAAATGGGAACTTTTCTATTTTTGTGAATGGCAAGGCTGAGTTCAGTTAAAATATATGCTTTATAAGAAAATATAATAATGTGTTTTATAAAGTTTATAAGCATTGCTGGCATACTCGGTGAGGTGTTCCTAGTGTTGGTGGTGGTGGTAGCATGTCAGTGTGTTGAGAGGAAGAGGTAGTCTGGGAAATTCTGCTGAGCAAACTCTGGGCCCATTTCCACCCCCAGTTAGTCCACTCCACTCAACTGGTTCACACACTGAGTGGGTCTTTGGGTGTTATTTCTGGGTAGTTGTTTTAGAATCTCTTCCAGTGGTTTGTCAGTATCTCCTTCTGGTCCAAGGAAGGAAACTTTGTCAACCTTAGCATTGACCTTCAGAATATGTTTGTAACAGCGCTGCTTGTGTGGCATTAGGCTATGTAGTGATCGAAAGAAAAAAACAGACCTTTGCACATTTTTGCACTATATGGTGGGTGTATGAGGAGATTCATTTCCTGCACAGTTAAGTCCATGTGAAGTTACCTTGTGCTGTATTTGACATCTAGCAAGGTCTCTGTTTGGAAGGAAAGATCTAAGCTTAAAAATGAAGTGGCCAGAAGTTATGTTAAAAGTAGATAGCGTAGCTGGTTTTAAGAAAGGTTTGGACAAATTCCTGGAGGAAAAGTCCATTGTCTGTTATTAAGACATGGGGGAAGCGTCTGCTTGCCCTGGATTGGTGCACTCAGCAGCAACAATTTTTTCTACTGAATAATAGTCTAGGTACAATGAAAGTAAATAGCAAAAATGTTTGAGTAGATAATTAAGGAAATCTTTTTCATATTGCTTGCTTATGGACTGGGAAAAAAGACTGTTCAAGCAAATGTCTCCAGAACTGCTTTAATGGAAAAATGTGATTTTTTTTTTTTTAAGTACTTTGTGAAATTTATTGTTTTTGTGAAATTTATTGTTATACTTTGTTTAAACTTAAAAAGCGGTGTCATTAACAGTGAATCTAATCGAAAACAGGGTGAATCGAATCGAATGAAATATTTTTCTCTGAATCGGGCAGCACTATTGGCTACCATGAGAATGGGCTACTGGGCATGATGGACCATTGGTGTGACCCAGTTAGGCTATTCTTATGTTATGTTCTCATCTGTAGGGGCCTTTGTTTTCACTTCTTATTTTAATGTATTTTTTTCCTGGGAACTTATCAGTGTTTTTTTATAATGGGAACAAAAATGGAAGAGAATTAATGTGTGTGGAATGGGGGGGTAACTAATTTCTTCAGCTAAATAATTCAATCCACTTCAAACAGACATAGGAGAACTCACGCACCATTCACACACCCTCCAACCAAAAACGTCAAAAGAAAAAAACTGTTCGACAACCTCCTAGCCATTCGAGCTGCAACACTTGACCCCCAACTCTACAACCTATTGACCTCGACCACAAACTACAAAACCTTAAAAAAAGAAATAAAAACCCTTCTATTCAAAAAACACATAAAACCAAACTAACATAATCAGAACTGTCCCAAGCATCACCTGCAACTACTCCATATGTACTTCTGATGTCATGACAATTCCGACATAATTTATGTTATGTTATGTTTGGAATAATGGTTACATAAATGAGGTTCAATAAAAGAAAATTTTCACTGCCTGTTTCTTTTTTTTTTTTTTTTTTTTGGTGCCGTTTCTATTCTGACCATTTATTCCATTTCATGGTTATTGCAAAAAAAAAAAAAAAAAATTTTACATGGGGGGGGGGGGGTGTCAAAAAATGATGGGCCCCGGGTGCCACATACCCTAGGTACGCCACTGCCCCTCACTGACTTCCAGACTTTGTCCCACCCCCACCCTCCGAAGCCAGCCTGCCTGCCTGCTTCCTTCCCATCCCCATTTGCAGTATAATCCTTGAGAAGCATGTTTCCATTCCCCCCGCCACTACCGCTGATGTCATCAGGGACGCGGCAGAGGAAATCAGGACGGTGGAAGGCCACGAAGCAGCATGTTTGTAGTGCTGTGGACGCTGCTGGAGGCGGGAGGTTTGTGGTCGTCTCGCGGTGGGAGGGTCAACGGAGGTTCGGGTGCGAGGGGGGATGAACTGGCTTACAGGAAAACAGAACCCAAGGTGTGCATGCGCACTCCTACCTGCCAGGGACCTACTGATCACGGAACACGCAAGTGGGAGTGCGCATGCGTGCTTAGGGTTTTATTATTATAGATTTTAATGTCTCCAATAAGATTTTATTGTCCTTATACAACCTAGGTAGCTTGATACTCAAAACGTGACACAATCTCAATGGAGACAGGAGTTGCCATTCCAACCATAACCAGTCTGGAAGATTTTCCATGAGCTTGGGGAGGATCCAATACATATCCTGATGCATTATATAGGCTTGATGGTACCTATAAAAATTTGGAAAATTTACCCCACCCTCCACAATTGGCTTTTGTAAAGATACTAAGGCAATTCTTGCTGCTTTCCCCAGCCAAATAAATTTTGTAAGAAAACTATTTAATTTTTTGTAAAAGGACCCCTGAAAAAACACTGGTAACATACCCATTTGGTAGCAAACCACAGGCAAAATCATCATTTTAACCGTCTGAACTCTCCCCCAGCAAGACAGATGTAATAGGTTCCATTGCTCACACATTTCTGTGACCTTTTGCAATAAGGATTTTTCATTTACTTTCATCGTTTCTTCCACATTTTTCTTTTTGAGTATCATCTGAGAGGGTCACAAGATCGAGATTTTGTTCCTTTGCCTGGATGGCTGGAAAAGGAGATCAAGATATAAGATACTCTCTTGAGATTTCTGGACATTTGAGCCATAGAACCTGTTTCTAATGACAACTTGGGCTCAGGCAGATACCCCAGATTCTTCATTGTGCTAAAGAAAGGCACAGAAGACTGGAGGCCCATTTTTTATCTGAAGGCAGTGAATGTGTTTTTGAGGGCCACATGGAAATGACCACATGGAGATGAGTCGCTCAGACATTGTGGCAGTGGATCCTGGAGAATTTCTAGTCTTTCTGGACCTCACGGAAGCATATCTGCACATTCCCATCTTTCCAGATCACAGAAGATATCTGCAGTTCCACATACTTCAGCAGCATTTCCAGTTTGTGGCTCTCCTGTTCAGACTGGCAACACCCCCCTGCAGATTAATCAAAGTTATGGTGCTGGTTTCTGCTCATCTCTGGTGCATGGGGATTCAAGTTCACCCCTATCTGGATGACTGACTGGTGACTTCAGGATGTGTCCTTATCGAAAGGCATGCCTCTATGGATCTCAAACTGGATGACTCTCATAACTGATGCCAGCCTTTTCAGCTGGGGAGCTCTTTGTGAGACTACTTAGTTCAGGGCCAGTGGACCCCCACATCAAACGAAGTGGCCCATAAACCGTCTGGAACTCAGAGCTATTTGACTAGCCCTAAAGGCTCTAGAAATCATCCTAGAGGGGAAAAACTGTAAGAGTGTTCTCCAACAACATCACAGCAGTGACGTACGTGAACAGGTACAAGAAAGCTCACATGCTTTTCCACTGGAAGGAAGTACACCTTCAGGCTCTTTCCACTGCCCACTGGCCGGAGTGGAAAATGTTCAAGTCGACTTTCTAAGCTGACAGTTCCTGGACCTGATAGAATAGTCATTCTCGCATAGGGCATTCAATCTAATTGTGCAATGCTGGGGCAGAGCAGTTATGGATTTGATGACTTCAGCCAAGAAAGAAAAGGTCAAACGCTTCTTCAGTCGAAGAGTAGAACCAGGAAGCTCGGGTTTTGACATGTTGGTTCAGCCCTGACCACGAGCTGGTCTCCTTTACATTGTCCCTCCTTGGCCCATGGTAGGCCAGGCCACTAAAGCTCCATATGAGCCCCTCAAGGATGCTTTCCTTTTGGACCTCACAGTTAATACTGCTTGGAGCTGCAGGCTGTTTCCTCAAAATCATGGATGAAGACATCACTATCCGTGCTGTGCTCTCCTTTCTTCCAAAGGTGGAGTTGGCTTTCCACATCAACCAGGAGGCTCATCTGCCTGCTTTTAAATCCTTGGGGTCTGCCAAATAGGACATAGTTTAAAGAAGCTGGATATCCATAGGGTTTTGCTCCAGTACTGGGAAAGGACAAATGACTTGCGTCTTTCTGACTATCTGTTCATGCTTACCATTCACTCCAGATTTGGCAAGCCAGCACCTAAGGCCTCTATTATTAAATGGATTCACATGGCCATCTCTTCGGTGTACATTGCCTTGCAGGAATCAGCCACCAGTCTCTCTCAAGGCACACTAGACAAGGAGTGCTGCCTCTTCCTGGGTGGAGACTTGGACAATTCCTCTCAGAGATTTGTCAGACAGCTACTTGATTTACTCTGCATACTTTTAAAAAAAAAATTTACAGAGTGGATGTGGTGGCTCAGGAGGAAGCCACTTTTGGCTCCTCAGTCTTGTGGGCAGGCTCTTCTGTCCCACCCTAGACATCAGCCACTGCTTTGGTACATCACCACAGTAACAGAATCCGGAGAATGAAAGATTAGGTTCTTACCTGGATAATATTTTTTCTGTTAATCTACTATGGATTCTGTATAGCCCGCCCTCTGTCTATTCTGAATCGCCTGCTTTTTCTGCCTCGGATATTTCTGTATTCCAGGTCTGGAATTCTTCTCCTGTCAGCCAGATGGTTAATGCCAAGAAATCCGGTATAGAAACATAGAGTATGACAGCAGAAAAGGGCCAGCGGCCCAACAAGTCTGCCCACTCAAGAACCCTCCCTCAGCAAATTTGCCCACTCTAGGATCCCCTTTCCCATGAGAATCCATCTTTTAAGCATAACTCTGTAGTAACCCCACTTGTTTATCCCAACGTCTCTTGAAGTCGAGCACGTTACTGGCCTCGACTACTTGGCGTGGAAGACCATTCCATCGATCAATCACCCTTTCGGTGAAGAAGTATGAGTAAGTGTATTCCTCCTCCTCTGATTCACTTAATGTTCATGCCCGTTGTACATAGCAAGTTGTTTCTCTATGGTTGTTTTCCGATTGTTATGTTGAATTGTTCTAATTCTTGTTTTCTGAGTTACAGAACAGAATTATTTATTGAATGCAGGGAAATTCCCCATTCCCCTCCTTCTTTGTTTTCTGTTTCAGTGGAGATCGATTGCTCTGGGACTTAATTGGAGGGTGCACTGGGCTCTGCCTTCATATTGGAGGTGCTCAAAGCTTCTGCAAGTCCAGTTTATGGAAATTGGTTGATCACCACAAGTACAGAACCCGTAATAGCTTAACAAAGATTATCCAGGTAAGAACATAATTTTTCATTATGAGTTGAGGTCATAAAACTAACCAGTTTCACAAAATATTTTTTTGCAGTCAAGCTATTGAATTCTTGCTACAAATCAAGTTTATCAGGATTTTATATACCACCTATCAAGGTTATCTAAGCGGTTTTTACAATCAGGTACTCAAGCATTTTCCCTATCTGTCCCGGTGGGCTCACAATCTATCTAACGTACCTGGGGCTATGGAGGACTGAGTGACTTGCCCAGGGTCACAAGGAGCAGCGCGGATTTGAACCCACAACCCCAGGGTACTGAGGCTGTAGATCCAACCACTGTGCCACACATTCCTCAAATATGACTAGTTGCTTTAGGACAGGTCCATGAGAATGTGTTAGCCATATAGACTTCTGCATCTTCCCTTCTTATTTCTGCCAAGTACCTCCCAGTAACCCAAACAGGGTATATTACATTAAAGGAAATTGTAAACCGCATAATACCACCTGGAGATCAAAACAGTTAACAAAAGAAAGACTGAACAGCCATCAGGAATTCCATCAAATCCATATCTAACTACTCACAGCACAGATTTCCTAAATAAATATGTTTTTAACAATTTACAAAACATGGAAGAGAATTCCATGTAGATGCTAACTGATAAGATAAATTATTATTGTGAAATTTGTATAATCTTACTGATTTGATACAAGGAAAGCGTAATAAAAACTTCTGTCTTCCCATTCCCATACTGTCAGAAACTGCATGTAGCGCTTGATTTTCCTTTGGTCTGACACAAATTGTAATTTCTTAGAATCCTCTTTTAGTTTAGATTACTTCAGATTAATCTAGTCCAGGGGTAGGGAACTCCGGTCCTCGAGAGCCGTATTCCAGTCGGGTTTTCCCCAATGAATATGCATTGAAAGCAGTGCATGCAAATAGATCTCATGCAAATTCATTGGGGAAATCCTGAAAACCCGACTGGAATACAGCTCTCGAGGACCAGAGTTCCCTACCCCTGGTCTAGTCTATTGACTTGATATACCACCATTACTTGATATACAGAACAAAGGAAAATAACAGCAAAGGAGAAAGAGGCAAACAGAGAAGGGAACGACCTGAATACATGAAGGGAGAAGAGGACCAGGGAAAGGAGCAGTACAGTCAGGGGTTGAACAAACAACCTGGCTGCTATCTCTCTACTGCCATGTGCTGCATGAAAAGCCATTGACTATTCCCATGTTTGATGCAAATAAGAGCACTAATTTCTTAAATTGTGAGGAAGAGCATTCCATAGATACCAGATAAGAAAAAATGTTCCAGGCTGTAGATTCCAAGGTGAAGTAAGTTGGAGGGGGAACAGATATATCAGAGGTGTTTGGTTAGTGTTTATTGATTAAAACCTAAAGAAAGAAACTCTAGGTATCTGGGATAAGAAGATTGGAGGAAAAAATACAATTTATTTAATAACTGGAAAGAAGGATTTTTGTAAGTAGACCTGTACTCCATCCTAGCAAAGAACACTGTACGGTGCTCTCGGAATTGTCACATTTCCACTGGGGGTCACCCATTCATCACTTTTACCTCAGTCTTTTGTTCTGCTTTCAGGTTCATGTGGGTCAGACATTGGAGAAAGAGCACAATTAAAAAAAAAATCAAACATAGATAGAGAACACAGCAATAATGTTTTGAATACACAATTCTTAGAACAATTTGTTTTACCTCATTTCCCAAAGGTATAATATTTAGGAAACAGATCACATAAGATTTCCAGGCTGAAGTGTTCAGAAGGAAATCATTGAATTGATGAAGGGAAGCACACTGGTTACAGAAGTTTAGAGTCAATCTAATTAAAAAGGTGTTGCCTAACAATAGGTTTGCTACCTGTTATTGCTACATAAGTGGACTAACATACTATTTAAGGTAGAAAATATGGTTAAACTTGACCACAGAACAAGCCACTAGACAAGGAAATAATCATCAAAACCCTAAATGTCTACTCACCATATTAATAGCTAGGTGGACCCATGAATTCCAATCTACCAGATACCCCATCGAGATAAATCAAAGAATCCCCCACAATTCTACCTAATGACAATTCCTTACATAACTTCTTTGCCACTATCCCTTGCAGTCAACAAATATGGAGAACTAGTGTTTAATCCCGTTACATTAACGGGTGCTAGAGTAGATGTGTAGACTTAACAGGCCACAAAATCAACTGGCTATAATGTACTTTTAATCTTTTTACCTATACATATTTTAGTTATATTGTGTTTTCCTTATTTATTAGTTTTAATGCCTTTATTAATTACTTAGAATTTTATTATGTACGATGTTATTATTATAGTGTATGCTGAGTACCTATTGTGTAAACCGCTATGAACTGCTGATTAGGTGGTATATAAAAATAAAAATAATAATTATTATTATTATTAATAGCCTTTGTATGGTTGATTTCCAGGCTTTAAACAGGCTTCACCCAAACCAATGCAAGATCACTCCCTGCCCCCCCTCCCCAGCACACCCCTCCCCCAAATCAAAGCAAAATCGCTCCCTGGCCAGCACACCCCCTTCACCCAAACCAATGCAAGATCGGTCACTGCTCCCCCAGCACACTCCTTCCCCCAAACCAAAGCAAAATTGCTCCCTGCCCCAAGCACACAGGTTTTGGCTTATCTGAAAAGTCTCCCGTTTTCTGAAGCAGCTCTGGCAGGGTCCGATGCAGGCTCTTTGTAGCGAGAGGGAAACCGCCACACGCAAACCACCGCGGGTGCTAGAATAGATGTGTAGACTTAGGCATTTCTTTTTTTCTGTATGTCTGTCTTTCTTTCTCTCTCCCTGCCTCTTTTCTTTCTTTCTTTCTTTCTGTCTGTCTTTCTTTCTTTCTGTCTCGCTCTCTCCTTGGCCGCTGTCTGTCTGTCTTATTTCTTTCTCTCTCTCTCTCCTTGGCTGCTTTCTGTTTGTCTGTCTTTCTTTCTTTCTTTCTCTCCTTGGCCGCTGTCTGTTTGTCTTTCTTTCTGTCTCTCTCCTTGGATGCTGTCTGTCTTTCTTTCTCTCTCACTCCTTGGCCGCTGTCTGTCTGTCTTTCTTTCTGTCTCTCTCCTTGGCCACTGTCTGTCTTTCTTTCTGTCCTTGGCCACTATCTGTGTGTCTTTCTTTCTGTCTCTCTCCTTTGCCGCTGTCTGTCCATCTTTCTAGAAAAGCGGAGACTTAGAGAGGATATGATAGAAACTTACAAGATCATGAAGGGTATAGAGAAAGTAGAGAGGGACAGATTCTTCAGACTGGCTGGGGAAACAAAAACTAGAGGGCACTCAGAAAAGTTGAAGGGAGACAGATTCAGAACAAATGCCAGGAAGTTCTTCACTTAGAGGGTGGTGGACACCTGGAATGCGCTTCCAGAGGAAGTGGTAGAACAAAGGGGGATTGTGGGATTCAAAATGGGACTGGACAGGTTCCTGAAGGAAAAGGGGATTGAGGGGTACAAATAGAGGGGTACTATGCAATACGGAATGCTTTAGAGTAATAGATGACTTACAGGTCATTTGACCTGGGGGGGCCGCTGCGGGAGCGGACTGCTGGGCATGATGGACCTGTGGTCTGACTCAGTAGAGGCGATGCTTATGTTCTTATGTTCTTTCTGTCTCTCTCCTTGGCCGCTGTCTGTCTATCTTTCTGTCTCTCTCTCTCTCCTTGGCCGCTGTCTGTCTGTCTTTCTTTCTTTCTTTCTTTCTCTATCTCTCCTTGGCCGCTGTTTTTCTGTTTGTCTTTCTGTCTCTCTCCTTGGCCGCTGTCTGTCTGTCTTTCTTCTTTCTGCCTCTCTCTCTTTGGCTGCTGTCTGTCTGTCTTTATTTCTTTCTCTCTCTCTCTCCTTGGCCGCTTTCTGTTTGTCTATCTGTCTTTCTTTCTTTCTGTCTCTTTCTCTCCTTGGACGCTATCTGTTTGTCTTTCTTTCTGTCTCTCTCCTTGGATGCTGTCTGTCTTTCTGTCTCTCTCACTCCTTGGCCGCTGTCTGTCTGTCTTTCTTTCTGTCTCTCTCCTTGGCCACTGTTTGTCTTTCTTTATGTCTCTCTCACTCCTTGGCCACTGTCTGTGTGTCTTTCTTTCTGTCTCTCTCCTTTGCCGCTGTCTGTCTGTTTTTCTTTCTGTTTCTCTCTCCTTGGCCACTGTCTGTGTGTGTTTCTTTCTTTCTCTCTCCTTGGCTGCTGTCCATCTTTCTTTCTGTCTCTCTCCTTGGCTGCTTTCTGTCTGTCTTTCTTTCTGTCTCTCTGTCTCTCTCTCTCTCTCCTTGGCCGTTGTCTGTCTGTCTTTCTTCTTTCTGTCTCTCTCTCTCTCTCTCCTTGGCTGCTGTCTGTCTTTCTGTCTCTCTCCTTGACCGCTGTCTGTCTGTCTTTCTTTTTTTCTGTCTCTCTCCTTGGCCGCTGTCTGTCTTTCTTCTTTCTGTCTCTCTCTCTCCTTGGCCGCTGTCTGTCGGTCTTTCTTTCTTTCTGTCTCTCTGGCCACTTTCTGTCTCTCTCTCTCCTGAGACACTTCAGCTCCAGCCCCCTTCTGCCTTGTAAAAATGAAGCAGCTCTGGAAGGGTTCAATGCAGGCTCCTTGTATCAAGGAAACCGCCGTGGTATGCAAACTTAAGTCACCTGGAGGACACCACTGCACCCGCTGCAAACCGCCACACATGCCGCAAACCAGCACAGGCTCCACCGCTGCATGCGTCGCACACCTCTACTGCACATGTGTGGCACGGATCACGGATGCAGGGATCACGAAGATTGAAGTGTGCATGCGTGCTAAAGGTTTTATTATAGCGGATTCTTCATCACATTATTAATAATCTGATCTGTAGAAGGTATCTGAAACCCAAATAAATCCCCATTCTAAGATCACCGAAACCTGACACTGCAAATACATCTCAAATACTTTAACTACCGTATTTTTTGAACTATAAGACGCACCCACCTGTAGAGGAGGAAAACCCAAGAAAAAAAATTTGGTTCAGAATTTTTTTCTTCTTGGTTTTTCCTCCTCTACACCTAGGTGCATCTGGTGGTCTGATGCTGGGAAGCCTGCAGCCAGAAGTCGCCTGAAGCTGCCCAAAGCCCTTCCCCCGGTACCTTCTTTAGTGGTGGTGGTCCAGTGTGGTCTCCTGGATGGCTGTCTTTGTCTTAGAAGAGCGACACACAACGCAGGAGTGTGACCTTTGCACTTCCTGCCTGGTCCCGCCCCACTCTGTGATTGTCTGCAGTCAGTAACTGACTGCAGTCAATCATAGAGTGGCGCAACCAGACAGGAAGCACAAAAAAGGGGGGGGGGAGGCATGCAGTGTATTCAGTCCATAAGACCCCCTTATGGGGGTGGAAAAAGTTTGTCTTATGGTATGAAAAATACGGTACTCTCACCACAGTGATACAAACATTTCTTACTTGGTAGAGGGAGGGGCAGTGGTGCAGATCACTGAGGGCCAGATTCTCAAAACTTAAGGTTGCCTTTAACCCGGTCATTAAACCGGTTCCAGCCGGTTTAGCCAGCATGCATTTTAGCGGCAGATTATCAAAACAGTTTATTGCGAGCTTTCTAGCAGTCTCCAACGCTGCCATTCAAATGGGCTCTTCAATATTTAAATGAGCACTCCAGTGGATTCTTCAACATTGCAGTCATTCTCCAAGAACGGCATGGACTTATGATGACAAAAAATCAGAAACTGGTCCAAGGGTGCCAGTACATTGCCAGCACTGTGAAATGTGCATCTCATGGCATGTGTTTTGACTGTAGCTAATGAAACAACAAAAAAATTTACATGATTCACTTAAATTATAGTATTTTTTTTTTAAGAGGAGTAGTAAAAGCACTTTTCTTGAGCATGTGTATTAAAGTCATGTCTTATGAATTATAGTAGTTTTTGCAAGAGAAAAGGCATGTATTATGCACACTTGTTAAAAGCCAACGTTATATCTCCTCTCCTGCTGTCAAGCAACACACCACCCAACACCCCCCAGGCAGCAGAAGAGATGCCCACTCTCTCCCGCCACCAAGCAACCCCCCGACCTTACTTAGATGGCTTGCCAGAGGGATGGTGACTCCCTCTGGCCAGCAGGCCTGCCTCTTAAAAATGGTGGGCCTTCCCCTCTCTGATGCATCTGGGGAGGGCCTAAGGCTCTGATTGGTCCAGGCGCATAAGGCCCCTCCCATAGGAGGAGCCTTAAACAGTATGCACCGGGAAAGGAAGGCCCATTTTGAAGAGGCAGGCCTGCTGGCCAGCCATCTAATTAAGGGGGAGAGGGCAGGGTTTGTCAGAGGCATAGGGGGGGAATTGTGTAGTGGCGGGAGAGAGTGGGCATCTTTCCCGCTGCTGATGGGGTATTGGGGGGGGTGTTGCTTGGTGGCAGGAGAGAGTGGGCATCTCTTTCGCTGCCTTGGGGGTGCTGCTTGGCGGCGGGCAAAAGTAGATATCTTTCCCGCTGCTGAGGGGGTGTTGGAGGGATGTTGCTTGGCGGCAGGAGAAAGTGGGCATCTCTCCTGCTGTCAGGTAGAGTTGCTTGACATCAGCAGCTCGAATTGTTGTTGTTTTTTGCGTTTATTCTGCGCATGTACCTATTGTTATCACCAGTGATGGGCACATGCAAATTTAGCAAATCTTTGCAATTTTCCCCAACCTCATTTCCATGAGCATTTTTTGGAGAATGACTCACTTTTAAAAAAATCGCTACTATAACAGCTGTGACAGCGGTCCATCGGTTTTTAACGTGAAATTTTGATAATTTAGGCCTTAGGAAGATCCAGAGTATCCCATTCTCTTATGTTTACTTTTCTTCTTACTTTCCCTTAGAGCACCAGTGATTTAGCCACAGTTGGGCCTGGGTCAGAAGAGGTTCACCTACTTTGGGTTCAGGCCTAGCCAGTAGTGTTGGACCATGATGGTAGCTGCTGGGGATCCCCAAGGCATTCAAAATTCTGCTGCCCAGTTTGATATCCAGTGGTATTTCTTTGATCTTTTGACACTGCTATACTCAGTTTTCACACCTAAAACTTAACATGCATTGAAAACTGAGCACATGGAGCTGCTGCCAACTGCTGAGCTAGACTGCAAAGTTTTGGGTGCCTTTGGGGGAGGAATTAACAAGCAAAGCTTGGAGATCCCTGCCATCTTCTACAAAGAAGCTCCGTTACATGGGAAGGGGCAAGGAAGGGGTAGAGGAAATTTTATGTCTATCTATTTTTACTTTAGGCCCGGCCAAAATCAACCATCTAACTATGGAACAGCATTGGTTGTGTTTTGCATCTCGATCTGGGACTCTACCACTCCTCCACAAACAACAAATCTCTGGAGACGGGAGTTATTCCTGGGGATTATAGGAGAGCGGATGTGGTCCCTATTCATAAAAGTGGTCACAGGGATGAAGCAGTAAACTACAGGCCGGTGAGCCTCACTTCAGTTGTTGGAAAAATAATGGAAGTTTTGCTGAAAGAAAGGATAGTGTACTTCCTTGAATCTAATGGGTTACAGGACCCGAGGCAACATGGCTTTACAAAAGGTAAATCGTGCCAAATGAACCTGATTGAATTTTTTGATTGGGTGACCAGAGAGCTGGATCGAGGACATATGCTAGATGTAATTTACTTGGATTTCAGCAAAGCCTTTGATACAGTTCCTCATAGGAGGCTGTTGAACAAACTTGAAGGGCTGAAGTTAGGACCCAAAGTGGTGAACCACCAAAGTGGTTAGGACCAAAGTGGTTAGGACCAAAGTGGTTAGGACCAAAGTGGGTCAGAAACTGGCTGTTGGACAGATGCCAGAGGGTGGTAGTTAATGGAAGTCGCTCAAAGGAAGGAAAGGTGAGTAGTGGAGTCCCTCAGGATTCGGTGCTGGGGCCAATCCTGTTCAATATGTTTGTGAGTGACATTGCTGAAGGGTTAGAAGGAAAAGTGTGCCTTTTTGCAGATGATACCAAGATTTGTAACAGAGTAGACACCGAAGAGGGAGTGGAGAATATGAAAAAGGATCTGCAAAAGTTAGAGGAATGGTCTAATGCCTGGCAACTAAAATTCAATGCAAAGAAATGCAGAGTAATGCATTTGGGGATTAATAATAGGAAGGAACTGTATATGCTGGGAGGTGAGAAGCTGATATGCACGGATGGGGAGAGGGACCTTGGGGTGATAGTGTCCGAAGATCTAAAGGCGAAAAAACAGTGTGACAAGGCAGTGGCTGAAGGATGCTGGGCTGTATAAAGAGAGGTGTAGCCAGTAGAAGGAAGAAGGTGTTGATGCCCCTGTACAGGTCATTGGTAAGGCCCCACTTGGAGTATTGTGTTCAGTTTTGGAGACCGTATCTGGTGAAGGACGTAAGAAGACTTGAGGCAGTCCAGAGGAGGGCGACGAAAATGATAGGAGGCTTGCGCCAGAAGACGTATGAGGAGAGACTGGAAGCCCTGAATATGTATACCCTAGAGGAAAGGAGAGACAGGGGAGATATGATTCAGATGTTCAAACAGGCCCCCAAGGCGCCACTGCCATCGGGGAACAGGCCCCAAAGTCACCGCTGCCCCAAGCTCTCCCTGCGTTGGGCTGACCAGTATTCCTCTCCCCGACGTCAATTCTGCCGTCGGAGAGGAAGTTCCGGCCCAGCCAGGCAGCGATTGGCTGGCCTGAACTTCTTCTCCGACGGCAGAATTGACGTCGGGGAGAAGAAGGCTGATCGGCCTGGTAGATCGCCAAGGTAAAGTGAGTCTGTCACGGAGCCCGGGATGGGCTCTGCGATCGACTCACTTTGCCTTGGCGATCGACCTATTGGGCACCCTTGCTCTAGTATCTTTGCAAAAACCAATTGTGGAGGGTCGGGTAAATTTTCCCAATTTCTACAGATACCATCAAGCTTTTATCATGAGACAGGGTATGTATTGGATCCTTCCTGAGCTCATGGAACATCTTCTGGATTGGCTTTATTTAGAACGGCAACTCATGTCTCCTTTGAGATTGTAGCAATCTAACATACCAGTTCAACCCAAGAAGTGCATCTCACTACACAGGCCTCAGAACTGGAGCCTACGCGCAGTAGTGTTATCACAAACTCAAGTGATCAGCGTAGTAGCTTTGCTCCTTGCTCCAATCATTGGCCAAGAGGAACTGATACTAAAATTCATATAACTTTTAATAACTTAATTATTTAATATTATTTTTAGAAATTTTTTTGTAGATTTTTAAATTTTAATATTCAAGTTGAATTATTAATGTTCCCATGCAATGAAAATATTGTTGAATTTGAATTATGACAATAGGCTAGCTATGTCTTTCTGTTTTCAGGTATGTATAAGAAAAATGTACTGGAGGAAGTGTGCTTTTGGAAATATAATGTAATTCTGCTTTCTTTTAGACTGGCATTTCCAGGAGCCTTTGATTGAAAAATGTATAAAAAGTTTTAAAACATTTTAAAATTCAACTGAGTTGGACTGTTTTAGTAATAGAAAGTGAAAGCAAAGATATATTAACAGCGGGATCTGGATAGGCCCTGCTGTTTGCCCATATACTCACACATACACCCTTACCATCATAACCTTTCACCACCCACTTTTACCACAAACACACTATAGTCTTTATGATGGTAAAAATTAGCCGCAGCTCAGTTTAATAATCCATAACATATAAAACATATCTTAACTTCAATTAACATCATAACCAAAAGAGCTCCTCCCGCGCTACCAAAAAATACATAGTTTCAGTGTCCTTGACCCTACCACCACAACAAGGTCAGAGGGGTGGCCTGTCCCTCATGCCGCTTTTATCC
Source organism: Geotrypetes seraphini (assembly GCF_902459505.1). Taxonomy (NCBI): domain Eukaryota; kingdom Metazoa; phylum Chordata; class Amphibia; order Gymnophiona; family Dermophiidae; genus Geotrypetes; species Geotrypetes seraphini. The sequence goes on along the minus strand of NC_047085.1, from coordinate 398,700,153 downwards.
GGGTCACCTGACCCACCAGGCATGGCTCCCCGCCGGCCCACTGCTCATCATCTGATGAGCCCCATGACCCAGTAGCTTGGGAGATCTGCCACAGGCCTGTAACCTTACAGGTCCCCCCCCAATAGGCAGAACTGCGACTACCCCCCAACCCAAGTACCCTCTCACAGCACATGGCAAAATCATCCAAAAGGAGATCCTAACCAATCTCAGAGAGATGAACCTGGTCCCTATGATAAAGACCCTCGCAAGCCACATCTACCCAGTCGAGCAAAATCTGACTCAACCCACTTCCCCACCTGCCAATTAAACTTTGCCAGCCCCCTGGTCCAATGGCGAGATGCCAGACACCAGGGGTGGGGAATAACATTAGACCAGACCACACAAGTCTGACTCCTGTCCCCGCCCCCACCCCCACCCAAAATGGCTATCCAGCAGTGGCCAGTGTTCCCTCTAAGCGGGCGGGTGTTGTGAGCAAACTTTTTTCACCGTGAGCCAAAAATATCGGGCGCCAGCAAGTTATGAGCCAACTCGCCCGATTCTCCTCTCGCCGCCCTGCCATCTGCCGTACGCCTCTTCCGATTGTGCGCTGTGACGAGAAACGTGTGCGCTGCGATGTAATATTTTGTGCGCCAGCGCAGCTTAGCGGGAACACTGGTTCAAATGGTTTTATTTATTTCCCCAAATTTATTTTTGTTATACGCATTGAAAATATTTGATATTGCGTTTAAATCAAAATCTCAATAAACTTGAAACGAGTGCCCGTGAGATTGTGGGAGGGTTAAATACTCAAAACTTAGAAGTTTTTGCTACGCCAGCTTTCTGGTATCTTTACATACAGTGGCGTACCTAGCATATGTAACATCCGGGGCCCATCATTTTTTGGCACCCCCCCCATCTGTAAGAAAAACATGATTTTTAGTAACAAACCACACGTCACACATGAGTACCTAGGAAAAGGCAGCATCTTACATATTGCAGTGAGCAGTACATCAATACACCCATTGTAAAACTAAACAAGCCAGACCAGCACAGATCAATCCTACACCGTCAATCCTAACAGAAAACACACAGAACATAGAAAACACCTTCGCCTAGTAAGGAATATGTAATCACAAACTAACCCCTCCCTCTTTTACAAAACTGTAGTGTGGATTTTAGCTACGGAGGTAACAGCTCTGATGCTCATAAAATTCTGAGCATCAGAGCTGCTACCACCAAGGCTGGTGCTAAAAACGCTTCACAGTTTTGTAAAAGGGGGGATAAAATAAAAATACATAGACAAAGGTTAAATTGAACCAGCAAGAAGCTGGACTCTGCATACAATGCTTCACAGAAACAGTGACACATGTCTCCTAAAGCAATAAATAAATAGAAATTTTTTTCTATCTTTGTCTTCTGTGGTTTCTCCTTTCCTCATCTTCTTGTAACTCTCTTCCTTCCATCCACTGTCTGCCGTCTCTCTTCCCCTATATGGCATCTTCTCTCCTTCTATGCCCCTTCCAGAAACTGTATGCCTCCCCCTTCCATCTCTCCTTTCACCCCATTGGTCTGGCATCTCTCTCCTCGCCTTCCCTCTCCCACACCTCTCCTCATAGTCTGGTATCTCCCCTTCCCTGATTCTCTGGCATCTCTCTCCTTTCCTTTTCTTCCATCTTTCGCTCCCCCTCCATGCTCTCACATCTCCCCCTTCCTTTTCCCTTAGACTGGCATACCTTCCTCCTACGCTCCAAGCCCTGGCATCTCCTTTAATTCCCTCCCTCATCTTCCTTCTCCCTCCAGCTGGGTACCGCAACACTCTTCCCTGCAGCTCTGCACTTCCCCACAATTGCCATGCTTCGGTTCCTCTTCTTCCTTCCCCCCCCCCCCGCGGGACCCTGCGGCACCATCAACTCTTACTCCCTCTAATGTCGGCCCTGCAGCTCCAGACTTCCTCGCACCTTCTCCCCTCCCCCTTTGGATCGCTATTATTTTAAATGTTATAGCCGCGGAGCTGTATCCATCAGTGGAGATGTCTAACCTCGGCCTGCCCCGGAACTCTTACTGCAACAGTGACTTCCTGTTCCTGCCTAGACGGGCGGCTGCTGCAGTAAGAGTTCCGGGGCAGGCCGAGGTTAGACATCTCCACTGATGGATACAGCTCCGCGGCTATAACATTTAAAATAATAGCGATCCAAAGGGGGAGGGGAGAAGGTGCGAGGAAGTCTGGAGCTGCAGGGCCGACATTAGAGGGAATAAGAGTTGATGGTGCCGCAGGGTCCCACGGGGGGGGGGGGGGGGGAAGGAAGGAAGAAGAGGAACCGAAGCATGGCAATTGTGGGGAAGTGCAGAGCTGCAGGAGCTGTTATAGCCGCGGAGCTGTATCCATCAGTGGAGATGTCTAACCTCGGCCTGCCCCGGAACTCTTACTGCAGCAGCCGCCCGTCTAGGCAGGAACAGGAAGTCACTGTTGCAGTAAGAGTTCCGGGGCAGGCCGAGGTTAGACATCTCCACTGATGGATACAGCTCCGCGGCTATAACATTTAAAATAATAGCGATCCAAAGGGGGAGGGGAGAAGGTGCAAGGAAGTCTGGAGCTGCAGGGCCGACATTAGAGGGAGTAAGAGTTGATGGTGCCGCAGGGTCCCGCGGGGGGGGAGGAAGGAAGGAAGAAGAGGAACCGAAGCATGGCAATTGTGGGGAAGTGCAATCCCCCCAATGCGTCCCCTTACCTTACCTCCCCTTACCTTTGCGACGCGTGTGTGCGCTGTGAAGAGAAACTTGTGCGCTGCGATGTAATATTTTGTGCGCGAGCGCAGGCCAGCGCAGCTTAGCGGGAACACTGTCCAGCACCCACAATCCCCTGTGAAGCTCGCCCGCCCACCCCGGGAACACTCATGGACTTGGAGGACATATGAGTGAGCCATAGGTTGGCATCCTGCATGCCCCATGCGTCCTCCATTTTGTCCTTGAACGCCTCGTCGTTGTTCAACCACGCCCAACCCCCGAAGCACTGGTAAGTATCGAGCATGGAGTCTTCATAGACCAATAACAAGCCATAGTCCCCCGGATGAGCACGCCCCCAGACACTCACCAACCGCATAAAGAAAAATATCCAATTGAGGATGGACATCACCACCGGCAACGGTTTGGTCTTGCTTGCCGCACATTTTGCCTTCTTCCGACTGCGCTGGTGTGCCCTGCCCTCTATCAGCTGAAAAATATCTAAGCAGGAGTGGCACCAAATTTTCCACCATAGGTCACACGGAACCTTCTCCCAAAGTTCTGTCAACAGCACTAACACAGGGCACCCCAGCCCTCCCCCTGCGGAACCACCCTCCCTGCCGAGTGCAGCCACAGAAGAAGAGGAAGAAGATGTAGACCCCGATGACGACTCCCGCTGCCACCTACGCCTATCCCTTCCCCACCTCCTAGACTTCTTCCCCCAGCAACCATAGCAGGCGCCACTTTACCCGTAGTTGAAGGTCACAAAGCAGAATCCACCACCTCAGAGACGCCACCTGCAGCAATCCCTGCATCCATCCTCGACCTCAGCGTTGATCCAGTAGCGCCACCGCCAACAGCCACCATGTCCACCACAGAAACAGCAGCACCACAGCCAGAAGCCACCATGTCCACCTTTGAACCAGCAGCACCACAGCCAACAGCTGCCACCTTCGACGTGGAGTCTCTTGCTGTCCACGCCGCCGCTCGCTCACTCCTCTACCACCGCTGAATAAAGGGCCCCATGTCATCCCCGCCATGCTGCCAGGTCTCTCTGGTGCCAGTGCAGGACCCTGGGGAAAAAACAAATTCCAGGAGCAGCACCCAGGAAACCTCCCCCAGGTGATCCCCAACCTAACCCACTACCCCGCTTGACACCGGGCTTCCTGACCACCCTGGGAATACCCCGACCCCCCAAGCAGGGCCAGTTGAACCAGGCCCCCAGCCAAGCGGCCCAGTCCACCAAAGTGGCTGGCTCCAGGGAGCTCTCCACTGTCCCGAATAACTGGGATACCAGGGCCCCACCCCCTCCCAGAGGGGGCTGGGATTGCAGCACCCCCTACCCACCACCAGCTTCCCCTTCCCAAGGGGGGCCTAGCCTGCACCTCCCTCGCCAGAAACCCTGCTTCACTCAGAGGAAACCCAGCCTGCTCTTCTCTCCCCCGGGCAGTTTCAGCAGGAACCTGCACAGCCTCCACCACAAACCCCTCCCGCTCCAGCTCAACATGTGGAGCACCCAAGCTACGGCCCACCGGCTGGGCAGAACCTTTCCCGCCCAACTTACCCTGCCCTCACCGCGATAATACTGGCCCCACAGCACACACTTGAAGAGAAAGCCGCCGCACACCCCGAACTGAGCCGGCGATCACGAGGGCTGAAAGTGCCTCAGTCTTAGATCGCCACTTCGACCTGCCTTGCCTCCCTGCTCTACTGGCACCCATCTGCTCCTCCGGGTCCTCCATGAAGGAATCCCCCGCTTGAAAAGAGAGCTCAGCCTCGCTGCCCGACGACACCTCCTCTGCCCTCACCCAAGACGCCATGCCACTACTACTGCACACCAGCTGGAACTGCCGATGCGCTGACAAAAGCCACCCTGAAGGACCCCAGAAGGAGCTGAGTCCTCCAAGGTCCCGGCTTTAAGACCTTCCCTGCCTCTCACCAATCATTTTAAACTACCTAACATGACAGGCCCACCATCCAATCCTCACCCGATTACTTCCCCCCAACTAACCTAACAAACCCCGACCGATGGGCGACACGAGGGCTCTACCAGCCCCGTATTACATTCTGTCCATCAACACGGGGGTCTCAGGCTCCTATAAACCACAAAACCATCTCAAGAAAACTGTATTCCAGAAATTAGAACCTTTAGACCACTTCAATACTAACCTGAACAAAATAGACACCATCCTATAAATAAAATAATGCCTTCTGAGAGTTAAACTTATTATTTTGAAGAAAGTCATAAATCATATTTTACTTCAATGTAATTTAATTACATTTTATGTTAGACGTCTATCTTGCTCTGTCGAGCTTTACTGTAATTGTTCAGATCTTCTTGCAATCCTGTGGAGTGTTAGGCCTTCACATCAATGACAACTGCATTTTCAAAAATATATAATGATGGTTACAGATCATTTAAAAGGTTTATTTGTAGGGCACACCCCAACAGCAACCATATTTTTAAAAGAAAAGCAAAGGAAGGACAAATAAAATATAAGGGGGGAGGAGGAAATGAGAAATTTTAGCACAATTTGAAATGTACTGTAGTCTACCTGGTTTAGGTAGAATTCTCTTTTTTTTTCCCAGGCTCCCATCTGATCCAGATGAGCTACTGGGTGATCATATATCATCTCTATGAGTCTCTCAGTTTAATTATTGTCAACTGTATCCATATTACAGTCCATATTTTACTGCTATGAGTGCACCAGTGGCCATTCCATTCATGAGAAACTTTCAAAACTTGGCTAGCTACCAGTGGCCCGCTGAAAAGCTCTCAGCCCAACCAACAAAGTTGGGGCAGTCAGAAAAATACGGAACAAAAAAAAAGTGGAAAATTGCTGGACTATGGCCCTCTGAAAACTTTTCAGCAGCCTCTAATAGCTACAGGTGAGAGAACTAAATGGATGAAGGTTAAAGTTTATTAGAAAGGGTCGATTATGAGCAATTAATAATGTGCTTTTAAAAAAACTGCATGCTGTAAATCCAATGATAATGTACTAATTTATGCAAAAAAATTTATGCAAAAAAATTAATATTAACTGGACTAGGCATACATAGTAAAACTATGTAGTGCATTAAATTATTGTTCAGACTATACAGCAGGGCTTTCATTGTGCTAAATAATGAAGGTCATGCCTAGAGATTACTCTTTTCGGCTGTTTATGGTACATGTGAGTGTTGTGAACAATTTTTTTAAAAAAAAAACAGAGGACGCCTCAACAACTTACGACTTACTGGGGTCTATACTATAATGTAGTAAGTGGATACACACAAGAGGCAAGGAAAGTGAAAATCTCATCATACACTTCTCAAAGGAAAATAACAGCACAAACACAATCTTGTAGAGAGAACAATCTAAAGAACTTTTAAATGTTCACAATATAAAAAAAAGCAAACGTTATGCACCGAATAAATCTGTCCTACAGAATTTAGATATGTACATTTGGAATTGAAAGAAACATTTGTATGAGCACAAGTTCTTGCCACTAGAAAAATAACAATCTTTGCTTAGGCGACATCATTTTAGTGACATTTTTAATTCCAGTAGGGAAAATTGCTGTACCGAGAAAAAGTGTTCATATGTTTTAGTAAAACTGTTTGCAAAAACGTACAAATGCACATGGTTTCCCCATCTGAACTCCCACTGGGAATTTGTTTTAATTTTTTTTTTTTGGGGGGGGGGTGAGAGATACATGTTAATTTGGTATGTAATGGTAACATCTTTTTTAACTTTTGTTTTCATTTAAATTATTTTGTTTTGCTTGCATAGAATTTTAGAATTCATGCAATCTGTGTTACAAATTATGAAAGTTATAGTTTGCTTTGGGGGGGAGTGGAGAGAGATCTGGTGGATCTGAGAAAACCAACTTCAAGTCATGAGCTTCTGTTGGGAAGTGAGTAGAAAGAAAGTCCCATTTTCATTTTTCTCCCTTCCATGATCGATGGATATTTATGAAAGCACTACTCAAAATTCTTGTAATCTTTGTCCGAGAATGTACTACTGTATTGTATTTGTGGTTTAATATATGTTGCTATACCAAAACATACAATTAATTAAATATTTAATTTAATTAAATATTTGCTTTATTAATTTATTTAATTCAATTCATATCCTAAAAACTAAGAAAATTTATTTCATCTACATTTAAAATCTTCAATAACAAGCAATACAAAGTGCAGAGTGCAACTAATGGCGAAATCATAGGCTGGGAAAAGCTACAGGTACTGGCATTCTCGGTATAGCATTTTAATGAATTGAATATCAGTAATTGATTATATTTACCCTACTTTGTATAGTTTAATATATGTCGACAATAAAGCACAGTTACTTACCGTAACAGGTGATATCCAGGGACAGCAGGCAGATATTCTTAACGCATGGGTGACGTCACCGACGGAGCCCCGGTACGGACCTTTTTAACTAGAAAGTTCTAGTTGGCCGCACCGCGCATGCGCGAGTGCCTTCCCGCCTGACGGAGGAGTGCGTGGTCCCCAGTTAAGATAAGCCAGCTAAGAAGCCAACCCGGGGAGGAGGGTGGGACGTAAGAATATCCCAGGACAAGCAGGCAGCATATTTTTAACGCATGGGTGACCTCCAAGCTAACAGAGAGGGAGGAGGGATGGTTGGCCATTAGGAAAATAAATTTTGTAACACAGATTGGCCGAAGTGTCCATCCCGTCTGGAGAAGGCATCCAGACAGTAGTGAGTAGTGAACGTGTGAACTGAGGACCAAGTGGCAGCCTTGCAGATTTCCTCGATGGGCGTGGAACGGAGGAAAGCCACAGAAGCAGCCATAGCTCTGACCCTGTGGGCCGTGACAGCACCTTCCAGTGAGAGACCAGCCCGAGCATAACAGAACGCAATGCAGGCAGCAAGCCAGTTGGAAAGCGTCCGTTTAGAGACAGGACGACCTAGACGGTTAGGATCGAAGGTCAGAAAGAGCTGAGGAGACGAGCGGTGAGCCCTGGTACGGTCAAGGTAGTATGCAAGGGCACGCTTACAATCCAGCGTGTGCAACGCCTGTTCCCCAGGATGAGAATGTGGTTTAGGGAAAAAGACAGGCAACACAATGGACTGGTTGAGATGAAAAGCCGAGACCACCTTGGGGAGGAATTTAGGATGGGTACGCAGAACCACCTTGTCATGGTGAAAAACAGTGAACGGTGGATCGGCGACCAGTGCATGCAGCTCACTAACCCTCCTGGCAGAGGTGATGGCAATGAGGAAAAGCACCTTCCATGTTAGAAGTTTGAGCGAAGTTGTGGCAAGAGGCTCAAAAGGAGGTTTCATGAGGGCTGATAAAACCACATTCAGGTCCCAGACGACAGGAGGAGGCTTAAAAGGTGGTTTGACATTGAAGAGGCCTCTCATGAACCGGGAAACCAGAGGATGAGCCGTGAGAGGTTTTCCGAGGATAGGCTCATGAAACGCAGTGATGACACTGAGGTGGACTCTGATTGAGGTAGACTTGAGGCCAGCATCGGATAGAGAGAGCAAATAGTCCAGTACAGTTTCCACCGCCAATGAGGTGGGATCGTGATGATGCAGGAGACACCAAGAGGAAAACCGGGTCCATTTCTGATGGTAACATTGGAGAGTGGCCGGTTTCCTGGAGGCATCCAAAATGCGACGGACAGGCTGAGACAGATTCTCTGGAGAGGTCAGCCCGAGAGAAACCAAGCTGTCAGGTGGAGCGAAGACAGATTGGGATGTAGTAGAGACTGATGCTGCTGTGTAAGTAGAGTAGGAAACACAGGAAGAGGAATGGGCTCCCTGGAGCTGAGCTGAAGCAGGAGGGAGAACCAGTGTTGGCGAGGCCACCGAGGAGCGATGAGAATCATGGTGGCCCTGTCCCTGCGGAGTTTGTATAACGCCCGCAACATCAGAGGGAGTGGAGGAAAGGCATAGAGGAACCGATCCGTCCAGTCGAGCAGGAATGTATCCGGGGCCAGACGGTGAGGAGAGAAGAGTCTGGAACAGAACTGGGGCAGCTGATGGTTGTGAGGAGCTGCAAAGAGGTCCACCTGTGGAGTGCCCCAGCGAGCAAAGATGGAGCGGAGTGTTGGGGGGTCCAGAGTCCACTCGTGAGGTTGAAGGATGCGGCTGAGATTGTCGGCCAGGGAGTTCTGTTCGCCCTGGATGTAGACAGCCTTGAGGAAGAGACTGTGGTCCGTGGCCCAGGTCCAGATGCGGAGAGCCTCCTGACAGAGGAGGCGAGATCCGGTGCCGCCTTGCTTGTTTATGTAGTACATGGCGACTTGATTGTCTGTGCACAGGAGAAGAACCTGAGGGCAGAGAAGGTGCTGGAAGGCCTTGAGAGCATAGAACATGGCTCTGAGTTCCAGGAAATTGATGTGATGTTGACGCTCCTGAGGGGTCCAGAGTCCCTGGGTGCGTAGATCTCCCAGGTGAGCTCCCCACGCATAGGGGGAGGCATCCGTGGTTATGATCATGGAGTGAGGGGGTAGATGAAAGAGTAGACCCCTGGAAAGATTGGAGGAGTTCAACCACCATTGAAGAGATTGCTGAAGAGACGATGTCACAGAGATGGGATGAGAAAGAGGATCCGTGGTCTGTGACCATTGGTTGGCTAGAGTCCACTGAGGTGTCCTGAGGTGGAGTCGCGCCAGAGGAAGTACATGGACTGTCGAGGCCATGTGGCCCAAGAGGACCATCATCTGTCGAGCTGGGATGGTTTGATGAAGGAGCACCTGACGACAGAGGTGGAGCAGGGTCCGGTGTAGGTCGAAGGGGAGAAACGCCCTCATCAGAGTGGTGTCGAGAACTGCTCCGATGAACTGAAGTCGCTGTGTGGGAAGCAGATGCGACTTGGGGTAGTTGATCTCGAACCCCAAGAGATGGAGGAAAGAGATGGTGTGATGAGTGGCTTGCAGCACAAGTGGAGACGTAGTTGCTTTCACCAACCAATCGTCCAAGTAGGGGAACACCTGGAGGTTGTGAGACCTGAGGAAGGCCGCTACCACAATAAGGCACTTGGTGAACACCCTGGGCAATGATGCGAGGCCAAAAGGTAGTACCTTGTACTGATAGTGGCTGTGCTGAATCTGAAAGCGGAGGTAGCGACGTGAATTCAGATTGATGGGGATGTGAGTGTAGGCCTCTTTGAGGTCCAGGGAACATAGCCAGTCGTGTTGAGAGAGAAGAGGGTAAAGCGTGGCCAGGGAGAGCATTCTGAACTTCTCTTTGACCAGACACTTGTTGAGGTCCCTGAGATCGAGGATGGGGCGGAGGTCTCCTGTCTTCTTGGGAACCAGAAAGTAGCGGGAGTAGAATCCCTGACCCCTTTGGTCCGGAGGCACCTCTTCGATGGCATTGAGAAGAAGGAGGGATTGGACCTCCCTCAGAAGGAGGGGGGTTTGGGAGGAGTGAGAAGCAGACTCTACGGGAGGATTGTCTGGTGGAAAAGTCTGGAAGTTGAGAGAGTAGCCGTGGCGAATGATGTTGAGGACCCATTGGTCTGATGTGATGACCTCCCAATGGCTGAGGAAAAGTTGGAGGCGACCTCCGATAGGCTGAGGAAGAGGCAATGATGTTGGGAGACTGGCTATGCCCTGGAGAAAAGAGTCAAAAGGGCTGAGATGGTTTTGACGGAGGTAGAGGCTTGGCAGGTTGGTGAGACTGAGAGCGAGCTTGAGTTTGATGTTGTTGCCGAGGTCGGCGTGGCTGCTGTTGAGGCGGGTTGAGAGGTCTGGCCGAGAACCTGCGCTGGTAGGAAGACTGCTGTCTGTAGATGCGAGCAGGTGGAGTCTTCTTTTTAGGTTTAATCAGAGTGTCCCACCTGGTCTCATGTGCTGAGAGTTTCTGGGTTTTTGAGTCCAGGGACTCTCCGAAGAGTTCATCACCCAGACAAGGTGCGTTAGCCAGGCGGTCCTGGTGGTTAATGTCTAGGTCAGAGACTCTCAGCCATGCCAAACGGCGCATGGCCACCGCCATGGCAGATGCGCGAGAGGTCAGCTCAAATGAGTCGTAGATGGAACGAACCATGAATTTCCTGAGTTGGAGGAGGCTGGAAATATGTTGCTGGAAAAGAGGGACCTTACGTTCAGGAAGATATTTCTGTAAGGAGGAGAGCTGTTGCACCAGATGCTTCATGTAGGAGAAGTGGAAGGTGTAGTTGTTGGCTCTATTGGCTAACATGGCATTTTGGAAAAGGCGCTTACCAAATTTATCCATGGTTTTTCCCTCTCTGCCAGGAGGAGTGGAGGCATATACACTGGAACCCTGAGATTTTTTCAAAGTAGATTCCACCAGGAGGGACTCGTGGGGCAATTGAGGTTTGTCAAACCCTGGGATTGGAATAACCCGGTACAAGCTATCCAATTTACGAGGGGCTCCAGGAACCGTGAGGGGAGCTTCCCAGTTTTTATAGAAAGTTTCCCGTAAGATGTCGTGGACGGGCAACTTCAGAAATTCTTTGGGAGGTTGCTCAAAGTCTAGGGCATCGAGGAAAGCCTGAGACTTGTTAGAGTCGGACTCTAAGGGAATGGAAAGAGCTGCTGACATCTCCCTAAGGAATTTGGAGAAAGAGGATTGCTCTGGTTTTGAGATGGTGTCGGTCATGGAGGGTTCTTCATCGGTTGATGAAGCGTCCTCCTCGGTACCGTGAGGGGAGTCTTCCCACAAATCTGGGTCCCTAACGTCGGGGTGCGTACGTTTGGACATCGGTGTGGAGGACTCGGCATGGCGGGTCTTTGAAAGAGATTTGCCTGACCGCACCGAGGCGGTACCGGGTGAGGAAGACCGATGTCGTTCCTGGGACCGGACAGGGTCGGCAGCATCACGGGTATGTACTGTAGGTGTTTCTGCCAAGAGCACCGGCATGAAAGTATTAATCGGTACCGAGGGGGGTCGACACCGATGGGACAGTGTGAGGCTCGGACCGGTCCTGTACCGGAAGGTGCGGTGCCAGCAACGCCGGCAACAGTTGTTGGAGCTGTTGTTGCAGCTGCTCCTGTAACTGTGTTTGGAGTATGGCCGCGATGCGGTCGTCCAGGGGAGGCACCGGTACCGCTTTTTTCTTCTTCGGTACCATAGGTGCCGCTCTACGCTCCGGCGATGAGGAGGCCGATGATGAGGCACTCACCGAGATCGGAGCGGAGCGTTTGCGGGGCCGGTGCGGTGCCGGGAGGGCCGATGTCGCAACCGTGGCAGGAGGGCGCTCAAGGGAAGTGGGAGGCTTCTTAGCCGGCTTACCTGGGCCCAACGACCCCGAGGAAGGGTCCGGTGGTGTCGAAATCGTCGGTGCCGACTTTTGTGGTGCCGTCGACGTCGCAGCCGGTTCCATGGCAGATCCGGTACCAAACAAAATATTTTGCTGGATCTGCCGATTTTTCAAAGTACGCTTTTTAAGCGTAGCACAGCGGGTGCAGGTGTCAGCCCGATGCTCTGGACCCAAGCACTGGAGGCACCAATTGTGTGGGTCGGTGAGGGAGATCGGGCGTGACACCGCTGGCACTTCTTAAAACCCAGTTGAGGGGGCATGAAGGGAAACACGGCCTCCGCAAAATTGAATCCGGAGGCCTGTATGGTGGCAACAGGCCCCGCCGGGGCCGGCCTGAAAAAATAAGGAAAACTCGACGATTTTTTTTTTTTTTTTAAACAAAAATAAGGGAATCCGATAAGAAAAATAGGAAAAAAGTGAGAAAATACGCGAGCGGGAAGGCAAAAATTAGTTTTTCAATGGCCGTTGAAAACACATGCGTCTTCTTCGCTCCGCGGAAACAAAGAAACTGGGGACCACGCACTCCTCCATCGGGCGGGAAGGCACTCGCACATGTGCGGTGCGGCCAACTAGAACTTTCTAGTTAAAAAGGTCCGTACCGGGGCTCGTTCGGTGACGTCACCCATGCGTTAAGAATATGCTGCCTGCTTGTCCTGGGATAAATGTATTAACACGCTCTGATTACCTTTAGAAGACTTTATTGTACCGTAACACTATGCTGTTACTATTTTTAGCAAGGAAAGGTTACAACATCAACAAAAGAAACCCTAAGGGCTCCTTTTACTAAGCTGCGTTAGCGTTTTTAGTGCACGCTAAACCTGCGCTACACGGCTATAACTAATGCCAGCTCAATGCTGGCGTTAGCATCTAGCACGCGCGGCAATTTAGCTTGCGCGTTAATGCCCTAATGTGGCTTAGTAAAAGGAGCCCTAAATGTATTGTATGATTGCTTAACTGTGGGCGACTGCTGTACTGTTTTTCTGGTTAAATACTCGATAGTCTTCAGTCTCTTTTCTGTATAGTAATGTTTTGCTCTGCCATGCAATTGGGAATTGAATTCAGGTGCACAGAGCTGGGGGGGAGGGGTACATGGCTTGGGTTCTACAACGTATTGCATATCACAAATAGAATTGAGCTTTAACCACGTTTGATACAGTCTAGTCTCCCTCGCAAATTTAAAATTTGTTTACCTACCTGAACAATGGCAAACACACACGTACCAAAATGTGTGGAGCTCCACATGCTAAAATATCTTATGGGGGGGGGGAATTCTGTTGTATTAGTTCTTCTAAGTTTCATCAAGACTTGCAATGTTCCACATTTTTACCCGTTGCTTCTGGTAAGACGTTTGCAACAGATCTACAGAACGACTTGAAAACAGTTCCACGTTGCTTTGGTCAAATATGGCTCATAAAAAATACTATATAATTACATTTCTGGACATCTTTGCCCAAGATAAGACAAGCTATCCGAAGCAGAAATATATCTATATATTTTTTTAATTTGGTATTATATATCGTCCTTCCCAGAGAGAAATGGCTACTGTCTCACCTTATTGGAGAAATTGTTTCAAACTCCTTTGCAGACAGTTTTTCTATCTGCTCTATTAAAAGAGTTTTCTTAAAATTGTTGGGGGAGGGGGGTAGAGTGGCAACCTGGTACAAATTTCCAATGTGAGAGAGCGAGCGAGCCTATAGAAATATCCATGCAAGTAGTGCCTGAGGTCAAAGGGAATGGAAACATTTTTTTAATAGCAGGGTTGCTGCAACACCTACAAACGCCTACAACGCCTGAAATGACAGAAAAGAGGCCTTCCACAATCTGTACGATCTGCAAGGCTACTGCAATAACATCTTGAGAATTTTAAGAGCACACTAAAGTTTCTGCCTGTGCCAATGGCTACGAAAGGCATAAAGCATAAGAGAGAGAAGAGCTGACCTCTGCGTCAAGTCCCCAGCACTCATGCAACACGAGCGTTTTCCCCACTACCACCACCCCTGCCTCCCCAACCATCACATCTCCCCCCTTTGGGTACCAGTCCTGTTTCTCTTCTCTTGTAATTGCGCCCTGTCCCCTGTGGCCGCTAGTGACGTCTCATTTAGTGCTCGGGCAGGCAGGGGAGTTTTGCCTGGGACTATGAGACCTGACAAACAGCTCGCTGGGAATTCCCACTCCAGCAAGCCATGAAATGTTACTGCATAATTATTCTCTTACCTAGGCCCCATTAGAAATGATCCGCAAAGAAAGAAATTTAATTAGCAAGCCACCAGCATAATTCAAAAGGTGTCTGAAGGACAGTACTCGCAGATGGTGGTGGGGGAAGAGCTCTACGTTCCTAGACTGGGTACTAGTTTTATTACAATGATTCATATCGGCATTCAAGTTGTTGACGAATGTATGGTCACAGCAGTTAGTGCAAAGATTCGCTTCCGTTGCAACTCAAGGTTTTTTTAAAGCTTTGAAGCAACACACACACAATCCTACTTATTTATTTTGGATCGATTTCTTTTGGAGCTTGATTTATTGTTGTTTTGTTCTTACTTTTTTCACATACGTGCCCCATTTTCCCAAGCGCTTAAGACATTGCTATTGGATGTCTCTACAGAGTACATTAAAACAGCAGTAAATAGCTGCTAGCTGCAACAGGAGGGACTTAAGCACAACTAATAAAAAGACCGTGCTTTTGCTTCAACGGTATTTAGACAGTTTTTGGACCTATCCTTCCTACTGGCTTCAAAGGTCCTTATACGTAGAAAGGTAGCAGAAATGTTCGGTACGACAGGGACCAAGAGCAGGACAGTAGAACATCAACAGCCCACTAGAACACATTAAAAACACCCGCCAGTTTTGTAGTGAACTCATTACATTTGTTTTCATAAAGTGAAACACAATTTATTAGTAATATTTGGAAATGGGATGTGTGGAAGGGAGAAAGGGGATGGGAAGGGAGGAGGAAGTGTTGGGAGGTACTTTATCATGTTTGTAGTGTGATGATAATTGATTGCTGATTTCTTTGCATTTATATAGCTACAATGTATTAACTGAGTTGAGATGATATTCTTTTGTAAGATTTTTGTTATGTATATTTTATTTTTAAAACTCAATAAAAATTATTGAACATTAAAAAACACACACCACATTAAAAGGGCAATATGAAAAGTAACTGATCTCGCATGCGTAGAAATCGTCAGTTAACTGACTACAAAGATAATCGAGTTTCTAACAGTCCATAACACCAGAAAACAAGTGCATGAAAATTTTGACCTGATAAAGTTTTGTGTAAACGACGAGTAATTCCCCTATTGGTTTTAGCATTAAGGTTATTATCTGCATTCCACAAGCTTAAAGTGTACAACAATCTGGTATATCTTGGAGGAGAATCTAAGATGTTTACTGCACTACTTACTGGCATATGGGAAATAGAAATCAATGTCTGTTAAAAAAAAACATGATACGAATAAATAGTGTAACAGTATAAAGCTGGCAGGAGATGAATACAGATAAGAGAGGGGAGCCTCTAATGTAGCATGGGGCGAAGCAGAATACAACTTAGAGCAATCTATAATAGAGTTGCACAGCTCTCCAGCGTTAAAATTATAATTAGGGTTTAATCATATGAGGGGCCGTTGAAAAGTTCTCAGTCTAACCAACAAAGTCTCCTCCGTCCAGGGATATACACTAGTCCAGAGATTTTCCACTTTATTCATTCCATATTAAAGATGGAATGAAAAAAGTGAAAAATTGCTGGACTAAAAGTGTACAGCCCTCGATGGAGACTGCGCCAACTATGTTGGTTGGATTAAGAACTTTTCAGGTCCCTCCTATATAGCACTATTGTTGGCCTGTCTGTAGTTCTACTTTGGTCTCTGCCACCAAGCAGATTAAGAACAGGTGGGGGAATAAGAAGAATTTTTAACTCATTTGCTTTTAAAGAAAGAGGGAGCCTACAAAAACTACCCCAAATGGACAATTTTGAATGTCTCACTTAAACATATATCAAAGTGGAGGATGTGTTTTAAATCTCTCAGAACAAATGATCCTCTTTTGACAGCCCTAACTTTGAAGTCGGCAGAAGGCTTGGCAGGTACAAATTCTTCTTCTAAATTGCATTTATCAGGTCCACCTTAATTTTAATATGAAAGCCAAGGTGCACAGCTAAGTTTGATTTAAAAAAAAAAAAGTTAAACAACTACCGTAGTCTCTATCCCTATATACTAAGTCCAGCTGTTTCCAGGTTTTTTTCATAAGCTAATTTTCCTACCATACGAAGGAGAAAAAAAACCATCCCCACAACCTGGAAACTCACTGGACTAAGTATATACCAAGGGGTGCTGAAAAGTTCTCAGCCCGACCAACCAACTTCCCAAATTCTGAGCAGCTGAAAAGAGTGTTGTTATCTTTGTTAAATGCCAATTTGCAGAAACTAAATTCAATGTTTTTTGACATTGTTTCAGATCACTGATTGAACCATAGCCACCTCATTCTCTTCTTGGGCTGAGAACTTTTCAGCACCCAGTCCATGGAGGCTAGATTGTTAAACCTGATTTTTTTTTTTTACCAAACTTTTCAACCACCCTCTCTATATGGATCTCTAATAAATGCAATTTACAATTTAATAGAGCCTAGCCATATCCAGGGATTACATTATTTCATTAGGGCTCATAACACAAGAAGATTGGCTCTATCTATCTATCTATCTAATAAAAAGATATTTTACAAATGGCGCAAGAGGATAGCCAGCAATTCTACTAAATTTCTTCATTTCAATGAGTCTGTGCAAAGAATCATAGAAGCTTGTTATATTTATCTGCCTTTATGCGTACCATACTCTAAGCGTGCCTCTCTTATAAATAATAAATAAAACAACAACACAGAATCTGTGAAGAAATAAAAAGCACAGAAGTCACTGTTATATACAATTAAATATCTCAGTAAATACTTTAAGGAGCACGGAAATATAGAATCTATAGGGGCCATAGGGTGGCGCTGTCGTACCACTGCAATGTATATAGTAGGTAGGTGGTAAAAAAAAACATGGAAAACAGGATTAGCATTTTCCTACCCTTATATCATCATATGCATATACATGATTTATGCAAAAAATATGGATCGTTCGTAATAAAAACAATTGTTTTTAACTGATCTAATAATAGCCGTCTTTCTCATTTTTTGAAGGACAAGTAAACAAAATGATTATCAGGTGGACTATGCCTTAAGTGTGCCTATTTTTATATAAATTCACTCAAAGACATATTAGCTGTAATAGAATATTTTTCTTTTTCATTAGAAAAGTATAAGAAATATTATCCGAAGCCAGATATTTAGAATTAGACCAGCGCAGGGATGCAGACTCTGGTGAATGCGGTGTGATTATGTTCAGATCTCCATAAGAACTTATATATTAGAAGTAGACATTATAATAAAAAAACTTGCATTATGCTCTAACAATTCTGGCAGGGAAAAACATATCTAAAAATGGCAGGGGTTGCACTTGGGATTTCACGAAAGGGTTTATAAAGTCTAATAGCTTGATCTACATTTTAGTTACAGAATTGTTGGATGCGACAGGGGTGGGTTACCAACAACAAATTCAGTTCAAACGAATTTATGGATATAAAACTGTCAAATTATATTAAGTACTACCTATAGCCAGTAAGACTTACTACATTGCTCTGTACAAATCTGTTTCAATATGGATTTTTCCCCGTGGGCACAGATTAGGAGAAAGCCCTGCTGAATAGGGCCTTTAGTGAAGTAATAGGCGAAAGACCGTCAGCTCCCGTCTCTCAGGGCATTAAGATTTGTACACTGATGTCAAATGTCAAAGACATCCCCCTCCTTAAACTTAAGGAGAAACAATTAATTGCGTGAACCAAAGAAAACCCCGACATCCTATTTTCTTAATGCGATTTAGTTACAAGAATTTTTTAAAGTATGAAAACTTCTTAAAGGTTAAAATAAAAATTATTCAGGGAAAAGGTAGGCTTGAATAAATCTGGAAGTGCTCTGGAGTGATGAAGTAGGTTAAAGAAAATTAAAATTATACTTTACATTTCTGAATTAATATTTCAGTAAGGTATCCTTTTGACCAAAAAAAACAACTTTTCAGTATAATACAATAAAAATGTAATGGACTTATTCCTTTAGGGATGGATATCAACCACTTTGTTTCTTTCAGGGCTGTCTTGTGCCATAAAAATTACTAAAGACTAATACAAAAGAACATTGGTATATTAAGTGGCTCCACTTGCAACTAATATTTTAAGTTTCACAAATGACGGGGGAAAGACTTAAATTCATTCAACGATCATAAATTGTGTAGATATACATACACTTTTAATGCTTCCCTCTGCAATATGCGTCAAGTAAGTTAAATATATATTAATAGGTGAATTGCCCACTGGCCTTGCTGTATAAAGCATGCTTAGGTTTTGGTACCGTTCAAACAATTCCAATCAAATTACCACCATAGCCATAAATGAGGGAAGTACAGAGATTCACCTTTAATTTGTTGGGGTTTGTTTTTTTTAACATTCTAATAAATGCTGAAACGCTTGATGTACTCTAATGGATCAGTGACAGTATTGTGCCATTCCCAGTACAACAGGCACATTATAATCATTTTCAAGGATCAGATGGGGGCAATTCAAAGAAATGTGACTATGAAAATATGGAAAACAAAAAGTGTAAATAGATACAAGTTTGAAGCACATAACAACAACAAGTTTAGCAACAGTAATTTTAGGGTCCGGATAAGAACGAACGGTTGATGGACACCAGTATGACCTCGAGGTCAACTACTAGTTTAACTCTATTTTGATCTACAGAACCTTTAGGTTAAAGTGAAATGAAATCATGTTGAATTATAGACAAGCTCAGTGCCTCTCAGTGGATGTATGTAGAGAAAAAGAAAGTAAAAGCGTTAACATTGTAGGAAAATAATGGCCTATTCATACTTCTCCAAATCATACAAACCTGTTAGCTACTCCAGAAAATAAAAAAAGGCGGATTAAAAACAGCCAGAACAAATGTACATCCTGGTTGCCCTCATCATCAAAGCATCTAATCCCGCAGAACTGGGACAAAAGTTGTTTGCATGTGCAGTGCATCTCCTCCCTCCAAAAAGGATATGATAGATATAAAATCAGAGAAACAGTCTTCCTATTTGGAATACATTTATGAACACGTTCAATTTCACCTAAAATTAGTCCTCGGTAAGAACACATTTTAAATGATAAGCTTCGTTCAGCGACAATTCAGCATCTACTAAACTCATGAACTGCAGTAGAACGTTTCACCCTCTCTCTCTAAAAAAAAAAAAAAAAAAAAAAAAAGCTTTTACCTAACCATATACCACATTCGTTTTAGGATGAAATGTTATACTTAAGTAAGGCAAAATGGATTTTGCTTTGGGGAACTTTAAACAGAAGTATTGCAGTAAACTAAAGGTTACTAGCTATAAACAAGCAAAATCTGGTTCCATAATGTGTTCTACCAGTTATACCGAACACATTTTTGAATGTGACCATATATGGTATATTTTGAAATTCTAAAATATTCCTAAGGCCTGATAAGAACGATAGTGAAGCAACACATTCCCACACTGAAATCTTATCAATAAATGATGGGACACTAACTTTCTACTTAATGCAGTGAACCAATAAAAGATATTATAATCTATAGAGATTCTAGGATTTTTCTTCTTTATTAGTTTCACAGAATTGATAATTAACTTGAAGGAGGTCAATTCCAACTACATAAAAATAATAATAATTTATTTGCAGGTTTATAATTTTTAAAGATGATCAAATCAAATAAATAACATAGTTTGTGGGACATGCGCCAAATTTGCAATCAATAAATAACGAAGTGGTGCTTTGTTTATCTCCCCCAACCCTTTTCTCACAACTTGCTGTAGCTTCACTCCCCCCAGTCCCTAGGCCCTGGAACCAAACTCCTATTGCTGAAAACTAACCGATTTTCCAGGCACAGTTTGCTTCAGTATTGCATATCATCTTAAGTGGTATCACTTGGATCATTTATCATCTACACAGTCCAAAAGCTCAAGGGATCCCAGTTCTGCATGAAAGTGATAGAAAGCCCTTAATAAAAAAGGAGGGGGCATAATTATGGATCTTTCCAGTAAAAATAACTTGTCTTTTAAAACTGACCTTACAATTGAATAATTTGCAGTTTAATCACTGCAAAAATCTCAAATGATAAATATAGCAATTTTCAAATTTAATATTTTGGCATATTCTTACAGTACAAAGTACCACTGTGAAATACATTCAAGGCAGATTTAATAGCAGTCCCTAGTTTTCATTTGGTTTGTAAGTTCTGTGGTTTGGTAAATGTTAAAAAGCTATTGGGGTTGATTCTACTAGCACCCTATCATTTTAAACCTATAAAATTCCTTATGGTTTTTATTTTATGAGCAGTAAATTCTCATTGGCAACATTCCGTGAGCTACTGTGAAAAAAAAAAATCAGCAATTAACTGACCTACACTTGAGATTTTTTTTAAATCTGGAGTTTATTAATACCATTATTTAAAATATTACAAATAATCCAATTACATTTCATGCATTTAAAATGCAATCTAAAATGTTCCAGCAAAAGGTTTTCCATTTCAATGTGAAATATCCAAATTATTTCAGCATTACAATGAGAAATACAGTTTGCATCATTTGCAAACCATAAAAGTTGTATCAGGAGTGTTTACAAACAATTACCAATATTCTTCTCTCATATTTTTAAAATTCCAGGAAATACACATAGGCCAGTCAGTTCAGTTTCACTTGACAGTTTATTTAATGCATGGGTTTTGGCAAACCCATTTAAGAAATAATACTCTCACTTTTACTAAAACTGAATGGCCTGCAAATGTAAATAAGTACATGCTCCATTAAATTAAATGTCATTCAACATTTATCAATATCGTTTGTGTAGTTACAGTTTTATACCTATCTAAATTCATATTGAAGCAAAAACTATATCCTGAAAGTGCGATTATTTTGATATACACCTCAAGAAACAAGCCCCAAAATTGCAGTTAACTAGGGCTTCAACAATAATAATTTCTTGTGACAAAAAAACCCTCAAAAGTACTTTAATATATTTTCAAATATTTACTGGAAGTAATGTACAAGAAAAATACTATACAAATTTGTCCAAAATCATCTCCTGGACAACTGCATCTCATACTCATTTATTGGTGGAGTTACATATTTAATTAAAACAAATCTAGGTCTCCCGTCGTAGAAATCAAAGGCTGCTTTTCGGGGAAAAAAAAAAAAAAAAGGATGATGGTGGTGGGGGTGGAGGATCTTTTTTGGCATTGTTAGGACAGCTTTGTTTGAAAGTAACCGAAAGCTTCTTTAGTTTTGTTTAATTTGTTCAGATCACATAAAAGTTTCATCTTTAACCTTTTCAAATACCTTTTGCATGACTGTACAGAAGGGTCTTTATAAATGGATAGCTTTCTATTGACAACAGATGCAGAGATTAAAAGTTTTCATTGGTGGAAAAAAAAAGTCATTCGTGTAGACAGATAGTGCAAACAATTGCACGGAATACACTCACTCGGTCTAGTCCCACCAGAAAAAAATTGGGTCTTTCTCTTAACCTCAGATGTGAACCAATAAGCACAATTTAAGCCCATGGGTTCACCAGACTTTTGAAAGGAAGATTTCTTTGTAATTCATTGTAATGTAAGTACTCTAGAAATATCGTTTTGAACATTTTCATCTCCAGAGCTTCACAGATGACTAATATGATCCAAAGCATTTGAGCAATCTCACAGCCTTTGTTTATTTTCATTCTTAGATCAAAGTCATTATAGCTTTTAATCCACAAAATTTCATACGGATAATCACACAGTTTAAAACAATGTAAAGGAAGAGATCCTTCACATTTTGATTGATTTAAATTTTTATTTGACGTTTTATGGATTAGCAGCTAGAGTTGGTTTTCAGAATATATGTTGAAAAAACATTCATGCTTCACAACCATTTGTGTGTAGGTCCTCTGATTTTAATAATAGAACAAAAAGGAAAAAAAAGAAAAGCAATGTTGATGTTCATTTAAACTAAATACTTGAAAAAACAGAATAAGGCATACTTCTTTTTCGAATTAAATTAACCCAACTGGGACTTGGCTATTGGATTCACTCTCTTTCAAGATATACCAACAGATTAAAGTTTGTCCTTAGGTACCTCCTCGGCTACTTCAACCAGGCAAATAAGAGGGCAAATGTTTTGACAACTTCCACGAAATGCCAGCCTTAACGTTTGCTGTTATTCTCAGGTTTCTTTTGCAGAAGCCCAAACTCCGAAGTTATCCATGAAACCGTCATACTTTTGCCGCCGCCGTCTTGTTTTACTTACAAGGCCGCGTCTTTTGCAAAGAGATCAGAAAGTCCCGGCCTAGGAGAAGGGGGGAGCAGAGCGCGCAAGAGGGAGTCCAAGGCGGCCGCGCCAGAGCAGTTCTCACTCCAGCCCATTACGGTGGCCGGGCTCGGGCGGCTGCAACAGCTCCGGGGAATGGCAGGGCGGGCTGCCGGCGGCGCTGTGCTCGCTGTCAGTGTCGCTGCCCTTCTTGCCCAGCGGGCCGCCGCCGCCGCCTCCGCCGCCGCCTCCTCCGCCGGCGCTGTGGGTCTTCACGTGCTTGCTGAGGTGGTCGCTGCGCATGAAACGCTTGTTGCAGACGGGGCAGGCGAAGCGCTTCTCGCCCGTGTGCGTGCGCAGGTGCCGCTGCAGCTCGTCGGAGCGCGTGAAGCGCTTGCCGCAGAAGAGCCAGTTGCAGACGAAGGGCCGCTCGCCCGTGTGCCAGCGCAGGTGCGCCTTCAAGTGCGACGTCTTGCCGTACACCTTGCCGCAGCCCGGGATGTGGCAGCTGTGCAAGCCCTTGCGCCGCAGGCTCGCGCCCGCCGGCCCCAGGCGCTCGGCTTCCTGGCAGTTGGGGCAGTCGCACGTGGCCCTGCCCGAGTAGCGGCGCGCGGAGGACGAGGACGTCGAGGAGGAGGAGCGCGGGGACGCGCCGAGGGGCGCCGAGGGCACGGCGCCCAGCATGGTGCCGCCCGTCAGGGGGGGATCGACCGGGTACGCGCCGGGCAGCACGGGCTTGAAGCCGTCCATGAGGTGGTGGTGGTGGTGGTGGTGATGGCCGGGGCCCAACAGGTGCGAGGGGGTGCCGCCGCCGCCGCCAGCCCCCCCTCCCCCGGCCCCCGCGCCGCCTCCCCCGCCCCCTCCTCCCCCCGTCCCGCCGAAGGCCGCGTGGCCGAGTCCCGCGTAGTCCGTGCCGTAGCCGCCCAGGGGCGAGTGCAGCGACGCCTGCAGGCCGGCGGCGGCAGCGGCGGCGGCGGCGGCCGAGTGCAGGGAGCTCTGGAGCGCCGCGCCGCCCGTGTTCTGCACGTCCAGCCAGCCGGTGGCCGTGCTCACGTCCCACCAGCTGGAGGCGCTGCCCGCTGCCGCCGAGCCCACCACCTCGCCCGGGTGCGACGGCTTGAACCAGGACTCGTAGGGGTGCGCCATGCCCACGCGCGGGTAGATGCCCTGCAGGCTGTCCACGGACGCGTGCACCTTGGAGATGAAGACGGGCTGGTGCGCCTCCTGCGGCGCCGACGAGTTGCCCGCCGGCGCCTGGAACACCGAGTAGTCGTTGGCGAAGTGCGAGGAGGCGGCGGCGGCGGCGCTGCCGCTGCTGGACGTGAGCGAGAAGGCGCTGGAGCCGGCCGGGGAGGCGCCGCAGCCGAAAGAGTCCGAGACCAGCGCGGCCGCCGCCGCCGAGCCGCCCCGCGCTCCTCCGCCCCCGCCGCCGCCGCAGCTCGAGGACACGCCGAAGCCCGCCGCTAGGCTGGAGCCCAGGTTGCAGCTGCCGCCGCCGCCCGTGGAAGAGGAGGACGCCGAGGAGCGTTTCCAGGGGTGGAACCCTTTGCCGAAGGAGGACGCGCTGTCCGACAGCGAGGAGGGCGACGGGCTGGGGCTGCCGATCTTGTTGCAGGTGGCTGCCAGCATGGCCAGAGGAGTCGAGCCTAACCTCGGTTCTTCCTGGGGAAAGAAGGAAAAAAAAAAAGGAAAGATGTTTAAGCAACAATAATAATGTGTGTGGGGGGGGGAGGGGAGGGGAGAGGGAAAATAAAACGTGCAGAATAAAAGAACAACAAAAATACGGCGCACCCTGATTCTAGTTGTACGCACAAGTAGAGAACTTACTGCAACCGACCCACCCTCAAGAAGCAAACCCAGCTCAATGCATTGGAAGCGTGGTTAATTACTAATAAAACGCAGTTCTGCTTCGGCATTTTCGTTTTGGAAGGCCAAGCCCTTTTTCTTCAAATGCATTGCAAACGAAGCAAACAAATAAATAGAAAGAAATCGTGAGTGTAGCCGGAGCAGAAAGCGTTGGATAATTTTTATCCCGAGCAGTTCTCCAAATGTCATTCCCAGGCTTCTGGAGTCCTACCACCCACTACCACCTTCTTCTCCTCTAATAACAATCATATTCTGAGTTTAAAATTTTTACTTTGAAAGGCCAATCTAAAATATATATTTGAAACAAACTTTAGATATAGAAAAATACGTACAAACGACGAGGTGAACATACCTGTAAAACGAGACGGGTGAGATATATAATATATAGATAGATTGATAAGACTTTAAAAAATAAACAAACAAAAAAAGAAATTCACAGGGCAGCTTTCAGCAGTCACGTAACAGGCCGCTTCTCCGTAGGAACACGCTGTAGGTTGTTTGTACAAATGCCCTTAAAACCTTATCCTGACTGAAGTGACTCTGCCCCCTTTTCGCTTTCTTTTCTTCAGTTGCTTGTGCTAAAAACTCAATAGGAGACTGATAGCCCTGTCTTGACCGGGGCTATTTTAACCCCTCCAATCGGCTATAAAGGAACTAATTAAACCAGCAAGAAAATCCTTAGACTCACCCCTAGAAGTGAAGTTGCCATCACAAAAGTGCCCTCCTCAGAGGATCTTTTTTATATTTATAAATCAGAGCAGTGGGTTTTTTTTTTTTTTTTTTTTTTAGAGGTGTGCAATACAATGATCAGTTCCGCCCATTCCACCACAATTGTAGCTCCTCTCAGGCTTTGAAGTACCGCTGAGTCCCAGCCAGCCAATCGGCGTACTCGCAGGACCGCTCAGACACGCTGCTGCGTGAGGTCATCAACACACTGAACACTTTCAGCTCCAGTACCCTGCAGCCCTCTCCGACCGCCTCCAAAAGGAGGGGTGGGGGAGGGGAGAGAGATAGAAAGAACGAGAGAGACAGACAGACAGACGGAAAGAGTTTTAAGGGACAGTAGTTAAATACTCAGTTATTTACAAAACGTTTATTTTTCTTAGGGTTGTTGTTGTTTTTTTTTTCCAATCCCTATCTCACAGCCTCGGTCTACAAATTCTGCAGTATGGATGTCACTTCTTTCGTGCATCAGGTTCCTGTCTCCAGCAGTTTCCCTTTTTGTCTTCCCATTCTAGAAGCTGATCCAGCGGAACAGAAATTACATAGGTCGTGAGAGGGCAGTTTTGTCTCCATAGGATTGTTTTTGGCATCTCTGTCCCTTAATCGACGGAGTAAATTTGTGATGAAATAAATCTTCATTTTATCCAAAGGGGAAGGGGGGAGGGGATTTACTTTTCTTTTTGCGTAGATTTTACTTCTTGGAGAAAAGGACAGCTGTTACTGAAAACATACACAAATATTCTTTAATAAATGTCACGATACGTCTTCCACATTTATCGACTGAAGACGTTTGCAACAGGTAGACCACACACGTTTCCTCCGCTGTTTTCCCAAGTAGTTTGTTTTTGGGGGGGGTTCTTTTTCTCTAGATTTTCTGACACGTAAAACCTTCACAGTCTTGACTATTCTCGGGGGGGGGGGGTGTTTTGTTATGTGTAACTATATTTATATATCTAAAATATCTATAAACATAATTTTTGAGATTCAGATACTTTTAAAATTTCAGTCCAGGTGATAATCTTTCTTCTTAAAGTTCACTTCAAGTAGATTCTGTAGAATACTTGGACCTGAGATCTGCTTGCTTTCCCATACGTTTATAATCTTGTTGAGTCTTAATAGATGATCTTTACCGCCCGATTGCAAGCATTATGTTTCCGTCAGTAAAGACCCTGTACCACAGATAAATATGCAGTATTGACTGCCCAAACACGTTTTCAATTATTAAGGGTGTTGCAGTATTCTATAATCTAGCTAGGTACTATTGGTTCTATCTCATGAACTGGAAAGTCGGGTGTTATCATTCGTCTACATTTTATTAAGATAGTCAAAATTGTCGGTGTTTTATCCGTTTTATTAGTCTGATTGCCCTAACTCTACATCATATCTATTAAGGGGGCGAGGTATATAACACATGTTATCATACTTTAAAGAAAGTGTGAAGTAAATTAATGAACTGCTTTCTTTCTCTGAAGGTTGACGGTTAACATAAATGTCGTGTTTATCTCTCCGAGCTGTTCTGAATGATTTTAGCCTGTTGAGAAGGCGTGACAGGACAGCCCAGGAGGAGGAAGGGGTGGGGGAAGGAGGGAACTCCGTTTAACAAATAAAAAAGAATTAACTCCATTGCTTTGGTCTCTTTCTGTAATGATATTCATTTCCCAGAGTTAATGCACACTTGTTTAAATGTCAGGTTTCTTGTGATCAATACAGTTGCTTGTTTAAAAAAAATGCCTTATGTATGTGTATGACAGATACTAGATAGTTGCATATATTTGGGTTTTTTCTTCCTAATATTTGAGCCGTAATAGATATATATAAAACTTTTCACTTAGGATGCTACTTAAATATTATGCTAAATATTTTATGAAAAGTTTATTTCGTTTTTACATTATATTTTTACACTAGACCGGGAAATCACAAAAAGGATTATGCATTTTATTACTCAGGACTAATTATTTGGAAGTTGCTTATATTCATCCAAATAAAAACAAATCTTTTACTTTGTTCATAGTACTGAAGAAGCATTTTTTTTTCATTATCAAGACCAAACATTAATCTCATTCGTATCTGTGGTAAAGATTAAATGAGTTTCTTCATTTTAAAATTTTGCAGCCAATCAGAAGCCTCTTTTGAAAGAAAAGTCACAGTGTTAGATCAATTATATATAAAATATTCAACTTAGTGTGGTGTTGATTTGAAGTGAATTTGAAGGCTGAATAATTGTAATATGTGCAGAAAATAGAAATAAAGCCAAATCTATTGTACCCTTTCTGGATCACTGCTTTGAGTAACATGCCTCTCTATTCCATTCCATCCCACTTTGCTGCTCTAAATCTAAGAAAGAGGAGTTTAGGGCTCCTTTTACTAAGCTATGCTTGCATTTTTAGCGCGCACTGAAGATTAGCGCGTGCTAACCCCCACGCTACATGGAAAATATGCCAGCTCTAGGGAGGCATTAGTGTGTAGCGTGCGCTAAAACTGTTAGCGCAGGTTAGTAAAAGGAGCTCTTAGTAAATCACTGGCATTATGTTTCTCAGCCCAACCAAGAAGAGAATGACTGAATATGTTCAATCAATGATTTGAAACAATGTTTATAATTGGGAGGAGGTGGGAGAAAATGATTGTTTTATGTATTACTTGTGTAATTAATAGTATGTTTTATGCATTATTTTTTGTTCAATTAATTGTATTGCACTGAGTTTGAAAATCAATAAAGATTTTTTTAAAAAAAATAAAGAAACAATGTTTAAAAAAACACAATTTCATTTTTGCAAATTGACACTTAATGAAATAAGATAACACTCTTTACGAGCTACAGTGGCAAAATAACCCTCAGAATTTAGGAAGTTGTTCGGTTGGGCTGAGAACATTTCAGCACCCCTTCATAGATCACATAAGGAAAGTTATTCCGCTTTGCCTTTGCGTCAGTGCCACAGAACATAAGAAGTTGCCTCTGCTGGGCCAGACCATAGGTCCACCGTGCCCAGCAGTCCGCTCCCGCGGTGGCCCATTAGGTCCATGACCTGTAAGGAGATCCTTTGCCTAAAACCCTTCAATCCCCTTTATCCCTCTGTCTATACCCTTACATAATCCTATCTATACCTCTATCTGTATCCCTCAATCTCTGCATCCATCGGGAATTTATCCAATCCTTCTATGAAACCCCGTAATGTACTCTGTCCTATCACAGCCTCCGGAAGCGCATTCCAGGTGCCCACCACCCTCTGGGTGAAAAAGAATTTCCTAGCATTGGTTCTAAACCTCTCCCCTTTCAATTTCTCCGAGTGCCCCCTTGTTCTTGTGGTTCCCGATAGGTTGAAGAATCTGCCCCTCTCCACCTTCTCTATGATTTTGTAAAGTCTCTATCATGTCTCCTCTGCAACTATCTGGGAAATAACGGCACACAAGTTGTTCTCTTCTCCCACCTTCGAAATTAATTAAAACTTTCTTTCCCTTGTGAAGTTTAATGCACTATACTAGATGAATGTCTGTGTTGTTTCTTGAAAACCTGTGAGATTCAGTCTCAATAAAGCTTAAATCTATTAGCATTCAGTCTGCATCTGCAGCATAAATTTCATTTGAATTTCAAATTTAATAAACCAGGAGGTTTTTAATCATCCCTGGTTTTATTTGTTTGATATTAACATGCTTATTGACCGGGTCTGTTGACCAGTTTGATCATTACAGGACAGCAAAAAGTTAATTAAAACGACCACAGCTCCTTAATCATATCATCTGTCTCATCCATGTCGCTCCCTTTATTACAGGCTATGATGGATAGTCTCCCAGATTAATTTCTCTGTTTCTTCGATTTGGACAACAGCTTTCGGGACCTAATTTACATCCTGGGAGCAACCTGTCCAAGTATACGTAACACCTTGCAGCTACACTATCCATTAGCAATTAGAACTTTGAGCAGATTTAGCTTAGGGTAACCCTTGTTTCCTGTCATGATATACTGACTCAAGCGCTGGCACTGAATTTGTGAAACTGTGAAATCCCACACTGGAAAGGGTTATCTCACCCACAATGGGTTTAGGTAGGACTATTCCATATATCCTTTCAGAAAATTAATAGATTGTGAGCCCACCAGGACAGACAGGGAAAAATGCTTGAGTACCTGAATAAATTCATGTAAACCGTTCTGAGCTCCCCCGGGAGAACGGTATAGAAAATTGAATAAATAAAAAAATTAAGTACACTTCTCCCTCCGTATTTGCTGTGATAGGGGATTAACAGAACTGCAAATACTGAAAAGCCGCGAATAACTTTTTCATATGTTATTTCCTGTTTTCTATTAAAAACCATCGTGAATAGGGTGAAACCGCAAATAACATGGTGGGAGACCTGGCCTGTTGCTGAAGGAGAGGCAAAACACGGTGAACAAAGTGCTGGGAGTCGGCGATTTTCTCTGTAAACGCTTGGAATCAGCGATTTATCTATGCAAGCTGATGTAATTTGGGGGAGGAGCCAGCAGGCTAAAAACTGTGAATAATCAAAACCGCAAATGCTAAAACCGTGAATACGGAGGGAGAAGTGTACTACTTGTTCAGGAACATTGAGTTGACATTAAAAAAAAAAAGCTGTTACAAGTAAAGGGCAAAATAATCATGCACAGACATAGCCACACCGAATGGCGCATAAAATAATTGGAAAACAGGCTGAGATAGGTATGATTTGGAACCTGGAGGAAATTCGGTTTTCCACTTTTCAACTGGGTTGGCTTCCGACCTTCTCACTTCATTGTCACTTCTAGTGAAAACTTTTCTGTACTAAAATGATTTGTTAAACAAAACACGGCTAAAGGTTGGTTTTGACTGATCACAGCCAGGTTTTAAGCTTTCTACCCCACCCCACCCCCACCCCCGTTTTGCTTTAGTTTCCAAAAGCGTGCTGAAAATAATAAGAATGCCTCTGCATGGGATGCAAAGGTGCCAGTGGAAGGATGTGTACGACTGGGGTGGGGGTGGGGGGATTCTTAACATACTTGCAGGTATGAGTTATGCTCAAGCAGCCGGGAAGATGCATCAGGTTACTGTCTGGTGAATGCGAGGGAACTTCAGGTCATGGCAAGATGGCAGGGAAAAATAAATGCAGAAAAGATTACAGTATCTAAACATTACCAGTTCCGCTGGATGAAAACGGCTTCGTTGCAAAATGAAAGAAATTTGTTGATTCCGGCTCGGCACAGTGCGTGGATCTTGGCAGAGAGTAAGTGCCTTTTATTTTCCAACACCTATATCTCTTATTACCACGTGCAAGGCGGTTTTCACATAACATATTAGGATTTATTTTTTTTTTCTATCCTTTTTAGGCATAGCATCCTCGTGTGACAATATCATTGTAAAATCGAGGAGGTGATTTTTTTTTTCCCCCTTCTGAAAGATGTTGCTCATTGTCTCCATTCAACCATAAGTAATTATTAAAAGTGTCATCGCTCTTTATAGACTTGAGTGGCCTTCGCCTACTGCAGCATTTGAAACGATCACATATGGGGAATCTTTCTATTTCTGGCAGAGTAAGTACAAAAGCAAAAATTAACATATGGGAGAAAATGATTGTTTTATGCATTACTTGTGTAGTTAATAGTGCATTTTATGCAGTATTTTATGTTCAATTAATTATATTGCACTGTCAAAGTTTGAAAATCAATAAAGATTTTAAAAAAAATATTGACAAGGTTTCCTCGACATGAGTGTGAGTGCATAACTCAGAAGCATGTGCATACGTGCACACACATACACTACTACTACTACTATTTCTGTAGCGTTACCAGACGCACACAGCGCTGTACAGATGCATCATGCAATATGCATTTGTAATGTGCTTCAATATATATCCAAATTAAATCACTGCATTTAATATACTGAATTTTACAGATGGGCTAGATTCGGATTACAAGGCTAATCGGGTAAGCAAAAATGAAAACCGAGCGGCTAAAGTCTGTATATGATAAAGTGTGTGTGGGCTCCTTTTACAAAGCCGCGCTAGCGGGTTTAACGCGCGTGACTTTTCATCACGCGCTGGCCAAAAACTACCGCCTGCTCAAGAGGAGGCGGAAGCGGTTAGCGCGTGCTATTACGCGTATTAAACCGTTAGCACGGCTTTGTAAAAGGAGCCCTGTGTGTGTGAGAGAGAGAACTAGGGAGCTGTTCTTTTTTTTTTTTTAAGAACAGATTTGTTTTCGCTGATTTACTATTATATCTCACTTTCTCTCAGCTAGGTCTTACACTTAAACGACTAAATTCCTATCCTCAGCACTATTGATTTCTTTTCCTTCTGTTCTGTCACCAGCAGAGCTAATGCTCCCAGATCACCCCGGCGTCTCCTCCAGACGGCTGACAACTGCAATCGCACTTTCGGGAAGATAAATGTTACTTTGGGAATTGCGTTTAATTACAAATAATCTAGAAGCTGCTCCGGGTCCTCTGGTTTTTAACCACACATGTGTTCAAGCCACTGCACAAGCTTCAGGGACGATGCCTGTGACAATAGTGGGAGAGTGATACAGTAAATGTTTGATAACTCCGAGGGGAACATATGATGCTCTTCGGTGGACAATTGAAACCAAAGCTCAGTTTCTCAAAATATAAGAAATAGGGGAAAGCAAAGGGCGTATGTCAGGGGTGTCCAATGTCGGTCCTCGAGGGCCGCAATCCAGTCGGGTTTTCAGGATTTCCCCAATGAATATGCATGAGATCTATTAGCATACAATGAAAGCAGTGCATGCAAATAGACCTCATGTATATTCATTAGGGAAATCCTGAAAATCCGACTGGACTGCGGCCCTCGAGGACCGACATTGGACACCCCTGGCGTATGTATATATTCTGTATATTAGCCTAGACCAGGGGTAGGGAACTCCGGTCCTCGAGAGCCGTATTCCAGTCGGGTTTTCAGGATTTCCCCAATGAATATGTATGAGATCTATTCGCAAGCACTGCTTTCAAGGCACATTCATTGGGGAAAATCCTGAAAACCCGACTGGAATACGGCTCTCGAGGACCGGAGTTCCCTACCCCTGGCCTAGACAGCAAGTGGAAACATTGACACATTGGACTGCCACCCACTCTTGGAATTTCATCGAAATGACTTAGTGGAAAAACAAATCATTGTAAGGGAAACTATGGTGCCTTATATGCACCAAAAAAATATATATATATATAAGAAAGGAAATGCAAATCAGGCCTGTGCATTCTTCTCAAAACAGTAGCACATCGATCTCATTATGGCTCCCTTGCGATACTTCTGTGTCCTGGAGGCTGTAAGATTATTTTTTTCTTGAAACCCATGCCTGCAAGCTTTTTATACGCTAAATATTTATATATTTACTGTTCCTTTTGCAACACGGCAGGTACCCTTTTTCTAGCTATTTACTTATTGCTGCTCAATTAGCTTCCCCCCACCCCCCTCCTAATGGTCCCATTAACTTAGAAGAAAAAGTGGCGAACAGGTTCTTCTGCTAGCCCGACCCGCTTGTATAGAATCAGATGAGCAACGCTGAACAGATGTCTCAGTTTAAGCCATTCTTTTCCCCCACATGCTTGCTGTATACTGCCATCCTGGAATCTCGTTTCAAACCTGGCCCTTTCCCGACCATAATGGCCCAAGTTATTCTGGACCAATGAACACGAACAAAAAAACCTGGATTTAATATCGCCTGCTTTAGAAAAATTCGACTCTGGGTCCAGGAATAATAATAAATATACAGAAAAAAAAAAAAAAAAAAGCAGTATCCCAGCTCTGATGGCTGAGAACTTACTCAAAAGAGATTTGTGTGTATGTGTGCCCCAAATCTGTGATAATTTACAGAGCAACTTTAATAATCTAGGGGGCACTGCGAAAGCCCTTTGCGTTGTAAACCGGTTCTAATTACCTGCCAGAGCAATTAGCTGACTATCACGCAGAAATTAGATCGCTCGATGTAGCATAAATAATGCGGATAATTGTGTAAGGAGAATGGAAAGCGAGATCTGGTGTTTCTTTATAAGGAAATAACACCTCGTACTGTACGAACCCTCCAAGAACACATATTAATGTCTCGGCATGCCTGGAAATAAATCGGAACATGAACCCCTCTGGCTGGCATTCAACGCTTTAGTGCATTTGCATATGCGGGGTGACAGTCGGCTTCCAGGCACTTTACACGCAGAACTCTTCCACAGCAATTAACACTTCAATGGGGAAACCTGTTTTCCAGATGATTTTTACAATGCAGCTTTATGTCCCATTTTTTTAAAAAGCTGGCATTCTTTTTCTGGCCGCATCTCTGCTATCATCTGTCCGAATTTATTTTGCCTAGATGCAATTTCCTCCTTTGCTGTAATTGATCCTGATGTAAATCAATTGGAATGGATGTTACCCCTCTCAGGTTTGCTTCCCCATAGCACTATTCAAATAGTGCGTGACAGGTCTCGCGTTCTCCGAATTTCCTCTACTTTCTCCTCACCTCACCTCTTTCAGTTTCTCTATTGTTCTGCCCTTTCTCTGCCCGGTATTTAATTTCCAAAAGCAAATGAATGTATTTCAAGGTTGCAGGGCGACGTCGCTGGATGATTATGTTCTAAGTATACATTTTCTTCCAAAAATAAAGATTAATTTTCCAAAGCAAACTTGAAATACTCGTAGCTTTTATTACTTAGACCCGATGTGGGTTTTTTATATATATATATATATATATATATATATAATTCTGAGTAACAGATCTTGAATCCAATACAATTTTAATTCTTAGTGCAGCTGAAAATATTTAAAGAAAAACGCAAGGTTTGCTGCAAAATAAATGCAAATCAGGTACTTTCCGGTTTCAGATTTTTTTTTTTTTAATTTTACTTTGCTAGAACAGATCAAAGTCTGTCTTTTCATTTCTGTCTGAATCAACTGAAGTCATACAGTCTCTAGATTTTAACTAAACCACCTATGCTTGACTGTTGCAATTTTTGAACAGGAGGGGCCGCTGAAAAGTTCTCAGCCCAACCAACAAAATTGGGGCGATTGGCCACTTTTTTCGTTCCGTATTTTTCCGACAGAACGAAAAAAAAAAAAGTGGAAAATTACTGGACTAGCCCTCGATGGAGACTGCCCCAACTTTGTAGGTTGGCTGAAAACTTTTCAGCGGCCCCTCCTAATATGGAAGAAAACCCCGAGGCACCTTGAATAGGTTTTGTGTTGGTCTGATTATTATCAGACACAGTTACTACATTATGAGAAGCATACAGCTTACTGAAAAGTTTTACGGCTTTAAATATTGTATCAATTTTCGATTTCTCTTGGCCTGCAGCTCCAATGCATGTGCCCTTCACCTTCTAAAATCTGGAAACTTCGACAATGACTATCAAATAACATGCTGATGCTTGAGATATTGCATTTTAATAGCTCTGGGCTGAAAGATATCTTGTGTGTGGGCAATATTAAGACATCAATTATTCAAAATCTTTGCTACGCTCCTTCAATGGAAAAGCTGAAATACTGTTATGTATTTTTGCCACAGGTTTCTTTAGTTTTAGTTTGTTTTGGGAAAAAAAAAATCCCTTCCCTGCAGTAACAAGGAGAAACCAGTTGTCACAATGTATTCAGATGAATGTTAGTTGACCCAGAATTCCCACTGCGATCTGACAGTACACTTCTCCCTCCATATTCGCGGTTTCAGCAATCGCAGTTTTGATTATTCGTGCTTTTTAGCTTGTTGGCTCCTCCCCCCAAATTACATCAGCTTGCACAGATAAATCGCTCATTCCAAGCGGTTACAGAGAAAACCGCCGATTCCCGGCACTTTCTTCACCGTGTTTTGCCTCTCCTTTAGGAACAGGCCAGGTCTCCCACCTTGTTATTCACGGTTTCACCCTATTCACGATGGCTTTGAATAGAAAACAGCGAATAACATATGAAAAAGTTATTCACGGTTTTTCTGTAGTCGCGGGTCTGTTAATCCCCTATCACAGCAAATACGGAGGGGGAAGTGTACTACACTCTCTTGCCAGATCCAAATAACGAGTGACCTGCTAGTGTTGAATAGTAACTAAGCAAATGTAACTAATTGCTGGACTTAAAAGTTTTTGTCACTTTTACTGAAGTCATTTTGTCAGTTTTTATTTTTACCGAGTTACATTTGATGCTTGCTCTTAAAACTACAAAGTTAAAAGGGGGAGATGGAAACGACAATTCCTCAGTAAACCAAATGGAAAAGCAAAATGGGAACAGGATTTTGCCATTGCAAACCTCAACATGCAAACGGTGGATCATCTCATCTTAAATGTTGCTGTTCAGTGAATATAGCCCAGGGGTAGGGAACTCCGATCCTTGAGAGCCGTATTCCAGTCGGGTTTTCAGGATTTCCCCAATGAGATCTATTTGCATGCACTGCTTTCAATGCATATTCATTGGGGAAATCCTGAAAACCCAATTGGAGTATGGCTCTCGAGGATCAGCGTTCCCTACCCCTGATATAGCCTATAAAGACAGTGGAGTTTCCTGTATTTGAACTGGTTAGGTGAGTCGGGTTACTTTAAAGAGGAGATGAAGCTGAAACTGGTAGCAATTCTGGATGAACAAACATTGTAGGGAAGGGGTAAAACACGGACCTTATGGACCTCGCGGATCTAAAACCGCACGTCCTTAAAAATCTGAGGTCCTTAAAAATCTAAGGCCTCTCTCTCCATATACATTTAATAGTCCTTCATACCTCAACTACCCGTAGCTGTGCACGGCCCTCATCAATATTAAGCAAGGATAACACAAAATTTCGTGCAAGTTTAATGGAGTAATTCCCCTCCTTCAGTACGGTATATTTCGCTAGGAGTCGGCAAAGGTGAGAAAATGTTGGGAGTCTTTATGTAAGTGTTCAACGCTAGGGGAAAGTACCTCTATGACATTTTAGCGCTGACAGATCCTAATGCTTTTCCCTCCCTATGCCGAGACTAAAAGTGGCACAGACCTCAGGGCAAAAGTTTTGCCGCTAGTCTCAGCATAGGGAGGGAAAAGCATTAGGATCTGTCAGCGCTAAAATGTCATAGAGGTACTTTCCCCTAGCGTTGAACACTTACATAAAGACTCTCAGCATTTTCTCACCTTTGCCGACTTCTAGCGAAATATACTGTACTGAAGGAGGGGAATTACTCCATTAAACTTGCATGAAATTTTGTGTTATCCTTGCTTAATATTGATGAGGGCCCTCACGGCCTTCTCCTGTACTTATGGCGTTGGAGAGCATGACGGGGGCTATTCGATGAGAGTTGGCGTTGTTAGCATCGGACCTCAGATCAGAGATTAAAGATTTGGGGAACTGAGTGGAGGAAGTGGAAACGCATATGGACGAACAACATGGAGCGGTGGCCACTTTATGTGATACGGTGAAAGACCTACATGCTTCCCAGGTGACACTAGCTGAAAAGTTGGAAGATTGGAGAACAGAAGCAGAAGGTCGAATTTGCATTTTCGAGGTATTCCGGAAACCTCGGAATATAAGAATGTGGAGTCAGTTGTGAAAAAGCTGGTGGTCAGCTTTTAGCTGATAATGGTGTACCCATGGAGCCTGATTTAATAAAAACTGATCGTGCTCATCGAGCCTTGGGTAATACTCGATCTAATTTGTCTAAAGATATCATTGCTTGTTTTTCAGATTACAAGCTAAAAGAAGCTGTCTTAGCTAAAGTGCGCAGCCTGGAGTCTTTTATCTGGGATACTTATTCCATGGAAGTTTATCAGGACTTGGCTGCAGCTACATCAAAGCAGAGATATGAGTTGTGGTCCGTGACACATCTACGGGCTCATAACATTAAGTATAAGTGGAAATACCCTTTTGCACTATCATTTTATTATCAAGGCAAACTTCACTCTATTAAAACCTGTGCAGAAGCTCATCTTATCTTGGAAGGCGTGGAGGGACTCACGCCACCGGATGTTGCAGTACCTGTACCTACCCTGAAGCCGTGACCTAAGTGGCAGTGGGTGGAAGGTGGTAAAAAGCGATTGACATGCCAAAAATCAGATTTGCGGTCACCCTTGAGTTATAGTTTGCCAATGTTGGTTTTAGTGGAGATTATTGGCACCCAATCTGTTAATATTGGCTGATAGCTTTTGAAATATAAATGTGCAGGATTCCAGGGGTGGAATTCCAGGGGTGGAGCCTGCAGCTCGAGGGCCCCATGCGGCCCCATGAATATTTTGTGTGGCCCTGGTCAAAGACGATGCAGTGTTTTCCTCTGCTGCCCCCGGGTGTTTACCGTCTTGCCGGCTCCCTCTTCTGTCTTGCTGCAGCGTTTGTGCGGCCCCAGAAACATTTTTTTCGGCCAATGCGGCCCATGGAAGTCAAAAGGTTGGACACCCCTGGCTTAAATGTTTCTAAGACCTAGTATTCTGACATCACTTTTTCTGTTTGGCATGGCAGGGAAGTATATGTTTTGGTCTTCCTTTTTCCTATGCCTTTGGTTTACGGGGTGGGTATTGGGGGAGTGGGGGGGATGGAAATTTTGTGTTTTTTTCTTTTCTTTATTGTATTCAGTGTCATTTATGTTTATGGCACTGATGATATTACCTTTGGTGCCCTCTCAACTGTACTTTTTTCCTATTATATGTTTGTATGTTGGATTATGTAGATATCAAGGTACACTGTGGATGCCCAGGTATAGCTTTTCTTTTGTCCAGATGATTTAATGGCTACTGTATGGATGTCTTTTAATGTGCGAGGCCTTAATACTCCACAAAAAATGTGATCTTTATTTAGAGAAATGTTACGATTGAAGATTGATGTATGTTTTATACAGGAGACCCACCTACTCCCATCTGGAGAATCCCTTCTTTCTCATAATAAATATAACAGAATATATTTAGCATCTTATTCATTAGCTCAAAAAAAGGAACATGGGGTGGGAATAATCTTGGCTGATTCTTTAAATTGGCAAATCTCCAAGGTAGTGAAAGATAGAGAGGGTAGGTATCGTCTATTAGTTATTCAACAGAGATCTTTGGTCTGTACTTTATTGAATATTTATGCCCCAAATAGTGCTCAATCAGATTTTTTTGATCAATTGTCAGAACTTTTACTAAAGCATTCTCAGGGTCCTGTGTTAATAGGCAGTGATTTTAATTGAACCCTGGATCCATTGCTGGATAATTCTATGAGTTCTGCCCTGTATGCTCAGGCGGAAAGAGTTTAGCTGCTTTTTGTACACAATGGAGATTGGTGGATGTTTGGAGGGATCTTCACCCTAAGATGAGAGATTATACCTATTATTCCTCTGTACATCGTACATATTCTCGTCTAGATATGTGGCTGGTTGCAGTGGAATTGTTTGAGGAAGTGCAGTCAGCTGATAATGGTTTGCAAACTTGGTCTGACCATTCCCTAGTGGTGATGATTTTGCGTCCTAGGGAGCCTAGAGTTGGGAATAGATATTGGAGATTTTCTGATGTGCTTTTAAATGTCCCGAATAATGTGAAATTTATAAGTCAACAAATTTTACAGTATCTTGAATTCAATGATACTCCTGATAGTTCTTCTTTTGTTTTGTGGTAGGGTCTGAAAGTTGTTTTATGTGGTGCCCTAATATCCTTACAGGCTCATGTTCGTAAGGAGGAATCCTTTCAAGAGGGGCAACTTAGAGAACAGTTGGCTGTTTTACAGTGGGACAAAAAACAGGGACTTCAGACCCCTACTTCAGATCAAGTTTTGCTCCGATTATCTGCTCTGGAATTAGGTGATATTCAGCATCAGCTTAATCTTACTCAACAGCAGTTTTTGACTTTAGTAATCGATCTAGCAGACTGTTAGCCCATCAATTGTGTAAGCAGGGATTATGTAATCATATCTCTAAGACAGAGTCGTGGACAGGGACTTTGTTAACTGATGAGGCAGCTATACATTCTGAGTTTGTTTGGTTTTTTTCAGGAATTATACCATGCTGCTGTGAACCCTTCTGGGAATGACATTTCAGCTTTTATATCTGAAGCCCACTTATCACAGCTTAAGGAAGCTGAAAAGTTAGTTTTAAAACAACCTATTTTAGTGTCTGAGGTCTTGTTAGTTATTAAAAATCTACCTGTGGGGAAATCGCCTGGGCTTGATGGGTATACTAATAAATTTTATAAAACGTTTGGTACTCTGTTTGCGCCCCTTTTGACCAAAGTTTATAATGATATAGTTGATACTACAGTTTTGCCACATTCTTGGCACTTGGCTGGGGTTTCTTTGATTTTAAAACCAGGTAAAGATCCCCAATGTTGTTCGTCCTATAGTCCTATATCATTATTGGGGACAGATTATAAAATTTTTACTAAGCTTTTGGCTAATCACCTTCAAACTGTGCTCCCCTGTTTAATTAATCAGGATCAGTCTGGTTTTATTCAAGGGCGACAAACGCAAGATAATATTAGATATATATTGCATATTTTACATGAGGCCAGTCTTTCTGCAGATCTGGCTTTGTTGTTAGCAGTAGACATGGAGAAAGCTTTTGATAGGGTGGGGTGGGCATTTCTGTTTGAGGTTATTGAACAGATCAAATTCCCCGCTAGATATATTGGCTGGGTTCGCTCTTTATATAATCAGCCTTTGTTGGTTAACGGCAGCTATACTATGGAGTTTGAGCTCTTTCAGGGGACCAGGCAGGGTTGTGCGCTCTCCCCTTTATTATTTGCTTTATCTTTAGAACCCTTGGCTCAGAGGGTTCGATCTCACTCTGGTATCGTAGGAATAGAATGTGGGGGATATTCAACATAAAATCATGCTTTTTGCAGATGATGTGTTACTTACCTTGACACGACCTTTGGAGTCTTTGCATCAGCTCTCATCTTTGCTTCGAGCATATGGGGAGGTCTTTATTCTTCTCAATCTATTTCTTAACTTCTTCAAGCTAAGTACCCCCAAAGCCTAACAAATACCAACTGAGTACCCCCGCCCAAGCTCCACGCCAGACCTGCTCAAGCTCTGCCCCAGACCTGCCCAAGCTCTGCCCTTGACTCCACCACTATTACAATAGTACTAATTGTAGTGCAATTTCTTCCATCCATTTTTCATATACACACAATATAATCTTATTAATACATAATGGTAACCACAAAATTAAAAAAACACAAAACACACTGTATGCAGAGAAAATGTCAATTGTCATTTATATTCAGTTTTTTTTTCAAAGAGGTCAAGGCAGATGACTTTAAAATATGCAATGTCACCTTAGTAGCAACTATAGTAAAATAGACAAATATAGTGCAAAATATAGACAGCAGATATAAATTCTCAAAACTGACACATTTTGATCACTAAATTGAAAATAAAATAATTTTTCATACTTTTGTTGTCTGGTGATTTCATGAGTCTCTGGTTGGACTTCCTTCTGACTGCATCCAATATTTCTATCTTTCTGCCTCCTGCACATTTCCTCTCCTTCAGACCTCATTCACTTCCCCAAACCAACATCTCTCTCTATCCCTCCTTGTGTCCAACTTTTCTTCCTCTCTCCTCCACCCCTAATGGCAACATGTCTCCCTCTCTCTCTCTCACTGTCCATCTGTCTTGAGAGATCCAGGCATCTCTCCCACACCCTCTACTGCCACATCCAACATTTTTCCCTCTCTTATTCCTCGGATCATGTGCAGCATTTTTCACCCCTCCCACTAGCCCCATGCCCATTCCTATCACTCCTCTCCAGCACCATGCCACATCTCTCCCTCCATCACTATGTCCAATATTCCCCCACCTTGCATCCCCTTTAATCTGTCCCTCTGTTCCCTCTCCACCACCATATTCAATATTTCTCCTTCTCATCCTTCTATTCCCCATGCATCTCTACCTCATTCCTCCCTCTCTCTCTCTCTGCCCAATTTTCCTTTCTTCCTTTCCCCATGTGCACAATCTCTCACTCACATACTCATGGCCAACAATTCTGCTTTTCTATTCCCTCCCTCCTATGTCCCAAGTTAGTGCCTCCTTCCTACCTCTCTTCTGTGTCTCATGTTCATGCCGCCTCCCTTCTTTCTGTGTCAAGTTCATGCCCCCTCCCCTTCCCTGCCTTTCTGCTTTTGTCCCAAAATTAAGTTGTATGCTGAGGGTCCCTGCCTGCCCAACTACTTTGAAGCTACTTCTGGGGATTGATCCCTCCCCCCTCCCTGCCTGTCCCCCCCCCTGAAGCCAACCCAGTTACTTGGCCCATGTACCCCTAAGGGTACGCATACCACATGTTGAGAAAGACTGTTCTTCACCATTTACTTGTAGTTATGGAAGAGTGTGGTGCAGTAATTAAAGCTATAGCTTCAGCACCCTGAGGTTGTGGGTTCAAGCCCATGCTGCTCCTTTTGACCCTGGCCAAGTCACTTAATACCCCTACTGCTCCAGGTACATTAGATAGATTGTGAGCCCACCAGGACAGATAGGGAAAAATGCTTGAGTACCTGAATAAATTCAAGTAAACCATTCTGAGCTCACCTGGGGGAATGGTATAGAAAATTGAATAAACAAATAAATACTTTTTACCTCCAGAGCTACACTGCATTTTCATCACTCTGCTCATCTCTGCAATTTTGTGGCATGTACTTTGAGACCTCTATGCCTCCCACCTCCTGTTTATTTAAAGCAAGCTAGCCTTCAATAGTTACACCCAGACACAGCAACCAGGACGGTCATTAGGGATTGGAAGCAAAAACCTTTAGTTCCATGTCATTTCCCATGTCAATTCTGGGAATGTTCATTGGCTAATTTTTTTTTTGTTTCTCGAGATCAAAGGGTGCATTATTAACTACGGGATATGTATTGGCCTGCTCTCTCTCCCCCACCCCATCCACACCTAAACTCCCCTCAATAATCACACCACTCACGTATATGGATAAATAGCCGCAGCTCTGTTTATTAACAAACCATTAATTTAACACTTACATAACAAAAAACAGTTTCCCGAGCTACACCTTAAACCAATACCAATAATATTCGGCCCCCGATCCTGCCATGCCAGCAAGGGTCTGGGGGGTGGCATGTCCCAACATGCCCCTTTAACCAGAGTACCAGAACCCGAGCACGGCTCCCTGCCGGCCCCCCCCGCTCATCACCTGATGAGCTGTACCATACCGTAGCTCAGGATAACCGCCTACCTAAACTCTGCTAAACCAGACAAATAGAGGGCGGGAGGGCGGGCAGGAAAAGCCGCCTCGGAGGATCCAGGAAGACGCTGGGTCCTCCGAGGTCCCGGCTTTATGAACTCCGCCCCGATTCCTTTCTCCTATCAGGAGGCAGCCCCGCGGCGGGAACTTCAAACCCGTCTATTGCTGAGCTGCCTCCTGCTCGTCTATACCTCCCCCTCTCGCGCGGAGTGCTCGTTTCCATGGGAGGCTGCGCGGGCCCTCCATCCCCGCGTTACAGCCGCCCATCGAGACGAGACTCTCGGACTCTCCTTTAGAAAAAAGAGCACACTCTAAATCAGTGTGCACTCCTTTCCTGATAACATTTGGTGTCTTTGACTTGATTTTCTGTCTCTGTGTCTTTTTTTCATACTTTCCACTTTATCTCTATCCTTTTTTTTGTTTTATGCTTCTCCCTGTTGTCATTATTCCTCTTTTCTATTTCAGTTATTTCTTTCTTTCTTCTGTGGATATTTTAATCCCTTTTTATTTTTTTCTGCTTTCATTGTCTTCCTATTCTTCTTAACTAGTCTCTATCATCCATCTTCTGTTCTCTTTCTCTTGCACCATCTCCTCCATTCCTCATTATGGACTCCTTCCTCTTCCTCTCCCAATCCAGGGTCCTCTCTGTATCCTGCAATCCCCGCCCCTCTCTCCTTCCACCCCTCCTCTTCCTACTTTTGCTCTTCCCTCCCTTCTCATCATCCCCTTATTCCAGTGGTTCCCAACCCTGTCCTGGAGGAACACCAGGCCAATTGGGTTTTCAGGCTAGCCCTAATGAATATGCATGAAGCAAATTTGCATGCCTATCACTTCCATCATATGCAAATCTCTCTCATGCATATTCATTAGGGCTAGCCTGAAAACCCGATTGGCCTGGTGTTCCTCCAGGACAGGGTTGGGAATCACTGCCTTATTCAACACTCTCTCCTACTTGCATTCCCCCTCCCCCTACACTCTTATTCCTTCTCACTCTTGATCTCTCCATCCTACATACAATTTCAAAAGATTGCAAATTGAAGTTTGCCCTAGGTTTTAAATAGTACTAAATTTACACAGTCTCCCATTGTGTCATTTTGTTAATGCTATGCATGTACTTTAAATGCTCTTTTTTAAAACATATTTTAGTGCCCACCCCATGTTCTTACA
This sequence comes from Geotrypetes seraphini, assembly GCF_902459505.1. NCBI lineage: Eukaryota > Metazoa > Chordata > Amphibia > Gymnophiona > Dermophiidae > Geotrypetes > Geotrypetes seraphini. Next base: position 398,656,980 of record NC_047085.1, on the reverse strand, counting down.
AAGTATAAGGAAGGTGACATGAGCACTTGCCATTCTTCCAGTCTTTAATGCTGCTGCTAAATAACCCCAGAATCAGTTCTTAGAAGCAAGCCATTTTTGTGTGTATGCTTCTGTGCTAAGTGACACAGAAATCTTAGCACTTATTCAATAGTAAGTCTCCAAATTCGGCAATGTTGTCTCCTTTAGGGGTCACAATTTAAAATAACCTGCATACAGTTGGACAAATTTTTTGCTGTATTTTGTGCATAGTTCTCTTTTCAAATGATCTAGTAAATTAGACTATCATGGTGTAACCCTTAAAAAGATGCCCAGAAAACACAGATGTCTGTACAGAATAGTTATTCAAACATTTTAGTGTTTGAAAAGATTACTGAAGCATATGTTTGTGTGAGGAAGTCTAAAAAGAAAAGCACAAGTGCATTAAACTCTTGAGAGGCTGAGTGAAAAGGAATCTTTCCACCCTGTCCACATCAAGCACTCTTTCCAGGTTATTCTATAGTTAAGATTTTACTAGGCCCATGCAATGCCTTCTATATAGAATAGGTCAAAGGAAGTACAAGTCAGAGTTGTAACCATCATTAACTTTCAAAAGCTAGTATGATGTTTTGCAGATAAAGGCTAATAAAAATACTTTCAACAGTATTATTTGAGTTTCTAAGACAACGAAGCCACTGGAAAGGACACATTCTGGAAATGTGAAAATACTAGTTATCCCCTTAGTTTAGAATAAGTTTCATGTTTATAATTTTATGCAAACTTGAATACCTAACAATTAAAAAGTGTTTTTTCCAAGTGCAATCACAATTTTTGATATATTAAGAATATAAATCTTAACCTGTTCTAATACACTTAGAGGGGCATTTTCAATATAAAGTCTAAATCCACTAGGCTACTCCAGAGACCTGCTTTCTGTTCTACTAGATCTGGCCATAACATCTGAAGCTGTCATACAGACAGGTTGGTACTGTTTCATTCATATCTTTGGAGTGGGATGCTCTGATGCTCATAGGAATTCTGTGAGCGTTGGAGCATTCAGCACCCTGAGCCATGGGCCATGAGCTTAGTAAAAAAAAAAGGGCCTTAATGTTATTTTTTTTTTTTTAATCCAGCAAAAAGGCCATATCTTGTTTGCTTGTTTCAGCTCATGAGCTCCGTGCTGACCAGCTAACCCCTGATACAATGTTCCTTCTTCTCCTGATTGTACACATGACTAACAGCCTCAGTTGTCATTTTTACACACCTTTCTATGGACTGGATGTGTGATGGCTAGTCTGGATCTATCAAGGGCTTTTCATGGTACAGGTACAGGATTTTCTTGGCCTAAATAGTGCAACTAAGTTAGGCACTGAATTAAGCTAATTAAAAAATTAAGTTAGGCACCTAGATCGGCTAAGCATGCCTATCTAGGTACCTAACTTTAGGCGTCTTTTATAGTATCAGGGCCCAAGTGCCTGAATGATAGTTTGCCTGTGTGCAGGTTACAGATAACCCACACCAACTTCCTTTGTAGCTTCTCCTCAACATAATGCATCACTCCTCCCTCTCAACCAGTGTTTATATTACAGGAATCATCTGCAATAGCTCGAAGAGCTTTGTCTTCTCTTTCTCTCAACCATGCAACCAAATTATCAGCAATTATTTCTGCATGAGTCTTCTCTTTACTTGCCACAGATAGCTGCTTCCTGGCTCCATACAAACTGTATAATGCTCCTCCTTAAAATACATTCTACCATTCACTTCTGCCTTAACATGACCTATAAAATCTCATTGGCTACCAATCACCCACAGAATTACCTATAAAATCTTACTGCTTATATTCAAAACAAAAATCTTACATACACCGGGTTTTATGGAAAGATTACTTGTCCCCTATTGCTCTTCAAGAACTCTAAGATCCAGCAATCCATGTTCCATCTTTAAGACACCTTTTCTACGATACTACCTGAAAACGTATTTTTCAGTTACCATGCCTGTACCCTGGAACTCACTTTCACTCTACTTAAGAGAGGAAGAAAATATAAATAAATTTAAAACAAACTCCAAAAGTTTTTTATTTAAGGACACCTATGACATTTGATATCCTTTCTGTTCTAGACTCCAACTCCCCTTAAAAATTAAATACAGAAGAGCATAGCCTCCCTCCCCCACTGTGTTGCCCTTTTTTTATCTTTCTTTCCTATTAGGACTATAGTTCTACCCTCCTTTCCTATTTGTTTCAGTCTGTCTTGTTTTGGTTCACGTCTTAATTATATACCACAAAGTCTTTATAATTTTTAAATGTAATGTACACCGCTTAGACAATTTTTAAGAGGTATATCAAATTTTATTAAACTTGAAATTTGACCCTGGTATCATCACAATGACCATCAAAGAAAATGCAACTGATGCCATTCTGCTGCAGTTCCTTCTTAAACTGTACATCCAGTTTTTTCATGATTTTTGCCTGAGTCTTCTTCATCTTGTCTTGATCAATCACCATAGCAGTGTCCCAGCGAGTGTTGAATCCTGCATCATTCCAGGCAGCAGTTGCAATCTCTGTTGTCCTTTCAGTCCAGGATGGTGTTTTATACTGACAATGGCTATGTTATTTTATCCTCAGTATTATATTTTGGTCTCTTCCTAATGTTCTCAAGAGCAACTTGAGGTTCTTCCATTGGTTCTTCCCCCTACATCATCCAAATCTCCCTGTTCCACTTCAAGAACAGATCTCTCCATAATCTCTTGCTCTTCTGCTGTTCTTTTTTCATCTCATTCTCTGCTTTTCTTCATCCTCCTTCTTGTCTTCTGGTCTCAGGGAGGTTGACTGGTCCAATCTGAAGAGGTCCAACATTCCCAACTTTCTCTCTTTGACTTTTTATAAAGCCTAACAAAATCACAGGAATCTTCTTCTCTCTGCAGTCACAAAGTATGTATATTCCATTGACACAGGTAGAATTCCATACCACATCAGTATAACTCTTTATTACACACTTAGAGTTAAGTATGTCTATAAGTGTATAAAAAGCTCCATAAATCTAGTTTTGCTCTGCCCACATAAACTTTGCTGGCTTTGTTCCTACATGAATTTCAACTTTGTTTTAATTCTAACATGGCTGTTTATAACAGAACCACAGAAGTTTGGATTTGCTTTATACCACTGAGCAAATAATCCAGTAGTTAGGCCATTGACCAGTTCATCAGTGCTGTAATTTTGTCTGTCTCTCAAATACAACCCATATCTAATGAGACTCCTGACAGCTGGTAGTTCAGCTACAGGTAGTTCTCTGCCTGATCCCACCAAATTGATGTAAATGAGTCCAAACTTGCAGTCTTGTTTCTCTTTTGGACATTTTCAATATTAGATTATCGCTATGACAATGCTATGTTGAAAACCTGTGAATGAGAAAATTAAATTAATGTGTTAGTGTTAGAGCAGTTACTGCTGGCGCTAAAATCTGCGCTATGTGTTTGTAAAAGAGGGGGCAAATGTCCAAATGCCATTTTACTATAATTCTTCACCAACTCTACATAGTCTTTGGCCCTGTAGTTGCCCAGGAAGCCCCAAACCACTGTGACAAAGCTGTTCTAAGCCCAGTTAGCTTCTTGGGAAATTTCTTGCACTATAGGATCGTTTTTATCTGTGTTTTGATGACGTCACCAGCTTTGCTATTTATCAGACAGATTAGGGAAGGTGACTTGAAGATACTTGAAGGCTGTTGACTCCTTATCTAGAGCTCTGACAAATTGTTTCCTTAGGTCCAATTTGATGTGCAGTGGTGGCATCAGCACTTTCTGGGGGGGGGGGGGGAGGTCCACCAGCGGTTCCCATTTGATGTTGTTTTTCCTCACAGAGAACATGGTCAGCTGCGGACAGTTCCGTTTTTGGTAGTGAGCCTTTTATCCTTGCTGTCCCAAAGGAACAGAGAGTAGGGAAACTTGGCAAAACTGTCTTGGAGACCTATTAGGAATGCCACCATTTTGAAGTCTACGATGACCTCCCAGCCATACTCATCATACATCAAGACACCTAGTAAGGTCTTGAACTGTTGTAATCCTCTTTGAGGTACACTGTGGAGTGAGCCAGTGGAAGAGATGGGTACTTGTTCCTATTATGGAGCAGCATGGCTATGATGCTTCTGGATGAGCTGTCAATGAAAAGACACCACTCTTTTAGGTTACAGGTGATTCCAATTGCCTCAAACTAACTGGTCACATTGTGGCAGAAGCAGAGCCCATCTTGAAAGGTGAAGAAGGTGGAAAAAATTTGGTGACACTTCCTCTGATCTGTGACTTGCACACTTTCATCTAACAAGTTCCATTGCCTGAGCGTAGACATCAAAAGCTCGGCATTGGACTTGTTGAGACTAAGATCTCTGATCAAGTCATTGAGGTCTTTTTGGTTTGGATAGTAGTTTCTCTAATCAGCTGCACCACTGATATTGTAAACTGTATCTACAATGTGTCCATCATTTCTGAAAACAGCTGCTCTCTCTCTGGATGAGTGAGTATGGGGAGCTCAGAACAATGTGGCATTAGGCCGATGGATGAAGGAATGGCTGGATATATGATTGCAGATTCATGCTTGCCAGTTTGACGTTTGGAAGGGCCCACCATGCACAAGTAGCAGTTGTTTGAGTGGTCAATGGGTTCCCACTAGATTCTTGGGATAGCAAACTTCAAGGCTCTCTTTACCCCTCTGTACTATCCCGTAGAAGAACAAAATGAAATTATGGTAATGAAAACAATACATTTATGTCACCTATGGCTAATGTGAATGAGATTCTCACAACATATTTCTTATATAATATATTTTCCAAAATAACATTGAAAATTTTAACATTTAAATATTTTTTAAAAATTAAACATTCTAAGAAATTTTATACGAGAAAATTCCACCATCTAGTGAGAAACAAAATTGTCTTCGCTTCCAGAGTATATTGGCAGTGCTCGCGTATGAAGTGAGGTGCCCAAGGTTTATTTTGATCCTCAAGAGGCATGCAGAAATATGCCTTGTAGGCATTGCAGATTTTAGCAGATGCGTCTGTGGAGTACTGTTCCCCTCTTGTCTTGATAAATTGACTACATACATAGCAAAATGCATCTGCCAGATGTTTGCAGCCTCTGGATGCCATCTAAAACAACACATTTATGTTAACACTTAGGCAGTTGGAACTGAACTAAGATGATGGGCTTAAGATTTCTATAGTTATATTGCACTGGAAATTTCTAGAAAGTTCTTGAAGTTATTCTAAGGGGCCCTTTTACTAACGTCTAAAGCTAAAATTAGCATAGAAGGTGTCTACAGCTGATTTTGGCCCGTGCCAATTCAAAAATGTCCATGGGTCAAAAAAGCACAGTTCATAGGCATATCTGCTTAGAGGCAGGTTTCCAGCCATATGCACTACGGTAACAGCACATTTGAAAAGCTCTCAATGCCTGCCTTTCTAAAGACAGTAAAGGCTCTTGCATTAACCCAGCGATATGATGCGCCATGCACCTTTACCACAGCACACAAGTGCATTGTAGATACATACACCCACCTCATGCCCCTTCCTCTGCATATCTCCACCAACATCTGCAGTAAGCTTAACTGCCTTAATTGTCACGCAATAAATCTTTACTCTACTGTGCCTTAGTAAAAGGGCTCCTAACTTTAGTTAGCTTGGAATCAATCCGGAATATTCTGCAAAAAGGTAAATTTTAAAATATCAATGTCCTGGTCACAAAAGCAAAGTTTAGGGGAATGATAGCCATTTGCTATACTTTTGTAGCATAGGCAATTAAGAAAGAACATTTTCAATAGGACATCTAAGTCTGACTTTAGACGTTTCTTGCAAAACTTCCTAAGTCAGAGATGGGGAAATGGCCATTTTCGAATGGAATGTCCAAATAATTTTTTTTCCAAAATCTCCTACTTGGACGTCTTGGCTGCCAAAATGTCTAAGCCTCCATGACGTTTAACTTTATTTGCCACTTACGACCCCCCCCCCAAAAAAAAAAAGAGACCAAGTTAGATATGACCAAAAAGGCACCATTTAGACATGGGAGAAGCCAGCATAGACATCCCAATAGAGCAGTGGGGCACCTTAGAGGGCACTGCTTTGAATTTCACATAAAGGGTGCCAGATATACATTTCACCATAACCCTCTTCTAATGTATGGTGAGCCATCCAAAATTCCCCCCAGACCTACTGTACCCACCTGTCTCCCATACCAATAGCCCTTATAGCTACAGATTGTACCTATATGGCAATATAAAAGGATTTTGGTGGGTTTTGGTGGACTCATCATCCCCCAATAAAAATAAATGAAGACAGTACGTACCTGTCTGTAGAATAGCAGCATCTGTCATGAGAAAGATTAGTACAGCATCCCATAGGTGTCTTAAGTAGCCTGGTAGATGGGCTAATGAGCCATACAGAGAAGGATCCAGGCTTATAAGACACGATTGTAAGGTGGAGAGGACAATCGCGTACAGATGCAGGAAAGCGTTTGCCTGAGGTTACAGCAGTGAGGCGGGCAACGCTCCAGAATGTAAGGTAACCATTGGAGGCAGTGCAGCTTGTGCGTGTGTAAGTAATCTCGTGAACTCTCACATAATTCGGCACCTCTCCTGGCGGTGACTGCTTGATGTAAGATGGCGGTTGTATCCGGTGCTGGAGGAGGTGAGAGCTGAAGGCAGTTGTGGATGCGATCACCGGACACTTAAGGCACAAGTTTTCCAGGTACAAGTCGGTTATTGATTCTCCCCTCTACAAAAAAGCCTAGAGGACCAAAATCTTGTCTCTTAGAACATAAGAACATAAGAACTGCCATCTCCGGATCAGACCTTCGGTCCATCAAGTCCGGCGATCCGCACACGCGGAGGCCCCGCCAGGTGTACACTTGGCGTAATTTATAGTCCACCATATCTTTATATGCCTCTCTTAAGGAGATATGCATCTAGTTTGCTCTTGAAGCCTAGGACGGTCGATTCCGCAATAATCTCCTCTGGGAGGGCATTCCAGGTGTCAACCACTCTCTGAGTGAAGCAGAACTTCCTGACATTAGTCCTGAACCTGTCCCCCCTTAGCTTCATTACATGTCCTCTAGTCCGTGTCAAATTGGACAGTGTAAATAATCTTCTCTGCTCTATTTTGTCGATTCCTTTCAGTATTTTGAAGGTCTCGATCATATCCCCACGCATTCTCCTTTTCTCAAGGGAGAACAATCCTAGTGTTATAAGTCTATCCTCATATTCCAGTCTCTCCATACCCTTCACCAGTTTTGTTGCTCGTCTCTGCACCCTCTCCAGCAGTTTTATATCCTTCTTTAGGTAGGGAGACCAATGTTGGACGCAGTATTCCAAGTGTGGTCTGACCATTGCCCTATAAAGCGGCATTATAACTTTCTCCGATCTACTCGAGATTCCTTTCTTTATCATGCCCAACATTCTATTTGCCTTCTTTGCCGCTGCCGCGCATTGTGCCGACGGCTTCAGGGTCCTATCTATCAGTACACCCAGGTCCCTTTCTTGTTCACTCTTCCCCAGAGTTGCACCTGACATTGTATACTCGTATTCCTTATTTTTATTGCCTAAATGCATTACCTTGCATTTCTCCACATTGAACTTCATCTGCCATTTCTCCGCCCATGTTTCTAACCGACACAAGTCGCTCTGGAGTTTCTCTCTATCCTCCTGCGATCTGATTGCCCGGCATAGTTTTGTATCGTCTGCAAACTTGATGATCTCACTGGATGTTCCTTCCTCCAGGTCATTGATATAAATATTAAAAAGGATCGGCCCAAGTACCGAGCCCTGGGGTACACCACTAGTCACTTTCTCCCAGTCGGAGAACTTCCCATTTATGCCCACTCTCTGCTTTCGGTTTTCCAGCCATTTGCCTATCCATCTTTGTATATCTCCCTCTATGCCATGGCTTTGTAGTTTCCTGAGAAGTCTTTCGTGTGGAACTTTGTCGAACGCTTTCTGGAAGTCCAAGTATATTATGTCCACAGGCTTCCCACTATCAATTTGCTTGTTTACCGTCTCAAAAAATTGGAGTAAATTCGTCAAACATGATTTCCCTTTCCTGAATCCATGTTGACTGGATTTCATCAAGTCGTGTGCGTCCAAGTGCCGGACTATGCTATCCTTGATCAGTGCTTCAACCATCTTGCCGGGGACCGACGTAAGACTCACAGGCCTATAGTTGCCCGGTTCCCCTCTCGATCCTTTTTTGAAAATTGGCGTGACGTTCGCTATCCTCCAGTCGTCCGGTATCTGTCCAGTTCTGATTGTCAGGTTTGCAAGTTTGTGCAATAACTCTCCGATTTCAACCTTCAATTCCTTTAAGACTCTCGGGTGAATTCCATCCGGTCCAGGGGATTTGTCACTTTTAAGTTTGTCGATCTGATAGTATATCTGGTCTAAGTCCACTTCAACTGTGGTGAGGCTGTCCTCTATTTCTCCTGGAAACACTTTCTCTGCTTCAGGTATTGTTGAGGTGTCTTCCTTCGTAAAGACAGACGCAAAGAAGGAATTTAGTTTGTCTGCGATTTGTTTATCTTCCTTGATGTACCCTTTTCTTCCCTGGTCGTCCAGGGGTCCCACTGCCTCTTTTGCAGGTTTTTTCCCTTTCACGTATCTAAAGAAGGGCTTGAAGTTTTTGGCCTCCTGGGCTATTTTTTCCTCATAATCCTGTTTGGCATCCCTCACCGCCTTGTGACATTTCTTCTGATCATCTTTATGTTTGTTCCAGGCTTCGGTTGTCTTTATGCATTTCCATTTTTTGAAAGAGTCCTTCTTTTCTTTTATGGCTTCCTTCACCTGTATGGTAAGCCATGCCGGTTCTCTTTTGCTCTTTGTTCTCCGATCTTTGGAAATCCTCGGAATGTAGAGATCTTGTGCTTCTGTGATAGTATTTTTCAGTAAGGACCATGCCTGATCTACCGTTTCAAGTTTGTCCACCATCTTCTCTAGTCGTTTTTCTACCATGGCCCTCATGCGATCGTATTTACCCTTTTTAAAGTTTAAGGTGGTGGTTAAGGTTTTGGCATGTTTCCCTTTCCCGATGTCAAGTTTAAAGTTGATTACATTGTGATCACTCGTTCCCAGTGGAACCACGACTTCCACTTCTGTTATCGGTCCCGTGAGGCCATTTAGGACCAAGTCCAAGGTGGCGTTGCCTCTTGTCGGCTCTTTTACCATTTGTTCCAGGAAGCAATCCCCTAGCACCTCCAGGAACTTGGCCTCCTTGCCGCAGTTGGAGGTTGCTAGTTTCCAGTCTATCCCTGGGAAATTGAAGTCTCCCAATATAATTACATTGCCCGTCTTGCATTCTTGTTTGATTTCCTCCATCATTTCTGAGTCAGTTTCCTCCGCCTGTCCTGGGGGACGATAGTAAAGGCCAATTTTCGTATCTGCACCATATTGACCAGGAATTTTGATCCAGAGTGACTCAAGCTTCTCTTTCATTTCTGTTGTAACCATTTCAACAGAATCTATTCCCTCCTTAACATATAGAGCAATACCTCCACCTTTCTGCCCTACTCGATCTCTTCTATACAGTTTGTATCCCTGTAGTACTGTGTCCCATTTGTTTTCTTCATTCCACCATGTTTCTGTTATGCCAATGATATCCAATATGTCATGTCTCGCTATTGTCTCTAGTTCCCCCATTTTGTTACCTAGACTTCTAGCATTCGTATACATACATCTAAATTCCCTTTGTGTTACCTTTTTGGACCTTTTACTCTTGGCCGTCCCTATAGTTTCAAATACGGTATCCTTTACTGCTCCTGTGTTATCACCCTTGTTTGCTGTGTGGTCGTCCTCTCCTGTGTCTGAGTTGTCCCTTCCTGCTTTTTCTCCCTTATTGGCTGTGGGGTCGTCTTCTCTTGTGTAGGAGTAGATACTTTAGAATCTAAATCACAATTTTGCATGAGGTAAAACTCTTTATGGTTTATAAATCTTTCCTTAATTGCTTCAACATGTAGAAAGAGAAAAACTATCTAAACTTCACTTTCTGCATGTTGCACTGCTTTCAGATGTAGATAGCTTTTTTAAAAATTTATCTTTATTCATTTTACAACTTTCAATAAGTGTGATACAATATATAATTCATTTCATTTAACATCACTTAAAACTCTTACAAAATTCCTTCAAAAACAATTACCTTCCCTCCCCTACCATCATTTCTTCATTCAAAGACCTTAAATATCCCATCCTCCCCCTCCCTCACCCTGGATGTGTACAATCAGCATAGGAAAATAAAAATATTATCAGTCATTACAGTATTTTTCTAATGGTCCCCAAACCATCCTAAATTTCTTTAGATGCCCCTGCTGCATGGCCAAAATGTGTTACATTTTGTAAATGTGACATAAGGAATTCCACCAAAAGGTATCATTTAAACGATCACAATTTAGATAGCTGAAATTATCAGAAGCGATTAAGGAAAGATTTATAAACTATAATGAGTTTTACCTCATGCAAATCCAAAATGTGGCCCCAAAAAGGGTTTGAGTTTGAGACCACTGATTTAGAGGAATGTGACATAGATGAATATCATTTTGGATTTGGGGAGACATGTCGAATTGAACCTTTGATGTTTTATTTGGAGACAATTTGATCCAGGTAGATCTTTTGTCCAGGTACTGCTGGATATATCTGTGGCATTTAACACAGTTAATCATATTAGATTGCTGAGGTGTGACAAAGATTGGCATTGAGTGGATGGTATGGTCTTGATTTCAACCATGTTTGGCTAATAGATTCAGCAAGTGAGATTGGGTTCCAGTAAATCTGCTTTAGTGTCTGTTGATACTGAAATTTCACAGGTCCATGCTACCAGCTTTTCCATTATATATATATATACACGTATGTAGATAGATAGAAATGATATATTTCTCTCTCTCTGGTGTTCCAGATGGCATTGTGTAAGCCCTTATTGTTTAATCCGACTGTAGCCAGCATTTATCAGTATCAGCACCACTTCATCAAGGAAACATGGCCATCTGCTTATGCTGTGGTGTGCAAATACTGCACAGTAGGTCTCATTACACAAAACGAGATCTATGCTAACATAGCGTGAGTTAGTGGTAGCCTGCATTGATAACTGTGTCCCTTAATATGAAAAATAATTCAAATTTATGCAAATGTTCAACAGAATTCTAGAAACTTTGCCGTAGAATTATGGAATCTCTGCCACAGAATCTCTCTTTGGACTGCCACAGGAAACTGGGACGTGTGTATTGAATCACTGTTATGAGTTCTCTACCTGCAGTGGCGTGCGGGGGGGAGGGGGGGCGGCTCACCCTGCGTACGGTCTTCCTCAGGGCGCCGGCATACCCTCCTTCCCACTCCTCCCCATGCTGGGTACACACATGCGTCCCTTCCTCATACCTCTTTAACTTCGGTTCGAGCAGTGATGAACTCGCTGCCCGCGTCGGGAGGAAGCAACGTCAGACAAAGCGCTGAAGCCGACATGGGCAGTAAGTTTGTCGCTGCTCATGCCGGAGTTAAAAAGGTATGGGGAAGGGGTGCAGGCATGGGTGGGCAGCAGGGGTGGGGTGGGGAAGGGGGTGGCAGAGGGGTGCCACCGCCCCGGGCGCCGGTCACCCTCGCTATGCCACTGTCTACATGCCCATTACATTTGAAAGAAGATTCTTCTCTGGGTTTAGTTGAGTGCAGAATTTCATTTTATTTTTACAGTACATTTAAAGAATAATCAAACTTTAGAATAACAAATCTTTCTGCCCACCTTAAACTCTTATACCATACATGCTTGACATCTACCGACTCAAGTAGCTCTTCCTAAGTCACTCAGGTGCTCACTGTGATTATAATAACAGTGCAATTCAAAAGTCAGCATGAAGTCTGTTATCTAGGAAAACAATACATTAAACTCACTGTCTCACCCTAGTATTCTCTGTTTGTCTCCATCTGCACATATGACTCACCAATTCTCCGCTTGTTTCAGAAAGAGGTTTAATGGTATCTTGCAGTTCTCCAGGACTCTCAAATGTTTTGGTTTTCCTACTCACACTGGATTTTATCCTTTTTGGGGAGAATAATCTCAGCCTTGCTTTCAGATTTCTTTCTGTTCTACATTGTGATTTTATTTAGATCTAGGAAGGATAAAAATATTACTCCCTTATCACAGGTTACCTCATAATTTGATTTGCTATTGGTTTTAAGTACTGTTGTTGTGCTTGTTATGGAAAGGCACTCTATGGGCTAGATTCACTAACCCCTGAGTCTGTCAGCGATCCATTCCCAATTGCATGCAGGCCGACGAATTCACAAAAGGCCTGCATGCAAATGGGGACGATTGTTGGTATGCCCCCCACCCATGGCCAGGATTGCTAGAGAGCAATCCTGGAGCATGCTCAGATCCTGACATAGTGACAGGAGAAGCAGCCTTTTTTTTTTTTCTTCATTTTCTTAAATAGGCCGCAAAATATCAAGCCTCTCAACTGGCACAGCTCACCCCCCAGCATGGCACTCAACCCCCCCTGCCTGACCGGCATGGCACTCGACACCCTCCTGACCGGCATGGCCCCAAAAAGTTGGGAGCAGGAGGGGTGCTCAGTCCCTCCTGCTCCTTAGGCCTCCCATCCCACCCGCAGCCTGGCCCAGCCCACCCGGCACCCAGTATCTCTATGTTGGGAGCAAGAGGGGCGGTCAGTCCCTCCTTCTCCTCCGGGTCTAGTGATGCGTCTAATTTGCCCCAATGCATCATGTGGTGCAAAGGGAGGAGCCTAAGGTCCTGATTGGTTCAGGCGCCTCAGATTCCTCCCCCCTAATGTCTAAACTCTGATTAGGTGCCATAATGAAAATGCTCCACATTATGAACAGCAGGTGAGCAAAATTCTGGTACATAAAACTTGCTGCAGTATTTTATTAGTCTTACATGAGGTATTAGCTTGGGTATTGGTGTATTCCCAGGCAGATAAATATGTTTCTATCTGGTGCAAAAATATTAATATACACAAAATCAAGAGAACCTTCAATAATGGTATGTGGCTGATGCCATTATCCGCAACCAAAGTCTGATGTTGAAATTTTTGGAATAAAAATTCCATCAGTTGAGAGTTTTAAATATCTTGGAATTTTGGTTGATTATCAATTAACTTTTGAGAGTCAAGTTTCGGATGTTGTAAAAAAGGGATTCTATTCATTGAGAGCTTTGTTGGCAATAAAGGGTTGCTCTTCTTTGAATCTTTTATAGTTCTGCTATATGTTTCTTGAGATAAGGCGACCAGAATTGAATGCAATACTCCAGGTGAGGTCACACCATGGAGCAATATAGAGGTATGATAACTAAACTAAACTAAAACTTAGTTTTATAGCCTGAGTCATCAACCAAGAGGAGCTTGACTCGGATAACAATAATGTATAACAATACATAAATTTGACAAGAAAAAGTAGACTGAAATAGTTAATTTCCAAAATGTTTAGCAAACAAAAAAGTTTTCAGAACTTTCCAGAATAAAGCAAAAGAACCTAAACTTCTTAATGTAAGCGGTAAAGCATTCCAGAATTCGGTTAATTTAAAAGCAAAAGAATAACTAAATCTCTTAAAGTTTCTGTTTTTACCACTGAGAGAGGGAAATGTAAGTTTTAATTTTTGAGAATTTCTGGCAAGATGTGATCTATGAACATTCCAGGCTAAAGGAATCAAAGTGGCAAAAATGCCAAATACAAATGCACTTAAATTGAATTCTGAGATACACTGGAAGCCAGTGCAATTCCTTGAGCAGAGGAGTTACGTGATCAAATTTACTATTACCGAAAATAAGTTTAGCTGCAGTGTTCTGTATTAATTGAAGTCTCTGCAGACTAACCTTTGAAAGACCCAAATACACTGATTTGCAGTAATCCAGCCTTGACAAAATGATTGATTGAACCAATACAGAGAAGTGTTGTTGGTGAAAAAGTGCTCTCACTCTTCTCAGAGCATGGAGGCTGAAAAAACACTTTTTAGTAAGCGAGTTTAGTTGGTCCTTAAATGTAAGTGAAGAACCGATAATAATACCCAGTATTAACGAGGACAACTCAATTTTCAAAGATTCTCCTGAGTCTAGGATCATAGCAGAAAGGAGAAAATCTAACTTTTAGCCAAGCCATAAAAGCTTAGTCTTGGCAGCATTTAATTTCATCTGGACCATTGTCACCCAGGACTGAAGTTTGGTAATACAGTGGTTAATATTGGGTATCAAATTATCGAGATATGGTTCAACCTCAAGTAATATAAAGATATCATCAGCATTTGTTAGTAAAGTTTCTCGGGTATTCAAATCGTAATGTCTTGTTAACCATCCCTTTGAAAAATAATTCCTAGCATCTTCTTTGCTTTTTTGGCCACCGCCACACATTGGGCAGAAGGTTTCATTGTATTATATACAAGGACACACCAATTTTTTGGGGGGGCACTAACTGGTAACTGTGATTTGGGTTATTCTTCCCAATGTGCATCACTTTGCATTTGTCCACATTAAATTTCATCTGCTATTTGGATGCCCAGTCTTCCAATTTCCTAAGGTCTGCCTGCAATTTTTCACAATCTGCATGCATTTTTACAACTTTGAACAGTTTAGTGTCATCTGCAAATTTAATCACCTCGCTTGTCATTCCAGTTTCAAGATCATTTATAAATAAGTTAAATAGCACTGGTCCTAGTACTGATCCCTGCGGCACTCTACTATTTACCCTCCTCCACTGAGAAAAATGGGCATTTGTTAGAGTGAAAGAGAAAGGGATATCTTGCAAACAAATAGGTCTTCAGGTCTTTACAGAACCTGTCATAAGAGGGGATGTTCTTAATTGTATTGGAAGAGAGTTCCACTATTTTCCCACCAAATATGGAAACAAGTGTACAATTAATACTTCTAGGATTTGGAAATCTTAACTTCAGATTATTGCTAATCAAGTTATAGTTTTTAACAGATGGTAGTTCTACTAAATTCATCACTTAGTCTGGGACTTTTCCATAGAAGATCATAAAAACCAATATACATAATTTAAAAATGCTTCTTGCTTCAAAAGGAAGCCATGATTGTTGCTATTGACACTTTTGGATGGGTTTGCTTGACAGACCTGAAGATTTAGGCGGGGTGCTTACACACCAGACCAGAACATAATAGAATGTCTCTAGCAGTTTCCATGTTCTTAATGGGGGGAAAAAGACAAGAGTTTGGCTTCAATCTGTCACCTGTGAAATATGAGGAGAGCATCCTAGTCATACAATATGAATTAACAGAGGGCAGTTTTCATTGTAGCAACTAAATCTAAGCTCATAGGAGGGAGAAATGGAACACCTACAAATCTTTTCTTGTCTTGGCAGCTCTGCTGTTATGAAATGTTCTGTAAACTTATAAACAACCCCTACCACCCTTCTGCAGTACAGTACTATTTAGTTTCAGTTTTCATAGTCAAAATGGCTCTGTAAAATTAATTATTTGGATCTCGTGTTGTGTTTTTTTCAGTTGTGCTCGTGTTGTTTTTTTCAGTAGTAGCTCAGGTGAGCTACATTAAGGTACGCTAGGTACTTTCCTGTCCATGCAGGGCTCACAAAGCTGAGGTAATGAAGGGTTATGTAACTTGCCCAAGTAGCAGCAGTGGGATTTTTCTCCCACTCAGATAATTCTCCACCAGACTCTATTTCTAGGTTATCAGCTGAGAAGCGAGCCAGTGCCTGGGTACATTCTGTGAGAAGAGACTGAAAATTCTACGTTACCATTTTAGAAATTCTGTGGCATGTTTATTACCTTGATGTACATTTGTATAATATTTTGCATTTAAATAAAATGCAAGTAGTCAGTCACCTTTTAAAAATGTACTATTGCGCCTTTTGCTCTGAATTCCGTATTCAGTCCTTTGAGGTGTGCAACTTAATTGAATAATGAGCCAGTTTGCACAAATAACTGTCTTCTTAACAAGCAATTATCAGTGCTAATTGGATTTAATTTAAATCTATGTGCATAAATTTAGGCACAACATCCGTGCCTAAATTTTACATGCAACGCTAAAAAGGGGGCGTGAAAATAAGAGGGTCAAGGGCGGGTCAGGGGCGTTCCTCAAATATATATGTGTGATTATAGAATAAGGGGCATAAGCACCTAACTTTGGGGTCCTTTTACTAAGGCGCGCTAGCCGTTTTAGCGTGTACTAAATATTAGCGCACGCTAAACACGAATGCATCCATAGACTATAATGGATGCATTAGCGGTTAGCGTGCGCTAAAACAGCTAGCACGCCTTAGTAAAAGGACCCCTTTACGCAGAAGGATTTGCATCATGTTTCTGTTGGTGCAAATGACCATGCCTAAAGTTACTGGCATAGTAACTTGCCCTCTTCTCCACCCCCCTCATCGCAATGCACTCCTTCCCTTTCCTCGTACCTGTTTAGTTTCCCTGGCGCGAGCAGCATCTCCAACTTGCTGCCTGCTCCGGCTTTGGCTCTCCTTCTGAGACTCATCTAGAACACAGCTGTTCGACTAATCTTTAGCTTGGAAAAATCCAACCACATCACCCCATACTACAAGAAACTTCACTGGCTACCTATCGAGGCCAGAATAATCTTCAAACTTGGTTTCTACTGCTTCAAGACCCTCCTCGGCACCACACCCTGAAACACCTCACCATACACTCTGCCTCTCCCGCAGAACATTACTGTTCACATTTCCTTCTCCCAGAGGATGCAAATTCAAAAGATTCCTCAACAGGACACTCTCCTTTCAAACAGGGATCTGGAACAACACCTTAAGCGACCTAATCTTGAATGCACCAGCATACCATTCATTCAGAAAATCACTAAAAACCCACTTATTCGACAAATTTATCTGATCCTTCAGTTCTCCCCTTCACCTACTTCATCATACACGTTCCTTCCCCCTACCCCATACCAACCCGTTTACTCAACTGTCTTCTACCCCTCCCCAAATCTAACTGATGTAACCTCGCTGTCCTTACAGCACCTCTTGTTGTACACCGTCTTGAACTGAAAGGTATGACGGGATATAAATAAAGCTATTATCACTAATAATAAAACCCTAAGCGCGCATGCGCACTCCTACCTGCGTGATCCCTGCCTCTTATGATCCGTAACTCCGTGGCCGGCAGAGGAATGTTAAAGTTTGGTGCATTCGGAGTGTGCGCGCATGATGGTTTGATGCCAGATAGACAGGACAGCTGCAGAGCGCCAGTGGAGAACCAGCTGCAGCAGCTAAGAAGGTGCCCGGAACTCTCAAAATGGCTTAGCGGAGGCCAGGACACCTGAAGCCCGCCACCACCAGTGACACCGGGGAGAGAAGGAGGCAGCGCCGACCGAGCTATGGAGCCAAGGGAGGGAAGGCCATAACCACTGCCACTCCCTGGTTGCACACGTGTCTGGTCTTCTCCTCTACCTCCACTCTTCCCTCTGGGTCAGAGCATCATTGCAGTTTGCAGGAGCCACGCTCTATGACCGCCTTGACAACTCTTATGTAATCCGCCTTGAACCGCAAGAAATCACTAATGTAATTTAATGTAATGATTGTTGATTTGAGGTTGTGAGATGGGGTGTAAGAGACAGTTACCCGGTGAAGGTTTTGTGGCGATTCATATCAGAGGGTTTTGAAAGTGAGGAAGATAATCTTAAATTTAATTTGTTCCTTTATTGCAGGGTTGTCCAACGTCGGTCCTCGAGGGCCGCAATCCAGTCGGGTTTTCAGAATTTCCCCAATGAATTTGCATGAGATCTATTTGCATGCATTGCTTCCATTGTATGCAAAGAGATTTCATGCCTATTCATTTGGGAAATCCTGAAAACCTGACCCGGTGAGGGCTAAAGTTGGACTCCCCTGCTCTACTGGAAGCCCTGTGGGATCCTGCTGCTTGCTGATTCTCACAAGGCATTAAAGTAGAGTAAAGGGTAGTCTTTTACTGCATTTTGATGAATTCCCCCTCCACATACTCACACTTGTGAGGTTCTTTTACAAAGCTACGGTAAATACGAGTGGTAAAGGATCACAAGTGGTAAAGCGAAGCTTGTGGTTATCATGAGAGCTCTTACCACTTAAACAGGGCTTCCATGCTAACGGCCATGCTCTAATTGGAAAATTAGCATAATGTCATTGATGGAGGAAATAAGAAATACAGCCCTTTTGCAGCTGTGCTAAAAAAATGGCCTCAGAATGCTTGAAACCCATATGCTTGTCATAGCGTAGACCACTTTTTAGTGCAGCTTAGTAAAAGGATCCCTATGTTTGTGGGGTGAGACCATTTCCACTTCCAACTCCTATGTTTTAGGCTCGCCCCTGCTTTTATTTCTAAGCATTATAGCTTATATTCTCCCCTTTGATATAAGCCTTGTATGCTTCCTACAGTATTAAAACAGAAAATTCCCCGGTATCATTCAAGAGGAAATATTATTTGATTTTATGAATTAAGACTTCCAAACAATCAGAGCTGAACCTCTGAAATTGGGTTATCCCTGAGTAAGCAATTTAGATAATGACAAACCAGATTCTGCATGGTTTCTCATATACCAGCTTTTCTAATCAAATAATCAATTTGGGAGAATGACCGATGTGGGAAAGAAACAAAAGTAAATTCATTACTAGTCAGATGTGGCAGCTTTCATGGGTCAACATGGTCTAGTTCATCAATCCCCATAAGCTGAATGAGAAATCAGTGAGAAATAAGTCTCTAGATACGGAGCTTCAATATTATCTTAATAAACTTCTTATTAATGGAGGAAAATATCTCAGAAGCTACTGTAAGCCACAGTCTTGGCTGCTGTTTGTGCTTTCAACGTCCATCACAGGTCAAAAACCTTCCTTTAAAAAAAATATTTATCAAACTTGTGTAAAAATTAATTTTAAGCTTGAGGAGGCAATCTGGAACAACACGAGAGAAGCAGATATGTGATGTAAATACAGCAGAACAAACAGCAGACCAACAAATATAAAAGTAAAAGCAAGGATTTTAATCAAAGTCACATATTTTATATGGCCATGTTTTGCCAGAAGGCTTTGTTAGAGGCAGTAAATTTAGTGGAGGATTTGCTGCAAGGCTAATTTATCTTCACTCTAGAGAGAAGTGTGTGTTTTGGTTTTACCTCTCAAGTATTGTCTCTGGCAAAACATGGCCATATCAGGCATATATGATTATTTGCATACAGCCTCATTAAGCTGGGCCTGGGGTAGATCCTTGGGGTTACATGGGATGTCATCTGAGGGTCTGGAAAGGTCAACATGGGGTTGTGTGGAGGGGTGTCCAGATAGGTCTTCCATACTGTTTGAGAAAAGTATTCCTAAGGGTACAGTGGGGAGAGATTTGCATTTGCACTTTTCAAAATTTGGGTGACTGCACACCATTCTAGCAAGAAACATTTGTGCTCTGATGAACTATTGTACATGGAAACAGAAAGTTTCACAGCTAAATAAACACATTAAGACCCTTTTTAGATAATTTGTCTATCTCCAAATCTACACATGGAGATGACCATGTGTAGATATATGGCATCATTTTAGAAAGTAGGGTGTGAGTCAGTGGCATGCCTAGCATATGTGACACCCGGGGCCCATCATTTTTTGACACCCCCCCCCATCTGTATGAAAAACATGATTTTTAGTAACAATCCACACGTCACACATGAATATCTAGGAAAAGGCAGCATCTTACATACTGCAGTGAGCAGTACAATAAACCCATTGTAAAACTAAACAAGCCAGACTAGTACAGATCAATCCTACACAGTCAATCCTAACAGAAAACCATGTCTTTTTGAACACACAGAACACAGAAAACACCTTTGTCTAGTATGTAATCACAAACTAACTCCTCCCCCTTTTACAAAACTGCAGTGTGGTTTTTAGCCATGGTGGTAACAGCTCAGATGCCAACGCTAAAAAACGCTCTACAGTTTTGTAAATGGGGAGATAGAATAAAAATACATAGACAAAGGTTAAACTGAAGCACCAAGAAGCTGGACTCTGCATACAATGCAACATCACAGAAAGAGCGATGCATCTCACCTAAAGCAAAAAATAAATAAATAAATATAATTTTTTCTACCTCGTCTTCTCTGGTTTCTGCTTTCTTCATCTTTTTGTCACTCTCTTCCTTTCATCAACTGTCTACCCTCTCTCTGCCCCTTCTATATGACATCTTCTCTATATGACATCTTCTACCTCCTTTCTATTCTCCTTCCAGAAACTTTGTGCCTCCCCCTTCCATCTCTCCCATCACCCCCATTGGTCTGGCATCCATCTTCTTCCCTTCCCTCCTCCAGTGGTCTGGCATCTCTCTCCTCTCCTCTTCTACCCTTCCCTCTCCCACACCTACATGGTCTGGCATTTCACTCTCTCCTCTCCTTTCCCCCCATTTCCATCAGCATCTGCCCCCTTTCTCTCCCTCCAACCCAATTTCATGCAGTATCCTTCCCCCTTATGTCTCTTTCCCTGCAATTCCATCAGCATCTGTCCCTTTCTCTCCCTCCACCACGCTTCCATACCACCCTGACCCCCTTTCTCACCCTTCACCATGATTCCATACCACCCTGACCCCCCTTTGTCACCTTCTACACCCTTCCATACCACCCTGACCCTCTTTGTCACCCTTCACCATGATTCCATAACACCCTGACCCTCCTTTGTCACCCTTCACCATGATTCCATACCACCCTGACCCCCTTTGTCACTCTCCACACCCTTCCATACCACCCTGACCCCCTTTGTCATCCTCCACACCCTTCCATATTACCCTGACCCCCTTTGTCTCCCTTCACCATGATTCCATACCAACCTAACCCCCCTTTGTCACCCTTCAGCATGATTCCATACCACCCTGACTCCTCCCTTTCTCACCCTCCACACCCTTCCATGCCACCCTGACCTTCTTTCACCACCCTACTATGCTCCTTTCTTTCTCCATCCCATGACTGCTTCTGCTCCGGATGGAAGAGGTAAGTGACGTCAGAAGGGGCTGGGCCGGCAGACACAGTTAGTTGTGACAAGATCTCGCGATGACTGCGGCTGCTGGTCCACTCCCCCCCCAAAGTCACTTACCTCTTCCAGAACAGAGGCGGTAGACGGCGCAGTCATCGCAGGACCTTCATTCACTTCAGCGCGACTGCCGACTCTGCTCTAAGTACGGCAGCCGCGCTGAGGTGCCGTTTGCAGCAGCGCGGGAGGTTCTGGATCCGGCTGGCTGTGCACCCCCTTGGAGCGTGCACCCGGGGCGGTTTTCCCCCCCCCCCGGTATGCCACTGGTGTGAGTATGTAGGTCCCATCTAAAAGTGACATATCGCTCTTCATTCTATGGAAACTGCCCTTGCTAAAGTCTCCAATAACATGCTCCTCCTTGGGTTTTAGGACTCTGTTATCTCACGGTTTTCTTCTTATCTTTCCCATCATAGTTTTAGCATTTGCTCTGGTAGATCCTCCTCTGCTGCCATCCTGCTTTCGATTGGTATACCTCAAGACTCTGTCCTGGGACCTCTTCTTTTCTCCATCTATACTTCTTTCCTTGGTGCTCTAATCTTCTCTCATGGCTTTCAGGATCATGTCTATGCTGAAGACTCACCGATCTACCTCTTTATATTTAAAATTTCTATAGGAACCCAGGCTTGAGTCTCAGCTTGCCTGTCTGACATTGCTACCTGGGTGTCTCACCGCCATCTAAAATTAAATATAGTCAAAACTGAGTTCCTTATCTTTCCTCCTCTCCTCTTCCTCCATTCTCTATTTCTTTGGATAACACTCTCATCTTCCCTAACTCATCAGCTAGCAACCTCAGGGTCATCTTTGACTCATCTCTCTCCTTCTCTTCACATATCCAACGGACAGCAAAAACCTGTCATTTCTTGCTCTACAACATTGCTAAAATCTAACTTTTCCTTTCTGAGCATACTGCTAAGACCCTTATCCACACTCTAAACTAAACTAAAGCTTAACTTTGTATACCGAGTCATCATTCTGAGAAGGTTCGACTCGGTTTACAGCAATTAAATAAACAGGAAATGATTTACAAATGATACATAAAAGATAGCAAAATTTCAGAATAATTAATTTTCAAAATGTTTGGCAAATAGAATAGTTTTTAAAGATTTTCGGAAAAATTGAAATGAACTGGAACTCCTAAAATAAAAAAGGGGGGGGGGGGAGATCATTCCAGAGTTGAGAGAATTTAAAGACCAAAGATTGACTGAAGATCTTGACTCCTTTAATCCCATTTTTTAGAAGGAAGGGAGAGTTTAAATTGTTGGATACCTCTTTCAAAGGAGAATTGGTAAACGTTCCAAAATAAAGGAATAAGAGGATTAAAGATACCATGTAGATTTTTAAAAAAAATACAAGCACATTTAAATTGAATTCTAAAATATACCGGGAGCCAATGAAGACTCTGAAGCAAAGGGGTCACATGGTCAAATTTACGTTTTCCAAAGATCAGCTTCGCAGCGGTATTCTGAATTAATTGTAATCTATGAAGACAAATTTTTGTAATGCTGAGCTAGATAGTGTTACAGTAATCAAGACGAGATAATATAATATTTGAACTAAGATAGAAAAAATGACGGTGATGAAAAAGATGTCTAACCTTCCTCAGCATTTGCAAACTAAAGAAGCATTTCTTGACCAAGGAATTTATTTGGTCTTTAAAGGAAAGAGGAATCAAAAAGGACTCCCAATATCTCATCACCTCTAGCCTAGACTACTGCAACTTGCTTTTCACAAGTCTGCCGCTAAACCATCTCTCTCCCCTTCAATCTGTTCAGAATTCTGTTGCGCGCTTCATATTCCGCTAGTGTCATTATGCTCAAATTACCCCTCTTCTTAAGTCACTTCATTGGCTCCCTGTCCACATCCGCAAACAGTTCAAACTCCTCTTACTGACCTACAAGTGTATTCACTCTGCAGCTCCTCAGTAGCTCTCCTCTCTTGTCTCTCCCTATACTCCTTCCTGGGAACTCTATTCATTGAGTAAGTCTCTCCTGGCTGTACCCTTCTCCTCTACTGCCAACTCCCGACTTCATCCCCTCTACTTTACTGCACCATATGCCTGCAACAAACTGCCTGACTAGGTATGTCAGGCTCTGTCTCTGGCAGTATTCAAATCCATGCCAAAAGCCCACTTTTTTAGAAGCTGCCCATATCTATTTGTCATTCCCTCTATAGTTCCCCACCCTATCTGCCTTATAATTCCCTCTGTAATACCCCACCTGAGCAGCATGTATAGATTCACCCTTTTTGTTCTGTTTGTCTGCCACAGTTACAGTAGATTGTAAGCTCTTTAGAACAGGGACTGTCTCTTCCATGTTAATGTACAGCACTGCGTATGTCTGGTAGTGCTATAGAAATGATTAGTAGAGTACTTCAGGGATTCTCACTTTCATCTAGTTTATTTAATTTATTTATGGCCCCAATTGGTAAATTATTTTCAGAATTGGGAGTGAATAGAAAAGGCACACCTATGTTTGTGCAATATCCACCTATGTATTTTTGAGATGTAGTCTTGGGGAAGCGGAGGCTGAGTTGTGAAGTTCATGCAAATTTTATTATTACAAAAATATCCTTATATACATGCAAAGAGTACATGCACAAATGTATACATTTATTAAGGCATGTGTAAATATGTGCCTTGGCATTTCTGCATTGTAAGGCCGGCTCTGGAAGTCTAGTTTATAAAGACACATAGATGTCTATTTTGCATTTATTAAATCAGCTTAAAAGAGGAATCTTTTTAGATATCTCATAGGTATCCTTTATAAAATAAAAAAATACAGTACTTTTACCCATTAAAACACCTTTTAAAATGATCCTTTGTCTGACCAGTCTAAAATATTCAGTGCAGAAACTAAACTAATTCCAGTCCACAGAAAAATAAAGGAAACCTGAAATGCTTTACTAGAACACAGAACAAGCCATACAAATACAGCATTTTTTCCCGTTACCACCTCTTCCTATTTTCCCATGTAACATGGAAGCTGCTGCGTAGACCATAAACCTGCATGCCCTACTTCTGAACCTTGTACAAAAAGAAACACTTGTTAAAAATCTTAAGAAAATCCATCCCTGAGTGTTCTAGGGCTGTAGGGCATGTGCCTTCGGCAATGGAACCATTCCATAACAATGGGACTTTACTTAAGCCACCTATTGAAAGAAAAGTTTCCTCTCTACAATTCTAAATTGAAAATGCAAACAAACTCGAAAGTGATGCGAACAGACTCAATATAATTAAATGGCACTCCTAGGGATCTTTATTTATAACAGAGGTTTGTGTTTCCAATTGATGCTTAAATCTAAGTGGACTAACATGGCAACCACATTGTTTTATGCTTAAATCAAGTGATTACAAGGTGAACTTTCAACCAGGCATTGCTCAATAATACCCTCCATTTTAGACAGAGGTGCTGTAACTCATAGCAGCCTTGCAGTCCTATATTACAGTATGTCCCATAAAATAGTAATCTCTTTCCCATTTATATCATTATTTTCAACCAGGGTGCTAACTGAGCATTCAAGGTTTCTTCACAATAAATGTGAAGCTACATACACACAGGTGTTTTCACAATAAATGTAAAGCTCCACAAACACACATACACACACACCTAATGACACATTTCTGCAGGAGATCTTCCTTCATATCAATCACAAAATCATGATTTTTAACCACTAAGAAAAACCATGCACTGCAAAGAAACAGATTATTATTATTATTTTTGCCCGAACTCAACTACAGTCAATTAGGAGTAAAGTTTGAACAACTAAGGAATAAAAAACAGAGTTAACACACTACCAAAACATTCACCTTTTCTTATCTTATAGCCTAAAAACAAAATCAATTAAAGCACTGTTTGTTCCATGTATCCATCCATCATACCTCACAACAACCAAGTGGAAAAATATGTTTCAGAATCCTAGAAAATTAAATTCTTCTCTCTCAGGTCAATAATCAGCTGGTGGTGGTGCTAGTTAATTTAAAATATTCAGTGCTAAGCCCTTTCTGAGCTTCAGCACTGAATACCAGGCCTGCAGCAGTGCCTGGAAATTATATGGGCATGGCCCGATATTCAATGCTGTACCCACATAGCAAACAGGTCAACGTTAGGACTGCCTTTTGTGTGCTCCTACATGCTAGGTCAGCAATGTGTGCACTAACACAGAACTGTGCCAGGCCCTGCATAGTTCCCAGCTCCTCCCTGTTTCTGACACTTTGCTGTCCTGTCATTAACTGGTGAGTGCCGTACTTAGCTAGAATGGTTAACTGTAATCTTGTGTAAACATGGAGGGCCATAATAAAAAAATATGTCTAAGTCCGATTTGGACTTAGAGTACTAGTTGCCTACAGTCGGCAGTGGCAAAATGTCCATTCTTGAAAAGTATGTCTAAAATATGCTTTTTGCAAAAATCGTCTATCTGTACGACCAAGTCCCAAATGCCCAGAACAAGATCTTTTAGACATGGGATAGGCCAGCATCATTATTGTCTATCCGGACATGACAACAGAGAAGTGGGGCACCTTACAAGACACCGCTGTGAACTTCACAAAAAGGATGCCAGATAAACATCTCGGCACAACTCCTTTATAGGTGAGCCCCCCAATACCCCTCCCCCAAACTCACTATATGCACCTGTCTACAACCCCAATAGCTGTTATGGATGCAAGTGCCACCTATATGGCAGTACACCGGGAATACCCAGGTTTCTTCAGGGGCTTAAATGAGCATTGCTGGCGTTTCATCAAGGCGTCCTTAAGATAAGTGCTGTTTTCAAAAATATTGGCGCTATCTTGTTGGCATTACATATTTATTGAATTTATATTGCACTGAGCACTTAAAATAATATTTAAAATATTTGGGTTTTAACCAGTGATTGAGACATGACCTGCTTCAATTGCCAAACTCTAAGCAGCATTGTGGCTTTTTAAAGGTCTCTGAGGTTTTTTCCCCTCATGCTAAATACTAGTTTGATTTATACGTATAGGTGGTTTTGGTTTTCACCCAGGTTCAAATCCCACTTTAACTCTTTTATTTTTCAATTACGAGCTTTCCAGAGAGAGCCTTCTTACTGTACCTGAATAGCCTGAATAGACTTCAATAGTTTTCAGACTTGCAGGTTGCTTATATATTTAGGTACAGTAGATATTTTTCTGTTGCGGGAAGGCTCACAAAAAACAGACTTCCTAAAAGAGAAGTCCATAGGCCATTATTGAAATGGCTTGGGGAAATCCACTGCTTATACCTAGGATAAGCAGCATAAAATCTACTTGGGATCTAGCTAGGTACTTGGGACCTGGGTTGGCCACTGTTGAAATTCTACTTTACGGAGAGGGTGGTGGATGCCTGGAATGCGCTCCCGAGAGAGGTGGTGGAGAGAAAAATGGTGACTGAGTTCAAAGAAGCGTGGGATGAACACAGAGGATCTAGAATCAGAAAATAATATTAAATATTGAACTAAGGCCAGTACTGGGCAGACTTGCACGGTCTGTATATGGCCGTTTGGGGGAGGATGGGCTGGAGAGGGCTTCAATGGCTGGGAGGATGTAGATGGGCTGGGGTAGGTTTTAATGGAGATTTCGGCAGTTGGAATCCAAGCACAGTACTGGGTAGAGCTTTGGATTCTTGCCCAGAAATAGCTAAGAAGAAAAAATTTAAATTGAATCAGGTTGGGCAGACTGGATGGACCATTCGGGTCTTTAACTGCTGTCATCTACTATGTTACTATATATGTTAGAAACAGGATACTGGGCTTGATGGACCTTTGGTCTGTCCTACTATGGTGATTCTTATGTTCTTAGGGATTTCAACCTGTGCCCCTTGGTTTAAAGTCCACTGCACTAATCACTTGTCTACTCCTCAAACTAGGGACCCCTAGACCTGTCCCCCCCAGGCCCACCCAGTTCCACCCATCCCCACTCCGTTATGCTCCATTCCCGCCCCCAATCCCACCCTAGCCCCGCTCCCTACTGCATGCTCTCATCAGGCAGGAGGGCATCAGAGCATATGCAGATGCCCTCCTGCTCGATGCAATTTCGAGGAAGCTTTTCAAAATCTGGACAAAGTGCCAGGTTTTGAAAAGCTGTCCGGACCCCTGGACATGTCCTCGAAAAGGACATGTCGGGGGGGAATCCAGATATCTGGTAAACTTACCTCAGTCTTGCTTCCTACTTTCCTTAAAATGTCCATAATACCTGAAGCTATCATAGAGCCTGGGATCCCATTTCAGTTTTACTTTCTGGGGAGAGGAAGGAGGACAACAGCCATTGAGAGATAAAGGAGGTGTCATCACTGACATTCTAATTTTGGGTCATCTCTAGTCTTGCTCAAAACACACCCAACCACACATCCCCTTGCAAATTGGACATTCTGCAGTGTTGGATGTCCCCGTTCTGCCTTTACAAAATCAGGATTTAGACATTTCAAGCACACAGAGATCCATTTGGGCATTTTGAGCCATCCATATGCTTCAATAAAAAGCTCCTAAGTGTCTTGAGGAATCCCTAAATTTCTGCTGGGGAGAAGAGTAATTTTTTTCCTATTTTTGTATCTCACTATTGTTTGTGAGGAAAGAAATGTGGATATTTCTAATATGATAGGTCAGATGCACTAGCTTTGAATGAACTCAGTTTAAGTTCTAATGAAGTACTGTTTTGAGAGAACTATTTCTTGTGATAGTATTTTGTAGAATTAGGCATAGAAGTCTAGGGTACTCAGTTTGGAACCTTAAAAGGTAAAGAAGAAAAGGGGTCCAACCAGGACCCTGGAAAAGGAAACTAAAGGAGTTTAAAGAAGGAATCTGTTCAAGATGCAAGGATAAGAGATAAATAACTGTTTGGATCTGTATTAATCAATTTAGTGCTTTTTTTTTTTTTTTCTATTTTGCTGTTGTTTTGTTTTGGTCCTGAGGATACCTTACTTTTGAGAAGTCACCAAGTAAAAGTGTTTTTACTTAAGAAATATTCCAGGTATGAGGTTGTAATTCTTTCAGGGTTTTTGAGAGGACCTTTAATTTAATTTTTTGTTTTAGTGTGCCATTTCAGTGATGACTTTGGGGCATATCCCCTCCCATTTGTAATAGATACCTTTTAATTTAATTTAATGAATGAATGAATTTTTTTTTTTTTTTTTTTTTTGGGGGGGGTCCCCTGCTTTCTGTGTATCCCTTCAGGATATTTTTACTCAGTGGTAGGAGGGCTGCTACACCTTGAGATAAATGGCCATCACCTTGTAATTCACTCCTAATACTTTAAGCTCTGGTGTAAACAATCACCTTCAAAAGCGCACACAAATAAATTGGCCTTACCTATGTTACATTATACTGAATTGCACAATGACAGGCCAAATTCAGCACTTCCTGTTGGTTCCCTGTACTGCATACAAATCTTTGAGGAAAACTGCTGCCCTCTACAGGAAATCTAAATCTGGCATTATAGATCTCCTTTCAACATGAAAAAGATCCACAACACAAAGTTAAAATTATAGTAGTCAGGCTAATGAACAAAAGGATAAGGGGCTCAGTTTTGAAACCGAAAAGTGTCCAAAAACTTCACAAGGTTTTTTTTTTATTTTTTTAAAGCTTTATTGATTTTCAAACTTTGACAGTGCAATACAATTAATTGAACATAAAACACTGCATAAAACGCACTATTAATTACACAAGTAATACATAAAAACAATCATTTTCTCCCACCCTCCTCCCAATTATTAATAAAATAAGACAAGGTGGCAAATGGATGTTTTACTGTATAAAATGTCTTCAAAGTGATTATTGACACGGATTTCAGATGTTTTTCTTTACAATGCATCCATATTTCAAGGGTGCATGTTAGGGGTGTGGTTTGGGTGGAATCTGAGTAGAACCTGGACTCACGGTGCTTCAGCTGTGAACATAGAACAGAAACATCTGTTAAGCAATTAGGCCTTTTCTTTATCAGCTTCTACATATTCCTCCCCTTCACCTTTGAGACTTACAATGCCACTTTTGCACTTCTTCCTATCACTAATATATCTAAAAAAATATCTTGTCTCCCAGTTTTACCGTGTCAGCTATTTTTTCTTCCATTTGCATCTTTGCTTTCCTGACTACACAACCAGCCTCTCTTAACTTTTCCAGATATTTTTGCCTGTCTTCCTCTTTCTGCGATCGTTTGTGGTTTATGAAAGCTAACCTCTTATTCCTTACCTTCTCAGCTACTACTTTTGAGAACCAAAGCGGCCTTCTTTTCCTCTTACTTTTACTTACTTGCCTCACAAAAAGGTTTATTGCTCTTACAATCGCTCCTTTCAGTTTTGCCCACCGCATTTCCACTCCTTCCACATGTTCCCACCTACACAATTCCTTGACGTAAACCCCCATCCGAACAAAGTTAGTTTTTTAAAGTCTTGAACCTTTGCTTTTGAATGAGCCCTCTCTATACCTATCTTAATATTAAACCATACTATGCAGTGATCACTGGATGCCACTGTAACATCTGAAACACTTTCCCCATTTGTAAGCACTAAGTCCAGTATGACCCCATCCCGTGGGGGTTCCATTATGACAAAAGGGGGGAGGGAGTGCGTTTTGGACACAAGGATCCGAGACAACATGGCTTTACAAAAGGTAAATCGTGCCAAACGAACCTGATTGAATTTTTTGATTGGGTGACCAGAGAGCTGGATCGAGGACATATGCTAGATGTAATTTACTTGGATTTCAGCAAAGCCTTTGATACAGTTCCTCATAGGAGGCTGTTGAACAAACTTGAAGGGCTGAAGTTAGGACCCAAAGTGGTGAACTGGGTCAGAAACTGGCTGTCGGACAGACGCCAGAGGGTGGTGGTTAATGGAAGTCACTCGAAGGAAGGAAAGGTGAGTAGTGGAGTCCCTCAGGGATCAGTGCTGGGGCCAATCCTGTTCAATATGTTTGTGAGTGACATTGCTGAAGGGATAGAAGGAAAAGTGTGCCTTTTTGCAGATGATACCAAGATTTGTAACAGAGTAGACACCGAAGAGGGAGTGGAAAAGATGAAAAAGGATCTGCAAAAGTTAGAGGAATGGTCTAATGCCTGGCAACTAAAATTCAATGCAAAGAAATGCAGAGTAATGCATTTGGGGATTAATAATAGGAAGGAACTGTATATGTTCTGTGTGTACGAAAAGAACATAGTTTTCAGTTGGCATTGACTACAGGATCAATTGACTGTGCGGGATCTGGCTTGTTTAGTTTTACAATGTATGTGTTGGTATTCTAGTGCTCACTACAGTGTTTAAGATGCTTCCTTTTCCTAGGTACACTCTTGTTGTGCGATATGTGCATTGTTACTAAGAATCATATTTTTCATATAGATGGGGGTGTGTGTCAAAAAATGATGGGCCCCGGGTGCCACATACCCTAGGTACGCCACTGCTCAGCAGTCCTTGGAAGATCATCCCATGGTCTAGGAAGCCAAAACGCTCTCACCGACACCATCCATGTAGCCAAGCATTCATCTCCAGGATGCGAGCTTCTCTGCCCTAGCCTTTACCCTCGACAGGGAGGATGGACGAGAATACCGCCTGCACACCTGACTGCTTCACTTTCTCTTACAGAGCCACAAAGTCACTTTTGACACGTTCACAGGGGTACCTGGCAGTATCATTAGTGTCAATGTGGATGAGCATCATCGGATACTCTTGCAATTTGATCTGTCGGCCATGTTTGATATAGTTCATCATTATATTTTGATCCATCTGCTATTAGATATAGGTCTAAATCAAGTAGTTTTGAATTGGTTTACCAAATTTCTATCATTACGATCTTATGAGGTTCATTTGGATAGTAAAACATCTTCTGTTTGGAAGCCTGGATGTGGAGTTCCTCAGGGCTCCCCTTTGTCACCGATATTTTTTAATATCTATATGACCTCATTGAAAAATTTCTGTCTTACATCTGTGGAGACTTTGTTTGCATATGCAGACGATATTTTCATTTTGTTGGAAGTCGATTCAGATCTTTATAACTTGGTTACAAATATATATTCCTGTGTTTTTATGCTTCAATCATGGATAATGTTCATTCAAATGAAATTGAATGCTTCAAAAACAAAATTATTGTGGGTTGGGCCAAAGTTGGAAAGTCTTCCTGTTTCTGTTACATTGAAATCTAGAATTACGTAACACATCAAGTTCTCTTCCAGAGTTCTGGGTATTATCTTGGACTCTTCTCTTTCATTCTGTGAGCAGATAGATTCTTTAGTGAGAAAGTGCTTCTTCAGTCTGCATATTGAGGAAGAATCAGGAATAAGACCTGCATGAAAAAGTAGGCGAAGACCCCTGAGACCCCCAAAAAATAAAGTTATACTTCTAAGAGAGACATTGTGCTTATGAATTCAAGCCTCTGGACAATCAAATTTCTGCCTGTCAGCAGGAGGCAATATGTTCTATGAGAGATTCACCTTTGCTCTAGAAACTGGCAGAGATCTGCTGACTGTGACATCATTGGATAAACTCAAGCAACAGTACAGGATAAAATGTCCTACCAAAAAATTATCAGAACTATTGACAGAACTATAATCAAGCTCAGGACAGAGAAGGCCTGCTCTCAGAAATTATTGATCTTAGTATTACGAATGCAGTGTCAGGGAAATAGAAAGGTCAGTTTTGATACCAGGTGACGTTATGTTCAATATGGCTCCATGATGCCAATAGACATGATGCATGTGAAAAATCAATGGAAAGTGAGTATGTAATCTGTAACTAGGTGATACCCTAGGCTACTGAACTAAAGTATATAAGTGGCATTCCAGCTGGCATTGAACGAGAGGGAAGGGAATGGATCCATGAACAGAAGCTTTGTATGTATGTTATCTGTTTCATGTGAGCTGCCTTTTATTTATTGCTAATAAACCTAAATTATAACAGCAATTGGATTGTTGCGAGGTTAGTCTATGAAAAGATTTGCAACCTGTCTTTTCAGTATGCTGAAAAAAGTTAGACCATTATTCTATCAGGAGCATTTCACTTTGTTGGTTCAGTCCATTGTGCTTGCTCAACTGGACTACTGTAATTCTGTGTATCTGGGCATCAAGTAAGGCAGTCTGAAATGCCTTCAGTTGCTACAAAACACGGCGTCAAAACTCATTTTGGGGAAATGAAAGTTCGATCATATTTCTACTTTGCTTATAAAGCTTCATTGGTTACCTGTCTGCTAGAGGATCTAATTTAAATGTGCAAACAATATTTTTAAACTTCTTTATGGAATATTTGATTCATAGATTCCTTTATGTTGGAATGCATACAGATCCTACTATATGAGGAAAATACAGAGGTATAAGTTATCATTTCCCTCTCTTAAGGGTATTAAATCAACTGGGAAACTCTGTCAGCCCTACTTTTAAGTTGGTAGAGATTTGGAACGGACTACCATGTCCTATTAGAACGATAGGCCAACTACAACTATTCCGGAAAACCTTAAAAACTTTGCTTTTTTCACAATATTTAAAAAATGTACCTGCAAAACTGACTAACCAATAACAATGTAAGATCTTCTTTCATGATAAATTTCTAATTTTAAATTCTATTCTATTTATCATCTTTTATGTATACTCTGGTCTTCTGACTACTTGTAAACCAAGTCGACCTCCGATGAGAGATGACCCGGTATATAAACTGAAGATTAGATTAGACTAAGGGGTCCTTTTATCAAGCTGCAGCAGGGGTTGAATGTGTGTAATACCGCACGTTAAACCGCCTGTCGCAATAGCTGCTAACGCCTGCATTGAGCAGGTATTAGTTTTTTAGCCGGCCGCGGGGGTTAGTGCGTGATGAAATGTCCAACGCGCTAACTCCGCTAGCGCGGCTTGATAAAACGACCCCTAAGTGCTATGAGGTCCATAGCTATAGGGTTTAAGAAAGGATTGGACAATTTCCTGCTGGAGAAGGGGATAGAAGGGTATAGATAGAGGATTACTGCACAGGTCCTGGACCTGTTGGGCCGCCACATGAGCAGGCTGCTGGGCTCGATGGACCACAGGTCTGACCCAGCGGAGGCATTGCTTATGTTCTTATGTTCACTAATGTCTATTAGTATGCAAGAAGCTTGTGCTGAGCTTTAGTAAAAGGGCCCTTGCGTGCAATGAATGAGAAGTTTGCTTCTCACACCAGTTTTGGAGATTTTTAAGGCATAGTGTAGTCTGAGCACTGATTTAGTTGATGCTACGAGTATTAGATCTATCAATATATACATAGAAAAAATAATAATTTGATCGTAGATTGAATCTGATAAATGAGGGTTTTTGATGAAGTTGGATTCTAGGAAATTTATAAGTTAAATTATTAGTTTGTTCTGACATATTTTGGGATATTGCTAAATTGTAAGCAGACATGAAAAAAGCAGCCTGTATTCAAGTTTTTATGCCAATATCCGCATCTGCTCATTCAGCAGATCTCTTTAAAAGACAACACTTATTTGTAAGAGTTTCTACCTTTTTGGATAGAAACATACTGATATCTAAGGTACTAATAGGTCTGAAGAAACATTTCTTCAGTTTATACTGTATATTTCTTCAATTTTTTCAAATCCAATGTTCTTTTTTCTCCATTTTTTAAAAAAACTTCTATCTTCCAGCTTTTCTTTCTCCCTTTTCGTGAAACACGCTGCTAAGTTTAGCAATCAGTCTGTGAGTGAAAGGAGAAAATTTGCATCTACTGTATTTGCAGGCAGTGACATGAATTAGAAATAATTAGACTTGCAGTTTATTGTGAAGTTAGTATGTTTTCTGTAATAGCCTATCCCTGTAAAGTGGCTGGCGGTTGACAACACTTGTTCTTGACGAAACAGTGTAGTATTGCAAACAAGTGAACAGTCAGAGGACCAAGTATCTATGTTTAACAACCCTCCCTCCAAAAAAAGAAACATTTCTAGATTCACGTGCTAAGTATTATCAGCACACTTTCAAGTCACATTGACTTCTTTCTTACACCAATCACCTTCATAGTTAAAATAAAATATAAGAACATAAGCATAAGAACCTAAGCAATGCCTCCGCTGGGTCAGACCTGAGGTCCATCGTGCCCAGCAGTCCGCGCACGCAGCGGCCCAACAGGTCCAGGACCTGTGCAGTAATCCTCTATCTATACCCCTCTATTCCCTTTTCCAGCAGGAAGTTGTCCAATCCTTTCTTAAACCCCAGTACCGTGCTCTGTCCTATTACGTCCTCTGGAAGCGCATTCCTGTTGTCCACCACAAGTTGAGTAAAGAAGAACTTCCTGGCATTTGTTTTGAATCTGTCCCCTTTCAACTTTTCCGAATGCCCTCTTGTTCTTTTATTCTTTGAAAGTTTGAAGAATCTGTCCCTCTCTACTCTCTCTATGCCCTTCATGATCTTGTAAATCTCTATCATATCCCCTCTAAGTCTCCTCTTCTCCAGGGAAAAGAAACCCAGTTTCTCCAATCTCTCAGCGTATGAAAGGTTTTCCATCCCTTTTATCAGACGCGTCGCTCTCCTCTGAACCCTTTCGAGTAATGCCATATCCTTCTTAAAGTACGGCGACCAATATTGGATGCAGTACTCCAGATACGGATGCACCATCGCCCGATACAACGGCAGGATAACTTCTTTCGTTCTGGTTGTAATACCCTTCTTGATTATGCCTAGCATTCTATTTGCCTTCTTATCGGCCACTGCGCACTGTGCCGTCGGCTTCATTGTGATGTCCACCATTACCCCCAAGTCCCTTTCTTACCGTCCAAAAATTTGTCCAAGTCAAAAACACCTAGAACAAGACCTTATGGATAAGAGAGGGGCCAGCATAGTGATGGACTGGATACTCAGACATGGCAACAGAGTAGCAGAGCACCTTACAGGGCACTGCTGTGAACTTCACAAAAAGGTTGCCACATAAGCATCTCATGGTGAGCCCCCAAAACACCCCCAAAACCTACTAGACCCACTTATCTACCACCCCAATAGCTCTTATGGCTTCAGGTGGCACCTATATGGCAGTACAATAGGGTAAAGTAATAACTTTAATAATCATAAAATAAATGCATTTTTATTTTCTAACAAATCCCATGTTTTATCTTTTATATTGCAACTGTGTTGACTATCACTCCTCTAGAGTCCCAAAGCTTTTTCTCTCCCAGTTATACCTTCAGGGCCAACATAATTCCTCGTAATGGGAGAGAGTGCTTCCAACATCATCCCCAAAACTTCTACCAATAATTTCTTAAACATATCCACAGCTGGGATTAATGGAGATTTAGGAAAATTTAAGAGATTCAAGTTAAATCGTCTACTGTGGCAAGTCCCACCTTTGGTAGAGTGCTTTTGTGTCCCTGCTGTCACATAGGCAGAGATAGCAGGGAAACTTGGTAAAACCACCTTGGAGACCCATTAAGAATGCCATCATTTTGAAGTCTCTGATGACCTCCCAGCCACATGCATCATATTTCAAGGTGCCTAGTAATATATTGATGCTGTTATAATCCTCTTTGAGGTGCACCAAGCAAGCCAATGGAAGTGATGGGTACTTGTTCCCATTATGGAGCAGTACAGCTTTGATACTCCTGGCTGAGCTGTCAATGAAGAGACATCACTTTTTTTGGGTACAAGTGATTCTAATTGCTTCAAACAGACCGGTTACTTTTTGGCAGAAGCAGAGCCCTTCTTGATGGATGAAAAAGGTGGAAGAAGCTTGGTAATGCTTCCTCTGATCTGTGACTTGCACTTTCATCCAAGTTCCACTGCTTTAGCCTAGAAGTCAAAAGCCCTGCATTGGTATGGTGAGACTAAGATCTATGATCAAGTCATTGAGGTCTTTTTGGTTTGGATAGTATGGGTTTCTCTCATCAGCTGCACTACTGATATTGTAAACTGGATCTACAATGTCTCCCTTATTCTCTGACTTGTTCTCTTTTGAAAACATCTGCTCTCTCTCTGGGATAGTGGGTATGGAGAACTCAGGGCAATGTGATACCGGGACAATTGATAAAAAAATGTCTAAATATGTGATTGCAGATGCATGCTTCCCAGTTAGACATTTGGAAGGCTCCACCATGCACAAGTAGCAGTTCTTTGAGTGGTCAGCGAGTTCCAACCAAATTCCTGGAATAGCAAACTTCATGGCTTTCTTTTCTCCTCTGTACCATCCTGTAGAAAAACAAAATGAAATTGTGATAATAAAAACAATAAGAGGGGCATAATAAAAAAATACATCTAAGTCCATTTTGGGCATAAGTCACTAGTCGCCCAAAGTTGGCAGTGTCTAAAGTCCATTCTTGAAAAATACATCCAAAATATTTTTTTTTTGAGAATTGTCTACTTGTACATCCAGCCATTTGATCATCCAAATTGCTAATTCATCTATCTTTATACCCCATTCTTGTCTAAAAATTTGTCCAAGTCAAAAACACCTAGAACAAGACCTTATGGATAAAAGAGGGGCCAGCATAGTGATGGACTGGACACTCAGACATGGCAACAGAGTAGCAGAGCACCTTACAGGGCACTGCTGTGAATTTCACAAAAAGGTTGCCACATAAGCATCTCTAAATAAGTATCCCAAGTGGTAGTAAATTATAAATTTGAAAAATTTGACATTGGAACTGAATGTTAATTGAATGCCGCAGTGCTGGCCCTGAAACAGCGGACAAACAGTGAGTCCGCGAAACGCTGGCCGCGTCGGCTTGTGCAATACTGGCTTGTGCAACTATTTGAGTACTGCTGAAAAAAAGATATCCAGAAACAAGCGCTGTTTAAAGATAAGTAGCTTGTCATTTTTTCAAATCCTTAATAGTGCATACAATGTGAGCAAATTTGCACTGATAGTGAAGTTTTCTATAAAATGAATTAAAATAAAATGAACTAAAAGTATATATAAAAAAAAGTTTTCTACAAGAAATATTTTAAGATTAAATTATTAAAGTTTATATGTTTTAAAACCTAAGTGGTCAATGATTGGAGCAGGGAACTAAATTGCTACGCTGATCACTCGAGTTTGTGATATAAATACCATGCGTAGGCTCCAGTTCTGAGACCGTGGTAGAAGAGTGTGATGCACTTCATGGTTATAGTGGTATGCTAGTTTGTTTCCACATAAGCATCTCACCATAACTCACTTATAGATCATGGTGAGCCCCAAAACACCCCCCAAAACCTACTAGACCCACTTATCTACCACCCCAATAGCTCTTATGGCTTCAGGTGGCACCTATATGGCAGTACAATAGGGTTTAGGTTTTATTGGGGGGTGCAATGTTTTACCATGAATGCAGTGGCTAGAGTGGGTTATGGGCCTGGGTCCTCCTCTCTATGGTTCACTAGCCCACCCTCAGACTACTTAAGCCACCTCTGTGCTGCTTTACTAGGCTTTCCTATACCAGATGCTGATTTTCTGGAGGCAGGTATGTACGTTTTTATTCCAATTTTTATGGTATTGTGTGTGTGTGTGGGGGGGGGGGGGGGGAGGGGTCAGTGATCACTGGGGTAGGGTGTGTGGGTCTGTACTTTGTGTTTGCAGTGCTTATCTGGTCACTTTGGATACCTTCTGGGCACTTAGACCTGTTTTTACATTGCCTAAGTCACAACATACAAGTTCCGTCTAGGCAGTCTTGTTAAACTTTCAGTTATACTTGCAGTACGACTCAGTCTAGGTCAGCCCACGATCCGCCCAAATTCCAATCTCACCACTCCTCCTAAAATGCCCCTTTCAGCTCTGGGCATACAGTGGCACTGAAAATGCCTAAACTGTTTTTAGATACGTCTAAAACTCGTTTTGATTATCGGCACTTGGACGACTAGTTTTTTTGATCATCCAAGTGCCGATCTAGGCGAGATTTTAGACGTATTTCCATTTCAATTATGAGCCCCTAAATGTATTTCACATATGACTAATGTGTATGAGATTTTTGTAACATATTTCATATATGATATATTTTCAAACAACATTGAAAATTTTTAAAATTTAAATATTTTAAAAAATTAAACATTCTAAGAAATTTTATAGCTGAAAATTCCGCCATCCTAGTGAGAAATAAAATTGTCTTAGCTTCCACAGTTTTTGGGCAGTGCTTGCATGCGAAGTAAGTTGCCCAAGGTTTTGTCTTGATCCCTACCAGACTCAGAGTTCTTATGAGGGTCGGAGCTGTTACTGCTGTGGTTGGTGCTAAAAACCGTGCTACGGTTTTGTAAAAGGGGGGGGAGGGGGGTTGGTTAATGTTGTTTTTAACATCCTTATTCAAACCTCACTACTAAAAGCAATTCTTTTGATTTTTATAGTATCTTTTTTGAAAAGAGCTCAGTTTTATTACTACAGCCAACTAATTTCCAAAAGATTACCCCTGCAGTTATGTCAACAATGGGCTGTGGATTATCTGTACTACTTTACTGTATTACCAGGGTTGAGGAGCTTCATGGGCAACAGCAAATTGCAATTTGACTTGGTATTTTGAACATTTGCACAGCATCCACAAAGCACTGCATCCACTTCTAGTAAAATAGGCCTTGCCCTAGAACGAGTTAATAACATTTTTTTTAAGGGGGTACATTTGGATAAGTAATCATACTCTTGACTATATTAGTGTCAAAGCTTACTGGGTAGAGTTACAAAAGAGATCTTTCTAAGGCACTATTGGTAGCTGTTTAAAATAAGCTGCATATTTAGCCTTTAGGTTTAACAAAGATTTCACAGCAGCCAACATACTATCAAACCTTCAAGACCAAATAAATATCTGGCTTACTTCCCAAGACCTTTCACTTGTTTTGTTAGCATCGACAATGGAGATAATAATGTAAGATGGCAAATTTGCACATGTGCATATCTTTCACAATCTCCAAACCTATGAATGAGATAATTTTTCAACGAGTCAGCACTGATACTAGACCTCATAAAATAAATCTGTACATTTTTATCTTGCTGTAGATTTATAAATGCAGGTAAAAATGCAGGGATGGCTTAACTATTGGGCAGACCCAGTAGTCACTCGGGTGGCAGGGGGGATGGCAAAGAGTTACTGCAGTTAAAACAAAACGATAAGCCCAATAAGCCAAAAAATACTTAAATATTTGCTAATTGTGCCAAAAGCCTAAGTGCTTTATATTTAAAAATAAAAAAAATAAAATTATATATATATATATATATATATATATATATATACATATATAGCACCCATATTTGGGGCACACTGCTGAGATGTGTACACAAATTAATTAGCTAAAGAACTTAGCCATCAATAATTGGGTTTTATAGTTGATTGACACTCATTAAAATTTGTGCGTGCATCTGGCTGCACACTATTTTATAAAGTAAGGCACCTAGGTAAATAGCATTTATTGCAAAAATGGGCATGGGCGGGACATGGGTGCATCAGGGGTGTTACAAAATGTTACCTGTGTAGTTATAGAATATCTAGTAAGCATGTCTATATTCTCATTATAATTTAAATTCTGCATATCCTACAATTCTATGCGGATTACAATTATTCAGGCACTCAAGCATTTTTCCCTAACTGTTCTGGCAGGCTCCCACTCTATCTAATGTACCTGGGGCAATGTGGATTAAGTGACTTGCCCAGGGTCACAAGGAGCAGTGTGGGATTTGAACCCACAACCTCAGGGTGCCGAGGCTGTAGCTCTAACCACTGTGCCACACACACACAGGTATATTGTGTGCCAACGTTTACACAAGGTTTTAACAGGTGTAAGTCTGGCATCCGAAGTTAGGAGTGGGGATCGGTGTTATGCGCTATTCTATAAAGGATGGGGCTTAGTGCTTTAAAATGAGCACTGAAAAAAATCAGCCCTCTTTATAGATTTCCCACAATATGTATACACCCCTCTACAGTATGTATGAAGCCAAATGTTTAATGTGGGCACTTTCATGTGTATAAGCCAGTATGCTGCCTAGGTACTATTCTGCAAGTATCTGCTGAACTTATGTAGCACATCTTTGCAAAGGGACGCACACATAAGTAGGGCTCCCACTGTAAGTTTTATGTGGGTACCTGCTCTGCCACTTGTACCTACACCAGTTCTATGGCAGGCGTAAGTGTTGTATTTAATTGGTATATTGGTACTAGATCTAAATATAGAAACATAGAAACATAGAATGTGACGGCAGAAAAGGGCCGACGGCCCAACAAGTCTGCCCACTTGAGAACCCTCCCTCCAACTAGTCTGCCCACTCAAGGACCCTTCCTCCCTGGAGTATCTATCAATTGAGCATAACTCTGTAGTACTCCCACCTGTGTGTCGCATTAGGTTAAAAACTGTATTGAAAAAAACATGCACTGCCAAGGATAACTATGCAAATTGTAACCTGGAAACTCTATTTGTACTAGATCCCTAGTCTGTATCAAGTTAGGATACAACCTTGTATATTAACTTGTTCTGTAATTATGTCAAATTGTAACCTGTCAACTATATAATATGTATGTTTAACCTGCAAGCTGTTCCGAGCTCTTTGAGGACAACGGGTTATAAAATGAATTAAATAAATAAATAAATTGTAGGATGTATAAATATCTGGTTACACAAGTATTCTATAAAGCAGGGGTGTCCATCCTTTTGGCTTCCCTGGGCCGCATTGGCCGAAAAAAATGTTTCTGGGGCCACACAAACGCTGCAGCATGACAGAGGAGGGAGCCTGCAAGACGGTAAACACCCGGGGGCAGCAGAGGAAAATGCTGCTTCGCCCTCGGCCGGGGCCGCACAAAATACTCCACGGGGCCACAGGTTGGACACCCCTGCTATAAAGGAAAGTAATGCCTATGTTCAATGGTGTACCTGGTTTGGTGGCCACCCAGGCGGAGCACCCCCCCTCCCCCTCTACTTCAAGGCAGTGAGTGGATGCATGAAGCAGTCACAGGGCCTTGGTTCACGGGTGCGCACAACTACTTGCTCTGTCAGTCCCCTGCTCTGGAACAGGAAATTGACGTTAGAGGGGGCAGGGGCTAGCAGAGCCAAGGGCTGCACACATGTGGACTGCGGCCCCATAACTACTCCATGCACCTCCAACTTCAGGCACATGTGGCAGACCACCCTCTTGGTATACTAGAATCTTTGTTCCGTTAGAGAATAGGCTCTAGATCCCTAATTCTAGGCACCTGGTTACAGAATTTTCCCCAAGGGGATATTCTCTGTGTGACTATATTTAGGTGCCAAGATGACACATATGTGGTAAGTATTCTATAAAGGAAAATATGTGCCTAATAGAATAACTGGATAAAGGGGTAAAAGGGACAGGACTTGAAATACTGCTTTTTCTGTGGGGTTTATACAATCAAAGTGGTTACGTATTTTTAGACAGGTACTTATTTTGTGCCTGGGGTAAGGAAGTGTTAAGTGGCTTGCCCAGAGTCTCAAGGAGCTACAGTGGGAATTGAACTCACATATGCATTTAGTTGCAATCATTTCTGCAAGTTGTCTGCACCTAAATGCTAAAGGCACATTCTTGTCTCATGGTATTTTAAGTTGCATGTGAGTCCTGTCCATCCTCTGCACTGATTCTGCCTAAATGTATGCCTACCTGTAAAATATGTCCTATGAAAGATAATGTGCATGTTTAGAGTAGCACTTAGGCGAGTTTTGGCACTTACATATGTGTATGCACGCATATATGTGCATTTGTCATTATACTAATCATCTACATGTGTAAGAGCCACATGCAGTAAACGTTAGTGCCTCTTTTATAGAATTATCCTTTGGGTGGAGCTTGCAAGACAACAGTCTACGTCATTGTGATGTCATTAACAGTAAGCAGGTACCTTATGGGGGTTTCCCCTCCCCAAAAAAAAAATTATAGTTGTACAGTGCAAACATTTTTGAACGCATAAAGATCACTGGGTTGTCACGGTGAAAAGTCAAACTTCACCACCATGTATAAAGATAATCTCATTCCACTCGGCACATAAATGTAGCTAGTAACAACAAATAAAGGCATTCTAAGCGGTTGTTGCTAACTACATAGCAGTAAATGCTACCCTAGCTCTGCCCATTATTCAGATTGTGCAGAGGCAATCTCTATGAATATTCAGCATATTATCTTCACAGTGTCACTCAATATCCCCATACAACTGCAGCTAAGGGAAATATCTGGATAACTGCCATATTTCCCTTTGAACAGAGACCCATATTTTTTCCAGGGATGTGCCTTAGTTTGAAAATGAAACTGAGAAAAAGCAAAGAAAGAAACAAGAAGTAAGATTGTTTGGTTTCAATTTGTTTTCAAACGGGATGATTTTGTTCCGTTTGCCCTTGAAGTCTGTGGCCCATTAAAGTGTACGGGAAAACAGGAGCACCGCAAATTTACTATTGTAGCCTGCTGACCGATTACAGCTAGAAAGGGAAGGTAAAGGGAGCAGAACTAATCCCTTGCAAATAGGTTTCCAACCAGCCCATCCCAGCTTGTCTCAGATCTAAAACAAAAGCTGCCACTACCGCTATTTTGCAGTTAGTTGTATGTGCAAGAGCTTTGAGAAAGTGAACACACGGGTTCATACAGGGCTATCATTCTGCTAGGTGTTCAGCAGCTTCCTCTCCTTTCCTTATCACCTGCATGTCGGTCAGCTTGCCGACATAACATTCACCGTGCTCGTTGTAGGGCCTCAAGTACCTGCCCATGCTTATGACCAGATAGGTCCTGCCACCGCCAAACTTCTGGTTTCAAAAAGAGTGGGACCCAGTGGGTATTGAGTATTATGTCACAAACTCACTGATATGCTGGTGCCAATGCAGAGGAGGTAGGGAACGCAAAAAAAGTCGCTGAACACCTTGTGGGGGGGGGGAGGGGAGGGATAAAGAGATGCTGAACACCATAGAGAGGGGAGTAGGGAAGGAGAAAGATACAGAAAACCAAGGGGAGTAAGGAAGGAGAAAAATGCGGACATTAAGGGGAGGTGGGGAAAGAGAGAGATGCCGGACACTATGAAGAAGGGGGGGGGTGATTATGGAAGGAGAGAAATGCTAGACATCAAGGAGGAGGGATGGTAAGAATCGAAGGAGATGCTGCACATCATGAGGCAAATAGGCAAGGAGAGAGGTAAATAAAGAATGAGATTATTTTCTAATACAGATTTGTTAATTATTACATACTATGTATATAACGTGCTAGCAAAGATTAGGTGCCATTTAGTTTTACCCATTTCTCTTTCTAGAGATTAACAATAATAATAATGATAAAAGACTGATGTAACTCCCACATTGTTTAATACATAGGTCTTAGTATTTTATATATATTATAGTGAGTCACCTCTACAAAATCCTGGGGGCAGGAGAGAGCAAGAGAGCTGTGGAATCCTTTGACCACTTATTTTCTCCTTTTGATGATCTTCTTTGTTGGACCTATGTGCATTGCATTTTTGCTTATTGGTCCTGCTCTGCTATGCATCACTTTTCAGGACTGACTAGGTGGTAAGTCTAACAATTCACAAGAAATTTACATGAGAATGGATAGAGCCTACATGTTAGTAAACTAATGTTCCCTTGGGAAAGATAGCACCACCTCTCAAGATGTTGTTAACATTCAACAAATAACACAACTTAACAAAGATTAATACAAGCTGCATTATGTATAATAATGAGCTGCTTTGTATGCATTTGAATGCTTCTCAGCTCGTTATTATTTCATCTGCATTGTGGTAACAATTCTTATGTCAAGTTGTGTAATTGGAAAATAAGTAGCATTGTCATCAACTAATGCATGTTATTTCTATAGTATAGCTTAGTAAATAGAGCCCTAAGTTTGTTACTGACTCAGCGAGAAGCTCAGAGGAGTTGGAAGAAGAGATGCATGTTGTGTGACTGTGGCAGTACTCCAACTTGGATTTACTCCAGCTATGAACAAAAATAAGCAAGTTTGTGTCTGATGGTTTACCAACTTGAACAAACTCGAATGTATTTCCGTGAAAGAGTATTTGTAGACGCTATTAATGCAGTTCAATGGTAGCTCCTCCATCTGCATAGCACAATCAAAGTAATTCTATAACAGGGTGTCTAGACAACCGAGGGCACCTGTGCAGAGCCTATTCTACAATATAGGAACATTTTCACCTGTGTTTCTCTATAGGATTCTAGTATAACCAGGTATATACATGCCTTTTTTAGGCTTGATCACTTATGCCAGCTGTGCCAAAATGTTGTATATACACACACAGAGGGTCATTTTTGATAGAACGTTTAAATCTGAGTTTAGACGT
The DNA here is from genome assembly GCF_902459505.1 of Geotrypetes seraphini. Classification (NCBI taxonomy): domain Eukaryota; kingdom Metazoa; phylum Chordata; class Amphibia; order Gymnophiona; family Dermophiidae; genus Geotrypetes; species Geotrypetes seraphini. The sequence goes on along the minus strand of NC_047085.1, from coordinate 398,612,881 downwards.
TTTGGGAAAGATGCCCAGAAATCCAATGGAGAAAATGTCCATTCTCAATCTTTTTTTCTTTTTTTTTTTTTAAAAAAAGATCTACCTAGATGTGTTGGCCCTAGTACATGTATCTTTTTTTGGCCATTTTTGAATACAAAGATGTCCAAATGAAAAACGCACAAAAACAAGCTATTGGGATGTCCAAGCGGCCAGCATTCTTAGTAAACTGGCCACATAGACATCTGAGCAGAGCAGAGGGGCACTCTAGGGGGTACTGTAGTGAATGTTGCGCTTAAAAGTCCTAGGATTATATCACTATATGCTGCTTTTATTGTATGGTGAGCCCTCCAAAACCCATCCAAAACATACTGTACCCACCTATATACCACAACAATAGCCCTTATGTCTGCAGGTGTCAACTTTATGTAGGTACAGTATGACAGGCCTGGGCCATGAAGGAAGCAGCTGCTGATGCAGCTTTGATACTCAAAGCCAACACTTCAAACTGTCTTTTGATCCCATCTACCTTACAGTTCTATGCATCCTTTAGCATCACTTCACCCTCACTAGGAAGGGAGGTGCACCTGGTCACTTGCACCACTGTGGAATTTACTTTCGGCTGCACAAACACCTTAACATCACTTAGGCAACACTAATCATGATTCTATACAGTGTACTTAACTTTTGGCACCAATGTTATAGGTGCCCTATATCGAATGGGTCCTATAGCGCAAATTTGCAAGGAGGCATTCACATGGGAAAAACATGGGTGGGGCTCCCAGTAACGCATGTAATTTGCAGAATACTGTAAGTTATGCACACCCTTGCTGCATTCAGATGCTTGCACTTATGCTAGCACTACGACTGGTGTAACTGTGCGTGTCAAAATGTTAGGTATGGTAAAATCAGGTTATGCTAGTATTCAATCATGAAACTCGAGCAGTAGGTTCCATTATACTGTAGTATAGGCTGCTCTCACATAACTTTGAGGCATATCAATGGAGGTGCCAGTTGAAGAATTGCCCCTATTTGGGTAGCTGTTATTACCTATGTTATAGAATTTCCCCAATATCTTTTTTTAAGGCTGTGATTTTCTTTCCAGATGATTTTAAGCTTGCAGTGGGTTCAGTTTTGAGATAAGAAGTATGAAGGTCAAGTCTGAAAACTATTTATGTGGCTGGTGATGGTATTCATTTTAATTTGGGGTCTGATTTGGGGTAGTCTGAGGCACTGCGAGCTAAATACTGTTTGGTAACCAGTGATATTCAGTTATTCTCTAACACAGAAACATTCTCTGGATAATTTCTTCATCTAAGTTGGACTGTAAGCAGTGATAACTTTAAATAAATAAGTTATCCATATAAAGTTATATGGCGTATTTTCAGTAATCCTACTTGGATTGATAGGATAATTGAAAATGCACAGAAACTTAGATAAGTTTTCTGTTTAATATTATGCAGGCATCTTTCCACTGAAATTGACCTCATAGAACATAAGAAACATAAGAACATAAGAAGGTGCCTCTGCTGAGACAGACCAGAGGTCCATCCTGCCCAGCGGTCCGCTCCCGCGGTGGCCCATCAGGCCTATTGCCTGAACAGTGGTCCCAGACTAATTTTGTAACTTACCTCTAATCCTCTAATCCTGTCCCTATAACCTACCTCTACTCCTTAGTTATCCACATAGAATTTTCCCGTTCAGCCATTTTTCCTTAGCAGAGATTTTATCTCAATGGGTTAAAACTTTCTTCAACTTTGACCTACGCACTTGTCATTTTTTCCAAGTCATGCCAGAAAACTTGCTCACCAGGTGGGCATTCTCAAGATCTCACGGCTTTAATTAATATTTGAATGGAATATGTGATATGTCCCACTTTAAAAAAAAACACAAAAACACGTTATTTAATTGCATGCTTGTTCCTACAATTCTAGTGTGTTGCACTTAAAATTTGCCATCATTATAATTATGCTATCTGATATGTACTGTAAACTCCTTGGTATAAAAGTGCCTGAAGCTCAGAAAATGATTAAATGAAGAACAATTTTTGTAGTTATTTAGGTGTGAAATTAATGTGGCTTGATGTTAAAAGTAGTAGGAACATTTATTCTTACAGATATAATTACTACCCTATCAAAGAATGGTCCCTGGTGCCTTGATTTCTTCTCCTTAAGTCAATGTCTTTTACCAGTGCAAATATGATTAAGGGTATTGCTTTATCTCTCAGGTTTTGAGAAATATATATGCTTAGAGGGTTTTTTTTTCCTCATGACAATATAAAAATGAGTTGGTTTGCATAATAATAATAAAACATTTTCGATGTGATTTTTATTCAGTTCACACTTCATTTTGAGAAGGTAGTGCTGAGGTACAGTGGGAAATATTTAAATCATTTCACATCGACTTCCATCAGGATTATGACACCCTAAATTTCATAAGAATCGGCCGAGTTCTGTTCTACCACAGTGAAAACCAAGTATTACCTGGAACAGAGTGACACTGAATAAGGTACCAGTTCACACGTCTCTCTTGATTCTACCTTAGGCAACTTTTCCCAAAGTTGCATTCTTGGTTTTGTCTCAATCAATGTGGGCAGAACCAAGTTCAGTTTCCTCTCCTACCATATTGTTCATTCCTTCCCTTTCTCTAACCTTTTTGTTTTTATTGTGACTGCCGATTCCCTTCTTTTCTCGTGTTCTTTGATGGCTTGACTGTTTGATTGTACTTTATGTTTTGCTTAATTTTTGTTTCCTACCCTATTTAATCTTACTCTCTGGCCTAAATTCTCTATTACTGCGTTTAACTTAGGCGTGCTTTGGACGTCCGCTGCAAGTGAATAATTACGGAGTTAAGGGTCTTAATTGATGTTAATTGGGTAATTAACGACACATAGACGTCCCTAGGTAGTACATAACGAACTAACGTCTATTGAAAGCATAGTCCCGTCTGCAGCTCTGGACGTGGGCGTTCCGTGGGCGTTCCGTTGGGCGTGCCAAGTGGGGACGCTAGATAGGCGCTACTTGGGCGAACGCGTGCGTCTAAATCTCGTGAATTATGTAGACGTAAGAAACCCTGGTCTAGCTTGGATTTCAATGCCGTTTCAACTATCGTAATTGCGGCTCTTTGTTACACGCGAGGCAGACGTCCGCTGTGTTTTTCATCAATAATTCCAATAGTGAATTTCAATAGGTATATTTCATCTTTTCTCTGTCCGAATAAATATAATGACACCATAACAATGGAACACATTATATTGCATGGATAACAAACCACATTTCATCCCAAACCATAATATAATTTTCACATGGCTTTTACAACCCCCTTTTTTGTCTCAACAAACAGCACTGCAATCGGCTCTCTTTTGAAAGCAAAGAAAAACCAGCACACATTATCAGCACTTAAAAAGAGAATAAACAGATACACACCTTAACAATCCAGCTTCCCTCATTGCAAAATGGAGGTGTTCAGTTGCACAAAACTGACCTCATTGTGACCTCATCAATCTGCATCTTCCAGTAATATGCCACAATTAAAAGACGTGGTGGGTGTTGAACCCACAACTTCTGGATGTTAGCAGCACAGGCTGGGCTCCTAACCGATAGAGCTACAGCTGCTTGACTGAACTGTCCGTGCTTCATTAGGTATCATATCAGGATGAACTCAAATAAGTTTAAGCAAAGGAATGCCTAAAAATTTGGAACGTTTTCAAGTAGAAAACAAATATGAAATATGTATTAAAGAATTGCAGCACAAATAACGCCTAAACGGAACAGATTATTTACAGTCCTATATGCATTAGTACAGTGCTTAGAATGAAGATTAGCGTGTGAGAAAAACGGAGCTCCACCTCACATGCATTCAAGCACACTTGGGAATATGGGTTTGGGGCTCAGTGAAAGCAGCGCTTTTAGCCATTGAGCTAACACTCTTTTGTCTCAGCCTACTATGACATTATAGCTAAACTCCTTTTCCCTTAGCACTTCACTAAGATATGATATGACAAGGGAACGAGAGGAATTGGAGGTGTGGGTCAGTGAGGAAAGGCACTCTCTACCAATCGTGCGGCCTTTGAGGGTTCAAATCCCAGCCTGTATTTTACTTGTGGCGTATCAGCCTTCCAGGTGCACTTTGATGATGCTTTCCACTTCTTATAGGAGTTGAATATAACATTTCTCCATTTAAACATGGCATACTTTGTTAGTTTTTATCGTGGTAAAGTATACATTTCTGAAATGGTGAAGAAACAATAAGCGGTATAAGCAAATCCAAACTGCTGTAAGCACAAGAAAGCATGTGTAGCTCAACATGCTAATGCTCCTCTTCTGAGCTCTGACCTCTGAAACTCCCTGGTTCGACTCCCACCTTTGCTCATTTTAATAAGGTCCTAGTTTTTTCCTATTAGATCTTATAACATTTCCCTTTGCAGGCAAACCTATTTTCAACTTACCATGGCTCGGACATCCTACGCAGTGATGAGAGCACATTAACCAGGCGATCCACAAATGTCATCTTGCTGTCAGAGGAAAGGTTTCTCTCATCACTGCTTAGGATGTCCGAGCCATGGTAAGTTGAAAATAGGTTTGCCTGCAAAGGGAAATGTTATAAGATCTAATAGGAAAAAACTAGGACCTTATTAAAATGAGCAAAGGTGGGAGTCAAACCGGGGAGTTTTAGATGGCAAAGCTCAGAAAAGGAGCATTAGCGTGTTGAGCTACAAATGCTTTCTTGCGCTTATAGCAGTTTGGATTTGCTTATACCGCTTATTGTTTCTTCACCATTTCAGAAATGTATACTTTACCACGATCAAAACTAACAACGTATGCCATGTTTAAATGGAGAAATGTTATATTCAACTCCTATAAGAAGTGGAAACCATCATCAAAGTGCACCTGGAAGGCTGATACGCCACAAGTAAAATACAGGCTGGGATTTGAACCCTCAAAGGCCGCACGATTGGTAGAGAGTGCCTTTCCTCACTGACCCACACCTCCAATTCCTCTCGTTCCCTTGTCATATCATATCTTAGTGAAGTGCTAAGGGAAAAGGAGTTTAGCTATAATGTCATAGTAGGCTGAGACAAAAGAGTGTTAGCTCAATGGCTAAAAGCGCTGCTTTCACTGAGCCTCAAACCCATATTCCCAAGTGTGCTTGAATGCATGTGAGGTGGAGCTCTGTTTTTCTTACACGCTAATCTTCATTCTGAGCACTGTACTAATGCATATAGGACTGTAAATAATCTGTTCCGTTTAGGCGTTATTTGTGCTGCCATTCTTTAATACATATTTCATATTTGTTTTCTATGAGTTAAATCAAACTTCAGAGGGCTTGGACAGGTGTTGAAGAATGATCCAGTTAGGGGGGGATGTTTTTGGTGGGGGGAGGGTGTTCAGCATGAGAGAGAACAGGTTGCATTAACTATTAGACAATGGGCTGCACATAATAAAAGCTGAAGCAAAATATTGATATGTAAAGGCAAGGCTAAAGAGTTACCAGGTGTCCTGGCTGAGAAATGAATATAACCTATTTGCTAACCTTACTCAAGACTTGAACCCCCTGATGTATGGACGATGAAAAAGCAATGCCTTAAGGCATAGAGCTATAGAGGTAACTTTGTTTAGAACATAGAGCTTAGAGATGTGAAGGAAATGACTACAACGTCACTACAGCTGTATATTGCAAAACCACATCCAATGCACATCCAATTAGATTTGAATCCTAACGGTTTCTATGACGTCCGCCGCTAATTAGGCGTGCTTAGTATATAGAAAGCTTTGGCACAGCCATTTTGCCTATGTAAGACCCCCTCATGTGAGTTGGTGTTTGTGGTGTTCTGTTTCCTCAATGATGAAACTTTGTGCTATGACTTGCTTGTTCTCCTTTATACTCCCTTCTGCCTTTGACACTCCTCCCCACCCCCATTATCTGTATTTCCTTAGTTTATGGATTTTTCTGGGTGTTGGTGTGAGGGATTGTTGGGGACTTAAATTTTGTGTTAAGTGTGGAGGGGAATAAATTGTTAGGGAAAAGAAGGGGCCAGGTCAGGTTACACACAGATGCCCACACCCACCACTCTCCCTGCTTTCATAATGTCATTGTCTGCCCCACCTCCATTTTCCATATCTGCAACTCTCCATGCAAGAAATTCGATTTTCGCTTTGAAGCCATGTTGCAAGGTGTAGCCATCTTTTCAGGCTACTTGTAGAACACGTTCAAACACACCCCCTGTACAACAACCAATGAGGTGTGATGGGCGTGGTTAGGAAGCGGGCTAAGGAACCGCACCCGAACGGCGCCCAATAGGCATAGAGAAAGTTTTCCTGCTATGATGACGTCACACGCTACATAGGCGTGCATGGGTATAAGAAGGTCCAGGTGAGCAGTGTTTCCTTTCTATTCTATCCTATTGCTTATGCAGATGTTTGAGACTTTACTCTGTCTTAGTCTTTTACATTTCTTTCCCTATCTCTGCCTCCCATTTCCCTCTATTCCACAGAGCCATTAATACTGGCCATTCTAATATGTTGTTTTATCTTTTCTAGAAGCAGCTCAGATAGTAAGTCCAGGTGAGAATGATATTTTGTAAGCTACTTTGAACTATCATAGAACTAAAGAAACCAACCAACAAAAACTGACTTCTCTTTATGGCCTTTCATTGTGTGCTATTGTTTATACTAGTTATTTTATTTCTGATATCTCCTACTCTCCATTCCACAGGGCTGATAAAAATGACTGAGAAGACTGATAAAGACCATGCTGGTATATATTTTGCTGGTACACAAATGGATATGTAAATAAAATGGATGTGTTCATACATCTGAGAGGGTTTACTCAGAGTTAAAGTTAATTCTTTGTAGAATCAAATTACAGGCAAATTAAAATCAGGTGAGGAATGGTTCTGTGTACTAACTCATTGATAAGAATAGGTCGGGTATGTTGGGGGGGGGAACACTGCCATTCAATGGATATCCAATCAACATGGTTCAGGTGGAAAACTCCTAATGAGTGGCTAATGGCTGCCATTTTTAATAAGGAGTCTAAAGGTATGTTAGCAGCTCTGTTACTTCTAGGTGTGTGTTCTGCCACAACTTCAGTGTTTAATTTAGGAGACATAGGTCTTTGTTAACAGTTTCTCTCTATTCTTCATTTCAGACCAGAGCAGCAGCTCAGCACACCAGTTTGCACCTAGCCAAACAGTTGTAGGTGAGAATATATATGGTAACCTTTATTTGCTTACTCTACTATTCTTCACTTGAGTCACTCTTCTGATGAGTGAAATAAATGTTTCACACTTCTATTGTTCTCTTCACACAGGTATCCTTGATGACTTTCAGGAACAATAGTAAATTGATATTGTTGGCCTCATAGAACACCATGGCACGCATTCCTGCTGTTATATGCACACAAACTTTTTGTTTTCAGTTAGTCTATTCCCTCACATGAGTTCTAAACAGTAGCAGTGGAGGATTACAGGTGATACTAACCCACACCATCAGCAAGTTAAGGTTATTGCCTTAACACCTATACCACGGTGACATCTAAGCAGCTCAACATATATGAGGTTAACACATTGCTTCAGGGAAGGGAGGACCTTTGGGGTTGAACCCCCCTGTTTGTGAACGTTGTGTAAACCAGCTTCTCCTCTTTTCAGTTTTCAGGTGTCTTACACAGGCAACTGCAGTATTGTCAGATGGAGTTTTTATAGTACTGAGAGCAGTGCAGCTGTGAGCATCTTTGTGGTTTCCACACCTGCTTTACCAAAATAGTGTAGCTCAAGAACCAGGAGGATAGATTGAGGGATCTGGCCTTTACTTCCATCACCTTCATTGAAAGGAAGAAAAACCCACATGTCTCATTTGGATTCTCCTGGTGTGGAGCCAACTCTTACTAGAAATAACCCTATTCCTTAACAACAAATCTACCACAGTGACTTATATTCTCTTCCTTATGTAGCCATTTACTTTGGAACAGGGACTGGCTTACTTTGCACATCATAGCTGAGATGTCGTCATCTACCTACAGTTGCATATACCCTTGCATTCACTTGCTTTTTTCCTAGATTCTGCAATGATTTGACATCAGAGTGGCTAGCAGGTAATAGAATGAATGACAGACCCCAATAAAGATTGTCAAACTTTCTATATGTCACCTTGTTGTTATAGTGAAAAGGGCCCATTCAGCAGTCCCTCCTGAACCCCTATCTACCTTGGACTCTGTCCACTAAGCTGATGATGCTACAAGGCTAAAACCACACAGGAAAGTTTAAAGTAAATATAAACCAATATTTTTATTAAATTATTAAAACTTTTAAAAACGTAAACTTTTTAAAAAAACTATTTACATATATAACATAACATATAACGCAGGGAAAAAGGGTGGGTGCCCCCCAAGAGCAGCTTGAGCTACCTCAGGCGAGGGGGGCGGAAGAGGTGCAGTCATTGAGAGGGTGTATGGCTGCTGGCACCATGCCCTCTTTCGGCTATCAGCCGCAAGAGGGCATGTTCCATCCTCTCCACACACCCTCTCAATACCTGCACCTCCTCCAAGATGGCAGAGTAGGCCGCCATCTCCCTGGCCACCCCCTCCTGAGGCTGGTCGGGCTGCTCCTGGGGGGGAACAGCAAGGAAAGGGGGTGGGATGGGAACAGGAAGGGCAGGAGAGTGAGGGGAAGGGCTATGGGTGGGGGAAGGGGAAGGTCCAACAGGGGATGGTGGTGGTGGTCCTGGAGGTAGTGGTGGGGGCAGGCGGTGGGGGTCCAGGGGGCAGTGGTGGGGCAGGCAGTCCAGGGGGCAGTGGTGGGGGCAGTGGTGGAGGTCCAGGGGGCAGTGGTGGTGTGGGTGGTCCTGAGGGCTGCCAGGCCTCCTCCTCCTCCTCCATCTCCTCCTCCATCTCCGCCTCTATCTCCTCCTCTTCCTCCTCCATCTCCTCTTCCTCGTCTGCCGAGGACCAGGGTGGGGCTCCCTCCATCACCTGCGGGGCCTCCTGAGGGGGTGCCTGCGCTGCTGCTTGACAAGAGAGAAATAGGATACAGTCAGATATGTCCACAACACTTTTGAACATGACATTATTTACTACGTTAATTTCTTCAAATGCTAATAACAGGATGCAAAGCACCTACTCCACTGTCAACATCAAAATGTAGCGTAAGTAAGTGAGGCAAGTAGAACACCATAAAGCCATTGTGACATGATATCACAATAGCAGCTTTACTGCAGATTTTATGATTAAGAATGGTTTACAGCTACTCAAGCATTTTCATTTATTTATTCTGGTAGGCTGATCACAAAGAAACACACGCTGGACTCATTACTCACCGGCTTGTGCACGCAATTCCTCCCTCACCCCCTCAAGGAAGGCCCGCTCCTGGCGCCTCAGCAGTCGCCCCCTTTTCCTGAGATCCTCAACCTGGATAATAGAGAGAGAGAAAGAACAGAGAGGGAGGGATATGATGAGTGCCATCTAGCACTATGGCATAACATGTTTACTTAAGTATTGACCTCTATAAGCACATAAAAATGGAGTACACTGCCCTCCAAGAGCCCCTATCCGCTTTGCTGTCTGCCTCCACCCCCTTCTGCCACATGTTTTACATGAATTTATTCACGTACTCCAGCATTTCCCCTTTCTGTGCTGGAGGCATCGCTATCTCTCTACTGTACCTGGGACAGTGGGGGGGGGGGGGGGAGGGGGGGTGTGTGAGGTGATATGGACAGCATCACAAGGAGGAGGTGGGATTGAACTCACAACCCCAGGGTGCTGAGGCTGTAGCCTATCAGCACTGCCCCACATTACAGCATGTCCTGGTGAGCTTACAATCATGCAGCAGGGGCAATAAAATAGTTTGGTCAGAAGGAGCAGCGTGGCTTGAAACCCCTGACGTCAGGGTACTGACGCTGTCACTTTAAATGTCATGCCACTATCTCCCTAGACCAGCAGATTGATACAGGAGTGTTTAAGGTATTTGAAATGACATAGCAGCACTTTGGGAAAGTTGATGTCAAGATGTTTCGATTACAAATGTGAAGCTTGTGACCCAAAAATTAGTTGTGTGCATGTTGTGAATGGAATAGATGCCTTCTAGGAGCTGAATTTGTCATTTGAAATCCTACTACTGCTCCTTTGGGATGTGCTTTAATTTCAGTATTCAATGTAAAAGATTTATTATGCACAATTGTAGTTTTTAAAAGGAATCAAAATTTACCCACAAAAACATGAACAATTTGATTGAGACAGGTTTCCATCATTACATTTTACATGATTATTTGTGAGGGCCTGACTTGGAATACTTACTTCCCTGGGACAGGAGGCTCTGCGATTGTACCGCCGGGTCAGGCGGCTCCATGACTCCCTGAATTGCAGGTATGACCTGCGATGGCCAGGCACTACAAAATAGTGGTGCTCCCGGGAGAGAAACAGCCTGGCTAGCAGCCTGGTGTCCTGTGTGGTAAAATTTGGCTGTCTTCTGGCAGCCATTTTAGGAGAAATAACTGCGTATGAAGAACGGGCGATTCTATGACGTCACAACGCATAAAAACGCGATGACGTGTTTGTGCCGCTTGGGCGTGCTTGCAGCAGCCGCTCCGCGCTACATCAACACTATAGATTACATCCTAAACCACGCCGATATAGCTGTTATACAAAAAAGTACAGCAGAACGCTTAGAAGCTTACCATGTAAACCTAATGAAACACAATGACAATTTGTAAATTAAATAAATGAAGATTGGGAAGTGAGGTTCACATATTTTAGCTTAGCTATGCATGGGTGGGTGGAAAAACAAAATCATATTCTGTCTTTGGTAACCTTAGTCAGGACTTGAACCCCTGACCTTTGGGGAAGATACAAGCAGTGCTTTTAAGCACTGAGCTATGTTGGGGACTTGGGAATGGGAGTCTCCAGAAATGGCTTTAGGTACAAGCTTAGAAGCTTACCATGTAAACCTAATGAAACTTCACCTCCCCCCCCAAACACAATGACGTTATAAATTAAATAAATGAAGAGGTTCACATGCTTAGCTATGCATGTTTGGGTGGGTGGAAAAAAAAAATATTATGCCTTTGGTAACCTTAGTCAGGACTTGAACCCCTGACCTTTGCAACATACATGCAGTGCTTTTAAGCACTGAGCTATGTTGGGGACTTGGGAATGGAAGTCTCCAGAAATGGCTTTAGGTACAAGATTTGACAAGGGGTAATCATTGCAAGTATCTACAGGTGTATTTGATCTGAGAACACCCAATGAACGTCCAAAACGATTTTAAAATTCTAACGGCTTCTATAATGTCAGATGCTACTTTATGGTTAGGGTTAGGGCTACAGTTAAGTAGCTCGGTAGCTCAGTTAGTAAACATGCTGTACCAGTTATCCATAAGTTGTGAGTTCAACTCCCAGCTTGTCTTTTACTTGATTATAACATGAGGGGTTTATGCTGCAGGAGTGTGTTGTTGGGGTGTTGCAGGGGTGTATAGGATGACAGAGAATAGTCACTTGCATTTTCTACAATGCATTTGAATTTCTTAAGATGAAACCTTAGTGAGCCGGGGAGGAAGGTCCCCGCAGCCTCGCACCTCAGATGAAAAGGTTAATTTTTGAGCGATCTGGGACAGTCTTCAGCGACTCAGAGCCCTCCTCCCGGCTGGCCAGAAGGAGGAAGCTTTGGCGGTGGTGATTTTGGTGGTGAGGGAGGGAGGGAGGGAGGGGGGGGAGTCACCTGGCTGCTGCATCTGCACTCCTGCTGGCCACAGACCTACTGATCACAGAGCAGAGATCACAGAAGCACGCAGGTATGTGCGCATGCGTGGCTAGGGTTTATATATATACACGTATCGCATCTAAGTTTCATCACAAACACATTAGCAAGACTATACACAATACATTACAAAGTTGAGCTTGGGTTTGATAAAATAAACAGCATAATTTTGACTCTGTATTACATTTATTGAACCATACTTAAGAATATGGGTGTTGCATCCGTGACAACAGTGCTTTACACCATTGAGCTACCAGTCTTTTGCCTCAACTGACTGTGATATGATAGCTAAGTAGAGTATACTTTAGCACATTACTAAGGTATGCTATGACAGGGGAATTAGAGACACAGGTGTAGGTCAGTGAGTAAAAGCACTATATCGATCATCTGTAGGTTGTGAGTTCAAGTCCCGGCTTGTCTTTTACTTGTGGTATATCTACCTTCCAGGTGCACCTTGATGATGTCACAATGAGATCAGCATTGTGCTGCTTGCTATTTCCTCTTCCTGTGAACTGGAAGCCACATTCAGGTTGAATCTGTGTTTTGATTGTGTTTCTTGTTGTGAAGAATGAGCTGATAGTAGGAATGTTTTAAGACCAGGAGAGTGTTCTTTGGAGCAAGATATCACTTCTAAACTATCCTCTCTGAAATAATGTCTCTGGCAAATCGAGAGAAAGCTTATTGGATGACTTAGGGTGCCTTTCCTGCCAGTCTTTGTGGAAGTTAAACGAAGTTTATAAAAAGTCTATATGGTGTTCAAAGTCCTATCCTTTCCACTTCTAATAGGAGGTGAGTATGACATTCCTGTATAGCTTTCTGTGTAGCACACATCTACTGGTTCCCACCTTCCATTACTGATAATGTAAGTTCAACACCCACTCGGTACGTTTCATTTTCTAGTTTTCCTTTGAAACATAACATATTTCTTTTCCTTGTATTAATGGTAAATTGTACAATTCTGATACAGTGTTTTAGTTATGTTTTTCATCATCCTATACTTATCAATGCTGAATGTGTGATAATAAAGAGTATATATAAAGTATAATTTTTTAAAAAAACAAATAACAAAAAACAAACCCGTACTCAGGTCTATCACGGGTCCATTAGAGACGGTTCAGAAACCTGCGTCTATTTTGCGCACGTCTATTTTGAGGGACGTCTATTTTGCGCGACGAGGGACGTCTATTTTGCGCACGTCTATTTCGCGGGACGTCTATCTCACGCCTAAATATAGTTAATTGGTATTTACGTTTACCGGACGTCCAAAGCACGCCTAAGTTAAACGTACTAATAGAGAATTTAGGCCTCTGTGTATGTAAATTGTAATCTGCTTCGGTCATTAAGCAGAATAGAAATATTTAAAATAAATAAATAAATGAAAGCCCTAGCAAAAGAAGGTGCAGGGGTCTGTGGATCCGTTTTCTTTCAGCAATTTTCAAAGTAAGAGCTTGTACAGAATTGGGCTTGAAAAAAATTGTGTATAATCTGTGGGTATTCCCTATACCTGGAATAAATTACCTGCATTTGTCCGCCAAGCCCCTTCTCTTGTTTAAAAGCAGACTGAAAACCCACCTTTTTGATATAGCTTTCAATCCTTAACCCTACGCCTCTGCCCTTTAACCCAGCCAGCTGATTAACTGTTCCCCTTAACCGTGTCCATGACATCCTGTTTGTCTTTGGAAAGCAGAGCTGAGATTGTGATGTCATAATGCCTCATTCCACCAATAAGAGCCAACCTCATCAGTGATGTCACAATGGCTTGATTGTCCTGTATTCCTCTCTGTCCTCCAACCCAGCCCGCTGATTAACCATTCCCCTTAACTGTATCCATGACATCCTGTTTTTCTGTCTTGTCTGTTTAGATTGTAAACTCTTTCGAGCAGGGACTGTTTTCTTCTTCTTTGTGACTCTGTAAAGCACTGCGTACGTCTGGTAGCACTATAGAAATAATTAATAGTAGTAGTAGTAAAAAGTTCAGCAACTTTGAAACTATGGGGGCCAAATAAACCAAGCTCCTCTCATTCTGCTTATTGCTGTTGCCATTCTCACCATTGCTTTAGATATTCTACTTCTGGTTGCCATCGTATCATTCTTTATGAAAAGAATTGCAGTAATTCCAGGGCTGGCTTTCCTAGTGATTCAGTCAAAGACTATTGATAATAAGGGGCAATATGCTACCAATAATTTTCTTCTATTTACATATTTTAAAGTGTCACACTGTATATTTAGTGCTAGAAAATATTTGAAAACTTACCTACTAATATGGCCAATTTAGTACACATACAAGGTACTGCTGACGCTCCACTATAATTATTATTATGTGTTAATGTAATGCTTTTGTTCAAATTATTGTATAGCTATTTTAATAAAGGATATGTGGAACTGAATGAGTAGAGGGTTTTGGTTGTGTTTTTTTTTTTTTTTTATTAATCTGTGGTCTTTGTACAAAGGTAAATTTTCCAGCTCAGACTATGTAACTACTTTAAATTCATATACAACTCTAGAATTAAAAGCCCCTTTTACTAAAGTGTGGTAAAATATGAAGTTACTGCATATTAGTTACTCACTTAATACACAGTAACTTCAAAGGATATGCATTAACTGCTGGAGGTGTTCCCAGCATCTTCCCATACAGTTTAGGCAGAGAACATAAGAATCTAAGAACATAAGAGCTGCCACACTAAAGGCTAGATTCACTATGCCCACCGATCAAGTTGCGGCCTGATTTACCTCTGATCCAATTCACTAACCTCTGTGCCAATCATCCTCTGATCCACGCATACAAATGAGGGGGGAACGGCATTCAAATATAGGCACTAAAAAAATGAGGGACACCAACTGGGCTGACCGATCCAAAAATAAGCGACTGCTGAGGACCAGTTGCTCAGGTCCTTTCTGACTGCCCTGCCTTCTGCCGCCCTGCTCTCTGCCCTACTTCTCTGCTCTCTGCCCCGACCTCCTTCTGCTCTCTGCCCCGATCTCCTTCTCTCAGCCCCGATCTCCTGCTCTCTGCCCTGATTCTCCTGCCCTTCCTCGCAGTGCAAGCCCATCCATGGTTTTAAACCACGGGTTTAAAGCGGGTTTGCGAAGAAAAAAATGTAAAGTTTCCTGCTCTGCCGGGCACGGAGGGCCAGCGCATGTGCAGACCATCTACAGATGGTTTGCGCATGCGTCGGGATTGCTGTAGAGCGATCCGGATGGTCAGTTGAGGGCATGATTCCGATCGCCCTCATTTGCATGAGTGCAATTCGTGATTCAGCCCCCGGCCACGGATCGGATCGGATCGCTCACAGATCGGATCCGATCCGTGGCCTTAGTGAATCTGGGCCTATGTCAGATCAAGGGTCTATCTATCCCAGTGTCCTATTTCCAGCAATGGCCAATTCAAGGTCACAAGTACCTGGGACAGTATCAAAAAAATATCAAGAATCCAAGTCTCAGGGATAAGTTGTGGCTTTCCCCAGGTCTACTTTAATAATGGTTTATGGACTTTTCCTCCAGGAATTTGTCCAAACCTTTTTTAAACCCAGCTATATTCACTGCTTTGGCCACTTGATCCAGGAATGAATTCCAGAGCTTAACTAGTCTTTCAGAGAAAAAAATATTTTCTCCTATTTGTTTTAAATGTGCTACTATGTAATTTCATCGGGTATCCTCTAATCAATGTACTTTTTAAAATAGTAAACAGTGATTCATGTTTATCCATCCCACTTCATTCAGTATTTTATAGACCTCTGTCATATCTCCCTTTGGTTGTCTCTTTTCCAAGCTAAACAGCCTTAACCTCTTTAACCTTTTCTCATATGAGAGTTATCCCATTCCTTAATCATTTTGGAAGACTTATCTTTGTACCCTTTTCAGTTCCATGGCATCTTTTTTTCAGATGTGGTGACCAGAATTGCACACAATACTCAAGATGAGGTCACAGGAATGGTAGAAAATATATTGAGAGAAAAAAAAATTTCTGCCCATGTGGAGGGCATTTTTATAAAGGGATGCATATGTGGAGGGACATAATAAAAAAAAAAACCATCTAAGTCCCCTAAACGTTGAAAGTAGAAGCAGGGAAAATGTCCATAATCAAAAAAAACGTCCAAATGGAGGTTTTTTTTGATAATGGCCTGCCTCTACATTCAGCTGTTTAAACACCCAGACCACCACTACGTCTACACTTATACCCCCACTTATACCCTTATATCCCATAATGAACCAAAAAAACGCCTAAGCCCCAAACGTCCAACACAAGGGCTTTTAGGCGAAGGAGGAGCCAGTCCTTTGCCTAAAAGCTGGATTCTGTAACCGGTGTCTGTCAAAAACAACACCGGTTACAGAATCCACCCCCCCCCCCCACGACATCGGGGCAGGAGGAAACCCAAGCCCTTCTGCCCCGTGGCACCGACCCCCCCCCCCCCCGATTACGTTTGGGGCAAGAAGGAGCCCAAGCTCTCTTGCCCCGCGGCACCCCGACGTTCCCAGATGACATCGGGGCAAGAGGAACCCCAAGCCCTCTTACCCTGGGCATCTGTGGCACCCCCAATAACGATCAGGCCAGGAGGAAGCCCAAGCCCTCCTGGCCTCTCGCCCCCACCCTCCTACATGATCAGGCAGGAGGGAGCCCAATCCCTCCTGCCCAGCGGACCCCCTACCCCCCACCCCCACTACAATACGGGCAGGAGGAATCCCAGGCCTTTCTGCCCTCGACACAATCCCCCCAATGACCGAACCCCCAATCGCCCCCCCTGCCGACCCACGACCCCCCCACCTCCAATCCCACCCCCCACACCTGTAAAATGTTGGCCAACCCGGCCCATGTGACTAAGGCCCTGCCCACAGAAGGGGCCTGAGACTCCCGGGCCTATTCTGGTTGGTCCAGGTGCCTTAGGCCCCACCTGTGGGCGGGGTTTCAGACACCAGGGCCAATACGGCCCCATTCTGCAGCCGGCTGGCCTGCCAGATGGGCAGGAATGGCACTCGTCTGTTCGGCCAACATTTTACAGGTATGGGGGGGTCATGGGGTCAGCGGGGGGGGTCACGGGTCAGCGGGGGGCCGATCGGGGGTTCGGGGGCGATCGTTGGAGGGGTTGTGTCAAGGGCAGGAGGGCCTGGGATCCCTCCTGCCCATATTGTAGTGGGGGGTGGGGGGGTAGGGGGTCCGCCTGGGCAGGAGGGGTTGGGCTCACTCCTGCCCGATCATGTAGGGGGTGGAGGGGCAAGAGGTCAGGAGGCTACCTCCTGGCCTTATTGTAATCGGGGGGTGCCGCAGGTGCCTGAGACAAGAGGGCTTGGGCTCCCTCTTGTTCTGAACTTAATCGGGGGGGGGGGGGGGGTTCGGTGCTGCGGGGCAAGAGGGCTTGGGCTCCCTCTTTCCCCGATGTTGTGTGTGTGGGGGTGATATATCGCAGCAGGAGAGATGCCTCATCTCCCCTACCGCGATGCCATCACTCCTCTACCCAAATTTCCGCAACCGCGGTGGAAGAGATAGGGCATCTCTCCTGCCGCAGGTCGCAGCAGTTTGGGGAGAGGAGTGATGACATCGCAGTAGGGGAGATGAGGCATCTCTCCTGCCGCAATCATTTCTCTAGGGGTAGGCAGGTTGCTGGGGCCGCTGAGCTGATCGCAGCAGCCCCTTTTTTGGCACTTATACCTGTTTTGACTTCGTCTAAGTCAAAACGTATAAGTGCCGACTAGACAACCTGCCTAAGGTTTTGGTTATACCTGCTGCACGCCTAGGTGTAGGTCGGCTCACCTCCCGCCCACTGCCTGCCCTTTCCCCTCCTCTAAACATGCCTCTTTTCTCTCTGTGCATTTAGTGGCAGGGGAAAGGCCTAAGCTGGTTTTAGTTACGTCTAAAACCAGTTTTGATTATGGGTACTTGGACGATCAGGCTTTTTGATCGTCCAAGTAGCCATTTTGGCCACTTTTTAGACTTTTTTTTTGTAGATGAATTTGTGGCCTTTGTTGCTTTTCTTAAATAGACAACATACCCACCCAGATTTTCCACATAGGCTGCTCTTTATCATAAGAACATAAGAATTGCCAAACTGGGAGAGACTGAAGGCCCATCAAGCCCAGCATAGTTTCCAACAGTGGTCAACCAAGGTCCCAATCATCTAGCTGTATTCCAAGTAGTAAAACAGATTTTATGCTGCTTATCCTAGAAATAAGCAGTGGATTTCCAAAAGCCATATCAATAATTGCCTATGGACTTCTCTTTTAGGAAATAATTCAAACCTTTTTAAAACCCTGCTAAGCTAACTAATTTCACCATATTCTCTGGCAACAAATTCCAGAGTTTAATTACACATTGTGTGAATAAATATTTTCTCTGGTCTGTTTTAAATCTACTACTTCATCACATACTCCCTAGTCCTAGTATTTTTGGAAATAATAAACAAGCGATTTAGATCTACCCTTTCCACTCCACTCAGTATTTTATAGACCTTTATCATATCACCCCTGAACCGTCTCTTCTCTAAGCTGAAGAGCCCTAGCTGCTTTAGCCTTTCCTCATAGGGAAGTCGTCCCATCCCTTTTATCATTTTGGTTGCACTTCTCTGTTCCTTTTCTAATTCCACTACATCTTTTTTGAGATATGGCAACTAGAATTGCACACAGTATTCGAGGTGCGGCCGTACCATACAGCAATAAAAGGACATTATAACATTTTCATCTTTGTTTTCAATTCCTTTTCTGATAATTCCTAACATGCTTTTGCTTTCTTAGCTGCTGCCACTCACTGAGCTGAGGGCTTCAATGCATCCTCAATGATAACACCTAGATCCTTTTCCTGGGCAGTGACTCCTAACATGGAACCCTGCTTCACGTAGCTATAGTTCAGGTTCCTCTTTCCCACATCCATCACTTTGTACTTGCTTACATTAAACATAATTTGCAATTTTGATGCCCAGTCTCCCAGTGTCACAAGATCTTCTTGCAATTGTGATTTAAAAACACTGAACAACTTTGTATCATCAGCAAAATTAATTTACTCACTAGTTATTCCCAGTTTTAGATCATTGATAAATATGTTAAAAAGCAGCAGTCCCAGTATAGACCCCTGGAGGACCCCACTATTTACTCTTTTCCATTGAGAATATTGACTATTTAAACCTACTCTCTGTTTTCAGTCTTTTATCCAGTTCTTAATCCATAATAGGACATTACCTCCTATGACTTTCTAATTTCCTCAGTAGTCTTTTATGAGGTACTTTGTCAAATGCCTTTTGAAAATCTAAATACCGTACATGATATCAACTGGCTAACCTTTATCCATATGTTTATTCATCCCTTCAAAGAAATGCAGAGATTGATGAGGCAAGATTTCCCTTGACAAAATCCATGTTGGCTTTCAAGTTTCAAGTTTCAGGTTTATTGATTTTTAATATACCGACCATCAACGAGTATCTAGCAAGTTTACAATAAAATGCTAAAATAGAGATAAAAATGATACTTAAAAGTAATGTCTATGAAAAGAAAGGGAAGTGAACATTGAAGACATTGACAAGACGAACTTGAAAGTGATGATTAAAAGGGAGGAGTGGAGTAAAGTTACATTGTTAGAGATAAGAAGAAGAAGAAAAAAAAGGGGGGGTTGAAAGGAAATGGAAAGAAAGGGAAAAAACATTAGGGATAGGATTGCTTCTTGCAAGCGGTTGGTTGATTTAAGAAGAGATATTCAAGAGTGAATGAATGCATCTTGGAATAAAAATGTTTTTAGGTTACTCTTAAATTTATCGATTAATTTTTCATGACGGAGATGAGATGGTAGAGCATTCCATAGGGTTGGAGCTACCACTGAAAAATTTGATTCCTAGTATAGAAAAATTCCTTTATAGAAGGGATGGAGAGTAAGTTCTGGTCAGCTGATCTGAGAGTTCGTGAAGGGTGCAAGGAAATAAGGAACTTATCGAGGAAAGAAGGTTGATGAGAGAGTTTAATTTTAAAGACCAACAAGATAGTTTTGTAGGTAATGCGATGTGTGATGCTTATGTATATGTTCTGTCATTTTGTTCTTTATAATAGTCTCTACCATTTTGCCCAGCACTGACATCAGAGTCACCAGTCTATAATTTTCCAGATCACCTCTGGGACCCTTTTTAAAAATTGGTGTCACGTTGGCCACCCTCCAGTCTTTTGGTACTATGCTGGATTTTACAGAAAAATTACAAATTACTAACAATAGCTCTGCAAATTCATTTTTCAAATCTATCAACCAGTGGCATACCTAGGGTATGTGGCACCCGGGGCCCATCATTTTTGACACCCCCCCCCCCCTCATGGAAAAATTTTTTTTTTTTTTTTTTTGCAATAACCATGAAATGGAATAAATGGTCAGAATAGAAACAGGCAGTGAAAATTTTCTTTTATTGAACCTCATTTATGTAACCATTATTCCAAACATAACATAACATAAATTATGTCGGAATTGTCATGACATCAGAAGTACATATGGAGTAGTTGCAGGTGATGCTTGGGACAGTTCTGATTATGTTAGTTTGGTTTTATGTGTTTTTTGAATAGAAGGGTTTTTATTTCTTTTTTTAAGGTTTTGTAGTTTGTGGTCGAGGTCAATAGGTTGTAGAGTTGGGGGTCAAGTGTTGCAGCTCGAATGGCTAGGAGGTTGTCGAACAGTTTTTTTCTTTTGACGTTTTTGGTTGGAGGGTGTGTGAATGGTGCGTGAGTTCTCCTATGTCTGTTTGAAGTGGATTGAATTATTTAGCTGAAGAAATTAGTTACCCCCCCATTCCACACACATTAATTCTCTTCCATTTTTGTTCCCATTATAAAAAAACACTGATAAGTTCCCAGGAAAAAAATACATTAAAATAAGAAGTGAAAACAAAGGCTCCTACAGATGAGAACATAACATAAGAATAGCCTAACTGGGTCACACCAATGGTCCATCATGCCCAGTAGCCCATTCTCATGGTAGCCAATAGTGCTGCCCGATTCAGAGAAAAATATTTCATTCGATTCGATTCACCCTGTTGAATCAATTTTTCAATTAGATTCACTGTTAATGACACCGCTTTTTAAGTTTAAACAAAGTATAACAATAAATTTCACAACAACAATAAATTTCACAAAGTACTTAAAAAAAAAAAATCACATTTTTCCATTAAAGCAGTTCTGGAGACATTTGCTTGAACAGTCTTTTTTCCCAGTCCATAAGCAAGCAATATGAAAAAGATTTCCTTAATTATCTACTCAAACATTTTTGCTATTTACTTTCATTGTACCTAGACTATTATTCAGTAGAAAAAATTTAGTTTGTTCAATCAAGCAGAACATTCACTCATAGAAGTCCAATGTCCACACAGGATTTGATTGAACAAACCATATTTTTTCTACTGAATAATAGTTTAGGTATACTGAATAGCAAAACTGTTAAAGCCACACAGAAAAGCAGTAAAAGTCAATAGGTTCTCCAAGTGGGAACAACCTGATGTCTCAGCACTTGAGGAAAAGACCACGTAATAATGTTTATAAGATAAATCATATAAATGATTATACTGAAGCAGGGTGTCCTCAGCGTGAGAGGTAAGCGAGAGGAGAGAATTCTCCAGTGCTTTACACAATAAGGCTCCTCTGCCTGCAGTGCACACCATCATAGAACACCTCAGGTGTGCTCAAATTAATCAATGTGATAAATTAAACAGTGATAAACAATTGGTCAATCACAAGAGTGCAAGATCAAACAGGTTGTTCCCACTCAGAGAACCTATTGACTTTACTGCTTTTCTGTGTGAGTAGATAATTAAGCAAATTTCTGATAGCCTACAGAACTGATTCTCACCTTCCATCCCCAGCCCCCAAGACTTACCAGACCCCCCCTGCCGATGCATTTACTTACTGCCTGAACTGGATATTAAATCGTGGGGAAGAGAGGAGAAATGCGGGGAAAGAGCCAGCCAAAACTAGTATTTGTTGCTGCTGAGTGCACCAATCCAGGGCAAGCAGACGCTTCCCCCCATGTCTTAATAACAGACAATGGACTTTTCCTCCAGGAATTTGTCCAAACCTTTCTTAAAACCAGCTACGCTATCTACTTTTAACATAACTTCTGGCCACTTCATTTTTAAGCTTAGATCTTTCCTTCCAAACAGAGACCTTGCTAGATGTCAAATACAGCACAAGGTAACTTCACATGGACTTAACTGTGCAGGAAATGAATCTCCTCATACACCCACCATATAGTGCAAAAATGTGCAAAGGTCTGTTTTTTTCTTTCGATCACTACATAGCCTAATGCCACACAAGCAGCGCTGTTACAAACATATTCTGAAGGTCAATGCTAAGGTTGACAAAGTTTCCTTCCTTGAACCAGAAGGAGATACTGACAAACCACTGGAAGAGATTCTAAAACAACTACCCAGAAATAACACCCAAAGACCCACTCAGTGTGTGAACCAGTTGAGTGGAGTGGACTAACTGGGGGTGGAAATGGGCCCAGAGTTTGCTCAGCAGAATTTCCCAGACTACCTCTTCCTCTCAACACACTGACATGCTACCACCACCACCAACACTAGGAACACCTCACCGAGTATGCCAGCAATGCTTATAAACTTTATAAAACACATTATTATATTTTCTTATAAAGCATATATTTTAACTGAACTCAGCCTTGCCATTCACAAAAATAGAAAAGTTCCCATTTCAAGCTGTCTCATGTACACTTTTCAAATCTAACATATTGTAATCACAAAACAGAAAATAAAATTATTTTTTCTACCTTTTGTTCTCTGATCAATATTCAAATCTTGTTGGTCCCAGGCTCTTGTTGTCTTGCTTGCCAGGGTCTCCTTTCTCCGTGCTAACCATCCGTCTGCCATCTCTGTTCTCCCCTTCCGTTTCCCTTCCCTCTCCCGGAGATCTGGCATCTTTCCTTTTTTTTGTCTCCATCCACAGATTCACCTTTTCTCAACTCCCCACCACCCCAGGATCCACCATCTCTCCCTTTCTGTTCCCAACTATCCTCCTATCCAGTATCTCTATCCCCCCTCCACACCATCCCCTGTTTCCAAGTTCTCTCCCTTTCTGTTCCTTCCCTCCCTAAATCCCATTATGCACCATCTCTCTCCCACTCCTCTGTTTTTAGACCCATTATTTCTAACCCCCAAAGTCTGGCATATGCACGTATCTTTGAACCCCCCCTTCCCTCTCTCCCTCTGTGTACTTTTACACCAGGACCCCCCTCCCCCGAAGGTCTGTCCCCCCTCAGAAGGGCTACACCCCACCCCTGAAGACCTGCACCCCCCGAAGGACTTTACCTCCCACCCGAAGGTCTGTCCCCCTCTGAACGCCTAAACCCCACCCCTGAAGGCCTGCACCCTCCCCGAAGGATTGTACCCCCCACCCGAAGGTCTGTCCCCCCCTGAAGGCCTGCACCCATCCCGAAGGCCTGCACCCACCCCGAATGCCTGCACCCACCCCGAAGGCCTGCACCCACCCCGAAGGCCTGCACCCCCGAAGGCCTGTCCCCCCCCCCTTGAAGGCCTGACCCCCCCTTGAAGGCCTGCCTGCTTGTCCCCCCTTGAAGGCCTATCCCCCCTTAAAGGTCTGCCTGTCCCACCCCCTTGTAGGCCTGTCCCCCCTTAAAGGTCTGCCTGTCCCACCCCCTTGTAGGCCTGTCCCCCCCTTGAAGGCCTGACCCCCCCTTGAAGGCCTGCCTGCTTGTCCCCCCTTGAAGGCCTGTCCCCCCCTTGAAGGTTGGCACCCCCCCAAAGGCCTGCACCCCCTTGAAGGCCTGTCCCACCCCCTTGTAGGCCTGTCCCCCCCTTGAAGGCCTGCCTGCTTGTCCCCCCTTGAAGGCCTGTCCCCCCCCCTTGAAGGCCTGCACCCCCCCTTGAAGGTTGGCACCCCCCCAAAGGCCTGCACCCCCTTGAAGGCCTGTCCCACCCCCTTGTAGGCCTGTCCCCCCCTTGAAGGCCTGCACCCCCTTGAAGGTCTGCACCCCCCCCCCGAAGGCCTGCACCCCCCCGAAGGCCTGTTCCCCCCACTTGAAGGCCTGCCTGCCTGTCCCCCCCTTGAAGGCCTGCACCCCCTTGAAGGTCGGCACCCCCCCTGAAGGCATGCACCCCCCCTGAAGGCCTGTCCCCCCTTGAAGGCCTGTCCCCCCCCCTTGTAGGCCTGCACCCCCTTGTAGGCCTGTCCCCCCCCCTTGTAGGCCTGTCCCCCCCTTGAAGGCCTGCCTGCCTGTCCCCCCCTTGAAGGCCTGCACCCCCTTGAAGGTCTGCACTCCCCCCCGAAGACCTGCACCCCCCCTTGAAGGCCTGCCTGCCTGCCTGTCACCCCCCTCCCCCTTGAAAGTCTGCCTGCCCGCCCGCCCGCCCCCCCCTGAAGGCCTGATGCCCCGACCCACCCCGAAGGACCATTCGCCCCCCTGGCCTCCCCGCACTACCTATGAAGCAGCCGCAGCAGGATCGCGACGTCAGCTATCTTTGCGCTGCTTAGGAGCTGCTTCCTGCGCCGGGCTACCTTAAGCTACTGCCCCCCCCACGCCCGAAGGACCGCTCGCCCCACTGACCTTCCAGCACACCTATGAAGCAGCCCGCAGCAGGATCGCGACGTCAGCAATCCCTCAGCTGCTTGGGCGCTGCTTCCTGCGCCGCGGTCCCGCCCCCTCCTCTGACGTCAGAGGAGGGACGGGACCGCGGCGCAGGAAGCAGCGCCCAAGCAGCTGAGGGATTGCTGACGTCGCGATCCTGCTGCGGGCTGCTTCATAGGTGTGCTGGAAGGTCAGTGGGGCGAGCGGTCCTTCGGGCGTGGGGGGGGACTGAGCGGCAAGGCCGGGAACACCCCCTCAGGGCTGGTACCCGGGGCGGCCCGCCCCCCCTAGGTACGCCACTGCTATCAACACTCTGGAATATATACCATCCAGTCCAGGTAATTTGTTACTATTCACTTTGTTAAACTGACCCATTACATCTTCCAGTGTTATAGAGGTTTGCTTGAGTTTCTCTGATTCATCAGGATTAAATACCATTTCTGGTACCAGTAACTCCCCCACATCTTTCTAGTTGAAGACCAAAGCAAAGAATTAATTTTATCACTCCAATATGGCCTTGTCGTCCCTGAGAGCCCCTTTTATCCCTTGGTCATCTAGTGATCCAACTGATTCTCTTCTCAGCTTCTTAATATACCTAAAAAAGTTTTTACTGTGTTTTTGCTTCTAGTGCAATCTTCTTTTCAAGGTCTCTCTTTGCCTTCCTTATTAGCGCCTTGCATTTGACTTGCCATTCCTTGTGCTATTTACAATTACTTTCAGTTGGATCCATCTTCCACTTTCTTAAGGATTTTCTTTTGGCTCTAATAGCTTCCTTCATCTCATGCCAGTTGCTGATTGGTCTTCCTTCTCTTTTTTTAAACACGTGAATATATCTAGTCTGGGCTTCCATTCCCGATGTAAATTTTTGACCTTTGTAGCTGCTCCTCAAAGTTTCCTTTTTACCATTGTTCTCTTGTTATCATAGTTACCTTTTTAAAGTTAAATGCTGTTGTATTGGATTTCCTGTGTGAACTTATTCCAGGGATTATATCAAATCTGTTCATGCTATGATCACTCTTATCATATAAACTATACAGCTAAAACACTTTACTTTTTACATATTTTTATGGAGCTCCTTATGTTTTGATTAACATATGTTTAAATCTTAACTCAGAAACATTTTGTTCCTAAATTAATTATTTATTCAGTGAGAAAAGATGATTTTATGCTTTCTGAGCACTCATTGGGGCTTTCTGAAAACTGGTAGGCCCTTGAATTCATGTGCATAAAGCTATATTAGTAATCATTGCTTCGTCCTTCCATTCATTCTCACTTTTACTCTCATTCAGTCCTGCATTTCAGTCCAGCTTACAAGTGTTAAAAAAAAAGCAGCTGGCTGTTGTATAGAAACAAACCCGGCTCTGAGATTGTCAGCCTCCTTTGTTCGCCTGAGAGGAGTTCCTGTCTGCTTCAAGAGGGTGGCACGGCATCTGTCATTCAATTCACCTCAGTGGCTAAAACCAGGGAAGCTACAGCTGCCCTGCTCTTTTTGATACTTCTGGGATAGAGAGGTAGGAGGATCTAGGATTTGGTAGTATGTCCTATTATGCATTCAGCAAGCCTGTACAAGCCCTTCCTTGTAATTGTATTGTTCCCCAACTGCTAATCTAGTAAGACTTCAGTTTGTAAGGTGGTCGAAATGTTGGATGGGTGGAGAATAAAGGGATGTGACATTTCCTTTTTATTCACTTTGCACATGTGCAAGGGTTATAACACCGTTAAAAAGCTTTGGGGCTTATAAGACAATAAAAAGAGGCATACTTTACTGACGGAAGCATATTTTTCTCTGCAGCCAAATAGAATGTTATACTAATTGATGTAGGAAGATTCCTAAAGTCAAGGCTTTTAGAAAAGGAAACATGACCTGAAAACAAAGTCCAGCAACAGATAATTATTTAGTCTGAGAATATAAATATTATCTGTGGGCATATAAAGTATGCATTAATTAGGCTTGCAAGGCATGTTTTCGAGCAAATATGTAGTACTAGTATTTTAGTCCGTTACATTAACGGGTGTTAGAATATATGTCTGTCTGTCTTTATTTCTGTCTCTCTCTCTCCCTCCCGCTGTCTTTCTTTCTGTCTGTCTCTGTCCCTGGCCCCCTTGTCTGTCTGTCTTTCTGTGTATCTCCCTGCCCCTGTGTCTTTCTTCTTTTCTTTCTGTCTCCCTTCCTCCTGCTGTCTATCTTTCTATCTATATGTCTCTCTCCCTGCCTCCTATGCAGCAGCATTTCTCTCCCACCACTTCCCTGTGCAGCAGCCAAAGCAGCATTCTCTTCCCCTCCATTTCCCTCCCCCCACACCACTTCCCTGTGCAGCAACAGTAGCGTTTACTCTAGCCCCC
Organism: Geotrypetes seraphini; assembly: GCF_902459505.1. NCBI lineage: Eukaryota > Metazoa > Chordata > Amphibia > Gymnophiona > Dermophiidae > Geotrypetes > Geotrypetes seraphini. Next base: position 398,586,267 of record NC_047085.1, on the reverse strand, counting down.
TTTCCCTTCCCGCAGTCTGTCCGGCTCCCTTAGTCTCTTACCGCCCCCCCCCCCTTCCTTTTCCTTCCCGCAGTCCCGACTAAGAACTTGGTGATTCCAGCAACGTGTGCAGCAGTCTTCACACGCTGCTCGTCCTCCTTCAGCCATCTACACTGGCTCTGTGCTCCGTGCTTGCCCGCCGCAGCCTGCAGTCGCCAGCAGCCAGCAGCCGCCAGCCGCCACGGCCTGCATCCGCCGACAGCCACCGCGGCCTACAGCTGCCATGGCCTGCAGCCGCCGACAGCCGCCACGGCCGACATCCGCCTCAGGGGGAGAGAGAAAGAGAGAGAGATTTGCGCGCATGCGCCCTCCTACCTGCGGTGCCCTACAACGCATGGAAAACGGGAGCACACAGGTAGGAGTGCGCATGCGCTGTGAAATGAATCTGTCCATACTATATATGGCATATCAAAAGAAAACAATGTGATCATTTTTCAGAAGATATTGTTCCATTGTTAGGAGGTGATAGGATGAAGTTAAGAGGTGATAGGCTCAGAACGAGAGTATTGCAAAGAAATAGACTGTTATTGAGAAAGACATGGGGGAAGCCACTGCTTGCCCTGGATCGGTAGCGTGGAATGTTGCTACTCCTTGGGTTTTGGCCAGGTACTTGGGACCTGGATTGGCCACCATGAGGACAGGCTACTGGGCTTGATGGACCATTGATCTGACCCATTAAAGCTATTCTTATGTTCTTATACTTTTTTACAGAATCCAATTCAATCCTTAGGTTATATACCAGATTATCTCCTGAACTAGGAGCTCGACTCGGTAAACATTTAAAAGATCTATTAATCAATATAGCAGGAGTACATTCCTAAATCCTCAGTAAGGTTACTTATATATTGATTGTTGAAAAATTAATGTTTTTAAAGACTTTCTAAAAGTATATAGAGCGAAAGTAGTTCTAATCTCAACAGGAAGTTAATTCCAAATTGAAGTGAAAATGTAAAAGAATGGGAAACATAACTTAAAACCTTCATTTCTTTAAATGAGGGAAAAGATAGTTTATATAATTGAGAAATTTTTGGTTTTGTAGTTCGTAAAGAATTAAAGGAGATTGAGACAAAAGGGGGAAAAAAAGCTCCATGTAAGATTTTAAATATTATGCTTGCATATTTAAATTGAATTTTAAAATAAACTGGAAGCCAGTGAAGTACCTTCAAAAGAGAGGAGATATAATCATATTTCCTTTTTCTATAGATCAATTTAGCTGCTGTATTTTGAATCATTGCAATCTCTTCAAATTACCCTTATTTAAACTGTCATAAAGAGAGTTACAATAATCTAACTGTGCCAATATGTTAGCTTGAACTAATTTAGCAAAATGTTGCTGATGAAATAAATGACGGACTTTTCTTAACACACAGAGACCAAAAAAGCATTTCTTTGAAAGGTTATTTACCTGACACTGAAATGAAAGTGAGGAATCTAACAAAAAAAACCATTATCCTAGAGGAGAACTGAATATTTAAGAGATCTCCAGTCATCAAAGTCACTGAAGGAGGTAAAAGATCTAATCTGTGGCCAAACCATAATAGTTTGTTTTTTGTAGTACAGTATTGAGTTTCATCCTAACAGAGGTAGCCCAAGTTTGAAGTCTAGAAGTACAAGAATTTATATTCATTGACAAATTAGTTAGTGTCAGGTCTACTTCTAATAAAATGAAAATATAATCAGTGTAAGTGAAAATTGAATAAAAGTTTGGTAGAGGCATGGAATAGTCTTGCAGTACAGCTGGTGGAGGCATAGACTGTGGCTGAATTCAAGAAAGCATGGGACAGGCATGTGGGATCTCATAGGGAGAGGAGGAGATAGTGGATGCTGCAGATGGGCAGATTGGCTGGGCCATTTGGCCTTTATTTGCCATCATGTTTCTCTGTTTCTAAGATAGCCTGGAATCATTTGAATACTGGTTGAATAAACATTTCTCGCAAAAAAAAAAAAGGGTCACTATTCCAAATGCAATGGTCAGCATTTTTTTAAAAACACTAACCAATGCATTTACTTATTTCACATACTGTATATTATGGTATCTGCAGAAGTGGTAACCCTGACTATACATATCCAGCAGTGAACACAAACACCATACAGATACCCAGCCAATGTCCACATAGCTAGATGAATACATTTACAACACCTATTATCCATATAGCTATGCAGATAGGGCAGGGGTAGGCAATCCCAGTCCTCGAGAGCCGGAGCCAGGTCAGGTTTTCATGATATCCACAATAAATATGCATGAGATAGATTTGCATCTCAAGGAGGCAGTGCATGCAAATCCATCTCATACATATTCATTGTGGATATCCTGAAAACCTGACCTGGCTCCGGCTCTCGAGGACCGGAATTGCCTACCCCTGAGATAGGGGGATAATTTGTACAATTGGGTGCCCTTTTGTAGGCATCCTGATGCCATGCGGTAAAAGCCTATTTTTTTAAATGACACCTGGGCACCCAGATTCCATTGTAGAATACTAGCATAACCTCATACCGTGGTGCAGTGGTTAAAGCTACAGCCTCTGCACCCTGAGGTTGCAGGTTTAAACCCATGCTGCTCCTTGTAACCCTGGGCAAGTCACTTAACACCCCCCCCCCCCTTTGCCCTAGGTACATTAGACAGATTGCGAGTCCACTGTGATAGATAGGGGAAAATGCTTGAGTACCTGAATAAATTCATGTAAACTGTTTTGAGCTCCCCTGGGAGAGCAATATAGAAAATTGAATAAATAAATATTGGCATACCTTACATCTAGGCACCCACCATTATGTTAGCCATAGACCTAACTGTGGGCACCTAACAGCAGCAAGGACATGCATAATTTACTGTATTCTATAAGTTATACACATAAATTTAAGCTCCACCCATACCCCGCTCAGTCTCCATCCATGTAGACACTCCTTCCTCCTTGCATGTACATGCCCTTTCAGAATAGCACTTAGGTGTTTTGCTGCCACTATGTGGCAGTGACTTTTCTTTTAGGAAATTATCTATACCTTTTTAAAACTCTGCTAAGCTAACTGCTTTCACCATATTCTCCAGCAATGAATTCCAGAGTTTAATTACATGTTGAGTGAAGAAATATTTTCTCCAGTTTGTTTTAAATCTACTACATAGAAGCTTCATTATATGCTCCCTACTTCTAGTGCTTTTGGAAAGCGTAAACAAGCGGTTTGCATCTACCCTTTCCACTTTGCTAGGTATTTTATAGACCTCTATTATATCTCCCCCGAGCTGTCTCTTCTCCAAGCTGAAGAGCTCTAGTCACTATAGCCTTTCCTCATAGGGAAGCCGTCCCATTCCTTTTATCATTTTGTTGGCCTTCTCTGTACCTTTTCTAATTCCACTATATCTTTTTTGAGATACGGCGACCAGAATTTCACACAGTATTCAAGGTGCGGCCATACCATAGAGCAATACAAAGGCATCCACTCAAAGTCTACATAGGCTTTCCTTCCCAGACCTCACTGCCCCTTCCTTCCCTGCTTTTTTTGTGAATAACGCAGATTCATTTATGTACGGCTGTGGGGTGGCGGCAGCAATTTTCAGCTAGAAAACTGTTGTTTACCCAAAAGAAAAACTTTGGAAATCACTTTTCCTACTACCAGAATTTCTCCTCACTGAACAAATGTTAAAAGAAAGAAAACCACAGACATCATCATAACAGCAGGAAAAAGGACTGAACATACAGCAGGGATTAGCAAACAATTTCACAAATTCCACCTAGTTCAGATGGATAATCCTTGACAAATCCAGCTACACTGTTGCCAGATTTCAGTCTGTGATCTCAAAATCCCAGCTAACTAATTCCTAAAAGAAAGATCTGAAGGTTGTAGTCTTACCCACTGTCACAGAAAAAAATTGCATAATCTTGGCACTGACATATGATTTTGCAATTTTTGATTAGAGACCCAAAGATGGAATGTATATGATGGAACTGTGGAAACCTATTAGAGGTTGTGGGGTTTACCACAGTTCAGCTGTCAGTAGCTTGAATTTAGCCCTCACATTGATATGGCTGTTACTATCCAGTCAAAAAATTAGAAACAGTAGAGGGGTGAGTAAAGAAAAATGATGTGCAGGAATGTGAAGATCAAAAAAATTGTTAATCCAAACCAAATGGTCTCCAAATGAATATGCAACTGACAAAAAATTACATTTCATCTTAAATTCTCATATATTCAGAATTGTGTAATCCGGCCTAGGACTGAAGTCCCAACAGCTGAACCCACCACCTACACTGTGACTGGGTGGTGGGTTCGGCTGTTAGGACTTTGGTCCTAGGCCAGATTACACAATTCTGAGTGTATGAGAATTTAAGATGAAATGTAATTTTTAGTCAGTTGCATATTCATTTGGAGACCATTTGGTTTGGTGTTACTATCCAGTAACTTTAGATTTTGTTTTCTAAATTCTAGGTACAAGAATTTTATTTGGCTTTTGTCTCTTTGGCTATGAAAGGCTTAATTTACTATAATAGTGTAACAATATTTGGTTGTGATGTTCTATAACCCACCTAGAACAATTGGATAATGCAGATAATGGTTAAAACTGATATAAAAGACCTAAAAGAAACAACAACTTTGATTAAGGATAAGAATCTAGTCCATCGAAAGTTTGAACAATTTGAAAATTTTAATAGGTTAAATATTCAAGTACTGAACTTCTCTAGATTATCAGCCTTAAATCTTTTTGATTATTTTAAAAAGTATCTAATGGAGATTCTTAAATTTCCTCAGCAAGCTATTCCTCCACTTAATAAGATGTATTATATTCCAAGCTCTTTTTCAAAGGACGGTGAGGAAGGAAATTTAGTGCAAGAACTGAGAAAGGTGAACTATCTGCTATTTTGGAAGAATCCTTCTCCAAAGTAAAGGAAATGGCGACATTGCTAGTGTCTTTCGTATTCGAGCAGGACCTGAATTCTGTGATGAAACTTTACTTCCGAAATTCACATGTGACTTTTTCTGGGGAAAGAATTTGGATTTATCCAGATATTTCAAAAACCACACAAGATTGTAGAAAAGAATTCCTGTCCAGGTGAGAAGAAGTTAAAAAGTTGGGGGCTTCCTTTTTTATTAGCATCCCCCTGTAAATGTTTGATTTGATATTTGGGGGTTAAGTATACCTTTTTTGTGCCATCACTATTAAGTGCCTTTCTAGACCTTAAAAAGATTTCTAGTAATTTACAGGCTTAACTGGGATATATGAATGTCTGGATTTGTTAATTGTATTCAGCTTACTTAAGTTTGTTTTCCTCTTCAACTAAAGGTCACCCTCAGTCTACACCCAACTCCTTAAACCCCACCTCTAGCCTTCTTTCTCCATTCTAATCTTCTGCCTAAATTTCTGTATAGTCCACTCTCAGCCTATACTCAAATAACTTGTATCTAAACTAAACTACTTATATTTAAACTACTGTTCTTAATTTGCTGTATAGTCCCTATATTTAAACTGTTGCACAATCTCGTATGTCCATGTATTTAAATCTACTGTATAATCTTGTATGTCCAATTCACTCCATTGTGAATGTTTACTTGTAAACCGTTCTGAGCTACTGGGAGGACGGGATAAAAATCTAAATAAATAAATAAAGTCCCCTCCATGGGTTTATTGGATCTCTTCTGTTAAATGGTGGTCTAAGAAAGAAAATATTTTGAAATGCTTCAATTATAAGTTTTTTCATATGCATAATCTACATTTTCTGTTTTTCTGTAACAAGTGGTTTGCTTGTTCATTATTGCAAACTCAATAAATAAATAATGAAGAAAAAAAAGGGTAGTGCAGGTAATAAGTATTTAAAATAAATAAATAAATAAATAGGTTTATTTTCACAATTTTAGCATTTTTCCCCAATTAAGACTGTTTTTCAGTTCATTTCATGCATTCATATTATTAAAAATTTAGCATGTGTTAGAACTTTTTAACACATGCAAATAAACTGCGTGCATTAATTTATAGACTAATGTGTACTAAGCTGATTTTGTGTGTACTTTTTTCTTTTTTTTTAACAGCCATGCTAACAAACTGAATTAATGAACAGGGGATGTGAATTCATTTGAAACAACACAGGAAATTTCATTCCATGAAGTTCTTAATCCAAAATAACAGAAACCCCCCCACCCCCACCCCCCTGAAAATCCATGTTTACACTGTGTTACCACCAGTATACAATATTGTGAGATAGCTATGTTATATAAGAACATAGGAATAGCCTTACTGGGTCAGACCAATGATCCCTCAAGCCCAGCAGCCCATTCTCACGGTGGCTAATCCAGGTCACTAGTGCCTGGCCAAAACCCAAGGAGTAGCAACATTCCATACAGAATCTCAAAGAATAGCAAGATTCTGGAATCCCAAAGAGTAACAAAAGATTCCGGAACCCTAAAGAGTAGCAACATTCCATGCTACTGATCCAGGGCAAGCGGTAGCTTCCCCCATGTCTTTCTCAATTACAGACTATGGACTTCTATCCCGACTATGGACTTATAGCCCAACTTATAACCCGACTATGGATTTATATCCCGACAAATCCTCTGAAGTGGAGTATGAAGCGGTTTGCAAACAGTAATCAGTGTAACAGGAGCATTGCAGTGTCAGTTATTACAGTAACAGTAATCAATGCACTACTGCTACCATTAGACCCCCTTTTATCAAGCTGCATAAGAGATTTTTAACGCAGACCACTGCGGTATAAGCTCCGACGCTCGTAGGAATTCTATGAGCGTCAGAGCTTCTACCACAGCAGTCTGTGATTTAAAAAAACCCTTACGCAGCTTGATAAAAGGGGTGGGTTAATTATTTCTACAGTACTATCAGACGTATGCAGTGCTGCACTTAGTCACGCTGGAGACAGTCCCTGTAATACGACCATTACAATATGAGCAGTGTAACATGAACACTACAGCAACATCAAAAGCCCAAATTATACAGCAATTATTAACAGATAGTGAACACAACTGCACAATAGTTTAATCTGTTGTTCAAATAGTATAGAGTAGGAGTGCCCAAGAGCCGCATGCAGCCCCATGAAGTATTTTGTGCGGCCCCGGTCGAGGGCGATGCAGTGTTTTCCTCTGCTGCCCCCCCCGGGTGTTTACCGTCTTGCCGGCTCCCTCCTCTGTCTTGCTGCAGCGTTTGCGCATTTGTGTGGCCTCAGAAATTTTTTTTTCGGCCCATGCGGCCCAAGGAAGCCAAAAGGCTGGCCACCCCTGGTATAGAGTATTTCTCAACAGTGTACTTTATTGCTCAATAGTAAACACTGTTGAACAATAGGGCACCTTAGGGGCAGTGGTATTCATTATTGCAGGATAGTATGCACTATTAATGAAATTGCCACCAAAATGAAAAATCCCATACAGACACAGGAAAGTAAACTGCAAATGTTTGGCCTGCATCTTTAAGATCCTATACAGACCAGATTGCAGGATATATCAAAGTGTACATGAAGTTTTTAAAAGGGTAAATTTTTTTAAAGATCTACACATATTCATACCAAATAAACAGGTTCCTTTAGTTTTGGGTGGGATTTCTTATATTTTGACCTCCATCTTCATCCTTCCTTGTTACACTGGTGACTTCTCTTTCACTGCTTGTTAGCGAGAAGGGACCATCACAGCAGCAGTCATATTTCTTCCTTCCTCAACCCTGTATGCCCCATCTGCCTTTTTCTTTCTTGCCCCTGCCTTATGGAGTTCACTATCTATTTATATTCACGGAGAAACTAATTAAAAAAAAAAAAAATTAGAAAGGCTCTACGTGGGGGTGCTGAAAAGTTCTCAGCCCATCCAAGAAGAGAAAGACTAATGATCTGACACAAACATAGAATTTGTTTTAGTAAATTGGCACTTAACAAAATAAGATAACGCTTTTTTCAGCTACATTGGCAAAATAACACTCAGAATTTAGGAAGTGTGTTGGACGGGTTGAGAACTTTTCAGCACCTCCCTTATACAAGCTTATTATTTCAAAAATGTGTTTCCCAGGGACTGATGGACATAGCTCCCTCCAACGTTTCCCTCGACCCTCAAGAAAGGTTTTAATTTGAAACATGCATGTCGGGAGAGGTGAAGACAGGAGAGAATCACTATAAGCTAAGTGACGTTCCTTTGTCATTAACATATAGGAAATTTTAAGTGAAAAACAAAGATAAAACCAAAGACAAAAAAAAAATCTGAAAATGAGTTCCATATGAATAATTAATAAAGGCTGTACCGACGAAGAGTAAAGCAATCGGTAGTTATGTACCCGACTGCGGTCTGAAGGTCCATACATTTGAGAAGTATAACCGCAAGTGTGTTGATTAATATATCTATTGTCAGCCCTTGGTGTGAAATTAACTATGACAAATACAGTATATGATTTGATTGGTATATGAGACTAGACACTTTTTAAGCTTTTATCTTTCTTGTTTTCTTTCTTTCATTTAGGGTTCAAAATTGGCCAGAGAATCGGCCAACAGCGATTGAGTCGCTATCTTTAGTGAATCTTGGTCTATATATCTTGGATACCACATGACATAAATTATCATTTTAGGACCCCTGAGGAAGGCTTTTTATGCCGAAACACGGACTGTGTCATGTCTGTATTGCACCTGCTTGTATGGAATATAGTGTTATCAGTAGTGGATTATATTTCTAATAAATTGTCTGACCAAGGAACATGAAATCTATAGTTTCTCTTTCTGTTTTGGACATACAAATTTTGGTGCCACCCTTTCTCCCCAAAGTATGCCATCTTTCCGTATGCATGTAGTGAGATTTACACAGATACATCCTAAGTTTTCTACGTTTATTCAAGGTATAGAAATGTAAATACAAAAATATACATTCCACAAATGACCAAAGAAACAAATAAACAAAAAAAGGTTTGATGCAAGGTTTGATAGCAAGATTCTACTAGCCATTTCTTGGAACAGTTAAAAAAAATTATATAACCTGGCAGTTATAGTTAAAGAGAAATATTTTCAGTTATCTTTGAAAAAACAGATAAGCTGTTAAATTTCCTTTATCAATTGGGAGAGTGTTCCAGCACAGGACTGTTTATATGTTGATATTTACAATCTAAATCACAAATAGGGCTTCTAAAAAGGCCTTGCTCTTTCTTTCCAGGAGATAATCTTTATTTCTCCATTCCCCAACTCAGTCCATGACAACCTTGCATCCTAAGTGTTGCTATAGTTTTCCTGCTGTCATTCAACCCACATGGAATGAATAGTGTGTTCCTGTTCATTTCAAGTTGTTATAAATCTTGGCAGTGGAGAGGAAGGAGGGCTTCAGCTCAACTGGATAATTTGTATGGCATTCTTTTATTTCAGAATCCATAAAGGGCCATAATAAAAACATAATGAAACCATATCAATTCACCCTCAATTACTTCAAAAATAATTTCCTTTCCTGGGAGTACATCGAATCCTTTTCACTACTTTGTTCCATTTTCTACCCATGACAAAGTTTCTGAATGAATGTTATCCTGCGGTTAGTTCCATGTTTTTACACTAGATAGTAAGTGGGTCATTTTATAAGGTATTTCTGCATACAAAAGCAGCACTTTATATGCAAAAATGGTCATTTGAAGAATTAAGTCTAGCAAAGAAGCAGCCAATAGAAACAGCCAGTAGCCATTAGAATGCAACATGCAAATAAAGCAACCATAACTGCATAAATGCATAAAGTGCATAACTGTGTGTCTGGATTGTCCTATTCAATCGCTTCCTGAAATGTTTGAGCATCAAGTACCTGCGTCGGGGGAAATCAGTTTCTGTCAGTGGTGTAGTAAGAGGGGACAGGGGCGGACTGCCCCGTGCGCTGTCTTGGTGGGGGTGCCGGTTCCTCTCTGTCCTCCCACACCATGCTCAGATCCTCCCTTCCCTGTCCCCCATATCTCTTTAAGAACATAAGAATTGCCGCTGCTGGGTCAGACCAGTAGTCCATCGTGCCCAGCAGTTCACTCACACGATGGCCCTTATGTCAAAGACCTGTGGCCTAACTGAGACTAGCTTTACCTGTGTATGTTCCGGTTCAGCAGGAACTTGTCTAACCTTGTCTTGAATCCCTGGAGGGTGCTTTCCCCTATAACAGCCTCCGGAAGAGCATTCCATATTTCTATCACTCTAGCCTGCTGCTCGTACTGGCCTGGCTCCCTCTGAAATCACTTCCAGGTCACGGGGCCAGGAAGTGACATCAGAAGGAAAGCCAGCTCTAGCAGCAGGCTGGAGAAGCTGCTCACGCTTGCGAAGATTTAAAGAGGTACAGGGTGGGAAGGGAGGGCATGAGTGTGGCATGGAAGGAGTGGAGGGGATTGGGGTGGAATGAGCGGGGGCGAAGAGGAGGGCGTGGGGGTTTGCCATGGAAAATGGGGAGGGGGGAATGGAGAGGAAGGCATGGGACACCACCACCTCAGGTGCCTCATACCCTCGCTATGCCTCTGAAAACAACTGTTACATTTTTAAAGAGGACACTCAAAAGTATCAATGAAGGGTGGTAGATGCATGGAGTAGTCTTCTGGTAGAGGTAGTGGAAACAAAGATTGTGTCTGAATTCCAGAAAGTGTGGGACAGGCATTTGGGATCTCTTAGGGTGAAGAGGAGATAGTGGATGCTGCAGATGTGCAGCCCGGATGGGCCATTTGGCCTTTACTTGCTATTATGTTTCTATGACCAGTATACACTGCTTAAAAACTTGCTCAAAAACACTCACTTGGGTCAAACACAGTAACATAGTAAATGATGGCAGATAAAGACCTGAATGGTTCATCCAGTCTGCCCAACCATACACTCTCTATAAATTAATGATTTAATTTAAATTGTCCTTTTTCTTAGATATTTTAGGGCCAGAAACCCAAAGTTCTGCCCAGTACTGTGCTTAGGTTCCATCTACTGGAGTCTCCATCAAAGCCCTGCCCAGCCCATCCACAACTGAATGGCCATATATCATTTTCCTTTCTCTGGAAAGGATTTTGTTCTATGTTAATACCGTTAAAGTATATGAATGCCTGAATCATATCTCCCCTGCCTCTCCCCCTTTCCTCTAGGGCAGTGATTCCCAACCCTGTCCTGGAGGAACACCAGGCCAATCGGGTTTTCAGGCTAGCCCTAATGAATATGCATGAGAGAGATTTGCATATGATGGAAGTGATAGGCATGCAAATTTGCTTCATGCATTTTCATTAGCCTGAAAACCCAATTGGCCTGGTGTTCCTCCAGGACAGGGTTGGGAACCACTGCTCTAGGGTATACATATTCAGGGCTTCCAGTCTCTCCTCATATGTCTGTTGGTGCAAACCTTCTACCATGTTCGTCGCCTTTATCTGAACCGCTTTAAATCTTCTTATGTCTCTTGCCAGATAATCTCCAAAATTGAACAAAATACTCCATGTGGGGCCTCACCAATGACCTGTATAGGGGCATCAACACCTTCTTTCTTCTACTGATAATACCTCTCTCTATACAGCCTAGCATCCTTTTTGCAACAGCCACCACCTTGTCACACTGTTTCTTTGCCTTTAGATCTTCAGATTAGAGAATGACACGGTGACAAACTTCATCACCGTCCCCGTCCCCGCGGATAACCACGGGAAACCATCTTCATGTCATTCTTTAAGGAGAGAGGGAAGAATCAGAGTATGAATGGCCACAACCACTGACCCGCAAGCTTTGCTTTGAAGAATGCTGGTGTAGAAGGACCGAGGTTGAAATAGACACTAGAAAATGACATGGGATTATTTCTCACAGTTATCCGCGGGGACGGGAACGGTGATGAATTTTGTCACCGGGTCATTCTCTACTTCAAATACTATCACCCCAAGGTCTCTCTGGGGTCTAGTATAGGCAATCTTGATACTTTTGAGTGCCCTCTATTAAAGTATAACTGTGGTTCATGTGACAGAAACTTGAATGTGGGTATTTTCCTGAAATTTGATTTAATTTAAACAACCTTTACAAAGAACATTCTTTCATCTGAATTTATATTGAGACATTTTTAAATTTTTGTATGTAAAATTATTTGTTATGATCCCTGGAAGCCTGTGCTTTTTGCCTAGATTTAGCTACTTAGGGATCTTTTTACTAAGCAGTGGTGAATGCTTGTACACGCTTACCACAACTTAAACAGGCTTACTGAGAGGGGAAGCGCTCTGAAGTACTGCGGTATATAAGTAACAACGGGATCTGGATGGGCTCCTTTGTTCCCTGTGACCCATACCCTAGATCCCCTGATACTCATCCTACCTATTAAACAAAACACGCCAACTCTATTTTGGTAATTAGCCGCAGCTCAGTTTATTAATAATAAATTAACATATTATAATTTCCATCTCAACTTTAATTAACATAAATCTAAGAGCTCCTCCCGAGCTACCAAAACAAACATTCAGTGCCCTCGACCCTGCCACTTCAACAAGGGTCAGAGGGGTGGCATGTCCCTCATGCCCCTTTATCCGGGTCACCTGACCCACCAGGCACGGCACCCCGCCGGCCCACCGCTCATCACCCGATGAGCCCCAATGACCGAGTAGCTCGGGAGATCCGCCCCCGAGCTACTCCCTAGGACAAGAAAAACAAAGGGAGGGTGGGAGGGAAAAACACCCTGGAGGACCCAAAACGGTTGAGTCCTCCACTGCCTTCCCCCCTTTATCCCCTCGCCTCCGCACGCACACCCCTCCCCAACCAATCAATTTTAAAGTTGACTTTTGCCTTTTTGTAGGCCAATCAGCCACCGCACCAATTCCTCCGCCCCCCACCCCCCGACCGCCCCACCGACGAACGACACGGAGGCACACCAGCCCCGTATTACATTTCGCCCTTTGACACGAGGTCTCGGGCTCCCATAAATATAAGAGATGGGAACCACTCCAGTATACAGCGGCTAGACTAATTTTTCAATTAAGTCACTCTGAGAGGGCAAGTCTGCTACTGAGAGAGCTGTTTGCCAATGAAAAGTAGACACTCAGGGCTCCTTTTACTAAGCTGCGATAGCGTTTTTATCACGCGCTAACCCCTGCACTATGCGGAAAAACTAACGCCAGCTCAATGGAGGCGTTCGCTTCTAGCGCACGGGGCATTGTAGTGCACGCTAAGTGTGCGCTAAAACCACTAGCACAGCTTAGTAAAAGGAGCCCTCAGTTTAAGATTGCTTGCATGGTCCTGAAGGCCATATATGACGAGAACTAACAAAGACTTTTATTGGATACTAAGGTTACGCGATCATTCTATAACTCCAGAACAACACAGAGCTTCAAGCTACCCTTTCCTGCTCCCCAAAAAGTTCACCGGGAAAAAATTATTTGAGTCCACCTCTGAATTCAAGGCCCCCAAATATGGAATAACCTACCATTGTGTCTGCATCAGAACTCTTCTTACTATCAGGAAAATGTTAAAGACATACAGTAGCTCTTCTCCTTAGAACTTGCATGATTAATATACTCAATGAACCCTACTGTATCTGTACTATAATCTTTAGGAATATAAGCTGCAAAGAAACCTTGTCGAATTTGTGGGATATAGGAAATTGTATGGTATGGTAAAATGTATGGTAGGTTTCAAATAGGCTTGGGCTATTGTTGTTCTTAGGTACCATCGACTCGTGCTGGATTCCTAGTGACTTGATGAATTGCGGATCTAAAAAGAAATCGGTTTAGTGCTAGTCCAGAAAGGTCCTCCCAGTGTTATCCCCATGGTTGTTTTCAACGTGTCCAGCCAACTGATTGCAGGCTACCCTCTTCGCCTGGTTCCTTAAATCTTTCCAAACATGATGTCCTTCTCCAGAGATCTCTCTCTTCTGATGGTGAGAGACCACAATAAGACAGTTGTAACTTCATGATTTGGGCTTAGAGTAACATAGCCGGTTTGATCTCTTCCAGAATTGATTTTAGTTCTCCTGGCAGTCCACGGCACACCTAATATGTGCTACACACATGCTAAAAAGTATTTTTTTAAATTTGGGGTTGAGGGTGCATGTCTGAGGGACAGAGAGTGGGCGTGTCCATGCTAATCAGTTACTGCATCTACAGTGGCATAGTGAGGGTGAGAGGTGCCCGGGATGGTGCCCTTCCCTGCCCTGTTCTCCACCCCCACTCCTTCCCTGCCTCTTGCCGCGCTCACACTTCCATCCCTCATACCTCTCTAATTTCACCAGTGCGAGCAGCATCACTCGTGTTGGGTTGGCGCTCCCTCTGACATCACTTCCTAGATGTGGGACCCGGAAGTGATGTCAGAGGGAGAGCTGGCACTGGCGTGAGCAGCAGGTTGGAGTTGCTGCTCGAACCGGCAAAAAGCTAGAGGTATTGGGGGGTGGGAAGTGAAGGCACGTGCACAGTGGGGAGGGGGAGGGCAAAGAGGAGGGGTGCCGATGCTTCTGATGCCTTCACCAAGACAGTGCCTGGGACAGACCACTCCCTTCTTACTGCATGCTGATTAGTGAAAGATAACCATGTGGTGGTAGTTGCTTTGGCTATGTGCTAATGGCAATGTGCTAATGGCAACATAATGGTCATTCACTAAATACAAAAAATAGAAAATTGGCTATTTTACTGGTGTGGTAAAAATGGCTTCAGTGCATGGAAAAGCCTCATGTAAGGGCGTGCTAAGGCCACTTTCTACCTGCAGCTTAGTAAAAAGACCCTTTATATCATCATTATTATTACTTTATCAGACAATTAATTATTCTTCTTTAATCAAGGTTCATATGATTATGCATCCCAAAGGGACCATCTGGAAGATCATCAAATACTCTCCAACCTCCTCCATATTTTACAGGACCACAAGCTCCTAAAAGGCCAAAAAGAGACTGTCTTCAGCTCATGATTCATATTTTACATTTCATCTCACCCCAAAAAACCAATGATTTACTTAGTTATAATTTATATTTCACACCAGTAAATTTATGCTTCTGCTTTTTAGGTTTGTTTTTCTGTGAAATGTATTAAACTTTTAGCCAGCAGGAAATAATGAAAATCTGCATAAGCTCACACTGCAAAGCAGAGAAGTGTAAATCTTTAGGTGGCTAAAACATTTTTCAGTATATTTTATGTGAAAAGTTGTTAAGAATATAAAAAAAAAAAAATTCTAATTTCAAATGAAGAAAATTCACGACATGTATCTTGCCTTGCAGTTTAATCACTGTATACCCAGGAAAGTATTGACAGTTGTCCCGCGGAGGCTATTAAAGTTCCTGTCCAAGGTTAAATGAAATTGCAGTTTATCAGAGAAGCATTGAGAAAATAAGGGAATCTGTTCATGGCTCTTGATTAATGCCGAGCGTGATCAACACGAGGGGGTTCATTAAGCTATACATCATGTGGGTAATTTAACATGTCATTGTGCCTGCTGTCTCCTTAAACTGTCTACACAAACGCCCTGGATCTAAACCATAGCAGCTCTGCACTCGAAGTGCTGTATAAATGAGTTTACCCACTTGTGTGGAGTTACAGTTCCCATTTTCTATATTCTACCAGATATTTATAGCGTCCTCTTTAAAATAGCATCTTAGAAATGTTCCTGCTGTTACTTTTCTTATACCTTTCTCCTGATTGTTATTCTGCTGAAATTGATTTCCATTTTGAGAGCGTTTACTTAGAAAAATGCCTACTTTGGGCTAGATTCACTAACCTGCCCGATGGTGACCGATCCGTGTCCGATCTGGGCAGGTCCGACGGATTCAGAAACCAGCAATATTCTAATGGGAGCGATTGGAGGAACGCCCCTATCCGACACGGATCGCTAGTGCGCGATCCTGACACATCCGCAGACCATCTGCTTTCTCTGTAGATGGTTTGCACATGCGTTCATGTTTGTTTTTGCTGCATTTTTTTTTTGGGGGGGTGGTTTGGGGCCCTGACTCTCCTGTCTCTTCAACTAGTTGTCTAGAAGGGCAATCCCCGGTGGCAGCAGCCTCGGCTAAAATTCCCCCTGTTTGAACATGGGTTCCCTGTCGATAAGTTTGCAACAGTTTTGGGATGAGTGCCAGGCGCTCTCCATGTACAAGGAAGCTTGGCTAAAGCTTACTGGCCCTGACTCTCCTGCTCTCTGCCGCCTTCCCTGCAATGTGAGCCCACGTGTTTGAAGCAGGACTGCACTGCAGGAAAGGAGGCAGAGAGCAGGAGAGTCTGGGCAGCAGAGAGCAGGGAGAGTTTGGGGCGGCAGGGCTGAAAGTCGGAGCTGAAAGGCAGGAGAAGGGCAGAGTGCAGGGCGGCAAAGGAGAGTGGAGAAGGACGTTTGCGACTGGTCCCCAGCAGTCGCTTCTTCGGTTGATCGGCTAGCCCAATCGGTTCACAAAATTTATTTTGTGAATCAGGTCCCTGCCTACTTTGCATGCCATTCCCCTCATTTGAATGCGCAGATCGAATCGGATTAGCAGAGAGGTAAGTGAATTGGGCTGGAGTAAAATTGGGTCGCAAAGGGGTCGCAAGCCGGTTTGCTTTGTGAATCTAGCCCTTTGTTCACACATTTGGGTCTAGAGAGGCTTTTGGGGGGGGGGGGTGTCCACGTGTATATATTTATTTACAGTACACTATTGTATCTTTTCCAAATGGAAGCTATTTGTCAGACATCTGAACCACTCGTCCCTGCTTCTTGCTAGCATTAACTCTTGAAGACAAGATGGCCCAATATCACTTTTATATAATAAGAGGGAAATTCTATAAAAGACTCCTAAAGATAGGTGCCAAATAGGCAATAGGCATCTAAATTAAAAGGAAGCCCAAGACCCCTTGTCGATGGGCGGAAGATAACATGGGGCTGGGAGGCCCTCGTGTCTCCCATCGACCGTGGTGGGTTAGGGGGAGGAAGAGTAGGTAGGGCGAGGAGGGATTGGGTAGTGGGCCTGTCGGGTAGGGGGATTCAAAAATGATAGGTAGGAAGCATGGCGGCACGCGGGGGCGAGGCTAGAAAATGAGGGGACTTTGGAGGACTCGACCGTTCAGGGTCCTCCGGGGTAGTTTTGCCCACCCACCTGCCCGTAATTTAGGCTGGGGAGAGTAGCTCGTGGTGGTGGATCTCCCGAGCTACTAGGTCATTGGGGCTCATCGGGTGATGAGCGGTGGGCCGGAGAGGTGCCATGCCCGTTGGGTCAGGTGACCCGAGTAAAGGGGCATGAGGGACATACCACCCCTGTGACCCTTGCTGAGGTGGCGGGGTTGAGGGCACTGAACGATGTTAATTGGGTAGCTCTGGAGGAGTTCTCTGTTATCATGTTAATGAAATAATGATGTGTTAGAAGTGTTATGGTTAATAAACTGAGCTGCGGCTAATTTTTCCATCAGAGTGTCTATAGTGTGTTTTTGTCAAAGGGAAGAGAAGGATCAGGGTTACAAATGGGGTGTGTATATGTGGGGGTGACCACAGGGTCTATCCAGACCCCGCTGTTATTAGTATATTGGCCTCAGTTATGAGCTACAATGAGATCATAATTGAAATAAAAAATGAATAGGCACCTATCTTCTGAGGCACAATTCTACATAATATAAGTGCCGATGTTATGCTGCCTAATGGTGTCTAACTCCAAAGAAGGCTTGTTTAGGGAGCGGAGAAGGACTTAGGTGCCATTAGGTGTGATTCTTTAAGTACTTAGGCACCTATAATGTAGGCTTTTAAAGCCTTGGCCTGCATCGCCTGTTTCAGTTGGGCACATTTCTGTGATGGGCGCCTAAGTGAGATTGCCGTGACAGAGGCGCCTAACTTTAGGTGCCTATCATTTTAGGCACCCAATTACAGAATCTGTCCCTAAAGGGTTATTTGTAAGTAGGAGAGGACAATTTAGTTCAGCGCCCTCTTTGTATCTTTGTTCATATTATCAGTGTTGTGCTGAAAGCCACACTTGCACATTACTGAGAGCCAGAGATACGAGTACTGTACACTGGCAGTCCCTTACGACCCTCTCCAGATCCTTCATACCCAGGGCAGAATTAATTTGACTAGGGCCCCTAGGCACACAAGTACACTAGGCCCCCTGCCCCGCCCCACCCCACCATGCGTCCAGGTGGAAACAGGAAGCTGCATCAGAGGGAAGCTTTGGGCCAGCAGCACCACTTGCACAATTACAGTTCCCGTTGCCTTTCTTACGCTCATTGCCGATCGGGGCGGGGCCCGCATTGCCAATCGGGGGAGGGCCTCATTGCCGATCGATGCTGGAGGGGCCCATCGCTGTTTAGAAAAAACAATGTTGATGTCCTCCTTCATCAGGCCCCCCTGACCATTTTGGGCCCTAGGCACGTGCCTACTGGGCCTATTGGTTAATCCTGCCCTGTTCATACCATATCTCCTCCGCTCCCTACAGACACTGCACAGAATGCATATTGAACGGAAGCAGCTGACTATAACAGAGCACCTTTCAGCAAATATATCACCCACCCACCATTCCACTTTATATTCACTTTTTCTTTTTTTTTTTTTTAGCCTATTTTAGTATGCTATGCAATTTGGTCAGAGCCTCTCAGTACCATATTATTATACAAATATCTAATACTCTTAGCAGGAAGGTTTGCTTTAGTTTTCAGCAACTATGGGGTGCCTTTTAGTAAAGATTAGCTCATGTTATTTACCACAGAACCCATTTTGTTCCTATGGCCCTGCTGCAGATAAAATACACTAATCTTTAATAATAATAAAAGACCCCCACAGTCTGGTTGCTAGAAGTTTGAAGCATGTTCTATACCAAATTTTCTTTTACCATAAAAATTAGGCATTGGGCAAGGGTTACTTAAAATAAGAAAAATATGATTTTGCGTATAAGAAAGCAATAAAACCCTAATAATTATTCAAATATGCAGCTAGGATTTGCAGCTCTGATCATGATCACACCAGGCGTCACACTCCTCGCGCTTCCAACTTTTTCAAAAAAGTTATTTTTATTATAACATATAATAGGAACTATCCATGCACTCTCATTCCTTCCTTGAGCACTTTTCCGAAGATCCCTCTTTGTTTTCAGCTGCCATTAATTACTGAGAGTTTATTTACTAGACAATAATTAATTGTACCTCTGGGAAGCTCAAGAGTCAAACATGAATCAAAGCAGACTTGATAAGAAACCATGAAAGTCTCACATAATTAAGCAGGGCACTTGAGACCAATTGTTAGTAGAATGATTTTGCTCAAGCTAATTGACACTAATTATTTAATCTGATTTTCTTCTTCCCTGTGACTCTTCTACCAATTTCACCGTTCTCTGCTAATGGGATAGACACAGCTGATTTGCTCAAGGTGTTCTTACTGTGCCAGATAAAAGTAATCTTCAACTATCTCAACTAAACACATTATTTTAGGAATTGCAACCACAGGGATCTCTATTTGTTACAAAAATAGGGAGGCAACGTTTTTAAAATATGTATCATTATATACCTAACCATTCTCGGCTCACTAATGGAATCAAATCACCCCACCAATGTAATTGACATTATTCTCTGTAACTTCGCTATATATGTAGTCTCTTCCTCTGTAAACCGCTGTGAACTGCTTCTGGTATTGTGGTATACAAAATAAAGTTATTATTATTATTATTATGTAAGAAATCCCTACAGGGAAAAAAATGAAGAGTTCTTTTTTTTTTTTCCTGGCACATACCTGATGGCCTCAGTCTCTGTTTCATCTAAGGGAATTATTTTGTTGGCCAGATTTAAACCTTTCAGTTTGCAAAGGCATTATTAGTCTATGCTCTGAAGGGAAGAGAGATCATGTGTGTATTTGTGTGTGTGTGTGTGTGTGTGTGTGTGAATGCATGTCCACATGCTATATCTGTGCGTCCATATTTCCTATCACATCTTTTTAATCTTCCAGTAATTTTGGCCACAGTGTTACAAACTGTAACCAATATAATAGTTTGAAGGGGAGTCTGATCAGTATGCCATTACAATAGTCCAAAGACCCTAGACTGAACGATTGTATGAAGATGGTTTTGTTCCAGATAAGGACTTAGGGCTAGATTCACTAAACTTTCCAATCCTGTACCGACGATCGCAAAACCAGTTCTTGTTCCCCTTCGCCCCCCCCCCCCCTCCCGGCCAGGACCTGTAAAAGTCGAGAGCAGGAGGGGTGTCAGTCCCTCCTGCTCTGTAGCCTCCCATGAAGCATCTGGACCTTAGGCCACACCCCTGTGTATCATGTGATGCTGGATCTGTTTAATGCTTTTATTTATTTATTTCTCTTGTGAGAGGCCTCACTAAGGAAGTCCCTGATTGGCTCAGGCGCCTTGGGGGCCTGAGGCACCTGAGCCAATCAGGGACTTCCTTAGTGAGGCCTCTCACAAGAGAAATAAATAAATAAAAGCATTAAACAGATCCAGATTCCAGTGGTATATAAAAATACAATTATTATTATTATTACAATTATAATGAAAAAAAGCATAAAATTGCCATTCTAATAATATTATAACATTAAGGACATTGTTTGGACATCTAAATCTCAGCTAAAACCTGATTTTCTAAAGGACGCCTAAAAAATTAGCCGCCTAAACAGTGCTGAACTCCACTAAGCACGATTCTCCAAAGGACACCTAACTTAAGCGCCTAAACAGTGCCTAACTTTAGACACATTTTGCAGAATCAGGGCCTAAATGTCTTCCCTATCTGTCCCAGTGGGACAGATAGGGAATGTAACTACAGTACCTGTTTGATACTGTTTTTTGTTTTTGACTGAATTTATGACATATCATAATGGGTTCATAGTCTTAAGCGTGCAAGACAGACGCGCACCGACAAACGAGCGCTGACAATTCAGCGCAAGACTTCAGCGCGCCGCAGAAAAACTTTCTTTTAAAGGGCTCCGACGGGGGTGTTGGTGGGGACACCCCCACACACTTTACTTAATAGTGATTATGCTGGCGTTGAGGGGGGGAGGCTTGGGGGGTTGTAACCCCACATTATACTGGAAACTTAACTTTCTCTCTATTTTTTAGGGAAAAAGTTAAGTTTTCAGTACAACACGGCAGCGGGATCCCTATTAAGTAGAGTGTGTGTGTGTGTGTGTGGGGGGGGTTCCCCCCACCCCCTGTTAGAGCCCTTTAAAAGAAGGTTCAGGGGGAGATGCAGGCCTTCAGAGGTGAGCTGCAGGGCTACAGGGAGGGGAGGTGCAGGCTTCAGGGGGAGACAGACCTTCAGGGGAGGGGGTCCTGGTGTAGAAGTACATGGAGGAAAGGAGGGAGGGAAGGGGGGTTCAAAGAGACGTGCATAGGCCAGACTTTGGGGGAGGAAGAAATAATGGGTCTAAAAACAAAGGAGAGGGAGAGAGATGGTGGACAATAGTATTTAGGGAGGGAAGGAACAGAAAGGGAGAGAAGTTGTACAGAAGGGATGGTGTGGAGGGGGGATAGAGATACTGGATAGGAGGGTAGTTGGCAAAAGAAAGGGAGATATGGTAGACTCTGGGGTGGTGGGGAAGAAGGGAGAGATGCTGGATGAAAGGGTAGTTGAGAAAAGGTAGATCTATGGATGGAGACAAAAAAAAGGAAAGATGCAGACCTCTGGGGGAAGGAAGGGAAATGGAAGCGGAGGACAGAGATAGAAGATGGATGGTTAGCACGGAGAAAGAAGGAGATCCTGGCAAGCAAGTTATCAGAAGACAACCAGAGCCGGGGATCAACAAGATTTGAATAATAACCAGAAAGGTAGAAAAAATAATTTTAGTTTCTGTTTTTTGATTACAATATATCAGATTTGAAATGTGTATTCTGCCAGAGCTGGTGTTAGACCGCAAGAGTGAGCTAGGATTTAACAGAGAGAGGAAAAGTCTTTTTTGTTTGTTTATATTGTTTACACCACAGCACCAGTTTGGTTAGGAGAAGGCAAAGGGGGTGAAGAGGCTATAAAATAAACCCACCAGTTTGTTTGAGAAAAAAACACCCAATTGGGCAGGAAAATCGAATCGAATCGAAAAATTGATTCAAAAGGCTGAATCAAATTGAATCGAAATTTTTTTCCTGAATCGGGCAGCACTACTCCAAAGTATATATATAGAGATCTTCAAGTCTGTCCCCATGTACCTTATTTAAAAATTTATATCCCACATATCCTACAGTTCTAAGCAGGTAACATCACAACATACATAATAAAATAACTTACAAAAACTTATGACTTAGATCAGTGTTCTTCAACCACCGGTCCATGGACCGATGCCGGTCCATAGAAATTTCCTGCCGGTCCACAGGGCCGGCATGTGCATCAGGTCCAAAACTGTGTTCTTCAACTGCCGGTCCGCGGTGATGCGTTGTTAATAAGATTATATTGTGAATGGAAAAAATAGTGTTACAATTAGGACTGTGGCAGGGTCTGGGGTGGAGATTGGGGAAGATATGTGCAGGGGCTGGCCCACGATTTAGCCAAGTGTTCTTCAACCGCCGGTCTGCGGACCGATGCCGGTCCACAAAATAATTCTTTTATTTCTACCGGTCCATAGGTGTAAAAAGGTTGAAGAACACTGACTTAGATTATCAATCATTTCAGTTGCCTTCCTCTGGATCCACTCTAGCCTGTTTATATCTTTTTGAAAGTGTGGTCTCCAGAATTGTACACAATAATCTAAATGAGGTCTCATCTAAGTCTTATACAGAGGCATCAATATCTTCCTTTTCCAACTGGCCATTCCTCTTCCTATGTACCCAAGCATCCTTCTAGCTTTTGCAATCACCTTTTCAACCTGTTTGGCCACCTTAAGGTTCCAGATGCCTACAGATGCTACACCCAGGTAGGCAAGTTGATCTCAGAGCCTTGCAGAGCTATGTATGAAAACCTGACCAGCAGGTAGACAGTGATTGTTATTTGGTGAGATTCAGAACTTTCTGTGTCCAAGGCCTGAGATAAGCTGATGTTACTGTTTTTGGTGAAGCAATATTTTGGTGAAACAATATTACATGCTGTGGCCTTGCTAAGCAGAATTTGGAAGACAATTTGTGAGTC
Source organism: Geotrypetes seraphini (assembly GCF_902459505.1). Classification (NCBI taxonomy): domain Eukaryota; kingdom Metazoa; phylum Chordata; class Amphibia; order Gymnophiona; family Dermophiidae; genus Geotrypetes; species Geotrypetes seraphini. The sequence goes on along the minus strand of NC_047085.1, from coordinate 398,563,346 downwards.
TAAGAACTGGCTGTACATTTTAAATTTCTTCTTAGCTGTCAAGTGACCAGGATGCTCCCCAACCCTGACACAATAAATTAGTTTTATGTTCACCTTTAACCCACTGCTTAACTCCGTTTATCAGGGCTCTGGGCCTGTCCTCATCCTCATTGTCACATCATCTATGATAGCATAAGTGAGTTAACTAGTATAACTATGACAAATAATAGAGGCATTTTAATTGTGCTCTAAATAAAAGATGGCTAGAAGAGTCTAAAGAATGAATTACTTGGGTTGTTTAGTCTTGATAAGTTTTCTTTGATGGTTCAAGTGTATGATGTCACAGGTCTCCCAATGAAACCATGCCAACTACTGTTGCATAAAGAATTTGTATTGCATGCTACACTTTTAATAAAGCTTAGCTGAAAGAGTCTGTAGAAAAGATTATCCAAATGGTTTGACAGTGCAATTAGATGATGTCACCTAACCCAATAAAACCATGTCTAATACCAGAGTAGTCATCCAGTATCTTGTTAAAATGGCATGTCTAAAGAGTACATCCTGTCCCTTTGTGTGCTCCTATTTTTAAATTAAAATTTCATTACAAATCATAACCAATAAAAGAATATCACCTTAAATCTATAGCAAAACCCCCCAACAAAACAGGTAAAAAGTAAAGCAATACTAAAAGATAAATATGATCTAGCCCATGTTAAAGGGAAAATTACATTCAACAACCCAAAAGCAATATATTTAGTAATAACATACAGTTCATCTGATTAACAAGTAGACAGATATTATCTAAACTATATATGAAGTAATATTCATTAATTTATGGACTTATTTCCTCTCTTATCTAGAAATTAAGCTTGAAGAAAATTGTCCAAATGAATGGGATCCAATAACACAATGGGCTTCTTTTTCAAAGCAGCGACTAATGTGCCATTTATAGAATATGGCTGCTATTGCCTATATGGGCATAATTGTATCCATGTATGTAATAAGTAATTTTTAAAATCAATGCTTGATTTTTTACTGCCCTGTAATAAACTAAATATTGGTCCCAAATCTGGAATTTTATATCTCAAATTTTACCTATCAATGAACCTATCTCCTTAGCAAAAATCCTTTTTGGTGAATTTGCTTTGACTTCTGTCATGACTGAGAGTCATACAACACTATTTCAATCTCTAATTATGATTACAATCAAATCTATTGTAAATGACTGGAAACACCCTGACAAACTATCCTATATAGCATGGTGGAATCTTGTCTGCACCTTAGTACAATACGAAGGAATCACAGCTAAAAAGATATGCAGATTCCACAAATTTCTGCATAGCTGGAAACCACTGATTACACATTGTAAATCCCAACTGACTTCTCCTTTATCTCAACTATTCCCTACTGATCAATCTTGCACTTAGTGTTGTGTCTCTTACCTTTGGGATAGGATGTGCCACAATGTTGTTAGCCTTGTACCTCAGATGTATATTTATCCTTTATAATGCTGTGTTAATATGCAATGTATATGTGCTTATTCAATAGACCTAAGATACTACTATTGGGTCATGTGACACCTATGTTTTATATACCCATGTACTAGTTTTGGCCTGTACACTTAGTCATATCTATACTTGTTTTGTATATCTTTTACTATTATTTCCTTCTATAAAACTAATAAAAATATTGAGCACACACAAAAAAAATCAATACTTAATTTTGGTTGTTTTCACAACCATAGTAGACTACCAGCAATGTTATTGAAATAATTGGTTAGAGTCCTTCTATATCAGTGCATACTGCAGTAAGTAAACTGCAATCTATAACATGCTAACTGTGACTCTATGACTACGCTAAACTTAAATGACATACCAATATAACATTTGTTTTAATTCAGTTCCTCCCATTCATTCTTTTCTTTTTGCTTACCTACCACATAAAATATACTGATGCAACAAGTCTGAGAATATTCAAACAGACCATCAAAGGAGATTTCTAATCCATAATAAACAAAGAGAAGTTTACGTCAACTGCAAACTAATGAAACTTTGTGTTGAGATCAATTTAACACATTAAATCTGCTACAGCTTTAAATCAATGCAGATAGTGCTAAATGAAACAAAAAAATACAAGGGATAATTCACTGACATTGATCATGGCCCAAATACGCCCAAGCACTGTTAGGGGTTTTTGCTTCAGTAATGTCTGTGGTCATTGACAAGATCAATGAAACTCATTCTTTCAACAGCATCCAATTATCAGTTTACTGTAGATTGAGTTTCCTCATAAATCAGCATACTTTACATGGCACTGGGCAAAAGCATGAAAGAAGTTAATAATATTTTCACTCCTGGGGTGGAAGAGGGAGGACAACAGAAGTTGCACAGATGATTCGTTATTTTCTTGGAAGCTGAGCCAAACTCGTGAAATGAAATAACTTTCCACGAGGATGTTTATGGTCAGCAGCATTGCTGGAGTTTGATTAAGCACTAAACACCGGTGTTGAGGCATGTGCATACTGTATATCTATATGTGAAGGACATAAACAATTCAACTATAAACTGCATGATTCTGACAGCTAAGGGCTCCTTTTACAGAGGTGCGCTAGCATTTTTAGCGCATACACCGGATTAGCGCACGCTACCCGAAAAACTACTGCCTGTTCAAGAGGAGATGGAGGTGGTAGTGGCTAGCACGCGGGGCAATTTAGCACATGCTATTTCACGCGTTAAGGCCCTAACGCACCTTTGTAAAAGGAGTCCTAGGTGATTCCCAACAATGGATTATTAACATTTCCATTTCTCTTCCTTTGTTGCTGTTATGAATTTCAAAACATTTTTGTAGGACATTTCCATATAATCTAGGCGCGCACATTTTCATGCATGTTACATGTATAAATGTTTAGAATACTAGCATAGTACAGGTGTTATATGTACACTTACATGCATATACTGTATGCAACCATGCAATTTAAGCATTATTCTGCAAATATCTGCTAACTTACATAGTACATATTTGCAAGGAAGGCAAACACAGGGGAGGGACATAAGAAGGGCTCCCATGTAAGTACTAACAGAATAAAGTGTTTCCTGCTGCTCTTAGGCTCTCACACTTACATCAGCTCTGTGGCTGATCTAACTGCAGGCATGTATTTTATAATAGAACCTAGTGTCTTGATTCTATAAAAGATGCCTGCGATTAGGTACCTAGATTGGCACTCTTAGCCAATCTACTGTAGGCACCTAACTTACATTACATTACATTAGTGACTTCTATTCCGCTCGTACCTTGCAGTTCTAGGTGGATTACAAAAGAAGCTAACTGGACATTTCCAGAAAAAACTACAGTTTAGGAATTAGGATTATAAAGAAGTTAACTGGACATTTCCAGAGAATTGCAATTTAGGGAGCTGTATACATGGTTGATACTTTGGAGAGAAGAAATTATAAGAGAGGGTGAGACTTTTTTTGGGGGGTGGATTTACAAGGGAGGGGAGAGGACAGGGGAAGAGTTAAGATATCTGGATAAATTTTTTGAATAGCAGGGTTTTGATTCCCTTTCGAAATGATTTGAAGTCGCTCGTTGTTGTCAGCAAGTTGGAGATGGAGTGGTCAAGTTTCGCTGCCTGTGTCGCTAGTAGGTTGTCAAACATCTTCTTGCGTCGAGTTCCTTTGAATGAGGGGTAGGTAAATGGGGTCTGAGTTCTTCTTTGTCTAGTAGTGAGGTTCTGATTTAGGCGGTTGTTGGTTTAATAGACACTGATAATTGAAAGCGCCATTAGAAAACAATTTAGAACAAATTTTAAAAATTAATTAGCCATACATTGGAGATCTATTCAAGGAGGAGTTCTGGTGGGGGGAGGGGCAGTTCAAGAAGCAGTTCTGGTAGGGAAGAATTGATCCTTGCAGGCCGGGAGATTTGGGCTTTAGCTTTGCATGGCCCAATGCCCTCAGATGGTAAAATAACCTCAGCAATGAGCTGGGGGTTATTTCACTGTTGTTTTTGGGCCCTAATGTGACTTGTGGTATATCACTGCAAGTCGCATTAGGTGATTTGTATAATAATTACTTAATAAGACACGGTGACTTAAATATTGTTGTGCTATTTTTGGCCCTGCATTGTTAGGGATGTTTATGTTACGGTAAGGGCCATTTACTGTGAGTTAAATCCCTAACACTGCTTGATGAATTCCCCCTTTAATGTTGCTAACCATTCAAACTGCACAGAAGAAAATTAAAAAGGATATGGGGTCAACTGAGATGCAATGCTCAGAGCTCAAAAATGAAACTGACTTTCGGCAACAATTATAGGAAGTTAACAGTAAGATAAAGAAGAATTGCATCTCTAAAAAGTTAAAAAATTTCAATGTGATAGAAAGGACTCTAAAGAGGGATATGTCTATTGGTGGATGCAACTGGAGGAGACTGAAGCTGGGAATAAATAGGCACAAATTAACATAACATCAGACTCATAGTTTGGATGAAGGAGCTTCTGGTGGATCTAAGTCTCTTTTAGGCAGAGGCAGTTGATATTGCAGGGGGGACTCACAGATATCGAGGCCAGCAAACCAGGACGGGAGGTCCACAAACCTGATCCCAGAGAATGAGGATTGTGGAATAATTCATTTATCAACACAAAAGTTGTCACCAGAAGAGATTTCAGTACTGAAGAAAGGGTTTTCTTTTATTCCCACCAAGAAACATAACCCATTTCAAACAAGGACAGATTTTTAAAAAATATTCACGAACTGCAATTAAGGATGTATTTTTATGATAAAGATATGGGACATGATCTCTCAGTAGCTAGAGATAAGACCCATCAGGGTCTGTTGATCCATTGCTACAGACTTGTAAAATGATGGTTTGTTCTGAGCTCTCCCTTTTAGAGATGGATAACAGTGGACTAAATATAATTTAGCCAAAGATGAATGGAAGGCTTTGACCTCTTTGTGACATTTGTCCATCATCATTCGGAGAGCTGATAAGGGGGAATCCTTGATAAAAACCAATATCTTTTAGAAGCTCATATTCAACTACTGGATAAAACAGCATATACAATTTTGAATGCAGATCCTTTTGGTGATATTTATGTCGCTCTGCTGAGGATACTGAATGACAGTAAAGGAGCTGTCTTAACATCAGCAAAATAAGTATTTAGATAATCGTCCTTATAGATTGCCCTTATATTTTACCTACTATCTAAAATTCATAAAATGTAAAGAATCCCCCCTAGGTGACCCATTATATCATGCTACTATTACTTATCATTTCTATAGTGCTACTAGACATATGCAGCGCTATACCTCAAAAGATAAAAGAGACAGTCCTGGCTCAAAAGAGCTTACAATCTAGTCAAGACAGACAAACTGGACAAGAAGGTGCATCTATACACGGTGCTCAGGTGGGGTAAATTAGAGGGAATGATATTGGTGCTTAGCAGGTAGGTTGGAGTTTGGAATTGAAAGCAGCTTCAAAGAAGTGGGCTTTGAGTCTGGATTTGAATACTGCTGAGTCAGGCAGTTTGTTCCAGGCGTACGGTGTAGTAAAGTAGAAGGGACGGAGTTTGGAGTTGACCATAGAGGACAAGGGTACAGACAAGAGAGACTTACCTGATAAGTGGAGAGCCCGGGGGTGGGGGGGGAGAGAGTTAAGAGAGGAGAGGTACTGAGGAGCTGCGGAGTGAATGCACTTGTAGGTCAGTAAGAGGAGTTTGAACTGTATGCGGAAACGGATAGGAATTCCACTCTAGAGCAGGTCAATAAGTATGCGGATGTGTTTCTACAACTGCTGATGTTGAACATAGAATCATATATAAAAGATACTACCCATTTTTTACTTCTTTTATCCTCTAAAGTCAGACAGTTTAAATCAGGCATTATGGCTACCCTCGATGTTCCCTATATACAAGTTTTCCTCGGCAAGAAGTAATTGATACATTATTGGAAGCATCTGAAACTAGAGATCGCCCTCATTTAGTACCAACAGACTTTTTATTGAAACTTACCTCCTTGGTGATGTAATAAAGTTATTTCATCTTTACTGACACATTTCCTTCAACAAATTTCAGGGCTTCGTTTGCCCCCCTCCATAGCTAATTTATTTATGGTTTCATTTGAGAGGAAGTGGGTGCATTCTGCACCTCAAGTTTCACAGGTGAAATTTTAGCGTCATTTTTACTCTGGGATGGTACCTTGTCCATGTTGGAATCTTTTGTGACCGAGATAAGTTTATTGGCCGTTAAGATCTGTAGAGAGAACGAGGGATTTGTTACCACAATATATACTACACCTACAAATCGGAACACTTTGCTGCACTTCACTTGCATGCACTCTCCTCAACTGAAAACGAGTCTTCTTATATCACAGTTTCTGCGATAGCAACATGTCTAAAAACCAGGGGAAAACAACACCACAAATACAAATATACAGGAACCAGAGTGGAATTGTCCAGATAAGAATGTGTGACAAAAAAGTTGTCCTCCGATTTGTCTGGTAATATGAAAATCTTTATTATTTAAACATCAAAATGACACATTCAATGACTCGACATGTACATGTTTCGGCCATCAGGCCTGCCTCAGGAGTCTTAAAAATCACAAATGATAACATATGAATTATGCTGGCTCTCAGACAGATTTGACCAAAAACCAAAAATGAAGTGTCATACCGAAACATGTACATGTCGAGTCATTGAGTTGGAGAATGTGTCATTTTGATGTTTGAACAATAAAGATTTTCATATTACCAGACAAATCGGAAGACAACTTTTTTGTCGCACATCATTCTTATCTGGACAATTCCACTCTGGTTCCTATAGCAGGGGTAGGGAACTCTGGTCCTCGAGAGCCGTATTCCAATTGGATTTTCAGGATTTCCCCAATGAATATGCATTGAAAGCAGTGCATGCAATTAGATCTCATGCATATTCATTGGGGAAATCCTGAAAACCCGACTGGAATACGGCTCTCGAGGACCGGAGCTCCCTACCCCTGCTGTATAGCAACATGTCTGTCACTCTACTGATGAGTTTGTTCAAGCTACTGACCTTAGCAGAAAATTTGAAGAAAGGGGAAACCCTAAATCTGTTGTTAATAAAGCTAGGAAAAGAGCTCTCTGTAATCCTAGGGAACAATTACTCACAGGATACAAGAATTGGACAATATGATGATTATCTGGTGAGCTCAAATATTCTTCATTATCATCAGAGGTTGGAAGAATAGTTAGGAAATATTGGTGTAAGTTATCAGTCCATCAATGTTTTCAGTTGACAGATTGTCTGCTATCCTACTGTAGGAATCAAATAGAAAGGCATATTATGCAAATTAGCTGTCTGGATATCGCTGACCCAGCCTTCCATTGGGCACTTTAAATATAGTCGATGCGCAGTGTGTGCTATGTATCCTTTTAAAGTGAGAGGTGCAATTGCGTGGCGGCGAATGTAATTTATATTTTCTTCTGCCCTTGCAAGTTGAGGCACACTTCCCAGCAGCTAAAACCCAGTGACCTTGGCCTGAAATGCATGGCATGGCATGGCATGACCTTGGCAGGCTGCATGCATGCGCATTCTACCACCAAATTTTCTGCAGCGGATGCAGACTAAGCCTGCTCGTCTCATGTATTTTTTAATTGTTTTCTTGATTTTTTTTCATAATTAATTGTTGAGGGAAAAAAAAATCAATCATTTATGAGCAATCTGTTGCCAACTTGTTTTTAATGATACAGTAAAATGTTACACAGTAAAGTTAGCTTCAGCACTGAAAAATGTGTCTATAACTGCTCTCGATGGTTTCCCTGTATTCTAAGGGTTCTGACATTTTTACATTGACTAATCCATAATTTTCTCTTCCATTTATTAAAGAAAAATTGAAGCCCTTTCCATTGGATTTCAGTTCTGTGCCACTGACTTTACTGCATTTAGATCATCATTTCCTCGATTCAATTACTCGCTAGACTTTTTAGAGCTGCAAACTTTTCATCTTACCTTTAAAGTACCAAACAGTTTTCAAAGGCCAATTCAGCTTTAGCAACTAGGGTGGTAATGAGGTTAAATTACAGAAAAAAAATCTTTGTTTTCCACCCACTTATGAAACAAAACATAAAGACACTTCTTTAACTGTGCTTTGACTGATCTTATAGCTGCAATGGAGTACTTGGGCAAAATTCAAAATTAAAATTTTTCCCCTTGTCTGAAGTAGAAATATAAAATATGAGGGACAATTCTTTCATGGACTCCTTAGTTACATGCCACTTGCATTATATAAATCCACCGAACACCAGTGGAAGCAAAACAACTGAGCGTTATTCTGTATGGGCACATACGTGGCATAACATGTAAACGCAGAGAAGCATTCACATGGGCGGAGAATGGGAGGGGCATTGACAGAGCTGTCATTTACATGTGCAACTTAAAGAAAACAGTAAGCTATATGCTCTCTTTCTGTATTAAGAATGAACCACCCAACACCCCGTCCAACTACAGACCAATTGCAAGCATCCCGCTATTCACCAAAATTGCAGAAGGGATGGTAAACGCCGAACTAACCAAATACCTAGAAAAATTCGATATCCTAAATGACAACTAATCAGGCTTTCGCTCCAATCACAGCACCGAAACCATCATAGCCTCCCTCCTAGACCACATACACACACTCTTCAGCCGGGGATCCAGTGCCCTGATTTTACAACTGGACCTGAGCAGTGCTTTCGATCTAGTCGACCACGACATTCTCCTAAACTGCCTTGCCTGCATTGGCATCTCCGGCCAGGTCCTCAACTGGTTCATCGGATTCCTACGGAACAGATCTTATAGGGTATTTAAAAATTACTCTCTCTCCTACTCCTGGGTAAACTCCTGCGGTGTGCCTCAGGGCTCCCCCCTGTCCCCCACCCTGTTCAATATCTACCTCACCTCCCTAGGAAACCTCCTGCAAAACCTCAAGCTAAAATTCTTTATCTACGCAGATGACATTACCATAGTCATCCCTCTAACCAGTTTCACTCAAGAGCTCCTCAACTCCCTCACAAGCATACTGAATCAGATAGAACTCTGAATGCTATCCTACAGACTAAAACTAAACCCAGACAAAACAAAATTCTTCCTAGCAACCCCCAAAGACAAAATCAAAGACACCACAATTCAAGTAAAAGGATCCATTTTCCCCCTCGAACAAACCTTAAAAATACTAGGAGTAACACTAGACAAACATCTATCCCTTGAGAAACACACCGATATCACAGTCAGGAAAAGTATCTCGATACTATGGAAACTTCGCATCATAAAAAAATACTTTGACGACACTTCCTTTTAGTACAATCCTCCATCCTCAGCATATTGGACTATTGCAACATCATTTACTTGAGCACCACAAAGAAAACCATCAGGAGACTTAGGATGATCCAGAACACTGCTGTCCGCCTCATATTCGACCTGAAAAAATGGGACCACATCACCCCCTTCTACCACAAACTCCACTGGCTCCCACTAGAATCCAGAATCATATTCAAATTCGCCTGTTTTTGCTACAAAACAATATTTGGTTTATCCCCAAGCTACATTACCCCTCACTTTACCCTAAACCACAACTATAAGACCTCCCGCAAAATTCAACTCTTCGCCTACCCCTCCCTAAAACTATGCCACTCAAAAAAATTCCTTGACAAAACCTATGCCTTCCAAGCCGCCAAACTAAACCCTTGGCTGGCCCAAATGGTCCTCAAAGCCCACAACTACCTCGACTTCAGAAAAACACTTAAAACCCACCTATTCCGAGAGCAAGACCCTTAAACTCCCATAATGCACCTTCCTTCAATCCTCCTCCTCCCTCCTATCGAAACTTCTCCCCCCCATCTCCCTCCTTCTTCCTCCTTGTAGTTCGTAATTCTATGATCAATTTGGAATGTAACCACTTGTAACTACTTTCTCCTTGCTATTCGCAACTCTATGATCAATTTTGGTATGTACCCATGTGTAACTTCTTTCTCCTTGCTGTTCACAACTCTATGTTCAATTTGGCATGTAACCTCTTGTAATTTGTTCTAACCAATGTGAACCGCCTAGAACTCTTCTGGGTATGGCGGTATACAAAAATAAAGTTATTATTATTATTATTTAAGCACTTTCTGAAACACCGAGTCTATAAAGTGTGCTCCATGACAATATTTATCCCATTCTAGACAGAACATTCCTAGACAGAACATTCAAGTTCCAAGCTGGTAGACAGCAAACTTGGGTAGGCTACCTCATTGATGTCGCTAGACTGGCCTACAGTGTCTTTCGGAAAGAATTAAAAACCGCCTTATTTAAGAAATTCATGTCCTAGCCAGATTTTTCCCTCCACGATCAAAGCTACCTCACCTCACCCGAATTCCTTCATTCCTCTCAATAGGAACCCTATATTCTCTGTCTGCTATTATGTCCTTCTCACAATTGTACCCAGCTTCCCGCTGGTGCCCGATGTTTTTCAATGTAATATGAAAATAAGTTAATTCTTTTCAATAAACTATGTACATTTTTCTCCTAACCATTTTGCACCTTTTAATTCACTGACCGCTTAATGTTCTCATATCTATTTATACTCTGTAATTCACTGATTGTACAGCTTATCTTCATTGTAAACCGCCTAGAAGTCACAAGATTATGGCGGTATAGAAAAATAAAGTTATTATTATTATTATTCTCTTTGCCAGTGCTGTCAATGATCTCATTGCTGCCCACACCTCGATGGTGCCCTTCAATTTTTCCCCACTGCCACTGCCTTGTACAGCCAACCTTGGTTCAGGGCCTCCTGCTTGGAGCGGAACCGCAGGAAAGTCCCATCCTTCAGTATGCACCACCGTTGCTTCTGTTGTAGCAGGTTACACGAGTATTCTGTAATGGAATGTTGGGGGGCCCAGATGCAGTTATAGAATAGAATAGGCTTTCACCGTTCAACACTGGGGGGGGGGGGGGTGCCTAACAGGAGACACTCACTTATAAAATGCCCTTCTCGGTGTTGTATGCATTAAATTGCCCACTTAAATTTTACCTGATTTAATATACAAGATAACACAAAATATTTATTATAGATATAAGCCCTGATTCTATAAGTGGTATCTAACACCTAGGAGCTGTTCGGTGTGGTTACGCGCCAGGAGGTGTTGAATCCTTAGGCTGCACTGCCATTTATGCCAGGGTTTTCTTGGTCTAAATAAGTGTGCCTAAGGTAAGCGCTTACCAGTGCCTAAGTCAATCCATGCCCAAACTATGCCCCGAATCTGCCCTAACCATGCCTTCTTGCTGGTTTTGTGTAGAAGCCCATTTCAACGTGGTAGGTACCTACCGGCAAATTCATTTTTAATGGACATTTCCTAGATGTGTTTGTCCTCAGTGTGTCTATCTTTTTGAACCATTTTTGGGACCCCCCCCCCCCAACTATCCAAATGAAAAAAATACACAAAAACTAACCATTGGGATGTAGAAGGGGACAACATTATTAGCAAACTGGCCACACAGACATCCCAGCAGACAGTGGGGCACCCTCGGATGCACTGGGGTGAATTTAGCATAAAAGGTATTGTGAACAGAATTTCTCTCTTTTTATTTACATAGTAGATGGCAGTAGATAAAGATAAACTCATAGCATAAGGTATGATGTGATAACTTTATAAGCATACTTGATCTCGATATGTCCTTTCTGCTTTGGAGATACAACTGATGTTGCTTGTAAAAGAAAAAGTGATGAAAGGGTCCATTTACAAGCTGCTTTAGGCACTAACACATGCCTAACACAGGAAACATGGGCTAAGGCAGGCCATGCTAAAGTGTCATATGTTAACTCTTGTATTTAAGCGTACTAACTGCATGCTAAATAATTTTTTGTAATTTTTTTGAGAGCTCAAGTCAGAGGTGGACAGTGAGTATTCCTGTGCAAACCAGTTGGTGTATCAGTATTGCCACATACTAACTGGTTAGCACACAGACAATTCAGAAACCCTTACCACCTACAAAATAGAAGGCAGCAAGTGCTCACTTGATAAGTTTTGAAATTGGCCACGTGCTAATGGCAACACTAGCATACAGTCATTAATGAAAATAATAGAAAAAAAAAGGACATTTTTAAAATTTCAATAAAATAATCCTTAGGGCTCCTATTATCAAGCCGCGCTAGTGGGTTTAACACAGCCGACTTTTCATCACACGCTAACCCCCGCGCTGGCTATAAACTACCGCCTGCTCAAGAGGAGGCGGCAGCGGCTAGCACAGCCGGCGATTTAATGCACGCTATTATGCGCGTTAAACCGCTAGTGCGGCTTGATAAAAGGAGCCCTTAGTGTGCGGGAAAGATCCATGTCAGGATATAATAAGGCTAGTTTGTTCTGCTGCTTGGCAAAAGGATCTCAAAATCAATAATACTATCAAAATATCCAATAAAGGGATAATTTTTAATAGACTTTGCAGGCACAAACTCCATAGGTACTCTTTGTGCAGGTGGTCAAACCAGGAAAGGGAGGATTTTATTTATATTTATGTATGACTCACCTTATACCCACAGTTCAAGGGAGGTACAATAAAGCAAGCACAAAATGAATTATAACAGTACAAACAGCAAAACAATATTACGTAATAATAAAGAAAGCCACAAAAGATATATGGAATAAACACATTACTGAAATACCTGTTGAAATAAATAGATCTTAACGGCTTTTACAAAATGCACCCACATCCTAAAGAAAACACAATTCAAGGGGAAGTGCATTCCATATATGGGGTGCATACATAGAGAGCTCCCTATCCACTGTCACCTGCTATCTATAGAAAATCAGCAGAAGGACAACAGATGTATTCTGCAAACATGGACGCATAGGGTGAGTAAAAGAATATTTATTTATTTTATTTATAAATGTTCTAACCCGCTTAAACCTAAGCGGTTTAAATAAAAATAAACATAGTCAGCATGTAACTAACACATGGGTAAATGGCGAACTACATCTAAGGCATTTGCAATCAGAATCATAATTCATTCAAGAGAATGCCTCCACAAACAAAGTTGATTTCAGCAGTTTCTTAAATTTTTGACGATCAGAAAGCAGCCTCAACTGTCCTGTCAACTTATTCCATAATGTGCCTGCAAATGATATTATAGATACTCTCATATTAGCATAATGTACTTTTGCTAATTCATCTGTTGATCATAGAAGGGAATGTTTCTATTATCTAAGAAGTTATATTTTTATGGGGATTGTGGACATGTTCATGGACACTATGAGTACATATATGCTGATAAATAAAATGCGGAGAATTATGATGATTGAGGAAATAGTTACATAGACAGAATATGCTTAAATGTACTTATTGATTTGAGTTTCATTTAGAGAGTTTTTTCTAAATATAGATGTATTGTAAGGAGAAACAACAGAAACATAAGTGTAGTATAGTGACTTTTGTCTACACATGTAGCAAAATGGAAGATGAATGATATATATATTTTTAAGCAAATAAATATGTTTATATTCTTGTTTTAAATGTTATTTTAAAAGTGAGTTAAATTTATATATGTATATTTTTGCATAATGTTTTCCTATGTTGTTGTAGATCCCTGAGTCAGGCCAAGAGTCGGGTCTCTTACATAATAAATAATTATTTGTCCCAGTTCTGTTGGCGAGTACACTACTTTGTGGGTGTTATTGACTTTTTGTGTATTTCGATCCCTTTCTTTGTGTTACAGTCATTCTTAGACATCTTGACTGATATTTCACTACTCTTACCCCCAGGACCGGACTGCCCAGGCCAATCCAATCTCAGCTCAGACTGCCAATCAGATTCCTGCTTGCAATCAATCCAGTGATGCACAGCTACACTCAGGGCTCCTTTTATGAAAGTGCGCTAGTGGTTTTAGCGCGCACTACAATGCCATGTGCGCTAGATGCTAACGCCTCCATAGAGCTGGCGTTAGTATTTTCTGTGTAGCGTGGGGTTAGCATGCACGGTATTGCAGCGCGCACTAAAAATGCTAGCGCACCTTCGTAAAAGGAGCCCTCAGTCGCCCTCGGCCTCAGCCACCAGTGCACATAACCAATATTTTTTTTTACTGGGGAGTGGGGAGTCTGCGTCAGGGCTGGCCTGCGCCTGCACATATGTCTCATTGCAGTTTTTATTTCTCCCCATGGGCACGGCTAAGTTGTGCAGGCATTTCCCATGGTAGTCTCTGCGGAGCTCAGGCCTCCAGCGGCAGCATTTCATTCCCCTGCCATGGTCCAAAGGGCTATGTAGAACAGCCAAGCTACAAGCATGCAACAGGGCCACTAACTTGCAGAAAGCACGGCAAGCTGGGAAGGGGTAAAACGCGGACCTCGCGGACCTGACGGACCTTGCGGATCTAAACCCGCACGTCCTTAAAAATCCGAGGTCCGTGCCACTTGTAGTTAGTTTTTGGCTCTGACAGACCTCGGTGACAATTTAGCTCTGATGGATCTGTCTCAGCATAGGGAGGGAAAAGTATTAGGATTCTCACTAGTACCCAGCCAAAACCCAAGGAGTAGCAACATTCCATGCTACCAATACAGGGCAAGCACGGACTAGTGACCCACATGACCCAATCCAATATTGTCGACCCATTATCAGCTCTGAACAGGACCACTTCAAAATAGTTGAACCAAGTCCAAATTGATTACAATCGCCACAATAAAGGGCCTGTTTTACGAAGCCGCGCTGCGGTAACGGCCCCGAAGCCCACAGAGGTTTTAAGGGCTTCGGGGGCCATTGCCGCACGGCTTTGTAAAACAGGGGGGGGGGAAGTTATGACACATGGTGTCAAAAGCTAAGGATATGTCAAGAAAAATCATCACAAACCTTGTGCTCTGTCTTCTAGGCTGCAAAACTATCTATCAAGCATGGGCACCATAGATGTTGCAACCTCTTGTCATTGTTGGACTCTATACTGCTCTGGGTCTAGTGGATTGTGTGTATCAAGCAATAATAAACTTTTATTGATAATGACATATATTCATATTACCAAGAATTGGAAAAATTACACTAGACTTAATTAATAATAATAATAATTTTATTTCTTGTATACCGCTATACCGTGAGGTTCAAAGCGGTTTACAGTATAGATACCATAAATATGCAATAAAGAATTGAAATAAATGAAAAAAGGTACATAGAAGTTCCCTGACTGTCCCGAAGGCTCACAATCTAGCTAAAGTACCCAAGAAAAATAATTATTAGATAAAGCAGATAGAATAGATAAAGACATAGATACAATATATCAGAGATTATTTCAGGATATGTTACATAGGAAATTATTTCTGATTACATTTCATAAGAAATAACGTTACATAGGAATTACATAACATAATGAATTACATTTCATGGGAAAATTAATTCTGGTTACATTGCATAAAAACTTATCTGATTTTCATAAAATGTTAAGTCGAAGGTTATAGTGGAAGATAATAGGGATTAAATTGATTATTTGGAAAACCTGTTACTTATTAGGATATTGAGAGGATGATACCAGGGAGTAGTGGAATTTGGTGGAAAGAACAATTGCCATATAAAAAGGGAATTATAATTTTAAAAAGATTTGGGGGGCCATTGATGACTTATTGTAATGATTAGATGCCATTTTACACTGAAAGTACAGTTATAATTATGGGAAGGGGGGATGGTATATAGTTATATTAAAGGTTTAATCAATAATTATGAATGTAATATTTGTATGATATTTTTGATTACAACATTTGTGGGAAGGGTGGGTGGTGGAGGGAGGTAATTTATGTATTTAAGATGATAATAGAAAGAATTTCAAGTGATGTGTATAATTCAATTGATGCAATATTGTGTACTTGATGTAAGATGAAAAAATGAATAAAGAATTGAGAAAAAAAAATGATAAGAGCATCATACACTCAATCACTTTTGCCAAATCCAGTGCAAGTACATATGAAAATTGAAAGTATAAATGTATGCTGTTTTATTTCCTGATCTAAGCATGTCACCAGTACTGCTTCATTTTCTGGAAACTAAAAGCCCGTGTGCTGTGGAAGCTCACACAGAGGAGGGCAATTTTCAGAGGAACCATTTTACCTAAGTAAATGGCTTTGAAAATAGCCCTTGAAAAGGTTAAATATTTTCTTGTATACTGCTCTAGCTGTGCTAAAGGACAACTGAATGTTATGAGAAAAGCTGGTGTCTCTACAGAATTGTTGCTTGCATTAATAGAAAGGTCAGTAAACAGTTCCGCTGGGTATCTGTAAGAAGGATATAATCAGATGTACAAGTTGCCTTTCAGCAGAGGTGGATTTCATTGCAGATTTGATAAGCAGAGGAGTTAATTTCCCTGGTGACCAAAGTGAGACAGTATGGTTTTATCTTTTTCAGTAAATTAAGAGCAAATTGTCTGGTTCAATAACTTTCACTGCCTAAACGCAGATAAGCTGTTAGCAAGGCCTGTTTATTAAGCTGTTTGTTTGGTTTAGTAGTACAGGTGATTTAATAAAGATAAGAACTCAGACCAGTCTAGAAACTCCATACTGTGTAGCTTCTTCAGTTCAAGGAATTGCAATAAATTTTAAACATTTGAAAATACTCATTTGATTAAATTAATGTAGGAGAAAAATGTTAAACCGAGTCCTGATTTATAAAGATTTCTACTATAGGGTCAAAATGGTAGAAAATCTCTCATTTATTTGGTAAACATGTTTAAAAGTTATTTCTGCAAGCAAAACAATAATTTACTCATTGAGGAGGCCTTTTATTCAGCTGTGCTAGAAAGTGGCCTTAGTGCACCCTTATGTGATATAGTGATATTAAAAAAGGTTCAAAGAAGAGCGACCAAGATGATAAAGGGGATGGAACTCCTCTCCTATGAGGAAAGATTAAAAAGGCTAGGGCTCTTCAGCTTGGAAAAGAGACGGCTGAGGGGAGATATGATTGAAATCTACAAAATCCTGAGTGGAGTAGAACGGGTACAAGTGGATCGATTTTTCACTCCGTCAAAAATTACAAAGACAAGGGGACACTCAATGAAACTACAGGGAAATACTTTTAAAACCAATAGGAGGAAATATTTTTTTCACTCAGAGAATAATTAAGTTCTGGAACGCGTTGCCAGAAGATGTGGTAAGAGTGGATAGCGTAGCTGGTTTTAAGAAAGGTTTGGACAAATTCCTGGAGGAAAAGTCCATAGTCTGTCATTGCTTTACTTGGATCAGTTATAACAAAAAGACTGGCTTCAATAGAGACTAGTCTATAAAGTGTGACCCAAAAGACTATATGAAAAAAAAGCTCAGAGATATGAAACTCTAAAGGGAAGGCTGTTAAACCTCCCTAAGAAGAGTTCACCTTCCAGTCATTGCAACTTCACAAGTCTAGGTCACACTTCAAGACTCTAATGTAGAAAAGAGATATTCTGTGGAAGAAAGAACAGAAGTGGATTTTCTGGTTCGATACATTACATCCTAGTGGACTAAATAATGAGATAGAATGGATTGCGTTTCTCTGACCAGGTCTTTAGTCCAGCCATCATTGCCCTGCTGTTCACTCGTGAAGCGCTCCCATTCATTGTTTGTGTTAGACCGCAGTGTCAACAGCAGCGTTGGACTATGATGTAAGACGTGCCACGTCATCACGTTTTGATGCGCAGGGACGGTCTCCTCCCTCTGGTTAAGCTTTCTAAACTCGGAGCCAGCTGACAGCGTTCTTCTGCCGGTTGGAACTTTTCAGAACTGATTGTCTAAAAGCATTATCCAAAGTTAGCAGTGGTATGTATGGCTTTTATATGTCTCCCTGCCTATTTTTAGTCGCCAATAGTTCATGGAAAACATTGCAGTTACAATGTGGGTAAGATGTAGCACTCACATGTAACTTGGTAACTCTCTCTCTTTTTTTGCTTATAGATGTGACTGAACATCACAAAACCTGTAAATGTTCAAGCAGGAATTTGATTAAGAAATGCAGAATATTTATTAGAGTTCTAAGATCCCAGAACATCCAGCATTGGGTCTCCTGAAGCAGACAACGAAATGGGGCCACGTTGGTACCCCTTAAACCACATTTAAAAGATAAGTGAATACAGTGGTGGCAGTGTGTTTGCTAAATTAGAGAAGACAAAAAATATTTTTCTACAAGTGGATAAGGACTTTAATCTCTTTTCTACATTAGAGTCTTGAAGTGTGACCTGGACTTGTGAAGTTGCAATGACTGGAAGGTTAACTCTTCTCAGGGAGGTTTAACAGCCTTCCCTTCAGAGTTTCATATCTCTGAGCTTTTTTTCATATAGTCTTTTGGGTCACACTTTATAGACTAGTCTCTATTGAAGCCAGTCTTTTTGTTATAACCATAGCCCTTGTCTGGCTTCTTTTGGTTTTTTGATATTTTCAACCCTGACTTATTCATAAGGAAATAACTTGGATCAGTAGCATGGAATGTTGCTACTCTTTGGGTTTTGGCCAGGTACTAGTGACCTGGATTTGCCATTGTGAGAATGGGCTACTGGGCTTGATGGACCAGACTGGAGCAAACAGAATTACCCACCCCTTGTGAAACTGTATGTTTCAGAGGACCCTTCCTATAATCAGCCATAGGGGGAAACACCAAAGTATACAGAAGTTCTGTTTGAGGCCAGGACTGGACCAGAGCATCCAGGCTGTCACTTCCGGGCTTGTATCTTTGACTGAAGAATTGAGTGGCCTTCTTGTTGATGGCTGAAGCTATGAAATTGAATGTTGGTCACCCCCCAGTGCTTTAAAATGCTGTTGAAGGCCTTCTGCTGTTGAAGGCTGCCTATGGAATCCAGTCTCTGACGACTCAGGAAATCCACTTGCACATTGTCCAGTCCTGCTACATGTGCCACTGAAAGAGCCAATAGATAGGCCTCGGCTTGTCGAAACATCATTTGAGCCTCCAGTCTCAGTGTTGCACTCCTGGTGCCTCCCTGCTGGTTGACGTAGGCTAATTCTGTAGCATTGTTCGAGAAGACACAAAAAGGTAAATTCTGTAAAGGAAGCCTAAGTCCTGCCTACAGTTAGGCAGGACTTAGGCATCCAAATAAAGTGGTTAACAAGCAATTTATGGATCTTAATGAGCGATAATTGGAATTTGGACATCCAAATGATGTAGACGTCAGTTCCGAGATATGTCCACAATTTCATGGACGCCCATTGGAAAAAGCTGCACCTAAGGAACTAGGCGCATAAGGTGTGGCATAGGTGTGGCATAGGTATGACATGGGAGAGGCTTTGATATGGATGTCTGTTGAATGATTTACATATCGCTGAGCGACCGAGCACTTCCACCTAACACTTACATTGTAGACAAATGAAAAGTAGGTCTACTTTTGAGAGGGACTTGTGCAGCAGATAGACGTGAGTTAGGTGAACAGGACTTAGGTGGGCCTTGGATGTCTCCAATGCATTTCGCTAAATATGTTTATGGGGCTTTTATTTTTGCTTTATTAAGTTCACGATACATTTAATAATGTACCACATAAACAGGGCACATGAATATAAGGATATTGTATGAAAAACCTATTTTTGTGGGAAAACAGCATTTTTATTTGCTAATTATAGGAAAAGATCCATTAATTGAAGCAGAGCACATGAAAAAGATAGCTTTATATTTCTTGCTAAAAGCTACCCTTTTTTCTGAGTAAAGAGTGCTGCAATGAGCTAATTCTTGAAAGAGCTGCATTAAGAAATCAAGGCTCATGAAAAAAATATATGCATTGCATATATAACTTCATTTCCAATAGGTTAAAAACAGAAAAAAGAGATACAGAACTCAGCATGGCTTTTAGTTCATTGCAAATGGAGATCTCCAGCTGCACAATGGTGACCTCATTGTGAGATCATCAAGGTGCAACTGGAAGGTAGAATGTCACAATTAAAATAGGGATATGTGCTGGGAAGCTGACCATACTTGGGATTTGAATTAATGACTTTTGGAAGATGAGAACAAGGATGTTTACCAATTGAGCTACAGTAGCTTCCACTCAGGTGGCTCTTCCTGCCCTATGATGATACCTTAGGGATCTCCTAAGGAATGAGCTCCTCAGGTATCATATCATAGACACCTGAAAGAAAGCAGCTCTAGCTCAGTGGTTTAGAGCACTGCTTTCATTGTCCAAAGGTTATGGGTTCAAATTCCAAGTATAGTCAGCTCCCCCATGAGCTCACTAGGCCATATCAAATTCCACATCTAACAAACTCAAACTAAACGCAGACACAACTAAAGTTCTATGGTTTCATAAAGCTGTACACATGAGTTCCTTCTGCTGTAACTCTAACCTCAGGAACCACACTGAATATCTACAAGACATCCAAGGTCCTTGGAGTTATACTGGATACCACCCTATCATATGAATCTCAAGTATCCAACTAAAGGAAGAAAACTTTCTACAATATGAGAACACTAAGACTTATCTGACTCTTTTTTCAAGACCGCCACTTTGCTGTACTAACCCAAATGCTTATACTGTCCCAGGTGCATTACTGCAACTCCCTCTATGCAGGTCTAAACTCTACTCTACTGAAAAAAACTACAGATGATACAAAACATGGTGATCAGACTAATATTCAAACTAAAAAAATTTGACTGTCTCACCTTACTATAAGAACTTACACTGGCTTCCCATCAAAACTCGTACTGCCTTCAAACTATCATGTATAATGTTCCAAATTCTATACACAAAAACTACAGTCACTCAAACTTGGCAATTCCTGGTCAATGTCAACCAGAAAACTGGAGTCGCTTCAACTACTTCTTCCATTTCCCAAAGGAGTTAAATACAAACACACATTTGACTCGCTCTTCACTTACCTTGGCATCAAGACCTGGAACAACCTCCCAACTGACATTAGGATGGAAACATTCTACAACAGATTCAGAAAAAAATAAAAACTCTCTTCTTTGAAAGCATACACGCTAGAGACAACTAACTCAATATATCTTATATCACTAAATCCCATATCCAACTCACGTGTTATACCAGTACAGTTATAGAACCTCAATCCTCTCTTCCCCGTTATTCCATTTATAACTTGGTCCTCCTCAAACTGCTATAACACAATGTAGCATATACATCTGTAATTCATTATATTGTAAGTCGCCTTGAACCTATTTAGGCATAGTGTGACTCAGAAATACAGGATTAGATTAAATTAGATTAGAAAAGATTAGTCCAGTTCCATTCACAGATGGGGAAAAGAAAATAAAAACTAAAATGTTCCTTTGATATAACAAGATTCTCCAGCGGCCTACTTCTGCAGGGCCATAGTGTATGTTACTGTCTCTCAGCACGGCAGTACACGTTACTTGTTTCTGGCCTACTTGCCTAGGGTTACAATTATATTCTGTAGTAGTTAGTAGAGTCAAAAATCCAAAATTACAAGGTTCCAAATTGAACTTGGCCCACCTGACTGTAGCAGTTACAGTTCACACATAGGTGGTAGAGGCAAATGCAGTTAGGCATCACTTTTTCCCTCTGGGCATCTAGAACCTAACTGTGGCCCAAGCTTGTATACTTTGTGCTTTACAAAATTGTAGTTCTACCCTCAAACCCCTTGTAATCAAAAGTAATTAAATAATGTTAAGTCTGTCTGTCCGACCTGTAAGTGATAATATTTGTTCTCTTTTTTAAAATAATTTTATTATTGTACACCGCCTAGAAGTTACTATAGGTGGTATAACAAATTTTAATAATCTTGAAACTTCCTGGACCATGCCCTCGTGCCTCTACCCCTCTCCTGTTGCTTCCCCCTTGGGTGGGAGTATGGCTTTTATTGCATAACTTTATCCAGAATGAGCAAAGACAATGAGAAGGGGTGAGACTGAAAAGATTTGCATTTATTTTCATGCCTTTGAAAATATGCTAGTATTTACCTAAGGAGGAATACTATAAATGGCACCCAAAGTTAGATTCCAGGAAGATCTCTGCCAAGTACCAAATCTGTAGTAAGGTAGAGCTTTTTAACTTCCAGTATACATGCTTAGTAAAAAGATTCCTAAGGAAATGACATAGTTAATAAACTACATTAATGGAATGACACATGGTGTTTGCTATTCAGTATGTGTTAATTGATGATA
Organism: Geotrypetes seraphini; assembly: GCF_902459505.1. Taxonomy (NCBI): domain Eukaryota; kingdom Metazoa; phylum Chordata; class Amphibia; order Gymnophiona; family Dermophiidae; genus Geotrypetes; species Geotrypetes seraphini. Next base: position 398,541,303 of record NC_047085.1, on the reverse strand, counting down.
ATGTACATAATTATTCATCTTAATAGGGCAATTTTAATTGCAACAAAAGTTAAATAATAATGAGTTGCAAAGCACATAAAGGCATGTTTTATTTATAAATTTTGTGAACTGCTCTGTTATTGTATAAGGAAGGGTGGTATAATAAATAAAATAAACCATAAGAACATAAGAATAGCCATACTGTATCAGACCAATGATCCATCTTGCCCAGTATCCTGTTTCCCACAGTGGCCAATCCAGGTCACAAGTACCTGGCAAAACCCCAAATAGTAGCAACATTCCATGCCATTGATCCTAGGGTAAACAGTGGCTTCCCTCATGTCTGTCTCAATAGCAGACTATGGACTTTTCCTCCAGGAACTTGTCCAAACCTGTATTAAAAAGCAACTTGTGTTAATTAAACCTTGCAAGTTGCATAACCTATAGAAAGATAAAACCTTTTCTAGAGGTTTTGCCATTCTTTGCCAGGAGCATTGGCCACTAGGGGCTCCTTTTACTAAGGTGTGCTAGCGGTTTTAGTATGCGCGCTAAACGCTAATGCCTCCATAGAGCTTGCGTTAGTATTTTTCATTTAGCGCATGGTTTGCACACACTAATCTTGAGCGCGCGCTAAAAACACTAGTGCAACTTAGTAAAAAGAACCCTAGAGCCCTTCTATTCCTCTTTTAGCAGCCCACCCCAATCCCTATAAGGTGTCATAGCTATTAAAGGGGGGGGTGTTCAGGTGTTTGCTGAGGTGGAGACATTTCAACATGTGTTATTTGCTTGTTCTTATGTACGAATGTTTTGGAAATCAATATGGGGAAGAGTTGAAGATATTTTTAAATTTCATGTTCTACTAACTTACAAATTGGTTGTTCTGTGGTCTGCAGCTTTGGCTGCAATACTGAATAAAATTTGATGCATTAATGGGTTTAGCAATTCAGCATCAAAATGTGCCTGGTGGAATGCTGCTTGTTGGGTTCAAAATTTCAGGCAGTTGCTGCTATAAAAACAAAGGTAATTGCCATTATTTCCTAAAAGTATGGGATTTTTTGGATTCTTATTGTCAGATTGATTATATAAATCAGTTGTTCCCAAACCTGTCCTGGGGGACCCCCAGCCAGTCAGGTTTTCAAGATATCCCTAATGAATATGCATGAGAGAGATTTGCATACCTGTCACTTCCATTATATGCAAATCTCTCTCATGCATATTCATTAGGGATATCTTGAAAACCTGACTGGCTGGGGGTCCCCCAGGACAGGTTTGGGAACCACTGATATAAATTAATAGAACCTGGCTCTTGTTGATGTCTTGGTGGATGTGTTTTTTTTTTCTATTATTGATTATTTAAATGTCAATATACATAATTGAACTTAAAAAAAATAAAGCCAGCTGGACTGTCTGTGGTCTCTGAGAATTTTTGTGAAAGTGAGCCTGTTGGGTATTAGAACTTGTCAGTGGAGTGGTTTTTTTTTAAAGGTCGACGATTGACAATTAGTCATCTCTGTCCTTTCTGTGACCTATAATTTTTAGGACAATAGAACTTCATTTGCCGACATCTTTTTTTTATTTTTCCACCACTTCAGAACCTTTGTGCTCAAGTTTGGAAAAGTGGATACACAAACTGCAGAGTCACTGACGTTTGTTAAAATGAACTGAGTTTTATTATATTAGGAGGTTTTGGTCTGCAGACTTCTCTAAGTAACCATACAGTACAACTGTTAAACATCTTTCTAATGCTAAGGCTTAAAAACTATTTTCATTAATTGGAAGGATTTTTCTAAATTAGAATACATGTTATGTCTATATATGTTATGGAATATGTTATGTCTATATAGTAATTATGAGAAGATTTATGCAATTAAGACGGGTCTTTTACTAAGATGCGCTAGCTAATTTAGCGTGCTAAATACTAACGTGTCCATAGAATATAATAGGCGCGTTTGCATTTAGTGTGCACTAAATCGGCTAACGCGCCTTAGTAGAAGACCCCCTAAATGTGGTCATTTAAAGAAATTTAGGCACGTATGGGAATGTTTATTGAAACGATGATTAATGTACAGGATTATGCTTAATTTGGATTCATGTTATGTTATGACACCCTATGGCTTTTTCTGTTTTATGCTTTTCTGTTTGCATTTTTTTGTATTTTTCATTTGATTTGACATGTTGTACCTCTATAAATTTTTTTAATGTAATAAATTATTTAAGGAAAAAAAGAGCTGAGTTTATTGTTTTACCGTCTACTTTTCCCTCGTTTGATTTTTTATATTTTTATTTATTTATTGTGTTTTATTGTAATTTCTAAGGATATCTTGCCTCTTATGTATTGCAGCTGAGCTCCCAGTGATTGTGTTGTGATGTCTTCTTATGTAAGTATTTTATTGTTAAGGATGTTTGTTTATGGTACTGTGTCTGTAAATTACCGTAAGCCGTTTAGTTGTAGGTGGGGTATAAATGAATAAGATTAATAAATAAAATAAAATAAATAAATATTTTGTAAACCACTTAGGTATTTATGATAGGTAGCATATCAAAAATAAATTGAAACTGAAACTAAAACTGATCTACATTTTGGGATCTATCAGGTACTTGTGACCATAAGAAATGGGAGGAGAAAACAGGCCCACTAGTCCATCTCTTGACTGTTCAAACTGCAATAGTGTGCATTAGGCGTTGCAGTTAGGATGAATATGCTCTAGAAAAATAATCAGGGACGATACTGATCCCTGGATATCTGGATATTCAGTGCCAGGCCATACCCAGATACCAATGTTGAATATAAAGGTACTCAGTAACCACCAACACTTATTTATTTATTCATTTTTATAGCCCGTCCTCCCCAGGAGCCCAGAATGGGCTAAAATAAATTAGGTACTTAGAACGTCCTTAACTGTCCTGAAGGCTCACAATCTAGCTAAAGTAGTTTCATAGTTTATTTAAGTTTTGAGTAAACGCTTATCCAAAAATACAAAGCGTTGTACAAAGTATTAAAAAATAGCTAGGGGACAAACAATTTTAAATTATTAGGCATACATGAACTGATTGTTAGACATATATAAACCAAACAAACATACTTATGACTTAAGAACAATGGGAAACAATTATTAAATAGTAAAGATATAACAAAATTCAATAATAAAAACATTTTAATTATAAATAATAAAAAAGAAAGAAAGAAAAAAGAAATAAAAAGAATAAAATTAAAGTAAAACAAAAAAAAATTCTCAACGTCCCAAAGCAGTCAAAGCAAGACAGATGAGGTGAAGTCCAGCCAGCAACATCACGATCTCCAATTACAGGGAGCAATCCTCGGCACCAAAACATCATCTCCAGTCCACATCACCATCGGGCTGCAGCACCCCACCAAGCACCGACAAGCCGGTAGAAGAACAGCCACAGGGCCCAACGGTCAGCTGCTCCCAACAGCTGAGGACCTCCGTCACACCACTTTCGGCCCCATCTGGCTGTTCCTCTCCCCTCTACACCCCCGGACTGGCAGATTGGTACTCTGACAAGTATCTGGTTAAAATTTGGGCAAACTTTTTCTTTCCTACTGTAACTTTAGCTGGGTAATTACCCAGTTAGTGGACTGAAAATCACTCTTAACTGGGTTACTCCTTGATCAGCCAGACCCCACTCCAGGACTGTACTGGCACTATTTCACGGTATAGCGGTATATAAGAAATAAATTATTATTATTATTATTAACTGGATAGTTCAACAGTGCTTTCCCTCAGATTTTCAGTGGACTAAAAATCTGTGGATCACCCATTTATATCTTGCTGAGTGAATGGAAACCTCTCCTGCCTGGTTATCTCCCACTGAATGCCAGCCCCATAACATTTTAAAACTGTTTTAAATTTTTCATTGGAAGTTTTTAACCACAGATCCTTTGGAAGGTCTTTCTTTAAAGTAGGTAGAATACTTACTCCAAAAGTGGAACACTGCATTGAATCAAGTCACAATTTATTATGGGTTGGGACAGCTCATAGATTTTGTAGAGAATATTGTAAGCAGTGATAGGATACAAAAGGAATCAATTCATTGGAAAGAAAGGCTGGGGAATTCAGTACAGAATGTTCAATGAGCCAAGATCAATATTTTAAAAGAAATCCTATAACAGATCAGGAGCCATTCTTCCTCCGTACGTAATAGGGCCACGTGTTCAAATGTTTTGTCTTTATAGATCATTTTACCAGTAGTAGTTTTGCATTCGTTTTAGCTGTGTGATTGATGAAGGTTTGAATCTTTGCAGAAAACTATTTTCATAATCAAGTCAATTGATAAATTGAATAATCCATTTCAAACCCTGCACTGCTCCCTGTGACCCTGAGCAAGTCACTTAATCCTCCACTGCCTCAGGTACATTAGACAGACTGTGAGCCCACCAGGACAGACTGGGAAAATGTTTGAGGTACCTGTATGGAAACTGCTTTGAGTGTAGTTGTATACCTACAAAAAGACTGTATATAAGCCCTAATCCCTTTCCCTTAATAATCAGTACACAAATCACCTTAATATCTAGGGTAGGGAGTAAAGTTTGGATTAACTTTAGTTGGGAAAAAGATTAAATATGGATGAGATCTGTGTTCACTTCATGCATCTCATCCATATTCAATCTTTCTTCCAACTAAAGTAAGATCATTATCTATAGTGACAAATAGAATTCATAACAAGGATACTACGGAATTAGTTATGCTCAGAAGAGTGAGGTTTCCTGTAAAGGATGGCTTCTACATTATCCAGGTTTAATTTTAGTCTGCTTTCTCTCAACCTCTTGCAATAGTGGAAAGATGATCCAAAATACTATGAAATGAGTCTAGCTCCATTAGATTAAATGTAGCCAGAAACTGAATGTCTTTGGCAAAGACAAAATATATTAAACTTCATCAATGAGCTAGGGTGGCCAGAGTAGCCCCCCTCCCAAAAAAAAAAAAATCCAAAAAAGAATAAGTGTTAATACTACAGGGCAATAAGTGAGAGAGGGATAGGTATAATTCCAATGAACCTATAGTTTAAAAACCTTCGATGCCAGAGACATGACAGGAAAGGGGATGAGCATAGCTGACTGCATTAAAAGGATAAGATAAATCTAAATAGCTCACTATTTTCTCACAGCTTATTTCCAGGAATCATCAAAAATTTCTGGTGATTAATGGATAGCTAAGTAATGCCTATGTTGCACATACATTGATGTAAAAAAAGAAGTATATCTCTCCCTCCTTCTCCACTGTCCTCTCCAAGTCCAGAAACATCTTTCCCTTTTCCAGTCTAAGTCCAGCAGCACCTCTTCTTCTCTTTCCCTTACCCCCAGTCCAGTAGCACTTCTCTCTCTTACTTCTCCTACCACCTAGGTCCAGCAGCACCATTCCCTCTCCCTCCTCTGCTCCAAGTCCAGCAACACCTTTCCATAATTCCCCCCCAGGTTCACCTCTCTCTATCTTTCCCCCCTGATCCAGCAGCACCTCTCTCTATCTTTCCCCCCACTTCTGTTCCAGATCCAGCAGCACTTCTCCCTATCCCTTTCTAGATCCATCAGCACCTCTCCTCCTTTCCCAGGTCTAGCAGCATTTCTCCTTTCCCTTCTACCCCTTCCCATATCCAGAAGCACCTCCTCTTTATTTCTCCCACCCAGATCTAGCAGCACCTCTATTTTTCCCTCTCCTTTTCCCATGTGAAGCAGTACCACCTAGCAGCAGCTCACCAAGTGCTTTTACTCCCGCCGCACAACTGCCAGTAGCATTAGTGTAGCTAGGCTGAGCCCACCTCTGTGATGCAACTTCCTCTTTCCTACTGGCAGCTGTGTGCGGGAAGTAAAAGTAAGCTGCCACTGCTAGTCTGGGGGGGGGGGGGTAGGAGAGAGAAGATGGTGACAGCAGTGCTGAAAAGAGGGTGGGAGACTTGCTGCATCACTCACACCCTGACAATGGTACACATACCCCCTGTGGTAAATGTACCTTGTGTTGGGAACCTCTGCACTAGACCACCAGGATAAAATGGTCTTGGGAAAGCCTAGAGAGGTTGGAGGGGAATATAAGGGAAGGTGCTTCAGGATGTGTTTGAGGGAGGTCCTTTGGGGGATGCATTGGGTTAGGGGCACTATTCATAGAGTTTTGGCTCCTTTAATAATGGTCCCTGGGAGCGTTGATTCATGCAATAGAGGTCAGAGGCACCCAGAGAGCAGCATAATACAGCTTGCAAAGTTGACCACAACTTGCATTATTCATTTACCCCCTCTTCTACTAAACCGCAATATCGGTTTTAGTGCGGAGAGCCATACTGAATGGCCCACGCTACTCCCGACACTCATAGGAACTCAATGAGCGTCAGGAGCAGCGCAGGCCATTCAGTGCGGCTCCCCGTGCTAAAACCGCTAGCGCAGTTTAGTAGAAGAGGGGGGTAAGTGTTCTATTGAGTCACCACAAGTTAGTGACTCTGACAATAAACTAAGCTGCGCTAAAATGACATTTACCACAGTGTAAAAATTCCTCTTAAATGTGTTAAACAGAGACATATATAAGTTGCATTTTCTTTGTGTTGATTTGTAGAATAAATTACTTTTTGACTCGTACTATGTTTTTCCAGCAATTCACATGGAGGGCCATTTTTGATATGATGTCTAAATCTGACTTTGGACGTTTTGAGAAAAACATCTAAAAATCGAGTGGAGAAAATGACCATTTTTGAAACTGCAAGACATCTATCCTTTTTTTTTTTTTTTTTCCAAAATGATCTTTCTAGATCTTTTGGCCCTTAGTATGTCTATCTTAATTGGCCATTTTCAAATACAAAAAAGTGCAAATGCAATATGTCCAAAACTAAGCCATTTGGATGTAGACAGGATCACCATCTTTACCAGACTGACCACAAACATAGAGCAATGGGGTACTTTAGGGGGCTGCTTTGAACTTCACACCTCACCAGAACCTCTTTGCATTGTACGCCGTGCCTTCCAAAATACACCCAAAACCTACTGGATCCACCTGTCTACCACCCCAATAGCCTTTAAGGGTGCAGGTATCACCTATATGTCAGTACAGTAGATTTTGATGGATTTTAGTGGGCTCAAACTTTCCTTCACAAAAGTACAAGTTAGGGTGGGATTTGGGTCAGGGTCCCTTCTATGGAGTCCACTGCACTGTCCACCAGGCTACTCCAGACACCTGCTTGCTATTGTACTAGAACTGGCCATGCTATCTGCAGCTGTCATACAGACGGATATGTACTAATTCAGATCTTTTGGGGGTGGGAAGGGGTTAGTGACCAATTGGGTAGTGAGTATGTGTTGTGTGTGTGTGTGTGCTATGCCTTCATCCCTTTAGTGGTCGTCTGGTCTGTTTAGGCACCTTTTTGGCTCTTATTCATTTTTAAAACAGGTTTAGCCACAAACTTCCAAATTGTGCCTTGGACATTTTGTAAAATGTTTATCGCTGCAAAATGTCCAAGTGCTAAGCCCGCCCAGATTCTGCCCATAACACACCCCCTTGAGATTTAGACAATCTACAGACAAAATGCCTAGCAAAACATCTAGAAAGACAGTTTTGAAAACGGTGACTTGGATGTTTTGGAGAGAAAAATGTCCAAGTGCCACTTTATGCAATTTTTGGGACATCTTTCTGTTTGAAAATGAGTCTCATAATCCTTCTAGAATTATTATTTTTTTAGAATAACTATAGAGTTCCTTAAATGACTCTTATGGTCTTGACAATGAAAACTATGGGACTACACAAATAAAAAAGAACAATTTTACAAAATCAAAGCCATTATCCCTTTTCATTTGCTTATGGATAGTGAGTTGTCTCAACAGGAAATAGACATCTATTTTCACATAATCAAATATGTTATTCATATTCTGTTATTTTTCCTCTATTTATTTGGTTTGTTGTATTCTCTTTTCTGGTCTCTGATTTAAAAGATAAACATTTTGCCAATTCAACTTATAGTTTGCATATTCTGTACCATCTTGATAGAAGTGAATGTCAACAGAGAAGGTGATTTGGTTTAATTTACTTTAATGAAACCAACTGAATAACAGTATACATATCAGTTCAGTATCTAAGAATAGGTTTCTGACTAATTATAATAATCAACTAAAAATTAATTAAGATAATGATCAAGAGCGCTTGTCTATAAATTAATTTTTATTGCCATGAGATAAATTAATGCAATTGCCAAAATACCTATAAACAATTAATCAGGATAGTTCATTTGATTTATATGCAATCATTAATCAAGATAAACTCATGCAAGTTTTTAAAAACTAATGATTAAACTATGTTTATACTATATGTACATCCTAAAACAACTAAAACACTACTTTCATAGGATACTTTTATCTTTCAGTCATTTAAAATTCTAGTGGCATGGTCCCAAAAATGTACTGACCTGCAGAAAAAGAGGATATGATTCAGCAGTCAAATGAGGGATTGACCCTCATTTGTTGCCCTAAAGTTAAACCAATAAGATTTCCAGTTAACTGTAGAGCAGCTATTTGACTTTTAGTTCCACCCCAAGAATGTCTCATCATATAATGATTGGCTATATTGAGATCAAGCAAAAAGACAAAACTATGCAATCGATGAAATCGATATGAAAATTTATTAAAAAGTCTTCACAATTAAAAGTGATGCAGATCAATTGGTAAGTCCATATAATACACAGTGAGAGTTTTGTGGTATGGACCCGACACGGTCCGTGTTTTGGTTATGGACAACCTTCTTCTGGGATCCAATCTGATGATTCCGCTAAAATAAAATATGCTAAAGGCAACCAGAGAATTTTGCATTGAAAGTCAGAGCATCGCTGGCGCAAACTGAAGCTGGCAAATGTAAGCACCACAAAACTCTCACTGATGCCAGCCCAAATGGAAGAGCAGAGAATTGGAAATGCTGCTCTAGTACGTGGAATCTCAATAATTTCCTTGTATAACTGGAGGATTGCTTTGACACACTGTGGACAAATTTGGTCTTCTTTTGTAAGCCTCCATACAGTGCAACCAGCTCCTCACTAAAGCGGATAATGAAGAAGTTGAAGTGGAACTTCAGGCCAATGTTTTAAGCTTTTTGTAGTTTTACAATCACACTCAAAGTGGTTTACATACAGGTACTTCAAGCATTTAATATACCTGAGGCAGTGTAGGATTAAGTGACTTGCCCATGGTCAAAGGGAGCAACATGGGGTTTGAACACATAACCTCAGGGTGCTGAGGCTATTGCTCTAACCTTTATACCACAATCTCCAATAGACCCCAGGGAGCGTACTTGTTTATAACTTCCAGTTTTACCAGGTAGAAATAGGATAGGAATCCCAGTCAATTCCAACTTTGCATATACTTTACCATAAACACCTTCTCCATAGAGGTACTGCTCATAGCTTGAAATTAGTTTAATCAGTTCTTGGGGAGTGGTGGAGATTGTGATGATCTCTCTAGGCGGGGAGTGGCCCGCAGCTTGCTAGTGCCCCCACCCACCAACTAAACATCCTCCTGGTTGGTTTTATTCATTTGGACAAGTTCCTGGAGGAAAAGTCCATAGTCTGTTATTGAGAAAGACATGGGGAAAGCCACTGCTTGCCTTGGATCGATAGCATGGAATATTGCTACTCCTTGGGTTTTGACCAGGTACTAGTGACCTGGATTGGCCACTGTGAGAACAGGCTACTGGGCTTAATGGACCATTGGTATGACCCAGTAAGGCTATTCTTATGTTCTTATGATTGGGAATATGACTATGGGTGGAGTTCCTATAAAACAATGGATGCCCATTCTCCTTTGCACATAGTGTGCTTTTATTTGGAGAGATGCCAGGCTAGTCACCGCTGCTTGGTCCATTACGTACAATGTGGAATAACGCACAATTATAGTGTGACAGCAAGGTGAATTTCCCCTTTCTTCATTTGCAAACTGTCCAGTAACTGAGTGTGAAAAGATATGGAAAATGTGTCTTGTTAGGATAACAGTGGCTGTATGAGACATATGTGTGTGTGTGCTTTTTTACATCAGACCTCTGAAGTGGAATTAACTCTTGATTCCGCAAAAACCTTTAATAGTGTCATGTAGCACTATCTTTTCATAGGGTTACCTTATGGCTCCAGAAAAAGGAGGATGGATTGAGACATCCAGGTTTTACTTCCATTGAAAGCAATGGAAATAAGGAGGATCTAGGTTTTACTCCCATTGGAAGTAATTGAAACAAAACCTGGATGTCCCAATCTGTCCTCCTTTTTTTGGAGCCATTTGGTAACCCTAAAATTCTTTTCAGAGTCCTGGAATAGTTTGGCCTAGGTCTTCATTTTATACAATATATTAGAATTTTATCTTTCAATCTGCAGGCTCAATTTTTTATTAATGGGTCATCTTCTACGCAGCAAGGCTGTTTTATGTTGCCTTTACTTTTGACTTAGTTTTGGAGCCTTTATTGTTGGCCCTTAAAATAGTGCCTGATATTAAAGGCATCACATACTATGGAGTAGAATGCAAGTATGTAGTGTAACTGGATGATTTATTACTCCTGTTGCAAATAGAGTCTATTCCCCCATAGCTGGAATTGATTCAAAATTTTAGTGTTCATTCAGGAGACACTATTCATTGCCAGAAGTCAGAGATAATGCCTCTTACTAAGTTTATCTTATTGACAGACCCAGTGCTACATCAGTTTAATAAGGTATAGAGTAAGGTATAGAGTCGGGGCATTCCCTCTGTGAGTCTCGCCTGTTCGGAAACAGGAAGTTGAAACAAAATAGGCGGGACTCAGAGAGGGAAGGCCCCGACGTCAGCATTCTGTCTTGATCACCGCCCCTGCCGAGTCGTTGACGAGGACTGCGGGGAAGGTGCAGGTGGAAGCGAAAGAGCTGCAGGTACAGGTGCAGGTGGAGGGAGATGGTCAGCATGCGCGGGAGCAAGATCCTGGGGAGCCTTCGACAGTGGCTGTCTCCCCTCCCAGCAGCTCTCGTACTTGCCAGGGCAGTGATTCACTGGCAACTTCCTCTTTCCTCAGAGGCGGCAACGGACCCAAGGCTGCCTAAGTAAATCGCTGCTGCAGGCAAGTACTGAGAGCTGCTGGAAGGGGAGGAAGCCACTGTTGGAGGCTGGGAAGCTGCTGGATAAATGGAGAGCTGCTACTGCAGCTGGAGGGAGGTAGAAGGAGAGATGCTACTGGGAGGGGAAGAGGGAAAGGAATGGGAAGAGAGCTACTGTTGGATAGGGGGAGGAGGGAAAGAAAAAGGAAAAAAGGAAAGAAACAGCTGGCAGGGAGATTAGAGGAGGGAAAGGGGTCAGGGTGGAATGGAGAGATCAGATGAGGGAAAGGGGAGAGAGAGGAATGAGAAAGTAGAGAGAGATTGATGCTGGAAAGGGGGTCAGCAGAGAAATGAGAGAGGGATAAAGATGCTAGATCTGGTGTAGGAGAGATAAAAATGAAGAAAGCAGTGAAGCTAGAATGAATGATGTAAAAAGGAGAGAGGAGGCACAGGCTGGATGGAAAGGGGAGAGGGACATAGAAAGAAGTCAGACACATATGGAAGGGGGAGAGGGCAGACAGTGAATGGAACGGGCTGTGACAATCCTGCAACCCCGAGGCTTGTCACAGAGAGATTTGGGAGGAATTACAAGCCCAGATGCAGAAGGGCGAACCAAGTCAGAGCTCGGGGGAGTAAGTCAGCTGACTATCCTGTGGACTCAGAGGGAGAAAGGGAAGCAGGTCCAGAAAGCTGGGACTGCTCTGATAATGTCCTGAGGTCAAACAGTAAAGATTGGCCTTATGGGTTTGCAGAGTCTGTGAAGCAGAAGGCAGCACAGCAGTGCCTTGAGAACAGTTCAAGCCAAGGGAAGAAAACTTTCTCCCTACAGCAAAAGGGGAGTGGTTTCTTCTCTCAGCTTAAATGGAGACTCTCTAATGAGCTAAAGGGGCAGCAGGGGAAGCAGGCAGAGGAACGGAAGCCAGAACGAGGAGGAGCCTCAGACCGGAGGAAGGAGCTCTATGGGAGTCTATGCTGACTGAGGAGTAGTCAGAACCACTGGCAGTGAATGACTGGATCATGGAGGAGGACCAGGTTAGAAACCTTCCTGTAGATCCATGTTTGCCTGAGCCTATGATAATAGAAGCCAGTGATACTCCCTCTGAAACCCAGCCTGAATTGATGGAGATTTCATAGAGCCTGTGAGTCTTGAGAAAAGGTGGTTTTCACTCCCAGTGTTTACCTCCTATTGGGGAAGGTGAATTAGTAGGACAGAAATTGGTCCCTGATGGTATGCTTATGTAAACCAGAACAGTTATGTATGTTGCGTCAGCTGTAGCCCTGCTCGTGCAAACCCTGAGTGAAGAAACAGCTGAAAGACTCTGGTGTCATATTACCAACCTCTATGCCTGCTTGAATCGATTAACCAATTACCCTAAGCAACCTGTGAAGCACAACTAACTCCGTGAGCTTTGGGAAGCTGGGTAAAGTTAACTTAAGGACTGCCATGCTAGTTACTGACAAGGCTAGCTTAAAGAATTGTGGCATATGATTTTTATTTTTGATTTCAAGTCTGTTTTGAATTGACAGTGGTTTGGACTGGGAGAGCAAATTGTCTGTTTAAACCAAGCTCTGGTGAAGAGAAACGCATGGACTGTGTGGCATATAGTGAAGTCCAGAGCTATGGGACTTATGTTTTGATTTATGAAGAATCTTTGTTTTTGTGCAACCTTCTACCACCACTTAAGCAGTGTTATTCTGTGTTGCTGAGGCTGGGCGCCTAAATAAAGTTCTCAGGTTTTGATTTGAATCATTCTGGCTACTGGACTGTTTGTACTAAAGAACAGTTCAGCTGTGCCAGGGATATCCAGCTTATAAGGTAACCCTACTCTAAAGGGGCTCACGCCAGGTGTTGGAAGTGTGTCACTGCCTAGCGTTGGAAAACCGTTCGGCCAGAGACTAGGTGGTGACAGGGCAGATGCTGGATTGAAGAGACAAGGAGACGCTGGAAGGAAAAGAGTGAAAAGAAGATGAAAGCAGAAACCAGAGACAACAAAAGGTAGAAAAAATAATTTTATTTCTATTTTGTCATTAGAATATATCAGATTTGAAATATATATCCTGCTAGAAACATAACTGGGGACTGCAAAGCCCAGACAGTGCTTCTTTAGCTTCCAGCTGGCCTAGGGCTCTCTCTGACCAGGGGGCACTCCCCTAACACTATTCCTGTCATGTGTGACTACAGTATTCTGTTAGCATGATATTTCTGTGTAGCATTCTGTAATAATTTGGCTTGTTCAGTTTTCTTGATAGTAGAGGGGATATATGTGAATGGGAGGGGAGACAGGGGTTTTGTTGGTCCTTGCTCTGTATATTTATATTTATAAAATGACAATTGTACAGAATATTGTTTCTTTTTATACTTTAATAAAATATGTTCAATATAAAATCATAACTAAAGCTTGTGCGGATGGGATCAGATGGTTTGTGGGGACCGAGCTTGCGGAGACGGGGCGGAAATGTATTTTTTAAATTTTAGTCTTAGTAGTTTGCCGGTCCACAAAATAATTCTTTTATTTCTGCCGGTCCACGGGTGTAAAAAGGTTGAAAAACACTGCTCTAGCACATATGATCTATGACTGTGGTTCCCTTTGGGAATATCAGGACTTATAGTTGGCTCAAATTTCCAGAGTCCTGGGCATTCATGAGCCTCTCTCCTATATAATTATAATTTGGAAGTCAATGGGATAGGATAACCCTATATCTCAAGGTGACAGTTCAGCTTCTTTCTAACTGTTGCAGTGAAGTTGATACTCGCTCATTGGAAAGATACCTCAGTCTTAGATATGCAGCACTGGTCTGTCTGTTTCGCAAGTATGAAGGTGTAGCTATGGATAAATATACTGTTTGTAAGAATTTCTTTTTTTTTTAATTCTTTATTTTCATTTTATAGTATTGACATAATATTAGTCAAAACAAGAAAATAATACAACTCAGTTCAAAAATTAAAAAGAGACAATAGGTAATAATGAATACAAGAACAAAACAAAATTTTTCTTTCTCATATGGCAAAAACATTAGACCCAAAATAATTTTTCTGGTTTGTATCATTAGACCTCAATCAATGGGGGAGAAAGCTTTACAATTGCTGAAATCTTTATCAAATAATACAAAGAAAATAGAAGATGGTAGCAGGAGAGAACAAAGACCAATATCCTTTTACTTGAGCAGGTTGAAACTGAAATTCTCTCAAGAGCTTTAAATTTGCTCTTTAGCAGAAATAAATTTTATCAACTGTTGAGGTTCAAAGAAAATAAATCTATTCCCTTGATAGGTCATTACACATTTACAGGGGAATCTGAGTACAAACGTCGCACCTAACTGCAGAACCCTTGGTCTCAAAATAAGAAATTGTTTTCTTCTCTTTTGGGTCATTCGTGACACGTCTGGATACATTCTCACTGTTTTAGTCATAAATGGTACATCTTTAAACTTAAAAAACAATTTAAGCATCCATTCCCTGTCAGCATCTATAGCAAATTGTACAAGTAGCGTAGCAGTTGCCAGTATCTCTTCACCTGACCTCTCCAGGAAATTTGTCAAATCCAAACTATCAGCAGACAGATTCTGCTGGTTTGGTTTTTGAACAGATGCTCTGGTTGATAAATAATATATTTTAGTGAGAGGCAGATAGGAGGTTTCGGGAACTTTCAAAACTTCTTTCAAATACTTTTTAAATGTATCCTGCGCTGAGATAAGTGGTAATTTTGGAAAGTTAATAATCCGAAGATTACTTCTTCTAGTCATATTTTCCAACATTTCCACCTTAAAATTAAGATTTCCACTATCTCTTACCCAGACCGAAGCCTGGGACTCCACTGTTTTTATTCTAGTTTCATGTCCATCCACTTTATTTTCAACGCTGGATATCCTATTTTTCATTTCCAAATTTTCAGACACAACAGAGGTGTAGCGTGTGGTAAGTTGCTGCATTTGAGTTCCCAGAGAGATTTGCAAACTAGATATTGCTTCCCAAATTGTCTCCATATTAAAGACCTTGGGTCTCTGCATTGGTATCAGTTCAGCACCCAGACCCTCTGATGAAAAAGTACCTGGAACTTCAACAGGCGATGAAGTCAGTGTTAGGAAATCCTGAGGCAATTTCTGTTCCAACTCCTCCGAATGCACAGATGATTGATTTGGCTTCACCCCTCCTCCTGCTGAGCCGACTCCTGATCTCAGCATGTCTGGAGAGCAAACACCCCTGGGCATTTCCTCCACCGTCGACTGATCAAACGTCCCCAAACGACTTGGAGGACTTTGTTCTTCCATCAATCGGTCAAACGCCCCCGGGCGACTCGGAGGACTCCGCTCTTCCGGGGTTAGAGATGTTGCCTCGAGGGAGAGCTATAACGCTTCAGCCAGCGTGTCTCTCCCAGCCGAGAAAGCCTCCGGCTGTGTTGGCGTCCCTCGCTGAAGAAAGGCGTCCATCGGGCCCGTTGCTGCTGGCAAAGATTCGTCGGAAAAAACCCGAGGTTTGGACTTTCGTTTCACCATTACAAAGGTAACAGCAGTCCGGGAACATCCGTGGCGTCTAGCTCCAAGCACCCGCGGCCATCTTCCTTAAGCCACTCCCCCTTATCCCGCCGCTTGTAAGAATTTCATGGTCAAATTGGACTCATGATTCAGCTAGCTCATGTTTTATATTGAAATGAAATTCCAATGCATATGTGTTTTGTTTAATTTTTTTGTTGTTTTCTTATCAAAACTTCAATTTTATTTTTAAAAAAAGTTTAAACTAAAAGAAAAAAATAAATCTCACTGCAGTCAATAGTGGAAGGTAAATCACTTAGTAAGGCATTGAGGATAGTCTCCCACTAGGACCACTGCAAAACCTGGATTGACAAGGATGCAGAAGGTTATTTTTATCAACAAAAGCTGTGTTATTGGAAAACCAATCTTTCAACAACCTTTGAGATGTAATAGAGGTACGAATGAAATTGGACTGCAGTTCGATGACATAGAGGCATCTAAAGAGGACTTTTTTCAAAACTGAGTAGATAATGGCATGTTTCCAAGCAGTTGGAATGGAATTTTTCAAAAGACTATTGTTAATTATAAGCTGTACTAGCGAGAGAAGGCTGTGATGTAGAAGAGAGAGCCAGTGGGACAGAATAGGATCCATAGAGTTGGTAGTTGGGTGCGTGAGTGGGAGCGGTCTGAGATTTATTGGCTAGAACCCTACAGCCCCACTTCTGTAATAGAAATCAAGTAAAAATTCTCCATAACAACATTTGAATTTGGATAGTCAGCTAAATTAGGACATTGTCACTTATGCCTCATTGTACAAAAATATCTCAGTAGCAGGCCGCACTACATACTCACTCCACTACCATCCGGATTCTGAAGTAACACAGTATCCTGAAAAGAAAAAAAATAGCACTCAGAATCTATGTAGTAAACTTGCTGTACCATAACAACACTATCTCACAGAACCCAGACAGAAACAGCCAATACTTATGAAAAATAGTAGAACTATGCTAGAACATCAATATACCTCTTACTGGAAATAAGAACAAGATGAATAGCTATAGATTCCTTGACCGAAAATACACAATAATAGCAAACTTTTTCCCAGTCAGATATACATAATGTATTGTGACCCTCAAAAAATGCAGAATAAGGGTCCACAAATTATACATGTGCAGACAAATTTGAACTGGATACCACAAGAAGCTAGAGTCTCCTTGCAACACAAGAATGGAGAAATAAATATTTTATCCATGGGGGCATAGCTGGATTAATGCTATATTGAGTCCTAGGCATACATATATTTGTGGGCCCCCCTGCCAGGGACCACATTATTTCACCTCTCCAGAAGTAATAGGGAATAGGGCAGAGTCTAGCTGTGAGTATAATAACAGTAATAGTTTGTGAGTGAACATGGGGACTATGAAAGCACATGCTTTCAATGGAGAAGTTTAATGGGTAGAGATGGAGAGTAGTCAAGTTACCTGTACTGTGGTGGGGGCGATATGTTTTAACCGGGTGCTGCTCAGCACAATAGCATTCAAATTATATGCATGCTATTCGTGCAGAGCAGCCTGGTAAAAGGGGAAGGAACTATGCCTGGTGCCTGCTCAGTAGAGCAATCGCTAGGCACAGCTCCTCCTCCTGCCTGCAGCTGCCTTCCTCTCCCTCTGCCCAGCTGATGGTGGCCCGGAGCCATGATCAGCTGAGAGCTGGCACTGGAGCCAGCAGGGGAAGCTCTGATCAGCTTTTCTTTAAAATGGGCACAGCTTTTGTGCATATACACAAGAGCTGTGCCTATTAAAAAAACAACAAACAACCCCCCCATTCTTCCCTCCCACCACAGAGCCCTCCAAACATGCCCCTGTGCCCCCTCCTGCCAAGCCCCCCCTCCAAGCCCTCCCGCTGGTCCTTCCTCCTGCCAAGTCCAAAATATCATTAGCCTGGTAGTCTAATGGGCTGGGCCAGCCCAAACAGCTCAGGGGCCCGGCCCCCCTCCTAGCCATAGGGGCCGGGATTCCCTCCCAATGTCGGGACCCCTGTAACTTCTATTGAAGATTGGAAGGAGGGAAACACACTACTTCCTGCCTCTGGGCCCATCTCTTCAAAATGGTAACCCAGCCCTAGGGTTACCAGACGTCCACATTTCCCCAGACATATGCTCCTTTTTGAGGACATGTCCGGAGGTCCGGATGGCTTTTCAAAACTCGGCACTTTGTCTGGTTTTGAAAAGCTTCCCTCAAAATCACATCAAGAAGGGGCATACATGCAAATGAGGCCGCAACTCGGTGACATCATTGCCTCGCATCCGAGCATGCACGGACACTGTCTGGGGGAAGGGCTGGGGAGAGAATGGGGTGTGACACAGGCGGAACAGGGTGGAACTGGGTGGGCCTGGGGGGCATGGCCATGGGTCCGGAGTTTTCTTTGGGAAAATCTGGTAATCCTACCCAGCCCCTATCCAGTGCATTCTGGACAGCACTGGGAAGGTCCTTAGGCGCCAAAGACAATTTGCTCAAAGACTGAATAAGTGTAGCCAGACTGCTAAAATATATAATTGACTGGGTACCAACAGTGATCCCTGAGTGACTCCAAGGTCAAAGGATGAAGGACAGAATGATTGTTTTTTGAAATTAATTAAAAAAAAGTGACTTGAAAGAAGCAATTGGGACCTTTTAATAAGCGGTGGTAACCACTAACACATGCTTAATGCAGATAAAAATGCACTATCCATGGAGCATGCGTAGGCACAGGGCCGCCATCAGAAATTTCTGGGCCCCTTACTGAGCAATCCTATTGGGCCCCCCACACACCCCTTCCAACCCCCGACACCCTCCCCTTCTTCCATGGGCCGAATACACACATACTTTTCTGCTAATGCTCCACCTAAGCCAGTCCCTTAAAATCTTCTCACGTCCATTGGGTGATTTGGCATAGAGGAGATATTCATAAAAAGAACGTCCGTCAAGATCTTTACTCATAGACTGTGCCATTTGCTTTAAATCATCTTCCATCATTAATCCAAATTGCACAATTCTTTCTCTGTCTTTGTCCTGAATGGCATCTGGCCACATTGCTGGATCCTTCCAGTCAACAAATTTATGAGCAGGCGCGGAGAACGCATTTTTAAACAAATGTAGTTTATCCTTGTACTCCTTATGTAATTTTAATCATCTATGGATATGTTTGTATGTTTATTGTTCAAATGGTTTTATTTATTTCCCCAAAATTATTTTTGCTATACGCATTGAAAATATTTGATATTGCGTTTAAATCAAAATCTCAATAAACTTGAAACTTGAAACGAGTGCCCGTGAGATTGTGGGAGGGTTAAATGCTCAAAACTTAGAAGAATAACAATTTACTTAAAGTTTTTGCTACACCAGCTTTCTGGTATCTTTACATACAGTGGCGTACGTAGCATATGTAACACCCGGGGCCCATCATTTTTTGGCACCCCCCCCCCATCTGTAAGAAAAACATGATTTTTAGTAACAAACCACACGTCACACATGAATACCTAGGAAAAGGCAGCATCTTACATATTGCAGTGAGCAGTACATCAATACACCCATTGTAAAACTAAACAAGCCAGACCAGCACAGATCAATCCTACACCGTCAATCCTAACAGAAAACCATGTCTTTTGAACAAACAGAACACAGAAAACACCTTCGCCTAGTATGGAATATGTCATCACAAACTAACCCCTCACCCTTTTACAAAACTGTAGTGTGGATTTTAGCCACAGTGGTAACAGCTCTGACACTCATAGAATTCTGAGCATCAGAGCTGCTACCACCACGGCTGGCGCTAAAAAACGCTCCACAGTTTTGTAAAAGGGGGGATAAAATAGAAATACACAGTTTTAATGCTCTAGCTAAGAGGTGCCCAAACTTTTTGAGCTTGTGAGCTACTTTAAAATGACCAAGTCAAAATGATCTACCAACAATAAAATTAAAAAACACAAAGCACACTATACACTGAGAAAATCTTAATTATCATTCCTATTCTGGGTTTTTTTCAAAGAGGTCAAGGGAGATAACTCTATGCATTGTCACCTCAGTAACAACCATACAAAAATAGACAAATATACCCCCCATCCTTTTTATTAAACCACAATAGCAGTTTTTAGCGCAGGGAGCTGCGCTGAATGCCCAGTGCTGCTCTTGATGCTCATAGGCTCCCTGCGCTAAAAACCACTATTGCGGTTTAGTAAAAGGGGACCATATTGTAAAATATAGACAGCAGATATAAATTCAGAACTGTGCATAGTAAGTGAAGGGAAGTTTTCATCTCTGGGAATTTACCCAGTTAATTATTAAGTTATTTGGGCAAATTCCTTTGAAAACTGTGGTAATACTGCCTCCACTTTGCTAAATTTAAAATAAAATCATTTTTCCTACCTTTGGTGATTTCATGAGTCTCTGGTTGCACTTTCTTCTTCTGACTGTGCATCCAATATTTCTTCCCTTCTTTCAGCCTGTATGCTTCCTCTCCTCCACACCTCATTCCCTCCCCCAACTTTTTCTTCCTCTCTTCATGCCCCCTTTCTTTTTTTCTGTTTCTCTTCTTTCCTTCTGTCTCCCTGCCTGCCCCCTTTCTTTCTTTCTCCCTGCCGTTCCCCAAGCCACTGCCACTGCCGCTGCCATCGGGGAACAGGCCCTACCAATGGATAACAGGCCCCAAAGCCGACACCGACGCATGCTCTCCCTGCAGCATTCCTCTCCCCGACGTCAATTCTGCCGTCGGAGAGGAAGTTCCGCCCAGCTAGGCAGCGATTGGCTGGCCCGAACTTCCTCTCCGACTGCAGAATTGACGTCGGGGAGAGGAAGACTGATCGGCCCGATAGATCACCAAGGCAAAGTGAGTCCTGGGTGATCGACTCACTTTGCCTTGGCGAGCTACTGGCGCCCCTGCCTTAGAACACTGCCTAGGACCCTGGGGGAGCCCGGGCCCCCTGTCAGCTCCGGGCCCCTGAATGCAGGACCGGTATTACTGCCCTGATGGTGGCCCTGCGTAGGCATCCCGTGGTAGTTTTTGCATGTGTGCATGCTATCCATGCAGTAAAAATATAGTTTCTATTTTTTAGTACTGGGTAGAGAATAGACATGCTCTCGGTTAATTGATTAGCACAATTACATTGCCGCACGCTAACCGATTAGTGTGTGGTTAATGCATGAGTAGATGTGAAGTAAGTGCTCACACCGTTATGGACACTCGCTAATGGGAAAATTAGTGCATGGCCATTATTTTCAAAATAGAAAAATCAGCCATTTTCCAGCAGCATTAAAATTGACCTTAGCACATGGGAAAGATCAGTGCTGGGGATAGCACAGTCCACTTTTTAACAATGGTTAGTAAAAGAGTCTCGGTGTAGACCAGGAGAGAACTAATGAATGGCACAGGAATAAGCTACAGTAAATGATGAACTAAATGAATTAAATAGCTCAAAACTGAGAAAAATAAATGTACTGAGTGTGCTTTGGAGACATGCGCTTCATATGCCATTCAGTATAACCTATCAGCATTATAATGCAATACAGAATCTAAGCATTATAATAATAATCTACTGTATATCAAATAATACATATGAAAAACAAAATTAATCCAGCCATATTGCTGCAATCATATGGTAAAAAAAAGAAACATAAAGCAATTTGATTTCTGAAGATTAGAGCATTCCAAATTGTGGAAACACAGTTCTGTACTGTGAACTTCTGAAATCTGTCACTTCTGAATTCCTTTATAGTGGGTATTTTTAATTGTATTGCATGCTGAGAGTATAAAGGTCCAATCTTTCCGTCCTTTGTCTTGCTGTTCTGGCCAAGGGAATAGTTATATATGCTTCAAATTGTCTGGTTCTGATTTTCAAATCTACAATAAGCATAGATTGAAAGTGTGGTGCAGTGGTTAGAGCCACAGCCTCAGCACCCTGAGGTTGTAGGTTTGAATCCCATGCTACTCCTTGTCACCCTGGGCAAGTCACTTAATCCCCTATTTCCCCAGGTACATTAGGTAGAGTGTGAGCCCACCGGGACAAAAAGGGAAAAATGCTGAGTACCTGAATGTAAACCACTTAGTCTATAAGTGGTATATAAATACTAAAAAGAAATAAATAATAATATTTCACTTACTGCTAAAATTATTATTATTATTATTTTATTTCTTATATACCGCCAAAGCCATAGTAGTTCGAGGAGGTTTACAATAAAGAAGGGCTGGACAATCAGCGAATAGTTACAATCAGTGAATACAGATACAGATAAGCGAATAGTTACAATCAGTGAATACAACAAAGAATTAGCGAATACGGTTTACAACAGAGAAGGGCAGGTCAATCAGTGAGATGTTACAGTTAGCGAATACAGATACAATAAATATGCATGTGTGGGGAACGGGCGAAATATAAGGGACAAAAGTAAGGTGGGCAGGGCGAAGGGTAGGGAAACAGAACTTGGGGAGCAGGGGAGGGAGAGAGGGCTAGGTTGTAGTTCGGTTGAATAGGCTAGTTTTTAATAATTTCCTGAAGTTTAGGTAGGATGAGGAGTGCGAGATAATTCTGCTCAGCCAGTCATTTAGATGACCTGCTTGGAAGGCAAGTGTTCTGTTTAGATGACTTTTGTATCGGCAGGCCTTTAGAGTTGGGTGGTTGAAGAGATGGGCTCTGCGGGTGGGTCTGGAAGGGCAGTTTAAGGAGAAATGGGAAACCAGGTATAATGGGGCCATACCAAGAATGGATTTGAAACAGATACAGGCAAACTCGAATTGGATTCTTGCTTCCATGGGTAGCCAGTGGAGATTTTGGTAGTAGGGAGATATGTGTTCCCATTTTTTCAGCCCAAAGATCAGTATTGACTAAGTATGTATTGACTAAGATCAGTATTGACTAAGTATGTATTGACTAAGTATTTAGCCTGTGGCGGTATATGGTGTCAGAGCTGCTCAGAGCAATGGACTGAACTGACCCCGGATAGTCAATACCAGAACATGTGCATATCTTGCCATTGCATATCAGGGTATCTGCGATCATCTAGAAGTTAATTGGTGACTAGTTAACTTTAGGACAGGCGATTGATTGACTATTAGGGAAATTTCTGAGGATCTGAACATCTCTTATGGTTCCGTTCATAACATTTTAACAACAGATTTGAACATGAGGTGAGTGAGTGTGACCTGAGAAATGGGCAAACGGTTTCATCCTCCATCATCACAACATTCTGTGTCACACATTGCTTCTGGTACGGCAATTTCTGTCAAAAACATTATGGTGTGTCCTCATCCACTTTATTCACCAGATCTGGTACCGTGCAACTTTTGGCTCTTCCCCAAAGTCAAAATGACCATGAAAGGTAAAAATTTTGAGTTGATTCAGGACGTCAAGGCAGCCATGACAACACAACTAAACACATGAAAGAGGACTTCCACAACCGCTTCAGAAAGTGGCAAGAACAATGGGATAAGTGTGTTCAAAGCAAGACAATGTGTCTTTTAGTGTAATAATTTTTTTTTTAAATTTAGACATTCACTGTATTTTTAAATCACACCATGTAGACGCTCCACCCATGCTATTGCATCTGGCCCACCCCTAATCTAACTGATTATGAGATGGTTGCTAGTGACGATATTCAGGGCTAGATTCTCAAAAGTTTGCGTTAAAACCGATAGGCTGCTGTCACAGTCGTTATTGTAGCAATTTAAAAAAAGTGAGTCATTCTCCAAAAAACACTCATGCAAATGAGGTTGGTGGAGAGTAGTGAAGATTCGATAAATTTGCATGTGCCCACTGCTGGTGATAGCGATGAGCACATGTGCAGAATAAACGCAACCTCCCCCCTCCCTCAACAACAACAACAATAAATCAAGCTGCCAAAGTCAAGCAACCCCCCACCTGACAGCCCCTCCCCGGCAGTGGGAGAGATGCCCTCTCCCTCCTGCCACCAAGCAATGCCCCCCTTCAACATACCACCTGGCAGCAGGAGAGATGCCCACTCTCTCTTACCGCATTGCACAATCATCCGACACTACTAACACCACCCCCAGCAGCGGAAGAGATGCCCACTCCCTCCTGCTGCCAATGTCAAGCGACCCCCCTCCACCTGACTCCCCCCAGCAGTGGGAGGGAGGGCTTAGCAATGTTGGGTGATGGGCAACGCAGCAGGAGAGAGTGGGCATCTCTCCTGCTGATCTTCAATTTGTCGGGGGGGGGGGGGGGTTGTTTTAATTTTAATTGGGGGGGGAGGGTCTGAGCTGTCAAACCTTACTTTTCTGTCAGTGCCTGAGCCAGTCAGCACTCGGGTACTGATCAGAAAGTAAAGCAATGACAGCTCAGACCTGCCGGCAAATTTTGGCCGCAAATGTGGCACAACGAGGTTAGAGAATCACTCGGTGATTACATAGAATCACACAGAGTGCTCGTTTTAATATTAATGACCTTGTTGTACTACATTTTCATAGCAGTATTGGAGACTGCTAGAAAACTCAGAAAAGACCTCAGTAAGCCTTTGATAACCCGCCACTACAATACATGCACGCTTAACCGGCTGGAACTGGTTTAGCGAGGACATTAAAGGCAGATTTTAGTATTGAGAATCTGCTCCTCAGTGACACTGACCAGTTTAGTGGCGATGAATATCAGGTGTTGGTCACTCACCGAGGTTTAACCGGTCAGGACCTTCACCTGCCTGATAAGGGAAAAGGAATGGGACTGGGATGTGATATACCACCTTTCTATGGTTACATATTATATACAGGAACTTATTTTGTACCTAGGGCAATGGCATTAAGTGATTTGCCGAGTCACAAGGAGCTGCAGTGAAAATCAGACCTGGTTAAACTCTTTTGTCAGGGAAGACTGGATGAGCCATTAGCCTTCATGTTTCTGTTTGTAACCCTGGTCTCACTCACACATAATCTTTGGGCACCAGCTTGCTCTTTGGGTCAGGTATCCACAACCAGGGCATACAAAAACATTTAAACAATCAATATATCTCTGAGCTGGGTGTAGGACAAGGCTGGATTTCCTCTGGTAGGCTGAAGAATCACTTTCCCGGGATTCAATCACCACAGTCAGTCTTAACCATTTGTTGTTAATGAATCAAGCTGAGACTGAAAGCAAATTAATAACTCATCTTTCCTCGAACTCTTGATGGCAGTTTCCACTTCCAGACTATTTACAATTAGTCTTTTTGTGAGTACAGAAATTGGTAAACCTTTTAAAGTACTGTCAATGCAAATATTTCCTCAATGTGTTTCCTAGACTCTTCACACAAGCTGCTTTGGGTCCCACCTTCTTCCCTCAGCCCAGCACCATGCTATCTTCCCACTAAGCTGAAACGCTCCACACAGGCTCTGCTATAAGCAGGGTCTCTCACTATCTCTTTTACCCTTAGAGATGGATATCCAGACAGTCTAGTTTCTGTTCTCTCCTGGTGATAGCCACCCAGGGATAGAGGTCCAAACTTCCTCTTGGTGAGCAGCTCCAGGTCTCACCCTCACTCCACATCCTAGGGCAACACTATTTTTCCACCAAGCTTAGGGTTGCTATATTTTGTAAGTAAAAAAAAAAAAAGAGGACACATGGTCCTGCCCCAGTCCTCACCTTATCCTACCCTAGCCCCACCCCCATATAAACCTTGTCTCTTCTCCTTCCCATCCTCCCCTCATCCCCCCTCCCCAAGGGATGGTACCTCTCTGTTGAAAATGGGGAAAGGGGGTTTCACCCATGAGTGGGAGCTGCATCAATCATGGTCCCACTGTGGAGCTTCTGTTGTAAGCCGCTGTCAGTTTGTTTAGCACTGGCTGGAGGCGTCAGGAAAGGCCCCGGCTTTGCCTGAGCTTGGGGCCATGTCTGGAGTGTGTCCATGCATGAGCTTGACATTATCATGTTCAAAAGCCCTCTGAATGCAGCCCCCGAGCTCAGGCAGAGCCAGAGCCATTCCTGTCATCTCCAAATAGTGCCAAATGAGCCTACAGCGGCTTGCAACAGGAGCTCTTGCCCTGGACCACAGGTACCTATGGCGGGACCACAATTCATGCCGCTCCCACCAGTGGGTGACCCTCACTGCAAACCTGAAGAAAAATTTTGGATGTCCAAAATCCGGACAAACTGCCAGGTTTTTAGAAAACTGTCTGGATACCTGGACAGTCCCCTAAAAAGAGGACATGCCTGGGTAAATCCAAACATATGATAACCCTACCCAAGCTGAAACACCACAGTCTGCTTTGCTAGAAAACCCACACAGACTCTCATCCACATGCTGTCAACACCTTCAGAAGTCTCCCTCAGTACTTGGGCTCTGTCGGGAGATCAGGATAACCCCAAACCCTTCTTTTACTCCTCACCTCCCTTTTATACCCCTCCCCTCTCCCATCTAGATCAGGGTCCTCCAACTCCTCCCACTCAAAGTCACTCAGCAAACCCACACACTTGGTGATCCCCCAGATAATCTCCTACCTTCCACTCTGTAGCGGAGGCATACTTCAGGGGTGTCACACATTTATTTCCTTATATATTGTGCTACTACATAAGTCAGGTGTAGGGTAATTCTATAAATTAGATGCTTACATAAACACATACATTATGCATGTAAATACACGTGCCCTTTACAGAATAATACTTATTAACAATCTTTTCTGGCACCCAGTTTTGAGTATCGTTTACAGAATAGAGCACAGCTGGAAACCATTGATTTACATGCAGATGTGTACACATATACAAATAAATGGCCAAGTAGGTAGGTAGTTTCTTATAGAATTACCCCAGTATGATCATACTGCATAAAATCAATATGGTTTTTCTCCAATCAGCATAGCTCTGTGTAAGTTTTGTATCTCATATAATGTAAAGTACAATGTGGTTGAGCAGTGAGCCTATCTACTCTTCAAGAATGAATTAGCTTTTGAAAAAAAAATTAGGCTTGTGCATGACTTTCACCTTGGAAGAGATCTGTGAAGAGTGAACATACAGTAGATGTACAGGATTACAAACACTTTGGATTTCATTCAGTGAGTCCCTCCCCCTCCCCCATACACACAGTATTGAAAGAAAAAGTGTAGTGAATCAGGCCCTTTATCTATGGCCTGACACCATGCCTAATGACAGACTGACATTGCATTGCGAACTACAGTGTCCTTTAAAAAAGAAGAATCATTCTGTACCATCAAGGGAAAACATTCCGTTAATAGGGTTCTATTCTTCATTCTTTACTTTATATACGGTCTATATCTGCAGCTTTTCCTGCAAAGACTTTCATTATTTTGCACAAAAAAACAGTCACAAAAAATGGAATTAAGTGCAAAATAATCATTGTTAAAATCTAGTCTAAAAGTTTCTCCACTGGATCAAGTACAATAAGGTGCTAGTTAGTTCACAACCCAGAAAGAAATAGCAAGTATAATTGTACATCTTTTCTGGAGATGATTTTATAGCTGCCCAATTAGTGAAAAGTATAAGTACAGCTTTCACTATACAGACTCTGCAGAACATTCACACCAAAGGTATCAATTCTCTTTGATAATTATCGTTGGTTTTTATCAAACCACGGTAGGGCTTTTTACCGCAGGCTGGCGAGGTAAATGTACCAATGCTCATTGGAGCTGAATGAGCATCAGAGCATTTACCTCGCCAGCCTGTGGTAAAACGCTTCACTGTGGTTTTATAAAAGGAGCCCTATGTTAGGAAAATTAAATTTCTACACACTTGTCCACAAACATAAATTATACTGAATTTTATTGTTAACTAGCTGATGCCCCGGCGTTGCACGGGTATTTAATTATAGCAATAACACTGTAAATGGATTCAAATAAAGATACTTTATAGTGGTGAATGAAATTATTTTTTTACAGCTTTATAAAAAGTACAATATTCAAATTATAATGTGAAATATTTGACAAAATGAATACAATACAACTAACACAAAACTTGATTATAAACAACATTTTTAGTTTCACCTCCAGGAGCAAGAACATATAAATTATTGGGTGAAGAGACCCCCAGAACATATCACCCCAGGTAGTGAGGGATCTGCATACCAAGTTTCGTGCAAATCGGTCAAGCCGTTTTTGATTTACTGTGAGAATGGCAGCGTTTTACATTTTTTCCATTGACACGAATGGGTGAAATCTGATTTTCTGTTTGTAGCTCTGCCCACATGTGCAGGAGGGCCGCGAGACCCCCAGAACATATCACCCCAGGTAGTGAGGGATCTGCATACCAAGTTTCGTTCATATCGGTCAAGCCGTTTTTGCGTGATCGCGGCACATACACACATACACACACACATACACACATACATACCTCCGATTTTATATATATATAGATGATATCCATAAATGAGCAGAATGACAGGCTTCTCTTTTGTTTTTTTACTGGATTTATCATCTGCATTTCATATGGCTAGTCATATTATCCTATAAAGGGGGAATGTATCAAAGTGGGATAAAAAATAAGTTTTTACTGCACCTTGATTTACCATGGGAGTTGCCAATCTGTGGCATTTTAGTATCGCAGTTGATAACTCCTGTGGTAAATGCATAGCCCTGCATGTGAATCACCTTGCAAATAATGTTATGTCGCCATCCGCAGAACGTCAGGCTGCCAAGCCGCTACCCAGTTCTCTCTGGCTTTGTCTTAAAGGGGACAGCAGTCCTATGTTCCCTCTAAGCAGAGTATAGGAGCAGGATTGGCATTAGGGGAGGGGGGTCAAAAGGTCAACTGCCCTGGACCCTTCAGGGGGGTCCTGCAGCCAGGCAACTCTCCCCCTTCTCAGTCCATATCCCTCCTTTCCTCTCACCTTCTTTCAGAAGGTCCTGAAGTGACAGCCATCTTACGGTACCGGCAGCGGCCCTGAAGCTTTCTCTCTGCCATGATTCACCCAGGAAGAAAGAGGAAGTTGCATCAGATTTTGGCAGATTGTGGCACAGGGAAAACTTTGGGGGCTGCCGCTGTCATTTTGTAGGAATGGCTGCTGCGCTGGGGCCCTCTGAAAACAGAAAACTGATTTTTGAAAGAAGATGAGAAGGTGAGAGGAAGGGAGAGAGATGGACTGAGAAGGAGGAGAGTTGCCCAGACTGTTGCCCTGGAGCTGTTTTCAGTTAGCCCAGGTGTGGGAGTGGGGAGGGATAAGAGAGAGAGGGGAAAATGAGGGATCAGAGGGGGTGGGGGGGAGGAGGGATTAGAAAAGGAATTATGAAAGAGAGGGGAGAGTGGTGAGGGTAGAATTAGAAGTTATGTGAGTCCTGATTAATATTCAGCCAGAGCCTGCTTAATTATCTTTATGCAGGTCCCAGTTGAATATTGGTCAGAACCTGCTTAAGCTCCAGTGGCTAACAGCAGGACAATTAGCCCCAGATATGAAGTGCCCGTGGCCATAGCCCAGAATTGAATATCCAAGGCTAATGTAGCCAGCGATGAACAGCCTTTAAAGGAAATGATGACCGCTGCTGTCTAAATATTACCCCCTTAAATATCCAAAAAGATCGGAACCAGAGACGTTTTAGATTTTAGAATTTTTTTGGATTTTTTGGAATGATGCGTCACCAGTGGCTGAAGCGATTCATGTTCGTCACCTGCAGTAGCTCTCAGGCTTCTCTCTGTCGCATTCTGCCTTGCTAACATCACTTTCTCTTTCCTTCCTGGATGGACGCAACAGAGAAGCGTGCGGGGCAGCAACAGACAATGAATATGAATCGCTGCGGCCACCGGCAACATCTCAGAGGTACACCAGTATGAAATAAGATGAAAAAACTGAACTACTATAAGCGTAGAGTGAAGTCTTTAAAGTGACTTTGAATGCTAAAAGTAAGCATTTTTTTGTACAAATTAGTTATGCAACAATTTTACCCCCCCAAAACCCCCAAACATTTGTTTTTAGCTTTTCGGTTTTTAGAATTTTGTGTAAAGGATCGTGTACCTGTATTTACACCTACCTCCATCATACATAAGTGCCTACTCTAAGGGACAGCTATCAGTGCTAAAGTCTAGCTCCCAAAAGATCTCCTCTACGACATCTTTCCCTCAATCCTTCCTGCTGATCTTCTTCCTACTTCAGCCTGACACAAACAATTCCCCCACCCCCCGCCCCCAATCATACATTGATCCAATTGATCTCTCTGTCCTCTTTTTAATGTGCTTTGCTTTCCATACTGATTTCGGCTCCTGCTCT
This sequence comes from Geotrypetes seraphini, assembly GCF_902459505.1. Lineage (NCBI taxonomy): Eukaryota > Metazoa > Chordata > Amphibia > Gymnophiona > Dermophiidae > Geotrypetes > Geotrypetes seraphini. The sequence goes on along the minus strand of NC_047085.1, from coordinate 398,511,667 downwards.
ACCTTAGTGCAGACTGAGTTCAACAATTTATTTCTATAGTGCTACAAGGTGCACGCAGCGCTGTACATTGTACATGCAAGAGAGAGTCCCTGATCAGAACTTACAATTAGAGAATGACACGGGGAAAAATTCTGTCCCCGTCACCGTCCCGTCCCCGGACCCCCATCCTCTGCACCGTCCCGTCCCCGCTGGTCCTTTCACCACCCCGTCCCTGTTTCTGCCATCCCCTTCACCGCCCCATCACCATCCCTGCTGTCTCTTTCACCGCTCCGTCACCATCCCCGTCTTCATTGTCTTCTCCTCTCCATCCCCCCATCCCCAGCACCCTTCACGCAGTCCAGCAGCTCCCTCCCACCGGCCAGACGTGCATTTCCCTCCCTCCTTTTCCCTTACCTTTTCTTCTTGAAACTGGCGATTTCTATAAGGCTACGAGCTGTATTACAGCTGGAGCCTTGAAGTCGTGTCGGATTGCCTGCTAGAAAAGTCTCCTTCGATGCAACCGGAAACAGGAAGTTGTGTCAGAGAAGACTTTTTCCAGCAGGCAACGCGACGTGACTTCAAGGCTCCAGCTGTAATACAGCTCGTAGCCTTATAGAAATCGCTTCAGTCTTTGGTGTCTTCTCTTTTGCTACAATCTTTCTAACCTCCTCTTCTGGGTTAGTTGACTCCTGTAATTTGTCTCTTGTTTCTTCCCTGCCTTTTTTCCCCTCAGTATCTTCATGGGATACCTTCTTCCGAATCATCGACGCTAGGTCGACTGTCGGCTTTCCCCTTTCTCTTAGTTTAAAGCCTGTTCTATTCCTCTCTTGACGTTGTTTGCTAGAAGTCTTGTTCCCGCCACGCTCAGGTGCAGTCCATCTCTCCTGTAGAGCTTGCTCTTGCCCCAGAACGTTGTCCAGTTCCTCACGAAGTGGAACCCTTCTTCCTCACACCATCTCCTCATCCATGCATTTATTGATTGTAGTTCTTCCTGCCTTTTCACATCTGCCCTCGGTACCGGTAGGATCTCTGAGAATGCTATCTTCTGGGTCCTCATCTTCAGTTTCCTTCACAGTTCAAGATTCTAGGAAGGAAACTGAAGATGAGGACCCAGAAGATAGCATTCTCAGAGATCCTACCGGTACCAAGGGCAGATGTGAAAAGGCAGGAAGAACTACAATCAATAAATGCATGGATGAGGAGATGGTGTGAGGAAGAAGGGTTCCACTTCGTGAGGAACTGGACAACGTTCTGGGGCAAGAGCAAGCTCTACAGGAGAGATGGACTGCACTTGAGCGTGGCGGGAACAAGACTTCTAGCAAACAACGTCAAGAGAGGAATAGAACAGGCTTTAAACTAAGAGAAAGGGGAAAGCCGACAGTCGACCTAGCGTCGATGATTCGGAAGAAGGTATCCCATGAAGATACTGAGGGGAAAAAAGGCAGGGAAGAAACAAGAGACAAATTACAGGAGTCAACTAACCCAGAAGAGGAGGTTAGAAAGATTGTAGCAAAAGAGAAGACACCAAAGACTGAAGCACAGGGAAAAGAAATGAAGACGACAAAATGCCAGGATCTAAACTGCATATATACTAATGCAAGGAGTTTAAGAAACAAAATGGGGGAGCTAGAAGCCATGGCCAATGCAGAGGACATAGACATCATTGGAATCTCTGAAAAGTGGTGGAATGAGGAAAACAAATGGGATACAGCACTGCCGGGGTACAAGCTCTATCGCCGGGATAGGTCAGGTCAGAAAGGAGGAGGAATAGCCCTATACGTAAAAGAAAGCATACAATCGACAAGAATGGACACAGCAGAGATGATCAACAAACTGGAATCGCTATGGGTTAAAATACCGGGTAGGAAAGGGCATGAAATAAAGATGGGCCTATACTATCGTCCACCCGGGCAAACCGGAGATAGCGATAAAGAAATGGATGCCGAGATGAAGCGAGAATGCAAAAGTGGTTACACGGTTGTTATGGGAGACTTCAACTATCCTGGGATAGACTGGAGTCTTGGAAGCTCAAGATGCGCTAGGGAGACAGAATTCCTGGAGGCTATACAAGATTGCTTCATGGAGCAGCTTGTTAGAGAACCGACGAGAGGAAATGCCACTCTGGATTTAATCCTAAATGGACTAAGGGGACCTGCAAAGGAAGTGGAAGTAGTGGGACCGTTGGGAAACAGTGATCATAATATGATCAAGTTCAAGGTTGAAGTAGGCATACCGAACGGAAAGAGAACCATAGCGACATCTTTCAACTTCAGGAAAGGAAACTATGAAGCAATGAGGGAAATGGTAAGGAAGAAACTTAGGAACACTTCCAAAAAATGGCAAACAGTAGAACATGCCTGGTCTTTTTTCAAAGACACAGTGAGCGAGGCACAAAATCTGCACATCCCCAGATTCAGAAAGGGGTGCAAAAAGGGTTGAACAAAAGACCCAGTATGGATGACTAAAATAGTGAAGGAAGCGATAGGCAATAAGAAAAATTCATTCAGGGAATGGAAAAAGGACAAAACTGAAGGGAACCAGAAGGAGCACAGGAAGTATCAAAAAGAATGTCACCATGTGGTTCGAAAAGCCAAAAGAGAGTATGAAGAGAGGCTAGCCAGGGAGGCACGAAATTTCAAACCGTTCTTCAGATATGTTAAAGGGAAACAGCCAGCTAGGGAGGAGGTAGGACCGCTGGACGAAGGAGACAGGAAGGGAGCGGTGAAGGAGGAGAAAGAAGTCGCAGAAAGACTCAACATGTTCTTCTCGTCTGTATTTACAAACGAAGACACAACCAACATACCGGAACCTGAACAAATCTTCAATGGAAATCAAGCAGAAAAATTAACATCCATGGAAGTGAGCCTTGATGATGTACACAGGCAGATAGAAAAACTTAAAACTGACAAATCCCCGGGTCCGGACGGAATCCATCCCAGGGTTCTGAAGGAATTAAAGGAGGAGATAGCGGAACTACTGCAGCAAATTTGCAACCTATCCTTGAAAACAGGCATGATCCCGGAGGATTGGAAGATAGCCAATGTCACACCCATCTTTAAAAAGGGATCAAGAGGTGACCCGGGAAACTACAGACCAGTGAGTTTGACCTCGGTTCCGGGGAAACTGACGGAAGCACTGATTAAAGAACACATCGATGAACATCTGGAAAGAAACGAACTTTTGAAAACAACCCAACATGGTTTCTGCAGGGGGAGATCGTGCCTAACGAACTTATTGCACTTCTTCGAAGGAATTAACAAACGGATGGACAGAGGAGACCCCATAGACATCATATACCTTGATTTCCAAAAAGCCTTTGACAAGGTGCCTCACGAACGTCTACTCCGGAAACTGAAGAACCATGGAGTGGACGGAGACGTACATAGATGGATCAGAAACTGGTTGGCGGGTAGGAAACAGAGGGTAGGGGTGAAGGGCCACTACTCGGACTGGATGGGGGTCACGAGTGGTGTTCCGCAGGGCTCAGTGCTAGGGCCGCTGCTATTTAATATATTCATAAATGATCTAGAAACAGGCACGAAGTGTGAGATAATAAAATTTGCGGACGATACAAAACTATTTAGTGGAGCTGGGACTAAAGAGGAATGCGAAGAATTGCAAAGGGACTTGAACAAATTGGGGGAATGGGCGGCGAGATGGCAGATGAAGTTCAACGTTGAGAAATGTAAAGTATTGCATGTTGGAAACAGAAACCCGAGGTACAACTATACGATGGGAGGGATATTATTGAATGAGAGCAACCAAGAAAGGGACTTGGGGGTAATGGTGGACATGACAATGAAGCCGACGGCACAGTGCGCAACAGCCGCTAAGAAAGCAAATAGAATGCAAGGCATAATCAAGAAGGGTATTACAACAAGGACAAAAGAAGTTATCCTGCCATTGTATCGGGCGATGGTGCGCCCGCATCTGGAATACTGCGTCCAATATTGGTCTCCTTACCTTAGGAAGGATATGGCGTTACTCGAGAGGGTTCAGAGGAGAGCGACACGCTTGATAAAAGGGATGGAAAACCTCTCATACGCTGAGAGATTGGAGAAACTGGGTCTCTTTTCCCTGGAGAAGAGGAGACTTAGAGGGGATATGATAGAGACTTATAAAATCATGAAGGGCATAGAGAGAGTAGAGAAGGACAGATTCTTCAAACTTTCGAAAAATAAAAGAACAAGAGGACACTTGGAAAAGTTGAAAGGGGACAGATTTAAAACGAATGCTAGGAAGTTCTTCTTTACCCAACGAGTGGTGGACACCTGGAATGCGCTTCCAGAGGGAGTAATAGGGCAGAGTACAGTACAGGGGTTTAAGAAAGGATTGGACAATTTCCTGCTGGAAAAGGGGATAGAGGGGTATAAATAGAGGATTACTGCACAGGTCCTGGACCTGTTGGGCCGCCGCGTGAGCGGACTGCTGGGCATGATGGACCTCAGGTCTGACCCAGCAGAGGCATTGCTTATGTTCTTAAAAGGTAAGGGAAAAGGAGGGAGGGAGATGCATGGACGGCCGGCGGGACAGAGTGGGTTGCCGGATCGAACGCTCGTTCACCGCACATTCACTACTTGTTCACCGCCCCATGCTACCATTCACCGCTCCACGGGGCGGTGAATGGCCTTGTCCCCGAACTCACGATGACCTTTTTTTTGGTCACCGTTTTGGCGGGTTACCCGCAGCTAGCCGCGGCTAGCCGTGGGTAACAACCACCGTGTCATTCTCTACTTACAATCTAATTATAACAGACACACAGAGCGGGTTAGAAGGCAGTAGGGGACCATCTCCTGAGTTCTGCTTCTTCCAGAACTCTTCACATTTCAACTCCCATGCACAAAGTATGGTATCACTCTGACCTTTTCCTTTTAAAGCACCAGGTGCAAATTGTTGAACATTGGTGGAGAAAAGTTTCTAGATTCCCTTAAGATATTTCAGATGACTTTTTACTTATAGCATCACAAGATAAACAATTCTAAAAAAAGCTCCTTCAATACCATTCTGGTACATAATTCTGATAACTACCCAAGGAAACTCTTTGGGCTCCTTTTACTAAGGTGCACTAGTATTTTTAGCGCACACAGCAGATTAGCGTGCACTCAATGCTGACATTAGCATCTAGTGCGCGCGGCATTGTAGCGTGCGCTATTCTGCGCATTAATGCCCTAACGCAGCTTAGTAAAAGGAGCCCTTTGTAAATTTGTCTGAACTAACCACAACACCAAATTTTTCAAGACAAAGTCACCATCCTTCAGCAAGCTTTGCTCTCTCCTACTTCCATAGACACTGGTCCCCTCTCTGCCCCTCCCCTACCTACAAACACTCCTTCCTTTTTCACATTCCTGATGTTCCTTCAACCGTGTTGGCTGGCCCTCATCAGACCTTGTCCATCAAGGTGATCAATGATGCGGTCCTTTATCAGTGCCTCTACCATTTTTCCCGGTACCGATGTCAGACTCACCGGTCTGTAGTGTCCCAGGACTCCCCTTGAAATTTTTTTGAAGATCATCACCTTCCAGTCCTCTGGAATCTTTCCCGATTTGATCGACAGATTGGCTATTAGCTGAAGCAGTTCAGCTATAGTCCCTTTCAGTTCCTTGATGACCCTCAGATGGATACCATCCGGTCCTGGGGATTTATCGCTCTTAAACCTATCAATCTGCCTGCATACCTCTTCTAGACTGACCGTTAACCCTGTCAGTTTCATATTTTCACTTCCAGCATATAGCCTGATGGGTTCCGGTATGTTGTGTATATTCTCTTCAGTAAATACAGATGCAAAAAATGTGTTCAGTCTGTTGGGGGTCCTTGGTCATCCAACGGTCCCACTGCTTCCTTCACAGGTTGTTTCCCTTTAATATATCGAAAGAACAGCTTGAAGTTTTTCGCTTCCTTGGCTATTTTTTCCTCATAGTCTCTTTTGGCCCTTTTACCGCCTGCACCTGCGTTGATGTTGTTTGTGCTTATTCCAGTTTTTGACCTTTTCCATTCCCTAAACAAAGTTTTTTTTTCTCTGATCGCTTCCTTTACCTCTACAGTGAGCCACACCGGTTCTTTGTTCTTTTTTTATCCCTTGTTAATACGCAGTATATAAAGATTTTGTGCCACGGTGACCGTATCCTTAAAAAGGGACCAAGCTTGCTCTAGTGTTTTTATAGTGTTCATCCTCTTCTTAATCTTCTTCCCCACCATGCGTCTCATCCCTTCGTAATTCCCTTTACGGAAGTTCAGTGCCGTGGCCGTGGTGCTGGAACTGATGGTTCTTCTCTCTCTGATACTGCAAAAGTGTTCTAAATGAGTGAGGTCTTGCAATACAAGTACGTATAGTATTTTGTACTAAAGTTTTTGGGTTATGGAACGAATTGTCTGAGTTTCCATTATTTCCTATGGGGAAATTCGCTTTGATATATGAGTGCTTTGGATTACAAGCATGCTTTTGGAACGAATTATGCTCGTAAACCAAGGTTTTACTGTATGTTCTTTGCATCCTATATAAAGGACACATTACATCCGTATGGGCTTAACAGTGAAATAGAGTGGCTGGCGTTTCTTTGAACTATTCTGTATTTTTCCTGTATGATGTTATCAGATGCTTTCCAGTATGTATGGTGTTATACAATCTTTTTTTCATCACTGCTCTGTTTTGACAGCTACAATTGTTTGATACGTCTCTCCTAGTCTTTATATCTAATATACAATGTCATCACGTTATGACACGTACAGGGAGTCTCCTCCCAAGTGTTTTGAAAAACGTAGCAGGAGACAGCGTCCTTCTGTCAGTTGGAATCCTCAGAGCTAGCATCGACATTCAGCAGTGGTATGTTCTGTTTTTATGCGTTTGTCTTTTATGGTCTGCCTAATGAAAACTTTAACATTGCATTAATATTGTGAGTATGAAGTTTGACCCACACTCAATATGCTAAAATTTTCTATTTATAGACGTGACTGCATATCATGAAGTTTTTAATCGGTTTGTTACAATTTTCAGCACCAAGTAATTTTGAAAGTTCACATCGGGTCTCCTGAAGCAGATCTCGAAACTGGGCCACGTTGGGACCCCTTAAACTACAGCCACAAGCTAAGTGAACAGTCTATTATATTAAATCAACTCAGTGATTGTTGAACATCATGCTTTAAATATGAAGAGAAGATATTACTTTCAGAATTTTTGAATGACTAAAGAACTATAAGATATATATAACTTTTCCATCAAGTCTCAGAGAGTGATTAGTGACATATGAGGTTGCAATGACTGGAAGGTGAATTCTATTTGCAGGGTGGCTTTTCAGCCTTCCCTTTGGAGTTTCATATCTCTAAGCGCTTTACATACATAACTGATCACTCTCCAAAGACAGTTTCTCATTGAAGTCAGTCTCTTTTTTGTAATTTATAAATCCGTCATTAGCATTAACTTTTAACATTCAACTTTCTTCCATTTTTCTGCTTTCTTCTTAAAATCTACTTTTCCATGTCTTCCCTTCCCATCTATCCATGTGTACCATCTCCTCCCTCTTTCTTCTCCCCTACTCCCATCTATCCATAAGAAGCATTTCTTCTTATCTTTTCCCTGTCGTACCCATCGCTGTGCACCATCTCCTCCCTATGTCTCCTCTTCCCCTCCATCCCTATGCACCATCTCATCCCTCTCCCATGGTCAGACATCTCTGTCTTCCCCTTCCCTCCTCATATGGTCTGGCATTTTTCTCCTTCCATAGCCTGGAATCTCTCTCCTCTCCCATGGTCTGGCATCTCTCTCTCCTTCCCTCCCTTTTCCCAAGGTCTAACATCTCTCTCCTCTCCTTTCTGCGGTCTGGCATCTCTTTCTCTCTCCTTCCCATTCCAGTGGTCTGACATCTCTCCCTTCTTTGGGTCATCTTTCCTCCCTCCCAGTGTAACATTTCTCCCTCCCTCCTCTCCACTATCGTCCAACAATTCTCCCTCTTTCTTCCTTTCCCCATATACATCATCTCTCTTTCCCTCTCACACCACACATCTATGTCTAACAATTCTCCATTCCTTTTCCCTCCCCCACCAGCAGCATTTATTTCTCTCCCTTCCCAATACTCTACCTGTGCAGCATTTCCCTTTTCCTTCATTCCTAACCTCCCCCCTACACCCAACCTCTCCCTATCAGGCTCTGCACCCAGCCCCCTCCCTCCCCTGTCAGGCCCTGCACCCAACCCCTCCCTCACCTGTCAGACTCTGCACCCAGCTCCCTTCCCTCTCAACCCTTGTCAGGCTCTTCACCCAGCTCCCTTCCTTCCTTTCTTCTTTCCCTCCATCCCCTGTCAGACTCTGCACCCAGCTCCCTTCCCTCCCAACCCCTGTTAACTCTGCACCCAGCCCCCCTCCCAGGCTCTGAAATGCACCCAGCCCCATCCTTCTACCTCCTCCCAGTCAGTGGCAGCTGATTTCTTCTGCCGCTGAGCAGCAACCAGTAGGAGCACACTTTGGCACTGCCTGCTCGGCGCTCAGTGGCTTCTTTGACTGGCTCCCTCATGGGCTAATTAGTAAACATTTGTTTATTTATTTACCCTCTCCTTTACAAAGCCAATGTAATTTTAAATATAAAGGTAAAACCCTGTCGAATTTCTTCTTAAAGCCCAGTGTTTTAATTACAGTGTTATGAATTGTTTGTAATCTCCTTATATTACTTTTTGTAATGCCCATGTATATGATATTACAATAATCCAACTTGGAGATCAGTAAAGCATGGATAAGAGTATGCAAATTATGTTCCAAAAATAGTTCCCTAAATGACCGTAACTTTCTTATGGTATAAAAAGATGATTTAACTAAATTAGAGACTTGGCAATCAAAATTCAATTGACAGTCAATTGTGACTCCTAAATATTTAAAGGTTGAGACTAGAGGAATTCTCTGTCCTAACATGTAAATTTCCTCTTTTGTTTGAGGAGCATGATCTGTAATCCAGCAAGATATACATTTTTCAACATTCAAGATTAACCTCTGATTATTAAGCCATTCATTGATAAGCACTAAACTATCTGTGATAGGGTTCAGATCAATGTAAGATGAGTTAGTTTTAGCCACCAATAAAATATCAGCTGCATAACAGTTTACCCCAAATCCCAATTCTTGAATAACTGAGATCAACAGAGAAATAAAGATGTTAAATAGTATTGAGGATAAAGCTGATCCCTGTGGTATCCCGCATGACAACTGAAAAGTTCTTGAGATCTCCTTTTTTTCCTTTGACTGAAAAGGTCCTAAATTGTAGGTATGATATGAACTATTGAACCACTAGGTCGAATGCTGCCGTCAAGTTTAGCGATATCACCAGAGCCAGATATCCATTATCCAGGATCTCTAATGTTTCACTATGAAAACAAGCCATAAGTGTTTCTGTATCTTGAAAACTGCTTGTCTAGGATTGAATACATTAGTCTTGTCAATGTAATCCTGAAGCTGTCCTAAAACTACATGTTCTATGATTTTACTTGACAAACAGAGGTTTGACACTGGTCGGTAATTTTTAATAACAACTTGGCCAAACCATTTTTAAAACCAGCTACATTAACCGCTCATACCTCATCCTTTCAACTTTTATTATTCCACATATCCCAATAAGAGCTCTGTGCTCCCTATATGATGTCCATTTATTTATTCCCCTGATTTCTTGTGCTTGGCTAGACCCGATTCGCCAGAGTGCTTTCTATAATGCAGCTCCATTACTTTGGAACACACTACTGACATCACTTCATACTGAACTCTCCTTAAATTTAAAGTTGCTCATGTGAGCAAATGCTGCGTTGAACAGCTGCTAAGATATGTGGTCTTTATGTCAGTACCTATATCCCATCCCTATATTTTTCCTTCTTTTCTTTTTCTGTTTACTTTGTCTTTTACCCAATTGATTATTTTTCCTTCTTTTTCATTTGTAAACCACCTTATTGTATCAATACTTTATACCCCAGCAAAAAAAAGGCCTCCCACTAGACCTCCTCTACCCCTCACACCCTAATCCCCATCTTCAGACTTATTGGGATCTCTATAGGCTTGTGGGAACAAGAACAATCCTCACTTGTTCCTGCTCTAAAAGTTGCAGGTTCCAAAATGGCCATTGTGACCCCTAGTGGTAATCTCATGATACTATCACTAGAGGTCAGGCAGCCAAATAAAGAGAAGATTGGATGTGTTTGAGGAAAAGGCTGGTTGGGGGTGGAGTGGGGGGGGGGGGAGAAGTACACAAGATATAGGATCTGAAACAACCTGCAGAGAAGAAACAGCAATTTTAGAAAGCTGCTCTCATACACATGTGTATCTAGGGGGAGGGGCAGAGGAGGAGCTGTACATTTGTTTTCTCCATGTGCAATGTTTGTTTTTGAATTACTACTCTTAATGGATATAGATAGCCATAAATGTGCAGCCCTGCACTTTTATTGTACAAAAGGCTCTATGTTTAACTGAGACTCTTTTAACATGCTTTAAGGATTCTTTACATCCTCACCTGTACATCTGAATTCTCCGTCATCCATATATGACAATTGATATAAAAGATGACCTAGTAGACAGAGAGTTATAATTTAGGATTAGCTCAATAGTAGCAGAAAGCTGTTGCTATCTGTGTGTGCGCTTATTTAAAAGGAGTTAGCAGCCTCAGTCAAGTTCCCAGTGGACAGATGTCCACTTCACACCACTAGAACCACCATAACAATTTGCAGTAATTGGCATGATTGTCAGGTTCAGCAGAGAGGCCATGAATTAACTGATTTTGAGACTGTACCACCATTGCACCCTTGGAAGTGACACCTCCAGAGCAGAGTTGAGATGTCTTAGCGTTTCATTGCTAAGCTTGTACTGCAGTTAGCATCTGTGCTGTGTCTGAGTCAAGATTAAATTACACTTTTCTGTTTTCAGGGCTGTAGCACTAACTTCACAAGAAAAGAAAATCAGAAATGAAATATACAGTATATAGCAAAAGAGCTGTATAAGTATATACTGTAAATGCATTTGTATTATTCTGATTTTATGACCTCTCTGAGAACAGCCCTCAATACCTCATATTGTCAAACAATGTTGATTCTGAAGGGACACTATTGCATACTAGCCCTGACTTTTTACATCTCCTTCCAAATTCATTTTAGCATAAACAGTATGGATCTCACATCGAACAGGTTGTAAAATGCATAACTTACAATAAGAACATAAGAACATAAGAAATGCCTCTGCTGGGTCAGACCCGAGGTCCATCGTGCCCAGCAGTCCGCTCACGCGGTGGCCTAACAGGTCCAGGACCTGTGCAGTAATCTTCTACCTATACCCTCTATCCCCATTTCCAGTAGGAATTTGTCCAATCCTTTCTTGAACCCCAGTACCATACTATTACGTCCTCTGGAAGCGCATTCCAGGTGTCCACCACACGTTGGGTAAAGAAGAACTTCCTAGCATTTGTTTTGAATCTGTCTCCTATCAACTTTTCCGAATGCCCTCTTGTTCTTTTATTATTAGAAAGTTTGAAGAATCTGTCCCTCTTTACTTTCTCTATGCCCTTCATGATCCTATAAGTCTCTATCATATCTCCTCTAAGTCTCCTCTTCTCCAGGGAAAAGAGACCCAGCTTCTCCAATCTCTCAGAATATGACAGGTTTTCCATACCTTTTATCAGACGTGTCGCTCTCCTCTGAACCCTCTCAACTAACGCCATATCCTTCTTAAGGTACGGCGACCAATATTGGACGCAGTACTCCAAATGCGGGCGCACCATCACCCGATACAATGGCAGGATAACTTCTTTCGTTCTGGCTGTTTGGTGGAGGATGGGCTGGGGAGGGATTCAATGGCTGAGAGGGTGTAGATGGGCTGGAGTAAGTCTTAACAGAGATTTCGGCAGTTGGAACCCAAGCACAGTACTGGGAAAAGCTAAGAAGAAAAAATTTAAAAATTTAAATTGAATCAGATTAGGCAGACTGGATGGACCATTCGGGTCTTTATCTGCCGTCATCTACTATGTTACTATGTTACTATGTTACTATGTAAATGAGGGGACTACCGGTATATGTGTGTGTGTGTGTGTGTGTGTTTTTCTGGTAGAATGTGTGTATGTGTGTGTCTACGGAGGTGGTGTAGGTATGTATATGTCTGGTGATGTCTGGTGGTATGTAAGTGTTGGGTATAGAGAGCTGCACGGGAACGGGGACGACGGGAATCCCCCGGGACCTGTGGGGATCCCACGGGTTCCCCCTTTGGGTCACGGGGATCCCGTGGGGACACCCCCTAGGGTCGTGGGGATCCCATGGGGATGCCCCCTAGGGTCGCAGGATTCCTGCGGGGTTGGATACACTCGAGCCGCGAGGCTTGTCTTCTTTTCCCTACCTGCCCTGCCGCAGCACACAGCCGGCCAGAAGTCTTCCACGATGTAAGTGCTGATGTCGGAGGGAGGGCTTAAGCAAAGTCCTCCCTTCCTCCGACATCAGCACTGACATCGGGAAGACTTCCGGTCGGCTGTGTGCTACGGCAGGACAGATAGGAAAAATTCAAGGCAGTGGCGTACTAAGAGGGGGGAGCGGGAGGGGCGGTCCACCCAGGGGCAGCCTTAGAGGGGGTGCAGAGCCGGCCAGATCCCCTTACCTTCTTGGCGCTTTCCCCCGACCGACCGACAACAGGCCCGGTTCGACAAACCTCCCTGCCCTGTAGCCGTGAATCTAAATTACCTTCTTACAGCAGCTGGATTCAGGGCAGGGAGGTTTGTCGGACTGGGCCTGTTCTGTTGTCGGGCGGGCGGGGAAATGACACGAAGGTAAGGGGCAGGAAGGGAGAAAGGAAGGAAAGGTGGAGTGGAGAGGAAAAGACACTTAAGGGAAATGGGTAAAACTGAAGGGGGAGAAGGACACTGAAAGCACTGGGGAAGACAAAGGGGTGGAGAAGGACGCTGAAAGGACATGGGGAAGACAGAGGGGGAAGAAGGATGCTGAAAGGACATGGGGAAGACAGAGGGGGAGAAGGACACTGAAAGGACATGGGGAAGACAGAGGGAGGAGAAGGACGCTCACAGGACATGGGGAAGATGGGGGGAGAAGGACGCTGAAAGGAAATGGGGAAGAGAGAATGGGGAGAAGAAGCTGAAGGGAAATGGGGAAGAGAGAGTGGGGAGAAGACGCTGAAGGGAAATGGGGAAGAGAGAGTGGGGAGAAGACGCTGAAGAGAAATGGGGAAGAGAGAGTGGGGAGAAGATGCTTAAGGGCAATGGGGAAGAGAGAGTGGGGAGAAGACACTGAAGGGAAATGGGGAAGAGAGAGTGGGGCGAAGATGCTGGCAGAGAAGAAGACAGAGATGCCAGACTATGGGGGGAGCGGAGGGAAGAAGATGGGTGCCAGATCAATTTGGAAGGGAGGAGATAGGGAGAGGCACAGTAACAGAGCAAATGGAAGATGCAGAGAGAAGAGAGATAGTGGATGGAAGGAACTGAATGAGAACATGAGGAAAGCAGAAACCAGGTAACAAAGGTAGGAAAAAAATTCTATTTCTTTTTGCTTCAGGATAAAGTAGTATATTAGTTGTGTTGATAAAAATTTATAAACATTAGAGGCTCTGGTAGAAACCCGTTTACAAAGTATGTATTCTTCCCAATTAATATTTCCAAATTAATAAAGTCTCTTTGCTTATTTGTAAATGGGTTCCTACCAGAGCCTTTAATTCAGTAGCATAATTAAATGAAATAACTATTTCTGAAGTTTATAGGGACAGGCAGGGACGGAGGGGATTCCTTGCGGGGACAGGTGGGGATGGAGAGGATTACTCGCAGGGATGGGTGGGGACAGAGGGATTCCTCACGGGGACGGGTGGGGATGGGTAGGATTCCTCATGGGGACAGGTGGAGATGGGTGGGATTCCTCATGGGGACAGGTGGAGATGGGTGGGATTTTGACCGGACGGGTGGGGACGGGTGGGATTTCTGTCCCCGCGCAACTCTCTAGTTGGGTATACAGTATACACATATAAATATATATAATACTAGCATTTTTGTAAGTGTACACTTATCCACAAAAGTGCCAGCAGAGTGCTTAAGAGCTATTTTGTAACTGTGCATGTGTGGCATATCATGTAAATGTAACAAGGTGTATATGGGAAGAGTATGAATGGGATATGTGGGGGGGAAGGGTGGCTTCTACTTATGTGCTTAATTTACAAAATGCTGTCAGTTATGCATAACCCTGCCACATTTATATGAATATGCTTACAGGTATGCCTAAGGTGACCATACGTCCCGTTTTTAGATCCCCTGTCCCGTTGTTCCCACGCTAAACTTCGGGAGACTGAAATGTCCCGTTTTCAGAGACAGCGTACCGAAGCTTTGTATGGAGACAACGGGACAGGTGGTCGCTTCCCCTCCCTCCATGCTGTGCCAAAGCCAGCCTGCCTGCCTGCCTCCCTACAGCACCAAAGCCTGCCCCCCCAGACCGGCCCCCACTGCTGCTTCCTGCCCGCCGAAGCCTGGCCTACCTCCGCTTCAAACCCCCCTCCCCGGTCTGCTGCCGCCTGCCGCCTACTGCCCGCTGCAACTAAAGAAAAGGAAGGTCCAGGCGCCAGCCCACAATCCTTCTTCCCGACGTTAATTCTGATGTCAGAGAGGAAGTTCCGGGACAGCCAATCGTCAGAATTTTTCTAAGGACATTGGAAAGAGGCACTGGGGGCACTAAGGACTTAGGAAGGAGGCACTGGGGGAACTAAGGATATGGGAAGGAAGCATTGGGGGCACTAAGGACATAGGAAGGTGCACTTAGGACATGGGAAGGAGGCACTGGGGGCATTAAGGACATAGGAAAGGGCACTAAGGACATAGGAAGGAGGCACTGGAGGCACTAAGGACATAGGAAGGAGGTACTGGGGGCACTAAGGACATAGGAAGGGGCACTAAGGACATAGGAAGGAATCACTGAGGGCACTAAAGACATGGGAAGGGGCACTAAGGACATAGGAAGGAGGCACTGGGGGCACTAAGAACATAGAAAGAAATGAAAGAAAGGATGTACAGTCAGAAGGAAATGCAACCAGAGACTCATGAAATCACCAGACAGCAAAGGTAGGAAAAATGATTTTATTTTCAATTTAGTGATCAAAATGTGTCAGTTTTGAGAATTTATATCTGCTGTCTATATTTTGCACTATATTTGTCTATTTTTCTATAGTTACTGAGGTGACATTGCATATTTTAAAGTCATCTGCCTTGACATCTTTGAAAACCCCCCAAATATAAATGATAATTAACATTTTCTTTACGTATAGTGTGCTTTGTGTTTTTTAAAAAATTTATGGTTACCATTATAAATTAATAAGATATGTAGAAGCAGAGGGGACACTGGGAACCAGTGATAACAATATGATCCGCTTTGACCTGGACACAGGGGCAAAACATTTATCCAGAACGATGGGCACAGCGCTGAACTTCTGAAAAGGGAATTACGAAGGGATGAGACTAATGGTGGGGAAGAAGATTAAGAAGAGGATAAGCACTGTAAAGATGCTAGAGCAAGCATGGTCCCTTTTTAAGGACAAAGTCACCGAGGTGCAAAATCTATATATACCGTGTATCAGCAAGGGATCCAAGAGGAAAAAGAACAAGGAACTGGCGTGGCTCACTGTAATGGTGAAAGAAGCAATCAGAGACAAGAAGACTTCGTTTATGGAAAGGAAAAGGTCAAAAATGGTTGAAAACTGGAAAAAGCACAAACAGCATCAAAGCAGGTGCCATAAGGTGGTAAGAGGGGCCAAAAGAGACTACAAGGAAAAAATAGCCAAGGAGACGAAAAACTTCAAGCCGTTCTTTCGATATATTAAGGGGAAATGACCTGCGAAGGAAGCGGTGGGGCTGTTGGATGACCATGGAATAAAGGGAGTGCTAAAGGAAGCCAAAGCCATCACTGACAAACTGAACACATTTTTTGCATCTGTGTTTACTGAAGAGGATATACACAACATACTGGAAGCCAACAGGCTATGCACAGGAAACGAAGATGGGAAACTGACAGGGTTGACGGTCAGTCTAGACGAGGTATGCAAGCAGATTAATAGGCTTAAAAATGATAAATCCCCGGGACCGGATGGCATTCATCCAAGGGTAATCAAGGAATTGAAAGGGGCTATAGCTGAACTACTTCAACTAATAGCCAATCTGTCGATCAAATCGGGAAGGATTCTGTAAGACTGGAAGGTGACAAATGTTACGCCAATCTTCAAGAAAGGTTCAAGGGGTGATCCGGGAAACTACAGACCTGTGAGTCTGACCTTGGTACCAGGAAAGATGGTAGAGGTGCTGATAAAGGACCACATCATTGATCACCTTGACACAGTCTGATGAAGACCAGCCAGCACAGTTTCAGCAAATCAGATCTTGTTTGACAAACTTGCTGCACTTCTTCAAGGCAGTAAACAAGTAATAAACAAAGGTGACCCGGTTGACATTGTATATCTGGATTTTCAGAAGGCGTTTGACAAGGTTATGCATGAATGACCACTTTGGAAAATTGCGAGCCATGGAATCGAGGGTGAAATACTCACGTGGATTAAAAACTGGCTAGAGCATAGGAAACAGAGAGTGGGGGTAAATGGACAATACTCGGACTGGAAGAGCATCACTAGTGGGGTGCCGCAGAGCTTGGTGTTTGGACCTGTGCTCTTCAACATCCTTATAAACGATCTGGACATAGGTACGATGAGTGAGGTAATTACATTTGTGGATGATACAAAGTTATTCAGAGTAGTGAAGACACAGGGGAATTGCGAAGATCTGCAATGTGACATAATCAGGCTCGAGGAATGGGCATCAATATGGCAGAAGAGGTTCAACATGGATAAGTGTAAAGTGATGCATGTCGGTAAAAAAAAATCTCATGCACGAATACAGGATGTCCTGGGTGGTACTTGGAGAGATCTCCCAGGAAAGAGACTTGGGAGTTCTGAGCGACAAGTCAATGAAGCCGTCCGCGCAATGTGTGGCGGAAAGAGTGAACAGAATGCTAGGAATGATAAAAAAGGGAATCATGAACAGATCGGAGAAGGTAATCATGCTGCTGTACCAGTCCATGGTGCACCCTCACCTGGAGTATTGCATACAGCACTGGTCGGCGTACATGAAGAAGGACACAGTACTACTCGAAAGGGTCCAGAGAAGAGCGACTAAGATTGTTAAGGGGCTGGAGGAGTTGCTGTACAGCGAAAAATTAGAGAAACTGGGCCTCTTCTCCCTCGAACATGATTGAAACATGAGAGGGGACATGATTGAAACATTCAAGATACTGAAGGGAATAGACTTAGTAAATAAGGACAGGTTGTTCACCCTCTCCAAGGTAGGGAGAACGAGAGGATGCTCTCTAAAATCGGAAGGGGATAGATTCCGTACGAACGTAAGGAAGTTCTTCTTCACCCAGAGAGTGGTAGAAAACTGGAACGCTCTTCTCGAGTCTGTCATTGGGGAAAACACCCTCCAGGGATTCAATACAAAGTTAGACAAGTTCCTACTGAACCGGAACATACAATGGTAGGCTATCTTTTTGATCATCCAAGTGCCAATTTATGTGGGATTTTAGATGTATTTCTGATTCGATTATGAGCCCCATACTGTATATGTATAAACCATATATATGTATAAACAGAAAACAACTGGCTGCATAAATGTATATATTCTAGACAGACCATTTATATAATAAGTGTTAAATATAGACTATAAAACAGGCATTTCTTGTCCATTGTTGAAAAAGATTGTACTTACAAAAACTACAGGACATGGGTAATGTGAGGCCTTTGATACTTAAGAAGGTAAGTGGACCAGAGTTAGCTGCTCTCATCTTAAAGTACGTTTTTACTAGCAAATGAACTGGATTTCAAGAACCTTTAAGGTTTACAGGAAGAATGACAGAAGGCTTTGAGCAAAAAGTAGTAAATAATATATGTTTTGAAAAGACAATAATACTAGCAATTAATTTCTTTATATCTGCTAAAAAAAATGCATGCTGTGCAAAGTGTTTTACTGTGTAGAGCAACATGCAGGATCTCAGAGACTGATGGCTGGAAACTGTGTAGGAGTAACAGAGTCAAGCTGTGTCACTTGTAGGCGGTGCACTTAGGCAGGGGGTCGAGCTCTAAGTAATTTTATGCAAAGAAACCTTGGCCCAGTCAGGCTAGCTGGAAGAACCATTCTTTATTTTCTTCCTTTTTTTTTTTTTTTTTTTTTTTTTGCTCATTGCTTAATTATACAATATATTTCATTTCTTTACTTAGGATCTTCCTCGGTGCTGTACTGAAATGGAAGTTAATCCTTTCTTTGTCTACCTTCATAGTACAGGTTGCGCATACTTTTGGTTATGTAAAACATAAACCATCTAACTTAAATGTTTTCAAATTATACACATATTAAGTGGCACTATCCATTTAAGTAGCACTGCGGAATATGCATATACCACTTATCATTTCTATAGCACTACTAGACCATATGCAGCACTGTACATTAAACATGTAAGAGACAGTCCCTTCTCAGTAGAGCTTACAATCGAATCAAATAGACAAACAGGACAAGTAGAGGGCTAGGGACATTTCCAGGCATGGCTGCTGTACAAGCGAGGGGGGGTTATAACTTCAACCACTACTACTAATACTTTTATCATTTCTATAGTGCTAATAGACATACACAGAACTATACACAAGCATGTATGAGCTTACAATCCAAGTTAGATGCTTCAAGTTATACCTGCTCTTTATGCAGGCCACCTAGACACAGAAGGATTGATATTCAAAGCAATTTAACCAGGCAGCAGGGCTCCTGCCCTGTTAAATCACCTGGCACATGACCAGCTAATGCTGCTGAATGGTTTGTACAGAGGGCTAAGAACCTGTGGAACTGAGTTTGATTCCCACCAGTTGCGTAGTAAAGGGGGTGGGAGGGTGGATTTCCCCAGGTGTCATCTTGGTGGGGGTGCTAGCCCCTCTCCTCCTCTCTACCCCATTCTTTCCCACCCCTCCTCACTCCAGAGACTCACAGTCTCTCTTTTCTGTTGTTTGTATGTTTGTGTTGTCAGCATTTCACATCAACTCCTAAGAGACTGTCAGAGAGAATTTGTCTGTACGTCAGAGACAAGTTGGAAGGAGTAGTAATAGTGGTATTTACAGATACCAGGCAGGGAGTGTTCTGCCTCCACTTTCATGAGTGCAGATTACTTGTGTATGGATTTATAGATTTATTTACTTGTGTGATTTTTTGTCAACTAAATGTATGTCTGTCTCTTAATTGATTTTTATTAACTAAATGTATTGCCACACTCTGATGGTTTTTAATTGTACATCGCTTAGGTATTGTGATAAGCGATTCATCAAATAAAGGTAAACTTGAACTTGAACTTGTATAGAGGTTAGAGATACTACTCTCTGCTAGTGATCATTTAAAGAGGTGGGTGGATGTGCTTAGAGGAAGAGAGGTTCTGGTGCCCCTCCAAGGCTGCGCCCAGGCATTCTGTACCCCATCTGATCCCCCTCACTATGCCACTGCCTCCCGGGACAGGACCATTCCTGTTATTCCTGAATGTAACTCACCTTCTTTTACTACTATGAGAGGTATGAGTTAAATTTAAAACCAATACCAGATATATTGTGAAGTACTGCAAAACTCTACAAAGTCACTTGGGACCTATAGAGCAACTCTACCATATTATAATATCACTAACATCCAGAAATCACACAATAGGCAACACCATAAATATTGTAGTGGACACTAGAATATCAATACACCTATTGAAAAAACTAAACAAGCTGGATTAGTACATGTAGAAATTAATTTTATAAGGGGTACCTATTTTATTTTATTTATTTATTTATTTGCATTTATTAGCTGCTTTTATGAAGATAAAATAGACCCTTATTTGGATGCCCATGTGCTCCATTAAAAGCAATGGACAATTGGCTCCATTGAAAGCAATAGAAGTAAAACCTGGATGTCTCAATCCATCCTCCTTTTCCTGGATCCATATGTTAACCTTACCTATGGAGCTCAAAGCACTTAGGTGCTCCTTTTACTAAACTATGATAAAGGTTTTTATAATGGGCTGGTGAGATAAATGCTCTGACACGCATTCAGTTCTTATGAGCATCGGAGCAATTGCCTGGCCAGCTGCAGTACGAAGCTCTACTGTGGTTTAATCCCCCCATTGCCCTAGGTATATTAGACTGATTGTAAGCCCGTTGGGACAAACAGGGAAAAATGCTTGAGTATCTGAATAAACCCATGTAAATCATTCTGAGCTCCCCTGGGAGAATAGTATAGAAATTTGAATGAATAAATAAGTAATATTAATTATTAGCATTAACAAGTGTTAATTGGCACTCATTAGTAGTTACATGCAGATATGACCTATACCCCCGTTCTATAACCTGCATGCCAGGGATAGGCACATTGTGACAAACCTACTGCATTCCCAAGGTTTGCCACAGGGAAATATAGGAAAGTATACAAACCCCGGTGCAGAAGGGCTGAGCAGGTCAGTGCCCAAGACAATAAGTTAGCTGACTACCCTGTGATTAAGGATGAGGAAATGGAAATAGAACAGGAAAGCTTGGACTTACCTGAAGCAGTCCCAAAGCCAGGCAGGAAGAATCTGCCTTGCTATTATCCAGTGCCTGTAAGGCAGAAAGCTCACAAGCAGTTTCCCCTCAGAGAAACGGCACAGGCTGAGGAGGGAATTCCCTTCCCCCATCCAAAGCCAAGGGGGAGTGGTTCTTTCCCTCAGCTTAAAGCCAGGCTCGTCAGAGAGCAAGGGGGAGGAGAACGAGGCTTGGCAGAAACAGCAGGATGAGAGCAGAGGCAGGAAGTGCAGGATGGGGCTGAGCTTGCCTCAGACCCTGCAGGGCAGCTCATCAGCACGGACTGGGAGATGACTGAGGAGCAGACTGGTAATTTGTCTACAGAATTCCTTCCCCCAGAGCCAATGGTGGTGAAAGATAGTAGTACTGTGGAGGAGAGCTGGCCAGAGGAAATGGAGAGCTGAACACACTGGGAAAAGGTCTGTGAAAAGGTGTTTTTTTTTCTGGCTGTGTTTTTCTGTTTCTCTCATTGAGCTAATGACTGTGGGAGTTATCAAAGGAACGTAATCCTGTACTACAGTTTTCATATGCTAGTTTGCTGGACTTTGTGAAAGGCACAGTAATCTCCTCTTCAGGAAATGTGCACAGTTAAACCAAACGCTAGGCTGTAATTTTAGCCAGGTTAAACCCTAAGGTTCCCTAGTTTCAGGACTCCGTGCAAGAGCCCAGCTGTGAATTGATTGCCATAGCAACTAGGTAATTGAATTAGCCTGCATGCCTCCTAGGAAAAGGAGATTAATCCTCTCAGTGTAAAGCCTGCTCCGTTTCTGTGTGGAAAGTCCAGCCCAGCTGGAGAGAGTGAGTACACTATAGGAAAAGCACAGAATATCTCTTAGGCATGAATAGGAATGTCTCCTCTGTAGCTCTACAGTGAAAAGTTATTTTTGCCAACTGTTTCACTTCTAAGCCTTATGAAGAGCTAAATGACTGTATATGATTTGCCAAGCCAGCCCAGAGCTGATTCCTGAGTGTTGGTAAATGAAATGAACTTTTCTTTTTGGTTTTGTATTATGTTCATGTTATCAGGGAAACCTGGATGGCACAGTGATTCTACGGCTGGTGGCCGAATAAAAGCTTATGTTTTTGCACCAAGGCCATTCTGACAAATGTGTTTTCTTCAAAGCCCTTGGGAGTAAGCTTAGTTAGGCATTTGCCTAGTGGCGGACAACTTGAAAGGACACCCTAATTCTAAAGGGACCATGCCAGTAGCAAACATCGTGTCACTACCTGACGGCTCAGGGTGTCCACCAAGAGCATGGGATAATTGTTGCTGTGGATGGGCAGACTGGATGGGCCATTTGGCCTTTATCTGCCATCATGTTTCTATGTTTCTAATAAAAGCTATCGTTAGACACACAAAGTACCATAGAAACCTATGGAACTCTGTGTGTCTAAATGTTTTGAAAATGAGCCCCTATATGTCTTTATAAAATATTTATTTTAAAAAAATACATACCCCGCCTAAAAACCTAGGCAGTTTCCAAGCAACATACACAATCATTTAAACAACATTACATATACACATAATATAAAACAGCTTAATATTGGCACAACTGTTCAACTTCTTGCTTACTCACAAAAATGCACTTACCAACAACTGTGTCTTTAGTAGTTTTTTAAAAAATTGCCCTGACAGTGCACAAATGTACCTGCCCCAGCAATGCATTCCAAAGTTTCACCCCAGTTACTGAGAACATTGAATCGCTTTTCTTTTTTATATTGTTCCCCAGTTCCTAAATGTTTTCCTTATATGTTCCTCACATTTTCTATTACAATTGTATTTCTCCCCCCTTCCCACTTGTGTCTATGGCCTTTGGGTCAATATTTACCCAGTTTGAACAGTTGGTAGTCATGTAGTTTTTATAGGAAAGTATGTTTAATTGTTATTTTTGTTTAATTATTATTTTTTATCTTGTACAATGCTTTGTAGAAACGAAAAAGCGTTTAATCAAAAACTGAATAAACAATAAACAATAAACACTGACAGCCTCATAAGCCTCTCAGATCTTAATGCCTTCCCAGGACGATATACCTCTAGCATGTCATAAAAACATACAGAGGCAACATGATATAGAGTCTGATAGATTATTAGCATCACCTTATACTGCATTCTCTGTTGGACAGGAAGCCAGTGCAATTGTCTCAAAATAGATGTCACATGGACCATCCTTGATGCTCCAGTAATCAATCTCACCTCAGAATTCATCAAAAGCTGTAAGGCCTTACACTCCCATTTCATTACCCTTAATTACATTGCATTGCAATAATCCAGCCTACCCAATATGATCGCTTGTACCTCCATTCGAAAATCATAAAGCACTAACATCTGCTGTAATCTATACAGCATATGAAGCTGCGCATAACCCAGTTGAACGGTTTTTATTGTCAAAGCAGCATCCAACCAAATCCCTAATACCAACATCTACTTTTTCACATGCATCCTCTTCAACTCAACTCCATTATTATCATTCCCTACTGTCATTACTTCAGTTTTACTAACATTCAACTGCAATCCATAACTCGTCATCCACCCTACAACTTTCTTCATACAAACATTTAGCCGGTTTTCAACCCCCAACTCATTCTTTCTAAACAGAGGAAAAAAACAATATATCATCAACATACAATCTATACTGTACTTCTAACTTTCAAAATACTTCCCCTAATGCAGCTATATTACATAGGTGGCATAAGCATCAAAATGTATGAGGATCTATAAGTGCCCTGGAGCAGGTGTCCGTAACTACACCTATAGTTTTATACATGCGTAGATTACTGTATTTTATAATCTATATGCGTTTGTTTGTTCCATCCTTGCTTTGCCCAAACTCTGTCCATGAGCATACCTCCTGGCAAAACATGCGCCTTCATGTCAAAATGATTACTTTTACTTTGGTTGGCATTTTATGTATGTAGCCATGTGTCTACAAATGACTTTATAACATTACCTCCGAATGTTTATATGCGGAACATATCCATTTGTGATCAGTTGCCATACACAATCAATAAAAACACATCACTTGTTTTCCAATGACTGGTTTGTAGGGATGAGCAGCCAAAACGTTTACATTTTGTTTCATTTCCAGTGTCATGAGCAGCCTTGCTTATTTTGCTTTGGTTAGATATCATTCTTGTTTCGGAAGCAGTGTTGTTAAAAATGCACACTCTTTGCAGAGAGACCGCACTATCTGAAAAAAGGATGCCTTATTTGCCAAGAAGCCTAGACTCTATAAAATATGCCTAAAGTTAAGCACCTAGATTGGCACACCAAGCTGATCTAAATTCCTAGCTTACCCCCTCTTTTACAAATGTGTAACATGGGTTTTAGCGACGGTAACTGCTCCGACGCTCATAGGAATTAGTAAAAGAAGGGGGTTAATTATTTAAAAAGCTTAATCAGCACCGATTACAAGCTTAAATGACTTAATAATTGGCTTAAATTAAAATTAACTTGATAGACGCCTACAGCATTCAGGTAGGCACCACATCCAAGGTTAGGGTTGGATTGTGAGCAATGTTTTGCATGTAGGCATCTAAGGTGGACTTAGGTGATGGTATTTAAGGTAAAAAACAAACAAACAAACCCTGGCATAAATAGGGAGTGCCTAAGGTTAGGGCACTAACCTGCGCCTGTTTCCAATATAGGCACCGCTAGCTGTGATGTTATAAACGGCGCCTAACTTAAGATTGGCATGCGCTATTTACCACGTTCCTCGGTGCCTAATTTTCTAATTTAATCTTCATTTTATATACCGAATCTGCTCACTAAGGAGCTCGACTCAGTTTACAGTTCGTACAAAATGAAATATAACAAGTAAAAACTGTGGGATAAAAACAGAAATTGGTTAGATTAGATGATTGGAAAAAGTTAGAAAAAAATATGTTGAATTGCTTAAAATTACTATACGACAGCTAAAATCAAATTAACTATTGTGAAAACAACCAGGTTTTTAAACTTTTTCGAAATTGAAATAATTGATCTACCAGCCTTGGAGAATCTGGAAGTCCATTCCAAATTCTCACCAATTTAAAAGGAAAAGATTTACTAAGCTTCTCAGTGCATTTAATACCTTTTAGGTGCTATTTATAGAATTGGGAACAGAGTATGCACGCCTTCTCCAAAGTGCACACCTACATGATGGTTCGCACACATTTGCGCACTATTAGAAAAGAGCGTATACTTTCCATAAGAGTATGTTGCTTTTTTTGGTGTTAATGACACGCAACAATGTAGGTTATGTTGTCAACATTTCCGCTGCTGTTGCAAATGACAACCCATCCCTACAAATTTGCAATAAAGTTATTGGACGTTATTGAAAAGATGAAACAGTGGTCTTTCAGATATTTTCTTAAACTTAAATGGAAAAGATCAAACTTTTGTGGTCTGGTTTACATAAGGAATCTATTCCATCCTTTATTCCTATGACCAGTGGAATATGTTTTTAAAGCTGATATCATCTCTAAGGTATTAAAGAGATTTTTAGATACCTTGCTGAAGCCCCCTTTTACAAAGCCGCGCAAGCGATTCCCAGCGCAGCAAATGCAACAAAGCTCATTCCATTTCTAAGGGCTTTATCACATTTGCTGCACAGGGAATTGCTACCACAGCTCTGTAAAAGGAGCTTTAATTTGAAAAAAAACAGATTAATGCTGGAGTCCAAAAATCTACTTTTTTTTTTTAAGATTATTAATAATAATAATAATAATAACTTTATTTTTCTATACCGCCATAATCTTACAACTTCTAGGCGGTTCACAATAAAGAGAGCTGTACAATCAGCGAATTACAATATAGTATTGACATGTTACAGTGAAGGGGCTGGATGGCCAGCGAATTACAGAATACAAACGGAGAGGAAGACACTGAACAGACAGAGAGTACAGAATACAATTGGAGAGGGAGCTTAGAATCAGCATGGAGAGTAATAGTTTTTGAAGGAGGGAGTATTTTGACTAGGAAATAAATCTATTGAACAGGCAATTATGATTGGTTCCACTCATATGTTTTCCAACAGCATTTTAGAGCATTTGTTCAATCTGTTGTTCTATCCTTGCTGAATTACTATAATTCCCTTTATCTGAGATTTTTAGTAAAACTTATGAGGAAACCTTGGGGTCCTTTTATTAAGGCATACTAACCGATTTAACACGCACTAAACACTAAGGCATCCATTATAATTTTTAGCGCGCACTAAATCGGTTAGCACACCTTAATAAAAGGTCCCCCTTGTATGATATAAAATACAGCTGTGAGACTGATATAGCAAAAGTCAAGATTTGATCATGTTTTGCCTTTGTTTGTGGAGCTCCATGTCAAATTTAAATTAAGGGCTCCTTTTACAAAGCTGCGCTAGGGCCTTAACGTGCGGAATAGCGCGCACTAAATTGCCCCCGTGCTAGCCGCTACCGCCTCCTTTTGAGCAGGTGGTAGATTTTTATTTAGCGCGCACTATAGTGCGTGCTAATCCGGTGCGTGTGCTAAAATGCTTAGCGCACCTTCGTAAAAGGAGCCTTAAGTTACACTTCTCCCTCCCTATTTGTGGGGGTTAAGGGCAGAGCCGGCCCATGAATAGGGAAAATTTGCGAATAACTTTTGGCCCAGCTCTGACCCACCTCCGGACCTTACCTGGTGGTCTAGTGGTGACGCGGGGCAGGAATGATCTTCCTACACTCCTGCCCCATGCAGAGCCGTGCTGTGAGTTTCCGTGGTCTCACGAGACTACAATAGGAATTCCCTGTTGTAGTTCTTACCAATCTTAGAACCTTACCAACTTCTCTGGGAACATAACAGCATGCATAATGAAATTCCAATCCTGATCCCTCACAGTACAAATGAAACTGAATGAATCCAAAACGAAACTACTCTGGCTCAGCCCAAAATTAGAACACCTACCCACCCTAATTGCCTTCTGGCTCTACACTGCAGTTTGAGTTCTCAAGCAAAGTTCTAGGCATCATTATTGATTCTTCTCTTTCTTTCAATGGCCATCTTAACTCCTTGGCGAAGTCATGCTTTTTTAGCCTCCACATGGCTGAGGAAAGTGAGATCCTGCTTCCACCAACAACATTTTGCCGTCCTTGTACAATCTATCATCCTCTCCAGACTAGACTACTGTAACTCCATCTATTTAAGTCTAACCAAAAAAGTCTTCAAAGACTTCAGCGGATTCAGAACACTGCGGCCAAGCTGATCTTTGCAAAAAGCAAATACGACCATGTTTCCCCACTCCTGTCCAAACTTCACTGGCTTCCAGTAATTTCCAGGATTCACTTTAAATGCGCCTGCCTAGCTTTTAAGATCCTACACGGCATCTTCCCTCCCCTAATTCCACTATCTTAGAACTCCTAGAGTCCTTATTCCATCAGATCCACCCAAAAACTTAAACTATCCTTCCCCACGCTATAAGGTATCCACTATGTGGGAAAATTAGGGAAATCTTTCTTCTTCAGAATCACCGAGCTCTGGAATAACCTTACTGCCCCAGTACGGAATCTGGGCTCCTTCCAACTATTCCAAAAGCACCTGAAAACTAGGCTATTCACAAAAATGTAATGCTCTCTTCCCCCCTATACTAAACCTCCAACCCCATTATGCTGTTCCTTCCTTACATTAAGCTCTTGTAAACCGCGCCAAGCTCCATAATTACGGAGAGGATGCGGTATATAAACTTAAGGTTTAGTTTAGTATAATTTGTATTAGGGAAGATCTTAGTATACAACAGGTGAAAATTATGCATATAACACCCAGCAACAAGCCAGATAACTGTTTCCAATTCTGTTTTCTTGAATGTGTTTATGTGTTCTGCCTTTTTTTTTCCTATGCTGTCTGTGAACCATCTTGTCTATAATTCACTGTCCTGTGCTGCAATTATCATCAAGCTCTTATCTGTAGGTTTAAATTCACCTTTTCTTAGCCATTTCTTTGTCAGGCTTTGATCTAGCTGTAGCTGTTGAAATAGCTCTGTACTTCCTGCTGTATTTGTGCTTTAGCCAATTGTTCTTTCACATTTGCTGATCTGATTCTTTAAATTTTTTTTTCTTGTTTTGCAAATTCTTTTGCCTTTTTTTCATGTGCTAGAAGATTCTCACTCCTTCTACTCATAAGCTTAAAGAGAGAAACTTCTAACCATTCATTTTCATACTTCAGCACTTTTTGAAAATTTGGATTTTTTTTGATGCTGTTAAGTATGCCTGAAAATGATAAGGTCCCCCCATCAGCAGGAGCCATTGTGAACCTAAGGGATTACCTGGTAGTTCTTCTAAACACATATTTCTTGCTGAAGGCCATCTTGCTTTCTACCCAAGAGATGTATATTCCTAGTTCTGCAGACTACTGATTGCCAGAACTTGAAATTTTTATTTGCTGATATTCTCAATCGATTCCAATTTCCTGAACTAATTTGTCTGTGAAGATCCCCTGCTCGGCTCCTAGAATCTTGTGTGCTCTAAATTTTCAAGTTTATTAAATACTTGATATACCACCCATCAGTATATTAACTAGGTAGTTCATAATAAAACTATAAAGTCTTTAGAAATGTAAAAGGAACTGCAGTATTTTAAAAGAAAAGAATAACAGTTATCCTGAGTATACAGTGACCACTTTCACCACAAACCTGATATCAAGCATGACATAGGCTGCAATGTCAGCTGTCATAGTATAACAAAGCAGTATGTTTTCAAACCTGTTTTAAAATTATATAATGAGGATTCATGAGAAAGATAAATGGAAGATTATTTCATAAAGACGGTGCAACTACTGAAAAAACCCCCAAATAAGTATAGATTCAAAATATAGCTGAGAAAAGAAGGGTACTACCAAAATCGATTGAGAGGTTGATTGAAGCAAACGTAAGGCATATATAGGGTATGAAAAGGTGGAACCAAAAAAAAAAGGCGACACTCCTGTCTGATGTATTTTATATACTAAAGTTAGAATTTTATAGAAAATTCTTGCAGTCCTTCTGGTGGTCAGAATCTGAAGGCCTAATCTTAGGGGAAGGTGGTCTATGCAGATTAAAGACCTATATAATCTTCAATTTATCTCACTCTTATCACAGGGGATTAAATTATAGAAGTCTTTAATAGGAGCTCTGTATGTGCAATGTATCCCATCTTAAGTTCTTGGTATGTGCAATCTTAAAATTGGGCGACCATATAATAGAAACATAGTAAATGACAGCAGATAAAGACCTGAATGGTCCATCCAGTCTGCCCAATAGGTACATGCATTACAAATTCATGATTAAGTACAATTGTCTTTGTTCAATGATATTTCTGGGTCATAGACCGTAGAAGTCTGCCAAGTATTGTGCTTAGGTTCCAACTACTGGAGTTGCCTTCAAAGTTCACTCCAGCCAATCTAAACCATCCTAAATTACTGGACTTCCCATAAAAGCCCTCCCCAGTCCATCCTAAGCTCAATAGCCATATACGGAGCACAAACTATGCAAATCTGCCCAGTACTGGCCTTAGTTCTTCAATTTATACCCTTCATTTTCTGATTAGAGATTCTCTGTGTTCGTCCCATGTGTTTTTGAATTCCATCACAATCAAATCCAGTATCGCTTTTTCCCTCATGGGTTCTACCACCATTTTTCTGAGCAGAGCCCCTTAAAAGGCATCCACAATCTCTCCACTTATTTCTGACTCAGTTGACAGAATTTTCTTGTCTGCATCTGGCAGGTTGAAGTCACCCAACAACAGCACCTCCCCTTTCTTTTTGCCAGCTTTTGGATATCTGCAACCAGACCTTTATCAGTTTGATACGATTGAGCTGGAAGTCTGTAGACAACACCCGTATAGATAGAAGATCCATCTTGTCTTTTCAGGGTTATCCATATTGCTTCTTTCTTTCTCCAGTTCCCATGCAGTTCAATTACTTGGATACTTGTCTTTACATAGAGAGCTACTCCGCCACCTTTTTGCCCATCTCTGCCCTTCTTTAAAAGATTATAGCCTGATAAGTTTGCATCCCATCCATGGGAATCACTGAACCATGTCTCTGATAGCAACAATATCCAAGTCTGCCCCTAACATCAGGGCTTGCAGATTATGAACTTTGTTGTTTAGACTGTGAATGTTTGTGGTCATTACTTTCCAGGTACCTTTTAGCAGTAAACTCATTGTTTGGTATAGTTTTTTTTGTTTAATTTCACTTCCTGTTGCATTTCTAAGAAGTGATTTGCTACGATTGCTGTTTACATTGCTATCTTTACTACTGTCACATCTTATCTTTTCCTGGGGTGGCCACCTAAACTGAGCTGCATACATACGCCACCCCCCACTTTCAAGTTTAAATGCCTAGAAACATATTGCATGAAATTCTCAGCAAGAATTCTTTTTCCTGCTATAGTAAAATGTAGCCCTTCATTGCAGTATAGCTTCTTGTCTTTCCATCCTCCTATGTACCTAAAACCTTCTTGATGACACCAGGCTTTGAGCCATCTATTGGTTCCTTGTATTTTATACTCTTTCCTCTCTTTTTCCATAAGAAGCCAATACTAATACTTCTGAAAAAGCTACAGTCTTTACAAAAGGTTTTAAACCTTCTCCCGAAAGGCTTTCTGTACTGCAAGTGGGGAGTTGTTGGCCAGGTCATTTGTTTCCAAGTGGTCGTTCTTCTTTGAACCTTTTCTAGTGCCACTACAGTATATCTTTCTTGAGATAAGGAGACCATAGAGCGATACAGGGGCATTATAACATTCTTAGTCTTGTTAACCATCTCTTTTTAAAAATAATTCCTAGCATCTTTTTTGCTTTTTTGGCCACCGTCACACATTGGGCGGAAGGTTCCAGCATATTGTCTACAAAGAATGTCTGCATTCTTCCCAATGTGCATTACTTTGTATTTGTCCACATTAAGGGCTCCTTTTACTAAGCTGCGCTAGCGTTTTTAGTGCACGCATGATATTACCGTGTGCTATACCATGCGCTATGCGGCTAGAACTAATGCCAGCTCAATGCTGGCATTGAGGTCTAGCGCACGTGGCAATTCAGTGCACGCTATTCCGCGCGTTAATGCCCTAACACAGCTTAGTAAAAGGAGCCCTAAATGACATCTGCCATTTGGATGTCCTATCTTACAGTTTCCTAAGGTCTATCTGTAATTTTTCACAATCTGCGTTTTAACCACTTTAAACAGTTTAGTGTTATCTGCAAATTTAATCATCTCACTCATCATTCCAGTTTATAGATCATTTATCAATAAGTTAAATAGTATCAGTCCCAGTACAGATCCCTCCAACACTCTACTATTTACCCTCAATTGAGAAAAATGACCATTTAACCCTACCCACTGCTTTCTATCCAATAACCAATTCCTAATCCACAATAATTAGAGTCTATCTCATGACTCTTTAATTTTCTCAAGAGCCTCTCATGAGGAACTTTGTCAAAGGTTTCTGAAACTCTAGATATACTACATCATCCAGCTCACCTTTATCCTCTTGTTTATTCATACCTTCAAAGAAGTCAAGTAAATTGGTAAGGCAAGATCTCCGGTGACTGAACCCATGCTGACTCTGTCCTATTAAATTATGTTTGTCTAAGCATTCCACAATTTAATTTTTTTATAATTATTTCCACTATATTTCCCAGCACTGAAGTCAGGCTTACCAATCTGTAATTTCCTGGATCTCCCTTGGAATCCTTTTTAAAAATTGATGTAACACTGGTCACTCTCCAATCTTCAGATACTATAAATGATTTTAGCGACAGATCACTAACAGCAGATCAGCAATTTCACGTTTGAGCTCTATCAGTACCCTGGGATGTATACCAGGATGTATATGGGAAATATCCCAGTCCAAGTGATTTATCAATTTTTAACTTGTCAATTTGACTTATTTAGTACATCTTCCAGATTCACCACGATTTATTTCAGTTCCTCTGCTTCATCACCTTTGAAAACTATTAACAGTTCAGGTAGATCTCTATTTTTATTTTTATGAAGGGAGGAAAAGACTTCAAGTGCTCTCAGAGACAGGGCTATAGTTCACTCTGATCCTGTTTCCACTATTAGAGCTACCACTAGTCACAAAAACATCCCTTCTTTTCTTATTTTTAAATAGTCATACTTTTCTTCATTATCCAATTTTATCACAATTTTAAATATTTATTAAGAATTTGCAGCAGCCTTGTTCAAAGCCGAGTCAAACGTCCTTGCTTCTTTGTGGTTGAAGTTAAAGCTTGGCTGGTTTTACAGTGCTCAATATGTACTTTGCTCAAATTGGCGTGAACAATATCATCGCTGCGCTCAACGGAGCTTCCCCGTTTCACTATTCAAGCTTCCTCAGGAGTAAGCCGTCATCTTCAGACAAACCCATTTGCAAGCACATATACTCTAAAACAGTGGTCTCAAACTCGCGGCCCGGGGGCCACATGCGGCCCGCCAGGTACTATTTTGAGGCCCTCGGTATGTTTATCATAATCACAACAGTAAATAAAACACTTTCTTGATCATATGTCTCTTTAACTATAATTGCTATATTATTATTAAGACTTATCCAAAAGGAAAGATTTACAAACTATAAAGAATTTTACCTCATGCAAAATTGTCATTTCTTTAATAAGACACTAACTATTTTTTTCTGAGGCCCTCCAAGTACCTACAAATCCAAAATGTGGCCCTGCAAAGGGTTTGAGTTTGAGACCACTGCTCTAAAACAAACATAAAATTAATATTAGATGAGAGAGTAGAGGTTCTGGAGCCAGATCTAAGAACATAAGAATAGCCTTACTGGGTCAGACCAATGGTCCATCAAGCCCAGTAGCCTGTTCTCACGGTGGCCAATCCAAGTCACTAGTACCTGGCCAAAACCTAAGGAGTAGCAATATTCCATTCTACCGATCCCCATGTTTTTCTCAATAATAGACTATGGACTTTTCCTCCAGGAACTTGTCCAAACCTTTCGTAAAACCAGCTACGCTATCCGCTCTTACCATATCCTCTGGCAACGCGTTCCAGAGCTTAACTATTCTCTGAGTGATAAAAAATGTCCTCCTATTGGTTTTAAAGGTATTTCCCTGTAACTTCATCGAGTGCCCCCTAGTCTTTGTAATTTTTGACGGAAGTGAAAAATCGATCCACTGGAGTATAGAGAGTGAAGATGTAGTAATACTGTAAATAGATAACACCAGCAGGAACCTTTCAACTCTCTCCTCTCTTAATAACAGCCCAGACAAACTGATATATGAAACCGAATCTTATTTCTTTTTACTGAACCACAGAGAAAGGGAGAATTTTATGGCAATTTACAATTTACATAATGATCAAAAAACAAATAAGAGCAGCAATAGTAGAATTTCTTAAAAGTATTTGTGTACATTGGAAAGACTGTTTCTTTATATCTGTTGCTTTTGATATGAACATTTTTTCACATTTGTAGTAGCAGCTCTTGACTTATTGGCAGAAGAAAAAATAATTCTTTTCTCTGAATAAGATGCATCATTCTTTGAATTGTGCTGGGGTTTTTTTTGACAATGTTTAGGTACATTTCCATCTTTCAGTATTTTGACAGCACTCTAAATACCTATATTTATTTTGCCAAAGCAATCATAATGAAAAATTAGATGGTTTCCAAGTGTTCCTATACAATTTTACGATAGCCATTGCAGTTCTCAGAAAATTCCAAAGAGCAAATTTAAAAAGACATTCAATTCATCTGGATTGCCTGGTGGCTCTGGCAAATATTACACTGCCAGGTTGAAGACCTAGGTTTTTTGTTCCTGGGCCAGCCAGGGCTAGAGATATTGTAAAGTCAAGGTAGTATTTATAGTCCCCGAGAAAGGGACTAACAGCTGTTGTTGAAATTCAAGATCTAGTAACAAGATTTAGGGCCACCATTACCACAACATCAGTGTGCTGGTAAAACATTGAGATTTACTTGCTTAATAGACCGTTTCCAGAAGCAAACTTGAGGCAGCAACATTTTATCCCATATTGTTTCAATGCAGCACAACTCACTTTGGCTACTGCATAGAAATTAGAGACTGTTCCACCTGCATATATAAGTGGATTATAAAACTTTGGAATATAGCTGATATGGAAAATATCACAACACAAATTAGCAAGACTCTGCTTAAATGGGAGCACATATGAGGGACCCTTTCTTACTCATTGTTTATAGACTTTGTTTATGGACATTTAGGAACAAATTCTATAAACAGCGTCCTGATTTTAGGTGGCCTACCATTGTTTAAAAGTCAATCGGGACGCAAGTTTTTGGGAAAAAACCTTCCGAGGCAGCCCACCTACATTATAGATGCATCTGGGAACCTAGTGAGGCGTGTAGGGCCACCTAACCTCGCCTAAGGCAAGGCATGGGCGTGATTTCACCTGGAAGTGGCCTTAGGTGAGCTTAGATGATCCTAGGTGACCTTAGGCGTCTCCCTAAGCCCGTGGAAGTTAGGCCACCAGACCCCCCACCCCCAGCCCCCAGCCTAGTCAGATCCCCCAGCCCAGCCAGAACACAATGCACTGGGATACAGGCCTAAGATTCCAATTGGCTCAGGTGTATAAGGCCCTTCCTATGGGAGGGGCCTTAGATGCTTGGGCCAATTAGATCCCTCCCAATGCATCCCACAATGCACCGGAAAGGGGCAGGCCCACCATTCAGATGAAGGTGGGCCTGCCTGCCAACTACTAAAGGTAGGGGGGGTTGGGTGGGCTAGGGGGGTGGTCTGGCTGGGCTAGGCAGGGAGGGGGGGTTCTAGCAGGGCAGGGGGAGTTCTGGCTGGGCTGGGGGCTCTGGCTAGACTGGAGGTGTGGGGGTCCAGTGGCCTACCTTCACAGGGGGTGTATCCAGCAGGAGGGACTGGGCACCCTCCTACCATGATCATTTTGGTTGTGGTGGTGGTGGTGGTGGTGGGGGGGGGGTTTGGGTGTCTGGCAGGAGGAACTGGGCATCCCTCCTGCCACGATCATTCCAGGGGTATCCGGCAGAAGGGACTGGGCATCCTTCCTGCCATGGTCATTACAGAAGGGGGGTAGAGATTCAGGCAGGAAGGACTGGGCATCCCTCCTACCGGTAGTCTTCGAGGGGGGGGGGGACGGGATGCGACCCGGGATCTGGGATCATGTGTGTATTTTGCCTTTTGATGGAAAGAAATACAAAAGATTTTTTTTTTTTGCACGGAGGTAGAATTTTTTTCTGACCTATGATGATAACTGAACTTAGTTACTTTTAGCAGTTGCTGTTATGTTAAGTTCCACGTTGTTACGTGAGGTCTTTTTTCTCCACCTTAATGCTTTTTTCTTTGTGTTTCTTCCTCAAGAGAAGAGGGTAGAGTGATTGTGTGACTACTGATGTTCTCTACCCTGCTTGTTGTATAATATTACTTGCAGTTAACCCCCTATGTATCACTTTATAGTATATGCTTGAGCCAATAGCACGGGGTTGCCATACTATTAGACAAGGAATGTAACATGGTGGCAGTGTGTTAACGTTCTACAGGAGAGCATGTGGCAGTGCTAACCTCCCGGGCCCCCCAGTCATCCCTTCAGCAGCTCTGTTTACAGAAGCTCGCCTCCCCTCCAGTGCAAGTCTCCAATTCTTCCATCAGATCCATATTGTAAAAGCCCTTCCCACTTGTCCCCAGCTGAAACCTCCCCACACTTAGATCCTCCCATCTACCTGCACTTATTAATATAGGTTTATAAAACGAGCCAGCTACATGTGGAAGTAGTGCCATTTTGACATTGAAGCTACCTGATCCATGCTGCTCATTTTTTTCTCCCATTTATGTATTTGTAAAATGTCTGCTCTAGCTGTGTATACCAGCCAATATATATGCACTTCTGCTTATCCTTGAAACACTGTTTCCCTTAAGCTAAGCAGGGGTCCTCCAACTAAATTGCTGCCAGAAGGGGATGGTGCTTCAGCATTGTATTTTCAATCACTAGAGACAAGCAAGTTCCCTGACGTGCTGCAGAGCTTGCCTGTTTCTCACTATTGAAAATGTATAGTGAAACATCGCCTCCCACTGGTAGGACTATAGATGGAGGACTCCTGCTCAGCTTAGAGGGAACAGTGCTTAAGGACTAGATTCAATATATGGTGCCAAAAAATCAGTTCTAAACGGTAGTCTACAAAGGGTGTTTTTTATAGTATAGCGTGTAGCGTCAGAATCCATGCACAGCTTTGGGCGCAAGGATTTACACCAACTGCAACCAGGTATAAATTCCAGTGAGCAAATTAGGCATGGACCCCCCTTATTAGAACATAAGAACATAAGATTTGCCGCTGCTGGGTCAGACCAGCAGTCCATCTTGCCCAGCAGTCTGCTCACACGGCGGCCCTTAGGTCTAGCCTTACTTGCATATGTTCTGTTCCAGTAGGAACTTATCCAACCTTGTCCTGAATCCCTGCAGGGTGCTTTCCCCTATAACAGCCTCTGGAAGAGCGTTCCAGGTTTCTACCACTCTGAGTGAAGAACTTCCTTACGTTTATATGGAATCTTTTCCCTTCTAACTAATGAGCGCATTTTGAGGACACACTCTTAATCTGCCCATATCCCTCCCATTGTTACACAACCTTTTCAGATCCGCATGAAAACGTTTAGGTGCGTAAATGTAGTTTCACATGGATCTGTCATTTTTGGCCCGTTTTGGCAGATTGCTTCCATTATGACAATTTTTCACACAAGAAAATCAGCATGGAAATAACACATAATGTTAGAATTCCCTAGTAAACGTATTTTACAAAAAAAACTCCATGTTCAGTAGAACTTTTTGATAAATACCAATAGAATTGGACATGTCTACATCTGGATGTCTCAGTTTCACTCTCGTTGTTCTATGTAAAATGGGCCTTATTGTCATTAGACAATGACACCCTGTAGTTAAACTGTAAAAATCCGTCCTTTGTAAATCAATTGACCGTAGCTTTTAAAGATTTTTATATTATCACATTTTGTTTCATTTTTAAAAATTCTTTCCAAATGAACAGAATGTTTGAGTGCTGCTCTATTCTATCCACTCCTCCTTCCTCCAGATCAGAGGCATTGATACATAACACACACACACACACACATCTTGGGGGAATTTAATTGAAACAGAAACATGCAAATTAACAACATTAAAAACCAGTATACATTACTCACCAAAGTTGTATCCAAACATGAAAATGTCTTTTTTTGAGCATATTAAGTGTGAAATGGATGGAATTTTTTTTTCTTCAGTGAATGATTTACTGTGACAGCTAATTGCATTCCCAGATCATTATTAAAAGCACTTTGCTGTCCAATCGTAATGCCACCGTTATCACATGAAGCATACTGATGCATTGTGGTAATCAGGCACCCATCTAACTGGATGTGGAATGGGCACCATTTGAGGAGTAATGAATAGCAGCAATAATTTTGAAATACAGACAATTCTTTGACTGAATAGCTCTGGTGGAACTCGGACTCATATGGGAAGAAAATAAAAAATGCAAACATGAACGGTTCCTTTTCTTCGTTTCAGAGAGAGCCTGTATATGTACCAAATGCTATTCACAAAGTCCCATGTTTCTAACAGAATAATCTACAGCCAAGCAAATCCCCCTTAAGAGGAAAATTTGAATAGCAGCAACCCTCACACAGTGCAAAGAATACTCCAGTTAAAATTTCATGCACCAAGGTGGAGAATAAGGTAGAAGACCAGGAGGTAGAAAGCTACTTCATAGTAAAGACAATTTTTTTTAACAGCGGGCTTTCTTTCCAAATTTTCTATTTGTTGTTCAGATAAAAAGATAGCATTGCCTGTTTTAGTGCTAGATTTCTCAAGTCCCTGATGAGAAGTATGCTGAGACATTTCCTCGTGGTCTGGTGTCTTTGTGATTGCCACTGAGGAGA
The DNA here is from genome assembly GCF_902459505.1 of Geotrypetes seraphini. Classification (NCBI taxonomy): domain Eukaryota; kingdom Metazoa; phylum Chordata; class Amphibia; order Gymnophiona; family Dermophiidae; genus Geotrypetes; species Geotrypetes seraphini. Next base: position 398,474,263 of record NC_047085.1, on the reverse strand, counting down.
GGTGCATATACTGAAATAGGAGATGGCAGCTGGTGACTGCTGTAGTTACATCTGAAGTGCCTTTCTGATATTTCCTGCAATTTGACCCACAGGACTTAAGTTCAAAGAGCTGAAATGTGCTGCTGAGCAGAAGCAAGAGTAAATGTAATGTTTCAATACCTGCCTCTTTGCTTCTCAGGGGTGGTACATGCATTTGCATTTTTAAAAAAGAATGTTCTCTTTGTTTTTGCAAGCGGGAGATAGAAATAATGAGCTAAAATCATCTCTTCCCTGACCTGCCTGCTCTGGTGACTATGGCTGAGGCTAGTTGTAGATGTGAGTTGTACAGTAGGAATATAGGAAGGCTTTAATTTTTTTATGAATAGGGTGCTTAGCTTTTCACATTATCTACTTGATTTATATACATTTAATCATTTTAACTGTTCTGTTGTGTTTTATAGGAGAGTGGTGGTGTGTTCTAATGCACCGTAATTTTTCCTTTTTCACAGAGACAGTGTTCTTCAGCTTCAAACTCTTCACACAAAAAAATCACCCTTTTATTTTCTAAAGGGCTCAAGCCTTTGACAGTCACATTTTGGCAAGAATAAACTTCTATTGTGTTTTTGTTTGATAATCTATTTTGTTCACTAGACTGCATTCCTTTTATACAGCATCATACATGAGAACGATTATTGTGTGGCACACAAGCCTCCAAGGAACAGATAGTGAAATAACAGAAAAGACTCATATGGCTCAAAGAGCATTGGTTACTCATTGGTCTGTCTTACAGATTTCAAGCAAAGGGAGATAAGAGGTAAAGTCACCATGAACTTGTTAGTCATGTGCATGTCCTAACAAAGCTCACTTATCCCCCCCCCCCCCCTTTTTATGAAGCTGCATTAGGCTCTTTTTATCACTGGCCGTGGTGGTATTAGCTCCGACGCGTTGGAGCTAATATCGCCATGGCCTGTGATTAAATAAGCCTAATGTGGCTTCATAAAAGGGGGGGGGGCTAGTCTTCAATCGAAAATAAAGATTTGCAATTTTTATGTGGGGTTTTTTTTTTCATATTTGTTTACATACTTTTTTTTTCATACATTCTTTCTGATTTTCAGCAGTATTAAGCCGACCAGGAGGAAGAGGTCTTTGTCTGACATGGCTTGCAGAATTCCACCAGCCACGCAAATGGAGCACTGATTTTGTGTGGGCCCTAGTTCACCCAGGCCCAACCATGACTATGCTACTATCCTCCAGTCCAGCATCTCTCTTCCTTCCCTCTCCCCCCACCCCCACCTGGGGCCATCAGCTTTCTTCTTCCTGTCTCCCGCACAAGGGCTAATATTTCTCCTCTTCCTCCTTCCCCAAGTTCTGGCATTTCTTCTTCTCTTTCCCCCTATAGATCAAGCAAGTTTCCCTTCCTCTGCCCCCTCCACTCCTATGAGTCCAGCAAATATCCCTCTCTCTGCCCCTCCAGTCCAGTCCAGCAAGTGTCCCTCTTTCTGTCACCCCTGTGGGTCCAACAGATTTCTCTTCCCCTGCTCCTTCTTCCAATGGTCCACCATCAATTTGCCTTCTACTCCTGAAGTTTCCAAACATTTCCCTCCACTCCTGTAGCCCGATATTTCTAACTTTCCACCCATGGTCTCCTCACAGGCCTGGCATCACCTCTCTCATTCCACCCCCCCCCCTCCCCAGCCCACCATTGCATCTCTTACTCTTCCACAGCCTGGAATTCTTTCAATTTCCTTTCCCCAAAGGCAGACAAGAAAACTTGATAGCCACCAGAGTTGAGGCTATGCTGCCCAGCCAGGGCAAACTCTCTTTCCACTGCCACATCCCTCCTTCTCTGGTATAACTTTGTAGGATACAGTTTATCACAGCGTTTTCCTTGATCGTGTTTGTTTATCCATATTGTGCCAGGTGGCAGGAACATTGCAAAACTCTCTGCAAGTACTTCAATTTTGCTAGATTTTATGTCTATTGGCTCATCTACTGGGCTACTTTTTACACCCCTGAGGAAGGCCTCTGTGGCCGAAACATGGACTTTTCAAGCCTGTCACATTTTGCTTTATTTATGTGTATACTTGTGCAAATTTTAACTGAAATTTAACATTTTAAATAAACACGTAATTGTCTACACAATGGTTTGACTATTGTCCCTTCCCCACTTCCTTTTTTGTTCTAATAACTTTGTAGGATACATCCAAGGGTATTGAAGGAACTTAGAGAAGTTCTGATGGTTCTGCTGTTTGATAGATGTTTATATTTGGGAACTTTTTAAAGTAATTTATTAATATGGTTGAATAATTTTTTTAAAACTCTTAAAAAAAATTTTTTTTGCACTTGTCACTGTGGGTATTGTTTTGGAACTTATAAAAAATTGTTTTAAACAAGTCATTAACACTGTGGTTCATTTTAAAATTAAACACACAGGGCTGGACACAAAGGATGTTTGTGGGCTGTTCCTGCCGGGCACCCTATGGTGCTTTCATGAGTGAATAAACCCTGGTGAACTCTCAGAGCTTATGAGAAGTTCCCATAAACTGACTGAACAGCCCTGAATTTAAATAATTCTATTTAAGGTTTTTTTTTTAATGTAAAGCCCTAACGGTAACCCACAGTTTCAATTGCTTTATTAAGAGTTGAGAGCTGGTCTATTTTTCTATGGTTCTGCTGTTTAACCATTTCAATAAATTTTGAGAATCTGTAGTGGTCCTGGAGAACTGGAAAAGGGGGGATGTAGTTGAAGGAAGAAGTTGGGAAGATAGGCTGGTTATCTTGACCTCTGCGGTGAATAAATTAATGAAAAGAACTCTAAAACAGAGGATTGCAGGACCCAAGGCAGCCTGGTTTCACTAGAGGTAAGTCTTGTCAGACAAATCTGATTGGATTCTTTAGGTCAAGGGATCAAGTGATATGTGGTATTCTTAGATTTCAGCAAAGCCCTTGACACATTTCCACATAGGTAACATAAATAAATTGAATGCTTCTCCCCAGTGGCATAGTAAGGGGGGGAGGGGCCGAACCAGCTCAGGCACCCCTCCTCCTCTCTGCCACCCCTTCCCACTCCATCCCCTGCCGCACACATGCCCCCCTCCCTTTTTAACTTCTGCACAAGCAGCTACCACCTTGCTACCCATGTCGGCTTCAGCACTCTCTCTGACATCACTTCTGGGACCTGTGCCTAGGAAGTGATGTCAGAGAGAGCATCGAAGCCGACATGGGCAGTAAGTTGGTGATGACGGGATAATCGCGCGCCAGACACCAGCGCGCCGACAATCCAGCACTGACAATTAAGCTGCCGAAAGCTGCCAAAAAACATTATTTATAAAGAGCTTCGACAGGTGGTGTGTGTGTGGGGGTAATGCATAGCGTTCGTGCTGCCGTTGGGGGTGTGTGGGGGGTGCAACCCCCCACATTTTAGAGAAAACGGAACTTTTCCTGAAAAAAAATCAGAAAAAGTTCCGTTTTCTCTACAATGTGGGGGGTTGCACCCCCACACCCCCCCCAACGGCAGCGCAAACACTATGCATTAAAGTGGGGGATTCCCCCCCCCACACCCCGTCGGAGCTCTTTTAAAAATAAGTTTTTCAGCGGCTTTCGGCAACGCGTGTCTTTCTTGCGCTGAATTGTCAGCGCGCTGGTGTCTTGCGCGCCACTGACTATGAACCAAGTTGGTGGTTGCTCGTGCTGAAGTTAAAAAGGTACGGGGGAAGGGGGCGCGTGCGTGCAGCAGAAGGTGTGGAGGAGGGACGCCACTGTCCCGGGCACCGCTCACCCTCACTACATCACTTCTTCCCCCCCTCCCAATATGGGCCTTAAAGTGACTGACTGGGCTAGAAACTGAAACTGGTTCAGGGGAAGGCTCCAAAACGTTGTGGTAAATAGAGTTCCTTTTGAGGAAAGGGATGCTACTAGTCGGGTGTCATAAGAATCAGTTCTTGATCTAAATTCTTTTAAATATTTTTTGAAAGTGACTGTGTTAACCGCATAGAACTTTATGGTTTTGACGTACATAAATTAATTTTTTATGTTACGTTATATACCCTCTGGTGATTTAACTAATGTTAAGTTATGGCATTAGTGCCCTTTAGCACACATTAAGGGCAAATAATGTGGAATATAGCTATGTTTAAGTAATTTTTATTCAAGATTTCAATACAGTGCATGAAAAGCAAATATAGATATAAACCAAATTCTTTTACATGTGCATAAACCAACCTCCCCCAACCCCACCTCCCCCCCCCCCACGTGACTAGGATTAAAGTCCAACAACAACTCAGGTAGCATGTGTTCTACCTCATAAGTTCAGTAGTCTGCCGCGAGCATGAGGAGTAAGGTCCATCCAGAAGTGCTCCCAAATCTGACAAAAGCAACGACCTGGGCCTTGTTCGAGATCCCCAACCTGTCTCCGCTCCAAAGATGCATGGACAATCATCAAGGATCTCCATTGACTGTAAGATGGTGGGTCCTGGGACAGCCAGTTGGTCAATATCGCGTGGAATATAGCTATAACACAGCTTGAAACTACCCTCCTAAGCTGCATATTTCTGCTTTCATTCATTTCAGTAAGACTTAGGGCTCCTTTTACAAAGGCGCTTTGGCGGTTTAACGCACGTAACACAGCGCACTAAACCGCCGGCTGTGCTAGCTGCTACCACCTCCTTTTGAGCAGGCGGTAGTTTTTAGGCCAGCGCGGGGTTAACATGTGATGAAAAGTCGCGCGTATTAACCCCGCTAGTGCGGCTTAATAAAAGGAGCCCTTAGCCTTGTCCTTTCAGGCAGGATCCGTGACCATCAGATTAGCTATTTGGTACTATAATTTTATGAATAACTCTCCTAGAGTGAAAGAAGATACTGACTTTAGAAATCACGAGAGCTCAGCTCATGCGAAGCACATAACATCAGAAAATGTATTTTTCAAAAGCTGTCTTGATACTCAATCAAGATACCAATTATTGTTATTCAAAATAATAAAAAAAGAAAATTATTATTTTGGATTTCGACAGAAATTAATTGCCTAATCTACTGCGCAGTAGAAGAGAGGAATGTCTGCCATGCCTGAGGCCAAGGGGAAAACAAAATCTTAACAAATCTGAATATAATAATTTGCAAGTAAACAATCATTATATGGCTGTAACTTTTTATTGGTGGGCAAATTGTGTGCTTTTGTTCAAGAGGAAACATGCTTGTACTTTAAATGGACTTGTCGCATCCTTCAACATTTTATTCTTTTTTTATTTGTAGAATATTTAACTAATACATATACATTGAAACTATCCAGGAAGGATACTCACCAAATCCTTCTGGGATTTGGAAATTTCTGCTTCTGTTACTGATTTGGGAAGCAAAATGATTATTTGCTAAACATTTTCACAAAGCTGCGATAGTGAGTTGTGATGCAGCAAATGTGACACAGACTTTAGGAATTGAATGGCTCTGCACCCAGCACCCCTCACTTCTTGCCAGGCACTGTAAAAGAATACTTGAGTAGATACATGGAGCACACAGACCAGACTTTAACAAAAATCTGTCCCCCCTCCAATGTGACCCACGAATATACAAATATTTTTTGCCGGGCCAATCTGCCACTTGTTGGCACGTAAGCCTTGCCCTGGTTGCCCTGCGTGTGTGCACATGCTGCCCATACTTGGGCCATTGTGACGTTGCGGCGGGGGAGTGCCTCCTGACTGCCCAGCAAGCAGCTGTGATGCCGCGCTAATGTTTACTAGTACCGTGCGCCTCCTTGTCAGCCCCCATCCCTGCCTTCCGCATCTCCCATGGATCTCAACTACCCAGGGCCAGAACAGCTGCCATTGCTAGATCGCCCACCCAATGCAGGTTGGGGCCGACACTGAGGCGAACTGGAGACAAAGAGTCACGGGGGGAGGGGGGGAAATTTTTAAATATTTACTCCCTAAGATGCGCAGATAGTTCCACCCACTTTTGGGGGGGTGGAAACAGTGTGTCTTATAGCGGGAAAAATACGGTACTTTCCTCATGTCTCCTGCCTGTGTTAGTTTTTACTAAGGAGGAGTTAAGGCTGATCCAGACATTGTGAGCCAATATGTAGCAGGGGTAGCATACTAGCATATACACTGTTTTCCAAATCAGTCCTGGGGTACCCTCATGCCAGTCTGTATCCACAGTTACAGAAGTGAAGGGAGGCAGTGGGGGGTAGGGTTACCAGATAGCTGGATTTCCCCTGATTTTCCAGGGTTCCGGACAGCTTTCCGAACCTAGGCAGCGATTGGCTGGTCCGGAACTTCCTCTCCAACATCAGAATTGATGTCAGGTGAGGAAGGCTGCTCACCCAACTCCCTTTCCCCATACGTCCGCCCTCCCTGTGTCTGCCCCTGCCAGCATCCAAACCCATCCAAACCCTGACATCAGAATTGATGTCAGGTGAGGAAGGCTGCTCAGCCTGGAACTTCTGCATCCTCTTTACAGCTAGGAAAGCAGGTAGAACGTGAAGGGAATGCGAGTCGTTCGTGGAGGCCAGGATGGGCTCCGCGATCGACTCGTGTTGCCTTTGCGATCTACTGATCGATTACGATTGACCTCTTGGGCACCCCTGTTGTAGAATGTTTAGGTTTCTCTTATCTTCCATATTTAGTGATACCTGACTATAACCTCTTTCTATGTTTATCTCCTGTGTAGCTGCTGCAGAACTATCACCACCTGAGGAGGAAGAGGAGGTGGTGGTGGAAGAGCAGCTAGTGCTATAAGAAGAGCTGGTGGTGGAAGAGCAGCTAGTGCTATAAGAAGAGCTGGTGGAGGAAGACCTCCACATCATTGAAATTGACTGGGAGGAGGAGGAGGAAGCTTCTGCCCTCCCTGTGACTGGCCCTTTCCCCACCCAACTCCCTTCCCCCCATACCTCTGCCCTCCCTGTGACTGCCCCTGCCAGCATCCAAACCCCTTCCCCCACCCAACTCCCTTTCCCCATACGTCCGCCCTCCCTGTGTCTGCCCCTGCCAGCATCCAAACCCATTCCCCCACCCAACTCCCTTACCCCATACCTCTGCCCTCACCAGCATCCAAACCCCTTTCCCCCAACTCCCTTCCACCCATACCTCTGCCCTCCCTGTGACTGCCCCTGCCAGCATCCAAACCCCTTCCCCTTCTGACCCTCCTCAGGAGCAGCTGGACCAGCCTCAGGAGGAGGATCCATCCCCATCCTCTCCAACACAGGGAGCTGCATCTCTGAGGGTTCCGGGGACAGATGCAGCTGCAGCTACAGCTGCTGCTGCATCTGCCCCTGGAATTGCTGAAGTATTGGAGAGGCCAAGGGCCATAGAACGCCAACTACTGGCGATAGAAAGGCATCAGGACAGGCTAGAAACATAGAACATAGAAACATAGAAAAAAGCGGCAGAAAAGGGCTATAGCCCACCAAGTCTGCCCATTCCAAGTATCCCTCCCCCCTGAGTTTACTCCCTTAATGATCCCACGTGAGTATCCCATTTTCTCTTAAAATCCGTCATGCTGCTGGCCTCTATCACCTGGAGTGGGAGTCTGTTCCAATGATCCACCACTCTTTCGGTGAAGAAGTACTTCCTGGAGTCGCCATGAAACTTCCCTCCCCTGACTTTCAGTGGATGCCCTCTGGTGGTCGAGGGTCCCACGAGCCAGAAGATATCCTCTTCTGACTCGATGCGTCCCGTGATGTACTTATACATTTCAATCATATCTCCCCGTTCTCTTCTTTCCTCAAGTGAGTACAGCCGCAATTTCTTTAGTCTTTCTTCATAAGTGAGATCCCTGAGCCCCAAGACCATCCTGGTGACCGTTCGCTGCACCGACTCGATCCTCAGCACGTCCTTTCGGTAGTGTGGTCTCCAAAACTGAACACAGTACTCCAAGTGAGGCCTCACCATGGCTCTGTACAACGGCATCATAACTTCAGGTCTCCTGCTGACAAAACCTCTGCGGATACATCCCATCATTTGTCTTGCCCTGGAGGTAGCCTTCTCCACTTGAATGGCAACCTTCATGTCCTCACTAATGATCACTCCTAGATCGCGTTCCGCCGTGGTCCTAACCAAGGTCTCACCATTTAGTACATAAGTTCTGCGTGGGTTTCTCTTACCCAGGTGCATTATCTTGCATTTTTTAGCATTGAAGCCTAGCTGCCAAGTAGTTGACCATTGTTCCAGAAGCAGTAGGTCGTGTGTCATATCATCAGGTAATAAGCTTCTGCCTACTATGTTGCAAAGTTTGGCATCGTCGGCGAACAGTGATACCCTTCCTCTAAGTCCCTGCGTCATATCTCTTATGAATAGACGCATGATCTGTCCAGCATTTTCACTGGGCTAGGCCATGCTCTAGCCAAAAGGCCAGACTCTTTCCATCACCAGTAAACTGGCCCCACCCCTCTCTTGAGGCAGCTCCAGCTGCTCTTGAGAACTACCTTCCCCCCACAAGGGGAGCCACTGCTTGCCTTGTATCGGTAGCATGGAATATTGCTACTCCTTGGGTTTAGGCCAGGTACTACTGACCTGGATTGGCCACCATGAGAACGGGCTACTGGCCTTGATGGACCATTTGTCTGACCCAGTAAGGCTGTTATGTGGCAGTTTTAGTTAGCTACCAAGTTTTTTGTTTAAAATGTATATAGTTTTCTACAAATTTTATAAAGTTATATATTTTATGGTTTATACAGGTGTCCTATGTGTTTTTCTCTGGCTGTCCATGTCATAATTATTTTAAGTGGACAGTGGAAAGGAAACAGGGGTCACACCATCATAATATTGCAAGAGATGGTGTGAACCTCGGTCAAGAATGAGCTTTTCAAGGGCCTGGTCCTCAGTTTACATATGACCACAAAGTTACAGAGAAATATTTAAGTTGTTTATTAGTCTTCCAATAATAATCAAATAATAACAATTATAATACAAAATAATTACAAAATTTGATATATTAGATAACACTTGTATGCATAATACTGGTAGGAAAGGAAAAGAGCTGAAATAGTAACACAAAACATTTGGGCTCAGAAGGGCACAAAGCCTAACCCACAACCTTCTACATTCCTGGATAGACTGCTCTACACTTGGGACTCACCCATGACCAGGAGCACAATGAAAATGTGCAAGAGACATAATAGGTAGCTAAGACCAAAAAACAACAACCCCAAACACACACTACAAACCCCCTACAAAAATAAACTATAGTGATGTTACAAAATTGTGTGATATGGTTTAAATATATATCTTCAAATGTCACATTAAACCGTCCATGTACTGAGACCGAATTACAGAGTCATTACAAGTGAGCAAATTCTGGTCGAGTGGTCCCCATATACCAACTACTAACTATAGCTCCCAGCCACCCCAAAATATGCCTTAACTTACATCCTAGCCCCACAGTCCAGGAAAGCAGGATGCAGCATTGACAATGCAGCTGGAGACAGAGGAGATGGATCCTGGCAGCAGGTGACAACAAAGAAGAATGCTCCTGTATTTCCAAATGAAGGTCCAAGCTGCATAAGGAAGAGGAGAATGTAAGTATGGATGCATTTGTTTAAACAGTAAAAGGAACACTGGTATATGGAAGCATAGGTGTCGGAAGGGGGGGGCACAAGAGCCAAGGTCTCCCCCAAAACTGGCTGTCCTGGGGGGAGGGAACTACACTTCTTGCCAGGCAGGGAGCAACACCTAGCTACCGGCCTGTGTATCTGCTGGTGGGCACTCTAATGCACCCCTGGCGGCATCTACTCCTCCCCCTCCTCCCTCCCGCCTGCGGCGTGTCTACTTATAACATCTCTGGCTCAGTCCAAACCTTCTCTGGCTCGGTCCAAAACTAGAACAGCTGCCCATCCTCTTCACACTGCCCTCTGGCACCACACTGCAGCTTGAGTTCTTAAGCAAAGTTCTAGGCATCATCATTGACTCCTCTCTTTCCTTCAACAACCACCTCAAATCCCTAGTAAAATCGTGCTTTTTCAGCCTCCACATGTTACATAGAAACATAGAAAGATGACGGCAGAAAAGGGCCACAGCCCATCAAGTCTGCCCACTCTATTGACCCACCCCATTGAGTGCTAGTGACCCAGTTCCTTAACTTGACCCTCGTAGGGATCCCACGTGTATGTCCCATTTATTCTTAAAATCAAGCACGCTGGTGGCCTTGATCACCTGCACCGGAAGTTTGTTCCAGTGATCTACCACCCTTTCTGTGAAGAAATACTTCCTTGTGTCACCACTAAATTTCCCCCCTCTGAGTTTGAGGGGGTGCCCCCTTGTGACCGAGGGTCCCTTGGGAAAGAATATATCGTTTTCCATCTCGACGCGACCAGTGACGTACTTAAATGTCTCAATCATGTCGCCCCGTTCTCTGCGCTCCTCCAGGGTATAGAGCTGCAGTTTGCCCAGTCTTTCTTCGTATGAGAGACCCTTGAGTCCGGCGACCATCCTGGTGGCCATCCGCTGGACCGATTCAGCTCGAAGCACATCTTTCCGGTAATGTGGCCTCCAGAATTGCACACAGTATTCCAGATGAGGTCTCACCATGGTTCTGTAGAGTGGCATTATGTTGAGGAAAATGAGATCCTACTTCCACCAACAACATTTTGCTGTCCTTGTTCAATCCATCATCCTTTCCAGACTAGACTATTATAATTCCATCTACCTAGGACTAACTAAAAAAAAGTCTTCAAAGACTTTAAGTAATTCAGAACACTGCGGCCAAGTTGATCTTCACAAAACGCAAATTTGACCATGCTTCCCCTACTTTTGTCCAAACTCCACTGGCTCCCAATAATTTCCAGAGTTCATTTTAAATGTGCCTGCCTAGCTTTTAAAATCCTTCACGGCATCCTCCCTCCCCTAATCCCACTATCTTGGAACTCCTCAATTCCTGACAAGACCAGGCCCACCCAAAAACTTAAACTATCCTTCCCCTCACTAAAAGATATCCTCTATGTGGGAAAATTGGGAAAATCTCTCTTCTTCAGAAATTCAGGGCTTTGGAATAAACTCACTACCCCACTACGGAATCAGGTCTCCTGTCAACTATTCCATAAGCACCTGAAAACTAGGCTTTTCACAAAAATGTAATGCTCGCTTCCCCCCTATACTCAACCACCAAACCCAACGTATTATACCTTCCTTTATTAAGCTCTTGTAAACCGTGCCGAGCTCTATAATTATGGAGAGGATGCGGTATATAAACTTAAAGTTTAGTTTAGTTTAGTTTAGAGAAGCGCTGGGCTTCCCTGCCTCTGGCCCAACATCTTCTGTTCACTGCAATCAGCCCTAGTGGAAACAGGAAGTTGTCAGAGAGGGCAGGCTGCAGTGGAGAGAAGATGCCAGGCCAGCGGCAGGCGGCGCAGTGGTTCTCTAAGACATTAAAGTTTGACGTGCCGTGGGAGGGGGAGGAGTAGATGCCGCGTTAGAGTGCCCACCAGCAGGCATGCAGGCCTGTAGCTAGATGTTTTCTAGAGAGGGAGGGTGCATATTGGACTGGGGGAAGGGAGAGAAGTTGGACTCAGATGAGGGAAGGAGGGGGAGATATGAGGAATGGAGGGAGGGAATGATGTCACATGTGTGAGGGTCAGGGAGAAATTGGATTTGGTGATGGCAGAAGGGGTAGAGGGAGGACAGGGAGAGGTGGTAGAGGGGGGCAGGAGAGGGGAGTAAGTGAGGGAGAGCTGGACATGAGGGGAAAGCAGAGAAGGAAGAGAAGACATGGCTAGGGAAAGGCAGAGGGGATATGGAGTGGGGGCCAGGAGATGTGAGAAATGTCGTACTTAGGAGTACACCAGGACCTCTGGTCATACTCTGCTGCTGCCTGTGGCGTTGTGAAGAATAGTGCAGCTGGAAAAAATGAGGTGGAGAGCTACTTGGATGTTTTAGAGCCAGCCAGAACACAGGTACACACTCTTGGGAGGAGGCATGAAGTTGAGACATAAGATGGAAGGATGGGGGAGGGAACAGAAAGGGAGAATTGTAAAGCATGGGTGTAAGTAACAGAGATGGTGTACATAGGGAAAGGAAGAAAGAGGAGAATTATTGGATATGGAGATGGGAGAGGAATGAGAGATAGGGAGACATGGTTGAGGATGTAGTGGTAGAGAAGAAACAGTGGGACAGATGGCAATGGATGCAAGAGGGAGGAATGTTGGACATGGTGGTGGAAGGCATGGAGGAAGAGATGTGGCATGGAGCTGGAGAGAGGTGATAGAAACAGAAATGTTGGACATGGGGCTGGTGGGCAGGGGCAAAAGATGCTGTACACAGTCCAGGGGATAAGAGGGATAAATATTGGATGTGGCAGTAGAGGGGGGTTGAGAGGAAAAGGAAGATGGAAAGAAGAAAGAAAATCATAGAAAGTTCTGGTATGAAATCCTTGTCAGTCCTGGTATAAAACAGGTGAAGCAGGATAAGAAGAAACCAGAGCTCACAGAAACTCCCCCCCCCCCTTCTCCTTCTGCAATTGATAAGTCAGTAGATTAACTGTAAAAGATATTTCACAAACCACTTACCAGAAAGCATACAATGATGGGGAAATACCCTGGTTTTAAGTTAGCTACTGAAAACTTGAGAGAAAAACAGGTCCTAACTCTAATGCTTGGCAGCAGGGCTGCACCTGACCGGATACCATGCAAAGATAAACACAGCCCATGGTCAGAAAACAGAATTCTCAAGAATTATCATCTAACAACATATGCAAGAAATGTGTTAGGACACCACAGCAGGGAGGGGTTTGATACTCGGAATTGCTTATATGCTATAGGAAAGGGGCATTTGCGGGAAAAGGCTAGGCCTTACGGTAAACAGAACAAACGTATAACATGACACAAATATATAAACCAATAAATGAATCTAGTTAGGTAATGACGTATAAGAAAATAACCAATAAAGATGTATCAGGTGATTTAGGCCAATGTGGTGTTGGCCACCAAGAAATGTATAAAAATAGGCCTTTCTGAGGAAGTAGGCAGAACAGACATCAGAGGATCCTCAGGCCTGAAGATCACATTCTGTTACTCTATATGCTGAATGATATGTTTCTGTAAGCTGTTATAGATTTGCTAAATAAATACATACCTATTGAAACCAGTATATAGTGTGTGAGGTCTCCATCTCGAGGTAGGCCTGGACAGCGGCCTACTTCAGGGTGGGAGAGAAGCACCCTAGATCCCTATCTCTCTCTCTCTCTTTCCCCAATCCCTTTGCAGCAAGGGAGGGAATGAGAGCGAGGGAGAGACAGGAAGACATTGCACATGGGGGTGGAGGAGAGAGGAAGAAATGCTGTGCAATGGTGGGGAGGGGAAAAAGAGTGCACTTTGTGTAATTTAATTATGTGCATACCATTGTGTATATGAAAAATGAATGGAAGAAATGGCATTTACAGTTAGTACTATTATGGGGGTGAGGTTTGGGGAGGAGCTTGGGCAGGTCTGGGGCCAGGTCTAGGGTGGAGCTTTTGCTCCCCCCCAACAAAAAAACATTCTGCTGCCTATGTGTAGAAGGAGAAGACAGGTACACAGCCACAACCAAAAACACTGAAACCTACACACACACTGCTACTACAGGGGTTATAACAAGTGTATGGGGGTAGGGGGCTGAGTCAGGAGGGTTATGGGAATTCAGAAATGGTGGTACATGAGAAGGCAGTTAAGTAGGAACAGGTAGGACATGTGGCACACAGGTAGTGATAGAAATGCACACTGGGGCAGTGACAACAGAGAGAAACATGCTTGGGGAATAATGTTAGAGTGCACAGGAATATGACAGTTCTTACCAGAATCACAAGAAATGCCTCTGTTTGAGATTGTCCCGGGCCTCCTGGCCTCTTCGGTGCTCCTGGACAGGTAGCACCTCCTGGTGTGGTTCTACATCATCAATATCTTCTGCTGGTTCCAGGGGCTCTGGCATCCTCCGTCTCCTTGCCAGGTTATACAATATACAACATGCTGCAAAGATTTTGCAGACCTTTTCCGGGCTGTAGAGCAACTGATCCCCCTGACTGATGGAGACATCTGAAACTTGATTTTAGGAGTCCAAATGTCCGTTCAATTATATTACGGCTGATGTTATGTGCCCTATTATAACAGAGCTGCTCCGGCCTCTGGGCATTCATGATGGGCGTCATCAGCCATTCCCTAAGTGGATAAACCCCATCACCTGCATTCAGGACAAGAGAGGAAAAACATGATAGAAAAGGAACATGTATCACACAAGTTGTCAGGTTCCAAAGGTGTGTGTTGCATCATCACCAGACATCAAGCTTATGCACATAAATTAAGCTAATGCTGCTCAGAGGCCTGTGCTAAAAGGAGAGAAATGTGGTTAATGGTAAAAAAATATTCTTTGGAGTAGTAATATGGTACTTACCAAGCAGCCATCCCCCTTGAATTTCTCTCCTCTGGAATCGCTGATAGATTCCAGAGTGTGCCAGAACGTAGGCATCATGGTATGACCCTGGGAAGTTAGCACACACATCGGTGATCTCCATATCAGCATTGCAGACCCCCTGCATATTCATAGAATGATAACTGCACCGGTTATGAAACACTCTCTCATTATATGCAGGTGGTCTGAGCGCCATATGTGTGCCATCAACCACTCCAAGAACTTAGGGGAACTGGGCAAGATCATACAACCCTAGCATGGTCTGCTGCTGCTCTGCTGCATTAATTAGAAAGTGGATATAGGTGGAGATGTGTATAAGAAAGATATCCAGAAAGCTGGCAATTATACGGCAGGCAGATCATTGGCTGATGCCAGCTGCAGCGCCCAGAGGTCTCTGGAACATTCCTGTGGTCAAGAACGATAGGGCTGTGGTGACACGAACATGAACAGGAATGGCCTGTCCCCTGAAAGTCATGGGTTCCAGCTCTTCCTGCACCTGCTCACACAGATGAACTATGGTCTCCTTATAAAAGTGATAGAGACCTTTACACCGCTCATCTGTCATGTCTAGGAAGTTGACCATATGCCTATAGACCCTGGGTGTGTGTCTTCAGGCTCGCTTTTGGACTTGTCGCCGCTCCTGGGCTTGGCCCTGGCCTATTCCTCTCAGCCTATGAGCACATGCAGTAGCAACACAAAGAGATCAGCCATCATCATCACCACACCCCTAAAATGACCACCACAAAACACAGACCAGCACAACACAAACACAGACCACCACAAAACACAGACCAGCACAAAATAAAGAGCAGCACAACACACACAGACCAGCAAAAAAGAATGACCAGCAGAAAAGAATGAACAGCAGAAACAACAGCAAAAAATGGCCAAAATCTTACAGGTTTTATACCTGCGGCACGGTAATCAGCGCTGACGTAACGGTGCTGATACGGGCGCGGTTTCCCGCCAAACACCCTTTTAATAGCACCGTGAACTGCTCCTACTTCGCTAACATGGATCCTAAAAGGCAGCAAAATTTCTTGCCAGGCAAAACTAGGATCCTTGTTACCGAAGTTGGGGCTAACTATGATGCCCTCTAAGGGAGGCAAGCTGATAGAATTGGAGTGCACGGGCAACTTGCTATCTGGAGCCGGATCTGCAATCAGATCAATGCAGTCCACCACCAGCACCGTGAAGTCGAGGCCCTAAAGAAATGGTGGCGGCTAATACAGGGGCAGGTCTGCAGAAAGGCAGAACTCATTGCTAAGCAGGGTCCTGGTGGCGACCTACATCTGACTGCCCTTGAGAGGGAGTTACTAGCCATAGTTGACCCAGTAACATTGGCTGTAGGAGGCATGGATACCTCACTCAGACGCCCAGGTAAGACAATAGAACATATACCTATTATCACACTATTAATATGTTGGGTCTGCCTTGAAATGTACTCTTAAATTGCTATGTAATCATATAGCACTTCTCATGTCTTGTTATCCTTATCCTAGAAGTGATAAGGTTTTATATTAACATCTGAAAAAAAACCATAACACATGATGTTATGCTAAGAACCCAGGACTCTGGGCTGTTCACATTTATGCTTCTAGAACCTGTGTATGCTAACATGAGCTGGGGTTACCATATGGCTCCAGAAAAAGGAGGACGCATTGCGACCTCATTTGCTGTATTCATAACGTTAAGCCAAAGCTAAAGTCTCCATCTACAATGCAACATGTGCTCTAGGGGACAGGGCAGTAGAAAAACCTGCAGGTATGTAAAACTGCTTATAAAAAATTGTACAAGGACAAAATTGTGGGGAAAATGTAGCTATATATCCAGAAATATTGAATTCATAGAAAAACACAGAATTTGTGAGATTAAAAATGAGTTTTTGAAGGGAGAGAAGAAAATATTTCATCAAAATAGAACGCAGCTCGGCACCTATGCCGGGGGCGCTCAACATTTAGGCCAAATTAACCCACGACTAAATTTTATGCAGTCATCGGAGCGCTTACTAATGCTGAACAGCGGCGATTCTGTAACATGGCCTCTATGTCCAAACCACGCCCAGCCTAATGTGAATGGCGCTTAAATTTTAGGATGGCGCCTTCTATTTTGGAAGTGCCAATTTATAGAATTGTGTTTCAGTGAGTAGCACCTAAGTATTAATTATTGGTAATTAAAAATTTTAATTGACCTCATGTTTCAATTTGAGCTGGCGCCTAACTGGTTAGGCGCCTCCGAACTAGGCGCCTTGCACCAGGCGCCATTTATAGAATTCGGCCTTAAGTGGCACCAGAAAATCCTAGAATATAAATCACTATTGATGCAAAAGAAGAACGAGTACTACTCTAAACAGATCAGCATGGAAGATAATCTTAAAATCAACAAACTGTTCTCAATATTAGATAATCTAACCAATACGAGCAAGATCACAAATGGCAACAACCCCTCCATTCCAACAGCCCCAGAAGTAGCAACTATTTTAAAACAAAGATTCAATCCACACAAGACCAGCTACCCCTCCCCCCCACACCAATCCAGCTAGACCCCCTGCAACAAAACCAACTATGGAAATACCAGCAGACAGATCTTGGAATGATTTTGAAGAGATTACATTCAAAGACACAAAATGGCTTCTCCTAAAATACTCCAAAGCATACTGCAGCCTTGACACCTGCTCGCCTTACCTGATCAAAGCAACCATCCTGACAACCATAGGAGAAATAACCCAATGGCTCAACTATCACCTACAAACTGGCCTTTTCCCCAAATCAAGAGGAGGAATTGTCTTAACACCCATTCTCAAAAACACCAAACTTAGTCGCTCTGATATGTCCCATTAGCGGCCAGTAGCTTCCATCCCACTATTCATTAAAATTATGGAGGGATATGTCACAGAACAACTTGAATTCTTCATACAACTCTTCAATATTTTCTACCCTTCACAATCAGGATCTAGGAAAAATCACAGCACTGAGACAATGGTCGCAGCACTAGTAACGTATGGCAAAGAACTACTAAGCAAGGGTCACAGCAGAATTGTAATCCAATTTGACCTTGTAGACTTTGATCGGTTGTCTGAGAATTTCATTGATTTTGGATTTAGCAGTCTAGTCCTCTCCTGATTCCAAGGCTTCCCAAACATTCAGCACTATGATATACATAAAGATGATGAACTTTCTGAGAGCTGGCACCCTCCCAGCGAGAGCACCAAAGGATCCCCACTTTTGCCATCAATGTTCAACCTCCTAGTGCATTCTTTGGGAGACAACCTAGATCTTGCACGAATAAAACATTTCACCTATGCGGACGGCATAACAATTATGCTACCTGTAACAGCTGCATTAGTCAATACTCTCACCACTGTCAAAAAATGTGCCTGCATCATAGAAAACTGGACCTCAACTTACTGCCTCAAACTAAATAAGAACAAAACCAAATTCTTTTGGCTAGGACCCTCGACTGACCCACGCTACACTTCAAGGATTGCAGTAGACAATGCAAATTTTCCATTAGACCTACAATCTCAAACCTTAGGAGTAGAAATTGATAATTACCTATCCACAAAAAGCCATGTACACTCAATAATAAAACAATCTTTCCTTGTGATGATAAAGCTAATATCCATCAGAAAATACATTGAAATAGAGGCTTTCCAAATTTTAGTGCAATCCCTAATCCTATCTCAACTAGACTACTGTAATATAACACTAGTTCTTTGCTCTAAAACGTTGCTATCATGTCTATAACTAGCTCAAAATGCAGTGGTAAGATTCATATATAGACTATGGAAATTGAAACACCTACAGCCCTACTATATGAAACTACATTGGCTGTTGATAACCACTGCTTTTAAGATCCTGAGAAGGAATGCACCCAACTACCTAACAGAACTGGCCATCCTACTCCAGGGTGTTTCCAACAGATATTCCACTAGAAATTTTTTCCACTTACAATTCCCAGCCTGAAACAACATAAAGTCTACCAGGCAAATTTATCTATTCAATATCAATTAGTAAAATGCTGGGACCAACTACCATTTACACTACAATCATGTGATCACTACCTCAGATTCAGAAAACTTTTAAAAGCATTTCTGTACCAAATCTTCCATGAAATAACTGAAATGGGAATTGTAAAGGCCCATTTCTAAACTGTCTAATGCAACTCCTGGGACAAAACTAAGAGCCAAAAATGCCAAACTATGACTTAACTGTATTAATAATTGTATTGATCTACCTGTACTAGTAGCCCTACTGAATGTCTGCGTTAATCTGTCCACTGTGATTTCCTGGGTAACTGACACAACCTCTTGTAATATAATCTGACCTTGAACTGAATAGCAATATATATATGTGTATGGTTGCACAGCATGAATTTTAAAATCCTGAGTGGTATAGAATGGGTAAAAGTGAATCCATTGTTCACCCTTTCAAGAAGTACAAAAACCAGGAGACACTTAATGAAATTACTTTTAAAACAAATAGGAAGAAATATTTTTTTTACTCAAAGAATAGTTAAAGCTCTAGAACTCGTTGCCAGAGGATGTGATTACAGGGGTTAGCATAGCTGGGTTTAAGAAAGGTTTGAACAAGTTCCTGGAGGAAAAAAATCCATAGTCTGCTATTGAGACAGACATGGGGGAAGCCACTGCTTGCCCTGGATCGGTAGCATTGAACGTTGCTACTCTTTGGGTTTCTCAATAGAGGGGGTGTATGATAAAACTAATGCTGATCCAAAAAAGCACAAAAATCAAAATAGAGAAAAAAAGGATAGCAATAATACTGTGGGATGATACTTAAGTGTCATTCCCAACACGTGGGGTGACACTTAAGTATCACCCCCACCCCACACATTGGGAATTTGTTTTGTATCAATTGATTATGAATAATTTGGGGCTTTAGAACACTGACATTTGAAATTTTTGATTTTTGCTATGTGACTAAGGGCTTCTTTTACTAAGGTGCGCTAGCGTTTTTAGCGCACGCACAAGATTAGCGCGCGCTAGCCAAAAAACTACCGCCTGCTTAAAAGGAGGCGGTAGCAGCTAGCGTGAGCGGCATTTTAGCACGCGCTAAAACCACTAGCACACCATTGTAAAAGGAGCCCAAAGTGATGGGAGAGTGTGGTGGGAGAAACAAATGATTATAAGATTTGGATTACAAGAGCAGGCACTGCAAAAGCCACAAGCTATAAGAGGCCCTATGATCCTGTTTCCAATCATAAGTATGATGTTCCTCCACCTATTATATTAGTTTTGAAGTTAACAATTATAAGACTATATGAGTCAATAAGGAGGATGTGTTTTATAGTGCAAATTTTGAAGTATTATGGTTGCAAAGCAAATGTTTTTCAAAATTGTCTTTATTGTGATTGAGACAAGGGGTCCTTGTTAAGAAACTTCTACAATACTGTTTGGGTTTCTGCCAGGTACTGTGACCTAGATTGGCCACTGTTGGAACAGGCAACTGGGCTAGATAGACCATTGTTCTGACCCAGTGTGGCTATTCTTATGTGCTTATGTTCTTTAAAAGTTGGTGTACACATAGGGAAATTTTTAATCTGGGCAAGATTCACACTTATGCACATAAATTAAGTTATGCATGTAGCTCCAGAGCTTAGGTACACAGTTGGCAATGTTACACTAGTATTCAACAATGGAAAGTAGATGTCTATGTTCCTTTATAGAATAATCCAAACAACAATCTGAAGATAAGGAAGCAAAACTCTCAATAAGTGCCAACAACAATAGCGTCCCCTATAAAATAAATATATACAGTATATAGGGATGCCACGTAGGGTCAGAGGAGTTTATGCAATCAAACGCAAATGCAGTTCCCTTAAATACTTTATGTGTGAGGAGGTATCAGTGAATCACAGTGCTATCCGTCGCATTGACTAGATGACAGATCTAAGCCGAAAACCAGCTTTACTGTCAGTGAGTGTTCATATCATTTTGTTCCTCTTATAACAAATACCGTAATGTGACTGTGAGCTTAAATAAAGCAGTAGTGAATCAAAATGAAAAATTATGTGTATAATTCCTCCAAACCATTTTTCATGTACAATTGAGTTGCTTTATTTTGATTTATTAGGACCCCTGATGAAGGCGTGTTTACCAAAACACGGACTGTGTCGGGTCCTTTGGTTTGGTTAAAGGTGGTAACATTAACCGCATTCATGATTTTGGTTTAATAAATTTAGCCTGCATCTTTGTACATCTGTCTGCAGTTTTCTTTGTTTTAACTCCTCCAGACCAACATGCATGAAATCTATGTTTTTACATGAGACCCAGGAATTTTTTTTTTATATAGCACATAGTCAATGATGCATTCAACGAGACCCCCATTTCAAAATTTTCTTCAGGGATCCATTGCATCTCATTATTTCACGCACTGTTAGTTGGGCTCAATGTATTCTAACTGGAAGGTTCCATTTCTACTCTAGTGTAAATTGAAGTTACTCTAGGAGCTATGTCATACAATGGCCTGTCATCTTTGTAATAACTATTTCACTCATACTTAACACTACACAGTGACATGATTCTAACAATGTTGTGTTGAATGAAATGAAAAAAGTTAGAAGGTACTTGCAGGAAATCATGATCAAACATTATTGATGACCATACACAGTTAATTGTATAAATATATTAAAAGAATATGTATATTACGTATGAATTTTTATTTACTGAGCTCTTGTGTTGATCATAAACACAAATTTCTTAAATAATGATATTCCATTCAACTATCTCATTGAGACCCCAGGGACCGTTTTAAAATGATAAATCCAGTACTGCTATCTAATAGGTAGTCTTTGTTACCGGTTGCCTATGATAATAGATTCCTTAACCTGTTCCATGATGAACCATCTGATTTGATCAAACTCATGGTTTGCTTCCATGAAATGCATTAACGGAGTTGTTATGGTCTTGGTGGTCAATCTGCTATGATGTTCGTATTTTTGTTGTTCTAGTAGTACGTCCTAAGTATATTCTGTTGCAGGGACACAATATAATGTACACTACAAATGAAGATTCACATGTAAGTAAAAGATTTTAATTTATATGTTCTTAAAAGTATAAGGATGAGTCCACTATTTAATGTCCAAAATTGTCTTAAATACTTTGCATTGTCCACAAGGTTGATGGTGTCCATCAAGCATTTGTTCGTTATGTAATATTGATCTTACAAATTTGTCTCTGACATTATGTCCCTTCAAATATGCGATGCATGGACATGGCTTAAATATGGAATGAAATTCCAAAACGTGTCAATGATGTTTAAGAATGCGAACAACAGAGACAGCTGATACAGAATATTAAAAAATACAAATCTGGTGTTCCATAGTTGGTTTATCACCTCTTGGTTTAAGTAATAATCCCTATTGGCAAATAAAGTACTAAAATAGGCCTTTTTGATAACCTTAAGTGGATATCCTCATG
Source organism: Geotrypetes seraphini (assembly GCF_902459505.1). NCBI lineage: Eukaryota > Metazoa > Chordata > Amphibia > Gymnophiona > Dermophiidae > Geotrypetes > Geotrypetes seraphini. The sequence continues at coordinate 398,452,486 of NC_047085.1, read as the reverse complement.
CTGAGACCAGTTTTAGAATAGTTGCACAGGATATCTTACTTCCATATTTAGACTACTGTAATTCCTTATATTACGGTATCACTGAAAGGAAATATAAGAGATTGCAAATGCTTCAGAATACAGTGGTTATATTAATTTTTTGAGAAGGCTAATCTGCTACTGTAAGAGTTACACTGGTTGTCAATGGAAAAAAAGAGTACAATTTAAGATCACTTGCATGGTCTACAGGGCAATATATGAACTCGAATGGACTAGTATCAGATTTTAAGGTCTTACACTCTTTTTCATAACTCAGGAACGACACAATGCTTCAAACTTCCCTTCTCCCCAATATGTTCTACGGAAAAAGCTATTCGAATCAACCTTCGGATTTCAGGGGCACAAAGTTTGGAATAGTCTACCAATAAATTTTGCAACAGCTCCCCACTTACTACAATTTAAGGAAAATGTTAAAAAACATACTTATTCTCTTTGTAATTCACTTGAGGTGTACCCATTTAGGATCCTAGAAACCTTACTGTAACCTCAACAAATTGCTTTTATAACTCTATTGTTAATCACAATTGAAATTTGTGGGATATAAGAAATTAAATGGTATGGTATGGAATCAATCTGGAATGTTCTGCAATAAAAGGTAAATTTCAAACTATCCTGGTCACAAAAGCAAAGTTTGAGGGGAGTTATAGCCATTTTCTATATTTTTATGGCATATAGGCAATTAAGAAAGAACATTTAATAATAATAATAATAATAACAGTTTATATACCACAGGATCATGAAGTTCTATGTGGTTTACAATGATTAAAAATGTTACAGATTGAGTAATACTAACAGAGTTGAAGTTTATCAATCAGTTGTGGGGAAGGATTGTGCAGTGCAGCTGCCTACGTACTTTAGGAACAGATATGTTTTTAGGTGTTTCCAATGGCGTACCAAGGGGGGGAGGTCCGCCCCGGGTGCACTGCCCAAGGGGGTGCACAGTTGGCCACTCACCGGGGAAAGGCTACCACTGCCATCATCAGGAACAAGCTAGCACCGATTCCCCCTCCCTGCTTCTCTTCTCCGCGAGCCGACCAACTCTAGCCATCCGACGTCAATTCTGACATCGGAGAGGAAAAAAAAAAAAAAAAAGGTTTTTATATACCGCCTATCAAGGTTGTCTAAGCGGTTTTACAATCAGGTACTCGAGTGTTTTTCCCTCTCTGTCCCGATGGGCTCACAATCTATCTAACGTACCTGGCTGGCCCGGAACGTCCTCTCTGATGTTAGAATTGACGTCGGGCAGCGAAAGTTGGTCGGCCCGCGGGGAAGAGAAGCAGGATGAACTCGGCACCGGCCTGTTTCCGATGGCCGGTGGTGGCAGCAGCATGTTTCCCAATGACGGTGGTATGGGGGAGGGTATGGAGAAAGAAAGAAAGGGGGGGGGAGACAGGGATCCAGAAAGAAAGAAAGGGGGCAGGGTGAAACAAAGAAAGAAAGAAAAAAATGAGGCATGGGGAGAGAGAGAGAAAGACAGACATAGAGAAAGAAAGGGGGCATGGAGAGAGAAAGAAAGAAGGGGGCAGGGTGAAAGAAAGAAAGAAATGGGGCATGGAGAGAAAGCAAGAGAAAGATAAACAGAAAGAAAGGGGGCATGGGGAGAGAGAAAGAAAGAAAGAAATGGGGCACAGAGAGAGACAGGGATCCAGAAAGAAAGAAAGGGGGCAGGGTGAAACAAAGAAAGAAAGAAAAAAATGAGGCATGGGGAGAGAGAGAGAAAGACAGACATAGAGAAAGAAAGGGGGCATGGAGAGGGAAAGAAAGAAGGGGGCAGGGTGAAAGAAAGAAAGAAATGGGGCATGGAGAGAAAGCAAGAGAAAGATAAACAGAAAGAAAGGGGGCATGGGGAGAGAGAAAGAAAGAAAGAAATGGGGCACAGAGAGAGAGAGAGAAAGACAGACAGAGAAAGAAAGGGGGCATGGAGAGAGAAAGAAGGGGGCAGGGTGAAAAAAAGAAAGAAATGGGGCACGGAGAGAGAGGAAGAGAAAGACAAACAGAAAGAAAGGGGCCATGGGGAGAGAGAATGAAAGAAGGGGGTAGGGTGAAAGAAAGAAAGAAATGGGGCACAGAGAGAGAGAGAAAGACAGACACAGAGAAAGAAAGGGGGCATGGAGAGAGAAAGAAGGGGGCAGGGTGAAAGAAAGAAATGGGGCATGGAGAGAGAGAGAGAAAGACAAACATAGAGGAAGAAAGGGGGCATTGGGAGAGAGAAAGAAAGAAGGGGGCAGGGTGAAAGAAAGAAAGAAATGGGGCACGGAGAGAGAGAAAGACAGACATACAGAAAGAAAGGGGGCATGGAGAGGGAAAGAAAGAAGGGGACAGGATGAAGCAAAGAAAAAGTTGGGGGAGGGAATGAGGTCTGGAGGAGAGGAAGCATACAGGAGGCTGAAAGAAGGGAAGAAATATTGGATGCACAGTCAGAAGAATAAAGTGCAACCAGAGACTGATGAAATTACCAAACAAAGGTAGGAAAAATGATTTTATTTTCAATTTAGTGATCAAAATGTGTCCGTTTTGAGAATTTATATATGCTGTCTATATTTTGCACTATGGCCCCCTTTTACTAAACTGCAATAGCAGTTTTTAGCGCAGGGAGCCTATGAGCGTCGAGAGCAGCGTGGGGCATTCAGTGCAGCTCCCTGCAGTAAAAAACGCTATCGCAGTTTAGTAAAAAGGGAGGGGGTATATTTGTCTATTTTTGAATAGTTGTTACTAAGGTGACATTGCATAAAGTTATCTGTCTTGACCTCTTTGAAATCCCGCGGAATATAAATGATAATTAACATTTTCTCTGCATACAGTGTGCTTTGTGTTTTTAAAATTTTATTGTTGGTAAATCATTTTGACTTGGCCACGAAGGTAAGGGGGAGGGAGGGAGGGGAGCTGCTGAAAGACATCTAGTAATCCTTGCAGGCTTGACTGTGCAGGGAATTATTTTTGTAAAATCATGTTTTGTTATGTGACTGGCATTATTTAGACTTTAATTTCTATGAATGAATAGAATGAAAATGATATAAAATTACTTGCTTGTTTTTATGTGCGTGCGCTGAAGGAAAGTGGGGAGAGAATGAGCTGAGGACACTGAAGGGAAATGGGGAAGAGAGAGTGGGGAGAAGATGCTGATTTATAAATTGACAATTGTACAGAATATTGTTTCTTTTAATACTTTAATATAAGTTCAATATAAAACAATTCAAGGCTTGTGTGGATGGAATCAGGTGGTTTGTGGGGATGAGGACCGAGCTTATGGGGATTAGTCCAATAAAATGGTATTTTCTTATTTCTCATTATTTGTTTTATTTTTATTTGTTAATTTGTAAAGTGGTGATTGTTATGTAACAGTTTTTTCAAATTTACATCTACTGTCTTTATATTTTGCACAGTATTAGAGGACATGTATTACTGTTTTTGTGGTGTTGTAGTGTTGCATTGTATGCAGTCTGGTTTCATGGCAGTTCAGTTTAACTTTTGTCTACATAGTTCTATTTTTAGTTTGTGATTATTCCATATTGGGCGAGGGTGTATCTGTCTGTGTGCATGAAAGAGACATAGCTTTCTGATAGCATCGACTGTACAGGATCAATTGACTGTGTAGGATCTGGCTTGTTTAGTTTTACAATGTATGTGTTGGTGTTCTAGTGCTCACTGCAGTGTTTAAGATGCTGCTTTTTCCTAGGTACACTCTTGTGCGATATGTGGATTGTTACTAAAAATCATATTTTTCATATAGATGGGGGGTGTCAAAAAATGATGGGCCCAGGGTGTCACATATGCTAGGTACGCCACTGGGTGTTTCCTGAATTTCCCATAGGTATTTGCAAGCATGAGTAATTGTTTCAGATCTTTATCCCATAATGCTGCCTGATAAGAGAAGAGATGTTGATGAGGTCTTTTAAATTTACATCCTCTAACCGGTGGGGGAACGAGATTGGATAGGGTAACTAAGTTTGTTGATGTGCAGCGATGTTTTAGTATCTAGTGAGTGTGGCGAGGCTACGAAGAATTTTGTTTTTTCTGAGTTTAGCTTCAGTCTAAATTCAGGCATCCATTGTTCCATCACATTTAGTACTTCTATTGCCATAGGAGTAGCTTCGGAGAGAGAGGTAGTGAATGGGATGATGATCGTGAAGTCATCTGCGTACCTAAAAAATTTTATCCCTAGTTGGGACAATTGCGCACCTAATGATGACATTTATTGCCCAGGAAAAAATAAAATAAAATTTTGTTAAGTAGTGTAATGATTTCTGTTTAGATGCTCCAGTTATTTCATTGTTCTGGTGAGAATTCCTATAATCTATTATCCTAATGTCAAGTAGCATACAGGGCAGGGTTTTTTTTTTGCCTAAGTATGCTCTCATAAGAATTCAAAGCAGTAATGTAAGATCAGTTCATGGTCGTCATGCATATCTTATATGTAGCACTAATTTGCTGAGGCATATTTCTCAAGAAAGCATAATTATTTGGGGATAGATGTAACCAAGCACACTTTGTGCTTATTGGTTTGATAGGAACAGTGATAGCTTCTCATATGTTGATTGTTTGAGCTTCTCATATGTTGATTGGTTATGTTTGAGATTCTCATATGTTTGAGCTTCTCATATGTTGATTGGTTGAAAAAGAGAAAAGGTCAGATATATATCTGGGGGCTAGGCCGAAAAGTACCTTAAAGCAGAAACAACCGAACTTAAACTTCACACGAGCCTCCATCGGCAACCAGTGCAGGAGTCGGTAGGAAGGAGTTACGTGATCGAACTTCTTCAGCCCAAAAATCAGCCTGACCACCATACCAGTTGTAATTGCTGCAAGTTCTTCTGGGTAATTTCCAGATAGGCGATATTACAATAATCAAGTTGGCTTAGTATAAGAGATTGTACCATAATTCTGAACGATGAAGCATCAAAATATGCTCTAATGGACCGAAGCTTCCAGAGAGTAAAAAAACTCTTTCTAACCAAACCAAAGAGTCCACCTGGTCTTTCATGGTTAAGCCCTGGTCTAGTATTACTCCCAATACCTTCATAGTAGATTGGATAGGGTAACTAAGTTTGTTGATGTGCAACGATGTTTTAGTATCTAGTGAGTGTGGCGAGGCTACGAAGAATTTTGTTTTTTCTGAGTTTAGCTTCAGTCTAAATTCAGGCATCCATTGTTCCATCACATTTAGTACTCCTATTGCCATAGGAGTAGCTTCGGAGAGAGAGGTAGTGAATGGGATGATGATCGTGAAGTCATCTGCGTACCTAAAAAATTTTATCCCTAGTTGGGACAATTGCGCACCTAGTGATGACATTTATTGCCCAGGAAAAAATAAAATAAAATTTTGTTAAGTAGTGTAATGATTTCTGTTTGGATGCTCCAGTTATTTCATTGTTCTGGTGAGAATTCCTATAATCTATTATCCTAATGTCAAGTAGCATACAGGGCAGGGTTTTTTTTTTTGCCTAAGTATGCTCTCATAAGAATTCAAAGCAGTAATGTAAGATCAGTTCATGGTCGTCATGCATATCTTATATGCAGCACTAATTTGCTGAGGCATATTTCTCAAGAAAGCATAATTATTTGGGAAAGATGTAACCAAGCACACTTTGTGCATATTGGTATAGGAACAGTGATAGACTGCATTGCAAATATAGCTGGCAGTAAATGTGTTCACATTTCACTACAAAGAACATATGAACTCCTTGTAGCTGACACTTTACACAATATGCGCTCTGGCTTTGAGAAAACATTATTTCAGGTTCTTACTCTAATCAGCCTTGTCTGCCAGCTTCAGAGAACAGAGAGGTTCATTGTTCTATGCAGCTGTCATTTGTTCCATCTCCTTGCTCTTTCTGACTTCAATATCTTGGTGGTATTTAGTGAAAGTAATTTTCAGTTAGAAATCTTCTGCCCTTTCAGTAAGTGCAAGTATAGCACTTCATCAATGGCCAAAGAAATTCAAGCTATCTGGGATGTATCAGGACAGTTGATAAAACCTCACAGAGCAACCTATGATAGTACATCCCATCATAAATAAAAAAAAAAAAAAAGCAGAAAGGGCCTTTGTCAGTGTTTATCTGTAGCGCTTTTATTCTTTGCCCTTGATTTCCTCTTCAGAAAATTGATGCACCCTTAAATTGAAGCAAGAGGCTTGACAGGTGATGGTTAGTGTGATAACTGCTCAGATTTCATCAGCCAGTGTTTCTCTGCCGGTGCAATTGTAGGAACTTTCAGCTAGATTACCTGTCATCCACTACATCAGATAAAAGAGGGAGAGTTGAAAGATGCAGTTTTGCCACTGTTCCTCATAGGAAATGAAAAGTGCAGGTGAGGTAAGAGTGGCTAGAAAGAAGGACAATTATTTTCTAATCAGGCTATTCTGTCAAGGGTGTCAGTGGTGAAATTGACAATCATTGGGCAAAATGTTTTGTTAAATTTGCATGGTTAAATTTAATGGAAGAAAAGGGAGAATCATAAAATCGGCAAACATTGTTTAGGGTGATCTTTCATTTATGCTTCAGAGAGATCCAAAAAAATGCCTAACTGCAAAAATATGTACCTATTTCAAACCACAAAAAACAAACAAAAACAGCCCCCCCCCCCAAAAAAATGACAAATTTTAAGACTGTTTCTATGCAATTAATAGTATATGAATACACACAAATGAAGTTTAATAATTGCATAAAGTTAATGCTTCAGATATACCCTTTCCTCTCCAGAGAGTAAGGGGCTCATAATCGAAAGAGAAAAACGTCCAAAAACTGGCCTAAGTCAGCACTTGGACGAACATTTTCAAAATACGTCCAAGTGCTGACAATAAAAACGGGTTTTGTAAGTATTTCTAAACGACCTAGGCCTTCATAGTGCCGCTGAACGACCATAGTTAAATGGGGTGTTTCAGGAGGAGTGTCGATGGCGGGAGTTGGGCGGAACGTGGACTGGCATAGACTTAGTCGTACTGCATGTATAACCGAAAGTTATACAGCACAGGTTCGAAAGGAACTTGGACGTTGTGACTTAGACCATTTAAAACAGGAGTGCCCACACTTTTTGGGCTTGCGAGCTACTTTTAAAATGACCAAGTCAAAATGATCTACCAACAATAAAATTTAAAAAAAACACAACGCACACTGTACACATAGAATTGTTAATTATCATTCCTATTCCGGGGTTTTTTCAAAGAGGTCAAAGCAGATGACTCTATGCACTGTCACCTTAGTAACAACCATACAAAAATAGACAAATACCCACCCCCTCCCTTTTTACTAAATCACGATAGCAGTTTTTAGCGCAGGGAGCTGCGCTGAATGCCCAGCGCTGCTCTCGACGCTCATAGGCTCCCTGCGCTAAAAACCTCTATTGCGGTTTAGTAAAAGGAGACCATATTGTAAAATATAGACAGCAGATATAAATTCAGACACATTTTGATCACTAAATTTAAAATAAAATCATTTTTCCTACCTTGTCTGGTGATTTCATGAGTCTCTGGTTGCACTTTCATCTTCTGACTGTGCATCCAATCTTTCTTCCCTTCTTTTAGCCTGTATGCTTCCTCTCCTCCTGACCTCATTCTCCCCCCCCCCCAACGTTTTCTTCTTCTCTCCCTGCCCTCTCTTTCTTTCTCTCTTCATGCCCCCTTTCTTTTTTTCTGTTTCTCTTCTTTCCTTCTGTCTCCCTGCCTGCCCTCTTTCTCCCTCCCTGCCCTCCCCCAAGCCACTGCCACTGCCGCTGCCATCGGATAACAGGCCCCCAAAGCCGCCCGCCGCCGGCCAAGCTCTCCTTGCTTCGGGCCCACCAGCATTCCTCTCCCTGACGTCAATTTTGCCATCGGAGAGGAAGTTCCGCTGGCCAGAACTTCCTCTCCGACGGCAGAATTGACGTCGGGGAGAGGAAGGCTGATTGGCCCAAGATCGACCTATTGGGAGAAATGCTGCCGGGTCCTGCCTTTGAGGAAACAGAAAGTAGGCAGGACCTGGCAGCAAGAAGAGCAAATCGCAAGCTTAACTGACCTGTCTCCCACTTTAGTCCGCGAACGGGGCTCTAACATGTGCATGCTGGCTTCCCTTCTCTCCCCCCCCCGGACATAACTTCCGGTTTCAGAGGGAAGAGAAGGGAAGCCGGTACAAGCACACAGTTAGCCCCCGGAGCATAAGTTCTTCAAGCCGGTTTTTTTTTTTTTTTTTTTTTAAATGTTGAGCAGCGGAGGCAGCAGCAGAATTCAGGAGCAGGCCAGTCAGGAAGGGAAAAAAGAGAAGGGAAGAAGGGACCCCGCTCTGCGATCGACTGGGGTCTCCTGAGCGAGCAACATGTCGATCGCGATCGACGTGTTGGGCACCCCTGATTTAAAACATGGTCTAAGTCACAAAAACCCACCTAAAGTCACCAGATAAGCACTGCAAAATATAATATAGACCCCCACACACTACCCCAGTGATTACTGACCCCCCCTACCCCATAAAAATTGTAATCACACCTTTAAAATTCAGCCTCCAGACCATCATCACCTGGCAGCTTGGCATAGGAAAGCCTAGTCATCCTGCACAGAGGCGGCTTAAGCTGTCTTGGCGGTGGGTTAGGGAACCATGGAGAGGAGGCCCCATGCCCATAAGCCCCTGTAATCACTGAATTGATACTGAAACATGTGTACTCCCCTATACACCCCAAAACCCTTTTGTACTGGCATATAAGTGGCTCCTGCAGCCATAAGGGCTATTAAGGTGGTAGATAAGTGGATCTAAGGGATTTTGGAGGTGGTTTGTGTCAGTTTCACCGGACGAGCCCCCAAAATGTCAGTTTCAGTTAGTGGCCCCCACCAATGTATGGTGGTAGGGGTTAAGTGAAATGCGCACTGACAGACGCCAGGTCCCAGGTTCAGTTCCCTCACAGATGACTCACCAGAAAGTAGAATAAAGAAGGCATAGCCAGAGGTGTTTGTATAAAGAATATATTATAGAAATAGTCTTACAGAAAAGCAATATTTATAATCATTACAATTAAGCATTACAATTAAATAGAGAGCATAGCAGTTTCCCTGCCTTACAGAGTTCAGAGGCAAAGAGGGACATAGAAGCTTGCAGTTCTAGGAAGAGCCAGAGAGAGAGAAAAGGGGGATGGTCTAAGCTTCGTGTTCCATAGATAAAGGGAAGGATAGACAGAGAGAGGGAGAGCCAAGACAGAACCAGAGTGTCAAGCAAAGAGCCAAGAGATAGCTAGATAGAAAGAGAGATAGATAGCTCCATAGAAAAAGAGAGATATTGATAGAGCAGAGAGCAGGCTTTTATACCTTGGAATCTTATTCTGAATAGAGAAAATATTGTATCTCCCAGTATCTTTCTGTTTAGAACTTGCAAACTGTTTGAAACAATGGTTAATTTAATTGACAAAGGAGGGTGTAATACCTGCAAGCATGGTGATGGGATTAGGTCTCTGGCTTCTTTGTCCCATTCAAGCAGGCCATTGTCCTAAGCACCCTCTTAATCAGACATTAACACCTTTTAGCTAGTCATGATTCAATCAGGGAAACTTAAAACATATCAGGGATACTTAAAACAGTTTCCCTGCACTAAGGGTCTATCTGCCTTCCCATGCCAGAGTCAGATTGATATAATTTCCCATAGGCCTCTAGGCTGACAGTTTGGGGGCTCACCGTGACCTATAAGGGAGCTGTAGTGAGATGATGACATGGCACCCTTTTTGTGAAGTTCACAACAGTGCCCTGTAAGGTACCCCACCATGTCTGGGTGTTCAGTCCATCACTTTGCAGACCCCTCCCACGTCCAACAGGGCTTGTTCTAGGCATTTTTGACTTGGACGAAAAGTTGGGCGAAAATGTGGTATAAAGATGGACGATTTAGCGACTTGGACGATCAGATCGGCAGGACGTATACTTAGACGATTTTCGAAACAAAAAAAAATTTGGACATATTTTTCGAAAATGTGTCCTAGGCTGTTTTTTACTTTGGACAACTTGCGACTTAGACGAAAACGGACTTAGATGTTCCTTTCGATTATGCTCCTCCACGTTTATAAGGAATGGACTAAATGTAGGTGGCAAAACACATGCAAATGCCAATATTCTAGTCATTTATGCATATAAGTGACCACTTGTGCACACAAATGACTAAATTCTGGCTTTGTGCTATTCTGTAAGTAAAAAGCCATTGATGTGTACTTTATAGATGGCCATTCACATAAATGAAGTTTGAGCACAACATGGACAGGGTGCATACTTACATGAATAAATAATTGAATACCATGCTTTATAAGTGTTTTTAAAAATCTAGGTGTAAATATTTACACTAGCTCTGTCACTAAAATCGTCCATAGTACCGGAAGATTGGAGATGGCCAATGTTACAATGATCTTTAAAAAGGGTTCCAGGGGAGATCTGGGAAATTACAGATCAGTAAGCCTGACTTCATTGCCAAGCAAAATAGTAGATATAGTTATAAAAAATAGAATTGTGGAACAGTTAGACAAACATGATTTAATGAGACAGAGTCAGCATGGGTTCAGCCAAGGGAGGTCTTGCCTCACCAGTTTGCTTGACTTCTTTGATGGTATGAATAAACATGTGGATAAAGGTGAGCAGGATGATGTAGTGTATCTAGATCAGTGGTTCCCAACCCTGTCCTGGAGGACCACCAGGCCAATCGGGTTTTCAGGATAGCCCTAATGAATATGCATGGAGCGGATTTGCATGCCTCTCACTTCCATTATATGCAAATCTCTCTCATGCATATTCATTAGGGCTAGCTTGAAAACCCAATTGGCCTGGTGGTCCACCAGGACAGGGTTGGGAACCACTGATCTAGATTTTCAGAAAGATTTTTATAAAAGTTCCTCACAAGAGGCTTCTGAGAAAATTAGAGTCATGGGATGGGAGGCAATGTTCAATTGTGCATTAGGAATTGGTTATTGGACAGAAAACAGAAGGTAGGGTTAAATGGCCTTTTTTCTCAATGGAGGAGAGTAAATAGTAGAGTGCTGGAGGGATCTGTACTGGGACCGGTGCTATTTAACTTATTTATAAATGATATGGAAATTGTAATGATGAGTGAAATGATTAAGGCCCCCTTTTATCAAGCCGTTTTAGGGTTTTTTATTTCCAACTGCTGCGGTAAGTGCTCTGACATTCATAGGAAGTCTATGAGCATCAGAGCTTTTACCGCAGCAGCCAGTGATTTAAAAAATTCTAACGCAGCTTGATAAAAGGGGACTTAAATTTGCAGATGACACCAAACTGTTCAAAGTTGTTAAAACACATGAAGACTGAAAAATTGCAGGCAAACCTTATGAAATTGGAAGAATGGGTATCCAAATGGCAGATAAAATTTTAAGTAGACAAATGTAAAGTGATGCACATTGGGAAGAATAACCCAAATCATAGTTATGAAATGCTAGGGTCCACCTTGGGGGGGGGGGCAGCACCCAAGAAAAAGATCTGGGTGTCATTTTAGACAATACGTTGAAACCTTCTGCCCAATGTGTGGCAGTAGCCATAAAAGCAAACAAGATGCTAGGAATTATTAGAAAAAAGATGATAAAAAAGGCTAAGACTGTTGCAACATCACCTGGAGTATTTCATTCAATTCTGGTCATCTTATCTCAAAAAACATATAGCAAAACTAGAAAAGGTTAAAAAAAAGAGTGACTAAGATGATAAATGGGATGGAACTCCTCTCTTATGAGGAAAGACTAAAAAAGTTAGGGCTCTTCAGCTTGGAAAAGAGATGGCTGTGGGGAGATATGATTGAAGTCTACAAAATCCTGAGTGGAGTAGAACGGGTACAAGTGGATCGATTTTTCACTCCGTCCAAAATTACAAAGACTAGGAGACACTTGAAGAAGTTACATGGAAATAGTTTTTTACTCAGAGACTAGTTAAACCAGAGGATGTGGTAAGAGTGGTTAATGTAGCTGTTTTAAAAAAAAAGATTTGGACAATTTCCTAGAGGAATTTTCCATAGTCTGCTATTGAGAGACATGGCCAAAACAACTGTTTGCCCTGGATCAGTAGCATGGAATATTGCTACTATTTGGATTTTTGCCAGGTACTAGTGACCTGGATTGGTCACTGTGAAGGCGGGATACTGGGCTAGATGGACCATTGATCTGACCCAGTAATGCTACTCTAATGTTCTTATATACTATAGCTCAATTGGTACTATTGTTGAAAGCCCTACTCCAAGCTGCCTGCCAAAAAATAGACAAGGTTAGAGCCAGATTCTGGGTGGAATTTGGGTGTGGTTTGACTTAGGTGCCTCTAGGTGCCTAACTTAGGCACACTCATGTAGGTCTAAATGGCCTAAATGGGAGTGGTCCTAAGGTTGCAGTACCTACTGGTGCATAAGACTCCTTAGGCACTGCTAGGCATGATTCTATAAATGGTGCCTAATAGTCGATTGTCAATTGCACTCAATGGTGCCTAGGATTTAGGCTTCATTTATAGATTAAGGACCCTTCAGTCAGGGGTTAATTACATTTTTATTGATTGTTAGGAGCTGGAAGAAGTATAGTTTGTGCCAAAAAGACAGGATTTTTTTTTTTGTTCCCCCTTATACACAACGTACTTGTATTTACTTATTTATTTTAAAATTTTCTATACTATTCTATTCCAAAATGGTTTACAATAAAATTACTTACATAAAATATTGAAACAGGTCAGAACAGATAAAAACAAACGCAGAAAGATTCAATCTTTGCAATAGGTCAAATGCTCAAAGAAATGCATCGACAAATAATTGTGTTTTCAGCAATTTCCTGAATGAACTCCTTTCCCCACATTTTCAAATTTGTATTCAGGCTATAAGGAAAAATGGGAATAGTGCTCCAGGCTTTAGTGGAAGGCCATCCACATCTGCAACAAGTGGTACAGAGGCAATGAGGACAGAAACAGGCTTCCCAGAGATTTCTGGAGACTCAACAGAGCTCCCTTGCTCAAGTGTTGCAAGCACTACAGGCATCCATTGCTACTAAAGATGGTACCAGAAAATGATCTGGACTGAGAAGACTGTGCTCCTGGCTGGGTGACTGGAAGTATCATGAACTGCCTACTTAGGGAGCCTGCTGACTAATAGCAGCCAAACTGTGCTCCAAGTTGTCAATTCCAAAGGCACAGCCACTTATGCAGAAGTTAAGGCTGCCATTTTGGAGAGAGCAGGCTGCACAAAGGAAACAGTGCCAGTGATTCCAAAAGGGGTCTCTACAAGTGAAGGAAATCCCCCAGATTTTCTTTTACAGGCTTAAAGAGATAGATAGCTCCCACCAAAGGGCCAAATTAGCCTAGAGATTAGAGAGTTGCACGGGAACGGGGACGACGGGAATCTTGCGGGACCCGCGGGATCCTGCAGGTTCCCCCCTCAGGTCACAGGGATCCCATGGGAACGCCCCCTCGGGTCACGGGGATCCCATTGGGACCCCCTCCTGGTCTTGGGGATCCCATGGGGTTGGAGACAGCTCGAGCCGAGAGGCTCCTCTTTTTTTCCTGCCTGCAGCACACACCCATAGCTAACCAGAAGTCTTCCCCGACATCAGAGCTGGCGTCAGAGGGAAGGCTCCACGTCAATCATGTGCAGTGTGCAGGGTAGCGGGCAGATCTCTTCCTGGCCACAGAACACATAGCTGTCGCCTCTGGCCTGCTCGTGGGGGGGCCGCGCAGTCCTTCTCCTCCAAGAACCAGTAGTTGAGGTAGGCGGGCACCTTGAGCACCCGGGGACAGAGGAAAGGCTGGTTGGAGGTGACATACTTAGGCACTCCATAGAGCGGGGGAGCGGTGGTGAAGAACAGCGCCTACACCCCCCCCCCCGTCCCCCGTCTTCCGAGTGGTTCTGCTCACTGGAAGCTGAATGTGTTCATTGGAGCCTTGCAGCCCTGATGCCCCATTCACAGATGAACCAGCACGGCAGGATGGCCTGCTACAGCATCATGCACACCGGGGTGTACATGGAGCAGAGGAAAAACGTGAGCTCTGGGGAGCAGTGCACCTTCACCAGCGGGTAGAACTAGGGAGGGGGGGGAAATCCTGAATTCTGTGGCTTGTAGAGACCAAACAGATCTGCCATGCAAAGAAAGTTTTCAGGACACAAGTTCATGGGCGCCCAGTATTTCCAAACAGGCCCTGCACGCTGCACATGACTGACGCAAAGCCTTCCCTCTAATGTCAGCTCTGACGTCGGGGGAAGACTGCCGGTTGGCTACATGTTCGTGCTGTAGGCAGGAAAAGAAGATGAGCCTCTCGGCTTGAGCTGTCTCCAACCCCTGCTGTTATCTGGATGCAAACGCGGAACACAGAAGGGGTCGAATGTGGGAGGCAAACACAGGCCACAGAAGGGAGGGAGTGTTTTTTTGGACACAGAAGGCATGAACTTGGGAGAGAGGATGGAGGAAGGTAGGGAAAGATAGGTAGGAAACTTCCCAACCAGAGAACAGGAGATGTGTGTTACAAGACAAACTGGATGCAAAACCCAACCTGGCACTGGTAGACCCTGGCAGTGTGACATCTCTTGTTCAAAGGGGAGAGTTGCTTATTAGAAAGTGAACTATGAACAAATAATTGTCCTTTGATGCATGTCCTTTGATGCCATTGTCCTTTGATGCATGGATATCAGAGACAGTACCCCACTGCTCAAGTCTCTCCAAACACTGGTAATACTAATCCAGCTGGAGGAAGTATTGGTGCCAGGGTTCCTTTACCGAGTTGTTTTGGGTCACTATTTTTCAACCTTTAGAACCATATGGACCCAGATAAATGATGGCAAAAAGGAAGAGAACCCACATTGGTATGCACCACCCCTGAACATGCATTGTTCTTTGCATCCAGAAGCTACAGTAGAGGGAACACTGATGAATTGCCAGTGCCAAGACTGTTTATCAGCAATGGTGTATCACTAATGGAAGAAAAGGAATCCCCTCCATGGCCCCCAAATAAGGGTTCCAAATCGAACCTCAGCTTTGCACAGTGAATTGGGAAATGCCCACTGCTATATTGCTGAGTTGGAAGGCAATTCCAAACAGGCATCTAAGTATATCAATAAATTACAGGAGGAGAGAGAATCCCTTCATACTCAACTGGCCAAAGCTGAGAGGGAGATTAGAGGTCAAGTTGAGAAATATGTGGAGGAACTCCAAGCTGTCCTCAATGCTGTGGAAATGGAGTTACCATTGAGTGACAAGTTCAGGAAATGAAGTGGTTGGGGTACAAAACCTGGAAAAGTCATATTGTAATTTGAAGAGGCCACCCATTCACAGAAACAGGTGTATGAGCTGCTTAAAGAATTGCAGGAAACAAGGGAGGCAACTGAAGAATGACCTGGAAAGGCCAGCAGTAAACTCAGGCAGAACTCTGAACTATAAGGGAACTGATGAGAACCCAGTGGAATTATGATATGGCACTAGCATGAGTCCAAATGCTGACTGGATTGAATACTGTGCTATAACTTCAAGTGCAAAAACACCAAGCAGAAGCAGCAACCATAAACCATTCCACCTGGGCTTTTATTAGAACAGCTGGTGCAGGCTAAGTTCAGTTGACCCAGGCAGAAGTGTCCACACAGGAGATATACAAGTAGTTGGAGTGTTTAGCTACCTAGCTCAAGGAGGTTTTCCAGAGGAGGAACATATTGGATCAGAGCCACAGCATGAAAATGCAAACCCCAGAGAGTGAATGAAAGACCATAGGTCCCACGGTGTTGGAGCATAAACAGTGCTCACTTTTAAAGAGGGCAGATTATAGGGTAACTGTCATATCCTAGTTGCCAAAAATAACAAACAGAACAGAAGATCAGATGTACCAGTTTATAGTTTAATAAGCATCCAAATAACTTAAAAACAATAATCATAAAAACAATCCACAAAGGGTGTATACAGTCACAAGTGACCCACAGGATAGAAAACAAATAATGTATATAATAAAAATGACCCAACAGGGGCCATGTTTCCGATCTTCTGTTCCATAATCTTTTTGTTGTTCTGCTACTTCATTTCCTTTGTGGAACCTTTTGGTGCTGTTTGGATTTTGTTGTTATGTCCAGGTTTCTGGAGTGCTGACTTTGTGAGGACTTTGTTTATAGCTAAATGTTCATCTGACTCCGGTGGTTCAAGGAAATTGTCCATAGACATCTCCATAAGAGAGTGGCTTGGAGGATTCTAGAACCCCCATCCATAGGTGCTACAGGGGGATAGTACCACAGTGAAGGTACCATCATTGTCAGAAAGCCTAGCCAGACTGCCAGTAGCCAGATCATACCCAGAGATAATCACACCAGTCCTACAAGAAGGTTTAGGCAACCGCCTGCTCAACAGCCTGCGATGCGGGACACCATCGAAAGCTTTGCTGAAGTCTACAGACCGGTGAGTCTCACATCAATAGTATGCAAACTCATGGAAACACTAATCAAACGTAAATTAGACGCAATCTTGGATGAGGAGAATCTACGGGATCCCAGTCAACACGGATTCACCAAGGATAGGTCCTGCCAATCCAATCTCATCAGCTTCTTTGACTGGGTAACAAAACAGTTAGACTTGGGAGAATCCGTGGACGTCGTATACTTAGACTTCAGCAAAGCTTTCGATGGTGTCCCGCATCGCAGGCTGTTGAGCAAGATGAAATCAATGGGGCTGGGAGAAACACTAACTACATGGGTCAATGACTGGCTGAGTGGCAGACTTCAGAGGGTGGTAGTTAACGGTACCCTCTCTAAAACATCGGAGGTGACCAGTGGAGTACCGCAGGGCTCAGTCTTGGGCCCGCTCCTTTTCAACATATTCATAGGTGACCTAACTCAGGGGCTTCAAGGTAAGGTGACGTTATTCGCTGATGACGCCAAACTATGCAATATAGTGAGAGATGGCAATTCACCCGATAGTATGACACAGGACCTACATTTGTTGGAGCTTTGGTCCTCGATCTGGCAGCTGGGCTTCAACGCTAAGAAATGCAAGATCATGCACCTCAGCAGCAGAAATCCGTTCAGAACTTACACCTTGAATGGTGAGACCTTAGCTAGAACTTCAACAGAACGAGACTTGGGAGTGATCATCAGCGCAGACATGAAAACTGCTGATCATGTGGAGAAAGCTTCATCTAAGGCAAGACAGTTGTTAGGTTGCATCCGAAGGAGTTTCGTCAGCCGGAAGCCTGAAGTCATAATGCCATTATACACAACCATGGTGAGGCCTCATTTGGAATACTGTTTGCAATTCTGGAGGCCACACTACCGAAAAGATGTGCTGAGAGTAGAGTCGGTGCAACGGATGGCCACCAGGATGGTCTCGGGGCTCAAGGATCTATCGTATGAGGAAAGACTGAAAAATTTGGGGCTGTACTCACTCGAGGAACGTAGGGAGAGAGGAGACATGATCGAGACGTTTAAGTATATTACCGGCCGTATCGAGATGGAAGAAGAGATTCTCTTTCTCAAAGGACCCTCAGCCACAAGAGGGCATCCGCTCAAACTCAGGGGCGGGAAATTTCATGGCGACACCAGGAAATATTTCTTCACCGAGAGAGTGGTTGATCCTTGGAACGAGCTCATGGTGCAGGTGATCGAGGCAAACAGCGTGCAAGAATTTAAGAGCAAATGGGATGCCCATGTGGGATCCCTTAGAGGGTTAAGCCAAGGGAACCTGTCACCAGGAGTGGGATCCCTAGGATAGTAGACTTGGGGTGGGTCAGTAGAGTGGGCAGACCTGATGGGCTATGGCCCTTATCTGCCGTCATCTTCTATGTTTCTATGTTTCTAACATAAACTTGCAAGTGACTGTGAGAGATCCTCATGAGTACAATGAGCCAAGATGAACGTACTATCACAGCACCAAGTGAGTGACTTAGTTTATGCAGCAGCTGGAACCTATCCCTGTTGGATTACAAACCCAGGTTGACTTCTAGGGAGTTTCCTGGAGGTTTAAAAGGAATGAGCATCGGAGCTTTTACTGCCGTGGCCTGTTATTTTAAAAAAACAACAACCTAACATGGCTTCATAAAAGAGGGGGGGGGGGGGGAGAAGGATATAAAGGCACTTAAATATATCAGTCTTTCCAGAGAAGCTCTAGAGATTAGGGGATTGATAAACTAGTAAAATCCCAGTGCTTCAAATCAAAAATCAACAACAGATATGCCAAACTCACAGAAAAAGACATCTATCGAAGACAAACTTTATACAGTTGTTTAAAACTATTTGTGAATACTCCATGTCTCCTGTCCTTTTTGGAAACAGGCTCAACCAGATGACTCTTTGACAAAGAACCATCAAGAACAGACCCTCTGTGCTGATCAAACAGGTTTGTCATAATTACAAAATCTTCTTATTCCTAATTACTTCTGAAAGTACCCAATGCCTTATTCTACAGCAACCTAGCATTGAAGTAGAGACAACAAAATGTCCTGATCTTTACCCCATCAGTTCTCTATATGATCCTTATATGCAACAAGACCTCAATATTCTGCATAAAGGAGATAAGAGTTGAAAGCAATGACCCTCATTGACTCCCAGCCAGCCTTCTACAGTAGAAGATATCTAAATTTCACTATAGCAGCCAAAATTTCTGACCACCAGCGGAGGTGGGGGCATGGAACACTCAAGAGCCTATTGAATAGAGGTGTAAAGGATAAGCTCTGTGGGACTCACTCTTACATTCAACATTTTACCTCATCCAAATCTTGTAGAGTACAACTTACCTATATTGTGAGATACCTCAGAAAAAGAAGGGGAAAATAGAAATGGCTTTTATCATTAGTTCTGGCAAGCCAGAGCAGAAGCGATCTGAGGTGGACAATATGGCTGACATAATCAAGCAACTGCACCATTATTGGCTGAGAATAAAGGACATTCAAACTGAATTGTCACAGATTTTTGCAGATAGAATCTCACACTTGCATTTGCTTGGTCTACCAGAAGGTGCTGAAGGAACACAGCCTCTGCTCAACTTACAATTATGATTGAGATTGGAAATAGAACAACCGCATCATGTGCCCAAAAAACTACTTTCTGGGCAAAAGGTGCCTCATCCATTAATTTTAAAAGTGCTATGTTTTCTACATGTCATGGCAATCATGCATAAAGTGAAAACAGAATGAAAAATATCCTGGCAAAAGCCAGTCACTTTTTATTACAGCCAATTTCACTAAAACAACTACTGACAAGCGCTGACAGTTGTTGGTTGTTGTTTTTTTGTGACTGTGTCTTAAAGCTCTAGATGTGTGCTATGGACTGCTAGTGCCTGCTCGCAAGAAAGTCACACATTGAAAGAATTAAGATCTACAAGGCCAGTATTCTTCAGATGCAGCCTCATTATGGAATGCATCCGTTGCTGTCAAACTATGCCTCAACTTAAACAAATTAAGCTGGGATTGATGAGATTGAGAAAGACTGGAGGGGAAAAGGACCAACAGTTTATTTATTTATTTTAAAAATTTATATCCCGCTTATCAACTAAGCGGGTAACAATTGACACATACATAGAAGTAACAAACATTGCATATCAAGTTAATGCATTATCCAATAAAAACCTTAATCAAAATTGTCAGCTTATCTTCAAATAATATAAGATGCTCTATTAGCTCCTAATATCTAATTGATCAAGGAAGGAAGAATCTCACAAACAGAGGTTTTTAGCAGTTTCTTAAAAGAAGGACTATCACAGATGGAATCGGATGGTCTGATGAAACTATAGAGTTTCCAAAGACTCACTTAAGATAGAGGAAAGAAAGATGAGAAGCAGCTATCAAAGGGAAAATGAGTGATTATTCTATTCTATTTTTAGTACTTCTATTCCACAGTTTTCTCGTGGTTCAACACAGATTACAAAAATTAAGAGAATGTCTATCTGAGGAGAAGTTACAAAAAATCTCATGGCCCCTTTAATCAAACTGCACTAGAGGTTTTCAGCATGGATCAGCATGGTAAATGCTCCAACACTCATAGAATTCCTTTGAGCACTTACCTCGACGGCCTACGCTAAAAACCTCTAGTGCAGCTTGATAAAAGGGGGAGTTGATTAATAAGACAAGAAAGACTTAAAGCTGGGCTACACCTTAACTGTCATCCGATGTATACAGATAAGTTTTCAGTTTCTTTCTGAACTGAATGTAAATGTTGATTTCTCTAATTCGCAAAGGTAAGTTGTTCCAGATACGACTAGTCATTGGAAAGAGCTGAAGAGGGAAAAATAGCTTCATTTTCTGATGGAGATACCCTGAGATTATCTAACTATTTTACCAGGTACAAAACAAGAGTCTGGAGAACAGTATTGCATTGCCTTTAGGGTCCTTCTGGAAACAAAGCTGCTCAACAGTAAGAAATGTTTTCTGTGAATAGTTCCTGGAAGAGTGAATGTGATGTTTTATATAGAACTATATAGCTTGCCTTAAAATCAATTTATGCTTTGCTTTCAGGGAATTATATTGCAACAGATTATAAGGAGATTTGTCCTTTCTCCATGCGTGCTCTGCTTTACACAACAGTGATTTGGAGGATCCAAGGCCCTGTATATACCAGGGATTACATAATGGATATGCCTTCAATTGAGCTAATTCATCAAGAGTAAGTAATTTGATAAGTGAGCAGCAAAAGTAGAGATCTTGCCATCTAAACATAAATCTGAGAGGCTTGGCAAAAATGAGACATTTAGATGAAAAATTATCTGTGTCTAATAACTACAAATTATAGTTATTTGTGATAGAAGGCAAAGGAATAGAGCAGTGGTCTTCACTAATTTTTAAGCAAGGGCCATTTTGGGTCCAAAAGGGGTGAAGAAGAGCTGACAAATATGTTCCTACTTTGAGTCATGACACCAATAGCACTTCTCGACATTCATTCCTGCAAGAACACCTGGCCTTGATCCAGTGGCGTACCTAGGGTATGTGGCACCCGGGGCCCATCATTTTTTGACACCCCCCCCCCCTCATGGAAAATTTTTTTTTTTTTTTTTTTTTGCAATAACCATGAAATGGAATAAATGGTCAGAATAGAAACAGGCAGTGAAAATTTTCTTTTATTGAACCTCATTTATGTAACCATTATTCCAAACATAACATAACATAAATTATGTCGGAATTGTCATGACATCAGAAGTACATATGGAGTAGTTGCAGGTGATGCTTGGGACAGTTCTGATTATGTTAGTTTGGTTTTATGTGTTTTTTGAATAGAAGGGTTTTTATTTCTTTTTTTAAGGTTTTGTAGTTTGTGGTCGAGGTCAATAGGTTGTAGAGTTGGGGGTCAAGTGTTGCAGCTCGAATGGCTAGGAGGTTGTCGAACAGTTTTTTTCTTTTGACGTTTTTGGTTGGAGGGTGTGTGAATGGTGCGTGAGTTCTCCTATGTCTGTTTGAAGTGGATTGAATTATTTAGCTGAAGAAATTAGTTACCCCCCCATTCCACACACATTAATTCTCTTCCATTTTTGTTCCCATTATAAAAAAAACACTGATAAGTTCCCAGGAAAAAAATACATTAAAATAAGAAGTGAAAACAAAGGCCCCTACAGATGAGAACATAACATAAGAATAGCCTAACTGGGTCACACCAATGGTCCATCATGCCCAGTAGCCCATTCTCATGGTAGCCAATAGTGCTGCCCGATTCAGAGAAAAATATTTCATTCGATTCGATTCACCCTGTTGAATCGATTTTTCGATTAGATTCACTGTTAATGACACCGCTTTTTAAGTTTAAACAAAGTATAACAATAAATTTCACAACAACAATAAATTTCACAAAGTACTTAAAAAAAAAAAATCACATTTTTCCATTAAAGCAGTTCTGGAGACATTTGCTTGAACAGTCTTTTTTCCCAGTCCATAAGCAAGCAATATGAAAAAGATTTCCTTAATTATCTACTCAAACATTTTTGCTATTTACTTTCATTGTACCTAGACTATTATTCAGTAGAAAAAATTTAGTTTGTTCAATCAAGCAGAACATTCACTCATAGAAGTCCAATGTCCACACAGGATTTGATTGAACAAACCATATTTTTTCTACTGAATAATAGTTTAGGTATACTGAATAGCAAAAATGTTAAAGCCACACAGAAAAGCAGTAAAAGTCAATAGGTTCTCCAAGTGGGAACAACCTGATGTCTCAGCACTTGAGGAAAAGACCACGTAATAATGTTTATAAGATAAATCATATAAATGATTATACTGAAGCAGGGTGTCCTCAGCGTGAGAGGTAAGCGAGAGGAGAGAATTCTCCAGTGCTTTACACAATAAGGCTCCTCTGCCTGCAGTGCACACCATCATAGGACACCTCAGGTGTGCTCAAATTAATCAATGTGATAAATTAAACAGTGATAAACAATTGGTCAATCACAAGAGTGCAAGATCAAACAGGTTGTTCCCACTCAGAGAACCTATTGACTTTACTGCTTTTCTGTGTGAGTAGATAATTAAGCAAATTTCTGATAGCCTACAGAACTGATTCTCACCTTCCATCCCCAGCCCCCAAGACTTACCAGACCCCCCCTGCCGATGCATTTACTTACTGCCTGAACTGGATATTAAATCGTGGGGAAGAGAGGAGAAATGCGGGGAAAGAGCCAGCCAAAACTAGTATTTGTTGCTGCTGAGTGCACCAATCCAGGGCAAGCAGACGCTTCCCCCATGTCTTAATAACAGACAATGGACTTTTCCTCCAGGAATTTGTCCAAACCTTTCTTAAAACCAGCTACGCTATCTACTTTTAACATAACTTCTGGCCACTTCATTTTTAAGCTTAGATCTTTCCTTCCAAACAGAGACCTTGCTAGATGTCAAATACAGCACAAGGTAACTTCACATGGACTTAACTGTGCAGGAAATGAATCTCCTCATACACCCACCATATAGTGCAAAAATGTGCAAAGGTCTGTTTTTTTCTTTCGATCACTACATAGCCTAATGCCACACAAGCAGCGCTGTTACAAACATATTCTGAAGGTCAATGCTAAGGTTGACAAAGTTTCCTTCCTTGGACCAGAAGGAGATACTGACAAACCACTGGAAGAGATTCTAAAACAACTACCCAGAAATAACACCCAAAGACCCACTCAGTGTGTGAACCAGTTGAGTGGAGTGGACTAACTGGGGGTGGAAATGGGCCCAGAGTTTGCTCAGCAGAATTTCCCAGACTACCTCTTCCTCTCAACACACTGACATGCTACCACCACCACCAACACTAGGAACACCTCACCGAGTATGCCAGCAATGCTTATAAACTTTATAAAACACATTATTATATTTTCTTATAAAGCATATATTTTAACTGAACTCAGCCTTGCCATTCACAAAAATAGAAAAGTTCCCATTTCAAGCTGTCTCATGTACACTTTTCAAATCTAACATATTGTAATCACAAAACAGAAAATAAAATTATTTTTTCTACCTTTTGTTCTCTGATCAATATTCAAATCTTGTTGGTCCCAGGCTCTTGTTGTCTTGCTTGCCAGGGTCTCCTTTCTCCGTGCTAACCATCCGTCTGCCATCTCTGTTCTCCCCTTACGTTTCCCTTCCCTCTCCCGGAGATCTGGCATCTTTCCTTTTTTTTGTCTCCATCCACAGATTCACCTTTTCTCAACTCCCCACCACCCCAGGATCCACCATCTCTCCCTTTCTGTTCCCAACTATCCTCCTATCCAGTATCTCTATCCCCCCTCCACACCATCCCCTGTTTCCAAGTTCTCTCCCTTTCTGTTCCTTCCCTCCCTAAATCCCATTATGCACCATCTCTCTCCCACTCCTCTGTTTTTAGACCCATTATTTCTAACCCCCAAAGTCTGGCATATGCACGTATCTTTGAACCCCCCCTTCCCTCTCTCCCTCTGTGTACTTTTACACCAGGACCCCCCTCCCCCGAAGGTCTGTCCCCCCCTCAGAAGGGCTACACCCCACCCCTGAAGACCTGCACCCCCCGAAGGACTTTACCTCCCACCCGAAGGTCTGTCCCCCTCTGAACGCCTAAACCCCACCCCTGAAGGCCTGCACCCTCCCCGAAGGATTGTACCCCCCACCCGAAGGTCTGTCCCCCCCTGAAGGCCTGCACCCATCCCGAAGGCCTGCACCCCCCCCGAATGCCTGCACCCACCCCGAAGGCCTCCACCCACCCCGAAGGCCTGCACCCCCGAAGGCCTGTCCCCCCCCCCTTGAAGGCCTGACCTCCCTTGAAGGCCTGCCTGCTTGTCCCCCCTTGAAGGCCTATCCCCCCTTAAAGGTCTGCCTGTCCCACCCCCTTGTAGGCCTGTCCCCCCTTAAAGGTCTGCCTGTCCCCCCCCCTTGTAGGCCTGTCCCCCCCCTTGAAGGCCTGACCCCCCCTTAAAGGCCTGCCTGCTTGTCCCCCCTTGAAGGCCTGTCCCCCCCTTGAAGGTTGGCACCCCCCCAAAGGCCTGCACCCTCTTGAAGGCCTGTCCCACCCCCTTGTAGGCCTGTCCCCCCCTTGAAGGCCTGCCTGCTTGTCCCCCCTTGAAGGCCTGTCCCCCCCCTTGAAGGCCTGCACCCCCCCTTGAAGGTTGGCACCCCCCCAAAGGCCTGCACCCCCTTGAAGGCCTGTCCCACCCCCTTGTAGGCCTGTCCCCCCCTTGAAGGCCTGCCTGCCTGTCCCCCCCTTGAAGGCCTGCACCCCCTTGAAGGTCTGCACCCCCCCCGAAGGCCTGCACCACCCCCCGAAGGCCTGTCCCCCCACTTGAAGGCCTGCCTGCCTGTCCCCCCCTTGAAGGCCTGCACCCCCTTGAAGGTCGGCACCCCCCCTGAAGGCATGCACCCCCCCTGAAGGCCTGTCCCCCCTTGTAGGCCTGCACCCCCTTGTAGGCCTGTCCCCCCCCCTTGTAGGCCTGTCCCCCCCTTGAAGGCCTGCCTGCCTGTCCCCCCCTTGAAGGCCTGCACCCCCTTGAAGGTCTGCACCCCCCCCCGAAGACCTGCACCCCCCCTTGAAGGCCTGCCTGCCTGCCTGTCACCCCCCTCCCCCTTGAAAGTCTGCCGGCCCGCCCGCCCGCCCCACCCTGAAGGCCTGATGCCCCGACCCACCCCGAAGGACCATTCGCCCCCCTGGCCTCCCCGCACTACCTATGAAGCAGCCGCAGCAGGATCGCGACGTCAGCTATCTTTGCGCTGCTTAGGAGCTGCTTCCTGCACCGGGCTACCTTAAGCTACTGCCCCCCCCACGCCCGAAGGACCGCTCGCCCCACTGACCTTCCAGCACACCTATGAAGCAGCCCGCAGCAGGATCGCGACGTCAGCAATCCCTCAGCTGCTTGGGCGCTGCTTCCTGCGCCGCGGTCCCGCCCCCTCCTCTGACGTCAGAGGAGGGACGGGACCGCGGCGCAGGAAGCAGCGCCCAAGCAGCTGAGGGAATGCTGACGTCGCGATCCTGCTGCGGGCTGCTTCATAGGTGTGCTGGAAGGTCAGTGGGGCGAGCGGTCCTTCGGGCGTGGGGGGGGACTGAGCGGCAAGGCCGGGAACACCCCCTCAGGGCTGGTACCCGGGGCGGCCCGCCCCCCCCCCCCCCGCCCCCCCCTAGGTACGCCACTGCCTTGATCACACATGCAAACACAGATAAACCCTTTGCAAATACAAGACCACAAACTAACGCTGGGTTTTACTATTATTTATTTGGTTAGTTATATATACCGTTCTCCCCAAACAGCTCAGAATGGGTGACAAGGCTGTTATATATAATGCATAGATAGACAAACAAATTATGAATTTACATGTGTATAGTAACGTTATATATACAGAGTCAAGTTTAGCTTATAATTTGGTCATTTTAAGTTAATATATGCTTTTTTCCATCTTCAGTTAACAACCAGAGTAGATCTAATTCAGCGTAAATCAGAATACATATGGTTAGAAGGGAGTGACTGGATTTATGGGAAGAGATAAGATTTTATTGCTTGTCTGAAGTTCAGGGATCTGATGTAAGGGGGCAGCTGATTCCAATAGCTTGGTAGGAAGTGGGAGTAGGAACGGCGTCTGGCACTCTGGAGTTGGAGAGCATGACCAGGAGGTATTTGCAGACATGTTTCCTACTGGGAGTGGAGTGGTCTGTTTGGGATGTATGGAGGAAGTTTGGTTGATGTGTAGCTGGGTGCTATGGTGAATAAGGACTTGTATGTTATTACTAGGCCCTTAAAGATATGTTTGGTAATGGGTAGCCAGTGAGCTGATGATAGTGCTTCTGAGACGGAGTTGCGGGCATGGAGGTTTTTTACGAGTCTGATTGCCATATTTTGTTTGCGTTATAGGCGCTGGAATTTTTTGCTGTCAATCCATTGAATAGTGCGTTAAGTAGTCCATGCGGGACAGGACATAGGCATAGAGAAGTTGGGTGAAGTCAATTTCGGAGATGTAGTTTATTATTTTACAGAACTGACAAAGATAGTACAATGAGGAGGAGACTACCTGAGAGATGTGACAAGAGAGTGAAGGTTTGCATCGAGAAATATTCCCAGGCTGTGTGCTTGGTCTTTTGCAGTTAGGGTAGTAGTTTCTCAGATAAGAGAGGGAAGGGTGCAGGTGCAGTGCTCTTTGTGGATCCAAAGGAGTTCTGTTTTTGAGGTATTTTGTTGCAGTTTATTTATGGACATCCAGGTTTTGATTTCCATTAGATAGTTCAGGAGTTTCACAATCTGGGAGTCGTGTCTCTTCCCTAAAGGAAGGTATAATTGGATGTTATTGGCAAAAGAGTAGATCCTAATTTGGTGTTTCTGTGCTATATCTAGGATGGGTTTAAGGTAGAGGTTGAATAAAAGAGGGGGCAGTAAGGCTCCCTGTGGCATCCCGGATTTGGTTTTGATTTTGATACGGTTGAGCCCATTATTACACTTTGGGTTCTGTTACTTAAGAAGGAAGTGAAAAAGCACAATGCAACATCCTGGATGCCAATATCAGTGAGTCACATAATGAGGAGGCAATGCTTAATAGTATCAAAGGATGTGCTGAGATCAATTAGCTTCTTATAAAGAGATTTGCTCTCGATTCTTTTAAGGTTTGTTGGGACTGAGGGTACCTGAGGGTATTAAATAAATAACACACACAAAAACATTTATAATCCCATATCAGGTGTGCAATCAGTTAGTGGGAACTTTTTTCAAACAGTGTCCACAAGCTTTATGTCCAATTGAGGACTGGCCGTTGCACTGGAGAACTTGATGGTTCGCCCTAACGAGTCTATACGCCAAGTTCCTCTCCCCTATAAACGCTATGCAAGGATGTTCCTGAAACACTTTGTGACGTTGCAATATGTGCCAGTGTTTGCGAATACTAGAAGCTATTTTTTGTGCTGAGATCAAGTAGCACCAGAAGGACATCATTTCCCTTGTCCATGAGTTTCCAGCAGTCGTTGATAATGTCAAGTAGGATAGTTTCCATGCTGTGAAATTTCCTGAATCTTGACTGGTAGGTGGATAGGGCTTCCTGTTTGTTGATATAAGAGAGGAGTTGGTTAAGTACAGTTTTTTCCAGGACCTTGGATATAAAGGGTAGATTGGAGATAGACCTAAAGTTGCTGGGGACACCAGGGTCGAATGTGGGTTTTATTTTTTTTCAATTGTTCTGATGATGGCTGATTTCCATTTTAAAGGGATTGAGCCTGATTGTTGAGAAGAGGAAGGATTGAGCTTACAAAGGCATCATTGGCAGCAATCAATGATAGGCATGGAACACGATGGAGCTGGAAGGGTTAATGGAGTTTAGTATCTTGGTTAGGTCTTCATCTGAGACCATTCCAGATGAAGTTTTGGGTATTCTGATTGGGTTGTGGGGAGTTGATGTTTGTTGTGTAGTAGCATCCAGGAATGTATTTTGTCCGCAAAGAAGTCTGAGAGCATATCGCTGTTGAGATCTGAGTTTAGGGTTTGGATGTTTCCTTGTGATGCTGTGAATTATTTTTTTGTTAGTGAGAACAGGTTTTTTTTTTTATAATCTAGGTTTTTTGTTGTAGTTGTTATGAGTAATAGGCTTCTTACCGTGGGCCGGTGAGGTAAATGTTCCGACACTAGTAGGAATTGAATGAGCGTCAGAGCATTTACTTTGCCAGCCCATGGTAAGAAACTCTTCCACAGTTTATTAAAAGGCGCCCTGAAAGTACTAATATACACAAACGAAACCCAAGATACCAGACTCTGCATGCAGTAGAACATCAGAGAAATAGAAATTAATTTCTTCCTGAACAGTGAAAAATATAGACAGCAGATATAATTTCTCAAAATGGACATATTTCAGTCACTAAATTGAAAGTAAAATCATTTTTCATACCTTAGTTATCTGGTGATTTTATTTTTCGAATCATCTAAGAACATAATAGCCTTACTGGGTCAGACCAATGGTCCATCAAGCCCAGTAGCCTGTTCTCACGGTGACCAATCCAGGTCCCTAGTACCTGGCCAAAATCCAAGGAGTAGCAACATTCCATGCTACTGATGCAGGGCAAACAGTGGCTTCTCCCATGTGTTTTTCAATAACAGACTATGGACTTTTCTTCCAGGAAATTGTTCAAACCTTTCTTAAAACCAGCTGTGCTATCCGCTCTTACCACAACCTCTGGCAATGTGTTCTAGAGCTTAACTATTCTCTGAGTGAAAAAATATTTCTTCCTATTGGTTTTAAAAGTATTTCCCTGTAACATCATTAAGTGTCCCCTAGTGTTTGTAATTTTTGACGGAGTGAAAAATCGATCTACTTGTACCCATTCTACTCCACTCAGGATTTTGTAGATTTAATCATTTCTCCCCTCAACTGTCTCTTTGCCAAGCTGAAGAGCCCTAACCTTTTTAGTCTTTCCTCATACGAGAGAAGTTCCATCCCCTTTATCTTTTCTCAGTCTCAGGTTCACATCCAAGTTTATTTATTTTATTTATTTATTTATAAGTTTTATTTAAAATTTGTTTATCTGCTTATCGAATTTCTAAGTGGAGTACATATAATTTTTTTAAAAAATGGAATTACATAAAATATGTCCAAATAGACATACTGAGACAAAAGTGGGGGGAGGGGTAGAACGACATCAAATTATAGGATAGTTAACAGTAATGGTTAGCACATAAGGATAGGGGATCTCATCTGTAGGAATGATTCAGATAAAGGATGTTTGGACTGAGCGTTCTGAAATTGGATGTTTATACATCAAGAGGGGCATAATCAAAAGAAAACGTCTAAGTCCCCTTTTGGCCTAGGCCCTAAACGCTGAAAGTAGAAGCAGGGAAAATATTCATTCTCAAAAAAAACATCCAAAAGGAGTTTTAAAAAAAAATAATGGCCTGCCTCTATGTTAAGTTTTTTAAACGCCAAGACCACCACTATGTCTACACTAACAACATATAATCAACCAAAAAAAAAAGCCTAAGTCCCAAATGCCTAACACAAGAGCTTTTAGGCGAAGGAGGGGCCAGTCCTTCGCCTAAAATCTGGATTCTGTAACTGGTGTCTGTCAAAAAGAACACCTGTTACAGAATCCACACCCCCTCCCTCCCCCCCAGAAACGATCGCGGCAGGAGAGATAGCCAATCTTTCCTGCCGCAATCCATCACCCCCCCCCCCAACTTGATCGGGGCAGGAGAAAGCCTAAGCCCTCTTGCCCTGGTGAAACCCCCACCCCCATTAAGATACGGGCAGGACGGGTCCCAGGCCTCCTACCCACAATGTCCCCCCCCACGACCGCCCCCGAACCCCCCCGATCGGCCCCCACCTGATGACCCTGCAATACTCCCACCGATCCCGCGACACCACCCCGCAGGGTGCTTTATGGATGAGAGCAAGGATAGAGAAACTGCTTCTGAGAAACAGGAGAGTAAGCAGGGATGTAAGCAACTTGTCCTCAGCAGTTGCTTCTTTTTGGATCGGCCAGCCCAGTCGGTGTTCCTGGGTTGTTGGTTTTTTTTTAAGTGAATCGCTGCCTTCCTACATTTGCATGCTATTCCCCCTCATTTGGGCTGAGATTAAGGAAGTCCCTGATTGGTCAAAGCAATAGCCAATCAGGAACTTCCTAAGGCTCAGCCCTAAGGAAGTCCCTGATTGGCTCAGGTGCCCCAGGGCCCTTCCAATCAGGGCCTTAGGCCCCGCCCCGTGCATCATGTTGCGGGAGGCATTGGAGCAGGAGGGTTTGAGCACTCCTCCTTCTCCGTGAAAGGTACGGGAAGGGGTGACGGTGAGGGTTCCAGAAATGGGAAGGGGCGTCCAGGGAGGGGTGGCAGGAGGAAATTGGCATTCCTCCTGCCGTTAGTGGGACTGATGGCAGGAGGGAGTGGGAACCCTCCTGCCATAATTTTAAGCGGCGTTGAGGCAAATTTTTTGGGGGGGTTTGGGGAGGGGTGTTTGGGGCACATGTTGGGAGGGGGGTTAATTTTTTTTTTATCAGGCAGATATTTTGCATGTGTAAAACAGTCCTGCGAGAGCTGGCGGCAGCCATTCACGGAGCGGAGCGGGACCAGGCAGGAACGTGAAAAGCTTGCGCCTGCCTCGTGCTCCACTCTGACGCTGCCACAAGAGTTTTAGAGTCAGCTGAGGGAAGGGCAGGAGTGCTGAAAGCTCCTGTCGTACTGCACTAGTCGGAAGGATTTTAAAAAGTGCTCCCCTCTGACGCTGCCATTAGAGATCGGCAGTCAGCTTGGAGGGAAGGGCAGGAGCACTGAAAGCTCCTGCCATACAGCGCTGGATGGCAGAATTTTTAAAAAGGTACCGGGGCCTGTCTGCTTGCTTGCTTGCCTCCAGGTAGGGGGGGATCCTGCCTGCCTGCCTCGGGGTGGGGGGCCCTGTCTGCCAGCCACTAGCCCTGCTTGCCCTATCCCTGCCTGACTGACAGCCACTAGGCCTGCCTGCCCTTTGCCCTGTCCTTGCCTGCCAACTACTAGCCTTGCCTGCCTGCCAGCCACTATGCCTGCCTGCCCTGTTCCTACCTGCCTGCCCTGTCCCTGCCTGCCTGAAAGCCACTAGCCCTTCCTGCCTGCCAGCCACTAGGCCTGCCTGCCCTGTGTCCTGTCCCTACCTGCCTCCCAGCCACTAGGCCTGCCTGCCCTTTGCCCTGTCCCTGCCTGCCAGCTACTAGCCCTGCCTGCCTGCCAGCCAGCCACTAAGCCTGCCTGCCCTGTCCATACCTGCCTGCCCTGTCCCTGCCTGCCTGTCAGCTACTAGCTCTGCCTGCCTGCCAGCCACTAGGCCTGCCTGCCCTTTGCCCTGTCCCGGCTTACCACTAGACCACCAGAGGGGGGACAGGGAACAGAGCCTGGCAGGGAGGGGGGACAGGGTTCAGAGCTTGGCAAGCAGTGTGGGGTTGGTTACAGAGCCTAACAGAGAGAATTTGGTTCAGAATGGATTTTTATTGTTTTCCTCCTCTAAATTTAGGGTGCGTCTTATGGTCAGGTGCGTCTTATGGAGCAAAAAATATGGTAATTGGAATGGTTGACATGATTCTCTAAAAGTTATGTCCTTATCCAAAGCACCTACCTAAAAGTGTGTACGGTTAGGGGCAGATCGTGGTCATGTTTTGGATTTAGGCACCTGTTTTTGACATAGGCGCATGCATTTAGACCAAAAAAACCCTGGCATAAATAGTTTACCTAAAATTAGGATGCCTTGTAACACCTAATACCACTTAGGCAGCACTATGAATTATTCTATGCAATGTACCTACCTTATAGAATCATGTTTACCGCTGCACTAGTCAGCGCCAATATTTTAGGCAACATATATATAGAATCGGGACCCAAATCTCTAAACAAAGTGATATTCACTTACTCAGTGAAGCTTCCTTTTTTCTCAGAATGCTTCATAATTTAGGTATCTGCACTAGTTTGCGTTAGCCAAAAAGAATTTAGCACACAGGAAAACTTGCATTAACACTAATATTTTAATGGTACTATTTCTATTGCTAGAATTAATTTTCTATAGGCTTGATTCTTCTAGAGCTAATGCATACGTTCCACTTAAAATGGAGGCACAAAGCTGATAAAGTCAAATTATTAGAATGTTCCAGCTAATTTTCTCTCCTTTTCACAAGAAACATGTGCCTCCAATGCTTGTGCAAATGATCATATTGTGCACCTGTTTTGCATTATGCTGTTTCAAAAATCATGTTGTCACATTGACCAAGGAATGTAGCCTAATACAAAAAAACAAATAATGCCAGTTTCCAAAATCTTTGAACTGGTTTTACTCCATGGAAAATTGCACCAGATTTATTGACAAAAATTCCTGTAATTTCAATGGGTCAAATACTGCTGTAAAACCAGTAGAAAAGCTTTAGTAGTTTAATCTCAGTAGCAGCTGTCTTGCTTCCTCTTCCAAAGAGAGCTACAAGAGGCATTTTCACTAAGCTGCATTAAGCAGTTAACCCGGGATTTTCAGTATGGTAGACAGTAAGGTGGGCATGTGCTACCGTCTGTGTTAAAAAAAACTGCCATTGTGGTAAAATCATTGCATTAGCTGCTCAACAGGAGAAAGAGAGGGATCATAGGACTTGGTTGGCAGAGGATCGGCTAGCTGTGATATCATTAGCATGTGCTAGCTGTCAGGTATACTGATTGCACAGCCACAATTATCACCACTTCAAGAGAAGGCAGTAAGTGCAGCTGCACTATTGGATGTCCATTCACATAGTGACGTGGTGTGATGGTGCACTTCCAGTTCCCTATTGGACTGCGTATCCCTCACACGGACCCTTCACTGACAGCCAGATTCCCACCAGATCCCTTCCTTGACAGCCAGACTCCCATCCAAACCCTTCCCAGACCTCACACCTGGCCTTTCATATCTCTATTCTTCCCCCACCCCTGATCTCTTGGAACTTAAATGGGGGCTTCATTAACAGTTTTGTGGGTCCCAAATTGCAGCTGTTACCCTATGCTGCCACTCGGGTTGGCACCATCAAATAAAATGGCACTGATGACTCTGAAGTAATAATAATAATTTATTATTTATATACCGCCATACCAAAAAGGTTCACAGCGGTTCACAACAAGAAAAATAGATACATACAGAGCAGATAAAATAACATACAGATAATACAGGCAGATATGATTAAACTACATCAATTAAAAAACAAGATAATTTAAAACAGAATGCATTAAGATGTCCACCTATCAAACAGATGTGTCTTTAACAATTTTCTAAAATCAAAACAGGAAGTAGCCTCTTGTATAGTTTTTCTGAGCCACATATTCAATTTGGCTGCCTGAAATGAGAAAGTTCTCTCAAAGAACTTCTTATAATGGCAAGATTTTATGGAGGAGTAGTTAAACAAGAGAGAAGTGAGGAGCAAGGTAGCCAGGTAGCATACCGAAAACTGCTTTATAACAAATGCAAGAGAACTTAAACAGGACTCTGGACTCTACTGGCAATCAGTGAAGTTTTGGATAAAAAGGAGTAATATGCTCCCATTTTTTTAGTCTGAAAATAAAGCAAACGGCCGTGTTCTGAACCACTCTCAGTTTTTAAAGTATTTTCATGTAAGCCCCTAGATATACAAGAAAGTAGTTTTGCGTTATTATCGCTTGGGGGCATTTTTCCATATAATGGAATATATCCTGGGGATCCTTTTTAATGGTTACCAGATTTTATGCTCCATTTTTACAGTGTTCTGTATTTTTTGCTTAGGAAGTGCAAATGAAATATGGCATGGTGCAAATCATCATTTTTCATACCACATCTAAACATCCTTGCCACCTAAATGAAGCACGGCCATTTATGCTTCTCGGTTCAATCCAATTGCTGGAGAAATCGATAATGATTATAATCTACTACCCTGTTTTCCTGAAAATAAGGCCTATCCCAAAAATAAGCCCTAACATGATTTTTAAAGATGCTCCTAATATAAGCCCTACCCCAAAAATAAGCCCTAGTTAAGATCGACCCCTGAAGCCCCCCTCCCCGAATGTACCCAACACTCCCTGACTCCATCCAAAAATTTAACTCGTTGATTCAGCAACTCCTACTCCTGCTGCTTTATGAGGCCTCGGAGCGGAGGTATGTCAATCTCATGGTGGGAGGGTCAGTGGGGTTCTGCTGCACAGTGGGATGGAAGGGATAGAAAGATGCTACACAAGGGGTGAGAGGGGAAGGGGGGAAGAAAGAGGAAGAATTGGGGTGTTGGAAAGGAAGGGAGAGATCATTGTTGTACATGAAAAAGATAAGACATCCCTGAAAGTAAGCCCTAGTGCATTTTTTAGACCCAAAAATTAATATAAGACACTGTATTATTTTCGGGGAAACACGGTATTAGAAATATCCCATTAAAATATGATGGGCTGAAAAGACTCCCAACCCATGGTAATTTGGTGGTGAAAGTGGTAGCTCTTGCTGCTGCTCTTGTCCTCCTCTGGCCTGAGTCATGCGGAATTACTGCTTTTGAGATCATGGGAGAGCCATAGGCCTGTCTACTCCATCACTACAGAACAATAGCTGAATGGTCTTCCTTTACCACTGTGTGCTAGGTGTGTCTGCTCATGCCTGTACAGCAGAACTCCCTGAAGTAAACAACTCAGAAATGAGCTTGCCACTGTACGTAGGTGATAGTGCACTATCAACTCAATTTACCCAATTAAAAGGGAAATGGATTGGGACTTGTATACTGCCTTTTTGTAGTTTTACAACTGCATTCAAAGCGGTTTACATACAGGCACTTCAAGCATTTTCCCTATCTGTCCCGGTGGGCTCACAATCTAGCTAATGTACCGAAAGTCAAAGTTCCTTCTCCAATGAGCTTCTGAATCTAGTAAACTGTACTTTGCAATTAGGCCCCGATTTGTTTGTTAATATACTGGATGGTGGAATTCAGCTACAGCACTCCAATTGCAGGATAATAAAATGTTTGACAATGTTCTATTTTTAGCCTATATGTTCAGAATTCAGATATGCTTATCTGCCCTTTCTCTCTTTCTCTTTGAATAATCATCAGTAGTCAAAAACGTTAAAACCTGAGTTGCAACAGACTATAGGAATTAAACAGGCCACATTTAAAATAGTTAAATTAACTAAATGGCTTTTTTTGTATTGTTTTTGGGAGAGAATGAGTCTGTTCATATTAATATACCTTCAGAAATATTTTACTTCTTGAGGCTGACAGCAGCTCTTGCTGACAACTATTAATACATTATAAACACCCCATCAGAGTTATATAAAAACATGTCACTTTTAAAGAGAACATCTTTGACAGCAAATTTTCTGATTGTGAAACAGCTGTGCCTCCAGTACAATGCATTAAGTAGTTTATCCCTTTTAGATAGTTAAATTGTGCATGAAATGTTGCTGGCGCAAGGGCTCCAAATCTGGCCTGATTAGTGAACATCTGTTACATTGGAAAAATTCATGTCTACCCTAATTAGCTGTCAGGCTGATGTACATCAGCCCTGATGGTTGAGGGATCCTGTGCTGTTTAAGTCAAACAGGTTTCTCTTCTATCCCGTCACCTGCCCTTTTAAGTCTCTTCCTCTGGTGCCTTTCTGTAATTAGAGATAGCTAGAAATACAATGGAATAGGTTATGGTCAGTTACAGTTCCATCTGTGCAATATTTTCATTCCCACAAAACTTATAGCCTGACAGACAAAGTAGCCCAAGCAGGAGCCACAGCAGGCCTGGCTATTGGGCCTATGTGCTTTATCATAATTCCTTAACCTTAGTCAGAGGGACTTCTACCACTTCTAAAGCTCCCCATCTTATGATGACTAAAAAGAAAGCTATAATATTTTGACTTCTTTTAATAAGTACATAGGTGACTTGAATATGAAAAATGGCATTGAGTTGTAGAAATGGCAGACAGTAGTACTATCAAATGGAAGCAAAGCAGTTGCCAACCCAAAAAATTAATGATCTTTGATCCCTTGAAAGCCCCCAAACCCAGTGAAAGATTCAATGCTTCTCAGGCTATGTATTTCTTCATGTCATTAAAAAATTTGAATGTTTTCCTACAATACTAGATCATCATTTTAATTATATTTTACTAACCCAGGAATTGACACAATAGGATTTTTTTTTCTTAAAAAAAAGGATATGTTTCAAAGATAGAAATCAGTTGGAATCTGAAAGGAAGTTGCATTCAGAATGTGATCATTTATTAAGCATGCTATTTACCATAGTATTAATGTTCTAAAGAGTCAACAATGCAACACTGAAGTCCCTGGTGTTTTACCACTTCAACCTTTAAGCAAAACTTCTATTGAAGATTTTGACAGCAATTTGCAAAAGTATGACACAGAAATCACACGCTGCAGTAAAGCACAGTATGCATTTAATCAATGGCAATTCTCTGTGTATTTTTTATTATTATTTTCATGTTAGAGAAGAAAATATTTTATCAGCCTTACAATGATGGAAGGTTTCTCAGAATTTAGTGAAAACAGACACACTTCTGGTAAGGGAGGAGTATACATATTTTCAACAATGCCAATTAGTAGCTGAGGGTAAATGGAGCACTGGGTCAGAATCAGAAAACGTTCTTTTTTGCATTTACATATGTTGATGTTACATGCAAGTTATGTATAATGTGAATAGATAAAAATGTAATAGAAGGCTAAGCTGGTCTATAATTTTGGTCCTATATTTTACAAAATCCTAAGTTGTGTTGAGGGTAAATATCTGTAGGTAGAGCCTAGGTCAGCCCAATCTAGAAGAAAAAATATTGTAGGGCTAAGATACTGTGTGGTCTATAGGTCTCTTCAAATCTGCAGGCTTCATATGTTTTGCTTTCAATGCTTGTAATTTATTACACAGAATGCAAAAAAATATTGATTTACGCCAAGCTAAGAATATTCTTTATCAAAGGTGCACTCATACTTGTAACATAGTTGATGCATGAGTGCAGTGTTTTTCTAGAATGTTCTACATTATTAGTTTG
This sequence comes from Geotrypetes seraphini, assembly GCF_902459505.1. Taxonomy (NCBI): domain Eukaryota; kingdom Metazoa; phylum Chordata; class Amphibia; order Gymnophiona; family Dermophiidae; genus Geotrypetes; species Geotrypetes seraphini. The sequence continues at coordinate 398,415,676 of NC_047085.1, read as the reverse complement.
CTAGTAGCTTCACTGGGGTTTTCCTTGATTGTACCTTTATAATTTAAGAGCAGTTTCCTCACAATTGAAAACCGTTCTCGATATATTGTATGTGGCTAGTTCGTGATTTGGTCTACTATCCCACCAATTGCACGATGACAAGAGCTTTTTTCAACTTTATTTATTTACTTCAGTTTCAATCACACTTCTTTTGGTACTAGCTCAAGATGAATTACATTATTTTATGACACCATTTTGTTTTCCAGGCAACATCAATAGAATTATTCAGATTCTTTCCCAGAGCAGGCCCTCAATCAGGTTCATCTTTATATAGTATCATATATTCTGAAGCTATGTTGAATTATAATTTAGGCTGGAATATTAAGTAAAACCAACAGCAACATTCCCAAATATGTTAGCATTCAGCCTTTTTAAAAAAAAAAAAAAAGTTTTCTAGTTTACCAAAACAAAATTGAAAAAGACACCGTGTTGGAAAATCCATGCCCAGAAGAAAAAGGAAAGTTTGAGAAAAGATAAAAGGTAAGTTTTGTATTGACACAATCCAAGTTAAATCCAAAAAGAAGAAATAGTTACTTTTGTGAAATGAGAGGCTATTTCTTCACTCTGAGAATGTCACATCAATTGTAAAGCCATCAGCCTCAAGGCTTGTTGGTGATTGCTTCATATTTACTGTTAGTCCAGCAATGGAGATGGTACTTTTACAGTCTTTGGACAGACTAGTGAGTGTGACATTTAAAGTGTTGATTTTTGCAGCACTTATGTTAATTGTTGTAATTTTCCTGATGAACCACCATTCTGGTTCCCTGATGCAGCCAAGATAGTTTTACATTTTCTATGCAGGCCTCTTTGCCATTTGGTCTGTGTAGTGTCAGCTTCGAGTGCTACTGAAAGCAGACAAAATTGCAAGCAAATTGCATCAGATTGCCAACATTGTGAAAAGGTAAATTGCTTGCAAATCTATTTAAACCACTGCCCTATTTTCATCAGCTTCAGTACTTGGTATTCATGATTGCTTAATTGGCGACCTTTTCTATTGTGTAGTGCTTTATGGTGTAATGGAAAGCGATCTTTACCAAACCAATTACCCCTTTTTTTTTCTCAGCACTACATTATTGCTGTGATTGCAACTGCCAGTCCTTTGTAAATGAACTTTCTGATTTCAATGATGTTTTTTTTTTTTTTTTAATGTAAGATAGAAAGAAATGGCATTCATATTGTGTGATGTTCTATTTTGAAACCTCTTTGTAGGAACTATTGTCTGAGAAAATGGACTGAAGGGTTGCACAGTACCTGCAAATATCCATGTAACTATTATTAATATTATTATAATGTCTCCCTTTGTACAGCAGCTCAATTAGGAAAGGATAGGAGAAATATTTTGTCACTCTGTCAAGTGCACAGGAAGTGCCTTCGAAGCGTCTTTTTTTTTCGCAATATATGTCGAGTCTGCTAATGTAATTTCAGCTTTATGGATTAAAAATAAAACAATAAAATGTCACACAGCTGCTGTAAGATCCTTTCTGTCTAAACTTTGCAACCAAAAAAAATTACAGTTTTATTGCTTAAGGTTAAGATTCAGAAATATTAGCAAGTACAGTGACATAACACAACTGAGGTTTCACTGTGGGTGAATGTGGGAAATGCTAAGTGGCAATGTCTGCCCTGTTCTTGTAGATGGAGCCTGAAGCAGTGGTAAATGGAGGAACAACATTTACCCCGACATTTTTAATTGTGTGAGAAGCTAGAAACAAAGACAAAAGAAAGCCCTATTACATATTTTAACTAAAGTACGGCGCTCAGTAACTGTCTCTACTTCTGCAAAATAATGTCATTTCTGAGGTGTGGGGGTGTGTGTGGAGATAACTTTATTTCAGGGCATAGCTGTGCTCATTTGTCATTTTAATACCCAATAATGTGAGATAATACATAACTGTTGAGAGGTTGGTTTATGTATTTACGTCCGTGATTTAGGAAATTATATCATTACTCACAAGTGGCAGAGTCAAAAAAGAATTTAGAAGCAAGTAATTTAGTAATTCTGTAATGCAGTTGGTGGAAATAGATGCATCATTCTGCTTCCAACAGCTATGACTTCCATTGTGCCCTGTAAGTTGTGAAAAGATTTCTCTTGCATTGTTTCCCCCTTTATTAAACTAATAAAAGAAATTGAGCTAAAGCCAAGCTCTCTGATGATGATCAAGTGAGGGAAAAATGCTGGTTGTTGATTTTAGTACTTTTGATACAGTGTAATGATTCGTTTAAAGCATAGCCGCCCGGCAAGACCACTCGTGGAAGCCAAGAAATGTGCATTGTGCCAAGCTGCATGTTATAAATGTGGGGCTTTGTCAGAAGCAGTACCAGGGCTGGGAGCTACAGTACAGTAAGTGACTTTCAATTGGAGGGGTCCTCGCCTCATTTAATTCCACAGTGTGGAGAGAGAGTGGGAGGGGGAGGGGACAAATTAGCACAGGACATTTGCTTATTTATACACTTGCATTAGCATGCAGGCACAGTGTCAGACAAGATTTAGGGCTCTGAGTTTTACTTAATTTTACTCAAATGTGTCGATCCATTAGCAACCTTACAACATGTGTGCGAAAGCACACAATAAAACTGTTTTTTGCCAGGTCTTCCTGAGTAATGTATAGATAGATAGATAGATAGAAGAAATAATTTAAAAACAATAATCCCAAAGGTATAAAATTCTGTATTGGAGCAGCCAGTCAGTGTTTTTAATTGCATGGTGGTTTTTAATAGTGAAGTAACAACTTCAGTTCATTATCTATTCTTTACACCTTCATGAAATAATTATCTGCCATCTGCATTTGCCATATTTTCACCTTTCCAACCCCTGAGGCAGGCGGTTCTTGCCAAAACACGGTCCATGTCAGGACCAGGAATAAATTTAATTTGATTGCCACTAACTTTGAGATGTCCCATACTCTATCATTTTGTCACCCTTCTATGAACCTTTCCTAGTTGCACTTTATAAGATAGAGCAATCAGACCTGCACATAATACTCAGTTTGAGTACTGAGCATTGTTTTGGTTGCTGAATCTCAAAAAAGATGTGGTAGAATTAGAAAAGGTTCAAAGAAGAGTGGCCAAAATGATAAAGGGGATGGAACTCCTTTCCTATGAGGAAAGACTAAATAAGCTGGGACTCTCCAGCTTTGAAAAGAGATGGTTAAGGAACGGGGTGCGGTGGATATGATTGAGGTCTACAAAATCCTGAGTGGTGTAGAACAAGTAAGAGTGAATTGAGTTTTCACCCTTTCCAAAAGTACAAAAACCAGGGAACACGCAATGAAATTGCAAATAGGAGGAAATTTTTTTTTTACTCATAGAATAGTTAAGCTCTGGAACATGTTGCCAGAGGATGTGGTTACAGTAGTTAGCATATCTGGATTTAAGAAATGTTTAGACAAGTCCTTGGAGGAAACGTCCATAGTCTGCTATTGAGACAGACACAGGGAAAGCCACTGCTTGCCCTGGATCGGTAGCATGAAATGTTGCTACTATTTGGGTTTTTGCTAGGTACAAGTGACCTGGATTGGTCACTGTTGGAGACATGAAACTGGGCTTAGATGGACCATTGGTCTGACCCAGTATGGCTGTTCTTATGATCTTACATTCTAGCCATTTCGCTCCCTATGCACCCAAGCAAAATTTTAGATTTCACCATCACCTTTTCTACCTGTTTAGCCACCTTAAGATCATCACATACAATCACACCCAAGTCCTTCTCCTCTTTCCTGTACAAAAGTTTTTCATCCCCTAAATTTTACTGTCCCCTCAGGTTTTTTCAACCCAAATGCATGACCCTGTATTTCTTAGCATTAAATCTTAGCTGCCAAATTCTGGACCATTCTTCAAGCTTTGCTATGTCCTTCCTCATGTTATCCACAGTATCAGGGGTATCTGCCCTACTGCAGATTTTGGTATCATCTGCAAAGAGGCAAACCTTACCAGCTAGCCCTTCAGCAATATTGCTTAGAAAAATGTTAAAAGGAACAGGCCCAAGAACTGAACCTTGTGGCACACCAATGGCAACATCTTTTACCTCAGTGTGAGCTCCATTTACCACTACCTTCTGTCACCTTCCACTCAATCGGTTCCTATCACAGTAAGTCACATTACAGCCCATACCAAGAGGACTCAGTTTATTTATTAGTCATCTGTGCGGAACCATGTCAAATGCTTTGCTAGCATCTAAATACAACTCTCTGGCCACCCAGTCAAGATATGAATCATATTTGTCTGACGACCAGCCTCTAGTGAAACCATGTTGCTTTGCGTTCTGTAATCCATTGGATTCCAAAAACTTTACTATTCTCTGTTTTAAAAGTGATTCCATTACCGTAATTTACTTATTACAGAAATCAGTCATACCAGCCTGTAGTTCCCAACCATGCCCTTACTTCTGCTATTGTGAAGAGGGACCACATTTGCCCTTCACCAGTCCTCTGGGACCACTCCAACTCTAGAGAAGCATTGAAAATGTCAGCCAGTGGAGCCACCAATACTTCCTTAAGTTCCTTTAGTACATTTGGATGTATGTTATCAGGACCCATTGCTTTGTCCACCTTTAATTTAGCTAGCTCCTCACAAATACAGTCTTCTGAAAATCATTCAGGGACTACCACATTCCTATTTCTGGTTACCTTCTGTGGTCCTTTTCCTGACACTTAATTTAAGCACAGAACAGAAATATTTGTTATGCAATTCTACCTTATCTTTATCAACTTCTTTATATTCCTCTCCTTCACCTTTGAGACACACAATGCCACTTTTGCATTTCCTCCTATCACTAATATATCTGAAAAATATCTTGATTCCCTAGTTTACTGTATTGACTTTTTTTTCCTTCTATTTGCATCTTTGTTTTCCTGACTACTCTGCCAACTTCTTTAGCTTTTCCAGATCTTGTGACCTGTCTTCCTCTTTCTGTCATATCTTGTATGAGTAGTTTATGAAGACTAACCTCTTTTTCTTTACATTTTCAGATACTACTTTTAAGAACCAAAGTTACTTTTTCTCTCTTACTTTTATGGTTTATTAAGACTTGCTATATACTGCTTGGACTAACTTGCAGATCTCAGTGGTTTGCAATCTATAGTAAAGTAGACACATTCATCCCAGACCATGTATAGCACAGGAACCATCATATCATTATGGAAAACTAATAAACAAAGGAGAAGCGAAGGGGAGTGGGAGATATAGGAAAGTATAGTGGTAAATAACCAGTGGGTTGTGCTGAAAATCCTAAGAAGGATTTTGATTAAGATTATATGTGTGATTAAAAGCCATATTTTTAGAGCAACTTAAGATATTTTTAAATGATAGTTCAGCAAGTATATGGAGAGGGAGGGAATTCCAAAAGAAAGGAACAGCAAAGTAGAAGGCATGGTGCCTAGTAGAATCAAGCAGTGTTGATTTAGGATTGGAGAAAACTTAGCAGTGATCATTTACTGAGCAGAGAAGCTGGGCAGGAGAGTATGGAATAGTGAGAACTGATAAATAGAGGGGAAGGTCTGTTCTGTGTACCTTGATAGTAAAAAATATCATCAACTGTTTAATAGGAAGCCAATGTAATGGGGAGACATGGTCAAATCTCTGAGTTTGGCATACTAACATTATTGCTATGTTCTGGATAGATAGAGCGTTTTTTAAATTAGTATGTGAAAAGCCATAATACAATATAGTACAATAGTATAACCTAGTAACCAACAGGGAAAGGATAAGAAAATGGAAAGTGTCATGGTAGAAATATCATCTAACTGAGCATAACTAATGAAGGATAAAGAAGCTGGTCTTACTTAGACTGGATATATCTGTGGTGTGAAGGTGACTTGAGAATCAAGGACAATTCATAGATAGTGGAAAGAGTTTATGGAATTCCTAAGGAAATGCAAAGCTGTAGTAGGGGTAGTAAGACTTCCAGTAAACCAGCAAACATCTGTATTTTTGCTGGTTTAGGACTAATTTATGTTCAAAGAACTAATTGGATGCTGGATCAAGACAGTCTTTGAGGGAGCTAATCTGAGAATTATATGGGTTGGTGCGGTAAAGCAGAATATCATCTGTGTAGAAATGGAATGAAATAACAGCAGATTAAATAGGAATGGCAAGGGGACTAATAAACAGATTGAAAAGGCGTCATGATATAACTGATCCCTGTTTAACCCCACAGGTCAGGGGGTGAAGGGAAGCTATGAAGGAGGCACTGACTACCTTATAGGAGTGATTTGAGAGGAAAGAAGAGAACCAGGCAATAACATAATCAGTTAAACCAAGTGATGAGTGGTGTAATAATACATAGTAAGGAATGGTCAACTAGATCAAAGGCTGCAAAAATGTGAAGTGAAACAGTCAGAACAATATTAGGTTTATCTAGATGGGAGTAGATTTCACTAAGTAGCACAGCAAGAACTGTTTCAGTACTAAAGTGGGCTCTAAATCCTGATTGTTTAAGATGAAGAGCAAGAAATATTATGAAGAAAAAAGATGTTTGAATGTAGACTGTCTTTTCTAGGACTTTTGTAAGGAAACTTAGATTTGATACTGGTCTATAATGAGCTGGAATTTGAGGATCAAGTGAGGGTTTCTTTGGGATGAGAGAAAGTGTTGCGAATTTCCATTGAGTTGGTACCTGTCCAGATAAGAAACTAGTGTTAATAAGTAGTGGAATCTTGATTCAGGCCTTACAATGAATTGTCAAGTGGCGAAGACTGAACAGACATGTTTTGCACAAATACATCTATTGTTTCGAGTGAAACCAATGCTAGCATCCTTTGATTTCCGCACTGTAGTGAAGACAATGATCTTATCGAGGCTTGACTATTGCAATGCCCTGTATCTTGGGGCGACCAAGGTAGGTGCAAAATGCTACAGCCAGATTGATCACAGGAACATCAAAATATGCTCATATTACATCTTGTCTTTGGCAATTGCACTGGCTGACAGTGGCTTTAAGAGTACAATATAAGATTGTGATGATTTATCATCATTTTTTGTGTGGTACAATTCCAGAGTATTTCAAGAGTAGTATGACCATTTACCAGCCCAAAAGATTGTAACGTTCTGAAAATTCTGCTCTGCTAAAGGCTAATGTTAATCCAAAATATGTGGAGACTAGTGCAATGACATTTTGTTGTGCTGGAGTGAAATTATGGAATTCGATGGTAGGGCAGTTAAGAAAATGTGCCAAAAGAGTAATTTTCAGAAAACTCCTCAAAACACAATTGTTTGTTAACACTTTCTTATAGGGTCTGATTTGTTCTGATCAAGGATTGACTCTGTAATATAGGTTATGATGATTTTTCTCTCTTTTGTACTGTTTTAAAGTATTATGTATGTGGATATATTGTAAATTGTCTAGGAATTAGACGGTTTAGAAATTTTAAAAATAAATAATAAATTAATAATTGTAACAGGAATTGTCGACCAGGAGTTTGGAACAGGATCTAGTGAGCAGTAGGTAGAATATATTTTGGACAAGATTTTTGTGAGAGACTGAAGAGTCTGTAACTGAAAGAAAGTCTAAGTAGATAAACAAAGTGAAGGGGGCAACTTTTGTAATGGGGATGGATTGGATGGGTTGAATTTGAAGGAACTATGCTTTGTGCTGAAGCAAATGCGACACTGCTGGATAAAGAGTTCACAAGATCTTATACTTTGGTGAAAAAATACTGGGAGAGGGCTTCAGTGAGCGTTTTTTAAGTGAACTGATTTTTTTGCATGTCTTTTTAAATAATGCCAGGTGATGTGGATGAAGTCAATGTTGGCATCTTTTTGAACCAGTCGCCATCTTAGGGATTGTAGAGTTTCAGATTTAACATTTTTTCCTGATGCAGTGATGCGTGAAACAAGGAATCTTGTAGAGAGAGTGTTGTGAGGTGATATGAACTGATTCTTTTTATTATTACAAATGTCAAGTGATTTGTTGGAGTATAATAAGAAACAAGCCAGGGATTTGGATTACAAACAGATGGACTATCAGAAAAGTGTTTTCATGTTAATTATTTTTAACTCTGATTTTGGATATTTGGACTCTTACCTTTTGTGTCTAGTGATATTTAATTATTTCTATATATGCCTGTATGTTTTGGAAAATAAGCCACCTGAGAGTAGGTGGATCTAACCTGTTGAATCTGGGAGGTGGGGCTAAGGGAGGAAGGAGGTTAAAGACTCTAGAGTGGAGCAGATGAGGGTAGATCCAAGTATGGAATCCTTCAAGGCAGTGGCAAATTGAACTGCAGTACCTGAAGAGAATCCTAGGGAAGGAAGAGCAGCCCTGGATAAGGACTAGGCTACAGAATCTGAAGGAATGCTGGGGAAGCACAATAAGCATGACTTGGTTGTTTCCCTGGGGTGGAAAGCAGTGTTTAACTCTAAGCCTCCAGGAATATGTATATGGTTTATTTGATATATTGTCCTTCCTTTAAACCAATGATTCATAAACCTGTCCTGGGGGACCTCCAGCCAGTCGGGTTTTCAAGATATCCCTAATGAATATGCATGGGGAAGATTTATATATAATAGAGGTGACAGACATGCAAATCTGCCTCATGCTTATTCATTAGGGGTATCTTGAAAACCCAGCTGGCTGACGGTCCCCCAAGGACAGGTTTAAGAACCACTACCAATATCACAGTGGTTAACAAAAGAAATAGTTTTTAAAAGAAAACATTAAAGAAACAATACAAAAGGAAATCCAATGATAAATATAGGAAATAAAACAGAAAAATAAGACAAAAAGCTAAAACATAAAATCAAGACTGCATCACTAGTACGCTCCTTCACTGCTGAGATCGGTCAGATCCACAGAGAAAGTTTTTTCAGTCTTTAAAAGAGTTCTATATGTAAGATAAATTGGCTCCAAACATATGGAACTCGGGAAAGAATTCCATAGTGAAGGTGAAATACAGAATAAAGCTCTGTTTCTGGTAAGCTCATAGTGAACTGAATGAACTGGAGGTATGTGAAGATGCTGATTAAGGAACACAATGTTCTGGGAGGACAATAGCAATGGATGAGAGAAGACAGGTCAGCAGGTTAACAAGTACCGAGGATGACTGCAAAGGTAGGAGATACACATGACATACTCTGAGAGAAACTGAATTTTGTGTGTCCAGACAGGACCCAAGATGGTGCAAGTGTATGGCCATTCTAAACTGCAATCACTGTAATTGGGCCTGGCCTGAAGCCAGCCTTTTAAAAATATTCCCTATGATCTGTGTGTGAGTCTTTATTGGAATAGTGTTAAGGCCTGTGAAGTAACAGGCTTATATAAACAGTGGACTATAGCAATAAAGTACTTTTATTGTATCTTCAACCCTGCTTATATGGTTGCATTTGTGAAGGCTCCAGGGACTGCCCTCACTCATGCTGTTAGAGTTATTAAGACGAGTTACTCTTTTAGTCCCTCATGTGAAGTCTGGGATGAAATTTGATTTAAAAAAAAGAAATCTGTGCATGCCTTTGAGCTGGTATAAGCCCCAATGGGGAGATTTTCCCCATATAATATATTCAGTGGCGTAATAAGGGTAGGAGGTGCCTGAGGCTTTAGCACCCCCATGCACTCCTCTCCACGACCCCCACTCCTCCCTGCCCCCCACTGCACTCTCGCACTCTCCCTTCCCCTCCCCCATACCTCTAAATCTTCTTCAGTGCGAGTGGCTTTTCTCCAGTATGCTCCTCGCACCAGCTTTGGATTTCCCTCTGATGTCACTTCCTGGACCCTTGACCTGGAAGTGATTCAGAGGGGAACCAGGTTGGCATGAGCAACAGGCAGAAGAAGTTGCTTACACTAGTGAAGATCTACAGGGTGGGGAGAGGGATGACGTGAGCATGGCGTGGTGTGGCAGGGTGGGGTGGAGAGGTTCTGGCGCCCCCCCCCCCATAACCCCCATAATAGCTATTTTTATGCAATATCCCCCTAATTCTATATATAGTGTTCAAAATTGTGCACACAAATTTGAGCATGCACTCAAATTAATTGCTTAATGAGCCAATTAACTTTGATAATTGGATGATAATCAATGGGTAATAATTGGAGTTTACGCATGCATCTTTTTTTCTCAACATTTTTTTCATAAATCTTCAAAAAGATACAGGATATGGAAATAACAACATATAATAAACTAATAACAGGAAAATATCATTGTATAACTTCCATCAAGCCCATGTTATAAGAGGAATGTGCTCTAGAAACAATCAAGTTCAAGTTCAAATTTTATTAAAATTTGATAAAATCGCTTATCAGGATTTCTAAGCAAATTCCAATAAAAGATTTAAGGAATAAAAAAAATTACAACAGAAATAACAAAACTGAAACTTTTGACTAATGGGAAACGTAAGATTAAAGAGTATGAAATACAATTGTAAAAGAAAAGAAGAACATTTAAGGGAAGGCCAAAAAGGGCTGGGAACCAGCCTTGACAGTTGATGAACGGAGTCTGGAAATGAAGGTTGTCATAGTGTAAATGCTTCTTTAAACAAATTATTTTTAAGTAAACTCTTAAAACGATCAAGATTTTTTTCAGTTCTGAGATTGGTGGGAAGCTAATTCCAATAATGCAGAGCGACAACAGAAAAAGATATTAATTCCAATTTTAAAGGCATTAGAAAACATCAATCTCTTATACAAAATCAACTACTTTTTTTCCTCCTTCTTGTAACTTAAGAAATTGTTCTAATTGTAGTGGATCCTAAGAAACAAAATCCGTGTTATAAAAATTCAAAAAGACATTTACAAAGAAATTTTCAAAACACATGCATCTTTATAGTCGCTGTTCTATACTGGTACACATGTACTTCCGCATAGATCTAAAAAGGGGGCATAGTGATGGGAGAGTGGGTCAAGGCAGTGGCGTACCAAGGGGGGGGCGGGGGGGGGGCGGTCCGCCCCGGGTACCAAGCCCTGAGGGGGTGCTCCCGGTCCGGTCCAGTTACCCCCCCTGCGCCGGGTGTCGCGTCTGGAAACAGCCTGCAGCAAGATCGCGATGCCAGAGATCTTTGCCTGCTTCGACTGTTTCCTCCGCCACGGTCCTGCCCCTCCTCTGATGTCAGAGGAGGGGCGGGACCGCGGCGGAGGAAACAGCCGAAGCAGGCAAAAATCTCTGGCATCGCGCGATCTTGTTGCAGGCTGTTTCCCCAGGGCAGTAGCGTACCAAGGGGGGCGAGGGGGAGGTCCATCCCGGGTGCCGCCTTAGGGGGGGGTGCACAGCTGGCCCGGTCCCTATCGCGCTCCTACCCTCCCAGCGAAAGCAGCATCGGCGCCATTATCGAAAAAGATAATGGCGCCAGGCCTTGGAGCACCAAGGCAGACCGCTTCTCCCCCCTCCCAGCCGAAACCCCGCTGACCATCCTATCTCTCTCCCCCCCCAAGTGAACCTTTCTGACCCTCCCAGCGAAAGCAGCAAACCTCCCTCCAGTAGCGTCGGCTTTATCCTCCCTCTGCCGCATCACTGATGACGTCATCAGTAACGCGGCAGAGGGAGGAGAAAGCCGCGAAGGAGGTTTGCTGCTCTCGCTGGGAAGGTCGGAAAGGTTCACGGGGGGGGGGGAGATAGGAGGGTCAGCGGGGGTTCGGCTGGGAGGGGGGAGAAGCGGACTGCCTCGGTGCTCCATTACCTTCTTCGGGCAGCAGCAGCGTTTACAATTCGCTGCTGTTGCCGGCTTCAGGCCTTGTTCTCTGCCGGGTCCTGCCTACTTCCAGTTTTCATGAAGACAGGACCCGACAGAGAGGAAGGCCTGAAGCGGGCAACATCAGTGAATTGTGAATGCTGCTGCTGCCCGATGAAGTTCAGGACATCGGGGAAGGAGCAGGGAGAAATCGGCTGCTGGCTTGGGGGTGAGGGTAGGGAAAGAATCGTGGAAGTGGAGAAATCGGCACGATGGCTTTGTGCAGGCTAGGGGGAGAGAGAAAGAAAGGAAAAAATAAAGAGGGGGGGCCAGGGGGAGAGAGAAAGAAAGGCAGAAAGAAAGAGGGGGACCAAGGGGAGAGAAAGAAAGGCAGAAATAAAGAGGGGGACCAAGGGGAGAGAAAGAAAGGCAGAAATAAAGAGGGGGTCAAGGGGGAGAGAAAGAAAGGCAGAAAGAAAGAGGAGGGCCAGGGGGAGAGAGAAAGAAAGGCAGAAAGAAAGAGGGGGACCAAGGGGAGAGAAAGAAAGGCAGAAATAAAGAGGGGGGTCAAGGGGGAGAGAAAGAAAGGCAGAAAGAAAGAGGGGGGCCAGGAGGAGAGAGAAAGAAAGGCAGAAATAAAGAGGGGAGCCAGGGGGAGAGAGAAAGAAGAAGGATCAGAAGAAGGACCAGAGACTCATGAAATCACCAGACAAAAAAGTAGGAAAAATGATTTTATTTTCAACTTAGTGATCAAAATGTGTCCGTTTTGAAAATTTATATCTGCTGTCTATATTTTGCACTATGGCCCCCTTTTACTAAACCGCAATAGAGTTTTTTAGCGCAGGGAGCCTATGAGCGTCGAGAGCAGCGTGGGGCATTCAGCGCAGCTCCCTACGCTAAAAACCGCTATCGCAGTTTAGTAAAAAGGGAGGGGGAATATTTGTCTATTTTTGTATAGTTGTTACTGAGGTGACATTGCATAAAGTCATCTGCCTTGACCTCTTTGAAAACCCGCGGAATATAAATGATAATTAACATTTTCTCTGCGTACAGCGTGCTTTGTGTTTTTAAAATTTTATTGTTGGTAGATCATTTTGACTTGGCCACAAAGGTAAGGGGGAGGGAGGGAGGGGAACTGCTGAAAGACATCTAATAATCCTTGCAGGCTTGACTGCAGGGAATTATTTTTGTAAAATCATGTTTTGTTATGTGACTGGCATTATCTAGACTTTAATTTCTATGAATGAATAGAATGAAAATGATATAAAATTACTTGCTTGTTTTTATGTGCGTGCGCTGAAGGAAAGTGGAGAGAGAGTGGGCTGAGGATGCTGAAGGGAAATGGGGAAGAGAGTGGGGAGAAGACGCTGATTTATAAATTGACAATTGTACAGAATATTGTTTCTTTTTATACTTTAATATAAACAATTCAAGGCTTGTGTGGATGGAATCAGGTGGTTTGCGGGGATGGGGACCGAGCTTACGGGGATTAGTCCAATAAAATTGTATTTTTTTATATCTCATTATTTGTTTTATTTTTATTTGTTAATTTATAAAGTGGTGATTGTTATGTATCAGTTTTTTCAAATTTACATCTACTGTCTTTATATTTTGCACTGTATTAGAGGACATGTGTTACTGTTTTTTGTGGTGTTGCATTGTATCCAGGGTCTGGTTTCTTGGAGGATCAGTTTAACTTTTGTCTACATATTTCTATTTTTAGTTTGTGATTATTCCATTTTGGGCGAGGGTGTATCTCTGTTCTGTGTGTATGAAAAAGACATAGTTTTCAGTTGGCATTGACTACAGGACCAATTGACTGTGCGGGATCTGGCTTGTTTAGTTTTACAATGTATGTGTTGGTGTTCTAGTGCTCACTGCAGTGTTTAAGATGCAGCCTTTTCCTAGGTACACTCTTGTGGTGCGATATGTAGATTGGTACTAAAAATCATATTTTTCATATAGATGGGGGGGGTGTCAAAAAATGATGGGCCCTGGGTGCCACATACCCTAAGTACGCCACTGCCTGCAACTACTCCATATGTACTTCTAATGTCATGACAATTTAGACATAATTTATGTTTTGTTATGTTTGGAATAATGGTTACATATATGAGGTTCAATAAAAGAAAATTTTCACTGCCTGTTTCTATTCTGACCATTTATTCCATTTCATGGTTATTGCAAAAAAAAAAAAAAAAAATTTTTACATGGGGGGGGGGGGTGTCAAAAAATGATGGGCCCCGGGTGCCACATACCCTAGGTACGCCACTGGGTCAAGGGCCTTTCTAAGATTTGCATACCCACTTAATTTAGGCAGAGGGATTTACACCAGAGTTTAGCTGGCGAACTGTAAACCCTCGCCTAAAATTGGGTATGGATCCCGGCATTAAGTGTTATTCTATAGATGGTGCTCAACTTTGAGCACTATTCATAGAATAGCGCTTAGCACACTTTTGCTTTGGAGCCCATGTACGAGGGGGTGTTGAAAAGTTCTCAGTCCAACCAAGAAGAGAATGAGGAGGATATGGTTCAATCAATGATCTGAAAAAATGTCAAAACATAGAAGTTTGTTTCTGCAAATTGGCACTTAATGAAATAAGATAACACTCTTTTCAGCTACAGTGGCAAATTAACACTCAGAATTTAGGAGATTGGTTGGTTGGGCTGAGAACTTTTCAGCACCTCCTCGTATAGAACTGAGACCCATATATGTAGACACATCTGCAGTACAAAGCATAGGAAAAATAGGAGCAGGATCAACACTTTGGGTCTGGTTCTAAAAACGGCATCCCAATTGTAGGCAGCAGTAGGTGTCCTACCGCTGTCTAATGGACCAATCTGGATGCACGTTTATGATCCGACGAGAGGAAATGCCACTGGATCTAATCCTTAATGGGCAAAAAGGACCTGCAAAGGAAGTGGAAGTAGTGGGACCGTTGGGAAACAGCGATCACAATATGATCAAGTTCAAAGTTGAAGTAGGAATACTAGAGGGAAAGAGAACCACAGCGACAACTTTTAACTTCAAGAAAGGAAACTATGAAGCGATGAGAAAGAAACTTAGGAACAGCACAAAGAAATGGCAGACTGTAGAGCAAGCCTGGTCTTTATTCAAGGGCACGGTGAGCGAGGAGCAAAATCTGTATATCCCCAGATTCAGAAAAGGGTGCAAAAAGAGCCGAACAAAAGACCTGGCTTGGATAACTAAAGAAGTGAAGAAAGCGATAGGTGATAAGAAGAATTCATTCAAGAAATGGAAAAAGGGCAAAACTGAGGAGAACTGGAAAGAACACAGGAAGTATCAAAAAGAATGTCACCTTGTGGTTAGAAAAGCAAAAAGAGAATATGAAGAGAGGCTAGCCAGGGAAGCACGAAATTTCAAACCGTTCTTCAGATATGTTAAAGGGAAACAGCCAGCTAGGGAGGAGGTGGGACCACTGGATGACGGAGATAGGAAGGGAGTGGTGAAGGAGGAGAAAGAAGTGGCGGAAAGACTAAACATGTTCTTTTCGTTAGTATTTACAAAAGAAGACACATCCAACATACTGGAATCTGAACAAATCTTCAAAGGAGACCAAGCAGAAAAATTAATATCCATTGAAATAAGCCTTGAGGACGTACACAGGCAGATAGAAAAATTAAAAACTGACAAATCACTGGGCCTGGACGGTATCCACCCTAGGGTATTGAAAGAACTAAAGGAGGAAATAGTGGAACTACTACAGCAGGTTTGTAATCTATCCATGAAAACAGGCATGATCCCGGAGGATTGGAAGATAGCCAATGTTACGCCCATCTTCAAAAAGGGATCGAGAGGTGACCTGGGGAACTACAGACCGGTAAGTCTGACCTTGGTTCCAGGGAAAATGGCGGAAGCGCTGATAAAAGATAGCATCGAGGAGCATCTGGAGAGGCATAAACTTATGATAACAAGCCAACATGGCTTCTGCAAGGGAAGATCGTGCCTGATAAACTTATTGCACTTCTTTGAAGGAATTAACAAACGGATGTACAAAGGGGACCCCATAGACATTGTATACTTAGACTTCCAAAAAGCCTTTGACAAGGTACCCCATGAACGCCTACTTCGGAAACTGAAGAACCATGGGGTGGAAAGAGACCTACACAGATGGATCAGGAATTGGTTGGTGGGCAGGAAGTAGAGGGTAGGAGTGAAGGGCCACTACTCGGACTGGAGGAGGGTCACGAGTGGTGTTCCGCAGGGGTCGGTGCTTGGACTGCTGCTATTCAATGTATTTATAAACAATCTAGAAACAGGGACGAAGAGCAAAGTAATAAAATTTGCAGATGACACCAAGCTATTTAATGGGGCTAGGACTAAAGAAGACTGTGAAGATTTTCAAAGGGACCTGAAAAAACTAGGGGAGTGGGCGATGAGATGGCAGATGAAATTCAATGTAGAGAAATGTAAAGTCTTACACGTAGGAAACAGAAACCTGAGGTACAGCTACACGATGGGAGGGCTGTTATTGAGTAAGAGTACCCAAGAAAGGGACTTGGGGGTAATAGTGGACATGACAATGAAGCCGTCGGCACAATGCGCAGCGGCCACTAAGAAAGCGAATAGAATGCTTGGAATAATCAAGAAGGGTATTACAAGCAGAACAAAAGAAGTTATCCTGCCGTTGTATCGGGCAATGGTGTGCCCCCATCTGGAGTACTGCGTCCAATATTGGTCACCGTACCTAAAGAAGGATATGGCGATACTCGAGAGGGTTCAGAAGAGAGCAACACGTTTGATAAAAGCTATGGAAAACCTTTCATACGCTGAAAGATTAGAGAGATTGGGGCTATTTTCGCTGGAGAAGCGGAGACTTAGAGGGGATATGATAGAGACTTACAAGATCACGAAGGGCATAGAGAGATTGGAGAGGGACAGATTCTTCAAACTTTTGACAACTACAAGAACGAGAGGGCATTCAGAAAAATTAAAAGGGGATAGATTTAGAACCAATGCTAGGAAGTTCTTCTTCACCCAACGGGTGGTGGACACCTGGAATGCGCTTCCAGAAGGCATGATAGGACAGGGTACGGTATTAGAGTTCAAGAAGAGATTGGAGAATTTTCTGAAGGAAAAGGGGATAGAAGGGTATAGATAGAGGGTTACTATACTGGTCCTGGACCTGATGGGCCTCCACGTGAGTGGACTGCTGGACATGATGGATCTCTGGTCTGACCCAGCAGAGGCCGGCTTATGTTCTTATGTTCTTAAATGCAAGGGGGCACATACATGTTAGAAGCAAGGGCGGCTCACGGGTGTGCCTTTAAGCCGCATGCTTCATTTATAAAATACTTATGTGCACCCTTGCCACATTTAGGACACCCAGTCACATCAAGCCATGAAAAGTGGATGAAAGGGGTTGATTGAGCAGCACAGGCAGTCAGTGACTCGGCTGTTTCGGAGGCCAAAGTGGGGCAGGGCAACGACAGGGTTGGATAGGGCATGGTGGAACATTAAAATCCTCGGGGTGGAGGAAACACATTTGTCAGCAGTAAGTGGGCAATAGGGCACTTTTGAACAAAGCAGTGAATCACTCAATCCCTGGATAGCTCTGATGCAGCTGCACCAGTTGTCTCACCCAATTACCTTTGTCACTGATGGTAATAAGTGCACTGCATATACTAAAAGGAATTATGTATCAAAGCAAAATAATACAACACATTGAACAGGTACTTTAACACTTGGATTCCAGTCATTCCTAGCCTTCCAGTCCAGCATCTTCCTGTTGGCCATCTGAATAGTGACGATCTGCAGCACTGTGACAGAAATCCTGCGGTTACTGCCAACCATATAGTGATTTGCCTATAACTATTTTTGTAGGTTTCCAAATGATCACCAGGCTTCAGATATTCCAGCCTTTAGTTTACCAAGCATGCTAATATATGCATTGTCTGCATTATTGGTTAGTAGGGATGTGTGCTCATTCGAAATTACATAGGATATACTGCATTGTTGGCATTTTCTAAGTTGTTGCATGTCATTGGCAAATGAAAATAAGCAGAAAAAAAGCATAAAATGTCATTTTCTTGTGTACCAACCTAGACAGGTATGAGGTGATAGGCTCTAAGGCACTGGTTCCCAACCCTGTCCTGGAGGAACACGAGCCAGTCAGGTTTTCAGGATCACCCTAATGAATATGCATGAAATAGATTTGCATGTAATGAAGGTGATAGGAGTGGAGATCTGCCCCATGCATATTCATTAGGGCTATTCCGTAAACCCGACTGGCTAGTGGTCCTCCAGGACAGGGTTGGGGACCAATGCTCTAAGGGATGGGTATTTTATGGGAGGGGGATTTCTATCAAGGGAACCTTCTTATAAGGGAGTGAAACTGAGGGCCTTAAAACTGAAGAGTTTGAGATTGAGTGACAACCTATCACGGGAGGGGAGGGAGGGAGGAGTTCAGTTGGGGGTTTGGGTGATCTTTTCACTTTTTACCCCATCCTGATGTGTTACCCCTATATGTTCTCTTTTTGCTTTAATTATTGTAGTTCATCCCCTTCCCCTATTGAATTTTGTATATACAGTACGTATTATTTTGTATTAATGTACTATATTGTCTTTCCCCCATTTTTAACATACATAACATAACATAGCATTGTGCTTATTAACCACGTAACCGGAAGTTCAACGCGGTCTACAAAAAGTTATAAAAGTAAACATGTTACATGAAATAAGATGATTCATTAAACAGTCAAATATTTAGAAAAAAGATAGGTCTTCAGTTGTTTTCTAAAATGGCCATAAGAATGGGTAGTAAGCAACAATATTTGGAATTCGTTGTCATGAAGAGCTGCCTGAGATGCCAAAGTATGATTAAGAAATTTCTTACTCCTGCAGTCCTGGATGGGTGGAAAATTAAACAAAGGATGAGTTCTACTATGTCTAAACTAAACTAAACTAAACTTTAAGTTTGTATACCGCATCATCTCCATAAAGATAGAGCTTGACACGGTTTACAGGTAATTCAATAAATGAGGGAAGGACATAATAAGAAATTAGAGGTTATGAAGGGGATAGCTAGCTTTACATTTTAAATAGATAGCTTTATGTTTTGGAGAAAAGCCAGGTTTTCAGATGCTTTCGGAATAATTTGAATGAGCCTAGGTTCCGCAGCGGGGCAGGGAGGTTATTCCAAAGCTCAGTGAATTTGAAGACAAGGGATTTCCCTAATTTACCTGCATACATGACACCTTTTAACGAGGGGAAAGATAGTTTGAGTATGCGAGTGGATCTGGTAGTGTCAGGTCTCAAAGAATTCCAGGAAAATGGGATTAGGGGAGGAAGAATGTAATGTAATGTAATGTAATTTATTTCTTATATACCGCTAAACTCCGTTAGGATTCTAAGCGGTTTACAGAAAAATAGACAATAGGGTACATTAAAATTATAAGTAAAATAGGTACTTAGATATTCCCTTACTGTCCCGAAGGCTCACAATCTAACTAAAGTATCTAGAAAAATGCCATGTAGGATCTTTAAAATTAGGTAGGTACATTTAAACTGAATCCTAGAAATCACCGGAAGCTAGTGACATTTTGACAGAAGCGGGGAAACATGATTGAATTTGCTTTTTGTGAAGATCAACCTAGCCACAGTGTTCTGGATCAGTTATGTTATGGACAGTGGATGTCTATATGATGCTAAAGAAAATCTATTGACTAAATAAGAAGGAGCTGTACCATAAACAGCCTTGTAACAGAAACAGCCTAGTTTAAACAATACCCGGGCCTCCATTGGCAGCCAATGCAATTCGCAATAACATGGTCAAATTTCTTCAGGCCATAAATCATTCTGACCGCTGTATTCTGTCAGATTTGTAATACGCTTTGAAATATTTGATAATGTGTGCATATCAAATTTTAATAAAAACCTGAAACTTGATCATGGGAGGGAGGGGGCTGATGTCAGGGACAGGCAGGACACATTAGTCCTCTAGTACAGGAGTCGACAACATGTAGTACAGTGATACCTCAGGTTGGTGACTTCTATGGTAAATCAATGTGCAATAAAAGGTCTTCTTTTGCTGCACCTTGATGGTGTTTCCCCTCTCCCCCCTCTTAGTCGACCATACTTTGTGGGATTAGAATCTCACATTATCCAACTGGGTAACTGATACTCTGTAGGGACGTGTAAAAGGTTGTTTCCTTGCTCTGAGTAGTTATCCTTGACGGGGACTAATGCCACAAGTCCTTAAATGCACTGTTGTTACTCTCTATGGGACAGATATTCAGCGCTATTTAAGAGGATAGAAGTGGTTCCTGCATATCAGTTCTTACCGCTCTAGCACACCCCAGCTAGTACTGTGATGGTGTGTGGACAGAGTTCGGCTGGACCTGGAGGTTTCTGGGAACCGCTGATGCTCACTGCAAGTACCTGGATAACTAACCAGGACCATATAAAAAGCAATCGACTATGCCTAGTTAGTTATCTGGTTGCCAGCACTGAATATCTGCTAAACCTGGATAATTTTAGACAGCCACAGAAGTCCTGGATGTTCAGGGCCTGTACCCAGATTAGGCTCAGCATTGAATAACTGGGACTAATTTAGACCAGGTATGTGAGAGCTTTTTAAAAAAACGCTGATCACTACAGATTATGTACAAAAAAACCCCCAGCAACAAGGCAGATATCAAAAATGCATCAAAGACATGGCGGGGGGGGGGGGGGGGGGGGTAGCCATTGCTTACCCTGGATTTGGTAGCATGGAATATTGCTACTATCTGCAATTGTGCCAGGTACTTGTGACCCAGATTGGTCACTGTTGAAGGCAGAATAATGGACTAGATGGACAATCAGTCTGACCCAGTATGGCTATTCTTTTGTTCTTATACAAAAGCCCCAGAATACAAAGATGTAAAAGAACCCCTGTAAATACATATTCTTGCAGTAGATTATTCAAGAGGAAAAAGTATTGTAATCATCTATAGAACAACTCAAGACAGATGAATACAGTTGGCGTGTTAGTCTTGATGAAGGACATGCAAGAAAGACAATGGCTCTCCGTTTTAGGTTAATCAGCACCCTGTGTGATGTATTCCTCAAAAATAATAAAACAGATTAATCAGGCGCTAAGGCTAAGAAGAGGGCAAACATTTTATTTCTGCTACGTTGTAGATGAAATATACATAATGTAATAAAGAGCTGCTGTCGAGCTTCTGCAAGACGAGCACCTGTGAGATTAAAGCTGTGGACACAGCATTAACAAAGTACGGACCACACTGAATTAATGAGCACTAGAGATAGACGTTCGGTAGAGTCTTAATTTATTTTCCTTTTCCAGCTCATCCGTTAAGAAAATGACAGTGTCTTCTTATCGATTTTACACTCAGAGATCCATCAGAATTGCCCTGACTCAGACAAAATTTACAGCGCTCCCTTACACTGCCTACAGCATCTGGGTCTAAACAGACATTACAAGGAAGCAATAGATCATGTTTGTATGTAGAGCTTGACATGCTTAAAAATAAGCTAATCTGTGGTGGAATTTCCTTCTTTTTGACAAGTTACTCTGCCCAGCTCTTTGGCCCCCCTTGTTATGAATTTCTCTCCCAGTTCTGCTATTAATTATATAACAAGAGAACAGGATTCATGTATTTAAGCCCGCAAGGGGGATCATCTGGTCTGCAGTTATAGATAAAATACAAACTAACAGATCACTACTATTTAAACAATGTGAAATGTCACTCTGATGAACTCCATTAAAAAAAAACCAAACCTAGAGGTGTTCCATCAAGAGCTATGATCAATTCTGACAACCCAACAATATTAGTGCTGAATGATGAGCCTGCACATTCCTGAACAGGCCCCAGTGGAAATTGCTGTATCCGGAAGCTCTTTTATGCAAGTAAGTAGCTGTATTAAATGCAATAATTACAGAAAAGCTACTGCCTGTGGTGCTGATTGGCTAAGCTGATATCTTTCCATAGTGCTGTTTATCATTTAAGAAGTTTATTTATGCAAAAACTCACAATAACGAAAGCAGCTGGAGTCTATGGTATTTAGGACACAAGGAGTCATCTGCTTTTGGTATTCCTGTTGTGGGGAACCTTTGTGGACTATTTGCTTCATGGGAACCAAAGGAAAACCAAAACAAAAAAGTATGGGGGTACAGCTACCCTGTGTTAGTATCCGAAAATGAAATGTGCATTATTTTGTGAAATTGGTGTTTCCTTCAAGCCTTTTATAGTATAGCAACTGATTTTCATGAATAAAATGTCACACTAGTCACAAATAAAACTAAACCAGGACCCATGCTTCACTACAAGGGTTACAGTAGATGACACATACTTTCCATTAAAACTACAATCCCAAATCTTAGGAGCAGAAGTTGATAACCACCTATCCATGAAAAGCCATGTACAATCAATAATAAAACAATCTATCCTTGTCATAAGAAAGCTAAGAGACATCAGAAAATACATTGAAATAGAGGCTTTCCAAATTTTAGTGCAATCCCTAATCCTATCTCGATTAGACTACTGTAATATAACACTAAGGGCTCCTTTTACTAAGCTGCTGTAGCGTTTTTAACGCGCGCTGAAGATTAGCACGCACTAACCCCCGCGATACACGGAAAATACTAACACCAGCTCTATGGAGGCGTTAGCGTCTAGCGCGTGTGGCATTGTAACCGCTAGCGTAGCTTAGTAAAAGGAACCCTAATTCTTTGCTCTAAAATATTGCTATCACATCTGCAACTGATTCAAAATGCAGCAGTAAGACTCATATACAGACTATGGAAATCAGAACACCTATGGCCCTACTATATGAAACTACATTGGCTGTCCATAACCGCAAGGATCAAATTGATCACATTATGATCACTGTTTCCCAGTGGACCCAACACAGTTAACTCCTGTACTATGCTTTGCATTCCACTAAGGACCAAATCTAAAATAGCTCCCCCTCTTGTCGGTTCCCGGACCAGTTGCTCCGAGAAGCAGTCATTTATGGCGTCTAGGAATTTTACCTCCCTAGCACTCCCTGATGTAACATTTAACCAGTCAATGTTGGGGTAATTTAAATCACATACACACAAAAAGCTTTATCTCCTTCTGCTGAGGTAGATTTTGGTGGTAATTGAAATCACCCATTATTATACTGTTGCCTAATTCTCCAGCTTTCCTAATCTCTGAAAACATTTCTTCATCTGTCTGCTCATTTTGTCACAGGGGAAAGTAGTATAACCCTACCTTTATATTCCTTCCCTTCACAAATGGAATTTCTATCCATATGGATTCCACACTGCTGTTTATTTTATTTGATTCAACTCCGTCTTTAACATATAGTGCAACCTCACCCCCCCTCTAATTTGATCTACTCTATCCTTGTGATATAATTTGTACCCAGGTAATACAGCGTCCCATTTATTGTCCTCCTTCCACCAGGTCTCTGAGATGTCTATTATATCTAGCTCATCATTCAGTGCTATATACTCTAACTCTCCTATTTTATTTTATAGGCTTCTAGCATTTGTATACAGACGTATAGAATTTTAAAGACATCAGTGTGTAACTTACTGTATTTTTTTGGTCTATAAGACCCACCCGTCCATAAGACGCACCCCCTGTAGAGGAGGAAAAACCAAGGAAAAAAATTTCCTCCTCTATAGGGGGTGCGTCTGCTGGTCTGGTGCATCTGGTGATAAGCAGCCTGAAGCAGCCCACCCACAGCCCACAGCCCAAAGCTGCCCGCCCGCACCCGAAGCCACCCGCACCTGAAGCAGCCCGCCCACAGCCCACAGCCAGAATCCACCCGCACCCGAAACCACCAGCAGCTGAAGCAGCCCACCCGCAACCCACAGTCAGAAGCCGCCCGCATAAGAAAGCTAAGAGACATCAGAAAATACATTGAAATAGAGGCTTTCCTAATTTTAGTGCAATCCCTAATCCTATCTCGATTAGACTACTGTAATATAACACTAAGGGCTCCTTTTACTAAGCTGCTGTAGCGTTTTTAGCGCACGCTGAAGATTAGCGCGCACTAACCCCCGCGATACACGGACAATACTAACACCAGCTCTATGGAGGCGTTAGCGTCTAGCGCGTGTGGCATTGTAGCGCACGCTAAGTGTGCGCTAAAACCGCTAGTGTAGCTTAGTAAAAGGAACCCTAATTCTTTGCTCTAAAATATTGCTATCACATCTGCAACTGATTCAAAATGCAGCAGTAAGACTCATATACAGACTATGGAAATCAGAACACCTATGGCCCTACTATATGAAACTACATTGGCTGCCCATAACCGCAAGGATCAAATTGATCACATTATGATCACTGTTTCCCAGTGGACCCAGCACAGTTAACTCCTGTACTATGCTTTGCATTCCACTAAGGACCAAATCTAAAATAGCTCCCCCTCTTGTCGGTTCCCGGACCAGTTGCTCCGAGAAGCAGTCATTTATGGCGTCTAGGAATTTTACCTCCCTAGCACTCCCAGCGAAGGAGCCAGCCCCGAAGCCGCCCCAGCCAATCACTGAGCGGTGCGGGACCAGGCAGTAATCACAAAGGTCGTGCTTCTACATCGCACCACTCTTATTCCAAAGACAGCCGTCCAGCAGGAGAGCACCGCAACTTTAAAAATGTACCGGGGTGGGGGGAGGTGTATTAACTCTATAAGACGCACCCACTTTTCCACACCCTTTCTGGGGGTAGAAAAAGTATGTCTTATGGTCTGAAAAAAATGGTAAATTGCATTCTGGCTTCAACTGGAAGCCCAGTGCAATTGCATATAGAAAGGGGTCACTGCATCATGTCCATGAGCCAAATAGATCAAGTGGGCTGCAATATTTTGTACAACTTGCAATTATTTAATCAGATTTTTTGAAGAGCCTGCATAAGTAATGTTACAATAGCGTAGGTTTGTCAAAATCAGAGTTTGAACTAACAATCTGAAATAGTCAGCTCAAAATACTTGCAAATAGCTCTGTGCTTTTTTTTAACAAAAAGAACTTTTCATCACAGATTTCACTTTGGCCTTTATCAATAACAAATTATCGACCACCACGCTCAGATTCTTTGACGAACATCTGAATATATATTTATCTGATCCTATATTAAAACTATAGAACAACCAGCAGTGTTCTGGGGGGCCTATCCTTAAAAATATTATCTTCTCACAATTCTGTTTAAGCCAGTGAGATGATATCTATTTTTCAATCAAAGTTGTATATCCTGTACTTTTTTCCAATGTTGTGGCACAATCTTTGGTCACTGAAAGCATCACTGTAATGTCGTCTGCATAGATTTAAAAAAATTGAATCCTAAGGTATATAGAGTAAAAACCCAGTGAACAAAGCAGAACATTAAATAAAGAATGGGACAATGGAGAACCTTGAGGCACTCTGCAGTTAGCCTGCCAAGAAGATGAAACACCTGTGTTCTTCAGAAGAAAAAACTCCTGCTTTTTTAACACTATGGGGTCCTTTTATCAAGCCGCATTAGCGGGGTTAGCGCGTCTGACATTTCTTCACGTGCTAACCCCTGCGGCCGGCTAAAAAACTAATGCCTGGGATAGCGCGGCAGGTGGTTTAACGCACAGTATTACATGCGTTAAACCCCTACCGTAGCTTGATAAAAGGACCCCTATAATTACGAGAAGAAAAATCCAGAAAACTTTACCTTGAATTCCAATTTTGTTTAAGGCTGTTTTTTTGAAAAAAAAATTTAAATTTATCATAATAACAACAAGTCCGCATACTTGCATAAGGATTAGAAATAATATCAATCAAACATAAATATGGTTGATATAACAACAAAATTGAAAATTAATTATTTAGTCCACAAATTGGGAAGGCTGTTAACTTAAGATTGTGATCCACAAGATCAAACACGCTAGAAAAATCAAATCAGATAATGATGGAATTTTGACTGTAGCTCAATAAAGATCTTCCAGTTGCAATAAGAAACCCCCAGTACTGTTCCAGTCCAAAAATGTTTTAGAAACCCGGATTGAGATGAATGCAAAACAACATATAGATCTAAGAAATTATCCAATTGTTGAGTAATAAAATCTTCCATAACTTTTTACAAAAAATGGAATTGAGGTCAATAATTGAGGTCAATAATTATTAGTCTCTTGTATATTCCTTTCGTATTTTTTGGAATAGGTATAAAATGATGTTACCAAAACGTATGCGGAAACAACCCATTCCTAACCCATTCTGTCAATGCATACTGAAAAGAGGAAGTGGCAATTTTACAAGTTCCACGTATAAATGTTTAGCACCTCCCACGGGCAATGTTGTTCAAAGTACTAGATCAAAGTACTTAAGTTATAATAAGTGTTCGCATGTTTTATTGCATAAGTAAAAAAACGGTGAAGGACACATAAAATTTACTTAAGTGAAAATAAAAGTTATTGTCTAATATAATACAGACTTAACTGTGATTGGAAATGTACTAATCTATGTATGAATAATAATAAATGAAATGTCATAAAGTTAATAAAATGGTCTAGATCTCATGGCTTGGGAAGAGAAACTAGGGTAAATTCTGCCATGTTGCATAGGTTCTCCAAGTGCTCTCCCATAAAGGCCTGTATAATTCACCACTAATTTGTGTCCAGCTCTTATTCCTTGGTTTCACTCAGAGATGGAAGAAAAGGACTGAGCAGGTAATCTGCCCCAAGTATTCAGAGCAAACAGTGCAAACTACTTTTTAATGAATGCAACTACTGTTAACATTTTTGTCCCAAAAACATTATTGTTCTACAATTCAATCCATTTTGCTTTTAGAGAAACTCAATTTTACCATCAGAATAGACTAGAAGTCCAGGGAAATAAATATACAAAAGCTAAACTAAAACTCAGTTAACAAGTAAGGGCGCAATTTACTAATCTGCCCGATTGTGCCCAATCCGGGGCCGATTCGCGGCAGGTCAACAGATCCACAACAGGTCAGCATGCTAATGGGGGCGATGGAGGAATGCCTTCCACCAACTACATGGATCACTAGTGAGCGATCCTGATACATGTGCAGACCATCTGTGCCTGTAGATGGTCTGCGCATGTGTTTTGTTTTGTTTTTTTTGTCCGTAAACTGCTTTTTTATTTTATTTTTAGACTTTTTTTTACTAGCAAGCCCGTGGTTTAAACCCATGGGTTAAAACTACGGGCTCGCACTGCGGGCCGGCCAGCATTATTTTTTGGAACAGAGAAGACAGTGGAGCTGGGTGGCAAACAGGAGAGTCAAGTGGGGCAGCCAGCATTATTTTTCGGGGCAGAGAAGAGAGCGGAGCTGGGTGGCAAGCAGGAGAGTCAAGTAGGGCAGCCAGCATTATTTTTAGTGGCAGAGAAGAGAGCAGAGCAGGGCGGCAAGCACATGATATGGTCAAACCACCAATTTTAAGCAATCTATCCTCAGGGCAGAGAGTAGGGTGGCCAGAGCAGGAGAATCGGGGTAGAGAGCAGGGTTTTAGCACAAGTGACTGGTCAGGCTTTCGTTGCACTTCGGAAGTTTCCAAGGATCTAACTTCAGGTACGATTTATGTGAAATGTTGCTTATAAATTTCACACACATACAAAACCTGTGTGAAAGTATGCACAGTGAAAAGAATGCACATACTTTTAGACAGTTTGGTGGTGGATTTTGGGCAGAATGCAGGCAGAATTACAGCTTCATATTACAGGTTTAAATATCCATGGCTTCATTTTAGCTGTGATTTCTGCAGCTTTCAAAGACAATTTCAAATGACACATATACGCCTGTGACGAGGTATACCCCCCGTCACCAGGAACTGGAAACCAGAATGCTCTCCCATAGAAAACTGTTATCAAAGGACCACTTGAGTCTAGAATTTAGAAGAGTGAAATCAGTTCATTAGCATATGATTTACATATTGATGAGATACACCTTCTCAGAGGACAAGTTGGAACTTGGGAAAGGGGGAGAACTACTCCTATGAGGGCAAGTCAACCTCCTGCGTTAATGATGATGAGAACCAGAAAATTTCAGAACTAAATAATAATAATAACTTTATTTTTTCTATACCGCCATAATATTGCGACTTCTAGGTGGTTCACAATGAAGAATAGCTGTACAGTCAGCGAATTACAGTGTACAAATAGAGAAGAGGTCATTGAGCGGTCAGTGATTACATGGTGCAAATTGGCAAGAAGAAAGATATACATAGGTTACAATATAATATAAATGGAATCAGAAGTCTCAAACTGAACAGAACGGGACGAATAAAGAGAACCTCCAGGATAATCAGGCTAGGAACTTCTAGCTATCTAGGCTCTCAAGGTGACCCTCAGGGGGATGAATGCTGGCAACTGCCTAAACCCTGGTAAGCCTTACCTTGTGTAGCCAGAGCATGGTGCAAGACTAGAATACCATGCGTGGCTAGAGCATGGCCAAGGACTAGAAGTGACCAAGAGTGATCCAAAGTGAGCCGACATAACTACTAGCAAAGTGCATTGATCTGAGTGACCAGAAATAACCTGAATGATCAGACATATCTAGCCTAACCACGAGTGACTGAAGCAGACCCCAGACCCCAATAAAATTCTGGATCACAGCAACGCCTTGTGTCTTTGCAAACAGTACTGACCTCTCAGTCTAGGCAAGCTGTGTGTGTGTGTTGTACATGCCTATACTCCTAGGCAATTTTTTGAGCCCACAAATGTTTTTAAATGTTGCTCTACGAGCTCAGGTCCCTTGTAAAATTCCTCTCTAATAGGGCAGCTACAAAGCCTCCAGAAGATCTCTCTAAAACCACTGGCTTCTGGTAGGACCATACAGTTCCCATCATTTCTGCTACTATTTCATTTTATTTCACTGCAGCCTTTCTATTTTAAAACCTTTCACAATTAGGAAATAATGGTTAGTGCCTGTGAATTCTGAGTGGAGGCCCTGCTTTGCCTTTATGAAACCTCTCTGGCATATCTACCCTGCCACGTCAAGTTCCATGGAGCAGTTTTAGCTTTAAAACTTTATGTTTTGCCCATGTTTTGTCTCCTTCATAGCAATCACTTATTGATCTTCCTTCAGGCTTCCCCTCTCTTCTTTCTCTTCATACTTTCCCTGACCTCCTCCTCCATCTGATTTCTGCTGGAGATTTGAAAAAAATGTTTATGGAGAGCTTCAGATTTTGCTGGCTACAATAGAAGAACAAATTTCCTTAGGTAATATCTTGCTATTTTCAGCCCCTTTTCCTTCTCTCTCATATTTATCTTTTCTCCTCCTCAGACTGCGCAAACTAGAAATACACTGCAACTGGAGCCATAGAAGGGAAATTTCCTCTACCCCATATAGAGCAGTAAGGCTGCTTTTCTCTTTCCATTTTTCAAGGACTCCTTTTCCACTTCTAGCCTCTGCCTTCCATTTTCACTAATGGAAAATGGTTATAATAGGCTTGTAGGGTCGAGAGAGCAGCAGTGGTATCTTGATGCTGCACTACTATTTTAAATTATGTAGTTCTAATTTGAGGAAAATATATTTGAGGCTGTCTGATTACATTTTCTAAGAAACCAGGAAAGCCACAACCATAGCTTTATTCCAACTACTTGGAATAACCACTACTATTGAGAATCTGCTTCAATCATAGCATAATACATTTTACTAGAACAAAAACATTGATACTAGATACTGGATTTTTAATCAAGAAGACCTGATAAGGGCAAATGCTGGCATAAGTGCAAGGAAGCATATACAGAGCCTTAACATTGCACAAATCATGAAACCTATCAGTTCATTTACCATACATTTATATAGCTGTGCAAAGATTAATACAATACTATATGCTAGCCATAATGCAGTCATAGTGGGAGACCTTGGAGATGAAATAATACAGTTTTATTTCCTTTTCCTCAACAGCTATATCTTAACTGGATTGCTGTCATTTCAATTTGGCGTCATAGCGTGGTCTCTTTAAACTTACTTAGGCATCATCATGAGATTACAAAAACAACAAAAGTCCTGTCGAAGTGAAAAGGTTGGTGAACAAGCACGATCAGCAGTCGCAATCAGCCTCACAGTGATTCACTGAATTCTATGGGCCATTAATAGTCTCTTGTTTTCTGGTTCGTATATTCTTACTTTCATTAACCTCGAAATTTCACTTTTTTTTGTAAGGTTTTTGTTCCAAATAGTCTTATGTGCTTGCTTAATCATTAGTCTGAACTTTGATTGCTAAATCACCTTTGAAGCAGCAAGCAGCTTGAGTGGAAAACATATTTTGCCTTTGCAAGGTTGTACAGGAAATGCAGCAGCTTAATTGGTCAAACCAGTTAACACAAGCATTCAGTGTAATTTGCATGGTTTGGATCTTGCTATGGTTCATTACAATCCCTTGCATTAAAAGGACAATTTCATTGATCCAACAGCTGTCGATCAGTGATCCAACGTCCATCACAGAACTTCTTCCTCAGCTATGTTGAAAGCCTACCTAGCTTAAAGAAAATACAAAATAATAACTCCTAGATTCTATATACTGTATGGTACTAGGATTTTCTGTGCACATTAATTAACTTATGAGCCAATTCATTGAAATTAACTGATTTTAACAATCAATTATTCCAGGTAATTAGCAATAGCTTAAATTTGTGTGCACATCTCCCAATGCCCTATTCTATAACCCCACATGACTAAATCACCTAGGGTGCAACTCAAAAGGGGGACTGGCAAGGGTATTCCTACAGTTGCATGTGGGTTGCAGAACAGCAGTAAAACCACTCACACAAATACAAAACAATGGTGTTCAAAATAGATCAACAATATTAACAGCACATATGTACTCGATATGCATAAGGAGTTGGACCTCAGAGACCCTGATTCAGGCAGCATGAGTGCTGATGTTTTATGCAGATCATTGACTCAGTCATCGGTCCAAACACCAAATGGTTTTCTTAAATTTTAAATACTTTTTTTGAAACTTTATTTTCATTTGAAAATAAGTTATATTTTTAAATATATATATATTTTTTAATAATCATTTTTATTACATTTTTCGGGAATATAAATTCAAGCAATACAACAACATACCAACAACAATTAACAAGAGAAAGAGCAGGAACAGTCAGGTCATTCGCGTTCTTCCTTCACGAAGACCCACAGAAACCACCCCCCTCACACCAGAATCCCCCCTCCAAGCTCCCCCTCCACACTCCAGTAAATATTTTTAAGCATAAAAAAAAGTTTCAATAAAAAGTATTTCAAATTTAAGAAAACCATTTGTTGTTTGGACCGATGACTGAGCCAATGACCTGCATAAAACATCAGCACTCACGCTGCTTGAATCAGGGTCTCTGAGGTCCAACTCCTTATGCATATTTAGTACTTATGTGCTGGGTACAGAATAGCCCCATTTCCATGCCAAAATGCCTGGAGTTGGGTGCCATGTTTCTGCTTATTTAATACCGGTGCCCAACATTTGGCACAAAAATGCTCTAAGCACTATTCTATATATGGCACTTAACCTGGAGCGTGTGCTAAAACAGCTAAAAATTTGTTGTCTCACCAGTCTTTCTTGGATTCTTTGGATCTTCTCCTTTCTTTAACATTGGGGCTCAATTCTTCTTCTGTATTCTTCTTTCTTTGGTACGGTACCTTTTCCAACAACAATGACAACACACTCATTAGAACCCTGTTCTCTAACTAACTAACCCCCTCTCCTCCGAGAGCTAAATGTTCCAATGCTGCTCCAACACTCATAGAATTCCTATGAATGTCGGAGCATTTATTGCTCTGTGGCAACTAAGTATTTGCCATAGAAAGTTTTCTAGGTATATTCCTGAGAAACACTGAGGTCTTTTCTCCGTTTAAAGAAACGTGGCACCTATAATCTCTGATATTAATGTGGATGAATATCATTTCTGTGTGGAGCATTTATTGCTCCATGCTATGGTTGAAACCTGGTAGTAAACGAGGGCCTACATAAAGAAAAATATAATTGGAATCCCTGCTAGACCACCCTCAGGAATTCATCATTTTCACACATACTGTATGTACACTTAGATAACTTACAGCTCACTCTCAGGGAATTCACTTTAAAGTTACATAATATGGCCATACATTAGGGATATTATAAGAAGTTTCTGAAGATTTGAGAGCCATTGACAAAATTTTGCAAAGAGTGATTGCTGATTATGCCCTTTGGTCATACACGTCGTGGGTGGGTGGGAGAGCGGGTTGGAATGGATTTTTCAATTCTCAATTAGAGTATAGTTCTTAGATATAATTATGGGGGGGGGGGAGATAATCTTTTCATCATAGATTATAATTGTAATTGTATTTAAGTGCTTTTATAGAATTATATGATTGTATTTTATTTTGCACTTACTTATGGCTTTAAAATGAATAAAGAAATTTAAAAAAATGTTACTCCTTCTAAAACATGAATTAATGCTGTCCATAATAGCACAGTAAGAACAATTTTTTTTGAGTGATTTAACCACCGGTGAGCAGACAGCACCTTAAACTAGTACAGTGGTACCTTGAATTACGAGCATAATCCGTTCCAGGAGCATGCTTGTAATCCAAAATGCTCGTTTATCAAAACAAAGTTCCCTATAGACAATTTTGGCAACAGCAACGATTGGTTCCAGAACCCGGGGTCTGTACCTGTCGGGGCCGGGTGCTGCAGCGCCATGTCCTCCGTCTGCCTCCTCCATCCATCATCAGTAGAAGAACCCAACAGTGCCGCTTCATGGGGGATGCCAGCCACCGGAGAACCCCACAGTGCCACTTCGGGGGGGGATGGCAGCCGCCGGAGAACCTCGCAGTGCCTTCAGAGGGATGCCTCCTCCATCCGCCGGCCAGCCCTCCATGTTGGATGCCCCTCGCATGCTGGAGAGCCCCCACCCGAGCCCACTCAGTCGAGCGCCGCTCCACCCGCACGCCAAGCATGACACGCATGACACGCACAACGCCGATGATTGACGCTGTGCGCGTCACACGCAACGCACAGGAGGGACAGCACCCGGCTGCGCAGGCCCAGACAGAGGTCCTCCAACCTGCGGAAGGCACCCGATGTAGAAGGCTGGCTGGAAGACGGAAGAGGAATCCCCTGTAAGTGCTCGTTGATCGGGGCAGTGCTCGGTTTGCGAGTCAAAAGTTTGCTGAGTGTTTTGCTCGTCTTGCAAAACACTCGCAAACCGGGTTACTCGCAAACCAAGGTACCACTGTACTTTTCTTTCCAAAGATCAGCAGCTCAGAAGACTAGGTCCAAAAGTGCTGGAGTTTTTGGGGGGGAGGTTGGGGGAGGGGGGGTTCTTGCCTGCACTAAATAATTTAAGATAGCAGGATAGTTGCCCTTTATCTTTTTTTTCCGTTGTTTTGTAACCACACATCCAGGAGGGGGGGAGCGGGAGGGGGGTCATATCTTTTGTTTTGGTATTATTCCTGATGGTAATGTTGGATGGGTGAGGGAATTTTATTTTTTGTATAGATTCTGATTGTTTATAAGTGCTTATTTGATTATTATTATTTGTATGTAAATTGTATTGCACTTTTTGTTGGCATTAAAAACTAAATAAAGTAAAATTGAATTTAAAAAATCCTGCTCCCCAGAACACAATTACACTAGAATTTCTGACCACCTTCTGTAGAGGATTTTTTTTTTTTTTTTAGAACTCATAACATACATTAAATTCTCAAACTGTCCTCAAAAATAATTTACTGTAGAGAACAGTCTATTCTTATACACTCAGATCCTAAATATGGATGTAAGTTTAACAGTTTCAGATAAGTTTCCTTCACTTTCACAGCTGGTAGTCAACATTGCTGTGGGCTTCTCAAATTAACTATAACACACTGACAGTAACCAAACCTCATCAAAATGATTTCTTTCAAATCCCTGAAGCGCCTACCACATAGCACAGGTCCTTCTCACACAGAGAAATCCACACAACTGCCCAACTCAGAAGTTTAGAACTCTCCTGGAGAGTTGCAACCCTGTACAACACAGGTTTCAAAAAGCAGCAGATGTTCACTGTCCCTATTTCTCTACCCCCAACATCCTAACCAAACACCCACAAATAAAAACAACTTGTTTTCCCTAACTTGACAGGAACTTCCTCCTGTTTCTTCTTTATACCTGGCTCCTAAGGGTGTCTCTCAGTGCCAACTTCTGCTGCTATACAGCTCAGCCCATAAGCTGGAAGGGAAAGGGTTTGGGACTTGTATACTGTCTTTATGTAGTTACACAACCATACCCAAAGCAGTTTACATATATACAGGTACTTATTTTGTACCTGGGGCAATGGAGGATTAGGTGACTTGCCCAGGGTTACAAGGAGCAGCCCTAGGATTTGATCCCACAACCTCTGGTTGCAGTTCTACCACTAGGCCATTTCTCACCACCATATCTGCCCTTTAAAATTTGCAAGCCACATCAGCTGTGGACCCACAAATCTATGGGGAACTTACACTGCCCGGCACTGTCCAGCAGTTTTTCTTGGCTTCTGGGCTGTGAAAATCCTCCTCCATGTGACCCCAAAAAGGCTCATCTTTGTTTTTGGCCAATCAAAGACTTCTTTAGACTCCTCCCTAAGAAAGTCCCTGATTGGCTGAGGCACCCCAGGCACCTCCCAAGGGAGGAACCCGAGGTGCCTCAGCCAATCAGGGCCTTAGGCCCCTCCCCATGCATCAGATGATGCATCGGGACATGGCCTAAGGCCGTCATTGCTGAGCAGGAGGCTGGAGGAGCAGGAGGAACCGAGCACCCCTCCTGCTCCCAATGATTTTATAAGTACAGGGAGGGGGTGGGCCTGGCTGGGCCTAGCTTAAGCTACAGGGAGGGAGGTGGGCCGGGCTGGGCCTGGCCAGGATGGGTTTGAGATGGCAGGAGGGAGTTGGCATCTCTCCTGCCTTTTGTTCATCGGCGGGGCATCGGCACGAGGAGGGCATTGGCATGGAGGCATTGGCGCAGGGGCGGGGTGGGCATCTGTGTGGTTGGCATCAGCATGGGGATCAGTGCAGGGGGCATTGGCATGGGGAGGGCGGGTTAAAACCATGGGCTGGCAATGCATTTTACAGAATATATAAAAAAGGAAGAATTCCTTTTTTATGTATTCTGCAAAAGCGCATTGCCAGCCTATGATTTTAAAGGGCAGTAGAGTCGGTAAGAAGTGAAGTGACTGGTCCTCAGTTGTTACTTCACTTCAGATTGGCAAGCCCAATCGGTCTTCCTTCTTCTGTTTAGTGAATCACGTCCCTGCCTACATTGCATGCCTTTCCCCTCATTTGCATGCACGGATTGGAAGCGGATCGCAGGAGAGGTTAGTGAATCGGGTCAGAGGGAAATTGAGTTGCACAGGGTTCACAAACCAATCGGTACATGATGGCTTGCTTAGTGAATCTAGCCCTTGAAGAAGTCTAGTGGAGAGTTATGAGAATGGTATGGAGCTTGCACTAAAAGACATACAAGAAGAAACTGGAAGACCTGAATATAGAGGAGAGGAGGGATGGGGAGATATGATATAGACATTTAAATACTTGAAAGTTATTAATATAGAAACAAATATTTTCCAGAGAAGGGAAAATGGTAAAACTAGAGGACATGAATTGAGCTTGTGGGTGGTAGATTTAGGATTAATCAGGAAATTATTTTTCATGGTGATTGATGCATGGAATGCCCTCCCAAGGAAGGTGATAGAGATGAAAATAGAGACGGAATTCAAAAAAGTGTGGGATGAACAAAGAGGATCTCTAATTAGAAAAATGAATGGTATAGCAAAACAAAATTTAAATGGTTGCATATGTGTTTGATGTGTCAAACAGAGCTTAGATAGCGACTCCAGCTCTGAAGATCTAAGAGCTAGATTCACTAAGGACACCGATCATGTCCCAACCACTTTGCGACCCCGACCCGATTCACTAACCTTACTCCCGACCCGATCCACGCATGCAAATGAGGGGGAATGGCATGCAAATGTAGGAAGGCAGCGATTCACTAAGCAAAATCAGGAACACTGACTGGGCTGGCCGATCAACAAAGAAACGAATGCTGGGGGCCACAATGCTTTTTTCCTGAGCTGAAATAGGTATTTTCAGATCAGGTTCATATGGATGTTTGTTTTGATGTTAAATGAGTTATATTTTCTCTGCTCTGCATTTTTTTGTATAAGTGAAGGAGAATGAAAGAAGGGTGATGGAGGGGGAGATACAGGTCAGTTTAATGCAAGCTAATGTTACAGAAGTGAGACAACTTTGACTGTACTTAACAGTCTCTGCTTTTCTGCTTGTATTCTGGATTTCCCTGCCGAATCTGAAGCTCAGACATTTTTTTTCCAACACCTGCATCCTCAGCAACCAGTGTAATTACTTTTCCTGAATACTCTATAGAATTGTCAAACTGTAATTTTTTGTTAGAAGACAAGCTAGTGAATAGCACAGTTTTTATACAGAGTTTAATATCTCTTATATGGAAAATCTAGGTGGGAAAAATTATCAAAAGTGTACTAGCCTCACATTTGAAACACTTTTTAGCAGAATTTAAGATTCTGGATTTGAATCATTCTGTTTTCAGAATGCTCTTTAGCACTAAAATTGATCTACTGGTTTTCCCTATGATACGTCTGGTATGGAGATTATGTTAGGTTTCAGTGCAATATACGAGGGGGCGCTGATAAGAGAATGACATGGAGATGGTTCAGTCAATGATCTGAACCAATGTCAAAACATAGAATTTTGTTTCTGCAAATTGGCACTTAGCGAAATAAGATAGAAGGAAGCCTGATTTCTCCAATAAGGAGAGCTACCTGCTCTTATTTCGTTAAGTACTGATTTGCAGAAACAAAATTCAGCTACAGTGGCAAAATAACTTTTCAGCACACCGCCGGTAAAGTGGATATTCAGCACTTAACTGGCTTTGGGTTACAGTATAAAGATAGGACTGATTTTTATGCAGTCTTATTTATAAAGTTAACTAGGCCAGTTAAGTTCCGAATATCACTTAACTAGCCAAGTGCTGATGCTGCTTTTGGAAGGCCTCCTCTCCCCAAAATAGCCAATTTTGAGTTTGGTGCTAACCAATTATTTTCAGTGTCATAGTTAAGTGCTGCTGGAAATAATCGTTTAGCCCCAAACAGGCAATTTAACTAACCAGGATTTCTTCTAATAGATCGTTTACAGTCTTCCCTTGGGGTTCTTTCCACTTATGGAATACTGGTAGGTTCATCAACTGTAAAGCTAGTACTCTAGGTCTCTCTTGTAAGTCTAGTTTAATAGACCTAAAGCTTTTTCTACAGTACTCTTTGGTTAGGCCCATACAAGCCCTAATTGCTTTCTTTACTTGCTCATAATCGATTGCTTGGCTCTGAGTCCATGGCACGGTAAACAGCTAAGGCCTCTCCAGAAAAGCGAGAAGCAATCCGAAATGCTCACTGAGTCTTAGGCCAAGCAGCGGTCTGTACCACACGTTCACAAGCCACCATAAAATCCTCTGGGTCATCCTTATCCCCAAATTTATTCAATTGTACCATTCCCCAAATAGGTCCATTAGCATCTTTAGCTCCAGTATAGGGGGGAAATGAGACTAGTACCTCTAATCCTTTAGATTCCAGTACGTGACACAATGATTGTGTTTGTGACTGCAGCAAATTCTGCAAAGGTATCTGCTGCTCCAAAGATTGATCTATCAAGCTTTTTCATAGCCACACAATTCTCCACTTATACAGTCCTCATCTCTCCTAGGAGCCATTGGAACAACTGATGTGGAGACTCCATGCTGGAACCTGAAGAAATAAGTTCTCCATCTGATGTAAAGTCTTGTTCACTTAATATATTTGGGACTACTATCCAGAATATATATGCTTCACTTTCCCAAGTCACAAAGATGTATTAATGATGGTGTGGAAGCATGTGGAAGGTGTCAGTGGTCTTCTCTGACTATAGAGGGCGATGAGTGGCAAGTGCCAGGCAAAGATTGGGTGTTTAAGTCACTGACTGCAATACTGAGCCGGCTGTTTATACAGTGACGTGTCCCTGCGATTTAATATATATTGGGTACACAAATAGATCAATAAAGCTGCAGTTGAACAAGCACATATCAAGGATCTCCACTGAAACTTTGCACGCCCCTATGATCCAAAATTGGGTCCAACAGAAACATCGGGTAAGAGATATGCGCTGGCGAGTCATTGATCAGTTAGAAGAAGGGAGGAAGGGTGGTAATCTTGAAAAATTTCTAAATATGAAGGAACAAAGATGGATTTATAAATTAAAAACAGTGGAACTGGGAGGGAGGGTGTTAAACAGTGAATTGAATGGGCATCTCTATTTTAAGCCAGGGTGTTTAATTGGGTTATGGTAAGAGTCAGCAGTTTTTCTGTCCCTTTAAATAAAAGAAAAAAATGCTGTCCCCATCTTTGACTCGATAAAACTTGTGAGCTTGGATGGCATGGGACGGCTCTGGTATGTATTCTATGCTAATTTCCAATCTATAGATTAGTAGTAGTAATATAAATATTGAGTTTCTTTTTGATTCTCTAGGGAGGATCCTTGAGAAAGCTGTATAGCGAAACATGTTGGATTCAGTCTCCCCTGACTGTATAATTAAACAGTCAAAAAAATAAGTAAAAAGCTTATTTTTTGGTTGATACAAAAGTTAAATCGCTAAATAAGATAAAGAATAAGAAATAAGGGTTGAAATTGAATACTTAGTAGTAAAGGACTAATGACGATAAAGCATGTGAGGCTTTACCATTATGAAATTATTTGAGCGGTGTGTGGTGTCGCCAAGGTCCAGGAGACACATGAGAGTTGTTAACAGATACTACACCATCATTAATATATCTTTGTTACTTGGGAAAATGAAGCAAATATATTCTGGAACCCGAAGACACAGAGAGAGGAGACCCAAGTATAGCCTTCAAAAAATAAAGCACCTTTGAAGTCTACCATTTCATTGTCTTGCCCCAATTCACACAAGGTTCTGTTACCAGATGTTTGAGGTGTCAAGGCTTTTCCACAAGTAAACTGGGATGGTAACCCTCAGAAGGTCCAGTCTAATAGCTATGTAATTTTGGAAATCCCACCACTACCTCAATTTATCACACTCAGTCTACCCAAGATCTCCAACAGTGAGGATCAGGATTTCTCCCCGGATTTTAATTCAGCCCAACAGTGTCTTATGTAACATCTTAGAGTGGTAGAAACACCTCTCTCCACATAGAAAGCCAGTGGAAGGGACACTACAAACAAGACTTCTGAGCAAAAGGGCTCTCTTTACCGGTCTGTTTTTCCTTTGCGGTGAGCTCAAAAATAAAATTTATAGAGTCCTGTTACAATAAGAAACAGTACCAGAGTAGCTTTTCATTACCCTATGCTTGTTGTAGCTTTTAATTCCATGGTTGAAATGAGAAAAGCTCATTGCATTCCCCTTTTTTTATCTACAAGGGAGTAGTTATGCAAATGAGGTAATCAGTTAGTACAGCAGTTCAGTGAAAAAAAAAACCCTCAAGAAAGTCCCTAGCTCAGGACAAACTTTACTCTTTTTTTTTTTTTTTAATTCTTTATTCATTTTCAAACTTACAATAAGTGTGACAATAAATCCAAACAAATTAATAACAAATATATCACTTAATAATCATCAATGGTACAAATAGTATGTTCTTTTCTCCTACCCTTCCCACCCTTTCCTATCATATAATCAAATACCTTGTACAAAATGTAATAATAAAATTAACACCCCCCTCCCTCCCTCCCTCACAATTGAACTTGTAAATTTAAGGGAAACAATGTCTTCTAATCAGTACAATACTTTGTTAATGGCTCCCACACATCTTGAAATTTCCTGAAACATCCCCGCTGTTTTGCAATAAATCTCTCCATTTTATAAACATGACATAAGGAATTTCACCAGAAGTTATAATTTAACCTACTCCAATTTTTCCAATTATACGTAATTTGTTGAATAGCAACCCCAGTCATTATAAGCAATAATTTGTTATTATTTGTAGAAATCTGGCTTTTTGCTCTCATTGCCATACCAAACTTCCCTACAGAGACCCTGATATGAGGTATGAGGGCAAATCAAAAATTAAAGGCAATTGTTATAATTACGTGATAACCGGGACAGTGCTAGCGAAATGCAACATACAGTATGCACGTGTACATTGCCTGTTGGATAGTTCGTCTATGCACAATACAGCGCATGGCCTTTAGTCGTGTGGCAGCCAAGAGGCCATAAAAATGGACACTCCATTGCAATATTGAACCATTGAAAGACAATGTACAGAAGTGCACTTTGGGAAGAGTGCGTGAAACCTGTGGAAATCCACCATCAGATACTGACTCAGTATAGACATAGCACCATGAATTGACGAAAGGTTTATGTGTGGGTAAAAAGTTTAAAAGCGGGAAGAACAGGTGTAACTGAAGAAGGTCACTCTGGTGGCACATCAACATCGTGCACACAAGGGCACATTGACAGGGCAGATGCCTTGATTAGAGAACACATACCTTTTGCATTGGTGCCACTACAGTTGCCTTCTAACATGTCCTCCCTGCGGTGGTGATCCAAGGGCTAAGCCGACGGAAGTCAGCTGCTTAGCAAAGCTATGTCAGACCAACCAGCCTTGGAACCCCGACTCCATCCATGACACTGCTAACCATTAACTCCATCTCTTTCAAGACAACATGAGGAGAAACAAGCAATATAGATCATCGGACACTCCCACATTCTGAGAGCACACAACCGATTGGTAACTCGTTTGCCTAGCACCAACCTGGGACTCAACGCAAGAGCTACAGTCATTACCTGTTCAGGGGTCCAAGACATGAGATAACACCAGTTGTTACCCTACAACACAGACCTGCTTGAGTCCACTCCTCCGCCAGACATTCTACTCATACACCTAGGAGTAGAATATTATTGGCATACCATCCTGCAAACAGCTTATATCATCAGCAAAGAGAGACTTTTTTGAACTATCACTCCTCCTAGAAGGCACATAAATTTTTTGGTCTGACATCTTCCCCCACCCACAGCATACCACATCCAGGCTCTTGTCGCGGGGAATGTGAAAAGTAAATAGACAGATCAGTTTATGGACAGCGCACTTGGGCAGGGGAAAGATTTGGTATGAGTGAGCCTCCCCAACTATCCTTGGACATTACCACATGGATCCGACCCTCCTCTACGATGTAGTCACAGACCTGCTTATCAATGACTTCCAGGAAGCCTTGGAGAAGCATCTGCTCCGAGAGGGAGTGGGAGTAAAATAAAGGGGGTCCCATGTGACTAATTTCCTTGTGTTGTGGTGGAGGCACCCGAGTAGTGAAGCGTCTTACCATAAAAAAGGAGAGTGGTCCCTCAGGGTGAGAACCTGCCATGCCTAAGGGCAAGGGATTGTCCACTTAGCTGGTATGTGAAGCGGGTGAACTGATGAACTGACAGCAGGCATAGAATGAACCTGGGCTGTAGCCTATCTGGAAAGGGTGACAAGGTGGGCCACTGAAGGGACTATTATAAAAGCACCCTATCCGGTGGACAAGATGAGGAGAAATACACTTAGAATATTAAAAGCTTGGGTGCTTCCTAGTGTGCTTTTACGATAATGTATTTTTAAAAAGTTGTGGCCTTTTCACTCCCAGAAGTGTGCCTGTGGCTCTCTGGATAGTAATGGGTAGTGTGCAGTGTGCCTATGTTATTATCCCAG
The DNA here is from genome assembly GCF_902459505.1 of Geotrypetes seraphini. Classification (NCBI taxonomy): domain Eukaryota; kingdom Metazoa; phylum Chordata; class Amphibia; order Gymnophiona; family Dermophiidae; genus Geotrypetes; species Geotrypetes seraphini. Next base: position 398,374,418 of record NC_047085.1, on the reverse strand, counting down.
CAGCCTCATAATCTAATTGTGGTACCTGGGGCAATGTAGGCATTAAAGGGCAAATTCTATAAGAAGCGCCTAAAAGTTAGGCACCTAATTAGGCATTGTTCAGCGCGATTCAAGTAAAATTGGGTGCTGTTTAGTGAATCGCATTGAGCGGCACCTATTTGGGCACCTATTTTGGAGGTGCCCACTAAATAGGACAGCTCTAGGCACAACTAAAAGTTTGTTGATGCTTAGGGATAGCTGATTGACATTTAGCCAGTCATGGATTATGGCTAGCTTTTGGTTAAGCACGCTTATGAGCTTTTGGTTAAGCACGCTTATGAGCAGGGATTCTGGAAGAAGGCACCTAACACATAGCCACGCCCACGCCTAACCTGCATAGCGCCTATTTTTTTTGAAGGCCGCCTAAATTTTTAGTGGCACCTTCTTACAGAATTGCGCTTTCTTGATGGGCGCCTATGTTTAATAAATGCTGATTGAAAAGCTCAATTGAGCTTGTTCTCCAATTTAGATAGGCGCCAGGGTGCCTCTGAAATAGGCGCCTAACTTTAGGCGCTGGTTACAGAATTTGGGCCTAAGTCCCAGAGTCACAAGGAGCAGACTGGGATCAAACTCGCAACCTCAGGATGCAGGCAACAGCTCTAACCACTAGGCCACTTCTCTTCTATTATATTGTTGTCCTTGTTGGATCTTCATTATTCCATCTTTGTACAGGTATAGAGCTAAAGGAATAAATAATAGTTATAAACATATAAAATGTTGATAATGGCTTCAGAACTCATCAATATTTATGTATTTATTTTTAGCATGTATATACCACTTATAACCTAAGTGGTGTACATTCAAGTACTCAAGCATTTTCCCCTATCTGTCCTGGCAGGCTCACACTTTGGGCTCCTTTTACAAAGATGCGCTAGCATTTTTAGCGCATGCACCGGATTAGCGTGTGCTATAGTGCGCGCTACCCAAAAAACTACCGCCTGCTCAAGAGGAAATGGTAGTGGCTAGCGCACGCGCTATTCTGCGCGTTAAGGCCCTAACGCACCTTTATAAAGGAGCCCTCTATCTAACGTACCTGGGACAATGGGGATTAAGTTTCAAGTTTAAGTTTCAAGTTTATTCAAATTATTTGATTAAACGCTTTTCCAATTTACAAAGCGTTGTACAAAAGATAAAAATATGATTTTAAAGAAATCACTTATACATACTATATTAATCAGACCTACAAGGGTAATTGCTTTTAAAACCACGGGAAACAATAGGAAAGAGGGGAGGAAATACAATTTTTGAAGAAAAAGCACATAAAAGGGAAGTACATTAGGAGGGTAGGAGGAAGAGGATAGTGGCAGAAGTGGGATCAAATGAGAGAGCTATTGGAAATCTTGTTTTGGAGACGGTAGAAATCATAAAGTATTACCTTTGAATGAACTTTGTTTTTTCAGTTAAAGGCTTCTTTAAAAAGAAGGCGCTTTAAGCTACTCTTAAATTTCTGCAAATCTTGTTCGAGTCTTATGTATAAAGGAAGAGAATTCCAAGTCATTGGAGCTGTTACAGAAAAAATAGAAGCACGGCGTGTTCCGATAATTTTCAAGGAGGGAACATTAAGGGTAGACTGTGAGGATGATCTAAGAACTCTTGATGAACTATGTGGAATCAGAAGCCTATCTATAAATGCCGGTGTGTTGGTCTTTATTGTCTTGAATACTAGAAGAGCTATTTTATATGTAATCCTATATGTTATTGGCAACCAGTGAGCTTTTTGCAGCAAAGGTGTGACATGGTCGAATTTTTTTGAACCTGAAATTATCTTTATTGCTGTGTTTTGTATAAGTTGAAGACGCCTTATGTCTTTTAAATATACCCCTTTTAATAAAGAATTACAATAATCTAGTTTTGATATTACTAGGGAATGAACTAGTGTATTAAGGGAGAATTTATCAAGGAGGGGGACAAGTGATCGAATCATCCTCAACCTGTAGAAACAATTTTTAACCAGTGCACTGATGTGTGAACGAAACGTGAGTTTATTATCTATTAATACTCCCAAAATTTTTGTGTTGTTAGTTTGATTAAGAGGCTTGTTATCGATTAAGACTGGGTTAATAAGTTGTGTCCCTTCTTTCCCTGAGAAGAGCACAGTAGTAGTTTTGTTGATGCTTAGGGATAGCTGATTGACATTTAGCCAGTCATGGATTATGGCTAGCTTTTGGTTAATGTTAGATATGTCGTGTGAATTTGTGGAATCAATTGTGTGCAGAAGTTGGAAATCATCTGCATAAGCATATACTGTGAATCCAATGGATTGGCAAAGGGTTAAGAGAGGGGCCAAATAGATGTTAAACAATAATGGAGACAATATAGAACCTTGCGGGACTCCATAGTTTGTTTGATACGGTTCTGAAAAAGAATTTTTGAAGTACACCGTAGAGAATCTATCTGTAAAATACGATCGAAACCATTCAAGTACTTGATCTTTTAGACCGATGGAAGAGAGTCGTTGGAGTAGTAAATGATGGTCAATGGTGTCAAATGCTGCTGCTAAATCTAGGGAAATGAGAATGACAGATTTATGTTGGTCCAGATAGTAGTGAATAGATGTGACAAGACCTACTAGGGAATGCTCTGTTGAATGATTTTTACGAAATCCTGATTGGTTAGGATGTAAAACCCGAGTTTTATCAATGAAGTCTGATAATTGCTGAAATACTACTTTTTCAGTAAGTTTAGCTAAAAATGGAAGACTGGCTATTGGACGATAATTTGCACAATCGTTGAGACTGATTTTTGAATCCTTAATAATCGGAAGGAGAACAGAGTGTTTCCATTCAGATGGGAGGGATGAAGTGGACAAACTTTTATGAATAATTTGGAGGATAACTGGTCCAAATAATGAAAAATACCGTTTAAGAAGGAAAGGTGGAAAGGATTCGATTTTGGAACCTTTAAGTTTTATAGTTTGAAATAAATGTTCTATTTCTTTTAAGGATGGAAGAATAAACTTAGAACATGAGGCTTTTAATGACATAGAACATTTTTGATCTTCATCTGTGGTATCAGAGATGGCACTTGATGAGGATAAGTTAAAACTATACTTGTCTGGACTAGTAGAAACTTTATTGGTTATACTTGATCTAATTGATGTAATTTTAGTTTGAAAGAAGCTTGCTAGACAGTTGGCAGAGGGAGTATCTTCTATTGAAGTTGCTGGTTTGTGTTTGAAAATCGTTAATTGCTTTAAAATTTTGAAAAGAGATGAGGAATTCTTGGTTATGGAAATTTTTTTAATGTAGTATTGTTTCTTTGTATTATTAATCATTTGACGGTAATGTTGGGAGTGTTGTTTATAATTGTCCAAATTATTTTGTGTGGGTTTGGAGCGCCATTTGCCCAGGCTTGATGTCATTATTTTATGGTAAAAAAAAGATATTGTTTCTGCACCTCTATGTCCTATTGGTTGAAAGGATGTGTTAGAAATCATTACATTAAATTCAAATATTGCTTTGCCCATGGCCACTTTTTGTGATTCTGAGCCAGGTTCATTATCTCTGATTACCTTAGCTATCCAGTTAAGAGTCTACTCTAAAAAGTGGCTGGAAATGTTTTTAGTGTGTGGGCTTCCCATGTGCTGAGGCCCCTTTTCAGTGCAGCTCTAAGATGGCTAACAGGGCCATTTTCTTATCAATGGCCGTGCACAAATTGCAAAGTTAGTATTTAGCCGTAAGCACGTGAGCTCTCAAAACCAACTATTTAATCGATGTTAAGGGCTCCCATGCTAATCCTGCACTAATCAATCAGTATGTGCCAATGCCCATGTGCTAAGGGCCAGTTTCTGTAAAGGGCACCTAAAAAGGATAGGGGAAGTATGTCAGTCATACTTAGATGCCCATTCCAGAATCATGCTTATCGGCACCTAACTTAAAACTTAACATAACACAAAACACACTTGTATACCGCAAATACCATTAAGTTAGTTTCGGTTCACAAAGACTAATAATACAAATGAATAAACATCCTATATCTAACTTACAAAAATTTATTAAAAAGATTCGTCTTTAAGGCACGTCAAAATTGTTGGTACGAATTTGAGATTTTGAATATGAGAGTTAAATCCCTAGTCCATGAGGCTGCTTGAAAAGATAGCAAAGGATCCTGAAATTTCTTATATTTACAACCCTTTACAGAAGGGGATGAGAATAATGAATGAGATTTTCTAGGATGTTTAGAATTTGTAATGATAAAAGATTCCATAAGATACTAAGGAATTGAACCTGGAAACTTAGGCACCTGAATGTAAGCAAGGGTTTTAAAGGTCTATATTATAGACGCCTAAATCATTTAGAGAATCACGTCTATTACTACGACTATTAATTATTTCTAGAGCGCCACCAGACATACACAGCGCTGTACAGCGTCACAAAAGAGACAGTACCTGCTCGAATGAGCTTACAATCTAAACAATTAAGACAAACAAACAGGAGGATAGGGGTTACAGCTAGAAGGGATGGTTAAACTGCTGGCTAGGGTGGTGAGCAGAGGGCAGAGGGGAATAGGGTTATTAGTTGAAGGCTGTCTCAAAAATGTGGGTTTTCAGCCTACTTTAGAACAAGGGAAGGAGGCGTGCAGATATACTCTAGTACAGTGTTTTTCAACCTTTTTTATACCTATGGACCGGCAGAAATAAAATAATTATTCTGTGGACCGGCATTGGTCTGTGGACCGGCGGTTGAAGAACTCTGGGCTAAGACGTGGACCAGACCACACCCATCTCTACCCAATCTCCACCCCAGACCCCACCCCATAATAGTACTAATTGCACCTTGCACATCCCGTGCCTCATCTGGAAACCTTCCCTCTGACGTTGCAACTTCAGAGAGAAGGTTTCCGGTTCAGGCGCAGGATGCCCGTAGGAGCCACTGCCCGTGGCTTTGTGCACTGAATCAGTTAGGAAGAGGGAGCTTGCTCAAAGATAACACCGCATCGATCGCACCGTGGACCGGCAGTTGAAGAACACTGTTTTGGGCTTGATGCACTTGCTGGCCCTGTGGACCGGCAGGAAATTTCTGTGGACCAGCACTGGTCCATGGACCGGTGGTTGAAGAACACTGCTCTAGTAGTTTATTCCAGGTATATGGGGCAGTGAACTGAAAGTAATGAAGTCTGGAATTGGAAGTGGAGAAGGAGGATTCAGATAATAGCAATTTGTCTGAGGGACGGAGTTCTTGGGGAGGTGTATCTTTAGGCACCTTACAGAATTTCTCCCTAAGTGTAATTTCCTAATTGCTCATACCTAAAAAATATCGAAAATATTGTATTTCCATAACACTTTGCTTTTGAGACCAGGATGGTCAAATTTTTCAATTTACCTATTTAAAACATGAAAACACAGAATTTTCATCTATTCATTCTTATAAAGTTGTAAAAAGCAACATATGAATCACGATTAACATGTATTAATATGAAATTATACAAAGACCACAGAAAATTTAGAAGTAAGTGGTTTTATTGAGATTTGCAAATATATTGTAAGTCGCTTTCACGAATCAACCCTCAGATGCAGTCTCCCATCAGGTTCTCATTATATTGTCCATGGCAGCAGAATTCAAAGTCCAGTATATCCTGGTAGAAGCGCTCACCTTGCTCCTTTGAGTGTGCTCTCATGTTCTCCTTGAATGTCTCGAAAAGCATCAAAGACATGGACTTGGAGAGGCATCCCACAGCCCATTTTGCTATCATTCTTCACCAGGTTCTCAACGAACTCCACGTAGTTTTCGGCCTTGTGATTGCCTGGGAAGCCCAGAGCCACTGCGACAAAACTGTTCCAACCCGCTTTCTCCTTCCTAGTTAGCTTCTTGGGAAATTCCTTGCCCTCCAGGATCTTCTTTATCCGTGGTCCAACCTGGTTCATAGATAAAATCGCGCGAGACAACGGCGTGCCGACAACTGAGTGCAAGGTTGACAGCGCGCCGAAGAAAAGCACTATTTTAAAGGGTTCTGACATGGGGTGTTGGTGGGGAACCCCCCTATTTTACTTAACAGACATCGCGCTGGCGTTGTGGGGGGTTTGGGGGGTTGTAACCCCCCTCATTATACTTGAAACCGAACTTTTTGCCTGTTTTTTAGGGAAAAAGTTCAGTTTTAAGTATAATGTGGGGGGTTACAATCCCCCAAACCCCCCACGCCAGCGCAATGTCTGTTAAGTAAAGTGGGGGGGTTCCCCCCACACCCCCCATCGGAGCCCTTTAAAATAGTGCTTTTCTTCGACGCGCCGTCAACCTTGCGCTCAGTTGTCGGTGCGCTGTTGTCTCGCGCGATTTAGTCCCGTCACCGTCCAACCTAGCAGCACCTAAGTCATTTTCCACCCCTAAACATGCCTAACATTGCCATTCAATAGGTTCCTTTCCTATGTAGAATCGCGCCTAAGAAGATAGTCACCTATATCCCAATAAAAAAATTATTTTTCAATTATGAGCTTGTTAAACCCCATCACTGAAGCCAATTTACTAATTAAGGGCTCCTTTTACCAAACGGCAGTAGAGGTTTTCAGCGCAGGCCTGTGAGGTAAATGCTCCGATGCTCATAGAATTCCTATGGGCGCCGGGACATTAACCTCGCTGGCCAGCGCTAAAAACCTCTACCACTGTTTAGTAAAACCCAGTGAAAGGCAGCTAACTTTAGGCGCCTAAATTTTAACCGGCTCTTATAGAATTTCCCCATAACTGATTAGCACAGGACACACCTACACTCCACTCCCACGCTAAAGAATAAAATGTTGTTTTTTTGTTGTTTTTTTTAGCACACAGAGCCTGCAGTTGGCAAGTGGCTCCTACGCATGTGCCACTAGCGCCATTTTTAGGCAGCATGAAGCATGAATTTGTGCTTACCATCACGTACAGCTTCTTTCATGAAACTTTTATCGCACGCAACTTTTTAGTGGGCGCTAACCCCCCGCGCTAGCCGAAAAACTACCGCCCGCTCAAGAGGAGGGGGTAGCGGCCAGCGCGGCCGGCAAATTAGCACACGCGTTAGACCGCTAACGCGGCTTCGTAAAAGGAGCCCTTAGTAAAATGGCACCTTAAATTGTAAACTATTTTTGATGTGTTACAGACTTTGGACCCACATCCATCTTCATTACCGTAATATTATAGCTCCTGTCCTATAAAAAGATGTTAACAATATATTTTATGATCCATTGTAATGATAGGTTATAGATTACTTCGACAGATGCATTCAGTCATATCGTTTGCTTCTTGCTTGATATAGATATAAATATCTTTTCATGAAATCTGTCTCAGAGATTAGAAAACTCAAGTGATTTATAAAGATTTTTGTTGGGCAGTATATTTTTATATACATATTTACTGACCCTTTCTCTTAAAATATTGCTAGGATTCATTCATCCTCCTTCCAGAATAAAATCTTAATAATCAATGATGTTGTTTTTCTATTTTAATGAGGCTTAACTAACAGTTTTGTTGAACTTCACAATTGTTGTTTGTAAGGTACTCAAAAAAACCCCCATCAAAACCTAGACCATTTAAAAAAAAAAAATCATCACCTTTCACAGATGAATTTAAGATTCATTCATTCATAGCAGATAGATAGCCATGCGAAGTATGAAAACATTAATGTTCTCATCAAAGCTTGGTCATGGAAACATTTCCTCTGTTGCAAGCAAAGCTGCTGAGAACGTACCCCACAAATATTACATATCGCTTAAATGCACGAACATAGGAGATCAGCACACCCTTAAAATTCTTCCAGTTCCACATGCTCCTCGCTGTGTTTAATACTTTGCATTTTTCTCCCCGTCTGCTCCTGTTCGGGATTCTTGCTTTTCTTTGCCAATTTGCATCCAAGGATTCTGTAAATCTTTTGTGCCTTTTTTTCTAAGCGCCGGTTGCTCAGCTCTTCAGAGAGAGAGAGAGAGAAAGCAATCCAGTCTTGCATCCTAAAGTGAAACCTTTTTGCGCTCCCCCTTGCAAGCATGCTATTACTCTGAGAATCTGATGGGGGAAATAAATCTAATATATCTCGCTGCTGAGAATTCTACGAGTGGCTCGTTAGGAATTTTAATGAAATGACAAGATGCTGGGGCTGAACTTGTCTGCCCTTCTCTCCCAGTTCCGCGCATTCCAATGCAAGCTGGTTTTATTTTTCTGGGTTTTTTTTTTTTGTTTTGTTTGTTTCCTTTGTACCTAATTATATTTCGTTTTTGCGAGGGGAGGGAGAGAGGCGGGGAGAGGAAGCCCAAGATCACAGCGCATGAAACTGTATCAATGAAATTCCCTAATCACTGAATTTACCCTGCACTCAAAATGGTGTCCAGCCCAAGGTTAACTTGTTAGCATTTCGACAATGCAACGAAACGAACCATTCATTCTGCTAAATGTCGGATAATTATTGCTGTTAGCTGCCTTTGCCATATAGATATAATTGATAATTTCCTAAATATATTTCTCTGCTGCCTCCGTGTAAAAGCCAAACGCAAATTACTAGAAATAACTGCCTCCAATATCTCCTGGTGCTCCATTGATGAAAAGCTAAGGATTCTCTGGTTTTCGTTTCGTTGTTTAACGTTGGTTTCGTTTCTCTTAAAAGATATCTTTTAACCAGATTACGGGGCATGAGACAAGTCCCCCCCCCCTCCCCATGACAAAATTCGCATTTAATCCCTCGTGCACGCTTACTTTATTGAATTAGATCAGACAAAGATTGATGCGGGGGGGGGGAGGGGCTCATCGGGATGGACGTCGTGTGTAAAATTGGCGGACAACAGATTTTTAAAAGGGGGCCCGCCGCGAGTTGTCATCACCTCGCCTCTCCTCGGTCTCAGCCGCCCTTGCACGGGACCCACGCGGGGTCAGGAGTCTCCTTTGCTCTTCCACTTTGGACTGCTGCGGCGAAACAGAGCTGCTAACACAGTCTCCAGCAGAGTTACTCATTACGCCCCCCTCCCCTCCCCTCCCCTCCCCCCCTTTCACCTGCCCCAGCCATTCAAAATAGCATCACATCATCAAATATTCATGAACGGCCCCCGTGCTCCGTGGAGGGGGCTCCCTTCTGCAGGTGGCTGTCACATCAGTAATTGCCCGCGAGACTTCCCTCCGCAGCGTAAAATTGTTTTCATTATGTGTCATGCACACAGAGCTAAGCAAATCCCTCTTGAGTGGTTTCCCAAGGGCTGGAGGGAGGTGGTACTTAACTTAAACAAGCACTTTTGGCTTACATATATAAGAAGGGGGGGGGGTGAAAGCCGGTGAAAGCTCATCATTAACTCTACTGCTGAACAGGAAAAAAAAAAAAAAAGCAGAAGTTCGTGTAAAACTCTCCTAAAGATTATCCCAAATGTCTCAGTTACTAGGGGGGAAAAAAGATCCTCAGCGGCTTTAGCTGTTCCTTGTCATACTTAAAGCTACTTCAGCCCAGAGAAGAGAATGACTTTCCACCTGACTGAAGTTCCCATGGCTCACGGTGCAAGGCGATAAAGCGGGTTTCAGCAATAAACTCCGGCATTGTGACACAATAATGCACAGTCAGGTCCCCCCATTTGGATTCAAGGGTGTCTTTTTCTTTCCCCCCTGCGGTGGACTAATCACAGCTCCACTTTGTTCAATTGACGCAAAGAGAGAAATGTGTTTAAGAAGTCATTCTGGGCCCCTTTAAATTGAATGCTGGAGTTCTTCAAAAGACAACAAACAGGATGCATAATAAATACGATTTAATTTTCAGATCAAAATAGGCAGAGTTAAAGATTATGCTGACTGATGTGGGAGAGATGCTTCCGAAAAAGAGGCCAGGAATGGCAAAGAGGAAGCAATAAGTGGGATTAAGGCCTTGGCATTTTGGGGGGTTTTTTTGTACCCATGTAGAGCAATCTGGCTTTGCACTGTGGGAGGATCAGGACAGGAAGAAAGTCTTTGCAGAATTAGTTTCCTTCAGTCAAAACCAACTGTAAAAACTATGCCAGGGCCTTGATAATGCACGAAGATTCACCCACCCTAGTTTTCCAAACGACAAGTTTGGGCGCAGTGACTTATAAATTATGGCTGAAGGGTCATGAACTCAAGGGGGAGGGGGTCAGCAGTACATTTATCAATCAAATGTGGTTGGGAGTTAAGCAGTACTGAGCTAGACACCAATCAACTGGGACAAAACATTTTATTCATTATTTTTAAAGCCACACACTTTAAAAAAAAATGATTTTATGAAACATTTAAAGGAGTACATTTAAATAGGGTGGGGTGTGATAGAGACACATTTCAGTGTCTCTATCATGTTACAAAAGCAATGCATACATTGCATGCCACAGAATTGCTCTTCACATAGTTGGATAGAAACTGAAATGTGATTAGGAAAAGATTTGAACAAGTAAACCAACTAAATAAAATGATCATGTTATATATTGGCGATCCATTTGGATAAAGTTTAAGATACTGGTAGTGACAGAGAAACATAGATGTTCAAGGTAAATGCATCTTGGCTTGCCTAATGCTCTTTTTAATCTCTTCAAGTGGCTAAGTGGAGTCCACAAAGGATTCAGCATTTTAAATATTGTTCTCTATTTTCTGGAATTTTATGCCAACACATCTTGTGACATTACTTGCTAGATTTCAAAGAAAAGTTTAAGCTCTAGAACTCATTGCCAGAGGATGTGGTATCAGTAGTTAATGCAGATGGGTTTTAAAAAAAGGTTTGGACAAGTTCCTGGAGGAAAAGCCCATATTCTGCTATTGGAACAGACATGTGGGGAGCCCCTGTTTGCCCTGGGATCAGTGGCATGGAGTGTTGCTACTATCTGGGTTTTTGCCAGGGCTAGAAGGACATATGAACATAAGAATAGCCTTATTGGGTCAGACCAATGGTCCCATCAAGCCCAGTAGTCCGTTCTCACAGTGGCCAATCTTGGTCACTAATACCTGGCCAAAACTCAAGGAGTAGCAATATTCCATGCTACCAATACAGGGCAAGCAGTGGATTCCCCCATGTCTTTCTCAATAACAGACTGTAGACTTTTCCTCCAGTAACTTGTCCAAACCTTTCTTAAAACCAGCTACGCTATCCGCTCTTACCACATCCTCTGGCAACGCGTTCCAGAGCTTAACTATTCTCTGGGTAAAAAAAAAAATTTCCTCCTATTGGTTTTAAAAGTATTTCCGTGTAACTTCATCGAGCGTCCCTTAGTCTTTGTAATTTTTGATGGAGCGGAAAATCAATCCACTTGTACCCGTTGGTCTGACCCAGTATGCTTATTCTTAGGTTCTTATGGTTTTATGGTTTTTGAAGATTCACAAATAGGCATGGGTGGCATGAGCAGTCCACATTTGATCTTTCTCTTTTGACTTTACTCTTTCTACATTTTAGTTTTAGTTTTTGCTTGTAAACCACTTAGATCATGTCTAAAGGCTAATTATCGAGATTAGCATTAAATATAAACCTATTTCATAATTTCAAATATGTAAAGGAAGGAAGAATCATCTTGACTTCACATTTAGGGATACGATTTGTACACTGCCTTTTTTCGGTTACACATTCAAAGTGGTTTCCTGTGTACAGGTATTTATTTTGTACCTGGTGCAATGGAGGATTAAATTCTGTAACTGGCGCCTAATGTAAGGCACCTATTTCGGAGGCGCCCATCTAGATAGGCGACTATCTAACTTGAATAACAAGCTCAATTAAGCTTTTTAATCAACAATAATTGAAACTCAGGTGCCTATTACGAAAGAGCGATCTATGCAACAAGACACCTCTATAAATTTAGGCGGCCTTCAAAAACTAGGCGCTATGCATGTTACACGTGGGCGTGGTTACGTGTTAGGCACCTTGTTGCAGAATCGCTGTTCTTGAGCGTGCTTAAGCGCTCAGCTAGGCGCCTAACTTTTAGTTGTGCCTAGAGCTGGCCTATTTCTTGGGTTCCTTCAAAACAGGTGCTACTCAGAGTGATTCATTGAACAGCACCCAATTTTACTTGAATCGCGCTGAACGGTGCCTATTTCGGCGCCTACCTTTCGGGCGCTTCTTATAGAATTTGCCCTTAAGTGACTTGCCCAGGGTCACAAGGAGCAGTGCTGGGATTGAGCCCACAACCTCAGTAGCAGCTCTACCACTAGGCCACTCCTCACCTTCCCTACAGTTAACCAAGTAATGAATCATGTGCATTTTTGTGCATTACCTTAAGCCAATCTCCTTCTTTTAACATATAAGAACATAAGAAGATGCAAATTGTCATACTGGGTCAGACCGAAGATCCATCAAGCCCATGTTTCCAACAGTGGCCAACCCAGGTCCCAAGTACATTGAGGAGATCTTACTACAGTATATACTCGAATACAGGACGAGATTTTGAGGCCAAAAAAATGGCCCCCAAATGGGGGTCTCGTCCTATATTCGGGTCATCACCCAGTGACCACCCAACACCCTCCTGGACTTGCTGCAGGCCTGCCGTTAGGCCAGGACAGGAGGGATCCCTCCCATATTCTGTCCAAGCTGATACTAACAATTACCTCCCCCCTCCCTCCCTCCATCGCGTACCTTTTCACTGGTGGTCCAACAGTGTATACTGCACTGAACCCCTCCTGTCAATCTCATGGCCAGCAGCCAGCGGTGCATTCGGCCCGGCATGCAGAAGCGAGCTTTTCAAGCTCCCACTCAGCCCTGCATCGCTCCCTGAAAGGCTGCCATCAGTTCTCGCGGGAAACGCGGTTCTCGCGGCTTTCACGGCAGCCATTCAGGGAGTGACACAGGGCCAGGCGGGAGCTCGGAAAGCTTGCTTCTGTGTGCCGATTCGGGTGTGCTGCTGGCTGCTGGCCACAAGATCGGCAGGAGGGGTTCAGCGCAAGATACACTGCTGGACCACCAGAGAAAAGGTACGCGACAGAGGGAGGGAGGGGTTAATTGTTAATATCTGCCAGGACGGGAGATGGGAGGGATCCCTCCTGTCCCGGCCTACCACTAGACAACTAGAGGGGGGAAGAGGGTATAGGGAAGGAAGGTGGGACAAGGTGCAGAGCCTGGCAGGGAGGGGGGGGCAGGGTGCAGAGCCTGGCAGTGAGTGAAGGGGGGAGAGGTTCAGAGCTTGGCAGGGAAGGGGGCTGAGTGCAGAGCCTTGCAGGGCAGGGAGAGAAGGGGGATGGGTGCAGAACTTGGCAGGGAGGGGGGCTGAGTGCAGAACCTGGCAGGGGAGAGCATGAGGGAAGGGACACTGGGTGCACTTGAATATTAAGCCTCTGTTTCATATTCAAGTCAACCATTTTTCCTCCTTTTTGGGGTGAAAAATGGGGGTCTCGACTTATATTCAGATCGACATATATTCGAATATATACAGTACTAATATTCTATATTATAATGATGTTTTCTGGATATTTCTACTGTATATTAGAAAATTGATAGGAACCTTCTAATATATATGGCAATATTTCAAAATGATTGGCGTGCCAAGCATAATACAAATTACCTTTCCTTGAACCCAATGAAAGGTCTTACTCAATACTGGGGGGGGGGGGGGGCAGCATTCAGAGGTAGATTATGCTGCTACAGATTAATACTTCATTTAATTATCATAGAAAGTGCTTACAAACCATGTCCGTATGTAGATTTCGCAAGACCATTCAACCTACTCACGCATATATATACAATTGTATGTAAAAAGAAAACAATTACATTTCAACAAGGAACAAATATTTTCCAAGTGAAATTGTGTGCGTTTCGAATTCCTGGTGTTCAGCTGGGATTCTTAGAGGATGGTGACTTTCTCGGAGGAAATTGTAGAATTAGAAGTTTCTGGAAGGTGTTCAAATTCCTAACCTTAAGTTTGGGATTCCCCCCCCTCCTCCCCAATTAAGAATGGAACCTCCAATTTCAAAGAAGAATGCACCATTCATAAATTGATCCTTACATTTTATTTTTTTTTCCCACCACTGATGCCTGCATATAGCAAATGCACTAACACAGTTTGTTTTGAATGCAGAAAAGCTCTACACATCCAAGTAGTTTGTTTATATGTAAATACATGTGAAGTGATAGACTTCCTTCAGGGCCTGGCAGGCTTAAATCTTTTGTAAGCTCAGCAACTGACTGTTTCAAAATAGAGGGGGAAACCCATGTGTAAGACTGTAGCATTAAGCCTGGTAGCTTTTTTTTTTTTGAGTGAAAGGCGTCTTTTAAAGACTTAGGTATATCGTTGCCAAAAAGAGCTAAATAGTTCTGTCAGCATTTTAAGAAGGAATAGAACTTCCATCCCCACCCCACCCCCCTTCCACTCCATCCCCTCCAAAACTCCTTTCTGGACAGCTGTTAGTGACTTACCAAACTTTTCATATGGATATGTATGTTAATGACAGGCAATGAACTGGAGATGAAGAGCCCCAAACACAGACCGATCTCTTCACTGCACATCAAAAGCCTTTACAAAAGGAGCAGTAAAAGAGGCAGCGATGGTGGAGCCTTCACTTTTGTACGCTGAATTAGTTCTGCAAGCAATGAAACTGATCTTTTCTCCCTGCCAGAAAAGTCTGGTGATTTTTGTGCGTGCTCATTAGCACAAGAGGGCATTTGTGAAGATAATTGACTGAGGCTGATACAGCTGGCTGTCACAACAGTGCCAGAAGTGTAAGTGCGTTTTAGTTGTAAGTTTTTTCCTTTTAAATTTTTTTTTTTATTCATTGTACTTTGTATCTTTCATGATTGCATAAAATACCAGTGCTCTGAGAATCCACTAGCCTAAATGAGGCCAACGTCTTTGGAAATTTCTTTAGTGAAAATGTTACAGTAGCTGCACATGGTACCAGAGATGATGGGAAGCTATAAAGCCATTCAAATATGACCCAGTTGTAGCCAAATAGTCGAGCATGACATTTATAATTGAGTCGCAAGAGATATTGAGGCGAATCTAAAATATAACATCTGCAGGTTCACTGGCAAAAGAGTGAGGGTTAAACACAGGGATTTTGAATTTAACGTACACTTTTATTTCGTTACCGCTTACGGTAGATGGCATTCAGATATAGTGCCAGTAGGTATGAGAGGCCCCTGAAAAGTTTTCAGCCCAACCAACAAAGTTGGGGCAGTCTCCAACGAGGGCTATACATTAGTCCAGCGATTTTCCACTTTTTTGTTCCATATTTTTCCAAAAGAACAAAGAAAAAGTGGAAAATCACTGGACTAATGTATAGCCCTCGGTGGAGATGGCCCCAACTTTGTTGGTTGGGCTGAGAACTTTTCAGTAGCCCCTCAGATTTTGCTGTCCTTAGAGGGCTTAAAGTCTATCAGGTCTATATTCAAAATCACTTAGGGCTAGATTCACTATGCCCACGGATCTGATCTGATTTGTGAGCAATCTGATCCGTGGCCGGGGGGGGGGATGGGGCTAATTCACGAAGCATCCTCATGCAAATGAGGTCGATCGGAGTCATGCCCCCGACTGATCTCAGGGATCGCTGAAGAGCAATCCCAAGGCATGCGCAGACCATCTTCTTTGCCTGTAGATGGTCTGCGCATGCTTACAGAGCTTGAAACTTTTTTACTTCGCGAACCCGTGGTTTTAGCCTGCTTTAAACCCATGGGTTAAAACCATGGGCTTGCACTCCGGGGAAGGGCAGGGGCAGAGAGCAGGGCAGCGAGTCGGGGCAGAGAACAGGGCAGTCGGAAAGGACCTAAGCGACTGGTCCTCAGCAATCGCTTATTTTTTGATCAGCCAGCCCAGTCGGGGTTCATGAAATTTTTTTAGTGAATCGCTGCCTTCCTACATTTGCATGCCATTCCCCCTCATTTGCATGTGTGGATTGGGCTTGGATCGGAAGCAAGGTTAGTGATTCGGGTCAGGGTCGCAAAGTGATCGCAAAATGTTCAGGACACTATCGGTGTCCTTAGTGAATCTAGCCCTTATTCATTTAACATCACCTGCTATCCAGATGTGCTTCTGACCAGGATATTCAGAGGCTCAGGCACTATGGCCCTGATTCTGTAAACGGTGTCCTAACTTCTAGGTGGAGAGAGCGTGGCATAGTGGTTAAAGTTACAGCCTCAACACTCTGAGGTTGTGGGTTTAAACCCACGCTGCTCCTTGTGACTCTGGGCAAGTCACTTAATACCCCATAGCCCCAGGGGGCCCACCAGGACAGACAGGGAAAAATGCTTGAGTACCTGAATAAATTCCTTGTGAGCTCGTTGGGGAGGACAAGTTTTCAGCCCAACCAGCAGTCTCCATTGAGGGCTATACACTTAGTCCAGCGATTCCATAATCCAACACTACACACCTGAAGATTTCATCTCAAAATGGACTCTTCTAAGTAATGCTACCCTGGACAAACTAGCCCCAGAAAAACCCAAAACCAAAATCCACAGAAAATCAGACAAGTGGTTCGACAACGAACTACTCCAACTCAAAAGACAATGCAGACAACTAGAAAGAAAATGGAGAAAAAGCGACCAAGAGTCCACAAAAACAGCATGGACAAACTGAAAATACAAACAAAAACTGAAAGAAAAAAGAAAGACATACTACTCAAAACAAATTGGAGATGGACCCCAAGACACAAAAAAGCTGTTCCAGCTAATAAAAGTCCTCACAAACACCACACCTTACGTAGCCAACAGCAACTCCCCCCCCCCCCCCCCTCCTTCAGCCACCCTCTTAGCTACATACTTCAGAACAAGATTGCAAACATCAGAGCCTCATTCAACGGAACACCCACACACATAGAGACATCATTTCCCCCTACAGAAAAAGAACCAGTCGCAGCAGATAGAACCTGGTCCCATTTCTCACCCATACAATGGGCAGAATTCAACAATCTTTATAATAAATGCAGCCATGCAGCCTGCGACCTTAACCATTGCCCTCCATACCTACTGAAAACTTCAAGTACATTATTTTGCTCCCTGCTCCTACAATGGGTATCTCCTCACTACTAGAGGGTCATTTCCCACAAGAACTCAGCGATATCATCATAACTCTGATTTTAAAAGACCCCAAAGGAGCAATGGACCAACCATCCAATTACAGACCCATAGCCTCAATCCCACTGTACGTCAAACTGATGGAAGGTCTCATAGCCAAAACTTTAGCCTCTTACCTAGATAATCACAACATACTCCACCCCACACATTGGGTTTCAGAGCCAACTACAGCACGGAGACACTACTAGGAACACTAATGGACACTGCAAGACAATTCCTCTGTAGAGGCAAGAAAATCCTGCTGATACAACTAGACCTCTCTGCAGCCTTCGACCTGGTAGATCACGACATTCTTCTACAAACTCTAGACTCCATAGGAATCTCAGGCAAAGTACTCGCATGATTCAAAGGCTTCCTACAATCAAGAACATACAGGGTTAAAACAATGCAAGAAAAATCAGAACCATGGTCCAACCCCTGCGGAGTTCCCCAAGGATCACCCCTATCATCTACACTATTCAATATATACATAGCCTCCCTCAGCTACTACCTAGATAATCATGGCATAACTTCATACAGCTATGCAGATGACATCACTATTCTCCTCCCCTTCGACCACCCAGAACCCATCATGACAAATACAATACATAAAACACTCGAAACAGTTGCAACATGGATGACAGAGCACAAATTAAAACTTAACCCTGACAAAACAAACTTCATCCTCCTAGAAAACAACAAAAACTCCAACCTTAACAAATCTTGTAATAAACTCAATCTCATACCCAATTCAACCCACACTAAAACGTATAGGAGTTATAATTGACAGAGGCTGTACCATGCAACTTCAAATCAACAAAGTAATAAAAGCATTGTTCGTGACCATGAGAAATCTAAGACAAATCTGAAAATTCTTCGACAAGAAGCAATTCCTACTTTTGGTACAATCTCTTATCCTTGGACTAATAGACTACTGCAACATACTATGCCCAGCAACCATGATAAAACAATTACAAACAATACAGAATACAGCCCTCAGACTCGTCTACTCACTGAAAAAATATGACCATATCACAGAGGCATACCATGACTCACACTGGCTTCCAATACAAGCAAGAGTACCCTTCAAATTCTACTGCCTACTTTTCAAGGCTATTAACGGAGAAAGTCCAACCTATTAGAATAACCGGCTAACTCAATCCTCTTCAACCAGGCACAGGAGAACCCACTCTATATTCACACATCCATCATCCAAAAATGCCAAATGAAAAAAACTATATGACAACCTAATAGCCTCCAAAGCAGCTAAACTGGACAGACAAATCACCACTCTGTTATCTTCGACCACAAGCTACAAAACCTTCAAGAAATATATTAAAACCATACTCTTCAAAAAACACATAAAACCTATCTAGCACGACCAATCCCTACCCAACCCCCCCCCCCCCAACCCTCTCTATAGCCTTAGTACTTTCTAATGTTCTTCTATCTACCCAACGTAGTCTAAAATGCTTCTAATTCACCCAATTCTTATCTCCTTAAGACCTCGACCTCCCTTTGGTAAGTCTTTACCCAACATTCATTACCTTAAGAAATATTATCAAGTTTCAAGTTTATTAATATGTTTGATGAATCACTTATTAAAATTACTAAGCGGTGTACAAAAGTCAAAATAGAGAATAATATAAAGAAACTAACATTTTAACATTATGACATCGCTTATGCTATACTTTTAATGTAATTCTTGTTAATTTTGATGTAATCCGCCTTGAACTGCAAGGCATTGGTGGAATAGAAATCACTAATGTAATGTAATGTAATATAAAACTAACCAAATAAATAGATAGATGCTGAGGAGCACAATTGTCAATCATCTGCTGAGTGCAGTTCATAGAATCACACCTAGCAGTGTAGGCATTCTTGATTTCTCTGAGATCACCAGATGCTGACACAGTTTCAGATACTTTTGAATGCATACTACTATCTCCGACAGTTGTGCATACTTGTACATATATCAGTGTCCCCTGAAGAAGGCATCCTTTATATGCCAAAACTGGGTTCCTAGTCAGGACATTGTTCCAAAAGGATGCCGCTTCAGAAGACTATTGCAGTGATTCAGCCTTCAGTTTAGAATTGTCGAGATATCACTAGATAGGGGTGCACAACTTCAGCCCTCGCCAGGCCAGATTTTCAGGATTTCCCAACTGAATATGCATGAAATCAATATGCATACAATGGAAGCAGTGCAGGCAAATAGATATCATGCAAATTCACTGGGGAAATCCTGAAAACCCGACTGGATTCTTCCCTTATTATTGCAATAAATGACTAGGTTGTATAGATATCCCACATGCCTTTCATTTGCTGCTCTTGTATATTATAAGGCAAGGCACCTTCTCCTTTCTGTATTGAAACCTTAGACACACTTCCATTTATGCCAGGATTTCCTTGGCCTAAATGCCCACACCTATGTCAAACCACACCCAAAATCTGCCCAGAATCCACCCCAACCACACCTAATTTTTGGTAGGCACCTTGGAGTAGACGCCTACCAAATTAGGTGACTACCAGCTAATTATTTTTAAAATTGTTTTATAATGGCACTTTTCAATTAATGACACCGATTAAACCAAACTGAATAATTAAGTTAGGTGCCTAGATTGACTAGGCATGCTGATTTAGGTGTCTAACTCTAAGCATCGTATATAAAATATGAGCCCATGTGGATAATGCAGGGGTGAAGCCTGGTCACAACCTGGGCAGTTTCAGAACTTATCCAGATAGTGGAAGTACTTATTCTGTTCTCTGGCTAACCTGGGGGCAGATAGGGAGGGGGCATTATCAACATGAACTACCATTAAGAGGGGATTATTTTACCACTAACAGGTCCCATTTTATGCAACGAGACCTAGGGCTCCTTTTATCAAGCCACGCTAGCGGTTTAATGCACATAATACCACGCGCTAAACCGCCGGCCATGCTAGCCGCTAACACCTCCCTTGAGCAGGCGTTAGTTTTGAGGCCAGCGCGGGGCTTAACGCGTGATGAAACATCGCGCGCGTTAACCCCGCTTGCGCGGCTTGATAAAAGGAGCCCCTAGTTACTAATAGTTCAGGTTCTATGTTCTCTCTAATCTGAGCACGTGAGGAGTGTTGCTCACAGATTTTCCATGGGTCGCTCACAAAAATACTTGCAAATCTGGAAAACTGTTGTGTTTGCGAACTTATTGCTTACATGAAAAAAAATACTTGTCACTCACGTGAGAAAAAATTTGCACACACCTGGCCAGTCCTTAGAGGGAATATTGTCTAGGTTAATAGTAAAATAGCCTGTGTTAACAATTATTATGTTTATTGAAAGCTTCCATACCACTAGTAATGACTGGGGAGTCAATTCAGAGTGATTTACATGAGCTTCTGTAATGGTGTTACAATACAAAGTTAGCATTTTCCGAGATGGTTTTCAATACAGACAAATTTTATACTATAGTAAAGCATCCTATGTACTGTATATACCTTAAAGCAGGGGTGTCCAATGTCGGTCCTCGAGGGCCGCAATCCAGTCGGGGTTTCAGGATTTCCCCAATGAATATGCATGAGATCTATGTGCATGCACTGCTTTCAATGCATATTCATTGGGGAAATCCTGAAAACCCGACTGGATTGCGGCCCTCGAGGACCGACATTGGACACCCCTGCCTTAAAGTATCTCGGATGTTCATACCTATTATAGTCGATTAGTGCATCTTGAATGTTTATATCCACTATAGCATGTGTAGTTAATTAATAAATCGCGGCTGTTTATTTTTTACCATAGCATGTATCTACTGAATCTCAGATGTTCTCTATTTACCATAAATCAGTCATTGTACCATTCACTTTCCAAATACGTCTTGTCCATATTTTGTGTTCACCATACTGTGTATGTACTTCTGTAACCCGTTCTGGGCTCTTTCGGACGGATGGGCTAAACAAATGAATGAATGAATAAATATAAACACACACACCACCCTTTAGGGAGATAATCTTAGGACTGGAGGCTGCCATAAATTATCTGGCAAGATACTTAAATAGCAGAATGATCATTAACACTATCAGGATAATTTGCAGTGCTGAGTGCCTTCACCAGATATTCATATGGTAGCTGTGTTGAACAGAAAATGTGCATGTTGATGGAGATCTGCTTGCCCTGATGCAGTAGTCGAAGCATAGCTATATCGGCAAGGGGCTGTCCTGCATAATGTCAGAGAAGATTTTGTGTTTAATAAGGTGGGTTTTTAAAATTTTGAGTCAGATATTTTACATAAATAAGTAATTTTTTATTTAATCATTTATATTCTGCATATCTTACAATTCTATGTGGATTACAAATTATTCAGGTACTCAAGTGTTTTTCCTTAGCTGTCCCAGTGGGCTCCCACTCTATCTAATGTACCTGGAGCAATGGGGATTAAGTGACTTGCCCAGGGTCACAAGAAGCAGTGCGGGATTTGAACCCACAAGCTTGAGGTGCCGAGGCTGTAACTCTAACCACTGCACCATACACTACCATTAAAAAAAAGTAATGAAGCAAATTTATTGGGTATGGACTGATGACGATGTGCCAGTGAGCTATTTGCAGGGGCCGCTTCTGAGGGTCCACTAAATACCAAATATATGGGATAGTATCGATTTTGTGACTTCACCAGATATTCAGCACTAACCACTTTCTGGATGGTGGCACAGAATATCTGGATATTTTTAGACTGCTATAGTAGCCATTAAGAAAAAAACAACAAAAAAACCCAACAACTGCTGACTGTGGTGGATGAATGGTGACTGTTCAGGTTGTACTGGAGGCAATGGAGGGCTGTGACTTGCCTATGATCTCAGAACAATGGGGTTTGAGCTCTGACTTCCCTAGTTCTCAGCCTGCTGTTCTAATCATTAGGTTACTCCTCTACTTCGCATGCCATAATATATGCCAGTCACTCAGTAAATTCAAGGTTGTGACACAAGCCACTTTGCAAAACATGAGTCCCCTTTATGTGGTTTTCAGACTAAGCTGTGCTCAGAAGTACATTTAGACATAAGACATTAGAACTGCAAAGGTTCTTCTGGCTCAGTCTCCTGCTTCTCACTGTGGCAGCAGTTTGAACAAGCCTCATTATGTGCTGAGCCACTGTCCTGGCATCCCCCAACATATGGAATTTTGAGGAGAAAGTGCACTGAGTATCTTTCTGCTATGATGTCACCTCAAATGACAGAAATAAAAACATAACTATTTGATCACACTTTTATCAATACTTGTCCTCATTTATCCCCCCCTCCCTTTTTTTTATGAAGCCACGTTAGGCTTTTTTTTTTTAATCATCGGCCATGGTGGTATTAGCTACGACGCTCATAGGAATTCTGTGAGCGTCGGAGCAAATACCGCTGCAGTCGGCGATAAAAAATACAGCTTTGTAAAAGGAGCCCTTAATTCTGAAAGAGACATTTTCTAAAATCCATATACAGTAGATTGTTTAACGGTCTATGAATTTTGTACTGCTTATCAAAAGAAAACTGCATACATGTTTTCTTTTGCAAATTCTATAGGAGATATGTATGCATAGAGATTTACACATGCTCTCTCAATACTTTTTCTTTATCCCCTGAAAATCAATATGCATAATTTTGAAAATGCAAAAACACGCGTATTCTTGCATCTCCTGAGCTAACCCTTCTCACATAGCACCTACTTTCCCTACAGACAAAGCTGTATTTGTTGTTGATCTCTAGACATACTCTTATGTGTATTCACTGTTGGCAGTGATCAAACAGTCTGGTTTCACAGATAAATGGCTGAAAAGTGTCCTCTATGAGGCTAATTTTTACCATTTCTGCAGCAGAACCAGTGTGTTACCAAATTTGTATTAATTATCTACCTTTTGTGGGGAAAAGTACAACCAGGGAAATTTTATAAAGATGTGCCTATAAATAGGCACTGGGAAGGGAACTGATAGGTGCCTATTCTATAAAGAAAAATAAATTCAAGCACTAGCGTTCTATGTCAGATAAACAGAAGGACCATTTATATAAGCCGCTGGGCTGGTGTAAATGCTCACGCATAGATTGCAAACAAAATGTCTTTACGAGGGTGTGCTGAAAAGTTCTCAACCCAACCATGACACTAACGTAACCTCGAACAGCTTTCTGTTATAGCGCTGTTTGCGTGTCTCTTCCTCTGTAAACCGCTTTGAACTGTTTGTGGTCTAGCGGTATGTAAAAATAAAGTTATTATGATTATTATGGTTCAAACAATGATCAGAAACAATGTCAAAGCATAGAATTTCACTTTTGCAAATTGGCACGTAACAAAATAAGATGATACTCTTTTCAGGTACAGCGGCAAAACAACGCTCAGAATTGAGGAAGTTGGTTGGTTGGGCTGAGAACTTTTCAGCACCCCTCATATACTATAGGATTCTATCACGAACGCGCATACTGTAAGTGTTTGCCCTGCCTGCCAACTAAGTGCTATCACAGAAACGCATGATTTTAAGCAGAATATTGGTATGTGCTGTCGTTCGTGCACACATCCATGCATATATGCTACAGCAGTGTTCTAGACAGTTTTGCACAAATCTGGTGTGTAAATGTTAGCACCTATTTTACAGAATTGCCCCCTATCCCCCAAATTCTGTAAATGGTGCTTGAAGTTGTGCATGTTCAGCATAACTGATGCTAATTGGGAATAATTACACGTTATATGCACAACTTGGAAAGTGCGATTCTGTAAAAAGTATTCACTAGTTGAAGCAAGTGGATTTGAAATGGGGACATATTTGGGGTGATCCTCACAGTTAGATGCATTGTTATAGAATTTGCCCTGGAGCAGGGGTAGGGAACTCCGGTCCAGTCGGGTTTTCCCCAATGAATATGCCTTGAAAGCAGTGCATGCAAATAAATCTCATGCATATTCATTGGGAAAATTCTGAAAACCTGACTGGAATACGGCTCTCAAGGACCGGAGTTCCCTACCCCTGCCCTAGAGAATAAGACAGGGGGGTCCTTTTACTAAGGTGTGCTAGCTGATTTAGTGCGCGCTAAATGCTAACGCGCCTATTATATTATATGGACCCGTTAGTGTGTGGTGCACGCTAATATTTAGTGTACGCTAAATCGGCTAGCACGCCTTAGTGAAAGGACCCCACAGTGACAGAATTCATCACCATCCCCGTCCCTGCGGATAACCGCGGAAAACCATTCCCACGTCATTCTTTAAGGAGAGAGGGAAGAATCAGAGTATGAATGGGCACAACTCTATGAGCGTCGGGAGCAGGGTGGGGCATTCAGCGCGGTTCCCTGCGCTAAAAAACGCTAGCGTGGTTTAATAAAAGAGGGTCTTAATCCCCATTGCCCCAGGTACATTAGACAGAGTGGGAGCCCACCGGGACAGATAGGGAAAAATGCTTGAGCCTGAATAATTTGTAATCCACATAGAATTGTAGGATATGCAGAATATAATTAAAAAAAAGAAAAGGCTTCAGGGCTTTTGTCACGCAGCAGCCGCTAACACAACTTTGTAAAAGTGTGGGGTGGGGGGTAAATTATATCACAAGACCTAATAAAATAAAAACAGATTGCAGATATAAAATTTACTGATAGCTTCACTCAAAAACCCCAGAAAGCCGATCTAACTTCCATTGCTAAACATTCCATAAATACAGTAAATGCCTTGGATTGAGAACATTGATCGACAACTTAGCAAAAGTTATTAGGATAAGCATAATACATTGTATGTGAGAACTGAGACGTTAGGGCAGGGATCCCCAAAGTCCCTCCTTGAAGGCCGAATCCAGTCGGGTTTTCAGGATTTCCCCCAATGAATATGCATTGAAAGCAGTGCATGCACATAGATCTCATGCATATTCATTGGGGAAATCCTGAAAACCTGACTGGATTCGGCCCTCAAGGAAGGACTTTGGGGACCCCTGTGTTAGGGTATGTCAAAATTAATTTTACATAGTGACATAGTAAATGTCAGCAGATGACAACCTGCATGAGCCATCCAGTTTGCCCAACAAAGAGGCGAGAATTGAATCTGGACCTTCGCACAGCTTCTACTTCGTCATCATTTTGCTAATCTCTGTCTCTCCCTCCCTCCTTCCTGATTACTGGAGTTGCTATTGAAGCCTACTCTAGCCTTCCTCTCAATCTGTTTTTGCCACTTACGAGACTCAGACCCTAGAAGTCCTCCTGGCATTGGCCCTGCTTCCCAATTTCTGAAGCTGCTGTCAGAGCTCACACTAAAACTTAAATGACCTCATTGAAATGCAGACGTTCTGGCCCCATCAGGATAAGTGCCACTAACTCTTCAAAAGACACTACAAGCTGTCGTTTCATGCAAAATTGTCATTAGTATTTAAAAACATAAGGTTGCAAACACTTTTCTGAGGTACTACATGATAGACAAGAAAGAGGGTGTATTGAAACTAGTTCTGACATTATTCTTCTAGTGTAAAATTGAATGAAATGTACCTAAATGTTCTGCTATAAGAAGTGGTGGGAACCGTGATGGCATGATCTAAGCTGAACTTAGATCAATATGAAGAGAACATATTTATGTAAGTAAAATGCATATTTGTATTTGAGTAAATGGGCAGACAGAGAGTAAATGGCGCTTCTACATGGCTCTTCCTATGCCTTTTTTTTTTCCAGGCCATGATAAATATCTTTTGTGTGAAAGTGCTCATCAAACATCTCCTTTTATGACACTATTTCCTTCTATTCAGCCTCCCACAGCTGAAATGGATTTGAATGAATTGAGCTGCTGGTTATTTCAGCCACCCCTTCTATGTTGTGTGTTTTATACAGAGCACATTCCTCACTTCAGAGTGCTGCACTCCAGGGTGGGTGGGAAAGGGGCAGGGAAGAGGCTTGGCTCTGAAGACTGATTACTGTGTAGAACACAGAAGACTCTAACACGGGGCTTGTCAGTTCCTACTGTCTACTGCAAAGTGAGAAAGACATGAATTGACTACTCTGAAATACAGGCCTCAGCCTAGGTATCTAGTGTCTTATTTACATTTCTCTTCTCACGGTATGTGTGTTCTTAGAGCAGGGAAAATTTCATCTTTGGGACAGATATTCAGCTGAATATCAGCTCTGAACAACATGGCACTGTCCAGTTAGTGCAGGGGTAGTCCAGGTGTGGCATTGGGACAGTCCCGGAAGTTATGTTGGCACAGGTGATGTGTAGTGGCATTTTCAATATGAAGTCTAAATCCGAGTTTAGACATTTTGCAGAACATGTGCAAAAATCCAGTACTTTGCGCACTGCCCACTGGCTGCTGATCGGCAAATGATGTATATTCAAAGGCCTAGTAATGGCCTACAAACTCTTCCATCGCATGGTACCAGCCTATATGGCCTACAAACGTCTGCCCTATACCCCGAATTGACCTCTCCATTGCAAGATGAAAAGCGATTATGTGTGCCCTCAGGATGAGCCCTCTGCCTTAAGAATGCCTGAAAAAGATCTTACACTACCTACCGCACCTCTGGAACAAACTGCCTACCCGCATAAGATCATTAGATGGCCTACTGAACTTCAGGAAGGCAATAAAAACTCACTTCTTCCCCTGACCCTCTATGAGAGTGTGCCAATCAAATTTTCCAAATCTTTTGACAAAGTGCCTGACCCACTACTGTCTTAAATCTAAAACCCTATGGGGCTCATAATCGAAAGAGAAAAGCATCCAAAAACCAGCCTAAGTCGGCACTTGGATGAACATTTCCCAAATATGTCCAAGTGCCGATAATAAAACCGGGTTTTGGACGTATTTCTAAACAGCCTAGGCCTACATAGTGCCGCTGAACGACCAAAGCTAAAAGGGGCATTTTGGGAGGAATGTCGAGGGCGGGAGTTGTGCAGGACGTGTGCCGACTTAGACTTAGTCGTACAGCATGTATAACCGAAAGTTATACAGCCCACAATCGATGGAACTTGGACATTGTGACTTAGACCATGTAAAACATGGTCTAAGTCACAAAAACCCACCTAAAGTCACCAGATAAGCACTGAAAACACATAAAACAGACCCCCATACACTACCCCAGTGATCACCGACCCCCCCCTAAAAATATTAATCACACCTTTAAAATTCAGCCTCTAGACCATCATCACCTGGCCGCCTGGCATAGGAAAGCCTAGTCGTCCAGCACAGAGGTGGCTTAAGTCATCTTGGGGGTGGGTTAGGGACCCATAGAGACCCATGCCCATAAGCCCCTGTACTCACTGCATTGATATTGAAACATGTGCACTGCCCTAAACACCCCCACAACCCTTTTTTACTGGCATATAAGTGGCTCCTGCAGCCATAAGGGCTATTAGGGTGGTAGATAAGTGGGTATAGGGGATTTTGGAGGTGGTTTGGGGGGCTCACCATGACCTATATGGAGCTGTAATGAGGAGAAACCATGATACCTTTTATGTGAAGTTCACAGCAGTGCCCTGTAAGGTACCCCACTATTTAGGTGGCATGTCTGGGTGTTCAGTCCATCACTTTGGAGACCCCTCCCACATCCCACAGGGCTTGTTCTAGGCGTTTTTGACTTGAACAAAAAGTTGGATGGAAATGTGGTATAAAGATGGATGATTTAGTGGCTTGGATGATTAGATCAGCAGGATGTATAATTAGCCGATTTTCAAAACAAAAAAAATTTTTGACATATTTTTCGAAAATGTATCTTAGGCTGTTTATACTTTGGATGACTTGCGAGTTGGACGCAAACAGACTTAGACGTCCCTTTCGATTATGCCCCTCTATGTGCTTTGTCCTATATTTGACCATGCCAAGTTTTCTCATTAAATGTTCTTCCACACTCTGTCATACTATTCACCATCTTTGTCCTACTATACTAAGCACTGTATTTACCATATTGCTTGCCACACTGTCTACCATGCTTCAGTTTCTCATGACATGACTGCCACTCAGTGTTTGCTTTTCCATATCTTCTATGCTGTATTTCATTATGCATACTTGCCTTACCAATTTTGCCGAGTCGTGTCATACTATGTTACCCATGCTTTGTAATACTAGGCTCACCATACTATTTCTCACCATACCATGTTTGTCATATTATGTTTTCACCATGCTTTGTTAACTATATTTTGCCATCCCTGACAAACAATGTTTGCAATGTTATCTCCTACCATACTATGTCTGAGAGTGTGGCGCAGGAATTGGAACTGCAGCCTCGGCACCCTGTGGGTTCAGACACACGGTGCTCCTTGTGACCTTGGATAGGTCACTTGGTCCCATGATGCCCCAGGTATATTTCAGAAGGCTAGAACATGCCGCGGCAGCACTAAAAGTATTTGTAATCGCAAAATATCTATTTCCTGAAGAAGCTCTCTTCAAAGTTTGAGAGCGAAACGGAGATCTTCCGTCGTATCACTTCTCGAGGGCCGGGTAGAAAATCACACCTGAGCTAAGTATCATATATATAAATACTAAATGCAAGAGGTCCTAATAGGGGAGGTTATTGCGGAATTGACCGTCCTTGGATTCAAAAGCAAACTAGATGCACATGTCACATTGCAGATCTTCGCAATCCCCCTGTGTCTTCACAACTCTGAATAATTTCATATTGTCCACAAATTTAATCACCTCACTCGTCGTACCAGTGTCCAAATTGTTTATAAAGATGTTGAAGAGCACGGGTCCAAGCACCGAGCCCTGAGGCACCCCACTGGTGACGCCGTTGCAAAGGACAATAAAATGAGAACATGATGGGAGACTACATCTGAGGGCTGAGTCGTGAAAGTGACTTAGAACATAATCATAAATCTCAAGAAATTACTTACTTCTAAATCTTCTGTGGTCATCTTTGTATAACTTCAATATAAATACATGTTAATTGTGATTCATATGTTGCTTTTTAAGACTTTATAAGAAAGATGAAAATTTGGCGTTTTCATGTTTTAAATAGGTAAATTGTAAAATTTGACAATTCTCTTCATAAAAGGAAAGTTTTATGGAAATAACAGACATTTAAGTAATTACACTTACTGCCCAGGAACCAAAATCATGTTACACAGTGTTATCACACTAAAGTTATAAAGAGGAATTAACTATATAATCTTACTAGCAAAAACTAAAAATTATTTATAGAGTATAACCAGAAAACAGGCTACGCTTATTAGCATTGCCTATCTTCCTCTTTCTGCGATCTTTTGTAGTTTATGAAAGCTAACCTCTTATTCTGTACCTTCTCAGCTACTACTTTAAAACCCTGTCCTAGATTAAAAGCATCTAAGTTTTAGTTATGCATGATTCTGTAATAGGTGCCTAAGTGAGATAGGTGCCTATATTATAGGTGCCTAAGGGGCTCATAATCAAAACTTTAAAACATCAAAAAACCAGCCTACGTCGACACTTGGACGTCCTAATAACAGGAACATCCAAGTGCTGAAAATCAAAACCAACTTTCTGGACTTGCAGCAGCACTTCTAAGCTACTGTGCATCCAGAGATCAAAGGGATGTGTTGGGAGGTGCGTTATGGGTGGGAATTGGGTGGACTTCAACCTGGAAGTACTGCAGCCATAATCAAAGCTTTCCTAGAGGGAACTTAGATGCCGGCACTTAGACCTGTTGGAGTTGCATCTAAGTTCAACAAAGGTGCCCAAACTGGCAAGAAGACTACTGGATGATTTAAGATTGTGGTCTCAAACTCAAACCCTTTGCAGGGCCACATTTTGGATTTGTAGGTACTTGGAGGGCTGCAGAAAAAAATAGTTAATGTCTTATTTAAAAAATGACAACTTTGCATGAGGTAAAACTCGTTATAGTTTATAAATCTTTCCTTAATTGCTTCTGATAATTTCAGCTATACACAGCTGAAAGCAGTGCAACATGCAGAAAGTGAAAAACTATCAAAGTATCAACTGCAAGAGACAATATTTTGGACCAACTATTTTGAGGCCCTTGGTATTATAAAGAATGATTCTTTATGGAAAATGTATGCCTTAAGTGTCCGGCGGTCACGTCTGCAACCGCCTTCAGCTCTCACCTCCTCCAGCACCGGACACATGCACAAGCTGCACTGCCTAAAATAGTTACCTTACGTTCTGGAACGTTGCCCGCCTCACTGCTGCAACCTCACACAAGCGCTTTCCTGCATTAGTATGTGATTGTCCTCTCCACTCCACCTCACAATCATGTACAGATGCAGGAAAGCGCTTGTATGAGGTTACAATGACCGCCGGACACTTAAGGCACAAGTTTTCCATAATCATTCTTTATAATACCGAAGGCCTCAAAATAGTACCTGGCGGGCTGCATATGAGTTTGAGACCACTGATTTAAGGCATTACCCCCCCCCCCCCTTACTCTCTCAGTAGTCACAACCCGCTTCCACCACCAAAAGAGTGGTAAAAAACCCCATAGGCTACCCGTCAACTGATCACGGCAGAGGAATCCCCATCAGCTGAGCCGGTTTTGAGGATTCCTGATGGCTCAGCTGATGGGGATTCCCCCTGCCAGGATCAGCTGAGCCACAGAGCCCTTCACCCCTCCCCCTGACATCCCTCTGATATTCCCAACATCCCCCTGACATCTCTGCTCCCCCATCCCCCCCGATCTTCAGATTGTAAGGGAGCTGCTAACATATGGCCAATGCTCTTGGTGAGCCTTTTTAAAGTTCTCCACACCCAATTCTTCTCATAGACAACTCCCCAAAAGCTCCCAGAGACCCCACTTATTACACAGGTCTGTAAAAAACTTTTTTTAAAAAGCTGTTTTGGTTATTCCACATAATCTTTATGTTTTTTGGTGCGCTGAATCCGAAAATGACCTCTATTTTGTCATAGGACATCACGTTTCCTGACAATTTAGGTAACTATGTTAAATAAGGCAATACCTCAAAATAAATGGAAATAGACTTCTAAAATTAAAGTTTTATTACAATTTTTTTCATGAAAATCCGTTTTTGAACTGAAATGAGCTCACCTACACACACTAAACTCGATTCTTCTTCCCTGTGAGGCTCCTCTTGGTCTCCTCTTGGTCTTGTGAGTAGTAAATAGAATGTCTCTCTGAAGCATCCAACAGTAGCCTGCCATCATTGTAATACTCCATTTTCCCTGGTATCTCCTTTCTATCTCTTTAATGTCTTGATGGAATCGTTCACCTTGTTCCTCACTCACAGTTCCCAAATTTTCAGGAAAGTAGTCAAGGAGGGACTGGAGGAAATGCACTTTCAAACTCATCAGGCAACCTAAAGCTTGAAATGCTTTCAGCATTCGTCCCATGATCTTTTTGTAGCGAGGATCTTTGTTATTGCCTAAAAATTTCTGTACGACTTCTTTAAATGCAATCCATCCTTCTTTTTAAGGATCCGTCATGGTATCGACATACTCGTGATCAACTATAAGCCGTCTAATGTCTGGTCCGACGAACATACCTTCTTTCAATTTTGCCTCCGACAGGCCTGGAAATTTGGTGGCCAAGTATTTGAAGCATTCTCCATCTCTTGGAAGTGATTTTACAAATTGCTTCATCAATCCCAATTTTATGTGGAGAGGTGGTAGAAGAACTTTATGGGAAAGTACCAAAGTTTCTCAGAGGACATTTTTTTCACCGACTGTTAGCACCCTCGACTGCCAACTCTTCTTGGTCCAGTGATTTTGTCGGTCTCGACTGTCCCATAGACACAGAAAACAAGGGCATTTGGTATACCCAGCTTGTTGCTCGAGCAGCATGCACAAGACCTTCAAGTCTCCACACACTTGCCAACCATGGTCTTCATATTTAAGTTTACGAAGAACCAGTTCCAAGTTCTCGTAGGTTTCCTTCAAGTGTACGGAATAACCTACAGGTATGAAAGTATAAAAACCATCATTGTGGAGTAAAACTGCTTTGAGACTTCTTTTTGAAGAATCTATAAAAAGACGCCATTGCTTTGAATCATATTGGATTTTAAATTGACCCATCAGACCTTCGACATCGATTCAATAAACCAACTTGTCTTCCTGGGCGAAATAAGGCATTAACTCTTTTTCACGATGTCTGAACCATGAAGATGACACTCCTGGCAACAATAAATTCCTGCTTTTCAGCCTTGATCCAAGTAAATCAGCGGCATCTTTGGGAAGATTCAAGTCTCTTACTAAATCATTCATCTTCTCCCGAGAAAACAATTTTGGTCTTGTATCATCTTCAAAGTAAGAACTTGATTTATCATCTGGTTCAGGTATGATTTCACCTTCATCGGAGCTAGGTATCTCTTCCAAGGTAGCAGGGGACTTGGGTACTAGTATATCTGTGCCATGGGGGATGGGACAAATTGCTGAATGAAGATTGGGGTATGAAATGGAATGCTTCCATTTGGAATTAAACCCTTTCACATCGCATGAACAAAAGTAACAGTCGTCACTATGGTTCTTTTGCTCTCGCCATACCATAGGAATCCCATAACGGAAAGATTTTTTCTTACCCTTGAACCAGTTTCGGAGGTCCTCACTTTATGAGGTGCCTAAACTTAATCTTGATCTCCAATTTTTAGTTCAAAGTATGCAAAGTATACTTTGTTCACAAAGTCTGTAAAATTCTGCTGTTGCTTCAACACTGTTTATTCACCACAGATGAAACAGAAACTGTCTGGCGAATTAATACACTTTCGCAGAGCCATAACATAACGGATGAAGAATGACGAGCTAACACGAACTGCGATAAAAAAGTGTGAACAGCCTAGAATCAAGAACCTGATGATGATTCGTGCACACGTGTGGACTGCAGGAGAGAGTAGCTCTTTGTCTTTATACGAGTCGTCACAGTGCTGGCCATGCCCCCTTGCACTGACTGGAGCTGCTGCTATCTGCCCTGAGTCTCCCTCCCACTGGATTCTTCTGGAAAGATTAACCCCTTCTACCATTAAAAGCACAGACTCAGAGCTGAGGCTTACACATACACTTCTCCCTCCCTATCCGCTGTGAAAGGGGATTAACAGGACCGCAAATACAGAAAAACCGCAAATAACTTTTTCATATGTTATTCGCTGTTTTCTATTAAAAACCATCGTGAATAGAGTGAAACCGCGAATAACATGGTGGGAGACCTGATCTGTTCCTGAAGGAGAGGCAAAACACGGTGAAGAAAGTGCCGGGAATCAGCGATTTTCTCTGTAAACGACCCGTGAATACAGAAAAACTGTGAATCACTTTTTCACATATTATTCGCTGTTTTCTATTAAAAACTATCATGAATAGATTGAAACCACGAATAAGATGGTGGGAGACCTGGTCTGTTCCTGAAAGACAGGCATAACATGGTGAAGAAAGTGCTGGGAATCAGCAATTTTCTCTATAAATGCTTGGAATCAGCGATTTCTCTATGCAAGCTGTTGTAATTTTGGAGGAGGAGCCAGCAAGCAAAAAACCGTGAATAATCGAAACCGTGAATGCTGAAATCGTTAATACGGAGGGAGAAGTGTATAGCATGCTGCTGAGTATCCCAGTAGTCAGACATGTCACTCAGAGCAGCACTTGTATTCACCCCATTTGCAGGGGGGAGGGGCAGAGATTGTTTATCTGCAAATAACAACAAAGGGCCAGAAGAGAACTAGGGAAATGAGGAAATAGAATTTTGTTCCCTAAAACTTGCTTAGCTTATGTATATATTGCTGACCATCAGATTTACAGTGCTATATTTTTTTTACCTAACTTGGACAACCCCTTTAAGGTTTTTTTTTGGCATTTTATATCTTAAATGCACTTATGTGAATTAATTAATAGTAATATGGACTTTAAATTTGGTTAAAACCCATAATATAAAAAAACTGATAAATTTGAAGACAATTTTGCATTTTGTGGCAAATCATGATGTCTAGGAGCTTTTTCAATATTTTATTTGTTTTCAGCACACCGAAATACATAGAAATTAGATGAAAATAATCAAACAGCTTTTTAGTCGCTGACCTGTGTTATAGAAATGCATTATAGTATTTAGGATCTAGACATATAGATAATTCTTAAGTAGTTAGGGGTTTTAATGGAAATACATTAGTTCCTCGATAGCAGTACTTACTCAGCACTAATGTATATAGAGGGGGGTGTAAGAAACTAAGCATATTATTTTATTAATATGACTGGGGAGAGCAGGAGGACAAACTTAGTGGAAATGGCTGATTTAAAATGGAGGGCAGGAAGATTTTTGTTTCCTCTATTTTTGAAATGGCTGACAGATCCTGCTTTCATAATTAGGTAGGTCAGACCAGCAGAATGCTTCTGCTGAGCTGTCTGATAAAATTGCCAATTGAACATGTGTTTGGTTTGGACTGGAATATGGTGTCATGCAGAATATCCAGTGGGCTGAAGCAAGAAGCAAACAGGGACAAAGTGCGAAGTAATAAAATTTGCAGACAACACCAAACTATTTAGTGGAGTTAGAACTAAAGAAGACAATGAAGATTTACAAAGGGACCTGAACAAACTAGGGGAGTGGGCGATGAGATGGCAGATGAAGTTTAATGTAGAGGAATGTAAAGTCTTGCATGTAGGAAACAGAAACCCAAAGTACAGCTATACGATGGGAGGGCCCAAGAAAAGTACCCAAGAAAAGGGCTTGGGGGTATTAGTGGACAACACAATGAAGCCGTTGGCACAGTGCGCAGCGACCATTAAGAAGGCAAATAGAATGCTAGGTATAATCAAGAAAGGTATTACAACCAGAACAAAAGAAGTTATCCTGCCGCTGTATCAGGCAATGGTGCACCCGCATCTGGAGCACTGCGTCCAGTATTGGTCGCCGTATCTTAAGAAGGATATGGCGATACTCGAGAGGGTTCAGAAAAGAGCGATGCGATTGATAAAAGGGATGGAAAACCTTTCATATGCTGAAAGATTAGAGAAACTGGGGCTCTTTTCCCTGGAAAAGCGGAGACTTAGAGGGGACATGATAGAAACTTACAAGATCATGAAGGGCATAGAGAAAGTGGAGAGGGACAGATTCTTCAAACTTTTGATAAATACAAGAACGAGAGGGCATTTGGAAAAATTAAGAGGGGGCAGATTCAGAACCAATGCTAGGAAGTTCTTCTTCACCCAAAGGGTGGTGGACACCTGGAATGCGCTTCCAGAGGGTGTGATAGGACATAGTACGGTATTGGGGTTCAAGAAGGGATTAGATAATTTCCTGAAGGAAAAAGGGATAGAAGGGTATAGATAGAGCATTACTATACAGGTCCTGGACTTGTTGAGCAACCACGTGAGTGGACTGCTGGGAGTGATGGACTTCTGGTCTGACCCAGCAGAGGCACTTCTTATGTTCATGTCCCACCCCCCAGATATTGGGTTGAGGTGACCTAGAATTGTGAAGAGTTCTAGGGGAGGGGAGGGGAGTTGACATGATATCAAATGCACCAATCAAAAGCTGAGTTGGAGCAGAGTAATACATACTGGCTGGTGACAACTGGCTGGCATTGTGTACCCTCAGAGAGGTTGTGCAAAGAAGAACATGTGCCCTGAAGACATGTCTGCTGGAAATTTAGGGCCTTTCCACACATCATATGGTCTAAAATTTATGCATAAAAGACTATTTGGGGAAGAACAGAGGAGGCTGCTCTATTGGGGACATCATTAGTGTTTTTGTCTTTTGGGGACATCGTTAGTGTTTTTGGGAAATTCAATATCCGTAAATTCAACTGCTTAGTATAATTCTCCATATTTTCTAATTTCCTCGAAAGCACCAATTTGTCCTGAACTACTGACGTACAAGTAGATTGAACTGCTTGCACAGAATTTTCCAAGTTTTTACTTTTTCCCCTTGGACTTTCAAGTCCTCTTCAAACTTCTGCATTGTCACATTTTGGTTCTGAACAAGTGGTATGATTCCTAGACATACCTTATGGAGGGAGTCCAGTGCTGTCCAAATGGATTCCAATGTAATTTCAGCAGGTTTCTCGAGGGGGTGAAGAGCTGGCAATTCCCCTCGCACTATGAAGTTCCTAAAGCCTCCTTCGATATTGCAGTTCCGGCTCTGATTTGGTCTCCTTCTGCAGGATCCTGAGCTGTTTCATAGAGAGAGAAAGAATTGGGTAATGTATGGATTTCTTTGATTTGATTTAATGATTTAGATAATTACATTTATAGAAAGAAACTAGTTTATTCATTGATTAGGTATACATAGAATAAGAGGTAGTTATCTTTGAAGAGTTTTACTGTAAACACAAGCCATGACTTACAAGTGAAGCCTCCAGTTGTATACATTGTATTTACTGTATTTTTTGCTCCATAAGACTCACTTTTTCCACCCCCAAAAAGGGGGTGGAAATTAGGGTGCGTCTTATGGAGCAAATACCCAAAGCGTGCCCGCCTCTCCCTCCCCCCCATTACTTTTTTCCAATGCAGCCGCCCTGGATGTGGCGCACAAAGCAGGCCCTGGTCCTCTTCCTCCTCCCTGACACCTCCTGCATGTACCTTTTTTTAAAAAACTTCTGGATGCGGTGCTAGAGTGGCGCACCAGGCTTGCTGCCTGATTCCTGCCGCTTCCTCCGACTGCCGGCTGACTCCTCTTTCGTTCTCTCATGTAGCGGCACACCAGGTTGCCTAGAAGTGGCGCGGGACCAGGCAGGCAACCTGGTGCGCCGCTATGCGAGAGAACAGAAGAGGAGGCAGTCGGAGGAAGCGACGGGAATCAGGCAGCCAGCCTGATGCACTGTTCTCAGCGAGGCACCACGTCCAGAAGTTTAAAAGTACTGCCTCACTGGGGGGGCTGCCTTGGAGGGGGGAGTACTGCCTGCATGACTGAGGGGATGCCTGGCAGGGGGGAGTACGCCTTCCTGCCTGGGGGGGCTGCCTTGGAGGGGTAGTATTGCCTGCATGCCTGGAGGGATGCCTGGGAGGGGGAGGCCTGTGCATGCCCTGTCCCTACCTGCCTGCCAGCCCTGTCCCGGCCAACCACTAGAACACCAGAGGGGGGACAGGGTACAGAGCCTTGCAGGGAGGGGGGACAGGGTGCAGAGCTTGGCAAGGAGTGTGGGGTTGGGTGCAGAGCCTGGCAGGGAGAATTTCGTTCAGAATGTTTTTTTTCTTTACTTCCTCTAAATCTGGGATGCGTCTTATGGAGCGAAAAATATGGTAATTTTCCCTTGAAATTATCAAATTAATTTTCTCAATAAACCAAGTTGATTATTTAAGCTCATTTCTGGTTTCTGCTGTCACGTTTGGGTAAGCTTCCTGATATTATCTCTGCAATAAACGTGACCTCTGGTGTAAAACATAGTGAAAATGGTAAAGAATACACACACACAGAATTACAAGGATAGAAGTAATTTTATCCTAACACTGTCTATAATTGTCAAAATGTACAACACTGCATAGGCCTTTCAGCACTATATAAGTGATAAGTAGTAGTAGTAGTAATTCTCTCTCTGGTACTGGGATGAATACTTGTCTGAGTATTTCTAGAAGGGAGGGAGCAGCAGGTTGGCCACATTACTACCCACTATGGGGAGGGTGTGGTGTAGTGTAGTGGTTAAAGCTACAGCCTCAGCAGCCTGAGGTTGTGGGTTCAAACCCACACTGCTCCTTGTGACCCTGGCAAAGTCACTTAATCCCCCCATTGTCCCAGATATATTAGATAGATTGTGAACCCACTGGGACAGACAGGAAAAATGCTTGAGTACCTGAATAAATTAATGTAAACCATTCTGAGCTCCCCTGGGAGAACAGCATAGAAAATTGAATAAATAAATGAGATAACCAGTAAGTAGCTATGACAACCTTTTGCTCTCACATCCTTTCATTCTCTGGCATCCTTCCTATCTGCTTCTAATGCTGTATGTTGCTGTCACACACCACTCACAAGAACTTCAGCTTGTGCATTGCCCAAAGACTTCTGCCATCCATTTCCTCAAATGTGGCTTGAAGTTGAGTTGTCTGCAGAACCTTGTGAATATCCCTTTATTCTTGGACAGCACAGTGCTGTGTGAACCCACTTCCAAGCATAAGGAATCAAATGATAATCCATCAGCTGCTCTTTAGATGTCCTTATTTAGACAAGTGATGTGCTAGATGTCCTATTTAGTTTTAGAGGCAAGTCCTCCAGCATCACATGTAATTTGTAATTTGTAATTTATTTCTTATATACCGCTACATCCGTTAGGTTCTAAGCGGTTTACAGAAAATATACATTAAGATTAGAAATAAGAAAGATACTTGGAAAATTCCCTTACTGTCCCGAAGGCTCACAATCTAACTAAAGTACCTGGAGGGTAATAGTGAAGTGAAAAGTAGAGTTAGAGGAAAAATAAAAATAAAATAAACATTTTAAAAAGACAGCATTGATCTAAATACTTTAGAAGGTTGAAGAGAGGAGAGAAAGGAATAGAAGCAGAATGGGTCAGCGTCAGTGATGAAGTGGAGCAAGTAAGTTTAGGAGGAGCGATTGACGTATCCAGAAAGGGCTTCTTCTGGCCGACAGTCCCAGGATGCCTATGTCTCCTCCCCTGCGATGTTCTCCCATCCATGCATTCCCTCCCAGACACACTGCCCGTGCCCCAGCCGCTCCAAGGCCTCTATCACCATCATATGTCCTGGGTAATTCCTTGGGTGCTGGTTTGTGACTATCATTGACTCATATATGGGCTGTTTTGCTGTTCTCCAAAAAACACACCAGTTGGCATGTGTCCATCCTGGATTCTTTATAGTCCATGTACAACTCACTGTATATCTCAAACTCCAGCTTTGACCCTCATCGCCCAACTACAGTTGGGTATGGAAAACCAACTTTTCTGCTCAAGGAAAACTACATTTCTCATATCTGGCATAAACTGCACTGATGAATGCACTCTGCTGTCTGAGGTATACAGCAGAATTTAGGTTGGAGACAGCAGTACCATTTTGCTTGCCAATAATTCAAAAGTAAAATTCTAAAGACTGGTATCCCAAACCTGTGGTCAAACAGAGTGCATGTGTCATATGGGACCACAGAATAATTCTTCACATTGAAGAAATTTGCCCAGAAGAGCGGAGAGCAAACTGGTTGTAAGAAAGTTTGGACAATTTCCTGAAGGAAAAGTCCGTGGTCTGTTATTGATACAGGCATGGGGGAAGTCACTGCTTGCCCTGGAAATTGTTGGAAATTAGCAAGTTGGATGTGGACACTATCAAAATGTAAGGGCCGTGCTTCAGGGTATCACCGAGTTGTACAGAGACCTCAAAATTTATAGAACCCTAACTCCTACACTATTAATATAGGGACTTTGGAT
Source organism: Geotrypetes seraphini (assembly GCF_902459505.1). Taxonomy (NCBI): domain Eukaryota; kingdom Metazoa; phylum Chordata; class Amphibia; order Gymnophiona; family Dermophiidae; genus Geotrypetes; species Geotrypetes seraphini. The sequence goes on along the minus strand of NC_047085.1, from coordinate 398,335,292 downwards.
CATCTGTTATATTTTTGTCCATTGATACTTTGGTTTCTGGAAGTCAATTTGGGGACAAATTAATCTCATTCTTGAAGCAGCTATTCCCTTATCTTATGAAGCTGTAATTTGTGGTCCATTACTACATATTAAGCCTACTTTAGATAAGTATAAAAGTCGCCGTTTCCTGATTATGACGGGAATAGCTGTTCAATTGATTACACAGAATTGGAAAAATCATGATAGGATCAATTTCACTTTTTGGTGGGTAAATGTGTGTGCCATATATAAGTATGAAAGGATGATGGAACGTTTGGGGACTAGTAAATCATTTAATGATGTATGCAGTCCATTGACTAATTTTATTGCATTATAATAAGGGTCATGTTTCTTTCTTTATCATTAGATTTCCTTACACATCCAGGGAGGATGGGGGAGTGGGAGGAGAGAAATATATTTTGAATAGTTAAATTATTTATTTATAATTTGTAATCACATATATGTATTATCATATTAAGAATGAAGATGAGGATGGGAGAAAATGATTGTTTAATGTAATAATTGTATAGTGAATAGTGTGTTTTGTGCAGTTTTTCTGATTTACCATTTGTATTGCACTATCGAAGTTTGAAAATCAATAAAGATTTTTTAAAAAAACCCCAAAAAACCACTACCAAGTAGTCAATCTTCTGTCACCTCTCTCCCAAAGTGCCCTGTAAGACACCACCCACAGAGAAAACCACCTCCTCTTATATACAGCACACTAAAGAGCTCTTCTGAGACCAATGGCAATGTTCAATTGTGGATTAAGAATTGTTTATCGGAAAACAAAAGGTAGGGTTAAATGGCCATTTTTCTCAATGGAGGAGGGTAAATAGTGGTGTGTCGTAGGGATCTGTACTGGGACCGGTGCTATTTAACTTATTTATAAATGATCTGGAAATTGGAACTACAAGTGAGGTGATTAAATCTGCAGATGACACTAAACTGTTCAAAGTTGTTAAAACGCATGCAGACTATGAAAAAACTGCAGGAAATTTGAAGACTTGGCATCCAAATGGCAGATTAAATTTAATGTGGACAAATGCAAAGTGATGCATATTGAGAAATACAATCCACCTTAAAGGTCAGCGCTCAATAAAAAGATCTGAGTGTCATTGTGGACAATACGCTGAAATCTACTGCCCAATGTGGCAGCCAAGAAAGCAAACAAGATGCTAGGAATTATTAGAAAAGGGTTGATAAACAAGATTAAGAATGTTATAATGCCTTTGTATCGCTCAATGGTGCGACCTCACATTGAGTATTGCGTTCAGTTCTGGTCTCCTTATCTCAAAAAAGATATAGCGGTAGTAGAAAAGGTTCAAAGAAGAGCGACCAAGATGATAAAGGGGATGGAATTCCTCTCGTATGAGGAAAGAATAAAGAGGTTAGAACACTTCAACTTGGAAAAGAGACGGCTGAGGGGAGATATGATTGAAGTCTACAAAATCCTGAGTGGTGTAGAATGGGTACAAGTGGATCAATTTTTATTACTGCATTAAGATTTGCAAAGACTAGGGGACACTCAATGAAGTTACAGAGTAATACTTTTTAAAACCAATAGGAGGAAATATTTTTTTACTCAGAAAATATTTAAGCTCTGGAATGCGTAGCTACAGGATGTGGTAAGAGCAGTTAATGTAACTAGTTTTAAAAAAGGTTTGGACAAGTTCCTGGAAGAAAAGTCCATAAATTGCTATTGGGACAGACATGGGAGAAGCCACTGCTTGCCCTGTATTGGTAGCATGGAATTCTGCTACTATTTGGATTTTTGCCAGGTACTTGTGACTTGGATTGGCTTCTGTGAAGACAGGATATTGGGCTAGACTATTGGTCTGATCCAGTAAGGCTATTCTTATGTTATTAATGGGACTTAATTGAGCACCTCTGCACATCATAGCAGCTGCAGTTTTCAGAAAGTGGAATTGGGAAGGGGAAGGGGGGAAATAATTTTATTTTCACAGTTTGACCATATAAATGTATACACCTTCACTGAAAACACCTGTGAATGAATTCATTTCTCACTGCCTTACCTAGCTCTTCCTCTGTGCCAACCTCTTACAACTCCACTCCTTCAGGTAAGGGGAGTATGCACATTTTGGCCAAATTATGGAACATGCAACAAGCCTTGATAAAGTAACAACCCTTGTAAGGCCTATACTTTGTTCTCCCTCATTGATTAAACACTGGAAACAGCTTTTCAGTAAGACAAAGGTCCTCTCCTTGATGTCCTAGTTTAGTGGCAGGCCCTGTTGTACCAATTTTCTGTGTACGTCTGAGGTGCTACATTGAGGTCATCAGCTATATCCTTTGCAGGTAGCATGTGTAGGAGAGGAAAAACATTGCTTAAGCAATTAGTCACCTATATGCTCCTGACTGGACACTACGGAAACAAAACAGAAAGAAGATTGACTCATTTGAGTTTTGGTACTGGAGAAGGATTTTAGGTGTGCTGTAAACCACCAGAAGAGCTAACAAATTAATTCTGGAAGAGATCAAACTGGCTTTGTCACTTGAAGCCCAAATGATGAAGTTACGACCGTCATATTTTGGACACACCATAAGAAGAGAGAGATCACTGGAGAAGGACATCATGTTTGGGAAGATCTGTTTGGGAAGATCGAAGGAACCAGGCGATGAGGGCAACCTGCAATCAGATGGCTGGACACGTTGAAAAGAACCATGGGGATGACACTGGAGGACCTTTCCAGACTAGCACAAAACTGATTTCTTTTCAGATCCGCAATTCATCAAGTCTCTAGGACTCGAGCATGAGTTGATGGCATCTAACAACATATGCTCCTGAATCATTCCTGGACTTTCTTACATCAGCTCTAGATATGATATATCTTTTATTTTGTCATTTTATTTTTAAATCTCATTTTATTGTAAACCGTTTAGATACCCGACTGATAAACGGTATATCAAAAATAAAGAAACTTGAAACTTAATGCTCAGGGTTGAAGGTTCTCCCTGTAGGTTTATGGTCAGAGGCTGTGGGAGTGATTGAGCTAAGGACATTTAAGTCCAAGTAAAACAAAGTTTTATGCTCAGGGGAGTATCCTTCTGAACCTGTTCCCTCCTTTACTTGTAATAAATATGATAATCCTAGCTATTCTTTCTTTTTGGAATAGGCTAGAAAGTACAAAAATCATATATCACTTGACATAGAAAATGACATGGGGACAAATTTGTCCCTGCCCCGTGAGATCTCAATATCCCTGTCCAATCCCCATGGATTCTGTCCCTGTACCATTCCTATAAGCTCTGCCTTAACCGCACAAGTCTTGAACACATGATTTTAAAGTGTTCGAGGCTTGTGGAGATGAGGACAGAACTTGTAGGAATGGGGTAGGGACAGGGGCAGAGCTCACAGGGATGGGATGGGGATAGAGAGATCCCGTGGGGATGGGGGAAATTTGTCTCCATGTAATTCTCTAGGGCAATCACTGATTCAGATAATTACATCATTTCTATAAGAGGCACCAAGAACTTGTGCAGGATCTCAACTGCCTTACAGGTACAGTACAGCAAATCAAGAAACAGGCTTCTATCAATGCCATAGCAACAGGGCAAGATTTTATCATAGACAATTTGTACATGTGCCATGTGATAAGTGAGTGGCTTCCAAGGCAGATCTTTTTTTTTTTTTTTTCATGGAAGTCAGCAATGGCAGACAGAAGAAGAGGAGGAGGGAACAGAGTCACCACCACCACTGCTGCCACCCTGCAAATGTATTCAATGTGGAGAATCATTCTCTGGTTCCATATTATGACACAAACTCTGTTTGGCTACAGGTTTGGGATACTAATCTTTAGGACTTGGGCTTTGAATGCTTAGCAAGCAAAACGGTGCTACTGCTGCCTCCGACATAAATTGTGCTGTATACCTCAGAGAGTGGAGTGCATCCTTCAGTGCAGTTTATGTCAGATATGTGAAAAGTAGCCTATTCTTCCTATCATCTCAGCACTGTTCTCTAATGTTCGGAAGCCAGGATACTCAACTTCTGGAAGTCAATATGGGGACAGATTAACCTCATTCTGGAATCAACAATCCCTTTGACGTATGAGGCAATTATATGTGGAACATTGCTGCCTATCAAGCCTCCCATGGATCGCTATAAATGCAGGCTTTTCCTAATTATGACAGGGATAGCTATGCAAATGACAACCCTCAATTGGAAAAACTGCGACTGACTCAACTTTCAATTTTGGTGGGCCAGTTTATGTTTAGGTTACAAATATGAAAAGATGAACGCTGATATGTTGGGGCATAGCAATTTTTAAAATTTGGTTTGGGGCCCGTTGACATCTTTTGTTACTTCAACATAGTTGTCTTTTATTTTATTTTTGTTTATTTTTATACATATCCAGGATGGGGTGGGGAGGGTGATATCTTTCTGGTTTATTTCTTGATTAAATTGTTGGATAGGAGGGGAGGGATATTTTTCTTCTGCATTGTTGCATTGATGGAATTTAAGTGCTTACGTTGATTATTAATGTCTGTATAATTCCTGGCACTTTGTATTAGTTTTGAAAATTAATAAAGATTTTTAAAAATAATGTTTGGAAGACACAAGGCAGAACTTCATAACTGCTGCTTCCTCCTCTTCTTTTAAAGGACAGTGTCTCCTACTAGTTTAGTTTTGTGCATACCATGACAGTAATGTACCTCACTCCTAAGTCAGGGTATGTGGAGTATGATCCCAAGCTCTTGGGTTTGCTGCTCATTTTTGCCATAGCTCTTCAGTCATGCAACAGAGAGCTTCCTTCTGGAGTTCATAGGATGTAATATATATAGGTAACCTGTGTGTAATCAGAACCATTTAAAAATGTTTCATATTACGAGGGGGTGCTAAAAAGTTCTCTGCCCAACCAAGAAGAGAATGACGTGAATGTTGTTCAATCAATGACCTGAAACAATGTCAAAACATAGAATTTTGTTTCTCCAAATTGGCACTTAACGAAATAAGATAATACTCTTTTCAGCTACAGTGGTAAATTGAGGCTCAGAATTTAGGAAGTTGGTGGCCAGTAACCACTGCTTCAGGGCCTTAGCGCCAAATCCAGGCTATCAGTAAGCAGATCCTAACTAAGGCCCTGAAACAGTGGTTACCGGCCACAAAATGATAGTCGGCCTGGCCTGTTTGTGTTCAGTGGTTTTTTACCATTAATCATTCTCGGCTATTTTTTTGCTCCCACCTGCTAACTTTAAACTTGTGCGAAAGTTTTTTTTGCCTATGATGCTTGGGTGAAAGAGTGTGGGTATACCTCTCCGTTTGTCTGAGGCATTTCTTTCGCTTAAGTAATAAGTTAGCTTTCTTGGCTTGTGTGGTGCTTTTGTTTTGGAGTGATATTTTTGAATTTTTTGTATTACACTTCCCTCCATTCCTCCCTGTTTTTTGTGGTATTAAAGAAAATACATACATATATACAAAAAAGGATAAAAGGATAAGAAAAAGAAAAAAATAATAATGGCATGCTAACAAATCGCTGGGACATATGAAGATTTTTGCCACTTGAAGCTACAATACTCTGTGGTGGTCTGAAGATCCCTGAATAGTAAACTCAAGATTTGTGACATTGAAATAGTGGTTATGAGGTGTCTATAACAGAAAATAAAGTTTGAAGTTCAGCTTATGTGATTATGACATATGCGAATGGAAGAAATAAAAAAGAAAATAGTACTAAAAATAGAGCTGAAACATTACCTTTTGTATTCGGCATCTGATTCTCAAAATTATTCCCAGTGGTAGAAATAAGACAGCCACTAGAAATTTGGCTGATGAGCAATCTATTGAAGGTGCTTAGCTGCATGCAATCATGAGAACAAAAATGGACAAAGACTCATCGAGTTATTTGTTTATATTTATTTAGATACTGCTTATCCTAACCCCCTTTTTACTAAGGTGTGCTAACTGATTAGCGCATACTAATCGACTTAGCTTGCGCTAAACGCTAACGTGTCCATAGGCTAACATGCACGCGTTAGCGTTTAGCATGTGCTAATTTGATTAGCGCGCGCTACTCGGTTAGCACACCTTAGTAAAAGAAGAGATTTAGGCCCTCTTTTACAAAGGCGCGCTAAGTGTTTTAGCGCAGATTTAGCGCACGCTAAATCAAACGCGTGCGCTTACCGCTAATGCATCGGTAGGATAACATGCACATATTAACGTTTAGTGCGTGTTTAGAACGTGCTAAAAAGCTTAGCACACCTTTGTAAAAGAGGGGGTTAGATTGAGCAGTAATCGAGTAGTCTAGGTATTTTCCTTATCTGTCCCACAGGCTCACAATCTAACTTTGGGGCAAAGGAGGGTTAGGTATACTCATCTGAAAATCTATATCCTATGCACACATACATATCTAAAAAATAAATAAATAAATTCACTCTTTCAATCAAGTACATAACTTATCCCCTCGGCACAGGCATCACCTTTTCTGGCTTTTGCTTTTGCCTAATTTCTACCTGACTATGCTGCATTGGTGGAGGAATTTACCGCCATTGGATTGCATCTGATGTGTTGGGTGTATGAACGACATTCTTAAATTGGTTATTCTCTATTTGTACATAAAATAGAGAGGAAGAAAAAAAAAAACATATATCCGTGCATTAAAAGATTTTGTACCAACCATTTGCATAATAAAGGGAGCAAGGGAAGAAAATGTGCAATTTTGGAAGCTGTAAAGTAGGAGCTGGTTTTATGTTGCTATTGCAAGGGCCGGTAATTGTGCTTGTCTAGACACAGGAGCAGATGCAAAGTGGAGCTTTATTTTAGCACTCATTTGCCCTAGTACCGCACAGCCTAATCGCCCAGAAAATATATTTCTACATGAATTATTTTTTAAAAAAATTTGGTTTGGAAAAGACCAACTGTTGTATTTTACTGACTCTCCAGTAAGCAAAAGGCAACTTGTAGTGGATGGTAGTGTGTGTGTGTGTGCAACAGAATCATCTTGGGGGGGAATGAAACAATCTTGTAGGTTCAAATTCAAAAAATGTTATTTGAAGTTTAGGAAACAGAGCTGTTTTATCAGCATTGAAATTGGCATGAGAGCCTCAGTCCACACTGCTAACTGAACCTTAAAACCAGTAGCCTCCCTAAGACCACGCATTCAATTTTTATTTTAAAATGAGTAGTAAATAAATATGATGTTTATTATGTAAAGAAACCAATGGATAACAATTCTAGTATTACACCTGTATAATATAAGTGCAAACATTTGTGATTAAGATGGAAGAAAAATAATTTTAGGCTAGAGGAAGACGAAGTTTTTAAGAAGTTGAACTTCTTATTTCCATAAGTGAATACAGATTGTGTAAATCTAGACCGATCTTCTTTCCCTTAAATGTGTTTCCATTCTTTCTTTTTTTTTTTCTGTGACCTTTAAAAAACATCTCATAGCAGCACTAGCTTTGCTTGAGGTATTGTAAATGGGGATGATAAAATAACCAGTTTTCCTAAAAACACTACTGAAATTATTTAAATGGACTGAGCTTTTTTTTAACGCAAGTAAACACATTTTAACTAGTTCCCCCCCCCCCGCCCCAATCTCTCCATTCATGCCAACTATAGAAATTAGCCTTCACTCTTCCTTCACTCACACATGGATACACACACTTGCCTGGACACAAGAAAAATTTCTTTTCTCCTGTCAGCATTCCTCACCAACAATAGTTAGATTAGTGGAAATGAGGGCCTCCACAGAGAAAGGACATTCAGCCACAGAAGGCTCCCTGCAGGAACAGCTGGTAGGGGTTAATGGCTGCTGAACCTCACAGCCAGGGCCTATTCTCTATTGTGTGTTCAACTCTTGGGAAGGAGGGAGACTTGTGACAGCCTCTGGAGCGCAGAGGATCAGAAGTACAGCAGGAAGGTCAGAGATGTGGCGCTCGGGGAAATGCTTAGCTAAGGAGGGAAAGAAGAATGAGCTTTTCTGAAACTGAACTGGCCAAAAGCTCATCTCTCTGAAAAAGTAGGCAACACTGCATTGCCACTGGCGTGCCAGCATAAAACATTATTGCATTTAATAGATTATCCAAATAGCTTCTTAATTCTTACCATGGAATATATAAATATATATAAAACACACACACACACACACACACACACACAATCCATGATTCCATGATTTCAAATGACAGATACTTAGGGTTCCTTTTACTAAGCTGCATTAGGGCATTAATGCGCAGAATAGCACGCGCTACAATGCCGCAGGCGCTAAATGCTAATGCCAGCATTGAGATGGCGTTAGTTCTAGCCACGTAGCGTGGGTTTAGCACACGCTAAAATGCTGCGTGAGCTAAAAACGCTAACTCAGCTTAGTAAAAGGAGCCCTTAGTAGTAAGCTACGATATCGGTGCATATATGCTGGATACTATACGCAGTTTGTCCTTTCTGGCTGTTTCTAGGATGCTTCCATACCAGTACTATCCCTTTAAACTATTTGTGTGTACTGGCATGATTGCTCTAAAATATTAGTCCAGGACAATCGTCCCAGATCAAATCAGTCATCACCAGAGTCTATGACTCGTTTCACCACAGCAGATCAAGCCAGAGGAGATTCCCTGTCAGACTTACACATAATGTGTGTGTCAGGGATCGGGACTCTTGCTGAGTCACCGGCCAAATCCTTGTCAGGCAGCTCGCTTGCTCCGTCCACTACATAAACCTGACCTTATTGCACTGGCAGTGCCAAGTGCGAAGAGACACACACACATGACGTGAGGGGTTTTGCTCATTTGCTAAGTTCCTGACTTCCCCGGGGTGGAGGGGAAGCAATTGATTTTGAATAGCTTGTTGTCACTTGCCCAAATGCAAATTATGCAGGTTTAGAAAACAAATTCGACAGAGGGTACTGTTTACAAAATTATAACGCCGTGCTCTTTGTCAAGCCTTTTTTTCGTCTAACATTATGCGCACTATCTAGCGCCGGGCACGCTCGCGAAAGGGTTAAGCTTTCTGACTTCCGGATACAATGAAATTATGACAGGAAGAAAATTGGGCCATTTTAGCATGAAAATGCTTGTACAAATACTGTCGCTCCTTCCTTCTTACTTTCTTTATAATGCCTCAACGATAGCTACGATGACAGACATTTGACAGGTATCTGTAAGCATACAACCCAGGCAGCTCATTAAAGGTTTTCTTTCTATGCATCAGCCTTCACAAAGGCAAAAATCCATTAGCATTGACTATTTTGCAGATTAGAAGAATTAAGGGCTTCAAACGCTGGCTTATACCAAGCAATGTCATTTGTGAAGTGATGTTTGCTTTATTATTTCCTCTCCTCTCCCTCTGCAACCAGCCTGACATGACTTTAGCTCAACGCAGGGCGTCATGTGCAAACCAAAAAGACTGACTTCCTCGATGAAAAGAAACACATTCCCTTTTATACATGACTGGAATGGCAAAAAGGGGAGACTTTACATGTACTCTTTAGGCTCATTAAAGTACTGATTATGATAGTTCTCTGGTGTAATCTTTAATCGACTTTGACACCAGATTTGCCCCGTTACAAATCCCGTCATGCAAATTAAGTCATTTGTGTTGTTTGATATGGAAAGATCTGCTATGAAATGAAAGATTAGCCGGCAGATGAGGCACCGGAGACTGCTGCCCTTGTGCACCATGCAAATGATTACAAGGATGAGAGCATCCATTTTTACACCGCCGTTAACATTTAGGAGAGGAGATTAAATTAACATAGTTTTGCTATCCGTGCTGCACAAGGAATTTTAAAATAGATGCTCATGTTTTGATCACCTCTGTTGTCTGTAGGCTTAGTGGAGCATTAGGAATTTTAACGAACCTTGAGAGCAAACGTCATGTTCGGATTCATTTGGATCATAGATTGAAATTTGTATTAGAAATGTTTGTTCACAGTGGAGAATATACTGTGGATGGAAAAAAACCCACCAAAAACACCCCAAAACAACACAAAAATAAAAAGTCTGAAATAAAGTATGGTCAAGATCCTGTGTTCCAGTTTAGAGATTCAAGGTACACTTGCTTGGGAGAAAGGGCACATCCACTTTATTTATGGCTTGCCTCTTTGCACTTTAAATTAATCAAAAGGCTCAGGCCTAGCAGTCACAGTCAGGCTTTACCACATGTAGAATAGCCAGAGGTTAGGTGGGTCAAGCAGAAAAGCAATAGGCAACAGATATAGCATAGCCTACCATCAAAATGTTGCTTCTGTTTTGCCATGTGTAGTAGTACAAAGCTGTTAGCCTGCCTCTCTGACAATATCTTAAAAAAAAAAAAAAAAAATTATCCTGGCCATCAAATCCTCTTTCTTCAAAATTTTATTTAGTAGAAAATCTGGTAATATCTTTAAAAAATGCCTCAAAATAAACCCGAAGTGTTTATAGGTTCAAAGAAACTACTAAAAGCCAAATAAAGCTAGATTGCTTTATTTTCCTTGCATATAAATGTTGTAGTGAAATCAATAATATTGATCATGTAATTGATTAAATGGATGGGGCTGAACTTGTATTTCTCCTAAGATAACAGTTACTGCTGACTGCCAGCCCAGCAGACAAGGCAAACATACCATGGACAGACACGCTACCTTTCAGCTCTTCAGTCATCTGAATTGTAAGGCTGAAGATGAAAGCACTTAAAAAAAAAAAACAACAACAACCCTTTTTTGATAGAATATCATTTTCAAACTGCATCCTCATAATGTAACATACTAATAAATACAAATCACTTTATACATTTGTACAGTAGCATATAGATGGGTGATAGAGAAAATTAAAAAATAAATTATGAGTCCCAGTGAATATAATAATTTAGCCTAAGAAAAAATTGGCTCCTTCTGCCTGGGTAGACTTCAGACAAGAGGAGAGCAATAGCCCTGCTTACTAAGACATCTGCCTCTAACAGCTGTGCAAGCATGTGGCTCAAAGGTTCAAGTCCTGCTATGATTGGACACTTGCTGAAATGAATGTCAGTTTTATTTGGGTAATAATACTGCAGCCTAGTCTATCTATAAGTGGCTTTGAACAGAAGTGCTTAAAATGCACCCTTTTATTGATCATTTATTATTACATGGGGCTTTGGTCAATAAAATCCTAGTATTATTAGCAAAAAAATTGTAAGTGTGCACACTGAAAATTCTCATTTGCTGTTAGTTTCTTTTTGTTTGGGGGGGATCATTTTTCATGTCATTTTTAAAATTTATATTGGTGGGATTTTATAAAAGTGCCCTGCAGAGCAGCCCATGCTAAGGCCCTGATTCTTAAAACAGCACCTGAAGTTAAACACTTAAATCGGTATGCTTGGCCGATCTAGGCACCTAGTTTACGCTGGCTTTTGCAAAGCTGCGGTAGAGGTTTCTATCGTGAGCTGGTGAGGTAAATGCTTCAAGGCTATCAGGCTAAATGCTATCAGCACTGGAGCACTTGCCTTGCCATCTCGCAGTAGAAACATCTACTGCAGCTTTGTAAAAGGAGCCTTTCATTTTCTGCAATGGCTTAATCAGCGCTGATAATTGAAAATACCATTAGCCAACAATTAAAAAATGATTAAAAACCAATTAATTAGCTGGCACATATGCATCTAACTCGGTAGACACCTATCTCTTTGAGGTAGGCTTCTAGACCGAGGCACCCGCCAACAAGTAGGCATGGTTAGGGGCAGATTTGGAGTGGATTTTGGATGCATTTTGGGTGTGGTTTTGCTGGTAGGTGCCACACTCATTTTGGTCAAAAAAACTCTGGCTTAAATGGCAGTGCACCCATGCTTTTAATGCCTACTGGAGCCTATGGCTACTTAGGTGACTGCTAGCAAAATGCAACCTATGTACTCGTACATTGCCTGATGGATAGCTCATCCATGCAAAGTGCAGTGCTCGGCCTTTAGTCATGTGGCTGCCACGAAATCAGAAACACGGATGCTCCATTGCAAGATTGCACCATCAAAGAACAACCTGCAGTAGCGTGCTTTCTTTGGACAGAGGGAGTGAAACCTGTGGAAATTCAGTCAGATATTGACTCAGTATGGACATAGCACCATGAATTAATGAAAGATTTATGAGTGGGTAAAAAGGTTTAAAGCAGGAAGAACAGGTGTAACCGACGAAGATCGTTCTGGTCACCCATCAACATCATGCACAAAAGAGCACATTGACAGGGCAGATTCTTGATTAGAGAAGACCGATGGGAAATGGTGTCTCAAATGGCTGAAAATTTAGACATCAGCTTGTGGAGGTTGTGACCCAGTTCCTGAGATGGTATGAAGATGATCCGAGTATTCTGGAAAGAATTGTCACCGGTGACGAGACATGGGTGCATCATTGTGACCCAGAGAGCAAAAAGACAAAGCAAGATGCTTCGGGAGTAGCTGAAAAACTTCTCAGCTGGAATGCAGAAGCTGATTGAACGATACGAAAAATGCATCGTCTTGTACCGGGACTATGTGGAAAAGTGATATGTTCAGTTGTTCACAGTTACTTCTATTAAAGCCGTTAAATGTATTTTGCCTTTACTTTTTGATTTACCCTTTTAAAAAGACACACATTAGAACTTTTCATACATGTAAATCAACTGCATGTGTATTAATTTGTAGGCTAACATGCATTACATTGATTTTAGGTGCTCACATACAATTAGGGCTCCTTTTACAAATGTACCAAAGCCTAAAGGAATTGAATGGGTTTTGGTGCATTTGCCATGGAAGAATCACTACCACAGCTTTATAAAAGGGGACCTTAATATACATCTTTATTGGGGAGCAATGCAGATCAATCCTCTCTAGGAATTTTTAGGAATGTGTATATTTGTTTTGAATTTTGTTTCATTTTACGACAATGTATTTCATGTAGCTTACACTAAATTGTTTATTGTGAGCTTCTGTAGCACTTCTAATGGCTGGGGAGTCAATTCAGAGCGGTTTGCATGAGCTGCTGTAAAGATGTTACAATACAGTTACAAAGAGCTGCTGTGAGGTGCTACAATACATGGGCTCTATACAGAGTTACAGGAGCTCTGCTGTAGTGGTGTACAATAGTGAATGACACGGTGAAAAAATTGGTCCCCGTCCCCGCCCCGTCCCCGTCTCACCATCCTCTGCACCGCCCCGTCACCGCCATTCCCTTCACCGCCCCGTCACCGCCACTGCCACCCCATTCACCGCCCCGTCACCGCCACTGCAACCCCATTCACCGCCCCGTCACCGTCACCGCTGCATACATAAAAGCCTCAAACGGGTACGATTTTATATACTTTTCTTTATTTACGTATAAAGGAAACATTCTTTAAAACTTTAAAACTTAGTTAAATATTAGTTAATAACTATACAAAAACAAACACGACATGTACTTTTAATGCTTACAATGTTAGCCTACATGGTAAGTAGACGCGGCCGCTGTACCTAATCGCGGCAAAGATCTCCCTGCCGTGATTAGCATAGTGACCGTGGCTACGGCTGCAAGTCTCCCCTCCCCCCAGCGATCACGGCAGGAGGGCACCCAACCCCTCCTGTAGACCCCCCCCCAACGGCCCTCCCGACAATCGCAGCAGAAGGGTACCCAACCCCTCCTGCCGGTCCTCCCAATGGCCTCCCCTAAGATCGCCGGCAGGAGGGTACCCAACCCCTCCTGCTGGACCCCCCCCCAACGAACCCTCCCACCCCGGAACCCCCTTAGTCTTACTTTCCAAGTTGGACCGGACGGCTCCTCACACGTATGGCCAGCAGGCTTGCCTCCGTCCAAATGAGGCGGGCCCGCCCCGCCCCTACCCTGCCCAACCCACAGGATCCTAGGGCCTGATTGGTCTAGGCACCTAAAGCCACTCCCGCTATAGGAGGGGCCTTAGGTGCTTGGGCCAATCAGGCCCTAGGATCCTGTGGGTTAGGCAGGGGAGGGGAGGGGCGGGCACGCCTTATTTGGACAGAGGCAGGCCTGCTGGCCAGACGAGCGAGGAGCTGTCCGGTCCAACTTGGAAAGTAAGACTAAGGGTAGTGTTTCGGGATGGCGGGGTTTGTTGGGGGAGGGTCCGGCAGGAGGGGTTGGGCACCCTCCTATTGGCGATATAGGGGGGGCTGTTGGGGTAGGCAGGAGGGGATGGGTACCCTCCTGCCGCGATCGTTGGGGAGGGCTGGTTCTGTCGGCATGAAGGGCTGAGCACCTTCCTGCCGGCGATCGTCGGGGGGGGGGGGCGGGTTCTATTGGCAGGAAGGGTTGATGTGACAAATGAGGAGCACGGTGAAACACAGGTAAATAGCGGTTCCTAGAAGGGGGTACATTGGCCTGCGGGGACAAATCTTTTCACCGTTTTTGCGGGCGGTGAAAACTTTTGTCCCCCTGTCTGCGGCGATTTGGCTTTGGAGTCTCCATAACCCGCAGCCAAACCGCAGCCACGCCGCAGCTCCCTGCGGGGATCGCTCCCCGTGTCATTCTCTAGTGTACAACACAGAGTTATTAATACGAGCATAATTATGCCATAATCAATCATCCTACTTATATGCATATGTTTATATACCAGATCAATCATCCTACGTATATTCGCATATAATACTATTGCAGCTAAGTACTACTACTATTAATACTACTAAGTGCACAATATTTACACACCTCCTAAGGAGGTTGGCCATTTCAACTAAATATAATCTATTTACATGTACAGTACTCCCACGATATTTGCGGGGATACTGTTCCAGGAACCCCCGCGAATTTAAAAAAAAACGTGAATACGGTTTTCGCCTGGGGAGGCAGGAGAGGGCAGCTGGAGCGCCGGCGAATGAAGGAAATCACTCACAGTATGCTCCGACCACCTCTTCCTGTACTAATCTAATCTAATATTTGTGTGTCGCTTTGACACACAGCTCCTGATTGGTGAAGCCCGACTTTAGTACAGGAAGAGGCAGTCAGAGAATACCGCGAATGACCGGGTCCGCGAACCACCAACTGTGAATTCGCAGGGTAACACTGTATGTGTATCTATATCATGTTTTATGTTTATCTTTGAAATATTATCTTTCTCAGAGTCTTGTTATGTTCCTGATGGGGTGGGAGGAGGAACTAGCCAACTGTCTCCTCTATGTTGTTATATTGGCTAAAGTAGTCTGTGAAGAGGATGGTCTTTAACCCTTTCTTGAACTTTCTGGTATCCTTTTCTAGTTTTAGTTCCTTCGGGAGAGTGTTCCACCATCTTGGAGCCAATTCTGAGAGCATTCTTTTCCTGACACTTTTGTATTTGATGTCTCAAAAGGAAGGAATTTTCAGCAGGTGAATTTGGCTTGAGCGTAGTGCATGTGTTGTGTGCTGATATAGGCTGGCCACTAGATATTGTGGTTCAGAGAGATGAATGATTTTGTATGTCAGCAGTAGGATCTTGAATTTCACCCTGCTTTCAATCGGGAGACAGTATAGTTCTTTCAGTAGCGGGGTGGCACTCAGTCTTGATTTTTCCAGCAGAAATCTTGATGCTATGTTTTGTACCATTTTAATCTGTTTAATCATGTATTTTTGAATGCCCAGTAGGATTGTGTTGCAGTAGTCAAAGATCAAGAGTACCAGGGTTATTATTATGTTGGACATTGCTTGACAGGTGAGGTAGGGTTTGAGTCCTCTGACCCAGTAGAGTTTGCCATATGCGTTTTTCACCATGGGTTTGATCTGTGTTTGGGTTCAACCATACTCCGAGGTTTCTCACCCCATCCATTGATGATTTTATGGTGTTGTTAGTTGGTATCTTGGACTATTTCCTTCCCATTTGTTAATTAGCAGTAGTTCTGTTTTCTCTATGTTGGCTACTAGTCCATTTGTTTGGAGCCATCTGAAGATTTTTCCCAGGCATGTTTTGATCTTCTGTTTAGTTTTCACATTTTGTTTCTTTAGTGGGAGGATCAGTTAGATGTCGTCTGTTAGATGTAGCATTCCCATTTCAGTTTTCTGATGAAATTTCCAGCGGTTGGATGACGATTTTGAAGAGCATGGGTGACATGGCGGATTCCTATGGTACCCCTGTGTCTGTTTCTTTCCTGTTTCTTGTATTCCCCTGCCATTCTACCCTCATTGGTCTTTTTTGTAAGAAAGGATTCTATCCAAGCCATTACATTTCCTTTGAGGCCCAGGGGTATGCATCTTTATTTTAGTAGTGTGTATTGGACTAGGTTGACAGCTGCTGAGAAGTCCAGGAATCCCAGTAGCACATCTTCTCCTTTAGCATGGTGTTTGAGAACCGAGTCCTATACTGCTATGAGCATGGTTTCTGTGCTCTGGTATCTTCTGAACCCTGATTGGGCCTGGTCAAGTTTTGACCTGTTTTCTAGGAAGTCTGATATTTGTTGGCAGGCTAGTTTGTCTATTAGTTTAGAGATCCACGGTTGGTTGGCTACTGGTCTGTAGTTGGAGAGGTCATCTTGGTATTTTTCTTTATTTTTAAGAACGGGTTTGGTGACTGAGAGTTTCCATTTAAGTGGGACGTGATCCCATCCGTAGTGATTCATTGGAGTTCCTTCTCTATACCAATTCCTGTAAACCGTGCTGAGCTCTACGATTGTGGAGAGGATGTGGTATACAAACTTAAGGTTTAGTTTAGTGATTTGTTGATGATGTCTGTGAGGTAGAAGAGTCCTGGGCCTTCGAGTTCTTTTATCGAGTGTATAGGGGATATGTGCCAAGGGATGGTAGGCCTGGCTTTATTCTTCTTAGTAGTTTCTTCACCTGGATGATTGGTTCAAATTCTTCCATTGAATGTTTAATCATTGGTATGTTGTTATTTAGGCTGTTGTAGCTTCCTTATTTTCTCTGTGAAAAAGTTGCTGAAATCTTCGCTGGTTAGGGAGCATTTAGTGGTTATTTCTTTCTGCTTCTTCCCCAATAAATAATATGCTACCTGGTACAAGGTTTTTGTGGTGTTTCTGTCTTCAGGGGTCTTTTTTTGAGAGGAAATCTTTCCTTTCTTTTCTTATTTTCTTGATGTATGTTCTGTTGAGTATAGTCCAGCTTTTCTTTGCTTCATCTTCGTCTGATCTCCTCAATTTTCTTTTGAGCTTTCTTTTCTCTCTTTTCAGCCTCATGATTTCTTCTGAGAGGGTGGACCCTTCCTTTCTTTGGTTTCCATAGTTTTAATGGTGCTACTTCCTCAAGGCATTAATTTGAGAGGGGTTTGGAAGCAATGGGGAATTAAGAATTCCCTTAATTACTATTGGTTTCACTCCTGTCAACATTTACATTTAGACTAACTGAGATCATTATTTATTTCAATGCATTGGACATCCTGTAACAACGTATTAGCTTAGGGAACAGTAATCTGTTCCTTGTTCTAGAATCCATCTATTAACCAATTTTACAGGAAGTAACAGCTGAGACAAAACATCTATTTAAAAACTTTAAGTAACAGCTTGCCATTAATGCTAACCAAGCAATATTTTTTTTTACCAGCAATACAAGATTAAAGCATTTTTCTTGCTTTGATATGTTCTCTTATCTCTCAGTTTCATCTTTCATTTATCTATATATCCCAGGCAAGGGGTATCTCATACATATTGGGGTATGGCCCCCGCTAACATATATCCTGCTTAATATATTTATTGCCATCAGCTCGAAGCTCTCTTGAATTCAGATGCAGTTTTCATCTCCACTACTTCCACTGGGAGACCGTCTCACAAATTCACTACCCTTTCCATGAAAAAGTATTTCCTCAGGTTATTTCCAAGTCTGTTCCCTTTCACCTTCATCCTATGCCTCCCTCATTGCAGAACTTCCTTTTAGTTGAAAGAGACTCATCTCTAAGTATTTATGCCACAGATATATTTAATCATCTCTAGCATATCTCTACTCTCCTGCCTTTCTTCCAAAGCATATGTATTGAAATCTTTAAGTTTGTCCCCATATGCATTAGAGAGAAGACAACTGACCATTTTAGTAGCTGCCCTCTAGACTGACTTCATGCTTTTTTTATTTTTTTGAAGAAGCTGCCTCCATTTCACCAGATGATCGCCCACTGTAATCAGAAACACCCTCCCCTTTCATAAGCACTAAGTCTAGTATGGTCCTATCCCATGTGGTTTCTATTACTGTACTAACTTTTGGAACAGTTCACCCTGTAGAGAATCCAGGATCGTCCTACTCCAAGAAGACCCCGCAATAGGGAAACCCCATTAACCCCAATCAACACCAGGCATAATAAAATCACCTATTAGTAGCACTTCCACTTTCACCGCTATATTTTTAATGTCTTCAATTAAATCTTTGTCTACTTAAGAACATAAGAATAGCCTTAGTAGGTCAGAGCAATGGACCATCTAGCCCAGTATTCTGTCTTTACCATTCCTGTGCTAAAATCCAAAACATAATACCTGCTTTGAACCTGGTGTTATTTTTTTAGCATGCACACTATTTCAAGGGCTCAGCTAAAAGACTGCAAAGAAGTTACTGATGAAGGAGATGGAGGAATTAAAGCAAAAAACATGGGAGGTGTAGAGTAGCATAGGCGTCAGAACGGGGGAGGCCACAGAGGCCATGGCCTCCCCCCCAAATTCTCGGTCGCTGTGGTTCTATCCCTCCTGTCCACCATTCTCCTGGTGTTTGCTTAAATCTTCAGGCAGCCACTGCACAGCGTCAAACAGCAGGCCTGCCCTGGAACCCTTCATTCTAAGTCTGGGGCATTCCTGCTCGTGGACGCTGCATGGTGGTTGCTGAAAATTTTAAACTAAAACGCCGGGAGGAGGTGGGACTCAGGAGCTGTTTAGAGGTCATGCGCCAGGGCGGAGCTCCTGGGCTTCCCCCCCCCCCAAACAAAGCAGCGTTCCGCTGCCTATGTAGAGTAGAATACTGTACATAGAAAGGAGAAAGGGAGGATGAGGACCAAGAGGAGAGACATCAATATTAGATCATATCCCATATAGAGAAGAAAATATACCAGAAAGCCATAATTGCTGACCAATGGTGAAATTTAGCAGTCTTAGCACTGAAAATCAATGCTAGTCAGCTGGGGGCTGATTCTATAAATGGCACCTAAATCGGCCAGTGCCTAACTGGTTGCATATTAATCACACGTAGGTGCCATTTTCAGGATCGTGGCTAGGGGCAACTATGTAAAAACTTAGGCACCTGAAATGTAGGAGAGGGATTTAAAGGCCTACATCCAGACGCCTACGTTTTTGGCAAATCACGCTTAGGGCTCCTTTTATCAAGGCGCGCTACGGGGGTTAGCGCGTCGGACATTTCATCACGCGCTAACCCCCACGGCAGCCTAAAATCCTAACGCCTCGTCAATGGAGGCGTTAGGTACTAGCGCGGCAGGCGGTTTAATGTGCGGTATTCCGCGCGATAAACCGCTACTGTGCCTTTGTAAAAAGGACCCCTTAGTGGCGCCTAAGTCACACTCCACTCATAAAAATGCCCACTTAGGCATTAGGTGCCACTAAGTGCCGTGCGATAGGCGCCTATCACACAATTAATTTTTTTTTTCCAATTATTGAGCCTATTAAGGGTATTTTGCCAATTAACCTCCCTTTACTAAGCCATGGTAGAGGTTACTACTGCGGCCCAGAGTGTTAAATGCTCTGATGCTCATAGAATTCCAGGCTGCGGGGAAATCCGGACAGCTGGTAACCCTAGGAAAAGGGGTAAATTCCCCCCCCCCCCCCTGTAGAATCTAATTTCCTAACTGCCTCCTAAGGTAGCAGCTAGATCCTGATGAAAAGCTATCCCAGAATGACTGACTATAAGCTTAAAAATCTCAAAGGACAGTCTTAACATCCGATGTGAGGGAAGACAAGAATTGAAATGAGGCAGAGAGAGTAAAAGGGACTGTATAATTTACATGATGATTGAGCATCCGTTCAACCAGTTGAGGAATTGTAGTGACTTCTCAGACACGGAGACGATGCTGAATGAGATAGGTGTTGTAAGAAAAAGACAGGAGGATGGACTAATGTAAATGTGGCTATTACGTGGGAGGAGACAGATGAAGGAGAATAATGAAACTGAATGAAAAGCAGGACTTTCTCTCATAGGCCACAATATATCAAAGCACCCAAGTCACATAAAAGACTGAAAATCAGAACATATTTTATCGTGCTGCATATTCTCTCAAGCTGCACTTGATGTTAGTAGAGGTGTATGTTGAAGATTTGCTAGCAGCTCACATCCTATCGTTGTCAGTCTATATAACGTTTTGTTCCCATCTTTCCTTTTGCTCTGTTCATTCCCCCACCACCCCTTGCCCTGCCTGAACTTGCTCTGCTTTTGTCTAAATGGTTGTGTGCCTATTTATGTTTGTGTGAGAGTGCATCTGTGTCTTTGTGTTTCTGTATCCTTCTCTTTCTGCCTGCTCAGTCTAGCTAGTTATCTGTTTGTTTAGTTGGGTGACTTTCAATACTGGTAAATGAATGGGGCATCTGCGTCTTTCTATGTGGCTGTGGAACTGCTGGTAGGGCTTGGGCATTCTGGTGGTGGTGGTCTATGTAACCCATGCAGAACTGGTAGATGTAGCAGGTAATATGTTTTTAAAATAAGTATACTGGCTGTGGGTAGTGAGAGCAGATTGAGTGACCTTAACAAAAGGTGTACAGGCTTTAGCTCATTGGTGGCAGGTATCACTGAGGAGGGCCAGGAGGAGGAAGCAAACATCCTTATCAGAGGATTTATAAGCACAGAAACCAGTTCATGGACCTCTCAGATGATTTATATATAAGTAGGTTCAGGTACTACAAGGGCTTCATTTACCATCTCTGTAAGCAGTTAAAGCCTCAGCCATGCAGAGGGGAGAAGCTATGACAGCACACCTGAAGGTCAACCATCACCTTTAGGTAACAAGACACTTCCAGATCACTCTGGTGCCATATACAGCATTTGTCAGTCAGCTGTCAAAACAAGTTTGGATTTAACTCACACCTGCCCAGTAGCAGTTCGCCACTCCGTTTCTGAAGACCTTACTCAGCAAAACCACTGGGTATGGTGCCTCCTTGAGGGCATGCTGCAGCAATTCTGCAGATAGTGACTTGCTGTCTTAGCAGAAAAAAGTGTGGAGGGGCATTAAAAAAAAAAAGTCTAAGTCCCCTTTTGGCCTAAGGCCCTAAACATTGAAAGTAGAAGCAGGGAAAATGTCCATTCTCAAAAAAAACCATCCAAAATTAGGTTGGTTTTTTTTTTTTAGAATGGCCTACCTCTACGTTCAGCAGTTTAAACGGCCATACCACCACTACATCTACACTTGCAACACGAAGCAGGGCAGGCGAGAGTGAGGGGCAGAGGCGAGAGTTAGCTCCGCCCACCCCTCTGACGTCAGCCAGGCACCGATCCGAAGCTCCCCCTTAAAAGGGGAGGAGCCAACGGCGCGATAACACCAGAGCCCAGTTAGCAGGGCAGGCAGAAGCAAGTCGGGAGGCAGGCGAAGAGGAGCTGAGAGAGGAGAAAAGAAGGTAGAAGGAAGGAATCGGAGAAGCAGGGCAGGCGAGAGTGAGGGGCAGAGGCGAGAGTTAGCTCCGCCCACCCCTCTGACGTCAGCCAGGCACCGATCCGAAGCTCCCCCTTAAAAGGGGAGGAGCCAACGGCGCCCAGCCGTTCGGCGCGCGGCGAAGGCGAGCGGTAAAGGCGCTCGCCTTAGCGAGAGCGCCTTTGCGAAGGGCCTTGCAAGGGACGAGTATCTACTATCAAGAACACCGAGGAGGACTGAACGGTAAGGAAGCGACAAACACAGAAGGTAAGGAAGAGACAGACGCCAAGGGAATAAACCCACACATACAATCAAGGTGAGGTAGAGCGGAGACAGCACACACAAAAGTGAGAGCAAGGCAAGCAACATAAGGAAGCAGCAGGCAAGGGACACAAGCACACACGAGGGAAGCAAGAAATGGAAGCCCAAGGAAGTCAGAAGGTGAGCTTTCCGGTCTTCTGTATCGGCTGCAATATGTATGACTACCTCCCTTCGGGGATCCAGGCATACATTTGCAATCGATGCATGGAGATGGATAGCTTGAAATGTCAGGTAAGACTATTGGAAGGAACAGTGATGGAACTCGAAGACAGAATCCGAGCACAGTAGAAGATTCTAGTGGAGTACAGCCCAAACGACGAGGTCAAGGAACTAGAAATGTTCATAGAGGAAGCTCATCAGCACCATGTAGAGATCCCAGGGCTGGAAAACTGTACTCAGGAAACCCATGTGAGGAGAGAAGACACCCATGCAAACACAGAAGAAACCGAAGACGAGGTAGGAGACAACCGCACACCAGGAGGAATAGTGAGAGCACAGGAAGACATCCCCCCACCCAAAGAACAGGAAACAATTTCAAGAGTATCATTGGAGGAAGAAGACTGGCCCTACTCCAAGGACGTGGACCTACGCCCCCCAAGGAACTCCCGAATAAAGAAGATGGGGATCATCGTAGGCGACTCCATTATACGACATGTGGACAGCCACACCGCAGGAGGAAGAGAGGACAGAGTTGTCACCTGTCTGCCTGGAGCAAGAGTGAAGGATGTGACCAACAGGATCTCCAGGATCATAGATGGCGCAGGGGGAGAGGACACCGCTGTGCTTATCCACGTGGGAACAAATGATGTGAGCGGGCGGAAGTATGACAGGGAAGAGCTGAAGGGCCAGCTCCGCTCACTCGGAAGACAACTGAAGATCAGGGAGGTGAAGGTGGCCTTCTCTGAGATCCTCCCAGTACCAAGAGCAGATGGAAAGAGACAAGGGGAATTGCAAGTAATCAACGCCTGGATGAGACGATGGTGCGAAGAAGAAGGCTTCGACTTCGTGCGCAACTGGACGGCATTCTGGGGAAAAAGCAAGTACTACAGAAGGGACGGACTACACCTCAACAAGGAAGGAGCAAGAGTTTTGGCAGGCAACATGAAGAAGGCAATCGAGAAGGCTTTAAACTGAAAGATAGGGGAAAGCCGACAGTCGACCACCGGTCGATGGCACGGATAGCGGGATGCCCCGACGAAGAAGCCAAGGACTACTACTCCTACACAAGAGAAGACGACCTCACAGCCAATAAGGGAGAAAAAGCAGGAAGGGACAACTCAGACACAGGAGGGGACGACCACACAGCAAACAAGGGTGATAACACAGGAGCAGTAAAGGATACCGTAATTGAAACTATAGGGACGGCCAAGAGTAGAAGGTCCAAAAAGGTAACACGAAGGGAACTTAGATGTATGTATACGAATGCTAGAAGTCTAGGTAACAAAATGGGGAACTAGAGACAATAGCAAGACATGACATATTGGATATCATTGGCATAACAGAAACATGGTGGAATGAAGAAAACAAATGGGACACAGTACTACAAGGATACAAACTGTATAGAAGAGATCGAGTAGGGCAGAAAGGTGGAGGTATTGCTCTATATGTTAAGGAGGGAATAGATTCTGTTGAAATGGTTACAACAGAAATGAAAGAGAAGCTTGAGTCACTCTGGATCAAAATTCCTGGTCAATATGGCGCAGATACGAAAATTGGCCTTTACTATCGTCCCCCAGGACAGGCGGAGGAAACTGACTCAGAAATGATGGAGGAAATCAAACAAGAATGCAAGACAGGAAATGTAATTATATTGGGAGACTTCAATTTCCCAGGGATAGACTGGAAACTAGCAACCTCCAACTGCGGCAAGGAGGCCAAGTTCCTGGAGGTGCTAGGGGATTGCTTCCTGGAACAAATGGTAAAAGAGCCGACAAGAGGCAACGCCACCTTGGATTTGGTCCTAAATGGCCTCACGGGACCGATAACAGAAGTGGAAGTCGTGGTTCCACTGGGAACGAGTGATCACAATGTAATCAACTTTAAACTTGACATCGGGAAAGGGAAACATGCCAAAACCTTAACCACCACCTTAAACTTTAAAAAGGGTAAATATGATCGCATGAGAGCCATGGTAGAAAAACGACTCGAGAAGATGGTGGACAAACTTGAAACGGTAGATCAGGCATGGTCCCTACTGAAAAATACTATCACAGAAGCACAAGATCTCTACATTCCGAGGATTTCCAAAGATCGGAGAACAAAGAGCAAAAGAGAACCGGCATGGCTTACCATACAGGTGAAGGAAGCCATAAAAGAAAAGAAGGACTCTTTCAAAAAATGGAAATGCATAAAGACAACCGAAGCCTGGAACAAACATAAAGATGATCAGAAGAAATGTCACAAGGCGGTGAGGGATGCCAAACAGGAGTATGAGGAAAAAATAGCCCAGGAGGCCAAAAACTTCAAGCCCTTCTTTAGATACGTGAAAGGGAAAAAACCTGCAAAAGAGGCAGTGGGACCCCTGGACGACCAGGGAAGAAAAGGGTACATCAAGGAAGATAAACAAATCGCAGACAAACTAAATTCCTTCTTTGCGTCCGTCTTTACGAAGGAGGACACCTCAACAATACCTGAAGCGGAGAAAGTGTTTGCAGGAGAAATAGAAGACAGCCTCACCACAGTTGAAGTGGACTTAGACCAGATATACTATCAGATCGACAAACTTAAAAGTGACAAATCCCCTGGACCGGATGGAATTCACCCGAGAGTCTTAAAGGAATTGAAGGTTGAAATCGGAGAGTTATTGCAAAAACTTGCAAACCTGACAATCAGAACTGGACAGATACCGGACGACTGGAGGATAGCGAACGTCACGCCAATTTTTAAAAAAGGATCGAGAGGGGAACCGGGCAACTATAGGCCTGTGAGTCTTACGTCTGTCCCCGGCAAGATGGTTGAAGCACTGATCAAGGATAGCATAGTCTGGCACTTGGACGCACATGACTTGATGAAACCCAGTCAACATGGATTCAGGAAAGGGAAATCATGTTTGACGAATTTACTCCAATTTTTTGAGACTGTGAACGAGCAAATTGATAGTGGGAAGCCGGTGGACATAATATACTTGGACTTCCAGAAAGCGTTCGACAAAGCTCCACATGAAAGACTTCTCAGGAAACTACAAAGCCATGGCATAGAGGGGGATATACAAAGGTGGATAGGCAAATGGCTGGAAAACCGAAAGCAGAGAGTGGGCATAAATGGGAAGTTCTCCGACTGGGAGAAAGTGACTAGTGGTGTACCACAGGGCTCGGTACTTGGGCCGATCCTTTTTAATATTTATATCAATGACCTGGAGGAAGGAACAACCAGTGAGATCATCAAGTTTGCAGATGATACAAAACTATGCCGGGCGATCAGATCGCAGGAGGATAGAGAGGAACTCCAGAGCGACTTGTGTCGGTTAGAAACATGGGCGGAGAAATGGCAGATGAAGTTCAATGTGGAGAAATGCAAGGTAATGCATTTAGGCAATAAGAATAAGGAATACGAGTATACAATGTCAGGTGCAACTCTGGGGAAGAGTGAACAAGAAAAGGACCTGGGTGTACTGATAGATAGGACCCTGAAGCCGTCGGCACAATGCGCGGCAGCGGCAAAGAAGGCAAATAGAATGTTGGGCATGATAAAGAAAGGAATCTCGAGTAGATCGGAGAAAGTTATAATGCCGCTTTATAGGGCAATGGTCAGACCGCACTTGGAATACTGCGTCCAACATTGGTCTCCCTACCTAAAGAAGGATATAAAACTGCTGGAGAGGGTGCAGAGACGAGCAACAAAACTGGTGAAGGGTATGGAGAAACTGGAATACGAGGATAGACTTATAACACTAGGATTGTTCTCCCTAGAGAAAAGGAGACTGCGTGGGGATATGATCGAGACCTTCAAAATACTGAAAGGAATCGACAAAATAGAGCAGAGAAGATTATTTACATTGTCCAATTTGACACGGACTAGAGGACATGAAATGAAGCTAAGGGGGGACAGGTTCAGGACTAATGTCAGGAAGTTCTGCTTCACTCAGAGAGTGGTTGACGCCTGGAATGCCCTCCCAGAGGAGATTATTGCGGAATCGACCGTCCTAGGCTTCAAGAGCAAACTAGATGCATATCTCCTTAAGAGAGGCATATAAAGATATGATGACTATAAATTACGCCAGGGTACACCTGGCAGGGCCTCCGCGTGCGCGGATCGCCGGACTTGATGGACCAAAGGTCTGATCCGGAGATGGCAGTTCTTATGTTCTTATGTTCTTATGTTCTTATGTTGTCAAACAATAAAAAGCCTAAGTCCCAAACGCCCAGAACCAGACCTTTTAGCTTAAAAGCTGTATTCTGTAACCAGTGTCTGTGAAAAAGAACATCAATTACAGAATCCACCCCTCCCCACAGCAATGATCACAGCAGGAGAGATAGCCAATCTCTCCTGCTGCGATCCATTCCTCCCCCCCCCCCCCAATCGTATCAGGCAGGAGGGAGTCCAAACCCTGCTGCCCCGGCGAGCTGCAACCCTCCCGACACGATCAGGGCAGGAGGGAGCCCAAGCCCTCCTGCCCCTGCGGAACTTCCTACTCCCCACCCCATCTAAGATAGGGCAAGAGGGATCCCAGGCCATCCTGTCCTTATTGCCCCCCCCCCTCTCCACGATCGCCCTGATCCTCGCGGACCCCCCTCCCCCCGGTCCTGGGGGGTGGATCGTGGCAGGAGAGATGGCTCATCTATCCTGTCGCGATTGCGATCGTCCACCCCTCCGAACCGCAGCAGTTCGTGGTGAGGATTGCGGCAGGGAATATGCCCTGCTGTGATCCTCACCCCGAAGTGCCATGGTTCCGAGAGGTGGGCGATTGCAATCGCGGCAGGAGAGATGAGCCATCTCTCTTACCGCAATCATTACAGTAGGGGGTAGGCAGGTTGTTGAGGCCGCTGAGCTGATTGCAGCAGCCGCGATCAGCTCAGCGGCTCCTTTTTCGGCATTTATACCTGGTCTAAGTCAAAACGTATAAGTGCCGACTAGGCAACCTGCCAAACTTTGGTTATAGCTGCTGTACGGCTATGTATAGGTCGGCCCACCTCTCGCCTCTAAAAACGCCTCTTTTCGCTCTATGCATTTAGAGGTAGGGGAAAGGCCTAAGCTGGTTTTAGATACGTCTAAAACCAGCTTTGGTTATGGGTACTTGGACGATCAGGCTTTTTGATCTTCCAAGGACCCATTTAGGCCACTTTTTAGACATTTTTTTGTTTTGATTATGAGCCCCTTAGTGTTCCATCGGAAAAATATGGAACGAAAAAAGTGGAAAATCACTGGACTAAATGTATAGCCCTCAATGGAGACTGCCCCAGGTTTGCTGGTTGGGCTGAGAACTTTTCAGCGACACCTCGTATAATGAGGCGCACATTTAGAAAAGGGATGCAATTGCACTCTTAGCTGGTTCAAGACCAGATTCCAGTATCTAGACAGATATTGGGGCCAATGTTTCCTCTAAGCTGTGTGGTTGCGCAGCCACGCACCTTATAGCAGGAAGCCGCACAGCCGTTTAGCCCCACCATGCAGCCGATGAAGTCGAGAGCCGCACCCCCCTCTAATATTACTCTTCCGTCTTTCCGGAAGCATCAGCAGCAAACTGAAACAAACCAGCTGTGGGACCTTCCCATACATACCTGCGGCTCCTGGGCCACCCTCTCCAACATCACTTCTTCTGGGGCAGCCGTGGATATATATAGGAAGGTCCCATTGCCAATTTGTTGTAGTTTGCCACTGCTGCTTCAGGAAAGCAGCAGCAGTGATGGGAATGCTAGGTGACAAACGGTGGATATGGGGTGGAGGAGAGAGAGGGGCAGGTGCTGATGGATGTGGGTTGGGTAGGAGAGATGCTGGTGGAAAAGGTGTGGGGGAAAGAGAGGGTAGACACTGGTGGAAGTGGGGTGGGAGGAGAGAGAGGGGGCAGAGGCTGGTGGAAATGGTTTGGTTTGGGGGAGATAGGGGGTAGATTTTGTATAGAAATGGGAAGACAGATTCATGATAGAATAGGGGATAGAGGGGGCAGATGAGGGAGATACTGATGGTAGGGGAGAGAGAGTGTGGAGACGCTGGATGGAAAGGGGGAAATTAGGCAGATGATGTATAGATGGGGGTAGATGAAAACCCACCTTTCAATTCTTAATCTTACTCCTCTACCCTCCAACCCAGCCAGCTGGTTAACCGTTCCTCTTAACTGTATCCATGACATCTTGTTTGTCTGTCTTGCCTGTTTAGATTGTAAGCTCTTTCAAGCAGGGATTGTTTTCTTACTCTTTGTGACTCTGTACAGTGCTGTGTGTGTCTGATAGCGCTATAGAAAAATTAATAGTAGTCGTAGAAAAGAGCGGATATTTGGGGGGTGAGACAGAATGGAGGGATAAAATGTTGGAAAGGGAAAGAAAGGGCAGATATAGGGGGGACAAACACAGTATAGAAGGGGGAGAGAAAGAGGGTAGTACTTTCAAGTAGTACTGTGTCCTTCTTCATGCACGGCAACCAGTGCTGGACGCAGTTTTCCAGGTGAGGGCGTACCATGGCCCGGTACAGTGGCATGATAACCTTCTCCGATCTGTTTGTGATACCCTTTTTAATCATTCATAGCATTCTGTTCACCCTTTTCGCCACCGCCACGCATTGCATGGATGGCTTCATTGACTTGTCGACCAGTACTCCCAAGTCTCTTTCCTAGGGGGTCTCTCCAAGTACTGCACCGAACATCCTGTATTCGTGTATAAGATTTTTGTTACTATCATTCATCACCTTACGCTTATCCATGTTAAACCTCATTTGCCATGTTGTGGCCCATTTCACGTTGCACGTCTTCACAATCCTCCTGCATCGTCACTACTTTGAATAACTTCGTATCGTCTGCAAATTTAATCACCTCAATCGTCATATCAATTTCCAGGTCATTTATAAATATGTTGAAGAGCATGGGTCCAAGCACCAAACCCTGTGGCACTCCACTTGTGATGCATTTCCAGTCTGAGCATTGTCCATTTACTCCCACTCTCTGTTTCCTTCCACCAGCCAGTTTTTAATCCACGTGAGTACTTCACCCTCAGTTCCATGGCTCGCAATTTTTTGAACTAGTCGTTAATGCGGAACCTTGTCGAACGCCTTCTTAAAATCCAGATATACAATGTCGACCGGGTCACCCTTGTCTATCTGCATCAAGCAAGATCTTCCTTTCCTGAAGACGTGCTGGCTGGTCCTCATCAGATTGTGTCCGTCAAGGTGACCAATGATGCGGTCCTTTATCAGCGCCTCTATCATCTTTCCCGATACCGAGGTCAGACTCACCGGTCCGTAGTTTCCTGGATCTCAACTCAAACCTTTCTTGAAGATCGGCATAACATTTGCCACTTTCCAGTCTTCTGGAATCCTTCCCAATTTGATCGACAGATTGGCTATTAGTTGAAGCAGTTCAGCTATAGCTCCTTCCAGTTCCTTGATTACCCTTGGATGGATGCCATTCGGTCCTGGGGATTTATCATTTTTAAGTCTATTAATCTGCCTGCATACCTCATCTAGACTGACCATCAACCCTGTCAGTTTCCCATCTTCATTTCCTTCGTATAGACTGTTGGCTTCTGGTATGTTGTGTATAACATGTTCGGTAAATATAGACGCAAAAAATGTGTTCAGTTTGTCAGCGATGGCTTTGTCCTACTTTAGCACTCCCTTTATTTCATGGTCATCCAACAGCCCCACCGCTTTCTTCACGGGTTGTTTCCCCTTAATAGATCGAAAGAACGCTTAAATTTTTTTGCCTACTTGTCTATTTTTTCCTCGTAGTCTCTTTTGGCCCCTCTTACAGCCTTATGGCACTTGCTTTGATGTTGTTTGTACTTTTTCCAGTTTTCATCCATTTTTGACCTTTTCCATTCCTTAAATGAAGTCTTCTTGGCTCTGATCACTTCCTTCACTGCTACAGTGAGCCACGCCAGTTCCTTGTTCTTTTTCCTCTTGGATCCCTTGTTGATATGCGGTATATATAGATTTTACGCCTTGGTGACTGTGTCCTTAAAAAAGGACCATGCTTGCTCTAGCGTTTTTACAGTGCTTATCCTCTTCTTAATCTTATTCCCCACCATGAGTCTCATCCCTTCGTAATTCCCTTTTCGGAAGTTCAGTGCCATGGCCGTCGTTCCATCGTTCTGGATCAATGTTTTGCCCCTGTGTCCAAGTTGAAGTGTATCATATTGTGATCACTGCTTCCCAGCGCCCCTTCTTCTTCTACACCTTGCGCCGGTCCTCGTAGTCCATGTAGAATTAAGTCCAGAATTGCATTTCCTCTCGTACTTTCCTTAACAAGTTGTTCCAGGAAGCAATCGCCTACAGCATCCAGGAACTTGGCATCCTTACTGCAGGTGCCTAGGTTCCAGTCTATCCCCAGATAATTGAAGTCACCCATGATAACTGCGTTGCCTCCCTTGCAGTTGTGTTTAATCTCGTCCATCATTTCTCCATTAATTTCTTTAGAGTTCCCTGGGGGTCGGTAGTAGATGCCAATCTTCGTTTCCATTCCATTTGTTCCCAGAATTTTGACCCATAGAGACTCTACCTTATTTTTCGTTTCCAGTGTGTTCTCTCCGGTAGACTCAATTCCCTCTTTGACGTATAGGGCAATACCCCCATCTTTTTTACCCACTCTGTCTCTGCGGTATAGCTTGTATCCCGGTAGCACAGTGTCCCAGACATTTTCCTCGTTCCACCATGTTTCCGTGATGCCGATGATGTCAACATAATCAATTTCCCCATCTTATTCCTTAGGCTCTTTGCATTCGTGTACATACACTTGAGTTTGCGGCTTGTTACTTTGTTGCATTTCCTTCCCTCTTTTGTCCCTTTTGATCTGTCAGGATTTCTGTCTTGCCTATGATCCGGTGAGTCTTCTCCGCTATCTTCCTGCATGGTATCCTCTGGGTATACTAGTTCCCGATCCATTGACTCTTGGTCGACTGTCGGCTTTCCCCTTCTTCCTAGTTTAAAAATGTCTTAATTTCTCTCTTGATGTTGCTTGCAAGCAGCCTCATTCCATCTCGCTGAGGTGGAGTCCATCCTTCCTGAATAGCTTGCTCTTCCTCCATTGCCCCAGGTGCATTAGATAGTGTGAGCCTACCTGGACAGACAGGGAAAAATGTTTGAGCACCTGAATAAATCTGTGTAAACTGTTCTGAGCTCCCTTGGGTATAGAAAATTGAATAAATAAATTATAGCTACAAGTCCAGGCATGCAATGGGAGTAAAACAAGGGCTTGATCATCCTATTGTAACAATAATAAAAAAAAAAAATACATCTGAACTTATGGTAAGCCCAAAAGCAATCTGAGCTGCTGCTGTGTGACTATGTCTCAGTAGTTGGGAGCCATGGTGGCTATTGGTAGCCATGGTGGCTATTGATGTACCAGAGTGACAATGCTACATATCCCCCAGCTCTAGTCAAGTTTCAAATTTTATTAAAATTTGATAACATTGCCTATCAGGATTTCTAAGCGAGTTACAATAAAATAATTTGGGGGTTAAAAAAATTACAATACGGATTACTGAACTAAACTTGGGTATTTGACTAATGGGAAACACAAGGTTGAAGGGTATGAAATACAATTATAAAAGAAAAGGAGAACATTTAAAATAAGGACAAAAAGACCGGGGCAAGATAGTGTTTCCTTGATAGTTGATGGACAGAGTCTAGAAATGAAAGTGGTCATAGTGTAAATGCTTCTTTAAGTAAACCTGCTGCTTGTCCAAGTGATGGTGTCAATGATGTAACAGTGTGGAAAGAGGAAGTAGTTTAACATTTATTTTACTTTCTATTTAATGAAATTCCCTCCTTATTACCATGTGGCCAATATACATGCAGTTTCTCCAGCTTGTTAAAAAAAACCTTTTTCTTTATTGATCCAATAGTAGTTTATATTATTCCTTTACCTGCATGAAAAAAAATGATATTAATAACTATAATAACATCATTCAGGTTAGAAAAACTTTCAAAATTTTCAAACACCAATATCTTCTAGAAACACGCAGGAGAAATCATAAGCATTTTGTCTAACTGACCAATGAACTGTCTAGATAAAATTTTAGGTTGTAATGCTACTGTAACTTAAGTTTTTAAAAGCTGCGTCTCTTGACCTGAAGACCATTGACATTCCAGTAAAACACAGTCTTGGAAATTTAAAAAAACCCAAAACCAAACAACCCCACAAATATTCTCATCAATATCCCTAGGATTGTGGCTGCTGTTAATATCAAGCTTGCACACTGCAACTTTATCTCTTAAATTGCATTGATAGTGCATAAAAATATAGATTTATTATCACATATGGCATACATTATTTATAACATACGAAAGGTGAAACATCCTGGAGTATGCATGTAAAGATTAGAATTTATTGTCCAGGAATCCTTGAACAATTTTATCAAAAGTCCATTTCTAGGTGGTGTTTTTTAGCAATAAATCACATAACAGAAATCTATCTGTGGACACAGTAAGAGATAAATGGGATGAGAGGAAAGAGGGTCATCACAAATTTTTTTTCTGTATCATGACCCGTCATTGGCAGAAATCCATTTATTATAGCTCACAGACTATTTTTTTCACAGACTCACCAGGTTTTCCATTCAGGAGAGAGACAGCTAAAAACATAATGAGAAGTTGAAAAAAATATAAGCTTTCAAAAGCATGAAAACAAGAGAAAAAGATGGTGACAGGGTACTGAACTATTACCAGTAAAATCCTGAACTTCAAAACTGGAGACATTCTTGGATATGGTTATTTCTTCTTTTTTAAGGCTTAAATCAACAAAATCCTGCCGTAATGCAAACATCTACTTCCTAAATACTAAATAGAAGAAGCAAGGCTACATATTTTCAACAGATGAATTTTCATTTAAAACTAAACACCATATTTTAATGGAAATGACCCATTTGATTTATATTTATTTTTAAAATAAAACAAAAGAGGTGGCGGAGGAAGAGGGTTTGGGGGTTCTTTATTCTTCTTTGAGAAGCTGTATAGCACTTTGGTATTCTATTGCTGTTCCCCCATCTTGGGGTGTTGACTTGTGGTCTGTTTGACGGCTTTTGCTTCTTTTTGTGATGTGCTTCACTTTCAATCAATAAACAATTAACAAAAAAAAATATAAAAGAAACCAAACACAGCTTGGTTTGTTTTAGGTAATTTTAGGGCCCTTTTACAAGTGTGCTAAGCCCTCATACTGGCTTAGTACACGGAAAAACAGGTTAACACAGGAAGTGCTCAGGAGTTCAACTATAACTTGGCAATCTGTGTGCTAACAATGCACTAATCAGTTTTTTAATTTTTTTTTTCAAGGGGGCGAATTAGGGCTGGAGAGTGGACATTCCAGCGCTAACCAGTTAGCCCAACTACATTACTACATGCAAACTGGTTAGTGCATGGACTGGTTAGTGCAAAGAAGAGTGGGGAAGGAACAGTACATATCAACCTTGGGTAGAAATGGAGTTTATTGAATGCAAACATCTATTGAAATATAAAATCTTAGATGCAATCAATATATCTCTCCAGAAACTTTTCAGCACCCCTTGTAGAAACCAAAAAACGCATCTATCCATTCTCTCCCATTTCTACCTCATTTACCCCTCCCCCCCCCCTTTTACAAAACTGTGGCATGGTTTTTTAGCGCCGGCCGTGGTGGTAACAGCTCTGACACTCACAGAATTCCTATGAGCGTCGGAGATGTTACCACCACAGCCGGCGCTAAAAAACACACTATGATTTTGTAAAAAAAAAAAAAGGGAGGGGGGTAAATGAGATAGAAATGGGAGAGAATGGATAGATGCGTTTAATTTGGTTTCTACAAGGGGTGCTAAAAAGTTCTCGGACCAACCAACTTCCTAAATGTTATTTTGCCACTGTAGCCACTCTAACAAAATAAACTATAGTGCCAAATGTCAGATTTAGGAGTTTGGTTGGGTTGAGAACTTTTCAGCACCTCTTCATAAAAAAAGGTTGCATCTTGTGATGAAATCTCTGATTGTTGTTTTTTGTTATATATATATTTTTTAACTTTCTTCTGGCTTTTTAGTCACTTATATATTTGAATAGTTTTATATTCAGTCTTGCTGATATATTATATTATGTCTTGCTGATATTATCTGTTATAAAACTGGTAAAACATTTTCAATAATGTGTTATAAAAAAGGTAAAGAACACCTGTATAAATAAAACTAAACAAACAAATAGACCTAATGGAGTGTTAGAATGCTGCTCATCGGTTTTTTATGTCAGTTATCCAGTACACCTTTGCATTGTTGAAAATAAGTCTTAACTGCACCTCAAACCTCTTTCTCATTTCATTCGTCCTGTGAGGTGTCCATAGCTTGTAGCAAGTTCAACAGCATCTTTGCCCCCTCCCTCCCCCCCCAAAAAAAAAAAGGAAACGAAAAAGAAACAGGAAGGGCAATTTTAACAACTATTTTTTCATTTAAACCAGTATTTTATGTGAAGAAAGACATCTATAAAATTTCACATTGTATATGCATATAAAGTTTGATGCAAATAAAGTTACTTTATGCATTCAAGGAGTAGGGTAGGGAAGAGTTTGCATTTATGCACAAGCCTCTGAAAATACATATGTAAGGATGTATGTTTACCTAAAAAATAGTACAGGCCAAAATTCAGGTGTTAAATTCAGTGTAGTTAAAGTGTCAAGAAAAGAGTGGAGTAACTTGTAAGTTTCATGGCTCCACATCATTCATTTTCTTCTTGGTTGGGTTGAGAACTTTTCAGTTGCCCCTTGTAGACTACCATCAGTTACGTGAGTAACAGACAGTATTTACGCATGAACATTTACACCAGCTTTTGATATGGCATAAGTTGTTGCAGTTAAATTTAGGGGCCAAAATGCTGTCTTACGCTAATATTCTATAATGGAATGTGGACATCTCTATGCAGTAAAATAATTTGTGCTTAGCACCTAGTGTCCCAGCAGTTATCTTTAGGTGACCTCCCAAGTGGCTGTCCTACAGTCAGAGCTAAAAGATTGCAACCATCAGGTTCTTGATTACTAATATTGTGTTACTATAGCCTATAATCTTTGTTTTAGGCAAAAAATATATATTTTTTAAAATAGTTTCAGACATCCTTTTAATAAATCTCACATAGAAGTTAAGAATTTGATGTTTTTTTCATAATTACAAGGTGCCGCTGAAGGGTTCTTTGCCCAACCAACAAAGCTGGAGCAGTCTTCATCAAGGGCTATACACTTAGGGGCTGATACTATAAAGGCCACTTATAGTTAGGTGCCTCTTAGGCGCCTAACCTACACCCCCTTTTCCTAAAACCATAGCATGGGAGAGGCTTTAGGTATCTGGCCAGAGTCTTAGGCCACTCCCAGTGCATCCCAGAATGCACTGGGAAGGAGGCCAAAGACTCTGTTGGCCCAGGTGCCTAAAGCCCCTCTTAAGGGAGGGGCCATAAGCATCTGAGCAATAATGGTCTTAGGCCCCTCCCTGGTACATCCCAGAATGCACCGGGAAGGGGAAGGCCCACCATTTTGCAGTGGCGAGCCTGCCAGCTGGAGGGAGTGGGCATCCCTCTTGCCGGCCATTAGATAATAATAATAATAATAATAACTTTATTTTTATATACCGCAGTACCACAAACAGTTCAAAGCGGTTTACAGTGTAAGAGACTGTACATTTACAGCGAAGATACAATGAGAACTGTACATATTCAGTAAAAGTGTTTATACAGCGAAGAACAGTGTAGATAAAGGTACAAGAGCATTCGGGAGATTCAGGGGTGGCAGGAGGATCTTGGGGGTGTTGGGGGCAGCATGGGGATCTTGGGAATGTCAGGAATTGTCAGGGTGGAGTCAGGGAGTGTCAGGGGGATCTAGGAGGGTGTTAAGATAGAGTTTGAGAATGTCAGGGGTGGAGTCAAGGAGTGCTTGGTGGGGTTCGGGGGACGATGGGGCATCCCTCCTACATTGGACTGTGTCGGGAAGGTTAACCGTTGCGGCAGGAGGAAGTGGGCACTCCTCCTGCCATGGACAGTTGGGGGGGCTTCAGAGGTTCCGGCAGGAGGAAGTGGGCATCTCTCCTGCTTTGGACTGTATCAGGAAGGTTCATCTTTGTGGCAGGAGGAATTGGGCTCTCCTCTTGCCATGTACAGTTGTGGGTGGCTTCGTGGGTTCCAGCAGGAGAGATTGGACATCCCTCCTGCTGGCCGACTTCACAGGGAGGACAGGTTTCCTGCTACAGCTGCTAAACTGATCATGGCAGGGAGATTCTCTTGCCACAATTAGCTTAGCGGCAACACAATTGTCTAACTGGCACCTGACATGGATGACATGGATGATGGTTAGAGAATCGGACTGGTTATAAGGAATTAGGCATCTGTCCGTCAGGACAGATGCAATTCTAAATAGGACTCCCATGTGTGATTCTCAAAAGCTACTTAGGTGGCTGCTGAGACCGGGCATCCTATAACAGAATCAGGCCCTCAAAGTCTTACCTAAATCCAGAATCACTTTCTAGATAGATTCCAAAGTGAAGACTTCAAGTCAAGAAAGTTCAAAGGTTTGAGACATACCAATAGGCAATGTTTGCTGTAAAGCACTGAGCCTTGTTCCTTATTTACATCAAAGATCAACAGAAGGGATACTTGAGAATCCGACATTACTGAATATGACACCTGTCCTGTTGTAGACAAATTTCACTTTGATGTCTCCTGTTAAGGAACTGTCTCTTCCAGTGAAAAAAAATGCCTAAGCCCACTCTGGCACCTACACATCCAGCAGGTAAAGTACCTTAGGGCATGGCTGCAGCAGAGGTTCCCTCTTGTCCAGGCCGAGAGTGTTCCACCCGTGAGTTTCTAACTGGTCCACTTTTCTTCAGCTATCCTTCACATGGGCCTGTACCAGAGGTTCCTACCAGGCCAAGATGCTAATCAAACTGGTCCACTGTGACTCCAGGTGGCAAAGTAGGAGGCTCTGAAGGAAAAAAAAAGCCCTCACCTTTCCCTTCCTTTTTACAATTGCAGCAAAACTTCTTGAGAAAATTAGCAAGCACACACTATGGCAGCCATCTTGAATCCCAGCAGCATAAGTCAGTTACAGGCATAACTCGAAATGAGTACCTATTATTGCTTTTTCATGCCAATTATTTGTATATATCCCCAATTAAGTAGCAATTTTGCACTCATTGGATAATTATGTGTGTAACTGAAGCTATTCTATAACTAGGTGTGCTGTTTCAAGCCTAGGTAATAAAATTAGGTAGGTTACTGCACATGAATCAGCAGGTAGTGTGGCTGCACGTGTAGTATAGAACACAGATACTGGATACACTAGCCAGTACCAGTAACCATGTCACCAAGGATGCCAACCTTTTGAAAGCACTGGTAGCTAAGAACTTCAGAGCAGCTAGGGGAATCTATGTAGGACTGATGTCCTTTCACCTTGTCAAACAAGTGTGAAATGAGGGATCTTGTCAGGCAAAGCCCAGTCAGGTACTTTCTCACTCAGGCCCCCTTTTACAAAGCTGTACAGCCAAGTGCCTCGCGGCAAATGCTTCAACGCCCATTCAATTTATATGGGTGCTGGAGCATTTACAGCGCCGGCCTACGCTGCCAGCTTTCGTAAAAGAGGGGGTCAGTTCATTCAGATTCTGTGCAGGATGAAACAAGCACTCTGCTACTGGAGATCTGTCAGCAACTCGAGCTTTTATCAAATAAGTTGGTGACCGTAAGAGACACCAATATGTTCAACAATGACAGATCCATTCTGTAAGGACAAAGAAAACCAAGTTCATTCACATGCTTCTTTTTGCAGGCTGCCCTAAATTGTGAGCGTTAATTAATCTACATGTTTCGTTTCTACTAAAGCAGTGGTTCCCCAACCTGTCCTGGGGGACCCCCAGCCAGTCAGGTTTTCAAGATATCCCTAATGAATATGCATGAGAGAGATTTGCATACCTGTCACTTCCATTATATGCAAATCTCTCTCATGCATATTCATTAGGGATATCTTGAAAACCTGACTGGCTGGGGGTCCCCCAGGACAGGTTTGGGAACCACTGTACTAAAGGGTGTAAAATAGAAAATTTGGGCCCTTTACATGACTCATCCATTAGTGGCAGGAGCACCCTTAGTCACCCCTACTTCTTTTCAATTCAAACATTTTATCATTACAGAAAGCAATACAAAGCTGGTTATAACCGCATGTGTAGTGTAGATTAAACATGATTTATGGCTGAGACAGCTTGTTCAGAACAGAGACTTATCCCCCTCTTTTACTAAGGTGCCCTAACCGATTAGCGCGCTAATCAAATTAGCATGCGCTAAATGCTAACGCATCCATACACTAACATGCATGCGTTAATGTTTAGCGCACGCTAAATCAATTAGCGTGCGCTAATCGGTTAGCGCACCTTAGTAAAAGAGGGCCTTACTATCATATTGGATCAAGTCTCATATACAGACATCATTGATGCACATTTTATAATATCAGAACGGCCCTGGCTACATGACGCTCATTCCCAAATTATTATAACATGATGAAGAAAAGAAAAAGAACAAAATCTGAGGCCAATACACACAAATTGTTTAGCTACCTACTCGCCTCCAATCCCTCCACCTTGGTGGGAAATCAGCCTTATTTTCCTCACCAGAATCTTAGACCTTTGGGAGGGATATGAAATAATCTACCGCACGTCACCAAAATTTCCTCGTTACTCCAGTTATACCCTCTCCCTTTGCTGCTAATTGTTAGTTTGTAGTGCAGCATTTATAGAATCAGGCCCAAAGCGAATACAGCATTGGGCGAATTACCGTATATACTCAAATATAAACTGATCCGAATATAAACTGAGGTGACTTTTTTCCTTCAAAAAAAGGAGGAAAGAAAGGTTCACTCGAATATAAACTGAGTCATAGAATGAAGGAGAAAGGAAATAGGCACATGAGTAATTCTTACCAAAAGGGTGATGGATGCATGAAACAGCCTCCCAGTTGTTTTTTCTTTAAAAGTATATCATCAACATCCTTTTTATATTCCAAGTACTTCTCACTACTATGATTTCACAATATTGCAACTCTTCAAATTTATGATTATGATCGATGCAGTGTTCTACCAATGGGGCCAAAATATTTTCCTCTTTAGTCTAATTTTAAAAGTGGGCATGGACAATGAGTGATATAAATTACGTACATTCCTAGCATTACAATCTGCCAGCTACAATAAACAGTGGAAATATAGGGGATTGCCATAGGGAGGAATTTGTCAAAGTAGCCTAGCTGTGTTAAAACAAATTAACTTAACTAGATTGCTCTGTCTAAAATTCATCTTGCATTGTTTTAGCCAGATTGTGAAGTGGTTTTCCCTGTTTTGTTAAGAGATGGAAAACAGCAAGCATATATAACATTTTTAAAACTACCCCTGAAAATCATCTTAAAGTATTCTCATTGAAAGTGACCACATACTTTGCCACAACAATGAATAAAGTTGTTACCGCTAGTGTATGCTAATCCAGTGAGGAAGATTCTCGGAGAGGGCAGGAGCCAGCAGATCTTGAACACAGGGCCGCCATCAGAAATTTCTGGGCCCCTTACTGAGCAATCCTATTGGGCCCCCCATGCACCCCTTCCCCCCCGACCCCCCCTTCTTCCATGGGCCGAATACACACATACTTTTCTCTGTCGCCGCACTCTTTGACCAAAAGATTTGTAAGCCTGCAACCACGTCAAGGTAGACTCTTTCAGCAGGGCCCTAACCTAACCTAAACTAAACTAATCTATACCTATCTATTCTAAACTAACATATGTCTAATACTGAACTAATAACAAACTAACAAACATCTGCATAATAAATAACTAATAAATAATAGTGCTAGTAGCTATAATTCACTTTTGAATGTAAAATCTCAGTTAAGGATTGCTTTTGACCTTTGTAGGCCAGAAGTAGATCACAATTGCACAATATTTTTTGTAACAAGTATTAAATGTGTTTTTATAAAGACTGTAAGCTTAATAAATATATCAGAAAAAACTACACATCTGAGCGCATATCTGAACATACACATCTGTATGATCCCATCCTCCTCAGCTTGCCTATAGCTGCATCATGCATGTTAAAAATGTACGATATGTTGATATGTGCACCTTCCTTCCTTCCTATCCATTCTCCTCAGCCTGTCCTTACACATCCACAGCTGCATGTTAATGATGATGTATATGTTATGATGATAAATAAGTGCATATGAGCACATCATTAACATGCAGCTATGGATGAATATAAAAAAGAAACAATATTCTGTACAACTGTCAATTTATAAATCAGTGTCTTCTCCCCACTCTCTCTTCCCCATTTCCCTTCAGCGTCCTCAGCCCACTCTCTCTCCACTTTCCTTCAGCGCACACACATAAAAACAAGCAAGTAATTTATATCATTTTCATTCTATTCATTCATAGAAATTAAAGTCTAAATAATGCCAGTCACATAACAAAACATGATTTTACAAAAATAATTCCCTGCACAGTCAAGCCTGCAAGGATTACTAGATGTCTTTCAGCAGCTCCCCTCCCTCCCTCCCCCTTACCTTTGTGGCCAAGTCAAAATGATCTACCAACAATAAAATTTTAAAAACACAAAGCACGCTGTACGCAGAGAAAATGTTAATTATCATTTATATTCCGCGGGTTTTCACTAAATTGAAAATAAAATCATTTTTCCTACCTTTGGTAATTTCATCAGTCTCTGGTTGCATTTTATTCTTCTGACTGTGCATCCAATATTTCTTCCCTTCTTTCAGCCTCCTGTATGCTTCCTCTCCTCAAGACCTCATTCCCTCCCCAAACTTTTTCTTTGTTTCACCCTGCCCCTTCTTTCTTTTTGTCTCTCTCCATACCCCCTTTCTTTCTGTATGTTTGTTTTTCTCTCTCTCTCACCCTGCCCCCTTCTTTCTTTCTCTCCCCACACCCTCTTTCGTTCTGTATGTCGGTCTTTCTCTCTCTCTCCGTGCCCCATTTTTCTTTGTTTCACCTTGCCCCCTTTCTTTCTTTCTTTCTGGCTTCC
Organism: Geotrypetes seraphini; assembly: GCF_902459505.1. Taxonomy (NCBI): domain Eukaryota; kingdom Metazoa; phylum Chordata; class Amphibia; order Gymnophiona; family Dermophiidae; genus Geotrypetes; species Geotrypetes seraphini. The sequence continues at coordinate 398,294,422 of NC_047085.1, read as the reverse complement.
TGTCCCCCCCCCCCTTTCTTTCTTTCTCCCTGCCCTCCCCTATGCCACCACCATTGGGAAAATGCTGCCACCGCCACTGGGGAATAGGCTGCCACTGCTGCCATCGGGAACAGGCCGGCGCTGAGTTCGCCCTGCTTTTCTTCCCCGCGGGGCCGACCAACTCTCGCCACCCGACGTCAATTCTAACGTCAGAGAGGACGTTCTAGGCCAGCCAGGCAGCGATTGGCTGGCCCAGAATGTCTTCTCCAACGTCAGAGGCGAGAGTTGGTCGGCCCCACAGGGAAAAGCAGGGAGAACTTGGCGCCGGCCTGTTCCCGATGGCGGCGGTGGCACTCAAGTGGCTAAAGAGCCGCAGTTTGCCGGCCTAGGGAGAAAACTGGAGGGTGACCAGCTGTGCACCCCCTTGGGACGTAAACTTGGGGAAGGGCGTGGCGGACCGCCCTCCCCCCACCCTCCCCCACCTTGGTATGCCACTATCTGTACCTCACTCCCTCCCTATGACCAAAAATTCTCCTTTCTTCTATTCCCCATATACACAACCATCTCTTTCCCTCCCTTCCTCTCTCCCAAGTACATGCCTTCTGTGTCCAAAAACACATTCCCTCCCCCACCTCAGCATCTCTTTGCCTCCCTTCCTCTCTCCCAAGTCCATGCCTTCTGTGTCGAAAAACCCATTCCCTCCCCCACCTCAGCATCTCTTTCCCTCCCTTCCTCTCTCCCAAGTCCATGCCTTCTGTGTCCAAAAACCCATTCCCTCCCCCACCTCAGCATCTCTTTCCCTCCCTTCCTCTCCCAAGTCCATGCCTTCTGTGTCCAAAAACCCATTCCCTCCCCCACCTCAGCATCTCTTTCCCTCCCTTCCTCTCTCCCAAGTCCATGCCTTCTGTGTCCCAAAACCCATTCCCTCCCCCACCTCAGCATCTCTTTCCCTCCCTTCCTCTCTCCCAAATCCATGCCTTCTGTGTCCAAAAACCCATTCCCTCCCCCACCTCAGCATCTCTTTCCCTCCCTTCCTCTCTCCCAATCCATGCCTTCTGTGTCCAAAAACCCATTACCTCCCCCACCCCAGCATCTCTTTCCCTCCCTTCCTCTCTCCCAAGTCCATGCCTTCTGTGTCCAAAATGCACTCCCTCCCCCCTTTTGTGTTCCGCGTTTGCCTCCCAGCCCATCTTTGCAACTTTCTCAGCAAAACGGAGCTCGAGCCGAGAGGCTTGTCTTCTGTTTTCTGCCGCGCACAAATAGCCGACTGGAAGTATTCTCCGACGTCAGCGCTGACGTCGGAGGGCAGGCTTTGCTTAAGCCCTCCCTCCGACGTCAGCGCTGACATCGGGGAACACTTCCGATCGGCTATATGTGAGCGGCAGGGCAGGTAGGAACACAAGACGAGCCTCGCGGCTCGAGATGTATTTAACTCCGCGGATTCACCGTCCAGCTCTCTCCTGTGCAGTGGGGCGGACCGCCCCCTCCCTAGACTGTGGCCTAGGACCCTGTCAGCTCCGGGCCCCTGAATGCAGGACTGGTAGTACTGCCCTGATGGCGGCCCTGCTTGAACATATGTAAATGCTCAAGGCCCAAAACTCAGGGAATGGGTCCGATCTCTTGACACTAGAGTAGTAGACTTGGAAGAGCTGAGGGAGACAGAGAGGTACACAGACTAGAGAGTGACACGGTAATGGTTACCACAGTAATTCCATAGTTACCATGGTAATTCCTGCAGCAACAGGAAATAGTTGCCAATTTTACCACCGTAGCGGTAGATCATTCTATGGTAGTGCTGCAGGAATGGGAATCACTGCCATGGTAATTCTGTAGCAATGGGGATCCAGGGCACCCTTCCCAAGCCTACCTTTTAATGTTCCGAGTGGTCTAGTAGCCAAACTCCTCGACCATTCTGCTCTTAATATTCTCATTCATTCTTTGGTCATTTCTTGTCTGGACTACGGTAATGCCTTATTTCATGGAATCATCGAAGAAAGAGATCAGACGCCTTCAGATAGTCCAGCACACTGCCGTTAAAATCATCTTCAAAGCCAAGAAATTTGACCACATCACTCCTCTCCTAATCAGAACTCATTGGCTCCCTATTAATAACTGCCTTACTTATAAAACAAGGAAAACAGACCAGCCGGAATTCATTAACAGACTTCTGATCCCATATTCCTCACCACTCATCCTCCGAATATCTGATCAAAACTTGTTAGCAATTCCATCACTAAGACATATTAATACCAGGAGAAATTCTATCTCTTCGATTGCTGCTCTCTCCCTTTGGAATTCTGTTCCAAACTCTTTAAGAGAGCCAACATCCCTTGAGAAATTCAAATCCTCCCTTAAAACGTTCCTTTTAAAAGATGCTTTCCAAGTTTAACTATCCTTGTAAGGACATTTTAAATTTTACTTAGTCCATGCCCTTGGACAAATTTGTTGTCTCCCCTTCCTTTTGTATTTTCCCTCTCTCCTCTCTTTTCTTTAATTATATTGTAGTTATCCCTACTCCCTATTGAATCAGTTCATTTATTTTTGTTTTGTCTGTCATGTTAATAAACAAAAAACACGCTAGTGTAATTGCTGTAATTTCTTAAAAGTCCTCTTGAAACTCCATATTCCTTATACTTTAATCAGTGGATAGATTGTGCTCAGAGACATGGAGGAAAAAGGGGACAGAAAGTCCCCAAAAAACCTCACCACCCAATCATTGCAAAACTTCCACCTTAACACACTTTTAAATGTGCATGACTTGAAAGATTGTATTATTGAAAAAGCACTTATCTTTTGTGTATAGTTCTTTGGCCTCGATGTGCCATGTTTCAAAATTTCTTCAGGAAGCCAAATGGTAACAACAAAAGACTCTTAAGTCTTCCAGAATGAGTGTCAGTCTCTGGTCTAGCTTGCGATTCAGCTTTCAGTGAACTTCGTCTGCAGATATCGGAAATTCACTGAAAGCTGAATTGCAAGCTAGACCAGAGACTGACACCCATTCTGGAAGACTAAAGTGTCTTTCGCTGTACAGAACAGGCTGATTTTAAAGATTGTAAATTATCTATGCCAACTGTTGAGCAAATTGAAAATAGATAAGCTGACATAAAGTTGTTAAAAGTTGTTGAAATGCAAGAGAATTCTGAAAAATAGCAAAAGGGTCTTGTGATCCTAAGAGACTGGGCATCAAAATGGCTTATGATGTTTAAAGTGAGAAAGTGCAAAGTGATGCATGTGGGAAAGAGGAACCCGAACTATACCTATGTGATACTGGGTTCTATATTACAAATCACCACCCAGGAAAAAGATCTAGGTGTCATTGTTGAGGATATATTGAAACCTTCAGCTCAGTGTGCGGAGAACATATTTCTTACTTCGGAAACTGAAGAACCATGGGGTGGAAGGAGATGTACATAGATGGATTAGAAACTGGTTGGCAGGTAGGAAATAGAGGGTGGGAGTGAAGGGCCACTACTCGGACTGGAGGAGGGTCACGAGTGGTGTCCCACAGGACTCGGTGCTTGGGCCGTTGCTATTTAATATATTCATAAATGATCTAGAAACAGGGACGAAGTGTGAGATAATAAAATTTGCGGACGACACCAAACTATTTAGTGGAGCTCGAACTAAAGAGGACTGCGAAGAATTGCAAAGAGACTTGAACAAACTAGGAGAATGGGCGACGAGATGGCAGATGAGGTTCAACGTTGAGAAATGTAAAGTATTACATGTGGGAAGCAGAAACCCGAGGTGCAGCTATATGATGGGAGGGATATTATTGAAGGAGAATACCCAAGAAAGGGACTTGGGGGTAATGGTGGACATGACAATGAAGCCGATGGCACAGTGCGCAGCGGCCGCTAAGAAGGCAAATAGAATGCTAGGCATAATCAAGAAGGGTATTACAACCAGAACGAAAAAGGTTATCCTGCCGTTGTATCGGGCAATGGTGCGTCCGCATCTGGAGTACTGCGTCAAATATTGGTCGCCGTACCTTAAGAAAGATATGGTGTTACTCGAGAGGGTTCAGAGAAGAGCGACATGTCTGATAAAAGGGATAGAAAACCTTTCATACGCTGAGAGATTGGAGAAACTGGGTCTCTTTTCCCTGGAGAAGAGGAGACTTAGAGGGGATATGATAGAAACTTACAAGATCATGAAGGGCATAGAGAGAGTAGAGAGGGACAGATTCTTCAAATTTTCGAATAATAAAAGAACAAGAGGGCACTCAGAAAAGTTGAAAGGGGACAGATTCAGAACGAATGCTAGGAAGTTCTTCTTTACCCAACGTGTGGTGGACACCTGGAATGCGTTTCCAGAGGACGTAATAGGGCAGAGTACGGTACTGAGGTTCAAGAAAGGATTGGACAATTTCCTGCTGGAAAAGGGGATAGAGGGGTATAGATAGAGGATTACAGTCCAGGTCCTGGACCTGTTGGGCCACCGCGTGTGCGGACTGCTGGGCACGATGGACCTCTGGCCTGACCCAGCGGAGGCACTGCTTATGTTCTTATGTACTCAATGTGTAATTAAACTCTGGAATTTGTTGCCAGAGAATGTGGTGAAATCAGTTAGCATAGCTGGGTTTAATAAACAGTTTGGATAATTTTCTAAAAGAGAACTCCATAGGCCATTATTGAGATGGCTTGGGGAAATCCACTGCTTATTCCTGGGATAAGCAGCTTAATATCTGTTCTACTCCTTGGGATCTTGCCAGGGACCTGTGAGCTGGGTTGGCCACTGTTGGAAACAGGTTTGATGAGATTTCAGACTGTCCCAATATGGCAATTCTTATGTTCTTATTGGCACAGGACAGAGCACTGACATCAGCCAGAGCTGGTAAAGAGAATGCAGCAGTGGCAGCAGGGTAGAGTGCAGGGTCGTGCAGCAGCGCCTTTCAAGGGGAGCATAAAGGAGAGTAGCTTTGGTCATTAAGGGGACGTGCAGGAGAACAGCACCAGTCACGGGAGGGGGGTAGGGAGTGCAGGAAAGCAGTATCCATCATTGTAAAGAGTATATAAAAGTGCTGGCTATCTGGTGGACTTGAATATAAACCAAGACCCCCATTTTTTTAACCCCAAAATCTCAGTTTATATTCAAGTATACATGGTATTTTCTTCCAAAAATGTGGCGATCTGATCATCATTTCTTTTATACAAGTTTCTAATGCCTACACCACCTGTAATTTCATTGGCTCTGTATACCTAAGGTCCCTGAATGTATTATTAACATCTCAAGGTCATATGACCCATTGCTGTATATTGTTTTTCCATCAGTGGTAAGTACAGGTTGTCAAAGGAATATCTGTCCAAATGGTGCTACCACTGAATCTATTTGTAACCAAAAAAAGGATGGGAGATCATATTATTTTAATATGTTGCTACAGGTGGGCAATATTCTACTCTCTATTAAGTGACGTGGAGGGGCCTAATCAAAAAGTATGTCTAAGTCCGTTTCGGGCCTAAGTTGCAAGTCACCCAAAGTCAGACATGTCAAAAGTCCATTCTCGAAAAATACATTCAAAATATTTCTTTTTACGAGAATGGTCTACTTCTACATCCAGATGTTTGATCGTTCGGACCGTTAAGTCATCTATCTTTATACTTCATTCTCGTCCAAAATTTTTTCCAAGTGAAAAACACCTAGAACAAGACCTTTTGGACGTGGGAAGGGGGTCAGAAAAGTGATGGACTGGCCACGCAGACATGTCAACAGAGTAGTGGGGCACCTTACGGGGCACTTCTGTAAACTTCACAAAAAGGGTACCACAAAAATATCTCACCACAACTTCATTATAGGTCATAGTGAGCCCCCCAAAACACTCCCCAAACCTACTAGACCCACCTGTCTTCCACCCCAATAGTCCTTATGACTGCAGGTGTCACCTTAATGGCAATACAATAGGGTTTTGGGGGGTGCACATGTTTCACCATGAATGCAGTGGTTAGAGTGGCTTATGGGCCTGGGTCCTCCTCTCTATGGTTCACTAGCCCACCCCCCCAAACTACTTAAACCACCTCTATGCAGCTCTACTAGGCTTTCCTATGCCAGATGCTGATGTGCTGCAGGCAGGTATGTATGTTTTTATTCTGATTTTTATGGTATTGTGTGTGTGTGTGTGGGTGCAGTGATTACTGGGGCTGTGTGTGAGGGGGTCTGTACTTTGTGTCTGTTATCTGGTCAGTTTGGATACCTTCTTGGCACTGTTTTTAGATCACCTAAGTCACTACATAGAAGTTCTGTCTAGGCAGTCTCATTAAACTTTCGGTTATACTTGCAGTATGATTAAGTCTAGGTCAGCCCACGTCCCGCCCAAACCCCACCCTCACCACTCCTCCTAAAATGCCCCTTTCAGCTCTGGGCATACAGTGGCACTGAAAAGGCCTAAGCTGTGTTTAGATATGTCTAAAACCCGTTTCAATTATCCGCACTTGGACGACCTGTCTTTTTGATCGTCCAAGTGCCGATTTAGGCAAGATTTTAGACATATTTCCATTTGGATTATGAGCCCCCTAGTCTCCAGATACCTCTAGAATACTATACCATTTTATGCTTTGCATGTATTTTAAATTCTAGATGAACTAAATTGGGATATTGTCACTCTTGAATCATGTTTCTGGCAGCACTCTTTCAAAATGAATCAGCTCTGATCATGGTAAGGAATTTTGGAAGCTATATCCTCATTACCATACTCAGTGGAATGGGATCCAGAAAATGTAACCATCTTGGGGGTCCTGATGTTCTTCATCCTCTAAATATCATAATAGCTCAAACCTAACTGGAAGGTCTTATGATATAAATAATAGGGCAGAAAGTTGTATCCACCTTTAATCCACGAGGCTCTCAATTTCTGGTATGATATCCTGTAAGTCTTCCCTTCTCAAAGGTATTTAATTATTAGTCTACCTAACGTCTTGTAAAATATCAGTGGGTTGACTGTTGGCAGCCTTGATAGGATATAATTAATTTATAATATCATTATTGTGGCAGATTCATCTCTACCCCACCAGGATTTTTTTTTTTTTTTAATAAAGTGGGTTCTATGCTTTAATGTGGTCCAAAACCAAATTAAGAATTCTCCCCATGTGCGTATTCATTGAAACCTGAAGACTAGGTAAGAACCCCTGCTCAATTTCCAATGGTGGATGTTAAGAAGCATAAGCTCTGACTATGGAGAAACCAAGGTGGTGTATCTGGGTGGCAACTCTAACATATTGACCTGCAGTACAGCATTCTTAGTGTTTTAACATGGGGGAAAGAAAGGCAAAGACTAACCTGTTTCCTCTTGAAACTGGTCAGACCTCCCAGTTACGAATGGCAATGCTGAATTCTTTTCAAGCTCTGTCTGCACATAATGCAAAGTTTGCTTTTGCTGGATCTGAAGCAAGGTCTACAGACCACAGTGTGGAAGGATCTTCTCTAAGGCTCTTCCTTTCACCAGTGGCTTGGGATTTCCACTGCTGGCTCAGCCAATCTAGGTGCCTAACCTTAGGAACTTTTTAATAGAATCAAGGCCTAAGTATATAAATAACAGCAACATGATCTAAAATTACTCTGAGAAGGATGTCTTATCAACAATCTCTGCCATTAGGGGTAAGGAGACAAGGAAGAAGTTTCTGCATGAGTGAGTTTGGTATAGGCATGAAAAATCGGTGAACTCCTTACTGGTTGGGTGTGACATTTATCATGGGACCACAAAACCTAGATCTTAAATTAGTGTTTGAAACACCTCCAAAAGTCCTAGTTATAGCTGATCTAATTGTGGACCATCTATCTAAGATTAGGTCCCATAGTTTATTGAAATCTATCCCTACTAACATAGGCACTTCGCTATAATCTAGTAGCAACTGCAACAATCTTGGAAAGAAGTTCATCACATTTGCGCCCCCTTCTGCTCCTAGCATTAGACAATTTCTATTAGCCTTATCATCTGACAGAATCAGCCAGCCATCTTCTGCTATTCCTATCCTCCAGTTCCAGTCCCAGCACCTTTCTCCACTTTTTCAGCCCCCAACTTCAGTTTCAGTTTTAGTTCCAGCTCCAACCCCAGCCCAAAACCCTCTTCTCTCACCATTTCCTACCTTTTCAACCTCCAATTCAAGTTCCAGCACCAGGCCCCTTCTCCCACTAGCCCCTCTTTTCAGCCCCCAGTTCTAGTTCTTACCCAGCCTCCTTCTCCCACCAGTACAAAATTTTCAGCCCCAGGCCAGATCCCTTCTCCTACCAGCCCCACTTTTCAGCCCCAAGTTCTAGTTCCAACCTGAGCCCTATTCACCCACTAGCTCCAACCCCATTTTTAGTCCCTAGTTTCAACCCCAGCCCCTTTATCCTACCTGCCCTGGATTTAAAATTTGTTTTCCATGAGTTGCCAGTAGAGGCAGTAATAATAGCAATACATGCAGCCTGCCTCAGGTCTTCCTTCAGCTGTACCCCTTCCTCTTAGAAACAGAAAATTACATCAGATAGTGGGACACAACTGAAGAGAAGACCCGAGGAAGGCTGAATGTATGGTTTATACTGCTGCCTGTGGCTCAGGGAAGGTTATCAGTGAACCTGTTAGATGGGAGAGAAGAGAAGGGAGACATGCCATACAAGTAGAGGGAGAGGGGGGGAGGTCTCTGACAATATTGGATTATGTGTGTGTTTGTGGTAGTGGTGGGGATCTTCATGCCACTGGTAACCAGCTCATAAACACCGTTTTCCACGTGTATATTAGAACAGGCTGTGTTGAAGATGATTTTCTAAAATACTAGCAGAACTTGAGATGTCCCAGCCTGGGCATCTCAAAATGTCCTTACTACAATGCATCTCCATACCTATCCCTTTTCTTGTCAGGTTATTGTATTATATCTTTGTTTCTGTGGGATGTTTCAAGCTTTTGTTTACCGTGCCTGTGTTTCCATTTTAGCTTTTCTGTTGAGAATATTTGCTATGTTTGCGTGCATAGCTCCAAGAGGCCTGGGGACAAATGATGCTAATCACATAACAACTGAACAGTTTTGAGAATAGCACAGATTCAGTTGGAAGATATTAACACAACCTGCATTATTTTATGTTCATGTTGGTGAAAATATATATATACCGTATATATATATTTTTATTTTTTTTTCTAGAAAAGAAAAGGATTAGTAACTTCACCTTTAGTTTGTATTTGGAAGCTTCCCACTGATCAGTCTTAAAATGAAAAAAAAAAAACCCTACTCTGGTGTATCATATTTCTAACACTTAAAGATCTAATTGGGATATTGTTCTGTACATGCTGTTAGACTCTGTAGTGACAAGAAGAATCTCAGCCTATACTGGCAGCAAGCCAGCGCATACCTTCCTTGAACAAAGTGCAGGATAATTAAAGTGCAAGCATTGAAAGAACACTGAGCAAGAACACAAAAATAGCCGTCAATAAAATGCCGGAATATCTCGTTCTTTGGTGTATCGGTACTGCAGAATCATTGATGTGTTCTCTCCTTGTAAGAGCTTTTCAGCAGAGAGGCTTTTTGCCTCCTTCCCTCCCCACCTCCTTTCTTCTTCTGAAGAAAGAATTTTTACGATGCCTTGAAAGAGCTTGTGGTAAAACAGGTTGCAGTCAAAGAAAAGATGTGAAACTGAATATAGAGCCCAGGATTTATTATTTTATAAAACTTGCACAGCCGAAATACTGAAGGTAGCATAAAGAGCAGAGTAGATTGATTTTCACAGTATTCACAATGATGGTTCTGCTTGCTAATTTGTAACTGGAGAGCACAGTAGCAAGAATTTTTATTATATCTATCTATAATTTTTTTAAAAATTAGTACGTGAGCACTTTCCACCCCCCATTTTGTTTGTGGTATGGGCTCCGGCACTATTCCCGTGCTAATCAGTTAGGACCGGATTCTGCAACTGGCACCAGTATCGGCCAGCACCTCCAAAATAGATAGATAGATTAGATACACACACACACACACACACACACACACACACACACACACAAGGGGGTGCTGAAAAGTTCTCAGCCCAACCAAGCAACTTCCTTAATTCTGAGCAGCCGAAAAAAGGGTTATCTTATGTTATTAAATACCAATTTGCAGTAACAAAATTCTGTTTTGATATTGTTTCAGATCATTGGTTGAACCATATCCATTAGGATTTTTAAAACTATGATATGCGACACATTATATCTCACCCCCCCCCTCCTCTTGTGTTCTCCTTCCTTCCCTTCTCTTTCCTTTATATATAAGAACATAAGAATAGCCTTACTGGATCAGACCAATGATCCATCAAGCCTAGTAACCCGTTCTTACAATGGCCAATCCAGGTCCTTAGTACCTGGGCAAAACCCAAAGAGTAGTAACATTCCATGCTACTGATCCAGGGCAAGTCAAAAAAGATATACAGGGATAACTCTTTCAAATCAAGGTTACTGTCGAGTGACTAAAGAGATTAATAGAACAAAAATAAAGTCACCGCACTCATCAATACACTCAGTAAACTTGTTTTTTGTTTAGAACTCTGCTCAGAGACATGAAGGCTGATTACTCGGCCTCACCTACCAATCATTGCAGTGTTCAGAAAAAATTTTTAATTTGAAATTCCTATTAATAATGCGCTAGCCAGAAGGCTATGCTGAAAATATAAATGCTCTCATGAATTCTATAAATTATACAAAATGACTTAACTTTAAATAGTGACTGTCACTATTTAAAGTTAACAAGAAAAAACTCGGAATTGTGAAATTCAATACTATTGTAAACAAACACTTTCACTGAAATGAAAAGATGTCACAAACAAAAAGAAAGCAGCACTGCTGTAGTTCCAAAATGGGGAGTTACAGTTAACTGGAGGAAAAAGCCTCAGATAGGAGCCCTTCCACCACCACAATGGTGGTCCAAGGTGGTTGGACGTAACACCTCACTGGCAAAAAACCTCCAGACCGGCTCCCCGTAGTAGAGAACTTAAAGCAGGGCGGCGGTGCAAAAGATAGAGGATAAACAATCCACTTATCTAGATTAGTAGATCGGTACACCGACGATGGCCAGCGTTTCACTCGTCTGCTGCCTCAGGGTGTAAAGAAATCCGATCAAAACTAAGAACCAGAATCAGAACAAAAATTCAATCAGTAAACTGGTAAAAATGCACTGCTTCCAAAGAAACTAAAAGAAGCCTTAATGACATACCTTAAGATAGGACGCAACAGCATCTCAGGATCATAAGATGGCCGTGCCATGACAGAGCTGGGATTTATATAGCACTACCGGGTAGTGAACCCGGAAGTGACAGTAGACAAAAGGTTATTACTGTTAGAGAACCAGAACTTACAGAACAATTTATATTATAATAAAGAAATTTTTCAATTTTTCTTTCTTTGATTTGAATATATGTGTGTGTGTGTAAATGAAGAAAATCTTTGTATTAAACTTGCATGTTTAAATGTTTTAAAGTTATGTATCAAGGGGTACAGAAAAATAAACGTATGTACTTGAAAAGATAGTAATCAGTAGAACGCACTCCATTCCAGTCTCGAATTCAATCCATCTGGGTCTTCACTCTTCAATCTATGGATCCACTGTTGTTCTGCTCTTAGTAAGCGCTGCTGTCTGTCCGGAACGCCTTCCTGAATATGGTCAATCACACAACATTTTAAGTCTGTAAACTGATGATTAAATTCCAAACAATGTGTGACCATAGGTGCCTGTAATCTATTGTTCTTCAGACAACTCTTGTGTTCAATAGCTCGAGTTTTAAAAGGGCGAGTGGTCTGACCCACATAGATTAAAGGGCATGAACACATGAACACATAAACCACAAAAGTGGATGTACAGGACGTTCTATGTTTCAAATAAAAACTCTGGTTAGTAGATGGATGAATGAAGGTGTTGGACAGTTCCTTAGTAATGGTGCAAATAGAACATTTTCCACATTTGAAATGTCCAGTTAAAAGTGTAGCAGGTAGACAAGGATCTCTTATGTCAGATGGACTTAAAAGTTCTTTAAAGTTTTTCTGGCGTGAGTACGCAATTCTGAAATGAGTGTCTCTCAATGAGGGATGAAAATCCATTATAGTCCAGTGACGTCTGAGTATCTTGGAAATGATATTAATGTTGGGAGAATATTCTAAAATGCATGTGACAATATTATCACTAGATTCAGATTCACGAGGTAGGAAAAGAAGGTCTCTATTGATGAACTTCGCCCTTTTGTATGCTTTTTTCAGAACACCAGTAGGATATCCTCTGCTTTTTAAACGAGAATATAGTTGTTTGCATTTTGTTTTATAATCTTCCATGTCGGAACATAACCGACGATAACGAAAAAACTGAGAAGTGGGTAAACTTCGCTTCAGAGGATTCGGATGGTTACTTGAAAAATCCAAAAAGGTATTCCTATCAGTATCTTTTCTATATACTGTGGTTTTAATAGAACCTGTTTCTTTAATAACAAAAACATCAAGAAAAGAAATGTGACTGGAGTGGTAAGTCATGCTGAATTCGATATTACAATGTCTAGAGTTCAACCATTCAAAAAATTCATCCAAATCACTTTTAGAACCTTTCCAGGCCACAAAAACGTCATCAATAAAACGTAGCCATATAGCAATTTTATCTGAGAAAGGATTATTGATAATCCAAGTGTTTTCAAATTTTTGCATGAAAAGGTTTGCTACCGAGGGAGCCATGGTTGCTCCCATGGCTACCCCCGATATCTGCTGAAAAAACCTTTCCATGAATCTGAAGTAGTTTCTCTTCATGGCTAAAGATAATAGTTTTATTATAAACTGGACAGGAATCCTATCATTGTTTACATTGTTGAGGAGAAATTCCTCAACAACAATGAGAGCCTCATCCTGAGGAATTACAGTGTAAAGAGATTTCACGTCTAACGTGACAAAAAATGTAATGTCTTCAGGGTTGTTAATGTCAGAGAGTTTAGTCAAAAATTGAGAAGAATCTCTTAAGTAGGAGAAGCCTTGTGATACAATGGGACGGAGAAATAAATCAACAAAGGATGACAAGGGTTCCAAAATGGAACCTCTGCTGGATACAATAGGGCGACCAGGAGGGTCAGTCAAACTTTTATGAATCTTTGGCAAGATGTAAAAGACAGGAGTTCTGGGATTTTTATTATTTAAATAGGCATGTTCTTTTAAAGTCAGAAAGCCTTCCTCTACAGCTGAAGATGTCAGTTGCTGTATTTCGGAGGCTAGATCGGACACTGGATCAGTTATTAACTCCTTATAGTCTGTGGATACACTCAATAACCTAGAGACCTCAGTTTTATATTTTGCCATGTCCAGAACTACCACTGCTCCACCCTTGTCTGCCCTGCAAATCCTAATTGTACGATTAGACCTAAGTTGTTTTAAAGCCATGTATTCTTCCCGTGAGAGATTGTATGGTTGGTATCTCTTAGTTTTGGTAACTTTTTTGATGTTATTAATTACTAATTCTTTGTAGAGCTGTAAATGTGCACTAGGAGGGGTAGGAGGAGTCCATGTAGATTTCAAACTAACAATAGAACTCTCAGTGTTAGTAAAGGAGTGTTGAGTGAAAAATTCTTTTAAATGTAGTTTCCTAAAAAACTTTTCAATATCCACCCGTAATTGAAATTCTTTTAAAGGTTGGACAGGGACAAATGTAAGTCCCCTAGACAAAACCGATATTTCAATGGGACTCAAACTGTATGACGAGAGATTGAACACTACTTGTTCTGAGCTTTCTTTGATTTGTTTCGTTGTGGTCGTGACGTTGGTTGTTTTGTGCCCCGTCCTCTTTGTCTCCCTCGTGTTCGGTTTAGACCCGCTCCTCCTGTGCTGTCTTGATCTAAAAAATCCTCCTCAGAATTAGATAAAGAACCCCCTTCTGAAGGATCAGAGGAATCAAAATCTCCTCTTTTTTGCTGTTTAGAGGGGTTAGTTAGCCAGGGATAAACTCGTTTTTTGGCATAATCATCTTCATCTCGTTTAAATTTTTTAATTTTATTTTTCTGTAAATTCGCTTTGAATAAATCGATTTTCTTCTGTGTGTCCGTAAGTTCTGAGTTAAATGTGTCAATGTCTAAACTGCTTTTCAACTCTCCTAGTTTAGTGTCAAGATCAAACTGTATAGATTCAGTAGCTACTCGGGTCTTCTCAATAATGAGAACCATAAGATCTAGAGAGCATTTATTCAGAATCCCTGCCCATTGTGTCAAAAAGGTAGGGTCATCTGTAAATAAAGTGGGTGCTTTTACAATTCTCAAACCTCTAGGGATAAATTCTTTTTTGCAGTACTCTAATAACGTAGCTCCATGTAACGTGGCTCTAACTAATTTCTTTGCCAGGTTAGTGTAGTCGACCCATGTGACATTAATACTTGATGACTCAGGAAACTGAAATACAGAAGGACGCTGTAACAGATCTGATACAAAATCTGTAGTAAATCCAAACCCAGACTCTAGACATTGTAATATCGAATTCAGCATGACTTACCACTCCAGTCACATTTCTTTTCTTGATGTTTTTGTTATTAAAGAAACAGGTTCTATTAAAACCACAGTATATAGAAAAGATACTGATAGGAATACCTTTTTGGATTTTTCAAGTAACCATCCGAATCCTCTGAAGCGAAGTTTACCCACTTCTCAGTTTTTTCGTTATCGTCGGTTATGTTCCGACATGGAAGATTATAAAACAAAATGCAAACAACTATATTCTCGTTTAAAAAGCAGAGGATATCCTACTGGTGTTCTGAAAAAAGCATACAAAAGGGCGAAGTTCATCAATAGAGACCTTCTTTTCCTACCTCGTGAATCTGAATCTAGTGATAATATTGTCACATGCATTTTAGAATATTCTCCCAACATTAATATCATTTCCAAGATACTCAGACGTCACTGGACTATAATGGATTTTCATCCCTCATTGAGAGACACTCATTTCAGAATTGCGTACTCACGCCAGAAAAACTTTAAAGAACTTTTAAGTCCATCTGACATAAGAGATCCTTGTCTACCTGCTACACTTTTAACTGGACATTTCAAATGTGGAAAATGTTCTATTTGCACCATTACTAAGGAACTGTCCAACACCTTCATTCATCCATCTACTAACCAGAGTTTTTATTTGAAACATAGAACGTCCTGTACATCCACTTTTGTGGTTTATGTGTTCATGTGTTCATGCCCTTTAATCTATGTGGGTCAGACCACTCGCCCTTTTAAAACTCGAGCTATTGAACACAAGAGTTGTCTGAAGAACAATAGATTACAGGCACCTATGGTCACACATTGTTTGGAATTTAATCATCAGTTTACAGACTTAAAATGTTGTGTGATTGACCATATTCAGGAAGGCGTTCCGGACAGACAGCAGCGCTTACTAAGAGCAGAACAACAGTGGATCCATAGATTGAAGAGTGAAGACCCAGATGGATTGAATTCGAGACTGGAATGGAGTGCGTTCTACTGATTACTATCTTTTCAAGTACATACGTTTATTTTTCTGTACCCCTTGATACATAACTTTAAAACATTTAAACATGCAAGTTTAATACAAAGATTTTCTTCATTTACACACACACACATATATTCAAATCAAAGAAAGAAAAATTGAAAAATTTCTTTATTATAATATAAATTGTTCTGTAAGTTCTGGTTCTCTAACAGTAATAACCTTTTGTCTACTGTCACTTCCGGGTTCACTACCCGGTAGTGCTATATAAATCCCAGCTCTGTCATGGCACGGCCATCTTATGATCCTGAGATGCTGTTGCGTCCTATCTTAAGGTATGTCATTAAGGCTTCTTTTAGTTTCTTTGGAAGCAGTGCATTTTTACCAGTTTACTGATTGAATTTTTGTTCTGATTCTGGTTCTTAGTTTTGATCGGATTTCTTTACACCCTGAGGCAGCAGACGAGTGAAACGCTGGCCATCGTCGGTGTACCGATCTACTAATCTAGATAAGTGGATTGTTTATCCTCTATCTTTTGCACCGCCGCCCTGCTTTAAGTTCTCTACTACGGGGAGCCGGTCTGGAGGTTTTTTGCCAGTGAGGTGTTACGTCCAACCACCTTGGACCACCATTGTGGTGGTGGAAGGGCTCCTATCTGAGGCTTTTTCCTCCAGTTAACTGTAACTCCCCATTTTGGAACTACAGCAGTGCTGCTTTCTTTTTGTTTGTGACATCTTTTCATTTCAGTGAAACTATTTAAAGTTAAGTCATTTTGTATAATTTATAGAATTCATGAGAGAATTTATATTTTCAGCATAGCCTTCTGGCTAGCGCATTATTAATAGGAATTTCAAATAAAAAAATTTTTCTGAACACTGCAATGATTGGTAGGTGAGGCCGAGTAATCAGCCTTCATGTCTCTGAGCAGAGTTCTAAACAAAAAACAAGTTTACTGAGTGTATTGATGAGTGCGGTGACTTTATTTTTGTTCTACTGATCCAGGGCAAGCAGTGTCTTCCCCCATGTATTTCTCAATAACACACTATGGACTTTTCCTCCCCTCCTTTTTTTTTTTTTTTTTCTTGTGTGAGGTTTTCTCTTTCATGTAATTACATCTATTTTTATTATTAATTATTTTTAAATATTTTATTGTATACTGCTTAGATTTTCATAGATAGATGATTCATAGGCAGCGGAATGTTTTGTTTGTGAGAGGGGGCGAGGGAAAAGCTCCACCCCAGACCCTGCCCAATCTCTGCCCCAAACCCCACCCCCATATTAATACTAATTGTAATACCATTTTTTCCATTCATTTTTCATATATACACACATATAATTTTATTAACAACACATAATGGTTAACCACAAAGCACACAGTATGCTTCTCAATATTCATTCCTACCAGAAAATCCTGGCCTTGGTCACACATGCAGAACACAGTAACCCCTAGGCAAATAAGGAACCACAAACTAAAAGTACTAATATATACAAATGAAACCCTAAGATGCAAGACTCTGCATACAGTACAACCCGAGAAAAAGAAACAAATGCATTTCTTCCTGAACAGTGCAAAATATAGACAGCAGATGTAAATTTTCAAAACTGACACAATTCAATCACTAAATTGAAAATAAAATCATTTCCCCTACCTTTGTTGTCTGGTGATTTTGTTTTTCAAGCCATCTTTTCCCAGTCTCTGGCTGCACTTCCTTCTGTCTGTGCTCTTAACTGTGCAGCCAAGGCCACCTTATCCATTTTCTGTTTTTCTCTCCACTTTCTGCCATACATCCATCTTTAACATTAACTTTTTTTTTTTATAATTCTTTATTCATTTTCAAAAATTACATTAAGTGTTAAATATTTTCATTCACAGTAACAATAAATACATCACTTATAAACAATCATTGGTATATTACATAAATTCTTATCCCTTTTAACATTCAACTTTCTTCCATTTTTCTGTTTTCATTTCAAAATCTATCTAGTTTTTCATGTCTTCCCTTCCCATCTATCCATGTGCACCATATCCTCCCTCTTTCTTCTCCCCTGTTCCCATCTATCCATTAGAAGCATTTCTTCTTATCTCTTCCCTGCCGCACCCATTGCTGTGCACCATCTCCTCCTTCTGTCTCCACTTACCCTCCATCCCTATGCACCATCTCATCCTCCCCCATGGTAAAACAACTCTGTCTTCCCCCTTCCTCCCTCATATGGTCTGGCATCTTCCTCCTCTCATTCCCAAAGCCCGGAATCTCTCTCCTCTCCCATGGCCTGGCATCTCTCTCTCCTTCCCTCCCTCTTCTGGAGGTCTATCATCTCTCTCCTCTCCTTTCTGTGGTCTGGCATCTCTCTCTTTCTCCTTCCAATTCCAGTAGTCTGACATCTCTCTCATCCCTCCTTCCATCACCCTTCTCCAGAATTTGACGGCTCTCCCTTCTTTGAGTAACATTTCTCCCTCCCTCCTCTCCACCACTATCATGTCCAACAATTCTCCCTCTTTCTTCCTTTCCCCATGTACATCATCTCTCTTTCCCTCACTCCACACAGCTATTTCCAACAATTCTCCATTCCTTTTCCCTCCCCTACTGGCAGCATTTCTTCTTTTTCCCTTCCTTCCCTCTACCTCACCTGTGGAGCATCTCTCATTTCCTCCTTCCCTAAACACACCCCCCCAGCCCGCGCATTTGTCCTTCCCAAACCTCTCCCACTACGCGCAGCATCTGTCCTTCCCAAACCCCTCTTAGTCCATGTAACACCTGTCTGTTCCTGCCCTCCCACCCCCAACCCTCTCCAAGTACATGCAGTATCTGTGTTTCCCCCCTCCAGCCTCTGAGCATGTGTCCTCCCTGCTTTCTCAACCCCCTACCCCCAACCTATGGTGTGTATCACATGTTCTTTCTTTCCTTCACTCCCTCCTAACGGGACCGTGCCGCAAAACCTCTCTCTTTGGCTCCCAACTCTCCCACACCTACCTCCTCCCCAGTGTTTGTTATTTTAAATCTTCAGCCAGCGTCAACGAGATCAGCTTGCTGCCGTCAGCCAGAACCCTTCATTCAGTAGCAGCCCG
Organism: Geotrypetes seraphini; assembly: GCF_902459505.1. Taxonomy (NCBI): domain Eukaryota; kingdom Metazoa; phylum Chordata; class Amphibia; order Gymnophiona; family Dermophiidae; genus Geotrypetes; species Geotrypetes seraphini. The sequence continues at coordinate 398,275,976 of NC_047085.1, read as the reverse complement.
CCTACGCGGAAACAGGAAATTGCTGCTGAATGAAGACTTCAGGGGCAGGCCAATGGCAGCACGCTGATCTCGTTGACACTGCGCAAAGATTTAAAATAACAAACAAAGGGAAGGAGGTAGGTTTGGGAAAGTCGGGAGCCGAAGAGAGAGGTCGTGCAGCACGGTCCCGCTAGGGGGGGAAGGAAGGAAAGATCATGTGATACAATACACACTGCTGTAAAGTTACAGTAGCCAGTGAGGGAGCAGAGCCACCTCCAGTTTTGGGGGAGGCCATGGACCCTGCGCCCTCCCCTGTTCTGATGCCTATGAGGTAGTTTATCAAAAACTTAATAAACTTGAAACAAATTCTCTTCTTGGTTAGACTGAATATGCTTCAGCACCACTTGTATATAGATAAATAGATATTGTGTGCTCCTTTCTGGTCTACCTATTGCTATGAGCACAGTTCTTTCAAGCAGAGCTGCTCAGTGTTCATCAATAAATGTTCTAGTACAAAAACGGGTTATAGCACAGAGCTGTACAAATCTAGTCTACCTTTGATGCAAAGGTACTTATTTGCGTACTTCGGTACATGATTATGTGTTCAGATATGCATTGCTTCCATTGAGTTTGTAAAGCTACAGTCACTTTTATAATGATCATTTTAAAAGCTTTTTTTTTCTCTCATTTATAGCAATTGGAATAAAGGTTACAATTCTTGACCTTGAAAAAGTTATGACATAATGGTTCTTTCTTTTTTTTTTGCTGTTGCTGTTGCTGTATATGATAGACTTATTCTCTTACTTCTGCCTTGAAAGTCTAATTTTTACTATCCATTTCCACAGCTTTTGTACAGGTTGCACTGCGGAGGAAGGATTAATCATATCTTAACTGGTCAACTTTGAACTAAAGAGAATAGAGACTCGTTTGAATGTCTAATCCAAATGAACCCTGATTGTAAAAAGTTAAAGAAGCTCTTTATGGGGGTCACCTAATAACATTTTTAGAATTCTTAATGCAGCTACTAAGGTAAAAGCGCTGCCAGCAAAGCATAAAGAATGAGTTGTTCTTCTGGCACAATCTCACCTGATTTACAACCACTTTGTGTTTGATGTTGGACAGGATAATTTCATCGGTCTCCAACCCTTGTGATCACATCCCAAAATGACTAGTCAGCTGAAGCCCTAGCAGAAGATTGCTTGTCACCTGTAGGAAGTAGCTGTCTGCTGGGAGTAGTCTTTATTTATAAAAGTAATCGTCTGTTAGTTATTCATTCAGCTACTCTTCTTGATCGGGGTGAAAAAATGCAATCGACAAACACTTTACTAAGAAAATGTTTTGCAACAAGAGATGTGTCAATTAAATATGCTGATTTGCCTAGGGGCAATGTGTTCAAGTGAAGTGCTGTGGCTTCTAAGTTTATTTCTGTTTACTTGAGCACAGATGAAGAAAAGCCTGGACCAAAGGTGAATAAACAAATTTGATGAATCTGCACAAAATCTACAAATTTCTCAGAATGGTTCGGAAACTTTTTATTATTTTTTTTGTTTAACACAGGGGTGTCAAAGTCCCTCTTCGAGGGCCGCAATCCAGTCGGGTTTTCAGGATTTCCCCAATGAAAATGCATGAGATCTATTAGCATACAATGAAAGCAGTGCATGCAAATAGATATCATACAAATTCATTGGGGAAATCCTGAAATCCCGACTGGATTGCAGCCCTCGAGGAGGGACTTTGACCCCTGGTTTAACAGGAGAGATAGCTGGCTTATCCTGCAGTGGATCTATGTCAGGGGTCTCAAAGTCCCTCCTTGAGGGCCGCAATCCAGTCAGGTTTTCAGGATTTCCCCAATGAATATGCATGAGATCTATGTGCATGCACTGCTTTCAATGCATATTCATTGGGGTCCTCAAGGAGGGACTTTGAGATCCCTGATCTATGTAAATCTACTGTGGATCTATTCAATATTTTCTTCTGATTTCTACTAAGGTACCACATTCCTCAGCCAAGTATTATATTTATTTGATTTTGGAAAAACTCCACTAAATTAAAAAAAAAAAAAAGCCAAATATTTTTTAAACAAATCTAGATGAAACTTGGAGTGTTCTAACATTCAAAAAAATGGCAGGAAAGTCCCCAATATGTATAAAACAAACCAAACAATGGACTTTTTCACATAATTATCTAGCAAGTGTGGAATAGCACTTATGATAAGAAGCCCTCAGATCCTTGTGCTGGTCGATGAGCACATTGATACAGCTGTCGGCAGGTATTGCAGTTTTCTTTAATCGGGCTTCATACATTTTTATATTTAGCGAATTGTATGTGAAATTTAAAAGTGAACCACACTAATCACACTTATTAAAAGCTGTGTGCAGAAAAGTGACACTTATCTTATAGCTGGTCACTTATTCTGTGGCTTGAACAGCTGGTCCGACAGGACCCGTTTCGCCAAATATTGGCTTCTTTGGGGATCTATGTGTTCAGGCTACAAAAAAATAATTGTGTATTAGATTTAACTCTAAACTACACACCGTAATAAATAACAACAACTATATGGTGAATAATTTTAAAAACGATACTCACTGTGAACAGCTCTACCTGTGATTTACAAGTCAAAACGGCGGCGCCAAACTGCCAATGCTGCGCTATTCACAGTTCATTCAGTCCATTAAGTTAGTGCTTCCAATGCTGGCCTATGACAGCCCTGATAGCCAATAGAAAGAGGTTGCCTGCATTTTTTCCCCGCTCTTAAATCTGGCCTTCTATCTCTTTTTCCTATTTCTGGACCTACCAGGAAATCATATGTTCACCCTGGAAGTTTTCAGAGATGTAGAGATGTAAGGGAAATAGGTTAGAAGTCTCTGGAAATTGAAGGAAGGGTAGGAGGGTTTATGATCATTTGGTGGTTTGGTGGCAGCAGTGTTATAAGCTCCCTGCTTGCCCACCAAATTTGTCTTGAGTTCTATCTCATATCTTTGACCTTTGCCAAGAGGGAGATCCCTCTTGTCCAATCTGATGCAGAATCCTGAATTCCATATTTCCATGAGCTGGCACTAAAAGGTTGTCAGCTTGTTTTAGTGGAACCTTCCTGGCCCTGATTGATCCAGGAACAGGAGAGACAATATGTTCAGAGTACCTGCTATGTTATCCAGGCAAATCCTGTAACTTACAGCCTTAGAAGGCAGGAGAAGAAAGAAAGAACTGTTTACTATATGATGACACACCACAACAAAACAGGAAAACTCAACCCCATACAAAGCAAAACAGAACAAAAATGAGTGGGGAAGGGACATGCACATCAACCTTTTGGACAATTGTAATTTGTTGAAAATAATCATAAAAACATATCACACATCTAGACTTTGCAGATCACAAGTCTACCCTGGGGAAGGCTTTCTAGTGGAAGCCGAAACATAGACCATGTTGGGTCCAAAGATATTAGTGAAAGGACTCTACATAAGGCTGTGTGTTTTACGTATTTTATATATGTGATGTTTTTTTTGATTATTTTCAACAAATTACAATTGTCCAAAAGGTTGATGTGCATAGACCCTTTCTCACTTGATTTTTGACACCATCATTGCAGAGCCACTGGGTCTATCACCTATATACCAAGGAGCCTCTAAGGGGTTGTTATTCATAGCACAAGAGTGAGACCAGTTAACTCCTGTGGTCACTGCTGAGCCCAGATATTTAGTGTTGGGCCATTTCTGGTGACCGACATTGAATATCTGGTCTACTTTTGGCCAGCTCAAACTTAGCAGGCTAAGTCAATTTTAAGCACTGGCCAGTTAGAGGCCAAAGATAGGGCAGCTATTTGCACAGTCCAATCTGGCTGCTAAACTTGGCTGGTCAGTGATTAAAATTGTCAGCTATCGAGTAATATAACCGGCTAAGTTTTAACCACTAATCGCTAATATTCAGTGGACATAGCCAGCTATCTCCCACTGAATATTAGTGGCTAGTCAGCAAATGCTATTTAACTGGCCAAGAGTCATTCCTGGTTGGTTAAATAGCACTGACTATGGGGTGGTTAGTGTTTACCAACTAATTGAATTTACATCTCCTTATGTATAGCGGCAAGTGAACTGTGCAAGCCAAGCCCAGCCCTCACCTATCTGGTGAGTAGGCTTGAATAAAGAGGAGAATAAGAAAAATTTGTTTTTGTGTTTTTTTGGACAACTGATAGAGAGAAGAAACACTATTGTATATGGTTGGCAATTTGTTTTTTGAGAAGCTTGAAGCTGTATCCTCATCAACTAAAGGTTCTAGTTTTCAGCAAAAAATATTGGTGTGATCTCCATCATTGTGTGAAATCTGGTACAGAACTTACTTGGCCTCCTAGGTAGATCCTAGTCCTACCCTGGTCACTAGTTGGCGCTGGACTTTAGAGTTGATGCCATTTGCACAGGGACTTTCCTGAACTTCAAGAACAGTATCTTCAGGGACATCAAGTTCTGAGAACTAAGGATTCTGAACATGGGGAGGAGCTCGCTTATGTTTAAGGACAATGCCTCCACTGAACCATATAAGAGGAAGCACTGGAGACCAACATATAAGCTGTTTTTTTCCATTCAACCTAAAGTGCCACAATTCAGGTTTCTGTTCATCTGAATCTACTGGATGCCCCAGAGTTCTTACTTGCTGCCTGCCTCATTTCTCCAGGAGAAGATATCATCTTTTGCAGAATACTGTAAACTGTGTATGCCCCTTGGTACCAACTATGCATGCACCCAGGCATGCCAACTTAGAGAGTGACTACGTATAAATGGGCACACCAGTACTAATCTTATGATAATATTCTATAGCAAATCTTAGCTCCAAGATGCCATTATAGAGTTGGTGCTAAGCACAGGAATGGGACACCTAGACTGAGACACCAATTTATTGAATTGCCATGTAAGGGCTAGATTCTTTACATGTCACCTAAATATAAGCGCTGATATGATGTGTGATAAGTGCAAATTCTGTGAAGGAAGTTCCACACAGTACTGTTTTATAGAATACTAGCTTAAGTTATTTTTCTGCCTAACTTATGAGCATTTAGTCATTCTTTTGCTTTTAAATTAACGGAATTCTGGAATGCTTTACTGCTTACATTAAGAAGTTTAGGTTCTTTTCCTTTATTCCGGAAAGTTCTGAAAACTTTTTGTGTGCTAAACATTTTGTAAATTAACTATTTCAGTCTATTTTTCCTTGTCAAGTTTATGTATTACATTATTGTAAACTGAGTTGAGCTCCTCTTGGTTGATGACTCGGTCTATAAAGCAAAGTTTTAGTTTAGTTTAGTCCTGCCAGGACTGATCTAAATGTGTGTACCCTTACTGTCCTTTAGGGGGTGCAAATAGAAGCATTCCATAACTCTGTACCTAATTCCTGGGAATGCCCTTAGCCCATCCATGCCTGTCCATTGGCCATGCCCCATGTGGAGTTGTATATAAGATGAACTGGACATGCAGGTTATAGAACAGGCACAGATTGCAGATCTATGCCTAACCTTAAATTGGTTTCAATTAGAACATAAGGCCAATTATTGATTATAATCACCAATTTAGCCAATTACTTTAAGTGCAGATCTTTGATCAATGTCCAAAATTACACATGAAACTTTTGATGACCTATATAGAATTTTGGGGTAAATGTATAACAGTGCACCTATGTTTGGGTGCCCGTAAGGTTCCTAGTCTATAAAAGAAAGTAGGCACTTACCTCCCTTCATAGAACACTATAATTTGTTATAACCACTTACAGCAGCCACACTTGCACCTAAATAAGGGAGATATACTTAATTTATAGCATTGTATAAGTTAAACACATAAGAGAAGTCTTGCCCAGATTTTCCTTATACGTATGTAGGCCTACTTATACAATACACATTATATAAGATACTAGCTGATGCCCCGGCGTTGCACGGGTATTTAACTATAGCAATAACACTGTAAATGGATTCAAATAAAGATACTTTATAGTGGTGAATGAAAGTATTTTTTTACAGCTTAATAAAAAGTAAAATATTCAAATTATAAAGTGAAATATTTGACAAAATGAATACAATACAACTAACGCAAAACGTGATTATAAACAACAATTTTAGTTTCACCTCCTGGAGCAAGAACATATAAATTGCAAGCAAAATAGAGTTGTGGGCCGTGAGACCCCCAGAACATATCACCCCAGGTAGTGAGGGATCTGTATACCAAGTTTCGTCCAAATCGGTCAAGCCGTTTTTGAATTACAGTGAGAATGGCAGCTTTTTACATTTTTTCCATTGACATGAATGGGTGAAATCTGATTTTATGTTTGTAGCTCCGCCCACGTGTGCAGGTGGGCCGCGAGACCCCCAGAACATATCATCCCAGGTAGTGAGGGATCTGCATACCAAGTTTCGTTCAAATCGGTCAAGCCGTTTTTGCCTGATCGCGGCACATACACACACACATACATACCTCCGATTTTATATATATAGATGTGTGTATTTCAAAATAATGCTTAGGTGGAATTTTGGTATTTATGTTAATGTGTGTATATATATAGGCATGTATGCCATTATTTTAATCATTTATGTGCATAATCGGTGCATAATTGTGAGCGCCAATTTTATAGAATTGTCCTGTTAAGGAATTCATGTTTAGATCCCTAAATTCCATCTGATATGAGTTTTGATGCACCATTTTAGTTGTTTTTCTCCAAATTCCTTCTATTCTATCACTATCCTTTTACTACTACATATAATTTCTATAGCGCTGACAGACATACACAGCACTGTACATTTATCTTTTAACATTTACCTGATGTAAATGAGGGTTAAGTGACTTGCTGAAGATCAGAACTTATTGATCCAGAATTATTTTATACCTAGAATATGAGTATTTGTAGTCAGTGGCGTTGTGGGCGGGGGGGGGGGGGTTGAGGGGGGTAGTCTCCCTTGGCGCCATCTTCCTTGGGGCACCAGAAACCCTTCTCCTCTCCGCCCCCATTTCCACTCCTTCCCCTGCTGTGCACGCGCCCCTTCCCTTCCCTGCACCATTGTAACTTCAGCACGAGCAGCCACCAACTTACTTCCCACGTCGGCTTCCACGCTCTTTCTGATGTCACTTCTGGAGGCTCCTGCCACCAGCGTTAAAAACGTAAGGGGACGGAGGGCATGCGTTTGGCAGGGGAGGGGTGCCGCTCACCCTCGCTATGCCACTGTACACTTCTCCCTCTGTATTCACGGTTTCAGCATTCACGGTTTTGTTTAGTCACGGTTTTTAGCTTGCTGGCTCCTCACCCCCCCCCCCCCCCCCCAATTACATCAGCTTGCATAGAGAAATTGCTGATTCTAAGCATTTACAGAGAAAATCGCCGATTCCCAGCACTTTCTTCACTGTGTTTTGCCTCTCCTTCAGGAACAGACCAGGTCTCCCACCATGTTATTCGTGGTTTCACCACATTCACAATAGTTTTTAATAGAAAACAGCGAATAACATATGAAAAAGTTATTTGCAGTTTTTTTGTATTTGTGGTTCTGTTAATCCCCTATCACAGCGAATATGGAGGGAGAAGTGTAGTTAGATCTTTCCAGCTATTTCTCTGTTGCTTTCTTACACTCTGTATATCATCATATATGCTCTCTTCCTCTACACTATTCCTCAAGAGGACTATAATGAAAATATCTTGTTCATGATTTTCCTCATAGTCCTCTTTTGCTTTTTAGGGTGACAGAATCAATAAGCTTCCATCCGTCATCCCCTTCCTTCAGTTTAAATGCCTGTCAACATATATTCTGAATTTCTCTTATCAAGAGACAGAGAAATACAAGCCACTCAGAAACATAGAAACATGACAGCAGATAAAGGCCAAATGGCCCATCTAATCTGCCCATCCGCAGTAACCATAGAGAGAGCTATAAAACAAAGGATAATACAGTAAAATGTTATAAATATAAGCAGCTATTTCAGGTCTTACCTTTACTTAGTTTGGGGACAGCAATAATCATGTCAGTCGTTTAAATATGATACTAAATCAATAGGAGAGATCCTGCCTTCAATTCAGAATACCAACTGAACAAAAAATTGGTGGAATCATATCACACGTAAACTTCAGTTCAAATAAGGAGGAAAAGCCTCAGATGTCCAACTGTGTACAGCAATTAAAATCACTGAAATGTTAGCATTATGTGGGTTGGCGTCGCGATTTCTATGGTGGGGGTATTCCGGCAGGAGGGATTGGGCACCCTCCTGCCGGCGATCATCAGGAGTGGGGGGTGTTCTGGACAGGAGGGATTGGGCATCCATCCTGCCACTTTCATTGGGGGGAGGGGGAGTGTTCCGGGCAGGAGGGATTCATTCATTGGGGGGGGGGGCAGGAGGGATTCATTCATTGAGGGGGATTGGCGGCCATATCTACAATAACCTGATTCTGTAACCGGCGTCTGTAACATGGACTTCGGTTACAGAATCTGGCTTATTTTAGGCGGCTTTAGGCCTGTTTCTATATAGGATGCCGGTCGGCTTCTGAGACCGGGAGTCCTATACAGAATCTGGCCCAGTGTGCTTATATAAATCCAAATAGTAATAATAATACACCCAACTAGGTGAAATCTGTGAATAGCATTATGCAGCACTCAGTCCCGCAAAATGTCTCCCCAAGATCATTACACAGTGAAATGCCAAATCTTTACTTAGCTTTAGTGTATGTTGATGTCAAGCTTTTCGTCACACTGGAGTCAAAATGTAGCATCCTTCAAAACAGGAAACATAATACTCAATGCTGTTCACTGTAATAGTGATTCATCCAAGCTTGATTTCAGGGACAAAAAAGCCCAATCCTCAGGAACCCGACGTTGAGCTTTTAGGAAAAATAGCTGCTCCGTTTTTCAGCGCAGATCATAAGTGAAAACAAACATTGTGTTGTGGGGTGGCGGCAGGATCGAGAGTGGGCAATCCTCCTGCCGGCCGATTTGCGTTGGGGCTCGGGGGTTTTCCTGCGGGGTACACTGAGATGTTCTGTGCCAATTTTAGGATATGCGCAAGCTACTCCCTTGCTAAAAATTAACATTGATTTTTTTTTTTTTTTTTAGCACTGGGGAGGATCTGGGATAGAGGGTAGATGTGTTCTGTGTTAATTGTCTAGTACAGCTACATTGCCGCTTACTAACTGATTAGCATATGCTTAGCATATGAGGCCATACCACCTACAAAATGGGTAGCGGATAGGGCTCATGCAATAATAGCCACAGGCTAATGGCAAAATTAACACATGGCCCTTAATAAGAAAAAAAGAACTCGGCCATTTTATCTCAGTAATAAAAATGGCCTTAGTGCACAGGAATGAACTGTTCACTTTTTGCCCCAGTTTGGTAAAGGTCTATCATATTCTTTCAAGGGTTGGGTAACCTGTGGCCCATGGCCCAAATGCAATCTGCCATTGAATTTTATATAGCCCGCCAGACCATGGGAAGTAAACACAGAAAAGGGCATTAAACAGAGTTGTGATGATTTTAAATACCATATTTCACAAATATTTTTCAGAACAGTTATTAATTTATCACAGAAAGCCCGTGGAGCTTTCTGTGTTTCCAGTTCTGACATTATACAATGTTGCGACCTGCCAGGGAAAGTACTGTACTGACATTGCAACCCCATGTGTATGAAGTTGCCCCCTCCTGTTCTATCATCTGCTTGTCTGATGAAAGTTTGTAATAATAATAGCATGAATGAAATGTTTTGTTTATTTAGTGATAAATGTCTGTTGCCAAAAATACTCAGTTATTTATAGCATCTTTATCATTTGGCTTTTATAGATACAGACAGAAACAGCAGTATCTGGCGTCAGTGATATTCTTTATTCATCTCTGGAAGGCATTTAACACATGTTATATCTTGTATTTCATTGAGTAACCTTTAATTACACATATTTATTAGTACATGTAGGATTGCTTTTAAAGAACCAAAAATGAATGCAATATATGAGCTTTCAGATCATACAGATCCCTCTTAACACACAGGTTCATTATTCAGATTTCTCATTTCACTAACCTTTATGAAGTCTAGAGGTCAGGACTTAATTTGTAGACAATACAGAATTGGAACTGGGGGCTGGGCCAGGACTAGATGTGAACTTACTGCCTCACACACACAATATTTAATTTGTGGATAGAAAAGAAGCCGGTCCGTACAGTATATGTACTTGGAAAATTCATACATTTAATTTTTTAAAAAATATCATCAACAATGCTACAATTTTGCAACATTATAAACAAAATATTAGACTAATCAGTGTTTTTCTCAATATATTACACATTTGATTCCGTAGTGTTTTCTCTAGAAATTTTTGGCAACCGAGTGGCATGAAGGAATTATACTATATTATATACTATAATGTTATGTCTTTTTTAAATGCAGTTGCTCTCTCTCTGCAAACATGCAGGGTTCCACGTTAGGAGTCACTGCCCAGGTAAAAGGTGTCACTGTTGAGGAAACATTGAAACTCTCAGTTCAGTATGCAGTGGCATCTAAGAAAACAAATAGAATGTTAGGGAGTATCAGGAAAGGAATGGAAAACAAGGATGAAAATGTTATAATGCCTTTGTATTGCTCTATGGTATGGCCGCACCTCAAGTACTGTGTGCAATTCTGGTTGCTGAAAACTTCATTTACCAAAACTCTTTAACAGCAGAATATAACCTTATCCTAGGAGACCTAAACCTTCACCTAGAAGACCCAACTTCCACACCAGCAAAAAACTGTCTATCTTTTCTCAATGCCTTATCCTTCCAAATCCTAAACCCACAAACCACACATGAAAAAGGTCATCAACTGGACATTGCAGCATTCATGACCCACCAACCATCCACCCCAGCAATCCAAACTTCCAACGGAACCTGGTCCCCATCCCTCTGGTCAGACCCCTACACTTACAACTTCAACATCAACTGGACCAAGACCAAAACCACACCGCAATTCAAAAAAATAACATACACCTCACGCAAACATATCGAGCCAACCATTTTCTGGACAAAAGTAGATGAAACAATCCAAGACTGTGACCCAAAAGACTTCATTTCTCACTGGAAGAATCTGTCCACCAACACTCTTGATGAACTAGCCCCACTACAAACCAAAACCAGAACCAGCAGGAGATCAGACCAATGGTTTGACAATGAATTGCTCCAACTCAAAAGACAGTGTCGAAGATTAGAAAGAAAATGGAGAAAAACAAACCTAGATCAAACAAAAATCGCTTGGAAAAAAATCAACAAACAATACAAACTTCTACTAAAGGACAAGAGAAAAACTATTACACAAATCTTATAGGCATAGAAACCCAAGACTCCAAAAAACTATTCCAAATCTTAAAAGATCTAACAGTCACCAAACCCTACACAGCCACTAACAATACACCACCCCCCTCAGCTACCCTCCTAGCAGATCACTTCAAGAACAAAATTACTAACGCCAGAGCCACCCTCAATTTTACCCCATCCTACCTAAATGTAATCACAATTCACCCTACAGAAAAAGATTCAACCGCAGCAGACAGAACATGGTCTCAATTCCCAATATACAATGGTCTGAACTCAACAAACTCTACAAGAAATACAGCCACGCCTCCTGTGACCTCAACCACTGCCCTTCATATCTCCTTACTACCTCCAGTGTAAAATTCTGTACTCTACTTCTACAATGGATTCAAACCATGCTCACGGACGGTATTTTCCCTACTATCCTCAGCAAAATCATCATCACCCCAATCCAAAAAGACCCAAAAGGACCACCAGACCAACCATGCAACTTCAGACCTATTGCCTCAATACTGCTAGATGTCAAACTTACAGAAGGCCTAGTAGCCAAACTCCTCACCAACTATCTGGATGACCATAACCTACTCCACCCCATGCAATCTGGATTCAAAACCAACTTCAGCACAGAGACACTACTAGGCTCCCTAATGGACACAATCGGACAACACCTCAGGACAGGGAAAAAAATGTTTCTCATACAACTGGACCTGACTGCAGCATTCAACCTAGTTGACCATAATATCCTCCTGCAAATCTTGGATGCAATAGATATCTCAGACAAAGTATACTCTTGGTTCGAAGGCTTCCTAAAATCCAGAACCTATAGTGTAAAATCAAACAAAGAAAAATCAGAACCTTGGTCAAACCCCTGCGGAGTACCACAGGGATCCCCACTATCCCCTACCCTCTTTAACCTATACACTGTCTCCCTCGGAACATATCTGGACAATCTAGGCATAACCACCTATAGTTACGCGGATGACATCACCATTCTCATACCATACGATCAGCCAAAGGCCACAAATATACTACATAGAACACTAGAAACAGTTACGACCTGGATGAAAGATTACAAACTTAAACTCAACCCAGACAAAACCAAATTCATCCTCCTCGAAAATGACACAGTTCAAACCATAACCAACTTACACCTAAACTCAATCAACTACCCCATCCAAACCACCATAAAACTACTAGGAATGACCATAGACAGATGCTGTACCATGCAACCGCAAATAAATAAAACAATACAGAAATCCTTCACAATCATGAGAAACCTGAGACTAGTCCGGAAATTCTTTGAAAGAACACAATTCCAACTTATAGTACAATCCCTAATCCTAGGACTGCTGGACTACTGCAACATTCTCTTCCTTCCATGCCCTGCTACTATGACCAAACAACTACAAACAATCCAAAATACAGCTCTGAGACTCATCTACTCATTAAGAAAACATGACCATATCACAGAAGCTTACATCAACTCACATTAGCTACCAATCCAAGAAAGAATACAATTTAAATTCTACTGCATGTTATTTAAAACCCTAAATGGAGATAGCCCATCCTACCTGAACAACCGCCTCATCCAAGCACCCACAACCAGATACAGAAAAACGCATTCCACTTTCATACCTCCTCCAATCAAAGAAGTAAAACGATCTAAACTACATGACGGCCTCCTAGCCACTTAAGCCGCAAGACTAGACAACCAGATCTCCAATCTTCTGATGACTACCCCAGACTACAAGACATTAAAAAAAGAAATAAAAACAATACTTTTCAAGAAATTCCTGAAACAACCCTAACTTCACTTACTCTTAACAACGTAAAAAATGACAAAGGATCTACTCTTTAATAACCTAGTAATGACAATTTTGCTACCATTGTAACCCCCTTTGATAAATCTTTTGTAAACCACCTTAATCATAACAACCCGAGAAATGTCAAAAGATCTACTCTTTACTACTCTATTAAACCAATTCTTCTCCCATTGTAACCCCCATTTATAAATCTTTTGTAAGCCGCCTTGAACCGTAAGGTAATGGCGGAATAGAAATCCCTAATGTAATGTAATGTAATGTATATCAAAAAAGTTATAGCGGAATTCGAAAAGGTATAGAGAAGGGTAATAAAAATGATAAAAGGGATGGGACGACTTCCCTATGAGGATAGGCTAACATGGCTGGGCTCTCCAGCTTGGAGAAAAGATGGCTCAGGGGAGATATGATAAAGGTCTATAAAATACTGAGTGCAACAGAAAGGGTAGATGTGAAGCACTTGTTTACTCTTTCCAAAAATATTAGGATTAGGGGCATACGATGAAAGCTACTAAAGTGATTTAAAATAAACCAGAGAAAATATTTCTTCACTCAATGTTTAATTAAACTCTGGGATTCATTGCTTTAGAATGTGGTGAAAGCTTAACAGGGGTTTAAAAAGGTTTGAATAATTTCCTAAAACAAAAGTCCATTAGCCATTATTGATAAGGCTTGGGGAAATCCACTGCTTATTCCTAGGATATATCAAATTATATCATGCTACTTTCATCCAAAATATTTTGTAAAACACACGTGGGGAATCTCAGAACACCACCCTGTCTGATACAGAGGTAGTATGGCAGCACTCCTCATTGGCTCACCCAATCGTGTATTTACTTTCATAATATACAGTATATTGTTTTTTCTTTTTATACTTTTTACTACTCATTTCATTTGTGCTGGCGATTTAATAAATTATCTTGAAATTTCTCTTCACATATCATAATTGCTTAATCAATGAACTTTTCTTTTTGGTTCATTTTAATTCATTTAGGGCTCCTTTTACTAAGCTGCAATAGCGGTTTTAGCACGTGCACGCTAGACGCTAATGCCAGCATTGAGCTGGCGTTAGTTCTAGCCACGTAGCATGGGTTTAGCGCGTACGGCAATTCTGCATGTGCTAACAACGCTATCACAGCTTAGTAAAAGGAGCCCTTAGTTCCCATTAAAGTCTAAGCTACTTAGCTTATGAAATGTCGCTGTTACACTGAATCCCACCAACGCGTTTCACCTCTTCTTCAGGATGGGGAAAGTGCTATTCGCCTTCCCCTCCATAAAATTATGTCAGCTGAAAAGATTCCTCGACAAAACCTTCGCCTTCCAGGCTGCTAAGCTGAACCCTTGGCTAGCCCAAATGATTCTCGAGGCCTCGACCTACCTCAACTTTAGAAAACTTCGCAAAACATACCTATTCCGCAAACAGGACCCTTAACCCTCTCTCCCCTGCAATAATCCAACTCCCGCCCTCCCCCTCCACTCTCCTCCCCCCTCCCTCCCTGTGTTTCTCTCTCCCTCCCTCTTTCCGGCCAATCCAACTTGTCGCTGCCTGTAACTCTGATAAATTTCTGCTAAAATGTTCCAACATTTCCTTCCTCATTGCTTGTAACTCTGACAAAATGTTGTAAATCCGTGTGCAGATCGGATCCCAATTAATTGATGTGAACCGCCTAGAACTCATTGGGTATGGCGGTATACAAGAACATAATAATAATAATAATAACAACTACATTCCTTCTACTCATTCATTAATGAAGCAGTATAATGACCATATGGTCATTGATACAGTACTCTGGCCCAGAAAATAGACATAATTTGAGATTAAATTCAAACCAAGTATAAATCAGTCTTGCTCAGATTTCTCAGATATTTTTAGACTTTCCCAAGGTTCCCAGGAGAAACACTCGTTCGTGTTGCCTTAAATTTTTTTGTACTTGACAAAATCCAATGAAAAACGGTTGGAGGAAGGGGAATAAATATTGATAGTGATATTTGGGTAACTTTATTCTTTATTTTTATTGTATATTAGGATATATTATGATATTATTATATGCAGGAAAATGAAATTATTGAATGATATTTATGTTACCTGTATAGATAATAATGGAATATGTGGAATATCTTTTGTTCTTTCATTTATATTACACTGTTTTTGATTAAAAATCAATAAAGAATTAAAAAAAAAGAAAGAAAGAAAGAAAGAAATTTGGTATTTGAACAATCTGGGCTCCTTTTACTAAGGCACATTAGCCGCTAAACGCTAACATGTCCATTATATTCTATGGATGCGTTAGCATTTAGCGCGCACTGTTTAGCGTGCGCTTAATTGGCTAGCACACCTTAGTAAAAGGAGCCCTTTGTTACCCAGGGTAAATTATTCTTTACCATTGGCTGTGTCCAATGGAAATAGACCCCACAATCTCTTTGTACCCATTCCTGGAAGAAAATAAATATGTATGACCCAGCCTATTCTGTCTCAATCATCTCATAACTCTGGCCAATCCTTTATAATATATATTACAATATATGCCATGTGCCTCAATGTCTTAACTTCTTTAGCAATAGTAATAATACTATTTAAGCCAGATCTTCAGATGTGCTCCCATAGGTTTTGGTTTTTCCTTGTACCATTCGGATCATGCGCGCACCTAGCCTATTTTTTGTCATTGTTTGTTGGGAGGGAATGGAAGAGAAGGAATTTTATAGCCCTTGAAATCATGCTGCTTTGCCTTGAAGTAATGGGAATTTCTGGAAAGGCAAAGAAATGGTTCCAAGAATTCCTAATAAACAGATCCTACCAAGTAATCAGCAACGAAAACTACTCCAAACCATGGAAAAACCCTTCAGGTGTACCTCAAGGTTTCCCCCTATCGCCCACCCTTTTCAATATCTACATTGCCTCCTTAGGTCTCCTCCTACAAAAACTCAACTTAATACACTACATTTACGCAGACGACATATCCATTCTAATCCCCATAAACGACATCACAAAAGAAACTGTAGACAACCTCTCAAACATAATGACCGAAATTGATAAATGGACCACTAATTTCAAACTAAAACTAAACGCAGAGAAAACAAAAGTCTTTCTGGCTTGTCCTAATGACAAAATTACGAGAACATCGATAAAAATAAACAATCACGAATACCCAATTTTCAAAAACATAAAAATACTCTGTATCACTCTAGACACTCATCTAACTATGACTGACCACACAAACTCACTAGTGAAAAAATGTTTTTACACGCTATGGAAACTAAGGACCATAAAAAAATACTTTGACCCAACTTCATTCAGGTTGCTGGTACAGGCACTGATCCTATCCATTCTTGACTACTGCAACATCATCTACCTGGGCATCCCACAAAAAACAATAAAAAAACTGAGATTAATACAAAACACTGCCGTTCGCCTAATTTTCGGACTAAGAAAAAACGATCACATCAGCCCCTACTATAAAAAACTGCATTGGCTTCCAATAGAAGCGCGAATACTATTCAAATTTGCTTGCACCTGTTTCAGGCAAGCCTGGGGACTAGCACCTTCATACCTGCAAACTCACTTCATCCTGCACAACCCCACACGAGCAACCAGAAACAAAAACATCTTTGCATACCCAAAGATTACAGGCTGCAGATACAAATCATTCCTGGATAGATCCTTTAAGTTCCAAGCAAGCAGATAGCAAGTTTGGCTGAAAAACTACATAAACGAACCCAATCTGTCTTACATTGCATTCCGTAAATCGATCAAAACCGCCCTATCCGCAAAATTCGTTGACTAAAACTGTCCCCTTCCTCACTAGGACCCTCCCTCACTAGGACTCCCCTCCCCGCAAATGCCTTTTCTTCCTCTTAAGAATCTCCTCATCTATTCAGATATCCTCTACTTATAGAACTCCTACTCATATGTAAGCTCTAAAGTATTCAGGCATTCATTACCCATAGAACTCCAATTAGCACGTTAGTTTCCCATTAGACTATTATATTGTATTAGACACATTGTATGGTATTGTATCTAGTCTTATTGTATTGTATTGTATTTAGACTCACTGTATTGTACTGTACTGTATTGTATTGTATTGTATGTAGACTTATTGTTTTGTATTAAGACCTTTTGTTATTCGCTGAATGTCCAGTCTTCTTACAATGTAAACTGCCTAGAAGTCGCCTGACTATGGCGGTATAGAAAAATAAAGTTATTATTATTATTATTATTATTATAAACACAAAACTAAAGCTTAGACTATGCTAGCAAACCCAACTATACTCTGCCTTGTTGAGAGAGATTTGGCCTCCAGTCTGTAATCATATAAGTCTGTATTTCTTCTCCATCTGCTACACAGTGCATTTACACTGAGGGAATGAATTATCCAAACACACTATCGTTAGCAAATGTGCTATAGAGTCAGTAAAAATGGAGTTAAAGTTGAGCATGGGCACATTTAAATAAGGCAGATAGACAATTTTCTCCATTCATTAAGTTGTGCAAAAATTTGCAAAATGTTGCATGACGTCACATAAAGTGTTGCTCTGTTTTATGAACCTATTTGCAAGTATGCACATGATAGAAAAGATTATAGAAATTGCTATGCACCATACAGTGAGCACAATATTCAGCAGAGTGAAAAACAAATTGCTTCAACTGAACAGAATAAACATCTATAATGCCAGGACTTCAAAAATGCTACTGTATTGGCAAATGTAGCATGAAACTTTACATTGTCTAAAAAGGTACATTTAAAAAAAAAATGAAATGGTCTGCAGCGTACATGGCAGGTCAAAATAGCCTAAAAAATGCTAGGGAGCCCATAATAATAATTTTAAAAAGTCCAAAAAGCATTCTAAATCAGGATGCCTAATTGTCAGGACGTCCAAATGTCGATAAGCAAAACCATCTTTCTGTACATCTAGCGAGGTGTTCCAACCTCTGTATGTTCAGAGCATGAGATGGGCATGGTAGAGGCGTGTTATTAGCAGGCTTTGGGCATTCTCAAGGGCAAGTTAGATATGGACGTCTTGCAGCGATAATCAAACATTTTGCAAGACATCCTGGACAAGTATGTCCACTCTACTGACCCATCCCATTAGGTCATTAGCACTCAGACTAGACTTAATGGGGTGGGTCAGTAGAGTGGGCAGACTTGATGGGCTGTAGCCCTTTTCTGCCATCTTCTTTCTATGTTTCTATGAACTTGTACATCTGGAACTAAACCTGTTTTAAAAGATTCTGAGTGCCACAGATGACCGCTGCATGCATCAAGGTATGATACCCCCATACTCTCCCAGTGCTCACAAACCCCATCATACCCACAAAGATCAGAATATAAACATACATACCTGTCTCCAGAACATCAGCACACATGTGTCTTAAGTAGCCTAGTGGGTGGGCTAGTGAACCATAAAGAGGAGTAGCAAGTGTCATAAGCAACTCTAACCACTACATTCATGGTGAAAAAATGTGAACCCACCAAAAACAAAACCCAAACCCTACTCTGCTGGTATATAGGTGTCACCTGCAGCCATAAAGGCTATTCAGGTTGTAGATAGGTAGGTATAGTGGTTTTGGTTTTTTTTTTTGGAGGGTGGGGAGGGCTCACCATAAGGGAGTTCTGGTGAAATGTTTATCTGGCATCCTTTATGTGAAGTTCACAGCAGTGCCCTCTAAGGTGCCCCACTGCTCTGTTGCCATGTCTGGGTAGCCAGTCCATTATAGGGGCATTTGGGACTTGGTTGAAATTTTGGTTGAAAATGTGGTATAAAGATAGATGTCCTGATAGTCTGGGCATCCCAATGGATAAAAAGTGCCCTTTTAAAGGACAAAACAATCCTCTTCTGAATTTACCATCCCCATCGTTCTTCCCTTTTATGTTCTTTTTGCAAATATTGTAGTTTTTGCCCATCTCCTTATGTTTGATGTATGTCCATAAGTCAAGTAATATGTTGTACTAACATTCCCTAGTATTGTCCATTTTTGTTAATTTTATAATTTGTTTCTAATGTATCTATTCTCTATACTATTAATATTGTACACTGCCTAAAAGCCCGATTAGGCAGTATAAGAAATATTTAATACATTTGATAGCTGATTTCCCCCCCCCCCCCCAAAATTATTTCTAGATGTATGGTGGTTTGCCTTTCGAAAATAACTTTGGACGTCTAGCACCATACTTTCATATTGGACTTAGAGGTATGTTTTGAAACTGCCCCTCCACGTGTAAACTGTGAAGACCTTTATGATGTTTTCACTCATACAACTCCAGACATACTGTTGGTACTATATACCATGATCATGCAGCAAAGAATTCTTTAAAGAAACACTTCTGTGACAGGTAATACTGTTAGAAGAAAGAAAAATGATTTCAGTGAAGAGTTTCAACAATCAGTTGTACAGATTTATGAAAAATTGTTGGCAGAAGCACTAGAATTAACAGCTGTGTGTGAATATGACAATGAAATCAGTAAAGACCAAACCAAGAACAGGACAATGAAATCAATGTTCATCGAACATTATGGAAAGCAAATTTACCTTTCATATTCTCAACTGAACAAAAGAAACAAGTCAGTGATGGTTTCTGAAGTTGCAGTGAGGGTCATCAGAAGCAGTTGATTGTGAGACCCCTCCCCCCCCCCAACAAAATGGGCGTAGATGATGTTAAATAAAAAAAATTATCTT
This sequence comes from Geotrypetes seraphini, assembly GCF_902459505.1. Classification (NCBI taxonomy): domain Eukaryota; kingdom Metazoa; phylum Chordata; class Amphibia; order Gymnophiona; family Dermophiidae; genus Geotrypetes; species Geotrypetes seraphini. The sequence continues at coordinate 398,256,217 of NC_047085.1, read as the reverse complement.
CCGAAGTCTTACCAGTGACAGATTTTCTATTGGAAAAATCAATATGTAATATAAACTAACCCCAACAGTGATACCTGTAAAACCTTAGAAATAAAGATGCAATGTCAAGCAATTTGAGACTAGTTTTAGACCTTCAGCTCCAGGAATTTAATATTTCCAGGAATGTACATGGAATTTAAGAGCTATAACTCTAACTCATTAGTACAATGTCATCTTGATTAATATGGTGAAAACCCTGATTGGAAATGAATGAAAGCAACTCATTTGTGGAAATGTTTTCAACTGTCAGTGACCACACAGTACCTGTTATGAAATTATGTCAGAGACAGACGACCCTGCAACAAATGATGATTTTCTCCCCATGATATCAGCATCAACAATTAGAAATGGCATAATTTATACTATGATTAAGAATGTTTCAATGTCAGTGATCAAGTTGGACAGAAAAATTAATGGTGGTATGGAATGAAATTACTTATAAATTAGCTATGAATGCAACATCAAATTTATCTATCTAGCACGGAGGGATCCAAGAATGGATATAAATCAATAAGATATCTGAAAGAAAAAACAAAAACCCATTGAATTCAATAAATTAGTGAACATCTAATTGATACATACATGGAAGATTTTACAACATTGTCATGTCCTTTGTAGCATCCCAAAAGTTTTAATTTGCTGCAATCCTGAAAAACAATGTGACAAGGAATAAGTACTTGTTTCCGGTACAATGTTTTCAACATCAAAATGAATTTCTTTGATTAAATCAGTTAAACAAATCTGAAGACATATATATATATATATATATATATACACTGTATATATATATATATATATATATATATACACTGTATATATATATATATATATATATATATATATATATATACACACACACACAAAAAAAAAAAGCATAGTAAATACACCACATTGAAAAATGTTGGCTTCAGATACTTGCTTTTTATAATATATCTAAACCCTAGATTTCAAAATCTCACTGACCTGGTACATATACAAACTTAACTAACATTAGCCACCACTCTTATCGCATAAAGTTCTTCAGAATGCCACACGATTTTTAATGTATGGTAGCTGTCCTCATAAGAACCTTTAAATTATGCGTTTTTTTCAAATGATAAAGTGCTTGTGCTTGTGCTTAATTTTATAATGATAGCAAAAGTAGCTTTTACTTATCTTTTTTTCTTTTTCTTTTTTCCTAATATACTGGGTCTGGCTCAATCCCCACCGACGCGTTTCATTATTTCATCAGGGTCGGGGAAGGAGAACGCTGTAAAGAGCAAACATTATGTTAATTTAAAAATTTAAAGTTTAAGAACCCAGTAATAATGACATTTTAAAATCGCCACAGTGCTTACCAGAGCAGTATGTTGTCTTAGCTGAATGCTAAATCCATAGTTTATGAGCCGGAAGTGAAAACACACCGGCAAAATGGAAGCTAATGAACAAAAACTCATGGGTCATGTGACTCAAAACTGACCAATGCAAACCACCCCCCGCAGCCCTTTAATTCGTATAGAGCAAACGTTTGATAGTAAAGTCATATGCTCGCTGTGAGCCAATCACTAGTTAAATTTAAGCCATGGGGATACATGGTGTTGAGCTTAAACATCCATCGCAATTCTTTGATGTTCAAATTGTGTTCATAGTTCCCTCCCTCCCACCCTACATGAACCGTGTCAATAATGCGCCATTTTAAATCAGTGATCTTATGTTTCATTAACGACCAATGACGAACCAAAGGAGCAGTCTCAACTCCGGTATTGACACGTGACTTATGTTCATTAAGTCGAATATGCATAGGCCGGCTGGTGCGACCTATATAAATTTTTGGGCAAGGGCAAACGATCATGTAAATCACATGATCAGTTTTGCAGTTGGTTCTCGTTTTAGCAGTGTATACCTGGCCAGTGTGGGGGTGAGACCAAGTTTCCCCTGTCAATGCATATTCGCACCATTGACATTGTTCACATCTATAGTGACCATTAATTGTGAAGGGTTCACTTCGTTTATATTTATAATGACCAATAAGGTCCCCCAAATTTTTTGCTCTTTTGAACGCAAAAGTGGGCGGGCCATAATCATTCCCCATGATCAATCTAATGATGTGCCAATGTTTGAGAACAATGTTCTTGATGTCATAAGCCAGGTGGGAGAATTGTTGAACACATACCAACAAGTTATCCTCATCAGGAGTTTGTTTGTATTGCAAGAGTAGATGTCTATGCGCGTATTTAGCGCGCGTGTACGCTCGACGTATTACATGTTTAGGGTAACCACGTTGTTGGAATCGTTTCTTCAATACCCGGGCTTGGATCTTATATTCAGTAGTGGAATGGCAAAGTCTCCTCAAACGTAAAAACTGACTATGGGGCAGACTATTCTTGAGTTGTTGAGGGTGAAAGCTGTGGTAGCGAAGCAAACTATTGCGGTCAGTGGGTTTGCGAAAAATTGTTGTTAATAATACCCCCTGAGATTTAAAGATAACCATGTCTAAAAATGGTATTTCCTGATGGTCAATGGTGGCAGTGAACTGAATATTGGGATCTAAATGATTTAACCATTCAAGGAAGGAATTGAATGTATGCACATCAGCCTTCCAGATGCAAAAAATGTCATCCAGATAGCGTCTCCAGATTGTAATATTTTGAAACCAAGAGGAGGTATAGATGTGTTGTTCCTCCAGTTGGGCCATATACAGTGTTGCAACAGAAGGGGCCATGGATGCCCCCATGGCTATCCCATGGATTTGTAGATAGAACTCCCCATTGCACCAAAAATAACTCTTGGTGAGCACCAATGTTGCTAATTCCGTCAAAAAAGCTGGAGAGATACGCTGACACAAAGTTTGGTTGACAAATATTTGTTGGAGCAAATTTAATGCGCCTGAAATAGGAATCATGGTATATAACGATTTGATATCCAGCGTTATCAAAAGCCCATCAGTTTGAGATTGCGAAATGGAATTCAAAATATTAATCATGTGAGTGCTGTCCTTGACATGGGATCTAATATTCAAAATCTCTTTTTGTAAAAATAAATCCAAAAATTTGGAAAGGGGTTCAAGCACAGAGTGAGTCATCGAGACGATGGGACGCCCAGGAGGTTGAGAAATGGATTTATGAATTTTCGGTAGAAACCTTATACGTGGAGTATTATGAAATGGAGGACAAAGAAAAGCAGCTTCCTTAGTTGTAATCATCTTTTTCTTCAAAGCATGAGAAACAATACCAGATATATAGATTTTTAATTCAACCACAGGATCATTTAATAATTTTTTGTAGAACTGTGTATCATCTACATGTTTGGTTACCTCTGCTAAATAATCCATACGAGATTGTAAAACGATGGCGCCGCCCTTGTCGGCGCGGGAGATCACAATGTCCTGATTACTCCGTAGGTCTCTCAAAGCAAGCCGTTGCCATTTAGTAAGGTTGTCGGGAGGAGAAGTAGAATTTTCTTCTAGTGCTTCCACATCATGAAGCACTAAATCCATCCAAGTTATTAAGTTTGGGTGGAGAGGAAGAGGTGGATGCCATCCCGATTTTCGTGCTATCAAAGAGGAGTCGGTAGTAAGTTCTTTGTCCAAAAAATAATGCTGAGTGTGGAGTTTACGTAGGAATTTATAAAGAGCCAAACGGGTCTCAAAAGGGTCATATCGTTTGAATGGAACAAAACCTAGACCCAGTTCTAATAATGACTGGGAATCAGGAGTAATTGTAGTACCGGTTATATTAATTACGGTTGAAAGTTCTTCTGGGACCTGGTCTGAGGACCCTGATATCCCTGAGGATGAAATATTACCCTTTTTCCTCGATTGCCACGATTTTTTTGACGGCCCCGATTTCCTTGTGGGTAATAGTTTTTTGGACCCGAATTAGATCCAGAACTATCACTTCCCGAGATAGAGGAGGAAGATCCCTGATCGTCTGGAAACGGCTGTTGAGGTCGAGATCCATTAGTTGATTTGAACATCCACAAATAGACTTTGTTGGTTGAGTAATCTCTCTCGTCGCGCTTGAATTTTTTTATCTTGGTTTGCTTAATTTTATTTTTATATGTTTCATGGGAAATCCGTAGATCCTCTTCTTGTTTAATGAACTCTGGTTCAGAGATGCCAGAACTTCTGATGTTCGTTAACATTTGATTAATGTTCTCTTTAAGCTCAATTTCCAATTTGGTTGTGTGCTCTATAATCAGTAACATAAGATCCATACTGCATTTGTTCAGGATCGCACACCATTTGTTCACAAACTCACTATCATATGCAAACAATGTAGGAGCTTTTTGTATACGCAAACCCCTTGGTATCATTGAAGATGTAACATATTGAGCTAGAGTGTTAGCATGTAACTCTGCCCGGGTTAACCTTTGATATAATGTTTCCAAGTCAGTCCAAGAAGAGGAGGAGGAGGTGTTTCCCTGAACAGTTTCATATAACACTGGTCTGTTTGTTAGCGTTGTTCTTTGTTCCTCCGAAAAACTAAACGTGTTTTGATTTACAGTGTTTTGTAGTTGTGCCATAATATTGAAATTCAAAACCAAAAAAAGAGCACAAAAACTCGTGTCAATAAACAAACTTAACTAACATTAGCCACCACTCTTATCGCATAAAGTTCTCAGGTTCTCATCCTCAGGGATATCAGGGTCCTCAGACCAGGTCCCAGAAGAACTTTCAACCGTAATTAATATAACCGGTACTACAATTACTCCTGATTCCCAGTCATTATTAGAACTGGGTCTAGGTTTTGTTCCATTCAAACGATATGACCCTTTTGAGACCCGTTTGGCTCTTTATAAATTCCTACGTAAACTCCACACTCAGCATTATTTTTTGGACAAAGAACTTACTACCGACTCCTCTTTGATAGCACGAAAATCGGGATGGCATCCACCTCTTCCTCTCCACCCAAACTTAATAACTTGGATGGATTTAGTGCTTCATGATGTGGAAGCACTAGAAGAAAATTCTACTTCTCCTCCCGACAACCTTACTAAATGGCAACGGCTTGCTTTGAGAGACCTACGGAGTAATCAGGACATTGTGATCTCCCGCGCCGACAAGGGCGGCGCCATCGTTTTACAATCTCGTATGGATTATTTAGCAGAGGTAACCAAACATGTAGATGATACACAGTTCTACAAAAAATTATTAAATGATCCTGTGGTTGAATTAAAAATCTATATATCTGGTATTGTTTCTCATGCTTTGAAGAAAAAGATGATTACAACTAAGGAAGCTGCTTTTCTTTGTCCTCCATTTCATAATACTCCACGTATAAGGTTTCTACCGAAAATTCATAAATCCATTTCTCAACCTCCTGGGCGTCCCATCGTCTCGATGACTCACTCTGTGCTTGAACCCCTTTCCAAATTTTTGGATTTATTTTTACAAAAAGAGATTTTGAATATTAGATCCCATGTCAAGGACAGCACTCACATGATTAATATTTTGAATTCCATTTCGCAATCTCAAACTGATGGGCTTTTGATAACGCTGGATATCAAATCGTTATATACCATGATTCCTATTTCAGGCGCATTAAATTTGCTCCAACAAATATTTGTCAACCAAACTTTGTGTCAGCGTATCTCTCCAGCTTTTTTGACGGAATTAGCAACATTGGTGCTCACCAAGAGTTATTTTTGGTGCAATGGGGAGTTCTATCTACAAATCCATGGGATAGCCATGGGGGCATCCATGGCCCCTTCTGTTGCAACACTGTATATGGCCCAACTGGAGGAACAACACATCTATACCTCCTCTTGGTTTCAAAATATTACAATCTGGAGACGCTATCTGGATGACATTTTTTGCATCTGGAAGGCTGATGTGCATACATTCAATTCCTTCCTTGAATGGTTAAATCATTTAGATCCCAATATTCAGTTCACTGCCACCATTGACCATCAGGAAATACCATTTTTAGACATGGTTATCTTTAAATCTCAGGGGGTATTATTAACAACAATTTTTCGCAAACCCACTGACCGCAATAGTTTGCTTCGCTACCACAGCTTTCACCCTCAACAACTCAAGAATAGTCTGCCCCATAGTCAGTTTTTACGTTTGAGGAGACTTTGCCATTCCACTACTGAATATAAGATCCAAGCCCGGGTATTGAAGAAACGATTCCAACAACGTGGTTACCCTAAACATGTAATACGTCGAGCGTACACGCGCGCTAAATACGCGCATAGACATCTACTCTTGCAATACAAACAAACTCCTGATGAGGATAACTTGTTGGTATGTGTTCAACAATTCTCCCACCTGGCTTATGACATCAAGAACATTGTTCTCAAACATTGGCACATCATTAGATTGATCATGGGGAATGATTATGGCCCGCCCACTTTTGCGTTCAAAAGAGCAAAAAATTTGGGGGACCTTATTGGTCATTATAAATATAAACGAAGTGAACCCTTCACAATTAATGGTCACTATAGATGTGAACAATGTCAATGGTGCGAATATGCATTGACAGGGGAAACTTGGTCTCACCCCCACACTGGCCAGGTATACACTGCTAAAACGAGAACCAACTGCAAAACTGATCATGTGATTTACATGATCGTTTGCCCTTGCCCAAAAATTTATATAGGTCGCACCAGCCGGCCTATGCATATTCGACTTAATGAACATAAGTCACGTGTCAATACCGGAGTTGAGACTGCTCCTTTGGTTCGTCATTGGTCGTTAATGAAACATAAGATCACTGATTTAAAATGGCGCATTATTGACACGGTTCATGTAGGGTGGGAGGGAGGGAACTATGAACACAATTTGAACATCAAAGAATTGCGATGGATGTTTAAGCTCAACACCATGTATCCCCATGGCTTAAATTTAACTAGTGATTGGCTCACAGCGAGCATATGACTTTACTATCAAACGTTTGCTCTATACGAATTAAAGGGCTGCGGGGGGTGGTTTGCATTGGTCAGTTTTGAGTCACATGACCCATGAGTTTTTGTTCATTAGCTTCCATTTTGCCGGTGTGTTTTCACTTCCGGCTCATAAACTATGGATTTAGCATTCAGCTAAGACAACATACTGCTCTGGTAAGCACTGTGGCGATTTTAAAATGTCATTATTACTGGGTTCTTAAACTTTAAATTTTTAAATTAACATAATGTTTGCTCTTTACAGCGTTCTCCTTCCCCGACCCTGATGAAATAATGAAACGCGTCGGTGGGGATTGAGCCAGACCCAGTATATTAGGAAAAAAGAAAAAGAAAAAAAGATAAGTAAAAGCTACTTTTGCTATCATTATAAAATTAAGCACAAGCACAAGCACTTTATCATTTGAAAAAAACGCATAATTTAAAGGTTCTTATGAGGACAGCTACCATACATTAAAAATCGTGTGGCATTCTGAAGAACTTTATGCGATAAGAGTGGTGGCTAATGTTAGTTAAGTTTGTTTATTGACACGAGTTTTTGTGCTCTTTTTTTGGTTTTGAATTTCAATATTATGGCACAACTACAAAACACTGTAAATCAAAACACGTTTAGTTTTTCGGAGGAACAAAGAACAACGCTAACAAACAGACCAGTGTTATATGAAACTGTTCAGGGAAACACCTCCTCCTCCTCTTCTTGGACTGACTTGGAAACATTATATCAAAGGTTAACCCGGGCAGAGTTACATGCTAACACTCTAGCTCAATATGTTACATCTTCAATGATACCAAGGGGTTTGCGTATACAAAAAGCTCCTACATTGTTTGCATATGATAGTGAGTTTGTGAACAAATGGTGTGCGATCCTGAACAAATGCAGTATGGATCTTATGTTACTGATTATAGAGCACACAACCAAATTGGAAATTGAGCTTAAAGAGAACATTAATCAAATGTTAACGAACATCAGAAGTTCTGGCATCTCTGAACCAGAGTTCATTAAACAAGAAGAGGATCTACGGATTTCCCATGAAACATATAAAAATAAAATTAAGCAAACCAAGATAAAAAAATTCAAGCGCGACGAGAGAGATTACTCAACCAACAAAGTCTATTTGTGGATGTTCAAATCAACTAATGGATCTCGACCTCAACAGCCGTTTCCAGACGATCAGGGATCTTCCTCCTCTATCTCGGGAAGTGATAGTTCTGGATCTAATTCGGGTCCAAAAAACTATTACCCACAAGGAAATCGGGGCCGTCAAAAAAATCGTGGCAATCGAGGAAAAAGGGTAATATTTCATCCTCAGGGATATCAGGGTCCTCAGACCAGGTCCCAGAAGAACTTTCAACCGTAATTAATATAACCGGTACTACAATTACTCCTGATTCCCAGTCATTATTAGAACTGGGTCTAGGTTTTGTTCCATTCAAACGATATGACCCTTTTGAGACCCGTTTGGCTCTTTATAAATTCCTACGTAAACTCCACACTCAGCATTATTTTTTGGACAAAGAACTTACTACCGACTCCTCTTTGATAGCACGAAAATCGGGATGGCATCCACCTCTTCCTCTCCACCCAAACTTAATAACTTGGATGGATTTAGTGCTTCATGATGTGGAAGCACTAGAAGAAAATTCTACTTCTCCTCCCGACAACCTTACTAAATGGCAACGGCTTGCTTTGAGAGACCTACGGAGTAATCAGGACATTGTGATCTCCCGCGCCGACAAGGGCGGCGCCATCGTTTTACAATCTCGTATGGATTATTTAGCAGAGGTAACCAAACATGTAGATGATACACAGTTCTACAAAAAATTATTAAATGATCCTGTGGTTGAATTAAAAATCTATATATCTGGTATTGTTTCTCATGCTTTGAAGAAAAAGATGATTACAACTAAGGAAGCTGCTTTTCTTTGTCCTCCATTTCATAATACTCCACGTATAAGGTTTCTACCGAAAATTCATAAATCCATTTCTCAACCTCCTGGGCGTCCCATCGTCTCGATGACTCACTCTGTGCTTGAACCCCTTTCCAAATTTTTGGATTTATTTTTACAAAAAGAGATTTTGAATATTAGATCCCATGTCAAGGACAGCACTCACATGATTAATATTTTGAATTCCATTTCGCAATCTCAAACTGATGGGCTTTTGATAACGCTGGATATCAAATCGTTATATACCATGATTCCTATTTCAGGCGCATTAAATTTGCTCCAACAAATATTTGTCAACCAAACTTTGTGTCAGCGTATCTCTCCAGCTTTTTTGACGGAATTAGCAACATTGGTGCTCACCAAGAGTTATTTTTGGTGCAATGGGGAGTTCTATCTACAAATCCATGGGATAGCCATGGGGGCATCCATGGCCCCTTCTGTTGCAACACTGTATATGGCCCAACTGGAGGAACAACACATCTATACCTCCTCTTGGTTTCAAAATATTACAATCTGGAGACGCTATCTGGATGACATTTTTTGCATCTGGAAGGCTGATGTGCATACATTCAATTCCTTCCTTGAATGGTTAAATCATTTAGATCCCAATATTCAGTTCACTGCCACCATTGACCATCAGGAAATACCATTTTTAGACATGGTTATCTTTAAATCTCAGGGGGTATTATTAACAACAATTTTTCGCAAACCCACTGACCGCAATAGTTTGCTTCGCTACCACAGCTTTCACCCTCAACAACTCAAGAATAGTCTGCCCCATAGTCAGTTTTTACGTTTGAGGAGACTTTGCCATTCCACTACTGAATATAAGATCCAAGCCCGGGTATTGAAGAAACGATTCCAACAACGTGGTTACCCTAAACATGTAATACGTCGAGCGTACACGCGCGCTAAATACGCGCATAGACATCTACTCTTGCAATACAAACAAACTCCTGATGAGGATAACTTGTTGGTATGTGTTCAACAATTCTCCCACCTGGCTTATGACATCAAGAACATTGTTCTCAAACATTGGCACATCATTAGATTGATCATGGGGAATGATTATGGCCCGCCCACTTTTGCGTTCAAAAGAGCAAAAAATTTGGGGGACCTTATTGGTCATTATAAATATAAACGAAGTGAACCCTTCACAATTAATGGTCACTATAGATGTGAACAATGTCAATGGTGCGAATATGCATTGACAGGGGAAACTTGGTCTCACCCCCACACTGGCCAGGTATACACTGCTAAAACGAGAACCAACTGCAAAACTGATCATGTGATTTACATGATCGTTTGCCCTTGCCCAAAAATTTATATAGGTCGCACCAGCCGGCCTATGCATATTCGACTTAATGAACATAAGTCACGTGTCAATACCGGAGTTGAGACTGCTCCTTTGGTTCGTCATTGGTCGTTAATGAAACATAAGATCACTGATTTAAAATGGCGCATTATTGACACGGTTCATGTAGGGTGGGAGGGAGGGAACTATGAACACAATTTGAACATCAAAGAATTGCGATGGATGTTTAAGCTCAACACCATGTATCCCCATGGCTTAAATTTAACTAGTGATTGGCTCACAGCGAGCATATGACTTTACTATCAAACGTTTGCTCTATACGAATTAAAGGGCTGCGGGGGGTGGTTTGCATTGGTCAGTTTTGAGTCACATGACCCATGAGTTTTTGTTCATTAGCTTCCATTTTGCCGGTGTGTTTTCACTTCCGGCTCATAAACTATGGATTTAGCATTCAGCTAAGACAACATACTGCTCTGGTAAGCACTGTGGCAATTTTAAAATGTCATTATTACTGGGTTCTTAAACTTTAAATTTTTAAATTAACATAATGTTTGCTCTTTACAGCGTTCTCCTTCCCCGACCCTGATGAAATAATGAAACGCGTCGGTGGGGATTGAGCCAGACCCAGTATATTAGGAAAAAAGAAAAAGAAAAAAAGATAAGTAAAAGCTACTTTTGCTATCATTATAAAATTAAGCACAAGCACAAGCACTTTATCATTTGAAAAAAACGCATAATTTAAAGGTTCTTATGAGGACAGCTACCATACATTAAAAATCGTGTGGCATTCTGAAGAACTTTATGCGATAAGAGTGGTGGCTAATGTTAGTTAAGTTTGTTTATTGACACGAGTTTTTGTGCTCTTTTTCTGGTACATATACAGCATAGAATGCAATATATGTTTAAATATTTTCTTGACATAATCTATCCAGATGAAACTTGTCTTGTTAATACACAGTAAGTTATAATTCACAGCAAGGATCATCTTGTCCATTCTCTGACAATTAAAATAGTAATATAGTAGATGACGGCAGATATAGACCCAAATGGTCCATCTAGTCTGCCCAACCTGATTCAATCTAAAAATGTTGGGTTTTTTCCTCTTCTTCTTCTTAGCTATTTCTGGGCAAGAATCCAAAGCTCTGCCCGATACTGTTCTTAGGTTCCGACTACTGAAGTCTCCATCAAAGCTCACTCCAGTCCATCTATACCCTCCCAGCCATTCCCCACTAAATAGAAAAATGAGAATTAGCATGTGCTAAGCATCAAACTACCATAGTAACTGTTACTATTAATTTATGCTTTAAAAAGATAATTCAATAAATGACATCAAAAGTTTGTTGCTGAAAAAATTGAGCACTAAGTGCCGGATTCTGTATAAGATGCTCAGTCTCAGCAGCTACCTAAGGGTTAATAAGTGTTAATAAGATTATATCATGTATATACAGTGTATAGAATGAATGGAAAAAATGACATTACAATTAGTACTATTATTATGGGGGCAGGGCCTGAGGTGGAGCTTGGGTAGGTCTGAGGTGAAGCTTGGGCTGGGTCTAGGGTGGAGCTTTTGGGCCCTCACAAATAAAAAAAGTGCTCTGCTACCTATGGGGCTCATAATCAAAACATCTAGACATCCAGAAACCTGCCTAAGTTGGCACTTGGATGTCTTAATCGGTAGGATGTCCAAATGTTAATAAACAAAACCCTTTTCCTGGATGTCTCGCAAGACATTTCTCCTGCTGTGCATCCAGAGCTCAAAGGGACATATTGGGAGGAGTGTTATGGGCGGCGTTTGAATGGGCTCTGGGCAGACTTAGACTTAGACATCCTGCAGGGATAATCAAATGTTTTGACAGATATCCTGGACAGAACTTATACATTTTGAATTCAACCTATTTTAAAAGGGTATAAGTGTTAAAAAGGTACCCAAATGACCAAATAACCACTGCAGTGATAAAATAAAGACCCCCCCCATGCACTTCTCCAGTGTTCTCTGACCCCCCCTCAAACTCCCAAAAGATCAGAATACAAAAGTACATACCTGACTCCAGAACAGCAAGCCTAGTAGCAGTGGCGTACCTAGCATATGTGACACCCGGGGCCCATCATTTTTTTGACACCTCCCCCCCCCCATCTATATGAAAAATATGATTTTTAGTAACAATTTACATATCGCACAATAAGAGTGTACCTAGGAAAAGGCAGCATCTTAAACATTGCAGTGAGCACTAGAACACCAACACATACATTGTAAAACTAAACAAACCAGATCCTGCACAGTCAATTGATCCAGTACAGTCAATGCTATCAGAAAGCCATGTCCCTTTCATACACACAGACAGATACACCTTTGCCCAATATGGAATAATCACAAACTAAAAATAGAAATATGTAGACAAAAGTTAAACTGAACTGCCAAGTAACCAGACTCTGCATACAATGCAACACCACAACACCACAAAAACAGTAATACATGTCCTCTAATACTGTGCAAAATATAAAGACAGTTGATGTATATTTGAAAAACTGATACATAACAATCACCACTTTAAAAATTAACAAATAAATATAAAACAAATAATGAGAAATATGAAAATACCATTTTATTGGACTAATCCCCGTAAGCTCGGTCCTCATCCCCACAAACCATCTGATTCCATCCACACAAACCTTGAATTGTTTTATATTGAACTTATTATATTAAAGTATAAAAAGAAACAATATTCTGTACAATTGTCAATTTATAAATCAGCGTCTTCTCCTCACTCTCTCTTCCCCATTTCCCTTCAGCATTCTCAGCCCATTCTCTCTCCACTTTCCTTCAGCGCACGCACATAAAAACAAGCAAGTAATTTTATATCATTTTCATTCTATTAATTCATAGAAATTAAAGTCTAAATAATGCCAGTCACATAACAAAACATGATTTTACAAAAATAATTCCCTGCAGTCAAGCCTGCAAGGATTACTAGATGTCTTTCAGCAGCTCCCCTCCCTCCCTCCCCGTTACCTTCATGGCCAAGTCAAAATGATCTACCAACAATAAAATTTTAAAAACACAAAGCACATTGTACGCAGAGAAAATGTTAATTATCATTTATATTCCACGGGTTTTCAAAGAGGTCAAGGCAGATGACTTTGTGCAATGTCACCTCAGTAACAACTATACAAAAATAGACAAATATACCCCCTCCCTTTTTATTAAACCGCGATAGCGTTTTTTAGCTCAGGGAGTTGCGCTGAATGCTCCACGCTGCTCTCGACGCTCCCTGCGCTAAAAACTGCTATTGCAGTTTAGTAAAAGGGGCCCATAGTGCAAAATATAGACAGCATATATAAATTCTCAAAACGGACACATTTTGATCACTAAATTGAAAATAAAATCATTTTTCCTACCTTTGTTTGGTAATTTCATCAGTCTCTGGTTGCACTTTATTCTTCTGACTGTGCATCCAATATTTCTTCCCTTCTTTCAGCCTCCTGTATGCTTCCTCTCCTCCAGACTTCATTCCTTCCACCCAACTTTTTCTTTGTTTCATCCTGTCCCCTTCTTTCTTTCTCTCTCCATGCCCCCTTTCTTTCTGTATATCTGTCTTTCTCTCTCTCTCTGTGCCCCATTTCTTTCTTTCACCCTGCCCCCTTCTTTCTTTCTCTCTCCATGCCCCCTTTCTTTCTCTATGTCTGTCTTTCTCTCTCTTTCCCCATGCCCCATTTTTTTCTTCCTTTCACCATGCCCCCTTTCTTTCTTTCTGGATCCCTGTCCCCCCTTGCTTTCTTTCTGGCTCCCTGGCTCCCCCCTGTCTTTCTTTCTCCCTTCCCTCCCCCATGCCACCGCCATTACCACCACCATGTTACCACCACCACCGGGGAACGGCTGCCACTGGCCATCAGAAACAGGCCGGCGCTAAATTTGCCCTCCTTCTTTTCCCGTGGGCCAACCAACTCTGGCTGCCCGATGTCAATTCTAACGTTGGAGAGGACGTTCCTGGCCAGCCAGGCAGCGATTGGCTGGCCTAGAACATCCTCTCCGACGTCAGAATTGACATCGGACAGCTAGAGTTGCTTAGCTCGGGGAAGAGAAGCAACAGGGAGGGAGGATTTGGCGCCGGCTTCTTTCTGATGTCGGCAATGGCAGCCTTTCCCCAGCGGCAGCCTATTCCTCGGTAAGTGGCCAGCTGTACACCCCCTCGGGCCTTGCACCCGGGGCGGACCTCCCCCCCCCCCGCCCCCCTTGGTACGCCACTGCCTAGTAGACCTATACACAGATGTCTTAAGTAGACTGGTGGGTGGGATAGTGAACCATGAAGAAGGATAGCAAGTCCCATAAGCCATTCTACACATTACATTTATTGTGGAAAGTATGAACCCGCCAAAACCTACTGTACTGTCATATAGGTGACATCTGCAGCCATAAGGGCTTTTGGGGTGGTAGACAGGTGGATACTGTAGGTTTTGGAGGAGTTCTGGAGGGTTTACCATACACGAACAGAAATATGAAATATGTACTGGTGAAATATGTACTGGCACCCTTTATGTGAAGTTCACAGCAGTGCCATCTAAGGGGCCTCACTGCCCTTTTGGGATGTCTGCATGGCCAGTCCATTAAGATGCTAGTGCCTCCCATGTCAAATAGGCTTGATTTGGATGTTTTGAACATGGACATTTTTGTATTCAAAAATGGCCAAAAATGTCAGATGTCCTACAAACTAAGATATCCAAAGAGGTCATTTAAAAAAAAAAAATGTTGACATCTAGCGGTTTCAAAAATGAATATTTCCCCGCTCCAATATTTGGACATCTTGTGGGACACGTCCAAAGCTGAACATGCCCTTCTATAGGTATAAATACCAGTGCCCACACACTTTAGGTGAATTCTATAAATCTGCGTGCAACTTTTTGGAATGCCCTTAACATGCTTCTGGCCATGCCGTCATTTCAGATATGCGCACTTGAAGTCAAGCACCATGTTTTACCGAATAGTGTGCAGCAAGATACGCATGCAGATTTTTAAGACTGCCAATTAACATCAATTAATTAGTTGTCAGCACCCAAGTATTAATGTTTTCAAGCTCATTAGTCAATTTATTTGCATGCACATCTCCAATGTGTGAATTAATTTGGGTGCAATATGGAGAATCCAGGAGCAACTGCTTAATGCTTTCTACTAAAAGATTGCCTAAATTACCTATACTGATGACTTGCTGCCTGTATTTTATAAATATTTTCTCCTCTACTTCCCACAGCTTCTTTTCTTTAATTCGTGCAGATAGGGGATAGTTATGTCACTTGTGTTAATTGGGTCAAAATGTCTCTTCCAACAGAGTTAGTGCCTAACAGAAGTTATCTTTTCTATCATTTTCTCCAGTGGGATTTACATTTCGATCTTCTTTCAAGAGTTTGACACAAACTTTCTCCAAGAAATTGTGCATTGCAAAGAAAAAAAATTACTGCAGGTTTCCTCCTCACAGGCACAAGATCACATGGACATGAATTTGGAGTGATACCATATGGAGCTTAATTTGTATCATTGAGTGAGCAATATCAGGTGGCAATAGAACAAGTCAGCAAACAGCAATTAGGACCATCTCTTAATCAGGGTCATCACCATCATTATTATTATCAACACTTGGCAGCCTTGTCTTTGTGGAGAACTAGAATCTAAGTGATATTGTTTTCAAACTACCCTGGTGCCATAATGAAAACATACTATGATTCACTGAGAAGAATATATGATTTCCATGTTTTATGGTAGTATTTTCCTGTTAAGAACATAGATAACATTGCTAAAATTACAAAATATTTTTGTGAAATAGCCACATAGCCACCTGCTTCCTAATTCTATTATGCTACATGTCCAAATTTGAGACTAGTGTACAAATTTACGGGCACAATTTAAAGGCTAGGGCCAGTTGTGTGCATAATTTAAGATGAGGGGGTGCTGAAAAGTTCTCAGCTCAACCAACAACTTCCTAAATTCTGAGCTTTACATTACCACTGTAGCTGAAAAGAGTATTATCGTTGTTCATTAAGTGCCAATTTGCAGAAACAAAATTCTATATTTTGACATTGTTTCAGATCATTGATTGAACCATATCCACGTCATCTTCTTCTTGGTTGCACTGAGAAATTTTCACCATCCCCTCATTTATTTATTTTAAAAATGTATATACCATTTAAAACTAAATGATTTACAGGGTTTACATCCACAGTATTTAAAATGAACATAGAAACAGAGTATGATGGCAGAAAATGACCGGCGGCCCAACAAGTCTGCCCACTCAAGAACCCTCCCTCAGCAAATTTGCCTCTCCCATGAGTCCGTTTTTTAAGCATGACTCTGTAGCAACCCCAACTTGTTTGTCCCAACGTCTCTTGAAGTCGAGCACGTTACTGGCCTCGACCATTTGGCGTGGAAGATCATTTCATCGATCAATCACCCTTTCGGTGAAGAAGTATTTCCTGGTATCCCCATGAAATTTTCCCCCTTTAAGTTTTAGCGGATGCCCTCTTGTCGCCGTGGGACCCTTAAGAAAAAACATTTACTCCTCCACTTCAATGCAGCCCGTGATGTATTTAAATGTTTCTATCATGTCCCCCCTTTCTCTGCGCTCCTCGAGAGAATATAGGCATAGTCTGGTCAGACGTTCCTCATAAGGGAGATCCCTAAGTCCCGAGACCATTCTAGTGGTCATTCACTGGAGTTTATCCAGTGTTAAACCAATTGAAAACATGTGGCGGGGCATTTTGCAAGCCCCCCCCACAAAAAAAAAAATCCAATGCCAAATATGGTCATTTTCAAACCAGAAAAACATCTATCTTTTTGGTTTGAAAATCACCTTGTTTTAGATGTTTATGTGCTCAGTACATCTTCCTTTAAGGGCTATTTTCAAACCAAACATTCAAGGGAAAAATGAAAAAACAACAACAAATAAACAAAAAACCCAAACCATTGGGATATCTGGGGAATAGCAGTGTTGCATAGACATACCAGCAGAGCAATGGGCAGCCTAAGGATCACTGCAGTGAACTTCACATAAAAGTTCTCTTAGACTTCCGTTGCTGGCATCATGATTGTAGCAGGTTTTCGGGTCTCGCTACCTCTGTGTAGACAAAACCAACATTTAAGCCATCATGCTATGGCTTTCTTCAGGGTACCAGACGCAGCGAGACCCGGAAACCTGCTAACCAGGAAACCTTCACATAAAAGGTTCCAGGTATACATGACATCATAACCCCCTTATATGGTGAACCCTCCAGGAATAACAAAAAAATGTACTATACTCAATTGTATACCACTACAATAACCCTAATGCCTGCAAGTGTCACATATATGTGAGTTCAGTAGATATTTTGTGGTTCTCGTAATGCTCACACTTTCCACCATGTGTACTAGTTAGAGTGAAATATGGGCCTCTACGGTCCACTGCTTTTACTACTAGGTTACTCCAGAGACCTGCTTGCTGCTTTATTTTTTTATTAGCATTTTGAATTTACAGTCCTTCATAAAACAAAACATTATTCACAGATTGAGTCAAGCAGAAGATACAAAATCACAGAGAAAAAACAACAACATCGGTACAAATTCTCTATCCTAGGAGAATTAAATAAATTAAGGGAAATGGGAGGAGAGTACAGTAAATCAAACAAATTCTTCCACAACATGGCACCAACCTATATGGCCTCCAAACTACCATCTTACACCCCAAACCAGCAACTTTGCTTGCAAGAAAAGAAAAAAAAGACTACACACACCTTCAGGATGCTCCCTCTGCTTTAAGAATGCCCACCACACTTCCGGAACCTACTACCACCTCATATCAGATCTCTAGAAGAATTACTGAACTTCAAGAAGGCAATAAAAACTCACCTCTTCCTCTAGCCTTCTATGAAATAGCTCCAGTCTAAATATCACTGTCTATGCAACAAGATCAACCATCACTGATAGTACCAACTTCCATACCATGTCATACCTAACACATACTATCATGCACTGTCATTCCCAATAATTCCACACTTTGACGGACATTCCATGCTATACCACACCTAGCATATATTATCATTCACAGTTATGCATTGTCCTGCCAAGCCATGCACTTTCATATTCCTGCCATGCTCCTGTATGTATTGTCTGCCATACCATTTACTGTCATGCATCCTAATATATAGGGTTACCAGATTTTTCTTGCATAAAATCCAGACCCATACACCTGCCCAGTTCTACCCCGTTACTCCCACGCCCCCAGCCTTGCCCCCTTAGCCTGTTTTCGTCCGTCCGTCGGGCATCCACGCATGCATGGACACGATCTGACGAGGAAGCTTTTCAAAACCCGGACAAAGTTCGGGATAAATGTACTATGAAGCTCTATTTTATGTGATCCGCTGAGAATTTTTGAGAGATTTAGCAGAATATCAAATTTTAATAAACACAAACATATTAGTTACCGCAATGTCAAACCAAACTCATAAGATCACCACCCCACCTTCTTGTCCTCTCATATCTTATTAATTATTGCCATGCTTTTTTAGTACAATCATGTTCCCCTATGTATTGTCCTATCATATCATGACCAAAAATGTACTGTCTTGCTCTACATTACTATACCCAGTTATGTTTTATTAATTATGTAAACTTGTAACCCGATCTGAGCTCTTCCGGGAGGATGGGATATAAATCCAAATAAATAAAATCCGAACTCACAAGGGAAACTGGCCGCTGTGACAGCATGATTATGTTTCCAAGACTGCAAATGTTACCAGTTATGTGTTGGCACATCTTTGCTATCTTAGAAACATAGCTAATTATGTGAAATATCCAGTCATATGCTGCCACATAAACCACTATGTGCTGGCTTTGAACCCTTCAATATTATATAAATTCATTTTTCTAAAATTGGTGTTTTACTGCATGCATTTACCCCTCATTTTTGAATGTTGCCTAAAGTTGTGTGCGTACAACGGTGCACGTAGCTGATGTACGCACACAATTTAATTAATTGGGCTAATCAGCATCGATCATTGGCAATTAACAGCTCATATTTGACACTAGGACTAATTAAAAGTTGCACGCACAACTCAGAAAGCGCGATTCTATAGAAAGTATGTGCTAGCTGCAGTGTGTGAATCTGAGAAGGGGGTGTGGCCAGGGGCAGATCAGGGGCATGTCTAATACTTAGGTGAATTATTATAGAATACGCCCAATGCATGCATTTTATGTGTATAGTTTCACATTGAAAACTGGTGTGAAACACATGGGTGAAAAGTATTTGCAGCCTTGGTGGATAGTATAAAAATTGCTTTTATGGAAAGTTCTATAGTATTTCTACCTGTAACCTGTGAGGCAAGACAATAATTGGAAAACCTGCAAAGATTTGAAGATAAACTCTATGTACGTTGAATGTCAGGTCTGGCTGAATAAGGGGCGTTCCTTGAAACAGCTTCCACGATACATGAATCATGTCAGTGTAGTGTCTCCAGGCCGACCATTTATCTAAAACAGATGAGTACAATTGCTTTTGATAACATATTTTATTGAGAATGAAAACTTGAAGGTCAACTTATATTGAAAGCTATAAAATAATGACCAGTGACGATTGAGGTGTTGAGGTCTCTGTGGTGAAAACATTGAAAGTGTGAGCTGCGCCACTGAAGTCTGAAAAAACTAAAAATATTTGAACTGTTTATGTTTATATTATTGATGGATACATGTGCGTTTGCCTTTATAAAGGAAGCATAATTTTATAATAGGGGTCCTATGTAAAAGTCCCAAAATATCTATTATTACATTACATTAGTGATTTTTATTCCGCCATTACCTTGTGGTTCAAGGTGGATTACAGAAGAGGATTTCTGGACATGTCTAGAGGTGTTACAGAGTAGAGCGGGTTGCTTCAGAGGATTGAAATATTTCATACGGTGTTAGTTAGTCTTCATGGATTTCTTGGATAGCAGGGTTTTTATTTCTTTTCTGAAAGTTTTGTAGTCTGGGGTGATCAAGTTGCTTATAAAATTAACCCAAAAGGATTTTTAGGATGCATATTAAATTATTAGCTCTATATTTACTGCATAGGCTCCTTAATGTCACCTAACCTCAACAACCAGTTCAATATGCTCTGCCAAATTCATATACCCACAAATTCGATAAAAAGCGCTAAAAACTGTGAACGTAAATATGGGTATGTGTCCAATTTGTGCATACACCAAAATAGAGATTTTTTGAAAGTTTTTTTTAAACAGATATATAAGACCTCATACACCCGGACATTAGTTTGCTTTTTTTATGTCCTTTTTTGGGTAGTGTATTTCATCATCGGTCCTGTGGAAAATATATATGTATTTTTGTGCCATTTTTTATTTTAATATTTTCTATTGTGTGTGCCAAAAAAAAAAAGAAAAAGATTAACAGAAGCACTTAATTTAACATGCCCAACTCAACCGTTTCCTCAGGGCCAGTTACTCGGTTTGAAAGAAGCAACATACAAAAATGGATTTGGTGGATTGCTGAATGTGCCATTTGAATGTGTGTTGAAAAGACACAGATAAAGAAGCACTACACCGTAGGAAACAACAATGTGAAACAGTTGAGTCACCTTTGGGCATGTTAAGGGCTCCTTTTACTAAGCTGTGTTAGGGCATTATGTGCTGAATTGCCGCGCGTGCTAGACCTTAATGCCAGCATTGAGCTGGCGTTAGTTCTAGCCACGTAGCGCGCAGTGCAGTGCACGGTAATATCCTGCGAGCGCTAAAAATGCTAGCGCACCTTAATAAAAGGAGCCGTAAGTGCTCCTTTTAATCTTTTTATCACTGCTCACTAAAATCATTCAATATGCTGAAATATTCTTTTCCTAGAAAGCTTAAACTTTTCCTATCGTGTGTCCCGGATGACGGGACATTCCAAAAATGTCGTTGCCATCGTGGATAAACAGTCTATAGACTAATAAAGAGCCAGGAACACAAAATATTTGAATTTACAGACTTAGGACTTATTTACGTGTATGTGTACCATAGCCGTAAATGATAACGGTGAGTAATACTTTGCTAAAATAATTACGACTGGAACCAACGTAACGTAAAATTTATTACGATAGGAAAAGGTTAAACTCAAAAACGTATCTTGACAATATCTCAGTCTCCAACCTATTGACAACAACCCCAGACTACAAGATGTCCAGAAAGGAAATAAAAACTATCCTCTTCAAGAAATCCCTTAATAAAACTTAATACCATGATAAAGCTTAACCCCCCCTCTTACCATCCCCTCCCTAACCCCAGATCCTACTTTTCCCTCTCTTAGAAACCTTCTCTGATCTAACGTTGTAACCCTTCTTCCATAACTCTTTTTGTAATCCGCTTTGAACCGAAAGGTAATGGCGGAATAGAAATCTGTAATGTAATGTAGTGTAATGTATATGTCTGCATCCACTACTGACGATGGCCAGTGTTTCACAAAACTGCATCAGGGATTCACAGACATTTTTCCAACAGTTCAGTTATATACACCG
Organism: Geotrypetes seraphini; assembly: GCF_902459505.1. Lineage (NCBI taxonomy): Eukaryota > Metazoa > Chordata > Amphibia > Gymnophiona > Dermophiidae > Geotrypetes > Geotrypetes seraphini. The sequence continues at coordinate 398,234,533 of NC_047085.1, read as the reverse complement.
CTACCGCTGAATTTTGCATGAAAAGAAAATTTGAACACATTGCGTGAATGTATGTACAGAAAGTAGCAGAAATAAGCCAACCTTGCAGGTGCGGATACTTGTACCTGCTCAAGTGTAGATGTAAATATCTACCTATAGATTATTTACATAGACTCTGCGATGCCGAGGCGGCTGCCTGCTCTGATGGAGAGTTCATGGGGGAACCTGGTGCTATTTCAATCTGGCATGGAAAATTACTTTTCACCATATCTTCAGCTGATATCCTGCTCTTAGCCGTCGAAAAGTCAATCTTGGCTTATTCAGAGTCTTCGAACTGATCTATTCAAAATTGCTTTATCTAACAGGGTCTTATTTTCATTTTCTTTAGTATTAATTGTTTTGGTTTGGTTTAATTTGCTGTTTTGTTTTGTCTTTCTGGGTTTTGATTTGTATTTATTGGTCTCTTTTATCCCTTTTGTTATCCTCAGAATTGAAAGTAATTGTTTATACGGGTGCTTTAGCTAGATTGTCAGCCTGTTGGACAGACAGGGAAGTTACCAAGCACCTAATTTTATTTATTGTTTGTGAACCGCTGTGAACTTCGAAGTGGTATTGGCGGTATACAAATAAAAATTGGATTTTATTGTATTGAAGGGGAGCGTGTGGCGCAGGGGTTAGAGCTACAGCCTCAGCACTCTGAGGTTGTGGGTTCAAATCCCTCGCTGCTCCTTGTGACCCTGGGCAAGTCATTTAATCGCCTCATTGCCCCAGGTACACTAGATAGAGTTTGAGCCCGCTGGGACAGAGAGGGAAATATGATAAAGTACCTGAATGTAAACCACTTAGGCTATAAGTAGTATATAAATGATAAAAATAAATAAATAATGTATAGAATAACATATCTCTTGAACATATTTGAAAGTTGATAAATCACTGCTTCTAGCACTGGAGTTATACTGTTTCATTTCACCATGTTTATCCCACGTCTAACTGTAGAAGTCAACAGCTGTGGACACACAGAACTGCTGATTGATTGCTAGAGGAACCAGATGGCATTCACTAGAGAATGTTGCAAGCAAAGATGCTTATAGCTGTAATGTCCTTGCCCAGGTCTTCTGCAGTTTCTTTAACTGATTTCTCTTGGCTATTGTAGGCTCTGTAGAGCTCTCTCTTCGCATTATTGTTGATTATTATTTCTAAAGCACTAAGAGTGCTTATAACTGAATATAATCAATTCAGATTAAAGTGTAAATGTCCCCCTCTGCAAAGAGTGTAGAATCTACTTGTAGCTCAGGCAATAAGATCTTTTTTTTAAAAAAACCAAAAACCTACTTCATAGTCAGCCACGGGGAAACACTGCACTTGATAATGCTAAATTTGTAAATGCAATATGCCACCACAAAGATAAATAACTTTATTTTAAAACCATATACTTTTTTGTCAAACCTTGAGGCTGCTTCTTTACAATGAAGCACTAAATATTAATTTGTGTTTCAAATGGGCTGACTCAATACAATGTAGAAGTTATATCCTCCTATATTGTTGGGTTTTAGGTAAAAATAAAAATAACACAAGCAGAATACCAAATCAATCAAAAATATCACTAAAAGGCATTCACTCAATTTAACCCTCTATCTGAGACAAATTAAGGCAGGGTCCTAATATGGAGAAAAGACCTCAGCATTTTTCTAACATATTTAAATATTTATTGTATTTTTACGGAGTTTTTCTGTGACCAAGGATGTGCTCTCTATGTCATAGTAGTTTCCCAAGTTCATTCTTAGGAAACACTGAGGTCTTTTCTCCGTATTAAGACCCTGCCTTAATTTGTCTCAGATAGAGGGTTAAATGGAGTGAATGCCTTTTGGTGATATTTTTTATGGGTTTTAGATAAACCATATTTATTAACCAGATCACAAAACAGAAACCATTGATCTTTGTCTCTTAGATTTTGAATTTGCCAAATCCCAGCCACTGAGCTGATCGCGGCTGCTGTGATAACGACCCAGGCAACCTGGCCTTCCCCTGCCCCCGTAATGATCGCGGCATGAGGGATGCCCAGTCCCACCTGCCCACACCCGCAAACTCCTCCCCCCGAATGATCATGACAGGAGGGATTCCCAGTCCCTCCTGCTTGGCACCTCTCAGCCCCCTCAAATGATTGCAGCAGGAGGGATGCCCAGTCCCTCCTGCCAATACCACCCACCCTCACAAAAAGTTTGCCAGCAGGAGGGATGCCAAGCCATTCCTGTTGACACCCCCCACCGCACCCCAAAGGTTGCCCACCAGGACCCCCTAACTCCATCCGGATCCTCCCACCCCCAACAGGATCCCCAAACCCCCACCCAGATCTCCATAACCCCACCCAGACCGCCCCTAACCTGTTTTAGTTGGCTGGACGGACAGCTCCTGCCTGTGTCCTGGCGACAGGCCCGCCTTCACTGGAATGGTAGGCCTGCCACTTCCCGGTGCATCTTTGGAAGCACCGAGGAGGGGCCTAAGGCCTTGATTGCCTCAGGTGCTTAAGGCCCCGCCTGTAGGAGGGACCTTAGGCACCTGGGCCAACCGGAATCTTAAGTCCATCTCCCAGTGCATTCTGGGATGCAATGGGAGTGGCCTAAGATTCCAATTGGCCAGATCCCATAGACCGCGAGGTCTGGGTGGAATTAGGGGTTCTGGGTGGGAGTGGGGGGGTGGGTCCAGGTGGGGGTGGCCTTGGTGGTCTGGATGGGCTACCTTTGAGGGTGGGGGTATGGGCAGAAGGGATTGGCATACCTCCTTTCAGTGAACTTTCAGTGGGTGGGGGAGTTGACAAGAGGGACTGGGTATCCCTCCTGCCAGCGAACCTTCGGGCGGTGGGGGTGTCAGCAGGAGGAACTGGGCATCTTTCCTGCCACGATGCTTGTGGATGGTCACGATGGTTGTAGGCAGGAGAGATTGGGCGTCTCTCCTGCCGGCGATCATTCGGGGGGGGGGTCGTGGCAGGAGAGATTGGGCATCTCTCCTATCGCAATTGTTGCAGTGGGGGACAGTTCTACGATTCTCTAATCGGTGCTTATGACAGACGCTGGTTAGAAAATCATGCTTTTAGGCAAAGGACTGGTCCCTCTTTCACCTAAAAGGTCTTATTTTGGGTGTTTAGGACTTGGGCGATTTTTTTTCAGGAATAGGGCTTAAACGTAGATGCAGTGGCGGTCTGGGTGATTAAACGCCTGAACGTTGAGGTAGGCCATTCTCGAAAAAACAACAACATATTTTGGACGTTTTATTTTTAGAATGGACATTTCCCTGCTGTCTACTTTAGGCACTTAAAGACTTAGACCAAAAAGGGACAGACTTTTTTTTGTTTTAATTATGCCCTTCCACATGCATAATTGATGACAGGTAATATCATCTTCTTATTCTAATCTAGACTGCCCCATTCTGACAGTTTTAGAGGAGACCAATGTGAGGTTAATTTTGTTGTGATGTCCTTTAAATCTATATATATAAAATCGGAGGTATGTATGTGTGTATGTATGTGTGTGTATGTATGTGTGTATGTATGTGTGTATGTGCCGCAATCAGGCAAAAACGGCTTGACCGATTTGAACGAAACTTGGTATACAGATCCCTCACTACCTGGGATGATATGTTCTGGGGGTCTCGCGGCCCACCTGCACACGTGGGCGGAGCTACAAACAGAAAATCGGATTTCACCCATTCATGTCAATGGAAAACATGTAAAAAGCTGCCATTCTCACAGTAATTCAAAAACGGCTTGACCGATTTGAACAAAAATTGGTATGCAGATCCCTCACTACCTGTGGTGATATGTTCTGGGGGTCTCGCGGCCCACCTGCACACGTGGGCGGAGCTACAAACAGAAAATCGGATTTCACCCATTCATGTCAATGGAAAAAATGTAAAACGCTGCCATTCTCACAGTAATTCAAAAACGGCTTGACCGATTTGAACGAAACTTGGTATGCAGATCCCTCACTACCTGGGGTGATATGTTCTGGGTGTCTCCCGGCCCCCCTGCACATGTGGGCGGAGCTACAAACAGAAAATCAGATTTCACCCATTCATGTCAATGGAAAAAATGTAAAAAGCTGCCATTCTCACAGTAATTCACAAACGGCTTGACCGATTTGAACGAAACTTGGTATGCAGATCCCTCACTACCTGGGGTGATATGTTCTGGGGGTCTCGTGGTCCTCCTGCACACGTGGGCGGAGCTACAAATAGAAAATCAGATTTCACCCATTCATGTCAATGAAAAAAATGTAAAAAGCTGCCATTCTCACTGTGACCAATTTGGACGAAACTTGGTATGCAGATCCCTCACTACCTGGGGTGATATGTTCTGGGGATCTCGCGGCCCACCTGCACACATGGGCGGAGCTACAAACTGAAAATCAGATTTCACCCATTCATGTCAATGGAAAAAATGTAAAAAGCTGCCATTCTCACAGTAATTCACAAACGGCTTGACCGATTTGGACGAAACTTGGTATGCAGATCCCTCACTACCTGGGGTGATATGTTCTGAGGGTCTCGCGGCCCACCTGCACACGTGGGCAGAGCTACAAACAGAAAATCAGATTTCACCCATTCATGTCAATGGAAAAAATGTAAAAAGCTGCCATTCTTACAGTAATTCACAAACGGCTTGACCGATTTGAACGAAACTTGGTATGCAGATCCCTCACTACCTGGGGTGATATGTTCTGGGGGTCTCGCGGCCCTCCTGCACATGTGGGCAGAGCTACAAATAGAAAATCAGATTTCACCCATTCATGTCAATGGAAAAAATGTAAAAAGCTGCCATTCTCACTGTGACCAATTTGGACGAAACTTGGTATGCAGATCCCTCACTACCTGGGGTGATATGTTCTGAGGGTCTCGCGGCCCACCTGCACACGTGGGCAGAGCTACAAACTGAAAATCAGATTTCACCCATTCATGTCAATGGAAAAAATGTAAAAAGCTGCCATTCTCACAGTAATTCACAAACGGCTTGACCGATTTGAACGAAACTTGGTATGCAGATCCCTCACTACCTGGGGTGATATGTTCTGGGGGTCTCACATCCCTCCTGCACATGTGGGCGGAGCTACAAACAGAAAATCAGATTTCACCCATTCATGTCAATGGAAAAAATGTAAAAAGCTGCCATTCTCACTGTGACCAATTTGGACGAAACTTGGTATGCAGATCCCTCACTACCTGGGGTGATATGTTCTGGGGGTCTCACGGCCCACAACTCTATTTTGCTTGCTCAAGGGTGGGTTCACCCAAGAATTTATATGTTCTTGCTCCAGGAGGTGAAACTAAAATTGTTGTTTATAATCACGTTTTGCGTTAGTTGTATTGTATTCATTTTGTCAAATATTTCACTTTATAATTTGAATATTGTACTTTTTATTAAGCTGTAAAAAAATACTTTCATTCACCACTATAAAGTATCTTTATTTGAATCCATTTACAGTGTTATTGCTATAATTAAATACCCATGCAACGCCGGGGCATCAGCTAGTTAGTAATATTATAATCAAGTGTTTCCTCAACCATCGTTCCAAAATATATACCCAAATACTTAAGTTTACAAAGTGACCATTGAAACCCAAGGTCTTTAATAAAATTACATAACTCTGAACAATTCAAAGGCATTGTTTCTGTTTTAGAGCTATTTAGTTTATATCCCGATACATAAGATTACGCATCAACGTTATATGCTGAATCGAATCAGGAGTGGCAAATAGCAGTATGCCATCTGCATAAACAGACATTCCACAGGGCACACTTCTAATATTTTTGTTATAGCGAAACACTATCAATAATGGTTTCAAAACCAAATTAAATAATAAGCATGAAAGTGGACAGCCCTGTCTAGTGCCTCTGGAGGAATAAAATGGTGTGGTAAATGTATTATTTATACAAATCCTTGTAGAGGGTGCAATGTACAAGCCTTTGACTAGATTTACAGATTCTACTGGGAAACCAAACTAGCATAAGACTGCAAATATGAAAGCCCACTCCACGTGATCAAAAGCTTTCTCTGCATCTAATCCCATAACTAAATACTGTCTCCTGATATTACCCTGCACATACAGTATATTAACATATTGGTAAATATTCTCTTGTTATCACATAAAGCCATTCTCTTGTTACCTGACATAAAACCATTTTGATCAGGATGGATAATAGAAGGTAAACATTTCTCAAAATGGTTCACCAAAATTTTAGCGTCAACATTTATAAGAGAAATTGGCATATAGTTCTGCACTTGAAGATGGTCTTTATAGGTTAAGCCATATTTTGAGTATCAAGTTGCCCCGAATCTACAAGAACAATAGTATCCTTTTGACCACATGGAAGACATTAAACGTCATCAACAACTTAACATCTATACCAGTACAACAATCTGCGTGTCATTCCTTATGGCTGAACTCCATGATTCAAATTGGCGAGTCTAAGATTCTCTTGAAGCATTAGATGATGTATTATCAAATGGGAAAATGCTTGATTTTTCACGACTGCAACAATCATTCGGTATTTCAAATTCTCAAGCACATAAGTGGTTGCAGTTGAAGCAGGCCAGTCAGAAGGGGTTCCCCGATTGGCGAAATTTAAAAGATCAGTATAGCTTGCCGGGCCTATGCTTCCAGACAGATTTGCTAGGGCATCAGGCTGCTAAGTGATATTAATTAATATCAGAATATCTAAATAAAAAAACAAAAACTAGCCTAAAAGACATTTGGAGCATTGAGATAAAGCAGCAAATTTCTGCTACTCAATGGCCATGAATTATTTTGGACTTGGAGGATGAGATGTACAGCGTCAGCATCTATGAGACAAATTTGGTTTGCAGAAGTTAGATAGTTCTAAATCTAATAGATGCTGGCACTGTAACCTTGAAATAGGGACACTGGATCATCTGTTCTATTGTCCTTTGATACTCAATTTTTGGAAGTCGATATGGGGACATATTAATAACATACTGGAATCATCTATTCCATTTACCTATGATGCAGTCATCTGTGGGACACTTTTGCATACTAAACCCCCATTAGACCGGTATAAATGCTGGCTTTTTATTACCGGGATTGCCATGCAAATGGTTACTCACAATTGGAAAAATTGGGACCAGCTTAGTTTTACCTTTTGGTGGGCGAATTTATGTTTATGTTACAAGTATGAGAAAACGAATGCCGACATGTTGGGGCACAATAATTTATTCAGATTAGTTTGGGGTCCATTAGCAACTTTTGTTACTTCAGTTTAGTTGTCTCTTACCTTTAATTTTCTGTTGATTTGTACACACATCCAGGGAAGGGTGGGGGGGAGATCTCTTTTATTTTATTCCTTGATTGGATGTATCGGAAGGGAGGGGGGAATCCATTTTGTATTGTTACTGATTGATCATAAGTTCTGATTCTAATTATTAATGTATGTATAATTTTCTGCACTTTGTATTAGCCTTGAAAATTTAATAAAATAAAAAAAAAGAAGAAGATGGTTTTTATCAAGTCAAGTCTCAAGTTTTATTAAAATTTATACTAACGCTTATACAACTTCTAAGCAATTTACAGTTAGAAATTGGGGAAACAAACTAAAATTAAAAACACTAGTAACAGTACAATTAAAAAGATTAAAACAACTTAAGTAATTGGTGTAACATAAAATGGACAAGAAAAACTAAACTAACATGATACAGAGGGAATTGGGGTGGAAATACAATCAATATAGGATAGAGAACAAATAAGGAATGAACAAAAGGAAGGGAAGTACAGTGATCTGATTCTTTAGAGAAGACCGTAAATCATTTGGAAGAATAGGAGGAGTATTCAAAGGGATGATTTAAATATTAAAGGTATCTTTAAATAAATGGGTTTTAAAACCTTTAAAACGGTCTAAGTTGTTTTCTTCTCTGACAGGGGTGGGAAGAGTGTTCCAAAGCTGGGGAGCTACTACGGAAAATATGTACTGATGCTTGGTGCCTATTATACGTAGAGAGGGGACAGTTAGTAATTTACGGTCTACAGATCTTAGAAGATGGGATGGCTGTAGGGAATTAAATATTTCTCTATGAATTGGGGAGATTTTGTTAGCAATGTTTTAAATTAATAATGCAATTTTAAGTTAATAATGCAATTTTATAAGAAATCCTCTGTTTGATAGTTAGCCAATGAGCTTTACGTAACAGAGGGGTCACATGGTCAAATTTTTTTTACTTTTGAAATAAGTTTTACGGCAGTATTTTGGATAATTTGAAGTCGTCTCATTTCCTTCTGAGTGATTCCTGTTGCAATAATCTATTTTTGAAATTACTAGAGAATGAACTAGAATGTTCAAAGATTTTGGCTCTAAAAATTTAGAGATAGAACGGATCATCTTAAGTTTAGGTATTACTATAATGCTGGCTTCTGTAAATGTGCCTATCACAATTTTAGAATGGAAGAGGTATGAGAAATAGGCTAACAAATGAGTTGGCAATTCTGTAAAAGCCAAATAAAATTTGTTTTCTATCTCATTGTCCCCAAAGAACTCAGAACAGGTTAAACATACATAATTTCAGTACAAGTTTACAATACAAGTTTTTATCCTAACTTGGCACATACTAGGAGTCTAATATTAATATACTTGGAGGGGCATAAACAAAACATACGTCTAAGTCCGATTTGGACATATGGCGCTAGACGCCCAAAGTTGGCAGTAAGAAAATGCCCATTTTCGAAAAATATATCTACCTTTTTTTTTTTCCAAAAATTTTCAATCTGGACATCCAGACCACCAGAACATCTGTCTTTATACCACATTTTTGACCAAAATTTCATCCAAATCCCAAATGCCCAGAACAAGATCATTTGGACTTGGGAAGGACCAGCATCTTAATGGACTGGCCACCCAGACATGGCAACATAGCAATGGGGCACCTTAGAGGGCTCTGCTGTAAACTTCACATAAAGGGTGCCACATAAACATCTCACCAGAACTCCCTTATAGGTTATGGTGAGCCCCCCAAAACCCACTATACCTACCTGTCTACAACCCCAATAGCCTTTATGGCTGCAGGTGGCACCTATATGGTCACTTTGGATACCTTTTTGGCACTTGTACCTGTTTTCACCTCATCTAACTCACAACACCTAAGTTTCGTCCATGATGTCTAGTAAAACATTTGATTATCACTGCAGGACAGCAAGTCGGCCCACATCCCACCCAAATACCACCCTGACCACTCCTCAAGATACACCTCTTTCAGCTCTGGGTGCACAGTGGCATTCAGAGGCATAATAAATCCTGCTACACGTCCAGTCAGTTTGGTTATCGGCACTTGGATGTCCTGTCTAGTAAGACGTCAAAGTGCTGACATAGGCGGGTTTGTAGACATTTTGAAGTATTGATTATGAGCCCCAGAATATACAGTTTACTTCTGGTGTTAGCCATGCCCACAGTGATGTTAGGTGGCCTAAAGTGACTACAGAGGCACGATTCCAGCACTGATTTTTTAGGCACCAGTAAGTGCTTTCACTTTAACGTTTATATGCCATTTTAAATGGAGTTTCTTAACATAGAAATGACAGCAGAAAAGGACCACAGCCCATCCAGTCTGCCCACACCAAGACCCACCCCCTATCTACCTCCATCAAGAGATCCGACATACCAATCCCATCTTTTCTTAAAATCTGGCATGCTGCTGGCCTCAATTATCTGTTGTGGTAGACTATTCCAGCGATCAACCACCCTTTCGGTGAAGAAGTATTTTCTGGTATTTCCCACCCTTGATTTTCCACGGATGCCCTCTTGTCGCCGTGGGTCCTTTAATCAACAGGCGCCATTTGTAAAATTTCCCCCAAAGATACCTGCAAAGTGTATCTGTATATTTTTATGCAGTTATTCATGAACTGATTCAACGTCAGTGACAAGATGCTTGGTATATAATATTCATTTATCATGGGCCAGGTAGATCTCATAAAAAGATGGTATATAAAATATGACTTGAACAATATATTAAAGAAGTTTAATATTATACAGTACTATCCTATTAATGATAAACATTTCTTTAAAACAATGTTATCATACATTTTTTGGAATGTTCTTTCTAGTGGAAGATTTATGGCATGGCTTTGGGTGTTTTGTGTAAAGGGTTATCAGTGTAATTGAAGACAGAATTTTTAAGGATATGCCTGAGGCAATTCCGATGATTATGGTGCTACAGTACATAAGTTACTCATTCGATATAAAGCAGAGCCCCCAGACACTTTTTAACAGACCTCTGTTCTAGCTTGTTCCATTCTGTCAGCCAAAGCTTTGATGTTTGCATGTACAGTAACATCTGTTCAAATGCATGACCTGTGGTGTGATTCAGGGTTAGTGCAATCAAAACACGTTAGCCGCATGAATATTTGTGCCATACCCAGAGCTGACAGCTTCACCGTGTGCATCTAAGATGAGCTCTCTCTTCAAGCGAATGACATCAATGTAATCTCTCTGAATTCAGCAAACTATAAGTCATGTCAGTTGTATTCTCCTAACTTTACAAGACTGGAGGACCCCTAATCAATCTTGCGGTCATGTTTTTAATCCAGAATGGTTAACCTTGCCCATTTACAATGTCAAGTCTCGAAACTCGCATAGCAACCCCGACTCATTTCCTTTCTTTAATAATGTCCTTTGTAATTCCTGGACTTGCTGATTCATAAACAATTTCATTGTTGAGGATCAGGAACCCACTTCCTTTAAATGACTTTGTGATGTAGCGTATTGCATTTAATCCAGCAAGGACACCATAGTTTAAAAAAAAAATCCAAACAAATAATGAGGGTCTTTTACTAAGGCATACTAGCTGATTTAGAACGTGCTAAATGATAGTGCGTCCAAAGACCCCCAATGAGTTTATGCTTTTTTATTTATATTTTTGAAAAGATAGCATGCTTTCTGAATACATGGAGTTAATTAGAAAAGTAGGCATTTTAAGCATGCTATAAATTCTCAAATGAACTACACAGAAAAGAGAAATCCTGGTAAAGGAATAAGCCTAATAGAGGCCTCCTTGTAGACCCAATGCTCACATATCATTAATCACTGTATTTAAATAGGTGACTAACATTCTCTCTCAGAGCTTTGAGACAAAGTTTTAAGGTTCATTATGTTAATAAACAAATGAATATATACATTTATTCATTTAGTTCTTAGCATATACAATAAAGGTCCTCCTTAAAAACATTGAGAGATTATATTTGTGGTCTTGCAAGGCTAAACAATTTTGCTATACTTAACTGCTGGAAGGGAAAATATTAATGAGAAAAAGAAGAGTGATTGTGACAAGCAATTATGTCACCTATCTGAACAACTTAATTAGCCATTTTGATAATTATGACATCCCATTTGTCTGTTAATTTCATGAGCTCTGAAGTCTACCTTTGTCCCCCTCCCCCACCCCCACCCCTATCCCAGTCAGATCCAAAATTCAGCTATTCCACTGGCCTATTATCTCCCTGAAATACCTTGGTTTTCAGCCTGATGCTGCCGGATAATTTGCCTGTGTTAGAGCAAACGGGCCTTTTCACAAGAGGACTCCAATAAGGCTTTTAACTACCTCTGTTTGCACAATCCAGGATGAACATGTTTACTCAGCAAATTAATAGTGTAAATAAGATGGCTGGTGGGAATGTATAGCTTGCTTGAGAAGCATGGCAAACAGATCGTTTCTAGAGTGCTTTTAAGACCACTTGAGTAAAGTCCCCATTTACAGAATGTGCAAATAATTACTATGTTAATTAGAACTGAGCTGGGGTGGGTTTTTTTCATGCACTTACATGACACTTTCTACTCGCATAAACACACTTGTGCCATTCTCTCAAATTATAACATCTTTTGAAATGATTTGGTTGACAGATACATGGAACATTATTACTACTTTTGTTGTTAATCATTTGCATAATGCTACCAGATGTATGCAGAATTGTACATAGGAGGCAGGCCCTAATTCTTTGAGCTTAAAATCTAGTTGGAATACACAGACAAGATACAACAAAAAAAAAAATAAGAATGAGAGACTGAGTTAAAACTAGCAAATCCATGATTATCAGCTGGCTTCATGCAGGTCATGAGACCTTTAGTTGGAATCTTATGAGAAAAAATTATAAATGAAACGTGTTTTGGTTTAAGAGCTTGTGAGATGATACAGGTCACTTCATTATACCAGAAATGATCTCTTTTTAGCCAAATTTTCCTCCCCGTTCTTTGGCAGGAAAACTGGCAAAAAATAACCCCACAGTTCTGGAAACAAATGGATTAATATTCAGAAATATTTTCCCATGAAGATAGCAAAGTTGTATGGAGAATCGCGTACTTTCAAATTCTTGCCCTTCTGAATACATAATATTTGGCCATATAAGATTTGTGGTGGAGTTTGGGTGTGGACTTAGGTGCCTACCTTAGGCATACTCAGGCCAAGAAAACCCTGGTCTAAATCGAGTGCGCCTAAGGATTTTAACACCTACTGTTGCCTAAAAATGCTTAGGTACCACTAGGCAACTAGAGTTTCAAGACTCAAGTTTATTTAAGCTTGATATACCGCTTTAATTACCAAAGCAGTGTACATTGCACAGAATTTATAATAAAAGAAAAATTTTAAAAGACAACATAAAGTACAACAAATAACTGGTAATACATGCTACAAAAGGGAAATGAATGGGATACATTTCATAAAAAATAAAAGGAGGGGAGATGGGAAGAACAAAAGGGAGAGGGGAATTATCTGAAATGTGCCCGTTGTCCGAGTCTCATATGCGTTTAGTCCTAGCTATAAATCTCATAAACATCTTTAAAAATGAAAAGTTTTGAGACTGAATTTGAACTCACTAGGATTATTCTCCTGTCTCAGGTCCAAAGGAAGGTCATTCCACAAAGTAGGCGCAACCACTGAATAAATAGTCTTACGTGTCGAACCGAGGGGACTGCTAGAAGATGCTGCTGTGATGAACAAAGAGAACGTGAAGATTCATATGGGATCAAAAGCCTATCGATAAATAATGGGGTGTGATTGGTTTCGACTGTGAAAGCGAGGAAAATAATTTTGAATGTAATTCTGTGGGTGGTGGGTAACCACTGTGCTTTTTTAGAAGCAGAGTAATATGATCAAATTTCTTGGCGTTAAAAGATCATTTTTATTGCAGTGTTTTGCATAAATTGTGATCTCCTAATCTCTTTTTGAGTTATTCCCTGGTAAAGAGAATTACAATAATAAATAACCAGACCGAATTGCGCTTAGGAGTTAGACGCCATTTATAGAATCAGGGACAAAGTCTATAAGGGCAATATCGCACAAATTGTTGTAATAGAATACTGGTATAAGTGTGTATTAGTGAGCCTAACTTTGCGAGTTCAATATAAGTGGGAATTCTTAACTGATGTTGTTTAGGGGCGCTATAGCTACTATTCTTTTTTTTTTTCCAATTCTTTATTATTTTCAATACTTACAATAAGTGTCACAGTAAATACAAACAATTTATATTCATATCTCACACTTAATAATCTTATAATATCCATTTCAGAATTATATCCCCCCCTCCCCCCTAAACAATCATAATATCCATACATAAAATATCTATAATCATCCCATATCAGTTATTCAAAATTCCATCCCCCACCTCCCCCCTCCCCCCCACCCGGATGTGCATATTTAAAGGGAAAAACACTATTTAAACGTTACAATATTTTGCTAATGGCTCCCAAATCTCCTGAAACCTCTTTCTGAATGGCCAATGTCCTTTCCATTTTGTAGATATGATACAGTGAATTCCACCCAAAACTATTCTTTAAAGTCCACACACTAATCCAAGGGATATCCCAAGCTGCAAATGCCCCTCACTGTCACTCCTATTCTGATATTGTGCAAACTGGATTTAGCGCCTTGACTTTATACAATAACAACTAAAGTTATGTGTGCGCACAAATACCAACTTGTGCTAATTAGTGGCAATTATTACCGATTAACCCCGCACCCCTTTTACAAAGCTGCGGTAGCAGCTGCTTTGCAGCAATGGTTCCAAACCCAATAATTCCCAATGGACTTCGGTGCAATTACTGTGGGCCACCACAGTAATTGGCTTAGTAAAAGAGGGCCTAAATAATTAAGATATGAGCATATTACTCCATATCTTCTGCAACTGCATTGGTTACCAGTTGCATTTCGAAGTCAGTACAAGGCAATCATGCTATGTCATCAATTCTTATATGGAACGATGTCTGACATTTTTAAGAATATGATGTCCCGTTATCAACCTCAAAAGTCCCTGCATTCTACAGGTGCTGCATTGTAGAAAACAAAGGCCAACTCTAAACATGTAGGTACGAATGCTATGACTTTTGCATGTGCAGGAGTTAAGGTATGGAACGGCCTTGTTGGCCAGATTCGAAAATGTGGAGACAGGAATTCTTTTAGGAAAATGTTGAAGACTCAACTATTTGTTATTGCATTTTTCTGAGCAATTGATTTATACTACATTGAATTTATGCCACACTGAATATGTCTATTTTATTTTTTTTATTTTGTATAGACTTTTAACATTTTATGTATGTAACCCCTTGTGAACCATTTTGGAGAAATTTTAAAAAATAAATAAATAATTTGCATGCATAAATGCGTTTATTCTGTAACATTTATTTATTTATTTATTTATTTATTCATTCGATTTGCTATACTGTTCTTCCAGGGGAGCACAGAATGGTTTATATGAATTTAATCAGGTACTCAAGCATTTTTCCCTCTCTGTCCCGATGGGCTCACAATCTATTAATGTACCTGGGGCAAGTCTAACATAGATGGAAAAACAAAGTTTATAAAGCATGGTAAAAATATAATATGACAAAACATGGTATGGTGAGACATACCATGGTGAGCATAGTCCAGCAAAACATAGCACGGTAAACATAGTGTTATAAAGCATGGCTGACATGACGAGCAAAAAAAATGGTTAGGCAAATATGCATGATGAAACATAGCATGGAAGACATGGAATGTCAAACATGTGGCAAACATGATATGAGAGATTATAACAGGGCCTACATAGTATGGCAGACATAGTATGACATAGCATGACAGTGTGACAGTGTAAGAACATAAGAATTGCCGCTGCTGGGTCAGACCAGTGGTCCATCATGCCCAGCAGTCCACTCGCGCAGCGGCCCTCTGGTCAAAGACCAGCGCCCTAAATGAGACTAGCCCTACCAACGTATGCTCGTGTTCACCAGGAACTTGTCTAACTTTGTCTTGAATCCCTGGAGGGTGTTTTCCTCTATGACAGACTCCGGAACAGCGTTCCAGTTTTCTACCACTCTCTGGGTGAAGAAGAACTTCCTTACGTTCATACAGAATCTATCCCCGTGATCCAAGATGGCTGCACGAGGAGTCGTTTGAGCTTCATTCTCCCTGGAACTCCTTAAAATATTTTTGCTTACTTTCAACTCTTTACCTGTTGTGATGCCGAAGAGGAGGGGACGTAGCGCTGCTGGAGCCTCGCAGCACTCCAGAACGGCCGTCTTCGGAAACATTGAGAAGTTGATGAGGAGAATGCAGGGCACGCTGACAGCTTCGGGGAGTTCCCCGCAGGAGACGCATGGTGGAGGCACGTCAATGACGTTCTCCATGGGGCCGGAGACATCGCTAAGCCCCGAAGTAAGAGCACCTCCCCCACGCCCTCAGTCGACCAGTTCCCCGCGAGAGGAGGTACTTCCTGAGGTTGGAGTCCACCTCCTCCCGGAGGCTAAGGAGAACAACGGGGGGACTGTGTTGCAGGACTCCCTACCGGTGCAGAGGAGTCTGAGCGAGGAGACTGAGGAGGAAGCGGTGGGGGATGAGAGAATTCAACAGACTGCAGTAGGAGACACTCTGCCAGAGGGTGAGCTAACTAAATTAAAACTACAACCATTTCAAATTGTGAAGCCCCGAGAGGTTACATTAGACTCTCTGTGGGATCTGGTAGCCAATTTGGCAAGATCCATTAACCCGCAATTACAACAATTAGAAAAGGAATTAAATAATCATGAAATTGAGATTAAAAATCTAAAGATTGGACTTGAGGACTCAAAAACTTCAACATAAAATATTCATCAAGAATTAAAAGTTTCCCAACAAATTACTGAGGTATTAATCAAAGACAATACTATCTTAAGAAGGAAGATGGAGGCAATAGAAAATTTTTCTCGTAATAATAACCTCAGACTGATAAATTTCCCTAGGGTTTCTATAATAGCCCCAAGGGAAATGTTGAAACGTTACATGACGGAAGTATTGGAGAGTCATTACCACCATTCACGCAGGTTTATTATCTTCCAAATAAGCCTCAAGACCAACAACAACAACAACAGAAATTGGGACCTGATACAATGAACATATCTAATATTTTGGAGATGTCTGATAGAGAATTAGTGACCCTGGCTACTTTACTTTTGACAGTATCTCTCGCACCAGATAAAAACTGGTTGCTGAGACTTTTCTTTAAAAATAAACAAAAAGAGTTTTTAGGTTGTAAAATTCAGATGTTCCCAGATTTGGCCAAGGATACGCAGAGAAGGAGATAAGAATTTTTGTTAAGGAAACCTGGTGTTTTATCTCTGGGGGCGACCTTTTACTTGCGACACCCATGTAAATGTGTTGTTAATTATCATTCTCATAAATATGTTTTCTTTTCTTCAACTGACAACTTTTCTCTCAACTGCATCTCTGGAGAAAGAAAGTGCTTAGTTTAAGTAAGGGTGCTTTAATCTCATCCGACTAGTTATTGTCTGGTTTAATATAATTACTTTGATTCGCCTATTTCCCTTCTTGGATCCGATTGAGGACTTGAGTAGAAATTTATGCTTATATTTTATATTCTTTGATATATGTTTTCATTTGTATTAATTTCTTGCTAAATTTCCTTTCTGTACAAGTTGTATGCTTGAATATATTGAAAAATTCAATAAATATTAAATTCAAAAAAAAAAAAAAAGAATCTATCCCCTTTCAACTTTGGAGAGTGCCCTCTCATTCTCCCTACCTTGGAGAGGGTGAACATCTTGTCCTTATCTACTAAGTTTATCTCCTTCAGTACCTTGAATGTTTCGATCATGTCCCCTCTCAATCTCCTCTGTTCGAGGGAGAAGAGGCCCAGTTTCTCTAATCTTTCGCTGTACGGCAACTCCTCCAACCCCTTAACCATCTTAGTCACTCTTCTCTGGACCCTTTCGAGTAGTAACGTGTCCTTCTTCATGTATGGCGACCACAGCTGGACGCAGTACTCCAGGTGAGAGTGCACCATGTCCCGGTACAGCGGCATGATAACCTTCTCCGATCTGTTCGTGATCCCTTTCTTTATCATTCCTAGCATTCTGTTCACCATTTTCGCCGCCGCTGCACATTGTGTGGACAACTTCATTGACTTGTCAATCAGAACTCCCAAGTCCCTTTCCTGGGAGGTCTCTCCAAGTACCGCCCCGGACATCCTGTATTCGTGCATGAGATTTTTGTTACCGACATGCATCACTTTGCATTTATCCATGTTGAACCTCACCTGCCATGTCGATGCCCATTCCTCGAGCCTGATTATGTCACGTTGCAGATCTTCTGAATCCCCCTGCGTCTTCACTACTCTGAATAGCTTCGTATCGTCCGCAAATTTAATCATCTCGCTCATCGTACCTATATCCAGATCGTTTATAAAGATGTTGAAGAGCACAGGTCCAAGCACCAAGCCCTGCTGCACCCCACTAGTGATGTTCTTCCAGTCCGAGCATTGTCCATTTATCCCCACTCTCTATTTCCTATGCTCCAACCAGTTTTTAATCCACGTGAGTATTTCACCCTTGATTCCATGGCTCGCAATTTTCCGAAGTGGTCGTTCATACGGAACCTTGTTGAACGCCTTCTGAAAATCCAGATATTCAATGTCGACCGGGTCGCCTTTGTCTATTTGCTTCTTTACTACCTTGAAGAAGTGCAGCGATTTTGTCAAACAAGATCTGCCTTTGCTGAAACCGTGATGGCTGGTCTTCATCAGACCGTTTCCGTCAAGGTGATCAATGATGCGGTCCTTTATCAGCGCCTCTACCATCTTTCCTGGTACTGAGGTCAGACTCGCCAGTCTGTAGCTTCCCAGATCACCCCTCAAACCTTTCTTGAAGATTGGTATAACATTCACCACCTTCCAGTCTTCCAGAATCCTTCCCGATTTGATCGACAGATTGGCTATTAGTTGAAGTAGTTCAGCTATAGCCCCTTTCAGTTCCTTGATTACCCTTGGATGAATGCCATCTAGTCCCGGGGATTTATCGCTTTTAAGCCTAATAATCTGCCTGCATACCTCTTCTAGACTGACCGTTAATCCTGTCAGTTTCCCATTTTCACTTCCAGCATATAGCCTGATGGGTTCCGGTATGCTGTGTATATCCTCTTCGGTAAATGCAGACTCAAAAAACGTGTTCAGTCTGTCGGCAATTGCTTTATCCTCCTTTAGCGCTCCCGTTATTCCTTGGTCATCCAATGGTCCCACCACTTCCTTCGCGGGTCGTTTCCCTTTAATATATCGAAAGAACGCCTTGAAATTTATCACTTCCTTGGCTATTTTTTCCTCATAGTCTCTTTTGGCCCCTTTTACTGCCTTATGGCACCTGCGTTGATGTTGTTTGTGCTTATTCCAGTTTTCGCCCGTTTTTGATTTTTTTTTCATTCCTTAAACAAGGTTTTTTTTGTCTCTGATCGTTTCCTTAACCTCTACAGTGGATGACAAAGCATGGCATGGTCAGACACAGGATGAACATCAGCTTTTGAGACTTGAGACAGTGGAGGGTCACATGGTCTTGGGAATTTGGATTGACGCACTCTCATAGAGGGTCAGAGGAAAAGGTGAGCTTTTATTGTTTTCCTGAACTTCAGTAGACCTTTTAACGCATAGGCTTCGGAATGGGGGAAGCCACAGGGGCCATGGCCTCCCCCAAAATTGGCAATCGGAAGTATGGCTCTACGCTTGAAGAGGAAATGTTGCAGAAAGAACACTTCTGGGGCAGGCTGACAGCAGGAGGCTTGCTTTGTTATGCTGCTGGTTGCTCAAAGATTTTAAATTACAGCAGCAGAGAGGTGGTAGGTGGGGGAGTCAGGAACTGGAGAGAGGTTGTACCACAGGATTCAGTTGAAAAGGGAGGACTGGGATTGGGAATGAGGGAAGGACAGATGCTGCACGGACTGCAAGGTTGGGAAAGCAAGAAGGACAGATATTGCAAGGACTGGGAGGGGTTTGGGAAGGCAGGGAAGGACAGATGCTGCATGGGCTGTGAGGGTGTTCAGAAGGACAGATACTGCATTGGCTGTGGGGGATGGGAAGGGAGTGAAAAAGAGATGCTGCCGGTGGGTGAGGGAAGAGAAAAAGAGACTTATTGGACAGAGGTGTGTAGAATGGGAGGGGAAAGAGATGGTATACATGGGGAAAGGAAGAAAGAGGGAGAATTGCTGGACATGACAGGATGGAGGGATCAATGTTACACTAGGAGGGAGGAGAGATGACTCAAAGAAGGGAGAGATGTCAGATTCTGGAGAAGGGTGATAGAAGGAGGGAAGAGAGAGATGTCAGACCACTAGAATGGGAAGGAGAGAGAGATAACAGTTGGACTAGACAAAAGCTTTCCATCAGAGCCAGCTAGATAAAATCAGTGATTTTATCCAGCTGGCTCTGGTGGAAAGCTTTTGTCCAGTCCCACTGTTTTCTCTGCTTGAACTTCGTTTGTAGTAGTGCTGCCCGATTCACAATTCGAATCGGTTCATCGATTCACTTCGGGTGAACCGCTAGTGCAGCTTAGTAAAAGGAGCCCTGAGTGTAGCATGTGGTAGCAAATAAATTTGTAACCAGATTGAACAGTTCTTTTATATTGATACCCTTTGAACCCATATTAGATGAATCAATTTTAGATGAATAAAATGCTTTACATTTTTCTTTTATCAATTGTTTGTAAATTTTTATGTTGGATCTCCAATTATTCCGATCTAATAATTTTCCAGTTTTTTGCCAGATCATTTCCAATTGTCTTACTAATTGTTTCATTTTTAGGAGTTTATTATCAAACCACTTATTGTGTTTATTCAAACAACTTTTACTTTTTCGTTTAGGGGCAAGGTTATCTAAAATAGATGTACGTTTCTGTCCAATGATCCCTTCATCAACCTCCATTAACAATTCGTATTGTGACCAATATTCCTCTGGATTAATATGACCCCTTATAAAACAAAAGAAAAAATTAATGTACAATCATCCGGATTTTTGATTATCCGGACTACCCTCTGCCGAGGATAGTCCGGATAATCGGTGTTCCACTGTATATATATATATATATATATATATATATATATATATATATATATATATACTAGTGTTTAAGACCGTTACATTAACGGGTGCTAGAATAGATGTCTGTCTGTCTTTCTCTTGCCCCCCTGTCTCTTTCTTCCTTTCTTTCTGTCTCTTTCCCTGCCCTGTCTATCTTTCTTTATTTCTTTCTATCTTTCTTTCTCCCTTCCGCTGTCTATCTTTCTTTCTTTCTTTCTATCTTTTTTTCTTTCTGTCGCTCTCCCTGCCCAGACCCTCACTGAATAGCCCGTTACATTAACGGGTGCTAGAATATATGTGTGTGTGTCTGTCTTTATTTCTTTCTCTCTCTGTCTCCTTAGCCGCTTTCTGTATTTCTGTCTTTCTTTTGGCTGTCCACCACCACCCCTTGCATGCTCCCCCTGTCCAGTCTCCCTTCCTTTTACCTTCCCTGTGTCCACCACCACCCCTTCACTGCTCCCCTTATCCAGCAGCAGCCTTCTCCCTTTGTTTTACCTCCCCCCTGTCCATCAGCACCTCTTCCTGCACCCCCTGTCCAGGAGTAGGCCTCCCTTCCTTTCCCCCCCCCCCTGTCCATCAGCACCTTCTGAAAGCATGCTTGGCAATCTGAGTGGTATGGCTTTAAGGCGTTTTTTGGCCACCTCCAGTATAGTTATGTTAGAGAGAACCATGGAGGAGAGCTGATTGGCAGAGAGAAAAAGTTCTGTTAGGTTAAAATCTCAGGTTTAAGCAATCACCTCACATACATAACTGGCTCAAACTCCAACTTACATTTCTGCTGGCATCTTTGTCTTTCAGGCCTTTCCCGGGGCGCGTTAACCAGCGCTAATGTGCGTGAGTGGCTCCAGCACCGGCTTCTCCACCCGAACCCTGGGCACGCGCCGCGCTCCGCCCCTTAGCTACCCCGGAAGTACCGGGCTTCACTCGCCTGCTCCCGGAGAGTAGCCCAAGAGAGAGGGCGGGAGGGGGGGGAGTGGCTGCCGTGCTGATCTGGCCGACTCCCTTGCCGGAGTTATTTTTCAGTTTAAAGGTGCCGCCGTGGCTCCTCTAACGATCCCCGCCTGCATTAGAAGTCTTCTCTGAAGCAGGTGCTGCTGGTGACAGGAGCCGCGGCGGCACCTTTAAACTGAAAAAAATAACTCTTGCAAGGGAGCCGGCCAACGGGCAGTTCAAGTCGGAGATTCGGTCTGGCCTGCTCCCTGCTGCTCCTTGCCGTATTGTATTTTTTTAGTTGAAAGACGCGGCGACGGCTCCTCTCATGATCCCTACCTGCGTCGGAAGTCCGATTCAGGTGGGGATCATGAGAGGAGCTACCGCCGTGTCTTTCAACTAAAAAATACAATACGGCAAGGAGCAGCAGGGAGCAGGCCAGACCGATAAACAGCAGGGAGCAGGCCAGATTGAAAAGCAGAACCCTAAGCCGCGCATGCGCACACCTACCTGTGGGTCCCTACAGCGCACGGAAAACCGGCGCACGCAGAGGGAGTGCACCTGCACAGCATAGAGTTTTATTATATTAGATATATAAATCTTTATATGACAGTGCCATCAATTTAAATAAAACTTTTCCTTCATCGGCAGCAAATGTAAAGAACACAACAGAGGTCAAATGCCTTCCCATCTCCCCTTCACAATCTGACAGCCATAAGTTGCAGTATCTGAAGCATTTTTTATTACCATACCTATAGATAAAACTTTCAGTCATCCAGGTAGCTCATAAATAGACCCTATACCACTATTCACAAAACTTCTTCCTCCAAATATGGTTGCATTTGTCAGATGACCTTCAGCTTGACATCGGAACTTTGAGTAACATATGAAATTTCTTCTTCATCTATCAACTCGTGCTCAAACCTAAACACTTCACCTAGGTGACCTATGTAATATCTACTACTATTTTAGAACAGGATCTACCAATGTGAAGCTCATTCTCAAATACACGGTGAAATGGATGTTTATGTGCCAGTCATGTGCAGCAGATGCACACATTTTAAAACAGGTCAACATGGGCATGAATATTTATGATATGAAATAGCAGAACAACCATTTATGTGTCAAAAGATTTATGTCAGCCATTTTAGAAACATAAAGATTCATTGTTCCTAAAGCTGTCACAGATCCCCAAATCTCTTCCCAGTTTTGCTTCAGAGGAGAGGCATCAACAACTGAGGGATTAAAGGGGTCACTTCCTCTAATCTCTCCAGTGAAGCGTTGCTCATTGCAAGCACTTTTCTGAAAACTAGATGTTCCGGGTAGGAGGTGTAAATCCTGATGTTGATCTTTTTGTACATACTGTAGTAAACATTCCCTTAATGAAATGAGAAATATGTTTAGATTTTTCTGGCTTGTCCTAGTCTCACATAGAACTTGCCCACCCCCACCCCATTGCATGTTTAATGTTTTAGATGTTTTTATAGGACCATTGGGTTTAAGTTTAAATTTGTCCTTTATATGTGTATGTTACTCATGCTTCTAAGCTGGTAAGACTTTTGACGCATGCACAAGCATCATTTCAATCGGTTTTAGTACGGTTTGTTTCATTGGCATTATATTAAGGATGTGCTTTCACACTTTGAAACTGTTGTGGATAGTGTTTAGATTTTGAGTATACTACACTTTGCTTTATATCATTGTCTACATTGAAAATGTTGATATTAAACTAGTATTTTTTTATCATCCATACCTTTAAGTGCCAATTTTTGAGTGCATTATTCAGTGGCTATTTAAATATATTAGTTTGCTTGATATTATTATTTTTAAACAGTTCCATTCATAACTGTTGGCCCAATGTGACTGTGCTGCATTTTCATTATATGTGCTTATATATATTGTGACAGGGAAGCTCCTGTCATGGGTTCAAAATCTGCTTTAAACCCTGCCACTAAAGCAATTGTGCCTATTCCAAAGCCAAGGAAGCTGCCAATTAACTCTGTTTCCAGTGCTAAGATCAGACAGGCAGGGCAAAACAGAAGGGGGATGGCAGAGAAGGACAGAATACCTGTTCCAAGCCCTATAATTCCTTTTATAAATCATCTGTTCATTCTCAGGTTAAACTTCTGGTCAGTCAAGCTGACAGAGCAAGGGTTAAGGGAAGGGATGTAGCTGACAGGCAGAAAGTGCTTAGACCACAAGTGAAGGTTTGCTTAGACCACAAGTGAAGGTTTCACGGCAAGATAAATCCAAGCCAGCTGAGAACACACACAATCAAGAACCTGGAGTGAAGGACAGTAGATAAATGACAAAGAAACAACAAACCCCCAATGGTTCACTGAAGAGATCTCGCACCTCATTAAGGAGAAGAAAAAAGCATTTCTTTACTACAAACGTACGCAGAGAAGAGAAACTAAAGTAGAATATAAGACCAGATCTGCAATGGTCAAAACAGCAGTTAGGGAGGCCAAACTTCGAGTGGAAGAAACTCTGGCAAAGAACATTAAAAAGGGGGACAAATTCTTCTTTAGGTATATCAGTGATAGGAAAAGGAACACAGACGGTATAGTACGCCTTAGACAACCGGACGGAAACTACACGGTGGCGGATTCAGAAAAAGCAGAACTACTAAATCAATATTTCTGCTCAGTCTTCACCTGCGAAGCACCGGGACACGGACCACAGTTGATGATAAAACAAGACGTGGCTGACCCGTTTCAGAATTTTGAGTTCACACCTGGGGACATTTACAACGAACTGGCAAGGCTAAAGGTAAACAAGGCCATGGGACCGGACAATTTACACCCAAGAGTGCTCTGAGAATTGAGAGACGTTCTGGCAGAACCGTTGGCAGTGCTCTTCAATCTCTCACTAAGTACGGGGAAAGTTCCGTTAGACTGGAAAACAGCCAACGTCGTTCCTCTACATAAAAAGGGCTGCAAGGCTGAGGCTGCAAACTATAGACCGGTAAGCCTCACCTCAATAGTGTGTAAACTCATGGAAACACTAATTAAGTATAAATTAGATACGATCCTGAACGAGGGAAATCTCCGGGATCCCAACCAACATGGATTCACCAAGGGTAGGTCATGCCAGTCAAATCTAATCAACTTCTTTGACTGGGTAACAAGAAGACTGGACTCAGGAGAGTCCTTGGACGTCGTGTATCTGGACTAGGCTGCTGAACAAGATGAAATCGAAGGGATTAGGAGAGACTCTAGCTGCATGGGTTAAAGATTGGCTTAATGGCAGACTTCAGAGGGTGGTAGTTAACGGTACCCTCTCTAAAATGTCGGAGGTGACTAGCGGAGTGCCACAGGGTTCGGTCCTGGGCCCACTCCTCTTCAACATATTCATTGGGGATCTGACTCAAGGGCTTCAAGGCAAAGTAACCTTATTCGCTGATGATGCCAAACTATGCAATATAGTAAACGGCTATAATCTACAGGATGCTATGGAGCAAGACCTGCGTACTTTAGAAAATTGGTCCTTGATATGGCAGCTGGGCTTTAACACCAAGAAATGTAAGGTCATGCATCTCGGTAACGGAAATCCTTGCAAAACTTACACCTTGAATGGAGAAACTTTAACCAGAACTACGGCAGAACGAGACTTGGGAGTAATCATCAGTGCTGACATGAAAGCAGCCACTCAAGTGGAGAAGGCTTCATCTAAAGCACGGCAGATGATAGGTTGTATCAAGAGAAGCTTCGTCAACAGGAAACCTGAAGTCATGATGCCATTGTATAGAGCCATGGTGAGACCTCATCTGGAGTACTGTGTGCAATTCTGGAGGCCACATTACCGTAAGAATGTGCTCAGAATTGAGTCGGTTCAGCGGATGGCCACCAGGATGGTCTCGGGGCTAAAGGGTCTCCCGTACGAGGAAAGACTGAGCAAATTTCAGCTCTACACTCTTGAAGAGCGTAGGGAGAGGGGAGACATGATTGAGACATTTAAGTACATCACAGGACGGGTCGAGGTGGAAGACGATATCTTTCTTCTCAGGGGACCCTCGACCACAAGAGGACATCCGCTCAAACTCAGGGGAGGGAAGTTTCGTGGAGACGTCAGGAAGTACTTCTTCACGGAGAGAGTGATCGAGCATTGGAACAAGCTTCCAGTGCAGGTGGTCGAGGCACGCAGCATCCCAGACTTCAAGAACAAATGGGATACCCATGTGGGATCCCTACGAGGTCATGCCAAGGATAGGGTCACTAGGACTTGAATGAGCGGGTCAGTAGAGTGACAGTATAATTACAATGAGCGGGTCAGTAGAGTGACAGTATAATTACAATTATACTTAAGAAGTCAGAAGACCTAAGAGGGTGGGTAAATAGTGTGGGCAGACTTGATGGGCTATATGGCCCTTATCTGCCGTCATTTTTCTATGTTTCTATGTTTCTATGACATTCTTTACAGAACAGGGAACAGAAGGCTAGAAGCTATGTCTTACTGCCTTCTGCAAAGAAACCTCCTGTCCCAAAGCACAGCCATGCTGACAAAATGTTGCTTCCAAAGCAAAGGCTAACTGGAAGGGAAAAGTTCCTTGAGCAGGGCTGGCCAAATGCTGCTCCAGAGGATAGCTTGTATCCAGCTTCAGAAAGTGAGGAGTCTCTTATGGAGGTAGAGGGCGATATCTCTGAGGGGAATGAAGGGAATGTATGAATACAGTATGAGTCAGTAAGGTACTGTTTGGGGGTAGGGAATGAATGTTTGTTCTATAACAATGAAAGTACTTAAAAAAAACATTTCTGTCCTCATGAATGTTTGGTGTGTGAATGTGAGGATTGGTTAGCAGCAGAAATTAAACCAGACTCCTTGTATGCAAGCAAAGCTTAATGAGTGGGGGAGGTGTTAAAGCTAACTAACGTTCAAAGGAGAAATAAAGCCTGAGTTGATTCAATGACCTGACCTTTCACATCCCTGATAGTGGGAACTTTTTGGAGGGGAATCTTAGACCATTAAAACAAGGGTGGATGGTTCCCAGCCCACTGCCCTGAAATAAGAAGGGTCAGTGGGGTATTTATAATTCAGGTAGTCAGGTGGGGAGAACTTCCTGAAAAACAGTGGGCTAAGCCCAGCAGTGTGCCAAGCCTAGAAGATGTGGAGCTAAAGCCCAGGGCCGGCTGATCCACAGGGGTTCTTGTATATAAGCTCTTGAAACCAGAATTCTGCCCAGAACTGTGCATAGCATGGCAACAGAACTGTGAGCAAGAAACCCTGTTTAAAGGTAAATGTTTGGGGGTTTTTTTTCTCTCTCTTTTCTGATTGATGCAAAAAGTCGCTGTAAAGGAGAACTTTGTGACAAATCTTTTCCAAGCATCATCAGCCGGTGTGGCTGTATTAGAACTAATGCAAACTGAACTGGATAATAAAACTTGGAACTGGAAATTACTGGTGGAAAGTTGTTTGTTTTTTCTTTTCTTTTTCTCTGCTGTGCTTATTCCAGAGTGGTCCTCCTAAGAGACCTAATACTCGCGCATGGGGCAGGAGCCAGGTTACCAGCACTAGACTTACTCCTGGCCCCATCACAATATCAATGTGTGTATGTGTGTGTATATATATATATATATATATATATATATATATATATATATATATATATATATATATATATACACACACACATATATATATATACAATGGTACCTCGGTTTGCGAGTGCACCGGTTTGCGAGTGTTTTGCAAGACGAGCAAAACATTCACAAAATTGGCGCCTCGGAAACTGAGCGTGCCTCGATTTACGAGTGCCCCCTCCCCCCCCCACGATCTGGCACCCTCCCCCCCGTGATCCGGCACCCTCCGCTCGCGTCACACACCCCTCCCCGCCACTATCCGGCATCCCCCAGGCATCCACCCACCCACCCGATCAAATTCCTTACCCCCATTTGGCACCGGCACCAACGCACAGGACATGCCGGAGCCGGTTGAAACTCGCTTTGATATACGAGTATTCTGATTTACGAGCATGCTTCTGGAAAGAATTATGCTCGTAAACCAAGTTACCACTGTATATATATATATATTTTTTTTTTTTTTATTTTATTTTTGTAATGTAATTGCAATCAATTTTGTTACTTGTTTCTTATGTTATTTTGCCCTTGCATACCATACTATTTTATCTATTTCTGGGTTGCTTTTATAGGAGCTCTTTATGTATTCTCTTATATAGCTGTATGATATTTGTCTGGTAAGAAGCCACATATAATAATTAAAAAAAAAAAAATTTTTAATATAAAATATTTATTTCATGTAATTGTTTACTATTTGTTAATTTTTTTGTAGATTTCTGATGAAGGCTTGAAAGCTGAAATACAGCTTGTGTTCAGTCCTTTATGAGAAATTTTATCAATAAAGAGCTTTGATAGAATTGATCACTTCGTTTTTATCCATTGTGCCGTTTTACTCCCACTTGTTTGGGGATCTTAGATGTTTATGACCTACTAGTCTTTAAGCCCGTTACATTAACGGATGCTAGAATATATGTCTGTCTTTCTTTCTGTCTCTCTCCCTACCCCTGTCTTTCTTTCTGTCTCTCTCTTCCTTCTACTGTCTTTATTTCTGTCTGTCTCTCTCCCTGGCTCCCTTTGTCTGTCTGTCTGTCTTTCTGTTTCTCTCCCTGCCCCTGTGTCTGTCTTCCTTTCTTTCTGTCTCCCTCCAGCTGTCTATCTTTCTTTCTTTCTCCCTCCCTCCTGCTGTCTGTCTTTCTTTCTGTCTCTCTCCCTGACCCCTATGCAGCAGTAGCATTTCCCTCCCCCCCCCACTTCCCTGTGTAGCAGCCGCAGCAGCATTTCCTCCCCCTCCATTTCCTTGTGCAGCAGCATTTCCCCCACTCAACTTACTTGTGCAGTAGCAGCATTCCCTCCCCCTCCATTTCCCTGTGCAGCAGCATTTCCCTCCCCCTACCCCACTTCCCTGTGCAGAAGCAGCATTTCCCTTCCCCCCACTTTCCTGTGCAGCAGCCGCAGCAGCATTCCCTCCTCCTCCATTTCCCTGTGCAACAGCATTTCCCTCCCCCACCCCACTTCCCTGTGCAGCAGCAACAGTAGTGTTTACCTCCCCCTCCACTTCTCTGTGCAGCAGCATTCCCTCCCCCTCCATTTCCCTGTGCAGCAGCATTTCCCTCTCCCCACCCCACTTCCCTGTGCAGCAGCTGCAGCAGTACCCTGTGCAGCAGTATTTCCCTCCCCTCCACTTCTCTGTGCAGCAGCAGCAGCGGTATTTCCCTCCCCCTCCATGTCCCTGTGCAGCAGCAGCAGCATTCCCTCCCCCTCCATTTCCCTGTGTAGCAGCATTTCCCTACTTCCACCCCACTTCCCTGTGCAGCAGCAGCAACATTTTCCTCCCCCCAACTGCCCTGTGCAGCAGTCGAAGAAGCATTACTTCCCAACAAAAACACAGCTAAAACGGCTCCCTTAGTTCCTTGCCGGAGTTATTTTTAAGTTTAAAGCTGTCGCGGTGGCTCCTCTCATGGTCCCCACCTGCGTCAGAAGCCTTCTCCGACGCAGGTGCAGTTCGTGAGAGGAGCAGCCGCGGCAGCTTTGAACTTTAAAATCATTTCGGCAGGGAGTGTAATGGAACCAGCCAGACCTTAGCACGCATGTGCACTCCTACCTGCCACGGACCTACAGATCATGCAGGTAGGAGTGCGCTTAGGGCTTTATTATATTAGAGTACGTGTACTGTACACCATGCAAATGCAAGAACACCTGCAATTTCATTGGCTGGTGTTTCATTATTGAATAATTTGACTGGACCATTAAGGTTGCTCCCTGATAATGAAAACAACTCTGTGGAGGCTTTTAGCTGATTGGATTATAGTACTGAATTATGTTGTGTTTGTCTTTAATTCTTGTATGTCAAACTATGATTATGTTTGCATTTTGTAAACTACTTAGGATTAAGCGGATTAAAAAAATTAAAAATAAATATGCAATATAAATGTAGAAATTCCAGCTTATGCACATCTAAACCCAAATAGTGCTTCTAAGCACAAAAAAAGTTATTTATATCAATAGTTAATGAGCTACTGTATTGCCAAATTGTGTGATTTCACAGATCTGGTTCAATGGGTATGAGTAGATATATATCACTTGCATAGAATTGTGTTCATCAAATGAACCAGTTCAACTAGAGGCTTGAAGTACATATTATATAAAACTAGTGTTTTAGCCCGTTACATGTGTTACAGTAACGGGTGCTAGAATAGCCCCACCTATACTATTTATTTATTGCTTTAGGAGACACGTGTCACTGTTTCTGTGGTGCACTGTATGCAGAGTCCAGCTTCTTACTGGTTCAATTTAACCTTTGTCTATGTATTTCTATTTTATCCCCCCTTTTACAAAATTATGGAGCATTTTTTAGCACCAGCTGTGGTGGTAGCAGCTTTGATGCTCAGAATTCTATGAGCATCAGAGCTGTTATCATCATGGCTAAAATCCACACTACAGTTTTGTAAAAGAGGGAGGGGTTAGTTTGTGATTACTTATTCCATACTGAAAAGGATTAGGTCCCAATTCCTGCCCCATACTCCCTCTCTGTCATTTGTAAGACAGATGCATCTGTGGACATATCTTAAAGACAAGAAATCATCTTCCAAACATGTCCACTTTATTATCAGCTTTACCACTCTTTTATATCATTTTACATGAATCAGTGTTGTCAGCATGTGACGTAAATGCAAACCATATATGGACACAGGTCACATGAAACTTTAAAGAAATTTACAAGCATTTTTCTATCTAAAGACTGAAGTCCAAAGGGTGCCTTGATCAGCAGAGCCTCTTATCTAAAGCTGCTTGCAAATACAGCTTATGAAAACAATTGAAGTCACTTCACAACAAGATAACACACATCTTTTCAAACATAAAAATGGCCTTGCAGTATTTCAGAGAAGGAAAAACAAACAGGGTCTGGTTTTCTTACAGCTTCAAACATAGCCTAAAGAAAACTACAAGATGTGTCCCTTCACATACTAGCAAAGGTGTTTTCTATGTTCTGTGTGTTCGAAAAACCTGTTTTTTTTTGTTAGGATTGACTGCAGGATTAATCTGTACTAGTCTGGCTTGTTTAGTTTTATAATGGGTGTGTTGATGTTGTACTGCTCACTGCAGTATGTAAGATGCTGCCTTTTCCTAGGTACACATGTGTGATGTGTGGCTTGTTATTAAAAATCATGTTTTTCGTACAGATGGGGGGGTGTCAAAAAATGATGGGCCCCAGGTGTCACATATGCTAGGTACGCCACTGCTCAGATGGCTGTACCAATGGCGTAGCAGAGCAGGATTAATTTTTCAAGGGCCCCTAATCACACAAGTACACTGGGACCCCTGGCCCTGTCCCACCCCCATTTACCTGTTTTTTATTTCCAAAATAAACAACAAAGATTACCATACCAGTGCCAGTGTACAGTTTTTCTTCTATGTAACCTCCAAATATCTCTGGAAAAAAGCCCCCCTTCCCTCTTACTTGCCCAGGACTTAAACTCTGAACCCTCTCCTCATGGATCCTGCTCACCCCATGTATCCAAAACTTCAAAAATGCTAGAACCCACTGAGAAAGAATGCCCAAAGAGAACTAAAAAATATTGTTTCAAAAAATATGAGAAATAAAGGATACATTGCATGAAATACAAGCACTATCACAAAATGTGATCCAATAAATAATGAGTAAATGTGAGAGCCCTCAGTTATCACAACTCTAACATGGGGACCAACCCCTAACTCAGAATTGCCACAAGTAACTAGATAATACTTGCGATACATCCCCAGAGCTCTCTTGTATGTGAAATTTGTGAATCAATGTGAATGAAAATAATAAAGCCATTGCTGTCCATCCTTGAATCAATTATATATGAGCGTCCAAGATCAAATGCCTGGAAACTGTTCTTAACAACCGCATGAAAGCGTGCTCAATTTTCAGTTCAATGGGGCTCCGTTTTGGGTGGAAAAAAACCCACGGCACTGCTTAAGTTCCAGTGTAGATCACCAGCAGGTTGGCAGCAAGATGAAAATGACTCTTTGGCACTTTGGGCTCCTTTCATTTTATAAGACCATTGTCCGATCACACTTTCTTTGTTTAACACATATGGAGGGGCATTTTCAATATGACATCAAATCTGAGTTTAGATATTTTGGCCCAGATTCTAAAAATGGTGTTTCGATTGTAGGCGGTGGTAGGCATCCTACCATTATCTAACCAGCCAACCGGGATGCAATTTTTTTTAAAAAAAACCTCCCAAGGCAGGCCACCTACATTGGAGATGCCTCCGGGAGCTTAAGGAGATGCCCAAACCCACCTAAGCTCACCTAAGGCTAGGCGTGGACATACTTTGGCTCGGAAGTAGCCTTAGGCGGGCCTAGGTGCTCATATTTGTCTCCCTAGGCCAGCGGGAGACGCGTACAATGCAAGCTAGCAAAATGCTGCCCTACATTGTAAGTAGACGCGGCCGCTGAGTTTATCACAGCAAGAGATCTCCCTGCTGCGATAAGTTTAATGGCCACAACTGCGGCCACCCGTCCTTCCCCAAATGATCATGGCAGAAAGGATGCCCAGTTCCTCCTGCCCGGCACCCCCCTCCCTATGCTCCTTGCTCCAAAATTTATGTAGGAAAGACCAAGAGGAGCCTTAAAATTCACATAAACGAGCACAGATCCAATCTTAAGTGTAAAAGGATGGAGGCACCAATTGTTCAACACTGTTGTGTGAATAAACATGCTTTCTCTGAAGTGAGATGTATTATCATAAACACTGAGAAGATCAATTACAGAGGTGGGGATAGAGATAAATTACTCACACAACAAGAACAAAGATGGATTCACAGACTGAATTCTTTGGAGCCCGTTGGATTGAACAACAACATAGAATGGAAGATTTTTTCTGATCTCTTTTAGTGCTTGCAACCTTGCTCAGTCTGAAGATTATGATTGACTGTTTTTTCATCTTACTCTCTCTTTTTTACTTTTTTGTTTTTTGTATATCAGTTATTTTCATTATTTTTGACCTTTGACAGTTTCTTATAACATCTTTTTATCTTCCTTTTCATCTAACTAGCAGTGCCCTCCTTGGAAGATTAAAGGCTAGGGAGTGTTTCTCTCTCGCAGTTTCAGTTAATCTCCGAACAGCAATTAATATTTTGGTGTCCTAAAATTATAAATGCAATCTTTAGTTTTTATGATTTTCAGCCAATGGTTTGCAATTTGAGTGTCATTTTGCAGCTATTCATCATGAGTGACGTTATTCTTTGCTGTGATTGATGCTTATTGTGAGTGTCCTATTTAAAAAATCGATGCCATTTTGAAAGTTTCAGGGCATTACACAGACCAATCGTTGTGCTTGCTATTTAGACCAGGAGGAGTGATTTCTTCACCAGAGTAAGTTAGTTTTTGTTTTGTTTTTTATTTTGGGATCTTGTTTAGTCCTTTTTTTGTGTGAGGACATTAGAATTTATATGCTAGCTTCAAAACGTTTCTCATATCAAGTATAAGCGATTATTTTTTAATAGCATCTGATTTAAGAATTGCCATCATTTTGAAAGATTTGAGATGTTCATCGGGCTGATTGTGGTGCTTGTTATTTTGTTCAGGAAAGAGCAATAACAATTTAAATAGCAGCATTACAATGTTTCCCTCACTAGCAACAGCGACTTTTGGTTTGTATGTTATCATCTTATTGAGCAACATAGGCCCCCCCCCCACCATCATCCTCTCCACCACTAGACTTTGATGAGTGCTTGCTCAAGAATTGCTTACCTTTTAGAGGTGCAATCCCTAGCTTAATATGCCTAGTTCACTTTGTATTTGTGTGCCATCTTGAACCCTGTAATTAGAGTTAGGAGAATGAGTTTATTTGAACTGTGCTCTTGTTATTTTATGGATTTTGTAAGTTTATAATTTTGGGAGCTCTTCCTATTAGATATTGGGTTTTTCTAGCAGGTTTGATGTTGATGTTTTGAGCTCTATATAAATTGCTGACATTATCTATTGATATGCTATATTTTTATCTTTATTGATATATAATTAATAATTAATAGATCAATATAATATATAATATAATTAATAGATCAATTTTAGATTTTTTTTTTCCCCAATGGTTAAATGTATTAGCTTATTTAATTTATTAAAGTTAATGTCAGTATTCCTTTAGTATTTATTTGATTATTTCTATTGCTAGTACTAACCACTAGATAGTGTATGTTTTCAAGATTTATACATTATATTGATGTATTTAACTTATTCAATATAATGATGAAATTCCTATTGTTATTACAGAGTTTTTTTTGTTTCAATTATCTACTTTGTTCCCTGCTTATAATAGCTAATGGATTGTTTAAGATATTATGTTCTTTTCTAAGGGTCTGATGAATTTGCTTATTCAAATTATTAGAGATAACACTTCTGTAATTCCAGATTTTCTTTAATAATCAAATTAGTCAACTGTGTAAACTGTTGGTGATATTTTAATAGATTGTGTATGATTCTTTGATCTTGCTTATAGAGTAATGTCTTTAGGGAATTTAATATATTTTGTTTCGTTGCTGGTAATATCTAATATATTGGGTTTTTTAGCTTATTTTATGACTAGAGGGTCTAAATTGTAGTGTGGCCGGCCCCCTGCTTACAAAATTTCCTCAGCGTGCTTCCCCAAGAGGGAGGAAGACCCTGTTGTGGCTAAGCTATCCTGT
The DNA here is from genome assembly GCF_902459505.1 of Geotrypetes seraphini. Lineage (NCBI taxonomy): Eukaryota > Metazoa > Chordata > Amphibia > Gymnophiona > Dermophiidae > Geotrypetes > Geotrypetes seraphini. Next base: position 398,200,588 of record NC_047085.1, on the reverse strand, counting down.
ATTCAAAACAATATGGCTTCACACAGGTAGGTTTCAAAAGAAAGAACTCAAATTTATTGTCCATCCGAACAGGTCCAAACAAAAATGCATGAAAAGAAACAGTCTCAAAAGGTCATGGCAATAATAGTGCAAACAAAATAAAATTGTGTTTACCAGCCTGTTCTGGTTAAGTCTCCCAGAGTTTTACTAATGTCCCAGGTAAGTTCTACTGGCAAGTAATGAGAACAGTCCAAAGTATAATAGAGTCTCTGGCAGACTTCAACTTTCAAACAATGGAAAAACTCTGAACAGTCAAAATGTAGCCGTGCTTCTCCCTTCCCTTCAAGCATAAAGGAGTGGAAGGATATGAGCCTCACCAATATAGCTCCTTGGTACAGCAAAACCCACATGAAAAATATAACCCCCAAACATACTATCAGGCAGTCATGCAAACTGACTCCCAATCTTCAGGGTTTTCACAGTTCTCCCCAGCAATGTTTTGCTCATGTGGCTTAATTGTCCTTGAGCCAAGTTCCTGCAGCAAGCCTCCCAGCACACAAAAAAGTCCATAACAAAATCCAACTCTGAAAAACACACACCCAGCCAGTTCAGCTTACTTCCATGGCTTCCGGACATTCCAGCTCTGGAAGAGAACTGCAATCCATGTCCTCTGGTACCTGGGTCTCCGGTGCTTGCTGGTCTGCCTCTGGGTCAAACATTTCCACGTCTGTGGGCTCGGGAGAAGATGGAGGTTCCTTCCACCTGGGAACTTCCTTTCCTTCCTTCCTCCTCCTGGACAGCTAGCTCTCCAAGTGTTCTAAGGCTGCTGTGCCCCGCCCAGTCCTACTCAGGGGACGGACTTCTTTCAGCTGAGGTTGCCTTCTACCCTGTTTAGCCAGCCTAATGGCTGATTTAAAGGGGCCCTACCAGTTTTCACCAGGCTGTGTTCTAAAGCAGGTCTGAACACAGCCTGTGCTTCTTGGTCCTGTTCCTGCCTAACAGGGACAACGTGGTTAGCCCGGACCAGTTTCAGGGGATGTTTTTTATGATTCTTCCCTGGCACAAGGCCAGCCTTGGGCTCGGGTTTGTGACAAAATGAATTAATTACTTATCTTGATTATGGCTTCTAATGATAGGATGTTCTATATAATGATCAGCTACATTCCCAGATTAATTTAATATTTTTACTTCAAAATTGTACTGTATTGAAGTTACTAATGTATAATTGAAATATAATGTCATTGTGTTATCTGAATATGTTATGACGCAGTGGGTAATCTTTAGGGAAAGTCTCTGGTGCTTAGGGGAAGATGGAAATAACTCATCTAAGTGCATGCACCCAAGCTTTCATGTTATTTTAAAGAGTGGGTTATTGGAGGGAAGGGGGATATTATTAAATTGGGGTCCTAGATGTGTGTGGAAGGTTTATTTTTAAATTTTCTGGGAATGATATTGAATTTCCAGTTCCTAGAACCTATGTATCAAATAAAATGGCTTTGAAATTTTATTCATTGAATGTTAATGGACTCAATCATCCCATCAAAAAGTAAAAGATACTTTTTGAAAAACAACAAGCTGACATATATTTATACAAGAGACCCATTTGTCAGCAATAGAATCGGCTAAGCTAGAAGGTGGCTGGATAAAACATTGGGGTTTTTTCTCCAGCGATTGGAGAAAAAAAGCATGTGTAGAAATCCTGGTTTATAAGACGGTATCTGCTAATTTTGATGACTTTCATGGGTAGATGGCTCTATATTAAAATGATGCTTTTCAATATTTATGCACCTAAGAGGAATCAAATGGAATTCTTTAGAAAACTCCAACAGATAATTATTTAATCGCTATGCCAAATTTGATTGTAGCTGGGGACTTCAATGCTGTAGTGGATCCACTTATAGATAAACAACCCAGTAGACAATTGTCTCCTTTGCTTTGTGATATTGTTTTGGAACCCTTGTTGTTAACTATTCAGCAGGTGGAGGAGATACAGGGAATTTCATATGCAGGTTGAGTCTATAAAGTTTTGGCTTATGCAGATGATATCTTTCTTCATTTGATGAATCCTGAAGTAGCTATCTCTCATTTGTTACAACTGATAGAGCATTTTGGAAAATTTTCTGGATATAAGATAAATTGAAGTAAATCAGAGGTGCTTCCATTGAATGTTCATTGTGTAAAGGGATTATTTGACTCTTTTCCTTTGGAAGGAAGAGGGTATAAAATATTTAGGGATAATGATTAAAAAGATGCTGAAAGATACAATGATGGTAAATGAAAGATCTTTATTGTTGAAGATCAAAGAAATGTGTGAGCAATGGAATCCATTATATCTTTCTTGGTGGGGGAGAGTCCAAATGATGATTTCGCCTGTAATTTGTTACCAAATGAGTATGTTACCAATTTATTTCCATCAGATATTAGGCAACTGTAGTATATCATAGAGGTGTTATTTCAATCAGAACTTGAATTAAGGGATATTCTCTTATATTTTCTCTTATAATATAACACCTTTCTATAGTTTTATGGTCCTCAGAAACACCACTCTGTGTTCAATAATTTCAAAACTCATCATAGGATCCAGATTATTCTTAAATTTCATATAAAATATTTATAATATCAATAAATATATTTCATTATTGTTTTTAAACTTTTTAAACTTTAAATATTCATAAATATAATTTAATAGTCAGCTATCCTGGGAATTCTGTGAGAAAATGGTTTATAAGGATAGCGACTTGTCTATGAGGGACTTCACCTTGAGAAAGCATTTATGTGAAACATGTCGGTGAACTAGCTGTCCCTGTATTCAGACCACAATGAAAAGCTAATTAATAGCTAAAACTGTTAAATTATATTTATGAATATTTAGGGCTCCTTTTATGAAGCCGCGGTAGCGGCTTTAACGCGCATGACTTTTCATCACACACTAACCCCCATGCTAGCCAGAAAACTACCGCCTGCTCAAGAGGAGGCGGTAGCGGCTAGTGCATCTGGCAATTTAGCGCACACTATTATGCACATTAAACTACTGCTGCGCCTTCATAAAAAGAGCCCTTAAAGTTTAAAAAGTTTAAAAATAATAATGAAATATATTTATTGATATTATGAATACTTTATATGAAATTTAAGAATAATCTGGATCCTGTGACGATTTAACACATAAAGCTCTGTGTAATGAAATTATTGAACACAGAGTGGTGTTTCTAAGGACCAATTTATTTCCAATCATCTTTTTATAAAAAACTTAATGGGATTCTTTTAAAATTTCTTTGGCTTGGTAAAATCCTAGAATAGTCTTAATATCATTACAGAAATCTAAATCATTGGGAGGGGTAAATTTTCCAAATTTTTATAGATATCATCAAGCTTTTATTTTGCGTCAGCGTATGTATTGGATCCTTCCTGAACTTATGGAACATCTGCTGGATTGGTTGATTCTGGAAAGTCATCTTATGGCCCCACTTCATCTCAACCACGTGTTGAGTATCAAGCTTCCCAGACTCTATAACAACAATATGATTTTTCAGTCAACATAGAAAACGCTAAAATGTATTGATCAGTTAATTCCAGTCCTGATACATAAAACTGTAGTAAGATTTATGGTTGTACTAATCAGTTACATAAACAAATACAGTCAAACCTTGGTTTACGAGTGCACCGGTTTGCGAGTGTTTTGCAAGACGAGCAAAACATTCGCAAAATCAGCGTCTCAGAAACCGAGTTTGACTCGATTTACGAGTGCCATCCCCCGTGATCTGGCATCCCCCCCCCCCCCGCTCACGTCGTACGTCCCCCCACGATCCTACTTCCCTCCCCCAAACACCAAAATGAAATCCCTTACCCCGATTGGGCACCGGCACCAGCACCAATGCATAGGACATGCCGGTGCCCAAAGATCCTCCCTCTTCTGGGCTGGGCTGGGCTGGGCTGGCTGGGAGATCCTCCCTCTTGCCTGTGCTGGACTGGACTGGGCTTTGAGCATTTGCACATGCTCAAAGCCTTCTGGTCTCGCTCTCTCCAAGATTATCAGATTCAGAATCTCGGAGACAGCAAGACCAGAAGGTCTTGAGCATGCGCAAATGCTCAAGACCCAGTCCAGCTCAAGACCCAGTCCAGCCCAGCACAGGCAAGAGGGAGGATCTCCGACGCACCGCCCAGCCCAGAAGAGGGAGGATCTTCGGGCACCGATACCAGCATGTTTTATGCATTGGTGCTGGTGCCGGTGCCAAATCGGGGTAAGGGATTTCGTTTTGGTGCTCAGGGGGGATGTAGAATTGCAGGGGAGGGGGCGACATGAGCGGGGGAAGGATACCGATTCGCAGAGAGGGATGCCGGATCGCGGGGGGGGGTATGGAGCAGCATCAGTGGTCTCAAGGGAGGGAATGGAGCAGCGCCAGTAGCCTCGGGAGGGAGGAGGTGGAACGGATCAAAGTGAGTTTCCCTTACTTCCTATGGGGAAACTCACTTTGATATACGAGCAATTTGCTTTACGAGCATACTTCTGGAACAAATTATGCTCGTAAACCAAGGTTCCACTGAACATGCCTGTTAGTTTTCTAGGGAAGACCATAATATCTCATCCAGGTTCAGCTAGCTTTGCCTACTTACACGTCACGGAGACCCAGGCTAATGAGAAATACTTTTATTATGAAAATAGAAAAATATAGTTCATAAGCCAGCAGCAATAACTAATTATTGTTCACAAAATATCCGAATACATATATGAAACTCAGTACATAACTATCACACCACACTTACTAGATAAATGAGTAAAACTAATTCTTACACTCTAAATAATTCCTTATAATAATAATTCCTGATTAGCAGCAGCAGCAACTAAAATATAGCTTATCACCGCAGGTGCTTCACTTCTCCTTGTCCCGAACCACAATAGAATTCATTTATCTAACCCCAGCTGATAAGATAATAGAATTCTGTATTCTCACCATCCGATTAGGCCGAAGCACAAAATCAGGTGAAAGGGAAGACATCCTCTACTCAGCACTGAAGATAAGAATTCTTTTGGTACAGGAAAGAGTCCGTTAATCACTGGAACAGCTGTAAATTAGGTTGGCAGCAAAAGTTTCCTTTATGTGATGAAATCCAGAGGCATAAAAGTCCGGTTCTCTCTCTCTCAGGCAGAAAGTCACAAGAGGTAACTTTTCAGGTCTTAATTATTATAGAAAATACACAGAGAAACCTATGATAAGATGCAAGTTCACTCACATCCCAGCATAGACTAAATTAATAATTAGCACATTTCACTTGGATCTCGTCAGATGATCTCTCTGGACCAATCCAGAAACATAACTTAGATGAATAGCCTTTGTGTATAGAGTCTCACTCAGGCCATGAAACAGAGGCGCCTTCATTAGATAAGATGTACAGGAGCAATTCCTCCCCCACGATTCACACAGGCTGAGTATGTAGGCATAGCTGGATGTCCTTGACTATAATACAGTTCTGGTACATACCCAGAATGCATCAGGCAGAAACATCAAAGATGTATTCTTCTTTCTCTTCTTGCTAGGTTTAGACTGGAATGATTTCTTGCAAACAATGGTTCAGGCTTGATGATGTCAGAGAGGCCTAACCTTCAGGTGCAAATAAGGAAACACCCCTACAAAACCACCGGTCAGTCCCTATGGTTGAATTCCAAGATATATTAGGCAATTCTAAAATCCTATGGAGGCATTGATTAAAGGCAGGCATTCGAGCATTAAGGGCTCCTTTTACTAAGCTGCGGTAGCATTTTTAGCGCGCTAACCCTCGTGCTACATGGAAAAAAGTAACACCAGCTCTATGGAGGCATTAGTGTCTAGAGCGCGTGCCATTGTAATGCATGCTAAGTGCGCACTAAAACCACTAGCGCAGCTTAGTAAAAGGAGCCCTAAGTGATGTAATTATGGATGATAAAATGGTTTCTTTTTTGCAATTACAATCGTTTGGAATTTTGAAATCTCAAGGATATAAATGGATACAGTTAAGGCAGGCCATTCAGAAAGGGTTCCCTGTGTGGTGTGCTTTAGTAAATCAACATAGCTTGCCGGCCATATGTTTCCAAGTGGAGGCTCATGGTCACCAGGCCTCTCAATGGTATAAAATCATATATGAATATCTTTCAAAGAAACCAAATCAGCATCTATGAGACAAACTTTTTTTTTCTATTATATAGACGATTTTGGACACCAGTCAGATTACAAAAATTAGATAACACCAATTCAAATAGGTGCTGGCACTGCCATCTTGAAGTGGGGACACTGGATCATCTTTGATATTACTGTCCATTAATATTTACTTTTTGGAAAACTATTTGGGGCACAATTAATTTTGTCTTAGGTGTTGATATCTTGCTGACTTATGAGGTGATCTTATTTGGGACATCGTTACAATCCAAGAGTCCAATTAACAAAAACAAAGATAGACTTCTTCTGATAATGACTGGGGTGGCCATACAATTAATCACCAGAAATTTGAATAATTGGAATAGGCTGAATTTTACTTTTTTGGTGGGAAACAATTTGTTTGGTATTGTTATGAAAAATTGTTAGCAGACCAATCAGGGCAGTTTAGGAAATTTAAGGAAATTTGGAGTACATTGGAATCATTTGTTAAATATCTTAATGATTAATATTACTTCCAGAGTTGATTTTAGCTCCATGCATCCAGGAAGGGTGGGAGGGAAAGGGAGGGGGGATAGATAATGAGATTTAAGCAATTGGCAAGTATGTAAGTGCTATTGTTTTGAATTCTTGAATGTATTTCTGTTGCACTTTTGATATGTTTAATAAAACAAATAAATAATTTTTTTTAAAAAGAAATTGGTGCATGTATTTAAGGAGGCATAGCCCCTGATGAAATCAAGATTGAAATGTTTGGGCAGCCATTGGGCATAAAAGATAAGTGCCTTCCCTTCACAGCACTGTAAGCACTTTATAATTTCACAGAACCTGTTAATAATAATTTAAGAATTAATTTGCACACGTCACTTTACCAAGCCCGATGATGAACACATCTCCCCAGTAAGGGCACGAAAAATCAAGAAGTAGTGCCTTGGGTGTTTGAGGTCTGGTAATCAAATCTTCTTGATATGAGCTTGACTGTACTCAAAATACATCCCCTCTGTCCCCGTGGGTTACGTGGAACACCATGCTGGCCTAAAATCACTGGAATGGGATGGGGGCCCAACATCGAACAGTTCACTACTGTTCAATGCATGGGAGTTAATCTCAAGTAGACATCATAAGACCTATATCCGTTAATCCTCTCATTCAGTCTCCCCTACTCAAAGCCTCCATCCCCTCAGTCCTCCCAACACTCCTAGGTCACATCGACTCATTCAATCAATCCATGACACCACTCATAACCTCCCAGTAGGCTCTCTCGCTCGGCCCCTACAAGTTATAACTCCTGTATCCTCTCAGCCCCCTGCCATTCATAATCCCTCATTAGCTCCCTCACTTTCAAGCATGGGTACCCCAGCCTGGCTTCCCTCAGTGAAACACACTGTCAGGCAATATTCAGAGCATGCACTTATCAACTCTAGCAAATAAATCCCATAATGTAGTATCATGATGAGCCATGGGGAAGACGTATGTGTCTCTGCAGAGGTGCAAAACAAACCTCTGCATGACATTTTTTTTGTTATTAGACTGACTGAATATAAACCCTGCTCTATGACCTCAAAACAAGGCCTGGAAATGTAGTGTTTACTATGAAAGACTCTTAGGGATTTGGTGTGTTTCATTCATTTATTCTAGTCTTTTTTTGAACGTTTGAATGAGATATATCCTAGGATTGGTTTTGCAGTGAAGGAAGCTTTTCAGGGGTCCATTTCTGAAACTTCTGAATAGTGATCAAGTATATTTATGATGCTCTTTGGTGATGTATTTAATTTTCATGACATAAAAAAAGTCCTTCACTTTTAAAGGATTTTTTTTTTCCCTAGCTATTATTGCTGGCCTGCAGCCAAATTCTCGTACATGAAGATCAAAGACACTCAGCGAGATGTGGTCAACACATAGGTAATACTTAAAAAACATATTGCTCATAAAATTCCTTTCTATTTGTAAAAGGATCCCCCATTGTAGACAGTTATAACATATAAACATAACATTAAAATTTGTTTATATATCGCAGTACCTTAACATTCTATGTGGTTAGCAAAACTTAAAATAAAAACCGAACAGTCACAGTAAAATACAATGCATTAATCTTCCAAAAATTTTACAAATAAATAAGTCTTCAACAATTTCCTAAAATGCTGATAGGAGGTAAAACTTGCTATCAAATGACTAAAATCTTTATCCCAAATTGCAGCCTGAAACACCAAAAGCCGTTGTAAGTATCTTGTATATAAACAACCTTTGACAGATGGAAAACCAAACAGAGCATGGGTACATTGTGAACGTCTGAGATTCGCAAATATGAAATGGTTCACAAGATAACTGGGTGCAAGACCACGTGACACCTTGTAACATATTCAACCAAATCTAAATATCATTCTAGCCTCAAATGGAAGCCAGTGTAATTTGAGAAAATAAGGAGTGACATGGTCTGACTTTTTTTAAATTAAAGATCAATTGAACAGCAGTATTCTGAACAATACGTAATCTATTGCTGAATTGAAAACACACTTAGGCCCTCATTTACTAAGCATCGGTTGAGGTTTATACCATGGCCTTGGGCTAAAATGCTCCAACGCTCATAGGAATTCTTTTATTTTATTATTTATATAATGCTTATAGCCTAAGCAGTTTGTATTCAGGTACTCTAGCATTTTTTCCTATCTGTCCCGGTAGGCTCACCATCTATCTAACGTAGTAAAAGAGGGGGCTAATTTTATTAATTGCTTACCAACCCCCTCCTTTACAAAGCCGTGCTAGCATTTTTAGTTCCGGCCACAGCGGTAAGAACCCCGATGCTCAAAGGAATTCTATGAGCGGCGGAGTTCTTACTACTGTGGCCGGCGCTAAAAAGGCTATCATGACTTTGTAAAAGAGGGGATAATTTGGGTTTCAAACCAATGAAAAAATATAAGAGTAGATATTCAACCAGCAGCACTTAACGCTTAGCTCACCACTGCCAGCTTCATGTCAGAATAATCAACGCCAGGCCATTTCCAGGCTCTTGCATCAAATATCTGGGCATACACAGCCAGACAAAGCCTAACTGGTTATGGGGTCCTTTTATTAAGGTGTGCCAACTGATTTAGCGCACGCTAACCAATTTAGCGTGCGCTAATAGATTTAGCACACGCTAGCGATTAGCATGTGCTAAATACTAAGGCACCCATAAAATAAAATGGTTGCCTTAGCATTTAGTGCGCGCTAAATCAATTAGTGTACGCAAAATCGGTTAGCGCGCTAAATCGGTTAGTGCACCCTAGTAAAAGGACCCCTAAGTGCAATATTCAGCACTTAAGCAGCTTTAGATAGAACTCTGTTTTATGCAGTCCTAGTTATAAAGTTATACCAGTCACTTAAGTGCTGAATATATCAGCATTTAACTGGCTAACTGCCAGCTCCACTCCAAGAACACCGACAACATAGGCATTGACCAGGCATTTTCAGCAGAGCTATCTGGTTTAAGCGCTACTGAATATGCCCGGTTAGCTCCAGAAAAGTGATTTAAATGGCCAGAAGCCTTTTATAACTGTTTAAATCACTTTGAATATCTACCCCATAGCTCAGTAAAAATGGTGTGAGAGCCAGGTTAGTCCACTTTTAAAGGCAAAATATAGAAATAAAAGAAAAAGAAGGTGATACCTTTTTTATTGGACTAAACACTTTTTTTTTTAATTGGATTTCAAAGTTAACCCTTCTCCTTCAGATCAGAAAATAATTTTTTTAAAAAAACATTGTTAATCCAATTTTTTAAAAAAGCATTACCTTTATTCCTTTATGTTTTGTTTTATTTCTATATATTACCCCATAGTTTAATAGTATTCCATACAGTGGTACCACAAGATTATAATATGCTTTATCCCCCCTCCCCCCTTTTACAAAACCGTGAGTTCATATGAGTGTCAAGAGCAGCGCAGAGCATTCAGCGCGCTGGCCTGCGCTAAAAAACATTATTGCGGTTTTGTAAAAAGGGGGTATATTCTTTTGATGGTGGTAGTTTTTTAGGGGGGATTAACATAATATATTGTGGGGGGGGTGACTGGATTAACATAATATCTTTGTAACTATCTTTTCTCAACTAATGCTTCTTTGATCAGGTCAAAAAGAACAAAGAATTCTATAGCTATAGCGTGAGTATACCATAGGCTGAATTACAGAATTAGTGTTTGATTTCAGAATAATGTGAACTGTGCCTGCACATATCACAGACCCTACATTTATCCATATGAGAAAGACATTCAGCACAATAAAACCATACTCACATTCTTCTATTAACAGAGAATATGGATTGTTTTTAACCGTTGCCTATTAAGAATGAAGCCACAGTGTTTCATTTGAAATATTTGCTAAGTAATTAGAGGCCAAAAAAGAGTAAAAGAAAAATGCTCTGGGGGTTGCAATTAAAACCCAGGCAAGAGATCCATATACAAGAGAAATTTATATCCTTCTGCTTCATAGTATGGAGGTAAATGTAAACCACATGCATAATGTTGCACCAAATGTGCTAGGTACCTCTTAGAGAGACGCTGTAGCACTGGGTCTAGATTTATTCAGATTTGGAACCTCCCCTGCTGTAAAAAGAGGGCTTTACATGGATACTTTCAAAGGCTTGCAACTCAAAAGTTCACATTAAAGTTCAGGGTATAATCATTAACCAAACAATGTCTTCTTTCTTTCTTTTTTTTTTAAGTCCTTCAAACCACTCTCAACCAAAACACAGCAGTCCTTTTTCTTCAGTGTTTCTTTGCCCAAGAAAGGGGTCCTTTCCTCTAAATAACAGCGCAAAGGCCTGCCCCTTCAGCCTGGAAAGGCTCTAGCAGTTCATCCCTTATATATCAGTCCAGTTTACAGTTTTGCATGCAGCTTATGTAATTCTACAAGAGCAAAAGCTGTTTAGATCTTCCTTTCTCTTAGGGCTAGATATATTAATCTGCCTCTCTGTGCCCGATCCATGGCCGATCCGCGGCAGGCCGACCAATTCACCAAGGCTCAGCATGCAAATAGGGTTGATCAGAGGAACACCCCCCACGACCCTCCACCGACCACATGGATCGCTAGTAGATGGTCTGCACATGCTTACGGAGTTGCATGCCGTTTACCCTCATTTGCATGTGTGGATCGGCCACGAGGTTAATGAATCGGATCAGGGTCGCAAACACAATCGGTTTGCTTAGTGAATCTAGCCCTTACTCGGCAATCTTTAAAGGGTTTTGAGACTAACTGCCTTTCTTCTGTCTAAGGGCAGCTAATCTAAGCAATGACTAGTAGCAAAGGTTGCATGCTATCCCTCCCCAACAATGCTGATAAGCACAGTCAAAAAGAACAATCTTTAGAGAAAACTGAACTGGATCTAAAAACCAACCTTTCCCTTTAAGGGCAGACAGACCCCTATTATCGGAATTCCATTGAACTGGAGTCCTGATCTTCTGGGCTGAGGAAATCCTGTTGAACGTCCAAACTGCTGCCATGGCATCACTAAAGCAGAAGGTCACTTCCTATTCATCCTGGGCTCTGTTAAATAACATTTGTAACACCCTCTCAGAAGCATACCTGGATTAAGGGAGGGGGGGTGACCTGACAGGAACCCTTTGGTGCTAACTCCATTGGTCACCTTTATATATGGCTCTGGTGCCTCCATCTGAAGCAAAAGGAACTTAGGGAAAGATTCTCTAATGTTTGTGGTAAAATCCAATGGGCCGCTATTGCAGCCACTGTTGTAATGATCTCAAAAAGGCAAGTCATTGTTTTAAAAAACTGTACATGCAAATGAGGGTTGCTGAGAGTCATGGAGGATCTCTAAATTTACATGAGTCGATCACTGATGATAGCTATCGGCACATGCACCCACAAATTAAAAAAAAGAAAAGACCTTAAATCGTATATCGGCAGGAGGGATGTCCACTCCCTCCTGCTGCTGCTATCAAGCAACCCCCCTGACACACACATCCCCAGCAGTGGGAGGGATGCCCACTCCCTCCTGCCACCACTGTCAAGCAATCTACCTGGCACACAGATACCCCAGCAGCAGAAGGGATGCCCACTCCTTCCCACCACTGCCATAAAGCAACCCCCTGACACACACGTACCCCCCTGGCAGTAGGAGGGATGCCCACTCCGACATGCCCCTGATGACCCTCCTGTGCCTCTGACAACTGACCACCCCCTACCTCGTTCACAAAGGCCAGCCAGAGGGATGCCTACTCCTTCCAGTCAGCAGGCCCGCCTCTTCAAAATGATGGGCCTTCCCCTTCCTGGCTCTGATTGGCCCAGATACCTAAGGTCCCTCCCCTAAACAGAAATTGTTTTCATAAGTGATGATGCAGAGGAACTGAAAGAAATCTTTGTGAACCGGGAAGACATACTGAACAAAATTGACAAGTTAAAGAGTGATAATTCACCAGGACTGGATGGTATATATCCCAGGGTATTGAAAGAACTCAAACGTGAAGTTGTTGATCTCCTAATAGTGATCTGTAACCTATCGCTAAAATCATCCATAGTACCTGCAGATTGGAGAGTGGCCAATATTATGCCTATTTTTAAAATGAGTGCCATGGATGATCTGGGAAATAACAGGCTAGTATCCCTGACTTCAGTGCTGAGCAAAATAGCGGAAACTATTATAAAAAATAAAAACTTTGGAACATATAGAGAAACATGGTTTAATGGGACAGAGTCAGCATGAGTTCAGCCAAGGGAGGTCTTGCCTCATCAATCTACAGTGGTACCTCGGAATCCAAACTTAATCCGTTCCAGAACCCCGTTAGAGTTCCAAAACGTTCGAGTTCTAAGACAATTTTGCCCTTTGAAAATAATAGAAACTGGATTAATCCGTTCCTTGGTCCCACAAACTCAGATTTTCAAATAAATTTAACAGTAAACACACTGGATTTCCTCTTGCTCTTATTTTCCGCTGGACAAATGACTAATATAGATGGCCTGAGAGCTGTGCAGGAACAATGTGCTGCGGCATAGACAGCAAGATCGGGCCCTCCTGGCAGAGACGGCAAGATTGGGCCCCCTGCCGGCATAGGCAGCAAGATCGAGCCCCCCTGGCAGAGACAGCAAGATCGGGCCCACGCCGGCATAGGTAGCAAGATCAACAACGGCAACTGCAAGTGGTGCTCAGCCCAAAGCTTCCCTCTGACGCGAACCGCCCAGGCGGAAACAGGAAGCTGCGTCAGAGGGGAAGCTTTGGGCTGAGCAACGCTTGCAGTTCTCGTGCGTTCGGATTCCAAAACAGCATTAGGATTCCGCGGTAAAATTTAATTTAAAAAAATAGTTCGGAATCCAAGTTGTTTGAGTTCTGGGGCGTTCAGATTCCGAGGTACCACTGTACTTCATTTCTTTGAAGGTGTGAATAAACATGTGGATAAAGTTGAACTGGTTGATAAAGTGTAACTGGATTTTCAGAAAGCTTTTCACAGAGTGTCTCATGAGACACCTGAGAAAATTAGAGTCATGGGATAGAAGGCAATGGATTAGGAATTGGTGATGTGAAGAGTGGCCTAGTGGTAGAGCTACTGCCTTCCTACCCTGAAGTTATGAGATCAAATCCCAGCAGTGGTCTTTGTGATCCTGGGCAAGTCACTTAATCATCCATTGCCCCAGGTACAAAATAAGTACCTGTATACATGTAAACCACTTTGAATGTGTTAGCCACAAAAAGGCAGTATACAATTCCCTTTACCCCTTATTGGACAGGAAACACAGGAGGAGGGTAAATAGTGGAGTGCTGCAGGAATCTGTGTATTGGGACCTGTGTTATTTAACATATTTATAAATAATCTGGAAATTGGAACAAGTGAGGTAATTAAATTTGTAGATCACATAAAACTATTCAAAAGTATCAAAACTGATAAGGATTGTGAAAGATTGCAGGAAGACCTTAGGAAATTTGAAGAATGGACATCCAAATGGCAATTTAATTTTATATGGACAAATGCAAAATAATGCACATCGGAAATAATAATCCAAATCATACTTATGCTAGTGTGAATTTTAGGAGTCAGCACCCAAAAAAAAGATCTTGGTGTTATTGTAAACACTATGCTGAAATCTTCTGCCCAGTGTACTACAGTGGCTAAAAAAGCAAACAGAATGCTAGGAATTATTAGGAAAAGGATGGTACATAAGACCATTAATATTATGATGCCTTTGTATTAATCCATGGTGTGTTCTCACCTTGAGTGTTGCACACTGTGTCTCAAAAAAGATGTAGAGGAATTAGAAAAGGTTTAGAGAAGAGTAAACAAAATGATAAAGAGGATGGAACTCCTCTCATATGAGGAAAGACTAAAGAGGTTGGGGCTCTTCAGCTTGGAAAAGAGATGGTTAAGAGGGATATAATTAAGGCCTACAAAATCCTGAGTGGTGTAGAATGGGTAAAAGTAAATTGATTTTTTACCCTTTCAAAAAGTACAAAAACCAGGGGACACTAAATGAAATTACATGGAAATACTTTTTTTTACTGAAAAAAAAAATAGCTAAGTTCTGGAACTCGTTGCCAGAGGATGTGGTTACAACGGTTAGCATAGCTGGGTTTAAGAAATGTTTGGACAAGTTACTGGAGAAAAGTGATGTTAAATTGCAGGTAGGGACAAAGATGCTGGATTGCACCGAGGAGAGGAGTTGGAAAAGAGCAGAAAAGACATTCAGAGAAAACAGAAGATGCAACATAATTGATTTTTTTTTAAATCAAGATTAATAATTAATGCATTAATTATAGATTTAACTGTGATTAACTTGCATCCTTATTTTAAATATTGACACCATAATGTTTATTTTCTAGTTATCAGCTACCTTATTGAATGTTATGCAGGGACGTGCTAAGCAAAATTGGAATAGTTGGTGCAAGCCAAGTTCATTAGCAGCATAATTAATCTGCTAGTCCCACTGACATGAAAACATTAGTTTTAAAAATGTAGACACTGGGACAATTCTTGCTATTGGTGCACTTGGATATCTCCAGTTCTGAGGAGAATCTTTTAGCAAGCAGGATTTTCCATTTGCTATGCTCTGTGCTTCAAAGATTGGAATGTATACCCATCTTAAACCTTAGATCCATCATGTCTGCCAAAATGATCTGTTTTTAATATGACTCTAATCTTTAGGTCCTGATTTAAAGAACTATTATGTCTACAGAAAAGGAAAACATTTTTGTGGACTGAATACTCTGATGCCCAGCATCCAACCTCCACATAGTAATTGCAGCCCACTAATATTTTGCATTTATGAACATACGATAAGCCAGTTTTTAAAGAGAAACATCAGCGAGTGTTCCATGATCTAGTGATAACTTGTTGCCTCAGTTAATACCACAGCAGATAATTCTGCTTCTGCAGTTTACAGTTTTCTGGGTGTGCCAACATCTGCCAGCATTTCCTGTACATGTCAGTCTTTTTCTGATATGAATGGACAATCAAGTTAAGGCATGTGTGCAAACAAGGGATCTACATGAAATCTCTCATCTTAAATGCACATAAAATATGTATTCCTTTGTCTGAAATTAAAAAAGCCTAAGGAAAAACTATAAGTCAATCATGACTGTTTTACAGTTTAAATAGCACATTAATTGCATTATGCTAGTTTTCTTAATGGAACTATGCATTTACTAGTATTTAAGCCCGTTACATTAACGAGTGCTAGAATATATGTCTGTCTGTCTTTCTTTCTTTCTGTATCTCTCCCTGCCCCTGTCTCTCTCCCTTCTGCTGTCTATATTTCTTTCTATCTATCTATCTCTCTCCCTCCTACTGTCTGTCTATCTTTCTTTCTGTCTCTCTCCCTGGCCCCCTGTCTGTCTTTCTTTCTGTCTGTCTCTCTCTCTGGACTGCTGACTGTCACTGTCTCTCTCCCTGGCCCCCCCTGTCTATCTGTCTGTCTCTCTCCCTGGCCCCCTGTCTGTCTTTCTTTCTGTTTCTCTCCCTGGCCCCCTGTCGTCTTTCTTTCTTTCTTTCTGTTTCTCTCCCTGGCCCCCTGTCATCTTTCTTTCTTTCTGTCTGTCTTTCTTTCTGTCTATCTCTCTCCCTGGCCCCTTTGTCTGTCTTTCTTTCTATCTGTCTCTCTCCCTGCCCACTGTCTGTCTTTCTTTCTTTCTCTCTCCCTGCCAGCTGTCTTTCTGTGTGTCTGTCTTTTGTTCTCGTGCACTGAGACGCTTCTGCTCCAGCCCCCTTCTCCTACCTACCCTTAAATCACTCCTTTTGCCTCCTCCCCAACCTGAACAACCGCCAAACCACAGTCTGGATGCTGAGTGTCGGTATGCCTACTTCCGTTATTTTTGTACTCTCCTTGGTCCTGTTAGATGGAGTGAGGGCGGGAGGGGGGAGTCACAGCAATGGTTGTCGCCTCCATGCATCCGTGCTTAAAGTGCCTTCGCATGCGCAGTAGAAGGAGTCAGTGTCACCGAGGGAGGGCGATGGGGAAACCGCCGCTGGCTCCTTCTACTGTGCATGTGTGACACAGAAGCACGGATCATGGAGGCAGGGATCACGGAGTTTGAAGTACACATGCGCGCTAAGGGATTTATTATGATAGATTTTATCAGTATCTTATACCGTTTTGCCTCTGTTGATATTGTATGTCTGTCTCACAAGGCAGTAGAAACTATTTATTTATTTTTAATTTCCTATATTACCCGTTTGTTCTAGGCAGAGTACAAGATGAATGTACAGAAAAACCCACCTTGTCACCTTACTGTATGTGAGGGGGAGATGGTAAGGCTGATTGTAGCCAGTCTTTCTTGTAAGGCAGTTCTGGCTCCACTGCTCAAAAAGATTTGTGTGTGGGGGGGTACTTTTACCAATCATTATAGCAACCACTGAGAACCCTATGCAAATGCATTACAAGGAGCTCACTAGCATTAAAATGAACACTCTTTGTATTAACCAGCACAATTGGCTGCTTCCATAATTTGCCCACTTACGGAGTAATTTCATAAAAGGCATGTACTGTAAATGAAAAGGCCAAAATTATCCTCTGACAATCCTTATGTGGCTTTATAAAATAGGTTTATAAAAAGACTCTTTAATAAACAGATTCTTTCTCGCAAATCCATATCTGCTCCAAAGAAGGTATAAATCTATACATGTCCTCAATGCATCCATGTGCATATTCTATTAAATATATCTTACACTGCATCTTCACCACAGCTCTGCCCAAACTAAGGGCTCCTTTTACAAAGCCATGCTAGCAATTCTGGTGCAGTAAATGCAATGAAGCCCATAGGAATTGAATGGGTTTCGTCTCATTTGCTGCGCTGAAATCATTAGAGTCCAGTAATGCCTAGGTGCAGATTACACCTAGGGTGCTCCTTTGAATTTTGTGTACAATGGGGTTTTGCTCCCGATACAACAAGAGTTTCAAAGTTAAGGGGTATTTATTTTATTTAGGGGTATTGTTAGATTCCTCCTTAACTTTCTGGGGTTAAGACTTTTTTTTATAAGATTCATCTAGTACTGAGAATGCGTAAGTTGCTTTCTCCAGAAAATTTTCAGCAAGCCATGCCATGTTTTGTGTTGCCCCATTTGGATTACTGTAATGCTCTCTTTTGAGGACTTCCAAAAATGGTACCTAGGGCATTGCAGGTGGTGGAGAAAGCAGCAGCTAGAGTGATTGGGGGCATTCCTCGTAATGAACTCCTTTGTTGGCCAGGTTGCATTGGCTCCCAGTTTCTTGGAGAATTTGGTTCAACATCTTGGTGTTAGTGTTCCAGGCCATATAGCATGCACTACCAAAAGCAATGGCTATTTTAATTGCACCATATGTAAACCCTCATACTCTGAGGTCTGAGTCTCAGCACCTGTTGGAAGTGCCTCCATTGAGGTCCATTGCTAAAGCCCCAATTCATTCTGGGGTCTTTAGTATAGCAGGCCCACAGCTTCGAATGCATTTAATGATGATATTCGTCAAATTCCTTTGTTTCTTTCTTTTTGTAAGCCTTTGAAGGCTTACTTGTTCCATGAAGCTTTTGGCAATTTATGAAGGGAGGAAGTTGTTGTATTTTATTGATGATGTCTGGTATGTAGTTTATTATTATAACAGCTTTATTTTTTTATTTGGGAGTGATGTGTTGTCTATTAATGCATTTGTTCTCCACTATCCCCTATCCTTTTCAACATCTATATGTCCTCCCTAAAACTCCTCCACCTATCCCCCCTTGAAACAATTTACACTTATGCAGACGACATCCTCGTCCTCCTCGAGACCTATTCGAACCTCACCGACCTGTCTAAGAACATATCCTCTTGTATAATGAACCTACAATCCTGGGCCCACACTGTGCAAATTAAATTGAATGAGTCCAAAACAAGACTTCTTTGGCTCGGTCCAAAACTAGATCACCTACCCACCGGCTCCTCTCTGCAGCTTGAGTTCTCGAGCAAGGTCTTGGGCATCATCATTGATTCCACTTTGTCCTTCAATGACCACCTCCAATCCTTGGTAAAAAAAAAAAAATGCTTTTTCAGCCTTCACATGCTGAGGAAAGTTAGATCCTGCTTCCATCAAAAACATTTTACCCTCCTTGTCCAATCCATCATCCTCTCCAGATTGGACTATTGCAACTCTATCTACTTAAGCCTAACTAAGAAAAACCTCCACAGACTCCAACGGATTCAGAATGCCGCGGCCAAGCTCATCTTCGCTAAAAGTAAATTTGACCATGTCTCCCCGCTCCTGGCCAAGCTCCACTGGCTTCCGATAATCGTCAGGGTCCACTATAAATGCGCCTGTTTAACTTTCAAAATCCTATATGGTATCCTCCCTCCCTTTATCCCTCTTTCTTGGAATTCCTCAAACCCTAATACCACCAGATCCTCCCACAAATTAAAACTATCCTTCCCCTCGCTAAAAGGCATTTCCCACACAGGAAAGCTAGGGACCTCCCTCCACTTCAAAATCACTGAGCTCTGGAAAACCTTACCTCCCCTCTTCGGAACTTGAACTCTCTCCAAGTTTTCCGCAAACATCTGAAAACCTGGCTTTTCTCAAAAAATGTAAGTCTCCCTCCAACTTAGGAATTAAGGAAACTCTTATATCTTGGCATCCCAAGTCTTCACACTTCTATCTCTAACCCTCTGTTGTAGTTTGTTCCTATTTCTCCTACTGTAAACCGCGTCGAGCTCTACGAACGTGGAGATGATGTGGTATACAAACCTAAGGATTAGATTAGATTTGTGTGTCCATTGTAACCCACATAGATTTTTGTGATATGCTGGATATAAGTGTTTTAAATAAATGAATAAAAGTTGGCACAGTGTTTCATGCATTTACATTTTACATGTTTTCACCCATGTGCGATTTTGTAAGAGTTAGCTTCTGCAGATAAAACACGTTTTCCAAGCAAAAAGGAGATAATGTAATTCTATGAGGTGTTATCTAAACTTAGATGGCAAATATGCACATGAGGGCCAGTATTCATGTTATTACAGGTGTATATGAACACATGCATAACAGTATGAGAGTTCCCTTAAGTTTAAAATACACATCCAGGGAAGGGTGAGAGGGTGGGAGGGGGGACTATTTCTATTTCTGTTCTAATTTTGCCCTTGAGTATATACATCTACGGTGGGTGGGATGACATTACTATTTTGAATAAGAAAAGATTATTGAAAGAAGTAATGTTTTTATTGATTAATCATGGGTGGGTGGGTGGGATAAAATGGTTGGTCAGGTATATTTGTAAGATGAATGTGCTTTTATTGACTTATGATATGTATTTGTGTCTTGTACTATTGACGTTTGGAAAATCAATAAAGAATAAAAATAAATAAAAATAAAATATTATAACCTGATAATAATATATATGTAATTTTTTTCAAAAAAGGTTATGTTAAAACATTCACTATTTTAATTGTTTATTTTGTATGTGTTCTAGCTTTATCTTTTTTTATTATATATATTATTTTATTTTCAATTATGATATTTACATAAACTTGTGCAAATGTGCTCAGAGAGCAAATATTGTGCTCTATGTGATCAAAACCAAGAAGGTAACCCCAGTTTCCATTATCGCACTTAGTACAATTCACTGAGTTCTCCCAACAAAATCCAAGCTGTGCATTTATCTTAAGTTGTTCTTCATAAGTCCAATGCTGCTAAAGGAAATTTTTCTTAATATGGTACCTTCAAACATATTGTGTAATCTTCCATTAAAGTATGTATAACTAGTTTTCAGTCCCAACATAGATCTGTTTCACCAATCGGTTTCTTCATTGAGAATTCACTCAAATATTATACTGGAAAAGAATGAAATTTAAACATAGCAAACCCTAATTATATTATCTATGGAAATAGAGTGGGATGATAGATGGGCTATGTCAGCCTGGGTTGTTAAATACACAAACATTGATGCTGTAAGCGGTGCCTAACTTCTAGGTGCCGAGGAACGTAATTAGAACATAACATAAGAAATGCCGCTGCTGGGTCAGACCAGTGGTCCATCCTGCCCAGCAGTCCGCTCATGCGGCGGCCCTCAGGTCAAAGACCACTGCTCTAAATGAGTCCAGCCTCACCTGCGTACATTCCAGTTTAGCAGGAACTTGTCCAACTTTGTCTTGAAACCCTGGAGGGTGTTTTCCCCTATAACAGACTCTGGAAGAACATTCCAGCTTTCCACCATTCTGGGTGAAGAAGAATTTCCTTACATTTGTACGGAATCTATCCCATTTCAACTTTAGAGAGTGCTCTCTCATTCTCCTTGGAGAGGGTGAACAGTCTGTCTTTCTCTACTAAGTCTATTCCCTTCAGTTTTTTGAACGTTTCAATCAAGTACCCTCTCAGTCTCCTCTTTTCAAGGGAGAAGAGGCTCAGTTTCTCTAATCTCTCACTGTACAGCAACTCCTCCAGCCCCTTAACCATTTTAGTCGCTCTTCTCTGGACCCTTTCGAGTATCCTTTTTAATGTATGGCGACCAGTGCTGGACATAGTATTCCAGGTGAGGGCATACCATGGCCTGGTATAACGACATGATAACCCTCTCCGATCTGTTCGTGATCCCCTTCTTAATCATTCCTAGCATTCTGTTTGCCCTTTTTGCCGCCGCTGCACATTGTGCAGATGGCTTCATTGACTTGTCGATCAGAACTCCCAAGTCTCTTTCCTGGGAGGTTTCTCCAAGTACCACCCCAGACATCCTGTATTCATGCATAAGATTTTTGTTCCCTAATATGCATCACTTTACACTTATCCACATTGAACCTCATTTGCCATGTCGATGCCCATTTCTCTAGCTTGATTATGTCACGTTGCAGATCTTCAAGTTTAAAATTTATTAAAATTTTGATATAAACGCAATATCAAATATTTTCAATGCGTATAACAAAAGTTTTTCACAATCCCCCTGTGTCTTCACTACTCTGAATAACTTCGTATCATCCGCAAATTTAATCACATCACTCGTCGTACCAATGTCCAGATCATTTATAAAGATGTTGAAGAGCATGGGTCCAAGCACCGAGCCCTGAGGCACCCCACTGGTGACGCTTTTCCAGTCCGAGTATTGTCCATTTACTCCCACTCTCTGTTTCCTGTGCTCCAGACAGTTTTTGATCCATGAGTATTTCACCCTCGATTCCATGACTTGCAATTTTCCGAAGTAGTCATTCATCCGGAACCTTGTCGAATGCCTTCTGAAAATCCAGATATAGAATGTCGACCAGGTCGCCCTTGTCTATCTGCCTGTTTACTTCCTCGAAAAAGTGCAACAAGTTCGTCAGACAAGATCTGCCTTTGCTGAATCCGTGCTGGCTGTTTCCTCAGACCGTGTCTGTCAAGGTGATCAATGATGTGGTCCTTTACCAGCGCCTCTACCATAATAATCCACTAGGTGACGTTTATAGAATCAAGCCTAGCGGCGCCTAATGATCATATGCACTGGTAGGCGTTGAAACCTTAATCACATTCCCATTTATGCCAGGATTGGTCAAATCATGAGCTAAATCTGCCTAGAATTTGCCCCTAACCATGCCTACTTTCTGGTAGGCGCCTCGGAGTAGATGCTTTCCTGGAAGTAGTAGGTGCCTATCAACTTATGTGCCTACCAGCTAATTAATTGTTTTTTAATTGCTTTTTAATGGCACTTTTCATTAATGACACCAGTAGATCGACTAAGCATGCTGATCTAGGCACCTAATTTCAGGCACCATTTATAGAATCTGGGCCACAATATCTTCTTAAATTTTGAACTTATGTTATATTAATCAGATTTTTTTATTCTGCCTTTACTTATTCAGTTCAAGGTCGGATTACATTACAAGAGGTTGGGCTAGTTACCCATGAAGTTACAATGGACAGTTTGATACAGACTTTCGATAGAGTTGCTAGTATAGGTAGATCAGTACAGTTAAGACAGTTAGGTCATAGTTACAAATACATAGTTACATAGATAGGTCATCTTTGACCTATCATTACATCCCAGGAGTTGCATTGGACAGTTTAGAAATGGGCTTTTAGTTTTACACAATGATTTTCTACTTCCTTCAGCTGATCTCATACACCCCCCAACCCCCCTTAAAAAAGTTAGGTCTTTTGAAGTCTAGAACCTTAATTCTTGAATAAACCCTCTCCTCATTTGTCTTAATATTGGACACACCATCTGGCGATCACTAGATGCCAAATGATCACCCACTGTAACATCAGAAACACTGTCCCCATTCATAAGCATCAGGACCAGAATAGCTCCATCCTGCATGGGTTCCATTACCAACTGCTGGAATAGTTCATCTTGTACCAAATCCAAGATCTCCTTACTTCTATATGATCCTACAACAGGGATGCCCCAAGCAATGCCTGAAATATTAAAATCACCAATTAGTGATTTCCCTTTCATAGCTATTATGCAAATGTCTTCAATTAAATCTCTGTCCATTTTTTTCTGACTGTGAAGGAGGCCTATAAATATATTTAACCCACAGTGCATCTTTCTTATCCCATATCTCCTGAAATACTGTCACTTTAATATTATCAATAGCATATGACACTCTTCAGTTCTTTTTTCCTGTCCTGTGCTTCCCGAATAGGTTATAACTAGATAAAACTATATCTAGGGTTACCATATTTAATAAAATAAAACCTTGGCTACATGACCCCACCCTATTCCGCTCTTGCCCCGTTCTGCCTCTAGTCCCGCCCCATTCCTCCCTCCAGCCCTACCCCCAGAAAGCCTTCTCTCTTTGCTATGAGTTCCAGCCACATCTGGAGAGCCTGGAGCATGCATCCACGCATGCTTAGAGGGCCTCCAGAAGCGGCTGGAGCTTGTAGGGGCTTTCCAAAACCCAGACAAATGTTGGGTTTTGGAAAGTCCATCAGGGAGCCCGGACAATCCTCTAAAATGAGGGCATGTTTGTGTTTTCCCGGACATCTGGTAACCCTAACTATATCCCAGTCATGGTTCTCTGTGATGCTGTAAATTGAGAAAATCTGGGGCATCTAAGATGATGCCAGCTAGCTAGAGCTCAGCAGCAGTCTGAATTTCTCTCTTTGATAATTACCTATACGGAAGCAGGAACATAGGCACAAGGTTCAAAGCTTTTCAGTGCCCCAGAATCTCACCCGACAGATGTTAGTACAACATATTAAAGCCCAAGTTTCATTGTACACTGGCAGTCCAGTTCAGACTTCAATGGCATTGGCATCATTTGGCAGCAGCATGGGGAAAAGATTTAGATCAACTGCTTCTGCTAACCGAAATTTATGGGGAATTTAGAAAACATCTAAAAACACATCTGTTTTTTGAAGTATTGAGATAGCTAATTTGTAAATTTTTATTATCCGATTTTCATATCGTTTAGGGTTTTTTGGTCATTGGTTTTTAACTAATTTTTTTCAATTTCTATTGTATTTTAAATTATGTAAACTGCATAGAACTTCACGGCTTTGCGGTATATAAATAAATTGTTATTATTATTCTGAGTCCATATCAAAGAGCGAACTCTACCACCACCACTACCATTCAAACAACCACCACTCAAAGCATAGTATTCTCCAGTTTTGGCTGCCTCTGTGCTATGGTGTAAAGCTGCAGGAGAAAGAGTTTTTGAAAACATAGCCCTTGAGAATGTTGAAGAGGACCAGGATTACCTGGCCCTGAAAGTTGACTCTCATAAGGGAGTTCCAATCATAAAGTAGTGCAAGAGCTTTTTCAGCCACCAGTTTAGGCTGCTGCTCTGGCAGAAACAACCACCACTAGAATATCAGTTGTATCCTTGCCTAGCTGTCTTCTGGCTCATGCCACTGTAATTAGAATTAATTTGGCAGGGCATCAGTGATTTAAGCAGAACTCTTTCAATGCATAAATCAACTTTCACAGAAGATTTTGTTTCTAGAGGCTAAGTGACTCAACATTTGAGTGGTTAGTTTGTTACCTCACTTTTAGATAATGTAGAATAATATTGCAGTACTATTAAGGAACTTCAATCAACTACGATCAAGGATATTTCAGTACTTACATTGACGGTGGAAAATTTGAAGAAAAATGTTTGAAGTTCCTAATCTTTTGTTGCTAAATTTCCCTCAATTACTAATGGCTCCTCCTAAGGAAATGTCTTTTAGAAGTATTAAAGTTTGAATAGGCTAATTTACCATCTTTGAGTTTTACTGTCTAAAAAGAGAAAATTTTAATCTCAAGATCAAGGAGCTACTGGGTTGGATTTCCTTAGCATAACTACCCTGCTGAGCAAGCAGTATCAACTATTTCGATTGATATAGTAACTTTAGCCATAGTTACTGAAATTATTCTTGGATACAAACAATATGCTGAAATAAATGGGAACATCAATGCATACCCTTCCAAACTTATTATAAAACTTCTTTAGAACAATCAGGGTGGATGCATTTTATAGAAAACCAACAATTTAAAACCTCAGTAGAATGGAGTTCTAAAAGAAAATCTCATGACCCAAACTGATCTGTCAAGTAAAGTCTAAGGGCTTCCACTCTAAATTTTCTTTAAATGACCAATATAAATTGTGGCACAAATGTTATACTAAAGCAACAAAACAACAAAAGAACCAGAGGTCCAACTTCATCTGCAGTGAAAAAACAGACCAGAGCAAACAAACCAAAACTGCAGACTTGTACACGGTGCAGGCAAATTTTATTTTGACAAATAAATCTTAACTAAAAACCTTTTACCAGACGGGGGACCCAACACGGTCCGTGTTTCGGACAACCTTCATCAGGGGTCCATGGTAATAAAGGTAAAAAGAAAAATATCACAAAAAAGAAGCCTGGAAAAATAGCGTTTGGTAGCACACCAGTGAATCTCCGAAATGCACTACAAGTTCGTCACAGTACTACCAAACGCTATTTTTCCAGGCTTCTTTTTGTGATATTTTTCTTTTTACCTTTATTACCATGGACCCCTGATGAAGGTTGTCTGAAACACGGACCGTGTTGGGTCCCCCGTCTGGTAAAAGGTTTTTAGTTAAGATTTATTTGTCAAAATAAAATTTGCCTGCACCGTGTACAAGTCTGCAGTTTTGGTTTGTTTGCTCACAAATGTTATACTTCCACTAGTCAATCACATCTGCTAAAAACCTTTTCCCTTCAAAAGAATTTGAACTTTCATATGTCGCTCATATTCAGATTACATCTTTAAAAGGAAATGATGTCATCAAATTTACCCCCTCCCCTTTTTTACAAAACCATAGTAGCAGCTGCTGCATGGCAAATGCTCCAATGCCCATTAAATCCCTTTGGGTGTCAGAGCGATTACCGCAACAGCAGCCGCTACATAGCTTTGTAAAAGGAGCCTTTAAAGCATTCAATTCCAACCTCTGCAAATGCAAACTTTTTTCTTGTATTCTTTCCCCGCTTCATTATTTTACCATTTTAGCTCAATAACCTTGGTTCTATAACTTAAGGTATTATTTAGTTCAGTAATGTTTGCATCTCATGTGTTACCTTTATTTCTGTTTCCTTATGCTTTTTCTTCCCCTTTCCCTTTTTTTTACCCCTTTTTTTGTTTTTGTTTCTTTTTCACTCCATTTCCTTTTCCCCTTCCCCTCATTTCTTTTTCACCATCCTATCTAGACTGTCTTCTGTTGACATTTTGGGTTCAGTCTGTAAGTGGTTGGCATCCTTGCTTTCTCAATATTCCATCTTGGTTTCCCTTCCTGATTCTAGATCCAATTCTTTAATTATCCACTGCATGGTGCCATTAGGCTCTCTCCTCTCTGCTCAATATCTTTCTTAGTCCTCTTGAAGTTCTGATTCAATCTTTCTATAAAATTCTACATCTATGTCGACAATATACTTCTGATGGCCCACTATGATCTTAATGATCTCAACCTCTTCTTTATTCAATCATGTCTTGATGCCATTTCTTTATGGCTGTCCCTGAATCCTCTTGCTCTTAATCCTTTGGAATCAGTAGCCTTCTGGCTTACAGGTAGGTCTTTTACACCAAGTTTTATCTCCTTCCACTCAGAACACTTCCCTGGAACTAGTTACTTCCCTTAGATATCTTGGGGTGATAACTAACTGGTGGTAAAGTCTTGCTTCTACTCACCTCATTGTATTTGATCCTATATTGATGTATCTTGTGCAACGCTGCTCTCTGCTCTCGGTTCCTCACGCTTGAACTACTGCAATATTATATACAAAATTCTTCTTACTCATCTCCAGACTATCCAGAATACTGCTATTTGTCTCTTTATGAGGGTTCATCAATCTGATCACATCTCGCATCTCTTAGCACAACATCATTGGCTTCCTATCTTTTTCTGGTTCAATTTAAAGTTCTTGCATTAGATTTTAAAGTTCTCCAATCTGGTTCCCCATCATAACTCTATGTTTTGATTTCATCGTATGTTCCCACTAGCTCAGAACACTCTGCTATGGTTGTTCATTTATCCCTTTGCGCTGTCTACTGTTCTTATCTTGGGACTAAGATAGAATGCATATATAGTCTGGCTTCTGCCTGCTCATACCCAGCGGTAGGCTCTGGCTAGCTCTTTGGGTCAGGGGCACTCGCCTGACACCAGGACTCACAAAAAAAAAACCCAACAATAATAAAATATAGCTATAGCACACACAGTCTCTTTGTTCACAGCTTTTGCATGAGCTTGGGTGTAGGCCGGGACCGGATAACTCCAGTAGACTGGAGGATGGGAAACTCCGGGGTTTCACTCACCCCACTCAAACTCCTCATACTCCCTTCCAGTGAAGGATAGCTCAGTCCAGGGTATAAATGAAAACAACTGGAACTTTATTTAATTTGATTGCAGAGACACTAACTATAAACTATGGGGCTCATAATCGAAAGAGAAATATGTCCAAAAAACGGCCTAAGTCGGCATGGGATGAACATTTCTCAATTACGTCCAAGTGCCGATAGTAAAAACGGGTTTTGAATGTATTCTAAATAACCTAGGCCTTCATAGTGCCGCTGAACGATCAAAGCTAAACGGGGCGTTTCGGGAGGAGTGTCAAGGGTGGAAGTTGGGCAGGACGTGGGCCGGCTTAAACGTAGTCGTACAGCATGTATAACTGAAAGTTATACAGCCCACGATCGACGGAACTTGGATGTTTTGACTTAGACATCCCTCCGCTTCCCACCCCCATAAAAATATTAATCACAGCTTTAAAATTCAGCCTCCAGACCATCATCACCTGGCTGCCTGGCATAGGAAAGCCTAGTCGTCCAGCACAGAGGCAGCTTAAGTCATCTTGGGGGGGAGGGGGTTAGGGACCCATAGAGACGAGGACCCATGCCCATAAGCCTCTGTAATCACTGCATTGATATTGATCATGTGCACTCCCCTATACACCCCCAAAACCCTTTTTTACTGGCATATAAGTGACTCCTGCAGCCATAAGGGCTATTGGGGTGGTAGATAAGTGGGTCTAGGGGATTCTGGAGGTGGTTTGGGGGCTCACCATAATCTATAAGGGAGCTGTAGGGAGGAGAAGACATGGCACCTTTTTTGTGAAGTTTATCGCAGTGCCCTGTAAGGTACCCCACTATTTAGGTGGCATATCTGGGTGTGCAGTCCATCACTTTGCAGACCCCTCCCACGTCCAACAGGGCTTGTTCTAGGCATTTTGGACTTGGACGGAAAGTTGGACGAAAATGTAGTATAAAGATGAATGATTTAGCAGCTTGGACGATTAGATCGACAGGACATATAATTAGACAATTTTCGAAACGAAAAAAAAAGTTGGACGTATTTTTCGAAAATGTGTCTTAGGCTATTTTTTACTTTGGACAACTTGTGAGATGGACGTAAACAGACTTAGACGTCCCTTTCAATTATGCCCCTCCATGTATTTACAAGTCTCTTTCACTGTGAAACAAGTAGCAAGTTTGACAGTCTTTTTTGCTTCAGCAGGTCACTTTCAATCTCTCCACTTAATCACTGGATCCATTCAGATATTATCTCCTTTCAATGTGAAATAGGCAGCAAATCTGACAACCTCTCCTTGTTCAGTGGGTACTTTCAGTCTCTACTCATTCACTGGATCTACTCAGATGTTTCCAAGCAATCTTTCTTCTCTGTCCATCCCCTGAGTTCTCATGAGGAGCTTCTCTTGGCAGTGGCGTACCTAGCATATGTGACATCTGGGGGCCCATCATTTTTTTACCCCCCCCATCTGTATGAAAACATGATTTTTAGAAACAATCCACACATCATACATGAGTACCTAGGAAAAGGCAGCATCTTACATACTGCAATGAGCAGTATAACATCAATACACCCATTGTAAAACTAAATAAGCCAAGTACAGATCAATCCTGCAGTCAATCCTAAAAAAAACTAACCTCTCCCTCTTTTACAAAACTGTAGTGTGGATTTTAGCCACAGAGGTAACAGCTCTGACGCTCATAGAATTCTGAGCATCAGAGCTGCTACCACCACGGCTGGCGCTAAAAAACACTCCACAGTTTTGTAAAAGGGGGGATAAAATAGAAATACATAGACAAAGGTTAAATTGAACCAGCAAGAAGCTGGACTCTGCATACAATGCAACACAGAAACAGTGACATATGTCTCCTAAAGCAATAAATAAATAGAAATTTTTTTTCTACCTTTGTCTTCTGTGGTTTCTGCTTTCCTCATCTTCTTGTAGCTCCCTTCCATCCACTGGTCTGCTGTCTCTCTTCCCCTATATGGCATCTTCTCTCCTTCTATGCCCCTTCCAGAAACTGTATGCTTCCCCCTTCCATTTCTCCTTTCACCCCCATTGGTCTGGCATCTCTCTCCTCTCCTTCCCTCTCCCACACCTCTCCTCTGCAATCCCTTTCCCTTTTTTCCCTCATTTTCCTTTTAAATTTATTTTCTGCATCTGTCTAGATCACATTCTTATTACCCTCTCATCAATTTCCTTTTTTACTGTCTACCTAAAGCTTGCCACCTCTTTCTCTCACCCCTCCAGTGTTTCCCTACTCAAACCTTTTCTCCCCATCAAGTGCCCTCCTTTTATTTATCCCCCTCCTTCCATCATGTACCCTCTTTCTCTAACCCTTCCATCTAGTACCTTCTCCTCTCTCTGTCCACTTCCATCCAGCATCTGCTCCCCTCTCTCTCTCCTCCCATTTCCTTCCTGCATTTGCTCTCCCATTTGCACTTCCATCCAGCATAGGCTCCCCACTACCATCCGTCTGCCCTTTCTCTCTCCATCCACCCCTCTTCAATCAGCATCTGCCCCCTTTCTTTCCCTCCAATATCCTTCCTCCTTATGTCTCTCCCTTTTCTCTGTACATCAATTCCATCAGCACCACCCTTCCATGCACTCCCTGAAAGGTTTTCCTCAACGCAAGATTTTCTGTACTTCAGGAAGCAGGGACTTGTTATCCACTCCTACCCTAGCTAATATCATATTCATACTTTTTTTTATTTCATGTGTAGCTTCTTTTAACTTGATTCTTTTATTTTCTAACCCATGTTACTCTGCCTTATCGGTCTGTATTCCACCTCTGCTTACCCACTATGCTATTTGTTTGTTTGTTTTATTGTGTGTTGTGTTAACATAAGTAGTTTACTATGCTATAGTATTTACACTTATTTGAATAATTTTTCTGTTCAAATTGTCTATTGATTATGTCCAGATCTAGAAGCTGTGATGGAACAAGATGAGTTGGATATAGTGGTGATCACGGAGACATGGTTCATGGAGAACCATGACAGGGATGTAGTTATACTGGGCTATAATCCTGTTCAGGAAAGACAGGGTAGGTAGAAAAGGAGGGGGGAATAACGTTATATGTTAAAGATAATATTAAAGCCACACAATTGTAGGATTTGCAGGGCAAGGAAGAGGCACTGTGGATCAATTTAGAAAGAGGGAACGGTGAATATACTTACATTGGTATAATATACAGGCCTCATTCAGAATATATCTATAAAAGGGGAAGTTTTACTAATAGGTTATTTTAACATGCCAGATGTTGATTAGGGTATCCCTATTGAAGGGTCTTCTAGAAGTAGGGAGATTCTGGATTCTCTAGAAGAACTGTTCCAGCAGTTGGTAATGGAACCCATGCGAGATGGGGTCATACTGGACTTAGTACTTACAAACGGGGGGGACTTAGTACTGATGTTACAGTAGGTGATCATCTGGCATCTAGTGATCACTGCATGGTATGTTTTAATATTAAGATTGATTTAGAGAGGGCTTATTCAAAGCAAAGGTTCTAGACTTAAAAAACTAACTTTGTTCAGATGGGGAATTTCGTCAAGGAATTGTCTGGATGGGAACGTCTGGAAGGAGTGGAAATGCAGTGGGCAAAATTGAAGAGTAATTGTAAGAGCAACAAACCTTTTTGTGAGGCAAGTAAGTAAAAGTAAGAGGAAAAGAAGGTCACGTTAGTTCACAAAAGTAGTAGCTGAGATGGTAAGGAATAAGTTTTAATAAACTACAAGAGATTGCAGAAAGAGGAAGACAGGCAAAAATATCTGGAAAAGTTAAGAGAAGTTGGTCGTGTAGTCAGGAAAGCAAACATGCAAATGGAAGGAAAACTAGCTGACACAGTAAAACAGGGAGACAAGACTGTTTTTTTAGATATTAATTATAGGAAGAAGTATAAAAGGAGCATTGTGAAACTCAAAAGGTGAAGGGGAGAAATATGTAGAAATCTTAATTGGGTGATTCAGTTAGGGAGCAATTCAACAGGCCACCTCCAGTTAAATTGTAAAGATGGAGAAATAAGACCCTGGTATTCAGCATCTTTTCATGGTTCATAGCTTGATATACAGACAAGGAAAACAGTGGGAATGGACAAGCCACAGGAGCCAGCAGGATAAAATAATGCTCGTTTATTTCAGTTCATGATATACAGTACAGTGGACTCGACACAGTACTGTGTTTCGGCGAGCCAAAACGCCTGCATCAGTGGTCACCAATATAAACAGAACAAAAAAAACCCGAAATTAAAAATCTGATAAATATGTATAAAAACACATCCATTAAAACAGAATTGCATATCGCCTAGGCAAACAGAAATGAAGAATTAAACAATATTAAAAAAAATTGAAAGCAAAAAGAGCTTGATATGGCATTGTTTCTTCTTTCTTTCTTTCTTTCATTTAGATTTTTATCCCGTCCTCCCAGTAGCTCAGAACGGTCTACAAGTAAACATTCACAATGGAGTGTAATTGGACATACAAGATTATACAGTAGATTTAAATACTTGGACATGGATCCAAGATGGCGACTGAGAGCAGGACGCGCTGAGCTGCTTGTCCCAGAATAGCGATTGTTTGGAATAATTTCTAGCGGTATTCACTTACCGCGATGCCTAAGAGACGGGGCCGGAGTGCTGCTTCTGCCTCGCGGCGCCCTGGAGCTCTGGGTCTCGGAAATATTCAAGATCTTCTGCGGCGCATGCAGGAGGTCACTGCAACATTGGATGGCGGCCTGTTGAGGACACAGGGAGGCGAACCCTCGGTGGATACTCCTGGGCCCGAAACTATTCTAAGCCCTGATGTTAGGGCACCACCCCCGCAGCTTCAGATTACCAGCTCTTCCAGGGGTGGGGAAACCCCGGATTCTGAGGTTTTCTCCTCTCCAGAGGCAAGGAAGGATCTACAGGAGAGCTTGGAGGCTGGGGCTCACACTACAAGGGCCCCCATGGAGATATCTGGGGCAGTACCATCTCAGTATGAGGGGGAAGGACAGAAGACAAGCCCCGAAGGACTTCAGAACGGTGAGCACTTTACATTCACACAAACTCCAATTGTATTGATTAAACCTGCAGAAGTGACTCTAGATTCCATTTGGGACTTAATGGCTGGTTTTGTTAAAAATACTCCTACTTTTCAACAAATCGAAGGAAAACTTAAGGAGCATAATAAAGAATTGAAGGATTTAAGAAAAGAAATGAATACTTCTAACTCATCCATTCAGAAAATAGAAAAGAAAATCATAACATCGAAACAATTGCAAGAGACTTTAGTTAAAGACAATATTAACCTAAGGAAGAAGATTGAAATGCTTGAGAACAATTCACGTAGTAACAATTTGAGGTTAATTAATTTTCCAAGACTTGATTTGATAACACCTAGAGATATGCTTAAGAGATATCTAGTGGAAATTTTGGAGATACCTGAAGAATCATTACCACCATTCTCACGGGTTTATTATTTGCCTGATAAAGAACAAAACCAACAACAAAAAGTAAAATCTTCAGCCCGAGAACCCTTAAATATCTCACAAATTTTAGAGACATCTGAGAAGGACTTAGCATTATCATCCACTATGATTATTACATTAGCCTTGCCATTTGATGAAACATGGTTGTTAAAACTTTACTTTAAAAATAGACAAAAAAGTTTTCTTGGTCACAAAATACAAATGTTTCCAGACTTGGCACGGGAGACGCAAAGGCGCCGCCATGAATTTCTTCTTCTGAAACCTGGGGTTTTATCTTTGGGGGCGACTTTTTATTTGAGACATCCGTGTAAATGTATTGTGTTTTTTGACCCATCCCAATTGACAAACTTTGTGGCAATGTCTCGTCTGAATGCAAATAATCTTTGAGCCCTATAACTTGATTATTGATGACCTCATTTCACTGCTATAGCTCTCAGTTTCTTATGTGTTATTATTTTTCATTATTATTTTGCCAATTTTTCTTTGATTCTTGGATCCTAAGTTGAGGACTTGAGCATAAATAGTAAATTTGTTA
The DNA here is from genome assembly GCF_902459505.1 of Geotrypetes seraphini. NCBI lineage: Eukaryota > Metazoa > Chordata > Amphibia > Gymnophiona > Dermophiidae > Geotrypetes > Geotrypetes seraphini. Next base: position 398,167,354 of record NC_047085.1, on the reverse strand, counting down.
ACTTATGAGTTAGATGTGCATTGTATTTGATATCTATTCTATTATTGCTTTCTGTGCTAGTGTAATACTTGAAATTTAAATTGAAGATCAATAAAAGATTTAAGCATAAATACTTGGACATACGAGACTGTGCAGCAGTTTAAATATAGGGACTATACAGCAAATTAAGAACAGTAGTTTAAATATAAGTAGTTTAGTTTAAATACAGGTTATTTGAGTATAGGCTGAGAGTGGTCTATACAGAAATTTAGGCAGAAGATTAGAATGGAGAAAGAAGGGTAGAGGTGGGGTTTAAGGGGGGTGGGGTGTAGACTGAGGGTGACCTTTAGCTGAAGAGGAGGGTCTTTACCATTTCCTGGAATGTCATTAGTGAGTTCTGTAGTCTGAGTTGAGGGGGGAGTTGGTTCCAGAGTTGGGGAATGAAGTGGCTGTAGGAGCATTTGCGGGTGGTTTCTGAGAGGAGGGACCTTTGTTTTATTTTGTTTATTTGTATCCAGTAGATCCAGGCTGAACAAGAATTAAAAAGGAACAGTCAAATGAGATAAATGTGAGAATGAAGTAGTGCTATATGTAGAACAAGCTTTCTCCCTGTGCTTCTTCCACCTTTTTCTAAAGGGAACTGTTATCAATGAAATGACTTTGCCTGTCTGTAACAGCACAATGTGGATCTTGCATGTTACAATAAGGTTGGGAATGCATTCCATGCCTCGGAGTCCAGCTGTCCCCAAAATGCTTCATTTATACACTCAATGTTAGCCTATTGCGGATTTTTGGCATCCTGATCGCCAATCATTTCAAACTCAGAATTGAGGTTTCACAGCTCAGTCAACCCTCCCAAATAGCTATTCACCAAGGCCTCCTTTCTGGCCTCAAAATGGATGAATTGAGCCCCTACTGGTTACGTGAAATTAAACAGTGCACAAGCTGAAAATCAACATGCTAGCCCAGCCAAAAGGTACAGGACACCAGAATAAAGGTCTGAAACAGAGCACATCTGGGAGGCACTTTTACCATGCAGATGTTTTCATTCTCACCATCACATACACCAAGGGAAAAAAAAGCAGCAATTTATCTAGAACTGATGTTTTAATGGAAGCAACAAAATAAAATTATGTTTAGCTTTAAAAGGCAGGTCAAATCTTTTATATCTTTGAGGTATAACCTTAGTGGCAAATACTGACAGCAGCCTGCAGTTTAATACTGTCAAGATTTTAATTCCAGAAGGGATAAACATTGCCAAGTTTTGAAGGTCTGCGGCAAGGATACCAACATAATTTCCAGTAGCTTTGGATAATGGTGGAGCACATCCCACCAGCACATAACCCAGCAGGTCGATGCTAGTAGAAAACCTCTCCATAACCCACTTCATGAATAGCAATTCTTTGCCAGACATTGTGACAGATATTTCTGAATTCAACATGCTGAAAGGCATTTGTGCACAGGAGGTTCAGGTGGTGTGCTTTACTGGTGACATTGTTTCACCTGTATTTAGTTCCCCTGACATGGAAAGCACTGCAACCAATTGTCCTTATTACAGCTCCAGTGTATCTCTCCCCAGTGCACTTGCATAGGGGGAAAATGTGAACGTGGAGTGTGCTTAACTGCCAGACTGAATGGCTCTGTAATATAGCTTCAGCGTGGCATAAATTAAGCTGTCATTTTTTTGGCAGCAAATGCAGAGAGGTGATTTTCCTGTACTGTAACATTTGAAACAACAATTTTCTAGCTCCAGTACCAGCTGACAGTTCTGTGTGATACATGCTGAAAGTGTGTGCTTCGGGGGCTGCAGCTGGAAGCCGATTTCAGGGAGCAAGGTCTTGTCTCTATTAGCAAACCGAGCCTGAAGTCACCAAGGTCTAACATTTTCTAACCCTTTTCCACAGAACCTGCCATGCATACCATGATAAATTATGTTTTAAAAATTTATTATGTTTCATCCAGGTATTTCACTGTTTTTCCTGCTATTTTCCGAATGCTGGTTTTTCATGGCAGAAGTTATTCAGACATGTTTAAGTTATTACTGTAATACAGAGATAAGCTGACTAGATCAGGTGAAAATCAAAAAGTGTTTGCTGGGAGACTTACTTGGCAATGGGTTTATAATTCCTCAGCTTTCTGAAGTATGGCATGTATTGAGTCCAGGCACTTAAGACGTAAGTGCTGTCTGGTACAAGGGACTAATCAAGTTTGCAAGTTGTGTTCTCCCTTTGATGATTACAGACAACTGAAACAGAAGTCACCAGGTTAAATCTTAACTAGTCTTATTTTTTTCTTGTCCCATCTAAAAACAACATTACCTAAAGGAAAAAGAGCAAATTTCAAGACTATTGGACTGGTCCCATCTTTACAAGTGGCATGGACTAGTCTCTGGCATGATTTAACAAACTGTGTGTGTGTGTTTATTAAAAAATAGACCCAAAATAAAAATAAATAAATCTGAGGACAATATTCAGTGAGAAGGTCACTGCTTAAAGATATTAGGTAGATTTTCATCTGCATCTTCATTTAAGGCAGTGACTCCCAAACCTGGTTCTGGAGGCATACCATCCAGTCAGGTTTTCAGGATATCCACAATGATTGTTCTTGAGAGATTTGTAGCTTTTGGGTTATGCGGCACATTATTACAAACTCTTTTTGGCTGGGGAACAGTCTTGCAAACACAGATAGCCAAGCAGAATACACAGCTCTCAATTACCTGGGTAATTCTACTGAAAAATAGATTGTGGGGGTGTGTAAGGGGGGGGGGGGGTTGTTGGACAACTTGGGGATCTTTTGTTCTTGTTGATCATTTCAGACATACAGTATTTTGTAGTAAAGGGTCCTGTGCATGGCAACAGTTAATGCACAAGAGTGCTAACCATCTTTGTGATATTTTTAAGGTTACCACAAACCAAAGGGTTCTCTTACTAAAGAGTAGCATGGTGGTTTGATATACTGTCTTTCCTCCACAGATATCAAAGCAGTTTACAATACATTGACTACTAATTCAATAAAAATTATATTAAAAAAAAAAAAAAGAAGAGCGGGACTTGGGTATGATTGTATGTGATGATCTTAAGGTGGCCAAACAGGTTGAAAAGGTGACGGCGAAAGCTAGAAGGATGCTAGGTTGCATAGGGAGAGGTATGGCTAGTAGGAAAAAGGAGATATTGATGCCTCTGTATAAGACTGAGACCTCATTTAGAATATTGTGTACAATTCTGGAGGCCACACCTTCAAAAAGATATAAAAAGGATGGAGTTGGTCCAGAGGAAGGCTTCTAAAATGGTATGTGGTCTTCATCATAAGGCGTATGGGGACAGACTTAAAGATCTCAATCTGTATACTTTGGAGAAAAGGCGGGAGAGGGGAGATATGAAAGACGTTTAAATCCAAACGATTAAAAAAAAAAAATGTCACTCACCAGCAGTGGGCTACCTCTCTAAGATCCAACATTGAAATTCAAAAACAGGTGGAGAAAAAGCCTCAAAAACATTTAAAATATGCAGCAATTGTTGATGATTTACAGCTGGCATTGTTTTCTTATCATAAGCAAAAAACACACCCGCCGCACAATGTAAAAAGATGAACTGTTTGGTGAACTTTTAAAGGAGAATACTATGGCTGTTGGAAGCTTTTTGAGAATCCCTGAAGAAAACAAATGTGTTGGTGAAACAAGTGCTTGTTGGAGGCTTTGGCTCTGCTGTGGACTTGATTGGACTTGATTGTGTGCTGTGGGAGTTTTTGCCTGCCATTGAAAAAAGAAGTAGCAATTCATACTGGTGGAGTCAGTTCTGTCCTCTGGTGCCAGAGCTAAGTATTTTGCTTCCTTGTTCAGCAATGTTGCATTTAGAACTTTATATTTCATATATTTATTCATAATAAGTTTAAAAAGTACACTGGGCCCCCTGCCCCGCCCCACCCCACCATGCGCCCAGGTGGAAATAGGAAGCTGCATCAGAGGGAAGCTTTGGGCAAGCAGCACCACTTGCACAATTACAGTTCCTATTGCCTTTCTTACCTGTGTTGCTTGCTTGTCTTACTTTCCGTTGATGGGGGGCCGCATTGCCAATCCGGAGGGGGGGCCATCACCATTTGAAAAAAACAATGTTGAAACCCTCCTTCATTGGGCCCCCCTGACCATTTCAGGCCCTAGGCATGTGCCTACTTGGCCTATTGGTTAATCCTGCCCTGGGTATTGTGGTATATAAAAATAAAGATATTATTATTTTCCATATCTGTCCTGGCAGGCTCACAATCTAACTATGGTACCCTTGGGAGATGAAGGGTTAAGTAACTTGCCCAAGGTCACAAGGAGCAATGCTGGCATTGAACCTGCACCTTAGGGTTCTGTGATAGCAGCTGTAATCACTAAGCCACTCCTCCTCCTAACAAAATTAGCATATGCTAAATGTTAAGAAGTTCATCTTATGTGCTTCTTGCACTAAGCTATAATAAAAGGAATCTTAAGTCACACATTATGGAAATTTGGGGTTAGGGACAGAAGTAGGTGGAGCATAGGCAGAGAATGGTCGTGCAGAGTGTATGGCAATTAACACTCTTCACTTACTGTGCAGTAGCAATTAACATATAATTACCGCAGGAATGCTTATCGCCTCCTAAATACTGTAGGTTGTGGTAAGTGCCTCTGCATTACTGCAAACTGATTACTGTGTATTAATGCATCTAATGCACAACCTGCAATGTAAAATGCTGGGCATGTCCTTAATAGTTGTCACATTAGATTTGCAGCTATTGCATGCTAATTTTCTGCATTAAACCATGGAAACTGCAAAATCGAATGCACTTTAGTAAAAAAAAATTTTTTTTTAAAGACTCCAAAGGTTTTAACATACACAAGCATACTTTAGGGTTACCAGATTTTACATATGTAAAATCCGGACCCCTAGATCCACTCCCAGGCCTGCCCAGTTCCATCCATCCCCATCCCGTTACGCTCACACCACAACCCAGCCTCACCCCCTAGCCCCGCCCCCTCAGCCTGCTCATCTCAGTCGGGAGGGCATCCGCGCATGTGCAAATGCCCCTCCCGACACGATTTGTTTTTCAAACTCCAGACAAAATGCCAGGTTTTGAAAAGCCGTCCGGACGCCCGGACATGCCCTGTAAAAAAGAGGACATGTCTAGGTAAATCTGAACTTACTAAATCGATTTTAAGCATGCTAAAGTTTTAAGGCATGCTATGATTAGCAAACTAAGGGCCTCTTTTACGAAGCCATTTAGTGCAGGTCGCTACATGTTAGAGATTTTTGGCTATGTGTGACTAAAGACTATCCTTCCCGCCCCTCCCCCTCTTTTATCAAGCTGCGCTCCTGAGCAGTGTGAGCTAAATGCTGAGCCGCCAAAAGGAGGGGGTATGTTTGGAACAAGTTTGTGTTTCAAGAGCTTGAAGTGCTTAACGTTGGCGACTGTGCACTCTTTCGGCACATTTTATAAAGCCGTGGTAGCAGCTTTGTAAAAAGGGGGCCCTTCTTGAATAGTGCACACTCTTTCTATAAACATGGTGTTCGTTCATCATGTGTTGTCAGTGTTGGAAAATATTTGGGATGTGCACTCTTTGTGTTTTGTTTTATTTTAAATTTGAGGCAGGGTCATGTCAGCCAGTGCAGGCTTTGGTGAACAAGTTTGTGTTTGAAGTGCTTGAAATGTTTAATGGTTGCCTTATTTTGAAATAAAAATAGTTCAGGTGGCAATTTTATGGTCTTACAGTCTGTCCCTTTCTGATTTTAACATCACCATTCTGAAAACCGAAAAACTCCCAAAATCCAAATATGCAGGATCCCAAGGATTTCAGATAAAGGATTTTGTACCTGTACTACTAAATCAACTTTTACAGTAATTATTTTAAGGTTACTACCTAGCAAATTTTGTGAATTAAAAATGTTGAGCTAAAGCACATCAAAATAATATCATTCATATGATAAAATTAACAATATGTCAGAATTTTGCAGTCACTGTGAATGCTCAAAGGCCCTGATTTTATAAAAGATGACTACAGTTAATTTTTTCTCAAAAATCTATGGCACTATATTTTATATATCTATTCCAAGTCCTACCATGCATAAATCAAATTCATCAATTGGATTTGAACATATGAAGAATATCGTTGTTATTTAAGGAAGCCTCAGCCCCACCACTCCACCGCTGTGTTAATTCATGTCTGCGGGAAGAATTACGTGGCACTTCATCATTGGCTGCCCGTATATTATTCCAATAAATTAATGCTATTATAAATGTCTTTATATATGTTTTTTTTCTATAATTATGCTGAATGTTATCTATGTACTTAGCTTTTCCATCAGCCAACGCCTGGGAGTCTGACCCGACATGACGTTTCGCACCAAACAGTGCTGTATCAAGGGTCTCCCGAGGTCACGCGTGTCATCCAACTCCACAGTTTGTATGAGAGTTATGGAATAATATACGGGCAGCCAATGATGAAGTGCCTCGTAATTCTTCCCGCAGACATGAATTAACACAGCGGTGGAGTGGTGGGACTGAGGCTTCCTTAAATAACAACGAGATTCTTCATATGTTCAAGTCCAATTAAGGAATTTGATTTATACAGTTAATTGTTTGGCAGTTGGGACTGCTAGTGCATGGTAAAGATGCCTCTTCCTGTCCCTGTCATGTCCAGACCCAGCCCACTAATGCTTTAGGCAGCTACACCCCTTTAATAGCGGTTTAGTGCAGACCGGCACATTGAATGGTCTGCACTGCATCGGGAGCAACGCAGAGCATTCAGCACGCCGGCCTGCGCTAAAAATTGCTATTGCAGTTTTGTTAAAGTGGGGGGGGGATTAATGCGGTGTTTTAAATGTAAAGGCCCTTGTTCTAGCACAGTAGAGAGTGGCATGGGTCCATGCTACGGTCTACTGGGTTGATAACACTGCATTAGCTGCTTACATATCTCTATGAACAAATTCTCCACACACACACACTTTTACTAAGCCACAGTAGAAGTTTCTATCATAGCCCACAGTGCTAAATGCTCCAACGCTGCTCTGAAGCTCATAGAATTCCTATGAGCAACAGAGCAGAGTTGGAGCATTTAGCTCCCCAGTTGCTAACCTTGCAATCTGAATTTAATAAAATGATGTTCAGACCAGAAGACTGGAATCAGTGTGATCATTATTTAATGTAACCTAATTTCAGTGGTAAAGACGACAACATTCTATGCTATGGATATTAAGGTTACCTAATAGGATTAAAATCAGGCAGCAGGGCTACTTCTGAGTTCAAATCCAATAATCCTTCTAAAGAAATGTCTTTCTTGTAAAAAGAATGGAAAATCAATGAAATTCCAAAACTCTTGCTTATCTAATTTTAGAATAAGAAACTCAGGTGTGGGATGAGTGTGATTGTATACGATGACCTTGAGGTGGCCAAATAGGTTGAAAAGGCGATGGCAAAAGTTGGAAGGTTTCTAGGGTGCATAGGGAGAGGAATGGCCAATAGAAAAAGGAGGTAATGATGCCCCTTTATAAGACTCTGATGAGACCGCACCTTCAAAAAGATAGACAGGATGGAGTAGGTCCAGAGGAAGGCTACTAAAATGGTCAGTGGTCTTTGTCTTAAAGCATATGAGGACGGACTTAATTATCTCAGTATTTTAATTTATTTTATTTTATTTCTTGTATACCGCTATACCGTGAGGTTCAAAGCGGTTTACAGTAAAGATACAAAAAAGATGCAATAAAATAATATAAATGAAGAAAAATACTTGGAAGTTCCCTATGTATATTCTGGAGGAAGGGTGGGATAGGGGAATATGTTAGATATGTTTAAATACTTACATGGCATAAATGGACATGAAGCAAGCCTTTTTCAATTTAAAGGAAACTCTAGATTGCGGAGAATAAGATGACTATAGCTAGATTAAGAAGTAACCTCTTTTCATTAGATTTCTTTACACATCCAGGGAGGGTGGATGGGGGGAGGGAAATGAGGAGTTAAATTATTTAATTATAATAGTGAAATCACATCATATGTTTTATTGTATTAATAATTAAGATGAGGATGGGAGTAAATGACTGTTTAATGTAATAATTGTATAGTTATTAGTGCGTTCTATGCAGTATGTTATAATTTACCAAATTTTATTGCACTATCAAAGTTTGAAAATCAATAAAGATTTAAACAAAGTAGTAACCTCAGAAAACACAGTACTTTTTCACACAAAGTATAGTGAATGCAAGGAATGGTGACCTAGTGAAGGTGGTGATGATGAAAAATGTATCTGAATTCAAGAAGGCTTAGGATAACTACATTGGATCTCTAAAGGAGAGGTAGGGATTGAAGATGGCATGGATAGGCAGACTAGATAGGCCACATGGTTTTTACCTGCATTCATTTTTCTATTTTAAATATGTTTTTCTATGTCCTTTAACTTAACAAAATGGAGGCAATCAGGGGTTGCCCTCTAATGAGGCAAATTGTGCCAAAAGTGCATCCTGAGGCCATTGCCTCATCTCCTTCCATCCCCCTTCCTATACCAAAACATGGCCGGCAGCAGCAGCAGTATGCAAACACTGCCCTGACACCTGTCCTGGAGTTCTTTTGGCACTGTATCCTGCCCCTGGGGAAGAAGGAAGTTATGTCAGAGAGGGTGGGTTGCAGTGCCGAGAAGACTCTAGGACCGATGGCAGGGCAGGGGGTGTTTCGATGACTTCTGAGGGCTGGCATCGGCGTAAAGAACTTCTTCCATCAGCAGTGCTGACAATTCGCTGTTGTCAGAATCAGGCCTTCCTCTCTTCCGGGTCCTGCCTTCATGAACCCAGTAGAGAAGGCCCAAAATTGGCAGGAGCAGAAAATTGTGAATGTTTTGGTGCTGAAAAAGGGTGACAAAGAGAGGGAGGGAGGGTGGAGAGAAATGCTGCACATGATTGGGGAGGGAAGGAGGGAATGATTAGGAAGACCAGAGATGGGAGAGGAGATGAAAGATGCCAGACCATGAGGAAGGAAAGCAAGGGAAAGGGGGGAAGGAAAAGAGATGCCAGGCCATGGAGGAGGAGGAAGAGATGTCAGGGCATGGGGGATGGAATTGTAGGAGACAGAGAAGCCCAGGCATGAGGGGAGGGAAGGAAAGGCGACATCCAAGACCAGGGAGGAAGGAAGGAGGGAGGAAGGGAAAGGAAAGAGAGGAGATACCAGAGCATGGATAGGGAGGGGAGATGCCAAGGCATGGGAAGGGAAGGGAAGGAGACTGAGATGCTAGGCCATCAGGAAGGAAGGAAGGAGGAAGGGAGATGCCAGAGCATGGAGGGAGAGGGAGAGATGGAAGGAGACGAGACAAGAGAGATCCAGGGGCATGAGGGAAGGGAAGCAGATGCCAGAGTTGGGGTGGGAAGGAGGAAAGAAAAGGAGAAGGGAGAGATGCCAGAGCATGGGGTAGGGAGTGGAGACTGAAAAAGAAAAATGGAAAGGACAGAGAAAGAGGGCAGATGCTGCAGAGTGAAGAGAAAATGAGGAAAGCATAAACCAGAGATGACAAAAAGAAAAGAGATTTCTTTGTTGCTATAAAATAAAGTAGTATTATAGCTGTATTGATAAACATTTATAAATAGAAAATGGGAATAAGGTAATCTTTTTATTGGATTAATTTAATACATTTTTTAACTAAGTCCCTTTCCTCAGGCAGTGGCGTATTAAGGGGGGGGGGGAGCAGTCTTTCCTTGGTGCAGCTCCTAGGGGGTGCTCCTCCAATCTCTGTTTATAAGTGGGAGGTGTTAAAAAATGATCTGCCCTTGGTGTCACATACTCTAGGTATACACTGGGTGGAGGTTTTGGAGGGAGATTGTTTGGTTCTGGCTCCCTGAAGCAATGGGTTTTTTACCGATAAATATCATACAGCCATTGTCAGAGATGGACCATTGAAAATACTATATTAAACACACACCCCTTGGAGCTGTTCCCACCATGGCCGGCACTAAAAACCACGCTACGGTTTTGTAAAACGGGGAAGGGAGAAATGTTCATGTTGTATTTTTGTGAAATAATTCATTTTTTTGTTATATTGGGAAGTTTATTCTGCCTATGAATAGTTGTAAGTGACCAATTAGGTAGCCTTTAAATAATAATAATAACTTTATTTTTATATAACACAATATAATGGCTTAACTTGCTCTGTAAGGCTTTTTCCTCCCATTGGTTATTTTGATTGTCTGAGTCAAATGTGACAAATATTTGAGTGAAGTGTTGTTTATTTTAAAGGTAAATACAGTAACTTAGTAATGCTGTAGGTGACAGAAAAAGGTCAAGTGGCCTATCCAGATTGCCCAGCTGAAATTCTTCCTCACTAGTTTTTTAGCATTCTAGGATAATGCCGATACGTAAAACAGCATCCCTTCCCTTTCCCAACCATGTCATTTATTCTGCTCTAGGGTTTTATTCCTTAAGGGTTCCTTTTATAAAGCAGCGGTAGAGCCTTGAACTGTGGGCCAGCAAGATAAATGCTCTGGCGCTCACAGGAACCGAATGAACATCGGAGCATTAACCTCACCAGCCCACGGTAAAAGGCTCTACCGCTGCTCTGATAAAAGGAGCTCTAAGTGATTTTTTAATAAATTAATTTTACAATTCTAAGTTGATTTGATATTTGATTTGAAAAGCTGTATTATAAGCACATTAAACTAAACTAAATTAAACAGCATGAGCCTGAAAGCTCCCTATGATGATTCAAATTTGTCCCATAAAATGGAACTGCAGCGAGTATCCCACTGAACAACCATGATTTTAATGTGCAGAATGATTCACTATTGCGATTTTGGGTGAACCTAAAACCATTTATGTCAAAGTATGAAGCCAAAAGCAGCTGCCCACATTTCAGTATAAAGAAACTTATTGGAATGCAAATAGCTTCTCAGGCCATCTGCCAAATAATAATATCTGCCATTTAAAACTGAAGCAGAGGCGGCATTCTATTTGCCCATATTTGGTCTCCTACAAAGCATCTGCTCCAGTTTTGAATAGCAAATATTTTGCTTTGCGTGCTAGCTTGGAAAACTCTTCGCCTTAGCCTCCTTTCTACCTACCAAATTAAATCAACCGCTACAGTGTTTGTGCTATGCTGCTATAACATATAGCTACACATATTTGACTTGGACATTTTGGGTCAGCAAAGTGATTTTTAAAATGAATTTGACAACAACAAAGGATAAAAGATTCAAATCTTTTAATAGGGAAATAAATTGGATATTTAGGTTTGTGTATGTATAAAGTAGCAGTAGTATTTTATAAAAGGCTTCCTGAAAGCAGAACTTTGTATAACATATATATGCTTGTCATCGTGCATCACCAGGCCAGGCCAAGCCACACCCAAGCGGAAGTGTCCGAAAGAGCCCAGAGCACACGGCACTGACTGAGCGGATTATCAGTATTAATTGGATTTGGTGGATCAAGTAAAAATAAACCAGTTCTGTTTCCAAAACAAAACTCTTTATTCCAATAGGAACCTCAGCTTTCAAAACCCACAATTGCAGTCGCAGTTCCAAAAAAGAAAAATAAACTTGTATTTCCCAGTTATAGTCCAAAAATGACTCCTCTTTACATCAATGCAATAGTCCATAGATTCCAAACTACTTTCAAAATACTTTCACACAGTTGGATACAGTCTCTTGCTGGCAATCACTTCTGGCAGCTTTAGACTCTGAATGCTTTGGATGCAGAGCTCAGGGCAGAAGGGACCTCCTCCCACAATGACCGTTGGCTGTGGTCCCTCCCAACTAGGACCCATCATCCAGTCTAAGGAAAAAAAAACCCAAAGGAAAAAGGTCTCCAAACTATTGCTAAGGCTGTGCAGTGCTAATTGCTCCAGCCTAGAAACACTAGGGCTCTTGCCCAAAAAGAATGCAAGGAACCCTTGCTAAGGCTTTCAGTAACTCTTTCTTTTACCTTAAGGTTCCGGAGACAACCAGCCTCTTAACTAGCACAACTGTCTCAGTCTTCCTTTAAACCCCATTGGTTTCCATAGCCCACTGGTCAGCATCAACATCTCCCTCTTTAAAGTCCATGAATTCTTCCTGGTCTAAAAAGTCTTCATTATCAGAAGCTTCCTTCATGAATTCATTTAATATTTCAGCTTCCATAAAATTAGATCTGACCTGGGTGTTAGGCTGAGGTATACTGCTGCGTGCCCTTGGAACTGGTCTCCTTTCTCCATTCTGTTTCCTCTGCTCCCGTGTGGGTTGGTTCAGTGGCTGCTTCCCCTCTAAGCACTGCTGCTGATCCCTATAAGTCTCAGGATAATGAGCATCAGGTGTGGCTTGTTCCTGGCTAAATTGAGGACTAGAACATTCTGCATGGTGTTGCCTGGAATTGTGTCCCCCATGAATGTTAGGAGATGTGTGGTGCATTCTCCCCCTAGGAACAATAACCTGAGTACTTTTAGTTCCAATTACCCATTGTTCTCCCTTCTTTAATTCTGGCGAAAACAAATAAGTACTTCCTTGCTCTTCACTGAACCTTCCTTGCCTGGCTGTAGTTCTGGGCTGAGGTGTTGATGTGGGTAGTGTTTTATCACTTTGGGAGAGTATTTTCCCCTGCCTAGCCATAGTCATCGGCATCCTTTCACTACCTGGCTCAGTCGCAGGGTCTACCCTGTGACAATACTGCCATTAAAAAAATTGTATACTTGTTTGCACATGCATCGGAATAGTAATTTTCAAAAGACATTATTCAAACCCAGCGTGGCATGTGGAGATTTGCTTGTGTATTAAGGAGAATGTGGTGTAATGGTTAGAGCTACAGACTCAGCACTTTGAGGTTGTGACCCTCCACTTACCAATGGTCTGAACAATGAAATGGCTGGACGTAGCTGATTTTCGAAAATAAAAATTGGGACGTAATTTTCGAGAATGTACTTTGGATGCTGTCAACTTTGGGTGGCTAGCACCCTAGGCCCATAACGGACTTAGATGTTTGTTTTGATGATGCTCCTCTAAGGTTATAGAATACTGTCAGTTATGCACTTATTTGACAGCAGTTAGGTGCAAGCATTTACGCTAGCCATTGAAATAGCATAAGTGCTTGCACTTAAAGTTCCATGTATATCTGTGGATGTACGAATGTAATTGCCATAACAGAATATGCACTTAGGGCCATTCGGCACGGTTGTCAATCAAAAAATGGTGCCATTTATAGAATCACGCCTAGCAGTGCCTAAGCAGATTTAAGCATCGCTATGCATTCTAGACATAGGTGCCGCTCCATTATGCCAGGTTTTCACTTGCCCAATATGTCAGTGCCTATGCTGGATGCCTAACAATGCCTCCTGTAAGTCAACCACGTCTATTCTCTGCCCATAATCGCACCTACTTTTAAACATAGGTGTCGTTAGGCGTCCTTAGGCATCACTAGGAGTCCTAAGAGTCTTAGGGCTAGATTCACTAACCTGCCTGATCGTGACCGATCCGTGTCTGATCCGGGCAGGTCCGATGGATTCTGCAACCAGTAATATTCTGGTGTGCGATCCTGATGCATGCGCAGACCATCTGTTTTCCCTGTAGATGGTCTGCGCATGTGTTTGGTGTTCGTTTTAGCTGGGGGAAGGGGGTTAACTGGCCCTGACTCTCCTTCTCTGGAAGGGCGATTCCTGGTGGCAGGCTGCTCAGGAGGAGATGTTAGGAAGCAGAAATATGGCGATCCCCGGTGGCAGGCTGTTCATAAAAGTTACAAGAGACATTTAAAACAGGCAATTGACTCTCCTGCTCTCTGCTGCCCTTCCCCGCAATGCAACCCTGCTTTAATACCATGGGCCCACACTGCAGGGAAGGGCATCAGAGAGCAGGAGAGTCGGGGCGGCAAGAGCAGGGCTCTGCTGAAAGGGGTGTTTGCTGTGTCTTGGATGTGTGGAAGGGGCAGAGAGCAGAGTGGCAGAGATGGGCTGCAGGGATGGGATTTCAGGCCGAGGACAGTCAGAAAGGATGTTTGCGACTGGTCCCCAGCAGTCATTTCTTGTGTTGATAGGCCAGCTTAGTCAGTTTGCAAGATTACGGTAGTGAATTGCGTCCCTGCCTATTTGCATGCCATTCCTCTCATTTGCATGCACAGATTGGAATCGGATCGGAGGAGAGGTAAGTGAATCGGGCCTGAGTAAAATTGGGTCGCAAAGGGGTCGCAAACCAATCGGTACACGATCGGTTTGCTTAGTGAATCTAGCCCTTAAACTGATTTTTTTTTTTGATTGGCTGAAAACTGATGTTTTCAATTACCTTGCCGATTAAGCCAATTTAAAAAATCTAACTTGGGCGCGGATCCTGAACTTAGTCATTGCTAGACGGCTACAATTAGGGCACCTTTTGAGAATTACCCCTAGCTCTAATTTATACTCAAACTGTAAAGGTACAGTATTTGTATCTATCTATATTATACTGATTCCCTTTCCTGGAAAAGCTTCAAATAATTTACAGTACATTTCTCAGCTGAAAACAGACATGGAACATTATGTATTTTCAGTGGTTAACTGGCCCTTCATTATTTAGACATATTATGATTCTGTATGTCACATTGTGTTTCTACAAGGTACTCCATTAAATGTCATCCATCTGCCACAAGTCAAATGAATAAGGTACTATTTAAATGAATGCATAGACCTCCGTGAAGGAAAATGGGTGCTTCTAGGACCTATATTTGATCCTGTAAATATGTCATTCTGTTTTCAAGCATATCAAGCATTGCCTAACAGCTGCATTAAAAATATGTTATATAGACTCATTTACACTGCCATCCCTAAATGTCATGGTTTGTCAATATTATAATGTCAAATTATAAGCATACTGCTGGAACAAGGGTTCTTCATTAATTAGTTTAGTACACAGCTCTCTACTTTTTCCAACCTGCCACAACACAGGGAAAGAAAGTATTCAACAAATCTTCAGCTGTCCATTCAACCTAATTGAAATTTTCATTGGCTCTTAATAGTCTCTGCTTAACTACTTAAATACAGATGTGTCAAGATGCCATTGTACCTACTTTGCCCTCATTTGTCACGTTTTTGCCTTTTGTTCGATGCCATCCATAGTATTAAAAGATTCAACAAAAAAATTCTGCATTGCTTATGCTAATCCAGCATAACATGGGAGTGGGGGAGGGGAAACAAGCTTTGGAATAAATTATTTTTTCACCCTAAGAGATTCTGTCAAACTGTTTGGAATAAGCACCAGAGCACGGCATTGGTAAGAAAATATCCAGAAGACCAGAGGGGTGACAATCATCCATACTTTGCTACTATGAGTAAATAACATCAATTGATTTAATCATAAAAGAATAACAGGAAAACTACATTGATTTCTAAATCCCTAATGTGAACATCAGAATATATTGACTACTTTTCATGCAAGAAGGCCTTGTCCATTTGTGTGAACTGAAAAAACATCAATACTTGATCATTACTCTTAACAAAAAAAATATGACAATTTCAACCTCATTCAAAAAGAAATGAAGTAGCAGAATGAAGCACTATTGTTCATTCTAGAACAGGATAATATATGTGATAATATTCTATAGCATTCATTAAGATGAAGGGAGAAAAATCTATAAATTCTGGTGAACTGTTCTCCTGTTAATTGAGAGTAGGCTATTCATAATATAATAACTACAGAGTTAATGTAGGCAGTCTCTGTTTTCATTTGAGTTATCAGTCAGAGCTAAAGACTATACAATTCTTCATTTTATCCAGGAAAATTGACACCACTAGAAAACCTGACTGAGGATCACACACAGAAAGATAAAATTGATCAGGAAATGTAGAATTATGTTCCAAATGTTAAGTGTCCACACAAAAATGGCAAAACTGATGGTAAATCCTGTGCTGACACCACCTAGAACATAGCTGGCTATAAATTGAGTTCTGTTATAACATGTTTACATGGTTTGGCAGATGGAACCCTAGTGGTAGTACCATAAGACTAACACTAGGGCTCAGCCAGTCCCATTTTAAAACAGTACATGGAGCAGGCACCCCCTTGGGGTGAGTCAGGGGAATGAGGAGGATAGGAACAGGTCAACCCTCAATATTACGTTACTAAGGGCCAGGACTTTGGGGAAGAGGGAGGATAGAAACATTTTAGAATCATTTTGAGGCTTGTGTTTAACAGCTTCAATAATACATTGTCAAAGTGTATAACCCCATTTTACATAAAATAAAAAAGGCAAAAATTAAATAGGCCACAATTCCAAGAGTACACCAGAACAGAGGAAAAACTATCAAGTGTCAGGAAAAAAACATTTTATTTTAATAACATTCAAAATACACAAGGGTTGATTCATAATCATGGCAACTATTTTTATTCTCTTTAAAATTCACCAACACTGCAAATCTAATATATATATTTGAAGGTATGTGCCATGTACTTTTTAATGTTGCCTCAAAAGACAACAGGAGAAACTGCCTTCACAATAGTGAAAGACACGAAAAGAACAACGAATGAGACCAGATGATATTCAATCCTTTAATTATAAAACAGACTCGACACGATCGTGTTTCGGCCTCAAAAACTGGTGGCGGGTACAGCGAAAACATATAAGGCTGAGAATGTGTTTTCGCTGTACTCACCACCAGTTTTTATCTTGGTGTTTTAAAAGAGTCTAATTGCAATAAAAAGTAGAAGAATTGATATAAGACTGCTGAGTACATTATTTTATATGGTATAGACCATATTAATTGCTATGAATCATTACATAAAGTCAGACCTAAGTCCTCATTCCATACATTCAGCATATGGAGCAGGCAATGTGGTCTAAGTAATTGTAATGTTTTATACCAGTTAGAAGCTTCCTTCTTATTGTAGGCAAACTTGTGCCATAAGGCTATCAAACCAAGATTATCACTTGAGAAATCATGTGATTTTCATAAGAACATAAGCATTGCCTCTGACGGGTCAGACCAGGGGTCCATCGTGCCCAGCAGTCCGCAAGTGATTGTTCACCCAAATTGTTTATTCCCTATTCATTTACTATCCTGTATAGTTACCCTCTATCTGTACTCTTCAATCCCCTTCTCCTTCAGGAAGTCATCCAGTCCCTTTGTGAAACCCAATATTGTACTCTGTCCTATCACCTCCTCTGGGAGCGCATTCCAGGTGTCCACCACACTCTGAGTAAAGAAGAACTTCCTAGCATTTGTTTTGAATCTGTCTCCTTTCAATTTTTCTGAATGCCCTCTTGTTTTTGTTGTCCCCGTTAGTCTGAAGAATCTGTCCCTCTCCACCTTCTCTATGCCTTTCATGATTTTATAAGTCTCTATCATGTCGCCTCTAAGTCTCCGCTTTTCCAGGGTGAAGAGCCCCAGCTTCTCTAGCCTTTCAGCATATGAAAGGTTTTCCATGCCCTTTATCATCCTTTAAGCTGCAACCATTGAAAAAATCCCAAGAGAGGTCATTAAAAGTGGAGCAGTTGATCGATGCGCCAGATGCCCAAGGATTTCCATGTTTTCCAGTATACAGTGCGATCTTGTATTGTGATATCCGGATTGCACCATATTGGGGCTTGAAGTGTTTTATTCCATGTTACCTTTAATAAGTTTTCCAATTCTTTGACTGCTGTTTGAGTAGAGTCGAGTAAGTCATTTTTATGTGCTAAGATTCCGGAAGAGGATAGAAACGGTATGTAATTTAACTTCATCCAGCAGTGAATTTCATGATCTAACCCAGGGGTAGGGAACTCTGGTCCTTGAGAGCGTATTCCAGTCGTATTTCAGGATTTCCCCAATGAATATGCATGAGATCTATTTGCATGCACTGCTTTCAATACATATTCATTGGGGCAATCCTGAAAACCCGACTTGAATACGGCTCTCGAGGACCGGAGTTCCCTACCCCTGACCTAAACGTTAGTTACTTAGGCAGCTACGTTAGGCACCTAACGTTACTTAGGCAGTGCTAAATGTGCCGCAGTAGTTGACACCCATTATTTTAGGCAGCATATATAGAATCAATCCCTTTGTGTGCCAATAAGAGTGAATGCTCTTTGCAAAGAAGGTGAATTTTTTTACAGAGTTTCCTAGGGTTACCAGATTTTGTGACTGTAAAATCTGGACATGTGCCCCTCCCCCCCCCCAAGCCCCATCCAGTTCCACCCAGCCCCACCCTGTTCTGGCCAAGTCATGTCCCATTCCGCCCCACCCCACCCACAAACCTCTTCCTTGAGCTCGGAGCCGCATTTGGAGGGCCTCCAAGTATGCGCAGGTGTGACGTGATGACATCACATGCATGCGTGCATGCGTGTGACGTGACCATGTTGCATCTGCGTATGTGCAGATGCCCTTCAGACACTGAGTTCGAAACTTTTCAAAACCCAAAGTACCATGTTTTGAAAAGCCATCCGGGCTCCTGGACAGCCCTCTAGAAAAAGAGGACATGTCTGGGTAAGTCCAGACATCTGGTAATCTACTGTTTCCTAATGGAATTTTACCTCACTGTATGGGAAGAACAGAGTCTTCAATATACAATTTACACTCATTTAGCATGTGGTTAATCCAATTAAGATAAATTGTAACAAAATTTCTACATGCCGCTTTATTTTTCTGACTTCTTTCCATCATACTGTACCTGTATCCATATCAAACCATTCTCATGGCCTGCTGCCCTGCCTCTTACCCAGCATTTTGGTTTATAATTAGCATTTGTCCTGCACAAAAGCTTCTTTGTTGGGCTTTCAAAAGACAAGTTATTTTCCCGAGGGACTGATTCATTCTAATGCAGTGACTGATATGAAATTGCAGCTTTAGTCCCTGGAAAAGGACAAACCAGTCAATTTGATTGCTGAATAAAATCAAATGAGGATTCCATTGATTAACATAACCTCCCTGCTTTCCATTTTTCTAGTTATTGTGTTTGTCTTTTATATGTGCTTAGCTTCCACACTGATTAAAGGCCTGATTCACTTTTTTTCATACAGGCACAGAATGGGGTTAAAAAAAAACAAAAAAAAAAACACCTCAGTAAAACTTGCTCTAACCCCCCCTCTTCTATTAAACTATGCTAGCAGTTTCTAGCGCATTGAGTCACGCTGAATGTCCCGCGCTGCTCCCGATGCTCATAGAGTTCCTATGAGCGTCGGGAGCAGCGCGGACCATTCAGTGCGACTCTCTGAGCTACAGTTTAATAGAAGAGGCCATAAGTGAGAACAAACTACATCCATTATGGTGAAAAGGGGACAAACACAAAGGTTCACCTAGAACAAAATGCTGTATACCCTTTGACTCAAATGGTTCTACTTATTTGCAATTAAAATTTTGACAAGATGTTCTTCCTTAGCAATAAAACTAAAATAGCTTTTTTTCCCCCGCCACAAATCTTAAGTAATGATATAATTTGAAATGGATCACTGGAATTCATTATAAAATCAATATAACTTCATAATGCTGGGACTGGAAAAAGAGGGGATCGGGTTTCAAGTTTATTAAGGTTTTGATAAACCGCTTATCTAAGAAAATTTAGGCGGTGTACAATAAAATATAAATGGAGAAAAATTAAGTAGTAATAAGAAACAAACTACTACTACTGCTATTTATTTCTTTAGCGCTGTCAGACGCACGCGGCTGTACAGAGTCACAAAGAGTCAGAAAACAGGCCCTGCTCAAAAAAGCTTACAATCTAAACAGGCAAGACAGACAGACAGGATGTCATGGATACAGTTAAGGGGAATGGTTAATCAGCGGGCTGGGTTGGAGGACAGAGGGGAATATAGGACAATCAATCCATTGTGACATCACTGATGAGGTTGGCTCTTATTGGTGGAATGAGGCATTATGACATCACAATCTCAGCTCTACTTTCCAAAGACAAACAGGATGTCACGGACACGGTTAAGGGGAACAGTTAATCAGCTGGCTGAGTTGGAGGGCAGAGGTGTAGGGTTAAGGATTGAAAGCTATATCAAAAAGGTGGGTTTTCAGTCTGCTTTTAAACAAGGGAAGGGGCTTGACAGACAAACTCAGGTAACTGTCTTTGTAGTCCATCACTCAGCTTCTGGAGTCCCTGTTTCTCCTGCTCTTGAGGTGGCATTGTATATTGCTGGGTCAGCCAGGAGTTGTCAGGGTCCTCTCTCAAGGTGCCTAGCAACCTCCCCTTTCCCTGCCAATCTAGGGCTGAAACACACCTCCCTCAGCCTTGTTCATAATGGGAACTGATAAAGACAAACTCACTTCAGAAGGAAACAACTGAGGGGTATAATTGGGTTTTACCCAGGGTTTTAAATCCTCCCTAGGGTAATTGCCTCTGGATTCCTTACAATAGAGACATAATTATATTCCCTGTTTCTTTCACCTTTCCTTTTTAAATAATCCCTGAGGCCATTTTGAATGATAATTTTTAACTTATCTTAATAAGCAAGATTACTTGAGTTCTTTGCATATTGGATCCAACAACACAAGCTGGTGTTGAATCCAAAGAAAACAGTTGCTTATTGAATTATAGAGGTTGCTCCCTCAACCACAAATCAAGCTATCGCTTTTTACACTTGCCATTGAACCTGTTTGTTGTTTCAGATACTTGGATGTTTTCATCAACTTAAAGTTGCAGCCATGGTAAGAATAGGTTTCTTTTCTCTCCAAATATTTCTTAATTTTAAAGCAGATACTCTGGAACAGGAGAAGGGCAATGAAATTGATAAAAGGGATGGGACAACTTCCCTATCAGGAAAAGATAAAGCAGCTAGGAGAAGAGACGACTAAGGGGTGATATGATAGAGGTCTATAAAATACTGTGGACTGGTAAGGGTGGATGTGAATTGCTTATTTACTCTTTCTAAAAATACTAGGATTAGGAGGCATGTAATGAAGCTGCTAAAATTTAAAATAATCCAGAGAAAATATTTCTTCACATAATTAAATTCTGGAATTTGTTACTAGAGAATGTGGCAAAATCCGTTAGCTTGGCAAGGTTTAAAAACAGGTTTGGCTTATTTCCTAAAAGAGAAGTCTATAGGCCATTTTAATGGCTTAGGGAAATTCACTGCTTATTCCTAAAATAAGCAGAATAAAATCTGTTTTACTACTTGGGATCTAACCAGGTACTTGGGGACCTGTGTTAGCCACTGTTGGAAACAGGATAATGGGCTTGATGGACCTTTGATCTGTCCCAGTATGGCAATTCTTATATACCTTATAATTCGGTTCTATCTCAGATTACTACTAAAATTGAGACTGTAATAGAAAGTATGAATCTCTGGATGCAGCAATTCAAACTAAAGCTTAATTCTGATTACAAAGCCGCGCTAGCGGCTGCAGCGCAATAACGGCCCCGAAGTCCATAGAAAGGACTTCGGGGCTGTTGCCGCACGGCTTTGGAAAACAGGCCCAAAGTTTTTTGAGACGTCACCCAGTAAAACCACTCATGAATTTTCCATTAATATACATTCAACATCTTATGTAATTCACCCAACGATTAAAATACTAGGAATCGTTTTAGATCAACATCTTACGATGAAAAGTCAGATAGATGCTGTTGTACGTAAAAGCTATTTTACTTTATGAAGACTGCGAACTATTCGACCCTACTTTGAATTTTCTGCCTTTAAATTATTGGTTCAGTCACTCCTATTGAGTCTCCTCGACTACAGTAATATTGTTTATTTATCAGTCACCAAGAAAGAATTGTTGAGACTATCACTGATTCAAAATACAGCAGTTAGATTAATCTACGGATTGAGGAAATACGATCATGTACATTGTTTTACTGTGAACTCCACTGGTTACCTGTGGAGGCCCGGCTACTGTTCAAACTGGGCTGTTTTTGCTATAAAGTTCTTTATGGCTCAGCCCCTATTTATCTGACTGATAGTTTCTCCATAGCCACACAAATATAGCAGAAAATCCCATGCTTTGTTCAATTTTCCTCCTGTAAAGGGCTGTAAAAGCAAGAAATTTCTTTATCATTCTTTAGTATTCAGACAGCCTCTCATGAAAAAGAATTTTGTTCACTGTTGCTCTCAGCTGATTCCTATAAACATTTTAGGAAAAAGCTGAAAACTTATCTTTTCTCTCTTTTTTTTTTTTTTTTAAGTCCAATATTTTTATTAAATTTTTGAAAAATGTACAGTACAAAAATACAAATACTGAGTATCCATACAAGTAATACCAGCAGGTGACAATACAGGAATATCCAAGCCACATGTCTTGCATGGAGAGTCAAAACAAAAGAAAAAGAACATATAACATCATATAGGACATCATAGAATGAAAATGTGAACAATGACATAGAGAATTAATATACCCAGATAATCACAGAAATGTACATATATTCATCTATCCTCCTCATCATGTAAGCCACTCCATATTTTTGAGTAAGAATCTACGTGATTGAATTTCAATGCATGAGCCTTTTCAAACTTAGCAATCTGACATACTTGGTTCCACCAAGAATTGTAGGACAAATTAGCACAATGCTTCCAATTAGTTAGTATGGTTTTGAGAGTGATTAGTAAGAGGCATCTTAACAGTTTTGCAGTCCATTTATCCACTGGTACCTGCAATCCATATTGGCCAAAGATGATGATTGCCAAATTTATGTCCTCATCAATACGGGTGACTTTACGTATTTTAACCCACACTGAATCCCAGTAGGATCGGATCAGAGGACAGGTAAAAATCATGTGATCAAGTGTACCCACCTCTATGTGGCAAGACCACATAGAAGTTAGAAGAGGACTTAGGTAATTTGCTAAGCTTGTAAGACGTCCAGAACGCTCTGTGTAGAAGATAATATGCTGATTGCGAGTAACTAGCAGAATGTAGAGTATGGGTCATCTCACGCCATAGTAGTTTCCATTCTCTAATTCCAATATCTTTGCCAGTATCTTTGATCCAGATGTCTCAGAGGACTGAGGAACTTGTGAACTTGGAATCAATAATGTATCTATACCAACAAGCTGCTTTCCCACGTCTCTTGGATTGAAGCACGCGGTGGTAAGAGACTACAGTAGGTGGGAGGTTCTGGAGTTGTGTTATTTCAAAAGAAGCTTTAATGGCATGACACAGTTGCATCCAGAGGAAAAATTGTGTACTTGGTAAACCAAATTTTTCCTGTAACTGTTGAAATGGTACCAAAGTCTTGTTATTTATTAATTGGTGTAGAAACCAAATACCTTTAGATTGCCAAATAGGCCAGTGAAGAGATTTCCCTTGGATCAAAATGTTGCAATTATTCCATAAACAGATGTGAGATGTGTCCATCCATCTAACTGTAGCCAATTTGTCTGCCTCACGAATAGCAATCTTAGAGGAATAAGTGGGTTCTCTACGGTTATTGGCTCTACCATCATGAGAAAACAGGGCTGAACGCATGTCCCAAATGCCAAGTGCCTTCATTTCCAATGCGGATTTTGGAGTCGTAATAGAAGACTGCAATTCGGAGAGCCATGAGGAGTTATGCCGCAGA
Organism: Geotrypetes seraphini; assembly: GCF_902459505.1. Taxonomy (NCBI): domain Eukaryota; kingdom Metazoa; phylum Chordata; class Amphibia; order Gymnophiona; family Dermophiidae; genus Geotrypetes; species Geotrypetes seraphini. Next base: position 398,143,979 of record NC_047085.1, on the reverse strand, counting down.
ATGAAAGCTGTATGGTAATCCTGGAAACTAGAGAACTTGACTCCTCCCTCAGCAACAGTGCATTTCAATTTCTTTAAACTAATTCTAGGAGTGGAGTTATTCCACAGAAATTTAGATAATCTAGATTCAATTTTCGTATAAACAGGAGTAGGCAAGAAAACTGGTAAACTACTCAGCACATAATTCACGACAGGAGTAATCATCATTTTAATGGTGTGCAATCTACCCCACCAGGACAGGCATAAGGGCGACCATCTTGAAGTGAGAGATTGGATAGAGTCCAGGATATAGTTCACATTAAGAGTTACGGTTTCTTCAATGGTTGTTCCAAAGTATAGGCCCAGATACTTTAGTTTAGTAGAGGACCATTGGAGGCCAAGATTAACTATCTCATCGTGGGCTTCTGGACAATTGAGCGCCAAGATTTCAGATTTTGTCAAATTTAGTTTGTATCCAGATGAGATGGAATAAGACGAAATGACCTTGAGTATCTGGTTAAGGGAATCTGGTGTAACATACATAAGGACATCGTCTGCGTATGCAGTTAATTTAATCTCTCGATTACCACATTGAACGCCATGTATGTTAAGGTGAGAGCGAATTGCTATCAGCAATGGTTCAAGAGCAATATTGAACAATAATGGCGACAATGGACAGCCTTGCCTGGTCCCTCTGGTGGGCTGAAAGGAGTCAGAGTATAAGCCATTGATAAGAACTTTGGTAGTCTTAACAAATGATATGAATTCCTGCTGAAAGCCAAACCAGCTCTTAACTGAAAAAAGGAAGGGCCATTCTATACGATCAAAAGCCTTCTCAGCGTCCAAGGCCATAGCTACTAAGGCCATATCGGTGTTATTGGCAAAATCAATTATATGTGTGAAAAGGCCAGTATTATCAGATGCTAGACGTCCAGCCATGAAACTGTTCTGTTCCCAGGAGATGATATTAGGAAGAACCTTTTGTAGCCTGGCTGCTAGGGTTTTGGCAAAGATTTTAGCGTCAATGTTGATAATTGAGAGAGGGCGGTAGTTCTGTATTTCCCTGGCATCCTTATTAGGTTTAGGTAGCACAATTATTGTTGCCTCAGTAAAGGAGCCACTTATCTCACCAGATTCATATAGATATTCGAAGAATGTCAACATGTGTGGAAGTAATATATCTTGGAAGGCCTGGAAAAATTCAGTTGTTAGACCATCCGGACCAGGCGCCTTGGCCCTTGCCATAGACTCCAACGCAGATTTCAGTTCAAAGCATGTAAGAGGAGCATTAAGACTGATAGCATCAGAATCAGATAGTGTGGGATGAGGCAAGGCCTCCAAGAAACTCGAGACATCTGCAGCAGGATCTGTCTCAGAGATGTAAAGCCTTTTATAATATGATTGGAATTGGTGAAGTATATCTGCAGGTGTGGTCAGGAGACTACCATCAGCCGAGATGTTGGTCTTGTCACGTTTACCTTTTAGGTAAGTAGCCAGACCATGTCCACAGCGGTTAACTTCCATGTAATAGTTGGCTGATTGTGAGAGGAGTTGATCTGCAGCTGATTCGCTAAGGAGTACATTGTGTTTATACTTAGCCGCCTGAAGCTGCCGTAGAATGTTCATATCAGATGTAGCGTTGCTGTGCAGAAGTTCAAGACGTTTGATTTCTTGTTCTAGTGCTCTGGTATTTGCTGTAATTTTCTTCTTTTTGTGAGAAGCCTAAGAGATAATTATTCCCCTTATATACGCCTTGAACGCGTCCCAGATAATCCGCCAATTCGTGTCATCGGTGATATTCAATTCAAAATAATCAGATATAGCAGCTTCTATGTATGGTTTGAACTCAGGATCTTGCAATAAGTTATTATTGAAACGCCACACTTTACTTGGAGGAGGTTTATCAATACCCTTTAGATTTAGCAAAACGGGTGCGTGATCAGAAATAGATATGCCAGGCATATTGGAGGATTAATATGTTCCACCAAAGATGGAGTAACCAGGAAGTAGTCAATGCGGGAGTAGGAATTATGTGGAGCTGAGAAGAATGAATACTCACGAGCAGTCTGATGTAGCAGTCTCCATGGGTCGGTAAGATGAAACTGGGCAATCAGTTCCTGTAACTGAAACCACATTTTAGATCTCTTAAATGTACAAGAAGACTGGCGATCAATAAGAGGATCACAAACGAGATTAAAATCACCCCCCAATATACATGGAATACTATCATAATTGTACAATTGTTCAGCTACAGAGGTATAGAAATTCAAGTCATCTATATTAGGACCATATATATTCATAATCATAACAGGAGATCCCCCAACATTGATAAGCACAACAGCCCATCTCCCCATATCATCATGAGTCTGTGATACTATGGTAATGTCCGATCTTTTTCTGATAAGAGTCAGTACTCCATTTTTCCTATCCTGCGAGGGAGAGGAGACGCTTGGAAACGCCCAAGACACGCTAAGTTTATCAGAGTCATGTGCATTCAGGTGTGTCTCTTGTAATAGCACAATATCAGGGTGCAGTTCTGTGATGTAGGATAAAAAATTTTTCTTTTTAATTATGTTGTTCAAACCTTTAACATTAAGAGTAACACATTTCAATGGCATTATGAGAGAAAGTATGTGAGTACAATCAGGACCATTATCATAAGACAGAAAGAAATGGCCCACAACGATAATGCAGGGCAGTACATTCTGTGACATCTGTAATCTCTATCTATGTTATATATCCAATAAGACATGTAAGACATCCTATAGAAAAAAATAACAGTGAACCAGAACATATGAAACATGAAGTATGGTGAATCACGGGTCAGTAAGACCGCAGGAAGAACAGTCCCAGGTCACTCCGTGCGAAGTTTAAAGTTATCTGGAATTCATCAATTAATGTTGTTTGAAACCAGTAAGGAATTCCAAGGCAGTAAAACACATTCACTAAATGGAACTGTGTGAACATGAAACAGCAGATAGAGATGAGACATAGTTCTATCACAAGTTAGGTGTTATCAATGCTAGAAGGGGAAATTTTCTCCAAGTACTCAGCCAGGTCAGTGGGTCTTATGAAATCTTTGGTACAGTTATTATATGTGACCCTCATTTTAGCGGGGTACAGCATACCAAATTTGGCGCCCAGCGACTTACGTTTCGGCCGATATTCAAGAAGTAGCTTGCGAGTTTTGGCTGTTTGTTTGCTAAGATCCGGTACAAACATCAGGGTGTGCCCCTCAAATTTTATCGGGGACTGTAAATGGGCCTTTTGCATAATATCGAGTACCTGCGTGTACCTCAGCAAGCGAACCACCACCGCTCTCGGGTATTTGTCATTGAGGTTTTGTTGAGCCGGCACCCGGTGAGCTCTCTCTATCTCGAACGGATGAGAGAATTCGAGCCCCAGCAGTTTCGGGAGCGTGGTTTCTAAAAATCGAGGCATATCTCTTCCTTCCCTAGCTTCCAGTAGGCCCAAGATCCGGAAATTACTCCGTCTCGAGCGATTGTTCGCCTCCTCCAGCTCCGTCTCAAGCCGTTCAATTCTTTTAGTTTGGCGCTGTAGTGTAGAGATATTCTCTGCATTGACCTTAATTTTGGTGTCTGCATTCTTCATTCTCTGATTGAGATCTGTAAGTTCTGCTCGAAACGTTGAAATGTCTGACTTGATTTCCCCAAAGTACAGTTTTATAAGGCAGTAAATATCTGTTATACTAAGGTTAATTACAAAAGTCAAAAATAAGAGACCTTAGATATAAATACAGTTTATCCCGTTTAGGACCTCAGCGGTGCTAACTGTGAGAGAGTTTCATTCACAGATTACAAGCACAGAAGTCTTCATCGGTCATAATTTTTTATATTTTTTCATATAAATTAATACAGTTAAACCGAATGGTTTGAATACTGAAGTGGAATGGATGACATTAGTTTAAATGTCTCCATGCTCGCTTTCGATTCTGATAGGGTACGTTTGTATGAGGTCATTACGTTGACACTTTTGATAAAAGAACGCCACCGCCATGTTTCTGCTGCAAACTCTTCCGGCAGTATTCATGGAATCGGCATAATAAAGGTATGTGCTTAAAATATTTTCGAGTGTTTTTATAAACTGTGTTAGACTACTGATATAGGCTCTAAGTTATGCCTGTATGAGTTAGTTCTGTAATATAGAATGATAAAGGCTGAAATTATTTATGGTAACTCTCTCTTCATTTGTCAGGGGAAATACCTTGATAAAGCCCCCTGGGCGAAACATAGCCTATGTTGGTGAAGAACCCCTGCTATGCTTCTTTAACAAAGAGATGAGTACTTTTTTCAAAAATCTATTTACTAAATGAAGTACTATAATCGAAACTTATATGAAAAAATATAAAAAATTATGACCGATGAAGACTTCTGTGCTTGTAATCTGTGAATGAAACTCTCTCACAGTTAGCACCGCTGAGGTCCTAAACGGGATAAACTGTATTTATATCTAAGGTCTCTTATTTTTGACTTGATTTCCGCCATTAGCGAGCGCATGGTGCGCATTTCCTCCAGTATGGAGCAGGCCGTGTCGTCGTCCACCTTAGGAGCTGATTTCGCTGAGGAAACCGGATCCGTGTTGCGTCGCTTCCCAGATTTAGCAGCTGCCATGTGGATCCATTACCCTCAGGTAGAAGTGTGAGCAATTTTTTTATTCGAGGTATCGATGAAAATTGAGACTTTTATGTGAGTCGCAACGGAGCTCAGGGATCAAGCGTCCATACCTTACGGTGCTCACTAGCGCCCCCCCTTATCTTTTCTCTAAATACTTGACTACTTGATCCATCCTATTCCCTGGATCATGTTTATAATTAATAATCTTTTGTAAACCACATAAAACTTTTTGTTAACGCGGTTAATAAGCACAATGTAATGGAGTGGAATATTCTTACTATTTCTGTCCTGGAGGCCAAATCTACCATGGGGTAAACTGACTTGTAAGAAAGTTTGGTAATTATAGGACAATGGTTCTCATCTCAAGGAAGAAATCAAAATTACCAGAATCACAGGGGTCAAGTATACAGGGGAGTCCCTCTTGGTGAACCTTGCCAGGGGAAGTGGCAAATGCCTGTATCTGGGCATTGTATACAGACCTCCTCCTAAACAACAGGACAACATAGACAAAGAATTAATCGAAGACATCGAGACCATCACTCTGCGTGGAGACACTGTACTGTTGGGGGATTTCAACATGCCGGATATAAACTGGAATAAACTTTCAGCAGCAGCAGCAGAAGGCTACTAACCTCTATACGAGGAGCACGACTCAAACAAATGGAAATGGAGCCCACCAGGGATCAGGCAATTCTGGACCTGATACTCACCAATGGAGATAGCATCACAGAGGTTTCGGTAGGTGAGGCGTTGGCCTCCAGCGACCACAACATGGTGTGATTTCACCTCAGGAAGGGATCCACGAGGTCAAACACGTCAACGAAGGTCCTTAACTTTAAGAACACTGACTTCGAGAGCATGGGAGATTTTGTCTTTGAGGCACTGCAAAACCAAGACACAACATATAATGTGGAGGTAATGTGGTCAGCTCTGAAATCTACCCTACAGGAAGCAACCAACCTATTTATAAAAACCGTGAGTAAACGGCAGAGAAATAACAAACCCCAATGGTTCTCTGCGGAGATCTCGGAACTCGTAAAACAGAAGAAAAGAGCATTTGTATCCTACAAACAATCACAACGACCAGAAGCCAAAGAAGCTTATCTAGAGAAATCTAGAACTGTTAAAACAGAGGTCAGAAACGCCAAACTCCGGATGGAAGAAAATTTAGCTAGGAATATTAAAAAAAGGGGATAAATCATTTTTCAGGTATGTTAGTGATAGAAAGAGGAATACTGACGGGATAGTGCGCCTGAGGAAACCCGACGGCAACTTTGCAGAATCGGACTCCGATAAAGCCGAACTACTGAACAAATACTTCTGCTCAGTATTTACCTGTGAGATGCCGGGATCCGGTCCACAGCTGCAAACAAGGGAGAGCTCAGAAGACCCATTCATGAATTTTGAATTTTCCACCAACAGCATCTACCAAGAATTGTCAAGGCTCAAAGTGAATAAAGCCATGGGACCGGATAAGTTGCACCCCAGAGTGCTTAGGGAATTGAGAGATGTTCTAGCAGAACTCTTAGCCAAGCTCTTCAATCTTTCCCTGAGCACGGGAAAAATCCCATTAGACTGGAAAACAGCTAACGTCATTCCGCTTCACAAAAAGGGATGCAGGTCAGAGACTGCAAATTACAGGCCGGTAAGTCTTACATCAATAATGTGTAAACTTATGGAAACGTTGATTAAACACAAATTAGATACGGTTCTGGACGATGAGAGGCTGAGGGACCCCCATCAGCATGGATTTACAAAGGGAAGGTCCTACCAATCCACTCTAATCAGCTTCTTTGACTGGGTAACGAAAAAACTAGATAAGGGAGAGTCCCTGGATGTAGTGTATCTGGACTTCAGTAAGGCTTTTGATAGTGTCCCACACCATAGATTATTGAACAAGATGAGCTCGCTGGGACTAGGAGATACATTAACTACATGGGTTAAAGACTGGCTCAGTGGTAGACTTCAAAGGGTAGTGTAAACAGTACTCCCTCCGAAACGTCGAAGGTGTTTAGTGGAGTACCGCAGGGATCGGTCCTGGGTCCAATCCTATTTAATATCTTCGTACGGGATCTGCCTCAGGGACTTCAGGGTAAAATTGCATTATTTGCCGATGATGCTAAATCATGCAATGTTGTGGGCGGAGGTACTGTGCCCGACACTGACACAGGACCTACTTTTACTGGAGCAATGGTCTACTATTTGGCAACTGAGTTTTAATGCCAAGAAGTGTAAAGTTATGCACCTTGGTAGCGGAAACTCATGCAGAACCTACACTCTGAATGGTGAGACCTTAACTAGAACTGTTACAGAACGGGACCTGGGAGTAATCTTTAATGAAGATATGAAGACGGCCAATCAAGTGGAGAAAGCTTCATCCAAGGCTAGACAAATGCTGGGTTGCATCCGGAGAAGTTTCGTCAGCCGAAAGCCCGAAGTGGTAATGCCGCTGTACAGATCCATGGTGAGATCACATCTGGAATATTGTGTTCAATTTTGGAGGCCACACTATCAAAAGGATGTGCTGAGAATGGAATCTGTTCAGCGTATGGCCACTAGGATGGTCTCAGGACTCAAGGATCTCCCATATGAAGAATGCCTAGGTAAGTTGCAGCTGTACACTCTCGAGGAACGCAGAGAGAGGGGAGACATGATAGAGACGTTCAAATATGTTACTGGCCGTATTGAGGTGGAAGAAGACATCTTTTTCCTCACAGGACCTATGGCGACAAGAGGGCATCCACTAAAAATCAGGGGTGGGAGATTTCATGGTGACACTAGGAAGTATTTCTTCACTGAAAGGGTAGTTGATCGATGGAATGATCTTCCACTTCAGGTAGTAGAGGCCAACAACGTGCTCGATTTTAAGAATAAATGATAACAGAAAGAATTTCAAGTGATGTGTATGAATCATTTGATGTAAAATTGTATACTTGATGAAAGATGGAAAAATGAATAAAGAATTGGAAAAAAAAAAAACAAAGAATATATGGGATAAATATGTGGGTTCACTTCGAGGAAGTGCTTAGGGAGGTGGGTTATTCGAGTGGGCAGACTTGTTGGGCCAACGGCCCTTTTCTGCCGTCATACTCTATGTTTCTATGTTTCTCAGTCTTCATGGCATACTTAGCCAGTCAGATTTTCAGGTTATCCACAATGAACATGTATGAGTTAGATTTGCATGCACTAACTCCTTGGTATGCAAATCTACCTCATGCATACTTATTGTGGATATGCTGAAAACTTGACTTGCTAAGTATGTCTCGCAGGCTGGGTTAAGAACCACTGTAGAGGGTTATAAACAAAGAAGCAGAAAAGGCCTCAGTGCCATTGAACTGGTTGCAGCATCAGTGACCTCCAAAATTTGGTATTTGCATGGAAAAGAATACTAGAATTAGATGGAATGGAGCACATATCATCACAACGTTTAAAGACCCCGAAGGAACAATAAAAGAACTTGCAATATTTTGATTTATACAAGGGCTATGAAAGCCACTTAATCAGTGATTATTTTTACAAGTATTACATTGTTGAAAGTGAGTTTTACCATGACTGCTGTCAAGTGTAATTTCTTTTTCCATTGAGAACAATATTCTTTTCTGTACCATTGTCAACTCTGTGATTGAATATTTGAGATTTAATGTACTGACCAGAAAGCCCTGTGGAGCTGGCAGAGACAAAAGCAGTAATGGAACTCAAGAAAAGAACTGAAAAAGCTCCAAGGATCATTAATTTGAAGAAATGAGGATAAAGCCAGAGATCAACTGTGATACACTTATCCCCTCTTCTACGAAACTATGCTAGCAGTTTCTAGCTCGGGAGCCGCGCTGAATGGCCCGCGCTGCTCCCGTCGCTCATAGGAACTCTTTGAGCGTCGGGAGCTGCGCGGGCCATTCAGTGCAGCTCCCCACGCTAGAAACTGCTAGTGCAGTTTCGTAGAAGAGGGGTTTAATTTTATCAATAATAAAGTTGGTTAAACTAGATAGGCCTTTGGGTCCTTACCTGTTGTCTCGTTCCATGTTTTCAAGCATGTGGAGTCTCAGCAAATTTATAAATTTAGATCCACATTATTGTTCTCTTTACTATCTTCCAATCTGATGCACACACTCATTATTTAGGAATTCAGCAATCATTGCCCCCCATTTTATCAAAAGGTAGTAGAGCTTTTTACCATGGACCGGTAAGGTAAATGCTCATAGAAATTGAATGAGTGTTGGAGCATTTACCTCACCAGCCTGCAGGAAAAAGCTCTACTGCAGTTTGATAAAAGAGGCCCATTGTTTGATCAACTAACAGCCCGAAAGCGATCTTACTCCCACTTCCTCCCAAACCATGGAATATCCTCCCTCCACAAATCAGATTCCTCGAGGGACTTTTAAGCTTCAGGAAAGCCATAAAAACCCATATCTTTACCTAACCTCATCCTCTCGACCCCCAAGCTTCCCCTCCTCATTCCCCCACATCTGCCTCTGCGGAATACCCCATGGACCGTGATACTAGAAGATACTTGACCATTTATGTACAAACGATGTCCATGTCATGCTGTAATCTTGCAATTTTATTCAATTGTATCCCCATACAGAATAACCTTTAACTCCGTGCAATGTTCCAAGCATTGTAACTCCATGACTGTAAAACTGTAACCTGTTCTGAGCTTTTTGGGGAGGACGGGATATAAAACAAGATAAATAAATATTTAGGGATCTCTTTTATTAAACATGATAAAAATGTGTTCCCTTGCAGGTTTTTCTCACGGCTAAGGCCCTTTTATTTTACCACAGCTGTAAAATTGGCCTTTTCGTATTTTTCATATTAATGGCCATGGGCCATTTTAAAAATTAGCTCATGCGCAGTTACTGGTAAGGGCTCGCATGCTATTCCTGCATTATTTTTATTTATTTTTGTATTTATATACTGCTTATAGCCTAAGCAGTTTATATTCAGGTACTCTAGCATTTTCCCTATCTGTCCCAGTGGACTCACAGCCCATCTAATGTACCTGGGACAGTGGAAGATTATAGTGCTAGATTCACTAAGCCCACCGATCAACTTCCGACCACTTAGCGACCCCTTTACAACCTGATTTCCCTCCGACTTAATTCACTAACCTCCCGATCATCCTCCGATCCACGCAGGCAAATGAGGGGGAACGGCATTCAAATGCAAGCAGGAAGCGATTCACTAAAATAAAAAAAGCAACACCGACTGGGCTGGCCGATCCAAAAATAAGCGACAGTTGAGGTCCTTTCCAACTGTCCTGCCTTTGCCACCCTGCTCTCTGCCCTGCTTCTCTGCTCTCAACCCCGATCTCCTGTTCTTCTCCTGCCTGCCCCGAATCTCTCCTGCCCTTCCCCGCACAACGAGCCCATGATTTTAACCTGCAGGTTTAAAAGGGGTTAAAACAAAAGTTAAGTTTTTTAAAAGTTTTTTTTTTTTAAATGTCGCTACTCTTAAGCCCCTCCAGATCCCGGTCTGCCGACTCTGCCTTCCTACTGCTGCCGGAATGACTGGAGCTTGAGAACAGATGTCGCTGCAGACACCTCAGTAATTTTTGGCAGAACTGTCTGATTTTATTAGGCAAGTTCTTCCTCCCATGTGCTTTCCCCCCCCCCCCTTCTCAGAAATGGGAAGTGGCTGCAGGGATCTGGGCTCAAGCTTACTACCAAGTGTCGGAGATCTTAGGTTTAGTAAAACTGGGTCTCCGGTTTTGTGCACTAAACTGAAATAAGGGAAACGGATAATGGACAGCTTTCAGGACCCTCAGGATTCTCCCTTGCCCTGCGGTGAGCCCCAGCGCTGACTTGAGATGCTGGTTTTGCCTCACTGGGAGGGGGTGTTGACTCGTAGTGCCTACCCTTCCTCGAGCCTGCTCTTAAGCATGCGCAGACCATTTATAAATGGTATGCGCATGTGTCGGGATCGCTAGAGAGCGATCCCGACAGTCGGATGGGGGCGTGATTCCGATTGCCCTCATATGAATGAGGGCGATTCGTGAATCAGCCCCCCAGACACAGATCGGATCGGATCCCTCACGGATCGGATCCGATCCGTGCCCTTTGTGAATCCAGCCCTAAATGACTTGCCCAGGGTCACAAGGAGCAGCGCAGGATTTGAACCCACAACCTCAGAGTGCTGAGGTTGTAGGTCTAACCATTCCACTACACTCTGCACCAACTGATTACTGCAGGAACACCCACTCTCCACCCCTGGACACACCCCTAAAAAATTTAAAATATTTTTAGTACACCCATATTCGGCACTTACCACAGGATGCCTTGTTAAGCTGCATTAGGGGCATGTTAACCTAATTCTTTAACAACTTTTACTTCAATCAATAGTTCTCTCTCACTTTGTTTTCAAGCAAAATTTAACCTTTTATATACATTGGCCCCTATTGGCTAAGCTGCTTTATCCGAAATACAGGACTTACTTAATTTTAACAGTTAGTAAGGCTTCACAAGAATAGTTTATAGCACATTAAGGACCCCATTTACAAAGCTGCAGTGGCGATGCTGCCGTGGTAAGTGCACCAGAGTCCCTAGGAATTAAATGTGCTTTGGTGCATTTACCGCTGCAGCCTCGCTACCGTGACTTTATAAAAGGGGTCCTAACTGTTAGAATTCCCTAATTTCTACCTTAAACAGCTAACCTGGACAATTTCATTTTTGCCTGTATTGAATAGGGACTGCCTTGCAGTTAACGCTGATGCCATTACGGCACTGTAACTGCTAAAACGGCAGATAAAGAAGTGTAATTAAGTACACTCGAACAGGTGTGCTTAACTGCCGTTCCGCATTATCTTCCATGGTAACAAACTTTTCACTGTTTATCTGCACTACAGCCCTCCCAACAGTGTTTGGAATTGCCCAAAATTTAATGCAGAGATATTACACCTACTCCCCGAATTCTATAAAGGTCACCCAAAGTTGGGTGTCCAGATTTGGGTGCGGAACCCAGATGCGCATGAGCACTAATTAGGTGCCAACAAGGTACCAGTTATGAGTTACGCACCCAAAATTGCATGCCCAACTTTGGGTGACCCTTATAGAATCCAGGGGAGGAAGGAGGGGCCTAGTGATGAGAGCTACAGATTCAGCACCCTGAGGTTGTGGGTTCAAGACCAGCACAATGCCTTATAACCTTGGACAAAGTCACTCAATTTTTCATTGCCCCAAGTACAGTAGGTAGAATGTGAGCCTGCCGGGACAGATATGGAAAAATGGTGTCAGGTCAAAAGCGCGCCGGGACAAAGGCGTGCCCAGACAATTGAGCGCACGCGCTGCTCAAAATTACTGTTTTAGGGCTCCGACGGGTGGGCGTGGGGGGGAACCCCCCCACTTTACTTAATAGACATTGCGCTGCGTTATGGGGCATTGTGGGGGGTTTGGGGGCTTGTAACCCCCCACATTTTACTGAAAACTTCACTTTTTCCCTGTTTTTAGGGAAAAAGTTAAGTTTACAGTAAAATGTGGAGGGTTACAACCCCCCAAACCCCCCATAACGCTGGCGCAATGTCTATTAAGTAAAGTGGGGGGGTTCCCCAACAAAACCCCCCCATTGGAGCCCCTAAAAACAGTAATTTTGAGCGGCGCGCGCCTCCGCGCTGCGCTCAATTATCTGGGTGCGCCTTTGTCTTTCGCACCGTTGTCTATGAACTGGGAAAAATGCTTGAGTACCTGAATGTAAAACCACTTAGACAACCTCCATTAATAGGCGGTATATAAATAATTAATAAACTTGGAAATTTGGCTTTAATTTTGGCTGTTAATGTGTTAGTGTTCCTTGGTAAATAGGCCCTATTATGCCAGGAAAGATGTACAATGAGCTAAGCACACACAGTAAAAGCCAGTCATACCATGAATGCATATACTTTGTACATAGTAACATCGTATGACATAAAAATGAGATTAGAAAACTAGTTTTGGTGCAATGGGAATGAAAAACAAAATAAGGGAAACTCTAGAGAGAGATGATATATGAGATTTCATCTGACAGATCTTGGTGTTTGACTTTTTTTATCGATTTTAAGGACGTTGACACTTCCCCCTTTTCTGATGAATTGGGAGGGTTGAAGCCAAAGGTCAGGCGGCTAATTTATCATCTGGCACGATTACTATTTAGCACTTCTGTGCCAGGCTGAATACTTTAGTGCCGGATGAACTCAGTATTTGACACTACAATAATGAAGAAAACTGAAATTCCTATGCCAACTCTAGACTAGTGTCCATAGTGCTTGTGTTAAAGTTTGATACCCAAACCTTATGGTATTCCATTTTATTTTTTACGCCTCAAAAGAAAGAAGAAGGTAAAACAGAGAGGCAGGTCTTTGGACCCATGAGAAAAAGGAAGATCATACAATAAAGAAGACAAAAACTGAGAAGCAAGTGTAAAGGGGAGAGGATTTTTATTTATTTATTTTTATTATTGTCAGTTATTTTCCCACATTTCCCTTTTTCAGTGGTAAAAACAGAAACTTTAAGAGATTTAGTTATTGTTTTGCTTTTAAATGAACCAAATTCTGGAATGCTTTACCGCTTACATTAAGAAGTTTAGGTTCTTTTGCTTTATTCTGGAAAGTTCTGAAAACTTTTTTGTTTGCTAAACATTTTGGAAATTAATTATTTTCAGTCTACTTTTTCTTGTCAAATTTATGTATTATGGGCTCCTTTTACTAAGCTGCGCTAGCGGTTTTAGCGCGTGCTTAGTGCGCGTTACATTGCCTTGCATGCTAGATGCTAACGCCAGCATTGAGCTGGCATTAGTTCTTGGCACGTAACATGGGTTAGCACGTGCGGCAATGCAGCGCACGCTAAAAACACTAGCGCACCTTAATAAAAGGAGCCCTATGTTTTACATTATTGTAAACTGAGTCAAGCTCCTCTTGGTTGATGACTCGGTCTATAAAACTAAGTTTTAGTTTAGTTTACAGGTTTAACTTGTTTCTTAATTCTGATCACAATGTGTAAAAAACAAAATCAAAATCAAAAATACATAAGTTGCTTGTATTCTGTGCTGCATCTATTTCTTCATGTTTATGCCTAATGAAATAGCCTTAATACAAATTCATTTATTTTTTACTGTTGTTCCAAAGATTGTTTTGTAGTTTCCCAGTGATCTCTTTCTTCATTCTTAAATTGAATTTTTTTTCACTATTAATTTTTTCTGTCTGTTTTTCTACACAGAAAATATATTTTTAAAATTATTTTTCTCTCAACTAAAACCTCCAATATGCTGAAACATTTTACCTTATTATTATGCAATGAAATGAAGTATTCAGGCATCATTAAAAGTTAAGAATGATATGTCGGCAAGGAAAATTCTCATTCCACAGATAGATTCCTGGTCATGAAAGACCATGAGTGTCTCAACGGAGAAGAGAAACACTCCAAATGAACAAGAGGGTATAGAAAGATGAGGGGATGGGCAAATAAACTAATAAATGAAATGCAGACTTTATTTTTTTCCATTTTATTTACAATGAATATAACAAGAATGCCAGATAATCACAGATGCAAAGAAAAAAATTCAAACAAAATAAATATACAGAAACAGGAATTATCTTTACCAATGAACTCTGTTAATAAGATCACTGTCTGGGGAAATCCAAAAATAGAAATAGATTCCTGTAAGAGATTAAGAAGTGTTCCCTCCATCATGCAAATATTATACCCTGAGTCAGCAGGAAATGCTAATCAAATGTGGAATTACAGGTCCCAGCATGGAGCTCAGTGTTGAGTCCCAAGGGCGGGACTCACAGGAGAGAGGTATTTCTACCCAGGCTGGGTTTTTTCTTGAGAGGTCCCCAAATGAGAAAGAGGAACTCTCAAGTTTTCTCTAGAGATAGGCAGAGGCAGGCCTTGGGAAAACAGATTGATACCTGCAGGAATTTGGCTGAGAAAAACCAAATTCTTTCTATTTTGTGTGAGGCAAATAATAACTAATATATGCAATTGTGTCTTGGCTGTACTGTTTATGTGCTGTCCTCCATGGGCAACCAGAAAACAACGAACAGACTGCAGACAATGTACAAGATGCAGGCGTTGTTTATTAGTAAATGCAGTAACATATACAACCTTATAGCCAACCTTATAGGTTGCTGTTGTTTACTGCAGACTACGTTGGATTTTCTTTCTCCCTTTTGTGCGTCCTCCATGGGCAAGCCAGGCTAGTCTACCACATATTGTGTTTCTGCCTGTTTTTATAGCTTCTGCTGTAGAGGCTGGGGACCTCAATACAGAAAGTTTTCTTTTTTTGTGTAGAACAGCCTAAGGAGACAAGCTCTGGCTGAAGTTCAGTGAGGAAATGTATAACAGGTATCTAGAGCTGGATAGGCAGGTATTTGGTTTCTTTTAGTTTCCTTTTCCTGAATAGAGCTGGTGTGTATACAGCTCCAGCATGCTGACAGGCTTAATTAAGCCACTGTTGACACTTGGTAAGTCAGCAGTGTATCTGTGCATTGCAGCTGTGAGAATGAGAGCTGCCTTAATTATCCCACTGAATTCAGCTAGAAATAGTTACCTGAGTTGGGCAGAGAAAATAAACAGCTGTAGGTCCATAAACTGTTGGAAATCCTGGAGTGGATTTAATAGATATCTCTATCCTTCAACGAACATCTCCAATCCCTGGTGAAGAAATGCTTCTTCAGCCTTCACATGCTAAAGAAAGTCAGACCCTATTTTCACCAAAAACACTTCGCAGTCCTAGTACAATCCATCATCCTCTCCAGATTGGATTATTGCAATTCTATCTACCTCAGCCTAACCAAGAAAAGCCTCCACAGACTTCAGCGGATTCAGAACGCCGCAGCTAAGCTTGTTTTCGCGAAAAGCAAATTTGATCGCGTCTCACCACTCCTGTCTAAGCTCCATTGGCTCCCAGTAATCCCCAGGATCCACTTCAAATGTGCGTGTCTGGCCTACAAGATCCTACATGGCATCCTTCCTGCCGTTATCCCTCTATCCTGGAACTCCCCAACCCCTACTTCCTCCAGATCCTCCCAAATTTTTAAACTATCCTTCCCTTCCATAAAAGGTATTTCCCATGCAGGCAAACTTGGGTCATCCCTCCCCTTTAGAATCACTGAGATCTGGAATAACCTCACCTCCCCACTCCGAACCTCAAGCTCCCTCCAACTCTTCCGCAAACACCTAAAAACCTGGCTATTCTCAAAACTGTAACACTTCCCCCCTCTTAGGCCTCTCACCTTCCCCCTTTACACCTAACTCTTTAATCTCTCCACTGTAGTTCCTCTCTCATCCTTCTTCCTGTAAACCGTGCCGAGCTCCGCATTCGTGGAGATGGTGCAGTATATAAACCCAAGGTTTAGTTTAGTTTAGTTTAGTTTAGATAAAGACAGTACTATAGGCTGTGCAACAAAAGGTGTAGCTTGCTGCCAAAAGGAAACAAGTGTTTACCTGATTGCTGCTTAAGTGTGGAATAAAAGCAATGGAATTCCTGCAAAGAATGCTGTTTTTAAGTCAGTACTCCAGGTTATACTAGTAAGAGACCAGAATCTGAGAACCTAAAATGGAAATTTGGGAGCAAGAATGTGAATAAACCTGGCTTGGTCAGAGGAGCACAAGAGATTTAGTGCCCTGGAGCCAGTGAAGGGACTGGCCAACAGAGAGAAGCAGGTTTTAAACCCAGGAGAGTGGAGAAATGGAAGCTCAAAAGTTCTTAGAAGGGAAAGGAGATCAGTGAGGGGCACCAGGTGGCAGTCTAAACCCTGACTCAGGGACGGCCCAAGAGAAATAGCCCAGTTGAACTCTGTGATTTGGAGCCCACTGATGGATGAAATGGGGTATCTGCCATTGTGTCTCAGCCACAAAGGGAGACTGAGCTTCAGGAAGACTGCCTGTTACTGGGTGGGCCTGTGCCAACCCAAGCTCACCCATAGCTACATCACTGCATTACAGGTACTGTACTGTGTAATACATAGTACACAGTTTTTTGTCAAATCTATATAATCTTTGTATTGTACTGCATTTTTTTTAATAACCTGCCTCTAGTATGCCCAGTACAGTACAATATACACTACTGTACTTTTGAATTTAAACACAAATGCCAGCACCAGTCCCGAATAATTGGGCATCTGGATAATTGGAGTTTGGATAATCAGTGTTCCACTGTAGTAGAAATAGAAAAGGCACCTAAAAGGGTAACAGAAACGATAAAGGGGAAGGAAAACATCACTTATGAAGAAAGACTAAAATAAATAGATTTCTTCAGCTTAGAAAAGAGATGACAGGAAGAGCTTTTCAAAAAAGTTATATGCTAATGGGGTCTTATCTACAGCTATATCTCCAATTGAATTCAAAGCAGTTTACAAAAAATTGCAAAAATCTTACAAAGAGTAAATTAAGAACAGAATAAGGACAATAAACTAGAAATTAAAGACAGCATTATAAAGCACCATGTGTTGAACAAGGCCCATTTCTCAAAGAAGTAGGTTTTTTGCAATTTCCGAAAAGAGCAGTAAGTAGGTATAGATCTAATTTTAGCCGGTCGGTCATTCCAGATTTTAGTGGGGTGGAACAATTAAATAAGAGATAGTTGTTTTAGCCTTACAAGAGGACACTCCTTGAAATTCATGACCAGCAGACTGAAAATTATAGACAGTATTTTTTTCACATAACTCGTATTTCAGCCTTAGAATCTTTTCTTAGAGAATGCAGTCAAGGCAATTAACATAGTGAGATCTGAAAGAGGTCTAGACAATTTCATAGAGGAAAAGTCCATAAACAAGCGTTAGCCAGGTAGACCTGGAAGAACCATTCCTTATGCCTGGCCAATCAATCTGCCTAGAATAACAGTTTTTCTTTTTGGTTTTGTATTATTGGGGGGGGGGAGAAGTAGAATTCGGTACCAGATCCTCCTCCCCACCTCACCCCACCCCTACATCTCATACCCATCCTCTCAGCACTGCTGCTACCATCACCCCCTCATATGTAACTATGTTCTCCTCTTTCATTTCATCTATTACTTTCACCAATCCTTTATTATTACATTCTGGCATGTATGTAGTTGCCACCACTGCCAATAGGCTTTTGCAACCATCAAGTACCTACACAGTAAAAAAAAAAAAAAAAAATTCATATTTCCTTAGTAACATAGTAGCATAGCAACCTAGGAAATGACAACAGATAAAGACCAGTAAGACCCATTTAAACTGCCCAGGAAGGTAGCTAGAGTTGCACCTTTTGCTCCAGGTGGATTACAGTCCTCTATGCCTTTATTAAGGGTTGTATCTGCTGTCCCCTGCTGGTTAGCCCCCTGCATGCTTCTTCTTTTTTTTTCCTGTTTTTTTGCGAAATGTGAACATTCTATGCTTTTGTTTTTTTTATTTTGGGTTTTTTTTTCAGGAGATGCTTTCTTTCTCCCCCCCCCCATGTTTTTATTAATTTTATAAGATAAATGTACAAATATTAAATAAAACAAGAAACATATGTACAAAACAATACAAATAAAGATAATAAATAAGACAAAAAATAGATCAAATGTACAAATCATTATGTATATATGTATCTATATAATTACATAAAATGTATATATCAGATGAATAAGGGGGACCAGCACACATATTGTCGGCATATGATACATACACAGCAATCATATTAAAAGTTCACAACCTAACCAAGAAGAAAATGATGTGGAGCCATGAATCTTTCAAGTTATTCCACACCTTTCTTGACACTTTTTGTTTCAATGAGGCAAATGCATCTAGCAAATGGGCACAAGTATAGGGAAACCAAGCCATTGTGACATGACCGATGAGGTTGGCTCTTAGGCATTGGTGGAATGAGGCATTATGACATCACAATACGAGGGGGCCACTGAAAAGTTCTCAGCCCAGCCAAGAAGAGAATGATGTGGAGCCATGAAACTTACAAGTTATTCCACACTTTTTGTTTCATTTCACATCATTGAAATGAAAATTGTCAAGAAAAGTGTGGAATAAACTGTAAGTTTCATGGCGCCACATCATTCTCTTCTTGGCTGGGCTGAGAATTTTTCAGCGGCCCCTCATAGTTGTGCCTCTGAAGTTAGAATTGTAATTATGGCTTCTTTGTTTAGAATACTCCAACCTTATTGGAAGCCTAGTGCCAGAAGAAAGAGACTTCAGCTTCCTTGATGGCATTGCAACTGTCATGCTAATGCACCTCTGTTAGGTTCTACAGATACAAAGAAAAGCAAAATCTATTATCAGGTAGAGAGAGGGACCATAAAGAAAGAAAGGAATGAGGAAAGAATGCTTTTTGGGCAGAGAAGGGACAAAATATTTATCAAGGACAGAGTAATGGGCATGGAAGAGCACAGAATCAATCTTAAGAACAGAGAAAATGTAATTGTTGAATGAGAGAAGACAAATGATAGTGGGATTAAGAAACAACACAAAGTAAGCGAGACAAGAGAAGACAAACAAACTATACGAGAAAGAAGAGAAAAAGAGAACAACAGGCTACTCACAAATAATGAGAAAAAGAATATTGTCAACCCCCCCAAAAATATATATAGATAAAGGGGGAAGGGTGCAGATAGCCTGAACTGAAACAACTAAATTAGGAGAAGAGAGAAAGAAGAGAGAAGATAAACATATTTAGGGAGAGCAAAAGAAAATACAGAAAAGAGAGGATGTGAAAGAAAAGAGAATTCAGAGAAGTTTATGGAAGATACAGAAAAAAGCAATATAAAGAATAGTTCAGAGATATAGGAGGTAAAAAAAAGGTATAGAAAGATAATGCTAAAATAGAAAATCAGTGAGAAAGAAAGCTTAGAGAGAGAACAAGATATCAAAGGAGAATCTAATGAGATGGTTACACAGTGATGGAAATCAGTTAAATGCTAAAAGTCCACTTGAGGAATCAGAGATAAAGAAAAAAATGGGGGGATGTCAATATTTTAAGAGAGGATCTTATTTGGCTAACTTACACTAATGGTGCCTTGAGGGAATATTGAAGGACACTTATTTTATTTATTCAGTTTATATCCAATCCTCCCCAGAGAACTCAGAATGGGTTACACAGTAACATCCTCTATAATAAAACCCTAAGCGCACATGCGCACTTAGGGGGCCGTGATCCCTGCCACCATGATGTGTGCTTCTGTGGCCATATTCTATTTACGGCACATGCGGCTGTTTGCGGCACGCGGCGCACAAGGCGGTTTCAGCAGATTGGAAGCCGGCCTCAACTAAAAAAAAAATAAACAATGCCGGCCTACACGAAAAAAAACCCCAAAAAAACGCTGCCCACGGAGACAAACAGCCAGCCGTAAATCGAGGGAAATTGGGGGAAATTGAGTACCCTGGAGAAGGAAGACATGGAGAGAGTGTGAGCGTTGGAGATATCTCCATATAAGGCGCCACTGTAGGCACCCCGGCAATGGGAAAAGGAGGAAAGGGCCCAATAATAGGGAGAGCCTGCTGGAATTTGGAACATATGGTGCTGCTGGACAGGGGGAAGGGATAATGGCTACTGTTGGACAGGGGGAGCAGGGAACGAGTGCTGTTGAACAGGGAGGAGGTAAAAGTTAGGGAGAAGTGCTACTGCTGGACAGGGGGAGAAGGGAAGAGGTGCTGCTAGACAGGGGGGAGGTAAAAGTAAGGGAAAAGGCCTACTTCTAGATAGTGGGAGCAGAGAAGGGGGGTGTTGCTAGACAGGGGGGAGAAAAAAGTAAGAAAGAAGGGCTGCTAGCACCCATTAATGAAACAGGCTAAAAAACTAGTCTATATAATAAAAGGCTAACTCGCGCATGCGCACTCCTATTTGCGTGCTTCCATGATCTGTAGTTCCGTGGCCACATGAGTGCGCATGCGTGAGTCCCCAGCCTTCTTCCCAGCCCACCTTGGCCGTCAGCAGCGGCGGCTCATCTCCTGTAGGGACCTGATGTGTCCTGTGTCCGTCCGTGGCCGCGGCTTCAGGCGTATGCGCCAGTTAGGGAGCGGCGCTGGCGGCGGATGGCGGGAGGAGGGCTCATGGTCCTGCCGCCGTTGCCGCTCCTGTTCACAGCATGTCGCCGACTCCCCCCTTCCCGCAACAACCACTACCGCTCCTGTTCAAAGCGGCCTGCTGAGGTTCGCGGCCGGCTTTAACGAACCTCGCAGGCCGCTCTCCACATGGTAGCATGTTCCCTCTGACGCGATCGAGTTGGAGAGCGGCCTGCGAGGTTCGTTACTGCGGCCGCGAACCTCAGCAGGCCGCTTTGAACAGGAGCGGTTGCGGGAAGGGGGGGAGTTTTAACAGGATTAGAATTTTTCCAGCACGCGGGAAGGGAAGGGGGAGGGGCCGAACGGAGCAGGGCAGCTCGCGGTAAGAGAAGGGAATGGGGGGTGGGGGAAAATGCTTCTACTACTCAGCAGGGACCTGGAGGGGAAGGGAAATACCGCTGCTGCTTCTGCAAAGGGAAGTGGTGGTGGGGGAGAGAAGGGAATGGGGGGTGGGTGGGGGAAAATGCTGCTACTACTTCTCAGGGATCTGGAGGGGAAGGGAAATATCACAGCTGCTTCTGCAAAAGAAAGGGGGGGGGGGAGAGAAGGGAATGGGGGGTGGGGGAAAATGCTGCTACTGCTTCAGCAAGGACCTGGAGGGGAAGAGAAATACAGCTGCTGCTTCTGCAAAGGAAAGTGGGGGGGTGGAGAGAAGGGAATGGGGGGGAATGCTGCTACTACTTCACAGGGATCTGGAGGGGAAGGGAAATATCACTGCTGCTTCTGCACAGGAAAGTGGGGGGTGGGGGGGAGACACAGAAAGAAATACAGACAGACAAAGGAGGCTAGGGAGAGAGACAGACAGAAATAAAGACAGACAGGGGACCAGAGAGAGACAGACAGACAAAGGGTGCCAGGGAGAGAGAGAGAAAAATTGCAGGAGGGAAAGAACAGAAATAAAGGAAGAAAGAAAGAGACAGGAGCAGGGAGAGAGACATAAATAAAGAAAGACAGACAGCCATATATTCTAGCACCCGTTAATGTAACGGGCTTAAACACTAGTACATAATAATTTAACAGAAGACTAAGGTAATATGGGCTACAGTGGAGTTCGTCAAGTGTGATTTCTGGATCTGGGTAGTGCTGCTGAATTGCTAAAGCCAGAACCAGCTATTGTGTAGGCCAGTGTTTCTCAAACTTTTTTTTAACTCCAGCACACTAAACAGAGCAAATGTTTCTCAAGGGACATTATAATTGAAATTATAAAATTGCAAAACCAACAAAAAATTAAATTTGAGAGTTATTTATTTAAGTTCTTTAAGCTATGTATGGTTAATTATAACAATGGTGAAACTAAAGCAGATAGAATAGAATTGCTAATGAATGCGATGGATGTGCTTGTTTTTGAGTTCACATTAACTCAAAACACGACTCAATAGTCAACAAGCAAACATGCATGTCAATATCCACCATCTGCAGTTGGTCTCTTTTTTTTCCATTTTAATATCTGTCAGAGCTGAAAATCCAAGATTGTAAAGATAAGATCCAAATGGTAACAAAGCCTTGAATGCTTTGTTGCTCAAGTTAGGATAACTAATGCTTAAAATATAAAATTAAAATTACTTGCCGTTAGTTTTCAAGGACTAATAACATCAAAGAATGATGCTTGTTTGGGCGGTTGTATCTTTATGCACACAGACGTTCATAATATTGGCAAAGTCTTGCATACGCAATGTACATGTCATCAATTCTATTGTATATTTATGAAGGGAATTTTTTAAAACAAAGTAAAATTTTAGAATCTCTTGTGACACACCCAGAATCTCTTTGGGGCATACCACTGTGCCTTGGCACACAGTTTGAGAGACACTGGTATAGGCAAACAAGGGGCGGAGTTGAGGTGGAGTCAGCACTTAACTGGATAAGCACTGATATTCAGCCTTTAACTGGATATGTTTACTGGGCAAATAGGGCCTCATAAATAGCTGTCCTATCTATGCCAATACCTGGACATGGCCCAGCATTACATAGCTGGGTATAATTTTGGCAAAGGGAGTCGGCATTTAAAAAGCATTGATCTCTGCCAGCTGAATATAACACCCCAAATTGTTAGTCCCCCAAATCACAGCTATAAATCTTTTTCTTAAAAAAAAAAGTAAGTCATATATCACTGTGTTTTACTAAACGGCGGAAGAGGTTTCTACTGTGGGCCAGCAAGGTAAATGCTCCAATACTCAAAGAATTCCTATGAACATTGCAGCATTTATCTCGTCAGCCAGCAGTAGAAAACTTTACCATCATTTAGTAAAAGGAGCCCTATATGAAGTAGATTAAAACAAAAATGACTAACATTGTTTTTCTATTTTGTATGTCTTTTGGAAAACACCTAGGTTGAGGTGGCATAGAAAATTTTAAATAAAATTAAATAAAAATAACAAAAATAAAGGACCAACAATAGTTTACACATTTTGATACTTTTTTTTTTTTTTTTTTTAATATCCCTGAAACTGCTTATTACCAAAGGGTTCCTTTTACTGAGGTGTGCTAACAGATTTAGCATGTGTTAAATAGTAGTATGTGCTAAATCAATGTTTCTCAACATGTGGTACGTGTACCCTTGTGGGTACGCGGGCTGCTTGTTAGGCATGGCCACCACAAATAATATTCTCTGCCTGCCCATCTGTCGAAGCTCTGCTGCCGCTGCCAGGGATCCCTCATTACTGCCCACCCCACCTGCTGCCGCCGCTGCTGGGTATCCCTGCCCACCCCCTCTCCTCCCTTCCTCCCAAAGCTGACTCACAGAGCTGACGTCAGAGGAAAGCCTTCTGGGTAAGCAGGGGGGATAGAATTCCAGTTACCTCCTTACCGCACTCGCTCCTTCTGCCTTCAGCAGCTTGTTGGGGGGCGCGCAGCTAGCAGCTGTTAAAACGCTGCATGTAGCTTACCCGTAAACCTTTTCTCCAACGTCAGAGCTGACATCAGAGGGAAGGCTTGTGGGTCGGCCACGTACAGCGTGTGAATCGCTGCCTGCGCGGCCCTCCAACATGCTGCTGAAGGCAGGGGGAGCGAGTTCGGCTGCAACAAGTAAGGGGACATGATCTATCTGGGACAAAGGGAGAAAGGGGGGAAGGAGCACATTGGGGCATTGGAGAGGAACGATTCTGGGACAATGATGGGAAGGGAGGGGGCACGAACTCGACTCAGAAAGAAAGGCGGTGATATTAACATGGGACACAGAAGGGAGGGAGAAAGGGGGCACTAACTTGGGACATAGGAGGGAAAGTTCACTCTTGCCCGCTGCACCTCTGGACCACCAGGGATCGGCAGAGGAGGTACGAGGACAGGGCAGGTAGGGGGACAGGGTTAAAAGCCTGGGAGGGAGGGGGACTGGGTGCAGAGTCTGGCAGAGAGGGAGGGAGGCAGGTGGTTTGGTGCAGAGCCTGATAGGGGAGGGAAGGAAGAAAGGAAGCTGGGTACAAAGCCTGACAGGGGTTGGGAGGGAAGGAGGCTTGGTGCCTTATAAATTTAAGGTACAATACAGACAGTACTATGAAAATGGCAAAAAGTGATAACAGAAAGATAGAAATACTATGTGCAGTTCTAGTCGCCATATCTCAAAAAAGATATAGCAGAATCAGAAAAGATACAAAGAAGGGCAACGAAAATGATAAAAGAGATGGGACGCCATCCCTATGAGAAAAGGCAAAGCAGCTGAGTCTCTTCAGCTCGGAGAAAAGACGGCTCAGGGGTGATATGACAGAGTTCTATAAAATAATGAGTGGAGTGGAAAGGGTAGATGTGAGTCATTTGTTCATTCTTTCCAAAAATACTAGGACTAGGGGGCATGCGATGAAGCTACTAAGTAGTAGATTTAAAACAAACTAGAGAAAATATTTCTTCACACAATGTTGTAATTAAACTTTGCAATTCATTGATGGAGAATGTGGTGAATTCAGTTCGTTTAGGAGGGTTTAAAAAAAGGTTTGGATAATTTCCTAAAAGAGAAGTCCATAGGCCATTATTGAGATGGCCTGGGAAATCCACTGCTTATTCCTAGGAAAAACAGCATAAAATCTGTTTTACTACTTGTGATCTAGCTAGGTACTTGGGACCAGGGTTGGCCACTGTTGGAAACAGGATACTGAACTTGAACCTTTGGCCTGTCCCAATATGGCAATTCTTATGTTCTTAAAGCAAGAAAAAACAGATAAACTTACCGTTCTGATGGTGAAGTAATGACATAAAGACTTCTTCTTGTTGTTAGGTGCCATTGGCTCGTGCTCGAGTCCTAGCGACTTGATGAATTGTGGATCTAAAAAGAAATTGTTTTTGTAAAGTAATGAAATATTTGAACTTCAACACAACAAAATCGGGAGTGATGTTTCTCTGTTTCCATGAAGAGGAGATAGTGGATGATGTAGAGGGGTAGATTGGATGGGCCATTCGGCCTTTATCTGTTTCTAAAATTAATTTTATGGGTCTTTTTCTCATGACTAAAGAAGCAGCTCTATTTCTGAGTGCTATTCATTTCAGCAGGCAGGCAATAAACATTTATTTTTTTTGTAATGTGCATGGTCTAGTCAAATGGCACATAAGCTAAGAGAGTTAAAAAGCTTGTAGAGCCAAAAGGGCAAAGCTTTAGCATCTGCAGCTGTAATCACAAGTAACTGTAAATTAACGATAATTCACAGAGATAATCATCTGTTGAAAAATGTACAGGTATAAGTAAACATGGTTTGGAAATAATTTTCTCCATTTCTCCCTGCTTTCAGTCCTCTGTTATAGACAACATAATTTAGATGCTACATGGTTTCCCTAAAGGAGTTATTTACTTTAAAATAACTCCAACTGAGTGAGCCCTTTATATTGTAGGAAAATATTCAGGATCACTTGTTGTTTACTAGATAAAGCTTCTTTTCCTCCTACACGCTGTCTTCTTTAGTTGTAAAAATTCATTCACAGCAGGAAACTTAATGATTTTACCTGTCTTTAATTTATGCAGTATTTTAAACGGTGCCACTCTTGCAGGTGTGACCAGGCTTTTGTCAAGATTCTGCACCAATTTACCTGCTTGAATCTGTCAAAAACCTATTTGTATGCGTGCAGCTAATGTGCTAGAAATAAAAGCCACAACCTGTCAAATAAACTCCCTGCACCTGTATGGAGCAGCTAAATTGTTCCATCTGCCATTATTCTCAGAGATCAAAGGCCCTCACTGAGAGGTGGCTCCAAAGAATAAAGCAAATGATAGACCTACTTGTCCTTGAGCTAAAAAAAAAAAAAGAGGACCAGCTCGGCTACCTGAAGGAGCTTTTGTTTCATAGGAGCACAACATGAACGCATTCTTTCACATTAAGAACCACAGAGGAAGAAATTCATTCACCCCTTTTTATGGTGACGTAGCTCCGGCATTCATGTGAGTTTAACCTTGAATAATTTTTGTCTTTAAGCCGCAAAAAAAAAAGAGTTTTATCCTGCCCACAGGTCAGTTTTGTTACAAAGGCCAATTAGTGGTGCTACCTTAGCCTGAAGCAAAAAGCCAAGTAATGGTGGGGCAAGCCCCATCCAGAGGTGATGAATAGCCTGTAGAGCTATAATTTGAAAGGGGGGCCTTTGAAGCATTTACCTTACATGGGACTCCATTGTCACTACTGGCTGTTTGATCTTAAAATAATTTACTTAATGATCTCACCATGGGAGCAATTGGCAGAGCAAGATTAGGTTGTAAGGCCTAATGGACATGGGAAAAGTTAAAATTACTCCAGGGAAGGTATGTACAGGACCCAGATTTGTTTATGTCTATTTGTGCCTGAAAGGGGAAGAAAGTATTTCTAGTGGTATAGATCTGCCTTGCATATGCAGTCAGAAAAAAATAAGCAAATATGTATCCTTGGCATTTATATATACAGTATTTTTAAGGTTTTCAGCTACTGTTTTTCGACAACTCTTGTGTAATCCGCCTTGAACCGCAAGGTAATGGCGGAATAGAAATCACTAATGTAATGTAATGTAATGCATTCTTGTGGGCTTCAAAGTTGTACCAGATATTAGACCAAAGTAGCATCTTCTATCATTTTGGCAGATAAGCTAAACCATGTGCTTCTTTTCTGCCATTACAGTGTCTGTGTCTATTCCAAAATTATTTAACCCCCCCCCCCCCACACACACACACACACACCTTTACAAAACTGTGATAGCGTTTTTTAGTGCAGGCCGGCACGCTGAATGCTCTGCACTGCTACCAACACTCATAGAGTTACTATGAGCGTCGGGAGCAGTGCAGAGCATTAATGCACAGGCCTGCGCTAAAAACTGCTCTCACGGTTTTGTAAAAGGGGGGAGTTAATAAGGCAGGTTATTTTATAATATATTTTGGGTGAAAGAAGCAGAACTGTAGAAGGTGCAACATCAGCATCACATTACGAGGGACCACTGAAAAGCTCTCAGTCCAGCCAACAAAGTTGGGACATGAACCATCAAGGGCTATACACATAGTCCAACGATTTTCCACTTTTTTCTTTCTGCATTTTTCCTACAGAAGGAAACAAGTGGAAAATCTTTTAATGAGCTGCGATAGAGGTTTCTACCGCAGCCCAGAATGTTAAATGCTCTAACGCCCTTCTGATGCTCATATGAATTCTATGAGCATCAGAGTCAGTGTTGGAACATTCAGGCCACAGTAGAAACCTCTACCACAGCTTAGTAAAAGGGGAACTAAGGGCCGGATTCTGTATAAGATGCCCAGTCTCAGAAGCCACCTAAGTGGCTTTTGAGAATTGCACATGGACGTCCTATATAGAATCGTGTCTGTCTTCACGGACAGATGCCTAAGCCCGCCTAACACCACAATTCTCTAACCAGCATCCATATCACAGGTGCTGGTTAGATAATTGGGTTGCCGCCGAGCTTATCGCGGCAAGGGATCTCCCTGTTACAATAAGTTTAGTGGAAACCCCTCTCTTCCCCCCACAAAGACTACCAGCAGGAGGGATGCCCAGTCCCTCTTGCAAGAACCCCGGAACCCCTCCTGAACATCGCCGGCAGGAGGGATGCCCAATTCCTTCTGCCAGAACACCCCCCCCCCAAACATCACCAGAAGGAGGGATGCCCAGTCCCTCCTGCCGGAATCCGGGAACTCCCATGAACATTGTCCACCCCACGGAACCCCCCCACAGCCCTCCCAGAACCCCCTCCCCTAGTGTATGTTGATGGCCGGCTGGAAGCATCCTTCCTGCCTCCAGCTGGCTAGCCTGCCTTCACTCGAATGGTGGGCCTGCCCCTTCCAAGTGTATCATGGGATGCACCAGGGAGGGGGTCTTAGGCCCTGATTGGCCCAGGTGATTAAGGCCCCTCCAATAGGAGGGGCCTTAGGCACCTGAGCCAATCAGAATCTTAGATCCCTCTTGCAGTGCATTCTGGGATGCATTGGGAGTAGCTTAAGATTCCAATTGGCCAGATCTGTTCAATATGTTTGTGAGTGACATTGCTGAAGGGATAGAAGAAAAGGTTTTCCTTTTTGCGGATGATACCAAGATTTGTAACAGAGTAGACACTTAGGAGGGAGTGGAAAACAAAAAAAGGATCTGCAAAAGTTAGAGGAATGGTCTAATATCTGGCAACTAAAATTCAGTCATAAAATGTGTAGAGTATATCAATAAAACTTTCCTGTGATTTTAAATCACTGTAATGCTACTGTACACACAGGCTCTATATACTAAAAAAAAGTCCACTTTATATAGCATATAATGCATACTAGACCATCAATCATTTGCAAAATCAATCAATTATAAACTTTATGACAGGTTTTTAGAGCGTGGTTACCCTAAAGGGGTGGTTAAAAATGCGTAGTAATAAGCCAGTGTTGCCAACAAGAATGGCTGTTAACCCAACCCCCCCCCCTCTCCAACAGAAAGAAAGGGTTTGGCATCCATGCTCCCTTATTCCCCCAGGGTATGATAATGAACAGAATCATCAAGAAACACTGGACAATATTGGAAGTACACAAGGCCATGAGACAGGGTCCCTAATTTGCATTTAAAAGGTCACGTAATCTAGGGGAGATATTAAAATACAAAAACAGGTCAGGTAGGGAACAAGAAGCATGTAGTCACCACATGTGCGGCCAGTGTGTATATTGCAAACATGTGATAATATCTGATGCAATATACATTGATAAAAATCACCAGTGGGTGTTTTATTTAATAATAATAATAATAATAATAATAACTTTATTTTTTCTATACCACCATAATCTTGCGACTTCTAGGCGGTTCACAGTGAAGAGGGCTGTACAATCAGCGAATTACAGGGTGAAAATTAGGTAAGAAGTCACTGATCAGTCAGTGATTACAGGTTACAAATGGTTACAGAAATAATCTTAACAAGTTACATCGAAACGGCTGGAAAGTCAGCGATTTACAGAATACAGAAGGAGAGGAAGACATCGAGTTGTCTGTGAAAAAACAGAAAAACGTTAGAGATGGTACGTAGTATCAGCATGACGAGTAAGGTCTTAAAAAAGGGGAAGTTGACTGGCTAGGAAATAAATCTATTGAACAGAGTGGTCTTGATTTCTTTCCGAAAGGCGCCGTAGGTCAACCTGGCTTGATCAATGAAGTTGCCTAACCAGGTCTGCTGTCTGCCGGCTAGAAACTTAAAAGATCTATCCAGGAAGGTTCTGAATTTACAACCTATGATCTTTGGGTAGGCAAAGAGGTTGCGATTTCTGGTTGGCCTTGTGGGGGTGTAAAGCTCAAAATGAGGTAATAGATAGTTTGGGGCCATTCCCCACACCAGTTTGTAGCAAAAGCAGGAGAACTTGAATAAAATTTGTGCCTCAATTTGAAACCAGTGTAGAAGTCTGTAGTAGGGACTGATGTGATCACTTTTCTTTAGTCCGAATATTAATCAGACGGCTGTGTTTTGCACTATTCTTAGTTTTCTCACGTTTTTTTTTTGTATACCCACATAAATGATGTTGCAGTAGTCTAGGGTGGATAGGATCAGTGACTGTACCAGTCTGAATGAAAGAGGGTCGAAATATTTTTTGATGGTTTTTAGTTTCCAAAGTGTGGAGAAGCACTTTTTGGTCACTGAGGTAGTGTGTTCAATCAAGGTCAAGTGTGTGTCTAGGGTGACTCCTAGTATTTTTAAAGTGTTAGATATTGAGTGGCCGTGACCATTTAGGTATATTTTTGTTGCAGTGATTTTGTCTTTTGGGCTTGCCAAGAAGATTTTAGTCTTTTCTGAGTTTAGTTTCAGTTTAACCTTAGTGGTCCATTTTTCGATTTCGGTCATAATATGAGTGATTTGTTTTGAGGTGTCATTGGTTATGTTGATCACAGGGATTAGAATAGAGATGTCATCAGCGTATATATAGTAAGTTAGGTTTAACTTTTGTAATAAGTGGCCTAAGGATTAGATATAGATATTAAACAAGGTGGGAGATAGGGGGGAACCCTGAGGGACTCCCGATGGGCTTTTCGAAGAATTGGAGTATTTCCTGTCATAGACCACTTGATACGAACGTTTTGTTAAGAAACCCTGGAACCAGGTCCAAACTCTTCCTGAGAGGCCCATTGCATCTAGACAATTCAGCATTATTTCGTGGTCTACTAGGTCAAATGCGCTGCTAAAATCCAGCTGTAGGATCAGAGCACTGGTACCTTTACTAAAGAGATCATATAGGTGGTTGAGATCTAACACAGATTGCACCTCCAAGGGGATGGTATATTGCATTAGTTGCCCCTGTTTTATGTATTACATTGGTCATACTAAACGTATGATCAAGACACGCATAAGGGAACATCTATGCAATATACGTACTGGACACGTGCAGGCTCCACTGGTAACTCATTGGATAGAGAAGGGCCACTCAGAAATTGAACTTCAATACACAGTTTTGATTCAAATGGATCTACCTACGAGTTGTGATATCTCTCAGACACTTTTAAACCGTGAACAGCATTTCATTTTTGAGTAGCAGACCTTGCATCCAATGGGACTTAACCAGGAAGTAGAATGGTTTCAGGTTTAAATTTCCCTATGTGACTGATCTATAACTTCTCCTGCCACCGGACATGAGAGAGTGGGGTTTATCTGGTTTATGTCTGTTTAAGATGAGTATAATAGAAATAAGATATACAGACACTTCCATCAGTTTTGACTTTGGAGAGAGGAAAAAAGCTCCCCCGGATATTTTAGCCTCAGTGTCAACATGATTCTTGAGTCCGAAGAAACAATGCATGCTGTATAAGAAGGATCATAGGTCAGCGTCCCCTTTGATTTCCGGTTTCCAGTCACTCCTGGAGGCAGGAGCCCAAATCCTGTGAGGTTAGTTTATATAGTTCATTGAATTTGATATGATAGTACAGTGGTGCCTCACACAACGAACTTAATTGGTTCCAGGAGCAAGTTTGTTATGCGAAAAGTTCGTTATGTGAAACGCGTTTTCCCATAACAATACATGTAAAAAAAAATAATTTGTTCTCCCTCCCTCCCACTGTCTGTCTGTCATTTTTCCCCATTTCCCTGTGCAGCAGCATAAGGGGTTAGGGAGTTTCTCAGGCTGGCAAACTGTCTTCTCCTCTCCCTCTCTAATGCTCCTCCTATGCTTTCCTTTTCTGTTCTCTTCCTCCTTCACCATCCCCTCCTCTTTGTCCAATCTCTCTCTCTCTGTTTCTCTCCTCCTCTCTGATTTTCTTCTTCTACCTTGCCTCTCCTCCACCCTCTGATGCTCGTCTCTCCTGATTCCCCCCTCTGGTGCTGGCCGTCTCGTGGCTGGCACCCATTGGCTGCTGCGCGCGAGACCTGCCAGCGGCCGGATGCAATGGGAAGCAGTCATCTGTTGGAGGCTGTAGTCGGGAGTCAGCGCCGTTAAAGCTGGTGGTCGCCTGTTTGAAAACTGTCACGCCGCTGGACCCGGGAGGCGACAGAGAGCAACCGTTGCCAATCCAGCGTGTCTCTCCCCGTCTCCTCCCTGTGCGCGCATGCTCGCTCTCAGGCCTCCCCTCCCCACCCCACCATCCTAATTCATACCTGAGGCCGTCCACCACCAACACCACTTCCGCAGCTCGCTCGCGCTTCGATACCCCGTCCCCTCTGACGCTGGAAACAGGAAGTGTTTGGGGGGGAAGGCTAGATGCTGGATAATCGGGGGAAACAAGTGAGAGAGGGCAGTTAAGTGCAGTGCCTGCGCGGAAGGATGCAGCTCGGGCGACTTCGTTGTGTGAAACGAAGTCCGTTGTACGAATCAAGACAAGAAGTTCGTTGTGCGCAGCGTTCGCTGTGCGAGGCGTTCGTTAGGCGAGGCACCACTGTATTGAGAAATGAGAAGTATATAAACACTTATTTATATTATAAGGCAGGGATGCCCACACTTTTTTGACTATCGAGCTACTTTTAAAATGACCAAGTCAAAATGATCTACCAACAATAAAATTTTTTAAAAACACAAAGCACACTGTATGCAGAGAAAATGTTAATTAATTATTATTTATATTCTGGGGGGTTTTCAAAGAGGTCAAGGCAGATTACTCTATGCAATTACATTACATTAGTGATTTCTATTCCGCCTTTACCTTGCAGTTCAAGGCGGATTACATAAGAATTGTTATGATAATAAGAACATTGTTAGGATATTTAGAAGTATTTAAGGAATAGTTTCAACATTTTCTAATTTGCTGAGAAGTAGTTGGTAATTGCCGGAGGACTTCGGAACATGTTTGGTTGTGTTATATTGGTTTTATGTATTTTTTGAAGAGTAGGGTTTTTGTTTCATTTTTGAAGGTTTTGTAGTCAGTGGTCGAAGTCAGCAGATTGGTGAGTTGTCAGTCCAGTTTCTCTGCTCTGGTGACCAGTATGCAATGTCACCTCAGTAACAAATATACCCCCCTTTTTACTAAACCATGATAGCAGTTTTTAGCGTAGGGAGCTGAGCTGAATGCCCTGCACTGCTCTTGACACTCATAGGTTCCCTGCGCTAAAAACCGCTATTGCGGTTTAGTAAAAGGGGGGCCATAGTGCAAAATATAGACAGCAGATATAAATTCTCAAAACGGACACATTTTGATCACTAAATTGAAAATAAAATCATTTTTCCTACCTTTGTTGTTTGCTGATTTCATGAGTCTCTGGTTGCACTTTCTTCTTCTATTTGTGCATCCAATATTTCTTCCCTTCTTTCAGCCTACCTTATGCTTCCTCTCCTCCAGACCTCTTTCCCTCCTCCAACTTTTTCTTCCTCTCTTCCTGCACCCCTCCTCTTTCTTTCAGTCTGTCTTTCTGTCTCTCTGCACCCCTTTCATTCTTTCTCTCTCCATACCCCCTTTCTTTCTTTCTGTCTCCCTGTCCCCCCTTCTTCCTATCTCCCTGTCTGCCCCCTTTCTTTCTCCCTGCCATCCCCCAAGCCACTGCCAGTGCTATCGTGGAACAGGCCCCCAAACCACCACCACCCCAAGCTCTGCCTGCTTCCCAACACAGAAGCGCCGGGCCGGCCAGCCTTCCTCTCCCCGACCTCAATTCTGACATCGGAGAGGAAGTTCCAGGCCAGCCAGGCAGCAATTGGCTGGCCCGGAACTTCCTTTCTGACATCAGAATTGATGGAGAGAAGAAGGCTGGTCGGCCTAGAGCTTCTGCATCCTGTTTACGGCATTGGGATGCAGGTAGAACGCAAAGGCAATGCGATTCTATCACAGAGCCAGGGATGGCCTCCACAATCGACTCGCGTTGCCTTCACGATCTACTGGTCGATTGCGATCAACCTTTTGGGCACCCCTGTTATAAGGTTTAAGGAAGGTATAGAAGTAAGTGTTTAGTTGCCGACATACATGGTAAGAGTTACCAGTAATTTTAGGCTTGTTATTGTTTCATGGTTTACTCCCTCCTGATGACGCATGGAGCGAAACTCGAGTCAAGGGATCAGGTTTAGGCAACTTCAGTTGTGCACTATTGATTCTATGGTGGTTTTAGTTGATGTCATTCACTTCTGCAGCAGAGGAAACTAAGAGAAATGCTTAACTCCCAAATAAGTACTGTGTTTTATCTGGGTTATATAAGTCACATACGATGCACTATATGGGACAATATTGTGGTTATGATGGTCCCATCCAGCAACCTCTGCTCTAGATATCACTTTGATTTTGTTTTGAGCACTGAGGTATGAGGATCTGAACAATATAATTGATTGATTTTGCAAATGACTGATGGTCCAGTATACATTATATGCTATATAAAGTGGACTTTTTTTAGTATATAGAGCCTGCGTGTAGAGTAGCATTACAGTGAACTAAAATTCAATGCAAAGACTACACTTTTTGGTGGAACTCTTTAAGTATGTACCATAAATTTGAATCTTATGCATATGAGAAGAAATTGTTTTCTCGATCTTCCACAAACTTGACACGAAACAAATCACCTTGGCCATTCTTAGATTCATATGTTCGTTCTGCTCTATAGACACTTCTGCCTCTCTCTTTCTCTCTCTCTATCTCTCTCTATTTCTCATTCTCTCTCTCTTCCTTTATCTTTCTCTCTCTTTCTCTTATCCCTCCTGCTTCTCTGTCTTCTTCTATTCCTTTTCTAAGCAGTTCCAGATACTCTGGATCCTTCTCATTAATCTAGTTTTATTCAAATGATTGTAGATACGAATATTTGATACATGATTTTTATTATGATCTATATGTTTGAACTGCTTTCTGTTTATAATTCCTATAATATTCAATAAAATCATTGAACTAAAAAAAAAAAAAAAAAAAAATAATAAAATGAAAAAACAAACAAAAAAAAAATTAAAAAAAAAATAATTCAATGCAAAGAAATGCAGAGTAATGTATTTGGGGATTAATAATCGAAAAGAACCATATGTGCTGGGAGGTGAGAGGCTGATATGCACAGATGGGGAGAGGGACCTTAGGGTGATAGTGTCTGAAGATCTAAAGGCAAAAAAACAGTGCGACAAGGCGGTGGCTTCTGCCAGAAGGGATGATGGGCTGTATAAAGAGAGGTATAACCAGTAGAAGAAAGAAGGTGTTGATGCCCCTGTACAGGTCGTTGGTGAGACCCCACTTGGATTATTGTGTTCAGTTATGGAAACCGTATCTGGCGAGGGACATAAGAGACTTGAAGCGGTCCAGAGGAGGACGATGAAAATGATAGGAGGTTCGCACCAAAAGACGTTTGAGGAGAGACTGGAAGCTCTGAATATGTATACCCTAGAGGAAAGAAGGGACAAGAGATATGATTCAGACGTTCAAGTACTTGAAAGGTATTAACGTGGAACAAAATATTTTCCAGAGAAAGGAAAATGGTAAAGCCAGAGGATATAATTTGAGGCTGAGGGGTGGTAGACTCAAGAGCAATGTAAGGAAATTCTTCTTTACAGAGAGGGTGGTGGATGCCTGGAATGCGCTCCCGAGAGAGGTGGTGAAGATGAAAACGGTGACGGAGTTCAAAAAAGCGTGGGATGAACACAAAGGATCTAGAATCAGAAAATAATAGTAAATATTGAAGAACTAAGGCCAGTACTGGGCAGACTTGCACGGTCTGTGTCTGTATATGGCCGTCTGGTTGAGGATGGGCTGGGGAGGGCTGCAGTGGCTGGGATGGTATAGATGGACTGGAGTGAAGTTTGCCGGACTTCAGTAGTTGGAACCTAAGCAGAGTACCGGGCAGAGCTTTGGATTCTTGCCCAGAAATAGCTAAGACGAAGAACAACAAAATTAAATTGAAACAGGTTGGGCAGACTAAATGGACTATTCGAGTCTTTATCTACCGTCATCTACTATGTTACTATGTTTACTGCTATGGTTAAAAAATGGCCTTAGCATATATGAAAGACCTATGTAAAAGAGTGGCATAGCCACATTTTACTGCAGCTTAATAAAAAGGCCCCTAAAGGGGGGGGGGATTCATCAAAGACTGCTAAGCCGCTCAAGACACCCATAGGAATGTAGTGGGCATCTTTAGCGGGTAGTGTGCATTAATGCCCTTTGATGAACCTCCCCTTAGTGTGTGCAAGATTGATTTAGTGCAGATTACGTCACGACTACAATAGATTTCTCAGTGTTAAACAGTTCTAATATGGGCTAAAAAATGTTTATTAATACAAATGTAAGAAATGAATCAAAAAAATGAAAACTGAAGAAAAAAAAAGCCATATCTTCTGAGAAGAAATCAAAATATTTTGCCTGTACACATCCCAAATATCTGGAGAGATTAGTGTCCTGGCATTTCTTTTTAATGCTGGGGAAAAAATTCAATAAATAAATACATAACACATTTGAGCCTGCTCAAGGGTTATTGAGCTCTGTTCCTCTGTGATTTATTGTTATACATTAATTTGTCATTCCTCGCTTGAACCTCAGAGAATAGGACCATCATGAACTCATAAAACCTTGGCATATTTTAGGGTCCTCATAGAAATTAATGACCTGGCTGATGGTGACTTAAGGATGAATGCCACTTAAAAATAA
Source organism: Geotrypetes seraphini (assembly GCF_902459505.1). NCBI lineage: Eukaryota > Metazoa > Chordata > Amphibia > Gymnophiona > Dermophiidae > Geotrypetes > Geotrypetes seraphini. The sequence continues at coordinate 398,107,972 of NC_047085.1, read as the reverse complement.
TTTTTTTAAAAAATAACGATGATGATAGTGTCAAGATCATTAGTATTTTTCGTTCATCTAGCTAAAGAGTTCACTTTTTTTTTAAATACAAGAATTCAGGGCCCAATATTCAATAGGGTTTAACCAGGGAAGAGAGACTCTTGACTGGTTAAATTACTCTAATGGCTAACTGCCAATATTTAATTACACTTACATGACTATGTCTGCACTGTCCATTTAATGCCGGGCTGTCTGGGGGCAGAGCTTAAAAGTAACCAATGTAGTAATTTGGTAAGAGGGGGGGAGAAAATGATGTTTCTAAGTATAAATTGTATGTTTAATAATGCTTTTTATGAAATATTTATGTTCAGATAATTGTATTGCATTGTCAAAGTTTAAAAATCAATAAAGATTAAAAAAAAAAAAAAAGTAACCAGTTGGCTAGCAGTGATGTTCAGGAGGAAATTCATCAAGGTGTAGTAAAAGATCACTTTTTACCACATCTTGATTCCCCATGGGATTCAGCAACCTGTACAACCCTGGTATTTCAGGCTGCTGAATCCCAGGATAAGAGCATAAGGCTGCTTGCAAATCACCTCCTAAGGCAGTTATTCCTACAGCCTGGGATTATCGGGCTGCAAAGCCATGGCCCGATGCTCCACTGGCAGACCAATGTTTCCCCTAGCATTCTGAGCACCCCCAACTTAAGCCCCTCCACCTCCACCTCCCACTCCCAAATCCTTCATCTCTAAGGTAGCCTTTGCTCCCCAATTTTTAAACCCAAGTTAATTCCAAAATAAAAATATACTGTAACATCTTCAGCTTTAAGAAGCTGATTTTGCTAGATTTAAGATATCCAACAAAAACGAGAACATTATGCTAATGTTATTACCCACCGTGACTTGTTTATATTCAACTTGAGCAGAGGACTGTTGATTACCAGATGGAGCGTCATCCTTGAACTACTCTTCAACAGAGGAAAAAAAATGCTTATTTTGGTTAGGACAAATATCAGGAAGTTCTGCTTCACGCAACAAGTAGTGGACACCTGGAATGCTCTCCCAGAAGAGGTTATTGCGGAATCCACCATTCTAGGATTTAAAAGCAAACTAGATGCGCCAGCATTGAGCTGGCGTTAGTTCTAGAAGCATAGCGCGCGGTGTAGTGCGTGGTAATTTCCTGCGTGCGCTAAAAACGCTAGCGCACCTTAGTAAAAGGAGCCCTTAGTTTTATAGGACCATCAGAGGTGAAATTCTCAAAGTACTATAATGTTGATAAGAATACTGTTTCACCACAAACTCTTCGTAAGTCCACTTCTGCTAATATACTGTACATATATTTTTTTTTTTTCAGTTTCTCAACAACTTTGACATTTCTCATTATTTCAATTTTCACTTTTCCAAAATTTAAATCATTTTAAGTCATTTCACATCGGTGGAGTATTGGCATGAAATACCCTGGTGAAGCAGTATTCTCATTTGAGAATCTCACCTCTGATGGTCCTATAAAATTAAGGGAAGATATTTTTTCAGGATATGTAATATATTGATATCAGAGCAATTTTGAGAAGCTGAACATATCCTGTAGTGATTTTTTGTTTCTATTCTTGTCAACTTGTCTGGTACCTTTCTGGAACTGAAGTGATGAGCTTGTCTTCCTGGAAGTCTGAGACCAGGTCTCTCATCATATCGGTACTGTATTACCTTGATCATGCCATGATGTGTTGAACTTCATCATCAGTGCTCAGTCTTAGATTCTGCAAGAATTTACCAATGAGTGCACCGGACGATTTTGAACCAAGATGTTGTTAGAAAAAGGAGTTTGAAGGACTGCATTCAATCAGTGGCATCGGTGAAAATCTCATCAAGAAGTCAAACTCCTCTCTCCATCTCACAGGAAAGTCTAAAATTCCTTTACTTATGTTATTTTCAGTTCATGCTATTTGCAAATAGTATGCACAGGTAGGGTAATTTTCAGAAGCATTTCCACAGGTCCAAATATGTTATAAAATTGCTTGCCTATCATACAAGTAAAAGTTAGAGCATACCCTTGACATAGACATTGGGGAGGGGGTTCTTGGGGCCCCTCAACTTTGACTTAGGTCTCCTCTGATTTCATGCCTAGCTAGCCCTGTCAGCCGGAGACTTCTCCTGCCTGATCTGCGACAGCAAAGGCATTTAATTCAGCAGACATGCTTCAGCCACTAATGCCAACTCTCCCACGCATGGGAGAGCAGCAGAAGTGTGGAGCCTGTTGAAATCCTTTGTTAATTCAACATAATTGTCTTTATTTAATTTCTGTTTATTTTTATGCATATCCAAGACAGGGTGGGCGGGTGGGGGGATATCTTTTTGGTTTATTTCTTGATTGAATTGTTGGAAGATGGGGTGGGATATTTTTCTTGATGGAATTTATGTTGATTATTAATGTTTGTAAAATTCATGGCACTTTGTATTAGTTTTGAAAATTAATAAAGTTCTTTTTTAAAAAAGTGTTGCTCATTCTGTGCAGGTACAATTCAGGCAGGAAACATCTTTGGCTGGCAATGCTTGGAGCCCCATCAGCAAAAGTAATGTTTTATTGCACCAGATATCCAAAACTCCAGGGAAGAGGAAAGGGAAGGCTGCATTTCTGGGACTGCCATAGGAAAAAAAGTGGAGCAGGGTTGTTTGGGAAACAGTGTTGGCTGGCAGAGAAAGTGGTGCCGAGGATGCCTCCTGGCTGTCGCAAACCCCAAAGTAATTTGCATGTGTGCTAGGGTCGGGTTGCAGCAGTCAGAGAAGAGGAGGATGATTTGGAGCTGTGGCAGTAGCAGCCAAGGCTGTATTACCTTGATCAGGAGCTGGGGAGAAGCCCAAGAAGGCTTCCACAAAGTTTCAAAAAGAGGCCATGTGGGCCAAAAAATTTTATTTGTGCACATGTATGTGAGAGAGCAGTGCAAGCTCTGGAACTGTGGGTGCACTTACTTTGCCAGTTCATTAAATGCAGAGCCATGCAGCAGGAAAGCAATGACAGAACAGAGAAAAAAAATGAACAGCTGATACTGATAAGGCAAATAAAAAAAGGGGGGGTTTTGATGTTCCAGAATGGCTAGGAGCAAGTTCTAGGCAGTACAAGAGAAGAAACCCTTGTCTTAGGATAAAGATGCACAAACAAGAGAAAGACAAGTGGATATCACAATCAGTCAAAATGGGTCTTTATTAAATTGTACAAACATTAAAAGAGTCCCAACAAGGATCCCTGTTTCGGCGCTAATTAAAATTGCCTTCCTCAGGAGACACTAAATATAGCATGAAAGCTCAAGCCAGCTCGAGCTTGTGATTTGTGCCTGAAGATTCTATACAGTTCCGTTGTTCAGTTGAGAGGGAATGAGGTAGTCTTGTGTGCAAGAATATGCCTGTGTAGAAAGCTAAGGAAAGATTTAAGGAAAGGAAAATGTGAAAAAATGGCACTGAGAGCTTATGAGAGGAAATTATTTTAAAGTATCATTGACCTGAAGGGCCTTGTGGTTTTTATTGGCTGTCATGTGTACGGAAAATTGACTTGAACATGGATGAAAATGTTAAATGGATTAACAGATTTGATAGATTGACTTAATGGATATTAGATAAAAGCCTATTGAGGAGTCTATGAGTAGAATTCCAGTGCCAGTTGTAAAATAAGGTTCAAATGTGGGTGTTATGAAGATTCAGATTTGTCAATGAAGTACCAAGTACTGAAACTGTTATAAAATTATTATTAAATGGATGGAACTCCACCAATAATATGTATCCCTCTCTGGCTTAGAGAAATATATATTATAAAAAACTATTAATTTGGGGAAAGTTAGATCGCTTGATTAAAACTTAGCTCTGTAATAATAATGTATTAAGTTAAAAAGACCAGGATTCAAAACATTTGCAAACTAGAATTTTATTTCTCATTGAGTAAGATTAAGCATAAAATTAAAATCAAGCAGGTAAAGCAGTTACAGATAGGATCCTTTTAAGCAAATATAATAGGATTACACAAGACAAATGTTGCTAAAGCAAAAGGATCCATTTATCTGGATTAAAAAAGTTACTCACAATGTGAATAGTCCTTAAAATGGAGAAGAGACCGCATGGTAGGCTTGCAGCTTAATCCATGGAGAAGAAGAGTTGCTGCAGCTTGATCCAGGGCTAGTTCCAGAGAGAGTGAGTGTATTGTTAGAAAGGATTTCCCCTCATATTTATAGGACTGAGACCTGTTCTAAAAATAGAATCCTAGGTCTGGACCCATGATGCATAGCAGTTCAGCTTTTTTCTGTTCCTAGGTAGATGAGGTCATCTGAATGAATAAAATGGTGTGATAAGCTTCTATTGTTCTGCAGACTGGAGTAGTCCAGAGATGAATTTGGTGTGAAGAGCTTCTGTTGATCTACATCCTGTTAAAGTTCTGTTTAGCTCTGGTATCTACCTTGGCCATGTCTTTGTAGTTAACACTTTCTGAAGGTGATGGTTCAGTCCTTTCTTTTGTGCTCTATTGAATTGGGTATTTAACACCTTTCTGAACAGATGGCTCTGCTGGCTCAGAGGCCACATCAGAAATTCACTTTTAAATCCATCAAATTAATATACTTTAACTCCAAGCAGAATTGTAAAACCATCTCATTTTTACTTCAGGTCCCTCAGAATAAATGATCTTTTGGGTCAGGCAATAATTCAAATTCATAATTCATAACTCCAGCAACATTAACTATATCATGCTATATATTTTAACTCCAAGCAGAATTATAAAATCATTTCATGCTACAAAAGTAATGTCAGGTGTTCTGTAGATTGTGAACTTTTGCATAGACTGAGAGAGTACTTAACTGAAGATATTTCAGGATGGTGATTCGGAGTATAGTAAGTTCATATTTTGACTACTGCAGCTTCTTGAGGCCATCTATGATTGCTTTCTATTTTAAGATATTTGCACTTTTGTACCCTTTTTATATGGGTGTTGTATTGTATTGTATAATTGTCTCTGTTCTCCGTTGACTCCTTAATAAAGATGATATTTTTTTAAAAAATGTCTACTGCAGCCTGGAGCGCTAAATGCTCTGACGCTGCTCCAACACTCATAGAATTCCTATGAGCATTTGAGCATTTAGCGCCCTGGGCTGCAGTAGAAACTTGTACCGTGGCGCAGTAAAAGAGAGCCTTACTGAAAGTGCTACAGGAAGCTCAGTAAGACTGATTTTTTTTGAGAGGGAAGATTGCGATATGAGCATGTAACACCATTACTTAAAGCAAACAAAGAAGATATATACTGTCCACGAACAAGCCAACAGAAGGTCCAAAATGAATGAGAGTAAAAGAGCACAATGGAGAATGGCGATGTAAACAATCGGGAAAAGCTCTTTATTGTTAAAATTCTCATGGAGGTCTCAACACAAACTGTGTTTCGGCTAACAAGCCTTCATCAGGAGTCCAAATCTATAAAACACAATAGCAAATAATAATGAAAAAATACAATTTAATATCCAGAAATAAAAATGAACAAAAAATATTAAAAATAAATGGCTTCTTACCAGAGTAATCCCAACCAAGCTTGAAAAACATAAAGAGCTTCTATGAAAAGCAAACCTGAAGAAAGTAAATGAAATAATGTAGTGTGCAAAAAATAAACCTTAAATGTATATATATATATATATATATATACATATATATATATATATATATATTGTGACCGGGCCAGTACCCCAAGGGTATTGGAAAGCCTGGCTTGGATCGCAGGCAAGAATTTTGTAACACCTTTTATATGGTCTAGCGAAGGAAAAACCCGAATACCGGATTTCTGCAAAACAGCATCAGGTTTATCAGTGTCCCAAATAAAAAGAGAAAAACAATCAAACTTGGTGCCTTGGAGTTTCTCTCAGCCCCAGCTCGTATTCCCATACAGCTCAGTTCAGGAGGCGTTACATTAGGCTTAATCCAGGAACTGGTTCAATCCTTAGTACAAAATTAATCAAAAATGCAAAATCAAAATCTCACCCTGGGTTCAGGACCTTTACTGTCCCCACATCCCCCCTCTGGGTTCAGCAATTTCCCCTGCCCTCAGTTCCTTCCATAAGGCAGAGCACAGTCCATGTCAGCTCTCTCACCTTTCTCCTATTTTCTCATACACCCACAATTGGAATAACTTTGCTTTTCCCGCTTTAACACTGTTCTCTCCCCAGGGAGCTTTCACAGCCAACTGCTAGGCTGTGCGGGTCAAGCCTCCCTTAAATTTAAAGGTCTTGAAGCCCACTCGATATGACCCTTATCTGTTTTAACTCCTGCTCCCCTGGAATCAGAACGTTGGGCTATTTACTGTAGCAATTTCAATCAATTAGGCAGGGCTGCCCCAGCCCTGCTTCAGCTCAAGTTTAAACGGAGCAGAAACTCTTTTCACAGGACCATACAGGACCCTCACACATTATATTCTTCCAGGTCCATGTCCTCATCAAACACACTATCCCCAGGGTCACTATACATTTCCCACTCACACTCTTGGGAACCCTGGCTTTCCACTCCCCCATCCACTCCAGGCTTTTCCTCCCATCCCCCTCTCTGCAGGCTGGCTGGCTCTCCTGTAACACTTACGTTAGGATAAACTCCCAGCCATTCTCCCGGAGTATTACTGGGCCAGTCCCCATATCTTCTGGGGTCTACACTGCCCCTCCTTGTGAGCTGGCCTCAGGCAAGACGTCCCTGCTGGGGATTAGGCAGCCCGTGGAAGCTAGGAACACCATGGGTTGTTTGGCTCCCATAATCAGAGCCAGCTGTGTCCTCCTCCTTCTCTAGCTGATTTCCTATTTGAGGCTTTTCAACCTGCACACCACGGGTGCTAACCCCACCCCCTCCTGGGTTGGTTTCATGTTTCTGAGCTTGAGGAAAGGAGTAATAGGGGAAATAATTGTTTTACAGTGCCCCCCCCCCTGGCTCTTGGGCTGCAATAATAATATTAATAACTTTATTCTTGTATATCGCAATACCATGGAAGTTCAAAAAGAAGAGACTGTACATTTACAACGATGTTACATACATGGCAATGATAAGGCATATAATATAAAGGCATGACACAGAGATTGAAACAGAGATTGATTATGAGAAGCCATATAGTGGCTTGGCAAGGTAGGCGAAGTCAGAGAGTTTGGAGGCATACTATGACCTGCCTTTTCTCTTCCCTCCCTGGCTGAGCCGGCTGTCTGGCTCCATGCCAGGTTTTCCAGGGACCAGGGCTGTGTGCTTGCTGGGTTTAGTAGTTCTCTTAGCTGGGACAGGAGCTTCCCTGTCACAATATATATATGTGTATTTTGTATGAATATATATGCTGACAAAGATATATATATATATATTATATATATATATATACACATGTCAGTATATATATTCATGCAAAATACACATATGGTTAGAGAGAAAGCAACCGGCAGACTTAAAAGGAAGTGGTTAAATATTTAAATAATTGAAACACTTAGGTCCAGATTCTGCATAGGATGCCCAGTTTCAGAAGCCAACGTGCATCCTATATAGAATTGGGCCTAAGGCTGCCTAAAGTAAACCCAATTCTCTAACCGACTTTAGAGACGCCGGTTAGAGAATTGGGCTGTTGTAGACACGGCCGTTAAGCTTATTGTAGCAAGGGATCTCCCTGCTGTGATAAGTTTAGCAGCCAGAGCTGCAGCCGCCAGTTCCCCCACCCCCAAACGAACGCAGCAGGAGGGATGCCTGCTTCCCATGGATTCAACACCATTCCTCTCCCTTCCTCCCATGCCAATCCAATACCTCTCTCTCTGCCTCATTGGTCCATGAAACCAGAATTCTTTGCTACAGTGGTAACATGCTGCCTGGGCTGACCCACATCATTCCCTCTTCTGCGTCCCACCCCTCTGTCAAAACTTCCTGTTTAATAAATAGAAAAAAATACCAAGGGCCTCAGAGGTGAGAATAGTGAAGGTATACTTTATTTAAGGACCCGACATAGACCGTGTTTTGGCACAACTTGCTTGCATCAATTATTCTTACTGCTTAACTCCTTCACTCAAACAGACCAAGCTATGAATACCAAAAAGGTCTTCTAGGCATAAGCCACATTGAATCATCCCCTTTTTAAGAACAGGAAGAGGTGCCAGCAGATCATAGACAGGGAGAAGAGGAGGGAGGGAAGAACTTTGGGGGTTGGGGAGCATTGCCCGAGATGTGCCAGATCGCAAATCATCCCCTTCCAGGAGAAGTGCTGGCAGATCGCGGACACCTCCTTTATGGGCACAGCAAGTTACAGTAGCATTCTGCATTAATTCTTTGACCCCTTGGAAGACAGTCGGTCATTGCAACACCTTCCTGATCCTAAAACACTGTGGCCATGACCTTTCCTAATGACTTTAGGGTCTTGAATTTCCTTGGCGTTGGAAAACCTGAATGTTGTTTTGTTTCAGGATCATAGTGGTATAGCCATGTTTCATCAACAGTAACTAGCCTTTCCAAACAGTTGGAACCAGCTCATTGAAAATGCTGCAGAATCAATGTGGATGTGTCCACTCAACGTTGTTTCTCATCATCACTCAAACATTTGAGCACCACTTTGGCTGACAGCCTCTGCATACCCAGCTGCTCATGGATTATACACCCAACATGTTCCTTGGATATCCGTAGGGCTCCTTTTACTAAGCTGCGTTAGGGCATTAACTTGTTGAATTGCCGCATGCGCTAGACCTTAACGCCAGCATTGAGCAGTGTAGCATGCGGTAATATCCTGCGTGCGCTAAAAACGCTAGCACACCTTAGTAAAAGGAGTCCGTAGTGTCTCAGTAATTGTTTTAGCTGGTATTCGCCAATCTGCCAAAATCAGGTCATGGACATGGTCAACATTTTCAGGAGTTGACACTATTTGAGGCCTTCCAGACCTTGCTGCATCTTCGGTTTCAAAATCTCCATGCTGAGTTTACACACCACTTCTTCACTGTGGAGTATGATGGGCATTTGTCACATTCATGGATTCATATTTTCATGGATTTCTTTTAGAGTTTTCTTCTGCAGAAGTAGGAACTTCACGATGGCTCAGAATTCCACACTTGTAAATTCCACACTTTTTGTTAACGTGGTTCAATCAATGATCTGAAACTGCAAATTGGCACTTTGTAAAATGAAATAACATACTTTTCAGCCACAGTGGCAAAATAACACTCAAAATTTAGGAAGTCAGTTGGGCTGAGTACTTTTCAGAACCACCTTGTATGAATTGCTGTCATAACATATCCATGTACTGGGTTTACTACTCCCCCAAACAACAAACACTCCTTCCCCTCCTTGCAGGCAAGAGCCTACCCAATTTCCGTAATCCCCTGGGGGAATCTCAGCCAGGCTCTCTCATTACCAGGGGGATAACACATGCTTACCACAAGTTAAATCCACTACCAAAGGACACACTCAGGCATTTATATTCGGTGCATGCTACCCATGCACTAAAACATAGAAAATATTTTTTAGTGTTGGGAGTATGTTTAGGACTGCAGAGTAGACCCAGTGTTAATCAGTTAGCACATCACCCTGCAGGAACCCTTATCACCGCATTTCTTACAAAATAGCCCTTCGGGCATTCATGATTCATCAGACAAACTTTCCTATTTTTTTAGACAGACTATTAACATCTTACACCCCTCCAAGAGCTTTGTGTTCAACTGACCAAAATCTTCTCTCATCACCCTCCTTTTTTAAAAAAAAATTCTTTATTTATACATTTGTTACAATTTAAATAACAAACATAAAGGAATATCCATTTCATCATCAGTATAACATGTTCATAAAATAAAGTACAAAGAAAATTATATCAGTGATCTAGTCCGCATCATTTAGCCTGCTAGTGCTACCACTAGGAAACAAATTAAATATACCAAATATATAACATGTGGCAGACAAATAAACATGCGGCATACTTTTAATTGTCAATCTTTTGTAAACCGCATAGAACTTAACGGTACTGCGGTATATAAACTGTTATTATTATTATTATTATTAACTAAACATCCTCCCAGACTTGTAAAAGTAAATTAGGAAATTGGCTGTATTGGTTTATCTTTAAGAAAGTCTTCCAACTGGACTGAGTTTTGAAACACATATCTATCACTTGCCTATGATATAAGGCATTTACAAGGAAATTTTAGATCTCATTACCCTCCTTAATGATCATTGGCACCCGATGTAATGACATCTTTTCGATTACACTGCACAACAAAGTTTTTGCTTCCTGAACACTGCTGGGTGTTTCTTATAGAATTTTGGGTGCTGATCATGAATATTACATCAAAAATTACCCATCACGTACCATTTCAGAGAAATCTTCAATTTTGTCGTGATTTTTTCTTATATTTGGATGCAAACAATTTTTTCTCCCATAAGTGTCTTATCAACAACGGTTTGTGCCGCCTGGGTATGTCCATGCATAAAATCAAGCCAGGTTGGAAGCTGTTTTATGGAAGATGACATCCTGGGCATGTCTGGGCAGGTCTGAACGAGCTTGCGCTGTCTCACCATGCTATAATGGTGGCTTCCATACACCGATCCTGCTCATTTGGTTAATATAGATAGTCCGTGTGTGTATATAGTATCAGTATAGTAAAGTATAGTAGTATAGTAGCTGTAGCAATATAACAGTAAGTAAGCTTGATGCTATAGACGTTTTGGTGTCGGGCAATATGTCTCGTCGGTGTCGTAACAGCCGCGACACATTCTGCTATATCTGTGGGGAATATACACTTACGCCTCAGAGACGTTCGATGACTGCCCTTGTAAAGAAAGCCTATCATCTGTATTTTGGCTGCAAAATAGGTGATCAAGACAAGCAATGGGCGCCTCACATTTGCTGTGCGACATGTGCTGTTAGTCTGAGAGCCTGGCTCAGAGGTACTCGAAAGACGATGCCATTTGCTGTTCCGATGATATGGCGAGAACAGAAAGACCATGTGACGGACTGTTATTTCTGTTTGACTAATGTGTCTGGTTTCTCTGCCAAAAACAAGAAGTCAATTGAATATCCTAATCTGCCTTCAGCAATGAGACCCATGCCACATGATGACAGTCTTCCAGTTCCGAAACCACCAGAGGATTGGACCTTAGACGAACCAGATGAAGAAACTGCAGTGCAGGGTTCTAACAGTGACATTGACCCGGATTTTGAACCATCCTCATCAGGCGATCCACATCTGATAACACAGTCCGAATTGAACGATTTGGTCAGAGATTTGGGTCTGTCAAAAGCAAAAGCTGAGCTGCTAGGTTCGAGACTGCAGGAATGGTGTTTGCTATCACCAGGTACGAAAATTTCTGTGTTTCGAGACCGGCATCATGATATAACCAAATTTTTTGCACAAGTCGACAGTCTCTGTTTCTGTTGTGACATTGAAGGATTGTTCTCGGTCTTTGGTTGTGATCACAACCCGGAAGAGTGGCGTCTTTTCATTGATTCGTCAATGTTAAGCCTGAAAGCTGTTCTGTTGCACAATGGCAACGTTTATCCTTCAGTACCTGTTGGCTATGCAGCACATATGAAAGAAACATATGAGAATATGGAAATGTTACTAAAGTATGTCCAGTATACCAGGTATAACTGGAATATCTGTGGAGACCTCAAAGTCGTTGCTCTGTTACTAGGACTGCAGCTTGGCTATACAAAGTACTGCTGTTTCATCTGCGAATGGGACAGCCGAGACAGAGAGTCGCACTATTCTAGAAAGAACTGGCCACTCCGTAAAAAGTTAGTTCCAGGACAGAAAAATGTAGCACATGAATCGCTTGTTGACCCGACAAAGATATTTTTGCCTCCTCTTCACATTAAACTGGGACTCATGAAGAATTTTGTGAAAGCAATGAACAAGGAAGGGGAAGGTTTTCGTTATTTAAGACAGATGTTCCCAAGAATAACTGATGCCAAGATCAAAGAGGGTATTTTTGTTGGCCCCCAGATCAGACATGTTATGAGTGACAAGCGATTTGAAGATCTGTTAGTTGGGCCGGAAAAAATTGGCTGGAAAGCCTTGAAAGACGTTGTTGACAATTTTCTGGGCAATTACAGAGCCCCAAACTACATTCAGCTGGTAGACAAACTTCTCAAAGCATACAAGAGAATGAAGTGCAATATGTCACTCAAGATTCATTTCCTCCATTCACACTTGGAATTCTTCCCCGCAAATCTCGGTGCTGTGAGTGACGAGCACGGTGAAAGGTTTCATCAAGACATAGCTACGATGGAGAAACGATACCAGGGCAATTGGAATCCGTCAATGCTTGCCGACTATTGTTGGATGCTACAACGTGATGCACCAGACACTGAATATAAAAGAAACTCGGGAGCAAAACACTTTTAATTCTGTTTCATTTAGTCGCTTGTGCGAAACGTAAACTTGACTATATATTTTATTGTCAGTAAACATAAAAATGTCTATTTCTCATAGTTCTTACGTGATGCAGTAAAACCAAAACCATATTTGAGCATACCAAGTTGGTACCTGTCATAATCACCAAAAACTTTTCAGGAATCAAGACTTAACCAAAAAATTGTTGTGCAGTGTTACCGTACCCCAGTTATGGAACTCGCTCCCGGCTTATCTTAGAGAAGAATCTATAATAGATAGATTCAAGAGTTCTTTGAAAACCTTTCTGTACAAGGATGCATTTGAAATTTAAAACCATCAGGCTCGGTCTATCCAATCTTTAGAACGCTTAATCATCAAGTCTTATTTACTGTACATATGACGTGTTGCTCTTGTCCTTTCCCCATCCTATTATTTTACCCCTCATTGTTTTCTTTTCTTAAACCATTGCAGTTATTTATTTATTTTAGTATTTACATTCCACTTATAACCTAAGTGATTTACATTCAGGTACTCAAGCATTTTTCCCTATCCGTCTCGGCAGGCTCACACTCTCTCTAATGTACCTGGGGCAATGGGGGATTAAGTGACTTGCCCAGGGTCACAAGGAGCAGCATGAGATTTGAACCCACTACCTCAGGGTACGGAGGCTGTAGTTCTGACCATTCTGCCACACACTCCCACACTACCCCTCCTTTCCCCTCGTTTCTGTTTGTCCGTTGTTTCAGTCTGTCCTTGTTCGCATTTTTATAATATTTTTTGTTTCCCCCCTAATCTACTAGCTATACCGCTTAGAAATTATTATAAGCGTTTGTATCAAATTTTAAATGAACTTGAAACTTGATCACCCAGTAAACAGGTGGTGGCAAGGGCTCCTGCATTAATGGCCACACACTAGGAAATTAGCGTGTGGCCATTAATACAGAAAATGGGAAATGTGGCCGTTTTCCAGCTGCGCTAAATGCAGCCTCAGCGTATGGGAAAACCTCACACCACTGATATTGCAGGCCACTTTTTACCTCAGCTTTGGGAAAGCGCTCCGTAAAGAATTCCGAATTAGTCGGAAATCAAGCACCTAAATGTACCATTTATAAACTCTTTAAGAAAAGAGGCCATAAGTATAATATTAATAAGAACAAAAAGGGGATCTTGATTTGGGCATTTGTTCTACTTCCCAAGTTATCACCACTGCATTATAATGCTAAGTGTGATCTATCTTCCATAATAACTAGTAAGACTAAAGCAGTTCAGAAAGTGATGTCATGGGAACTTAGCATGTGATTGTATTTCGTTTCTGTCTCTATGCGGTGTCCCACACAAGGCGTGTGTCATCAAAGTGGCATGGTAGATGGAAAAAAAAAAACAACGAACAACTGAAAAGGGGGGAAACTGGAAAAGGGAATGAGGCAAGCTGAAAGGCCTTTAAACAAAGGAGCTCTCAAACAGCTGGGTCTTCAGTTACAAATGACTTCTGACTCCCCCCATCCCCCCCATTTTTTCCCATTTCTCTTCTGTGCAAGTCAGACATCTCAACAACCGCCTGTGCTTGAAAGATCAAGGCAAGGATCCTGCCAGAGCTTGGATAGTGCTGCCTGTAGCTTCCAAGCTGATATTGCCACTTGAGAGGAGTCTGTGAGCCACTTATCTAAATGTGTGCAAACACTAACTCCTCAGATGGACTGAACTGAAGAACCTGGAGTTAAGCATCACTTAATGTAATACTTTGATGCATGTGCTGTCAAAATATTTTTGTTCGTTATATGCCATTACATTTTTGTACATATGCTGAAGCCATCTTAGTGCAAGTGAAGATATATTAAACGCACACTAACACCCCCCCCCCGTACCCCCAATCCCTTTTTATCAAGCTGCGCTTTCAAGCAGCGCAAGCTAAATGATGAACCACCCATAGGAATAGAATGGGCGACTTGGCATTCGCAGCTTGATTAAAAAAAAAAAGGGGAGGAGTAAATCAATTTGTGATATATTAAGGAAATCATTTGGTAACAGCCTGCGTAGGTGTCAAATTTGCAGGTAAATTTTGCTTATGGACTTTACACTATTTTTCAAAGGGAAAGTGTGCATATGTTTTCTGCAGAACTAATTATACCTATTGATACCTGCTACTGTGTGAGTATGATATTTGGGGAGAAATTATCTGCTTGCCTCTGAAAAGTCTATCTTATATGGGTCTGATTATATGGAATGAATTGCCTCTGAAAATGTGTTTACTTCAGGATTTGGGCAATTTTAAGAAACATTTGAAAGCTTTTCTGATTGCTCAGGCATATTTTAGAATCTGGTTTATTTCTATGAGGTCAATCAGATGGATTTTCTGTGTGGTGTTTTACGACGGTGTATTTGTATAACAGTTATTTGAGATTTTTATGTATGTCTTTCTGTAACCCGTCTAGTTGATAGGTGAGATGTACCGGTACATTTTAAAATAAATACAATTGATTCCCAACTCTGTCCAGGAAATGCTATGGCTGAGAGTAGATGCATAGAGACTCTGAGTGTGCCTTTTTACGGCAGATAGGTCAAGTGATTTTTTAAAAACGCTCATTTCTCTGCGTAAAGCACAGGGTTTCATATGGAAATGGCTTTTAAATTTGCCCTCCTCAAGTCACTAAAGAAATTTAAGAATGCATTTAAAACCTGGCTATTTGAATAGGCTTTTGGGGCTCCCAAAGGGTGACACATTATGCCACTACAGCCTTAAGTGTATGTTTCTTTTTTTGGAATGTCTTATCAAGGATTGAATAATTACATTTTCGAATCTTTCCTATTTGACTCTGGAGTTCCTTTCAATTGCTTTTTATTTACTCTGCACACCACTTTGACCTGCTAGTCAAAAAAACGATATAGAAAATGTAGATGAACTAAAAACTACTAATGCACACTAAAAAGAAGACATAATAGCACCTCCCTAATTTACAATAACATTCATTATCCTGTGCAATAACAATCTGTTTGTGTACTAATGCTATTTTATTCCCAAATGATGTAATGGATTCTGTTTTGTTTGGTTTTAATTCAGATTAAATTTATTTGGATGGAACTTCAGTTCAGACTTTCCTGCCTGGAAAATCTCTTTCATAGAAGGGATTTTTCACCTGAACTGTTATAGTGTAAGGGACATGCTTTTTTCCCCTGCTAACAAGCATGGGCCTAAGAGAGACAAAGCAGATATATGGTAATTCTCTAAGCAGATTAAGGAAATATCTCTCCTAACATGAATAGGGGTCTGTCCTGCATTATAAACCTTGCTTGAGTGTATCGTGGCCTTATGATTTTGTTGTGCTCCTCCCCACGATGTGAGTGCCAAAGTTTCAATACAAAATTTCTTAAATTTCAAACTTAGTTCTTGGTCAGATGTTAACCATTTTTTGTGGCACTAGAATCACTTTCCAATTCGCTCAGTTGAAATCAAGATTTAGAAATGGCAAAAATCCCTTCAATAAAGCCAAACTGCTGTGTAAGAGGTCATGTTAAAGTGTCTTGTCAATATGAAACTTTATGATAGGCAGAAAACAGCTTTAATGTGTTGCTATCGTTAATCTGCTTGTGTTATGAAAACATGGAATCAAATCCTATATCAGATAGTGCTGAAGAACATTCTTACTCTACCTAATAAAAATCAGAATTTCTCCCGGTTTTATTTGAGTCGTGTTGAGAAAAACATCACATGGAGTTATTCTGTTCTAGCATTTAAGGTATATGAGCAAGGAACATGTTTATTTATAGCCCCTTATCAATAACATCCCAGGTTCATGATTGGTCACATTAAATGTATCACGTGGCATAAAATAAAATGCACTGTTGCCATCTAAAGAAGAAAAAATGACTTTTCTAAGGGCAATATTATCTGTTGCCATGGAAAACACTGCTTCCATGCTCCTTTCAATTGTTATTTAAATGAGTATAGACTGTGAGTACCCTCCACATTCCTGGAGCACAATGTATGTTTAGAACTTGCTAATCCTTTCACAGTGTCTTACCAAGAATGGAGCACATGAAGAGAGAGAGAGAGAGAAAGAAAGAGAGAGAGAGACCTGGATTAGCCACATAGACAGTAAAATATACAAATATAACCTGAATATTTCAGATGTTGAAACTATTACAGTTCATGAGAAAGAAGTGAATGTTGGGTAAGTATTGGCATGTGTATGATTTCAGGCCATATGCAATGAATTCTAAGTCACAGTTTGCTGCTTTAGGACAAGCCAAATAACATATAGAATCCAGTAACATAGCAACTGTTGACAGAAAAGGATCCCATGAAGGTCCTTTCCACCACCATCAGCTTCACATACTTAATTCTGTCCCTGTTCTGGCTTCTAACACTTGTTTGTTGATGACTGGGCATCAACTATCCTCTCTGTTAATTAATATGTTCCCTGAGTTTTTCTTCTGGATATCATAACACCCTAACCTGAGCTCCTTTTGAATGGAAAATGTTTCTCTATATACTTTATGGAGGACACTGTAGAGTATATGTGTGTTTGTGTATACTGCCTACATGTATATTTCCCTAAAAAATAATAGGAGTTGGGGTATATATATATATACCCCAACTCCTATTATTTTTTAGGGAAATATACAGGTAGGCAATTCCGGTCCTCGAGAGCCACAGGCAAGCCAGGTTTTCAGGATGTTCACAATGAATATATATGAGATGAATTTGCATGCACTGCCTCCTTGAGATGCATATCTATCTCATGCATATTTATTGTGGATATCCTGAAAACCTGACCTGCGTGTGGCTCTCGAGGACCAGAATTGCCTACCCCTAGTCTAGCATATTAAAACTTATGCATGTACTATATGTATTGTATATACTTACCAATTTATGTACATCAGAAGAGCATGGGCAGGTGGTCCAGTTATGCCCATCTCTGACATATTTAGGCACATATATTTATGCCATCTCTATGGCTGATGTAACTACTGGTACCCAAATATTAGACATACCAATATTGGGTTATGCTAGCATATGTTAGTAGTTTATAATGGAACTTTTGAATTGAAAATGTTCTCTCTATATTCTTTATGGAGGACACCTTTGGGACCTTTGGGATGGAGAAAGAAAGGAGCATAGTAGGGTGGTGAAAGGAGGTCAGGGTGGCATGGAAGGGTGTGGAGGGTGACAAAGGGAATAAGGGTAGTATGGAATCATGCTGAAGGGTGACAAAGGGGGGTCAGGGTGGTATGGAATCATGGTGAAGGGTGACAAAGGGGGTCAGGGTGGTATGGAATCATGGTGAAGGATGACAATTGGGGGTCAGGGTGGTATGGAATCATGGTGAAGGGTGACAAAGAGGGTCAGGGTGGTATGGAAGGGTGTGGAGAATGAGAAAGGGGGGTCAGGGTGGTATGGAATCATGGTGAAGGTGAGAAAGGGGGTCAGGGTGGTATGGAATCATGGTGAAGGGTGAGAAAGGGGGTCAGGGTGGTATGGAAGCCTGGTGGAGGGAGAGAAAGGGGCAGATGCTGATGGAATTGCAGGGAAAGAGACATAAGGGGGAAGGATACTGCATGGAATTGGGTCGGAGGGAGAAAAAGGGGGCAGATGCTGATGGAAGTGGGGGGGAAGGGAGAGGAGAGAGTGAAATGCCAGACCATGTGAGTATGGGAAGAAGAGGAGAGGAGAGATGCTAGACCATTGGAGGAGGGAAGGGAGGAAGATGGATGCCAGACTAATGGGGGTGAAGGGAGAAATGGAAGGGGGATGCATAAAGTTTCTAGAACAGGAATAGAAAGAAAGAAGATGCCATATAGAAGGGGCAGAGAGAGGGTAGACAGTGGATGAAAGGAAGAAAGTGATAAAAAGATGAGGAAAGCAGAAAACAGAGAAGACAAGGTAGAAAAAATATATATATATATATTTATTTATTTTTTGCTTTAGGTGAAATGCATCGCTGTTTCTGTGATGTTGCATTGCATGCAGAGTCCAGCTTCTTGGTGCTTCAGTTTAACTTTTGTCTACGTATTTTTATTCTGTCTCCCCATTTACAAAACTGTAGAGCGTTTTTTAGCGTTGGCATCTGAGCTGTTACCACCGTGGCTAAAAACCACTACAGTTTTGTAAAAGGGGGAGGGGTTAGTTTGTGATTACATACTAGGCGAAGGTGTTTTCTGTGTTCTGTGTGTTCGAAAAGACATGGTTTTCTGTTAGGATTGACTGTGTAGGATTGATCTGTACTAGTCTGGCTTGTTTAGTTTTACAATGGGTTTATTGGACAATTTCCTGCTGGAAAAGGGGATAGAGGGGTATAGATAGAGGATTACTGCACAGGACCTGGATCTGTTGGGCTGCCGTGTGAGCGGACTGCTGGGCACGATGGACCTCAGGTCTGACCCAGCGGAGGCATTGCTTATGTTGTTATGTTCTTATGATGTACTGCTCACTGCAATATGTAAGATGCTGCCTTTTCCTAGATATTCATGTGTGACGAGTGGATTGTTACTAAAAGTCATGTTTTTCATACAGATGGGGGGGTGTCAAAAAATGAAGGGCCCCGGGTGTCACATATGCTAGGTACGCCACTGTTGAAAGGTATTAATATACTCATAGGACCAAATCTTTTCCAGAAAAGGGAAATTGGTAAAACTAGAGGACATACATTGAGGTTGAGGGGTGGTAGACTTAAGAGTATTGTTTGGAAATTCTTTTTCACAGAGAGGGTGTTGGATGCCTGGAATGTCCTCCTATGGGAGGTGGTGGAGAGGAAAATTATGATTGATTTCAAAAAAGCATGGGATGAACACAGAGGATCACTAATTAGAATATAAATGAGCAAACTTTCATAGTCCAAATCTAGCAAAGGAGATGGTTTGGATAGGCTGGAGTAAGCTTCAATAGCAATTCCAGTAGTTGGAACCTAAGGACAGTACCGGGTAGACGTCTAAGGTCTATGGCCCAGAAATAACAAAGAAAATAAGACATTTTAATTTAATTATAGCATTCTACAAGTTATCTATGTAAATGTGTGCCACATTTAAGTACCGTCAGACTCTGCCCATGTAAACACTCACCTTCCACTTATGCATAATAGGGGATGCACATGTGGAGGGCCATTTTCGAAAAGGACATCTAAGTCCAGCTTAGACACTTCCCGCTAAATATCCAAAGTAAGAAGCACAGAAATATCCATTTTTAAAAGCTGAACCGTAGACATCCAAAAATAGTTTGTTTTTTAAAAACATCACCTAGTTGGTTGTCTAGGC
Source organism: Geotrypetes seraphini (assembly GCF_902459505.1). Lineage (NCBI taxonomy): Eukaryota > Metazoa > Chordata > Amphibia > Gymnophiona > Dermophiidae > Geotrypetes > Geotrypetes seraphini. The sequence continues at coordinate 398,088,408 of NC_047085.1, read as the reverse complement.
CGACAGAACATCCAACTCATAGGGTGCCTAACTTTATACCCCATATTTGACCACTGAAATGTCCAAGTTGAAAACATCCAAATCCAGATGATTTGCATGTGGGAGTGGTCATCATTGTGATGGACTGGCCACACAAACTTGCCAACAGGGTAGTGAGACACCTTAGGGGCACTGCTGTGAACTTCACATAAAGGATGCCAGAAGTACATCTCACCATAACCCCCTTACAATTTATGGTGAGCCCTCCAAAACTCCCCAAAACCTACTAAATCCACCTGCCTGCTACTCCAATAGCCTTTATGGCTGTAGATGGCATCTAAATAGCAGTATAGTAGGGGTTTGGGGGGGCTTACACTTTGCACCAAAAATGTAGTGGTTAGAATGACTTATGGGCCTCGGTCCTCCTCTCTATGGTTCACTATTCCATCCACCAGGTTACTTAAGACACCTGTGTGATGCTCTACTAGGCTTTTCCATGACAAGTGCTGCTGTTCTGGAGACAGGTACGTACTCTTTCATTCAGATTTTTAGGGGGGGAGGGAGTCAGTGAGCATTTGGGGGGGGAGGGTCATACCTTCATGTATCCAGTTGTCAACTGGTCAGTTTGGATACCTTTGTGGCAAAACTGAAACAGCCCACAAATGCTCCTACTCACATTTCATACCCAAATTATGGCACACCTTCCCCCCATCTGTTAGAACATTAGATGGACTTTGGAGCTTCAGGAAAGCCGTGAAAACCTTCCTCTTCACAAACCCAGCGCCTTAAGGACATGCATCCAAAAATGCTATTCAGAGTCAACTCATCTACGCCACCTACTTTCACCAGATGCTGCTTAGTGTATATATTTTATTGTCATGTCTATATTGTAAATTATGTCATCTCTGTCCTATCTCAATTACATTGTGTATGTACTTTGTAACCCATTCTGGGTCCTTTGGGAAGACGGGCTAAATAATTGAACAAATAAATAAATAAATGTACTTCTAAAACAGGGTTAGCAACAAACGTCTAGGTTACTACTTATTTATATAAAGGTTTGATGTCCAAGTTAAGCATGCAAATGGGCACAAGTATAGGGAAACCAAGCCATTGTGACATCACTGATGAGGATGGCTCTTAGGCATTGGTGGAATGAGGCATTATGACATCACAATACGAGGGGCCCTTGAAAAGTTCTCAGGCCAACCAAGAAGAAAATGACATGGAGCCATGAAACCTACAAGTTATTCGACACTTTTCTTGACACTTTTCGTTTCAATGATATGAATTGAAATGAAAAGTATCAAGAAAAGTATAAAATAACTTCCAAGTTTCATGGCTCCACATCATTTTCTTCTTGTTTGGGCTGAGAACTTTTCAATGGCCCCTTGTAGGCTAAAAATAGGATTCTCTCTGCTCATTAACCTAGGAAACTAGTTATTAAATTACCCTCATAGCACTGGAAGAATGATAGGAGTGAATCTAATGTACAACTATACAAAGAATGGCAATACTCAGCCACTTTCTATATAAGCCAGTAGAAATGTAATTTAGGCCAGTAGAAAGGTATATATATACATATATATATATATGTATATATATATATATATATACCTTTCTACTGGCCTAAATTACATTTCTACTGGCTTTTATAGAAAGTATGTATATATATGTACTATGTATGTATATATATATGTATGTATATATATACATATGTATGTATATATATATGCCTATGTATATATATATATATATATATAGGCAGCGGAATGCTTTTTTGTTGGGGGAGGAGCCTGCAAGATCCACTCCCAGACCCCACCCAATCTCCCCCCAGACCCCGCCCCCATAAAAGTACTAATTGTAATACCATTTTTTCCATTCATTTTTCATAGATACACACAATACAATCTTATTAACAATACATAATGGTCACTACTATTACTACTGTCGACTCCACTTAAGTGCAAGGCCTCTGGACCGGACCGCCACATGCACTTAAATCGAGTGTGCATTTAATCAGAGTACCACTTTTTAGTCATGAGAAATCACAGTACGCTGTAGTCAAATGCAATAAAACTTTTATTCAGCAAAAAACACACCGAATACCATTTAACAGGGTTCAGTTATAGAAACAGCACTGTTCCGTCTAATGCAATACACTGTAAACTTTTTTTAAAACCAACATTCTACAGAAATAATCAGTCATTGTTTTCTGCACACAGTTTGCATGATTCAGGCTGTGTATCTGACTACTGATGCTGTAAAACAGTGCATCCAAGAAGGAAACAATCTTTGCAGGTGTTTCATTAGTCGTGATGACCGCAGCAGTATCTCCATCCTCATCAGACTCTTGGTTGTCTGCAGTGTCCTTTATGACTGTACAGATATCAGAATTAGTGCGGTCAGATTATGTGGGCACATACAGCTCCAACTCTTGTGGCGAAAGTCCAACTGGGAGTTCAATGGATGAAGTGTCAGCTTCAGTTGTCTCATCAGATGCATGAATGAAGCTCGCCCGTCGATAACAATTTGAAATCGTTGATGATGAGACGACTCCACGCCTCCCATACCATGTGAAGAGAGTCGAACACCGTCATTTTTCTCGCGAGCTCAGCAGCTCTGGGGCTGTATTCCGTGCTTGCATCAATCACTGCCATCACTTATAACATCAGTGCACATAAGCGGATTGTGTGCTTATAAAAATTGCAATTATCCAAGTTTCCAAGTTTATTCCAGTAAAAAAAAAAAACCAGGACCATGGTGGTAGGCTGTGGATAACCGAAGTGTGCGCTTAACCGACGTGCACTTAGGTGGAGTCTACTGTACTATTATTATTTCTATAGCACTACCAGACACACGCAGCACTGCACAGAGTCACAAAGAAGAAGAAAACATTCCCTGCTCAAAAGAGCTTACAATCTAAACAGCCAAGACAGACAACCAGGATGTCATGGATACAGTTAAGAGGAATGGTTAATCAGCTGGCTATTTTGGAGGGCAGAGGAATAGGGTTAAGGATTGAAATCTATATAAAAAAAAGGTGGGTTTTCAGTCTGCTTTTAAACAAGGGAAGGGGATTGATGGACAAACTCGGGTAATTTATTCTAGGCATAGGGGGCAGATAGATGAAAGGAACAAAGTCTGGAATTGGCAGTGGAGGAGAAGGGTAACGTTAAGAGTAGCTTATCTGAGGAACAGAGTTCTCTGGGAGGTGTATAAGGAGAGAGAAGCAAAGAGAGATATTGAGGAGCAGCAGAATGAACACACTTGTAGGTCAGCAATAAGATCTTAAACTGAATGTGATGGCAGATAGGGAGCCAGTGAAGTGACTTAAGGAGAGGGGTATCATGAATGTAGTGAGGTTGGTAGAAGATTAGTAGTGCAGCAGAGTTTTGCACAGATTGCAAGGGGGAGAGGCAACTCTGCAGGAGACCAGTGTGCTCAGAGAGGAAGGGGCGAATTTTGATGATATTGAAGAGATAGAAGCGACAGGTCTTAGCAGCTTGTTGGATGTGTGTAGAAAATGAGAGGTTGAAATCGAAGACCACTCCAAGGTTGCAAGCAGAGGGAACTGGAACAATGATAGTGTTATTTACCGAGATGGAGAAAGGAGGAGAAGAAGCAGAGAGTTTAGGAGGAAAGAGGAGCAGCTCAGTCTTGGACACATTTAGTTTCAGATGACAGCAGGACATCCATGCAGCAATGTCAGCCAAACAAGCAGAGACTTTTTCTTGGACTTTAGGTGATATTTCGGGTGTACAGAGGTAGATCTGGGAGTCATCAGCATATAGGTGATACTTGAAGCCATGGGAGGAGATCAGGGCACCGAGGGAAGAGATGTAGAGAAAGAAGAGAAGAGGTCCTAAGACAGAACCCTGCTAGCGGGGTAGCAGCAGAAGAGGACCCACCAACACATACACTACAGGTGTGTTGGGAAAGGTAGGAGGCAAACCAGGAGAGGACAGATTCACAGAATCCAAATGAGGACAGCATATCATGGAGTAAGTTGTGATTAACAGTATCAAAGGTAGCACACAAGTCAAGAAGGATGAAGATAGAGTAAAGGCCCTTACATATAGCCATGAACAAATCACTGCAGACCTTAGTGAGAGCATTCTCTGTGGAGTGTTGGGGGTGAAAACCAGATTGTAGAGGATTGAGAATCTGTCGAGTTGAAAGGAAGTCCAGGCAATGACGGAGAATAGCACGCTCAAGTATCTTGGTTAAGAATGGAAGAAAGGAGACAGGGCGATAGTTGGACGGGCAGGAGGGGTCCAGCAAGGATTTTTTGAGAAGCAGCATAACCACCGCCTGTTTGAAGGCAGCAGGGATAGCTGCAGTGGAAACAGATAGATTGAGAATATGGTATATGGGAGGGATAACAGTATGTGAGAAGGGGTCGAGTAGTGGGATGGGAATAGGGTCTGAGTGGCATGTAGTAGACTTGGCTGAAGACAGAAGTTGTGCAATTTCTTCCTCTGTGATCTCAGAGAAGGAAGAAAAGTCAGCAGTAGTTGACGGAGGGACAAGAAGAGAAGCTTTCTGAGCTGTTTGGGTGAAGGATGAAGGGGAGGTGCAAGATTGAAGTTCAGGAGAGTGGATGGTGGGTAGGGGAGAAGGGTGTGACTTTGTAGTGAATTCAAGGGTGATCTTGCGGACCTTTTCATGGAAATAATCAGCCATAGTTTGGGGAGAGCGAGAAGGAGGGATCAGAAGTGGGGGTGCTTTGAGGAGGGAGTTAAGCATTGCAAAGTGTTGACAGGGGTTGGAAGAAAGGGAGTTACCCCCTCTTTTACTAAGGCATGCTAGCCAATTTAGCGCATGCTAAAGATTAGCGCACGCTAAAAGCTAACGCGTCCATTATATTCTATGGACACGTTAGCATTTAGCATGCGCTAAATCGGCTAGTGCACCTTAGTAAAAGGGCACTTTAGTTAGTTGGATGTAGTAGTCTTGCTTGACCCGTGTAAGTGCAGAATTAAAGGAGGTCAGCATAAATTTAAAGTGAAAAAAGTCAGCATGTGTGCGAGATTTGAGTCAAAGGTGCTCAGCACAGCGGGTACAAGAACGTAAGTAACGGTCACTGGGAGTGAGCCAAGGTTGAGGTTTGGTAAGTCTGACAGACCGAGGAACAGGGGGAGCTAGGGAGACCAGAGCAGTGGAGAGAATAGTAGCAACCACAAAATTAAACTTCACAAAGCACACTGTATGTTTCTCAACAGTCATTCCTACCAGAACACCGATAACCCTTATGCAAATACAGGACCACAAACTAAAAGTACTAATATATACAAACAAAACCCTAAGATGCAAGACTTTGCATGCAATACAACCCCCAAAGAAACAGAAACAAATGCATTTCTTCCTGAACAGTACAAAATAGAGACAGCAGATGTAATTTCTCAAAACTGACACAATTCAATCACTAAATTGAAAATAAAATAATTTCCCCTACCTTTGTTGACTGGTGATCTTAACTGTGTATCCAGGGCCACCTTATCCATTTGTTGTTTTTCTCTCCTTCACTTTCTGCCATACATTCACCTTTAGCATTAACTTTTAACATTCAACTTTCTTCCATTCTTCTGCTCTCTTCTCAAAATCTACTTTTCCGTGTCTTCCCTTCCCATCTATCCATGTGTACCATCTCCTCCCTCTTTCTTCTCCCCTATTACCATCTATCCATAAGAAGCATTTCTTCTTATCTCTTCCCTGCTGCACCCATTGCTGTATACCATCTCCTTCCTCTGTCTTCCCTTCCCCCCCCCAATCTCTGTGCGCCATCTCATCCCTCTCCCATCATCAGACATCTCTGTTTTCCCCCTTACCCCTCATATGGTCTGGAATCTCTCTCCTCTCCCATGGTCTGGCATTTCTCTCTCCTTTCCTCCCTCTTCCCGAGGTCTAACATCTCTGTCCTCTCCTTTCTACGGTCTGGCATCTCTCTCTCCCCTCCTTCCCTTCCATTCTGTGGTCTGGCATCTCTCTCTCTCGCCTTCCCATTCCTGTAGTCTGACATCTCTCTTTTCCCTTCTTCCATCACCCTTCTCCAGAATCTGACATTCTCTCCCTTCTTTGAGTCATCTCTCCTCCCTCCCAGTGTAACATTTATCCCTCCCTCCTCTCCACCACTATCATGTCCAACAATTCTCCCTCTTTCTTCTTTTCCCCATATACATCATCTCTCTTTACCTCTCACTCCACACACCTAAGTCCAACAATTCTCCATTCCTTTTCCCTCCCTGACCAGCAGCATTTCTTTCTCTCCCTTCCCACTACCCCACCTGTGCAGCATCTCTCTTTTCCTCCTTTTGTAACACCCCCCGTCCATGCATTTGTCCTTCCCATCCCTCTCCCAGTACATGCAGTATCTGTCTTTCCCAACTCCTCAAGTCCCTGAGCATCTGTCCTCCCTGCCTTCCCAACTCCTTACCCCCAGCCACAGCCCATGGCGTGTATAACATTATTTCCTTCCTTCCCTCCTAGTGGGATACTGCTGAACGATCTCTTTCTTTGGCTTTCAACTCTTGACTCCCAACTTTCCCACACACCTACCTCCTCCCCGGTGTTTGTTCTTTTTAAATCTTCGGGCAGTGTCGACAAGATCAGTGTCTTGCCATCGGCCTACCCTGGAAGCCTTCTTTCAGCAGCAGCCCATCTATAAAGAAACAGGAAATTGCTGCTGAAAGACTTCCGGGGCAGGCCGACAGCAAGACGCTGATCTTGTCAACGCTGCCCGAAGATTTTTAAAAAACAAACACCGGGGAGAAGGTTAGTGTGTGAGAGAGTTGGTTGTCGGGAATCAAGAGTTGAAAGCCGAAGAAAGAGGTCATACGACAGGGGATAGGGGGAAATGGAAGCAAATAACATTGTACACATGACACCAACCAGTGGGAGAGCAGAGCCACTGCCAATTTGGGGGGAGGCCACAGCCCCTGTGGCCCCCCATTCTGACGCCTATGTATGCATATAGATATATCATATAGATATATATAAGCCACAGTCAACACTGCAAAAACCCACTGAAATTTGAACTTAGAGTTGAAATATTTAGGCCACTCTGAGTAGGGTATGAATGATATCATCCTGCAATAATACTTTGCTATATTGATTTATTTTAGACTGGAATATGATCACATTGCATGATCAACATGAGCTTTCCTATTGTTCTAAAGTTGATGCAAATACATAGCAACACTCTTTATTTTTCAGTTCATGGATGGATGAAAACAAACTGCTTGATCAATTGCACCTTCTTTTAGGCATGTAAGAAAAAAAAGGACAACAAATAGGCTTTAGTGGACCAACTAAATATATTTGTGATGAGCTCTCTGTGGCTATAGCCCCTTTGTCAAACAGATGCAGAATGAGCTAGGCGTGAAGTTGCCTGAATATTCAGCAGAACTGCAATGGTGGTGGTCGTTTTCAAAGTTGTAAATTATACAGAAAAATGCCTGCATATATTGGACACATGGTAACAGACATACAAAGGGGGTTGAAGCTCTGCTAATTCACCCCCTTTTGTACTTATACAAAGCTGTAAAGAGTTACAATGTAAAATGATGGAGAGGGGATGTTGAGAGAGCTGGCAAAGACAGAGCAATATTTACAACTACAGGGAGGAACTGGGACGTTTTGTCTAGCAATGGGTGAGGCTTATGAAAAACGGCACACTGAAGATAAAAGAGGGTCATTTTCAAAAGTGTTTTCATGAGTAAAACAGATCTTTATTTAAAGAAAATGCTTATTATATAATTGCTCATCCAATATGCAGGCAAATTTACATACCCACAGCTTGTAAATATGTAATTTTACCTGGATTCAGCAAATGTATCCTAGTAGCAGTTGGGGGGGGGGGGGAGAATTTGCACATGCATCCCTATGCACATGAATTAACTGGGATAATTTGTGCATGGTAAAGAGCAGGTGTAAATAAAAGCACACAATTTCCTGGGGTAAATTTTAAAGCTTGCACAGAGAAACATTGATGTATATTCTTTATGTGTGTGTGCTGTTATAAAATTACTAGTCACTCAGGAATACCTGCCCGGGGTTTCTGGTTATTTGAGGGGAAAGTTGAGCCCGTATTGAAGCCCCTTTCTTTAATTGTTGAGCTTATTGGAGCATTAAGCTGGTGGTGCAACCTTCATTTCGGAGTAGGTTTAACAAAGGGGAAAACTTTACCAATTATTTTGTGTTTGAGCTCGCTTATTTTTGGTAAAATTTTGTTTGGTTTTTTGAGGCCGGTCTGATAAAATTACCCCCAACATGTTTCTAAGTGATATGGAATTGAAATTTAATGATACCAAACTGTTTTGACTGCAAAAGTTCAGCCTTGGTAGTTATGAAACCTCCCATAAGCATGGAAGTTTTCCCAGCACTTAGGGGCAGCTACGTATGTGGTCAATGCAGAGAAATGGTTAATACAGTGCATTAATGGTGCAGCTGCTAATGAAGAATGCAGTTAATTATAGCTCTTTTCTTGCCTATGAAAAAAAAAATCTTTATTGAATATTGCCCTAATGGAGAATAGCTCCAAGGACAAAGAAAAATTAAGGATGCTAACAATATGCATTCATTAGTACACAAGATGGATGCGTGCGTGACTTCTAATATCTAGTATCCTTATGTCAATGTCTTTTTCAATCTCAAAAAGTCCTTCTCATTATCTTTTTAGGGCGTCAGACATGCCAACTACTCGCTTTCATTTTGGCGATATAAAACTCTTTTGGCTATGTCTGTGGCTGTGGCTTCTTCATTCGCCCAGTAATTAGAAAAAATTTTTGATTTTTTGTTATTATTTTTATTTTTTATATAAAGTGCTCATGCTTATACTCTATAGTTTCATAAATATTTTAGTCTTTAAAGTGAAATAACTTATCTTAAAATACGTTGTTTTCTTTGATGTAATCGGATCAGGGACCTGTCAAATCGACATGTTTCTGAAGAATTCCCCATAATTACCTATAATCGTGGGAAAAATATAGGAGAACGCTTGGCACGTCATCGCTACCACGTAGGGGATAGGGAAACCCAAATTATCTATGGTCATCAGAAATGCCATAGGTGCCAATGGTGTAATACCACGATTGAAGGGCTGGAATGGCAGCCCCCTCAGAGACATATTTGTATTAAGGCTGACACTAATACTTCATGTAAGACACAGAATGTGGTCTATATAATCCAATGTCCATGTGACCTAATCTACGTAGGTAGGACTAGCCGTCAGGTTAATATCCGCCTCAATGAACACAAATCAAGGATTGTTAACAAAGTGATGGAGGCTCCGTTAGTTCAACATTGGGAAACCTATGCTCATGACATCACAGATATAAAATGGCGTATTATAGCTCATGTAAAAGTTGGGTGGGAGGGTGGAAATTTTAAAAACAGATTGAATTGGCTTGAACAAAAGTGGATATATAGTTTAAATACAGTGGAGCCGGGGGGCTTAAATCAAGAGGTAGAATGGAGTTCTTTGATATAATGTAGGTATCCTCTATTCGCTGAAGCAATGACGTCATTCAATAGGGGAGGTATTTATACCCGACTAAAAGACGCCGCGGCCATCTTGATAAGATCAGAAACACTTTGGTATCGGGATGGTCAGATAAAAAAGAAAAGGGTGAGCATACGATTATTGTTATCACATTTTCTATGGCTGCCCAAGGAATAAGAAAGAATACATGGGTCATTAGTGATACTGTCTTCTTCTATTTGTGCAGGGGACTTAATCTTGAGAAAGCCTTGGCGGCGAAACATGTCGATTTGAGCATGAGCACTTTATATAAAAAATAAAAATAATAACAAAAAATCAAAAAATTTTTCTAATTACTGGGCGAATGAAGAAGCCACAGACATAGCCAAAAGAGTTTTATATCGCCAAAATGAAAGCGAGTAGTTGGCATGTCTGACGCCCTAAAAAGATAATGAGAAGGACTTTTTGAGATTGAAAAAGACATTGACATAAGGATACTAGTTATATAACATAAGTCAATGTAAAGAATACTGGCTGATACAGCTACTTTTTACAGTGTGACTTCTAATATCAGCATAATTGTATTTATTTATTTATTTGGTTTTATATCCCGTCCTCCCAGGAGAGCTCGGAATGGGTTACAAGTTTACACAGATATTAAAGTGAATTTCTCCATGGGGATGGCAAACATGGCAAGGCAGAACATTGTTTGACAGAGATGGCAAAGCGTGGTTAACAAAGCATGGTAAAACATAACATGTCAAACATTTCATGACAAACATAGTATTAGAAGTGTGGCTTACGAAGCATGGCAGGAACCCAAAACAAAAGAAACTGTGGAAAAGATGTTCTTGATGCAGGCGTTTATTCAATAAAATGAAAGTTGCAATAACAATCCAAATGTGCATAAGATGAAAAATACCCAGCACAAGCCATGTTTCAACAAATACCCCTTCCTAAGGGGTCCTGCGGATATGAATATAGGTATGAGCGTAAAAGCCAATCAGTGATAATGCATGATTGTTTGTGTTTATGGCCATTTTGAGCCAATCAGGGCCTTAAGACTCTCCCACTGCATTCTAAGATGCAATAAGAAGGGGAAATACCCATCATTCTCATCACGCAGCCCTGTAGACAAGAGGGAGTGGGATTCCCTCCTGCCGATTTGTCTCTGGACGGTACGTGGATCTGGGAATGCGAAGGGGTCCAGAAATTTGAGAGGGGGTGTGGGGAGAATGTGGAGAGGGAGTTTGGGGGCGTCAGGGATGTTAGACGATGTCAGGGAAGGGGTATAGGACTCCGCAGCTCAGCTGATCCTGGCAGAGGGAATCTCCATCAGCTGAACCGGCAGGAATCCCCAAAACCTGCTCAGCTGATGGGGATTCCTCTACCGTGATCAGCTGATGGTAAGCTGATCTCCCCCCCCCCCCCCCCCCCAATTTCTGAGTGGTAGGAGAGGGTCGTGACCACTTGGGGAGTAAGGGGGATCATGCCTTAAACTCTCCAGTGGTCATCTTGTCAGTTTGGTCAGCTTTGGGGCACTTAGACCTGTTTTGTTTTGGTCTAAGTCCCGGCGTGTAAGTTTTGCCTAGGATGTCCTGGAAAAGCTTTGATTATTGCTTCAGGACGTCCAGATGGAAGCACGCCCAATTCCTGTCCACACCTTCCAACACACCCCTTTGAGCACTGGATGCACAGCAGCTTAGAAGTGCTGCTGAACATCCAGAAAATTTGTTTTGATTACCTCACTTGGATATCTCTGCTATTAGGACATCCAAGGACAACCTGCCAACTTAGCAGGTTTTTGGACATTTTAAAGGTTTGGGTTTTTTTAAGATCAATCTTTATTAAATGTTAACTTCTTACAGAATAATGCAAATCACAAGTGAATCATAACATACGCATACATTAAGAAAAATTTTCAAAAATAAAACAATATCTTATTATCCCATCCCTCCTTTACCCAAAATCCCCTACCTCACTCCCATTTGTCTGGCAGGTCAATCATACACTCACACACAGTGCTTAACAAAACCCTCTATAGGATATGTGGAATATAAATAAATCACCTCAAAAAATTGTGAAACACACAAAACAACCTAAAAAGGCTAAATCATAAGTAGAAAGGGATTCTACTCAGAGCTCAAGGAGAGTGTTTTTGAAAGGGTCTCAAGTGCTCACGGTTAAGAGCTCGATGTGTCTTACAAGCTAATAACCTTCAGGTGAGCTATCATCGATCTTTTATTCACTACTCCAATTTATGCTCTGTAGTATCAGAAACCCTCTATAGCTAATTTTAATATTCAGAAAAAATTTTTATATTTATTTAAATGTAATACTTCTATGAAATTCTAAAATAGAACTGTCGGAATTGAACTTCACTTAGCTATAGTAGCAAGGTATCAAAGTGACCTGTCGGAGTTAATAACTTCCATATATAGGTCTTAAATTACTTAGCTTCAATAGCAAGATGTCATAGTGGCTACGGAAGATCTCCGTTTCGCTCTTGTTAACTCAAACAGAGCTTCATCAGGAAAAAGCCGACATTCACACTATTTATATCGGCTCTGGTTCTCACAGAGGGAACCGTTTAGGGGACACAGCCCAAGTCTGAATTGGGCTGTGTCCCCTAAACGGTTCCCTCTGTGAGAACCAGAGCCGATATAACTAGTGTGAATGTCGGCTTTTTCCTGATGAAGCTCTGTTTGAGTTAACAAGAGCGAAACGGAGATCTTCCGTAGCCACTATGACATCTTGCTATTGAAGCTAAGTAATTTAAGACCTATATATGGAAGTTATTAACTCCGACAGGTCACTTTGATACCTTGCTACTATAGCTAAGTGAAGTTCAATTCCGACAGTTCTATTTTAGAATTTCATAGAAGTATTACATTTAAATAAATATAAAAATTTTTTCTGAATATTAAAATTAGCTATAGAGGGTTTCTGATACTACAGAGCATAAATTGGAGTAGTGAATAAAAGATCGATGATAGCTCACCTGAAGGTTATTAGCTTGTAAGACACATCGAGCTCTTAACCGTGAGCACTTGAGACCCTTTCAAAAACACTCTCCTTGAGCTCTGAGTAGAATCCCTTTCTACTTATGATTTAGCCTTTTTAGGTTGTTTTATATAAATAAATAAATCAAACAAACAATATTCACAGGCCTTTCAGCTAAATTAGTTTCATATCGATAATAAAGACATACAGTTGCCCACCAAAAGTGAAAGTTCAAAAGAGTGAAGTTTTTCCAGTTTTTAACTATTAATTGTAATGCCATTCCTGACAATATTTGTTTACTATCAATAGAGTTACTGAAGTTACACGTGTTCCACATTTTACCGTGCCATATGAGAAAGGTATAAGAACTTCCAATATGCATTGTATTTTATTCCAAATTTTTTGCCAAAATGTTCAAACCAGTGGGCAATAAAACAAAAGATGATCCAATGTGCCCACCTCCATCTTGCAGTTCCAACATGTATTGGATCTGGTGGCATCCAATTTTTGTCATTTAACCGGTGTCCATAATGTTCTGTGTAGTACAAAATAGTTTGTCGCAAAGATGCTGAGGCCGTACATCATTTCCTCTGAGACCACACCTTCTTCCAATTCTCAGATGAAACAGTACACTACAGTTCTCTAGACCAAACATTTTAAAGTTTTGATTAGCACTTCTCCGGTTTTACCATGTTTCATTTAATATTGTTTATGTCAATTTCTTTATTTTATGCTTGGATCATTTAAACTGATTACTCTGGTACATTGTTAGAACTTGCACCTATTATGTCTTATTTCCTTTTCCTGAACTAATGTCTTCTCAACTTCTATTTTATTTCTGATGCATTCAATCATTTATGACTATTATTCCACTGTGGATGCACTTCACATTTGTTAATGACATTGTTATAATGTGCTCCTTGTTGGAGCACGCATATTGTTGGCTTTGTATTTCATCTTTTATAAAATCAATAAAACTTTTTGAACTAAAAAAAAAAAAAAGTTTTGATTATGCCCATCTTAGCATATAAGTTTATGTTGCTATTTTGCAAAATGAATATTTATATGCCACTTTCGACCCACTGGTATTTTAGGCATTTGTCTAAAATGGATGTTCATACCATATATAATGGTGCATCTATTTCAAAGCAGAAACAAGTGGGTCAATCGGAATGTTTACAAATGAAATCTTTATTGCTGGAAAGAAATATAGTTTTGCAGAAAACGATTCTATGATGCAAGCGTTTTGGTTTAGTGGACTCTACCTTCTTCAGGAGCCTATAACCAGATTATAAACAATGTGCAAGTAAAATAAAATAGTGAGCAACATTCAGAAACACTTGTGGATATTTAAACTAATGCATACATATAACTGAAAGACATAAAGAGGCAAATTGTCCTACCACTGTCTAACCAGCTAATTGGGATGCGCGTTTTCTTTTTTAAAAAACACCCCGAGGCAGGCCACCTATACTATAGGCATCTGTTGTAGATGTAGGAAGGCGCCTAGGGACACTTTAAGTCACCCAAGGCTGGGCATGGATGTGGTTTTGTCTGGAAGTGGCCTTGGGTGAGCTTACTTGGTCCTAGGTGTCTCCCTAGGGCAGTGACAGGTGCTTGAAATGTAGGCCATTGAAATGCTGGCCTACATTTCAAATAGGCACAGCTTCTAAACTGATTGTGGCAAGGAAGTCTTTGTGCCACAATCAGCTGAGAGGCCATGACAGGGAATGCCCATATCCCACTGCAAGATGGCCAGCAGGAAGGATGCCCACTCCCTCCTGCAGCCACACCCAAACCCCTCCCCCCAACACTGTCCATGGCAGAAGGGATGCTCACTCCTTCCTGCCGGAACCCCCGAAACAACCCTCGACAGAAGAGATGCCCAATCCCTCCTGCTGGCACCCCCAAACATTCTGGGCAGGAGGGATGCCCACTCCCATCTGCCAGCACCACCGAAACAATCCCCAGCAGGAGAGATGCCCAATCTCTCCAGACGCCACTCCCTAAAACCATCCCTGTCAGGAGGGATGCCCAATCCCTCCTGCCAGCATGCCCCCAACATCCCCATCAGGAAGGATGCCCACTTCCTCCTGCCAAAACCCCCCCCTGAACACATGATCCCCAACCCCCCTGAATCCCCCAACCAAGGTGAGAGTATCCTGCATGCAGGCACTGACCCGGTTGCCTCTCCTGATGTTGGAGGGTCTTTTCTGGACATCACATCTCTGCTCCGTGAGATATGGCCGTGGGCGCATGCCCAAAGGGGCATGTTCAAAGGGGCACACACCTTTGGAGCACCTTCGGAGCAATTTGTGAGCATGGAGCTAGGGACTCTGCTCCGCTCAAGATGGGAAAGAGAAAAGGAGGAGTGAAGGAGAAGTTGTTTGAAAATAAAGGTCCTATGGATAAACATCTGATTTCGGTAAATACAAATATACTGTTTACTTCTCCTAACCCCCCCCCCCCCCCCCGAGACTTTCCTGTCATTAGGGGGACCTACCCCTCCCCTACAACCCATGGGAGAGAGACTTGAACTTTCATGCATAGAAGATTTAAATTACCGTTTACCATCAGATTTTTTTTTTTAATTTCAACCTACAGCTATATCCCAATCTTCTCAATCCACTGAGACTAAAGTTGTTCAATTACCTCTTCTGGTACTCATCACTCTTTAGAGGACTTCTCTTTAGAAAACTTTGAGATTTCTTTAAAAGATATAATGAAATTTATAGTTAAGATGGATAAATCACTGCAAGATAATTTGCAGAATTTCAGCAAATTTACTGAGCTTGCCTCAGTTAAGTTTGCTAAACAGGACTTTAAAACAGGGGTGGGCAACTCCAGCCCTTGAGGGCTGGAATCCAGTCGGGTTTTCAGGATTTCCCCATTGAATATGCATTGAAAGCAGTGCATGCAAATAGATTTCATGCATATTCATTGGGGAAATCCTGAAAACCCGACTGGATTACAGCCCTCGAGGACCGGAGTTGCTCACCCCTGCTCTAGAATGAATAAAGTGGAAAAAAAAAGCTATAGGAAAAATTGAAACACAGCTTAAAGTTTGTCATTCAGCGCAGGCTTCTACTATAAAAGATAATTTGATGATTCATTCAAAAATTGAAATGTTTAAAAATATATCAAGAGCAACTAATGTAAGATTATTGAATTTTCCTGTTACTTTTTGTCACCTAAAGAGTTTTTCAAACTTTATTTGAAAGAAGTGCTACAAATGGATTTTGATGATAACAAGATTATAAATGCATATTTGCCACATGGTATAAAGGAAATTGAACAAGAGGGAGGAATTGATAACATTACTACACCAGATAGATTAGATGTTCAAAGATCTACATTGCTAGTTACATTGTCATCAGTGGATAAGAAAAGAATAATTATGAAGGCTTATTTTCCAGGGGTTAGATGGCAGCCCTGTGAGGTAGGGTTGCAAAAAACTTGGGCAGAGGATGTGAAAGTGAATGTGGCAAAGATCTGATGAGCATTTGAATATTCTAATGCACTCCTTTTAAGGTGCTTCATTTGTATTTTACTGACATCAAATGTATCATATCTTTGCATGGAGTGCTGTTTTGTGTTCCCTGCCCCAGAGATCCATTTCAGAATCTCCAAGACCCCTTAAACTGGACTTGAATTCTCTCTGCCTGTATAACCAGGACAAAGGGTAGCTACAATTACAAGAAATATGTTCAGTAATAAGTAAACACTGCTTTGCTGTCATCTGTAATTCACTTCATTTTAAAATATAGATTTTTGTTTAAATCCAACAGGCTTTCTTTGTTATTTTTGTCTTCTAAAGAGGAAGGAATATATTAACCCCTATTTATGTTCAAAATGCTGACTTTCTCAATATGATTCACAATCCACATTCCTTAGTTTAGATCACGAAAGGAAGACCAGGATAAGAAAAAAAAAAAAAAAAAAAAGCCCAAATTATCAGGCTACAGTATCCAGGATTACAAAATTTGAATCAACCAAGTTCTTTTGTTTTTTTGCCATTTTTGCATTTTTACAAAAGCTTAAATTAGTATTTGGAAAGAATCCAACCAGAATGTCATTGTCCTGAATGGATCTGTCTCCACTTTCGTAGATAAAGCCAATTAATATTGGCCCAGATCCAATAAGCCAATTAATTAGGATTAATGTTGCTTACTGTTCATTGTGGATCTGTGTTGGTCTCCTTAAAGCAACAAAGACTGGAGCATCAGACAGTGAGAGATCATTTGGTTCCGATTTACATTAAACTTTGTAGAACTGTAACATCAACGTTAGTATCAGAATCACCCATCTTTGTGCTCTAGTCACCTTTTTGCCTACCCTAACTGTTCTTGCTCCTGCCTCAGCAGCATCAGAATTCAAAACACTAATGGTAGCATGCAATTTGCTTTTGGTCCTTGTTTGTGAGCCAAAGGAGAGTAACTTGTCAGTTGGTGCCATTTTGAAATTCTGCATTGAAGGGGCAGAAGCAAATGGGCAGAAAGGGACAGGACTTACCGTACGTTCGCCTTTGTTGAAGTTTGGCTGAAGTACTTATGAAATAGGGGACTTATGGACAGGATATTTCTTTAATTGATTAATTAATATGGTGGATGGAGGAATCTATAGGACTACATTCTCTTTTAAACCCAGTGTCTTCTACAACCTACACTCCTTCTACCAGTTGTGTTAAGGGGGGGTAGACATACAGCCATACTTGAACTCAGCCTGTGATTAAAGGCCCTGAATAGCACTCAGTCCTTTTGCTGTATGTGCCCGTTCATTTTGAATTGGATATAGAATAGTGATAGTTGCCCATAAGAAAGCCACATGCCTTTTCTTATGTATAAAAAATATTAATGGGCTAAGAAGAACATGAAATAAAACATATAGAGTTCATATTGAAAATCCCCCCCTCCCCCCCAAATAATTCTAGGGATGCGGAGGGAAGTGGTGTTTTTCTAGATACTGCTACAAAAGCAACCTCTCTTTTTTTTTTCTCTCTCTCTCTCTCTCTTTTTCAACCCATGAGCAGTTGTAACCTTCTAATAACACCCATTTACTCAGAACCAGAAAGCCTGGGATTCTGATAATCATCTTTCTGCTCTGGCTATTGCACATGATCTTTCCATACTCATTCAGCTTTTTTCATATTGCTCACAGTAAAGTAACTCCCTTAACAATAAAAGCTTTTATGGACGACCATTACACTAAAGTCCCAACCACTCCTAGGCTGTTGAGGGTTTTTTCTTACCTTTTATTGGCTTGTCTGAATATTTATAGCAAGCTTTGTTCTGTTTAAACAAAAAAAAGATAGCTTCGGTATCTGGTGTGTAGGACCAGTTTGTTTTTGAAAACGGGTATATCTGAATAAGGTTTCACTCCATCATAAGAACATAAGAATAGCCTTACTGGGTCAGACCAATGGTCCATCAAGCCCAGTAGCCTGTTTTCACGGTAGCCAATCCAGGTCACAAGTACCTGGCCAAAACACAAGGAGTAGCAATATTCCATTCTACTGAAAACTTCACTTTTTCCCTAAAAAAGAGGGAAAAAGTTAAGTTTCCAGTAAATGAGGGGAGTTACAACCCCCCAAACCCCCCTAACGCCAGCGCGATCTCTATTAAGTAAAGTGGGGGGGGGTTCCCCACCAACACTCCCCATCGGAGCCCCTTAAATACTGTTTTTTTCGGCGCGCTTCCGCCTTGCGCTCAGTTGTCTGCGCTGGGTTGTCGGCGCGCCTTTGTCGGCGCACGCTTTTGTCTATGAACCTTCTTATGTACAGTATATTGGACTAGATTCTGTAAATAGCGACCAAATTGGGACACTGAAAAGAATTAGCCCTAAGCTCTATTCGTTAAATGGTGCTCTAAGTTGCTCACTGTTTATAGAGTAACACTCAGCGGCAGGATCCACATCCAATTTTGGGTGCAAGGATTTACACCTACTGAAACCTGGTATTAATCCTTGCACCTAAATTAAGCGTGGATCTACCATATTCTGTAAAACTGTGCATAAATTTTAGGAATGTCCATGATCAACCCATGCTCCTCCTATGGCCATGCCACCTTCTCATATCCACCCAGAAATTTTACAGACACAACTTTATAGAATTCTAACTTGTTGCCAGTTAGCATCCATAATTAATTGATACCACTCAATTCTTGGTGGAAATTGGCTTATTGTACGCACAAATTGGGCATGTGCCCAAAATTTGTACACACAATTTTGAGTACTATTTATAGAATTTGGGGAATTATGCACTTGAATATAGTTTGGATGTTCCTAACAATGTGGTTTGGGCATTGTCTTTGATGTATTTTTATTCTGATAGTTTTGTTGTATGTATATATAAGCGCTTTATATTTGTATCTTTTAAATTATGAACGTGATGTTGTGATCCGCCTTGTATAAAGGTAAAATATAAATAATAATCCATAAACTATAATGATACACTGAAGGATATAAGGTCAAATTTTACATGTGACCTAGCTTACCAGATATGTAGACTCAATTTTATCTTGATTAGCATTAGAGGTTTCTTACAGCACAAAATAGCTCACAACAGGCACAAATCACTCATTTTATACTTTATATCACACGGGTTTTCCACATCAAACCATATTAAAATACCATTAAGTCACTTTATCCAGCAACTTGCACTCACAGTCGTTACCCAGCAAGAAAGAACAAATAATCTCAGCCTAACTGCTTGTCATTTAAGTGTTTCTCTGAACAGTCTCTCTTCAGGCAGCCACCTGAGCCATCTTGCCAAAGCCATGGTCCTTTGAAAAGGAATGGAGTTCAACCACTTCAGCAGTTTGGGCTAGAGCCATATTGATGAATCCAGAGTTCACAGTGGGCCTAGGGCAGAATGCCAGGAAGAGCTCTGAATTCTCTTATGTGACAGCATAGAAAGGCAGAGTTTGCACAGAGATTTTTGCCAGAAAAAGGCAAACCCAAGGTAAGCAAAGGACGCACAACCCCATCATACTTCTTACACTACATTTTAAGATCTTTTTTTTTTCTTATTTATTTCTTTCATGTATCCAAAAGCAGATAGACAGTGCATGGATATCAGAGTGACTCAACAGTTGTTATTAAGCCTACTCCATCTGACAAATCCTGATGAGAGACAGTGCTAAACACAGCTATTCCTTATTCATTTTTGCACAGCTTGGGATTTTGGTAGAAACAAGGCCATGAGTCAGCTGTACCAGCTGTAAATCTTGGCCAGTCCAAATCTTTGTCTTGTAATCCATAATTCTTGGTTCAGAGAAACGTTTTGTTCCTACAGTGGACATTAACTGGTTGATATTCAAAATGATTTACAGGTGGCTCCTGCCTGCTTAAATTGCACTTTCTCAACTGGCATTGATATTCAGCACTATGACCAAGTAGTGCCTCTGCTCGTTTCGTCCATCACACTTCATATGTTGGATAAACTAAGGGCTCCTTTTACTAAGGTGCGCTAGCGTTTTTAGCGCACGCACGAAATTACCGCGCGCTAAACTGTGCAGTACACTTCTAGAATAATGCTGGTGTTAATGACTAGTGCGCGCTGCAATTTAGCGCACGCTATTCTGCACGTTAAGGCCCTAACGCACCTTAGTAAAAGGAGCCCTAAGAGACTGATTAAAACCAGGATCACAGAACACCGCAGCTGCATTAACAGGAACAACACCAGTGCTCCTTTAGTTGAATACTGGAACGAGGTTGGTCAAAATTAGAGAGGAGGAGATATAATAATAATAACTTTATTCTTCTATACCGTCACAATCTTGCGACTTCTAGGTGGTTTACAATCAAGAGAGCTGGACATTCAGCGAAACACAATACAGTGGTGCCTCGCATAACGGACGCCTCGCACAGCGAACGCTGCGCATAACGAACTTTTTGTCTTGCTCCCTATAACGAACTTCGTTTCACACAACGAAGTCGCCCGAGGGGCCCGGGGGGGGGGGCGGAACTACTCTCGCCGCTTCCTAATGTGAGCCGGGAACAGCAGCACCCTCACCTTACCTCGGATGCCGAGTTTTCCGGCTTTCTTTTTCGGCCAGCCACACGCTTTCAGGGAGCAGCACATGCGCGCATGCTCTGTTGTTCAATCTTCTCCTCTGACGCAACTCCAGCAGCTGCGCGTGCACAGCTTTTTGAGATCGTGCCGGGAGCCAGACCCGCTGATGCACAGCAGCAGTGAATATTGTGCAGACAAACTAACCTGCTGGTACAGCCGAAGAGGGAGGAAGGAAAACTGTTGAATTTCTTGGGGGAAAGATGAGGAGTTCTGGCCAGCAGGGGAGGGAAAGCTGGACAGTACGGGGGAGGAGCAGTAGGGAAGGCAAGAGATCACTGCCCTCTCCAGCCAAAATTTTCCTTTTCAGAGGGACCCCGACATGGCAGCCATTCTCACAAACTGCCTGCGGCTGCCCCGAAGTTTTCCCTCTGCTGCAACTTCCCGTTTCTGATAGGGCAGATCGCCGCAAAGGGAAAGCTTCGGGGCAGCTACCGGCAGTTTATGAGAACAGCTGCCATGTCGGGGTCCCTCTGAAAAGGAAAATTTAGGTGTTTAATAAAGAAGTTTGGATCGCAGGGCCCCTTAGATCTATGCTCCCCCCTCTTACGCCAGCCCTGGGACCCTTCTGACAGTTTCGGGCCCTAGGCAAGTGCAGAGCTGCACTCAAGTGGCTAAAGAGCCACATGCGGCTCGCGAGCCGCGGTTTGCCGACCACTGACCTAGGACAACTGGAGGGTCAGGTGATTTGCCTAGAGTCACATGGAGCTGCAGTGGGAACTGACCCAGTTCCCGAAGTTCTTAGCCTCCTGCAGATCGTGCGGCTGGGTGAGGGAGAAGGCTGGCAGGCTCTGCATGTGAGGTGAGGTGGAGGGAGGGAAATGTAGGGCTGCAGAACGAATTATTTTGTTTTACATGTATTCTTATGGGAAAACGCGTTTCACACAACGAACGTTTCACATAACAAACTTGCTCCTGGAACGGATTAAGTTCGTTGTGTGAGGCACCACTGTATGCAGATATACATATGAAGTACAGATAGCATAGTAGACTGTAAGAAATCAAGAATATTGAAATACAATTTGCTTAGCAAGAGTATAAGATGTACATTTTGGTAGGTAATGTCTGAGCGCATCTGTTTGGAATAGGCCGTATGTTTTAGAAAATAACAATGAAAAATAACGATATTATAAGGATAATAGATCATTTTTTGCTACAGGAGGAACAGAGAATGGTCTTTGAGCTTAATTCTGTGATGCCGTTTGAACTGAATGCAGAGGTTGATTTAAGTTGCTTCCTTTAACACCAAAACTCGATGGCAAAAAGTACAAAGCATAAGATTTGAGTTTATCTCTTGCATATATTAAAGTTCCCTCTGTTCATGCCTATAGCTTTTCTTATAATGACACTTTAGGTAATTATGCTGGTAAATGCTGTGTATCCTCTCAAAAATTATTTACTTATAATACGTTACCAAATTTTTTTTAATATTTCTGGCATTTATGTATTCCTGCAGCATACCTTATTTTTATTTAAGGACAGCCATGTGTGTTTTTTCATTCCTGTGATTTTTTTAATTTTTTTTTGCATTTTATGAAAGCACCACATTTTATTCCTTGTCTTTTGCTCACCTTGTATTCCATTTACATTACAGTGCAACATATGTCTGTGTATTATCCCCTCCCCCCTGGAAGTCGATTTGGGGACATATTAATAATATCTTAGAAGATGAGATTCCTTTATCTTATGAAGTTGTGATTTGTGGGACTATATTGTATGTTAAAGATCCCCTAGATAAATATAGAAGGCGATTGTTTTTAATTATGACAGGAACAGCTATACAATTAATTATGAGAAACTGGAAAAATTGGGACCGTTTAAATTTCACATTCTGCTGGGCAAATTTATGTTTAATTTATAAATATGAGAAAGTGAATGCTGATTTGTCGGGAAACATAAAAATCTTTAAATTAATATGGGGCCCATTGATGTCATTTGTAGATTTATTATAATTTTGAATTTGTTGTTATATCAATTGCACATCCAGAGGGGGGGGAGGGATTTTCTTTTAATTTCATTTTTTTTTTTTTTTAAATTGATTGGGTGATAGAGTGGATGGGAGGGATTGGTTTGAGTCTTGAATAATTAAATATTTATATAGGTGCTTACTATTTCCTTATAAAGATGAAATTTGACATTTGCACTTTTGGAAGGGTATAAATATACCTTATCAATAACTATATCTATAATAATTTTTAATGGGGAAATATGTTGATCTTATTATATATTCTAAGGATTTTAAGTGTTGTATAAAGTGTAAAATGTATCTTTTTTCTTGTATTCACTTAATGAAAACATTAAAAATGAATAAAGATTAAAAAAAAAACCCCAACAAAATTTACTCGCTATACTGTCAATACGGGAATTGTTTTACGACACTACTCGCTTTCGTTTACCGCTTCCTCTCTGTGGAATGCCCTTCCACTAGACATTAGATTAGAGAATTCACTCGGAAAATTTAAAACCAAGCTTAAAACTTTCCTCTTTAAAGATGCTTTTACTCTTTAGAATCAGCCTTTGCCTTATGTGTAGCTTTGAAACATCTAATACTTCTCTTGAAATGATTCCCCCCCAATGTCTTTTCCGCTCCTCACTTACCATCCTTTTTTATTAATTTTACTTCGATGTATTTTAAACAACCTCTCCCTCCCCTACTTTCCTTCCGTTTCATATATGTTAATCTGAATTTGTCCAGTATTTTTAATATCTGATAAATTATTGTTTTTATTTACTTATTTTAACTGTTTCCTATAATTCTTTTTTTTATAATGTACACCGTCTAGACATGTATTTTGATAGACGGTATATCAAAAATAAATAAACTTGAAACTTGATACTATAGCTATGAAAGGGGACATTGATTGACATTCATACTGTAACTATGAAAGGTGGATGTTGATTGAGACATCCCTATTGTGGTGTCACCTAGATTTAGGAAGAGCCTGGCTTCTCTATACGGAGATGTCTTCCAGTAGTTTGTAATGGAAACCATACAGGATAGGGCCTACTAGACCAGAGGCAGCATGATTTTGCTAGAGAGAGGTCTTGTCACAAATACATTTCATTAATTTTGTTGACTAGGTGACCAGACAGTAGGACTGAAGAAGACCACTAGATGTGCTGATTTCAGCAAAACTTCTCCACTGTTCCACAAAGGCAACTTAAATAAATAAATAAACTTAATAATACGACTACCGTGAAACAGTTTAAAAGTATACTTATTAACATCACTGAAATTCAAATGAGAGAGATATAATATATGGAGAGACATTTTCAATAGGAAATCTAAGTCTGACTTTTACTATTTTGAGAAAAACATCTAAAAGTTGGGTGAACATCCATTTTCAAACTGCAAGTCCTTTTTTTTCATTTTTTTTTTTTTAATGGCCCAGCTATACATTTTGTCCAGTTAGATGTCTAATTTTTTTTGCCGTTATCCAAAAAAAAAAAAATGCCACATTAAAAATGTCCAAAACAAACAATTTGTATGTAGGAGGGGCCATCATTTTTAATGGACTGGCCACACAGACATGCCAGCAGAGCAGTGGAGCACCTTAGGGAGCATTGCTGTAAATTTATATTAATGGTGTCAGGTACACATCTCACCATAACCCCCATATATTATATGATGAGCCCTCCAAAACTCCCCCCAAACCTACTGTACCAACCTATCTACTACCCCAATAGCCTTATGCCTGCAGGTGTCACCTATAAGGCAGTACAGTGATTTTTGGTGGGCTCACACATTCCACCACAAGTGTACTAGATAAGGTGGCATATGGTCCTGGGTCCCCTTCTCTGAAGTCCACTGCACTGCCCATGAAGCTATTCTAGAGACCTGCTTGCTGCTCTACTAGCAGGGGCAGTGTGGCGCAGGGGGAGGGGGAGTGTGGCGTGTGGTTAAAGCTACAGCCTCAGCACCCTGTGGTTGTGGGTTCAAACCCACGCTGCTCCTTGTGACCCTGGGTGTCACTTAATCCCATTAAATTATGTAAACTAGGAAAGAAGGGCGATTTAAATCTCATAAATATCTCAAACACAACCCCACACAGAACAAACGAACCTGCTCAGCAACGCTACAAGGCTTAAACATACATACACCCAACCATCCACAGCAGGAGAAACACGCGATCAAACAGAAAACAAAAAAAGAAGTGGAGAAAAAGCCTCAGTTCAGCTTCATTTGGCAAAAAACTCCACTTCACATACACTCCTACACAAACAAACCGGTAGGGTGAAGAAAGCACTGTAATAGCTTGCAAAGTCAATGTTCAAAAGCACCAGAGGTACATAACCCCACACGTGAAAAAAATGTGGCAACAGGGCCCAAAGGCACAGTGATCCGAAATCATAGCATTAGGCCAAAAAAAACACTTAGCTGCTAAAGTCCATCAGATATGTCTCAATCCAGCGTAGTAACACAGCAGCTAGAGTACCCAACGGGGAATCTCCCGTTTCGCCAGTTCTTGCTGCGTCAGGGGTATCCACACGGCTTCATCTGCCAGTCCACGGATCCTTCGGTGCTCCTCTAGTACACCCACCACGTCATGAATCACAAAAAAGTTGCAGGAAAAACAGTAAAGCACACACGCTGAAAAAGCAGCAAAACTCCTCCCCTTGCTGACATCCACCAATCCAGTAACCTTCAGGACCCAAAGAAAGCCGCCCACTCAATCCGGGCATTCAATCCATCAGGCTGCACCGATTTTAACAGATAGATCCACCTTTGCTCCTTCTGCCACAGGAGACGTCTCCAGTTACCACGGCGAGTGGAATAAACCACCTGCTCAATCACAGTACATTGTAAAGATCCAAAATCATGACAGAATTCCAGACAGTGTGCTACCAGAGGCTCCTCTATACGCCGAGAGTTCAAGCAAGATCTATGCTCAATCAATCTGATCTTCAGCTGTCGATATGTGTGTTCCACGTATATTTTCAAACAGGGACAAACAATAATATATATCACCCCTTCTGTCAAACATGAGGTGAACCGGCGTATTTTAAATACCCGACCAGTCTGAGGATGAATAAACACATCAGATACAATCATCATGGAGCACACTGAACAATGGCCACAACAACGGTGACCCCCCTGGAGTCACTGTCTGTGAATCTGACACAACAGGTCTCAATGTACTTGGACTTAAAATGTCACTCAAATTTTGATTACACCCATATGAAAATAAAATCCTGAGATGTTGCTGGCTAGGATGTAATTACAAAATGGGTAAGTGTCGACGAATTACTCCCTGAGATCTCCTGGACAAATGATTAAAAGTAGACACAAAGGGGACCCTATCTTGGATAGACCGTGCAGTACGATATTCCAATAAAGCCTCCTGTCACTTAATCCCCCCTTTGCCCCAGGTACATTAGATAGATTGTGAGCCCACTGGGACAGACAGGGAAAACTACTTGAGTAAATGCATGTAAACCATTCTGAGCTCCCCTGGGAGAACGGTATAGAAAATTGAATAAATAAATAAAATAAAAATAGAGTCAGATATGTATCATTTCAGGCAGATATTTGGGAGGTGGAGGGTGTCAGGGGGTCATTGACCACTGGGGGAATATGTGGGGGGACATATTTTCATCTCTCCAGTGGTTATCTGGTCAGCGAGAGGAATATCTATTCCCTACCCCCACCATGTCTGACTACCCTGCCCTTACGTTATTCATGATGGCCAGCCAGAGGGATGCCTAATCCAGGGGTCCCCAAAGTCCCTCCTTGAGGGCTGAATCCAGTCGGGTTTTCAGGATTTCCCCAATGAATATGCATTGAAAGCAGTGCATGCACATAGATCTCATGCATATTTATTGGGGAAATCCTGAAAACCCGACTGGATTCGGCCCTCAAGGAGGGACTTTGGGGACCCCTGGCCTAATCCCTCTGACCAGCAGGCCCACCTCTTCAAAATTGCAGGCTTTACACTCCCCCAGTGCATCCTGGAATGCGCCAGGGAGAGGCCTAAGGCTGTGATTAGACCAGGTTGCTTAAGTCCCCTCCTATGGTATGGGCCTCGGGCATCTAGGCCAATCAGGTTCTTAGGCCCCTCCATGGATGAAGGGAAATCATAAACCAGAAGGAGAAAGAGACGGAGCCTTAAGACCTGAAAAGGAGAACAAGAGTAGTTTTCTAAAAAGGGACATGGTAGACAGAGTTCCCCTCTCAGCCTCTGTGGCAGACAGTCCCATTCAGTGGCGTACCAAGGGGGGGGGGGGGGGGGGGCGGTACGCCCCGGGTGCCAGCCCTGAAGGGGTGCTCCCGGCCTTGCCGTTCAGTCCCCCCACACCCCCGAAGGACCGCTCGCCCCACTGACCTTCCTGCACCACCTGTGAAGCAGCAAGCAGCAGGATCGCGAGGTCAGCTATCCCTGAGCTGCTTGGGCGCTGCTTCCTGCGCCGCAGTCCCGCCCCTCCTCTGACATCAGAGGAGGGGCGGGAACGCGGCGCAGGAAGCAGCGCAGGGATAGCTGACGTCGCGATCCTGGTGGTGCAGGAAGGTCAGTGGGGCGAGCGGTCCTTCGGGGGTGGTGGTGGTGGTGGGGACTGAACGGCAAGGCCGGGAGCATAGGTAGTGCTGCTTCATAGGTGGTGCGGGGGAGGCCAGGGGGGCGAGCGGTCCTTCGGGGTGGGGCAGGTGGGCAGGCAGGCAGGCATTCAAGGGGGAGGGGGGTGACAGGCAGGCAGGCCTTCAAGGGGGGGGACAGGCCTTCGGGGGGGGGGTGCAGACCTTCAAGGGGGAGGGACAGGCCTTCAAGGGGGGGGGCAGGCAGGCCTTCAAAGGGGGACAGGTCTACAAGGGGGGACAGGCCTACAAGGGGGTGGGCAGGCCTACAAGGGGGTGGGACAGGCCTTCAGGGGGGGTGCAGGCCTTCAGGGGGGGTGCAGGACTTCGGGGGGGGGTGCAGGCCTTCAAGGGGGGGACAGGCAGGCCTTCAAGGGGGGGACAGGCCTAAAAGGGGGGGTCAGGCCTACAAGGGGGTGGGACAGGCCTTCAGGGGGGGTGCAGGCCTTCGGGGGGGGTGCAGACCTTCAAGGGGGGGACAGGCCTTCAAGGGGGGGGACAGGCAGGCAGGTCTTCAAGGTGGGGGGACAGGCCTACAAGGGGGAGGGACAGGCCTTCAAGGGGGGGGGGACAGGCCTACAAGGGGGTGGGACAGGCCTACAAGGGGGGTGCAGGCCTTCAAGGGGGGACAGGCAGACCTTTAAGGGGGGACAGGCCTTTGGGGGGGACCCTGGTTTAGAAGTACACAGAGGGAAGGGGGTGTTCAAAGAGACGTGCATATGCCAAACTTTGGGGGGGGGGAATGAAGAAATAATGGGTCTGAAAATAGAGGAGAGGGAGAGAAATGATGGACCATGGGATTTAGGGAGGGAAGGAACTGAAAGGGAGAGAAATTGGACACAAGGGATGGTGTGGAGGAGGGATAGAGATACTGGATAGGAGGGTAATTGGGAAAAGAAAGGGAGAGATGGTGGACTCTGGGGTGGTGGGGAAGGAGGGAGAGATGCCGGATGAAAGGGTAGTTAAGAAAAGGTGGATCTGTGGAGGGAGATGAAAAAAAGGAAAGATACCAGACTTCCTGGGGAGGGAAGGGAAATGGAAAGGGAGGACAGAGTTGGCAGATGGATGGTTAGCACGCAGAAAGAAGAAAGAAGGAGACCCTGGCAAGCAAGTTATCAGAAGAAAACCAGAGCCTTGGACCAACAAGATTTGAAATATAACCAGACAACAAAAGGTAGAAAAATTAATTTTATTTTCTGTTTTGTGATTATAATATGTCAGATTTGAAATGTATATCCTGACAGAGCTGGTGTTGGACTGCAAACGTGAGCTAGGATTTAACAGAGAGAGGAAAAGTCCTTTTTGTTTCTTTATTTTATTTACACCACAGCGCCAGTGTGGTTAGGAGAAGCCAAAGGGGGTGAAAAAGCTATAAAACCCACCAGGAGTTTTGAAAAAAATCACCCAACTGGGCAGGAAAATCGAATTGAAAAACCAATTCAATAGGCTGAATCGAATCGAAATTTTTTTTCCTGAATCTGGCAGCATTAGTTTGCGCTACTGTCTTAGACTTTAGGACCTGGGATTGGGGAGAGATGGCATCCTCAGTACTTTATAATGCAAGTGAAACGAGGATTTGGTCAGACTTTTGAAGGGTCTGCAGAAAAAAAATATTGTATAGGCCGGGGACATGAAACAGCAGGAAATGGGAACTTTTCTTCCTTCTATTTTTGTGAATGGAAAGGCTGAGGATGTCAGAGAGTTCAGTTAAAATATGTGCTTTATAAGAAAATATAATAATGTGTTTTATAAAGTTTATAGCATAGCTGGCCTACCCAGTGAGGTGTTTCTAGTGGTGGTGGTGGCAGCGTGTCAATGTGTTGAGAGGAAGAGGTGGTCTGGGAAATTCTGCTGAGCAAACTCCGGGCCCATTTCCACCCCCCAGTTAGTCCACTCCACTCAACTGGTTCACACACTGAGTGGGTCATTGGGTGTTGTGTTGGGATCTCTTCCAGTGGTTTATCAGTATCTCCTTCTGGTCCAAGGAAGGAAACTTTGTTATCCTTAGCATTGACCTACAGAATATGTTTGTAACAGCGCTGCTTGTGTGGCATTAGGCTATGTAGTGATCGAAAGAAAAAAACAGACCTTTGCACATTTTTGCACTATATGGTGGGTGTATGAGGAGATTCACATTTCCTGCACAGCTAAGTCCATGTGAAGTTACCTTGTGCTGTATTTGACATCTAGCAAGGTCTCTGTTTGAAAGGAAAGATCTAAACTTAAAAATGAAGTGGCCAGAAGTTATGGTAAAAGCAGATAGTGTAGCTGGTTTTAAGAAAGATTTGGACAAATTCCTGGAGGAAAAGTCCATAATCTGTTATTAAGACATGGGGGAAGTGTCTGCTTGCCCTGGATCGGTAGCATGGAATGTTGCTACTCTTTGGGTTTTGACCAGGTATTAGTATCCTGGATTGGCTACCATGAGAATGGGCTACTGGGCATGATGGACCATTGGTGTGACCCAGTTAGGCTATTCTTATGTTATGTTCTCATCTGTAGGGGCCTTTGTTTTCACTTCTTATTTTAATGTATTTTTTTTCTGGGAACTTATCAGTGTTTTTTATAATGGGAACAAAAATGGAAGAGAATTAATGTGTGTGGGATGAGGGGGTAACTAATTTCTTCAGCTAAATAATTCAATCCACTTCAAACAGACATAGGAGAACTCACGCACTATTCACACACCCTCCAACCAAAAACGTCAAAAGGAAAAAAACTGTTCGACAACCTCCTAGCCATTCGAGCTGCAACACTCGACCCCCAACCCTACAACCAATTGACATCGACCACATACTGCAAAACCTTCAAAAAGAAATAAAAACCCTTCTATTCAAAAAACACATAAAACCGAACTAACACAATCAGAACTGTCCCAAGCATCACCTGCAACTACTCCATATGTACTTCTGATGTCATGACAATTCAGACATAATTTATGTTATGTTTTGTTATGTTTGGAATATAAGAAAATTTTCACTGCCTGTTTCTATTCTGACCATTTATTCCGTTTCATGGTCATTACAAAAAATATTTTTTTACATGGGGGGGGTGTCAAAAAATGATGGGCCCCGGGTGCCACATACCCTAGGTACGCCACTGGTCCCAAGAAGGAAAGAGAATCTACCCTAAAACAAGCATTAATGCTAAGCCTCACTATAGGCATCCATAGGGAATAGTTGGAGCCTGAAAGGAAGAAGGAGAAGAAAGTCCCAAGGGCTAAATAGTCTCTGTTCTGGTGAAAAGGTGCTTCCATAGGGGTGAGTAATTGTATTGTAGTGTGTCTTTGCTCCTGCTAATTAAGTAGCTTGCCTGTATGTTGGAAAAGGAAAGAGTGGTTTAAAAAAGTGTTTAAATTGAGCATTGCTAGTGCAGAAGCCTGACTGTATTCTGGAAAAGACAAAGTAGTTGGGAGAAGTGGAATTAAGGTTAAGAGGTATTCCCTTACGATGGGTCAGTTAAAATAGCTTGAAAAAGGGAAATCCTGTACAGCTAAATAAAAATTGCAAAGTTTAGGCTTCCATAGCTGGCTTCCACAGTTGTTCGGGTCTTACCACATCTGAGTAGGTAGAACCGACACGTCAGCCATCATGTTGTGGCTGTCTTTTACCTTGAAGAAAGCTACAGCATGATGGCTGAAATGTTGGGTCTACCTACCAAAATGCAACAAAACCCAGACAACTGCAACTATCATGATGGCAGCCACAGAAGCCTATGAGCATATATAACCCAGATTTATGAGGAGAGCATCATTAAAATTCAAATTTGTGACCAACGGACTTTCCCACCAACATTCAAATGTGTGACCAATGGACTTTCCTGCCTCAATCACCTCAAGCCCATTCAATCAGGTTTGAGGATCCACTATAAAGGCAAACTACAGAGACTTCCCAGCACAATCTGAAGAAAGCCACAGAGTGATCACTGAAATGTCAGTTTCACCTACCAAGATGTGGTGAGACCTGGACAACTGCAACAGGTTTGTTTGTTACTTATATACTGCCTATCAATGGAGTTTGTCTAAACGGCTTTTATATTCAAGTACTCACGCATTTTTCCCTATCTCTCCAGGCAGGCTCACAATCTACCTAATGCAGCTGGAGCAATGGAGGGTTAGGTGACTTGCCCAGGGTCATAAAGAGCAGTGCTGGGCTTGAACCCACAGCTTCAGGGTGGTGAAGTTGCAGCTCTAACCACTAACATAGAAACATAGAAATTGACGGCAGAAAAGGGCTATAGCCCATCGAGTCTGCCCATACCAATGACCCACTCCCTGATTCTTACTCTCCTAGAGATCCCACATGAATATCCCATTTTCTCTTGAAATCTAACACTCTGCTGGCCTCAATCACCCTCTGAGGCAGCTCGTTCCAATGATCGACCACCCTTTCGGTGAAGAAGTACTTCCTCGCATCACCCTGAAATTTCCCTCCCCTGATTTTCAGCGAGTGTCCTCTGGTTACTGAGGGCCCTGTAAGACTGAAGATATCATCTTTCACCTCTATACGCCCAGTAATATACTTAAAGGTCTCAATCATGTCCCCTCTCTCTCTTCGCTCCTCCAGTGAGTACATCCGCAGTTTTTTTAACCTTTCTTCATACGTGAGTTCCCTGAGCCCCAAAACCATCCTGGTAGCCATTCGCTGAACCGATTCAATTCTCAACACATCTTTTCGGTAGTGTGGTCTCCAGAATTGAACACAATACTCGAGATGAGGTCTCACCATGGATCTGTACAGCGGCATTATGACTTCAGGTTTTCTGCTGACAAAACCCCTACGGATACAGCCCATCATTTGTCTTGCCTTGGACGATGCCTTCTCTACTTGATTGGCAGCCTTCATATCTTCGCTAATGATCACTCCTAAATCACGTTCCACCGTGGTCCTGGACAAGGTTTCACCATTTAGTGTGTAAGTTCTGATTGTATCTCCCTACAATCATGATACCAGCTACAGAAGCCAAAGAAAACATGATAAAGAAATTTAAGTATCTCTATGACATAAATAGATAGGGGGCAGGATATTTTAATTGAATGGAGGCTTGGGGGGGGGGGCACAGAATATAGATGAAAGGGAATAGACTAAGGAGTAATCTAAGTAAATACTTCATAATGAAATTGGTGGTGGCATCCCATCGGGGGGTGACAAAGATGAGGAATGTATCTAAATTCTAGAAAGCATGAGAAAAAAAAGCACAGAGAATCTCTTAAAGAGAGAAAAGGATAGTAGAGATTATAAATTAGAATATATAGGCAGACTGGATAGGTCATTTTATCTTTATCTGTCATCATTTTCTCTGTTTTTGTATTAAAGGCATAAAGTCAGAACTGCCATTTATGCTCCTTCCTGCCACCTACAAATAGGCCTCTCCGGTGGAAATGCTCCCTATATGTTCTAATTATAGACCAATGTAATTAGTTCATACAGATGTGGAGGTCTTGACAAATGCAGAACCACTCAAGACTCTAGAATTGAAGTTTTAACATGCCTTATTTATTCTTTTGTGAACAATGACTGAAAGCTGTCACACAGCTAGAAAACAAGCATTAGTTATAACAGCAACAGAATCCCTGGGAAATGCCAGGTACACATGTGATACATTCAGCACTTAACCTACATACAAATAAATATAACATTTCTCAGATTGATCTACACAGATCGGAAGCTTAGCCCTCTGATTCTTGCACTTTCTCTTTGAATCTCATCAATAAGGGATGTGTACGGCAGTAATTTTTGTCTGTTTTTGTATTTTTAGGCATATTCCTGATTTTGGAGTCATTTTTTCAGTTTGTTTCAGTCAGTTTATCAGCATATTTTTTAATAATATGCATTAGAATTTTTTATTATGCAAATTTTATGCATGCATATTTTTTTGATTTAACACATACTAAATACTTTTGTGCATTTTAAAGAGGTTAGTTTAGAAGAGTTAGGCAACACACACACATCCATTCAAAAAAAAAAAAAAAAAGCCAGCAGCCATACAGCTACCTGCAGGTCCAGACCTATTGGAAATTTTTGCTCCATAAAAAAGGGGGGGAGGGTCCCGTTTGTGCCTTGCTAGGAAAGCTCATTCAAGTATTAATGAGCTCCTTGCGATGGATTGGCATAGGGTTTTCGATGATCAGTAGCAGTCACGAAGAACATCGGCAGGAGAACTTTCCACAGCAGTAAGACTGCTTTAATGAGTCTTACTACCACAGAAAGCTTTTGAGCATTGAGACCTGAATATCTATCCTGAGCTTTTGC
Source organism: Geotrypetes seraphini (assembly GCF_902459505.1). Lineage (NCBI taxonomy): Eukaryota > Metazoa > Chordata > Amphibia > Gymnophiona > Dermophiidae > Geotrypetes > Geotrypetes seraphini. The sequence goes on along the minus strand of NC_047085.1, from coordinate 398,055,055 downwards.
ATGCATTTGCATAATTTTCATCTCATTACTATTACCCAGTGGTAACCTACAAATCCTGTGTTATGGCACTGGAACTTGCATTAGAGCCCTTTAACATGCATTAAGAAGCAAATAACGCACATGATAACTACCTCCTTTGTATTATTCTTCTCCAGATAACTTGACATTCAGCCCAAACAATGTGCTGGCACCGCTTGGATAATGCAGATGCAGTCTGGAAGGATTTTCCATGGTATTAACAGTATTGTACCACTGAAAATCCATGAGGAGTGCTTTCTCCTGAATCAGTGGTTCCTAACCCTGTCCTGGAGGACCACCAGGCCTGTCGGATTTTCAAGATAGCCCTAATGAATATGCATGAGAGGTCAGCATATAATGGAGGTGCCAGGCATGCAAATCTGCTCCATGCATATTCATTAGGGCTATCCTGAAAACCCGACTGGCCTGGTGGTCCTCCAGGACAGGGTTGGGAACCACTGTCCTAGATCAAATATCCAAATAACTGCAGTTATCTAATATATTTATTTTGAATATGAGGACCTAAAGAGACTAAAGCACATTACCAATATTGTTCAGAGTACTAATAAAAGTAAATGCATGTTTTAATACTAAAGTAAAAGTACACTTTTTTTTTTTTTTTAGTTCAATCATCTTTATTGACATTTTAGAATATACAACAATCGGGCAGGAATGACCTACAAGCTAAGTCAATGGTAGAAATTTTTAAATGTTCACTTAGGGCTCCTTTTACTAAGGTGCGCTAGCATTTTTAGCTACAGGCAGGATATTGCTACACGGCTCAATGCTGGAGTTAAGGTCTAATGCGTGCAGCAATTCAGCACACGCTATTCCGCGCGTTAATGCCCTAACGCACCTTAGTAAAAGGAGCCCTTAAAGTAAAAAAAATAAAAAATTGCCTATTTAAAAGCCATTTAAATATAAGTGTAAAGTCTACAATGAATGCAACTACTGTTGATGTTTTTATCTCAACAGCTTTATTGCTCTAAAATTCAATCCACTTCTTTGCTGTTATATGAAATTATTTTTATTGAAAAACCAACAATACACTAACACACCAGGAGTGGAAGTATAAAACACAACACAAATGAAGTAGCAGAGCCAATTAGTAACAGGGATCGTGCAATCCAGAAGTCTCCCTGTAGTCTGTGACTAAAACATTAAAACATCCCTCCCCCTCCCATCCCTACTCATCCCATTCCATTCAGGAGGCATTACAGGCACGCTTCAGAACACAAACTCAGGATTTTACTATATGCTCTTAGAGTAAGAATATGCCAAAATCGTCGCATACTCTGAAATTTTACATCCATGGGCGAGTTGAATTTGGGATAGCCAGATATTGCATTTGTAGCAGAAGAATCATCTGCTGCCTTCAAAGCTGCAACGTAAGTGGGTCAGCTGAAAGCCAAAGCAAAACTACTTGGTCATTAGAATAACGCAATAAACTTTTAGGAATCGGTTTTTCTATATCATACTTGCCAAATAAAATTTCCAGAGTGCATTGCAAAATTCAATGTACAAGAACAATAAAATCAGATGTTTCAAAAAAAAAAAAAAAAAAAAGCCATATTCCTAGACAGAACCGGAACATATGACCCAACATTGCATCCCTATTAGCACATTTTGGGCACATATCTGACATAGTGACCACCTCTATGTGGTAAATATAGAAGCGAAGAGCAAATTTATAGCTAAGTTCCCACAGTTGCATATTGGAAGTAATATTTGAGATCACCAGTAAACTAGAACACATGCGTCATCAAGCAGAATCTACTACTACTTATCATTTCTGCATTCCACCGACCAGTGAGCCAGGCATAAGCATAGTTTCAAGCAGAAATTTATGATGAAAAGATAATGGGACATGACACTGTGAACCAAATATGTACACTGTGGATAAGGTACTCTCAGAGGCATAATCAAAAAATACGTCTAAGACCGTTTTGGGCTTAAGTCACTAGTCACCCAAAGTCAGACATGTCCATAGTCCATTCTCAAAAAATACATTCCAAATTTTTTTTTTTGGGGGGGGGGGATAATCATCTACTTGTACGCCCAGCCGTTTGATCGTCCAGACCACTAAGTCATCTATCTTTATATCTCATTCTCATCCAAAAATTTGTCCAAGTCAAAAACGCCTAGAACAAGACCTTTTGGATGTGGGAGGGGTCAGCAAAGTGATGGACTGGACACCCAGATATGGCAACGGAGTAGTGGGGCACCTTACAGGGCACTGCTGTGAATTCACAAAAAGGGTGCCACATTAACATCTCACCACAACTCCCTTATAGGTCATGGTGAGCCCCCAAAACCTACTAGACACACCTATCTATCACCCCAATAGCCCTTATGGCAGTACAATAGGGTTTTGGTGGGTGCATATGTTTCACCATGAATGCAGTGGTTATAGTGGCTTATGGGCCTGGGTCCTCCTCTCTATGGTTCACTAGCCCACCCCGCAGACTACTTAAGCCACCTCTGTACAACTGTACTAGGCTTTCCTATGCCAGGTGTTGATGTTCTGGAGGCAGGTATGTACGTTTTTATTCCGATTTTTATGGCAGTAGGGGAGGTCAATGATCACTGGGTGAGTGTGTGGAGGTCTGTACTTTGTCTTTGCAGTGGTTATCTGGTCATTTTGGATACCTTCTGGGCACTTAGACCTGTTTTTAGATCACCTAACTCACTACATATAAGTTCTGTCTAGGCAGTCTCATTAAACTTTCAGTTATACTTGCACTACGACTAAGTCTAGGTCAGCCCACATCCCGCCCAAATCCCACCCTCACCACTCCTCCTAAAATGTCCCTTTCAGCTCTGGGCATACAGCGGCACTGAAATGGCCTAAGCTGTTTTTAGATACATCAAAAAACCTGTTTCAATTATCAGCACTTGGACGATCTGTCTTTAAGGTTGTCCAAGTGCCAATTTGGGCGGAATTTTAGACGCATTTCTGTTTTGATTATGAGCCCCATAATGTTTTGTAGATATGCCGGAAGACCAAATTCAGATTGTAAATCCACAAAGGGTTTTATTTTTCCTTCCTCTGTCAACACCTGACAGAGGAAACGAATGCCTTTATCCTTCCAAATTTGAAATGTCTTAAGAGTCTGTACCTGGGGGAAAATCTCATATTGTGTCTAATGGCCAAGAAAAGTGTCACCACTGCAGAGAAATGATGTCTGCGACAAATCCATCTCCATACTGACCACAGTGGATAGTAAAAAAAAATACTAAAGTCGCAGCGCTCATGGGGTAAAGGTCATTCAGCAGTATGAAGAACATAGCTAAAATGAATCTTGAGGCACTAAACCAATCTCTAGTGGTGTTAGTGAGAAATGTCTCATTTGATCTGTACCAATTGTTGATATGTCACATATCACAGGCCACTGTTAAACATCTCAAGTTTAGCAATCCAAATCCCCCTTCCCCGTATGTGTGGTGCAGTGGTTAAGGCTACAGCTTCAGCATCCTGAGGTTGTGGGTTTAAACCCATCCTGCTCCTTTTGACCCTGGACAAATCACTTAATTTCCCCATTGCCCCAGGTACATTAAATAGATTGTGAGCCTGCCAGCACAGACAGGTAAAAATGCTTGAGTACCTGAATAAATTCATATAAACCATTCTGAGCTCCCTTGGGAGAATAGTATAGAAAAACTGAATGCTACTCTGTGGTTTTTGGCCAGGTACTAGTGACCTGGATTGGCCACCATGAGAACAGGCTTGATGGACCTTTAGTCTGACCCAGTAAGGCTATTCTTATGTTCTTATGAATAAATAAAATGTGCTCTAGGGGGTCTTAATATAAGACATAGAAACTGGGTGAATCAGTTGGAGATGGCTGGCTGGGTGAGGCCTTGGCTGCTAGGACAGATTGGAGCTCCTGGTGGTCAGGAATACAAGAGAAGCGGTGGCCTTGAAGTGGACAGGTTTCGGATAATTCCTGCAGGAGCAGACCTGGAGGAGAGGTTTGAACCTCTCTTAGAGTTCTGCCAAAGCACTATATATCTATGCATTCCTGATCTGTGAGGTCCAGGAAGTAGGAGAATGACTTGAACATTCTCATCCAGAGATATCTCCTGAGGAACCCTCCCTGACCACTCTTTTCCACCTGCAACATATCTTCTACCATCCATCACTGGTACGCCCCCCTCTGTCTCCACAATCAGCACTGTGTGTGCCTACACCTACACCCAGTGGTGTACCAAGGGCAGGGTGGGGGGGGGGGACCACCCCAGGTGCACGCCCTAGGGGGGTGTACAGCCGGCCAGGTCCAGAACCTCCTGGGGCCTACAGTTCAGCGCTGCTGCCGGTCTACCCACGCGGCCAAGAAAAAGGCTAAGAAGCCGGTGGGAGCAGCAAAAGTGCCCTTTAAGGAACACCCTCTCGATCCGGCTCTATCCCGCCCCCTTCGTGATGCCACCGGACAGCGTTCTCAGCCATTGGTTGACCTTGCCAGGGCGCTGCGACCCAGACACCAGAACACTGATCGAGAACAAAAGCGATCAGTGTTCTGGCACCTGGGGTTGCAGCGCCTAGGCAAGGTTGACCAATGGCTGAGAATGCTGTCCGGTGGCGTCATGAAGGGGGCGGGATAGAACCAGATCGGGAGGGCTTTCCTTACAGGGCACTTTTGCCGCTCTTGCCGGCTTCTTAGCCTTTTTCTAGCACCGGATTTTCCACTGTGTTTTATAATAGAAGAGAAAAACCGTAGCAATGGCGTACCAAGGGCGAGGTGGGGGGGGGGGGGTATCAGAAAATGATGGGCTTGGGAGGTGTCAAAAAAATGATGGGCTGGGGAGGTGTCAAAAATGATGGGCCCAGGGCCTAGGTACACCACTGCCTACACCTAGTACTACCTCCCCAGACAGACAAAACCTGGGCACTCACTCTCCCACCCACAGCACACGGTCCTCAGACATACACTGCAACAGCAGTACTCTCTCAGTTACCCTACCTCCACACATTCCACAGGTACACACAGGTGACACAATCACTTGCTTTTTGATCTCCAATCTCCAAAACAACCAGATCACTAGTAGGTCAAAAAACTATTTGTTCCTTACCTTATTCACTTTTAAAGCAGATCAAAATCTGGGTGTTTTGAGATGCCCAAACAAATTATTTTGCTATCCGTTCAGGCAGCAGGATGCACATCCCCCAATGCCGCTCATGTCACACCTCCATCATACCAGATTTTGGCGACTAGTGTTGTCTGACACTTTTTTAATTTTGTTTTGATTATATGCTTTGGACATTTTGCCAGCAGATGTCCATCCATCTCCCCATTATGTTATGGGGGGTTTTTTAACATCTTTCTCTTTTTTTGAAAATGAGCCCCAAAGTATGCACATAAATTATGACAATGCCTGTGTTCCTGTTACATAGATTTACATGGGTGAAATTTTATAAGCACCATTTTAAGTGCATAAAATTGCCTATATGTATGAAAAAAAGCCTTTTATAAATTTGCCTCTCTGTTAGCAAAATTGCGGAACAGACGCTCAGAGTTAAATATTTACAAGATTATCCTTGAATTCAATAATATTATGAAACCACATATGCTTTACAGCTTCTCTATCTGACACTTTCGATTACGTGAGAGGAAAGAATGCAGCAAAATTGGATAATTTGGCATTAGTATTGACGCTTCTATAATGAGCAGTCACACAATTTTCTGTCCAGATAAAAGTGGTACTTTATAAGCGATCCTTACAAAAAGGTCTTGATTACTTAACAAGGGATGCAGTGGGATTGTGGGTTGTCTTTTCAGATCTAAGTACATTATAGGTTGTTATTCCCATGTCAGTATGGATTGTATCATTTTATCTACATATAATTTATTTTAACCTTTATAGTTAAAGTCCCCTTATCTCACACTATATTCCCTAATCACTTTATGCTGTTGCCCACCATGGTAGGAATTAGTAGCCATAGAATTCAGGCTACTTTAGATCACTCTGCAGCAAAGTCCTGCAATGCGAAGTCGTGCGTTCCTTTCCCTTAAGCCCTTCCATTGCTTCCTGTATCACAATGCAAAATCTCACTTTTAATACTATGAATGCAACTCTCTTCCCGGCCAGTAGCAGAGGAATCAAACGGCGGTCTCTAGAGTGCAGACTTCCTACAATAGCTTCCTATGGTTCTAAGAAAACCATTAATTTCACTTTTCAACATGCATAAAGAGCTTTGCAAATCTGATGCAATCCAACAGTGTTTCAGCCCACTGAAGTCCCTATGATTTGGTCAGAGTAGGTTTTATACAACGGTATCACATTTATAATATGATTATTTACCAGAAAACAATATATATTTTTAATAATTTATACGGTAGTGTTTTTGCTTTTTTCTCCCTGCCTTCTCACTGTGCAGCTTTAAGCTGTATCAGTCTGAAATGTCTCCGACTTGCCCTTTCCTTCTAAATAACTCTAATGTGTAGAGCAGCTTATATGAAACAGCTTTGACACTTTGAAAACTTAAAAATAAGAGCTATAAAAGATTCCAATAATACAGTGTATTACCACAAATAATACTCCTAGCCATCACATTCTAAGACCTCAGAGGTAGACTTTGAATTCCAATACTTTTTTTTTTTGTTCTACCTTTTAAGCCATAATCACAACTCTTAAAAAGTATGAGGGCAATTTTGAGCCAAGTATTGACATCGCTTCTGTTCCACCCCTCCCTTTTATTAATTCCTTCCCTTTCCCTCTCAGATTAGAGTCCTCCAACTCCACCCACTTAATTCTCTACATACACATAGCACTCAGGTCTGGATTCTATAAGCGGTGTCATTGGCGGTGTTCACCTAAAAGAAGGCCACCGATCGCGTGTCAATCAAGCAATGGCGCCATGTAGAGAATCGTGAAAGGTAGGCGCCAGAAATGTAGGCCAGGGTTTTCAAGGCATACATTTCCGGTGCCTATCCTTCATGTGAATCATGGCTACAGCGGTGCTTTATAATGCCTAACGCCACTTCCAGCGTTAGTCATGACTACAGTGGCATTAGGCTTCATAAAGTGCCTCCATAGTTGCAATTCAGGTGCCTTTGTTTTTTAGGCGCTTGTAGGCACCTATATATCTTTTTTATATTCATTTTTAAATGACTTTTTACGCATCTACTGGTACCTAATTTAAGGTGTTGTTTATAGAATATGGGCCTCAGTGACTCCCAGAAGTATCTCCTGCCTCCTGCTCTGCAGCAGAGGCATTCTTCGGGGGGGGGGGGGGAAGGGGTGTCACACATACATATCTGGTAGAACTGCCCATTGCTTACCCATATCTCACCCACATGAATGCCCCCCTTTCACATACGTGCTGAAGAGTGTATAATTATACAGTAAAACCTTGGTTTGCGAGCATAATTCATTCCGAAAACATGCTTGTAATCCAAAACACTCGTATATCAAAGCGAATTTCCCCATAAGAAATAATGGAAACTCCACAACCCAAAAACTTTAATAAAAAAAATTGTATATACTCGTATTGCAAGACCTTGCTTGTTTAGAACAGTCACTACACTCTTGCAGTGTCAGAGAGAGAAGAACCATTGGCTCAGTTGTGGTGATGTGATGTGTGTATACTGTATGTACTTGAATTGCAAGACCTTGCTTGTATATCAAGTTAAAATTTAATCAAATGTTTTGCTTGTCTTGCAAAACACTTGCATACCAAGTTACTTGCAATCCAAGGTTTTACTGTATTTTATAGAATCACAGCTAGCACATGTGGTGAAATCAGTTTGCTTAGCGGGGTTTAAAAAAGGTTAGATAATTTCCTAAAAGAGAAATCCATAGGCCATTATTGAGATGGCTTGGGGAAATCCACTGCTTATTCCTAAGATAAGAAGAATAAAATCTGTTTTACTACTTGGGATCTAGCTAGGTACTTGGGACCTGGGTTGGCCACTGTTGGAAACAGGGTATTAGGCTTGATGGACCTTCGGTCTATCCCAGTATGGCAATTCTTATGTTCTTATGTCAGAACACAGGAGGGGGAGAAAGAGGGAGGAGATGGTGCTCCAACTGAACAAGCTAGCACTGAATATCTCTAAAATGAATGGTGTTTTCTTCTCACATTCTACAAAGGAACATTTATGCCTACTCACCTGTATTGATTCTTCTCCAATTCAAATAGATACAAAAATTAAACTCCTCAGAATTATCCTTGATAAGGACCTAAGCTTTCATCAACAAATCAGTGCAGTCACACAAAAATGTTTCTATAAATTAAGGCTCATCCATTCCATCTCTTCTCTTCTAGACCTTCCCTCTATCAACATTTTGATTCATTCTCTCGTAATTTCACATATTGATTACTGCAATGCTCTTTATCAGAGCATTACTCAGAAAGAAATCCTTTGTCTACAACTTTTGCAAAATACTGCCGTTAAATTAATGTACCATGCAAAAAAATATGATCATGTCATTCCTCTTCTTCGTAGAGCACACTGGTTATCTATTACTTATCGTCTTTCTTATAAAATACTCTTATTAACATTCATAACAAAAAACTCCAATCAACCAGTCTTCATTGACAAACTTCTGATTCCAGATACTTCCACCAGGACACTCTGATCCAATAATCAAAACTTACTTACCATTCCATCAATACGTGAACTATTTTATGACACCACTCGCAAATCCATTTTCTCAGTCACAGCTCCTTCTATGGGGTATGCCCTCCCATTGGATCTCCGTTTAGAAAACTCTCTAGAAAAATTCAGATCTAAACTCAAGACTTTTCTTTTTAAAGATTCTTATAATCTCTAATCTCAGCTCTTTTAATCATTCTCATGCAGCTTTTTGAAGTATTTTGGAAAAAAACAGAAACGTTTCTTTTGAAGCCCTATCATAATGTATCTACCCCCCTCCTCTCTCCTCCCTTTTATTTTTATCTTGATATACAGTAAAACCTTAGTTTACGAGCATAATTCGTTCCGAAAACATGCTTGGAATCCAAAACACTCATATAGCAAAGCAAATTTCCCCATAAGAAATAATGGAAACTCAGACAATATGTTCCAAAATCCAAACCTTAACACAAAATACTATGGGGCTCATAATCGAAAGAGAAAAACGTCCAAAAACCGGCCTAAGTCGGCACTTGGACGAACATTTCTCAAAAACGTCCAAGTGCCGATAATAAAAAAGGGTTTTGGACATATTTCTAAACGACCTAGGCCTTCATAGTGCCGCTGAACGACCAAAGCTAAATGGGGCGTTTCAGGAGGCATGTCAAGGGCGGGAGTTGGGTGGGATGTAGGCCGGCTTAGACTTAGTTGTACAGAATATATAACTGAAAGTTTTACAACAGAGCCTAGATGGAACTTGGACGTTGTGACTTAGTCCATGTAAAACATTGTCTAAGTCACAAAAACCCACCCAAAGTCACCAGATAAGCACAGCAAACACATAAAACAGACCCCCACACACTACCCCAGTGATCACCAATCCCTCCAACCCCCATAAAAATTTTAATCATAACTTTAAAATTCAGCCTCCGGACCATCATCATCTGACCACCTGGCATAGGAAAGCCTAGTCGTCCAGCCCAGAGGCAGCTTAGGTCGTCTTGGGGGTGAGTTAGGGACTCATGCAGAGAAGGACCCATGCCCATAAGCCTCTGTAATCACTGCATTGATAAAGAAACATGTGCACTCCCCTATACCCCCCAAAGCCCTTTTGTACTGGCATATAAGTGGCTCCTGCAGCCATAAGGGCTATTGGGGTGGTAGATATGTGGATATAGGGGATTCTGGAGGTAGTTTGAGGGGCTCACCATAACCTATAAGGGAGCTGTAGAGAGGAGAAGACATGGCACCCTTTTAGTGAAGTTCACAGCAGTACTTTGTAAGGTACCCCACTATTTAGGTGGCATGTCTGGGTGTGCAGTCCATCACTTTGCAGACCCCTCCCACATCCAACAGGGCTTGTTCTAGGTGTTTTGGACTTGGACGGAAAGTTGGACAAAAATGTGGTATAAAGATAGACGATTTAGTGGCTTGGACGATCAGATCGGTAGGACGTATAATTAGACAATTTTTGAAACGAAAAAAGTTGGACGTATCTTTCGAAAATGTGTCTTAAGCTGTTTTTTTACTTTGGACGAATCACGCTGAGTGGCACCTATTTTGGAGGCGCCCAATAAATAGGCCAACTCTAGGCACAACTAAAAGTTAGGTGCCTATATGAGCTCTTAAGCACATTGTGGGCAAGTCACTTAGGCCCAAATTCTGGGTGTGATTGTATGTGATGATCTTAAGGTGGCCAAACAGGTTGAAAATGTGAAGGCAAAAGGTTGGTTGCATAGGAAGAGGTATGGCCAGTAGGAAAAAGGAGGTATTGATGCCTCTGTATAAGACTCTGGTGAGACCTCATTTAGAATATTGTGTACAATTCTGGAGGCCGCACCTTCAAAAAGATATAAAAAGGATGGAGTCGGTCCAGAGGAAGGCTACTAATATAGTGTGTGGTCTTCGTGATAAGGCGTTTGGGGACAGACTTAAAGATCTCAATCTGTATACTTTGGAAGAAAGGCGGGAGAGGGAAGATATGATAGAGATGTTTAAATACCTACATGGCGTAAATGCACATGTCGAGTCTCTTTCATTTGAAAGGAAACTCTGCAATGAGAAGGCATAGGATGAAGTTAAGAGGTGATAAGCTGCAGAGTAATCAGAGGAAATACTTTTTTACAGAAAGGGTGGTAGATGCGTGGAACAGTCTCCCGGAAGAGGTAGTGGAGACAGAGACTGTGTCTGAATTCAAGATGGCCTGGGATAGGCATGTGGGATCTCTCAGAGAGAGAAAGAGATAATGGTTACTGCAGATGGGCAGACTGGATGGGCCCTTTGGCCTTTATCTGCCGTCATGTTTCTATGAAGAAGGCATTTTGGTCTCTAAAAGCTAGTCAAAAATATATTAAAAAGATCCACCTTATTTCCATTTTCAAATTATAAACATTTATTAATACAGCTATAAAAAAAATACTTTTATCTACCTTGGTTGTCTCTGGGTTTCTGCTTTCCTCATCTTCTCATCACTGTCTCATTCTGTCCTCTTTTTGTGCCCCTTCCTTATGATTTGGCCATCTTTCTACTTATTCCATCCAGCCTGAGCCCCTATCTCTCCTTGATCCAGCATTTCCCTTCTGAGTCTGTCAGATTTACCATTCTACTTTTTTTCCAGCATCACCCTTCTGTGTGTCCATCTCACCTATATCCCTATCTCACCTCTTTTTTTCAGAATCTTCATTTATCCCTGTCCTTGATTTCCCCCCATTTGCCCTTTCAATGTCCTTATCTTCCCCCCTTTTTTCAGCAACACTTCTATGTCTCTTAAACATTCCCTTTTTAAGCACTACCTCCCTTCAACATTGCTAACTCTTTGTGTCCCTATCTTCTCTCCCCTGCTCAGCATTGCCCCATCTGTATCCCCATCAACCCTCCATTTCAGTATTATCCACCTCTGTATGTCAATCTAGCCTCTTTTAGCATTGCCTCCCTCTGTAAACCCATCTACCCCCTTTCAGCATTGCTTCCTCTGTTCTTATCGAGCCCCCCACCCCCACCCCCACTTTCAGCATCTTCCCTCTGTATCTCTATCCTTATAGTTCTTGCTTGCCCCTTCTCTTGTCTATGTCGCTCTCTCCATTTTCAGCTTTCCCCCCCCCTTCCTTTGTTACTGCACCCTGTAGCCAGCATCTTTCTACCCCCTTTCCACTCCAGCCCAGCCCGGTATGACATATTTCCTTTTGTTCCCCTCCCTTCTCTCTTTCTCCTCCCTCACCCACAAGTCCTGCATCTAGCCCTCTCCCTTCCACCTGCACTTGGCTGCACCCCTTGCTCAGCAGCCCTCTTCGACGACTCATCAGCGACAGTGATCAAGACAGACTGCTGACGTCGGGGGTCTTCCCTCTGCGAGTCCTGCCTACTTTGTTTCAACTTCCTGTTTCCGCAAAGGTGAGACTCGCACAGGGAAGACCCCGATGTTGGCAGCCTTTCTTGATCGCTACTGCTGATGAGTCGCCAAAGAGGGCCACGGGGCATGGGGTGCGGCTGGGCGCAGGTGGAAGGAAGAGGACAGATCATGGGAAGGCTGCCAGAAGCAGTAGGAGCTCCGGAGCACGACACCGACCCTTGCTGATGATTTCTTTTTCAGGTTGCTGCTGCCGCCGCCACCCCCCAAAATGGCGAAAACCGAACTAAAATGGCAAATTGAAAAATCTGCCCGGATGCCCAACAGAGTCCTCAAAAAGAAGACATGTCCGGGGAAATCCGGACATCTAGTAACCCTAGGCATACATGATGTAGAGAACTTTCATTCTACATTGAATCAGGGGCAAGTCTTTAGGCCATAAAATAAAGACATACACATTGTAGGACTCTTTGGAGACCTCTTAATCAGCTTTTCTCTTTCTGCTCATCATAAAACTATTTTTGATGTAACTTATCTTTACAGAAGAATATTCCTTCTGTCACTGTCCATTTGCCATAAAACCTAAAGACACAAACACAGGCCATTTGCAGTTCTACTGTTGAGATATTATCACCCTCATGTATCAGAGCCCTCAATATTGCTATTGGAATATATATTTACAACCAACAAGAAATTATTTAGTTTAATTTAGGGCTCATTTTACCAAGGTGCACTAGGGCCTTAACGCACGCAATAGCGAGCATTAAATTCCCGAACGTGCTAGCCATTACTGCATCCTTTTTAGGAGGGGGTAGATTTGTGGCTACAATGTGCTATAGCGTGCATTGTGTGTTCGCTAAAAACCCTAGCGCACCTTCGTAAAACTAGCCCTTAGTTTTAGCCCAGCAATTTCTTCCTGCATCCATTAGACTTTTAGCTTCGTCAGAAAGTGTCCGGGGTCAGGCACAATGAGAATTCACAATTACCTGGGAATTTTTCTCCTATTAGCCCAGGCATAGGTAAAATAGCCCTTGGCCCAGAATTCCTGGAGTCCTACAACTTCGGGCTTTAGGGATTCCCTCTGTTTAGTAACTAGAATAGACTCCATCCCTACCCCCAAAAGGCTATGACCAGCCCAGGGTAAACAGTCCTGGTCTGGAGATCATACTTACTAAGGGATGCACTAAACTTACTGATCGTCTACTGGTCATCGCTAAACCAGTTTGACCGGTTTTGCAATCGATCGGATTTCCTGACCCGATGCACAAAAATGCTGACCGCATGTTTCTCCAAGCGATCACTCATTCTCCGATCCGAGCATGAAATTGAGGGAATTAGTATTGAAATGCCTTGCCAGCTGAGGAAATAGTGATCGTGTTTACCAATCCAAAAAAGAGCGATTGGTGAAGGCCAGTCGCTCACGATCCTTGCCGACTTCAGCTGTGAAAGTAATAGAATCTGTATCGAAGTTATACTATGAAAACAAATTTAGATATGCAGTGGAAAAAAGCGGTAAACAGAAAACAGGATGGAAAGGTATCCAAATTATGTGAAAAGTTGAGAAAGTATAAATGTTCATTGGACCTTTTTCTGTCATATCTTTTTTCAATATTCCTTCTCAGGTCATAACTTGGTTAACCATTTTATTAAATTATTCACTGGAAAATGGATACTTTACGCAATCTATGGGGCAAATAACTCTCCTTCCCCTTCTGAAAACATCAGATATAGACCTCATTATCCCCTCACATTATCGAGCAATTGCTAATGTACCATTGTTGACAAAGTGGTTAGAATCAATTGTAGCGGGTCAACTTACTAATTATCTGGAGAAATTTTCATTATTTCAACCTTTTTGGGTTTCATTCTAATTTTAGGGCTCCTTTTCCAAAGGATTACTGCAACTCCATCTACCTAAGCCTAACAAAGAAAAGCCTTCTCAGACTCCAGCGGATTCAGAATACCGCGGCTAAATTAATTTTCGCAAAATGCAAATTCGACCACGTCTCCCCGCTTCTATCTAAGCTTCACTGGCTCCCAGTTCTCCTCAGGGTCCACTACAAATGCGCCTGCCTAACCTTCAAGTCTCTACATGGCATCCTTCCTCCCCTGTTTCCACTATCCTGGCTCTCCGCGAATCCTAACTCCACCAGATCCTCTCAAAAATTCATACTATCATTCCCCTCTCTAAAAGGCATATCCCATACAGGAAAACTTGGAACATCCCTTCTCTTCAAGATCACCGAGCTGTGGAAAAGCTTATCTGCTCCTCCCTGGAGTGCGACCTCCCTCCAACGCTTCAGAAAACATTTGAAAACTTGGCTTTTCTCTAAAATGTAACCACTCCCCCCCTCTCCTCTACACTTAATCCCTTCTCTCTCCCCTTTTTACCAAGCTCTTCTTCTTCCCATTGGAGTTCCTTTCTTTTGTAATTCCTGTAAACCGTGTCAAGCTCTACTTCTGTGGAGATGATGCGGTATACAAACTTAAGGTTTAGTTTAGTTTAGTTTAGTTTACAACTTCAAAATAAATGTTCAATTTTGCTTCAGTTTGATTTATCCATGGCGTTTGATATAGTACTTCATGACATTTTGCTCCAATTACTTTCAGATATCAGTCTTAATCATGTTATTCTTGTTTGGTTTTCTAAATTTTTATTGTTCCGATCTTATTCAGTTAATATTGATGGTAATATTTCTAATTCCTGGCAACCTCCATACGGAGTTCCCCAGGGCTCTCTGCTTTCCCCAATTTTGTTCAATCTTTATGACAACCTTAAATATTTATAAGCTGTCAGCGTGGGAAACGCTTTTTACTTATGCGGATGACATTTTTATACTGATTGAGATTGACCCAAATATTACCAATTTAACTTTTAAAATAAATCACAGTATCTCTAAACTTCAAACTTGGGCTATGTCTGTCCAGATGAAGCTAAATGCAGCTAAAACTAAACTTCTGTGGTTAGGCCTAAAATTGGATCATCTTCCTTCCACTGTACTTTTGGATTCTGGAGCCTCCCTACAAATTGAGTTCTCCTCTAAGATTTGGGAATACTTTTTAATTCTTCTCTTACTTTTAAGGATCAAATAAACTCTCTGGTTAAGAAATGTTTTTTCAGCTTACGAATGTTGAGGAAGGTCAGATCTCTTTTCCATCAACGTCATTTTTCTGTTTTGGTCCAATCCCAGTTTGATTATTTTAACGCCATTTAGCTTGGCATCACTAAGAACTGCCTTCAAAGACTACAATTGATTCAGAATACCGCCGTGAAGTTGATCTATAGAAAGAGCAAATTCGACCATGTGACTCCTTTGCTTTTCTCTCTCCATTGGCTCTTGGTTTATTTTAGAATTCAGTTTAAGTGTTTATGTGTTGTTTTTAATATTTTACATGGTATCTTTGCTCCTCTTGTATGGAATGTTTATAGATTTTCATTTGCGAGAGGCATTTATCGATTTAAACTTTTCTTCCTTCTAGGAAAGGAATTCAAGGAGTTAAGAATTTTATTAGCTCTCTTGTGTTTAAATTTCCCCAATTATGGAATGAACTTCCCCTAATTTTGAGGTATCCAAGTTCCTTCCTTTTTTTTTTTTTTAATTTGTTTATAATTTTACAAATTGTTAAACAACAATGTAATAGAAATAAACATTTAAGAAGAAACATAACATAAATTATAAATTAAAGATTCCACAAATTTAACTAAGTTCATAGTCCACAAACTAGGGAGAGAGAATCCTACACCTCCAAGGGAAGTTGGTTTTTCAAGAAATGTTCATTCAAATTAAATTAGGAGATCAAACAGTTGGATTAAATTAAATTATCATCCTGGTTAATAGAAAAGGCATGGAGGGGATTGGAGCTTAACCAGCTGCCTTACCCTCAAGAAAAAATTTCAACTGATCAGGTTCATAAAATATATATCTATTATTCTGATAGGTAATACAGCATTTACAAGGAAAACGTAACTGAAAAGTTGCTCCTATACTCAAAATTGGCTGACGATAAATTAAAAATTTCTTTCGTCTATCTTGAGTCCATTTGGATACATCAGGAAAAATTGAGACTTTTGAACCATGAAATTCTGAATTGTCAGTTTTATAGAATAGACGAAGAACTGCTTCCTTATCTTGTTGAAAAACAAAGGTTACCAATAAAGTTGCTCTTCCCATAATTTCTTCTTGTTGAGATGTTTCCAGGATAGCTGTGAGATCTAAATCTCCTGCTACGGTTCCTTTTCCTTTATCCTCTTTAGGAATATTTAAACAATAAAGTTTATGTACCGGTGGTAAATTATTTTCAGGAAATTTAAGTACTAGTCTCAAGAAGGAATGAAACAGTTCTCTTGCCGGTTGGAATTTGGAAATAGGAAAATTTAAAAGTCTAAGGTTCAAACTCCTTTTAGCATTTTCCAAATTTTCCAATTTTCTAACAAGTAAATTTTTATCCTTCAGTTGTAAATTAATTGAAGCTTTCGCTTCAGTCATAGATTTTTCCAATTTGTCTATTCTATCGGATTGCTTTAGAAGTTTCTCATCAAAAGTCTTAAACTGTATGTTGGTACTCTGGGCTGAAGTGATGAATTGAGAGCATACCTTATACAGTGATTCCAAACCACTCCAGATAGCCTCCATGTCTATAACATCAGGTCTTATCAAAGGAGGAAGCAAAGTTGTACTGGGAATCACTCCACTGGATTCCACCTTCTCCTTCTCTGTAGCATTATAGGTTTCTGTTCCTCCATTCTCCATTGTCGGCTGCACAGGAGCCGACAAGCTGTGCAACTCATCCGGGGTCAGAGGGGAAATCAGCAGCACCACCGGAGGAGTCAACTCCGGAGCTTCCTGTGCTGCAAACATCGCTCCCAACACCGTCCCGGGACGAGGAGGAACTCCAGGTCCCATCGGGCTGAGCGAAGTCTCGCCCTCCAAGATCGAGGTCTGCCCCCCTCGATCAGCAGACACGCCCGCTCCAACTGGGACGGCAAAGCTAGTAATCGCCGTCTGCGTCGACAGCGAAGAGGCAGAGAAAGTAGGAAGAACACCCCTCTGTCTTCCCCTGCGCTTCGGCATTGTAAAGACAGGAAAAAGAAGGCAAGTAAGTAAATATTTTGCCGGTTGTGCAGGAGCCTCTCGCCGACACGACTTACTCCGTCGCCATCTTGGATCCCTCTCCATCCAAGTTCCTTCCAAATCTTCCGTAAACTTCTAAAAACTTTTTTATTCGCTAAAAATTTTGAAAACTAACTCTTGTATTTCAGTTTACTTTATTTTTTAAAATTTATTGTTAACCGCGTCAAGCTTCCTTTGGTTGAAGACCCAGTATGTAAGTTTTAATTTAGTTTAGTTTAAATGCCACCTCAGTGCTCACTTTTACAACAGCGCCGTCCAACAATTTTCAATAGCTCCCTCCAACACCACCTTCAAACTTCTTTTTATTTAAAAAAAAATTCTTTATTTATGCTTTTTAACTTTTTGACAAAAACATGATCAAAAAGAAAGAAATATATACAATGCCAGTTTAACAATTATTCTTAAAAAAAAGAAATATATTACTATTTACCGGGGAAAAAAACCCAATACTGGCTTGTAGACTTAGTCCACAATTAAAGGAAGCTAGAACTGCAAATTTAATTGAAGTATTTCAAAGGTAATTATTAAAGAAGAAAACAATGATGTGGCTGGGTGGGCTTCGAACTTAACATCCTTGAGCTAATATACAAGTAACAGGTCTCATCTGATATCTATAGTTTGCCCTTTGGCAGGAATAAATTTTGACAACTGCTGAGGTTCAAAAAATACAGATGCAGCATGGGTATCTCAAAACAAATGTTGCACCCAACTGCACGGCCTGGGGTCTCAAAATAAGAAATTGTTTTCTCCTCTGGGTTAAACGTGACACGTTTGGATACATTCTCACTACTTTAGACATAAATGGAACATCCTTATATTTGGGAAAAAAAGCTTAAGCATCTATTCCCTGTCAGAATCAATGGCAAATTGTACAAATAACGTAGCAGTAACAGTAGCCGATATCTCACTATCAGATCTCTCCAGGAAATTTGTTAAACCCAAACTATCAGCAGATAAATTCTGCTGGTTTGGATTTTGAGCCTTATCTCTATTAGGTAAATAAAAAATTTTGGAGAGAGGCGGATAAGAAGATTCAGGTACTTTTAAAATTTCTGTTCAATATTTCTTAAAATTTCTTGCGGTAACAAAAGTGATAACTTTGGAAAATTTATAATCCAAAGATTACATCTCCTAGACACACTCTCCAGCTATTTCTGCTTTGAAATGAAGATTCCCACTGTCCTTAACCCAAGTTAAGGCTTGAGCTTCAACAGCTTTTCATTTGGTCACATGAACATCCGTCTCATTTTCCAGGCTTAATACTCTGTTTTTAAGTCCAAATTTTCTGTCGTATAGCGTGCCGCAAGACTCTGTATTTGGGTCATTAGGGAGAGTTGAAAATCAGATATTGCTTCCCACAATGTTTCCATGTTAAAGACCTTGAGTCTTTGCAAGGGTGCAAATTCTGTTCCAAGACCCATGGCTGATTCAAAATACCTGTACCCTCAGCAGGAGTCGCTTTCAGCTTAAGAAAATCTTCCGGGATCTGCTGCTTCTCACTCTCTGAGCGCTCAGATCTCGCAGGCTTCACTGACCCCCCCCCCCCCCCCCCCTTAGAGTCAACTTCCGTACTCCGGGATTGTTCTTCCTCCAAACTCCTCTCTAAAGCCCTGTGGCAACTCGGAGGACTCTGCTCCTCCAGAGACAGGATGATGCCCTCAATGGAGAGGCTTGACGCTTCAGCCTGCGTACCTCCCACAGCTGAGGATTCCTCTGGAGCCTGCATTCAAGCTCCATGCTCAAGATAGAGATCCATCGGGCCCGCAGCTATATTAGATTCCTCAGGGAGAACCCAGAGTTTAGATTTCCTCTTAACCATCGAAGAAACAGATGGTAAAGGCAATAATTTCCACCAGCTGTCCCGTGGCATCTCACCACAAGCGACCAGCCACCATCTTAGTTGAGTTCCGCCTCCCTTACAGTAATTCCCTTTGAACTCCTTTCAACAGCTCCCTAGAACAGCTCTGTTCAACAGCTTCGAACAGCTACTTCCAACAGCTCCCAAAAGAAAGTAAATCTCTACCGGCATTTCTTATATTGCATTTTATGACAACAATGCTTTGCAGCCGATGCCTTCGATGTGCACCAATGATGTGCGTATATCACGCATGTAAATAAACCATGCCTATGACTGGTGTACAACAGGCGCATGCGTGCATCGTGGCATGAACCAACAGAAATATTCTGCGCATGCGTTTAAATCGCTCTCACAGCGATCGGTCGGGTGAGATTAGGGCAAGCCTCCGCTCAAATTTGCATGTTAACTCAGTAGTGAATTGATCGCTCATCCACAATCGGCCAGAGAAATCGGCCAACAGCGATCCAGTCAGTATTAGCGATTATCTTTGGTGCATCCAGGCCTTAGATCTGGATGGCAATACAGAGCACTGCCACTGAGACTCTGGGCTGGCTTGCATATTTTTAATTTTAACTGCATGTTTAATGATGAGTAAAGGGGAAAATATGAACTGCGTTACAGCCATTTTCAGAAAATTAATTGAGCCTGCCAGTTCAAGAAGGGTTAAAAGATAAAGTGTCATTTTTTGCTCTAAAAGAGATAAGAGCTTTAAAGGTGCTAGGAAAGAAAGACACAGTACTAAGTGGTCATGTGGCTAGTGCCATTCATCTTGCTAGTGACTGACTATCTGTCAAAAGTGGCAAGAGCCCTTGTTAACAGCCTTGACCTGTGCAGTAATGAAAGGGAAAGAGCACCGCAAAGTGTCCATTATCCAGCAGTTGGGAGCAGAAAATTGATGCAGTTTGCCTCAATCTTGCTGCAAGTTGAGATGTAAGATAGGTGGGGATCAGCAAGAAGCAATTTTATCCTATGATCATTCTTGTCAGATCACATCGAGAGTGCGAACTTATTCAGATTCGTGATTTCAATTAAATAAGTCTTACCCTCAAGTGACCACGCTACAAGAAAGGCAAATCTCTGTTCTTCTGGGCTCTCCCCTGTGTGTATAATCATTGTCTACTATCTGGCTGTAAAAGAAAGTGAAGACTCTGCATACAATTCAGACTCTGAGGTTGCCAGAGTCTCACCCTATATAGTACTAATTTTCCTGTTTAGAGGAAATAGGAGTATATCATTGCTTCCCCATCCAGAGGGCAATTCTATAACAGTGTGTCTATATTTTGGCACCTTGAGGGTGCCTATGTATCATCTATTCTATTTTCTTTTATAGAATGCTAGCATAACAGGTTGGATACACACATATAATTTAAGTACTACCACTTACACCAGGCATGGGAGGGTATATGGACACAGAGAGAAGATGGCTAGACATGGGGGAGAATAAGAACGCAGAAGGAAGATGATGGACTGGGAGGGTTGGGGGAGGGCATAGGGATATAGAGGAGTGATACTGGACACAGGAGGAGAGGATCATAGAATGGTGAGATGATGAAGGCAGGGAGATGGGCACAGGGAAAATACTAGAAAGGAATGAATAGAAGACATAGAGAAGGGAGATGCTGAACATGAGAAACAATACATACACAGAGATAGAAGATGGATGGTGAGCATAGAAAAAGAGGAAATGTCAAATGGTCAGGAGACCCTGGCAAGTGAGTTAAGAGAAGACAAAAGAAAACGGAGACCAACATGATTTGAAGAATAAAATGACGAGACAACAAAAGGTAGAAAAAATAATTTTATTTTCTATTTTGTGATTAGAAAATATCAGCTTTGAAATATGTATCCTGCTAGAGCCGGTGTTATAATCCAAAAGAAAATTGGCCAACACTCTAGTTCTCCTGGAGAAAATGTTTGGTATAAAAAGACTTAAATAATGGACATCAGTATGAGCCTTTTTAATTGCACACGAGGAATTATTGGCTCAGGCAGTAACTCACTGATGACTAGCACCAGACACATGTCTGAATAAGAACTGCCTCATATATCATGTTGTCCTGTTTTATATATAGTCAAAAAATGTGTACTTTAAATTACTTACAAACATTTGCTCCAGGAGAAAGAAACACAAAAAAATGAGAAAAAATACTGGAACAAAAAATAAATAAATGAATTATCTCCCAAAACGTGATGAAATGAAGGTGCTGGAAGTCTTAAAGTGCTAGAAGTGAATCTTAAAAAACTTTAAAAAGGCTATGAATTAAAGTGCGAGTGCAAACACAGGAAAAAATTCCAAATTGAAGCAGTACCATAGACTATACTCTGCTACCATATAATCCATAAATATAAAAAACAGTTCATATCAAAATTGATGAATAGTGAAGTAAAAAAAATCTAGATTCAGTAAACTGATATAGTTCATATAATTCATAAATATAGTTCATAAAATTCATGAGAGTCAAAAATAATTCATTCAATTAAAAGTTCATGTTCTTTATAGCAATTCATAGAGTTGTATGTAGAATTTCATCCAAAACTGCTTGCACACAAATGCTAAACTCAAATACTTTGCTCGATTTTTGTTGGAAGTATATGTTGCCTATAGAAATCTCCACTCGACAGAGCTCCATTTTGCTACCTTTTTCAGGAGTGGGGATTGCTAGAAAATCATATTTGTAAAGGCAACAGACTATTATTGAAGCCGTCAGCACCATACACCAAGGCGTGTAAGAATCAAACCATCGCATTGGAGGAAACCAAAAGCATAATGGTGTCTTGGGAGTTTAAAACGCCTAGAGAACCCAGTGGGGACAACGCCCACGTACTGACATCAGACGTGGAAGAACAGCTCACAAGAAAATGAGAGCCAAATGCAAGAAAATAATAAAAATTAAAAATTAACTAGTAAAGCATCTATCTGTTTTCATTGAGTCCCATAGGAGGGAATGATTTCAATTGAAAAATCCAAAAATTCTCTCGTTTAAGTAAGTGGGTATTTCGTCACCATTAAAACTTGTGTGGATTTGTTCTAAAATGCACCATTGTAATTGAGAAAAATCATGTTGGTGAGTATCATTATGGGACACCATTGGGGCAGTCAATTTTCTAGTTTTCAAACAACTACGGTGTTCGATTAATCTCGTTCTAATACTGCGAGTGGTGCATCCCACATAAATTAATCTACATGGACATGAAATTACATAAACCACAAACTTCGATTCACAGGTGGTATTGGATCTGTGAGGATATTCTTTTTTAGTAACAGGGTGGACCCATTTATTGCCTGAAACGGACGTGTTACATACAGAGCATTTACCACAAGGGGAATGATATCCTTGACCCTGTTGGAACTGTGGTTTCATTTGAAAATCTGAGGAGACTAAACATTCCGAAAGGTTTTTCCCTGAGTAAAGGCAATACAAGGATTTTCATGAAATGCTTGATAAAGTTGTAGTATGTGCCAATGGGATCTGATACTGGCCGCTACCTCAGAAGATTGAGTAGAATGGGATAGCACACAAATTTGATTGGTAGGAACTTCCCTATTACTTCCCGCCAGCATCAAGTCCCGGTTGGCATGCCACGCTCTTAAGTAGGCTTTGTGAATAACGCTTCTGGGGTAGCTTCTAGCTAAAAATCTATTCTGCAAAATTGTAGCTTCTCTTTTGAAGTCTTCATCAGAAGTACATATATGTCTGGCACGTAAAAATTTTCTAATAGAAATGGCTGCCTTAAGTCGTCTAGGATGGCAGCTAGAAAAGGACAAAAAATTATTTCTCTCAGTGATTTTATGATGTACCTTGGTGGATAACTTCCCATTTTGTATAATGACACTGGTATCCAAGAACGTAAACTAAACTAAACTATACTAAACTAAACCTTAGGTTTATATACCGCACCATCTCCATAGACACAGAGCTCGGCACGGTTTACAGGATTTAGGATGAAAAGGAACTCCAGTGGAGGGTTTAAGGATTAAGGTGTAAGAGGGTGTGGATGGGTGGGAGAGGCCAAAGAGGGTGGAAGTGTTACAATTTTGAGAATAACCAGGTTTTTAGGTGTTTGCGGAAAAGTTGGAGGGAGCTTGAGGTTCGGAGCGGGGAGGTAAAGTTATTCCAGAGCTCAGTGATTCTAAAGGGGAGGGATGAACCTAGTTTGCCTGCATGTGAGATACCTTTTGTGGAAGGGAAAGATAGTTTAAGAGTTTGGGAGGATCTGGAGGAGGTAGGAATTGCGGAGATCCAGGATAGAGGAATAACGGCAGGAAGGATGCCATGTAGGATCTTGAAAGCTAGGCATGCACATTTGAAGAGGATCCTGGGGATTATTGGGAGCCAATGGAGCTTGGACAGGAGTGGCGAGACGTGATCAAATTTGCTTTTTGCAAAAATAAGCTTAGCCGCGGCGTTCTGAATCCGCTGAAGTCTATGGAGGCTTTTCTTGGTTAGGTTGAGGTAGATAGAATTGCAATAGTCCAATCTGGAAAGGATGATGGATTGTACTAGGACGGCGAAGTGTTTTTGATGAAAGTAGGGTCTGACTTTCCTTAGCATATGAAGGCTGAAGAAGCATTTTTTTTTACCAAGGAATGGAGATGGTCGTTGAAGGATAGAGAAGAATCCAAGGTGACACCCAGAACTTTGCTTGAGAACTCGAGCTGTAGTGAGGAGCCGGAGGACAAAGGGATGGAGGAGGGTAAGTGGTCTAATTTTGGGCCGAGCCAAAGGAGTTTTGTTTTGGACTCATTCAGTTTCATTTGTACTGTGAGTGCCCAGGATTGGAGGTTCGTTATGCATGAGGAATGTTCGTAGAGAGGTTAGTGAGGTTCGAGTCGGTCTCAAGGAGGACGAGGATGTCATCAGTATAAGTGTAAAGTGTTTCAAGGGGGGATAATTGGAGGAGTTTCAGGGAGGACATGTAGATGTTAAAAAGGATTGGAGAGAGGGGTGAGCCTTGCGAGACACCACAAGTCGGGATCCAGGGGGAGGATGAGGTGCCGCTCATGTTAACCGTGTAAAAGCGGGAACGTAAGAAATTGGAGAACCAGTCTAGAACTGTGGAGCTAATGCCTATCTCGGAGAGTTGGAAAATTAGAATATCGTGATGGACAACATCAAAAGCTGCAGAGAGGTCGAATTGTAGAAGAACAGCGAACTTGTTACGAGAATACAGTTGCTGAACCTTAGAGATTAGTGAGGCCAATAGGGATTCGGTGCAGAAGTTGGGTCTGAAGCCATATTGGTAAGGTAGGAGAATGGAGAATCTTTCTAGATAGGAAGAGAGCTGGGTAGATATGATAGACTCAAGCAACTTTGTTAGGAGAGGGATATTTGCTATTGGACGATAACTGGATGGTAAGGAGGGGTCTAGGTCTGCTTTTTTCATTAGTGGGGTCAGAGCAATGATTCCCATTTCGGTAGAGAATAGGCCCGATAGTAATAGAGTGTTTATGACTGGTCATTGTAAAATGTAAGTAGCTCATAAGAGAATTTAACCAATTTACAAAAATATGAAGATGTTCTTCAGAATTAGTCCAAATGAAAAAGATGTCGTCGATAAAACACATCCATCCCAATTTTCTTTTGGATTATAGTTTGGACTTTATTGGCAACAAGGTCTGTAGGGTTCTATTAGTAGAGCTGGTGTTAGACATAACTGTGGACTGCATAGCTCAGGCCATATTTCTTTAACTTCCAGATGGCTTAAGGCTCTCTCTGACCAGGGGGCATTCCCCTAACACAATTCCTGTCATGTGTGACTGCGGTATTCTGTTAGCATGATTTTTCTGTGTAGCATTCTATAATAATTTGGTTTATTTAGTTTTCTCGATAGTGGAGGGGATATTTTTGAAGGGGAGGGGAGACAAGGGTTTTGTTGATCTTTGCTCTGTATTATTTCTGTTTATAAAATGACAATTATTCAGTATATTGTTTTTTTTTACACTTTAATAAAATAAGTTCAATATAAAATCATAACTATTCGAGGCTTGTGTGGATGGGATCAGACGGTTTGCGGGGATGGGGCGGGGACTGAGCTCGCGGGGATGGGGCGGAGATGGGGACAAAATTTTCCCCCATGTCATCCTCTAATCTGTACCCTTTCTACGCCACTGCCAATTCTATTTAGGTGCCCAGCTGCTATTAGTTGCACACCGGCATTTACATCCGCCTTCAGCAAGAGTAAGTGCAGTGCCCAAAGTTAGGTGTGAGTTCTGCACTAAGCTATGCAGTATTCTAGAAAGGGCACTTCACACACAGAGCTCTATGCAGAATACAAATTTTGTGCAGATCTTCCTGGTGCCTTCTTCTTGTGCACTATTTATAGAATACTAAAACATATGCATGAATAGAGTTACTAGATTTTGTCCTAAAAAAACAAGAGGATGTGTGGCCCCGCCCTATTCAGCCCCAACCCCGCCCTGTTCCAACCATAGCCCTGCCCCGTTCTGCCCCCCAGCCCCAGCCCCACACAAACCCCATTTCTTCGGGGACGCACCTAAAGAGCATCTACACATGCGCGGATGCAGCCTGATGCACATGTGTGACATCATCGCGACGGAGGCTCTCCAGATGCAGCCCCGAGCTCAATGGTTTTTTAAAGTATCAGACAAAGGAATGGGTTTTGAAAACCCATCTGGACGTCTGGACAGTCCTCTAAAAAGAGGACATGTCCGGGTAAATCTGGACATCTGTTAACCCTATGCAGGAATGAGTGCACCCGTGTGCATATCTGGCAATGCTCCAGCTAAGTGCTAATCCGCAAACGCATATTTAACATACATAGCACTTGCTTGCAAGGAGTCAGACAGAAGTTTGGCTCCCAGTTTTCCACATAACTTTCAGAATACCGTAAGTTACGTACATACCTGCTCGTATACAGTCAAGACGGTTACAGTTTGCCATAGTTACAATATAATGTGTTCAACTTAACTTGACATATACTGTACAGATGATCTTGTTCCAATGTGCATTTCTTTTTTTTTATTTTTATTAGCAATAATAATAATAATAATAATAATTTATTTTCTTATATACCGCCCAAACAGCAGTTCTGGGTGGTTCACAACAGAAAAAAACGGAATCATTTCAGCGAAAAAGTACAATTTCATAATAACGCTACTACAAACATCAATCAAATATAACATTGGTTAAAATATAGTTCCTAACTATTATTACCAATTAAAACATAAGATAAAAATTTTAAAAAGATAAAAACCTCATCGTGAATATAAAATCAGCATTCTTGTTTATCAAATAAGTGAGTTTTTTATGATTTCCTGAATGTAAAGTAAGAGTAGGATTGAGCAAGCAGACATAGCAAATGCATACACAAAGTATACAAAAAACTGCAACAACAATGGGAATTGGTCCTTGTGGCTGTTGACCTTTTATGAGGTCTTTGGGGATTTATTTTTAACTCCTCTTTTCTTTGGGTCCCCGGTCACTGAAGAGGAGGGAAGGGCAGGGGGAACTATGGTGGCTTCTGGTGGAGTTATGATAAAAATAGGGGAACAATCAGACTTGTTTACACTCTCACACACCCTTCTTTTTGTACCGAGCTCCTTCTACTAGCGGCTCTATCTGTTATGTATAATGTTGCGGAGGGATTTTGGTTTGCTTGTTCAGGTGTGCTTGGACCCTGTTGATGCATTTCTTTTTTAATCATACGGCAACAGGCAAGGGATTAGGTGAAGAGGTAAGGGTTTTTTTTATTGCTTTCCTAAAGTTCAGGAGACCTTTGAGGGATCTAATCTGCGGGGGCAGTTGATTCCAGTAACTTGGTAAGAAATGGGAGTAGGATCGGTGTCTGGCATTCCGCAGTTGAAGGGCACAACCAGGGGATGTTTGGAGGCGTGTTTCTTCCTGGGAGTAGAATGGTTTGTTTGGCATGTATGGAGGAATCTTAGTTGACATGTAGCCTGGCGCCATGTTGTGCATGGATTTGTACGCTAACATCAAGCCCTTAAAGACGCAGCATTTGGCTATGGGTAGCCAGTGGGCTGATGATAGAGCCTGGGAGACAAGGTCATGGGCACTTAAATTCCTTTACAAAGCAGAGCACTTAAAGAGGCTCCCAGATGTATCACCTTAATGCCAAAGCTAAATGTACAGTACTCACACAGCAGCTGTTCATGGATTGGAGTGCTCAATAAACATAAGTTAAGTGCCAGGGTCGATGCTTGACTTAATCTGGTGACCATGCTGGCTAAATATCAACCCTAAAAGGTCTCTTTTAATTCTCCAGTGGTAGCAATGCACGCTGACATCCAGGGGACCTGTGTTTTATTTCTGTTCGGCAAGGGTTGGAAGATACTGTGATGCAGAGAGCATTCACAGGTTTGGTGGACTGGGAGAGAGTTCCAGAGAGTGCATAACAATACACAACAATAACAGCTGCTCCCTGAATTCCAAAGAGAGCCATAATCTGTGTCTCCCTAGGCTACTATTCCTATAATGTTCCTCCCCTATGGGGAGGGGGAGGAGAGGAAATAAGAACATAATAGCAATAATGGGTCAGACCAATGGTCCATCTAGTCCAGTATCCTATTTCCACAGTGGCCAATCCAAGTCACAGGCAGCATTCCATGCTACGGATCCCAGGACTAGTAATGACGTCCCCCCATGAGACATTTGAGATTATCTAAAGGTTGTTTATGTTCACTGGTTTTGTTTTGTTTGGTTGGTTGGTTTTTAAGCAGACTTAAGGATCTTTTTACATTGTAAATCACACAATGCTTGTTACATGGTGCAAGTAAGAAACTGAATAAATGGGAAAAAAAATAAAAAGAAATTTTACTTGTTTGGATTCTAAATAAACTAAAAAAAAGAGGAAAGGGAGAACAGGTAATTGAATTAAGGTTCATGATATCAAAGCCCCAGTTAGGGAAGGTTCATATTAAGCCCAAAGGAGCACGATAAAGCCAAAGTTTATGCACATAAAGGAATTCAAGGGTTAGTTCAGCTATTATACGAGCATACAATCTCTTCTGTTGAGGCTCCCTTATTTAAATAACACTGCAAGGCTATCGTCACATTTAGGTAAAATGTGTGAAGTGCTTGTTTACAATTATTTTCATGTTGTCATAAAATTGGTCTTAGTTTTAAGATATGGTAAGGTAAAAAAAATAGTATTAAGAGCGATTCTATAAAGAAAATGCGTGTTTTATAGAACTGCACTTAGCACCAATTCCCACGCCTAAATATAGGCACCAGACTTGAGCCTGCTGAAATCTGGTGCATGTGCTGCTGCTCAAATTAGGCATACTGAGGCCACATTCTATAATTAAGCAACTTTTCAGAATGCCCTTGGCACACCCATGGCCACACCCTCTTTTGAGTTGCACGCCAGTAGAGTTAGGTGCCATGGCTTACAGAATAATGCATGTGCATGTAAATTAACTTATTAACACCCAATTATAGATAGTTAAGGGCTTGTCATTCAGTTAAGGGGGGAATTCATGAAAGGGCGTTAAACCCGTTAGCTTGCGCAATCATGTTGATATGCATTAACCGCTAAAGACATACTTGCAATAAAACGGGCCTCTTTAGCAGTTAGCACGTGCTAACACAATTGTGCATACTAACACGTTAGTGCACTCTAATGCGCTTAAAGCCCTTTTATGAATTCCTCCCTAAATTGCACACACATCTTGGGTGCATATACAAACTTGTGGACCATGGGCCAAATTCTATAAACAACATCCCAATTGTAGGTAGCAGTAGGCAGCCTACTGCTGTCTAAGCAGCCAATCAGGACAGATAGTTTGGTTTTGGTTTTGTTTTTTATTAAAAAAAAAAAAAAAGCACTCCAAGACAGGCCACCTACACTGCGGTTGAGGGGGATTTGTAGGGACGCCTAAGCTTGCCCAAGGTTGGGCGTGGTATTGCCCGGAATTGGCCTTGGGTGAGCTTAAGCGGCCTTAGGCGTCTTCCTAGGGCCGCAATAGGCCCCTGAAATGAAGGCCAACAAAAAGCTGGTCTACATTTCAAATAGACGCAGTCACTGTGCTGATTGCGGCAAAGAAATCTCACTGCCGCGATCAGCTGAATGACTGGGACAGGGAATTTGCCAACGCATGAAATCGACCGGCACGAGGGATACCCACTCCCACCGCTGTTCCCGAAACCCCACCCGACACTGTCCGTGGCAGGAGGGATGTCCACTCCCTCCTGCTGCTGACCCCCATCAATCCCCTTAACCCCTGACACACCTGACACCCTCCCCCATCCAATTGGCAGGAGGAATGCCAACTCCCACCTGACATTTCCCAACACACACTTGTCCCCCAACACACATCCAACATTCTCCAACACTCCCCAGCACACCCGACACCCCCTGACACTCACTGAACATTCCCTAACACCCACTCAACACTCCCCAATACCCACTCGACACTCCTCAACACCTCCCTGACTTTTTACAACACTCACCCGACCCCCAACACCCACCAGGACAGACAGGGATAAATGCTTGAGTACCTGAATGTAAACCACTTAGAGGGGCATAATCAAAAAAAAGTCTAAGTCCCCTTTTGGCCTAGGCCATAAACGCTGAAAGTAGAAGCAGGGAAAATGTCCATTCTCAAAACAAACGTCCAAAATGAGGTTTGTTTTGAGAATGGCCTACCTCTACGTTCAGCTGTTTAAATGGCCAAACCACCACTACGTCTACACTTACAACAAATAACCAACCCCAAAACAACCTAAGTCCCAAACGCCCAAAACCAGACCTTTTAGGCGAAGGAGGGGCCAGTCCTTCACCTAAAACCTGGATTCTGTAACGCCGGTTACAAAATACACACACACACAGCAACGATCACGACAGGAGAGATGCCTCATCTCCCCTGCCGCGAGAACGATCCCCCAAAGTGCTGCCTCCTGCCTGATCCAATCTGGGGGGGTCACCGGGGCAGGAGGGCCTGGGCTCCCTCCTGCCCAGATCGCTACAGTGGGGGGATCGCGGCAGGAGAGATTGGCTATCTCTCCTGCTGCAATAGCAATCCGAAGTGCCGCAGTTGGCGGCAGAGGAGATGAAGCATTTCTCCTCCCACGATCGTTGCGGTGGGGGTGGGCAGGTTTCCGGGGCTGCTGAGCTGATCGCAGCAGCCGCAATCAGCTCAGCAGCCCCTTTTTCGGCACTTATACCTGTTTTGACTTGATCTAAGTAAAAACATATATGTACCAACTAGGCAACCTGTTTAAACTTTTGGTTATACCTGCTGTACGACTATGTCTAGGTCGGCCCCCCTCCCACCCACCTCCCGCCCTTTTCCCTCCTCTAAAAACACCTCTTTTTCGCTCTATGTGTTTAGAGGCAGGGGAAAGGCCTAAGCTGGGTTTAGAAACATCTAAAACCAGCTTTGATTATCGGTACTTGGACGATCTGGCTTTTTGATCGTCTAAGTACCGATTTAGGCCACTTTTTAGACATTTTTCTGTTTTGATTATGAGCCCCTTAGGCTATAAGTGGTATATAAATAAAAAAATAAGAATAAATACCAAAAATACAGAATTCAAAATATAAGAAATAATCTCTTTTTTTAAATTTATTTTTATTCATTTTAAAACCATCAATAAGTGTGAAATATAATATATTCATATAACTCTATAAAAGCACTTACATTTCATTACAGTTGTAATTTATGACAAAAAAATATATCACACACACCCCATAATTATATTGAAAATGTACACTCAAATTGTAAAAACCCGTTTCAACCCATCCTCCCACCCACCCCGGACGTGTATGACCAAAGGGCAAAATTACCAATCATTCTTTGCAAAATTTTGTCAATGGCTCCCAAATCTTCAGAAACTTCTTATGTCCCTGATGTATAGCCATACTTCATTCCATCTTAAAAATATGACATATAGACTCCCACCAAAAGGTATAGTTCAGTCTATTCCAGTTTTTCCAATTCCTAAGAATAAGCTGTATGACAACTCCTGTCATAATAAAGAGAAGCTTATTATTGTGAGATGATATTTGGCTTTTAGCTCTCATCATAGTGCCAAATAGCACAGTGTCATATGTTAGTGCCACTGGATTTTCCATTACTTTATTTACCTGATCCCAAAATTGGAGTATCAAGGGACAATAAAATAATAAATGATCTAATGTCCCAGGTTCAAGATGACAGTGCCAACACCTATTAGACTTGGAACTATCTAATTTCTGTAACCTAACTGGGGTCCAAACTGCTCTGTGTAACAAAAGAAACCAAGTTTGTCTCATAGATGCAGACACCGTACATTTCATCCTCCAAGTCCAGATTCGTGGTCATTGAGATACAATAATCTGATGCTTTATCTCAATGCTCCAAATGTCACGAAGACCAGTTTTTGGTTTCTTATTTAAAAAATCCAGATATTAATTTATACCACTGAGTGGCCTGGTGACTATACATCAAAGCTTCATTTTAAATTGGTCTTTGTGAGAGAACTACTTTTAGAAATAGATGCATTTTTAACAGGTTTTTTTTTTTTTTAATGATCCAAAATCAGAGCATAATCTTAATGATCCAATCATTGCATTCCATAATCTTGGGACGGCTACCGAGATTGCTGACATCCAGGTCTGTGTTTCAGGCAGTGATGTTTCTTTCTTGGGACAATTGTAGTGTGCCCCTTTGTTGGTCTTTCTGTATCTTCTCTAAAAGCATTGCAACTTGTGCAGAAAATGGAGGTAGAATTGCCCTCTCCTGCCACAAGCTATTAAAACATTAGAAGGGCACATTACCCCTTGGGTACAGCATTTATATTGGTTATTAATTCCCTAATGAATGTAATTCAAATCGTTCTCTCTCTCTCTCTCTTTTTTAAAGATATTTTCGGAAGCATCTTCTTATTTAAGATAATTATTGGTACTTTATGAGGTAGCTAGGTCACTGAGATTTTCCAACAGGGTATGCTAGAGGTATTTTTATTTAGTTTAAAAAGTTATATCCCACCACATCCTGAGTGTGTTACATGAAAACATACATAATAAAATAGTGACAAACAAAAAATGAGAAGGAAAATCCTTATACAATTTACTTCTTTCTACCTGTCATAAACTGAATTCCTGTACAGGAAGTATAAAATAAACCGCCTGCAATACATAAAGTAACTTACTCATGTACTCTCTCAAGCAGTATAGTTTTCACTCCTTTTCATAATTGCATTATATTTGAGGCCTGCTTAACTTCAAAAGGCAATGAATTCCATAACACAACTCCCTGAACTGGCATCAAAGACTGATGCAGTCATACTGATCTCGTCACATTCAATGATGGTACTTCAAGATTTATTTGATTCTCAGAACACAAAGCTAGCCAACTGTGCTACCATGCAGTTACCTTATCCTTTGGGGACTAGCTCCATCCTATGGATTAATATGCTTGCAGAATAGAGTTTGATGACAGTTACGTGCCTTTTTAGAAAGCAGTTTTAACTCTGGCCACTTGGGTAAGGGATAGAAATGGATTAAGGGGCCCTTTTACTAAAGTGTTTTAAAGAAATGGGCTTAACCTGTTTAATATGGGACTTCCCCTGGGCTAAGCCTATGTTGAACACAGTCCTCAAATTAGGTTTATTTTTGCAGGTCTCACACTAATTTTTCTAGTTAGAATCATATGGCCATTCCTCTTTTAGGGTGAGTGTAGATTCTATGGAGACAATAAATTTAACTGCTCACGTTGATGCAGATGTTTTAGGAGGTGAAGGGGATCATATCAGGGGGGGGGATGAGGAATGGGTGGCACCGCTGTGGATGCCTGTTATGTTGACAGTTAAGACTAGGGCTATGTTATATGTATGGGCCAATAGCACGAGGGACCCTCCTATTTTCCTAATAATTTAACTGCCCTGTGCAGTAAATGCAGGGCACCTCCCTCGCATTTACAGCACATGCTTTGTACATATCTCGCATTAATTTTTGCTGATAACATATTGTAAGTACAAAACCCTACTACATTTTGCAATTGAGCTCATAGTCTTGTTAATTTTGAGTCCCTTGAGACATTGGCATCATCTGTATAAAGTGCTTTTATAGAATTACATCCTTTTCAGTAGTTTCTTTTCCCAATAACTATTTCCTCTAAACTTGAGGTTAATGGTATTTGTTTAATAATCTCCCTTGTCTTATGCCTCTTAAAGCACTACACATTACAGTACACAAAGAACTTTATAAGATACTCAAAGTACAGTAATAAAATAGAGTTTATGTGTAACATGGCACTGATTAAATAAACTGACATACTGTATAGTATATCATTGTGATTGAAGCTACATAAAAGCTAAACAAGTTCATGCCCTACTCTTAGAGGACCTTAACTCGATTCATCCACTCTTGGATAATTTTAGGCAGATAGATATCCACTAAGTTCAGTGAATAAGAAAAACATCACATCCTGTATTTAAAAAATAAACAAAACTCAGGGTGGTAGCAGGTCTCAGAAAAGCTGAGTAAACTCCTCTGTACACTTCTTTTAACAAGGTTCATACCCTAAATAGCACAATATGTCATTAGATTAATTTTGCATGAATCTCATTATCCCTTTTCCTATATGGGTGCTACCCCAGTGATAAGGACCCAAACTGAGCATATCCTGATGCCAGTAAAAGGAACAAGAAAGCAATGGTATGAAGGCTTGAATGACTGCCTATAGTTCACTACCTAAAAGAATACCAGTTTAATTGCAACATATCTATATATATAAAATCGGAGGTATGTATGTGTGTATGTGCCGCGACCACGCAAAAACGGCTTGACCGATTTGAACGAAACTTGGTATGCAGATCCCTCACTACCTGGGATGATATGGTCTGGGGGTCTCGCGGCCCACCTGCACACGTGGGCGGAGCTACAAACATAAAATCAGATTTCACCCATTCATGTCAATGGAAAAAATGTAAACAGCTGCCATTCTCACAGTAAATCAAAAACGGCTTGACCGATTTGAACGAAACTTGGTATGCAGATCCCTCACTACCTGGGGTGATATGTTCTGGGGGTTTCGCGGCCCACCTGCACATGTGGGCGAAGCTACAAACATAAAATCAGATTTCACCCATTCATATCAATGGAAAAAATGTAAAAAGCTTCCATTCTCACAGTAATTCCAACTACCTGGGGTGATATGTTCTGGGGGTCTCGCGGCCTACCTGTACACGTGGCGGAGCTACAAACAGAACATCAGATTTCACCCATTCATGTCAATGGAAAAAATGTAAAAAGCTGCCATTCTCACTGTAATTCAAAAACGGCTTGACCGATTTGAACGAAACTTGGTATGCAGATCCCTCACTACCTGGGGTGATATGTTCTGGGGGTTTCGCGGCCCACCTGCACATGTGGGCGAAGCTACAAACATAAAATCAGATTTCACCCATTCATATCAATGGAAAAAATGTAAAAAGCTTCCATTCTCACAGTAATTCCAACTACCTGGGGTGATATGTTCTGGGGGTCTCGCGGCCTACCTGTACACGTGGCGGAGCTACAAACAGAACATCAGATTTCACCCATTCATGTCAATGGAAAAAATGTAAAAAGCTGCCATTCTCACTGTAATTCAAAAACGGCTTGACCAATTTGAACGAAACTTGGTATGCAGATCCCTCACTACCTGGGGTGATATGTTCTGGGGGTCTCGCGGCCCACCTGCACATGTGGGCGGAGCTACAAACAGAAAATCATATTTCACCCATTCATGTCAATGGAAAGGATGTAAAAAGCTGCCATTCTCACAGTAATTCCAACTATAAAACACTTTATATGACACTATAACCACTAGGGACATCTTTTCTATTCTACCACGGACACCATACATATAGAGTTTGTATGTTCTAACTGTGTTTGTAACTGTTTCCTTCATGCACCCCAGTTCATAATGTTATTACATTACATGAGTACTCACATATGCTGAACAAGGCACACAGGTTCCATTCTGAACCGGGAAAAAACTGCATGGAGTTTCTTTTCAACCTGAGTTTCCACATATTGAGTTGTTTAAATCAATACTGAAACTTTTGGATGCCACTTATTCCAACAGATCTTCCTTTTCAGTTTAAGAGATTGCTAATTCCAGTGAGACTTGCTTTCATTCACCACTATAAAGTATCTTTATTTAAATTCATTTACAGTGTTATTGCTATAATTAAATACCCGTGCAACGCCGGGGCTTCAGCTAGTTACATATATATATAGGGTTCCTTTTATCAAGGCGTGGTAGGGGTTTAACACACGGAATACTGTGCGTTAAACCGCCTGCCATGCTAGTCGCTAATGCCTCCATTGACGAGGCATTAATATTTTGGCTTGCCGCGGGGGTTAGCGCATGATGAAATGTCCGATGCGCTTACCCCGCTAGCGCACCTTGATAAAAGGAGCCATAATGTCTTTAAATAGCAAAGAAAAGTAATTAAAAAGCACCTAAATGAATGCTATTTTATTTCAATCAAGACATTTATTTATGTTAAATATTATATATATATATATATTGGTTCAAATCACACACTGCTCCTTGTGACCCTGGGCAAGTCACTGAAGGGCAAATTCTATAAGTGTCAAAAGGTAGGAGCCTCATTAGACACTGTTCAGCACGATTCGAGTAAAATTGGGTGCTGTTTAGTGAATCGCGCTGAGTGACACCTATTTGGGCACCTATTTTGGAGGCATCCAATAAATAGGCCAGCTCTAGGCACAATTAAAACTTAGGTGCCCATGCGAGCGCTTAAGCATGCTTAAGAACAGGGATTCTGTAAGAAGGCGCCTAACACGTGGCCACGCCCATGTCTAACACGCATAGCGCCTATTTTTTTTTGAAGGCCACCTAAATTTTTAGAGGTGCCTAGTTACAGAATCGCGCTTTCTTTATAGGTGCCTATGTTTAATCAGTGCTGATTAAAAAGCTTAATTGAGCTTGTTCTTCAATTTAGATAGGCGCCTATCTAGTTCGGTGCCTCCACAATTTTCTAGTGCCACTATATCTGTCTTGAGCTGTTACCACCGCAATCGGCGCTAAAAAATGCGCTACAGTTTTGTAAAAGGGGGAGATAGTAAGAGGAATGGTAAGCCATGGGAGGGTTGAGGGATGGCCAGGGAGGGCTTTTATATTTGCGGGGACAGAGGCCTAATTTCATTTTATTATTATTTAATGTATCATTTGTTATTTTCTTGCTAAATTAATGAAATGAAATTTAAGAAATGAGAAAGAAAATGTCTGTGCACACATTAATGACAGCCCTACTTATTACACTGGAGAATATATTTTTTCAGGCTCTGACAAATATTTTTTGAGCAAATATTTGCTCTTAGAGTAGATGATATTCAAAAAAACTGAACTCACCCTCAAAAAGAAGTACATATTTCAGGTAAATCAAAGCTATTCAAAGCTTGTTCATAAATGTATTTTTTTAGACTATCTCAACAACAGGGGAGCTAAATTACAGGCAGTTTTGCTAATCTGCATCACTCAAAGTGCAGAATGTTTTTTGTGCAAGAGTCCCCAAGGAATTCACTCTGGTAACAGCAGAGACATAATAAAATTAACTAACTCATGAGTCAGACATTAAGAACGTTGTCAGCTGTTGTAAATGCGTAACCAACAACAAACCATTATGTCTCTTTGCTTTAATTATATGTGCTTATTATACACCTGTACTAGAGAGCTGTGACTGGTATTTGCATTGCTTGTGGTTTTCTGTATCAAAACAGTATTAGTATTATGGATCTTAACAAGCTTTCCTGTCATTGTCTCTACTGTGTCTTTTAGGACTTCTTGGACTGGCAAACAGGAGAGACTTGCATTTTAACCCAGAGGCTAATAGAGTGCATTGTTTGAGTAGGGTTTTTGTTTTTCTGTTTTTTGATTGGGTTATTTTTGGGGGGTGGGGTGCATCTGATCTTAAGCATCCTGGAGGTGGGGTGGCCAGGAAGGTTTTCAAAAAGAATACGGGTATATCTTGTATTTTGTTTATGTAGCTTAAGAAAAAAAATCAGAGCACCAAAATTCTTTACAAAGCTACATTTTGAAATGCAGAAAAGTATGTCTACAAAATCCTGAGTTGTATAGAACGGGTACAAGTGAATCAATTTTTTTACTCTGTCATAAGTGATATGGAAATACTTTTAAAGCCAATAGGAGGAAATAGTCAGAGAATAGTTAAGCTCTGGAACGCATTGTCAGAGGTTGTAGTAAGAGTGGTTAACAACGCTGGTTTTAAGAAAGGTTTGCACAATTTCCTGGAGGAAAAGTCCATAGTCTGTTATTGAGACAGACATGGGGGAAGAAGTCACTTCTTGCCCTGGATCAGTAGCATAGAATGTTGCTACTATTTGGGTTTTTGTCAGGTACTAGTGACCTGGATTGGCCACCAAGAGGACGGGCTACTGGGGTCAGTAGCATGAAATGTTGCTACTTTTTGGAGGTTTGCCAGGTACTAGTGGCCTGGATTGGCCACCGTGAGGACAGGCTACTGGGCTAGATGGACCATTGGTCTGACCCAGTAAGGTTATTCTTATGTTCTTAACCATTGCCTCTAGGTACTGGAATAGTCAGCTTCCCTCTACCTCCTAGCCAGCCTTCATAATCACAGGTTGCAGTGGGCCTGGACATGTCCACATTGCTGTCATCCAAATCACATCCTGGAGTTACATAATGCAAGAGTATTGAGCTTTTATGATATGGATATTGTGTATTCCTTCTTGACCATGGGACTTTCCAAAATATCACTTATTGTTCAATAGTCCTATCAGTCATGTCATTTGGAGGATGTAAAACAAGTATAGGCCACGCAGGATGATTATTTCCAGTGACAAGGACTCCTGTGGTCTTCTACATGGTGGGGTAGCTCCCCCTCTGCAGAAGCTACCTCTGCTTATTGGAAAATCTGCTCCTGGTCTAATCTGTGTATAAAGCTCTCAAGCTACTGTATCCTGAGATTGTAGGATTACATTACATTACATTACATTAGTGATTTCTATTCCGCTTGTGCCTTGCGGTTCTAAGCGGATTACAAGTTAGAGGACTGGACATTTCCAGTAGCATTGCAGTACATGTAATCAAGAGTGTGTCCAGTTACAATTGTTAGTCTGGACTTTTCCAGGAGAAATTGATAGCAGGTAGTAGATAGTGATAGGTTGTTTAGACGAATAGAGATAATACTGTTCGGATTCAGGGTGTTGCTGGTGGTGGTGATGGAGGTGGTCGTGAGAACATTTTCTAATACTTTTGTGAGGTTATGATGATGGGAAGTGTTTTTTGAAGAGATGAGTTTTGATTTCTTTTCGGAATACTTTAATGTCTGTAGATTTGGTCAGTAGATTGGTGATGGTAGTATCGATCTTTGCTGCCTGTGTCGCTAAAAGGCTGTCGTATAGTTTCTTTCGTCGTGTTCCTTTGAGAGGGGGGTGAGTGAATAGGCTCTGAGTTCTCCTTAGTCTGTGTGAGAGGTTACGGTGTAGTCTGTTATTTAGGTAGCTGGGGGGGATGAGTAAAGAATAAATACTTTATGTTTTTGAAACCATATAGAAAAATCTTTAAAAATTAGGAGACCAGCTTTTCCATAGGAAATTCCCTTCAGTGCATTATTATTATTATTATTATTTTTATATATAATACTAGCTGATGCGCCGGCGTTGCACGGGTATTTAATTATAGCAATAACACCGTAAATGGATTCAAATAAAGATACTTTATAGTGGTGAATGAAATTATTTTTTTACAGCTTAATAAAAAGTACAATATTCAAATTATAATGTGAAATATTTGACAAAATGAATACAATACAACTAACGCAAAACATGATTATAAACAACATTTTTAGTTTCACCTCCAGGAGCAAGAACATATAAATTGTTGGGTGAATACACCCTTGAGCAAGCAACATAGAGTTGTGGGCCGAGAGACTCCCAGAACATATCACCCCAGGTAGTAAGGGATCTGCATACCAAGTTTCGTTCAAATCAGTCAAGCCATTTTTGAATTACTGTGAGAATGGCAGCTTTTTACATTTTTTCCATTGACATGAATGGGTGATATCTGATTTTCTGTTTG
Organism: Geotrypetes seraphini; assembly: GCF_902459505.1. Lineage (NCBI taxonomy): Eukaryota > Metazoa > Chordata > Amphibia > Gymnophiona > Dermophiidae > Geotrypetes > Geotrypetes seraphini. The sequence continues at coordinate 398,016,087 of NC_047085.1, read as the reverse complement.
TAGCTCCGCCCATGTGTGCAGGTGGGCCGCAAGACCCCCAGAACATATCACCCCAGGTAGAGAGGGATCTGCATACCAAGTTTCGTTCAAATCGGGCAAGCCGTTTTTGCGTTGGCAGCTTTTTACATTTTTTCCATTGACATGAATGGGTAAAATCTGATTATCTGTTTGTAGCTCCGCCCATGTGTGAAGGTGGGCCGCGAGACCCCCAGAACATATCACCCCAGGTAGTGAGGGATCTGCATACCAAGTTTCGTTCAAATCGGTCAAGCCGTTTTTGAATTACTGTGAGAATGGCAGCTTTTTACATTTTTTCCATTGACATGAATGGGTGAAATCTGATTTTCTGTTTGTAGCTCCGCCCACGTGTGCAGGAGGGCCGCGAGACCCCCAGAACATATCACCCCAAGTAGTGAGGGATCTGCATACCAAGTTTCGTTCAAATCGGTCAATCCGTTTTTGAATTACTGTGAGAATGGCAGCTTTTTACATTTTTTCCATTGACATGAATGGGTGAAATCTGATTTTATGTTTGTAGCTCCGCCCACGTGTGCAGGTGGGCCGCGAGACCCCCAGAACATATCACCCCAGGTAGTGAGGGATCTGCATACCAAGTTTTGTTCAAATCGGTCAAGCCGTGTTTGAATTACTGTGAGAATGGCAGCTTTTTACATTTTTTCCATTGACATGAATGGATGAAATCTGATTTTCTGTTTGTAGCTCCGCCCACATGTGCAGGTGGGCCGTGAGACCCCCAGAACATATCATCCCAGGTAGTGAGGGATCTGCATACCAAGTTTCGTTCAAATCGGTCAAGCCGTTTTTGAATTACTGTGAGAATGGCAGCTTTTTACATTTTTTCCATTGACATGAATGGGTGAAATCTGATTTTCTGTTTGTAGCTCCGCCCACGTGTGCAGGTGGGCCGCGAGACCCCCAGAACATATCACCCCAGGTAGTGAGGGATCTGCATACCAAGTTTCGTTCAAATCGGTCAATCCGTTTTTGAATTACTGTGAGAATGGCAGCTTTTTACATTTTTTCCATTGACATGAATGGGTGATATCTGATTTTCTGTTTGTAGCTCCGCCCACGTGTGCAGGTGGGCCGCGAGACCCCCAGAACATATCACCCCAGGTAGTGAGGGATCTGCTTACAAAGTTTCGTTCAAATCGGTCAAGCCGTTTTTGAATTACTGTGAGAATGGCAGCTTTTTACATTTTTTCCATTGACATGAATGGGTGAAATCTGATTATCTGTTTGTAGCTCCGCCCACTTGTGCAGGTGGGCCGCGAGACCCCCAGAACATATCACCCCAGGTAGTGAGGGATCTGCACACCAAGTTTCGTTCAAATCGGTCAAGCCATTTTTGAATTACTGAGAGAATGGCAGCTTTTTACTTTTTTTCCATTGACATGAATGGGTGAAATCTGATGTTCTGTTTGTAGCTTCGCCCACGTGTGCAGGTGGGCCGCGAGACCCTCAGAACATATCATCCCAGGTAGTGAGGGATCTGCATACCAAGTTTCGTTCAAATCGGTCAAGCCGTTTTTGCGTGATCGCGGCACATACACACATACACACACACATACATACACACATACATACCTCCGATTTTATATATATATAGATTTCTTTATTGAGCAAACCAGTACACACATAACATAACAGAGTAAAGGGACATCCATCAATCCAGAAAAACCGCCCTACCGGGCATACAGAGAGCAAAGGTCATAAACACAACCAAGATCAGATGTCTCAGGAACAAGAGGTACTCAATACAATTTTCCATGGAAAACCCTCGGAAAACCCCCCCAGGACATATCGTAACACCCCAATACTATAACATACATTAGAATACACTGTAGAAAACCAGGTCCAAACCACCCCCCAATCCCCCCACCCACTCCTACTCCCGACCTATGAAATATATATACGAAATACACAAAATAGACAAAAAATAGACAAAATAGACAAAAAAATAGACAAAATGTAGCGAGTAATGTGGTTTGCGAGTGTTTTGCAAGACGAGCAAAACATTTTATTAAATTTTAACTCGATAAACGAGCGTTGTCTTGAAGTACAAGCACATATCACTCGTCACGTCATCAGAACCCACAGTTGAAGTGCACACATCTTACGCTGAGTGCGGCTGAATGTAATAAAAGTATCACGCCCAATTTACCCACTGTTCAAGCACGCACAACATGCGCGCATCTTACGCCAAGCATGGCTCAATGTAATAGAAGTGTCACACCCAATTTCAAGCATTCACAGCATAGAGTATTTTATATATGAGTGCTTTGCATTATGAGCATGCTTCCGGAACAAACCAAGGTTTTACTGTAATATGAACATATATTTCTTCCATTTTGTTACATACAAGTATAGAAGTATGGAAGGTTTGTGGCTCACTTGTTGAGCTGCTGGCTTTGCACCCAGAAGTTGTGAAATCAACTCCCAGTACTACTCTTTCTGACTGGGTGAGTCACTTAAACTTCACGTGCTTTGAAATACCACAGCAACAAAAAGGCAGTATACAAGTCCCCATTCACTTTCCCTTTGGAGGAAGTAGGAGAAAACAGTAACCGAATTCAGAAATGTATAGAAAAAACATAAAAGTTCCCTATAGGGCAAGAGGATGGAATCAAAGCAAAATTTTAAATTACCTTTACAATTAAAGCAATATATGGAAGAATGTAAACTCTATGGATTGACAATACAACTCTAGACACCTTACTGGACAGAGTAGATGGATCATACTGGACTTTGCCATCATTTACTATGTTATTATTGTATAGTTAATGTGCTGCTGCATTGCTGATTATAAAAATCAGTCCATCACCTAGGAATCTGGGACAAAAGGGCTTTGCAGGTACAAAAATGCTATACTTACTTTTTATTTTCATTCATACAGGCCATCTTTCTCAGAAGAGATTATAAAGCAAGAAATAATGCATACAGTTGAATAACTTTACATAGATAAAATTACATGTTAAAAATCCAATCAAAATAATTAGTTGTTCCAAACAGGCAAGCTTTATATGGTTTTCTAAAGCAGTGGTCCCCAACCCTGTCCTGGAGGACCACCAGGCCAATCGGGTTTTCTGCATAGCCCTAATGAATATGCAAGGAGCAGATTTGCATGCCTGTCACTTCCATTATATACAAATCTCTCTCATGCATATTCATTAGGGCAAGCCTGAAAACCCGATTGGCCTGGTAGTCCTCCAGGACAGGGTTGGGAACCACTGTTCTAAAGGACAGCAAATACCCAAGGATCCAGTGAGAATATATTTATACTGCTGTAATCTGCTCTTGTTGAAACCTCTGTAATTGACAGTAAGGAAAATCAATATACAGTACTCTAAGGGGCTCATTTTCAAAAAAGAAAGACAGCCAAAAAGTGGCATAAAGGGGCAGATGGATGTTTTTCTTACCAAATTCTTCCAATTCAGTATTTTAGAAACCTATATTCTAGACCAGGAGTCCCCAAAGTTCCTCCTTGAGGGCCGAATCCAGTCGGGTTTTCAGGATTTCCCCAATGAATATGCATTGAAAGCAGTGCATGCACATAGATTTCATGCATATTCATTGGGGAAATCCTGAAAACCAGACTGGATTCATCCCTCAAGGAGGGACTTTGGGGACCCCTGTTCTAGACTGATATCTATGCTGTTGATCAGTAATTAATCTAAATCTCAAGGGGGCATATTAGAGGTATGGTGTGGGTAGTACTAGGGCTTGCTTAAGGCTTAGATGTTTTTCTGCCATAATCAAACATTTAAGAATACATCCAGGACACAATTTGACTGTCTGGGGCTAGACCTATTTTAACATAAACATAACATAAAAATTTACTTCTATACCGCAGTCACTGTTAAGTTCTAAGCGGTTTACAAAAGAAAAATAATACAAAACAATGAACAGTTTTAATCACCTAAGTATCTAGAGAACAAGTACTTTTTTAGATGTCTCCTAAATAATTGGTAAGAGCAAGATGTCGCGATTAGAGAAACTAAATCTGTATCCCAAGCAGCTGCCTGTTATGACAAGAGGCGATGATGGTATCTTTAAAATTTACACCCTTTAACTGAAGAAAAGATAAATAATGCATATGAATGTCTGGAATTTTTATTGCTAGTAAATGTGAAAGAATCTAAAAGATAGGTAGGTGCCAAGCCAGTCAAGATCTTATAGCAGATACAACCAAACTTAAATCTGACCCGAGCTTCCATCAGCAACCAGTAGAGTTCAAGAAAAAAGGGGTTACATGATCATACTTTTTCAAATTGAAAATAAGTAGAAACTGCCAAAAAGGTGCACAAACTGAGTAGATGACCACTAGAAGGATGTAAACAAGACCCTCCCACACTCCCCCATTGGTCAATGGGCCCCCTCCCCCTCCCACCCCCCAAAGATGTGAATGAAATGGTACATACTTGCCTGTATGATAGTTTCAGATGTTATGGCCAGTTCTAAAAGAGCAGCAAGCAGGTTCCTGGAGTAGCCTAGTGGGTGGTATTTGTAACCATAGAGATGAAGACTGAGGTCCGTATCTCACTCTAACTACTACATTATGGTGGAATATGTGAGCCTTTCAAAATCCACCCAAATCCCACTGTACCTACATTTAGATGACACCTGCAGGCATAAAGGCTATTGGTGTGGTGTACAGTTGGCCCAGTAAGTTGTGGGTGGGTTTTGGAGGGCTCCCCATATACTATAAGGGAGGGTCTTTTTATGTGTTCCCTGCAGTGCTTCCTAAGGTGCTCCACTGCTCTTCTGGGACATCTGTGGAGTCAGTCTTCTACAAATGCTGGCTCCTCCTACATCCTAATGGCTTGTTTTGTGCATTTTTCATTGGATATGGATTTATTTTTAATGATTCAAAAAGATAAATGCACAAGTGAAAAATTGCCATTTTTAAAAAAGCAAGATAATCATTTTGCAGTTTTGAAAATAGGCATGTTTGGTGCTGGATTTTTATGCAAGTTCCACAAAATGTCTAAACTTGGATTTAACAAAACAAAAAAAATGGAGGCACTAGAAACAAAATCCACAGTCAAACAAAACTCGGATTTATACATCATATTGAAAATGCCTCTCCACATGAGATATAATTAATGCATAAACCATTATTTCTAGCACTGTTTTATATAAATGGGGACGGATGAAAACAGATGAGAATGAATGATCCATAAATGGAAAAGCATGCCTTAACCAGTAAGTCAATTATCTTGTGCATGGTCAAAAAAGAGTGTCTCCAGATTCCTAAAAGTTTAACTTCTGAACAAAGGAAGCATCATCTAATAGGTCAGTGTTTCTCAACTCGGTCCTGGAGTACCCCCTTGCCAGTCAGCTTTTCAGGATATCCACATTGAATTTGCATAAACTTGATTTGCAAACACTGCCTCTATTATATGCAAATGTCTTTCATGGCCCAGAACGTCCTCTCTGATGTCAGAATTGACGTCGGGCGGCGAGAGTTGGTCGGCCCACAGGGAAGAGAAGCAGGGAGGGAGAACTCGGCGCCGGCCTGTTCCCGATGGCAGTAGTGGCAGCCTTTCCCCGGCGGCAGCCTATTCCCCGGTGGGTTGCCAGCTGTGCACCCCCTTGGGGAGTGCACCTGGAGCAGACATCCCCCCTTGGTATGCCACTGTCAAGAGAAAATAGAAACTTCTACTTATTTGCTTATCCAAAAATTAATGGGTGTAGATATAAGACCTTCTTAGATAGGACCCTAGCATTTCAAGCTGGTAGGCAACAATCTTGGTTAGGTAAATATATTCAGCAAGCTATGTTATCCTATTGCTGTTTTTGGAAATTAATTAAGACCACTTTGTTCGATAAGTTTATTACTTAATGAGAGTTTTATTATTGAAATTCTATTTTACAAATATTTGTATTTTTACTGTATTATTGTATTTCGCTGATTGTTCAGCTCTTGTTAGTGTAAACCGCCTAGAACTTTTGGTTATGGTGGTATAAAAGAATAAAGTTATTATTATTATATGATAGAGGTCTATAAAATACTGAGTGGAGTGGAAAGGATTAGGGGGCATGCAATGAAGCTACTAAGTAGTAGATTTAAAACAAACCAGAGTAAATATTTCTTCACACAACGTATAGTTAAACTCTGGAATTCATTGCCAGAGAATGTAGCAAAATCAGTTAGCTTAGCAGGATTTTAAAAAGGTTTGGATAATTTCCTAAAAGAGAAGTCCATAGACCATTATTGAGATGGCTTGGAGAAATCCACTGCTTTTTCCTAGGATAAGCTGCATAAAATCTGTTTTACTACTTGGAATCTAGCTAGGTACTTAGGACTTGGGTTTGCCACTTTTGGAAACAGGGTGCTGGGCTTGATGGACCTTCGGTCTATCCCAGTATGGCAATTCTTATGTTCTTATGTCAGAACATAGGAGGGGGAGAGAGAGGGAGGAGATGATGCACAGACAGGGGAGGTGTTAGGGGGGGAAAACAGGGCAGCTGCTCTGGGTCCCAAGGCTCAGGGGGGCCCCATGTGGGCTGACACGTCCTCCCCTTTTAAGCAAACTAGTTCAATGTCACCTTCATTCTTTGTTCAGTTTCTCATCCATTTTTGTTGCAGGGAACTAGCGGCTGCAGCAGCACCTCTGAAACGCAGTCTGCGGCCTCCCTCCCTGCTTTCCTTCTGCCATAGTCCGCCCTCAATGACGCAACTTCCTTTTTCTGCCTGGGTGGACCGCGGCAAAATTAAAGAATGGAGGGAGGCTGCGTTTCAGAGTCACTGTCACAGCCACAAGCTCCCTGCAACTAAAATGGATGAGAAGTTGAACAAAGAGTGAAGGCGATGTCAGACCAGCGTGCTTAGAAGGAGGAGGACATGCTTGGCCAAGAAGACCCCTGGACCAGCTGGGATTGTTTTTTTTTAACGTAGAATGGGGAAGGAGTTTCAAAGAAGTGCCAGACTGGGGCTGGGGTGGGGAGATGAAGGGGAGGAAATTATAGGGCCAGAAACAGAGGGTACTAGAGAGAGAGAGATGATGGGCAGTGGTCTGGAGGGGGAGAAGAGAAAGGGAGAGAAGTTGGATTGGGTGCTATGAAGAAAAGGGAAAAGAGATACTTGAAGGGAGGACATTTGGGAAGAGAAAGGCAGAGATGGTGAATCTGGGGGTGATGTAGAGGGAGGGAGTGATATAGAATAGGAGACTAGGATAATTGGAAAGAGAAAAGGAGAGATGGTGGACCTCAGGGAGGCAGAGAGAGATGTGGGATGGGAGGGCAGTTGTGATGAGAAAGGGAGAAAAATTAGACCTGGTGATAGAAGGGAGGAAGACATGTAAGGTCTTGGGGTAGAAGGGAAAGAGAGATGCAGCATCTCTTTATACCTCCCTCCCATTGTTCAGCATCAAGGAGGGAGAGAAGAAGAAGAAGAGAAAAGAGAGGGAGAGATGTTAGACCATGGAGAGAGAAGGTAAAGATGGACCCATAGGAGACAAGAGAGGTGAGATAAGAAGATGCTAGGGGATGGAGAAAAGGGACAGGGAGATCTAGCCTGATGAGAAGGGAAGGGGGATTCTGGAAGTGCTGAGCCATGTGGAAGAGGTCAAAAGGGGGATGACAGGATGAGTGGATGACAGGATGAGTACAGGGGTGGTAAAGATAGAAGGAAATAGGAGGCTTGGGAAAGGAGTGAAATGGGAAATGGGAGAGCTACAGAATAAAATATATACATGTAAATTTTGATGGATGGTATATTAAAGAAATAATAAACTTGGAAACTTGGAAGAGGAGATGGAAAAATGATAGGTAACTGAAAATTTAAAAAGAAGGAGAAGGATGAAAAAGATGGCGAGATTTGAGTGGACAGAGACAGAAAAAAAGGAAGAAAGTTGAAAGGGAAAAATCAATATGTTGGAGACAGCCATAGAGAGGGAATGGAGCGAGAGAAGAGGAGAAAAAAATGGAGAGCAGACACTGGAAAGAGAATTAGAAGATAGACAAAAAGAGAAACTGGGACCAAAATGATGGAAACAAAACATCTAGACAAGGTAGAAAAAAGTGTTTATTTTGAATTTATTAACTTTGGGATATGTACATAACAAATATATTTGTATCTATTCAGTGGCATAGCCACATGGCAAATTTTTTTTTGGGGGGGAGGGGAACTGAAGCCCAAAATAGGTGAATGGGCACCAAATTTTCTCCCCACTTGAATGCAAAGTATAAATTCTTGAGATGGTGGGGGATCCCCATGCCCTGCCCTGCCAACTGAAGACCTCCTCCTCTGGTCCAGCAACCAGAAATCTCTAAGCTTTGCAGCTAGTGGCTGTATCCTCAAGCTGCCACTGCTTTCAGCATGAAAGCCAAGGGGGTGGAGAGGTAGTAGCAGCATCTCTGAAATACTGTTGCAAGCTACAGAACTTGGAACGTTCTGGTCACTGGACCTGAGGAGGGGGAAGAGGTGGTCATCAGCTGGTGAGACTTGGGGATCCCCACCACCTACAGCAAGGAAGATGTTCATTTTGAGGGGGGCCTAAGCTCAAAGTGGTAAGCCAGCCCCCTCTCATGGTTATGCCATTGATTGTACAAAATGAAGTAGTTGCTGAGTTTAACGTCTTTAGGTTTCCAGTTCAGTTATGATATTTATATTTCTATTTCTGATTTGTGATTCATTGTTCAGTATTTGTTGAAGGTCTGTCCAGTGGCGTAATAAGGGGGGCTGAAGGGGCGGTCCACCCTGGGTGCAGTATTCATCGGGATGCCACCACCCCTCCTCCTCTCTGCCCCCTTCCCACTCCTTCCCCTGCCGCAACTGTGCGCCCATGCCTCTTCCCCGTACCTTTTTAACTTTGGCGTGAGCAGCGAAGAACTTGCTGCTCACGCCAGCTTCAGAGCTGTCTCTGTCAATTCCAGGTGGGCAGGTAAGAGGGCAGGAAAGTGGTGCCACTGCCCCAGGTGCCAAAAACCCTCCTAGCTCATGACAGCTGATAAGTGTAGTCAGAAATGTCTCATAAATCATTTTTTTAGACTTTTAATACACTGATTTATTATAGTAGGAGAGGAGAGAGGGAATTTTTCCATTGTGATGTCTGTTTCTTCACCTTTAGCTGTATCTAAAGGACTTACTGTGCTTCACCTGTATCATACAAGGACTTACTTAGTGTATTCTTCTTCATACAAGAGCTTACCGCATTTTCCTCTTCCTCTCTTCAACCAGGACTGTCTGTGTTTTGTGTGTGAAGAAATCATTTAAAATTGTTTTATAGGTATATGGTAGTAATGGTGCATAGGGAAACTGGGAGAAGGGCAGGTAGAAGAGGGGCCCCCTCCTTAATTTCTGCCCTGGGCCCCAGCATGTCTAAAACCAGCCCTGTGCACAGAGATGGGAGGAGTGGGGAAGGGAAGAGAAATGGAAGAAATGCTGTTTAGGATTGCTGGGAATGGGGAGAAAGAGGGAGGAGATGGAGCACATGGATGGAGAGGAAGGGAAGACATGAAAAAATAGACAGATTGAGAAGGAAGCAGCAAAATGGAAAAAAGTTGAATGTTAGAAGTTAATGCCAAAGATGGATGTAGGGCAGAAAGTGAAGGAGAGAAAAACAGCAAATGGATAAGAAGGTCCTGGAAACACAGTTAAGCACACAGAGAGAAGGAAGTGCAGCCAGAGACTGGGAAAAGATTAGAAAAATAAAAATGCCAGACAACAAAAGTAGGAAAAGTGATTTTATTTACAATTCAGCGATTGAAATATGTAAGTTTTGAGAATTTACATGTGCTGTTTATATTTTTTACTGTTCAAGAAGAAATGCATTGGTTTCTATTTCTCTGATGTTACACAGCATGCAGAGGCTGGCATCTTATGGCTTCGTTTGTGTATATTAGGATTTTTACCCTCCCCTTTTACAAAGCTGTGTTAGGCTTTATTATCACCGGCCACGGCAGGCAGGCCCAATTAGAATTCACAAGACACCTTTTATTTTGCAGTCCCATCTTCCTGGAATTCATTTCCACTTTCCATTCATAGTGCATTCTCAAAGAATTCAATGTAACTATTAAGACAAGTTTTCTCTGCTGATTACCCTACAAATTTTATGTTCCAATGAGGTTGATCTACGCCTGCAGAAATACTGTCCCCTTGTTCTTCTTTATGTGTCCTCCATTCAGTGTTTCTTGTGTGATTGATATAGTTATTTCCTAGCATATAACTGGTGTTCTTTTCCTAAACTTAGGTGCTGGAAGGCACCCTAATGGTGCCTGTCAATTGAGAAATGCCATTTAAAATAGCAAAAAAAAGGTAAAAATTAAGCACATACTGGTGTGTACATAAAAAGTAATCATGCCTATGTAGGTGCTTTAGGCCACCAAATGCAAAAGTAGGTGAGGCCAACACCGGAAGTGGCGTTAGGCAGCCTAAAGCACCTATGTATATGCGATTCACACAAAAACAGGCGCTGGAAATGTAGGCCCAGAAAACTCTAGCCTACTTTTCCAGTGCCTTTCTTTGCCAGAATAGTGCATAGCTTGCCACCAGTTGATCACGGCAGGGGAATCCCCAATTAGCTAAGCTGGCAAGACTCCCCAAAACCACGGCTTCAGGGAGTCCTGCCAGCTCAGCTGATCAGGGATTCCCCTGCTGTGATCAGCTGAACCAGCACAGCTGCAGCAAAGGAAGATCTTGCTTGACGAACTTACTGCATTTCTTCGAGGGAGAAAACAGGAGGCTAGACAAGGGTGACCTGGTCAACATTGTATATCTGGATTTTCAGAAGGCGTTCGACAAGGTCCCGCATGAACGACTACTTCGAAAAATTGCAAGCCATGGAATTGAGGGTGAAATACTCACGTGGATTAAAAAACTGGTTGGCGGATAGGAAACAAAGAGTGGGGGTAAATGGACAATACTCATACTGGAAAAGCATCATGAGTGGAGTGCTGCAGAGTTCATTGGTTGAACCTGTGCTCTTCAACATATTTATAAACGACCTGGAAATTGGTACGACGAGCGAGGTGATTAAATTTGAAGACGATACGAAGTTATTCAGCGTAGTGAAGACACAGGATTGCGAAGACCTGCAACATGACATAAACACGCTCAAGAAATGGGCTGTGACATGGCAAATGAGGTTTAATATGGATAAGTGTAAGGTGATGCATGTCGGTAACAAAAATCTTATACACGAATACAGGATGTCCGGTGCAGTACTCGGAGAGAACCCCCAGGAAAGAGACTTGGGAGTACTGGTCGACAAGTCAATGAAGCTGTCCACGCAATGTGCAGCAACAGCAAAAAGGGCAAATAGAATGCTAGGAATTATTAAGAATGGGATCACGGACAGATCAGAGAAGGTTATTATGCTGCTGTACTGAGCCATGGTACATCCCCCACCTGGAATAATGCATCCAGCACTGGTCGCCGTACATGAAGAAGGACACAGTACTACTCAAAAGGGTCCAGAGAAGAGCGACAAAAATGATTAAGGGACTGGAGGAGTTGATGTACAATGAGAGGCTAGAGAAACTGGGCTTCTTCTCCCTTGAAAAGAGGAGACTGAGAGGGGACATGATCAAAACATTCAAGATAATGAAGGAATAGACTTAGTAGATAAAGACAGGTTGTTCACCCTCTCCAAGATAGAGAGAACGAGAGGGCACTCTCTAAAGTTAAGGATTCCATACAAACGTAAGGAAGTTCTTCTTCACCCAGAGAGTGGTAGAAAACTGGAACGCTCTTCCGGAGGCTGTTATAGGGGAAAATACCCTCCAGGGATTCAAGACAAAGTTGGACAAGTTCCTGCTGAATCAGAATGTACAGGCTAGACTCAGATAGGGCACTGGTCTTTGACCTAAGGGCCACCGCGTGAGCAGACTGCTGGGCACGATGGACCATTGGTCTGACCCAGCAGTGGCAATTCTTATGTTCTTATTTCCTCTCGCCCTCCCACCGACCTCCCCAGCCCCCCTTGAAAGAGAACCCCCTACCACCATACCCAACAATTCACGCATACCCCTCCACTACTCCACACCCCTCCACACCCCCTGACACCCCAACACCCCTCCACACACTCCGACATCCACCCAGTCCCCCTCCTGACATCCCCACCCACTCCTCCACACACCCTGTACTTTTGTATGAAACATCAGTTGGAGGCATGCACACTCCTCCTGCCAATAGGGCTGTCTTTTAAAAATGGTGGCCTTTCCCCCTCCCAGTGCATCTTGGAATGGCTCTATGCCAATCAGGGCCACTCTCTAAATTATTGATACTCCCTCCCAGGTGGAAAGCGTCAATATAATAAAGTTAACCATGTTATGTTAACCCCATTAGCTGAGCTCTCTCCATCCAAATTGCCAAGTTGATAAAGGGGTTCTCTATTAGACAAATGGAAAGGTTGTACCAAAACCAAATAGAAATAGAAGGCTATCTTTGTGATTTATAAACAGTTGTACGGAATATTGTTCCTTTTTATTTAATAAAAAGTTTAAAATATAAAATCATAAGTGTTCGAAGCTTGTACAAAGTCTGCAGGGACAGCACAGGGACGGAGATGGAGCCTGCAGAGATAGGACGGGGATGGGGACAGTGCCCACGGGGACAGGGTAGGGGGGACAAAGCTTGCATGGATGGGGCAGAGACAGGGACAAACTTTGTCCCTGTGTAATTCTCTATCTCTATCTTTTGTACCTTCCCCTCTCAAGCCAGAATCCCAAGTCAATTCGTTTAGTAGAACTTCCTCAATTTGTTCTTATCTCATCCATTTCTTACCCCAACTGGCCCCTTTCCAGTCCCACTGCACCCTTATCTGTATTGCTTACCGCTAAACCTTCCCTTTTCTATAGCTCTGTACACCATTGCTAGTGCCAATCTAGGTGACCTTTTCTTCCAAATAAGGCCCCAAATCTTTGTTACTTGCTGAAGCATTTTTGGAGGAATCTGAGTAGTTGAGTGAGAAAATTCATTTTTCTACTGGCAATTCTACCCAGGCACATCAGGTCAAGGCTTAGCTCTGTTAAAATTATAGTCATTGACATTTAACCAATGCTGAAAATATCAATATTATTCATAACAATCATGTCAGTAACCAACATAAATTTAAAACGGATTGTACACACGATCAAGAAAAAATATTTTCATCCCAGAAGCTTAAGGCCTAGGTTTGTCATAAACCTTGTTTGAGGTAGAATCCTGTCTCTTTAAGTATTTAAATATTAATGAACTTAGTACTAGAATTAGGTATATTATGACATTATGACTGTTTAGATAAGGTAAGTGATAAAGATATTTAACACATTAATAATTAGTACTTTCAGATACTAATAACATTTTATAAAATGAAATACCTAGTAAGAAACGCAGAATATTTTCACAGCTTTTCAGTCCTTTGAAAGACTGTGAATGAGGTGTAGTTGTCTTCTTTCTGAATTTTTCCATAGGTAAACAGTTTATATAAAACTCAATCTCATTTATAGAAACATAGAAACATGATGGCCCATCTAGTCTGTCCATCCGCAGTAACCGTTATCTCTTTCTTTCTCTGAGCAATCCCATATACCTATCCCAGGCCCTTATAGAAATAGAAACATGATGGCAGATAAAGGCCAAATGGCCTATCTAGCCTGCCCATGTAGGTATAAAAAAAGCATGTGAAAAAGTAAATATGGGGGGTTAATTTTATAAAGCCTTTTCCAACTTAAAGCCTGTTTTACATGGAGAAAAGGGATTTTATAAAATTTTGTGACCACATATATGTACAAAAAATGCTTGATAAGTATGCACTTCCTTTTATGTGATCTGCACATAGGCATTCCCAGAGACATAGTTTGAGTGCAGTGAAGATGAAGTTGTGATGTACTTAGGGTTGCCAGATTTTCCAATTGGAAAATCTGGACCCCAAGACCCACCCCAGGCCCGCCCAGTTCTGCCCATCCCCACCCTGCAATGCCCTAGTCCCACCCCTAGTCCTGCCCTAGCCCTGCCCCCGCTGCCTGTTTTTTGTCAGGCAGGGAGGAAGTCCGTGCACGTCATCACATGGCATCCGTGCATGCGCGGACTTCCTCCCTGTCCAACACAATTTGAGGAGGCTTTTCAAAACCAGGTGCCAGGTTTTGAAAAGCCTCAAAAGGAAGACATGTCTGGGGAAATCTAGTAACCCAAGATGTACTGTAAATGTACAAAGAATACATCCATATGTGTTTACACTTTTTGCATCATCAGTTTTGTGTTACTGAAGCTGGATCTAAGCGCACTGCTCCCTCTAAGCTGAGTGGGAATCCTCTATCTATAGTCCTGCCAGTGGGGTGGGGAGGTGGAGTGCTGTTTCACTATCGCATTTTCATTAATGAGAAAAAGACAAAACTCTGCAGGACTTCAGGAAACCTGCCTTTCCCTAGTGATTGAAACCATAATACTGAAGCTCCACCCCCACTGGCAGCAATTCAGTGGGATGACTTCCACTCCGCTTACAAGGAACAGTGTCTAGGAGCCTATTTTTATAAAAGTACATAGGTACTAATGCTGCCTTTATACAATAGGCTTAAAATAAGAGCCTTTTTACACCTTTACTGAAGCTTTCTGTTATAAATCAAGCTCTTTACTATCAAGGCCTCTTAGAGTAACCCAGTTTGAGTGTCCCTCAAACTGTGTTCCACATCACAGTGGTGTGCCCCAAAGAGATTCTGGGTGTGCCACGAGAGATTCCAGAATTTTACTTTATTTTAAAAAAATTCCCTTCATAAGTATACACTAGAATAGAATATGTACATCGCATATGCAAAAGTCTGTCATGTTATGAGTGTCTGTGTGCGTAAAGATACAACCACCTAGACAAGCATCATTTTTTGACATGATTGGTCCTTGAAAACTAACATCAAGTAATTTTAGCTTTATTTTTTATGCAGTAGTTATCTGATTTGTGATTTAAAGAAATCAGATCATGGAATGTTGCTACTCTCTGGGGATTGGCTGCTGGGCTTGATGGGCCTGACCCAGAAAGGCTATTCTTATGTTCTCATATTATAGACAACTCCATTGGTTGCCATTTGAGGCCAGGTTGTTGTTTTAATTTGGGACTCTTTGTTACAAAGCCATACATGGTCAGGCACATGGTTATTTATTAGAACAATTTATGCTTTTTAAGGTGGATCATCCGTTAAGGATAACTTCATTGTTCGTGTTCCCTTCTGTGCGAGGTTGTCTTTATAAGAAATTTTTGCACCAAACAATTGCATATCAGGCTGCTAGTTGGGACTTGGAACTGCGTATTCTATTTGCCTCCTCAATTTCATATATGCATTTCCAAAGACTTCCCTCTTTGTAAGATTTTTAGGAAAGCAAGGAATATGATATCTCTTTTTTGTAACTCACCGTGGTGTACAGTCTCTTAATTATGTAAACCGCATCGATCTGGAAGGTTTTGCGGTCTAGAAATGTACGTATTTTAATGCAAGGTAATGTAACCTCCATTCATGTCCTCTAGCTATACCATTTTCTCTTCTCTAGAAAAGATTTGTTTCTGTACTAATACCATTCAAGTATTTAAACATCTGTACAATCCTATCCTCTGTCTACTGACTCCACACCTTTCTTCTGTACCTTCCTTGCAACTCGGGCAGCATGGAGCTCAGGCCTCAGTAGACCTCTTCAGTTGCTGGAGCTTGGGCATCCCTGCCAGCCTGTCACAGTTCTGAAGAAGGTTCATGCCTAAGCTCCCCTGTGAGTTCACTGGGGCACTGCGGTTTAAGCTATTAGCAAAACTCTGAAAAGGAGTTACACAAGCCTCAGACCTGTGCAGTTATAAGCCCAGCACATTTCACTGCCAGAGAAATTATGCTGTAATGTCTACAGTTGTAAGGCTATAATTCCATTGATGGGCTTCAGTGACATCTGAAACCATCAAGTGGCTTGTCAACATCACCAAAAACTCATAGGATAGAATTACTAGCCTTGTTCTTTGCTATTTTAAAATTCTATGTAACTTGACCTTTTTTTCACACTCTTCTCCACATACTGCTCCCTCAATTTAGTGATGTCTTCCACTCCTCTTGCACTTAAAGGACTATCATGTTCCTGCCCATAGAGATGTGGCATGATTTTCCCATAGTTCAAGTTCAATTTATTTGATATACCGCTAACGTTAAAAAAAGAAATCCAAGCGTTGTTCAACTTTCTAAAATTGGAGGGGGGTAAGACAACACTAAATGACATGATAGAGAAGGAGTATAGAGAGGGGAAAAGTTACATAGCATGAAAAGGACATAGGAGAGGGGAAGGTATTTTAGGAGGTTTGGTGTATTCTCAGTCATAAGCCAAATATTATTTCCAGAGAGAAAGAGACAAGAAATGGCCAGGTGGAAAGGCAAAAGCCTTTCCCCACTGAGAGAGGATATCGTGTTCTCTTTCCTATAAAGAGAAAGATATCTCCTGTCTATAGTCAGATATCTTGAACTTTTTCGCACAGCGAAACTATACCTGTTTATCCCTATAAAGAGGGGTGTCAAAGTCCCTCCTCGAGGGCTGCAATCCAGTCGGATTTTCAGGATTCCCCCAATGAATATGCATGAGATCTATCTGCATGCACTGCTTTCATTGTATGCTAATAGACCTCATGCATATTCATTGGGGGAAATCCTGAAAACCCGACTGGATTGCGGCCCTCGAGGAGGGACTTTGACACCCCTGCTATAAAGAAAGATCACATTCTCCAATTCATAGATCAGGGGTGTCCAATGTCGGTCCTCGAGGGCCGCAATCCAGTCGGGTTTTCAGGATTTCCCCAATGAATTTGCATGAGATCTATTAGCATACAATGAAAGCAGTGCATGCAAATAGATCTCATGAATATTCATTGGGGAAATCTTGAAAACCCGACTGGACTGCGGCCCTCGAGGACCGACATTGGACACCCCTGTCATAGATAGTCCCAAGTAATTACTCATTGAGGTACGTGGAGAAAGGGAAGATCCTCAAATACTAAGATATGCCGTCCAAGACCAAGAAAATGTGGCAGAAAGATACAGAAATATTTCCCATTGTTTTGGATACCACAGGCTTGATCAAAAAGAACTTCCAAGTGCACTTGCATAAGCTGTCTATACATTTTATACCTTATGAATTCCAGAAAGAAGTTCTCTTTGGCACAAGTAATATGTCAGGTGCTAGCAGTAAATTTGAGAGACAAAGATCATACTCCATATGCCTTGGCTTAGGAGTATGGTTCATTACTATCATGGCATTTGCAAAACTAGCCCATTTGGAGAAATTGCCACCTGATAGAAACTTATCATGTTCCCCAAAATCAGTCATACCTAACGTGACCATTTATTTTTTCATCAAAAGGAGACATCAATTATTTGTCAGTCCCGCCCCCAAACCCGCCCTAGCCTCGCCCCCAGTTTCTTCCATTCATTTTTCATGTACACATAATATCTTATTAATTCATAATGGTAACCATAAAAAATTTTTAAAAACTACAAAGCTCACTATATGCAGAGAAAATGTTAATTATCATTTATATTTGGGGGGGTTTCAAAGATGTCAAGGCAGATGACTTTAAAAATGCAATGTCACCTCAGTAACTATAGAAAAATAGACAAATATAGTGCAAAATATAGACAGCAGATATAAATTCTCAAAACTGACACATTTTTATCACTAAATTGAAAATAAAATCATTTTTCTTACCTTTGCTGTCTGGTGATTTCATGAGTCTCTGGTTGCGTTTCCTTCTGACTTTGTATCCTTTCTTTCATTTCTTTTTTTCTGCGCTCAGGCCCAACAATTGTCCCTTTCTATTCCATCCCTTCTTCCTTCCTATGTCCCTCTCACTGCCTTCCACACTTTGTCCCACCCCCACCCCTGAAACCGGTCTGCCTGCCTGTCTACCTCTCTCCCTCCCTCCCTGGCCAAAGCCAGCCTGCTTGCCTGCCTACCTTCTTCCCTCCCTCCCGCGCAAAAAAAAAAAAAAAAAAAGCCTCCCTCCTTCCGTTCCCCCAGTCCACTGCTATCTACCTCCCTGCTGCTACTGCCGCTAATTGCCAACACGAAGTCTTATTTCAGTTCTGACATCAGAGAGGACGTTCTGGGCCAGCCAGGCAGCAATTGGCTGGCCCAGAATGTCCTCTACGACGTCAGAATTGACGTCGGAAAGAAGACATTGTGTGGGTGATTAGCGGCAGCAGCAGCAGCAGGGAGGTAGATAGCAGCGGACCGAGGGAAAGGAAGGAGGGAGGCTTTTTTTTTGCTGTTGATGCGTGCGGCAGGTAGGGACAGGAAGTGATCGCCTGTCTCATTGTTTCCGAGCACAGATTCGGGACGCTGTCCCCTGAAAACGGGACATTTCGGCGTCCCGAAGCTGTGTGTGGGGACAACGGGACAGGGGGGTCTGAAAACAGGACTGTCCCATTCAAAACGGGATGTATGGTCACCTTAGTCATACCCCATGCCTCTCCCTCCTTCTGGAGGACAGACAATTGGCATGTCTTGATAGCACTATAAAGAAAATAAACATATAACTAGGGCTCCATATGCTATTATTAAGGATATGTAAGGTGAAATGGGCTGTGTGAGCTGCTGGGATTCAGCTTTGTTATTGCAAACACTTTATGGTTTCTCTGATTCTCTGAGGAAAATATTGCGAAACGAGCTCGTCAGAATCAGAATGAGTCTAAAACAAGTTGCCTTACATTATCAAGATAAGTGGTTTTTATCAAGGCAAGTTTGCACAGCATGATTTTTGCACATTAATTAAGGGTGGTGGAGGATGGCCAGTGATTGAAATTGTTGTCCACATTAGCTGAATGGCCAGTGGCATGTGAAAATGGACACATGATTTGAGGCTTTCCTCCTTCGACAAGAGATAATTGACATATTGTTCCAGTCTTACATCTACAGTTTTATGATTTTCTCCAGAAAATGGAGGACAGATTGAGTCATCTGGATTTTACTGCCACTGAAAGCAACTGAAATAAAACCCGGATGTCTCAATCCATCCTCCTTTTTCTGGAGCCAGAATTGTACACAATATTCTAAATGAGGTCTCACCAGAGTCTTATACAGAGGCATCAATACCTCCTTTTTCCTATTGGCCATTCCTCTCCCTATGTATACTAGCATCCTACTAGCTTTCGCCGTTACCTTTTCAACCTGTTTGGCCACCTTAAGATCATTGCATACATTGGCCTTAGAATGCCTTTACATGGGTCATTAACACATGCTAAGGCCATTTTTACCACAGCTGTACAATAGCCTTTTTCTATTTATTTCATTAATAGCCATGCACTAGTGTTGTCATTAGCACACAAGCAAACAAAAACAATACTGCAAGGAAATGTACAGGGTACAGAAGTTTATTAAGAGCTCAAAAACACAAAATGTAAAAAAAAAATTTAAAAACAAAACTGCATAAGTTGCATCTAAAGCAATTGATTCTAATATTCCTGTGGACCGGACCCGACACGGTCCGTGTTTCAAAGAAACCCTCCAGATTAAATACGGTAAGCAAAATCGATGGTGAACAGGCATAAACAGCTCCTGTACAACGCGCTGCAGTCTGTAAATCAGATCGCAAAGGAGGAAAGAGGGTTCTTTTGAAACACGGACAGTGTCGGGTCCAGTCCACAGGAATATTAGAACCAATTGTTTTAGATGCAATTTTTTTACATTTTGTGTTTATGAACTCTTAATAAACTCCTGTACCCTGTACATTTCCTTGCAGTATTGTTTTTGTTTGCTTTGCTGTATTTTACTGCAAGTCCTGTTGGTTTTTTTTGTTTGTTTTGTCATTAGCGCACAGCCATTTTTAAAATACTACCATGGGAACATTTACAGTACCACCACCTATTTTTTTAGGCAGAAAGGACTTCCACATTATCTGTGCGCTAGCCAGTTAATACATGGTAATGTAGATGTGCTAACCAATTGGTACAGGAATGTCTACTCTCTGCCACTGACACGCTTCCTCAAAAAAAAAAAATTTTTATTGAAATTGTTTGTTTGCACAATGGTAGTTTGGAAATTTAGGGCTTTATCGCATGCAACTTTTTATCACGCGCTAGCCGAAAAACTACTGCCTGCTCAAGAGGAGGCGGTAGCGGCTAGCGCAGCCGGCAAATTATCATGTGGTATTACATGCGTTAAACCGCTAACGCGGCTTCTTAAAAGGAGTCCTTAATAAAGATTTTAAAAATCTGAAAAAATATAGGGAGATGGAGCAAAAAATGTAAACAAGACTCTCCACAAAGGATGTCACGACCAGGGACTGACTACCCAAGTGTTCAAGAATGATGTGCCTATTTACTAGAAAATGTTGTGAAAAGGGCAGTTATTTGTAAATGCCTTTCTCGAGATCCTGATCCTTTCTCGAGATCCTGCTTGTTGAAGAATTTTCCCATGATTCTTGGTATAAGCCTTTTTTGGCTCTCATTCTTTTTATAGTTTTCTCAGGATTATTTGTTCATATTTGTTTGAGCTTATTTGTTTTATGCTATTTCTGTAACCCACATAGAATTCAGATATGCGGGATATAAATGTTTTAAATAAATAAGTAAATAACCCCCTTCTTTACAAAGTCCTGCTAACGTTTTTAGTGCCGGCCAAGGCGGTAACAGCTTAGATGCTCATAGGAATTCTGTGAGTGGCGGAACTGTTACCGCAGTGGCTGTCGCTATAAATGCTAGTGCGGACTGGTAAAGGAGAGGGCAAATAAATAAATAAGTAAATGTGAAATATTTAAAAGATGGATATCCTCCATACTCCACCTCCCCTGTACAAAACCATAATGCAGTTTTTAGCGCCAACTGCAGAGGTAGCAGCTCCAATCAGGGCAGGATTAATTCATCGAGGGCCCCTAGGCACACAAGTACACTGGGCCCCTGCCCCTGTCCCACCCCACCATGCGCCCAGGCGGAAACAGGAAGCTGCGGCAGAGGGAAGCTTTGGGCAAGCAGCACCGCTTGCACAATTACAGTTCCCGTTGCCTTTCTTACCCGCGTTGCTTGCTTGTCTTATTTTCCATCGATGGGGGGAGGTTGCTGATCGGAATGAGGCCGGCGTTGCCGATCGGGGGGGCCCGCATTACCAATCGATGCTGGAGGGGCCCATCGCCTTTTCGAAAAAACAATGTTGATGCCTTCCTTCATCGGGCCCCCCTGACCATTTTGGGCCCTAGGCACGTGCCTACTTGGCCTATTGGTTAATCCTGCCCTGGCTCCAATGCTCATAGAATTCCTATGAGCATCGGAGCTGTTATTGCCATGGCCGGCACTAAAAAATACTCTACGGTTTTGTAAAAGGGGGGGACTGTTAGTACAGAAAAGAAAATTCTCCCTTTTCATGTCCTATCACTTAGATACCTTCAGATTGATTTCTGTATTACTGATTTTGGGCCTCTTTTATCAAGCTGAATAGCACAGGCCAATGTGGTAAATGCACCAAAGCCCACAGGGATTGAATGGATTTTGGTGTATTTGCCTTGCAACACTCACTACCGCAGCTTGATAACAGAGAGCTTAAAACTGAGAACTACAGAATTCTCAGCACTATTTAGGTCCAAAGGGTTAAGTGAATTTCTCTCCATGCAAAAAATTAGCATACAAATTCACATTTTCAGTAAGACGTTTCAGTGGTTGAGACCATCCTTTGGAGCAATAAATGGTTAAACTCTGATGTATTAATAGGCTGATTTAAAATTTTAATTTGGTAGGTATTTAATTCTATTAGTGATAATTGTCAAATTTTGTTAAGTTATATTTTTCATTGTAAACCACTGTGATGTACTTTTTGAATAGCGATATAAAGAAAAAAACTGGAATAGAAATTGGAATTTTCTTAGTAAAATTATCATTTTTTTAAAATCTAAATTGTGCTGTGTGACACCATATAATTTTGAAGGGGGTATCTTACATTTTATAGAAGAAATAGTCAAAAGCAATACTTGGTTTCTTTTCATGTTGTTTTGAGTGCCAGAAAAATGAATTTGCATTGTCATGATTGCAGCAGTAAACTTCCCAGGGAACATATACAAAGCTGCCTTCATTGTGCCTTGCAGAGGACATAGTTAGCAACATACTGATCATTCTCAAGAGAAACCAAAGAATTCACTGGCAACCCTTCACACAAATACCTATTGGGAAGAATGAACACCAAATATTGTAGTTTTCAGGCACTGAGTACAACCCAATAACACTGGGTTCTGACATGGTTTTCTGCATTGCTTTCAACATCAACTAATAATAAATGGGCATCTGTATTGAATGGTGTCAACTACATGTTGCCCTGGCATCCCGCCCGCCTGCACCTCCATGTGGTGGGATCTGGCCAGCTATTGCTTTCGTGGGGTCCAGAGGGGCTCACCCAAATAAGACCTCCCACACCAAGCTCATACAAGTTCAAACAAACATGGGATGAACACAGAGGCCAGTATTGGGCAGGCTTGCACAGCCTGTGTCCTGAATATGAACATTCAGTGGAGGACGGGCTGGGGAGGGTTTTGATGGTTGAGATGGTTAAAATGGGCTGGAGTGAGCTTTAATGGAGACTCCAGTAGATGGAACCTAAGCACATTACTGGGCAGGGTTCTGGGTTTCTGGCCCAGAAATATCTAATTAAAAGGACCATTTAAACTAAATAATTAATTTATGGAGCATGTATGGTTGGGCAGACTGGATAGACCACTTGGGTCTTTATCTGCTGTCATTTACTATGTTACTACCATGTTTCCCCGAAAATAAGGCAGTGTCATATTAATTTTGGCCCAAAAAAGGCACTAGGTCTTATATTCAGGGTATGTACATGATTATCTCTCCCTTCCTCTCCTTCACCCCAATTTTTTCTTTTTCCTTTCTCTCCTTCAAGTGTGCAACATCTTTCCTCCCTCCCTTCCATCCCTTGTGGCCCCTTGCCCAGCTTCTATCCTACCCTCCCTCCCATCCCTCAAGCAGCAGGACCCTTGCCCAGCTTCCCTCTCTCCCATCCCTTGTGCAGCAGGACCCTTGAGCGAGCACTCCCTCCCCCCCAGCACCTGTTACGCAGCCAAATCCCCATCCTTCCCTCCCTCCCATCGGAACCCGGCCGCGAGCCCTACTTACCTCCCTAAGCAGCGTCGGGCCAGCAACACTCTAACAGGCTGCTTCAGCCTTATCCACCCGTGAATTCACTCTGCCGCATTACTGATAATGTCAACAACCCACACTGCTCCTTATGACCTTGGGCAAGTCACTTAATCCCCTCATTGCCCTATGTACATTAGATAGATTGTGAGCCCACCGGGACATACAGGGAAAATTCTTGAGCTCTCCCGGGAGAACGGTATAGAAAATTGAATAAATAAATAAATAATCCTTCAAAATCTGAGCTTTGAATATAGGCTAAATACGTCTTTAAAAAATGAAAAACTTTTATCAATAAAAATCACATACTTTAGATACCTGCAGGCTTTAGATTGTAGAACATGAAAAACCTCAAAATTGTGAAAAGAAAAATTGCATAGTTTCATTCTAACTAAATTTATAGCAGACAAAACTTTCAAAGATGAAAGTTGTCCTCCCCCCAAACTTTTATCTCTGATATTTGTAACCCCAGTTTTGATACCTTTTCACTCAGCAAGTCACATATGAGAATGATGGCTTGAAAAATGTTGCAGTGTGTCGGTTGTACTGAAATACACTTTCACAAGAAAGTTCGGACTGAACTCGAGGAAAAGCCTCAGACAGGAACCCTTCCACCACCACAATGGTGGATAAAGGTGGTAGGGTGGTAACCTCACTGGCAAAAACCTCTGTATACTCCCAATAATGAATAACTGTAAGCAGGGCTGTCTAAGCTTGATAGAAGAAAAAAACTTTCTACTTATCTCTCAATTGACCGGTACACCAACGGTGGCCAGCGTTTCACTAACTTGCTGCCTCAGGGTGTAATCAAAGTCCGATCAAAAACTGAAACCAGAAAAGAAAATTACATCAATAACTGGACTTAAAGCAAACTTCAAAACCATTTTCAGAAGCCACCTTGACATACCTTTTAGTAGGACGCCGCAACGTCTCAAACGATCAAAAGATTTCTTTTGATTCTTTTAGAAGACTTCTGATACCTTTTGGTGTCAGTTTTTTGCTAACTTTTCATTACATACTCCATTTAAACATAAGTTTTTTTGAGAACGGTTTCAAATATGGATATTCAACATAATACATTTTCTGACCGTATCTCTTTCAAGTCAGCTGTTCAGTCAGCTGCTCTACTATATAGCCACTCCCGGGGCTTTGACGTCATTCCCCGGGGGTTCATAACCCGGCACAGTCATGGTGCAGCCATCTTTTTCGATCTTTTGATCGTTTGAGACGTTGCGGCGTCCTACTAAAAGGTATGTCAAGGTGGCTTCTGAAAATGGTTTTGAAGTTTGCTTTAAGTCCAGTTATTGATGTAATTTTCTTTTCTGGTTTCAGTTTTTGATCGGACTTTGATTACACCCTGAGGCAGCAAGTTAGTGAAACGCTGGCCACCGTTGGTGTACCGGTCAATTGAGAGATAAGTAGAAAGTTTTTTTCTTCTATCAAGCTTAGACAGCCCTGCTTACAGTTATTCATTATTGGGAGTATACAGAGGTTTTTGCCAGTGAGGTTACCACCCTACCACCTTTATCCACCATTGTGGTGGTGGAAGGGTTCCTGTCTGAGGCTTTTCCTCGAGTTCAGTCCGAACTTTCTCCCTATGACTAAAGCAGTCTTGTCTACACTCTTTACTTGACATTACATACATTTTTTCTTGTGAAAGTGTATTTCAGTATAACATTGATTTTTTCACGAATCTGAGTATTTGTGCTATATATGCAGTGTGTCGGTTGTAACAGTTCTGATGTCCAGAGATGGGGAAAAGCAGAAGTTTTTCCAAGGAGCATCAAATGTGTGCGTTAATGATGAGTGAGGAAAGCTATTCCATTTCCCAAATAAGAAAGAAAGTCTTCTGCAGTCAGACTTCAGTAGAGAAAAATACCACAGAAAAAGCATGAACAAAGGAATTGTGACCGAGAAAAAGCATGTTTAGGTCATTCCAGAAAGTCAAATCTGAGGCAATATTATATTCTTGAAAGAACAACCTCCGTTACTCAGGCAGTAGTTTGACAAGCGTGGTGTGGCAGTTCTTTCACCTACAGATGCCTGGAATTAGGACTGAGTGGATGTAAAGCAAGAAGAAAGCTGTTGTTGACAGAGGCACCGAAGAAATACTGAGTCGAATAGCAAAGAAATAATCAAATGAACTCGTGAGAAAAGGTACTTTTCACAGATGAAAGCACTTTTTGCCTCTTTGGAGACTAGGCTCATACATATGTAAGGCAACTGTTCTAACTGTAGCTACAGATTTTCCCAAAATAGGAAGGGGATAGTGCTATAATATCTACTTTCATGGTTTCTATTTACTTTTCACGTTACCCACTTTACAAATCTTATGCTCTATATGAGACAACAATTGAAGCTATGTATTGTTAGTGGAATGAGATTTTATTCTTACAGGAAGACTAATTTTCATCAGCTGGAAAGTAATACCAGCTAAGTAATAATCTGCCATAAATTCAAACACATCTTTTCCCTCTTGCTGAATAAAGGCGCTCGTTTTAATTGCAGGCTTGTGTATTTGTAATTATAATAATACCTATGTATCTCTTTCAAAGTGAAATGCTGTAAGGGTGAGCGCTTTTCAGAACTGTTTCAAAGTTATTCCTTTTAACCTAAAGAAAGAGAGGGGTAGCCTAAAGAGCCAAGGGCTAAGAACAAAGGAAAGTGGGGTTCAAGTCCCAATTCTATTGACTTTGATCAAGTCTTTTCACCCTGGGTGCTCAGGTACAGACTTCAGTCTAATTTACTAACATGTGTTAACATGTTAATACACATACAGGGCTGGATTACATAATAGGCAAATTAGGCACATGCCTCAGGGTATTGGCCGTGGTCCATGCTGTCGTCGCCGTGATTTCTGAGCAGTTGCTGAGGTGGGTCGTCTAGTGAGGCACATTGCTCCCTGTTTGGGTGGGACTGTGTTGGGGCTTCAGTGTGCCCTGTGCAGGGGCATGTCTTTGTGAGGCCCTGCGGTTGTTGTCTGGCAAGTTTACTGTGCTTTGAGTAGGAGCAATTGTTTTCTTTTTTGTGCAAGGGGGTGAATTGTGGGAACGACACTATTGGATGCTGCT
The DNA here is from genome assembly GCF_902459505.1 of Geotrypetes seraphini. Lineage (NCBI taxonomy): Eukaryota > Metazoa > Chordata > Amphibia > Gymnophiona > Dermophiidae > Geotrypetes > Geotrypetes seraphini. The sequence continues at coordinate 397,989,928 of NC_047085.1, read as the reverse complement.
GGGGTTGGATGTAGGTGTTGTTTCTTTGAGTATGTTCATTCTGGTGGCTATGACTCCATGGAAGGTTAAACAGGAGGTGGCTATACCAGGTGGTTTGGCTGGGAGAGGAGGAAGTAAGCAGAGAAGAGAATCTTGGAGATCTGAGGAAGGGAGAGGGAAGATTGGGCAGTCAAATTCAGAAGAGATTAAGGCATCTGGGAGTCAGGCTGAGGGTTGGGACAAGGGGTTAGGTTTGGGTAGGGGGGAAGGCCAGGTTTGTTGATGCTCAGGGTCGGGCTTCTGCAGGATTCTAGAGTTTCCATGGACAAGCCTGTTCATGCTTCAGTGCCTTCTACATCTAGCAATCCTGGCGCTGCTGGACCTTCTCTGAGATCGGAGTTTGCAGTGGGCTCTATGAGTCTTTATAGGATTTCGGTTTGGGGGAGATGGGGGAGGTCAAAGAAGGGGTACAGATTTAAAGCCTGGGGTACCTACAGTAGGTGTGTGCCATCAAAAAGATGTAGTTTGGGGAGGTGCTTACATAATAGGAAATTTCAAAAAAACCTTAAGCATGTGGTCAAGCATTTAGAGATGGAGAAGCATCAGTGTCGGCTAGGTTCTGGTGACCCTATGGCAGTGTGGGGTGCTTCTGACTTTTGGGACTCTTCTGAGGAGTCCTCATCATCATCCTTTTCAGAGGGTGATATGCTTGCTGGCCTTGGGGTTGCACTGTGTGTGAGGTTGTCTCTGTCTTTACCAATTGTCGAACATCTCCAGTTACCAGTGGCCACACAGGTTTCTAGGTAGGGACATACTTTATATGAATTCAAACCTTTGGATGCTCAGATTTCACTGAAGTTGTGCTTGGACTTTAAAGGGGAAATATGTAGATGACTTTTTTTTTGTTAGAGCGGGAACAGGAGGGTGGGGAAAAGAAGGACCAGAATGATTAGTCTACAGGAAAGAAGGGGAAGTTTTCATGAAATATATTCAATTGGTTGCTCAGATTTCATGTCTATGCCAGTATTTTGGGAAGGGCTAAGCTGCACTTTATCCAGGGTTATTGTGCTATTCTGATTTGGTTTTGTGGGCTTATAAAACCTATGTTAGGTGGACCTGATTGATGTATGATGAGTTGTTCAGGAAGGGTTTAGCAAAAGATAAATTTGAGGTGTGGGATTTTAGGGATGTCAATGCTTGGCTTGCCATGATGACTCTAGATTCTTGGCCATTTAAGGTTGGGGTCCCCCCATTGGGCTTGCCAGAGTGTGAGGGGGTCCACTTTGTTGCTAGGCTCACTGGGAGGGTGACCTAGTGCTTCTAGATTGTCCAGGGGTTGAGGGCCTCTAGGGTCTGCCTCTGAGCAACAGGGTCCAGGATTCAATGGCAGTTTGTTTCCAATTCAGTGCTTGTTGGTGCGATTGATAGGCCTGTCATTTTCAGCATCAGTGCAGTCAATGCCAGGGTGCCCACATGGATGGGGTCAAGGTTGAGTGAAATAGGGAACAGTCCAAGGGGTCTCAAGTTGCCTTAATTAAGGTCCCCTCATCTATTAGGTTGCTCACTTTGGAGAGGTGGCTCAGGCACTACCCAAACTGGATTACAGTCCAGTTTTTGTGGTCTGGCTTTCCTTGGGGTTTTGAATTCCTTCGGGTCCTTCATTGCATCTTCATTCCCGGAATGCTCCCTCAGTTGCTTTTCACCTATCAGTACTGCAGGAAAAAATTGAGAGAGTTGTGTTTGAATAGGATTGCGGGACCTTTTCAGGCTTCTCCTTTTGTTTAGTTTGTTGCCTCTTCTTTGGGAAGAAGGAGCCTGGAAAGCTTCAATTGATTCATAATCTGTTTTTTCCTGTTGGTGAAAACGTAAATGCATTTATTGATCCTGGACTGTATATGGTTCGCTATGCCTCTTTTGATCAAGCTGTGGATGTGTTGCAGATGATGGGCCCTGGGGTGCTTATGGCAAAAGCAAATATTAAGGCAGCCTTATGGCTCTTGTCGATCCATCTCATGGGTTTTCAATTTGCTGGCCTTTTTTATTATGATAAGTGTGTGCTGATGGACTGCTCGGAGTCTTCTGCATACTTTGAGGCATTCTCTTCCTTTGTGCATTGAGTGGCACTGCGGGTCTTTGGATTTCTTTTGATTGTCCATTATCGGGATGACTTTCTTTTTGGGGGGCTGTGTTAGCAGTTGTTTACCACTTTTCAGGTGGTGACTGAGGAGTTGGGGATCCTGTTAACTCAAGATAAATTTCAGGGTCCATGTTCTACCTTGGTTTTACTGGGTATCGAGCTGGATTTCATTCATATAGAGGAGTCGAGACTGCCCCTTGACAAGGTACGGGAGTTGCGTGGTATAATCCATTAGACATTGGTTAAGAAAAAACTTAGTTTGAAAGAGATTCCATTTTTAGTAGAGGAGGTCCAGTTTTGCTGTGATGATTCCTATGGGTTGGGTGTTTTCTTGCCAGTTGGCATTGCTGATATGTGGATTGCAAAAGAAGCATTTTATGGTGCGGTTCCCTAGGTCTGTGCAGGAGGATTTGGACTTTTGGAGCGTGTTTATGTCCAAGTTTAATAGGGTCTGTGTCTGGCTGTTGCCTTCAGTCACTGCAAAGGATTTGCAGTTCTTCATAGATGCTTCTGTGGGCTTGGGATTTAGCATTTACTCTCAGAGAGCTTGGTGCACAGACCACTAGCGTGAATGGTGGCATGACATAAGATAGCAAATCATTTGTATACCGCAGCTTCCTTGCAGTTCTGTACAGTTTACAATTCTAAGATACTGCACATTCATAGCGAGATACAGTTCAGCTTATTTAAAACTTTTTTGAATAGATAACTTTTTAACGATTTCCTAAAACTTAAGTACGAATCAGATCTTTGAATCAAAGTGCCAAAATTCCTATTCCATAAAGCCACCTGATAACCAAAAATTTAATTAAAGAATCTTTTGTATTGGCAGTCTTTTACTGATGGAAATTCAAATAATCTGAAACTTCATGCAAAATGCATTCTGTGAACGAAGTTAAAGTGATTGATAATGTAAGTCGGGACCAGACCATACAATGTCCTATAACATATGCAACTAAACTTAAATAATATTGTTTCCTGTAACTGCAGCCAATGTTAATGTCAGTAATAATCCAATATATGATCAAATTTCTTCAAATTAAATATCAGCCTGACAGCTGTATTTTGGATAATCTGCATCCTTTTGATGTTCTTGAAGTTACATAAATCAAGTTGCAATAGTCTAAAGTGCTTAAGATTAAGGACTGAACCAAAAATCTGAATGCATTGAAACTGAAATAGGATCTGATCGTCTGAAGCTTCCATAACAAGAAATGACATTTTTTAACTAGAGAATTAATTTGGACTTCTAGTGAAAGTTCTCGGTCTAAGTGTTTTCCTAAGATTTTAATGGTTGAAAGAATGGGATACACTATCCCGTTCAGTTTCAGTGAATCCTCTTTAAGCTTGTTGGATGATGAGGCAAGAAAGAATTTTGTTTTGTTGGGATTAAGTTTTAACTTAAAATCTATCATCCAAGATTCCACAAAATGGAGAATAGCGGATAAGAATTGTAGAGTTTCTACTGAAAAGTTGGAAATTGGCACGGCAATTGTTATGTCATCTGCATAGCTATAATGTTTAATTCCAAAAGACGATAATTTGGTTCCCAAGGAAGTTACATAAAGGTTATACAAGGTATGGGGGAAGAGGAGAACCTGGGTTTGCATGTTGGAGCTTTTTCCTTTATGGGTGGCTTTGGATGTTTGAGGAGAAAAGCTTGTAAATTGGAGGGTGGTCCTTTGTTCATATAATGTGGTTGTAGTTTCTGCAATGAATAGGCTGATGGTCTGCTCTTTATTGGTAGAGTAGCTCAGATTGGTAGTTTTGCTCTGTTTGCAGCTTAATCCTTCCTTATCAGTGTTGCATGTCCCTGGGGTGCAGAATGATGTGGCAAACGCTATTTTTCATTGCCATTGAACCTGTTTCCATGCATTGGCCCATCACAGCTTCCCAATAGTGATGGCTGTGGAATTCTGGGACAGTTTCTGGCAGTGTTTCCAGCTCTGCTGAGAGAGGCCTTGGTGGAAAATTCCTGGAGAGCCTAATAGGCTGGTTGGACTCATTTTCTTCAGATTTTAAGGGTAGATTTGGGCAGCTGGGTATTGCCAGTGTCTGAGCATTGTGTGCTGGACTTCATAGATTTGCACAGTGCATGGGCTGATCTCATAGGTTGATGGTGCAATCCCTTGCAAGTTTGAGTTTTGTGTCTAAGCTGAATGGTTTTTTTCCAACTCATCTGCATCGTTGATGCAGAAGTTTTATGTGGCTATGGCCGTAAGGCATGTTTGAGTAGTGGAAGCTATGCAAGTCTTCTTATTATGGATGATGCTTTGCTGCTGTTGCTGTGTGTGCTGCCACTTGCGTGTTTTATCATACTATGAGGTTTTGCTTTTTCATTTAGCATTTTTGATTGTCTTTCATGTGGCTTTCAGAGCGGGGGAGGTGGTAACCTATTTGAGGCATGCAGTTGGGCAGTTTGTGCTTTTATGGCTTGATGTTTCTTTACAGCCTGCAGTTTTATATCTTTGTATCCGTCAATATAAGATGGATCAGTTGGCTAGGGGGTCTTGGGTTTGTCTTCAGGCTTCCTCACAGTTATTCTCTTGCCCAGTCTGTTTTACAAGTGTCTTTGCTCTCTGTCACCAGCCTGGGGACTTATATTGGTTGGTGCATGTGGATGGGATGTCTTTAACCTGTTTCCAGTTTCTATCCATTTAGAAGTGGGCATTGAGAGTGGTAGGTTTTGATCCTTCAAAATATGGGTCTCACTCAGTCTGGATTGGGGCAGTATCATTTGGTGCCGAACAGGAGGGCTCAGAGGAGTTTATCCATCAGTTGAGTCGCTCTTACATCTTTAATTGCTCCTTAAGTACTATTTCACTTCTTTTAATTTATTTTGCAGAATCCCAGTCTCAGAAGATCTATATGGGGCTGTGCGGCCATTCTTACAGTTTCTGGCTCGCAAGTGAGTAACTGAGTCTCAGTGGGGTGTGAACCTTGGTCAGGTTGCCTTTAGCATCAGGATATGATAGACTGGCATCAGAGACATGTTGTGGGACCAGCTACTGTACTTCTGACTTTACTGCAAGCAAAGTGAATTTCATCTCTGGACTTGATTTTCGTGCGTTTGGGAAAGGTGACGATCTTTGCTTTGAAAAAGAGGTGTACTTGATTCAGGCTATGAAAGAGGCATTTTTTTGTGGCTGCCTGTTATTTTCCTGATACCCATTTGGTATGGTCTGATATTATTCCTTGAGATGTTTGGAGTGGAATGAAGAATGTAAGTGCGGTGGAGAAGTTGCATAAGAAAGTGAATGCCAATGTGGCTCATTTGGTAGATGCTTTGGGGGTTTGGTGATGGTACATGATTGTTCCGGGCTTTACTTCCTGGAAGGGGAGCATCTTTCTGATATAGGCCTGGATATCGTTTTAGGTATAGTACAATATTTGTTTCAGGATTGTTACAGCTGAACAGTCACAGCACCACTGTTAGAGATAGGGTGACAAGCCATTGGCTGTCACCGCTTTGGCAGGGTTGAACCTTACATTGGCAGAATTACTCAACAAACCAATAGGAGAAATATTTTTTCACTTAGAGAATAGTTAAGCTCTGGAATGCATGGCCAGTGATTGTGGTAAGAGCGGATAGCATAGCTGTAGTTCTTAGATATAATTATGGGGGGGGGGTGATAATCTTTTTGTCATAGATTATAATTTAAAGAATTATGTGATTGTATTTTATTTTGCACTTACTTATGGCTTTAAAATGAATAAAGAAATTAAAAAAAAAAAAAAAAAAAGAGAAGGGTTTAGACAATTTCCTGGAGGTTCAGTCCATAGCCTGTTATTGAGAAAGACATGGGGCAAGCCACTACTTGCCCTGGGCTGGTAGCATGGAATGTTGCTATTCTTTGGGTTTTGGCCAGGTACTAGTGACCCGGATTGGCAACCATGAGAATGGGCTGCTGAGCTTGATGGACCTTTGGTCTGACCCAGTATGTCTATTCTTATGTTCTTACTTTGATATGGGGGTAAGAAATGGCAATGAAGAGGACATTTGTGGGCATCACCGCCATAAGTAGAGTCGAGGCTTGGTGGCGCCATGGGTCACGATTGATATGTTATTTCTTCAAGTGTGTTGTGGTTTATGAGGGCGAAGTCCGTGGAAACTGCAGGCCATGCGGTGCCGTCCTTTTGTTCTGAGTTGTGTGGATGTAGAAGCCAGGAGGCTATGGGCTCCTTTTACTAAGGTGCGCTAGCATTTTTAGCACACACAGCAGATTAGCGCACGCTAACCCCACACTATGTGGCTAGAACTAACGCCAGCTCAATGCTGCCATTAGTGTCTAGCGCGCGCAGCATTGTAGCGCGTGCTATTCCGTGCGTTAATGCCCTAACGCAGCTTAGTAAAAGGAGCCCTATGTCATTAATTACTAGGTATTTGGGTGGGGTGTATTAGGTAGCGGGGAATGGTTGTGTTTATAAAGTGCGGTTGTAGTCTGACAGAGTGTTCATTTATTATTTGATAAAGCTGTGGCCAATGTTTTGCCACTAACTGCATTTAGTTCAAACCTTTTCTTAACAGTTCAAGGCAATTTACATCTAGGGGTAGTCGGTATTTTTCCTCACTCTGGAAGACTTACATTCTCGGGGCCTTTTTGCTAAAGTACACTAAGGGCTCCTTTTGCTAAGGTGTGCTAGTGGTTTTAGAATGTGCCACAATGCCGCGCACTAGACGCTAACGCCTCCATAGAGCTTGCGTTAATATTTTTCGTTTAGCGTGGGGTTGCTAATCTTCAGCGCATGCTAAAAACACTAGCACACCTTAGTAAAAGGAGCCCTAAGTTCTTAGGACCATATTCTATATATGGCGCCTAAACAATTGGCTAGAACAGTGCTTAGCACAGTTCCATAAAAGACACATGCTATATATAGAATCATGCTTAGCATCGGTGCTTGTCATAGGTTGGCTTTCTTTTTTTTTAGTTTAAACATTATTATTATACATAATAACAAGGAGAGGATTTTATAGACAAATCAATCAAAAAATAAAATTCATAATTACACTATAACCTCTAGAGATTTGCATATAATGGAGGTGACAGGCATGCAAATCTGCTCCTTGCATATTCATTAGGGCTATCCCAAAAACCTGACTGGCCTGGTGGTCCTCCAGGACAGGGTTGGGAACCACTGCTCTAGTCTACATCATGGGAGAGTAACCTGATCAGCAAGAAAATTAAAAAAAAAAAAAAAAAAATCATGATTAAACAAATCCACTATCAATGGTGCTTAAACATTTTGAACTCCTATCCTATTCAAGTCAGATGGAAATTATTTATTAGTTTCATACAATTGCAAAAATTGTTCAAGCTGTCACAATCTTTAAATTTCAAAATACATTTACATGGAAACTTAAGATAGAATGTGGCTTCCAGGGCCAATACCCTAGGTTTCAAGTCCAGGAATGCCTCTCTTTTCAACTGGGTTGCCATGGTGACATCTGGAAAAATTAGAACTCTATCTCCACAGAATTTTACATGTTTATTTTGAAAATAAGCTTTTATTTTTAAAGATTTATCCATCTCCCTTGCACATGTCACCAATAAGGTTGATCTAGAATGAATCGTATCTCGAGACCAATGTTCCCTCTAAGGATTGATGAGGTGTGTGCAAAAAAAAATATGCATGAGCGACAAGTTACATACTCCACAAATTTATGAGCAGGTGCGGAGGACGCATTTTTAAACAAATGTAGTTTATCCTTGTACTCCTTAGTATTTTTAATCATCTATGGATATGTTTGTATGTTTATTGTTCAAATGGTTTTATTTATTTCCCCAAATTTATTTTTGTTATACGCATTGAAAATATTTGATATTGCGTTTAAATCAAAATCTCAATAAACTTGAAACTTGAAACGAGTGCCCGTGAGATTGTGGGAGGGTTAAATACTCAAAACTTAGAAGAATAACAATTTACTTAAAGTTTTTGCTTCGCCAGCTTTCTGGTATCTTTACATACAGTGGTGTACCTAGCATATGTAACACCCGGGGCCCATCATTTTTTGGTATTCCCCCCATCTGTACGAAAAACATGATTTTTAGTAACAAGCCACACGTCACACATGAGTACCTAGGAAAAGGCAGCATCTTACATATTGCAGTAAGCAGTACATCAATACACCCATTGTAAAACTAAACAAGCCAGACCAGCACAGATCAATCCTACACCGTCAATCCTAATAGGAAACCATGTCTTTCAAACACACAGAACACAGAAAACACCTTCGCCTAGTATGAAATATGTCATCAAACTAACCCCTCCCCCTTTTACAAAACTGTAGTGTGGATATTAGCCACGGTGGTAACAGCTCTGACACTCATAGAATTCTGAGCATCAGAGCTGCTACCACCACGGCTGGCGCTAAAAAACGCTCCACAGTTTTGTAAAAGGGGGGATAAAATAGAAATACACAGCTTCAACGCTCTAGCTCAGGGGTGCACAAACTTTTTGGGCTTGCAAGCTACTTTAAAATGACCAAGTCAAAATGATCTACCAACAATAAAATTAAAAAACACAAAGCACACTATACGCTGAGAAAATGTTAATTATCATTCCTATTCTGGGTTTTTTTTCAAAGAGGTCAAGGCAGATGACTCTATGCATTGTCACCTCAGTAACAACCATACAAAAATAGACAAATATACCCCCTTTCCTTTTTATTAAACCACAATAGCAGTTTTTAGCGCAGGGAGCTGCGCTGAATGCCCATAGAATAACTTATAAAATCTGTTTACTTACATTTAAAACACTATTATATAACACTCCTTCTTTTATTCATAAACTTCTAATACCTTACCATCCTACTAGAACATTAAGATCTACTGATCAAAATTTACTAACAATACCCTCATTGAAATTGATCAGTACAAGGCGACAATTTATATTTTCCATAACAGCCCCTCAAACCTGGAATGCTCTTCCAATTTTTATACGGAATGAACAAGATTTAGTAAAATTTAAATCATTATTAAAAACATTTCTTTTTAATGATGCTTTTAATTCCTGATTTAATGATGTTTTTAATTCCTGACTTTTTAGTTTTTATTTTTCCTAATGTGTTTTCCTATGTTTAATCTTTTATATAACGAATGTATTTCTTAACCCTATTTTTACCTAATGTTGTTTAATAAGTTTTAACCTATGTAAGAATTGTAAATCCCTGTAGTCTGGTTTGTCTGTCTGTTTACTCTCTTTTAACTAAATTTGGATTTGTACATCGCTTTGAATTAGAGAATGCGATTAATCAAGAATAAATAAAAAACTTGAAACTTGAAACTTGAAACCCAATGCTGCTCTTGACGCTCATAGGCTCCCTGCGCTAAAAAACACTATTGTGGTTTAGTAAAAGGGGGCCATAGTGCAAAATATAGACAGCATATATAAATTCAGACACATTTTGATCACTAAATTTAAAATAAAATCATTTTTCCTACCTTGTCTGGTGATTTCATGAGTCTCTGGTTGCGCTTTCATGTTCTGACTGTGCATCCGATCTTTCTTCCCTTCTTTCAGCCTGCATGCTTCCTCTCCTCCAGACCTCATTCCCTCCCCCAACTTTTTCTTCCTCTCTCCCTGCCCTTTCTTTCTTTTTTCTCTCTTGATGCCCCCTTTCTTTTTTTCTGTTTCCCTTCTGTCTCCCTGCCTGCCCCCTTTCTTGTTCCATACCCTCCACAAAGCCACTGCTGCCACCATCAGGGGAAACAGGCCCCAAAGCCACCACCGCAACCATAGGGGGAAACAGGTCCCAAAGCCACCGCCGCGGCTGCCCCAAGCTCTCTCTGCTTCCCACCGGGCCGACCAGCAATCCCCCGACGTCAATTCTGCCATCGGAGAGGAAATTCCACCCAGCCAGGCAGCAATTGGCTGGCCCGAACTTCCTCTCCAACTGCAGCCTTAGGGCAGGTGCACAGCCAGGGCGGACTGCCCCCCCCCCCCTTTGGTATGACACTGAAGACATGGCAGCGGCTCCTCTCACGAATCCCCACCTGCGTCGGAAGTCCGATGCAGTCGGGGATCTTGAGAGGAGCTGCCGCTGCATATTTCAACTTTAAAATACAGGCCACCGCCTCTTCCTCTCACCTCGTCCTCGAGTGAGCGACAGGAGACAGCGTATGGGCGACGCCACTGAAAATAGTGAGCAATCGCTCATGCGCTCGGCTTAGAGGGAACACTGCGAGTCGAGACATGTCATAACTTTTAGGTGTACCCATTTAGGCCAAGGAAAACCAGGCATAAATACCTGCTTCTAAGTTGTGTGCAGATCGGGCATATTCTATAACACTGTTCATAGGTTTTAGGAATGCCCACGATCTATGCATGCTTCTCCCTATCCATGCCCTGTTTTCAAATTCATGCACTGGAAATGGCATGCACTACTTTGTAGAACAGTCTATTGTAAACTGTGTGCTGCGGTGCAGTAGGGTGCCACGGCGAGATTCCGGGTGTGTTGCGAGAGGCACATCGGGTAGGCAAGTCAGCCGGTGCTTCTCCTGCTCTCCACACCTCCCCGCCAGCAGAGTCATTTCAGGGTTAACAAACTCAGGGCCCCATCTGGAGGGCCTCCACACATGAGCGGAAGCCGGCGTGATGATGTCACAGATGTGTGTGATGTCATCACATTGACATTTGCGCACGTGCAGAGACCCTCCAGCTGCAGCCTCGAGGTTAATGTGCCGTGGCCTGGAAAAGTTTGCCAGACACTATTATAGAATGTGCCAACTGGGTTGTGTATGTGGCTTCTAATTAATGTAAATTATCATCAATTAATAGGTGTTAATTGGCACCAATTAGGCTTGTTAAACAATTAAGTTGTGCGCACAAATTATCTGTGCATACTGATTTTCAAGCACAATTTAAGGCGCCATATACAGAATTTGGGGGTTAATGCACTAACACCCAAAACAGGTTACCTCATGTTAAAGATTTTTGTGGTAGTTTGCTTTTTATCACTTGTTAAAAAAAGACTAAGAGCTGGGATTCCAAATTGTAGGTCCCCTGTCTAGTGGTCCCCAACACTGAAACTTCAGAATGTTTTTCCACTGAAGTAAATAGGAATTGAAAACTTCCCTGCAACTTTAGGACAGCTGTTAACAAGCAGAGCTAAAAAGAGAAGAGCAACTAAACTAATAAAGGGTGTGGGGGACCTCTCATATACTGACAGACTGAAAAAGCTGGGGCTTTTCTCGCTGGAAAAGCGACGACTTAGAGGAGACATGATAGAAACCTTCAAGATCATGAAGGGCATAGAAAAAGTGGACAGGGACAGATTTTTCAAACTATGGGGAACCACAAGTACAAGGGGACACTCAGAGAAATTGAAAGGGGAGAGGTTTAGAACAAACGCCAGGAAGTTCTTTTTCACCCAGAGGGTGGTGGATACATGGAACGTGCTACCGGAGGATGTGATAAGCAAAAGCACGCTACAGGGCTTCAAAGAAGGTCTGGACAGGTACCTGGAGGACAAAGGGATAGAAGGGTACAGATAAGAGTAGAGGTAAGGTTATAGGGATAGGATTAGAGGTAATTTATAAAATTAATCAGAGACCACTGTTCAGACAGTGGGCCTGATGGGCTGCCGCGGGAGCGGACCGCTGGGCGAGATGGACCTCTGGTCTGCCTCAGCGGAGGCAACTTCTTATGTTCTTATGAGAAGTTAAAAAAAACCCAAAAAAACCCTACATTATTAAGCACACTGTCCTGCTTTGGAAGTAATTCCACAACCAGGTCTTTTCCAGGCATTTGTATAGAGCGTGCAGTAAACTAAAACTGCTTTTTATATAAATATGTGAGCTAAATTGGTGTTCAGAAATGTGCCATTGAGACGTGAGTAAAAATAGTGCCCTACAGATGGCGAACTTCATGTAACTCATCTTGAGGTGATGTAGGACTCAAAAGGCATGAGCTAAATCCAAATGAATCCAAAAACAAAACATGGGTTTAACACATTTTAGTTTAAATCTTTTTTATTAGTGACAAGTGAATACAAATCCAAACGCTGAATTAAGAACATGAGAATAGCCATTCTGGGTCAGACCAATGAGATGTCTAGCCCAGTATTCTGTTTCCACAGCGGCCAATCCCGGCCACAAGTACCTGGCAAAAATCCAAATCATAGCAACATTCCATGCTCCGATCACAGGGTAAGTATTGGCTGCCCCCATTCTGTCTCAATAGCAATGGACTTTTCCCCAAGATTTAACATGTTCTCTTTCAACTGTTTATTAATTTTATAAACATCATACAGAAAGTGCATAAAATATATTACATTAAAATCCATAAAAGCACTTCTATTCTATATATGAAACAATAAGTCCCTTATCCTCCCTCCCAACTCTTAATCTGGATACTTCTTTGGAATTTCAAAGTTGACAGGATCATATAAACCTTATTTAAAGATCTTTATATGTAAAGTTCCAATGGTCCTCAAATCTCCTTAAATTTCCTGGAATCACCTAATTCCTCTGCTAATGTTTTCTCATACCGATAATACAAGCAAAGAGTCTCCCACCAGAAAGGAAAATTTAATCAATCCCATTGTTTCCAATTCCTCATAATCATTTGTAAGGCAACTCCAGTCATAATAAGGGGAAGATGATCCTTATGTTTTTTAAGTGGACTCTTAGTCATGAGTGAGGTTCCAAACAAGATACAAGATTTAACATGTTACTATTTAGAGCAGGCCCCATGCTAATTTTTACAATAGCATGTGCGACTTGCAAAAAAAATTAACAAAATAGGTTCTAGCTGCTCCTGCCTTGTCTGCATTAAGGGCTAGATTTATCAACCTGTCCAATCAGGCCCGATCCGAGCCCGATCTGGGCAGGTCCGACAAATTCTGAAAGGAAAAATATGCAGATGGGGGCGATCAGAGGAATGCCCCCATCTGCCTGCACGGATTGCTGTTATGTCATCCACCCGCATGCGCAGACCATCTTCTTTTTTTCTAGGGCAGAGGGAAAGGGAATGTGAAACAGGTAGGTTTCAGAGAAAGGGTGTTTGGAGCCCGTGGTTTTAACCCGCTTAAGCCTGTGGGTTAAAACCATGGGCTTGCACCACAGGGAATCTAGCCCTAAGATATTGGCGGTGCTGGAGCAAGACGAGGGGCCTGAGAGAGACCGAGCGACGGGCGTAGGACTCGCCAGGACACTACTGTTCCCTCTTCTTAAGGGAGGGGTTTTGTGCGCACACAGGGTAGGGTAGACGAGTCGGGGCGGCAGGAGCAATTGGGCTGCAGGAGTTCGGGGCAGTCAGAAGTTAATAATAATAATAACAGTTTATATACCGCAATACCGTTAAGTTCTATGCGGTTTACAGAAGATTAGTAGAGTACAAGTTGAGTTGACGTACAAGTTGAGTTAACTTAAGGGATGTGGGAACAATGGGGAGAAAGGGCAAGAGAGGGGAAAGAGGGAAGTGGGTCAGCTGTCTAGATATTTCAGGAATAGGTGAGTTTTGAGGCGTTTCCTGAATACCTCATAAGTGGTGGACAATAGGAGTTGTTCTAGGTCTTTACCCCATAGAGCAGCCTGATGTGAGAGAAGATGCTCATGGTGTTTTTTTAGTTTGCATCCTCTAACCGGGGGAGAAACGAAGTGCGAGTGGGAGCTTCTCTTGTGTTTGTTGGCTGAGAAGGAGAATAGGTCAGTGATGTATTTAGGGGTTAGACCGTAGAAAACTTTAAAACAGAGGCAGGCGAACTTAAACTTAAAGATCGGGGCTGACAGGGCAGAAGCAGAGCGACAGAAGGCAGGGCAGCCAGAAAGGGAGTGATCGGCCAGCCCAGTCGGTGTTGCAGGGTTTTGGATAGTGAGTCGGGTCCCTGCCTCATTTGTATGTGCGGATCGGAGGATGGTCGGCAGAAAGGTAAGTGAATTGGGCCGGAGTCGCTAAGGGGTCGCAAACCGATTGGTATACGATCGGTTTGCTTGGTGAATCTAGCCCTAAGTGTATTATCCAGTTAGCATGCACTAATTGAGAATGTGCTAGCTAACTCTTCTACACCCATTCCCCACCCATGGCAGGCCCCCCTCCCAAAAATATTTATAATGTGCAAATAAATAAATAAAACAACCGTTTCTACACATGCATGTTAGGGCACAACACCCTTTGCTAAAAAGGCTCCTAAGTTTGTAAGTACATTTATTACTTCAGAGATGTATCATAGTTCAGTATTATTAGTTGTGCCCTGTATATTGTGCTCATCACATCTTCAAGGTCATTTAATTTGGAGTTCCCATTAAGTACTACTTTTCAATCAATTGACTTTGATGCTACAAGAGCTTCTGCCAATTTTCTTTGAACAAGTATTGCATAATTTACTCTTGTTACAACTCATCCCCTTTCCACAGCTGCCCAAAAGCAGCAGTCATGGTATTTCATGATATTAGAGACACCATGTAATTTGCAAAATAGTCTCCATGTACTTCTGTTTAAAGTGAAGGAAGCTGTTTATTACCAGACTTGGAAAAACAAGGGAAACGAGTGTCTGAGTTTCATTAAGACTGATTCAAATCATTTTCATCCTGCACTGGTACCTAACTCTTACATCTCAAGATTACACTATTCACACAGCCAAGGCATAAATACAGGATCATTGCACTCCCTTAGTTCAGCTATAATTAAGAGATATTTGCAAGATACGTTCCTTGAGTATTTAATTTAGAGATTTAAAGGGCTGAAGGGGAAGTTTACTATGAGTGACAGATATAACACATTTCAAAAACTGTTCACATGTTGGTATTATTAAGTAATCTGAACTGTGACTTTAAACTTGGGAATGAGGAAAATATAAGAACTGTGAGACACCTATTTTAATAAGACTTGGCTATCTCATCAGTCTCCATATTGGAATAAGACTGAAGGAGGGACTTTTTCTTGAGCAAGCCGTAGGGTGAAACATGTCAAATTGACATGTCCCTTCCCAAAACTCATGGACTTCCTGCCGGGGATCCCTGCTGAAGCCACCACTGCCGGGGATCCCTCCCTGCCTCCTTGTCTGCCTGCCCACTGCACCATCCCAAATCGCTGCCTGGCTGGCCCAGAACCTTCTCTCTGATGTCAGAATTGATGTCGGGGGAGGGCTTCTGATCTGGCCGCATGCAGTGTGTGAGTCGCTGCACGCTCCAAGGCACGACCCTGCGTGGAGTTGCTGCTGGGGGGGGTGGAGTGTTTCAGTTCCGTTGAGGTGGCAGGGTCAGCTTTGGGGGTGGGGGAAGATGCAGGGGATGGGCAGACAGTGAGGCAGGGAGGGATCCCCACCAGTGGTGGTGGCTTCAGTGGAAGGGTCGGCTTCAGGGGAGAGAGCAAGAACTCAACACAGAAGGAAGGGAAGGGGCATGAACTTTGGGGCACTAACTTGGGACATAGGAAGGAGGGAATAGAAAGGGAGAATTGATGGGCATGAGTATGTGAGTGACAGATGGTGCACATGGGGAAAGGAAGAAAGAAAAATTGGGCATTGAGAGAGACGAGTGAGGTAGAGATGCATGGGGAATAGAAGAATGAGAGGGAGAAATGCTGGATATGGTGGGGGAGGGCAGATTGAAGGGGATGTAAGGGGGAGGAATGTTGGACATAGTGATGAGGGAGAAATTTGGCATTGTACTGGAGAGGGGTGATAGAAGGAGAAATGGGCATGGGGCTGGTGGGCAGTGGTGAAAAATGCTGCGCATGGTCCAGGGGATGAGAGAAAGAAATGATGGATATGGCAGTAGAGGGGGTGGGAGAGATGCCTGGATATCTCAAGACAGATGGACAGTGAGAGAGAGGGAGACATATTGCCAATAGGGGTAGAGGAGAGAGGAAGTTGAACTCATGGAGGGACAGAGAGAGAGATGTTGGTTGGGGAAGGGAATGGGGTCAGGATTCGTGCAGGAGGCAGAAAGAAAGAAATATTGGAAATGCAACCAGAAACTCATGAAATCACCAGACAACAAAGGTAGGAAAAATAATTTTATTTTCAATTTAGTGATCAAAATGTGTCAGTTTTGAGAATTTATATCTGCTGTTTATATTTTGTTCTATATTTGTCTATTTTTCTATAGTTGTTACTGATTGCATATTTTAAAGTCATCTGCCGTAGCCTCTTTGAAACCCCCCCTATATAAATGATAATTAACATTTTCTCTGCGTACAGTGTGCTTTGTGTTTTTTTTAATTTTGTGGTTACCATAGTAACATAGTAACATAGTGGATGATGGCAGATAAAGACCCAAATGGTCCATCCAGTCTGCCCAACCAGATTCAATTTAAATTTTTAAAATTTTTTCTTCTTAGCTATTATGTATTAATAAGATTATATTGTGAGTATATGAAAAATGGATGGAAGAAATTGTGTTACAATTAGTACTATTAAAGGGATGGGATCAGGGGCGGAGCTTGGGAGGGCAGAGCTTGAGCGAGGGGTACTTGGTTGGTATTTGTTGGGCTTAGGGGGTACTTGGCTTGAAGAAGTTGAGAAACACTAATCTAGAAGAACCCCTACCCCAACATACAGAAGCTTTCCTGTTGGCTAGCTGGGGACAAGAGTGATCCCAGGACACTCCTGCCCTGTCATGACCTGAGTTCAAAATGGTGCTTCTGTCTAGCTGTTCTTTTGCGCTACTACCACTGTTGGTCAAGGTGCCATAGTGGGACTGGTGGTGAGGAGGGTATTTTCACTTTTAAAAAATACCATAGTACTGCCATAAGCACAGATAGAAGAACAACACAGCGGCAGAAGCAAAGGAACAACCCCCATTGCTTGAAAAGCAAGCCAATAGAGCAGACTTTCAGCACCCTGAACCAATTCCTAACTGGTTTACCTTTTGAGCAGGCCCTACATACACCCCCCACCCACCCCCCCCGTCCCCCATCCATCCAGAGCAACTGCAAGACTTACACATGCTAATTAAGGAGTCATAAAGCACTCTCTTTTAAGTTGCCTCACAAAACTACACTTGTTTTTCCTTTGAATTTATTTGCAATGTTCCAATATAAGACTATAGAACATTTTTACAGAATATATTTCTTGACTGGCACATTAATTACATGATGTAGATTGCTTAATTGGTAGGCCTACGTGACCCGAAGGACATCGCTACCCCACAGAGAACAATTCAGGCACAGGCCACAGAAAATGCAGACAACGGACTTTAACACTATTAGAAAAAGGAATATTGATTCTCATCTTCCTATTTCTAAAATATTTTTTAAAAAGTTTTAAAAAGCTGAAATATTTCTTAGAATGTCCTTTCATTTCATACAGCTTGAAATTCATTCTGGTATGTCTTTGAATGAAAGAGAACTGGAAATCACACGTTGGTATTTCGTATAACCTTTCAATTTATTCTTTTTTAACAGAAGCCACATGTTTAAATGTTCATATCACAATTAAGAATCCAGTTACATAGCTACCTGTCTATGTATATATATATACTGTATATGCTATCTGTGACACAATATTGAGAAGAATGTAAATGGTGTGAGATAATTTATTTTATAGCACATATTACACATTCTTGTTTTGCTAAGAAAATTAGGTGGTACATTAATGCTGAATTACTGTGAACATACTTATGACAGCTTATAGGAATAGCAAATTAGCTTATTATTAGTTATTATGATCAGTGTTATTACAGTGAATACCAAATGAATTAATAATACTGGGACACTTAAAACAAAGTGTTACCTAGTATTGTGGAATATCATGTGTAATTAAATGCTAAGGCCTCAATTTTGCAAACATCCTGAGTCATCCACCTGGTCAAATATGCAGAGGGATTCCACCCCGGGTGTTTTCTTTTATGCTACAAAAATTTGTGCTTGAGCCAGTCTGGAGAATAGTTAACTCTATCCATTCCCATGCATGACTTCTTAACACCTCCTGAATCTCACAGAATAAAGGCTTACATTTTAAGAATATAAGAATTGCCATACTGCGACAGACCAAGGTCCATCAAGCCCCAGTATCCTATTTCCAACAGATTTTATGCTGCTTATCCTAGGAATAAACAGTGGATTTCCCCAAGCCATCTCAATAATGGCCTAACAACTACTCTTTTAGGAATTAGCCACACCTTTTTTTAAACCCTGCTAAGCTAACTGATTTTATTACATTATCTGGCAACGAATTTCAGAATTTAATTACACATTGTGTGAAGAAATATTTTCTCCGGTTTGTTTTAACTCGACTACTTAGTAGCTTCATCGCATGCCCCCTAGTCCTAGAGTTTTTGGAAAGAGTAAACAAGCGATTCATATCTACCTTTTCTGCTCCACTCAGTATTTTATAGACCTCTATCATATCACCCATAGGTACAAGCTCTGTGAGTGCTGTGGGTGGCCAAGCACCCCCGATATTTTTGGGACTTCATGTGACCAGAGCCAGCATGCAGGCCAGGCATCTTTTCCCCTTTTGTCCATCTCCCTCCCTTCCCCTCACCATTCCTGTATCCTTTCAAAACTGAAATCTTCTTTTTCAGAGGGGCCCCAGCAGCCATTCTCATCTGATGCAACTTTCTGTTTCCACCTGGACAGATCGAGGCAGAGAGGGATTCCTGTGCGAATGTCGCTGTGCCAGGGCCCCTCTGAAAAAGAAGATTTTGACTTTGAAAGGAGACCAGGAAAGTGAGAGGTAGGGAGGAAGAGAGATGGACAGATGAGGAAGAAATGTTTGGACCGCGGGGCCCACCCTGGAGCTATTTTAAGTTAGCCCAAGGGTAGAGTGGGGGTAGAGAGGAATGAGGGCAGGGGAAAATGCAGACCAGGGGCAGAGGGAAGGAGAGAGAGAAATGCTAAGATGTGGGAAGTAGAAAGATGCCAGACCATGGGGGGGAGGGGAAGACCACAGTAGATGGAAAGAGAGGGAGGAGGTAGTGCACAACGATAGGTGTGGAAGGGAAAAGAGATAAAAGAAATGCTTCTTATAGATAGATGGGGAAAAGAAAGATGGAGGAGATGGTATACATGGATAGATTGGCAGGGAAGACATGGAAAAGTAGATAGATTTTGAAAAGAAAGCAGAAAAATGGAAGAAAGGTGAATGTTAAAAGTTAATGCCAAAGATTGATGTAAAACAAAACACAAAAGACCCCCTCTCATCAATACTGGACAAGTTTCTCAAATAATATCATCAAATAACATTTAAAGGCTTTTAAATATTTAAATGTGCTCATAAGCTCTTCAGCAAGGCGCCACAGCAGCGGTACAATGTCGCTGGAAAGGTGCTTGAATTTTAATCATAGCACATTGCATGGAGCAAGGATTCTCGCTTCTACTGGAGTGGCAAATGTTATGGCTCTACAAAAGCTGTTTAACAGTAGACCACTTATCTGAAAAGGTCAGTTCACGGCTCCAACACAGTCTGTGTTTCGTTATGCTACATCAGGAAGCCGGAAGAATAAGCTTTTTATATTGATTTTATTTGCAGTTTGCAGTACCTGAGTCCTTTAGTCTAAACACTTTATGTTGAAAAAAGACGCCCTGGGGAATGATACCAAACAGAAGCTGCAAAAAAAAAAAAACAGCCCAGCTGCCTCTGTTTGGTGCCGTTCCCCAGGGTGTCTTTTTTTGCTACTTTAGCTTGTCTGCGGTGTTCTTTGCTCACATGTTTAAAAACAATAAACTGTTTTCAGTCCAATTCTTTATATGTGAGTTTGCAAACCATTGGACCCCTGAGGAAGGTGTGTTCGCCGAAACACGGTAGGGTCCGGTTGGATTTTTACCACTGTATTTTTTTATCATTGTACTTTTTTCATTTAATTTTCATGTTTTTATATTTCAGTGTAAAATAAATTATCTCCGGAACATCTGTATCCACAGATTTTTGTTTTTGTTTTCATCAGTAGAAAAATAAAATCACCAGACAACAAAGGTAGGGAAAATGATTTCATTTTCAATTTAGTGATTGAAATGTGTCAGTTTTAAGAATTTATATCTGCTGTCCATATTTTACAATGTTCAGGAAGTAATTATTTTCTTTCTATTTCTATTTGAAAACACAATATTGAAGCACTACCCTCCCCCCCCCCCCCCCCCTCCCCAGCAGCAATACAGTTGGAAGACTTCTCCTCAGCTTAGAGAGAACAGTGCCCTTCCCCAAAGGTCCTTTCACCATCTTTTAAGAGCTACCAGCAGTATCCCTGGTGGTTCACTGGTCTCCACAATGATGACACTTCTGCTAGGGTGCCATTTTACCCAAAGAACTTGCAATCTGAGGGTACTGAAGCAGCAGCTCTAACCACTAGGCCACCTTCACTCCAAGAGACAGTGCCAGCAGGGCAGGAATAGCTAGGAATTGATCCTGCCTAGAGACCACTGGATCACCAAAGATACTGCTGGTAGACCCTTAAAAGATAAGGGGGTGTCTTTAGAGTGAGATTAATTAGAGGTGGAGAGCTTGATCTGTACGTAAGGGTGTGATTGGGGAGGGAGCTTGATCAAGGGGAGGGATCAACACCAGCCCTTTAGTTTCTGGTCCAGCAGCATCAGGCCACAGCTTTGAGGCATAGTACAATAGCCCCAGCTTTTAGCTTTTGTCTGGAATTATTTTATTGTTACACCGCAAGTCATATTCTGATTTTTACATAATAATAAGCTGCTCTAACATACATTCAGTGACTTGCCCAGGGTCACAAGGAGCAATGCAGGGTTTGAACCCACAACCTGAAGGTGCTGAGGCTGTAGCTCTAACCACTACACCACACTCTCCTCTAGTTGCAATGGTTAAGGGTCATTTAACAGCAGACCCGTGAGGAACAGCTTAAAGTATTGTAACTGGGAGGTGATAAGAGAGAGGTCAATGGTTCTAGTTCTAGCACTATGAAAACAAAAGAATTGATTTTTAACACGTTTGGAGAAAAGTTTAATGCTTCTTAGCAGTCTTGTGAATAAGAAAGGAGAATGGAAGAGGACCACAAGATTTTAGGCCTGGGGGACACTAAAGAAGAAACAATGCTTGAGAAAGGAGGTGGGCGGAGGAGGTTTAGGGGGAAGAATAAGAAATTGTGTATTGGCCCTGTTAAACTTGAAGTGACAGTGTTGAAGCTGTTATAAGCTTTGGAGTCCCAGCAAGATAAAATATCTCTTGTTTTAGCAAGCCAGAGTATTAATAGACTCAGTCTCCCACCATCCTACATTCTAAAGGGTGTGGGTTATTATATGTAAAGAATACAGACATTATTTTTTTTTCTAATGTGGTCTGGGATTTAAAAAAAAAACCACAAAAAAATCCCCTGTTAATTACTTCAACTGAAATTTTACATTCAGTTAAAAAGGCTCAGACCCGCTTTTGCTGTCTTCCTTTTTCTACCTTCTGCAGTTTATTATCTTTTGTGAGAGCATAATTCTGTAATACATGCATTTTAGTCAGACAGAATGGCCAGGAGCTGCTGCTCTGACAGTCCTGTTTCCGCACCAGACATTCTCTCCCTGTTTTTGAATATGTTAATTAAAAGAAAATGTCACAACTGCACCTAGAGAAGTTATTACTTCACAACCTTCTAAAGATAACCCAGTCTGCACTGTACCTCATTAGAACATTTATTCACATAGATATAACACTTCGTAACAATTCATATCTGTTATGGATTTAGTAAGACGTGAAGGCATAAGTGGATTTAATCAGACATGCAATTATTTTATGCCTACATCTCAAAATATGCATAAATGAATTTATGGTTAGTTGGCAATCAGTGGGAATAGTATTTATAAATATTGTAACATCTGCTAGCAACATATATTTGCAAAAGCAATACAAAAAGGTTGAAAATGTACTCAGCATTACCGTAAGTCTGTGCCTTCCTGTTATTTGTTTTCAGTCTTCTGCTTTCCAAACTATCATTTGCATAACTTCACTTTCAAGGCTCAATTCAAATTTTCTGTGGTCTTGCAAGAGCAAATTTTCATACAACAAGGCTTCCACCTTCTTCTACTTCTCGGTTCCTTTTTCCCCTCTGTTTCCCATTCCCTGACATTCACCTGCAATATTTGCACTGCTACGCTCTTTAGCAAGAGGCCTCATTAGACACTTTTGGACTCATTGAAAATAATGGGGATGATAAGTCAAATATATTGACCGTGGTATCTACCGTAATTGAATTTTAGGAATAAGTAAATACTGTACATAAAATACTATGACAATTTTCAAAGTTTTAATCTGTAACAAATGAAAGCCAGTCTTATCAATTTCAGACTTTATTTTGTAAAAATGGTGGAAGTCAGACGGTACAGACTATGTACAGGACTTTGCCCATTGCCCCCAAGAAATGCTTGCTTAGTTTGACAAATTTTGCTAATATGAATTTAGCACATGTATAAAATGAGGATTTGGTACGATTAATTAAGAAAGCAATTCCATGATATTATTATTAGCAGGACAAGATGAAGAGTTAATCTGCACTGCTGTATTTATGCATGCCTTGGCCACTTTTGAATCAAATGCTGAGCAGTTGTTTTATGCCAAACTGTTCACAAGAACAACAAAAATAATAACAGTGTTAACATAGGAAAAAGAGAAGAGATCAGAAACATAGCACTTTCTGCACAGTTTAATTTTTCACATGTCTATTTCTGGTACTTCACTGAGCACCTGGAATACCTTTTATTTCTACATTTCATTGTTCTGCAGCTATCTGCAAAACCCTTCTGAGACTTTGAAAAAGGCTTGCCTCCAGATCAAGAAGTTCTCTGCCATTCATGCATATTATTCCAGGGAGCAGTAACATTTATTATAGTTTATAATTTGACCATCTCTGAGATCTGCTGTCTGTAATCCAAAATGGTGAGTTAAAAGACTTGCTCAAGCCATACAAGTTATTAAGCTCTTTTGGAAACTATAGAGTGCCCTCTGTTGATATTAAACACTAGATAGAATAACATGACTTAAAACTATGCCTGCATAAATATACAGTATATATTTATGAAGTGACTATGGATATATATATGTATATATATTTATTTATTTATTTATTTATATAATGCATACAGAATATTTATTGCACAGAAAATCTTTTTAAAAACCAACTTTATTTTCCTGATTCTTCAAATGCTCAACACTCAGAAAAGAACATAAGAAGTTGCCCCCGCTGAGTCAGACCAGAGGTCCATCTTGCTCAGCGGTCTGCTCCCGTGGCGGCCCATCAGGCCTAGTGCCTGAACAGTGGTCCCTGATTAATTTTGTAACTTACCTCTAATCCCATCCCTATAATCTACCTCTACTCTTATCTGTACCCCTCAATCCCTTTGTCTTCCAAGTACCTATCCAAAGCTTCTTTGAACCCCTGTAGCGTGCTCCTGTTTATCACATCCTCCGGTAGCGCGTTCCATGTATCCACCACCCTCTGCGTGAAAAAGAACTTCCTGTCGTTTGTGATAAACCTCTCCCCTTTCAATTTCTCTGAGTGCCCCCTTGTACTTATTGATCCCCTTAATTTGAAAAATCTGTCCCTGTCTATTTTTTCTATGCCCTTCATGATCTTGAAGGTTTCTATCATGTCTCCTCTAAGTCTCCGCTTTTCCAGGGAGAGTGAGCCACACTGAAAATGGAGTAGCATAATATGTTTCCTATGGCTAAGTACAGTCGTATGCTACTTACAGAGGGACAAGGACACTAAGGGCTCCTTTTACGAAGGCGTGTTAGGGCCTTAACACGCAGAATAGTGCGCGATAAAATGCCGCGCGCGCTAGCCGCTACTGCCTGCTCTTGAGCAGGCGGTAGTTTTTCGGCTAGTGCTAGACCTCATCTGGAATATTGTGTACAATTCTGGAGACCACATTACCAAAAAGATGTGCTGAGAGTTGAGTCAATTCAACGAATGGCCACCAGGATGGTCTCAGGGCTCAAAGATCTCCCGTATGAGGAAAGGCTGAACAGATTACAGCTGTACTCACTCGAGGAACGTAGAGAGAGAGGAGACATGATTGAAACGTTTAAATATATCACGGGCTGTATCGAGGTGGAAGATGATATCTTCTTTCTTAAAGGACTCTCGGCCACAAGAGGGCACCCGCTGAAAATCAGGGGTGGGAAATTTCATGGTGACACCAGGAAGTTTTTCTTCACTGAAAGGGTGGTTGATCATTGGAAGAACTTCCACTTCAGGTGATTGAGGCCAGCAGCTTGCCAGATTTTAAAAGGAAATGGGATACACATGTGGCTCTCTAGGGGGCAGACTTGATGGGCTTTGGCCCTTTTCTGCCGACATCTTCTATGATTCTATGTTTCTAATAGCATGCGCTAATCCGGTGCATACGCTAAAACCGCTAGCACACCTTCGTAAAAGGAGCCCTAAGGTAAGGTCATATTTATTATCTCCCTTTTATGTTCAATGACCTTGCAAAATTTATCTCAGATCAGGCCATCTAATTAGAGGTACCCAATTGTAGAATTACTCCCCACAACAATATCAGGCAGTCCAAATGACTAAAAACACTGCAGGTCTGATAGTCTGCTGATGTAATTATTCCCAGATATTCAAAGCTGGGACTTGTGCAGGCTTCGGCTTTGACTATCTAGTTATTTTTAAGATGGCTAACACATAGCCGCTTAAGTTGATATTCATCACTTAAGCAAACTTGGATTACCGCACACAAATAGGACATACTTTTAAGCAGTCTTATTAATGCAGTAAACCTGGCCTCTTAAGGGTTGACTCCGCCTCCGGAACACCCACAACATAAGGACCTTTAAGTTCAGTGCTAACCACGATAGTCATCACCACTTAGCCAGTTAAGTGCTTCTCAATTTAAATAGCTAGTCCCAACTAAGCAATTTAACCAGTCAGTGGCTGGCTAAGTCACTTAGAATACCGGAATCTGCACTTTTAAAACATCAGTTTAAAAAGACCACCAATACGTATCTTTTATATAAGCAAATACAATAGCATGATAACATAGACACAGGTTAAAACCAGAAAAATATCTCACTCAACAGCAAAAAACATGAATCTGTTACTAAAATGTGGATAAGTCACATGCTTATGGACATGGTTCATAGTCAAATGCATGCAAGACAAAAGCACGTGGACAAATGGGTGCAGACAAGTGAGCGCAAGACAAGTGAGCGCCAAGACAAGTGGGCCCAAGACAAGTGAGTGCCAAGACAAGTGAGCGCAAGACATCTGAGCGCAAGACAATTCAGCGCAAATGATTTCTAGTAAAAAGCACGAGCATGACATTTGAGCGCAAGACATCTGAGTATTGACAACTGAGCGCCGGCCACGCGCTTTTGTCCCATCACCAGACCGTCAGGTTTTCAGGATTTCCCCAATGAATATGCACATAGATCTCAAGGAGGGACTTTGACACCCCTGTTATAGTGGGTGTTTTCAGTGGGCTCATAGTCAAATGGGTGCAAGACATACTGTTCTGATGCCCCTAGAGCAGTGGTCTCAAACTCGCGGCCCGGGGGCCACATGCCCGCCAGGTCCTATTTTGAGGCCCTCGGTATGTTTATCATAATCACAAAAGTAAAATAAAATTGTTTTGATCATAAGTCTCTTTACCTATAAATTATAATATTATTATTAAAACTTAGCCAAAAGGAAAGATTTATAAACTATAAAGTGTTTTATCTCATGCAAAATTGTCATTTCTTTAATAAGAAGAAATTAACTATTCTTTCTGTGGCCCTCCAAGTACCTACAAATCCAAAATGTGGCCCTGCAAAGGGTTTGAGTTTGAGACCCCTGCCCTAGAGCCTTCTTCCTATGCAGTGTCTCTATTCCTCTGATCCAAGCTAACCTGATTCATTCCTCTTGTCTCCCAGTTCATAGTCAAATGCTAATGTAACCAAGCCTCCTACTAGAGGTGTGTAACATTCAGTATTTTAAGTTTAGCACCTGTAATTATTTGTGTTTGTCTTGAAGGATATTTTTGTTCTATGAATTCTCAAAATGTGTTAAAGCTAATGGATACTTACATTTGCATAATAATCTTTACATGACAAAATATATTTTTTAAGTGTTTATGAAGTTCATTATCTCATTGTAGTTTTTGAGGTTAAAATAAAATAAATTCTGGACTCAGTAGTTTTATAGTAATGTATTTATTTCTGGTTAACTGTGTCATTTAACAAAGCATAATACAGTGAATATGTAGAATGGACAAAACAGGTCTCCCAGGGCAAAGTTAAATGCAATATAAGTATTAATGAACACAATTAAACATGACGTGAACAGTGAATAATAACATTGAAATGTTACCATATGACCACCACATAATAGTTTACAAATTAAATTATAGTACTGTTAAGCATTTTTGCACCAATGTAATTTGCTCAATGGCACTTATGAAGTTTTATTTATTGTTAGAAATACAAGTTGAAAGCTAGGTAATGAAAGGAAAGATGATAACTTAAAATGGTAAGGGTGGTGACAGACTAATATGTCTGCTCCCATTTGTCTTTGCGCTCACTTGTCTTTGCGCTCATTTGTCTGTGCTCATTTGTCTTGGCGTAGTTATCTTGCGCTCACTTATCTTCACGCATTTGTCCGCGCGCATTTGTCTTGCGCACATTTGACTTGCCACCTATGGACATTATCACAAAATTACCTTTTTTGTGACATTACTTTTGCAAAACAATTTTTGCATGTAGTTAAATTGTCCACTGCTTTTTTGCAGAGTTTTGCATCCCTGTCACTCATTTATATTTATTTTGTATAAAAACTGGAAGAAAAGCACCATATATACTTGAATATAAGTCGATCTGAATATAAGTCGAGACCCCCTTTCCCCCCCCCCAAAAAAAAGAGGAAAAATGATTGACTCGAATACAAGTTGGGTGGCTTAATATTCAAGTGTCCTGCCCTGTCAGGCTCTATACCCAGCACCCTCCCTGACAAGCTCTGCACCTAGCCCCCTTCCCTCCATCCCTCCCCTGTCAGGCACTGTACCCAGCCCCCTTCCTTCCTCCCCTCCCCTGTCAGGCTCTGCACCCAGCACCCTCCATGCCAAGCTCCGCACCCAGCCCCCTTCCTTCCTTTCCTCCCCTGTCAGGCTCTGCACTCAGCATCCTTCCTTCCTTCCCCTGTCAGACTCTGCATTCTGCCTCCCAGGCTCTGCCCTCTGTCCCCTCCCCCTCCTCCCTACCCTATCTTCATACCTCTGCCAAACCCTGGTGGAGGTGCAGCGGGCAGGAGCAAGCTTTCTGAACTCCTACCCCGCTGCTAACCGGCTGCGTGGATCCACTTTGTTCATCTCAGCGATTTGGTGCTGCTTCTCGGCGCTGAGCGACTTCCGTACTGGCTCCCACGAATTCTCTGCTGTACACTGTGATTAGGTTATTCCTCCTCATAAGAAATTACATTTAGAGTCTATGAGAACTAGTACTTTCTCATGCGTGGGACCTGTAGAGTGGAATAAGCTTCCAGTATATATCAGGCAACAAAAAAATTTGTGCAAGTATCAAAAAATTGTTAAAACGTCATCTGTTTTGTAAAATGAAGTATAATGGTCGATGCCTTTTATATGAACTGATAATTTGATGTCTGTTTTTATTATTATTTGTTTTAATTACGTATGTGTGGTTGTAATCCACCTTGTTTAAAAGCAGAATATAAATAATAAACTATAAATTATACCCCCCTTGCTAAATGTGGCAGGGAGGTGTGTATACCCCCTTGCAAGTATGTACTGTATTTGTTAAATGGATATTTACAGAAAAGCTATTATGCATATTGCTATAGCTTACATGGGAATATGTAAACCACTTAGGAGGAAATTCTGTATAAGACACCTGTTTCTGAGCCGCCTAAGAAACAGCTGAGAATCGCACACCAGCTTCCTATACAGAATTGTGTCTGCTCTAAGGGACAAATGCCCAACCCCGCCTAACTGGCCCGATTCTCTAACCGGATCTTACAGGTGCCGGTTAGAGAATCATGCCTGATCCTTTACAATCAGCTGATCGTGGCAAGGGAATCTTCCTGCCACAATCAGTTGAGAAGCTGTGGCAGGGAATCCCCGAGTCCCCTACCCCATGAACTTGGCTGGCAGGAGGGATGCTCAATTCATCCCACTACCCCTGAACCCCCCTTAAAGTTCCTCAGCAGGAGGGATGCCCACTCCCTTCTTCCACTGGCCCGTCAATTTTCTGAACCTCCAACACATCCCTTATTTTCCCAACACCCCCCAATACTCACTCAACATTCCCCAACACCCACCTGACACTCCCCAACACTTCCCAATGCTCAACCAACATTCCCCAATACACCCTCACACCCCAACATCCTCCCTGACACCTTCCAAACCCCCTCCCATACCTTTAAATGATGGCCGGCAAGAGGGATGCCCACAACCCCTGGCCAGCAGGCCTGTCTCTTCCAAAATGGTGGGTCTTCCCAGTGCATTCTAGGATGCACTAGGGAGGGGCCTAAGGCTCTAATTAGCCCAGGTGCCTAAGACCCCTTCCATAGGAAGGACCTTAGGCACCTGGGCCAACCGGAGTCTTAGGCCTCCTTCCCAGTACATTATGGGATGTACTGGGAGTGGCCTAAGAATCCGATTGGCAAGATACCAAAGGCCCCTCCCTTGGTATCTGGCCGGAGTCTTAGGCCACTCCCAGTGCATCCTAGAATGTACTGGGAAGGAGGCCTAAGAATCCGGTTGGCCCAGGTGCCTAATGCCCCTCCTTTACTTTGGGTGTCGAGGGGTGTCAGAGTGTGTTGGAGAGATGTTAGGAACTGTTGGATGGGTGTCGGTTGGATGTTGGGTAGTGTCGGCTGAGTGTTTAATTTAATTTTAATTTTAATTTATTTCTTATATACCGCTGTACCATGAGGTTCAAAGCGGTTTACAATAAAGATACATTAAAGATACAATAAAATAAAATAAATAAAGATAGGTACTTGGAAGTTCTCTCATTGTTGGGAGTGTCAGTGTGTTGGAGAGTGCTGGGGAGTGTTGGGGAATGTCAGGTGAGTGTCGGATGGGTGCTGAAGAGTGTTGGGTGTGTGTTGGGGAATGTCGAGTGAGTGATGTGGAGTGTTGGTTGGGTTTTGGGAAATGTTGGAGAATGTCGGGTGGGTGATGGGGAGTGTCCGGGGTTCGGGGGATCGACAGGGCCGGTGGCAGGAGAGAGTGGGCATTCTTCCTGCCAATTGGATGGGGGTGTTGTGAGTGTCAGGTATTCAGGGGATTGATGGGGTCAGCAGCAGGAGGGAGTGAGCATCCCTCCTGCCATCCAACTTCGAGAGGGGGAGGGGGCGAGTTCTCTGCAGCAGCCTCTCAGCTGATCACGGCAGTGAGATTTCTTTGCCATGATCAGCAAAGCGGCCACATCTATTTGAAATGTAGACCAGCTTTTGTTGGCCTACATTTCAGGCACCTATCACAACCCTAGGAAGACACCTAGGACCGCTTAAGTTGTCCCAGGGCAAAACTACACCGCTTAAGTTGTTCCAGGCAAAACTACACCCACGCTCAGCCTTGGGTGAGCTTAAGCATCCCTACACATCTCCCTCAACCACAACAGATGCCTACATAGTAGGCGGCCTGCCCCAGGGTGGTTTTTAAAAAAAAATGTGTCCCAATTGGCTGATTAGACAGCGGTAGGACGCCTACCACTGCCTACAATCGGGATGCTGTTTATAGAATTTGGCTTAGGCTGTAAGTGGTTTATAAATGCTAAAATAAATAAATATATGCATAAATATTAATGGCCAGTTTATAGAAATGCCCTTTTAGTTTGTTTGTTTGGGCTAGAAGTGCCAAAAACTGGAGTGTGTGGCTCAAACATGTATGCTAGTTTTATAAGCGCCCAATATTTGTGGCTATACATCTATAGTAGGCATGTGTTTTAATCAGTGCACACTATATATATTTCAACTGTCTTAGCAAATGTCACTGGATGTCTACACATATTTATTTTACCCAGCAGATTTATATGGGAAGAATAATAAAACTTTAAAAGCATATTGCACAAAACAATGGCAGGATTCAAATCTGCCTATAATAACAATAACAATAACAAACTTTGCCTAAAATGCCTGCTTCAGTGTTTCCAGGCATATGCTACAACTTGTTTCTGCTGTGACAGACTACATTGCACATTTCCTGATTCCAGCATTAAATGGTCTTAACTTTTATTATAGTCAATATAATACAAACTAGCCACCAGAGGGCAGTATCTTTTTACTGCAACGCCTAATTTCATGAATATATTTGTATGTACTTTAAGACTACAGCTTAATGAGCACTGTTCTTTTGCTTGAAATTCTGCATTTATATTGATGATACAATGAACTGCTAAACTTTGGGGAAGCTATAACAATGTGTCTAAGTCTAAAAAGACAGGGGGAAAAATTCCAGTGCTGGTTTCATTCTTTGCTCCCAGAACATTGCCTAGAACTGGATTAGAACAATTAAAACCAGTTTCTTTTATGGGTCTCCAATGAATTAAAAATAATGAAAGAGAAAACTATACAAAGTATATACAGGATGACAGGATTTCCACTTCTGAGCCCAAACTTAGAGCAACAGCATCAGAAGAATGTATTCACCTTCACAGACATTAATGGCATCCCTTTCACCAGCATTAGAATGACTCCCACCATGATTACCACAGAAAGAAATATCCACCAATAGTTCTGTGAACATTTCTGTGGCATGCATACTGGTGGCATGATTGACCACGGATTTTAATAGGTGTCCTACCACATGAAAAATGGAAAGTGACAGAACTCACCAGATCTTGCCTTTTATTAAAATGGGAAGTGTGAAAATGCAGAGAAAAGGATACATTTTGCCTTTTTTTTTTGTTTGTTTGTTTCCTCTAAAATTTCCCATTATTTATAAGGCTTTTAAAATTGTTCAGGACATACATAAAAAAGTAGGCACAAGGAAAATTGCAAAGAAGTACCTGGGATATGAACGTAAGAACATCAGAATAGCCTTATTGGGTCAGACCAATGGTCCATCAAGCCCAGTAGCCCGTTCTCACGGTGGTCAATCCAGATCACTAGTACCTGGCCAAAACCTAAAGAGTAGCAACATTCCATGCTACCAATCCAGGGCAAGCAGAGGCTTCCAAAATACCTCTCATATATAATCTTCAATGATCTTAAAAAATAGAGACAGTGATAAGTGTTCTACTATTACACTTATCTCCGACAAACTTATGCTTACAAAAGTTAATAATTTTAGTAAAGAGGAGAGGCTTCAGATCCCCGTGTGTTGTCAGTGAATTAACTCAACAACCACACTAGATAGGGAAAATACCTCATTAGCGCTCTCCCCCTCCTGCCTATTGGTATCACAAAAATGCTGAAAAATTCTTATATGATTCTTATAAAGAACTTAGCTCTATTAGGCAGGGAAATTCTTATCCCATTCACTTCCTTCTTGTTGTCGTTGCCTGGTCCATTCCCACCAATGTGAAGCTAGCTGGCGTTTTGCTGCGTAGCTGCGTCAGGGCCAGTGAAACTGACAAACAATCACCATTTTACAAATTAACAAATAGAAATAAAACAAAAATTGAAAATAAGAATATACCATTTTATTGGACTAATCCATTTTTCAATTAACTTTCAGAGGCCATAGCCTCCTTCTTCAGGTCAATATAGTATACTGCTGTTACATTATACTGTCCTGACCTGAGAAAGGGGGGTTTTGGTCTCTAAAAGTTAGTTTTAAAAAATGTATTAAAATTAGTCCAATGAAAAGATTATCTTATAAAAGTTTTATTAATACAACTACAATACTATTTTATTCTAAAGCAACAAAAAATCTTTTTTCTACCTTTTGTCGTTTCTGCTTTAATTATCTTGTCTTCACTCTCTTCTTTCTAGCTAGCATCTGTCCTCCCTCTGTCTTCCATGCAACATCAGCCCCTTCCACCCACTGTCTGCCCTCTCTCTCTGCCCCTTGCATCCACTATCCACCCTCTCCCCGTTCCATATGGCACCTTCACTCTTTCTTTGCTCCTTCCATAAACTGTCTATCCTGTGCCCCTTCTCTCCTTTGTACATGATTGATTTCAGCTCTGCCACCTCTCCATTTTTCTTTCTCCCTGAGCATCCATATGTTTTTAATACCTCTGTAATATGTACATTCTGCTCAACGTTGAAAGTTAGTCATAATGTCAGGACTGGTATATTTTAATTCATTTTGCTGTGTAAGAATGTTACATACATTTGGTAATAAGTGACCAAAACAAGCTCCATATTTTGGAAGCCAAACATTATATAGTCTCTTCTGTTCACTAAAGTTACTTATTAGAGAATGACACGGTGACAAAATTCATCACTGTTCCCGTCCCCGCGGATAACCGCGGGAAACCATCTTCATGTCATTCTTTAAGGAGAGAGGGAAGAATCAGAGTATGAATGGCCACAACCACTGACCCGCAAGCTTTGCTTTGAAGAATGCTGGTGTAGAAGAATTGAAGTTGAGATAGACACTACAGAATGACAGTCTCTGGTATCCAGAGCAGATATTGTGATGTCATAATGCCTCATTCCACCAGTGCCTAAGAGCCAATCACATCAGTGATGTCACAATGGCTTCATTATCCTTGGCTCACATAAGAATCAGAGTATGAATGGCCACAACCACTGACCCGCAAGCTTTGCTTTGAAGAATGCTGGTGTAGAAGGACCGAGGTTGAAATAGACACTAGAAAATGACATGGGATTATTTCCCGCAGTTATCCACGGGGACGGGAACGGTGATGAATTTTGTCACCGTGTCATTCTCTATTACATATGTCAGCCACACCCTGGATCCCAGTCCCGTCTCCCCCACCCCCCAATTACAATTAAAAAGCAAAAATGATTTACAAGCCAGTGAAAACATTCCCCCATTCCCTCCTCCTGCTAACCCTGAAATATTTTGATATTGGCAAGGTGTGCTGGACTGAACTCAGAAGTGTTCCCAGACTTCCTCCACTCCATTCCCTGGTATATATTCTAAGGAATAGAAAAATAAAAAAAGCAGAATCCCATCAGTGGCATAAGAATAGCCATGCTAAGTCACGTCAATGATCCATCTAGTCCAGTTTCCTGCTTCCAACAGTTGCCAATCCAGGTCAAAAGTACCTGTCAGAAACACAAAAAGTAGCACCATTCCATGCTATCAATCCCAGGCCAAGTAGAGGCTACCCAATATCTGTCTCTAGGAACTTGGCTAAACCATTCAAAACCCAGCTACTTTAACCACTGTCACCATATTTTCCAGCAACAAGTTCCAAAACTTAACTGAGTGAAAACAAATATTTCCATGTGAATTTGTACTTTTTGAAAGAATTTTAATAAATGATTCACTTTTATCCATTCTACCCCACTCAGGAGTTTGTAGACCTCAATCATATTCCCACTCAACAGTCTCTTTTTCTAAACTGAAGAGCCCTAACCTCTTTAGCCTTTCCACATGAGAGGAGTTCCATCCCCTTTATCTTTTTGGTCGCTCTTCATTGAACCTTTTCTAATTCTATCATATCTTTTCTGAGATACAGTGACCAGAATTGAATATAATACTCAAGGTAAGATAGTGAAAACCCCGGCAGCTCCCTCTGGGGTTCAGCGCTACCCTGATCCAATGCAGCAGCTAATTAGTTCAGGTCACAGCCTCAGGTAGTAAGTGGAATTTCTCCTGGGTCAGAGGACACTTCCTCCCAAACACACAGCAGTAGCATAAAACTTTGCAAAAGTCTCTGGATGGTGCGAGTCTCAGTGTACACCTGGTAAAGGAACACAACTTCACAAGTGCCAATTCAAAATAAATTAAATATTTATTGCACAGAAAGAAACCCAAGTGCTTTGTATAACATTAAAGTGCTTTCAACATGTTCAAAATTTCTTTGAAACAGAATTAAAACATTCTCAATTAAAGTGCAGTATTTGTTACTCTAATTAGAATATTTCTCTTAAAATCACTTTAAAACTTCTCCGTAGCAACTCTACTGCCATAAAGTGCTTTAACAGTTTGCCTTTGTCTCTTAAAGGTCCCACTTGAAAATTTAAAACTACTCAGAATCCTTTCAGGTGAGTACCCTTTTACAACACTTTCCCACGTCTTAAATTACTTATTTCCATGTACTGTGTCGCTGTGTAAACTATCCTGTCTTTTTGCCCACAGGTAATCAACAAGGAGTTCCTGTTTCTCCCTCTTTATCTAATGTGTCTTTCCTTGAAGCTCTGCCCAGTATTAATGTTTGTTTCTTTCCTTTGCGGGAATCTATCAAAAGGCTCGTCAGGTAAATTACTTAAAAGAGATAGGCAAAAATGTAATGTAAACTGTGTGCACACAGGGGGGGGATAAAAAAACCTTTAAATAAAGTAAAACCTTTGGTTTTCTTTAGGCCCTCAGATGCTAGCTTGCGTTGGGTACCAGGAATCTGCTGGACTGCTGCACTGGAACTGCATTGCTGGCATGGGGAAAGCCAGAATCTCAGGATCCAGATTACCTACTGTATTGTCTTAAATAAATAAAGAAGGCAAGACTCTCACTTCCTATGTATGTGCATTCTTTGGTGGAGAAACATAGTAACATACATAGTAACATAGTAGACGACGGCAGATAAAGACCCGAATGGTCCATCTAGTCTGCCCAACCTGATTCAATTTAAATTTTTTTTTTTTTTTTAATTTTAATTTTTTCTTCTTAGCTATTTCTGGGCAAGAATCCAAAGCTTTACCCGGTACTGTGCTTGGGTTCCAACTGCCGAAATCTCTGTTAAGACTTACTCCAGCCCATCTACACCCTCCCAGCCATTGAAGCCCTCCCCTGCCCATCCTCCACCAAACGGCCATACACAGACACAGACCGTGCAAGTCTGCCCAGTAACTGGCCTAGTTCAATCTTTAATATTATTTTTTGATTCTAAATCTTCTGTGTTCATCCCACGCTTCTTTGAACTCAGTCACAGTTTTACTCTCCACCACCTCTCTCGGGAGCGCATTCCAGGCATCCACCACCCTCTCCGTAAAGTAGAATTTCCTAACATTGCCCCTGAATCTACCACCCCTCAACCTCAAATTATGTCCTCTGGTTTTACCATTTTCCTTTCTCTGGAAAAGATTTTGTTCTACGTTAATACCCTTCAAGTATTTGAACGTCTGAATCATATCTCCCCTGTCTCTCCTTTCCTCTAGGGTATACATATTCAGGGCTTCCAGTCTCTCCTCATACGTCTTCTGGCGCAAGCCTCCTATCATTTTCGTCGCCCTCCTCTGGACCGCCTCAAGTCTTTTATGTATTTCTACCTATTAAAATAAAATTAAGTAAAATACCCTA
Organism: Geotrypetes seraphini; assembly: GCF_902459505.1. Lineage (NCBI taxonomy): Eukaryota > Metazoa > Chordata > Amphibia > Gymnophiona > Dermophiidae > Geotrypetes > Geotrypetes seraphini. Next base: position 397,954,596 of record NC_047085.1, on the reverse strand, counting down.
AACTAAACCTCCCTCCTTGCATATCCAAAAGAACAGTTCCTTGCGTTCAAGCACTTCCAGCCTACACCACATTCAGCACTCTCTAGCTTCCCAGTCTATTCAAAATATACATTAAATTGAATGAAATTCCATTTTTCTATGTCACTAGAGCAGCACTGGAACATTGAGGGCTCCTTTTATCAAGCCGCGCTAGCGGGGTAAACGTGTGCCACTTTTCATCACGTGTTAACCCCCGCGCTGGCCTAAAAACTACCACCCACTCAAGGGACGCAGTAGCGGCTAGCGCGGCCGGCGGTTTAGCGTGCGGTATTACGCGCGTTAAACCGCAAGCGCGGCTTGATAAAAGCAGCCCCGACTTCAAATCTTTAGAGCCTCTGTAACTGAACTCAACAGTGTTCCTCAAGGTTCCGTGACAGCTCACACTTAAAACTTTCTCTTCCCATAGTTTAATTCACAAAATCAGTATTAGAAATAAACCTTCAAAGGAGATGTTAATTTAACAACTCCTTCTCAAAGGTTTTCACAAGTAGCTCCACATCTTTCTACAGTCCTAGCTTGAAAAGGACCCAATTTAAAGGTAAAACTCTCCCATTTCTCTTAACAAAAATGTTACCAGTAAGAAAATGTATTAATACTCTCGAGAACCTCCCTTACATTACTTCTTTTCAGATTAAAGCAAATTTAATGGTCAGAAAATTATTTTTACTATAAGTTTCTTCATTAAAAAAAAAAAAAAATCCCTTCCCCAAACTTCTTTTCACTAAAGAAATCCACCGTGGCAAAACTTTTAGAATTAATTAATTTAGATTAGCTCCCTCAAAACAACCTCTAAGTTCCTGTAACCATTAGGACCAAACAGTACCAACAACAAATCTCAGCTATTTTATCTAAAATCTCTCAAAACAGCAGTACAGACAGCCTCAATTGAAATCAAAACCCCACTGACCATTGCCTAAATGTAAAATTCCCATTTACTGCCTCAAATATTCCTCAAATCTGTACTCATCTTCTCTAGACAACCGTCAGCAGCCACCCAGCTCTAAGGAACATCTCAAATGCCAGAAAAACGTTTTTGGGGCTGTTGTTTTTTCCTTCTGGAACTCTCACATGCACACTCTTCTAAAGAACTCATGCACTCTGCTCACAAACACATTAACAGACACCCCTAAGCACCAAACTTCATAGCTTTCAGCAGCCTACCTTTACCCCTCTGACCACCTGTAATTATTCTCTGATCATTTACAGCTCAGAGGGCCCTAAAAATTCAGCTGCAGCCAAAATAAGGCTGTGCCTGTATCCCTCTCTCATGTCTCTGTGCATGAGAGCTACCTGAGCTCCCTCTTCTTTGTGCTGCGGTTCCACCAATAGGAGAGTGCGCTGTCCATATTTCCCCCTCCCCAGGTGGGTGATTTTTTTTTTTTTAATTTACCTGCATTCAGTAGCACCATAGAGCAATACAGATGCATTATAATATTTTTGGTCTTATTTGCCATCCCTTTCCTAATAATTCCTAACATTCTGTTTGCTTTTTTGGCTGCAACCACACACTGGGCAGAAGATTTAAGCATATTGTCTACAAAGAAAACCAGACTGATCCAATTAAACTGAACTTAGGGCTCCTTTTACGAAGGTGCGCTAGTGGTTTTATTGCACGCACCAGATTAGCGCTCGCTATAGCGCACGCTAGCCAAAAATCTACCACCTGCTCAAAAGGAGGCGGTAGCGACTCTCGTGTACGGCAATTTAGCTTACGCTATTCCACGCGTTAAGCCCCTAGCGCACCTTCGCAAAAGGAGCCCTTAGTCAATATCTATAACTGCTTATTTACAGCGAGTCGTTGGTTAACCACCAACAAATAATTTCTAAACATTGATATGTGTTTCTTCTGCTGGATCGCAGGACTCAGGGCCAGATTCCCTAAGCTCCTGCACCCTGAGTCCATCCCTTTCGATTGTGATCAAAATTAAGGGGTTTGAGGCATATGGATATACAAGCCTAGGGGAAGGGATGCAAAATATCTGTGTCCCAGCAGATCTCCAAGAGGTACATATCAGGGTGTAACAGCATGAATGGGATTTAGATTTAGGCCTGTGTCCAAACAGCCAGACCCAGGCACAGGGGTCTCTTATAGAATCAGGGTGCAAATGCTCACCTCTACATCATAATTTTAAAAAAGTTTAAAAAAAAGCCAGGAAACAGAAACAGGTAAATTCTAAATCCCTAATTCTATCAAATTATTGTATAAATAGAAATCATTGTGGGGGGGGGAGGGGAGGTACACTGCAAAATATACAATTTGTGATAAATTTAATCCAGATAGTGTGACAAAATAATATTCCATATAATGAAATGTGGGGGTTCGAGGTTTGCACAAACTAGTAATTATGGATTGGCTGGTGTTAATGAAATATTTGCTTCTAGTGGTACTTTTTAAAAATGATGCAATGGTTAAGTGGATGACCTGAAAAATTTTAATGTGTTGAATATCACAATGTTATACTAGAAAGGAAAAAGCATTTATACTTTTAGAAACTATTAACATTACCATCTATAATAAAATTATACTCTTTACCTTTTCTTGGTGAATAAAATGCACTACTGCCCTTATTGTGGAAAGATAGTGAGGAATCAAGCAAACCATTTCTGTTCTGAGACTGCCATAAACACTTTTCCTTCTCTATTAATAAAGGTAAAAATATATTTTGTATTAACTTATCTTTCAAACCATCAGTTATTAAGAAAGACTATCTGAATATGTAACAGATGTACAAGTGCACCTGGGGATGACTGCATTATATACAAAATTGTCATCACACACCTCATAATTACATTTCATCTGCTCCGGTGGGTTACACCTGTGGCTTACTGGCAAGGTACTTGATTCCAGTGTGGGAAATCACACGATTCAAAGGCAATCTGGCTTCATATTGTTCTTCCCCCCCCCCCCCTCCCCCATCACTTACGCTTTGTTTCTGCCCTTAAAACTATGCTCATGTTTCTGGATTGGGGGAGGGGGGGGTGTTTACCTCTAAACACAAACACATACCAAGCCCATATTTTGAATTGGCTACATTTTGTATTTTTAATTTTATGTCTTTTAAATGTAACAATAAAACATCTCATACCTTGATAAGGCAGAAAAAAAAAGGCTACAAACAGAAAAGGTTAATGACAAATCATCTTAATCCTAATCCCAAGGAAATAGTGAAACAAAAAAGAGGAATAAGGACCTGAAGCCTAACTATCATGCCCAAACTGAATCCCCCGACTGCAACACGCACTCCTGTGCTCCAAGGATGGCAGAACGTTATGGAGGAGGCGCTCGAACAATATACTGACCTGGAATTGGTCAGCTAGAGCCGTCGGGGAATTCAGCATCTGTAGAGAATCCCTTGATGACTCAACACTGGCATGAAGCTCAGGACACAGTACAAAGGTAAGGAGGAGGAGCCACAGTTTGTGGTCAGGGCTTTTACTGAATCCCTTGAAGGCCCTAACTGCATGCCTATCCTGAACAGATCTAAAAAGAAATTGGTTTTGTGATAGTCCAGTAAGGTCCTCCAGCATCATTCTCATGGTTGTTTTCAGCGTGTCCAGCCATCTGATTGCAGGTTGCCCTCTTCGCCTGGTTCCTTCAATCATCCCAAACATGTTGTCCTCCAGTGATCTTTCTCTCTCTTCTGACTGTGTAATCAAAATAAGAGTCATAACTCCATCATTTGGGCTTCGAGTGACATAGCCAGTTTGATCTCTTCCAGAATCAATGTGTTAGTTCTTCTGGCAGTCCACAGCATGCATAAAATGCTTCTCCAGCACTATTACTGTCAAAAATAAAATAAAATAAAATGCACGAGTACTTACCACCTCCTATTTAGGGGGCGCTAAGAACTTAATTCAGTAAAGGGTGCTAAAACTTAGATGCCAAAAGTTTGGGCACCCTGTGCCAATTCTATAATGAAAATATTGCACATAGTTACCATTTTGATGCGTTTTGATGCGTTCCTCAAAACACTATACTACAGTATAATCGCATTATAACGGACTTCAAGAGACCTGGAAAAACAGTTTGTTATATCCAGAGTTGCATTTTTTAAAAACTTTATTTAGGTCTACTTGAAACAACGTACAATCAAGGAACAACAGTCACTGCACAAGCATATCAGAAATATCAATAACAAAATTCAGCAAAACATTGGTATGGTACGAAATGATTGCAAAACCAGAACACTATAAGATGTTCTAAAGAATTATGTCATAATGTACTGGAAAGAAAAATATTCTGTCATTTTCTTCTGGGCTGCATTTTGCTACTGTATCACCGGCACGGCACGCGCCTTGTAGGCGGAGCCTGCATGTCCGTTATAGCTGAACAAAACTACAGCTAAAAGCGACTCTGGGGACCAAATTGTTTGTCCGTTATATGCAAGTCTGCTATGTGCGGTATTTTCTGCATGTTCATAAAGGCGCACGGCCAAGACCAGTGGACCTCATCCACTATAGATGATAGTCCGTTATAAGCAAGTCCGTTATAACGAGATTATACTGTAATCACATCCACAAAAGCTTATATTGGACTGATTAAATAGTCAAACACAGTACACAATTACTATAGCATTACATTTTAACTTTTTTCGTGGATCCTCAGATGGCTTAATGAGCTGGTTATCTCAAGCTCAAATTGTACGTATGTTTTCTTCATGATCGAGGTACCACACTCTCAATCAGAATCATTCCATGAGCACTTACACCGTGTCAATGACTGGTGTAAATGTTAGAAAGCTTAAAATAAACTGTCAGTATTCAGGGAGAATTCAGTAAAATTCTCAGTTTGTCATTATATCATTTTAAATTAATTTGTGAGTGATAGAGAGCCTTCAGTTTACTGTGCCATTTTTAGAAAAGCAGATGCTTTCTAATGGGAATCTTTCTATCTCGTCTGTTCCCCCATTTTCCAGAACATGCCCTTGACTGCCTCACTGTTGTAGTGGGTTCCTGAAGAGGAATTACAGTTTCCAAAACGGAGCTCTGTTGAATCTGAAGAAATCTACAGGAACATTGATTCTAATTTAAATATTGACTCAGGTAAGTGATCTCTATTGGATGAAATTTTGAACACATAAATTTGAAATTGAAACTGAATTGAATGTGTTTTTAAAAGGGAGCTTCTATGCCAGGGGTGTCAAACTCAGACCCACGGGCCAAATTTGGCCTGCAGAGTAATTAGATTTGGCCTGAGATTTGGCCCTCTGTTCCTTCCCTCCATCTTGGCTTCCTGGTCTCACATTAAAGCAGCCTGAAGAGGATCGCTGGTCAGCTGTAGCGATCCTAGCAGGCTGCTGTAGCCTCAGCAGCACGTTCCCTCTGCCACTGTCCCATATGTCAGAGGAAGGGCGGGTCTGAGGCAGAGGGAACGTGCTGTGGAGGCCAACAGCAGCCTCTTTGGATCACTGCAGGCTGCTTAAAAGTGAGCCCGGGAAGCCAGGATGGAGGGAGGGCCAAAAGGAAAGATGCCAGGCCTCCGGGGAAGGGAAGGGAAATGGAAGAGGAAGACAGAGATGGAAGATGGATAGTTAGCACAGAGAAAGAAGAAAGAAGGAGACCCTGGCAAGCGAGTTATCAGAAGACAACCAGAGCCTGGGACCAACATGATTTGAATAATGACCAGACAACAAAAGGTAAAAAAATAATTTTATTTTATGTTTTGTGATTACAATATGTCAGATTTGAAATGTGTATCCTGCCAGAGCTAGTGTTAGACAGCAAGCGTGAACTAGGACCTAAAAGAGAGGGAAAGTCTTTTTTATTTATTTTGTTTACATCACAGAGCCGGTGTGAGGTTGTTGAGGTTGTAACACTATACTTCTACTAAGACTAAGGGGTCCTTTTATTAAGGTACACATTTAGCGTCGCTAAATCTGTTAGCGTACCTTAATAAAAGGACCCCTAATTATCTAAATAAAAAATTCAGCCCGCGACTTAGCCTATGTTTTAGATTTCGGCCCCTTATGTGATTGAGTTTGCCATCCCTGTTCTATACTAAAAAAAAAAATTGCATTGGAAACTAGGATTATGAGACCATGTTATTAACTTATGACAGTATTTTGGGACTATTTGGCTATGTAAATATGGAAGTGGAGATTTTTTTCACAAGACTAATTTTTGAACACGTTAAAAATCAGAGAGGCCTGCTGATGTTCACAGTGGCCATCTCCTGGTGTGGACGGTCCAACAGGAAGGCTCCTATGAGAGATCATCTGTTTTTCTAAAAAAGGCACTGAAGGCTCTCTATCACTCACAAATTAATTTAAAATGATATACTGAGAAATTGAGAATTTTACTGAATTCTCCCTGAATACTGACATAAGAATTGTTCAAAGTGTTATAGTGATTTGTTTCAATTGTAGTGTTATTATAGTGTTTTTCATCATGAGGGGTTTTAATTAGTGGTGTAAATGTTATGCACGTAACTGACAGTACTCTATAACTTAGTGCCTAATTGCTTGGCATGGGCTTGTTGTGCCACTGGGGCTTGCACACATCTGAGAAGCTGAAAGCTATGCCGTCGGTAGTTTCACTACCAGCAAGGCCTCCCAAGATGAACAGGTTTCAGCGGAGATGTCAGATTAACAATGTACCACCCATCTGGGCAGTAACAGATTAGCAGTGTTGGAGGTGGGGGATCACATTTGATGTGACAATGGCAACATCGAATTTATACTGCGCAGAAGAAAGGCCTGGCAATCTACTTCTGTATTCTGCCACGAAAGCTTGATGATATCAAGTTGCTAGGACTCAAACACGAGTAGATTGCACCTAACAATAATTTAGCAGAGCTGGACACTGGAATTGGCACTAAGAACTCTTCTATATTGAGCATGTACCCTTTATTGAACAGTACTGATCTTTTCTGGCTCCCATTATTGAGCCAAAAAAAAAAAGAAAGTGGGGAGATAACTGTACACATCAACCTATGACAGTGTTGAGTTTCAAATCATTTATTCAATACAACACACATATAAATAAATATCAGTCCATATAACGTATCCTGTTGTGGGTCCTTTCAGACTCTCTTGCATCCGATATGGTCTATGTTTCAGCTATAACACTGAAGCCTGCATCAGGGGTATAGGTAAACAAATTAAAATAATACATATATGACATAAATAAAAACATTAAAAAATGTATTAATAACAGGTTACTAGGAAAGCTGGCAGATTAGTGACATAGAAACATAAAAACATGATGGCAGATAAAAGCCTAATGGCCAATCTAGTCTGCCCATACACAATAACCATTATCTCTTTCTCTCTCTGAGAGATCCCACGTGCCTAACCCAGGCCCACTTGAATTCAGACACAGTCTCTGTCTCTACCACCTCTTCCGGGAGACTGTTCCACGCATCTATCACCTCTTAAATTCATCCTATGCCCTCTCATTGCAGAGTTTCCTTTCAAATGAAAGAGACTCGACTCATGCACATTTATATTACATATTTAAATGTCTCTATCATATCTCCCCTTTCCCGCCTTTCCTCCAAAGTATACAGATTGAGATCTTTAAGTCTGTCCCCATATGCCTTATGATGAAGACCACATATGATTTTAGTAGCCTTCCTCTGGACCGACTCCATCCTTTTTATATCTTTTGAAGGTACGGCCTCCAGAATTGTACACAATATTCTAAATGACACCTCACCAGAGTCTTATACATAGGCATCAGTACCTCCTTTTTCCTATTGGCCATACCTCTCCCTAAGCAACTTAGCATCCTTCTAGCTTTCGCCGTCACCTTTTCAACCTGTTTGGCCACCTTAAGATCATCACATACAATCAAACCCAAGTTCCGCTCTTCTGTCATGCACATAAGTTCTTCACCCCCCTAAACTGTATCGTTCCCTCTGGTTTTTGCAGCCCAAATGCATGACCTTGTATTTCTTAGCATTAAATTTTAGTTGCCAAATCTCAGACCATTCTTCAAGGTTCGTCAAGTCTTTCTTCATGTTATTCACAACATCCGGGATGTCTACTCTATTGCAGATTTTGCTATCATCCACAAAGAAGCAAATCTTTCCCGACAACCCTTCAGCAATATAATTTATAAAAATGTTAAAAAGAACAGGCCCAAAACAGAACCTTGAGGCACACCACTGGTAACATCCCTTTCCCCAGAGTGATCTCCATTGATCATTACCCTCTGTCACCTTCCACTCAACTAGTTCCTGACCCAGCATGTTACTTTGGGACCCATCCCAAGGGCACTCAGTTTATTTATCAGACATCTGGGTGGAACACTGTCAAAGGCTTTGCTAAAATCTAAATATACCACATCTAGCGCACATTCTCTATCCACCTTTAAGCCGTGAACACAGAACAGAAATATTTGTTAAGCAATTCGGCCTTTTCTTTATCAGCTTCTACATATTCCTCCCCTTCACCTTTGAGTCTTACAATGCCACTTTTGCACTTCTTCCTATCACTAATCTATCTAAAAAATGTCTTGTCTCCCCATTTTACCGTGTCAGCTATTTTTTCTTTCATTTGCATCTTTGCTTTCCTGACTACACGACCACCTTCTCTTAACTTTTCCAGATATTTTTGCCTGCCTTTCTCTTTCTGCGACCTTTTGTAGTATATGAAAGCTAACCTCTTATTCATTACCTTCTCAGCTACTACTTTTGAGAACCAAAGCGGCCTTCTTTTCCTCTTACTTTCACTTACTTGCCTCACAAAAAGGTTTGTCGCCCTTACAATCGCTTCTTTCAGTTTTGCCCACCACATTTCCACTCCTTCCAGACATTCCCACCCACACAATTCCTTGATGTAAATCCCCATCTGAACAAAGTTAGTTTTTTTAAGTCTAGAACCTTTGCTTTTGAATGAGCTCTCTTTATACCCATTTTAATATTAAACCATACCATGCAGTGATCACTGGATGCCAGATGATCACCCACTGTAACTTCAGAAACACTTTCCCTGTTAGTAAGCACTAAGTCCAGTATGACCCCATCCTGCGTGGTTTCCATTACCAACTGCTGGAACAGTTCTCCTTGTAGAGAATCCAGAATCTCCCTACTTCTTGAAGACCCCGCAATAGGGTTACCCCAATCAACATGCTGCATGTTAAAATCACCTATTAGCAAGACTTCCCCTTTTTTAGATATATTCTGAATGTCTACTGTTAAATCTCTATCTACTTCTTCCGTCTGTGAAGGAGGCCTGTATATCACACCAATGTAAATATATTCACCATTCCTTCTTTCCAAATTGATGTACAGTGCTTCTTCCTAGCCCTGCTGATGCTACAATTGTGTGACTTTAATATGATATTTAACATATAACGCTGCTCCTACCTTAGATTTCCTGAACAGATTATAGCCCAGTATAACTACATCCCAGTCATGGTTCTCCGTGAACCACGTCTCCATGATCGCCACTATATCCAACTCCTCTTCTTCAATCACAGCTTCTAGATCCAGAATCTTGTTTCCCATACTTTGAGCATTAGTATATACTGCTTTTCAAACATTGCCCCCTTTTACCATCCGTGTAGAGGTATTCAGTGATTTACTTACCTGAGGGCTTATACTCATCCGGGAACTTTGATCACCCTGCCCCATCACTTCTAGTTTAAAGCCCTCTTCAGTAGATTATCCAGCTTGCCTGCAAAGACACTTTTTCCCTTTTTTGCACACCATCCCTGCTCACCATCCCTGCTCAGCAGCCCAGTCAAGGATCCAAAACACTCTTGACACCATCCACCTAGCATGCATTCATCTCCTGGATGCAAGCTTCTCTGCCCTGGCTTTTACCCTCGACAGGGAGGATGGACGAGAATACCACCTGCGCACCTGACTGCTTCACCTTCTCTCCCAGAGCCACAAAGTCACTTTTGACACATTTTGCAGGGATACCTGGCAGTATCGTTAGTGCCAATGTGGATGAGCAGCATCTGTAACATCTTGGATTTTGGCACCAGGTAGACAGCATACCTCTGATGACATCATGTCTGGTCTGCAGATGGCGATTTTCTTCTAAGGGGTAGAGAAGCATCCAACTACCACTACCTTATACCTCCTTGTGGTCACTGATCCAGTAATTTTTGGGATATCAAGCTTTGGTCCTTCCTCTCCTTGGGATGCTCTCATCTCCTCCACTTCCAGGACAGCATACCGATTCTTCAGTTCAAGGGTGGGGGAGTCACAGTAGCAATCTTGCAGTGTTCCGTAATCTGAGTCCAGCTGCCTTCCCTCAGCCTCTTCTTCCCCACTGCTGGAAATTTTTGACGCCTCATGAACCATTTTATCAATGTACCTCTCATTCTTGCGGATGCTTCTTAGTCTTGCCACCTCCTTTCTCAGTTTTTTTTTTTACTTCCTTCATGAGGGATTCAAGCTGAAGACATCTTGTACATGGAACTACTCCCTCTGCCTTGGTAACATTTTCTGTCTGCACAGAGACAGAAGTTGTAACCTGAGCAGCAGCTTTGGTGATATGATGTTTCCCAGCCATACTGTGGTGCAGAAGTACACCTGGAAGAAAAAAAAAAAAAGAGAGAAAGGGCAGAAAAATCCTACCAAAGTAATTCCCTATTCCTGGTAGGCTGGAGAGCCCATAAATCAAAAACCTTGGGGTCGGTGGGAGAGAATTAAAATAACACCAGAGCCTTTCCTCAACAGCTATTTGTGCCCTAATCTTATAATATAGAATTTTCCCCTATGCGCAGACTCTCCCTCCAAGTGCACCCCAACCTAAATATCAATGCTGGCTACAGGAATTATAAAGCTCGACAATGTCCATTAAACCATCACTGGACTTGTTTTGCACTGTTAGATAAACCTGAGGCTTTCCCTTGTGGTAAACCATTGTTCTTCCTGTGCTGCTCAGGAGCCAGATGAGGAGGTCAGTATCCTGCTTCCAGATCAGATGCCATCATGGTCCTGCCCCTTCCATTTTGTATAATTCTTTTCAACTTCAATAAATTGACTTGCAAACATTTTGTGCTTAATTGCACTACCTTTATCATAAAACATATATCTGGCCATTAATCTTTTAGGCTCCAATTTAAAATTTATTTAATTTGTTTTATATACTGCTCTCCCCAATGAGCTCAGAATAGGTTACAGGTTAAACATATATAATATACAGTCAAGATGGGCTATAGGTTAAATATACATAAAATACAGTCCAAACAGCTACAATATGTCTTGTTTACGATACAATGCGTATGTCCTAGTATGCCTTATACAGAGTGTCAAGTTCCAATATATATTTCTTTTTTTCTTAATCATATGGTAGTAGGCAAGGTATTAGGTGAAGAGGCGTGTTTTTATTGCTTTCCTAAAGTTCAGGATCCCTTCGAGGGATCTGATCTGTGGGGGTAGTTGGTTCCAATAGGTTGGTAAGAAATGGGAGTAGGATCATCTGGCATTCTGTAATTGAAGGGCATGGTCTAGGGGTGTTTGGAGGTGTGTTTCTTCCTGGGAGTGGCGTGGTCTGTTCAGTACAGATGGAGTAAGTTTGGTTGACATGTAGCCTGGCGCTATGTTGTGCAGGGATTTGTACGCTAACAATCAAGCCCTTAAAGACACAGCATTTGGCTGTGGGTAGCCAGTAGGTTGATGATAGATCCTGGGATACAGGGTCATAGGAATGAAGGTTCTTTAGAAGTATGATTGCTGCATTTTGAATACGTTGGAGACGATGTATATTTTATGCTGTGAGACCGTTGAACAGTGCATTCGAAGGCATAGAGAAGTTGGGTGAAATCAGATTCTGAGAAGTAGTTCCTTATTTTCCAGAGTTGTCGCAGGTAGGAGAATGAAATAGAGACCACCTGAGAGATAGATTGGAGAGAGATAGGTTGGAGAGTGATAGATTGGAGTCAAAGAGTATCCCTTGGCTGCATGCTTGGTCTTTTGAAGTTATGGTAGTTGATTCCCATAGTAGAGAGGGGCAGGCTCCAAAGGAGTTCCATTTTGGAGGCATTCAGTTGCAATTTGTTGATGGGCATCCAGTTTTTGATTTCCAAAACAAGTTTTTGAGTTCATGAGTTTCATGATCTGGGCCTTTGAGGTATCCATTTGTACATGTAGTCCCATGTGATTGTTCTATGGACCAGTGCCTACATTTGAGTGGAGTAGTAGCTTAATGGTTTTGTGCAGCAGCCTAGGAAACAGGGCAATTCCCACTGCAGCTCTTTGTGACTTTGGGAAAGTCACATAACACTCCATTGACTCAAGTACAAAAATAACTACCTTTATATAATATTTAAACCACAGAGTATCAAGTCCTATCCCCCTTATCTGTTTTAGTTGTTTCAGGGATATTCCAGAATATCAAATTTCTATGAAATAAAGAATGAGTTAAAGTAACAGAACACCTTTATGGTTGGAGGGGGGGGGTTAGTTTGTCAAACAAAGCAGTCTCTGCTCTTGCTTTCCCAAGCCCCCTAAGTGTTAATGCTATATAGGCCAATGGCCCTAGTGTCCCCCTCCATCCCCCATTCCACTTTTGCTTTGGGTTATTTCATCCCTGTAGTACAGTAACCTCCTGCAGCATGGACTGTAAGTTTAAAACGATTCCTCTCTATATATTAACAAACAGCCAAATGCAAAACTCTGGCTACTTTGAAAATGAAATTGGCAAGATGGGTCACAGCTGATGTGTCACAGAGCGTTTAAATGATATATGATAACTGTGAACATATGGACCTATAAAAAAAATAATGTATCTGCTCTTTTCTTAAACTGCTGCACTCCTGGAGGCTTTGTTTGACAGTTGTTAACAGTAAAAGCTCATATTAGTTGGCTTGTGCCCGAACTGTGTTTTGAGAGAGTTTTAATGTACTCTGCCATGGAGAAATTTACCATCTGTCTATCTTCATGAGTCACATTTGTTGAGAATAATATTTGAGATGATGCTGTCAACAAGACTCAGTAATTTGTAAATGAAAATTACTTATGCTGTCAGGAAAGTTAATCCCTGGAAGAGCTCAGAAAGAGAGAAAAAAAAAACAATGTATAAAAAGGCACAGAGTTAGAATATCACATTAATGTATGGCAATATTATTATAATGGCATTTTATTTTGATCTGTTTTTTTAAACATTTTCATGGAACTATTTGGGCTGTCATTGTTCTTTTAAACATTTGCTTAAACAGAAATTCAAAGGACAGCAATCAGAGAAAGAAGCCTGGGCATAAAATCCAATCTTCCCCCCCCCCTTTACTTTTTGATCCCTAGCAAAATATAGGAAACATTTGTTATGTTACAGCACATCATTTCACCTCTGTCCCAAGATTTCAGGCTTACTCAGTTTTCTCACTGCTAGTAACAAAATGGACTTGCAGGGATGTCCTCCAGTCAGGTTTTCAGGATTTTCCCAATGAATATACGTGAGATATTATTTGCATGCACTACCTCCATTGTATGCAAATAGATCTCATGTATATTCATTAGGGAAATCCCGAAAACCCGACTGGGTGAGGCTGAGGTTGGACACCCTTGTACTAAAGTATGTTGTGTGTCACAAAATCATTAATGCATGACTGTGCGCGTGGCTAGCAGAGGCAGTTGGAATTGGCGACATAAAAACTTTATTCTACATGCAGCGATAGTCAGTGAAAGTGGTAGTCAGTGACTCTGCAGTCAGAGAACAGTGATAAGTTTAAAGAATACTTCCAACCTCATATAGACCTTCTCTGCTATTAGTACGGCATAATACACAGCTGCCCGCCCCAAACCCTGGCCCTACAGGAGTTCCTCTATCAGGCTATTCAAGTCTCTGGCCAGCCTATAAGGTAAATCACAAGAAAAGGAAAAAGGAAAACCAAATCCTTTTCTTTTAAACCTGTATGGTTTTACCTGTATCCATGTCTTTTAATAGCTTCAAGTGACCCACTTCTCTCTCTTTGGCCTGCCTTCTGCACCTCTCTCTTTTCCTTAAGAACATAAGAACATAAGCAGTGCCTCCACCGGGTCAGACCATAGGTCCATCCTGCCCGGCAGTCCGCTCCCGCGGCGGCCCGAACAGGTCACGGCCTGTCTGAGTCACCAGAAGGGGCCCCCTTGCCACCTTGGTTTCCCATTGAGTTCTATCTTCCCATCGAAGTCCTAACCCTCCGGTCTTGCACATGCACGACCAGAGCAGGCCGCGACCCCTGGTTAGCTTTCTATACCTGTGTTACATCTCAGCACCTCTCTCAGTATCCCACGATCCCCCTATCCCTCAGGAATCCGTCCAATCCCTGTTTGAATCCTTGTACCGTACTCTGCCTGATCACTTCCTCCGGTAGCGCATTCCAAGTGTCCACGACCCTTTGGGTGAAAAAAAACTTCCTTGCATTTGTTCTGAACCTATCTCCCTTCAGTTTCTCCGAATGCCCCCTCGTGCCTGTTGACCCCTTCAGCCTGAAGAATCTGTCCCTATCCACCCTCTCTATGCCCCTCATGATCTTGAAGGTCTCTATCATATCTCCCCTGAGCCTCCTTTTTTTTCCAGAGAGAAGAGCCCCAGTCTATCCAACCTCTCGGCGTACGGGCAGTGTTCCAGCCCTCTTACCAGCTTCGTTGCTCTCCTTTGGACTCTCTCAAGTACCGCCATGTCCTTCTTGAGGTACGGCGACCAATATTGAACACAGTATTCCAGATGTGGACGCACCATCGCTCGATACAATGGCATGATGACTTCCCGCGTCCTGGTTGTTATGCCCCTCTTTATGATGCCCAGCATTCTGTTGGCTTTTTTCGAGGCTGCTGCGCACTGTGCAGATGGCTTCAGTGATGCATCCACCAGCACACCCAAGTCTCTCTCAAGACTGCTGTCTCCCAACATTGCCCCCCCCAATTTGTAGTTGAACAACGGGTTCTTTTTCCCTATATGCATGACCTTGCATTTTTCCACGTTAAAGCTCATTTGCCATTTGTTTGCCCAGTCTTCCAGCTTGTCCAGGTCCCTTTGCAGGTCCTCACACTCCTCCCTGGACCTAACTCTGCCGCACAGTTTGGTATCGTCTGCAAATTTTATAACCTCGCACTTTGCCTCCTTTTCCAGGTCATTGATAAATATGTTGAAGAGTAACGGCCCCAGCACCGATCCCTGTGGCACACCGCTCGTGACTCCCCGCCAGTCAGAGTATTGTCCCTTTACTCCGACCCTCTGCAGTCTACCCGACAACCAGTGCTCGATCCATCTGTGCACATCCCCTCCCACCCCGTGGTTCCACAGCTTCCTAAGCAGCCTTTCATGTGGCACCTTGTCGAAAGCCTTTTGAAAATCAAGGTAAATGATGTCTATAGGTTCCCCATTGTCCACCCGACTGCTTATTCCCTCAAAGAAGTACAGAAGGTTCGTTAAGCATGACCTTCCCTTACAGAATCCATGCTGGCTTGTTCTCAGTAGGCCATGTCTCTCGATGTGCTCGCAAATACCGTCCTTGATCATAGCTTCCACCATCTTCCCTATAATTGAAGTCAGGCTTACCGGCCTGTAGTTCCCGGGGTCACCCCTCGATCCCTTCTTGAAGATAGGTGTGACATTCGCCAATTTCCAGTCCTCTGGTACCTCTCCAGTTTTCAAGGATAGGTTGCAAACATGCTGGATTGTGCCCGCTATTTCTTGTCTTAGTTCTTTCAGAACCCTTGGGTGGATCCCGTCCGGGCCCGGCGATTTGCCGCATTTTAACCTGTCTATCTGCTTGAGGACATCCTCCTTACTTACCTCTATGTGTTCTAATTTTTCAGCCTGTTCCCCACTCATGAGCTCCTCTGAGTCCGGTATATTAGATGTGTCTTCTCTCGTGAAAACCGACGAGAAGAACGTGTTCAACCTCTCAGCTACCTCTTTATCCTCCTTAATCACTCTGCCTTTTATGTTTTCTATGGGCTGCTTCTTGGTCTCCTCCTCACCTCTCTTCCCCTGCCCCTGTGACAGCCTCAATGTGGCTGTAGCTATATGAAGGAGTCTCCAGCAGGGGGGAATGGCAATGTTCTATAAACTCCCTCACAATGACAAAATGCCAAATACTGTACACTGTTCTGTTTATAAAATTTGGCATGTTACTTTCTTTGGTTTGTCTCTATTATTTAACAATTGCAAAGCTCATCACAATATCTGTACAACAAAATAGTGAGCCTCATAATTATGTAATTCAGCTTATTAGCTATGTTGATATGACTTAACATCATGCAAAAAAGGCACACATTGAAAAATGTAGGGCTCATTTTACATAGCTGCAATAAAAGTTTCTACTGTGGGCCAGTTTAGTACTGAAATAGAAAAACAAGCTATTCTTAAGCTATATTTTGCTAATAAAAATGCACTGATTTGTGGGTAACAGCTATATATATTTCCAGATGTCTCTAAACAGACACAGTACAGGAGGAAACAGTTCTTACAACTTAAGATTCGTGTCTTGGCTGTGGGAGCTTTATTTTTTCTGAAGTTTCCATGTGAATGTTTGGTGACTTATCAGAATAACAAATGTTTTTTGTTGATCCAGCTCAATTAGAAATATTTCTTCAAGATACACCTAAATTAGATATATTACCTGTAACTAATGCAGAGGTTGAGAATGAGTGAGCTATTTAAAATATATTTTTGCCTGACATGAGAAGTTTATAATATTTATGATTTATCTATTTTCTTTTTAATTGTGGGACTCCTTCTGGAGATAATCAGCCCTAATAATGTGGACTTGATATATACTTTTAAGGTTGTTATTTTTATTTTGTACCTTTTTTTTGTAATTACCTGAAGTTGTTATATGTTGTAATAACTGAATAAACTGATAATAAAAAAAAGATATCCAGGCAGTCTAGCTTAAGTTTTTTTTTTTAATAATGGCCACAGGAAAGTGTGAAATTTGACATATGATATTTAGGAGCAACCTAATAGTTAGAGCACCAGACT
This sequence comes from Geotrypetes seraphini, assembly GCF_902459505.1. NCBI lineage: Eukaryota > Metazoa > Chordata > Amphibia > Gymnophiona > Dermophiidae > Geotrypetes > Geotrypetes seraphini. The sequence goes on along the minus strand of NC_047085.1, from coordinate 397,937,689 downwards.
GAGAATAAGGGGAGCCCAGTTCATATCCCACTGCAGCTCCTTTTGATCTTTATTTAAAATATTTAATTAAACGCTTATCCAGCAGTAGAAAGCGTTGAACAAAATTTAAAAATTACAGAAAGACAGATGTATCTGCAATATAAAACATATATGTTTTAAATTATTGGACAAACCAGGACTAAACAGACAAACACTAATCTTTGAAACAATAGGAGAAGGGGCGGAAATACAATTTTATAGAAAGAATATATAAAAGGAAAATACAATAGGAGAAGGGAATTAAAATCATGAAAATGATTAGAAAATTAGTGGCATGAAAATAAAAAAACATTTGGATGTGTTAAAGTAGGTAGCTAACTCATTAGCAATTATATGCATCCTTGAAGAGAAAACATTTTAAACTACTCTTAAATTTTTGCAAATTACATTCTGCTCTTAGATATAAAGGAAGAGAGTTCCAAGTCAAAGGGGCGGTTACTGAAAAAATAAGGGAGCGACGAGTGCACCCTCCACTGTTTTAGGTGAAAATTGAGATTTTGAGCCCTCCAGGGACAGAAAACTGCCCTCTGTCTGAACGTACATCACCTACAGGTAGTATATAAGGCATATAGGAGCGCTAACCAATTTAGTGTGCACTAACTGATTTAGAGCATGCTAATGATTAGTGTGCATTAAATACTAAGACGCCCATTATATTTCTATGGGCAACTTAGCATTTAGCACGCACTAAAGCGGTTAGTGTCCCTTGATAAATTCCCTCCTAAATAAAACATTCATGAGATTATGCATGACACTAGCCCATGCTATTGCATCAGTTTTAAGCTGTGTACTAATCTAAGTACCAAATCTGGATCGTGCTGCTACATATCCCCGAGAGCTGCACTATGGTAAAATCATTTTTAATTTGTCTGTAAGTTAATGTGCATTTTGTGTAAACTTAAGTATATTGAAATTGTTTGTTTGCACTATGGTAGTTTGGAAATTTAATAAAGATTTACCAAAAAAAAAAAAGACTGTGGCTATAGATGTCTTGAAAGATGATTTATTATTCGCTCTTCGCAATAAAAAACATAAAAATGCAAATATAAATCTATAGTACATATGTAATAGTCCAACCGGACCCTACACGGTCTGTGTTTCGGCGAAGACGCCTTCCTCAGGGGTCCAGATGATGTAGGGTACACAGATAGAACAGTCTAAAAACAGTGTACTTGTCTTAGAGCAGATAGACTTATATTTGCATTTTAATGTTTTTATTACGAAGAGTGAATAATAAATCATCTTTCAGGATATCTATATCCACAGTCTTTTGTTTTTATTGTTGGATTGTTCTCACTGTGGAATATTGGGTCTTCTTTTTCTTTTTTGTTGAGCTGCACTATGGAACATACCTGGATAATTATACAGTTATCCAAATATTTCCCTTTGAATATTGGCCTGTGCATTCCTTTCCAAAGGTGGAATGAAAACTACTGAGTATTCGGTATGTTCAAAATTCAAAGAATGCCAAGATACAGAAAGAACTTTCCTTGAAAATTTGTTACAAATTATGTTGTTTTGTTGTATACTGTTTAATACTATAGTAAAGGTGGTATCCTCTATAATAAAACCCTAAGCGCACATGCGCACTTAGGAGACCGTGAACCCAGCTGCCGTGATGTGTGCCTCCGTACGAAATTCGATTTGAGGCATGTGGGGCGGCTTGCGGCGCGTGGGGCAGAAGGAGGCAGAAGAAGGAGAATGCGACTGTTTTGTTCAGCGGTTTCCGCAAGCGCAGTAGAGCGTATGGCAGTTTCCCCATCAGTAGGAGCCTGCGGCGGTTTAAACATTGCCTTTCTTCCACGACGCTGCAACCCCAAAACCACTGCAGACAACCACGAAAACTGGGTAAAAGGTAAAATGAAGGGAGAAGGGGAGAAGGGGAGAAGGGCTACTGCTGGACAGGGGGAGCAGGGAAGGGGTGCTGATGGACAGGGGGGAGGTAAAAGGGAGAAGGGCTACTGCTGGACAGGGGGAGCAGGCAAGGGGTGGTAATGGACAGCTGAGGAAAGAGAGAGACAGAAAGAAAGACAGATAGACACATCTATTCTAGAACCCGTTATTGTAACGGGCTTAAAGACTAGTATCATATAATCTAATCCAAATCTAATATAGTATGAAATAACTGAGAGAAAAAAAATTATGAGAATGAAAAATAAATGCATCAGTTAAAAGCAAAGTAGCAGCTCAATCCGGTTTATGGGACATGGGTTAGAAAAAATTCTGCCACTGGATTGAAAAATAACCTAAGTCTCCACCCAGCAACAATTACCCTCCACTCCTTCCCAAACTCAGGAAGCTAATGTAGGTGGGAGAAAGAGTGACTAGATGGTGCCAGGTTGGGCCTTTTGGTTTAGTGCCTGTTATAAAATTACTAGCATAGTCTATTTTTTAAAAAAATGTATGCATTTTTAATTTACAAACTGAGCAATATCTCTTGTACAGAAAAGCCATTCAAGATAATGTCACAGAAGCAGACACACATAAACAGTAGCAAAGGGACACACCTAGGTGGAGTCACAAAACACACACAAACACAGGTACAGGGAGAGGGAGAGAATTAGAGCTTTGAAGTGAGAGAGGAAGGCAAAGATGGGGTTGTAAAGAAGGGGAAGGGAGGAGAGATGGTTTTATTAGTGGAGAAGGTCTTGGGAAGAAAGGGCAAGAAGACAGCAGGGTGGATAGGAAAAGTGCAGTAGAGGCTTCAGGGAAGTTTACTGAGAGCAGGAGTTAAGAGAACGAAGATGAGTGTTGACTAATCATGCATTGAGATGCTGCATAGCCACACTAAGCATCAGATTCAACTTCCAGGTCATAAGAGCATCTTTGTTCCATTCGCGTTCCTACTTATTGGAACTCGAATGCTGTGCTCAGTGTAACTTGGATGGTTCTACCTACTGTAACTACCCGCTATCAGAATATGTCTTGTCTTTCACCTATACTGTGTATGTACTCCTGTAAAGCGTTCTGGGCTCCTTTGGGAGGACGGGCTAAAGAAATGAATAAATAAATAAATATTTGTTTATAGAAGGTTTAAATGTGCATGTAGCCTTTTGGTCCAGCAACAACAGAAGAGAAAACCACCGATTCATGGAGAAAACAAAAACCAAAGAAAACTGTAGACAAGATGTTCCTGATGCAGGTCTTTATTCAAACGATTCAGAAATGCAATACAAGTCCAAATCCAATAAAAATTCACATATGCATAAAATAAGGACCCAACATGGTCCGTTTTTCGACAAACACGTCTTCTTCAGGGGGCCAATTTGGAAGTGTATGATCAGAGAGAGCAAGTGTGGCTATAAATCCAAAACGTTTGCTGCAGGGGCTTTCACTGTGTCGAGACAGACTTTTGGTGACATGAGCACACCTGACACTTATGGCATGCGTCAAATGCATATACTTTCCAAACCCGTTCAGTGCTCACCCATGCTCCACCCCAAACATGGCTGGCACATATTTTGAGTTTATCAAGTTTCAAGTTTATTAAAAATTTGTTATACCGTTTAATCAGACTTCTAAGAGGTGTACATTTGGCAATAATGGAGTAAAAATACGAATGAAAACAAAACAAAATAATTATTAATAAACCAAAAAGACAGGAATGACAATACAGACAAACGGGAACAAAAGGTATGAATTAGAACTGCAATATTGATAGGAAAACACGAAAGGATTGGGAATTAAATTATATTGTGTATAAGCATGCCCATTTTCCTTCCTTTTAGCATCCCACTCAGTGAGATCCCTGCTGAATGTGTATGTATCTTCATGAGCACCAATGGCATAGCGAGAGCGAGAGGCACCCGAGTCAGTAGCGTCGCATCCCTACCCTTTCCTTTACCCCATCTGCTCCTTCCTGCTGCACGCGCGTGTCCCTTCCCTTCCCCCATAATATTCATGGCGTGAGCTACAACCCCAACCTGTGGCTCACGCCAGCGTCAGCTCTTCTTCTAGGTGCAGGTCCAGGAAGTGACATTAGAGGAGGGCTGATGCAGGCGCGAGCAGCTGGTTAAGTTTGCTGCTCGCACCGCAAATGCTATAGAGGCACGAGGGAAGGGAAGCACGTGAAATAGTGCGGGGGGGGGCAGAGAGGAGGTTGGTGCCAGTGCCGGTGCCCCCACCAAGACGGTGCCCAGGGCGAACCGCCTCCCTCCTTACTATGCCACTGATGAGCACCATATATGTCCAGTGTGTCCGTCATCCTTCTATTGTAAGCTCTTTCGAGCAGGGGCCATCTCTTGCGTTTTTAATGTACTGCACTGCGTGCATCTGGTAGCACTATAGAAATAATCAATAGTAGTAATAGTAGTTGTATCTGCACAATCTTGGAGTGCATTTGGCACCTACTGTACCTGGAGGGTAAGATAAGCACAAACTCCTGCAATAAAGAGAACTTTGGATTCATTCCTGGACTCTGACAAAATAATGTTTACTATGGACTGATAGAGAAAACATTAGATACAAAAGCAAAGAAATTCACTAAGCAAACTTTTGTAACAAGATCCTATATTAAGATTAGCAAAATGTCTAACCGCTAGCATGTCATAGCTTGGCTTACTTTACAAGAATTTATTTCACAATCTAACCTAGCTTTAAAAACATATGAATTAGTTAGCCTTGCTCTTCCTTATGTCCAAGACCAAGGTCAGGCAGGTCAGTCCAAAGAATCAGTTGGCTCATGCTGAAGTTTCTTTTGCGGCTAGGCCCTTAGTCAATATATAGTCTTTTCCTCTCTATCAGCTTCTATTTTCCTTCTCCTGTCCTTCCTTCTCTCTTGTTTTTTTCTTCTTCCCTTCTGAAGTTTCTTCCTGTCTTGCAGTATGATGTGCACACAAGGCAAAACCCTAGTAACAGTCTCTCTGATTGGTTGTTGCATGGCACTTTGGGTCTTCCCCATACCATGCATAGGGATCTTGATGATATGAGCTGGTAACCATGCTTGGTTCCATGCCACTGAAAATAATGACAAGAATGTTGAAGGTCCAAAGTTTGCAAACCTAGTCTCTGTACTAAAGGTTCTAAACCCAATTCACTTCACATACATAGTCGAACATAGACCAGTGTGTCTTTATACCTTGGGTACTGGTCAAAACTGAAGTGAAATGAGTTCTTAGTAGGTTGCAATAGAGTTCATAACAGTAGCTTGGTACTATTCTGTCTGCATAAGCACACAAAGGATTGGTGGGGCTGACCTACATATCTTAGGGGCAATGTCTCCAAATGGATTAGTTACTTTTGCACATACTATGTATGACAATACTGAACTCACTTCTAAGCCAGGGTATGTGGAATATGATCTCATTCCCTAAAATTTACGGCCAACTCTCTCTGTAGTATTAGAGTTCATAAGATAAGTTACATGTATAGGCAACTTATACAGGCGTGCTTGAAAATTCCTTTTAATCAAGCCTGTAGCACCCAAAATGATGTAAAATAAATTTTCATCTACCACATTTTCTTGGTCTTGGACTGCATTTCTTGGTGCATGAGGATATTTTCCTTCTACACACAATTCACAGTATAATCACTTGGGCCTGATACCTCTATTATCAATACCATTCTAAGGTCTGTTTTTATCACTATATCTGGTTTCCTCACATCTAGCTTTTAATTGGTCTAAATAATGATTCTCTATGTGATCATAACCTCTTTATTCGCCATAATTCTCTTAAGTCATAATCCCAGTCCTTTTCTAATACAGTGAAGTTGTAATGTTTACAGTACACGCTGAGTTTTACTAAACAGCGCTAGGTTTTTAAGCGCAGGCCAGTGAGGTAAATGCTCCGATGCGCAGAGGAATTCTATGAGCTCGGAGCATTTACCTCACCGGCCTGCGCTAAAAACCTCCTGTGCCATTTAGTTAAAGGAGCCCACAGTTTCCAATGAATGCCTTTTTATGATTTTCTCTTTAGAAATGTTTTGCCATCAGAACTTTGCAGCCAGCTACATGATGAGTGACCATTTCCAGATTTTTTTTACTGAATCTTCAGATGTCTGTATTATTTGTTGTTTTTATGCTTGCTAGAAACAATTTTGTCCATAATCCACTGTCCTGGCCTGCAACTATCAATTCACGCTTAAGTTTTGTTTTGTTTTTATTATTATAGTAACACTGGCTTTTACAAAGCTGTGGTAGAGGTTTCTACCCTGGGCCAGTGAGGTAAATTCTCCAATGCCATTCAACAAATTACGTATAATTGGAAAAACTGGAGTAGATTAAATTATAATTTCTGATGGAATTCCTTATGTCATATTTATAAAATGGAAAGATTTATTGCAATACAGCGAGGATGTTTTAGGAAATTTCAAGATGTGTGGGAGCATAAGAACATAAAAAGTTGCCTCCGCTGAGGCAGACCAGAGGTCCATCTCGCCCAGCGGTCCGCTCCCGCGGTGGCCCATCAGGCCCATTGCCTGAGCAGTGGTCCCAGACTATCCCTATGACCTACCTCTACTCCTATCTGTACCCCTCAATTCCTTTATCCTCTAGGAACCTATCCAAATCTTCTTTGAAGCCTTGTAACGTGCTCCGGCCTATCACAGCCTCCGGAAGTGCGTTCCATGTATCCACCACCCTCTGGGTGAAAAAGAATTTTCTGGCATTTGTTCTAAACCTGTCCCCTTTTAATTTCTCCGAGTGCCCCCTTGTACTTGTGGTTCCCCATAATCTGAAAAATCTGTCCCTGTCTACCTTTTCTATACCCTTCAGGATCTTGAAGGTTTCTATCATGTCTCCTCTAAGTCTCCGCTTTTCCAGGGAGAACAGCCCCAGCTTTTTCAGTCTGTTAGTATATGAGAGGTTTTCCATACCCCTTATCAGTTTAGTTGCTCTTCTCTGGACTCCCTCAAGTACTGCCATGTCCTTCTTGAGGTACGGCGACCAGTACTGGACACAGTATTCCAGATGCGGGCGCACCATTGCACGATACAGTGGCAGGATGACCTCCTTCGTCCTGGTCTTGATACCCTTCTTAATGATACCCAACATTTTGTTTGCTTTTCTTGAGGCTGTGGCGCACTGTGCCGACGCCTTCAAAGTTGTGTCTACCATCACTCCCAGGTCTCTTTCAAGGTTACAAAATATTGTACTGATTAGATGACATTTTTTCCCTTAAATTTTACAGGTTCAATTATGAGGGGGGAGGAGGGGTAATTTTATTATTACATATTGTACAAGATATTTGATTATATAATAGGAAGAGATGGGAAGGGTGGGAGATAAGAGAATATCATTTGTACTATTGATGATTATTAAGTGATATACTTATTGTTAATTTATTTTAACATATTGACACACTTATTGTAAGTTTGAAAATGAATAAAGATTTAAAAAATAAAAAATACATTACAGCATAGTACTAAAAAGAAAACAGAACAATCAATCAATATCATGAAGGATCATGAAGGATTTGATTTTGTGTCTGGGCTCAAAAACAAATGTTAAATAGTTATGAGAACTTTAATCTCCACCTAAAAAAAAACCCAAGGTAAAAAAAAAAGAAAAGAAACTGAGACAATCTTAAAAACAGGTTAAGCCACTATTTATTAAGGAAAAAGGTTCCGACCTAAAAATGATCTAGAAAAACATAATTGGCTTTTGGTTATGAAATTAAACACTTACAGGGAAAGCATAAGAAGAATATTCTGTTTAGGACCCTTTTTACAAAGCCACGGTAGTGATTCTTCTGCAGCAAATGCACCAAAGCCCACAGGAATTGAATGGGCTTTCTTGCATTTGCCATAGCTTTGCATAAAAAGGGCCCTTAGAGCCAAACCACAATTCTTAAATTGCTATGCTAACTGCCAAATATGTACACACTAAGCAGGTGGTAAAAATGTTTTTTGAAGGGGCGTGCCAGGGTTGGAGTTCCTGTACTAAACACATAGCACTTCTACTTTCGTGTGTGCGCGCTAACAAGCTAGCACAGGAATACTGCTTGAGCCCTTACCACCTATAGAATGGGTGGTAGTAACTGCTCACATGGTCATTTTTTTTTTTTAATGTGCATGTGCAAAGGCAATATTGGCGCATGGCCATAAATACAAAAAAAAAATAAAAATTGAAAATTATCCTTTTACAGCTGAAGTAAAAATGGCTTTAGCATGGGATAAATTCATGTATGGTCTGAAGAAGTTCGACCCCCCTTTTACCGAGAATTACACTGACTTCCTGTGGAAGCTCATATAATCTTTAAATTGAGCTGTATCTATTACAAGGTCGCTTTTGGTCATGCCCCACTTTACCTAGTTGATCGATTTTCATTAGCTTCTCAAAGGAAATTTAGAAGATTTCATTCCCTGTTCGTATTTCCTCCCATTAAGGGCTGTACAAGAAATATCATGATCATGCTCTTTCATTTCAGGCAGCTTTCTATGATAAGGATTTTCGACACTTAGGGCTCCTTTTACAAAGCCACGTTAGCGGTTTAACGTGCGTACTAGCATGCGCTAAACTGCCGGCCTCGCTATACGCTAACGCCAGCATTGAGCTGGCGTTAATTCTAGCCACGTAGCGCGGGTTTAGCGTGCGCTAAAAAGCTGCGTGCACTAAAACCGCTAACGCAGCTTCGTAAAAGGAGCCCTTATTGTTTTCATCTCATTCTTATGTACATTTCAGAAAACAACTGAAAACTTATCTTATTTTCAAAATATCTTGTTGATTAGACCTGATTAGTTCTCATCCGGGAAGATATGAAAGCTGCTAATCAGGTGGAGAAAGCTTCAGCGAAGGTCAGACAAATGCTGGGTTGCATCAGAAGGAGCTTTATCAGCCGGAAGCCGGAAGTCATACTACCGTTATACAGATCCATGGTGAGACCTCACCTGGAGTACTGTGTCCAATTTTGGAGGCCACATTATCAAAAAGATGTGAAGAGAATGGAGTCGATAAAGAGAATGGCCACTAAGATGGTCTCAGGACTTAAAGATATCCCATATGAAGAATGCCTGATCAAACTGCGCTTATATTCTCTTGAAGAAAGGGGGGACATGATAGAAACATTTAAATACATCATGGGCCACATCAAAGTGGAGGAGGAAATCTTTTTTCTAAAGGGTCCCACGGCGGCAAGAGGGCATCCACTAAAACTTAAGGGAGGAAGATTTCATGGTGACACCAGGAAATACTTCTTCACCGAACGGGTGATTGATCGATGGAATGATCTTCCCCACTAGGTGGTCGAGGCCAGTAGCGTGCTCGACTTCAAGAGTCGATGGGACAAACAGGTGGGAGTACTACGGAGTTATGCTCAATCGATAGATACTCCAGGGAAGAAGGGTCCTTGAGTAGGCAGACTAGTTGGAGGGAGGGTTCTCGAGTGGGCAGACTTGTTGGGCCATCATGTCCTATGTTTCTATGTTCTATGTTTCTATGTTTCTATGTTTCACGGCCCCCTTCCTTTGTTATTATTTAATTTTTTGTAAACCGCATTGAATTTATGGTTATGCGGTCTAGAAATTCATTTTTATGTTATGTTATGTAAGGCTGCACTAAGGTCAACTTTTATCGCAGCTTACTAAAAGGGCTACTAAACTTTTAGCCACATCAGTTGCTCTAGATTAGAAGAGTAGCCTAGCGGTTAGTGCACGGACAAAGAACCTGGAGAACTGGCTTTAATTCCCACTGCAGCTCCTTGTGACTCTGGGCAAGTGACAACGCTCCATTGCCTCAGGTAAAAAAATAAGTACCTGTATATAATATGTAAACAGAAAGGCGATATATCAAGTCCCATGCCTTCTCTCTTTCCCTAGAAGATATGAGATCCTGTGAAGATTCCAAGAAATCTGTTAAATTAGTTATAGAAGGATTCTCACTTGGTTGGCCATTAAGCAAATTAGAAACACAGGAAACATAAAACACCTTAGAAATCACCATAGTATCAGAATTAGCCAATTGCAACACATCTTTCAATTAGTCTCAACAAAATCATAGGTGAGAGAAAATTCTTAGGAAAATTTAAAAAAACCCAGAGATTTCATGTCCTAAATAATTTTTTCAGGTTCTCCACTTGTTTATATATGGTTAAAGTATCTTTAATACAGGCTACTCTCACAGCCTGTACTGCTGGCACTTGGGCATTTAATTTCTGAATTATCTTCTCAGTTTGTTGCAACCTAAAGTCCTGAACATGCAGTTTACCATATACTTTTATATTACTGGACTTTTGAAACAAAATCCAAACATCCTTTAAGGTAGCATCCCTCAGACTCAGTATCCATTCTCTCCCGCTGGGAACACTGTATTAGTACTTTGGGGTTTTGGTCCCATATTTGCGAAGGGGTTATCTGTGTTCTGGTAGGAATGAATGTTGAGAAGCATAGAAACATAGAAATAGACGGCAGATAAGGGCCACGGCCCATCTAGTCTGCCCACCCCAATGACCCTCCCCTACCTTTCTCTGTGAATAGATCCCACATGTCTATCCCATTTGGCCTTAAAATCAGGCACGCTGCTGGCCTCAATAACCTGAAGTGGAAAACTATTCCAGCGATCAGCCACCCTTTCAGTGAAAAAGAATTTCCTGGTGTCCCCGTGCAGTTTCCCGCCCCTGATTTTCCACAGATGCCCCCTTGTTGCTGCGGGACCCTTGAAAAAGAAGATATCTTCTTCCACCTCAATGCGGCCCGTGAGATACTTGAATGTCTCGATCATATCACCCCTCTCTCTGCATTCCTCGAGTGAGTACAGCTGCAACTTATCTAGCTGTTCCTCGTACGGGAGATCCTTGAGTCCCGAGACCATCCGGGTGGCCATTCTCTGGACCGACTCCAGTCTCAGCACATCCTTACGGTAATGCGGCCTCCAGAACTGCACACAGTATTCCAGGTGGGGCCTCACCATGGATCTATACAATGGTATAATGACTTCAGGCTTACGGCTGACGAAACTCCTGAGTATGCAACCTATGATTTGCCTTGCCTTGGATGAAGCTTGCTCCACTTGATTGGCAGTCTTCATGTTCTCACTGACGATCACCCCTAAGTCTCGTTCTGCTTCAATTCTTGTTAGGTTCTTGCCATTAAAGGTGTAAGTCTTGCATGGATTATGGCTGCCCTGGTGCATGACTTTGCATTTATTGACATTGAAGCTGAGTTGGCAGGACCTAGACCAGCGCTCCAGTAGGAGTAGGTCGTGCATCATGTTGTCGGACATTGAATTTATGTCTGTTGTGCTTTTGCCCACTACATTGCTTAGTTTGGCGTCATCGGCGAATAATGTTATTTTACCTCGCAGTCCTTCTGCCAAGTTTCTTATAAAGATGTTGAATAGGATCGGGCCCAGGAAAGAGCCCTGCGGCACTCCACTGATTACCTCCGTCATTTCGGAGGGGGTGCCGTTCACCACTACCCTCTGAAGCCTACCTCCAAGCCAGTTCCCAACCCATTTCGTCAATGTGTCACCCAATCCTATAGAACTCATCTTGCTCAGCAACCTGCGGTGTGGTACGCTATCGAATGCTTTACTGAAGTCCAGGTATACGATGTCTAGGGACTCCCCAACATCCAGCTTCCTCGTCACCCAGTCAAAGAAGCTGATCAGGTTGGATTGGCAGGATCTCACCTTAGAAAAATCCATGTTGACGGGGATCCCATAGATTCTCCTCGTTCAGGATCGTATCCAATTGGGGTTTGATTAGAGTTTCCATTAGTTTGCACATATTGATGTGAGACTCACCGGTCTGTAGTTTGCTGTCTCCATCTTGGAGCCTTTCTTGTGGAGTGGAATGACGTTAGCCATCTTCCAGTCCAACGGGACGTTACCCGTACTAAGGGAGAGATTGAAGAGCGCGGATAGCGGTTCCGCCAAGACATCACACAACTCCCTGAGCACCCTGGGGTGTAGTTTGTCAGGCCCCATTGCCTTGTTAACCTTAAGCTTTGACAGCTCGCAGTAGACACCGCTGGGTGTAATCTCGAAATTACTAAACGGGTCATCTGCGTCAACCCTTGTCTGTAGCTGAGGGCCGAGTCCTGGCACCTCGCGGTTGAAGACTAATCAGAAGTATTCATTTAACAGTTGGGCTTTTTCCGAGTCCGCTTCTACATAGTCTCCGTCTGGTTTCCTAAGACGTACTATCCCGCCTGAGTTCTTATTTCTGTCACTGATATACCTGAAGAAGGATTTAGCTCCTTTCTGGATGTTCTTTGCTAGAGACTCCTCCATGCGGAATTTGGCCTCCCTAACTGCTGTTTTGACGGCTTTTGACTTGGCCAGATAGACCGTGTGCTTTGTGTACTTTAATTTTGTGGTTAACCATTGTGTTGTTAATAAGATTATATTGTGTGTCTATATATGAAAAAATGAATAGAAAAAGTAGTGTTATAATTAGTACTATTATGGGGGCGGGGTCTGGGGCGGAGATTGGGCAGACATGGGTGGGGTCTGGCCCATGCGTTAGCCCAGTGTTCTTCAATGGTCCACAAACCGGTGCCGGTCCACAATATAATTCTTTTATATTCGCCGGTCCATAGGTATAAAAAGGTTGAAGAACACTGGGCTAAACCATCGGAAAACAGTTTAGCGATGGCGTTAAACTTTTGAGAATCTGGACCTGAGTGTTATTTTGCCACCGTAGCTGAAAACTGTGTTATCTTATTTCATTAAGTGCTAATTTGCAGAAACTAAATTCTCTGTTTTGACATTGTTTCAGATTGAACCATATCTACATCATTCTCTTCTTGGTTGGGCTGAGAACCTTTCAGCACCCCTTTGTACAATTGAGGAATGGGAGAGGGTAGCATGCCAACATGCTGCTGTGTGCACCTACTGTGAGTTAAACAGGTGATCAATTACACACTACAGTAAAAGCACTAATTCTAAATGAAGTATTGCTGTGTCTGAGGATATGACATATGTTTTAATTGCTCTTAGAAGACACAGTGACAGGCTGTAAAAGAACAATGAAAATCTAAAATAAAATAAAAATACAGCACTTTTTATTCAGCAGACAAATGAAGAGATAGCTCATGACAGTCTGTAAAACTTTAAAATTAATATTTCTACTCCAGAAAAGCTTTGAAAAACTACAGACTTTGGAGGGCAAATGAAAATTATTCCATATTTCCATCACAATATAGCATATGATTATAAGGCCCATCCAGTTTGCACAAATTGTTAATTTTGTTATATCATATACCACTGGCGTCAACAATTTGATGTAAATATTAAACCTGCCTTTTGCACGTGTGCCTGCTAGCTGAAGAGAATTCAAGAAAGGGCGCAATGCAGTCAGAAACTAAACGGTGAGTTCAATGAGGCAACTTGTCTCAGGACTAGACAGCTGCATGGGAATGAAGATTTCGGAAATTCCACAGAACCTGTAGGAATCCTGTGGGGATGGAAGATGTTGCCATTGGATTCCCATAGGGATGGAAGAAATGGCAATGGGATGCCTGTGAGAGTGAATTCAAAGTTTCTGGTAATGCCAGAGTCTTGAAATGAACTGAGTGAAGCATTTGGAGTGGCAGAACTCTCATTGGTTGCTAGAGTCAGTAGGAAACAGAGGGCTGTGAACAAATAAGTAATAGCATCAACTCCTATGAGTGAGGGTTGGGATAGAGAATAATTGCAAGGGTGGGTGAAAATGGAATGGATCTTAGCAGGCTCTTACTTGTCAAGAGGAAGTCTTTAGTTGTGAGGAAAAGGGATGTTTACTGTCAGGAGGTGGGAGGAGCAATAACACCTTGCTGGGGAAGAAAGGTGAGGACATAGAACCATGTGCTGGTCAGTGCCAGTATTGGAAGTTATGTGAGTGCCAGCTGATATTGTCAGCACCTGAATAGCACAAGGGCAAAATGCACAAAACAGGATCACACGGTCACTAAGACTGTGCGAGTCGCCGTGAGCTGATTTTTTAGCTGATACTGAAACAGCGACCGATGTTCTAACAAGTTTGCATGCAAATGATTTATGCAGAGGTTCGTTGTAATCCCGCTCAATTGATCTCTTTGAGAGCAACTTTGACACATGTACAGAGCCAGTTTGGGAAAGCCCAAATAGCTGAGCGGCAGGGGAAGCCCCAAAGCAGTTTCCTGCCACTCAACTGTTCGTGGCATTTTTTTATTTTTTTTTAATGGCACAGATGTTGTATGTGTGTTACACATGAACAATATCTGCCCCGAGCCACCTCCTCCCCGATAATGGTCCCCCCCCTTCACCCTGACAACACCTGGTACCAAAATATAGGCAGGAGGGATGCCCACTCCCTCCTGCTGCCACAACCCGGCCCCCCCATGCTATCCAAACCATCTCCCAAAGCACTTCAATGAAAATCAGAAGGGATGCCCACTCCCTCCTGCCGCCATGACCCCCCACTCCCCCAACTGACCCCTCCAAACCGACCCCTCCCCTTCCCCACCTTAACAAAAATCACAGGAGGGATGCCCACCCCCTCCTGCCACCAGATGCCCCCTGGCTCCTTGAACCACTCCCACACACACCCAAATTTCCCCTGGATGACAGCAAGAGGGATGCCCACTCCCTACTGCCATTGGATGTCCCGGCTCCCCCTGAATCACACTCATACCCTCTGAACCTCCCCATACCTCAAATAAGGATGACAGTAGGAGGGATGTCCAGTCCCTCCTGCATGCAGGCTCACCACTCCAAAATGGTGGGCCTTCTTCTTTCCAGTGCATTCTGGGATGCATGGGGAGGGTCCTAAGGCCTAAAGCTGCCTAAGGCTGAGGGGATGCTGGCAGAGGGCTCCATAAAGTATTTCTTTAGTTTGATACCAGAACTGGGACCAATTTATGAGCTGGAGTCCCATAGCAAGCCAGCACCAGACACTCGTCTCACCCCTGCAAATAATGTAGAGCACACCAGGATTTAAAGTCTAAACTCCAACTTTACTTCTTCCAGTGAACAAGAAGCAGCACTCTCTTGAATAATGAAATTGAACAAGAAGCAGCACTCTCTTGAATAATGAAATATAAACATTGAAAAACAAAGTCCAATTCCAAATTCTCCCCTTAAACATTCAGTTGTGCAATCCAGATCCTAAAAAAATACCAGACTAAGAATCCACCTTGTTGGATGTATTCTGATCAGATGGAGGAAATTTCGAAAAGACAAATTTGCTGTCATCTCCCAGTCCTTAAATCCCCTCTGGATTCCAACTAGCCCTCCCCCATCAGAGATTCAAGCACTGAGGCCCATATGCATTAAATTGATGACCATCTAATAATTGTCGCTAAATCAGTGTGGATGGTTTAGTGACAAACTAATTTGCCGACCCAATGTTCCAAATGTCTCACTGTGAGATTTTCTGTGTTCATACATTCTCCAACTCTGCCATGCAAATAACCTCATTAGTTTTAAAATGAGGTCACTGATATTAAAATGAGCCCTTCGATCGATGGCTTAACATTGCAAAGGCATGCACTAAATTTAGCAACGGCTAATAACGATCCCAAAAAAACAACAGGTCTTGACTGTTTCCGACAGGTCTGCCATATTTCTTCTTTTTTTTTATGGGTACAGATGTGTGTGTGTGTGTGTGTGTAACACATGCACAATATGTACCCAATTTTTAAAAGGTTGTGCCCCCCCCCCCAATAATGGATGCCCTAATGACACCCCGGAACAAAAATGCTCCCTCTCTCCTGCCACCAGGTGGCCTACCATGGAATCAACTCCCAATGCTGTGACCCCATGCCATGAACTCCCCATGCCGCAAACCACCTTCCCTTTCCCAACCTCAAACTTTGAAAAAAATTAGCAGGAGGTATGCCCAAACCCTTCCTGCCACTGGGTCTCCCCCCATGTAACTGACCTCCCCATGCCAGGACCCCTATCCCCTTCCTCAGTCTCCGTACTAAAATAAATCAGGAGGGATGCCCACTCCCTCCTGCCTCAGCCCCTCCCCCCCAGCTCCTCGTACCTTATCTGAAGATGATAGCAGGAGGGATGCCCAGGCCTTCCTGCCCACAGGCCCACCAATCCAAATTGGCGAGCCTTCCCCTTCCCAGTACGGCATTCCATGGAAGTAGCCTTAGGCTTCTGAGCCAATAAGGGCCTTAGTCTCCTCCCTGTGCATTCCAGGAAGTGGAAGGCCCATTTTGGAGAGGCGGGTCTGTGGGCAGGAGGGACTGGACATCCTTCCTGCTGTCTTCTTCAGATAAGGTACAGGGGCGGGGCAGGTGGGGGGGGAGGAGCTGGGGAGCCGGGTGGCTGAGGCACGAGGGAGTGGGTATCCTTCCTGCTGAATTTTTTTTAAGTACGGTGAGTCAGCAGAAAAAGTCATGGTCACAGTGTTTTGGGATCAGGAAGGTGTTGTAACATCTATCTTCCAAGGGGCCAGTTTATGCAGAATACTACTATAACTTGCTGTGCTGATTAAAGGAGGCATTGAAAAAACAAGGGAGAGGAAAGCTGCCAAAAGGAGTTCTCTTTTTGCAAGACAATGCATCTGCTCACAAGGCTGGCAAAATGATAATGTTTGACATAGTTGGGGTTTCAGACCATTCACCCTACTCACCAGACCTTGTTCCATCTGACTATTTTCTGTTTCCAGACCTTAAAAAGAGTTTGAAAGAGCAACCATTTTCAAGTGATTTGGAGATGATTGCAGCAGTGGAGAAGTATTTCAGTGACCAGACATCAAGAGTATTTTTGGAAGGGTTAAAGAAACTTCAAACAAGATGTGTTAAGTGTGTTGAACTTAGGGGTGACTCCATATCATTCCCTTCTTGGTTAGGCTGAGAATTTTTCAGCACACCCTTGTACACAGGGGTAGATTCAAGAAAGAACTAGAGAGTTGCGCGGGGACAGAAATCCCACCTAGGAAAAGGGAGCATCATAAACACTGCAGTGAGCATTAGAACATTAATATACCCATTGTTAAACTGAAGCCAGATTAATACAGATTGATCCTGCACAGTCAACGCTAAAAGAAAACAGTCCTTTTCATACATACAGAACACAACCTCCCTACCTCTCACACTGGACCACTTGCTTCCTTGTCACCATCACTACACTCTCCCTAGCCCTGATCCTGTCACCATCATCTCTGTACCCCTTTATGCCTGTTCCTGTCACCAGATTCTCTCCCTTCCCCTTCACCCCTTCTAGCCTGCCACTTCAATCTCCCTACCTCTCTCTCTGCCCAAGGTGGAAGGCTATAACCTTGGCTGACCTGTCTGCCACCTTATACTCTAGCCACCTGTCATCCTATGCTCTATGTCACCATTGCCTCATTCTCCCTACCCCTCATGATGGTCATCACCTGTCCCTTTTGCTAGTTCTCATATTAGCCATACTGCCTGCTTGTCTCTGCTATCTTGTGCGCCCCCCTCCTCTCCCTGTCATCTCACTCTCTTCCTTCATGCTAGCTCTCACTCTTTATTCTCCTCACCCTGGCCTGCCTGTCACTTCCCTTTCCCTTCCCCCTAGCTGTCTCCCACAATCCCAAGCCCATCTCTACCTAACCTGTGGGCCAAATTGACTCTCCTCTCTTTCCTCCCCCACTTGTCATATGCATGCCAAGTCCCAGCACCCACCAAGCCTTTCCCCCTCTACCACCCCCATGAACCTGACCTCAGCAGAACCAGCCAGCTCCTGCGAAGTGGTTTGGCAGGGGGAGTAGGCCCAGCCAGCCACCCCAGTGCATAGGAGCTGCAGCCACCTTCACCACGGCAGCGGGGAGCCGTGGAGGAAGAGGTTCAGGGTTCTGCTCACCCCGCCCCCGAGATCCTATCTTCCTCCAGACCCAGTGCCCACACTTACCCCACAAAACTATGGCCAGCTCAGGTGAGGCCAGGGCAGAATGTAGCTGGGAGCCAGAGAGCCATCCTGCTCCTCGCTCGGGCGGCTGCACAAAGGCAACGAAAAGTGAAGCGCCGCAGCTCCCCAGAAGCAGCAACTCAGCCACCGGCTCTTCCTGCTCTGGAGCTCATCACGTAGGCAGTAAGCTCAGCACAGGCACAGCTCAGCACAGCAATGGGCCAATCACAAACGACCTTAGAACTCTGAGGTCATTTGTGATTGGCCTTTTGTGCTGCAGCTGAACCAATATGTGCCTGTGCTGAGCTTACTGCCTACGTGATGAGCTGCATGCCTACATGACATGCTGCTGATTCATCAGAACTTGGAGCTTAGTGCAGCGCCGGACAAGAAATAAGGTAGACCTCGAGTCAGAATAGGAACCCCAGTTCCATCCCCGTGGGAATCCTGTTGGCCTTGGAGGTGTCCCCGTGGAAGTCCTGTGGGCCTGGGAGGAGTCCACGTGGGAGTCCCATTAACTTAGGGGGGATCCCCGCAGGACCCACGGGATTCCCGTTCCCATGCAGACCTCTAGAAAGAACGCCATAATTTATCTTTTAGAGTGTAAGCTTGTTCCCATATTCCGTATATACATTTGTACTGGTACTTATGAGAAGTTATCTGACTAGTGTTATTGTTCTCTACCACCTTGTGTTAGGTGTCATCAACTCGTGTTCGAGTCCTAATGACTTGAGGAATTACAGATCTAAAAAGAAATCGGTTTTGTGCTAGTCTGGTAAGATCCTCTAGCATCATTTCCATGGTTGTTTTCAATGTATCCAGCTATCTGATTGCAGGTCACCCTTTTCACCTAGTTCCTTCTATCTTTCCAAACACTTTAGGCTATAATAAGGATATTTTTTGAAAGAAAAAAAAAAGCACCAGGATGATGCACGCTAAGGGTAAATTCTGTAATGACAATTGTGCACAGAACTGCCATTATAGAGTACCAGCTTTGTCCACAGTTTCGTGACTAACTTTAAGTGCAAGCATTTATGCTATGTCAAAGCCTGGTGTAAGTGCCCATGCCTAACTGTTGGCCCCTAACTCCTAGACACACCCCTGACACTTTCCCTTCTCTAGAAGTTGTACATGATAGAATCTGTGCACACAGCTTCTAGAATAGCAAATAAGGGCAGTTACATGTGCAACTGTTAATTGAAACATAGAATATGACGGCAGAAAAGGGCCATCGGCCCAACAAGTCTGCCCACTCTAAGAACCCTCCCCCTAAGCACTTCCTCGAAGTGAATCCACATGCTGATCCCATTTTTTCTTAAAATCGAGCACGTTGCTGGCCTCAATTACCTGAAGTGGAAGATTATTCCAACGATCAACCACCCTTTTGGTGAAGAAGTACTTCTTAATGTCACCATGAAATCTCCCACCCTTGATTTTTAACGGATGCCCCCTTGTTGCCGTAGGTCCTGTAAGGAAAAAGATGTCTTCTTCTACCTCAATACGGCCAGTAACATATTTGAACGTCTCTATCATGTCTCCCCTCTCTCTGCATTCCTCGAGAGAGTATAGCTGCAACTTACTTAGACGTTCTTCATATGGGAGATCCTTCAGGCCTGAGACCATCCTAGTGGCCATTCGCTGAACCGACTCCATTCTCAGCACATCTTTTTATAATGTGGCCTCCAAAACTGAACACAATATTCCAGATGAGGTCTCACCAATTAAAAGCCAATAATTGATTTAACTCCAATTAACAGCCAATTATTAAATTAAGTTGTGCGTGCAACTGAACTTATTCTGTACACTGCGGCTATGATTCTATAAAATCCATCTAAAGTTAGGCGCCGCTATCAGTGCCGATTCTATAAAACTTAGGTGCCCATTATAGAATCATGCTCAGTGTCGCCTAAGCTAACATTTAGGTGTCCCCAATTTATGCCAGGATTTTCTATGCCTAAAGTTAGGCACTGATATCAGTCTAATGGCACCTGATTCCCAAAGAGGCACCTAACTCAAGAACATGCCCATGATCCCACCTTAACCATGCCCACTTTTATTTGTAAATCTTTATTAAATTTTCAATGCTAATACCACTTTTAATGTAGGCGCTGTGGGCTAGGTGCCTACTTTTAATAGAATCAAGATTTTTCGAGTTATGTGCTTTTCAACTGAGTCCAATTAAGGCCAACTGTGAAGTGTTGAGTGCCAATATCAGCACTGATTAAGTCTATTGCTCAATTAAAGTAGGCACCTATTTAGGCAGGCTTTATAGAATCAGGACCTGCATGTGCATATTTGCAATCTAAGCATAAATTTGGGTGCACAAGTTTATAGAACTAGGGAGACAATCATTACATTTTCTATATCCCTGGTTAACATAAAATATTCACAGTATATCTTAGGAATGGAAAGTTATCCTTCATATTTCTACTGTGGCAATAAGCAAACTGAGGTCATGCTGAAAATATCATAAAATGCAATATTGGCCAATTGGTTTTATTATGCAATTGATGGCAAATAACTCATTGTGAGTAAGGTAGCATACAAACAATGTGAAGAGGTAGATATTCTGTTGACCCAACAACAAGGAAGTCAGCATAGTCCCGAATGTGCAGGCAGAGGGGGCTAAGTAGCAACATTTGGCTCTGTGTCTATGTGACAGGATGAAGGTTTGCAAATTGCTGGGAATTAGAACAAGGAAAGCAACAAATAACTTTTTTAATCTATTTGCTAGAACAGCTGAATAAGAACAGGGAAAAACAAAGCATGCAGGGTATAAAAAGGGGTGTAGCACATATAGAAATTAGGAATCTCTGGACCATATCACTGTGAAAGTGTTTGGGTTGTAAGACTCCTTGTGCAGAATATTATAGCTGATTTAGCTTCTCACAATAAGGCTGATACTTATAATTTGATTTGATTGATTTTAAGTTCAAATTACTAATAAAAATGGAATGATTTTCTGCATGAGTGCATCTATGTGGTTACTCTGTTGAGAGGGTTAGCAGCCCCTTCTCAATTTGTGACCCCAACGTGATTTCATTACTAGGTGGTGCTCTTGTATTTCTATTCATTTCAGTAAGTCTTGTATTTCAGAAAATCCTCACTGGATGATCATTTGGTAAACCTGGTCAGATGATTTAACTCCTGTAGAAGACATAGTGAGCATAGCCTGGGTAGACAGTTATCTTATACAGAAGATGCACATGGTATACAGAAGATGGTAAGATGCACATTTTATTTTTGTACATATTTGTAAGTAACTATCTTCCGTTTTGAAGGTTTTAGGTCCATATGCACTAAAACCAGTGATCGTCGCTAAACCTGTTTTAACAGCTTTAGCAATGATCGCATTTGCCGACCTGATGCAGAAAATGGCTCACCGTGTGGTTATCTGCACGATCGCTCATTCCCCGATCCAATCATGCAAATTAGCTCATTAATTTTGAAATGCCATATAAACTGGTAGAGCAATTGATGCTCTAATATGGCTTCTCGATGCACTAAAATAAGTGATCGCTTTTAGCAATCCAAAAAAAGCAACTAGTCAAGATCAATCGCTTACCTGTCTTTTTTTTTCTAATGAGCACAGATGTTGTGCATGTTACACATAAGAACATAAGAATTGCCGCTGCTGGGTCAGACCAGTGGTCCATCGTGCCCAGCAGTCCGCTCATGCGGTGGCCCCCAGGTCAAAGACCAGTGCCCTGAGACTAGCCCTATCTGCGTACGTTCCGGTTCAGCAGGAACTTGTCTAACTTTGTCTTGAATCCCTGGAGGGTGTTTTCCCCTATAACAGCCTCCGGAAGAGCATTCCAGATTTCTACCACTCTCTGGGTGAAGAAGAACTTCCTTATGTTTGTATGGAATCTATCCCCTTTTAACTTTAGAGAGTGCCCTCTCGTTCTCTCTACCTTGGAGAGGGTGAACAACCTGTCTCTATCTATTAAGTCTATTCCTTTCATTATCTTGAATGTTTCGTTCATGTCCCCTCTCTGTCTCCTCTTTTCAAGGGAGAAGAGGCTCAATTTCTCTAATCTCTCACTGTACGGCAATTCCTCCAGCCTCTTAACCATTTTAGTCTCTCTTCTCTGGGCCCTTTCGAGTCGTACTATGTCCTTCTTCATGTAAGACGACCAGTGCTAGATGCAGTATTCCAGGTGGGAGCATACCATGGCCCAGTATAGCGACATGATAACCTTCTCCGATCTGTTTGTGATCCTATTCTTAATCATTCCTAGCATTCTGTTCGCCCTTTTCGCCGCCGCCGCACATTGCGCAGACAGCTTCATTGACTTGTCTACCAGTACTCCCAAGTCTCTTTCCTGGGGGGTCTCTCCGAGTACTGCACCGGACATCCTGTATTCGTGTTTAAGATTTTTGTTACCGACATGTATCACCTTACACTTATCCACGTTAAACCTCATTTGCCATGTCGCAGCCCATTTCTTGAGCGTGTTTATGTCACATTGCAGGTCTTCGCAATCCTTCTGTGTCTTCACTGCTCTGAATAACTTTGTATCATCTGCAAATTTAATCACCTCGCTCGTTGTACCAATTTCCAGAAAAAAATTTTTAAAAGCACACCCCCCCCCCCCCCCGGCCGATGATGGCCCTCTCCGACAAACCAGCACCTGGAACTGATCCTCACCCCCACATGAAAAAAATGGCAGAAATGCCCACTCCCTCCTGCCATGGTAACTCTCCTCCCCTGCTTGAGAGAAAATTGGAAGGAGGGAAGCCCACTCCCTTCTGCCAATTGAGGCCCCCCCAACCGTTCCCTACCCTACCCTTCCCCTCCCCCAAGAAAAGGCAGGAAGAATGCCCACTCCTTCCTGCCACCGGATGCTCCCCCAAACTCCCTGAATCTCCGTACCTTTTCTGCTGGATGCAGGAGGGAAGCACGATCCCTCCACCTTCATGGCTCGCCAATCCAAAATGGCAGACCTTCCCTCAGTGCATCCTGATATACAGGGAGGGACCCAATACTCTGATTGGCTCAGATACCTAAGGCCCCTCCCAAGGGGCTCCTCTCTCTGTATCCCATGTGATGTACAGAGTGGGGCCTAAGGCCCTGAATGGCTCAGATGCCTAATGTCATAATAAATTTGGTATTTTCACCAATTTATTTAGCTAGTCATTAAATGTCATTAAACCCCAATTTCATAGCAGGCCATATAAGTTTGGGAAATTTATGAGAAGTTTTGTATTCATTGTATATACAGTACATTTTGATGTGCATGATGGATGTTTATTCTTATTTTTCTTTTGGGATTATGAATGAGAGCAACCATATAAACTCCCTGAGCACAAATGAGGTGAAACATATCATTGCATTGGAGCACATTATTACAGAACAGAAAAGAGGGTCCCATGTATGTTTGTTTCCACAATAAAATAAGTCTACGGTTACTTTTATTTTTCAAATTAGTATGTTGATTAGATTCTTAATTTTTGTTTTGGCATGATGATACATATGCTAAAGACGTTTTTTCCCCACAATGATGAATAAAATTTGCCACAGATAATTTTTGGATGGCTCGGATTTGAGTCCATGGTTTTTCCTTCGCACTTGTTTAACTTGTGAAGTATTTCAATTTTGCATTGTCTAGTAGTCTAATTAAGTAGTGATGATTTTGCAACATCCATGTTTAACCACCAGCACTTACATGTCTAGTTGACCACGCTCATAGAACTGCATGTATAAGTGGCAGCAATTACTGTTTAAAGCCGTCAAAGGTTTTGTTTAAATTTTTGAGCCATAAATTAAAGTACACCTCCTTGAAATCTCTCTATTCTGACCATCTAATAAAATAAAAGCCTAAGCGCGCATGCACACTCTTACCAGCGTGTTCCCGTTTTCCGTGTGCTGTAGGTCCCTGCAGGTAGGAGTGCGCATGTGCGCTACCACACATATCTCTCTCTCTCTCTCCCAAGGCGGATGTCGGCTTCAGGCGGC
This sequence comes from Geotrypetes seraphini, assembly GCF_902459505.1. NCBI lineage: Eukaryota > Metazoa > Chordata > Amphibia > Gymnophiona > Dermophiidae > Geotrypetes > Geotrypetes seraphini. The sequence continues at coordinate 397,913,966 of NC_047085.1, read as the reverse complement.
GCAGAGGCTGTCGGCCCCAGCGGCTGTCGACAGCTTCAGGCCACGGCGGCGGGCAGATGCGAGGTATGGGGAGCTGCTGGACAGGGGAAGAGATGGAGGGAGAAAAAGGAAGGGAGGCCTACTGCTGGACAGGGGGACAGGAAAGAGGTGCTGCTGGACAGGGGGAACTTGGAGGCGAGGAGGATGGCAGTTTGAGTGCAGAGCTCCTCTCCCTGGACAATCTGCCTGCTTTTGGGTATCAGCAGCAGTGGGAGATCAATTGCTTTTGTACCTAAGCAGCAACGGGACCAACCCACCAACCTCTGCAGTCCATTGGAGAGATCAATCTACCTGCTTTTAAATATCAGCAACAGTAGGAAATCAACTGCTTTTTTACACCTCAGCAGCAGCAGGACCAGCCACCACTACCAAGAGCCCTTTGCCCTGATCCAGCCAGGAATGTGAGCTCCTCCCTCTGCAGTCCATTGGAGAGATCAATCTACCTGCTTTTAAATATCAGCAACAGTAGGAAATCAACTGCTTTTTTACACCTCAGCAGCAGCGGAACTATCCGCAACTACCAAGAGCCCACAGATTCAGTCCAGCCAAGAGTTTGAGCTCCACCTCCCCCTGCAGTCCACTAGGAAGATCAACTGTTTTTTACACCTAAGCAGCGGCAGGACCGGCCACCACTACCGAGAGCCCTTTGCCCTGATCCAGCCAGACAAGTAAGCTCTTCCCCCAGCATTCCGTTGGAAAAATCAATATGCTTGCTTTTAAATATCATCAGAAGTAGGAGATCAACTGCTTTTACACCTAAGCAGCACCAAGACCAGCCGCCACTATCGAGAGCCTTTGTCCCAATCCAGCCAGACGTGTGTGCTCTTCACCATACAATTTGTTGGAGAGATCAATCTACCTGCTTTTAAATATCAGCAGCATTGGGAAAACAACTGCTTTTACACCTAAGCAGCAGCGGGTACATCCGCAACCACCAAGAGCCCACAGACCCGATCCTGCCAGGAGCGTGAACTCCTCCCCCTGCAGTCCATTGGAGAGATCAATCTGCCTGCTTTTAAATATCAGCAGCAGTGGAGATCAACTGCTTTTACATCTAAGCAGCAATGAGACCAGCCACAACCACCGAGAGCACTCAGACCCGATCCTACCAAGAGTGTGAACTCTTCCCCCCCTGCAATCCGCTAAGAAGATCGACTGTCGGCTCCGGGCGGCTTTCCCGCAGAGGAGAGAATCCTGCATTCACCGTGGACCTCATCTGGGGCAGCCTCCTTGGAGCGGCTGGGACATGGGCAGTGTGTCTGGGAGGGAATGCATGGATGGGAGAACATTGCAGGGGAGGAGACATAGGCATCCTGGGACTGTCGGCCAGAAGAAGTCCTTTCTGGATACGTCAATCGCTCCTCCTAAACTTACTTGCTCCACTTCATCACTGACGCTGACCCATTCTGCTTCTATTCCTTTCTCTCCTCTCTTCTACCTTCCAAAGTATTTAGATCAATGCTGTCTTTTTAAAATGTTTATTTTATTTTTATTTTTCCTCTAACTCTACTTTTCACTTCACTATTACCCTCCAGGTACTTTAGTTAGATTGTGAGCCTTCGGGACAGTAAGGGAATTTTCCAAGTACCTTTCTTATTTCTAATCTTAATGTATATTTTCTGTAAACCGCTTAGAACCTAACGGATGTAGCGGTATATAAGAAATAAATTACATTACATTACATTACATTACATTACATTAAAAAAAAGGAGAAGGGCTGCTGCTGGATAAGGGGAGCAGTGAAGGGGTGGTGGCGGACACAGGGAAGGTAAAAGGAAGGGAGAATGGATGGACAGCCGAGGAAAAAGAAAGACAGAAATACAGAAAGTGGCTAAGGAGAGAGAGAGAGAAAGAAAGAAAGAAACACACACACACACATATATTCTAGCACCCATTAATGTAACAGGCTATAAGACTAGTCTATACATATATCTGTAAACAGCATCTTTCTGAAAATGCCATTTACATATATAGGTGTTTTAAAAATGATTTCCTGTCCTTTGTACAATACAATTTGTCCCATCCTGCCTTCTAGCTCGTTCTACCCCTCCTACTCAGTTTTTTTCCCGTATCTGTAACCATTTTTGCACAGGATTAAGCATAGGATAGATCTGTCCTGTTATCTCCTGCTGCTACTATCTTTTAAAATTAATGCTGTGTACATTCTTCTGCACAACAGCTGAAGCACTGCCTGTTTTCTTATTTAATTTTGCACATATTATAGTGTATGGTGTCTGTCTGCTGCTTTTTATAATAAGTGCAAAAGAGAAACTATTATCAGGAAATAGAAAGAAAGCTCTTCAAATCTCAAGTGTCTAGCAATTCCACCATGTTTGTCTGTTGTAAATTGCCAGCCAAAATATCTACTACAAAGCAGAAAACCATAATAAAATAATGATGATAATAAGATTTCTCATTTGGTACCTTGAAAAGGGAATGTATGCAATTGATACTCAGAATTTTTCTGTCACTTTTAAATAAAAGAGGTTGATAATCTGCAAGTGGCAAAACAGCGTACAAAATACCAGCAGCTAGGTGAAAGTACTGTAGCAGCAATCAGTAAATGGCATCTTTAGAACATAAGAGTTGCTATACTGGGACAGACCGAAGGTCCATCAAGCCCAGTATCCTGTTTCCAACAGTAGTCAATCCAGGTCACAAGTACCTGGCAAGATCCTAAAACAAATGTGATCCTGCTTATCCTAAAAAAAAATAAGCAACAGATTTCCCCAAGTCCATCTTAATAATGGCTTATGGACTTTTCTTTTAGGAAATTATCCAAACCCTTTTTTTTTTTTTTAAACCTGTTAAGCCAACTGCTTTTACAACATTCTCTGGCAACAGATTCCAGAGTATAATTACATGTTGAGTGAAGAAATCGTTTCTAAATCTACTACTTAGTAGACTGAAAAGGAGCAAAGATTTAGCTCTGCCGTGAGCCCCCCAGCAACATTTCACACAAGAATTCTGTAGCTGGGGTGCTGTTACCATGCCACATCGTTACCTCCTGCTACTTACGGATGTAATGGCTTCCTATTCAATACCGGAACTCTGTGTGCACTTTCCCCTTAATGCTAGTGTCTTCTGCAGAAGTTTTACTTCTGTTCACCTCCAGCTGTTTTCTGTTCAAAACTGCCAGCAGTCTGCCTGCAATATCTGTAGGAGGAAGGTCATTTTGCAACATGCAGCCTAACTTAATGTTGCAGTTTTCAAAGAAATTATTCTCATGCTTTCTCCAGCAGGGCTACATGCACTCGTTTTACCAGAAACAAGCATGCAAACGATTCTGCCCTTGAAACACCTCTATTCATTCTAGGTAAAGAGATAGGTGAAATACTATCATATGAATGCTTTTACTAGCATATACTCTGGGTAACTTTATAATAAGCTATTTCCATGCATAAAACTCTCAAAATAGCTTTTAAAATGACCCACTTTATGGCTCCAAATAGGATAAAAAAGAAACATTTCACTCATGAATATTATCAATAACTGAATGTAAAGTCCATACAAAAGTTAAAGTTCACCAATTCTCAGTTCTTTCAAGGAATAAACTCATTCCACATCTGCAACCAGAAACATGACAACTAAAGACAGACTCCGGGGCAGGAAAAAAAAATGGTATCATTATACTTCTTTAGAACAGAGCAGTCAAAGGCAGTCCCGTGATTCAGACAGTAAAGGCCAGCCTCTATAAACACCGCTGTAAGTTAGACGACAGTAGATGTCCTATTGCCGCCTAACTTAATTGCTTTAATTGGTTTTAATCGGTGTAGTAATTGATCGCAACATTAAAAAAAATGATTAAAAACTCATTAAAATGTAGGTGTCGTAATTACATCTAAGCAGGCGTATACTGGCACCTAAGTTAGAACATAAGAATAGCCTTACTGGGTCAGACCAATGGTCCATCAAGCCCAGTAGCCCGTTCTCATGGTGGCCAATCTAGGTCACTAGTACCTGGCCAAAACCCAAGGAGTAGCAATATTCCATGCGGAATCCCCAAAGAGTAGCAAGATTCCAGAACTCAAAGAGTAGCAACATTCCATGCTACCGATCCAGGGCAAGCAGTGGCTTCCCCCATGTCTAGCCACTGCTAGCCCTGTATCGGTAGCATGGAATATTGCTACTCCTTGGGTTTTGGTCAGGTACCAGTGACCTGGAATGGCCACCGTGAGAATGGGCTACTGGGCTTGATGGACCATTGGTCTGACCCAGTAAGGCTATTCTTATGTTCTAACTTAAGTTCCAGTATACGCCTCCTTAGACATAATTACGACACCTACATTTTAATGAGTTTTAATCATTTTTTTAATGGCGCAGTCAATTACTACACCGATAAAAACCAATTAAAGCAATTAAGTTAGGCGGCAGTATGGCATGGTTAGGGGTGGAGATGACCTTAAGCACCATTAGATCTGATTCTCAAGAAAAACTTAAGCATCTGTAATGTAGGCCAGTAAAACCCTGGCTTATATTGCAGACGCCTAAGTTTTGTGGTAGGCGCCGTTAGCTGTGATTCTTTAAACGGCACCTAAGAGTGACTGACACACCGCCGGCGCTGTTTTTGTAGGCGGCTGCCAATTTAGGTGCCCATTTACAGAATCTGACCCTATTAAGTAACATATGTCATTTTAAAATGGCACCGTTAAGGCACCTACCGCTACCTATATAATATGTGCCGTAATCACACCTATGTAGGCACTTTAGGCTGTTGAATGCCACTATGGGTGTGGATTACACCAGAAGCGGTGTTAGGCGGCCTAAGAGCCTACATAGGCGCGATTCACGACATAAGACAGGCGTCGGAAATGTAGGCCTGGAAAAGCCCGGCCTACATTTCCGGCACCGATCTTTTATGGAGATGCGATTCTCTATATGGTGCCATCATGTGATTGGCAGTCACTTTTAAGGCAGCCATCGATATTGGCGTCCCATAGAGAATCCAGGCCAAAGTGTAGTTCAGTGCCATGCAGAAAACTCCTGGTCTGATTCCCTCCTAAGGTGCTCTGCTGCACCTCACTGCTGACCTGCTGCCTACATCTTCAGATTAGTGGGCTGTTAATTAGGGCTTTATAAAGTAAAATAAAGTCCTTTAAGCTTACTAGTTATTTGTTATGCTAGTTTAGGCTAACCTTAGCGACCTAAAAACACAGTATGGCTAAGAGTTAATTACTAGCTAATGTAGGTACCCCAATTAAATCTTGTATGCTCCTAATTGGGTGAAAAATCCTATAGAGCAAAGATTAAAACTGGGATGAGGGAGAGTGGGAATCAAACACTAACTTTAATAAGAGCTATGCTACTGTCTAACTGCTTTTTAAATTAAAACCAGTGATTTTAATGACTGCTTCACTAGGTGCTACGAGGAACTGCTTTTATTAATCAAACACTAAGCAGTCACTTTAATAACTGATATGCTAAGCTCTAACTACTTTAAACGGCAATGTTAATGGCTAAACTATACTATAAACTGCTTTTATTAGAACTGGGAACCCCCCCAGTTTACTTAATAGACATCGCGCCGGCGTTATGGGGGGTTTGGGGGGTTGTAACCCTCCACATTTTACTGTAAACTGAACTTTTTCCCTAAAAACAGGGAAAAAGTTAAGTTTTCAGTAAAATGTGGGGGGTTACAACCCCCCACACCCCCCACAACGCCCCCACAACGCGGCGCGATGTCTATTAAGTAAAGTGCGGGGGTTCCCCCCCATGCCCCCCCCCCGTCGGAGCCCTAAAAACAGTAATTTAGAGCGGCGCGCGCCTCCGTGCTGCGCTCAATTGTCTGGGCGCGCCTTTGTCCCGGCGCGCTTTTGACCTGACACCAGTCCTACTTAGGTGATTCATGAGGTCCAGTGATAAAAGAATGAAGGTGACCAATGATGCTAAGGACACTTGATTCTTCTATTAAATGATTCTGCTTTATTTTTCAATTATAAAACTTGACACGACCGTATTTTGTTTAAATTAGGAAATTTGTGTTTACTAAAAAGCAAAGTATTGTCTACAATGACACCCAGATCCTTTTCTACGGCACTAACCCCCAAGGTAGACCCTAGTATCCGATAACTATGATTCAGGTTATTCTTCACAATGTGCATCACTTTGCATTTGTCCACATTAAATTTCATCTGCCACATGGATGCCCAGTGTTCCAGTTTCCTAAGGTCTGCCTGCAATTTTTCACAATCTGCATGCGATTTAACAACTTTGAACAGTTTAGCGTTATCTGCGAATTTAATCATCTCATTCGTCATTCCAATTTCTAGAACATTTATAAATAAGTTAAATACTACTGGCCCCAGTACAGATCCCTGCAATGTTCTACTGTTTACTCTTCTATCAAATCAGGTGAAAGTGGGTAATAAATAATGATAATTAGACTAACTAGTGCTCTCAGTTAGAAAGAGTGGAGTTAGACTACCGTAATTATCACTGTTTACTCTTCTTCATTGAGAAAAATGATCATTTAACCCTACCCTCAGTTTTCTATCCGATAACTAATTCCCTAATCCACAAATGCACTTTGCCACCTATCCCATGACACTTTCATTTTCTCAGGGGCCATGAGGAACTTTGTCAAAAGCTTTCTGAAAATCTAGATACACTACACTACATCAACTGGCTCACCTTTATCCACATGTTTATTCACACATTCATGATGCCCCTTATGAGAGCTAGTAACTCTAATCCACACTTACAATATATATGTGTCATACATCTCGGGAATTATCTTTAGAATGTGGGGTAACACAGGGGTCGGCTCTATCGCCGATCCTATTTAATATATTTCTGAGTCCCCTCACAAGACTAATTCAGGAAATGGGAATTAGTACTGTACATATATTTATGCAGATGACATTTTATTGATTTATAGGTTACCCCCGCAAACATTAGATTTGGATCCATTGTGGCAATGTTTAAAAAGTATAGAAGGTTGGTTGGAAGGACACAAACTGGTGTTAAATATGACAAAACCAGTAGCATACTGTATCTCAGGGGATAAAGAAATGCCCAAAGTAAATTTATCCTTGGACCAACACTGCATTAAAATGGCGAATAGCTTTAGATACATGGAGATTATGATTGATTGCCATCTGAATTTTGAAGAACTGGTCTCTTCTGTGGTTGCTAAATGATTCGGTGCATCTCAGAGATATACAAAGTTTTCTAGATGAGAAATTTTTATATACCTTAATTCATGCTTTTGTTCTATCTAAATTGGATTATGGAAATTAGTGTATGCCGAAATAACAGCAGGGCAACTAAAACGTTTACAAACATTGCAAAATGCTGCAATTCGGATGTTATGTATTATACATATTAGGGATCATGTGACCCCTTTGTATTTGAAATTCCATTAGTTAACTTAGAACCTGATAGGGGGGGGGGCAACTGTTTGTTAGAACTCAGTCCATAAATACCAAATTCAGTCAAATAGGCAATTTGAATGAAAAAATGGTTATTTACAGGTATTTGTGATGATGTGAAATATTTCTCAGATTTTTATTTTGTTTGTTTGCTTGTTTTTTTAATAATCCACCTTTATCAAAGCGGAGTACAGAATAAACACACAGGGCTCCTTTTACAAAGGTGCACTGGCGTTTTTAACACACGCACCGGGTTAAATCTACCGCCTGCTCAAAAGGAGGCGGTAGCGGCTAGCACGCGTGGCAATTTAGCACGCACTATTCCGCACGTTATGGCCCTAGCGCGGCTTTGTAAAAGGAGCCCACGGTAAAATACACATACTACATACAAATACATCCAAAACAAGGATTTCACATTGCATAATCCAAATCCATAAAATCCACATAACTGCACAATCACCAGCTCATCTTTTCTATGACAAATGTCTGCAGCACAATTCTAAAATAATTACAAACTCAGCTAGCGTACTTCATAAGGCAAAGCAGGTAGCGTTTCAACAGGTTGGTTTGTTTTTTTTAACTCGCTTATCCTTCCCTGTTGCCTAATGTAAGATGGAAGTTTATTCCACTCTTCTGGTGCTCCCACCGTGGGCATCAAAGCAGTTTATACATTAAAACTTTATGAAAACAGAGTAAGCAAAAAGACAAGAGATTAGGATTGTGCAGGAGGGAAGGGCTATAGGAAGAGAAGAGTTCTGAGTTCTTTCTTAAAGGCTGTGAGGGTGGGATATCTGTTCCATATAACATTATCCCTGTGCATAATTTCTGTCCCCCTCCAAATTTCTGAGAGAAAAGGCCTGAGTGAATAGGCCGATACTTGAAATACAACTGCCTCTTAACATTAAGGCAGCACACCTTACCCAGCAGTTCGACGCAACCTTTCCCATTAAAGACAAAGAACAAGGAAACTGTACTCTACACTATGATTATCGTCATCCCCTGAGCTTAGGAAAGCACGTTAAAGCAGTTTCTCAATGATGACATTATCCTTCACTTTCATGAATCTACCACTTTGAGCACCTGCTTATACATATCTTTCTAACAGAACAGCTCTTAGGAAAGGGAAACCTAGCAGGCTCAAACACCAATTCACCAATGCATGTAATATCATCATTACTAGTAGTAGTCATGTATATATTTTATCAAGATTCAGTATTAAACTACTTTTGACAGTACTTGTAGATGCTAGATGCTATCTGTGAAACAGAAAGAAAAATGTGTGTTTAATTAAGCTAAACTATAAACTCCTCTAAGTTTGCCGAAAGGTGCTTAAAAAGATAGAGTCCTCTATGAGTGGGTTTTCAGTTTGATTCACTCTCTCACTAGTTCACTGTTGTGACTTATTTATTGTTAGTATTTCTGCACAGTTGATTTTGCACACTAGGGACGCCCGATGATGGTGTGCAGGCGGGGTAATTCACCTCCGTCTTTGTAAGTGGAAGCGCTGGAGTTTGTTCTCCCGTCGCTAACAACCTCACACTGAGAGCGCCCCTATTCTTCAATTGACATTTGGCACCTGTGTGGTTTGGTTTGTTAGGAGTGATTAGCTGATAGACACACTCATAGAGTCCTTATTGACATTTTTTGCCTCCTGTTTAATTAAGCTTGCATAAGATAATGTTGAACAAGCTCACTGGTTTTGGGGAGGACAATTTTCAAAGCAATCTAGCTGTATTTACATAGGATGGTGTACCAAGATTGCTCTGTCTGAAAAATGCCCAATTCAGTGAAGCACAAAGTATGCTTTGGTCCTCATAGTACAGTAGTTACCAAACCTGGTCCTGGAAGCACCCAGCTAGTCAGGTTTCAGGATATCTATAATGAATATTCATGAAAGAAATCTGAACGTAGTGGAGGCAGTGCATGCAAATATCTCTCATGAATATTCATTGTGGCTATCCCAAAAACCTGACTGGCTGAGGTGCCTCCAGGATCAGGTTTGGGAAACACCTGCCATAGTATGTGTAATTTTAGCCACCCAGTGGGGGGGAGGCATTCCCGAAGGTGCGTTTAGATCGGAGGAGAAAAAGAGTACATATCGATGACATTCCCAAAGGTATGCAGCCCTTTTGGCTGTCTATAAAATAGCAGGTGACAGTAAACAGACGCTTTCACTGTGTTTATTTTACATCAGTTTTGAAAAAGAAACCACACAGGCGCTTCCTCTTTCAAAATTAGCATACAGAACATGTGTCACACGTATCAGGTGCTTTGCACATACCATTTTGAGAATCATTTGTGTCGCAATCTAAGAAAAGGTACCAATTCTTAGTGTACGCTTACTTGAGAAACGAGGCGACAATGTCAGTTGGGTTCTATTTATCAGATGCAACAATTTGTTAACTGAAACGCTATATCTCTGGCAAATGAAATGATTGAAAGGTGTGGTTTGTTAGAACATAAGAGCTGCCATACTGGGACAGACCGAAGGTCCATCAAGCCCAGTATTCTGTTTCCAACAGTGGCCAACTCAGGGCCCAAATACCTCCTAGCTAGATCCTAAGGAGTAAAACAGATTTTAGACTGCTTATCCTAGGAATAAGCAATGGATTTCCCCAAGCCATTTAGAAAGATGTGGTTTGTTGCATTTGAATCAGCATCATCTTTTTTACAACTTGGTCCCTTTTCCTGGATTATGACACATTTGGTGATAAAGGGTGATGTTCACGACATGAAAATTTTATTTTAAAAGATTCATTTTAGTACCTTAAGGAGCAACAGAACAAATCTTAGTTTTAGATATTTGCAGCTCATAGACCAGTTACATTTTGTCCAGCCAACTCAAATATTGGTAATGATCCTCACTTTTATTGGATGATCAATTCAGTAAAATCTATTAAAGCTTTTCTTAGACACATTTTAAATCAGGGTAAATGTAAATGTCTGTCTGAATCAGGGCAACCTCAGTCACAAAGAGGACTAGGTATCCACCTAGGGCAACAACATTTAAGGTGTGTGGGGGGTGAGGTGACAGGAGAGCAGTATCTCACTTTCACCCTGTTCCCTTGCACCTAATGCCACTGCTGACATCAACATTGTGCAACCTCTTCCCGGGTTAAGGCTGCACACAGTGCAGGATTAACCAATAGGCCCACTAGGCACGTGCCTAGGGCCCGAAATGGTCATGGAAGCCCGATGAAGGAGGGCATCAGCATTGTTTTTTCCAAACAGCGATGGGCCCCTCCAGCATCGATCGGCAATGCGGGGCCCTCCCCGATCGGCAACGCCCCCCCCATCTCCCCCCAATCAATGGAAAGCAAGACAAGCAAGCAACACGGGTAAGAAAGGCAACGGGAACTGTAATTTTGCAAGCGGTGCTGCTTGCCCAAAGCTTCCCTCTGACGCAACTTCCTGTTTCCACCTGGGTGCATGGTGGGGTGGGGCGGGGCAGGTGGCCCAGTGTAATTGTGTGCCTAGGGGCCCTCGACGAATTAATCCTGCCCTGGCTGCACAAGGACACAACTCTTATATAAGGCTTAAGAACAGACCTGCATTCAAGGTCTGTCTCCCTCCTCCCTCCCAACAGGAAGTCCTGCATCAGAGGAGGAGTGGGGCAAAACAGCAGTTGAGTGCTGAATGCCTTTGCAACTCTGGCCTGGTAAAAGTTAAGGCAGCACCAACAAGGGCACAAGCCCACCAGAGGGAAGAGAAAGGGGAAAATACTAGATGGGGTGATAGGGAAGGGAAGATAAGATGTTGAATATTGGGGGGAGATTAGAGAGGGGAAAAGGAGATTATGTCCACCTGGTAAGATTAGGGAGTAGAAGGGAGAATGCTGGCCAACTGAGGAGATAGAGAAGGTATGGGGATGCTGGCCACCTATGCGAAGGGAAGATATGTACTAGCCACCTGAGTGGGTATGAAGGAAATGTTAATCACTGAGGGGCAAGGGAGGATAGGAAGAGGAAGGCGAGATGCAGCATTAACAGACAGGAGAGCTCTTCACCTGTTTCACTCGATTTTGTGAACCATTTGGTTCCTGATATTCTACATACCGAACAACTTCGACCCCTGAGGAAGAAGTGTTTTTCGAAACACAGACTGTGTTGAGTCCAGTACACCTTACAACAAGAACCAGTTTTACATAAGAACATAAGAACTGCCATCTCCGGATCAGACCATCGGTCCATCAAGTCCAGTGATCCGCACACGCGGAGGCCCAGCCAGGTGTAATTCTAGTCACCTATATCTCTCTATGCCTCTCGTAAGGAGATGTGCATCTAGTTTGCTTTTAAATCCAGGAACAGTGGATTCCACAATAACCTCCTCTGGGAGAGCATTCCAGGTGTCCACCATTCATTGCGTGAAGCAGAACTTCCTGATATTTGTCCTGGACTTGTCCCCCCTTAGCTTCAGTCCATGTCCTCTTGTTCATGTCACATTGGTCATTGTAAATAACTTTCTTTCCTGCTCTATTTTGTCGATTCCTTTCAGTATTTTGAAAGTCTTGAGCATATCCCCTCACAGTCTCCTCTTCTCAAGGGAGAACAATTCCAGTCTCTTCAGTCGTTCCTCGTATTCCAAGTTCTCCATACTTTTTATTAGCTTTGTTGCTCGTCTCTGCACCCTCTCCAGCAGTTTTATATCCTTCTTTAGGTTGGGAGACCAATGTTGGACACAGTATTCCAAGTGTGGTCTGACCATTGCTCTATAAAGCGGCATTATAACTTTCTCCGATCTACTCGTGATTCCCTTCTTTATCATGCCTAACATTCTATTTGCTTTCTTTGTCGCTGCCGCGCATTGTGCCAATGGCTTCAGGGTCCTATCTATCAGTACACCCAGGTCCTTTTCCTGTTCACTCTTACCCAGAGTTGCACCTGACATTCTATACTCGTGTTCCTTGTTCTTTCTACCTAAATGCATTACTTTGCACTTTTCCACATTAAACATCATCTGCCATTTTTCTGCCCATTTCTTTAACTGACATAAGTCACTCTGGAGTTTCGCGCTATCCTTCTGCGATCTGATTACCCGGCATAGCTTTGTGTCATCTGCAAATTTGATGATCTCACTGGATGTTCCTTCTTCTAGGTCATTGATGAAAATATTAAATAAGATGGGCCCAAGTACTGAGCCCTGGGGTACACCACTAGTCACTTTCTCCCAGTCCAAGAACTTCCCATTTATGCCCACTCTCTGTTTTCTGTTCTCCAGCCATTTGCCTAACCATCTTAGTATATCTCCCTCTATTCTATGGCTTTGTAGTTTCCTGAAAAGTCTTTCATGTGGAACCTTGTCGAAAGCTTTCTGGAAGTCCAAGTATATTATGTCCACAGTTTTGGGATATGATTATTTTTTTCATGTTTTTATGACTTTTATTGAATAAATTTCTGCACTTTGTACATTTTCTGCACTTTTGTTTTATTTTTTGCATGTAATGTTGCTGGGTACTTGTGACCTGGTTTGGCCTCTGTAGCTAGATGGACAATTGGTCTGACCCAGTAAGGCTAGTCTTATGTTCTAGAAGACATTGGACTATGAGGGGATGGATCTTTCAGCTGCCACTGGGTGAGGTGGGAGTTGTACAAGGTTAAATGTTCACTCTAAGTACCACTATAATTGAAATCATAGCAGTTAACAAAGTTGGGATGAATTCAATCTATTTTCAGATTATTTTGGAGAGAACATCTTGCCACTGAAATTTCAGACAAAACAATTGGGGTGATTCTCAATTCTCATCTTAATTTTGAGAGCTATGTTGCCCAGATTTGCAAAAAGATTTGGTTATAACGTCATCTTAAAAAACCTGTCCTCTTTTATACATACAGAATATAGACAGACCGTCACCAAATATAAAATAAGAAAAAAATAGTAATACCATATATACTCGAATATAAGCTGAGATTTTTGGACCAAAGAAAGGCCCAAAAATGGGACTCTCGTCTAATATTCGGGCCATCGCCTACCCGGCCCCCTCCTAGACCTATTGCAAGCCTCCACAGGGCCTGCCGCAAGACTTGTCTCCCGCCCCAGCCAAATCCAAAAAAAAACCAACTCCCCTGCGCACCCGACTCCCCAGCAGCCTCATGGTGGGTGAGACAAGAGGAATCTCTTCTGCCTCCTGTGCCTGCCAAAATTGGACATCCACACCTCCCTCCCACTTCACCCACATACCTTTTGGGTCCCATGTGGCCAGCCGGTGCACAGAGCAGGAGCGATCTTCCTGCCTTCCTGCTCCATTCGAGGCCGCTGGCTGATTCCACCGCCCCCGCGTTCCTTTCAGGTCCCTCGTAGCCAGCCGGTGCACAGAGCAGGAGTGATCTTCCAGCTCTCCCATTCCATTCGAGGCTGCTGGCTGATTGGTTGCTGCAAGTTCTGGGGGACAAAGTTGGGTCAGTTCTGGGCTGGCTTTGTCCTTGAGCCAGGTTTCCGAGAAGAACGCAAGGCCTAGGTCGTTGGTAGTTATCAATTCATTCAGTAGTAGTAATTTGTTGACTACCGATCTGGCATTGATATAAGTGCATGGTATAGGGATAGCTGCACTTTTGTATGCATGGTGGTGAGCTGTGAGGATGTGTCTCAAGTTGAGTGGGTTTTGGTATGAGAACTGGGTTTCTTTTTGTATGTGGGATGATTGCTGGGGATAGTGGAGATGGGATTGTAAGTTAGGATGGAGTGGTCTGTGAAGTGTGAATTTGTTTGCCAGGGGGTTTCATAGTGTCTAAGCATGTAGTAATTAGGGAACCATGCATTAAAAGGTTCTGCTGGTAGGTTGGCTGCAGTTAGGCTGGAAAGGGTTAGGAAAAGTATGAGTAGTGTATGGAGTCTCTTCATGGCTGTAATGTGATTTGTAATCTATGGAGTCTGTTGAGGCCTTAGGAGGAATTGGTTGGACTGGTTGTTGGGTTACCTTGCTAATATAGGATTTTCGGTGGTGGAATTTGGAAAGGAGGAAGAATATGTTTAGTTTTGAGTTCTTTCTTTTTCATGGGGGAGGTGTCTTATTCCTGGGGATGGTGGGGTGCTGTTTTCTGTTCAGTCCTCCTCAGTCCACATGAAGGGCCACAGAAAGGGCCCTTCAGCGGGGCCTGCCGGCAGGAGGGGCCCGCCTGTTTGTCGGCCCTTTAAAGGAATAAAGATCAGTCGGGTTGTGTCTGGGGGGTGGAATAAAAAGCCCCGAAGCAAATGATAATGACCACATCAGAGAAACCTCTCCGAATCAAGGTCTGGCACTCAAGAGCCATTCCGTAAGACCAAAGCGCTGGGGGTTCTCCATGGGAACTGAACCCTGAATGAGAAGATTGTGATTAAGAGGGAGCTTGAGCTTCCTGCCCCGCTGAACTAAACTAAACTAAACCTTAAGTTTGTATACCGCATCATCTCCACAGAAGTAGAGCTCGACACGGTTTACAGGAATTACTAAAGAAAGGAACTCCAATAGGAAGAAGAAGGGCTTGCTAAAAAGGAAGGAAAGAGGGGACTAAGTAAAGTGGAGAGGGAGGGAGTGGTTACATTTTAGAGAAAAGCCAAGTTTTCAAATGTTTTCTGAAGTGTTGGAGGGAGGACGAACTCTGAAGAGGGGCAGATAAGCTGTTCCACAGCTCGGTGATCTTGAAGAAGAGGGATGTTCCAAGTTTTCCTGTATGGGAGATGCTGAATTCAAACAAGATCCACATACCATGGATGCAAAACCAGTCTGGAGCTACCAGGATCACCAGGCCCATTTGAGTGGCTATGCTGCGAAATACTCAACCCATCATGGGCTAAGGTGGGAAGATGTAAAGGAGATCCTGAGTTGGCTAGGGCTAAACCAAGATGTCTAAGCCTAACTTCCTTGCTATGTTCTGTGACTGAAGAAACACTTGAATTTCAAATTCTTGGCTGAAGCCAACAAGTCTCCCTTCAGCCTGCCCCAATGATGCACAATGAGATAAAACACTTTATGCGCGAGAGACCACTTTCCCGATCCAGGACTTAGCAACTGAAAAAGTCTGCTTGCACATTTTCCACTCCAGCCATGTGTGCCATGGAGAGAGCCTGAAAGTGTAGCTCCACCCATTGGAATAGCATCCAACCCTCCTGGCTAAAGTGAGCACTTCTGGTGCCTCCCTGTCAATTCACACATGCCACTGCTGTCAGAAAACACCTTTATCGCTTTTCATTCCAGGGTGTTTTAGAGAGCTCTCAATGCCAATCATAAGGCTTTAAGCTCTAGCCAGTTGATTGACCAACCCTTTTGATGGGAAGTCCACTGGCCCTGGATGGAATGATCTCCACAATGAGCACCCCAGCCGGAAAGACTGACATCGGTCGTGAGAGTAATCCATTCCATGACTTGAAGAGGCATGCCCTTCCCTAGAGCTTCTGCTTGAAATTACCAGGGCTGGTTGCAGCATGCTGGCTCAGTCCAAGGAAGGGTCATCTGAAGAGGATGTTGCTAAGAGGACCAAGATAGGAGGGACTTCTTCAGAGGCTACATATGTGCCCTAGCCCAGGGAGGCCACCATGGATCCCAATACTTGAAGGTAATGCCAAGCAGTGGGGTTTGGAAGTGCCAAGAGATCCATGATCTGTTTCTGTAGCTTCCAGGTGTCATTGGGACTTCTTAGAAGAAGTGTTGGTGCGAGACCCTGAAGCCAGTTGGTGTCTGGTATTGCTAAAGCACTATCTGTAATCCTGAGAGTATCTCTGGACAAAGGAGCCCACTGAATTATGACAAAATCTGCATGAGGGATGAAAATTATTACGACTGCCCTGGAAGATGGCATTTGCCATCCTGGAGAGACTTAGGATGGTGGTCTGCCACACTAGCCATGAGGTCATCCAGCCCCTTGCTAAAAAGCATTTGTCCCCTGAAGAGGGGCCTGCTCAAAGTCACCTTAGAATCCAAATCTCCAGCCCAGTGGCAGATCCAAAGCATCCTGTGAGCTGACACTGCATAAGACCTTGCCTACAACCTTTATGAGGTCATACAAGGCATCTCCTACATAGTCCATGCCCTCCAGCCCTGCTGCAGCTTAATGCCCAAAGGAGCCACTTCAAACAGCTTCTTTAAGACCATGTCCACCCTGCGATCCTGGGACTCTTTAAGCATCACTCTTCCTTCAATAAAGAGGGCTGTGCGCTTGATAACCTGAGCCACTGCTGAATCCACCTTCAGCTGCTCAAACAGCTGCTGAAACTCTAGCACCATAGGATAAAGTTTAGACGTAGCTTTATTCAATTTGAAAGAACTCTCTGGCGTCTCCCACTGTTCTGTGACTACAGCAGTGAGATCTGGATGCACAGGTAGAAAGGACTTCAGAGCATTAGAATGGCTCATGACAGTGCACTGAGATGTGGAGGACTGGCCTTCCAACTTCAGTTCTTTCATGACATCCGTATTAAAATGGTGGACTGAGATCCAGGTTTATTCCTGCAGAGTACTCCCCCCCTTAACACTGAGACCCTCTTCAGCACACACAAAGCTCTCACTGGAAATTTTCCTTAAACAATACCTCTCTCCTTGCATGAACTCTAGATATAAGCTCTTATTTTCTTTCACTCCTCTGCTAGTAACTCAAACCAGAATATCCACATCTCACTCCTTACACTGCAGTCAGTGTAGAGGAATGGATATCTCTGACTTCTCACATGTACTTCATAAATGACACAAATTAAAACTCAGAGGTTCTTCGGAAAACACAAAACTACAGGCCCAGGCAGAGCCAAAACAAATTGATTCTGCCTCACAGAGAAACCAGAGGCAAATCCACACTGCCACCTAGAGGTCACTAGCTAATATATATTTTAGCAGAATTTTTGTAGCAAGTTGTTCAATCTGTACCTACGGAATGCCTCTCACCCCCTCATTATGCTAAGGTGGTATGGTCCCAATCATGACATTATAAGCTAGTGAGAGTCCTAAAGGGATCCCTTACATATAGGTGTGACCAAATTGTATTCCCTTGAAATTCATAAGGTCTAAGCAGATGACTGGAAACAGTGAGACAGCATACTGATCATTAGAACATGGATGTAGCCAGTGGGGTGCAGGGGGTGCAGTTGCACTCCCCCTAACCAACCAAAAATGATTGCAATGCTAAATACTTACAACAAGGTTTGCCAGGGCTTTTCCTCTGCCGCATCACTTCCAACATGACAGAGGAAAGGCCCTGACAGGGCTGGCCACAAGCAGCCTGTTTACATTGTTTCCTCTGCTGACCGGCCACCACTGCTGTTTGGGAGGGCCCACGGGTAAGAAATACTGGCTTCACATGAGGAGGGGGATTGACTGGAGGCCAGACTACATGGGGAAGGAAGGGGGTTGTTGGGTCAAGAGAAGGATGGCAGGGAGATGTCACCGGGGGTGGGGGGGGATGGAGCAGAGAATGAGAGAGAGTAGACCCACAGAAGGAGGAGGGGAGGGAAAGGTGAATGGCAATTGGGAGGGAAAGAAGGTGACATGGATGGTAGACCCACAGGGTGAAAGGGAGGGGAGGGGACAGAAATGGATGCTAGACCCATAAGTGGGGGGAGGAAGAAAGTGACCCAGACCAGAAAGGAGGGTTGGCAGGGAGGAAGACATGTGAGCAAGAGTGGGGGTGGGGTAGGGTGGGGTGAGGGGACATGGATGCTTTTATACTCTGGAAACTTGGTTGCGCTCAACAATGACAGAGAATTACTTGAATAGGCTGTGTATGTTTAATGTGCCTTAAACGCTGGTTAGGGAAAGAAGAATAAAAATAGAAAAGGAAGTTCTGGAAAGGCTTAGCGCAGATAGAAGAAAAATTATTTTAATGTAAGTTGAAAACTAAATTTAAAATAAAAACATTTTTTCTTGAACAAAAGTCTGCTTACTTAGCTTACACCCATGTATTGAAGCTCAAGTCCAATCCCAGTGTAGTTCTCTCACTGTAACATCATTTGCAACCCCTGACTCGGATCCTGATTATGCCCATGCATAAGAACATAGGAATAGCCTTACTGAATCAGACTAATGGTCCATCTAGCCCAGTATCCCATCTTCATGGTGGCCAATCTAGGTCACAAGTACCTTTTAAAAACCCAAATAGTAGCAACATTCCATGCTACTGATCCAGGGCAAACAGTGGCTTCTCCCATGTCTATCTCAATAGCAGACTATGACCTTTTCCTTCAGGAACTTGTACAAACCTTTTTTAAAACAAACTACATTAACCACTCTTACCACATCCTCTGGCAATGAGTTCCAGAGCTTAACTATTCTCTGAGTGAAAAAAACATATTTCCTCCTTTTGGCTTTAAAAGTATTTCCCTGTAACTTCATCATGTGTCCCCTAGTCTTTGTAATTTTTGATGAAGTATAAAACATAATCAAAATGTATCAAAATAATTGGGGATACTAAAGCCAATAGAAATTACCCTTCCTGGCACATAGTCAATGGAATTTGCTCAATATTGCAGGTGTTCAAGCACCCACAGTACTCGCATAGCTGACTGCCATGGTGCTGATATCATTTCAGGGCAAGAGCATCCTAATTGTGCAAAACTACCCAGAAGCACTAAAATGTCACATTAGTTTAGCCTACTTAGGTTAGCTAAACCACACCATGAGGAGAGCACTGCTGACATTGACGATCAAGTAAATTCTTGGAGGAACCTGGAATTTTGCCTACAACTTACTTGTCGACCATTATTGCCCCATAATGGAGGAATAAGTTTTGGATGCCATATCTTGCTAAGGATTTTAAAAGATTTGAAGCAGTTCAGAAGAAAGCAAAAAAAATGGTATTGGGTTTACACCAGAAGCATGTGAGAAGAGACTTGAAGACCTGAATATGTGTGCCTTGGTTAAAGTTATAGTTAATTTAATTTGCTATATGGCTTAATGATAGAAACAGGATGGCAGATAAAGACCAAATGGCCTATCCAGTCTGCCCATCCACAGAATCCACTATCTCCTCTTCTCTCTAACAGTTCTCTCGTGCCTGTCCCAAACTTTCATGAATTCAGACAGTCTTTGTCTCTACCACCTTTACCAGGAGACTATTCCATGCATCTACCACCCTTTCTGTAAAAAAGTATTTCCTTAGATTACTCCTGAACCTACCACCTCTTAACTTCATCCTATGCCCTCTCATTCCTGAGCTTCCTTACAAACAAAAGAGACTTGCCTCATGCATATTTATGCCACATAGGTATTTAAATGTCTCTATCATATGACAGGCGGACCTTAGGAAATTAGAAGATTGGGCATCCAAATATCAGATGAAATTTAATGTGGACAAATGCAAAGTGATGCACATTAGGAAGATTAATCTAAATCACAGTTACCGGATGCTAGGGTCCACCTTGGGGGTTAGTGCCCAAGAAAAGGATCTGGGTATCATCATAGACAATATGATGAAACCTTCAGCCCAATGTGCGGCAGCGGCCGAAAAAACAAACAGGATGCTAGGAATTATTAAAAAAGGAATGGTAAACATGACTAAGAATGTTATAATGCCCCTGTTTCGCACCATGGTGCAACCTTATCTGGAGTACTGCGTTCAGTTCTGGTCTCCTTATCTCAAGAAAGATATAGTGGCACTAGAAAGGTTCAAAGAAGAGTGACCAAGATGGTAAAGGGGATGGAACTCCACTCGTATGAGGCAAGACTACAATGGTTAGAGCTCTTCAGCTTGGAAAAGAGACGGAGTGGAGTAAAACGGGTACAAGTGAATTGATTTTTCACTCCGTCAAAAATTGCAAAGACTAGGGGACACTCTATGAAGTTACAGGGAAACACTTTTAAAACCAAGAGGAGGAAATTATTTTTCACTCAGATGATGTGGTAAGAGCAGATAGCGTAACTGGTTTTACATAAGAACATAAGAATTGTCGCTGCTGGGTCAGACCAGTAGTCCATCGTGCCTAGCAGTCCGCTCATGCGACGGCCCTCTGTTCAAAGACCATCACCCCAACTGAGACTAGCCCCACCTGCGCACATTTTGGTTCAGTAGGAACTTGTCCAATTTTGTCTTAAATCCCTGGAGGGCGTTTTCCCCTATGACAGTCTCCAGAAAAGCATTCCAGTTTTCTACCTCTCTCTGGGTGAAGAAGAACTTCCTTGTTTGTACGGAATCTATCCGCTTTCAATTCTAGAGAGTGCCCTCTCGTTCTCCCTACCTTGAAGAGGGTGAACAACCTGTCCTTATCTATGAAGTCTATTCCCTTCAGTACCTTGAATGTTTCAATCATGTCCCCTCTCAATCTTCTCTATTCGAGGGAGAAGAAGCGCAGTTTCTCTAATCTTTCGCTGTACGGCAACTCCTCCAGCCCCTTAACCATCTTAGTCGCTCTTCTCTGGACCCTTTCGAGTAGTACTGTGTCCTTCTTCATGTACGGCAACCAGTGCTGGACGCAGTACTCCAGGTGAGGGTGCACCATGGCCCAGTACAGCGGCATGATAACCTTCTCCGATCTGTTCGTGATACCCTTCTTTATCATTCCTAGCATTCTGTTCGCCCTTTTCGCTGCCACTGCACATTGCATGGATAGCTTCATTGACTTGTCGATCAGAACTCCCAAGTCTCTATCCTAGGAAATCTCTCCAAGTACCGCCCCGGACATCCTGTATTCATGCATGAGATTTTTGTTACCTACATGCATCACTTTACACTTATCCAGGTATGGACAAGTTCCTGGAGGAAAAGTCCATAGTCTGTTATTGAGAAAGACATGGGGGAAGCCACTGCTTGCCCTGTATTGGTAGCATGGAATATTACTACTCCTTGGGTTTTGGCCAGGTACTAGTGACCTGGATTGGCCACCGTGAGAATGGGTTATTGGGCTTGATGGACCATTGGTTTGACCAGTAAGGCTATTCTTATGTTCTAGTAATTGACTGCAGATAAAGACCTGAACAGTCTATCCAGTCTGCCCATTAGTATCTCCCCTCTCCCGCCTTTCCTCCAAAGTATACATATTGAGATCTTTAAGTCTATCCCCATGCGCCTTAGAATGAAGACTACCAGACATTTTAGTAGCCTTTCTCTGGACTCCATCCTTTTTATATCTTTTTGAAGGTGTACAGTAGTCTCAAGACTTCTACAAAAGACAAAGAAGATATAAATAACCCACAGTAGGCAGCCAAGCAGTCAACAAAAGTGGTAATCAAAAATAGGCACACATGAGGGTGATGAAATATAATAACGTCTGGAAGCTCTTTATTATTACAATTCATACATAGGACTGAACACAAGCTGTGTTTCAGCTAACAAGCCTTCATCAGGAGTCCTCATCTAGCTAATATATATACACAAATATAATACAATAAACTTATTATGAAACAATTATTTTATTTTATTGTTTCACAATATGTTCATTGTAATTTATTTATTAGGTGCCTGTGAGGAATACTGTCAAAGGCTTTGCAAAATCTAAATACACCACATCTAATGTACTCTCTCTAAGCAATTCTGTGGTCACCCAGTCAAAGAAATTGATCAGATTTATCTGACAAGACATGGCTCTAGTGAATCCATGTTGCCTCAGGTCCTGTAATCCACTGGATTCCAGAAACATCACTAATAATGTGGTATACAAAATAAAATCATCATGAAAAAAGAATGCCAAATGTTATAAGAATGCATTTATTATATAGCTATGGCTATTCCAATGCTGGAATGAGACAATATGCAACACTATATCAAAATTCCAGCACACACTTTTAATTACTTTCAAAAGTTATTTATAAGATTCTTTGATCCTCAGAGGGCTATTGAAATGCCTCTATAGGTTATACGAAATAATTGCAAAAACCTGATTGTCACTGGATCAGTTTTGGGGTTGTTTTTTTTTACATGTCCATGTTTCAAGAACTCTTTCTTCAGGGTTGAGGATCCCGATATCAAAATCTAAAGTGAAAAACAAAAATCTCGTAAGGGCAATAGCAAACACTGAGAATATCATCCTACTAAATCAACGTTAAACAACTTCTAAAAACTCTGCTAAGGACATATTGTTTCTATAACTTGTTGTATGTATTCTTCACAGATAATAGTAACTTACTATTGTACTTCAAAGGTAGTAGCTCCTTTCTATATGATTTCCTTCATTTGGAGTGTCTGTCGTTAGTTCCGGTGTCATATACTGATTGACAAACTGAAACAGTTCTGCTGATTGGCTCTGTTTCCCGCCAAGCCACACTTGTTGACAATTCTCCATAGTAACCAAATTCATGGTGGTGAAAACCGGAATACAATATAGAAGAGTCAGATTAAAGACATCCAGTCTATTTCCTCATTAAGTCCCTCGGGTGCCAGTGTGTTGAGATAGTACAGTGACGATTGGGTGTTTGCGATTATTTCGCATAACCGATAGAGGCATTTCAATAGCCCTGAGAATCAAAGAATCTTATAAATAACTTTTGAAAGTAATTAAAAATGTTATAAGAAAGCATACTCAAAACATATCAGCCAAGCAATTAGGGTTACTATATGGTTCCAGAAAAAGGAGACCCAAATATATGTTCAGGAATAATTAATTGCCCCAAGTGCACTAAACTGCAAACAGATATAAACTAATGTGCACACAAGTGATTATATAACACACACTTTCTAACACTTCTCAGTGCTCAGAGAACTGTTTTTAGCTTATGAGACCGCTGGGTAAGCAAAATTTTTTAGCCCACTACTGAAACGGCTCAATTCTCAATCATTGCACTGGTCCCTGTAGTATCTATAAGTATAATACTCTCTCACTTTTTTTGATCTTTTAAAATTACTTTTTGTCTTTTTAAATGCTCAACTTCAAAACAGACTTAACTTTTAATGCAGGGGTTCAACGGTCTCTGACGCGTTTCGCCATACTGCCTCAGAGAACCTGCATCAACACGAACTTAATTCTGCCCCCACCGTGTCTGTTTTTACTTCAACCGCTCTTGCTAAGGTCTTGTTTTGTTTAGTCCTGCATGTGAAATGGGGAACATTTCCAAAAATGCTACCCTGAAGGATCTGAATTTCAGCTCTCTACCTAAGAGCTTAAATTTGGCTTTCAGAACCTATGCAATTACTACCCAGTTGTACCAAGACAGCTGGATGCTCCCCAGCACTATTTAAAATCCTATCTACAGTAGGTGACGAGTTAGGTCCACCACCTTCACACTAGACAGGCAAATGACCAGACAATCCTCATGTCCACCAGCCATACAGCTATCTATGTGCCTAATGGTTGAATCACAAACTACAACAATTGTCCTAACCCTTCTATCCTGGGCAGAAGCCCCTCGAGACATACTTGGTATGAGAGGATATTGTATCCCCCGGTGGCCAGGTCCTGGCTACATGATTACTTCCTACTTAATCAGGGTGATGCTCTCCTTTAAAGTGACCTCCCTATTCCAAGGTGGTGCAGGAGTTGCCAAACTAGAGAGACTTCATTACAACTTCCTTGTAGGTTTCTTCTATGTACCTCTGTCTCCCTCAGCTCTTCCAAGTCTACTACTCTAGTCTCATTCTCTGAAAGCTAGGAGCTCTTTACATTGAGCACTCACATATAACCTCTTGCCAACTGAGAGATAATCACACATGTGACACACAGTGCTAAAGACTGGATAGCACCTTTCTTGCTACTTGACTGATGTCTGCATCTTAGTACTACTGTGGTGTTTAATTAATTAAAACTTGTTAAGGTACTAGGGATATTAGACTAATATAAAAAGCAGTGATATTTATGGTATATTGTATGATTTATTTAATGTTTGCTTCTCAGCAAGAAATGAAATCTAGTTAAAACTGTACTGAAAACTCTCCTCTTATTATCCCTAATTAAAATAATTGACTATAAATGATGAGATGTCCAAGGGATGGGCAGGAGTTGGGGTGAGGGGGGGGGGAGTGAGAAAGAAGACTGAACAAGATGCTATCTGTTAATACTGTAGGCTCTGACAGTTTAAATTTCTACCTCTGGTAAAAAGTTCAAGTTTAAAACTATGGGAGAAACTATGTTAACGAGTTAATAAATAAAGTTTGCTATTTTAAATTCAAACTATCTTTATCAATAAACCTACATTTTCTCTTTCATCCCCATTCTTTAAATCACCAAAGCACAGAGCCAAAATTTTCACTTGCCCATGGAAATGTCCTCTTCTCTCAGAACTTCTCAGAAAGGTTACCTATGATTTTTATTTAGGGCATCTATTTTAAAATTTTATGTTCCACATATACATTTCCTCTCTATAACGTTTTGATTCTTAGGTGCCAGCTTCAAACAGACCCTTTGGAAGTTAACACAGTAATCTGAATGCCCTAGTGGCCTTTGCAGTATCTTAATTAACACTTAATTCAGGTCAGTAGCACTGCTTGCTCTCCACCCCAAGAAATGTCCTTTTCTCTCAGAACTTCTCAGAGAAAAGATATGATATGATAAACAAATAAAAACGTTTCCAAAAGGAAAAACTACAGTAGATTACATGAAATGAAGTTGCAGGGAATTAGGAGTAGGGGGCAACATCAGGAAATATTTTTTTCATGGAAAGGGTGGTGGATGCATGGAATACCCTCCTGGTGGAGCTGGTGGAGACAAAAACAGTGCTGGAATTCAAAAGGTTGTGGGATAAACACAGAGGATCTCTGTATCTACATAGAGCGGCAGGTGCAACCCTATACAAAGGCAGGAAGGAAGTAACTCCTGCATGGAGTACTGGACAGACTAGAGATGCACCATAATGGTTTTTATCTGCTATTATTTACTATGCTACTTTGTTACTCTGGAAGTCATTTTGTAGGGGTTTAGGATGGGTTGTTCTAAGGAAGGAATCAGTCATAAAAATAGCAGCATGAAGTGATTTGTATTACAAATGTTATCATTTCCTTTAAGGGCTCAGGTACTTCAGCACACTTAGATTTTCAAACTTGTTGAGACGGAGTACAGGAAAAGGGTGGAGAAAAATAGGTGTGCTGTAATTCAGCTCTACACAGAAACTTGAAGGGCTTCAAAGCAACAGCATAAATCAGTAGAAACCAGTTATTTAGCATCACATTAGCAGGCATCTACACTCAAATAGGTCTACCTTTCAAAGAATCATATGTAAACAGCTGTCAATCAAGATCAATCAATGGCTTTTCAAATACAGGAAATGCTTCCGACAAAGAAGAGGAATATATTTTACTTGTGTTGTGGATGAATAAACTGTCATTTTTCCTGTAGTCTGTGGATTCTGAGGCCCACAAGTAATTTTCTTTCACTCCAGAAAGATCAGTTGTGTAGGAAAAATGAAAAAGTCTGATGGGTAGAGCATAGGCAGGCCCCCCTCCCCCAAGATTCTCACTGTCTGACTTGGAAGACCATGTTCCAAAAATTAGCATCACACTATTTAGTAAAATTCAGTATACAAGCTGTGCGATTTTAGTAAAAAATCACCTCCTTTTAGAGACATTCCCAAACTTTTAATTTTGAGGAAAAAAAATAAAGCACTGATAGTTCAAAGACCTTTCCAAATTACCAATTAAGTTTCAAGTAGATCTTTTCTACTTGCTGTTGTTAGTCTGATGCCTCAGACACAGGAGCCAATTTTTCAGAATGACTGGGGCTGCTCAATTCAGCAGGAACACTCATAAATAATCTATTCTAGAAAACCAACTAGTAGAAAAGTATGCACCATGTTTTTATGGTGTGTACATAACATAAGAACATATGAAGTGCCTCTCCTGGGTCAGACCAGAGGTCCATTGTGCCCAGCAGTCCGCTCGTGCGGCAGCCCAACAGGTCCAGGACCTGTGTAGTTGTCCTTTATCTATACCCTTCTATCTCCTTTTCCTTCAGAAAAGTGTCCAATCCCTTCTTGAACCCTAATACCGTACTCTGTCCTATCACGCCCTCTGGAAGCACATTCCAGGTGTCCACCAGGTGGGTGAAGAAAAACTTCCTAGCATTGGTTTTGAATCTGTCCCCTTTCAACTTTTCCGAATGCCCTCTCGTTCTTGTAGTTTTCGAGAGTTTGAAGAATCTGTCCCTCTCCACTTTCTCTATGCCCTTTATGATCTTATAGGTCTCAATCATGTCCCCTCTAAGTCTTCTCTTCTCCAGGGAAAAGAGCCCCAGTTTTTCAAGTCTCTCAGTGTATGAAAGGTTTTCCAGACCCTTTTATCAAACGTGTCGCTCTCCTCTGAACCCTCTCGAGTATCGCCATATCCTTCTTAAGGTACGGCGACCAATATTGGACGCAGTACTCCAGATGCGGATGCACCATCGCCCGATACAACGGCAGGATAACTTCTTTCGTTCTGGTTGTAATAACCCTTCTTGATTATACCTAGCATTCTATTCGCTCTCTTGGCGGCCGCTGCGCACTGTGCCAAAGGCTTCATTGTCTTGTCCACTGTTACCCCCAAGTCCCTTTCTTGGGTACTGTCACTCAATAGTATCCCTCCCATCGTATAACTGTACCTCGGGTTTTTGCTTCCTACATGCAAAACTTTACATTTCTCTACATCGAACATCATCTGCCATCTCGTCGCCCATTCCCCTAGCTTGTTCAGGTCCCTTTGTAATTCTTTGCAGTCCTCTTTAGTCCGAGCACCACTAAATAGTTTGGTGTCGTCTGCAAATTTTATTATTTCACACTTTGTCTCTGTTTCTATATCATTTATAAATATATTGAATAGCAGCGGTCCAAGCACCGACCCCTGCGGAACACCACTCGTGACCCTCCTCCAGTCCGAGTAGTGGCCCTTCACTCCTACCCTCTGCTTCCTACTCGCCAACCAATTTCTGATCCATCTGTGCACGTCTCCTTCTACCCCATGGTTCTTCAGTTTCCGAAGTAGGCGTTCATGGGGTACCTTGTCAAAGGCTTTATGGAAATCTAAATATATGATGTCTATGGGGTCCCCTTTGTCCATCTATTTGTTAATTCCTTCGAAGAAGTGCAGTAAGTTCATTAGGCACGATCTCCCCTTGCAGAAGACATGTTAGCTTGTGATTAGAAGTTTATTTCTTTCAAAATGCTCGTCGATGCTGTGTACTTTCCCAGTAGGCATGCACATGGGTGGAGATCAGGCAAAGCATGAATGGAGTATGCAACTACACAAGTAATTATAGTATTGTATAATTTACATATATTCTGGCAAATATCTAGGCATAAGCATTTATATCAGCCATAGGTAGGGTTACCAGATGTCTGGGAAAACCTGGACATGTCCTCTTTTAAGTCCCAAACGGACTTTCCAAAACCTGGAAGTTTGTCCAGGTTTTAGAAAGCCCTGATGAGCTCCAGCCGCATCTGGAGGGCATCTGAACATGGTCCTTCAGATGCAGCTGGAGCTTGTCAGGAAGAAGACAGGAGGTTTGTGGGGATGGGGATGGAGGTTGAACTAGGAGAGGCTGGGGCAAAACAGGGCAGAGCTGAAGATGGAACTGGTTGGGACCAGGGTGGAACAGGGCAGGGCCAGAAGCGGAACAGGGCAGGGCCATGTATTCGAAATTTTGTGGCCCAAAAAATGGTAACCCTAGCCATAGGGCTGGTATAAGTGATTGAGCTTTAAATGTAGGCATATTTTCTGCCACTAGTATTCTGTAGAGGAAAGTAGATACCTACTTTTCTTGATAGAATAGGTGTCTGCTTATCAGGGGCAGACTGACTATATGGGCAACTAGGCAATGCCCGAGGGCCCAGAGCAGTTGGGAGGCTAAGCATTTCCCACTATTTTCCACCAAGCTCATGGTCTGCTCTCAACTTGTATTGCCCCCTTCAGATATATAGAAACATAGAAACATAGAAACTGACGGCAGAAAAGGGCCACGGCCCATCCAGTCTGCCCACACTGACCCACCCCTACCTACCTCTATGAAGAGATCCCACTTGCCAATCCCATTTTGTATTAAAGTCTGGCACGCTACTGGCCCCAATTACCTGTAGTGGAAGGTTATTCCAGCGATCAACCACCCTTTCGGTGAAGAAGTACTTTCTGGTGTCACTATGAAATTTCCCACCCCTGAGTTTCAGTGGATGCCATCTCATTGCCGTGGACCTTTGAGAAAGAAGATATCTTCTTCCACCTCGATACGGCCTGTGACATATTTGAACGTCTCGATCATGTCACCCCTCTCTCTGCATTCCTCGAGTGAGTATAGCTGCAATTTATCCAGCCGTTCCTCATACGGTAGATCCCTGAGACCCGAGACCATCCGAGTGGCCATTCGTTGAACCGACTCAACTCTCAGCACATCTTTATGGTAATGTGGCCTCCAGAATTGTACACAGTATTCCAGATGGGGTCTCACTATGGATCTGTACAATGGCATTATGACCTCGGGCTTACGGCTGACGAAACTTCTTCGGATACAACCGATGATTTGTCTAGCCTTAGACGAAGCTTTCTTCACTTGGTTTGCCATCTTCATGTCTTCACTAATGATCACCCTACTTCAGCAAGGGCAGGTTGCAGCAAAGAGAAAGTTATAAGCTGGGTGTCAGGTAGCTGGCAGGAAGCACTACTGTCACCTTTCTGGTAAAGAAAAAGGTATTTGGGGGACAGCCCAGGAGCCATATTGCTCGGGACCCAGATCCCTATCAGTCTGCCCTGCTGCTTAGTCTCTTATGTTAGGCACCCTGTTATAGAATTACCTGATATTCATCCAGCAGAGGTGAGCATTTTGTTTACCCCTGCGGAGTTATTCCTGGATTCCAAGTCAGGACCTGTCCAGGCTTTGGCTTTGATTATCCAGTTATTTTTGAGCCAGTTAACACATAGCTGCTTAAGTCGATGTTCAGCACTTAATCAGCCATGAGGTAGCACATAAAAATAAGATGGACTTTGTCCCATTTATGCATTAAACTTGGCCACTTAAGCAGCCAAGTGCTGACTCTTCCCCTGGAATGTGTCCAACATAGTGAGTTTTGAGTTAGATTCTACCTGGTTAAAAATTAGCTGCTAGCCCCACCCAAAAGATTTAACCAGACAGCAGACAGCTAAATCACTTTGAATATTGGTTAGATTGTACTAAGTGAGACCAAAAAAATAACCCGCAGAGTTTTTTATTGTTTTCTCAACAAGCATTTGGAATTCCAATGTGAAATAGTATAGTCTTATTTGTTGTTACTATCAAAATTTATGTTCTAAGTGGAATGAGATTATCTTTAAACATAGTGAAATTACAGATTTTTTAGCATGACCACCCAGCAATTTTCACATGTTCAAAAATGTTTACATTGTAAATCTGCTGTAGCATGATTTGATTAATTTTGTTGGATTTAAAGTATACATTTTGATGGATTTAAAATAAAGCGTATTTCTGACTTTGACTTCTGAGAAACTCCAGCCATCTGCTGTAAGTTAAGCACCTTTCAGTGGAGAACACATGATGGCAGGGTGTGTTTGCCAGTATCCCCTCACACCACATTCAACTAAGGACAGTGTGAACCTCCAATACTCAGTATTGGGACACACTACATAGCAGATCCTAGACCACTCAAGGCTGAAATGATGACCATTTGCCTGGGATTCTATCAGCAAAGGCCTGCATTATTGTGAGTAACTTTTAACCCAGCTAAATTAATCATTCTGCTTTAGCAATATTTTATCTAGTGGCACATTTTTTCCTTGTTCAAAGATCCTAATTTGCAACTGCTCTACCCGCCTGCTTTTATAAGTAATTCTGCAACCGGAATTAGCCCAGTTGCCTTAGGCCCCTCCTGTGGGCGGGGCCTTAGGCACATGGGCTGGGTAAGTCCATGTGCCTAAGGCCCCACCCACAGGAGGGGGCCTAAGGCAACTGGGCCAATTATGGTTGGCCCAGGTGCCTAAGGCCCCACCTGTGGGTGGGACTTGAGATGACTGGGCCAATTAGGCAATAAGGCCTGCCATTCTAAGGATGGCGGGCCTGCCAGCTGGACGGACTTGGGACCCATCCGTCTGGCCAATGTTGTTAAGGTATGGGGGGTGTTGGGGGAGTGGGGGGGGCGGCAGGTGGGGGGTCTCGGGCTTCGGGGGGCCGAGTGGGGGTTCAGGGGAGGCAATTGGGGGGGCTGCATCTAGGGCAGGAGGGCCTGGGCTCCCTCCTGCCCTGATCATTGCTGGTGGGGTGTGGATTGCAGCAGAAGAGATGAGCCCCTTATTCCTCAAGCAATGGTTCCTAATGGACCAGGTGTCCCTTAGGCAACCCTTGCACAAGTGATCCCTTATCAGCCTAAAGATCGCTTACAGAATCACACAGTCCACTCAAAGCAGCAATTGCCAAACTCAAGGAAGTGCTGCAGATGATCTGAGACAGTCTGCCACAGGGACCAATTGACAAAGCTCTTAAGAACTTCTCAAAGTAACTGAAAACATAGTAAAACTGGGAGGTGGACACTTTGAGCATTTACAGTTACTGCAAAATTCTGACATATTAATTGTATCATTTGAATGATTTTATTTTACTGTGTTTTAGCATGAACATTTTTAACATGCAGAAATTGCTAGGCATTAAAACTAAAATGTTAGCCTTCTAATGCAGTCTTAGGAAAACATGCAAAGGTAAATCAGTCATTGTGAAGAAGGGGGATGGAGAATTTTCCCTCTAACCTGAAACATGTGGGATCAATTCAGAGATTCCAGCCAGACATTGTACAAGCCCAGAACCCATGTACACAAAGAATAATCACTAGGCAGCTGCCTACTTGGGGAGATTTAGTGAAGAGGAAGATAGTTCTGAGGAGTTTAAGCATAATCATGACTCTAATCCTAGTAACTTCCCCATGGGAGTAGTTAAGCCAAACAGAGCTATCACTGTTGGCAGTCACCAGATAAAGTTAATGTTTTAGAATTTTCACTGTGTTCGTGGGATAAGAGATGCTTGGGTCAGAAAAATAAATCCTGGCAGAGACCAGGGAGCTATGGCAAACACTAACAAGCTGAAAACCCCAAAGAAATAAAACAGAAGTACTATTTCAAGATCGGAAAGTAATTATCTCTTTTCTTTTCACTATATAAACAACAAGGTTAACTTAGGGTTTAAATTTTAAAAAAATAACAGCACTCTATATCACAGAAGCTGGATAATTTAAGGGTTTTCTCTACAAAGAAATTGTAAACCCTATTTTGTTTTACTAACAACAGTATTTAGCTAGCAAACTGATAGATTCACTGACACTTTACAGATGTTTTTTGGAAAAATCTAGCCGCTGCCATAAGGCAGAATATGAACTGAGGGCAAACATGGTTAATTAGTCTTCATATTGCTGGGTTTGTGCTATAAAATTTGAGTGATCAGGGGGGTGGGGGTGGATCTATCCCTCTTTCATCACAGTAAAGTGGAGGAGATATCTCTGGTCATACTAGACTAGAATGAAATATATCTTTATGCTATAACCTTTTAGTTCTTGAGGCTCCCCAGGTAGGAGTCTCTTGATTTTTTCCCAGGTAAAAGTTGTGCATTTGAAATTTTTTTTAAAAAAAGAATTAAAACCTATGGTCCCTGAGAAGCTTTTGGCCGATGGTCGTGTGAATTATCTTTAGTGGTGGATTTACAGTTCACCCACTAAAGCCTTATTTATAACTGACAAATTACCACTCTTTAAACTTTATGGTGAAGTGACCTGGTGAGCTTTGCATCTAATATTCTAGTGTATAAGCCTATGAATTTAAAAGCAAGTGTAAGAGTTCAGGAATGAACTATTTTTTGTATAGACAAAAATAAATTCTGGGTTTAAATAAAAATCTGAATATATTTTTACAGAAAGGCTGTATAATAAATGCACTGGAATCCCTGTTTAAGATGCAGTATGGTTGGGGTCTTATCCTGTCCACTAGGCTAGTTAAATTCATGAAAAATTCAAATGAATGCTGAAAACTGATTATGAACAAAATTGTCCAGAATGAAATAAATTAAATGATGCTGATAATAACAAGAATTATGGAGCAAAATATTGACTAAAGGAAGCTTAAATAATTACCATGTTATCTAATATTGGTTAGATGAGTGGGAGTTTGTTCTTTCCTTTGCCATCACAGAGGGGGCAATTGTCTGTACTCAATGAAGATGCACCTTTGGGATCATATACAGTTCAGTCAATTCTACTGTAAAAATATATGGGTTATTGTTTTATGGGTTGATGAAAGATTGCATCTTGAGTTCCACATCAACCACAAGAACAGCATCCCTTCTAGCAGGGGGTTGGCAGGTCACTCGCTGGGATGGAGAGGAGATTTTCAATTACCTTAGGTTGGAGTGTATATCAGCCTATTTACCTATATTGCCACCATAACCTGAAATGGCCTCCCTATAACCATCAGGACCAAGATGATCTACCTCAGTTTAAAAAAAACAACAACCTGAAAACCTTTTGACAGACATCTACAACCCAGCAATGGAACCTCTCCTCTAACCCAAGAACACCACACAATTATAGCAACCCTAGGATTACCAGATGTCAGGGAGAACCTGAACATGTCATCTTTTTAGAGGGGTTGGGCAGAGCTGGGAGCAGAATGGGACAGGCCACATGTCCTTTTTTTTTATAATGAGGAAATCTGGGAATACTAGGCAATCCCATTCCCATCAATTGTCCTATGCAACATAACAACACCACAAACTGAGTCCACTATCATCACACGTCCCTAACTAATCTTACAAGCTGTATTTTAGCATATTAATATCACAGAAACTCCTAATTTTTGTACAGACTTCTTGCTTGCAAAACGCCATAAACCTGTACCTGAAATCTTATGATGCTAATACTGCCATAAACTCTCCACCTCTCTGTGCAAATCTCTTGAACTTATACCTGAAATCTTTTAAGTAAACTCAATAAAAATACTAGTGAACCATGTAAATGTAATTCCCCATATCTTATATGGGTCTCTTTGATGTAGATCCTGTGTAATCTCACAAGATACACCCTGCAAATTATGTAAACATAAATCTCCATATTTATGTGTGGGCCTCTTCGGTTGTATTAAAATCCAGACTCGAAGCCCATTACTTTGAAGCTGCTTTCAATTCCAAACTCCAGCCCACCTGCTATGCACCAATATCTGTCTTATCATTCCCTCTGTAATTCCCCCACCTGAGCACAGTATATAGATGCACCTTCTTGTCCAGTTTGTCTGTCCTGACTAGATTGTAAACTCTTTTGAACAGGGACTTTCTCTTCTCTTTTTTTTTTAATGTACGGTGCTGTATATGTCTAGTAGCACTACTGAAATAATTAGCAGTAGTAAATTGTCCTCTACTGGATAAATTGTGATACAGAAACTCAGATTAGATTAGATTAGAAATATTAATAACTCATCATTGTAAAATATTCTGAGAGCAATATAGAATTTATATATTAAGAACATCTGGATTAGATGTTGGCTGATGAGAATTTTCTGGCACGTAACTAATTAAATTATCTACAGAGCATTCTTGATAGCTCTGAAGTCTTTGTACAAGCTTTGAAAAATTTAGAGGTTCTTTTACTAAGGCGCGCTAACCGATTTAGAGCACGTTAAATGCTAATGCGCCCATTATATTCTATGGGCGCCTTGTCATGTAGCACAAGCTAATCTTAAGCTCGCACTAGATTGATTAGCACATGTTAAATCGGTTAGCGCGCCTTAGTAAAAGGACCCCTTAGTGAAAGCAAAATTTTCTAGGTATATTTTGAGATTAAGTTGTGACAATTTTCCATATGGACAGCTCACTGGATAACCACTTCAATCCGCTAATGAATTGCTGCTAACACCATAAAGTACAAAAGTCCCAGATTCACCCACCAGAAATCTGGTAACCTTACTCTAATACTAGTACACCTGTAAATAGTCTTCAGACACTTAAAAAGTTAGTGCTGGCAGAAATGTCAAGCCTATAAAAGTCTCCATTAGAACCTATTGGGGGAAAAAGGAAGCGAAGGACTGCAAAGGGATCATGTGAACAAGACAGCAAAACAGGTTAACACCAACCATGAACATTTCAATATCTTTCTGCCACATTTTCTTGGCTTCTGATTGCATTTCTTAGCATCACAAGATCTCCTCTCTTTCCACACAATGTACATAACAGCTACTTGACACTGAAAGTTGCATTATTAATGTCATTCTCGTGTTTTTCTCCTCTGCTACTATATGTCTGGTTCTCTTGCAAAAGCTTCTCACTGGCTTCAGGGAGGATGTCCCAGGTGACCACAACCTCTTCATCCTTCACAGTTCTTTTAAAGGTGCAACCACAATGTTTTTCTGCCTTACTTTCAATGCTGGCTGTCAGTTATCTCTTTGGTCCTGCACTATATTTTTTTTGTGGGCTGTTGTGTGTTGATCTTTATATTACCTGTACTACTTGGATCAGCTTCATCTGTTACGAACAATTATAATAAACTTTACATCAAGAACATTGTTTCCACAGCCCGTCTTTGTTCTTGGTTTTTCCTTTGTTGTCCTGTGGAACTTCTTGGTGTTTTCGTTGTTGTGGACTTTTGCCAGCCATCTCATTCATAATACAATGTATTGGACTACTATTATCAATCTCTCATCTTTAGCTTTAGCATTAACCTCTCTATTACCATTCCTGTGTTCTAGGTTTGGTCAACGTGCATTTACTATCTGCTCTATCTTGTTTCCTGATCTAACTTGTTGAAGATATTTATGTGATTTTTTGTAAATTCTGTTATTTCCTTTCTTCCCTCATTGGTATATAGTTGAATTCTCCCTCATTCCTTCCACTTTTTAGAATGCTTGCCCTAGTGTATAGGTAGAGATGTTTAATTTCACACTTTAGCAGCTTCTGCATAGTTGATCTGTTGTTGCTATTAAGTTGTTAACTTTTTGACTGGAATCATTGATTTTTCATCCAGGTTTTGGTGAGCTGCTGAGCACAATTCTCTCTGTGTCCATGCTGAGGTCCAGGAGGGGGAAAGGAGAGCATGCTAAGGTCAGAAAAACTGGGGAAGCCTGGTATTGGTCCTGGGTGGGGAAGGTGATTTTGAGGACAAGTGAAGAGTAGAGTATTGGAGATGTGAGGGGAAGGAAGTGGACAATCATAAGTTTGGAGGGGATAGGAGAAAGACTTTACTGAAGATGTGTGAGAGAAGGAGTTACAGGATCTCCAGAATCTAGAAACAGAGAAAAATGAAGGCAGATAAAGGCCATATAGCCTATCTAGTCTGCCTATCCATGTCATCTACTATCCCTTCATCTCCCTTAGAGATACAATGTACTTATCCCAAGCGTTCTTGAATTAAAATGCAGTTTTGGTCTCCCCTGGGAGGCTGTTCTAGGTGTTCACCAACATTTATTTGAAAATGTATTTTCTGAGGTTACTTCTAAATCTATCCCCTTTTACTTTCATCCTATGCCCCCTTATTCCAGAGTTTCCTTTCAATTGAAAGACTCACCTCAGGCACATTTATGCCACATAGTTGTTTATACATCTCTATCATATCTCCCCTCTCCTGCCTTTCCTCCAAAGTATACATTTTGAAATATTGAAGTCTGTCCACTTATATTTTATAACAAAATCCATTGACCATTTTAGGAGCATCTTCAGGACCAATTCTAACCTATTTATATCTTTTTGAAGATGTGGTCTCCAGAATTGTACACAAGACTCTAAATGAGGTTTCAGCAGAGTCTTATAAAGGGGCATCATTACTAGAGCTGCTCAATTCAGGTAAAAAGCGTTTGATCTGATTCGATTCAATTTGGCCTTTTGAATTGATTTTTCGATTCAATTCAATTTGCTTTCAATGACACAGCATTTTTAAGTTTAAAGTTAAATCAATTGTATTGTAAAACTAAATAAGCCAGGTTTATAGAGATCAATCCTGCTCAGTCAATGCTAACAGAAAACCATGTCCTTTTCATACACACAGAACAAAGATACACCCTCGCCCAGTATGGAATAAGTAATCACAAACTAAAAATAGAAATATGTAGATAAAAGTTAACCAGCCAAGAAGCCAGACTCTGCATACAATGCAGCACCAAAGAAACAGTAACGCATACCCCCTAATACTGTGTAAAATATAAAGATAGCAGATGTAAATTTGAAAAAAAATGACAAATATCAATCACTACTTTACAAATTAACAAGTAGAAAAAATACAAAATTGGAAAATAAGAAAATACCATTTTATTGGACTATTCCATTTTTGAATTAGCCTTCAGAGGCCAAAACCTCATTCTTCAGGTCAGTACAGTAAACTGCTGTTACAGTACCCTGTCCTGACTTGATTAGTAAAAAATGTATTAAAATTAGTTTAATAAAAAGATTACTTTATTTCCATTTTATAGTTATAAACATTTATCAGTATAGCTACAATAAAGCAACAAAAAATAAGGGAGAGAGGGGACATGATCTGGGACAAAGGGAGAAAGGAGGGGGAGCACATTGGGACATGGGAGGAGCACGATTTTGGGACAAAGGCTGGAAGGCAGGGGGCACGAACTCAGGACATAGAAGGAAGGGAGGGGGCACTAATTTGGAACATAGGAGGAAGGGAATAGAAATTGAGAATTGTTGGTCATGAGTGTGTGAGTGAGAGGTGCACATGGGGAAAGAAAGAAAGAGGAAAACTGGGCATAGAGAGAGAGAGGAGTGAGGTAGAGATGCATAAGGAATAGAAGGATGAGAGGGAGAAATGTTGGATATGGTGGTGGAGACAGATTGAAGGGGATGCAAAGGGGAGGAATGTTGGACATAGTGATGGAGGGAGAGATGTGGCATTGTGCTGGAGAGAGGTGATAGAAGGAGATGTTGGCATGGGGCTGGTGGGCAGTGGTGAGAAATGCACATGACCTGGGGGATGAGAGAGGGAGAAATTTTGGATGTGGCAGTAGAGGAAGTAGGAGATATGCACCCTGGATCTCTCTCTCTCTCTCTATTTCCCCACTCCCTTTGCGGCAAGGGAAGGAATAAGAGAAGGACAGTGAGAAAGAGAGGGAGACATGTTGCCAATGGGGGTGGAAGAGAGAGGAAGAAAAGTTGGACTCATTGAGGGATAGAGAGAGATGTTGGTTGGGTGAAGGGAATGAGGTCCAGAGGAGAGAAAGCATGCAGGAGGCAGAAAGAAAGAAATATTGGATGCAAAGTCAGAAGGAAGTACAACCAGAGACTCATGAAATCACCAGACAGCAAAGGTAGGAAAAATGATTTTATTTTCAAATTAGTGATCAAAATGTGTCAGTTTTGAGAATTTATAGCTGCTGTCTATATTTTGCACTATGTCTATTTTTCTAAAGTTGTTACTGAGGTGACATTGCATATTTTAAAGTCACCTGCCTTGACCTCTTTGTAAAAAAAACTGAATATAAATGATAATTAACATTTTCTCTGCATACAGTGTGCTATGTGTTTTTTAATGTTGTGGTTATCATTACGTATTAATAAGATTATATTGTGTGTATAAGAAAAATGGATGGAAGAAATTGTATTACAATTAGTACTATTATTATCAGGGTGGGGTCAGGGGCAGAGCCTGGGTGAATCTGGGGTGGAGCTTGGGCGGGAGTACTCAGTTGATATTTGTTAGACTTAGGGAGTACTTGGTTTGAAGGAGTTGAGAAACTCTGGTCTACTGTACTAACCACTAAGCTATTCTCTCACCAAAAGCCTAAAGCCATCATTGCAACTTGTAGAACATTTGAATATATCACCAAGTGTAAGGGGAATAAACTCGTGAACTAGAGAACACAAAGAAACTGATAAATATATATATAAATGATCTCACTTGTGTATAAATAACTAATAAAGTTTTTTTTACTCATGCCATGTGCTCAGAATTATGTAGCCCAGCCAAAGATCAGAGATCCATATAGCTGGACCCACCATCCGATCACTGCATATGTGACAAAGCACAAACTAAACGTGATAAACAAAAAAAGAAAAAGGATTTTAAAGCTGGTGTAATTCCAATAATTTCATATATTAAAGGTGAGTTCACTTAGCTGAAGAGTCCATGAGGGTCCCGACGCAAACCACGTTTGGAAATTCTTTTTCAAGGAACCCAACACTTATCATTGAAGAATTGTTTAGAATGCAAGTCGTTATGGTGAGTATTATTCAAACCACCATCGTAGTAACTGTCAATGCGCCTCTGAATAGAACTTGCCAATTATTGGAATTACACCAGCTTTAAAATCTTTGTTATTTTTTTGTTTATCACGTTTAGTTTTTGCTTTGTCACATGTGCAATGATCGGATGGTGGGTCCAGCTATAATTCTGAGCACATGTTACGAGTAAAAAAACTTTATTAGTTATTTTTATACAAGTGAGATCATTTATATATATAGAACATTTGAATATGACAGCAGATAGGAAACATAGGGCTCCTTTTACAAAGATGTATTAGGGCCTTAACGTGCGGAATAGTGCGCGCTAAAATGCCGTGTGCACTAGCCGCTACCGCCTCATTTTAAGCAGGCGGTAGTTTTTGGCTAGCACACGCTATAGCGTGTGCTAATCTTGTGCACGTACTAAAAACGCTAGCGCACCCTCGTAAAAGGAGCCCATAAAATCCATCTAGTCCTCCCAAATTACTTTCTGTTGCAGTGCAACTTCAACTCAGATCTTTCAATCTTTCAGTCTTTGCTGAAACAGGGCTAACAGCTGCACTTCCCCCATTAACTTAGATCTGAAAAAAACAACCACACAAAAAATCTGTACTTAAAAGCTAACGGCTGCAGCCTAAAAATAAACATAGATTGGTATGTAGCACAATATTTCAGCACTGTACTAGAAAAATTGATACAGTTAGATAATGTGAAAGCGACATACAATCAGTAAAAGAAGTGGAGGGGCATAATCGAAAGGGACGTCTAAGTCCGTTTTCATCTAAGTCGCAAGTCGTCCAAAGTAAAAAACAGTCTAGGACACATTTTCGAAAAATACGTCCAAAATTTTTTTTCTTTCGAAAATCGTCTAATTATACGTCCTGCAGATCTGATCGTCCAAGTCGCTAAATCGTCCATCTTTATACCACATTTTCGTTCAACTTTTCGTCCAAGTCAAAAACGCCTAGAACAAGCCCTGTTGGACGTGGGAGGGGTCTGCAAAGTGATGGATTGAACACCCAGACATGCCACTTAAATAGTGGGGTACCTTACAGGGCACTGCTGTGAACGTCACAAAAAGGGTGCCATGTCTTCTCCTCACTACAGCTCTCTTATAGGTCATGGTGAGCCCCCCAAACCACCTCCAGAATCCCCTAGACCCACTTATCTACCACCCCAATAGCCCTTATGGCTGCAGGAACCACTTATATGCCAGTACAAAAGGGTTTTGGGGGTGTATAGGGGAGTGCACATGTTTCATTATCAATGCAGTGATTACAGGGGCTTATGGGCATGGGTCCTCCTCTGCATGAGTCCCTAACCCACCCCCAAGACGACTTAAGCTGCCTCTGTGCAGGACGACTAGGCTTTCCTATGCCAAGTTGCCAGGTGATGATGGTCTGGAGGCTGAATTTTAAAGGTGTGATTAATATTTTTATGCAGGTGGGGGGGGGTCAGTAATCACTGGGGTAGTGTGGGGGGATCTGTTTTATGTGTTTGCAATGCTTATCTGGTGACTTTAGGTGGGTTTTTGTGACTTAGACCATGTTTTACATGGTCTAAGTCACAACATCCAAGTTCCGTCAATCCTGGGCTGTATAACTTTCGGTTATACATGCTATACGACTAAGTCTAAGCCGGCCCACGTCCTGCCCAACTCCCGCCCTTGACACTCATCCTGAAACGCCCCGTTTAGCTTTGGTCATTCAGCGGCACTATGAAGGCCTAGGTCATTTTTAAATATGTCCAAAACCCGGTTTTAAGTATGATCGTCCAAGTGCTGACTTAGGCCGGTTTTTGGACGTTTTTCTCTTTCGATTATGAGCCCCTTAGACTTCACTTCAAGCTGCATTTCTTCATATTTATATAAAATATAATATATATTTTGTACTGTATGTTGGTTCTAAGAGCAAATTATATTTGCATGAAATAATTATTCCAGATTACTCAAAATTAGAAAATTATAATAACTGAAATATTTGCTACTTGTTTGATTACTCCTGTAGCCTCCTAACCTCCTAACCATTGAAGGTGACAAAAATGATAAAAGGGATGGAACGACTTTCCTATGAGGAAAGGCTAACGTGGCTAGGACTCTTCAGCTTGGAGAAGAGACAGCTCAGGGGTGGTTTGCTAGAGGTCTATAAAATACTGAGTGAAGTGGAAAGGGCAAATGTGAATCGCTTGTTTAATCTCTCCAAAATTACTGGAACTAAGGGACATATGATGAAGCTACTAAGTAGTAGATTTTTATTGACTAATAAAAAACTGGCAGAACCATAGGAAAACAATAGGTTACATAAGACAGCAAACATAGGGCTAGATTCACTAAGCAAACCGATCGTGTACCGCTCAGTTTGCGCTCAATTTCCAACCCAGGCTCGATTCATTAAGCACCCTCCAGACCTCATCTGCACTGTATGCAATCAGTGCATGCAAATGAGTAAAAATGCATGTAAATTTCTTAACGCGTCAATTCATGAAACCATTTCCTCCAAACCGACTGGCCTTTCCGTTCCAAAAAGTTACGACTGCTGAGGACCAGTCATTTACATCCTCGCCGGCTATTTCTGCCTAGCAACTGATGCATGCATGTTAAGAACCCCATCAAAAAATATATATCTACTCCTCCAAAAATCATAAATATATCAAAATTTTTAAATATATGAAAACCTTCATGTACATAAGCATTAGAAATAATTTTTTTTTTCTTTTTTGGAATGTGCATAGCGAGCGCGGGAGTGAATCTCATATTTGTAATGCGCATTGCAAAAAAATTGCAGATTAACCCTGTGCTCTCCTTGCGCATTGTACATTTCAAATATCAATTCCAAATAACCAAAAAAAACAAAAATCAAATAAAACTTTTATGGGACAGCAATCCCTCCCCCCTTCCATCCAGCTGGATTGTTGCGTGCATGTGACGGTAGGCGCATTCGGAGCCCACTAATGACATCCGCGATTAAACCACGCCCCATATCTACGTAGTGAATTCCTATAGCTAGTGCATGCGTTATGAGCTTCAAAACCAACCAGGATACAGTGCGCACATGCATTGATTGTTATTTCAGCGCTAATAGCGGCGTGTTTACGACTGGATCATTTGCAAGGACAAGCTGTACTGAATCGATTGGCTACAATGACTTGGAAACGGATAGGATACGAATAGGATAGATTTTGGGACTTTAGTGAATCCTGCCCATAGGCGGGAAATCCACTTAACAAAGCACTTCAGTACAAAGGCATGCGTCATTTACAGTCACCCACGAACCCCCACACCCAGGGCCTAAGTACTAGATTTAAAACAAACCGGAGGAAATATTTCTTCACTCAGTGTGTCATTAAACTCTGGAATTTGTTGCCAGAAAATATGGTGAAATCAACTTATGTAAAGAGATATGTGGGAAAAGAGGTATAATAGCTGGCCTACTTAATTTTTCCAGGCCTACCTAATGTTTCCCAGCACCATCTCTGCTACAACTTTTTCTTTTTTTTTTTCTAATCCAGTGGTGGAAGAATCAGGCACAGAACTGACACCCCCTTGGCTATTGAAGCTGAGATAATTGGGAAAAAGAATGTGTTGCTTGCAGCAAGATAAAGACTAAGCACTGAATCAAGACTGTGAGGAAAACACAGGCCTTGTTCTTTTCTGTTTTTCTTCTCTCCTCTTTGAAGCTTGGCCCCGACTCTCACTATTTCTCTTTATAATTAGCTGCTTATCATAAATAAGACTATCTTACGCTTTCTGACTTTTCCTCCCTTTCAAGTTCTCACTTGTTTTATTCAGATAAGACACGATAAACCTGTGTTATTAGCTGGCATGATACTGGGCCCCAATTTGGGCCTCATTCTGCAAGCTTCTCAACATTTGATTCACACCAAGTGGGTACATGGGTAGGGTAAAACTAGACATCTGGAGCATAATATAATAAGCCCGACATCTCTAGTGCCCAAACTCCTCTGCTCACTTGTCACTATAGATAAGGCATTATAATAAGCCATTACTGTATTAGCTTGCGAGATGCCCAGTTTAATTCTCTAAAAAAAGTCCCAGAATATTATTTTTGTTTTGTTTGTATTCCTTCCTGGTAAGACAAACCACATGACTAAGTCAAGACAGGATAAGGAGCCACCTGCAGCTGTAAGGAGAGTGCCAAGAATACATCATTCATTGTTCTTTAATTAAGAGCTCCAACATAGGGCTAGATTCTCAAAGCTTTAACGTCATCACTAAACTGTTTTCCGGCAGTTTAGCAGCCTGTATGCAGTTTAGCAACAGATTATCAAAGGGGCTTATCTTCCTCTTTAGCGAGGATTCTAGCAGTCTCTGACACTGACATGCAAATGGGATCTTCAACACTGAAATGAGCCCTCCGGTAGATTTTTTAAAATTGCCGAGCTATTTTCTAAAAGTGGCGTCGGCTTTTTGCTACAAAAAAAAGAGAGTGGTCCAGGGGTGCCAATCAGTGAGACTGCTAGAACACCCCTTGCCTTAAAATCCTGGCCACGACTCCCCCTGCAGCAGGAGAGATGCTCACTCTCTCCTGCTTGCAGCACGTTTAAAAAAGTCCTGCCGCGACCCCCCCTGCAGCAGGAGAGATGCCCACTCTTTCCTG
Organism: Geotrypetes seraphini; assembly: GCF_902459505.1. Taxonomy (NCBI): domain Eukaryota; kingdom Metazoa; phylum Chordata; class Amphibia; order Gymnophiona; family Dermophiidae; genus Geotrypetes; species Geotrypetes seraphini. The sequence goes on along the minus strand of NC_047085.1, from coordinate 397,870,987 downwards.
CCTTCAGCACTAAAAGTTAAAAAAAAAAATCCTACTGCAACCCCCCTCCCCCCACTCCCTACCCCCCCTGGCAGCTGGAGAGATGCCCACTCTTTCCTACTGCAGTAAACTACCTGCAGTGACAGGACCCCGGACCCCCCTCCCCCTTACCTCAAGAGCTGAACCAGAGGGACGTGGACATCATCTTCTCAGAAGCAGCTACTGCTGCTGCATCATCTAAAATGGTAATTTCCCTCCCCGGTGTATCAAGGGATACACTGGATGCCTAAGGTCCCGCCTATGGGATGTCCAGGCCAATCAGAGCCTTAGGACCCTTCCCGATGCATCCGGGGAGGGGACTGAGGCTCTGATTGGTCCAGAGTGTTTAAGGCCCCGCCCATGGCCCTCCTAGGGGTAAGTGCTTAACTTTATACTCAGAATTTCACTAAAATCCTAAATTTAGAAACAGCAACAGGGATGGATTTAGGGCAAGAAAGGTAGGAACTTAGCACTAATTTTCAGCAATAAGAGGGTGCATAGTAGAAGCTTATTCTATCAGGGAACCAGGGAACCAACATTCCATGTTAGAATACTATTGTAACCTGATATCAATGTGCCTGACATTTAGGTGTGTGCATTTACATCAGCCATAAAGCAGCATGTAAGTGGAAGCCTTGCCTATTTCCTGCCCACAGTCCCCCTACGAACACACATTATGGAAGCTAGCAGGTATTTACAGAACAGTGCTTAGGTAGAATATTGACATGTATGCACATATGTGCACACATACACACATATATGCTAGTATTCTAAACATTTATTCTTGTAACATGAGTTTAAATGTTAGGACCTAAATCATAGACTTACCCTCTAAGCTCATAAATTAACTCAAATTTAGACAAATCAATGTCAGACATACCACTGAGCCCTATAATAAACATCCCAATACCCTAAGAACCCCCTTTTACAACACCAGCACAACCAATCCACCCCTTCCCTAAACCCTACCCCTTGGACCTTAAAACACCATCGAACTGAGTTCTACCCTTTTCCCCACTCCAAACATTCCTGTGACTTACTCAGGGGGTCAACATCAGTGGTTGAGTGGACCCAGGTGGCAACAATCCCCCTCCGCTACCACCCAGGTTGTTGCCCAAATCAAAAATGGCAGCAACAATCTCTAACAGTAACCTCACAGTACTACCACTAGGGAGCATTCCTCCATAGAAGGTTGAGTGCTCCCAGGTGGCAGCAATTCATAATGATGGCTGATGACCACTAGTGGTAGTCTCACAGTACTACTGATATGGGGCATTCCTTCATTAAGGTCCAGTGTTCCCAGGTGGCATCAATCTCCCCCCATTGTCACTTAGGTCAGCACCCTATACCAAAATGGCAGTACTACCACTTGGGGGCATTCGTTCATAAAACAAGTTATGGAATGTCCCTTAGCACTAGTATCACAAGACTACTGCTATGGGTGTTTCCACCATTTTGGAATTGGTGCTGACCCAGATGATAGCAAAGAAGTATTGCTGCTGCCTGGGACCATTTAACCACCAATGTGGACCCCTGTGTTAGATATGTTAGTAAATAAAACAGGGGAAACAAAACCACAAACTCAAACGCAAAAAGGCAAAGTGAAATTGTCCCAATCAGAATGGTGAGCACTAAAAAAGTGTCCTTCAACTCATCTGATGAATACAAATATCTTTATTGGTTCAATATCTTGTATATATATACAAAGACTCAACGACCCGACATGTACATGTTTCGGCCCAACCGGCCTGCCTCAGGATTCTTATGAGCCTTTAAAGGTTGTATGAGAAAATCACATGGGATACAAAGTAGCACACACTCTCTACAAAACGAGTGACTCTGGAGCATGGATAGCGGGTGAACGACATGAATGTGCTGTAAACTCTTTTTCGAGTTTACAGCACGTTCATGTCGTTCACCCGCTATCCATGCTCCAGAGTCAGAAGCTAGTTGAATGATACAAAAATGTGTAGTCTTGTATTGAGACTATATGAAAAGTGATATGTTCAGTTAATCACAGTAACTTCTATTAAAGCTGTTAAATGATTTTTGCCTTTACTTTTTTATTTACCCTGGTATATATTGCAATATACAGGAGGAAATGTGAGGGGGTACTTCATGTGATTAATTGCATGATTATAAATTTTAATCGTGATTAATCATGCAATTAAATTTTTAATCGATGTACATCCCTAACATATATACTATGGGGATCATAATCGAAAGAGAAAAACGTCCAAAAACCGGCCTAAGTCGGCATTTGAACGAACATTGTCAAAATACGTCCAAGTGCCAATAATAAAAACGTGTTTTGAACGTATTTCTAAGCGACCTAGTGCCGCTGAACGACCATAGCTAAATGGGGAATTTCAGGAGTATCAAGGGTGGAGTTGGGCGGGACGTGGGCCAGCTTAGACTTAGTCGTACTACATGTACTGTATAACCGAAAGTTATACAGCACAGGATCAATGGAACTTGGACGTTGTGACTTAGACCATTTAAAACATGGTTTAAGTCACATAAACCCACCTAACGTCACCAGATAAGCACTACAAAATATAATATAGACACCCACACACTACCACAGTGATCACCGACACCCCCTCAACCCCATAAAAATCATAATCACACCTTTAAAATTCAGCCTCCAGACCATCATCACCTGGCAGCCTGGCATAGGAAAGCCTAGTCATCCTGCACAGAGGCATCTTAAGCCGTCTTGGGAGTGGGTTAGGGACCCATGGAGAGGAGGCCCCATGCCCATAAGCCCCTGTAATCACACTCCCCTATACACCCCCAAAACCCTTTTGTACTGGCATATAAGAGACTCCTGCAGCCATAAGGGCTATTAGGGGGTAGATAAATGGATCTATGGGATTCTAGAGGTGGTTTGGGGGGCTCATCGTGACCTATAAGGGAGCTGTAGTGAGATGATGACATGGCACCCTTTTTGTGAAGTTCACAGCAGTGCCCTATAAGGTACCCCACTATTTAGGTGCCATGTCTGGGTGTTCAGTCCATCACTTTGCAGACCTCTCCCACATCCAACAGGGCTTGTTCTGTTTTTGACTTGGACGAAAAGTTGGACAAAAATGTGGTATAAAGATGGATGATTTTGCGACTTGGATGATCAGATAGGCAAGGACAAATTTTGGACGTATTTTTCGAAAATGTGTCCTAGGCTGTTTTTTTACTTTGGACAACTTGCGACTTAAACGAAAACGGACTTAGACGTTCCTTTCGATTATGCCCCTCCACATATATAAATATATATATATATATATATATATCATATGTTTCTTACATAATTGAAATAAAGTGGATTGGAAAAAAGTATATGTAGATGTCAGATGTCATGACAAACTAAAATTACATTAAAGTTTTGACGTCACAATCCCTCCACTGTAAAATACAATACACTAACTTATGAAAAAATACATTTAGAACATTTTTACACCATACCAGCACTAATTCACAGGAAACAACCTTATTCATGAAAAGGCAGCATTGTGAATATTACACTTGGCTCTAAAACACCAATACAGCATCTAGTGAGAAAAAAAATGGGACCGTTATAGATCTCTAACTAGAAATTACATGCTAGCAGAATACTGTGCCTTGGTCAGACAGACAGACCCTCAGCAGACATGTAACAAGCCACAGCAGATCAATAATAGAGACATAAAAGCAAAGAACATAAGAACATAAGAAGTTGCCTCCACAGAGGCAGACCAGAGGTCCATCTTGCCCAGCGGTCTGCTCCCGCGGCGGCCCATCAGGCCTATTGCCTGAAACAGTGGTCCCTGACTAATTTTGTAATTAACCTCTAATCCTCTAATCCTATCCCTATAACCTACCTCTACTCCTATCTGTACCCCTCAATCACTTTGTCCTCCAGGTACCTATCCAAACCTTCTTTGAATCCCTGTAGCATACTCCTGCTTATCACATCCTCCGGTAGCGCGTTCCATGTATCCACCACCCACTGGGTGAAAAAGAACTTCCTGGCGTTTATTCTAAACCTTTCCCCTTTCAATTTCTCCGAGTGCCCCCTTGTACTTGTGGTTCCCCACAAAGCAATGAACTGAAAACCTCAAGAAGTCAGATTTTGCATAAACGAGAATACAGCAACAGTAAAGAAATAGTAACAAAAATGCTAGATATTAGAGATGCGCATTTCCAAAACCTCCCAAAACTGTACAAGGAAAAATACTTGAACTCTAAATAATTGGCACAACAAAATACAAGTGCACCAATTCCTATGAGCTTCAGAGCAGCATTGAAGCATTTATTGCCCCGGACCATGGAAGAAACCTCTATCGTTGCTTAGTAAAAGGGAGGCCTAAGTATCACAAATTGGTTGTGGTTATCTTTTGCTGGTGAAAAACCTCCACTTACCCCCTCTTTTTCAAAGCCGCACTAGCGTTTTTAGCACCAGCTGCTGCAGTAATAGCTCCAACGCTCATAGAATTCCTATGAGCGTCTGAGCTGTTACCATAAAAATGCTAGTGTGGCTTTGTAAAAGAGGGGGTTATGTTTAAATATTTTTATTAAAGGTTTCAAGAAAAAAGTGCAAGGAAAAAGTCATAGCAGTGTAATCCAGAAACTCTCACATGTGCATAACTCAAACCCCCACCATCCCTCCGCCCACACCCTCCCCCCTCCCACCAACAACAGTAGTGTCAACATCCAACATTCTGACAAGTAGTGTGTGACCCCCTTCACAAGTTCAGCAATCGTCCATGGGCCTGAGGTGTAAGGTCCATCCAAAATCATTCCCAAATCTGACAGAAGCGGCGGCCTGGGCCCCGGACAAGGTCACCAGCCTGTCTCCGCTCCAAAGAGGCTTGCACTATCATCAAAGATCTCCACTGACTGTAAGTCGGGAGATCCTGTAATATCCAGTTTGTCAAAATGGCTTTCTTTCCCAAAAGCACAGTCCGCGTTATAAAAGCTGTCATCCCTTTCAATTTTGGTGTAGCAATAGTATAATAACCAAATAAGGCTCTGGGCATAGGAGACCAACATCTACCCCAGAGGGATGATATAGTTGCCCAGATCACGTCAGAATTGGAGAATCAAAGGACAAGTCCAAAGCATGTGTCCCAATGAAGCATGAGCCTGTGCGCACTTGGGACAATTATGAGTGAGAGTAATTCCCATCCGAGCTGCCCTTTCAGGGGGAATGTAGAGCCGCAGAACCACCTTCAATTGTAATTCCCAATGAGTAACATTGGCAGACACTCTCTTGATGGTTTTCAGCACCTGTTGTATCTGTTGAGCTGTCAAAGAGCACTGCAGGTCTTCCGCCCAAGAGGCCGCCAAAATGTCCAAGTTAGGTCCCGCTTGGCAATCCCGGAGGCCCAGTAAATGAAATTTAAGAGGGATCCTCTGTTGAGCTGATAGACTAAAGAGCTCAGAAATGTTCAACTGGCAAAGACTGTACATAATGTCATATCTGGTAATCAGCAAATATGTCTGAAGCTGGTAAGTCAAACGTACGACATAAAGTTGGAAAGGAAGCCAAGATTCTATCCTCCGAGTACAACTGAAATAAATATCAGAGGCCCTTTACAGCCCATCATTGAAATGAAACATTTTGTAAAAGAGGGGGTTAATATTTTATGTTATTTTAAAAATAATTTTGTGTTTGTACTCAAGAGGCTCCATGGGGGGAAGGGGGGCAATGGAGCCTCTGAGTACAAAGACAATTCAGAATAAATTATCTTGTTCTACCTTAATTAATAAATTCAGAATAAAATATCTTGTTCTACCTTAGGACCTGTTTTACAAAGCCGCGCTAGCGGCTGCAGCACAGTAACGGCCCCAAAGCCCATAGACATTTAAAGGGCTTCAGGGCTGCTGCCAAGCGGCAGCCGCTAGTACGACTTTGTAAAACAGGCCCTTAGTTGTCTGAGAATTTTCTTTTTCTTTTTTTTTTTTTTTTAATATTCTTTATTCATTTTCAAAATTACATTAAGTGTTAAATATATTTATTCAGATTAGCATTAACTACATCACTTACAAACAATCATTGATATATTACATAAAAACATATCCCTTCCCTTTTCCCACCCCACCCACCCTTATTTTATTTTTCTATTCATGATGGTCCAGCATCTATTTTTTTCTCCAAATTTTTGGGGATGCCCTTTCCATTTGATATTTCTTGTTTCCTTTGTTTCCATGTCCACCATTCATCTCACTTCTGTGTCCCTCCATTCAGTATCTGCTTAGTGCGCTCTATCTTTCCTATATATTCAATATCACCACTCTGTGTCCCTATCTTGCCCTCACTTGTACTGCCACTGTGTGTCCCTATCCCTTCTCCATTCAGCATTGTCAGTCTGTGTCCCTGTCCCTATGTTCTTTCCATGCCCTGCTTCTCTTTTCTGTATCTCTGTCCTTCCTCCGTGGCAATCTTGCAAGACTGCAGGAACTCACAGAAGCCATTTTTGATTGCCATTCTGCATAGGGCAGGAGCATAGGAAGATCACTCCTGCCCCACTTCACCACTGGACCATCAAGCTTTAAAGGTAAGGTATGGAGAGGTCCAGGAGGTAGAGGGAGGCGGGGTGGATTAGACTCAAGAGCCCTAAACCTGCAAATATGGGAGGGGGGGGGAAGATCTGTATTTAGATTTCAGCAAGGCCTTCAACATAGTTTCATAAATGTGACTTGTAGTAAGATTTATGGTCTACTAATCAGTTACATAAACAAGTTACGTGCCTGTCTTAGTTTTCTAGGGAAAACCACAATATCTCATCCAGGTTCCGCAAGCTTTGCCTACTGGTACATACCCAGAGTGCATCAGGGATCATAAACAGCAAAGATGTTTTCTTCTTTCATGGTTCAGGCTGGAATGATGGTTCAGGCTTTATGATGTCAGAGAGGCCTAACCTTCAGGTGCAAATAAGGAAACACCCCTACAGACTCATAAATAAACTAAGCACCCTATCTATTGGGTCCTAAAGTGACTAACTTAGTTAGAATCTGGTTAAGTTTTGGTAAATGGAATTCATGCACAGGATAAGGGCATTAACATTAGAATGTCACAGGAATCAGTCCTTGATCTGGTGCTTTTTAACATGTTTGTAGAAGGGCTGTTGGGTAAGATTTGCCTATTTTTGTAGGTGATACCAAAATCTGCAATAGGGTAGAAACTCTAGAACAGTGTCTCGCAAACTTTGCGAGCAGGTGGCACACTAAATTGGGGGGCTGTGGCTTGAGGACATCCAGAAGTGCGTGGACGTTGATGCAATGGCATCAACCACATGCGTGACATCATCATGTTGACTTCCACACATTCATGGAGGCCCTCCAGATGGGGCCCTGAGGCCAGTAGGGGGGAGGGGTGCTGAAAAAGAAAAGGTGCAGAGAGGAGAGGCGCTGGTGCAGGCTGACTGCCTACAGGATGTGCCTCTCACCATGAGGCACATCCTTTGGGCAGTCAGCCGGCACCAGCGCCTCTCCTCCTCCCTGGCGTCTGGTGGCACACCTGGAATCTTGTGAAGCACACTAGTGTGCTGCGGCACACAGCTCATGATACACTGCTCTAGAAGATACAGAAAGAACGAGAAGGGATCCTTACATCTTTTGTGTAGGAGCTATGGGGCAACACTCACCACCTACTGAGAGGCCAGCTGCAATTCTGAGATGTAAGTCAATCTATTTTTTTAAATGTTGACAGTGATGGCTGTCCCTCTGTTGTTTGATCACAAAATAGGAAGTGAATCAAATAAATAAAAAATAAAGAGAAACTTTGCACTGCAGGTATAGAACTAACCCCACCCCTTTTTACTAAGCTGCAGTAGAGGTTTCTACCACAGCCTGGGGCGCTAAATGCTCCAATGCTGCTCTGATGCTCATGGAATTCCTATACGCTTTGGAGCATTTAACTCTACCACAGCTTAGTAAAAGAAGGCCTAAATTTTCTACTTATGACACAGGCTATATTTTGTGTGTAGCTAGTGTTTCATTTCATGAAGATATGAGATCTTCATATATCTTTACAGCTTCATGATAAAAAAGAAATCCAAACATAATTTGACTACAAGGCCCAGATTTTGGTGCAGTCATATATTACTTCAGTTTATTACTGCAAACATCTTTAAGCAGGAAACCACATCAGGTGAATTCCAGCTTCCTGTTTTGCTCAGAGTTGCTAAAAGCTATCAGACTTGCTGCACCACCTTTACAGGAGACAAAAAGAAACCCTGACATACTTTTGTTTGAACTGAGAGGTTTTACATTATGTGTTATTATGATTTGTATTGCAATTCAGTCTGGAATCTTTCTAAGGGAAGATCCTCAGGTCTGGAATACTACACAGCATATAAATATGAAATTGAATTACATATAAAGACTGCAGCAGTTTATCATAGGAAATGGAGAAGGTTGTGTCTCATTTAGTGGCATATTCTTTAAAAATAATTATGGAATATTGGGACCAAATTTAAATTAACTCAAAAAATGGGAGATAGTTATACTACTTCGTACAAAACTTTATGAGATGAGAGCTCAAAAGCATTGATGCATTCAACAGATATACTAGTGGCCTAGGCTTCATTGCCTCTCAATCTCTCAGTGATCCACTCATTTAATCAAAATTGCTGCATTGCAAAATCTCAAACTGTTATCAAATCAAGCAATGTGTACTGAATATTTATATTATTATAAAGTTTTTCAACAATTGAAATTCAAAGGTATTCACCTTTTTTTAATATCTTTATTCATTTTCAAACCAAAAACAGTGAATACAAAAATTCATTTTCAAGTTATTTGAAAAACAGCACTTACATCCAACAATAAAATACTTAAGAATCATTTTCACTCCCCTCCTCCCTCCCCCCTCCCGATTTCAATGTATTCAAAATAATCATACATTAATACTTACAAACCATTAATAAACCAGTCCCTATACACTAACCTTCTCCCTTCCACCACCACCCCCTTCCCTGGGAAAAACCATTCAATTAGAATCAATAAAATTGGTCAATGGGCCCCACGTCAGATTAAACAATTTATTAGTCCTTTGCTCCAAAAAACATTTTCTCGTATCTATAACACAAGTATAACGAATTCCATCAAAAAATGAAATTTAATTGGTCACAATTCTTCCAATTTTTCATAATCATTTGGATGGCTACCCCAGTCATTATACCCAATAACCTGTTTTTATGTCTGTCTACTGGAGATGTATAAGACAACAACGTCCCATATATTACTGCTTCATATGATAGCGGAACCGCAGTCTCCAGAATCAGAGTAATATGCTGGGCACGATGGACCACTGGTCTGACCCAGCAGTGGCAATTCTTATGTTCTTATGTTCCAGAAGTTAAGTATCAAAGGACAATAGAACAACAAACGATCCAGTGTCCCTATGTCTAGATGACAGTGCCAGCATCTATTAGATTTTGAACTATCTAACTTTTGTAATCTAACAGGGGTCCAAAAACTTCTATGCAACAAAAAAACAAACAAACATGTTTGTCTCATAAATGCTGATGCTGTACATCTCATCCTTCAAGTCCAAATCCATGGCCATTGAGTCGCAGAAATCTGCTGCTTAATCTCAATGCTCCAAATATCTCTCAAGCCTGTTTTGGGTTTCTTATTCATATAATCAGATATTAATTTATACCACTTGGCTGCCTGATACCATAGCAAATCTGTCTGGAAGCATGGGCCCAGCAAGCTATACTGATTATTTAGATTTCGCCAATCAGGGAACCCCTTCTGAATGGCCTGCTTCAACTGCAACCACTTATATACTTGAGACTTTGAAATACCGAATGATTGTTGCAGTTGTGAAAAATCAAGCATTTTCCTATTGGATAACACATCATCTAAAGTACATATTTGAGAGCTGCATGGGAACGGGGACAACGGGAATCCCACGGGACCCGCGGGGATCCCACGGGTTCCCCCTTTGGGACACGGGGTCCCATGGAGACACCCCTTCGGGTCGCGGGATCCCGTGGGGACCCCCCTCGTGGTCATGGGGATCCCGCGGGGTTCGATGCAACTCAAGCCGCAAGGCTCGTCTTCTTTTCCTACCTGCCTTGATGTCTTCTATTTTCTGCCTGCTCTGCAGCATGTAACCGACCGGAACTCTTCCCCGATGTCAGCGCTGAAGCGGAGGGAGGGCTTTGCGTCAGTTACATGCCAGCATGTAGGAGAACGAGCCCTGCATGCTGCACATGACTGACGCAAAGCCTTCCATCCGACATAAGTGCTGACCACGGGGGAAGACTTCCAGTTGGCTACGTGCTGCACAGCAGGCAGGAAATAGAAGACATCAGGACAGGTAGGAAAAGAAGATGAGCCTCGCAACTCGAGCTACCTCAGAGAAAGTTGCTGAAAGGAAATTTGCTGGAAGATGAGGGCTGGACACGAACGTGGGAAGCAAACGTGGGACAGAAGATGGTCGAACATGGGAGGCAAACACAGGACACAAAAGGGGGGAGGGAGTGCGTTTTTGGACACAAGGCATGAACTTGGAAGAGAGGATGGAGAAAGAGAGGGAAAGAGGTGGGGGAGGGAGTGCGTTTTTGGACACAGAAGGCATGAACTTGGGAGATAGGAAGGGAGGGAAAGAGATGCTGAGGTGGGGGAGGGAATGCGTTTTTGGACACAGAAGGAATGAACTTGGGAGAGAGGAAGGGAGGGAAAGAGATGGTTGTGTACATGGGGAATGGAAGAAAGGAGATTTTTTGGTCATAGGGAGGGAGTGAGGTACAGATGAGAGGGAGAAATATTGTAGTGGAAAGGAAACAGTGGGACAGATTGAAATGGATGCAAGAGGGAGGAATGCTGGACCTAGTGGTGAAGGGAATGGAGGGAGAGATGTGGCATGGTGCTGGAGAGGGGTGATAGAAGGAGAAATGTTGGGCATGGGGCTGGTGGGCAGGGGCGAAAGATGAGAAAGGGATAAATGCTGGACTATGGTAGGAAGAACCAATGGACAGCAACAGAAGAATTTACAGAAGATGGGAAAGTGGAAAAAAGAAACTGGGACCAACTTTATGGAAAAATAAGTCTCCAGACAACAAAGATAAAAAACGGAATTTATTGATTAAAATATGTTAGCTTTGGGAAATGTATATAGCAGATGTCTTTGTATTGTGTTCAAAAGAAAAGGAAATGCATTTTTGGTTTTATTTCTAGTGTTGAAGTACTTGCTGATCCTTGCTGTGACTGGTGGGGATCCCCAAGCACCGCCAGCAGAGGACCTCCTCTAGAGACAGCCAGAACTCCCCTCCACCAAGCGCTCAGTCGCTGGCAGCATCCATGAGCCACTGAAGTGCCAGCATCTGTGACTCAAGGACGCTACTGCTGCCGGCCAAACTTGACAAAAGGGACCCCCCAGCCAACTGCAAAGGAAGTCCTCAGCTGACAGCTTGGGGGGGTTCTCATCATAAGAACATAAGAAATGCCTCTGCTGGGTCAGACCTGAGGTTCATCGCGCCCAGCAGTCCGCTCACGCGGCGGCCCAACAGGTCCAGGACCTGTGCAGTAAATTTCTATCTATACCCCTCTATCCCCTTTTCCAGCAGGAATTTGTCTAATCCTTTCTTGAACCCCAGTACCGTACTCTGCCCTATAACGTCCTCTGGAATTGTATTCCAGGTGTCCACCACACGCTGAGTATTTATATTTTATATTTACATTAGATGCTCTGGTAGAAACCCTTTTACAAAATATGTATTCTTCCCAATTAATATTTCCAAATTAATAAAGTGTCTTTGCTTATTTGTAAATGGGTCTCTACCAGAGCCTTTAATTCAGTAGTATAATTAAATGAAATAACTATTTCTGAAGTTTATAGGGACGGGCAGGGATGGAGGGGATTCCTCACGGGGACGGAAGGATTCATCACGGGGACGGGTGGGATTTTGGTGGGGACAGGTGGGATTTCTGTCCCCGCGCAACTCTCTAGTACGTATACCTGCCTGCAACCAATGTTTCCAGAGGATCTTAGACTCGCCAATTTGAATTTTGGAGTTCAACCACAAGGATTGACACGTGGATTTTCCTACTGGAATATCTGTTAAGTTATTAAGAAATTTTAAGGTGTTCCATGTGACAAATAAGATATTATTGTCCTTATAAATTCTAGGCAATTTGATACTTACCATATGACATAATCTTAATGGGTTAATGCAAGATCAAGAAATTCAAATAAATGTAATTGAACTAGAGACCTTGGATCTCAAGTACCTGCTAAGATAAGGGTAAAAAGATGAATTGAAGAAATAAATAAGTATATAAAGAAAAAGTTTGTATATAAAACAATGTAAACAATTTAAAAAGTGAACAAAAAAGACATACGCAAATAAGTTATTAGCCAAGACTCGTTCTAATGGCAAAATAACAGCGGGCACTTGAGATCCAAGGTCTCTAGTTCAATTAAATTTATTTGAATTTCTTGGTCTTGCATTAGCCTATCTTTAGGAAGTTAATAGTGAGTTTCACTGGCAAATAGAAGGGATTATAATCTTAATGGGGACATAAGTTGCCATTCTAAGTAAAGCCAATCAGGGAGATGTTCCATGAGCTCAGGAAGGATTCAATACATACCCTGACGCAGTATAAAAGTTTGATGGTATCTATAGAAATTTGTAAAATTTACCCCACCCTTAATTGGGTTTTACAAAGATACTAAAGCTATTCTAGCCATTTTACCTAGCCAAATAAATGTAGTGAGTATTCCATTCAATTTCTTATAAAAGGACTCCTGAAAATAAACTGGCAACATACTCATTTGGTAGCAAACTACAGGCAAAATCATCATCTTGACAGTTTGGACTCTCCCCCACCAAGATTTTTCATTTACTTTCATTGTATCTTCCAGCATTTTTTGAATCATAATTCTTTAATATTTATACCCTCTTCCTTCCAAAGGAAAGGGAATGAATCAAATAGTCCTTTTGCAAAATGAAAATTTAACGGAAGAACCTCCGATTTGCTCCAATTTATTTTATATGCAGAAAATTTTCCAAATCCGTCAATCAAATCTAGTAAATGCAGAATAGTAAATTCAGGATTCTTCAAATGAAGCAAGATATCATCTGCATAAGCAGAGACCTTATATTCCTGACCTGCATAAGGAATACCCTGTATCTCCTTTGCCTGTTGAATAGCCAATAATAAGGGTTCCAGAACAATGCCAAAAAGCAAAGGGGATAGTGGACATCCTTGTCTAACTCCCCTCTCCAGATGAAAACATTCTGAAAAAGTATTATTCATATATAATCTGGCAGAAGGGGAACTATACAAGATTTGAATCATTTGAATAAATCCAGATCCTTTACCAAACCAATCCGTTGCTTGATACATGAAGGTCTATTCTACACGATCAAAGGCCTTCTCTGCATCCAAGGATACAGAGAAGGTCGGATCTTCCATGGCTTTCATTAAATTTAACATGTGAAAAGCCAGCCTAGTGTTATTTGAAGAATATCTTTGAACAACGAAACCCATTTGGTGCATATCGATAATATAAGGGAGAGCCTTAGCTAAACATAAAGCCAATAATTTAGCCAGGAGTTTTCTATCTACATTAATCAAAGAAATAGGCTTGTAATTTGAAACCATCATGGGATCTTTATTTAGCTTTGGCAAAACAATAGTTAAAGATTCTGCCATAGTACCTAATATACAACCTTTAATTAGTTGTGACTGATATAAATTTAAAATATGAGATAGTAATGTAATTTGGAATGATTTGTAAAACTCCACAGTGTAATCCATAACCACCTGGAGAGGATCCAACTATAAGGGACTTCAACACTGTCTGAAGTTCTTTAAGTGATATAGGCAATTCAAGAATCCCTTTTATATGGTTGGGAATTTTAGGCCCCTTAATTAACTTTAAAAAAATCCAATCCTTCTATTTCGTTATTGGAATAAAGCTCAGAAGAATATAAAGCTTTGTAATAGTTCAAAAATGGATTTAAAATATTTCCAATTTGAGAATGAATGTTATCCTTCTTATCTTTAATAGCCACAATCTTTACTTTTCTTTTTTGGCTTTGAGCTAATTAGCCAATAATCTTCCTGCTTTATTCGAGTTTCCATAATATAGAGCCTGCCGAGAAAACAAATCTTTCATAGCCAATTGTGAAGAAATTTCATTATATTTATATTTAGCTTTCAAAAGGGCCTGCAATGTATTTGTTCCCATTTTGAAGCCAATTGTGACTCTAAATTCTTAATAATTTGTTCCAAATTAGAAAATTCCATTTTTAACAATCTCTTAATATGTGCCGAATACAAAATGATTTGCCCTCTCATAGTAGCTTTGAAAGCATCCCATAATATGCAATCCGCCTTGAACCGCAAGGTAAAGGCGAAATAGAAGTCACTAATGTAATGTAATAATGTTTCTAAAGAGATTTCCTCTGAGGTATTGAGTTGAAAGTACTCATTCATTTTCATTTGAAATTCCTCAAGAAAGTTTGAATCTGCAAGCAATGTATTATTGAATCTCCAAACAGGTCTACTACAGTCTTTTTCAGCAAATTGAAATTCAATCCAAACTCCAGCATGATCCGACAAAATGATCGGGTCTATGCTGGCTTTTGTAACCTGCTGAACTAATTGATCTGAAACAAAAATGTAATCTATTCTTGAAAACGATTTATGTACATGGTAGCAAGCATTAAATTCCCAAGCATTAAAATGAAGAATCTGCCATATATCTTTCAAATCACAGGACTGTATTAAATTCTCTAAACCCAATGATTTTAGTATCTTACTTGGTTGTTTATCCAACAATGGATCTATAACAGCATTAAAGTCCCCTGCTACTATTAAATTAGAAGTAGCCAGTGGCAGAATAAACTGCTGAAGAGTTTTGAAAAATTCAGTCTGATTTGAATTAGGGGCATAAAAATTAAGAAGTGTCAGACTATCTTTTCCTGAGCTCATGTCTACTTGAAGCCATCTTCCAATAGGATCCGCAGTCATTGCACCAAATGCAGCTGAGCATTTTCTATTTACTAGGATAGCCACCCCAGCCTTTTTCCCCTCTGCAGGAGCGAAAAAACAATGTTTTACCCACCCCCTTCCAGTTTGACCGCCTCATTTGGGGACAGATGCATTTCCTGTAAGAAATAAACATCAGCATCTTGACTTTTCAAAAAAATCAGTATTTTTTTCCTTTTTATGGGATGGTTAAGCCCATTGACATTTAATGAATAAACTTTTATATCCATTTTAATTGATTAAAATCTAATATCAAATAGATCTTAAGTTCCCTTTTAAATATTGTGACAGGGACCCCTGCACTGCGCACCCAGACCCTGAGATAATGGACTTTGAGCCTGAACCAGTGCAGGTTAGTCCTACCCCTGTGCCTAGAATAGGAGCCAGGCCAGCACAGCCTAGAAAAGAGAAATATTTCTATGCTGCTCCTTTTAAGTCCGGCCCTTTAAGAAGAGGCTCGAGTGTGTTTGAAACAGGGATCAGCTAGCTTAGCAAACCTGCACCTGAGTTAATGAGGGGGGAAGGGCGTAGGTTGAGAGAGCCTTTTTCCCACAGGAGAGCTCAGGCAGAGGGGGAGGAGCTGGGTAAGAACATGAGAGCTGAGAGCAGCTGGGATTCCTCACACGGAGGTGGAGATATCTGCATGGAGGAACTGCAGCCAGCTGAAAGTGAGGATTGCTTGTCTCACATGGACTGGGAGAGTTGCCCAAACGTAGAACAGCCATCTGAGACCATGGAGTTTTAATGGAGCAGCCTGGAACAGGTCAGAGTTTTGTTTTTGCCTCTGAGGATTTTTGTAAAGCCTGTTGCCTTGTTTAATGTGTTCTAGAGGGCCAAGTGAGCTCAGGACTGAATGTTTTGCCCTGCTGGGGAGGGGCACCTTAATAGAATCATAGCAGAAGCTTAAGTTTGGACTTCCTATGCTGGGACAACATGATTCAGTTTTCTCTCCCAAATCCTGTAAAGGTTTTTCCTTTTCTTCCAGTGAAGCAAGCATAAGGCAGTGTTGTTTGCTCTTGTTGCCCTGAACCCTGGCTTGGGGAGAAGACCGGGACATGGCTGGGCTGTATAAAATGAAATCACAGCTTTGCAGTTTGGCGGGTGGGCTAGTGAAAGTAAATTGGGACAGCCGACCCAGCCAGGCTAGTGGTGCACAGGCCCGGGTGCCACATAGCAGTGCAAGAGCCCAGTATTAGCAAAGAAGGAACTAAATAAATTGATAGTTTGTATTCTGGAAAGAATTAAAGAGCCTTATTGAACCCAAGGAGTGTTTGCTCCACCAGTGTAGTGGGGGAGGGGAGGAGAAGCCTTCCAAATCCAAATCCTTCAGGGGGAGGACATTATTGGGGCCAGTCCAGTCCTTGTGGATTACAAAAGGGATTTTTTTGTTCCTGAATTATGTTTGGACATTAGCCTGAGAACTATAATCCTGATAAGTATGAGTATTTTGAGGGTGAATGAAACCTGGATAGTAAAGCAGGTTGGTTTTTTTTTTTTCATTAAAATACTGAGACTGCTTGAAGTTTCTTTTTCTTCTGTGGGGAAGTTTGATGTTAAAGCCTAGTCCAATAGTGTGTATGGGAGGCACTGAAAGGGACAACAATCATAGTCATACATGGAACTGCTCGGCCAGGCGGAGCTACGGGGTGCCTAAACGGGGTCAGCCAGGAGTCCCCACCACAATATATAAATATATAAACTTTCCATACACATCCAGGACCCAAAATATAGAATACCCCCACCCTCACCCCTAACCCATCCCAACTTATAACATGACAGCTTGTATGCAAACCTCCCGGTCATGTGAAAACCAGCCTCCTCCAAGCACCCTAATTCATCTCAACATTAATCTTCAATATAACAAATAAAAACATTAAATTTTCTTAGCATATCTTATAAAAATATTCTAATATGGAAACTAACAGGAGAAGTAAATAACTCCATTCATAAAACACCCATTTCATAACTATCATAAGAAAATCAATTTAATAGAAATAAAAGAAAGACCCACTTCATTTTCAAATACCCCATATAAATTACTTTATATCATTCTAAAGAGAAAAATTTTTAATTCCTACCATAAAAATAATAAATATAATTTAGGTCATATTATATAGCTCAATAACTTAAAATTAATTAAAATACAAATTAAATCTATCATAAATAACATTCCCATTTTGACAAGTGCATCACAAGCAAATCTTTAGTATTAACAGAGAAACTGACTCCGCATAACAAATCACTACCCACCAGCTATGCATATATATAAACCTTAAAGCAATTTCTGTATATAAGGAAAGGCCAATTAAGGTCTCTTTCCTTAAGGAGCAGTGCGGACCACCAAAATTCACTCATGGAAAACCTTTACATGAATTATCAGCATGTCTATGACTAGGACCTAAACTTACATTTAGGCAATGCTTGTGCAGGTGTGGAAAAAGGCCAAGGTTGAGTAGGCTGCCTGAGGCAAAGACACGGAAAAAACAATTAAATACCGGATCATCAGTTATGAAAGAGTCTTGCTGATTCCTACAAAATCGGGGTAGAAATCCTAGATTCTTTACAGCTGATCCAATTGTTCCTGTAAACGATCACACTGATCATGCCACTACTCTCAAACCGTTCTTTTCATGTAGTGCTGGCAGCTCTAACACCTTCTCTCCTCCTTCCTATATGTCAGTCTGAAAGATTACACAGACATGACAGAAGAAACTTCCAGTGACAGTAATACAGAAGCCAACAGATAGCAGTGAGAGTTGAATGTGGTCTCGGTGGCAACGCTTTAACTATCCTACCTTGCAGAGTGAGGTATGGGAGATATAATATACAATAACAGAATTATCCAGCTGCTAAGACTGGCATCCACTGCCCATTCAGGCAAGAACAAAGAGGGGTGCCTCCTGCAAGCGAGTGTTCATGTCACCACACCAAGCTGAAACCATAGCCTACAGCACAGCCAAGATTTCTTCTGGCTTTCTTCTCTTGGGATTCATGCTGGTGCAGAGGAAGTCTCTTTAAAAGTAACACTTAAAGCTACTCCTACTCTCTGAGTATAACCCATGCAGGAAAGAGGCTGGCTGTTATATAGAGAGGTGAGTTCTGAGGCAGGCCCACTAATAATGTTAGTCTGGGTACTGTGGCCACTGGGCCCTGGACTAGGCTGATAGCGCCCTGAGTGGACCACAGGAAAACTGTGCTGGCGTGCTGCTCACTAAGGAGACAATCCCCACAGGCATAATATCAAATAAAACAGTCAAAAGGAAACCAGGTAATTAGTCAGAGTCCTATCCAGGGTTCTTTATTCCTCCAAAACAAAATCAGAATGGCAAACAAGAAACAAAAAGGAAAAATTCAAAGCAAAAATCCTGGTCAGTGAATCAGGATATACACAGTCCTTGTGCTATAACAAGTGCAGCACAGCTTTCTAAAGCTAGGCCTCACCTGGGCCTAGGCTTTACTCTAGAGATAGTTAATCTCACCTAGCACGGGATAATAATTTCCACCACACACACAAATTCAAAACAAGAAAAGTTCAGGAGGCCCTCAGCTCTCTGCTCCTGAGCTGGGGCAGGAGAACTGCCAAGTTTGTCTTCCAACAAATATCAAATATTCCCACCCGATATCTTGACAGACTTCTCCCTCTTAGAACATTTCTCAGTCCCTTTGAATTACTTTATTCGAAATAAGCATCATAATCTCACAAGGCAAAAACAAAACTGTGAGAGTTCCAGCAACAGTCCTTTATAACATTTCAGCTAAACAGCCCTGCCCCCACCTGGGGCCTTGCATTGGGCCTCACTACTGCTGTGAAACTAGGTAGCAGAAAAGAGAAAGAAAAAAACCAAAACAAAAAACTCTTCCTCTCTAAGCTGCAGGCTGCAACCCAAGCCCTGGTAATTGTCCATGCAAAACTACAAAACAGCATTCAAAAACAGTTCACTTCAAAACAGTGGCTTGCTTGGAAAACTTCACAAAAAGAAAACACAGTTTTTCAGTTACTAGCCTTGCAGGCAATACCAATTTCCATTGCTTCATGTTCTGGAAATATGTGTTCACAAACCTCCATAGCTTCCCCTTGAAGTGTGGCCTCAGCTTCCTGGCAAGGAGCTACATTCTCCACTTCCAAGGGTTCCAGGATATTCAGTTGCTCTGGTCTGGCTGGCTGCTGAGCACAAGAGAGAGGACACTTTCCCTTCCTTGTCCTCTCTAACTCTGAAGGGAAAGCAGCTGTCTTTTCAGAGGGAGAGCCAAGCCCTGCTCTCAGTGTGCCTGCACTCATCTGAGGCTCTCTGTGGATGTTTTGGTAACTACAGGGTTTTCTCACAGGAGTATTCTGTCTAAACCTAATACAAAGAATGCCTCGGAAAACTGGGATTGTTCACGCTCGAGAAGAGAAGGCTACGAGGGGGTATGATAGAGACTTTCAAAATACTAAAAGGATTCGACAAAATAGAGCAAGAAACATCGTTATTCACATTGTCAAATGTGACTCGGACAAGAGGTCATGGACTGAAACTGAGGGGCAACAGTCCCAGGACAAATATCAGGAAATTCTGTTTCACACAACGAGTGGTGGACGCATGGAATGCTCTCCCAGAAGAGGTTGTGACGGAGACCACCATTCTGGGATTCAAGGGCAAGTTGGATGCACACCTTCTTGCAAAACACATTGAGGGATACGGGTAAACAAGGTCTTCAGCAGGGAACACCTGGATTGACCTCCGCGTGTGCGGGTCGCCGGACTAGATGGACCTAGGGTCTGATCCGATGAAGGCATTTCTTATGTTCACAGATTTGGGAGCAAACCTAGCAGAGCTGGGCTGAGTTTCCATGTCCTCAGCTTCTGAATAGACAGATAGGACCTCATCTTCAGCAGAGTCCTCCCTAGTGTACTCAGGGAACATAGGCTGCTGGGCTTTGTGGGGCTTGGGAACAGCTTTCCTAGCCCTATTTCTGCCTCTACTAGGGTTTCTAGCTGGGAACATGTCAGGCACAGAGTCTGACTGGTCACAGCACCTTGTGCTTATTCTGGGCTCCGGACGAATTCACAGTGATAACTAAGGTCTGAGCAATGGGAGGAATCTCCTTAAAGCTAACAGTGACAGTGGAGAGCAATGTTGCACTTAGGGAGGTGATTCTGTGCTTTGCAGTCATTAAATACCTTCCCAAATTGGGGTTTCTTGAGCTTGCTCGTGCCATGCATCGATCTCTGACATCCGTGCTGACTAAGCCCTCATACACCCGATAATCCCTCAGCCATTCATCTCGTGCCTCAGATTGATAATTTTAAATGGGAAGGAACTATTCTCCCTCTCCCAAAGTCAATTTTCAACACATCAGTTCACATACCTCTCACTCCATTAGTCAGTCAAATAGCCTCCCAATCCTGTAACACATATAGCTGCAATCCCAACTCCCATTTGGAAGCAAAAAATTCAGCAAATTGTAGCAAAAGCACTTTCACGAATTGCTAAAAAAACCAAACCCAAATTCAATAAAATACATAGAACTATAACTCTTGTATAAAAATATTTGCTAAATAAAAGAAATAATCATTTATTATACTATTGTCCCTTGATACTTAAATTTTGGAGGTCCATATGGGATCAAGTGAACAACATATTGAAAAATCCAGTGGCATTAACGTATGACACCATTTTATTTGGTACACTGATGAGAGCTAAAAGCCAAATATCTAATCGAAATAACAAACTTCTATTTATAATGGCAGGGGTTGCCATACAGCTCATTTTAAGGAATTGGAGGAATTGGGATCGATTAAGTTACAATTTGTGGTGGTAATCTCTGTGTTACATTTTAAAAATGGAATGTTTCATGGCCATACAGCAAGGGCGTTGCAGAACATTTATGGATGTTTGGGAACCATTGGCTAAATTTTGTACGGAAGAATAATTGATTTTATTTTATAGACTTGTAAACATACACATCCAGGGTGGGTTGGGGAAGGGAGTTGCATTGGAAATTGATTCAGGGTATATATGGATAGTTTTTTGTGGGTTTTATTTTATTTGAGTATTGGGTGGGAGGGTGGGGAAAAATTTAATTGTATATTAATGTCTGAAAGTTTATTGTGCTTGTCTTGTGATATTTTATATATATGAATTACTTGTTGCACAATTGTAGTTTGAAAATCTAATAAAGATATTAAAAAGAAGAGAAAGAAATCTTCAGCAGTCTCTGAAGCCGGAGTATTTAAATACAGCTTAGGACATTGGATCTTGATAACTGCTGATGAATTCTTGAAGCTTAGCTGGCTCCTCAAAATGGGAAGTCTTATTATTAAAAGTAATCCTCATAGTCGATGGATACAGAAGCCCATACTTGACTCCCATCTGTTGCAATAGAGGTCTGAGCAACAAAAATTCCCTTCTCCGCGCAGCTGTTACCTTTGCAAAATCAGGTACGATGTGGATTTTGTGTTCTTGCCATTTAAGGTTTTGTAACTGTTTGGCCTTATTCAAAATGTCCAGTGCTTGCTGAAATCTTAATATTTTGCAGATAAGAGGTCTAGGTCCTGCTTGGTCTTTGAGAACTCTGGATGGGATTTTGTGGACCCTCTCAATTTCAAACGGATATTTCAAAGACAGTGAGAGGATCTTTGGCAGCAGGTCTTCTAGAAAGAAAATAGGGTTATTCCCTTCTGCCCTATCCAGTAATCCCAAAATCCTGACATTACATCTCTGGCTTCTGTTATTTGCATCTTCTAATTCCCTCGAGATGCAAGCTCTCTCTTTATTTGTAGTTTGAACTGAAACCAACCGGCCCTCCACCTCAGTCGCTCTGTGGTCTAAAACATCCGTTTTGGTTTTTTTCACAACTGTCAGCTGCTGGGACAGAGTGTGTACTTCTTCCTGCAGCAAATTTAATTTTGTAGTATTATCCTGTAGCAAGACTGCAATATTATTTAATTTGTCCATCAGTTGCTCAAATTCACATGTCTCCTTTAGTAGGGGGATTTTAGATGGGGTTGGTGGGTCAGGCTTGAGCTGCTTTGTATTTCCCACCGCAGCGAATGCAGCTTCCACCTTTGACTGCCTCCCTGAAGCCATTTTCAAACCTGTGATACTTAACAAGTGAATTTGCTCGTTTTTGAAGAAAAATCTTTCAATTTACTTCAAGTAATCAGCTTACAAGTACATATGGAGGAGGAGCTGTGGAATCACACGACCATCTTGGCTGCAGGCAAGCCATATTCCCCAAAGGTATTTATCTTATACTGTATACGAGGGTCCGCTGAAAAGTTCTCAGCCCAACCAAGAAGAGAATGATGTGGAGCCATTAAACTTACAAGTTATTGCACACTTTTCTTGACACTTTTTGGTTCAATGATATGAAATGAAAAGTGTCAAGAAAAGTGTGGAATAACTTGTAAGTTTCATGGCTCCACATCATTCTCTTCTTGGTTGGGCTGAGAACTTTTCAGTGGCCTCTCATATTGTGATGTCATAATACATGTCTAAGAGTCAACTTCCTCAGTGATGTCATAATGGCTTGGTTTCCCTATACTTCAGCCCATTTGCTAGATGCATGTTGTGACAAATCCAAGTCCGTTTCGGGTCTTGTCTTTAACAAACCCGAATCTGTCCTGGGTTTTGTCCCAGAAATGAAAAGAAAACATACTGAACCTAGATGTAAGAGAGCTGATCAGGTGGCATACCAATTGACAGAGCTAGCTTACTACTGCTCAGATAGTGATATGGCGTCAGAGGAGGCATGGCAGGAAAGGGATAGGCCAGAAAGCTGTACCCAGTTTAAACCTGTTCCTGCCCTGAGAGAGGTGTGCTACCTTTTAGAACTAGGGCTAGAAAGATCTCTGCCAGTAATCATAGGGAGCAGGCTAGTATGGGGGAAAACCCTTCCCCCACCCAGTCTGAGAGAGTGGCTCTCCACAGGATAAAACAAGTCTCCTCAGAACAGGAAGAAGGAGGAGGCGAACAGAAGAGAAGCAGCCAGGAGAGAGGCAACCAGCAGAGGAGAATAAGTTCCTCTCTTCCTGCTAGCGGTGGCTGGGGATACAAATTGGCTAATGGCTGAAGCAGAGGACCTGGGTTCTCCCTCTGAGCTTTGGGAGCAGGATCTTGAAGAAGACATGGACATTCAAGAAAGCCGGGTAGGAGTTGAGTCTTACCCCATAGCCATGGAAGTACAGTGAATCACTGGAGTTTTGAGTTCCCAGATAATCTGTATTTTTGTGCAAGAATTTAAGGCTCTCTTTAGGAATTAACTTTGCATCTTACCTTGAAACCTTGAGTTTTGCTGCCTTTAAACATGTGTATGATTTTCCAGCTACTTGCCAAGCTAGGCAATTACGTTACTCCTTCTCAGCTGTGGGTGGTTGCTACAGCAACGTTTCAGGAGGGAACTGATATAGGAGTCTTGCATTTAACCAGGACAGTGATTGTATATGCTAACTTCACTACAGGAAAACTTGAGATAAGTTTATAGTACCCATGCCTCTGTGCTAAAGTGGAAATAGTGTGCTTTGCCACTCAAACTGCTGGGAGGTTTGTTTGGTTTGTTTGTTTGTTTTTCTCTCTTGTCTGTTCTTATTCAGTAACAGAGCAAGTTCAAGCAGTGGTTATTGTGATGTATGAACTGTGAGTAAACCCTGCAGGGATAAAATATAACTGCTCTGGTGAAGAGGACTGAGTTACATTACCTTGATAAAGCCCAGAAGCAGGGGACTGCACTTAGTCTAGTGCTGCCAAACTGAAACACTCTGGATTGTGAAGTTTTGGATCTTTTTATATCATTTCATGAAATGTATGTTTTCCTGCAACTGCTAGCCTGAAGCCTGTATTTTGATTTATTGGGTCAGTGGCCAGAATAAAGTGATTGTTTTTGCCATATTTGACTGGATCTCATTCCCTGCATGCTCATTAGGCAGATACCTTGCCCGAATCAAGTCCTGAAGGGTCCCCTAGTAGCAGGGGACACACTGGATCAGAGGTTTTGTCATGTTCCCGTGAGCTCGCTGTGCATTCCAGGGGCGCGGGTGGGACAATGTGCTCCATTGAAATAAAAAGAGTCAAGATAAGTGTGGCTCCACATCATTCTCTTCTTGGTTGGGCTGAGAACTTTTCAGTAGCCCCATGTATTCCTTCCAAATGGTGTATTGCCACTATAAAAACTTACCCAATCTTTTTCCCCTTCACAGGCTGCACCAGTCACACTGCTCCTTTATAAGCTGTTCCAACCTGCCTGATGGTTTCACCCCTATCTTGGTTATTTCAGGAGATTCAAATTCCGAACAGAGAGCAAAGAGCAAACATCATGGCAAACAGCAAGTATCAAACCCCCCCCCCCCACACACACACACACTGTTTGCCCCTTGTTTGGAATTTTAAGCTCCTGATGAAGCCTGGAATAGGACTGAAACTACCAGGCAGGTCAGACCAGCGTATAAAGGAGCAATGTGACTGCTGTCACCTGTGAAGGGGAAAAGTTTTGGGCAAGTGTTTATAGTGGCAATATAACATTTAGAATGTAATACATACGATAAGTGTTTTTGAATTTCAGCTGTTGATGACAAACTTTATACTAATATAGATATACACATTGCTTGATTTGACCACTATTTGAGATTTTGTAATGCAGTGATTTTGATTAAACGGATGGACTGTTGAGAGATTGATAGGCAATGATGAAAAGCATTTTAGCTTGAAACCTGGCCTACTAGTATACTGTATGTGTGAGTGCAACAATACTCTTGAACCCTCATCTCACTGTATAAGTGGTTATCTCTTATCTTGAGGTTGATTTAAACATGGCTTGGATACAAATCAAGTGGATAATTGGAGTATATTCCACAATTATGTTTATAGAGTGTTCTTTAGGATAAGATTTGAAGTATGTTATGGCCAGTCCTACTACAGCAACAAGAAGGTTCCTGGAGTAGCCTACTGGGCGGTATAGTCAACCATAGAGATGGGGACTCGGGCCCATATCCCATTCTAACTACTACACTTATGGTGGAATATATGAGCCATCCAAAACCCACCCAAATCCCACTGTACCTACATATAAGTGACACTGTACTCCAGTAGGTTTTGAGTGGGTTTTGGAGGATTCACAGTATCCTTTCAGAGTGCTAAGGTGACATGTGTACCTGGGCCTTTTTATGTGAAGTTAACTGTAGTGCCCCCTAAGATGTCCCACTGCTCTGCTGGGATGTCTGTGTGGCCAGTCTATTAAAAATGCTAGTCCCTCCTACATCCCAATAGCTTGTTTTGTGTGTTTTTCTTTTGGATGTTATTTTTTAAAATGGTTCAAAAGATAGAAGTACCGAGGACAAGCACATCTGAGAAATGGCCTTTTTCAAAACAAAAATACAGTACTCCCATGATATTTGCGGGGGTTACATTCTCAGAGAGCTGAAAAACTGTGAATATCGGAAGAGTATTGTAATCGGCACTCCCCTCTCCTCCTCTTCCTTTCTTGCTCCGGCCCAGCCTGCTGTGTTTGGGGGTTTTCTGGAGCTCAGCACCCCCTGCCTTCACTCCCAGCCTAAGCTGCGCCGCATACCTGGTTGTGGTGGCCTTTGTCAGCGGCACCACGCATGAGCCGGGAGATAGATGCAAAAGCAAACCCCGGAATCTGTATGCGGGCAGCGCAAAGTATGGGAGAATGCACCAGAGAGCAGGAGAGGGGCTGAGCTGTTACTACACTGGCAGTGAGATGGTTTGCGTCTCGCCGGAGAAGAAATGCTTAAACCTACAGAACAATTACAAAGGAAGGAGGGTTTAAAAGAACAAACCCCCCCCCCCCACACACACACACACGAATTACTGAGTTGTGAATTTGCAAGGGTTTACTGTATAGATGTTTTTTTCTTTTTTTGAAAATGGTCATGTTCGTTACTGGATTTTTGTGTGTGTTCCGCAAAATGTCCAAATTCAGATTTGACGATCCTCATATCAAAAACGTCCCTCCACGTGTACTAGGGCTCTGAAAGTCATGATGCAGCCCTGTTGTATTTTATCAGAGAGACTGAATGCTATTTTCCTGCATCACACGTAGTAGCACATAGTTTGCAGGAGCATTGGAAACCAATTTTTATTCTTTCCTCACGCAATATCTAAGCCTTCACAGAGAAAAGTGAAGAAGTTTGTCATTATTTCTTTTGTTTGTTTTTGCACTGTGCAAGTGAATTATAGTAATCTACATAAAGAGCCTTGGAAAACAGAAAAACACTTCAACCACAAGACATAAAGGAAATAAAACATGACCATTGTTAAATGATGTTATTATTTTCTGTCCATTGACAGCTGTATCACAGTTGGAATAAATCAGTCAATTCCCCATTCTCCTCTACTATCTCACACATCTCATAATCATATGAAATTAAAAAGAAAGTAGAACAAAACAGAAGGAATACTAATTCCCTGCCAGCAAAAAATCAGCTTCATCAATCAAGCGATGACTCCTGCTCTCCTTACAGCACCTCACTAAGGGGACATTTGGCAATACCATCCAGGGACCTTTCTCAGTTTATCATTACAGGATACCTCCATATATCAGCTCTTCACCTTTCTGGTCAATGAAAGAACCTAAACTTTGGGAGGGGGAAAGGGGGTTGAGTCTGGATGGCCACAGTTTTCAAAAAACCAAGCATTTTAAGAAGGCCTAGATTCACTAAGTGCACGGATTGGATCCGATCCGTGTCCGGGAGGCTGATTCACAAATCGCCCTCATGCAAATGAGGACAATTGGAATCATGCCCCCAACCGACCGCCGGGATTGCTCTGTAGCGATCCCGACGCATGCGCAGACCATCTGTAGATGGTCTGCACATGTGTCGAAGAGCAGCAAATTTTTTAAAAAACTTTTACCTAGCCCAGCGAGCCCATGGTTTTAACCCATTTTAAACTCACGGGAGAAGGCCCGGGCAGCGCTTAGGGCAGAGAGGAGTGTCAGGGGCAGAGCGCTGCACAGGAGATTCGGGGCAGAGCAGGTTGGCAGGAGAAAAAGACAGAGTTGGGGCAAGGAACAGGAGAGGAGACTCAGGGCAGAGCAGGGCAGCAGGAGAATATCGTGGCAGAGAGTGCATGAGAGTCGGGGCAGAGAGCTGGAAAGTCAGGGTAGACAGCAGGCAGAGAGCAGGAGATGGCAGTTGGAAAGCAGTAATCGATTAGTCCCCAGCAGTTGCTTGTTTGTGATCGGCCAGCCCAGTCGGTATTGCACATTTTTTGTTAGTGAATCGCTGCCTGCCATCATTTGAACGTCATTCCCCCTCATTTGCATACGCGGATCGGAGGATGATTGGGACAGAGGTTAGTGAATCGGGTCAGAGGGGAATTGGGTCGCAAAAGGGTTGCAAACCATCAGTTTGCTTGGTGAATCTAGCCCAATGTAAGTTGATTGAGTTGTCAATATAAATTGAACTAATCTCTTGATGGAGCTAAGATAAGGAGTCTAAAAAGGGATACGGAGCGGGGAGAATCATGAGATGATAACAAGCTGAGTGAATGCTTTGAAGATTGGCTCTGGGCAGAATTGCCACAGAAAAAAAATCCCTATTTGCTCAAAATAGGCCACACAACTACACAGAATTTCATCTCTGAGGGTTCTTGGCCAATTTGGGGAAACAAAAGAAGAGGTGCTAAGTGAATCATCCACAAGTTATGTTGAGTAATTTGCAAAGAATGATGAAAGACAAACACAGGCAGAGGATAAAATGGCTACCAATCCTTACCCTATAAAAAGAAGCAGAGAAGGGAGAGTTTGTTTGTGAGAGGTGCTAAAAGAGGGGCTGTCTCCTACCTCCTGGAAAGTTCAGTGCTCTGCCTAACACCATCAGAGGAGGCGATTTCAGGTGCTGTTTCCCTGTGGGCACCCACGGAGACAGACGCTCCTATGTCAACGGGGCCTTTCACCTGCAGGTGAAAAGTGAGCTGCCACTGGGTGCACGGCCAGAGGAGCGTGCCCTGAGGAGCATGCCAGGCCCCTTAGGAGCACCTTTGGAGACACGGGAGATATGTAGAGTCTTTAAATTGAAGATGTGAGAACTTATTTTCCTTTTCTTTCAATGGGGAAGAGAAAAGTGAGGGCTGAAATTTTGACAGCTATCTTATCTGGCCCCTTGGATAGACTACCAACTAATGTGACTGGTCAAAATGTGAACACTGATTCTTTTTCAGGGGCATCTTTCAGCCCTTTAGAGTGTACTCCACCTACTCCTCAAAATATATCTGGAGGTAGTGACCCGACTGGGTCAATTTCTCTTCCAACAGGCTCTCCCGTGTAATTGGCATCTTCCCTATTGACTTTTGGGGAGATGCCTGAGGCCTTTTCCCTTCAGAATGAGGCCTTACTTGCACAGGAGCACCGGGAAGAGCCTCAGGATGTTTCCTTAAAAGATTTGTGGACGATTAACACTAGAGTGGAGGGGCTATTGAAGTCAGTGGTAAATCGGAATATTAAATTTTCAGAAGTAGTAGTACATAAATTAGAAAATGTGGATGATAATTTGAAAGTTTTGGAGAATGTATCATAACAACTAAATCCCAAATTACAACTTTACAAGCAGTTTCTTCTTCATCTGTTAAGGATTCACATCTTATTTATACTCGATTTGAACTCATGGAAAATATGTTGAGG
This sequence comes from Geotrypetes seraphini, assembly GCF_902459505.1. NCBI lineage: Eukaryota > Metazoa > Chordata > Amphibia > Gymnophiona > Dermophiidae > Geotrypetes > Geotrypetes seraphini. Next base: position 397,842,355 of record NC_047085.1, on the reverse strand, counting down.
GCAAAGAATCTGCGCCTAGTCAATTTTCCAAAAACTAATTTGTTAACATCTGATATTTTTGTTACGTAAATATTTTAAAGAAGTTTTGAAATTGACAGAAGCAGAAACAATGCTCATTGACAAATTCTTACTATATCCCACAGAAGAAAAAAGTTTCTGCTGATCTGGGAACAGATCAACTAGAACCAATAGAGTTTGATCTGATGGGTTTCCTGGAAGATTCTTAGGATACGATACATACTAGATCAACCCTATTGGTGACATGTGCAAGGGAAATAGATAAATCTTCAATAATGAAAGCTTATTTTCAAAACAAACATGTAAAATTCTGTGGAGATAGAGTTTTAATTTTTACAGATGTCACCAGGGCAACTCAGTTGAAAAGGAAGGCTTTTTTGGATCTGAAACCTAGAGTACTAGCCTTGGAAGCTACGTTTTATCTTAAGTTTCCATGTAAATGTATCTTGAAATTTAAAGATTGTGAATATATATTTTGGGATTTAGTACAGCTTGAATAATTTTTGCAATTGCATGAAACTAATAAATAATTTCCATTAGACCTGAATAAGAAAGGAGTTCGGTGAAATATTCAGGCACCATTGATAGCTGATTTGTTTAATCAGGATTATCTTTTAATTTCCTTGCTGATCAGGTTACTCTTCCATAATGTGGACTAGAGGTTTTGTAATTAGGAATTTTATTTCTTTTTGATTTGTCTGTAATATCCTTTCCTTGTAATTATGTTTAATAATAATGTTTAAATTCAATTTATTTATTTATTTATAGAATTTTACAATATTACCAAGCATATACATCTTGTACAGTAAAGTGAGATCAAACAATATACTAAACTAAGATTCAAAAGTTAAGATATACCACGATCATAATTCCATTTAATTAAAAAATAAAAATAAAAATAGATAAATAAAATAATAATAATCTAGCTAATCTCACACTAGTCCTCAATGTTTATTGGATCCAAGATTAAAGAGTAGAATAGGTATAATTCAAATTAATTAAAAGAAAATCCATGTCTTACTAAAGTGCAGGGAGCTAACTTTCCATGGATGCTGTTATTCCTTTTTCAAGACGTTTCACTGAGAGAGAACTAATCAATTGAGATGGCTCTGTAAAAATATACTTCAATGATAAATATCTAACCACACATTTACATGGATATCTCAAGAAGAAAATACCCCCTATTTGAGTCACTCCAAGTTTTAGGAGTAGAAATTCTTTCCTTCTTTTTTGAGTCTCTCTAGAGACATCAGGAAAAATCTGAATATGTTGTCCCAGGAAGTCTTTGGACCTATTTTTAAAGAAAAGTTTTAATATCCAATCCTTGTCTGGAGCCAAAGCGACAGACAACAAGAGAGTGGCTGGTACAGCCAATTCTCTATCTGATTGTTCCAGTATTGCGGAAATGTCCAATGACCTCTCCTGGGGTTCCTCAATTTTTTCTTCTTCTTTGGATTGGGGCTTGGCAGGAAGGTAATACACTCTTGTAAGAGGAGGTAAGGAGCTTTCAGGAATTTCCAATATTCCATAAAATATCTTTTCACCATTTCTCTAGGAGAAGTTGACAAGATCTTTGGAAAATTTATAAATCTCAAATTATTAATTCGACCATTATTCTCCTGCATTTCCAACTTCTTCCTGAGTATTATATTATCTTTAACCAACAGATCTTGATTTTGTTTCAAAAGCATTAGCTCCTTATTTGTATTTTGTGACTCTGTTTTAAATTGTGACATATCCTGCTTTAAGACATTTATTTCTTTTTTGTTCTTTTAATTCCTTATCCAAACTTTTTATTTGAGGATTTAGAGAATTCCCCAAATTCACTACCAAGTCCCATAATGCATCAAGTGTGACTTTAGGGGGTTTTGTGGGTGAAAAAAGTTGTAATGATGTAGTGTCTAAATGTTCTGAAATTAGCTTTACCTCAGTGGCGTCTTGTATTCCCCCAACCTCTGTTGTCCCGGTCGCAAGTCCTTGCAGAGAGAACATGTCACTCTGCGTTGTCATATTCGGCGAGCCCTCCATGCTAGCCTCTGGGAACAAAGAAGAAACCACCTCCTCGGGTGCATTCTGGTTCCGTGGAGAGCTAGCTGCTTGCGGCGTCGGTTGAAGGGGTGGCATCCTAACGTCGGGGCTAAGAGTGACATCGAGCTCAGGGGATCTCCCCACCGCACTACTCTCCGGCGGTGTCCCCAACGAGCTAGCACCCGACTCTTCTTGCTCCCGTTGTAGGCGTCGGAGAAAATCATCAATAGTAACCACTGGGGTTAAGGGTCGCCGGAAGGCTCCTCCGGCATTCCTTCCCCGTCTTTTCGGCATTGTTAAGGAAAATTTAGACGACGTCCTCACTGCAGCAGACGTGCAACGACCATCTTAGATCCAATTATGGAGAGCAGAGTCCGACTCAGGTCTATATACCCCAAATAAAAGTTACCCACAATTGACTCCCGGGCTCCTTGTGGCTCCTAAGGGGCTCCCAAGGGGCCTTGCGTGCCCCTTAGGGCACGCCCCTTCGGCCACGCCCTGCGGCTGCAGCCGCAACCGCAGCAGCGGCTGCTTTTTACGATGTTGGAGACGGACCCAGTGACGTCAGGGGTCCGTCTCTGTGGATGCCTGTCAACGCTGCCAACAGGAAAGGAAGCCGCTGCTGCTGGAATCCGAGACCAGCAATGAGTCTCACCACAACTGTCCTCTAGTCCGGTAACTGCTCCCAGGTTTACTGCAGCAGCGGCTGCTTTTTACGATGTTGGAGACGGACCCAGTGACGTCAGGGGTCCGTCTCTGTGGATGCCTGTCAACGCTGCCAACAGGAAAGGAAGCCGCTGCTGCTGGAATCCGAGACCAGCAACGAGTCTCACCACAACTGTCCTCCAGTCCGGTAACTGCTCCCAGGTTTACTGCAGCAGCGGCTGCTTTTTACGATGTTGGAGACGGACCCAGTGACGTCAGGGGTCCGTCTCTGTGGATGCCTGTCAACGCTGCCAACAGGAAAGGAAGCCGCTACTGCTGGAATCCGAGACCAGCAACGAGTCTCACCACAACTGTCCTCCAGTCCGGTAACTGCTCCCTAAATTCAATTTTTAAAAAAGAAGCAGAGAACTGATTTAGATTCACCTAGCAGTAATTGAGGATAAGTATTCCAAAATGCAATCTTCCGCAGATGAGATCAAGGAGGGTATGGAAAAGTAAACAGCTAGGATCCAGCGAATGGAAGAGAGGATCTTATGCCACGAGGACTGGATAACAATGATCAAGACAAGGTTCAGAAACCTGTAGAAAAGTAAACATCTGCTTAAACAGATCAATGGCCAAGAAAACTAAGGGGCCCTTTTACTAAGTAGTGCGGGTCCTTTCACACACTGAAGCCATTTTTAGTGCAGTGGTAAAATGGCCCCATTTTTCTCACTAATAGCCATATGCTAAGTTTCCCATTAGCATGAGAGTCCTTACCACCTATTTTGAAGGTGGTAAGGACTCATGAGCTAACCACATGCTAATTGGTTAGTGCCTAGCAATGTAGCTGAGCTAACTAATTAGCACAGAACACGCCTTCTCTCCACTCCTAGACATGCCCCATAGGGTTTTTAAAATAACAGACTACTGCGGTAAAAGTTCCAGTGCTCATAGGAATTCAATGAATGTCGGAGCTTTTACTGCAGTAGCCCACAATAAAAAACCCTAACACAGCTTGATAAAAGGGGGCTATAATAAAAGAAATAATCAAAATCCTTTCCATATTTAGAATAGAATTTTACTTGTGGAAATCCTGGCTTTGACCATTACCCATCCTCCATGAGGAGAAAAAATATGTGTGCTGTTCTACAATGCATTTATTTTCCCCCACATTGTAAATAGAAATTCATGAGGAAAGCAGAGGGAACTATGCATAACTTTGTGATAAATCTAGCTCTCCTCTGAGCTGTTACAAGATTGACTAGAAAGAAAAGTAAACCCCTATGCAGGAGAGCTGACCAGGTTAGCTCTGCTGAGTATAGTAGCACTAACCTCACTTGAACCAGTCATGATAAGCTAGATAGAAACTGCCAGGTAGAGCTCAGACAAGCTATAGTTCACTCTACCAAGCCTGCTTTTAGCTCACCTAAAACCTCAGGAGCAAGGAGACATTTCCCAGAAAGGCAGAGAACCAGCAGGAAGCTGACACATGAGCAGTCACAGCTGCAAAGGGAGCTTTCTCCCTTCCTCCTCTTCAGAGCAGGGAGGGGTGGCTTGGAGCCAGTTAAAACGAGGCAGCTCAGAACCAGACAGGAGGAGGAGGAGCAAAGAGGCTGAGAACAAGAGCCTCAGAGGCAGCAGGGTTTGACTCCCCAGCTGAATGCTGATGAGCGGGGAAAAGATTGTGAAATGGTGGACATTTCACAGGTGCCTGTTCCCACAACTGAGAGGCAGCTGGACAGCTGGGAACCCATGAGCATTGGTGTGTCAATTATTCCTGGTGGGAGATTGGTAGCAATGGACACAAGCTAAAAAAGGTTGGAAGTGTTTTGCTATTTTTGATTCTTACCTATTTCCTGAAAGTTTTGGGACTAAGTTTATTTTTGGTGTTCAGAATTGTTTAAGCTTCCCAGAGCTAGGCTCTGAAGAATTCATGCACATAGTATGGTGCTTGAACTGCCTAACATTTACAAACTAGGCAGCGCTTGTTTTCTCTCCTCTCCACACAGCTGGAGGCTAATTAGCTGTAGATAAGCTACTGCAGGAAATGTAAGCCACAGAGGAGCTCCGTTTGTATGAGTTCCCTAGCTGCAGGCAGTCTGTGTGAGAGCTTCAAGTTTAGCAGTTTCCTTTTTGGTTTTTGGAAGGTTTTATTTTTCATACAGCAAGTATTTTGTTTGCTCCTCTCTCCTGCTCTTTCACAGGAAGAGAACATTGTTAAAACTATCTTAACCATTTAAGGCTGGTGAAGAGGACTGAGTTAGAAAGACTAAAGTCCAGCCACAATTCTGGTGGTTTTTTTTTCTGTTTTTGAAATAAGAACCAGGCTATTGTTTGTGAAGCCAGTGTGGCCAGGTTGGCCCAGCGTTTTATGTTTTGGTTCCTGAACAAATATATTGAAAAGTACTGCATCCTGCTAACACCAGAGCAACCTGACCAAGGGTCAGAAATAAAAGTATATCTTTATTTTGGGACATTTGTGGGTGGGTGTGGTTTTCCTTGCCTACTTCACTGTGGCCATTTACCTGATGTTGTCACCCTAGGCCGGTGCCTAGGGAGCCTGAAGGATTCCGTAGTTGGAAGGACCATGCTAGGAGCAGTATCAGTCACTGTGCTTATCAGGAGCCCAGGTTGTGACAACTTTTATAATAAAAACTTTGTGCACTAATTTACAAGAAAGAGAAAAAAAAAGGTGGATGTTATCAATGTGGCTAGTCAAGTCAGTATAATTTACTATACTGGGTTATTTTAGCACAGGGTCTCATTCATATAATAACAGTAGCTCATCTTGATAACTTCCCCCCAAAATGTGTCCGACAATTTGAGTAGTTTGATTATTGTCCCTAAAGTGATAAAAATTCTTACATAACACATGGGACTTGCACTTACCTTCCCTCCTCCTCAAACTGAAATCCCCGAATGTGCTTTTCTTTCTCTAATCTAAGCTCACCCTGTCTTCCCTGTTGGCAAACACACACATACTTTTATGTACAACACTGTGTTTGTGAGCTGTGGTGGAGAGACATTTTTCCACAGAAGAGCTTTTCACCAGCATAATAAGTTTTGAAAATTACCCTCTAAATTTGTAGCTCATTACAATAAATTTGTGAAAAGTGGACTTAAAACATGTCTGCTTCTGAATGGCACATCCAGCTAGTTAAAAAGTGTCTCATAATATATGTAACACTGCCACAGTGAGAAATTTAACCTTTTACCTTGAACTGCTCATACTGTTTAACTTAATGGTGGAGACCATGTAAGTGCTTTAACAGTGTGAATTCCCATTTGTCCTTGACAAACGGTCCAAGATATCAGTAGGAGTCCTGCAGATGCTGAGAGCAGAGCAATCTTTTTGCACTACCTGGCAATGTTAGTTAGCTGACAATTCTTTGTCTACATCTCTAGAAACTATTCTGCCTATACCCCCATTCTCAGCTGCTGAATGGATGTTTTAGAAGGAGTCACAAGGCAATTTGTTTTTACAGCTGGCACTGCATTTGAATTATTTCTTTCCCTTCAGACTTTTGCTGCCTGGATTTGCTTGTGTTTCAGCATTTCTGTTTTTCAGTGACCTCCAAAACAACATACAAAAACAAAGTGCCTTATTAAATGGTGTTTGATATGAATAAGTAATGTTTTGAAGATTTTGCTGAACCATTGTGGAGCAGCTCATTTCAATGAGACTGTTGTTTTTCAACAGCCAGAAAGCCACACATAGCAATAATTCTTAAAAAAAAAAAGAAAAAGAAAAGCTCTGCAATACTCTGAACTGGAAATCTGCCAGAATAATTTTCCTTTTTGTTTTTATTCACTTCATTTATTAAATTTTACAAAAATACAAAGACAAAGTAATAAGAGTTAACTGAAGAAGAATAATACAAGATAAACAAGTTAACTCACTGTACATGAAATCAGCATAATATTATTAACTTTTTAAACCCAATTTTTATTTTTTTTAATTCTTTATTAATTTTTATTACTAAGAAAAGTGCAACACAATGTTCACATCAGTAATAATAAATAAGCACTTAAATACAATCAGTATTAGTACAACAATATATGCCCTCCCCCTCACAATTACCTTAAAGATCACCCTAAAGATACATCCCCCCTCCCCCCCGGATGTGTCTGAATTACACCAATAAAAGAAGGCTAAACGAACTATAACAATTGTACAAAAGATGTTAATGGACCCCAAACTAAGTTAAATATCTTAAAATGCCCTAAAATGTCAGCATTCATCTTTTCATACCTGTAACTTACACATAAGCTTGCCCGCCAAAAGGAAAAATTAAAACGATCACAGTTTTTCCAATTTCGAGTTATCTGTATGGTTACCCCAGTCATAATCAGAAAAAGCCGGCATTTATAACGATCCATGGGGGGCTTAACATACAGTAGTGTTCCACATATAATTACCTCATAAGTCAAAGGGATTGTAGATTCCAATATGAGGTTAATCTGTCCCCATATTGACTTCTAAAAGTTGAGTATCAAAGGACAATAAAACAACAGATGATCCAATGTCCCGATGTCTAGATGACAGTGCTAATTTTTAAAAACAATTTTTTATCTTTTAATAAATTGCAATTAGTAGTAAAATCTGAAGTATGAACTATACAAATGCTAACTTTATCAATTAGGACCTCTACATCTTCTTCACTTACAGCCTGTAGTGTAGTAAGAGCAGAATGAGGAAGAAACCAGTGGAGTTCATTTCTGTCCCTTAAGATTCTGCTTCAGCACCAGGCCTTCCTAAGTTAGGCCCAGGGATGGCTTACTGGAGGTAGGAGGGTTTGGAAAGAGAGGGGCCTGCTGCAGGAGGGGTGGGGGAGTCAGCCCATCTAGGCTCAGCTCCTGAAGGGGTACTTTTTTGATCAAGCATGTGGGGGGGGGGGGAAGAGTTTTGTTTATGGTTTCAATTTTTGTCACATCCTAGCAGCCAGTTTTGGTCACAGATTCGGTTTTGGCAGAAACTGAAGATTGTGAGTTCAGTTGGGTCTACATTTAAAACATAGCTCCTGCAACTGTATGGAAAAATACAATTCATGGTGATATCTGTATGCTTGAGAACAAGTGATGAACAAAAAAAAAAGGGTAATGAAATTCATCCAAAATAAGACAAAAATCAATATATAAAGGCAGATATTTTAAAGGACCCAGTACTTAAAACAAATCTCAACAAATATGTGAGTTATATATATTTATTCTCAAAAGAATAATTGTTACCATACAATTTTTTCTTCTATACCGCAAATTTCAGCTAGGATTCAATGCGGTTTACAAGATTAAGAACTGAGTTCATGAATATTGAATGATTTCGTTATAGGTCCAAGGAGAAAAGGGGGGGTCCTTAAGTTTTTTCTGAAGATGTAATACTGGCATTGTTGTCGTAGCTGGAGAGGGAGACCATTCCATACCTTGGGTCCCTGGTACGCAAACGTTGATTCATGCAGCTTCTTCCTAAGTATGTGTGAAGGGAGGAGGCTAGTTTGTACCATTGGTGTGTCCTTGCATTGAGGAAGGAGTGCATAACAGCAATATCTGGGCTAAGTCCTGCGGAGTTATCCACACAGATGGCTTTGTGGACCATGCAACCTATCTTGTATTATATTCTTTTCTTCATGGGGAGCCAGTGTAACTCCTTCAGGAGTGGAGAGATGCTTTTATATTAGCCCTTTTGGAAAATAAATCTACCTGCTGTGGTTTGGAGCAGTTGCAATCTTTTGTAATCGTATTCTGCAATACCGATGTACAAGGAGTTGAAGTAATCCAGGTATGGGAGGAAGACCACTTATGCGATTATTTTGAAGTTGGATTGGCTTAGCAGTGATCTGATCACTCTTAATTGCCCGAGTCTGAAGAAGAATTTCCTGACCAATGTGTTTATTTGGTCCATGCAGGTGAGATCTGAATTGAGGATCACACCTAGGGCCTTTGAGGACCGTTCCAGTTTAAGCGATTTGCCAGTCATCAGTACAAGGTCTGTGTAAGGTAATGTGCTGTAGTTCCCAAACCACAAGACTTTTGTCTTTAGTTTATTCAGTTTCAGGAAGTTCGCTGTAGATCATACACTGATGTCGTTAATCAGTCATCCTATGTGTGCTGTGGTATCGGCGAAGGTATCCTTAACAGGGGTTAGTATAAAGATGTCATCCGCATGGGAGAGCACGTGGGTTTGAGGATCTGTGAATCTCCTGCCAAGGGCACTTAGATATATATTACATAGTGAGGAGGATAGTGGCAAGCCTTCTGGGACACCGCAGGTAGCCTCCCAGATTTGTGATCTGTCGTTGTCCTTTCTTACCTTGTAGGCTCTGGTGGAGAGGAATTCTGTGAACCACTTCAGTATTGTGCCTCCTATGTCTAGCTCGTTGAATCTGTATAGTAGAAGCAAATGGTTCACATCATCAAATGCTGCCAAAATGTAAAATTGTAGAAAAGACTGTGTGCCTTTGCTTAGGTATGTTTTGGCCTTCAAGGTCAGCTTTAGTAGTAGTGACTCAGCGCTATGCATGGATGTTATTTATGAGCCCAATATAAAAAAAAAAATAGCTGTGCTCCTAGTTTAGGCTCCTACATTTGTGCCCTATTAAAGGTTCATAGACAAAACCGAGGAAGACAAAGGCGCGCGCCGACAACTGAGCGCAAGACGGAGGTGCACGCCAAAGAAAATGATAGTTTTTAGGGGCTCTGACGGGGGGATTTGTTGGGGAGCCCCCCCACTTTACTTAATACAGATCGCGGCGGTGTTGTGGGTAGTTTGGGGGGTTGAAACCCCCCTCATTATACTGTAAACTTAACTTTTTCCCTGTTTTTAGGGAAAAAGTGAAGTTTACAGTTAAATGTGGGGGGTTACAACCCTCCAAACCCCCCATAATGCGGCACGATCTATATAAAGTAAAGTGGGGGGGTTCCCACCCACAACCCCTCGTTGGAGCCCCTAAAAACAGTTATTTTCTTCGGCACGCGCCTCCGCGCTGCGCTCAGTTGTCCGCGCGCGCCTTTGTCTTACGTGGTTTTGACCTGACACCCTATTAAGTGCTCATTTTCATAGAAAAATAATGGCAGATAAAGGCCAAATGACCCATCTAGTCTGCCAATATAGATGTCCCAAAGTGCTGAAAGCGACATCTGTGTGCTTGGAATGTCCAAAAACTGATTTTTCAAACAGTCACACAATGTATAACAGATTGATATCTAGGGATGGATATGAGAATGTTCATCATGATATAAAAAGGAACAAGTGAAGCTGTTACCTGTCTTTTGTGACCCAGCTGTATTGTTGTTGAGTATAGGAGAATGGAGAGGTGGACTGTGGATTGCTTGCTGTCTCTGTATTACTCCTGTCAAAATTCTGCACCGCTGCAGAATTTCCACAGAATTGCACAGTCACGTAGAATTTACCATTTCTGATGCAGAATCTTCTTCCTCAGTGATGTCCCTCCCTAAAGCATTGCTTTAACGGGTCACAGCAGTGCACTGAGAGGCCTCCGAGTTAGCTGCAGGTAGCGTGTGAGAATTGTTCCCAATGCCACTGCAATGACTCACTGAAGCAATGCCTTAGGGAGGAAGAATTGCAAATTGGGGAGGGAAGGCGAGGAAGGAAATATTGTGCACATGGGAGGGAAATAAATGTTGGACATGGGTTGGAGAAGAGGAAGGAAGAGATGCAACAAGAGTTGTCAGTGGGGTAGGGGGATGGGGAAGGGAAGGAAAGATGCTACACATGAGGGAAGAGAGGAAGAAGTGTTGGACGAGGTGGAGAGGAAGGGAGAGATGAAACAAAGAGTTGTCAGTGGGAGTGGGGCAGGAAGAAAGGAAAGATGATACATATGGCAGGAGGAGAGAGGAAGAAGTATTGGACATCGGGTAGAGGAGAGGAAGGGATAGATGCAACAAAGTAGAAAGGGGTGAGAAAGGCATAGAAGGGAAGGAGAGATTTTTTATGTTTATTAAGAACTTTATATACTGCATAACAGCCTAAAAGGACCTAAGCAGTTTACAATACATAGTTCATAATCATCAAGAAAAGAACTCCATTAAAAATAGAAAAGGAAAGATTAAGAGCAAAAGTTAAAAAGGTTATCTTTAACAACTCTTCTTCTGAACCTTCTTCCACTGGATATGGGATTCCTCAAGGATCTATCCTGTCCCCTCTCCTCTTCTGATGGTGGGCTAATCTATTGGCTTCACCACTTTCGCATATGCCGACGATGTACAGTTAATTCACCCGATTGATTTGAATAACATTGGGGAAGATACCTCAATCAACCTAAAGCTTGAAAAAATCAAATCATGGCTCGATGCAAATATGTTATCACTCAACATTGATAAATCCAAACTTAAGATTTTCCCTCTTAAAGAGGGGCTAACTCTCCAGGCCCCCTTGAAACTTGAATCCCTTCCAATTAAAATGGTTCCCACCTTGAAACTTTTAGGAGTTACCTTTGACTCTAAATTTTCTTTCCATGATCACATCAGTATGGTGGTTCAGAAATGTTTCCACCGCCTCAGAATGATTCGCTCTCTTTCCAAACTCTTAGACCTTTCCTCCTTAAATACGTTAATCCATTCTCTAATCATCTCTTGTATAGATTACTGTAACTCCCTCTATAAGGGTATCACCAGAAAGGAAATAAGACGTCTACAGATAATACAAAACACTGCTATTAAAATTATTTATGGTGCTAGAAAATATGATCATGTTTCACCTCTTCTAATTGATGCTCACTGGTTACCGGTTGAACATCGAATTAACTATAAAATCTTGTTATTAACTTTTACTACTAAATCACTCAATCAACCAGCATTTATTGATCAACTTCTTACTCCTTATCACCCAGCTAGATTTCTTCGTTCCACATCGCAGAATCTTTTAATTGTTCCATCTCTCAAATTGATCAACACTTTGCGATCCAATAATTTTGCTGTTACTGCTCCTACTCTTTGGAACTCATTGCCTCCCCATTTGCGGATGGAACCCTCTCTTAAACAATTTAAAGCTAAACTCAAAACTTTTTTATTTGAGGATGCTTTTGGATAAAACTGTCCTTTTTAGGACTAAACAATTGTTAGTCTTTCCCTTCCTACTGTTTTTTCCCTTTTAAATGTACTTTATTTTAAATATTGTAGTTCTTCCCTTTTCCCTATTTGTGTGGAGTTTACTTTTCTGTCTTCAGTGGTCTTTCGTTTGTGTAATTTTTAATGATTTCCCCTTTTTATTATTACTGTACACCGCCTAGAAATTTGTATAAGCGGTATAACAAACTTTTTAATAAACTTGAAAAACATTTTTTTCATAAAATATCATAGCGAACATCAACAAAAACAATTCTAATAGTAAAACAATCGAATCTCAATGAACCATAATTAATACATACAGCTAAAAATTTTCCATTATAGAATTAATCATTACATAAACACAGATCACAGTCCCAAATTCTGTTCTATGTCAAGAAAGCCAATTGGAAAAAATGTGCTTTTAAATGTCTTTTAAAGTTTATATAAGATTCTTCTTTTCTCAAATCTATGGGCAGAGTATTCCATAACCGCAGAACTAAATAAAAGAATGCACAATCTCTAGATGATGCAAGATGTACTTTCGAAATGTGACAACTACCCTATTGTCATTCAGAGATCGTAATAAACGCCTTGGGGCGTAAAATAGCACCAAATTAGAAAGATATGAAGGCTGTAGCTGAAACAATGCTCTATGTGCTAACATTAGGATCTTAAATTTGATCCTAAATTCCATTGGTAACCAATGGAATTTTAACTACAAAGGTGTCACATGATCACGAATAAATGCCCGGCCTAATAATCTAATTGCAGTATTCTGCACTGTTTGCAAACGCTTCAACTGTCCTGACCCAATGCCTGCATATATTAAATTACCATAATCCAACTTTGCCAGTACAAAGGCATAAATTAATGTATGCAATGATTTCTCATCCAAAAATATCTCGAATGGCTCTAAGCTATCTTAATGCCCCAAAACCTTTAGCACCTGTTCCTGAAAATGTAAGTGACAATCTATTATAACTCCCAAATATCTGAAACTTATTTACTAGTCTTATACTGCAATTATTTAATGAAAAATCTAGTTGAGGTATTGCTTTATCTCCAGAGATACAACAGTCTATGGTCTTTAGAACCAGTTTATGATCACTCAACTATTCCTCTATTCTATTTAAGCCGGCTAAAAGAGGACCTAAATCTAACTTAGCAGGTGATAGTCTATAGACTAGTAAGAAGTCGTCTGCATAAATATATGTACTAATTCCTAGTTCCTGGATTTGTCTTGTCAAAGGGCTCAGGAAAATATTAAATAAAACTGGCGATAAGGGAGCCCAAGCCCTCCTGCCCCAGCGACCTCCCCCCTCACACAACAACGAACTGGGCAGGAAGGAGCCCAACCCCTCCTGCTCAGATGACCCCCCCCCACACTAAGATACGGACGAGGGATCCCAGGCCCTCAAGTCCCGACGCAGCCCCGAACCCCCGATTGGCCCAAACACTCCCTACCCGCGAGACTCCCCCACCTCTGACACCCCTGTACCTGTAAAAAAGTTGGACGGATGGATGGGTCCCAAGCCCATCCATCAGGCCCGCCATCCATCAAATGGTGGGCCTTAGGGCCTGATTGGCCCATGTGCCTCAAACCCCGCCCACAGTTGGGACCTGAGGCACCTAGGCCAACCGGAATTGGCCCAGTAGCCATAGGCCCCTCCTGTGGGCGGGACCTTAGGCACATGGGCTCAGTGGGGGGGGGGGGTCGCTGGGCAGGAGGGATTTGGCTCCCTCCTGCCCGGATCTTGTCGAGGTGGGGGGTGAGGGATCGCTGGGCAGGAGGGGTTGAGCTCCCTCCTGCCCGATCTTGTAGGGGGGTGATGCATCGCAGCAGGAGAGATTGGCTATTTGTTCTGCCGCGATAGCGATCCGAAGTGCCGCGGTTGATGGCACTTTGGGATCGTTATCGCGGCAGGAGAGATTGAAAAAAAAAAAAAAAAAAAAAAAAAAAAAAAAATATATATATATATATGGTGGACAGTAGGAAACAGATATGTTGGTTATGTCAGAGGGAGAGAATGCTGCATGGGGGGAAGGGGGAGAGATATTGGACCCAGGGAGAAAGGGAGGGAGAGAAAGAGAAGGGGTGGATAAGAGGGAGGGAGAAATACACAGAAGGTGGAAGGAGAGAAAGAGGGAGATGGATTCAGGAGCAGAAGGAAGTAGTAGAGAGATGCCCGACAATTGGAGTGAGAGAAAAGAGTGGGAGAAATGCTGGACCATGGGAGAGAGTACAGGAGGGAAGAGAGAAGAGACAGGGAGATGCCAGACTATAAGGGTGGGGAGGGAAGGAAGAAAGAGCTGTTGTTGGGCTATAGGGTGGAGGAAGGACGATGCTGCGAACCCTGAGGGAGAGGCCAGGAGAGGAATGAAGGGTTGGCAAGGAAATAGATGAGGGTAAAAATATGGTAATTAGGAGTGTGTTGAAGATGAAAAGGAATGAGCGAGCTGGTGGAAATTTGATAATTTAAAAGCGAAAAAGAACAGAAGGGTGAGAAAGAGATAAGAGCTAAAAAGAAATGATCGACATGTCAGAGGCAGGTGTAGTGAGAGAATAGACAGGAGATAGGACAAAAGACAAATGGACAGCAGCAGCTTGAATGGGCAGGAAAGCAGAAAAGAGAAACTGGAACCAACATAATGGATAATTAAAACAACCAAACAACAAAGGTAGAAAAAAAGCATTTAATTTTGAATATTATCCTTATTCCATTTAAAACAATTATCAAAATTATTGTTTAAATTTTGACAAACTTGCAAAATTTGTTATTTTTTTGTAAAGAATTTTGAATTTTTTTTTTCTTTTGCAAAATCAAGCTGAAGCGCTGGAAACGGGACCACAAAGACTAACATGAATAGGGATGGAAGAGTGGTAGACCCTGATCTATTTTCTGAAGGATGAATTTGTAAGGAGCTAGCTAAAACAAAAGTAGACAAAGTGATGGGGCCTGATGGTGTACATCCGAGGGTGCTGAAAGAACTTAGGGAAGTTCTAGTGGTTCTGCTGATTGACCTTTCCAATGAGTTTCTAGAGTCGGGAGTGGTACCGGAGGACTGGAGAAGGGTGGATGTGGTCGCTCTCCATAAAAATGGAAGTAAGGAAGAAGTAGGGAATTACAGACCAGTAAGTCTGACTTCTGTGGTAAGCAAATTAATGGAAATACAATTCGTTCCAGAAGCATACTCGTAATTCAAAGTACTCATATATCAAAGCATGTGTCCCCATAGGCCACAATGTAAACTGAAACAATTCGTTCCACAACCAAGGTTTACTATGGTGGCCCAGGGGTGGGTACCTGCCTGTGGGTGCTGCAGCCCTTGTAGCGTAGTGGCTTCCTTTCCTCGGGATCCCCATGCGGCTCTCCTCCCTCTTCGGCCGATGCCTTTTCCATTCACCAGCGCCTCCTGGCTTCTGATTCAAGCCGGCCGCCATCCTTCTGATGCATACGCAGGACCTCTGAACTCCCCCTTCAAGCCAGCGCCACTCCAACAACATGCGCACCACGTACAAAGCGTGGCTTTGTAAAAGAGGCCATAAGTCTTGAGATCCCACATGACTATCCCAGGCTTTCTTCAGATCAGACAGTCTGTCTCCACCACCTCTACCGGGAGACTAGCATATGGAATATGGAAGGGACATAACAGGAAAAGGCCTTTATAATTAGCTTTTGAAGGCAACCCCCTTCTTCAGATTAGAAATAATCAAAGTAATCTGCCCCTAGTCAGACTGAAATTCTTTCTAGCCCAAAAGATGTTGGAAAGAAATTTTGTATAAGAGTGAGAACATCAAACACTGTATTTCTTAATCACCAAATATATGTAAAATTCATGAAAATATTCTACATATTTAGCACAGAATTTTGAAAAAATTATCAAAGAATTTGCAAATTGGTAAAGAATGTTTAACAATCTGCCACAGAGATCTATATCCAGACCAGATTATTCATTACCTAGTGTGATTTGTAGACCGCTTTGGGTGAATCTCTTCATGAAGAAGGCAGTTAATAAATCCCAATAAACAAATATATTTATAAATTTGATAGGATTACCCAGTTTAAAAAAAGTGGAAAAGTATCTTGCATTACCGTATATATGTAACTAACATCTGACATTATCACGCTAGCAAAACTTCACTGAAACATCATGTGCATTTGGGCAGATGTACCAGAGAACTGAGTAGATGCACGGAAGCAATTGTAACTTCCCCCTGATGCTCTGGGCCAACAGGTGCTTAAAAGTTAAATGATTTGTAGATTAGAGCAAAAAAAAATGCAAAGCCAAGACGCGTTTTGTTATAGCTGCCTTGCTTTAGCCACAATCTTGCTTACTCGATTCCTATTTATCTTATCCTCGAAAATTATTCATACAGCACTTCCTTATTATAAAAAAAAAAAAAAATCCACCAAATGAGGTTATCTAAATAATATCCCAATCCTAACAACATAAATTAAATACACTGTAAGCTACCCAACTGTATTTGAACCTTAGAAAGTATAGACCCCCTGAGAATGTCATTCTCCAGAGTCAGGATTATTCTCCTGCATCCTACTTACATAAGGGTGCATTGGGGAAAGCGAGAGAGTGTAACAAGAAGGGAGAGAAAGGAAGCCGAACAAAACAACTATTCCCCTCCCTCGACCTCCTCTCTCTCTCGTTCCCCACTTATAGCCCGCCAAAAATAAGGCTTCCAAACACCACGTCCTTTTCTAGATCTCACCCCCGGAGTCGTCGGCCGAAAGAACTATAAGTCCCGGAATGCTCTAGCCAGCTACTTACCTCCTCCTCCCTTTCAGCCAATAGAAAGCAGTGGGAGGATACGTGCGTGTATCCGGTGGCTTCTACTAAAATATATTGAGGGGGAGGGGGGAGGAATTTATCAAGTCACCTTGGTGGTGGGGAAGGGAAGGGAAGGGGAGGGGGCGATAGATCAACTCCCCAAGAACTGTGATCCTCTTTTTCTTACTAGACACAGGGTATTTCCCCCACGACATCTTCCCGGCTTGTATCCTGCCCTCCCAAATGCGGGAGGAGGGACTTCCTCGGGCAGCAGGTTGCAGTGTGTTTGTGTTTGTATGTGTGCGCGCGCTCTCGAGGTGGGGGAGGGCGAGGGGCCGACACCAGGCGAGAGGCGCGCGGCGGTCACGTCCTTACACGCCCGGGCACAGTACCGGGGAGGAGACAGTGGCGGGCCGCACCGCCAACATCAGCCAGCTCCCCCCACAAGACAGCTAGAGCCAGCCGGCGGGCGGGTAAGCCGGGGGCAGGGCGGGTCTTCCCCGGGAGAGGGCGGCGGCGGAGGGAGGCGCAGGGGGCCGCTCCCCGCCACCTCCTCCTGCAGCCCCCGCGGCTTAGGGCAGCGAGAGATGGGCTCCCTGCGGCCGCTGATGCCGCCTCCTGTCGCCGCCCTGCCTCCGCCGGGCTGGGCCGCGCTGTCAATCAGTGCGGCGAGCCGGGTTCGTGGGCCGGGCTGCGGGTGGGAGCCGAGCTACGCCACAGCCCAGCGGCGGCCATGCGCGGAGAGATAAGCCGTCCCTCTGCCAGCCTCTGCTCCTGAGCGGCCGGCCTTCCCCCCTTCACCCACTCCCCTTCCCCCACCCCTCTCACTGTTTGTTTTTGATTAGATATGAGGGATGAGCGGTACGTAAATCTCCACCCCCTTTCTTCACCCCTCCCATATTTATTCTGTTGTCTTTATATTTATTTTTAACTGACATTTTGACTTTACGTTCTTCTTCTTTTTAAATTCCTCTTCCCCACTTCCATTTTTCACGCCCTCCTCCACACGCCCCCCCCTAAACCAGAATGTATGCATGAAAAGACAGCCTCCTTTCTGGGTGTTCCCTTTTAATCTATTGGGTTGGGTTTCAAACCACGTTTTGTTTTTAATCTTTCAGAAATGGATACTTTAAATCTTTGAAAAACACCAGATCTAGTATGCTTATGATTCTTATATAACTGTGACGTTATTTTTTACAGATCAAAAGGAGGAAGCTATGGCCACTGAAGGAGGGAAATCATCAGATGCTGATTTTAGTAAAAAATGCAAAACATCAGGCTCCCAGGTAAATCCCTCAGGTCTTGCAGCATTTAGGGTTAAGGCCCAAGTTTCTGAAGTGTAATTTGAACTATAGTTTGTAAAACCCAAACTTTCAAACCATTGTTCCACAAAATGTAATAATATATAAACCTGCAGTGGGAAACTATTTAGTTCACCTTCAGTGGTTACAATAAAGTTTATTATTATTATATAGCTGTCTTTTAGGTCAGAGCCTTTGTATTTAAAGTTGGGTTACTAACTTCCTTATTTTGTATTGGCAATTTAGAGTAATGTGCTGCATATGTATTCCGCTTCGGTAATACATTATGGCCATAAAGATTAACACAATTGTTATCTTCTGCTGCACCATTCCATTTTCCTTTTTGTCTCCAAATAGGATTCCCAGCCTTCTCCTCTGGCCTTGCTAGCTGCAACTTGCAGTAAAATAGGAACAACTGGTGAAAATCAAGCAGGTGGACAGCAACAGATTATTATAGATCCAAGTCAAGGTTTGTTGCAACTTCCAAACCAACCACAACAGTTAGAATTGGTAACAACCCAGCTTGCTGGTAATACCTGGCAAATTGTTGCTGCTGCACCTCCTAGTTCCAAAGAAAACAATGTCACTCAACCTGGAGTTACTGTTTCTACAAGTACAGCAACTTCATCCAGTGGTAATAGTGGGAACACGTCTCCGACAAAAAACAAACCTGGTAATTCACCTTCCACCCCTGGGCAATTTCAGGTGATTCAAGTTCAGAATTCAGGTGGTAATGTACAGTATCAAGTAATTCCACAGCTTCAGACTGTGGAAGGTCAGCAGATTCAAATCAGTCCTGCCAATACCACAACTTTGCAAGATTTGCAGGGTCAGATACAATTAATTCCAGCAGGAAATAATCAAGCTATCATCACAGCTGCAAACAGAACATCTTCTGCCAATATTATTGCTCAAAATTTAGCAAACCAAACTGTTCCAGTCCAAATTAGGCCTGGTGTATCAATACCATTGCAGCTCCAGACTATCCCTGGCACTCCAACCCAAGTGGTGACAACTTTGCCTATAAACATTGGAGGAGTTACTCTGGCATTGCCTGTGATAAACAATGTGGCAGGAGGATCAGGGCAAATTATTCAGCCCACAGATAGTGGGGTTTCCAATGGGAATCAGTTGGTGTCAACACCCATCACTACTGTCGGTACCATGCCTGAGTCTCCCTCCTCCACTTGTACAACTGCTGTTGCCACATCTCTGACCAATAGTGACACACTAGTGAGCTCTGTAGAGACTGGTCAATTTGCAAGCACAGCAGCTGGTACAGAACGTTCCACAGAAGAACCCCAAACATCTGTTTCAGATTCTGAAGCTCAGAGCACGAGTCAGCTTCAGTCTAATGGAATACAAAGTGTGCAAGATCAGTCAAGCTCACTTCAGCAGGTACAGATACTTGGTCAGCCTGTTTTGCAGCAAATACAAATCCAACAACCTCAGCAGCAGATTATCCAGGCCATTCCTCAGCAGTCATTTCAGCTACAGCCTGGACAGACTTTCCAGACTCTTCAGCAGCAGCCTTTACAGAATATTCAGCTTCAGGCAGTAAGTCCAACTCAGGTGCTCATCAGGGCTCCAACCATAACACCATCAGGGCAGATAAGCTGGCAAACTGTGCAGGTTCAGAATATTCAAAGCCTACCAAATTTACAAGTCCAGAATGCTGGGCTACCTCAGCAGCTCACCATTACTCCAGTGTCTTCAAGTGGTGGCACTACCATTGCCCAGATTGCACCACTAACTGTTGCTGGCACTCCAATTACTTTGAATGCTGCCCAGCTTGCTTCAGTGCCTAACCTGCAGACAGTAAGTGTCGCTAACCTGGGTGCAGCTGGTATGCAGGTGCAGGGAGTTCCAGTAACTATCACTAGTGTAGCAGGTAAGTTGTATTTTTTTCCTTTTTCTAAATTGGTTTACCTATGTTTGCACTAAAGGATTTGTTCTAGTTCTGTCAAATCTGTAAATTTTACAAGATTCATTTCAAAGAGTTTGTGTTACTGTTAGTCATTGACCACTTCAAAGTATAAAATAGGAAATAATGCAGAAATAGCATAGAATAGTAAACAAAAATCTAACTAGGGTAGCTGAATTGTATTCAACTTAAATTAGATTGTAGAAACAGAATGTAAATTCTAAAGCAGCAGTAGAAGTCCAAAAATCACGGTTTATATTCGAGTATATACAGTAAGTGAGGTTGGTTTAATTGGCAATTTGCTTTAAAGATTTTAACATAACGTAACCTAGTGTATCAATTCTTATACACCATGTCGGACCCAAAGGATCAGAACGGTTTACTTTTACTTAATATATTATTGATTTGGATAATTATTAGTGTCCAATTTTAAACAGAGCCTGGGATAGGCACGTGGGATCTCTCTGAGAGAGAAAGAGATAATGTTTACTACGGATGGGCAGGCTGGATGGGCCATTTGGCCTTTACCTGCCATCATGTTTCTATGTTATTAGGCTACCGCTGATAAAACATCCCTAATTGCAAAAAGTTGACACACCACCTCCCCTTTTTATGAAGCTGCGTTTAGTGGTTTTTATCACTGGCCGCAGTGGTAAAAGTTCCGATGTTTACTGCCGTGGCTGGTGATAATTCCTAACGTGGCTTCATAAAAGGGGGGCTAAATTAGGTCTTTATTCAATATAAACACCAGAAAAAACACACTTCTCATACTCTCTCACTTGTCTAATGCATTCTTACTCATGTTTAGCCTTTTCTGCACTACTGATCAACACTAAAGCACATATTTGATTCTACTATAAAAGATAACAAATAAGCTGTGGTACAAAAACACTGATAAAATACCAAATATTTTACCTTTAACTCCAATTTAATCCGCTTAGAATTGTAGATTTGCGGGTTATAAATAAATAAATAAATAAATAAGATAAAACCATCCTAAATTTACAAATTATATACATCTCTGAATAGAAGCCCTAAATATAATACAGCAGCCAGAGTTGAAAAATGGACTCAATGAAGGAAATTATAGCAACATAGCAGTAGGAAAATGGTGTTTACTTTTAATTAAAGTAAAATATATATATAAGGAAGGTCTCCTTCTTGACTCTGTACAGTGTCTGGTAACACTATAGAAATAATAGTAGTAGTTGTAGAAGGTATAGAAGAATAAGAAAAAAGAGTGAAGAAAAAAATGGGTTGACATTTTGAAGACCCTGACTAGTACACCTGTAGATGTTTGGATATTAATATTTTGAAATCCAGTTAATAAATGAGAACTTGTTTAAAAAATAATTTGTTGCTCCAGTTGCAGATATGTTGTACTGTTAAACTCCTTTCTGTTCTTCTGTTTTTAATGCTTTGCTTTCTTAAATTGTTTATTTGTAATGCCTTCGGGAACCACAGTTTCTAATGCTCGAACTAAACTTGGGATTGCCTAGTTACTGTAGCTAACCAGCAAGGCTTTGATAGCAGCCCCTTCTGATCAAAGTAAAGCTTTTCTTAAAATACAAATTTAAGTGTTTTGTTTTGTAGATCTCCTTTGCACTTTTAGACAGAAAATATGTCCTTGGAAAGCTGTTGCTAAGGAGGTAGAAGATATTTTCATCAAGAAAATACTAATATTGAGGTAGTTAACAAGTACAGGAAGCAAATTTATTTCAAGGTTTCAAAGTTTTTCATTTGATATTCTGAAATGAGCTATATGTTCTACTAGTTTCTTGTGGTGGATTTCTGACTTGGAAATAGATTATAATTAAGTTTACTTGTGTATATAATAATGTTAGTCATTACAGGGAATGTTATGGTATTGCACTGTTATTCATGCCTGAGATTTGTTCATTATCTCTGTTGCATATTTTTAACAAGCGTGAATAATTTTCTATATTTGCTTAGAGACAAGTGATAAACAGATTTGATAAGCACATATGCTAGCAGTAGAGTAGACATGGCACAAAAGCATGCCATGTTAAAACTCCAACAGCTATTATTACAGAATTACCACAAAAGAGCATGAGAACATAAGCAATGCCTCTGCTGGGTCAGATCTGAGGTCCATCGTGCCCAGCAATTTGCTCATGCAGCGGCCCAACAGGTCCAGGACCTGTGCAGTAATCCTCTATCTATATACCCCTCTATCCCCTTTTCCAGCAGGAAATTGTCCAATCCTTTCTTGAACCCCAGTACCGTACTTTGCCATATTACGCCCTCTGGAAGCGCATTCCAGATGTTCACCACATGTTGGGTAAAGAAGAACTTCCTAGCATTCGTTTTGAATCTGTCCCCTTTCAACTTTTCTGAATGCCCTCTTGTTCTTTTATTATTCGAAAGTTTGAAGAATCTGTCCCTCTCTACTCTCTCTATGCCCTTCATGATCTTGTAAGTCTCTATCATATCCCCTCTAAGTCTCCTCTTCTCCAGGGAAAAGAGACCCAGTTTCTCCAATGTCTCAGCGTATGGAAGATTTTCCATCCCCTTTATCAGATGCGTCGCTCTCCTCGAGTGACGCCATGTCCTTCTTAAGGTACGGCGACCAATATTGGACGCAGTACTCCAAAAAATTACCTATTTGTTATCAATCTTAGTATATTCTCTCATGCTCTCTCATTTCCTAGTCACTGTTCCCCTTTTGTGCTCTCTTCTTCACTCCCCCAAGTAAATCTCTAGTGCCATGTGTCTAGGGTTCTGTATCTCAATTCACAAGTTGCTTGCAGAAAACTGTCAATCATGTTTTCAACTCTGCCTCTTTCCAGGGAGCTGCTCCTGCCCCACATAGTTTTTCTTCAAGCAAGTTGCCCAGAAGTGTTTCTGATCTGCTCTACAGTTTATTATTTTGGGGTATTTTTTCTCATTGTTTGTTTGGAGGCTCTGTTCCCAGAGGTTCTCACTTGTTGGGACTTCTGCGTCGTGTCATGAAGGTATGCTGCTAGCAGGATCAGCCCTTAGGGACACCTAGCTAGCTAGCCTTCTTTTATATTTTTTTGAGCTCAAGGGCCATCCCCTACATAGCTGCTCACATCCCTGATTTACTCAAGGACTTGAGCACAGGCTTGGGTGTGATTGTATGTGATGATCTTAAGGTGGCCAAAAAGGTTGAAAAGGTGACGGCGAAAGCTAGAAGGATTATAGGTTGCATAGAGAGAGGTATGGCCAGTAGGAAAAAGGAGGTATCAGATGCCTCTGTATAAGACTCTGAGACCTCATTTAGAATATTGTGTACAATTCTGGAGGCAGCACCTTCAAAAAGATATAAAAAGGATGCAGTCGGTCCAGAGGAAGGCTACTAAAATGGTGTGTGGTCTTCGTGATAAGACGTATGGAGACAGACTTAAAGATCTCAATCTGTATACTTTGGAGGAAAGGCGGGAGAGGGGAGATATGATGGTCATTTAAATACCTAAGTAATATAAATGTGCATGAGTCAAGTCTCTTTCATTTGAAAGGAAACTCTGCAATGAGAGGGCATAGGATGAAGTTAAGAGGTGATAGGCTCTGGAGTAATCTGAGGAAATACTTTTTTACGGAAAGGGAGGTAGATGCGTGGAACAGTCTCTTAGAAGAGGTGGTGGAAACAGAGACTGTATCTGAATTCAAGAGGGCCTGGTATAGGCATGTGGGATCTCTCAGAGAGAGAAAGAGATAATGGTTACTGTTTATGGGCGGACTAGATGGACCATTTGGCCTTTATCTGCCGTCATGTTTCTATGTTTCCTGGCTCAGCCGGGACAAATGGTGGACCGGCTGAGTAGTCTTCCCCACCTACCTACATGGTGAGGTTTTCTGGGGATTGAGGCTCAGTCTGACCTCAATCTAACTGACAGCCAGAAGACTAGGTTTGTCTAGCGAATCTGTGAGCATTCTCTGTTTGTTCCAGCTGAAATCATATGCTGAGGCAGGCATTGCATGGCACAGTGAGTAAGGCTATTATAGCTTATGGGGAAAATTTGGGGGGGTTCCTTCAAACTCATTTTTGAAGGTTTCTGCAGCAAGAGCCTAAGCTCTCGTACCTCTAAAACCCCTTTCCCTGCATTTTTTTTTACTTTCAGAGAAGTCTCCACTGGTCATTTATGACGCGATTTTATTGGCAGTGGCCATCTTGGATTTTAAACAATTTTTTTTTTCTGAAGTCGCCACATTCCTCAAACCCCCTCAGTTTTGCTTAAAATTGACAGGGATGGACTCCTCAGTCCTTCTTACCCCAATATTATGCCCGGTTTGTGCTGAATGGCTGCCTGGGGAGCGTCCATATTCCACGTGTGACGTAGCATATGAGGGAAGGGGGAGCCTTGTGCTTAGCTTCCTCTAAGACCTTCAGGACTGGGAATCTGCAGGAGGTGTGTTCCCAGGAGAAAGTCCGATTCCATTCCACTTTTGTCTCGGGATGAAGTTCCTCTGGCAGAGTCCACCTCTTTGCATGAGAGCGGCAGTGGCAGCCCTGGATCAGGGGGAAGACCCTACAGTGTGCAGGCTGTTCAAACCTCTGCATTCTCGGGCATTATTTTCACCTTGCTGTGAGAATTTTAGCTGGAAATCCCTCCAGATTCCTAATCTTAGTGCTCAGTTATGAACAGCTCCGTGACTCAGACTACATTGTTTCCCTCACATCCACCAGACATCACCAAGCTGATCACGGACCACTGGGAGTTACCAGAAGGATCCCTGTGAGTGGTTAAGACTATGGCCCAGCTTTATCCAATGGCGTCAGATTTTCAGTAGCTCTTTGTTCAGCCGAAGGTGGACTCACTGATGGCATGGGTCACTAAATGAACCTCCCTGCCTAATGAAGGAGGGGTTATGCTGAAGGATACTCAGGATCACAAAGAGGACTTGATCCTCAAGTGACAATTGGAAGCTTTGGTTCTAGGGATTAAAGTGACAGCTGCATCTTCCTTTTTGGCATGTGCTTGCCACACTTACCTGTCTCAAGCCTCAGACTCGCAGGATGATGAGGTCCCCAAATGCTCCTATCTGGAGTGAATTATATAGCAGACACTCTGTATGATATCAGAGTTATGAGCAAGGTC
The DNA here is from genome assembly GCF_902459505.1 of Geotrypetes seraphini. Lineage (NCBI taxonomy): Eukaryota > Metazoa > Chordata > Amphibia > Gymnophiona > Dermophiidae > Geotrypetes > Geotrypetes seraphini. The sequence goes on along the minus strand of NC_047085.1, from coordinate 397,817,507 downwards.
TTAGCACATGCTTTTTCCGCCCAATGGATTCTGTGGATTAGACAGTGGATGGGTGACTCTGCCTCTAAAGCTATGCTAATCAGGCTTCCTTTTCAGGGGTAGATTCTCTTGGCAAGGGCCTAGATGACCTGATGGCCAGTGTTGTGGACCATCGCTCCAAGGCCTTACCAGATAGCAGATCCTGGACGGCCCGGAGTTTGGGACAGAGCAATTTTCAAGGCTCTTGAAGATTCTGTCCTTATGTAGGAGTGTAGGAGGCCAAGCGACACAGAGGTCCTTTCAGGGGTCATGTCAGAGGTTCAGTGGGGACAGGAGACAGCAAGCCTTGCACTTTCACTCCTCCTCAGCCCCTAAGAAAACACAATGATGCCAGGACAAGGACTGAGCACCCCCAGTTAGGGGGCAGGCTGTTGGCTTTTTGGTTGGTCTGGTCTCAGATGGGTGCAGACTGTTGGGTCCCAGACATTGTCCGGCAGGGATACAAAATAGAGTTCTGTGCCCCCCTACCAGACTGCTTTGTAGGTTCTGTGGCCAGCCAGATGAGAGAGCTCTCAAAATTTGGGCTGCAGTAAAAAGACTACTGGCTCTCCGGGCCTAAGAGCCAGTCCCGAGCACAGACTTGGACTTGGGTAGATAGTCCATATACTTCTTCATGCCAAAGAAAGGCTCAGACGACTGGAGGCCGATTTTAGTTCTCAAGTCGGTCAATGTGGCACTTAAGGTACTGCGCTTAAACATAGAGACCGTTCAGTCGGTTGTGGCAGTGGTACCGGGGGAATTTCTCACATCGCTTAATCTGGCGGAGGCCTATCTTCACATTCCCATCTTCCTGGGCCACAGGTAGTACCTATAATTTCATGTGTTGGAGCAGCATTTCCAGTTTTCCACTCTCTCCTTCAACCTGGCCATGGCACCTTCAACCTTTACCGAGGTGATGGTGGTGCTGGCGGTAGCACGCCTCCACAAAGCGGTGATACAGTTCAAACTCTTCTTAATGACCTACAAGTGTATTTGCTCTGCAGCTCCTCAGGATCTCTCTTCTCTCCCCACGCTCTCCCCTCCCCCTAACCACAAGGGCACTCAGATTATCAGGTGAGTCTCTTATCTATACCCTTCTCCTCTACAGCCAACTCCAGACTCCATCCCCGTCTGCTTTGCTGCACTGTATGCATGGAACAAACTGTATGTCAAGCTCCGTCTCTGTTAGTATTCAAATACAGACTCAACTCTTATTTCTTTGAAGCTCATTTCAATTCCAAACTCCATCCCACCTGCTAAGCACTAATATCTGTCTTGTCTTATTCTCTCTGTAATTCCCCCACCTGAGCACTGTGTATAAATGCATCATCTTGTCCAGTTTCTGTCTTGACTAGTTTGTAAGCTCTTTTGAGAAGGGACTGTCTCGACTATATTTTGATGTATAGTGCTGCATATGTCTAGTACCCTGCTTCCCTGAAAATAATACAAAACACGAACCCAAAAAAATGTAAAGGGAGGAAAAAATAACTGTAGCAAAACCTCCCCAACCCCAAGAAAAACAACCGACAAGGGGGAGAGACAAGAGAACTCTGACCACGACCTAAATTAACCTACAAATTATATAATGTGAAACAGGAAAACCCTCAGTAACACAGCCACCCGCTTGGGGAAAGGCTGTCACCGGCTGACACTCAGAAAGAGTGTAAACTGTGAAACATCCCCGGGTTTTTCCTGTGCAATCAATGAAGTGCACCCCCAAAAAGTGCTACGTGTGAAAAAAGATTAGTAAATCAAAAAAACACACAATGTAAATAGTCGAGAAAACTCTTGTCTCTACTCCTTGTCAGGGGGGCCAAACAAGGAAGGAAAGTGTCCAAATCTGTCCAAATCTGAACCAAGCCAGTCAAAAAATGGAAGTACTTAGCTTCTCTGAGCAGTAGAACAGCCAGCCGATGTGAGACATCATCCGTCCAACGGGACTCCGTTTCGGGGGTGTACACCCCCTTCTTCAGGAACAACTGGACTGTATTAGGACTGGTGATTCCTCCGACGTAGCTTGGAAAGTGAGGCAGAAAATGGCACTTAACGGAGGAGAACGCCTCCGATTTAAACTGCAGCCATTGATGTTATTGGATGAAAAAGTCAGATGACAAGCTGATTAAGGGAATGGGTAAAATTCCTAAACGCAGGAAAAAGATGCAACAAATGAAAAAATGCAAATTATCAGCACAATTAGGCCCCAAATATCAAATAAACCAAATTGCAAAGGGGAAAATATGTTCCAAAATGAGTCCACAAAAACTAGTACTTAAGATGCCATTCAATGTAGTCGTTATGTCCATTAGGGATTAGGGTCTGGAGTTCAAATATCCAATATTGTTCTCTTCTTTGTAACCACTTGACTTTGTTTCCCTGATAGTCCGCAAACACATGCTCAATGATGAACCAGCGCAGATCTCGAAATGTATGTCCATATTGAATGCAATGGGGGACCATGGGAGAGCTTAGTGATTGAGTGTTGATCCGTGATCTATGCTCTATTAACCGGGTTCTAACAGTTCTTTGAGTACGACCTACATAGATCATGGTACAGGGACATATGATGATGTAAACAGCCCACATAGATTTACAGGTGGTATCGGACTTCAAAGTGTACAATCTGCCAGTTTTAGGATGTTGCCATTGATTGCCCTGGATAGTAGTCTGACAGATGTCACATGTGTCGCTACATCTTGTATGACAACCTTCCCGTAAAGAACTGTTAGAACCCGGTTAATAGAGCATAGATCACGGATCAACACTCAATCACTAAGCTCTCCCATGGTCCCCCATTGCATTCAATATGGACATACATTTCGAGATCTGCGCTGGTTCATCATTGAGCATGTGTTTGCGGACTATCAGGGAAACAAAGTCAAGTGGTTACAAAGAAGAGAACAATATTGGATATTTGAACTCCAGACCCTAATCCCTAATGGACATAACGACTACATTGAATGGCATCTTACGTACTAGTTTTTGTGGACTCATTTTGGAACATATTTTCCCCTTTGCAATTTGGTTTATTTGATATTTGGGGCCTAATTGTGCTGATGATTTGCATTTTTTCATTTGTTGCATCTTTTTCCTGCGTTTAGGAATTTTACCCATTCCCTTAATCAGCTTGTCATCTGACTTTTTCATCCAATAACATCAATGGCTGCAGTTTAAATCGGAGGCGTTCTCCTCCGTTAAGTGCCATTTTCTGCCTCACTTTCCAAGCTACGTCGGAGGAATCACCAGTCCTAATACAGTCCAGTTGTTCCTGAAGAAGGGGGTGTACACCCCCGAAACGGAGTCCCGTTGGACGGATGATGTCTCACATCGGCTGGCTGTTCTACTGCTCAGAGAAGCTAAGTACTTCCATTTTTTGACTGGCTTGGTTCAGATTTGGACAGATTTGGACACTTTCCTTCCTTGTTTGGCCCCCCTGACAAGGAGTAGAGACAAGAGTTTTCTCGACTATTTACATTGTGTGTTTTTTTGATTTACTAATCTTTTTTCACACGTAGCACTTTTTGGGGGTGCACTTCATTGATTGCACAGGAAAAACCCGGGGATGTTTCACAGTTTACACTCTTTCTGAGTGTCAGCCGGTGACAGCCTTTCCCCAAGCGGGTGGCTGTGTTACTGAGGGTTTTCCTGTTTCACATTATATAATTTGTAGGTTAATTTAGGTCGTGGTCAGAATTCTCTTGTCTCTCCCCCTTGTCGGTTGTTTTTCTTGGGGTCCCTGAAAATAAGACAGTGTCTTATATTCATTTGGGGCCCAATAAAGGCACTAGTTCTTATTTTAGGGTAGGGCTTATTTTTTCATATACATGATCATCTCTCCCTTCCTTTTCTTCACCCCAGTTCTTCCTCTTTGCTTTCCCCCACATATGCAACATCTGTCCTCCCCTCTCACCCATCCCCTTATGCTTTCCCTCTGCAGCATCTTTTTATACCTAAATCCCTTCCATCCCCATGTGCAGCAGAACCCTTTGCCCAGCTTCCATTCTTCCCTCCCTCCCATCCCCCTGTGCAGCAGAACCCTTTGCCCAGCTTCTAGCCTGTGAGTGCTACTGGCCCGACGTTTCTCTGCAGCAAGGTATTTATGGTCATGGTCTGCGGGGATCGGTTGGGATGGAAGGATGGAGGGGTCAGTAGGGGTTCGGCTGTGTAGCGGGGGCGGGGGGAAGCGCAGCTGCCTACGACTAGGGCTTATTTTCGGGGGTAGGGCTTATATTAAGACCTACCCCAAAAATCATGCTAGGGCTTATTTTCGGGGAAATACAGTAGCACTATAGAAAGGAACCCCACTACATGCCCTTCTTTCTTGAATATATTGTTAATTTAACACTACTCGTTTTCTCTCTTAACAAGTTTTTAATCCATAACACAAGCCAACAAAAAATTTTTGGTGCCTTGGGTGTGTTTTTACCTGTTCCTGGGGTTATTTGGAGCGCTGATTCAGAAAATTGCATTGGATAGACCGCATCAGCTCTAGTTTCTTAGAGATGGTTAAATTGATTGATTTTTATGCCTTTGGGATAGTAGAGCCAAACATGAACATTGGGCAAAGAAAGATTGGCTTCCGAGGGAATATATGGTGGTTGAAGATTTTTCAGGATGCTTGCATCTTTGCATCCTCCTCAGGTTTCCAGTTCGTTCTTGGAGTCTCTATGTTTTGTGTTTCCCTTTTCAGTATTACTGGTCCTCAGGACAGTTCTTGTAGTTCTTCGGGAACTAAGGGACGTTGTTCCACTTACTGCATGGTGCCCGAGACGGGGGGCATTGGGCAGGCTGGATCCCATTCTGCTGAATTAGTTTCTCGGGGTTACACATTTCTGCAGACAACCTGGAAGTATATTTACATTTTCTCTATGGACTCCGAATCGGCACTTGGTTTGCCTGCCTCTCTTGGAGCAGGGCTTTCAGTTTTGGCACATGCCATTTCGCCTACCCAAGGCTTCACGAACGTTTTAGGTGATGTGGGCGGTGGTACCATTTTGGTGCTACCAGGCGATTCATCTAATTTCTTCTTGACTGCCTGATTGATTCGGACAACTTCCAGTCGTGCCATTTGACTGACACGAAAAGGGTGGTATCTTTTCCTCAGTTCTTTACACGTGCATCTTCGAATTTGCACAGCACTCTTTTCTCCTGTACTATTTATAGGTATATCGGGGTAATGTTTTTATTCATATAGGAGAGACGTGTTTCTTTCCGGAGACTTGGGCGTGAGGTCTCGATCTCAGATTGGTATTCTTCGCTTACCATGACCAAGAGTATGGGATTCTGTACAGTTTCTGGGATCCATATTGCTGACTCTACTGGGAACTTCGGCTTGCTTTCCCCTTCTTACACTACAGCAGTCGCTTTTGTTCCGGTGGTTCCCGGTATCTCAGGGCTCCAATTATTTGGTATGCTCCTCCTGCATCGCTCTGTATGATTTGGTGGCTCAGCGCAATTTCTCTTTTCAAGGCATGCCTCGGTCTTTGCTGGACTAGCTCATGACCACCGACCATCCCGGGCTGTCGGGTTGGGGGGCTCGGTGGCTTCCATCCTCAGCTCCAGGAGTCTGGTCTTCAGAGGCGACTCAGTACTTGTTCATTCTTCTACTCTTTGAGCAGGGTCAGGCTACCTTTCTGGAGCTTCAGATCATTCTTCCGTATTGCCGCTGAGGGTCCTGTTGGTCAGTATTAGGATGGGGGTATTTCTCTACAGCTTGGGCAGTAGGTGTTGTACTCAGTTGGCAGGTGAAGTTGGTCTGCTTCAATGGGTGGACTCTCATCTTTGTCTTCTGTTGGCAGATCCTTTTATGGATCAGGATAAGAGTTTGGATAGACTTTCTCTCCGCGGAATCTGAGCATTTCTTGTATGTTACAGTGTACAGCGCTGTGTACGCTCTGGAAAGTGTGCATGTTAGTAATAGTGTAATCTTCTGCATCCTGGATATTGAGATTTGTGGCTCAGGCGTTCTAGCTCTTTTTATGGACGTGAGATCTCTTTGACCTAGACCTCATGGCCTCGTCTCTCAATTCTAAGCTTCCTAGCTTCTTCAGCGGGCCCAGGGAGTGGGAGTTAGAGGGGGTAGCTGCATGTCTCTTTTCTCGCCTCTGCCTTCTCTTTTTCAGTGTTTTCCGCTGGCTGATGATGGCTTGGATTTGCCATCTCAAGCTCGCTTTCCAGGCACAGTATTTGTAGAATCTCTGGATTGGCGGCGCCATCCTTACTATGCGGATTTGATGAGTCTTTCGACAGCCAGACTAAGAAGTTTCCTGGTATCTCCGGCTTTGCTCGCCTAGGGTCCGATCAACATGGATATTTGTACTACTTTAGTATTACGACCTAGTTTTTTGAAAAATCTTGGCTGACGTGTAAGGGTTATGCGAAGCAGGTTGTTTCTTCTCTTATCCAGGTGCTACGGACGTCTTCTCCTGTGGCTTCGGCTTCCTTTTGGAGGTTTTTCTTTTCTTGGGTGCTTCTTAATGTTTGAACCATTCCAGAGTTCCTTTTTGGCACAAGTGTATTGCCGAGGGCTTAGCGTTCAATTCCCTTCAGCTTCTAGTGCCATTCTTGGCTTGTTACAAGGGCTAGGTATATTGCTCTTCGCTTACTTCTCAGCTTCATGTAGTTCAGTTCCTAAACAGAGTGCGGTATATTCATGCGCCTCTTAGAAAGCCCGGTTTGGAGTACAATCTTCACGTACTTCTTCTCAGTTTACCGAAGGCTTCATTTCATCCTTATCTTTTGGGACTCTAAAGGGCTGTGCCGTTGAACATGGGGTTTCTTGTGGCCATGGCTTCAGCTCTGCAGTTTTCTATGTTGCAGGCCTTGTTTAATGGGGATTCCTATTTCTGATTTCCGAAATATGGGGTATCAGTTCGGATGGTACCACTATTTCTTTCTAGGGGGGTGTCATCCTTTCTTTTATGTCATGCTCACTTTTCCTTCCTTCTTCCTGGGAGGAGAAATTGGGAGCAGTGCTTTTATTCACTGCATTTTTTGATACGTACGTAGCGTTCTCCGCGAGCTCGGTTTCTAACGACTTTTAGTTGTTTATATCTCCTTTTTGTATTCTTCAAGGGACGCCTCAAACGTATGGCGGCGTCCGAAGCCTCCATCGCTCAATGGGTCCAGGAGGACATTCTTTATGCTTGCTTGCTGGCAGGGAAGCGGTTGGCGAAAGAACTTCATGACCATTCCGCCGTAGCGATGGCTACTTCTTGGGCTCGGCCCAGAGGTTTTTTCCTTGGAGGAGATTTGTCTCGCAGCTAATTGGTCTTCCGAGAGTGCTTTCTCTCCACATTTCTGCTTGGATGTGGGGGCGCATGCGGTAGGGGCATTTTGTGCTTCTGTTGTTGCGGAGGCAGCGTTTGCTTCCCACCCAGATTGAGGATTGCTTTGCTACATCCCATTGGTCTCTGGATTCATCTGCTGCTGTTGCTATGGAAGGAAAAATTATGTTCTTACTTGTTAATTTTCTTTCCCTTAGACGCAGCAGATGAATCCAGAGCCCCATCCTTTCTGGATATTGTCTCTCGGTTTTTTCTTTTGCAACTTTCGCAGTTTGTTATTATGGCAGGTTGTTTTCTGTATTATTGCATTTTGAGATTTGTTATGGGAAAGAAGTTTTTTACATGCTATGCCTATTGCTGGTTACGGATGCTTGGGCAAGGAGCTATACTGGATAAACAGGAGGAGTGCCAGCCAATAGGACCACCTGTTAATCAGTTTCTCTATCTCCGCCTGCTGGTAGATATGAGCTATCCCATTGGTCTCTGGATTCATCTGCTGCGTCTAAGGGAAAGAAAATTAACAGGTAGGAACATAATTTTTCCATATGCCCACGCTTCCTTGGACCACAAAAAAATATGTGGGCATAAAGCAGGTAACGATAAAAAGTTAATCGAAAAAGAAAAAAACAATGAAAGGCTATAGCATAATCTGCGTTATTTTAACTCCATTAAACAGCAATTTTCTTCAGCTCCAGAAATGTTCTTAGCTTCTCCGGCTAAAAAAAGACATACTTAACTTGAGCATACTTTACAATGCACTTACAGGGGTACGCCAGTAAAAAAGACATCCCCAAAGCCTTGGTAACCTTAGTTACATCCAAGAATACCCATATCTTTTTTCTATAGTACAATTCCATTGACAAACGAAAATAAAGTTTCATAAAGGAATCCAAGTCCTGCTGAAAAATGAAAGAAGTCAGAAATGTCATTCTTATTGAAGAGTCTGAAATAGACTCCTCCAAAATAGCTGATATGTTATTAATGTCCAATTGCGGAGTTTGCGGTTTGTCTTCCTCCATTGTTTCTTGGGTTTTAGTGGAAAGTGGAAGATAATATATTTTATTTAACAGAGGAATAAGATCTGAAAGTACTTTTAACACTTCCACTAGATACTTCTTAAACATCTCATAAGCAGATGTCCCAGGTACTTTGGGGGACGTTCATTATTCTAACATTAAGTCTGCAGTTAAAGTTCTCTATGTTTTCAATTTTTCAATGAAGCAATATAGTGTCCTTAATCGCAGCTATTTTAAAATCCTGTAAAGATTTAATTTCTGACTGTACTTCTTTAATTGTATTTTTCACTTCAAGATTAGACTATTCCAAAGCTTTAGAGATGTCATCAATCTTACCAGCCAAGATTTTTACCTCTTCCGATGTCTTCAAAGCAGCCTTGTCCAAAAATAAAATATATTATCTTCCACTTTCCACTAAAACCCAAGAAACAATGGAGGAAGACAAACCGCAAACTCCGCAATTGGACATTAATAACATATCAGCTATTTTGGAGGAGTCTATTTCAGACTCTTCAATAAGAATGACATTTCTGACTTCTTTCATTTTTCAGCAGGACTTGGATTCCTTTATGAAACTTTATTTTCGTTTGTCAATGGAATTGTACTATAGAAAAAAGCACCTCACTGGAGGGGATTATCTCTCCAATGTTAATCTCCATCGGAAGAAGCTCATCTGCCCTGGACGCTTCCTCTAGGAATTCCCGGCTCAGCTTCAGCAACACTGTTGTTTCCCACTTCCAAGGCAGTTGCGTCTGCCGGACAGGGAGTTGAATCAATATGTGGAGGCGAAAGCGAGATTCCATGCCCCTGTGAGGTAAGGCCTTCTTTACCCTCTCCCATCGCGGGGCCAGTTCCGCCGATTTTTACGCAGATTCTAGGCAACAACTGCTCAATTGTCTGCTTCCAAGTTGGTGCAGGCGTCAAGGAGGTAGGCACCTTACCACTCCCTTTTCTCTTATGCGGCATAATTTCTTTAGCGTTTAAACACTCACAGCCACAAAAAGAATGGAAGCCAGATACCAAGGAAGATGGGATGCACACATGATGGCAGACTATTGTTGGAATCTTATGCGAGATTATCTTGGCAGATCCCACTTTTGGAAGTCTTACAAAAGGAGCTTCTTGTGTGTCGAATGACTGGAAAGTTTGTATCATAAACTTGTGCCTTTGATATGAAATAAGTAGATTTTCATGCTGTACACTTTTAATGTTTAATATGTTTCCTTCATGCTTGAAAGATATTAATTTAAACACTACATTAAAATATCTGGATTTTTTAATGGGCGAGCAGAGTGAAGAGTAGTATATGGCACATGTTCTGTATCTCAGAAACTAGAGCACACAGGAGAAAACTAGTGCCATTTTTGGAATCAGCAGGTCAAATAAACCTAGAAACAGGTCTTAACATTTGAGGCACCAAAATGAGTGTTGGCCAGTGTAATTGGACATTACTTCCTATTCCATGACATTCTAATTTCCTCAGAAGTTTTTCATGAGGTATCTTGTTGAATGCCTTTTGAAAATCCAAATACTGTATACAGTATCGGCTGACTCACCTTTATCCATGTTATTCACCCCTTTGAAGAAATGCAGTACTGTATTTTTCGCTCCATAAGATGCACTTTTCCCCCCCAAAAAAAGTGGGTGAAAATAAGGGTGCGTCTTATGGAGCGAATACCCCCTCCCCCCAGTACCTTTTTCTACTCCCGGTGCTTCCCTCACTGGACAGCTGCGGCAGTGACCTTTTTGGACTCCCGGCGCTTCTCCTGCTTGGACAACTGTGGCAGCGAGAGGCAGAGCGGCCAACAAGGCAGGTGTGAGTTTCTTGCGCGCCTGCCTGGTCCTTTGCCGCTGCGTGAATGGTTGCCGTCAGTTCTCGAGGGACCAGGCAAGCATGCAAGAAGCTCGCGTCTGCTTTGTTTGCTGCTCTGCCTCTCGCTGCCGTAGCCATCCAGCGTGGGAAGTGCCAGGAATCGCGGCGAGCTCGGCGCCTGTGTGGTGCAGCTGAGGAGCACACAGGCATGTCGGTCTCGCGTTGGTGGCCTTTCGCTTTCTGTCTTGTTTGCGCTTCCGGGAGTAGAGGCGCCGTATGGTCTCCGCAGCCTTCGCCGCCATGCTGATCACGGTGTACCTGTCCGAGGTCACCTTCTCCCTGGAAGTGGCCGCATTACCCCTCTGTGTCCATATACCACCCCTAGGCAGATGCAGCATTCCCCTTTTTGTCCCTGTTCCTATGCTCTTATCCATGTCCACCATCACTCCTCTTTTTGTATATCTCCCTGTGTCCAGCTTCTCCCCTCTCTTACTACCTTACACCAATGTCTCTCACATTCTTTCCTCCCTCCCTCCGCTATGTTCAATATTTCACTCACTCTTCCTTCATCCCCTTGGTTCAGCTTTTCTCTTTCCCTTCCCTCCTCTCTCTCTTACACCTTGAAGGTCTTGCACCTCTTTCCCTTCCCATGGGTCCCTTCTCTCCTCTGTCTTACTCCCTAAAGGTCCTGCATCTCTCTCCCTTCCCTCTAGCTCCCTTACCATGGGTCCAATACCTCTATCTCCTCCCTTTAGCACCCAGGTGTGGGTTTGGCACTTCTCCCTTTTCCCCAGCTCCAGTCCCCCACAACATCGGCCCAGCACCTCTTTACCTCCCCCCCATCCCCAACCCAAATCCAGCACGTCTCCCATCCCTTCAGCTCCAGCCGGTCCAGCCTCCCTATCATGGATCCAACAGCCACCCTCCCTCCCGATCACAGGTCAAAACCAGCAAAACCCCTCACCCAAAACCTGCGATTCCCCTTGGTCAGCCCCTTTGTACCTCCTGCCTGGGGCCTACCAGCCTCTTAGAAGCTTTGTCGATGAATAGGCAACATCACAGGCCTCCTCCAGGATCTTCCTCAGACTCCCTCCTTCTGATGTAGCTTCTGTCAAAACCAGGAGGGAGGCAGCTGGACCTCTGATTGCAAGGGGTGGAGGCTGGCTCCTCCAATGTCAGAGGGAAGGCTTCCAGCCTTGGCTGCAGGCCGCACATAGGAGCCGCTGCCCATGGCTTTGTGCTGAGAAACGACTGCAGCTAGAAGGAAGAGGGAGCTAGCCAGAAGGTAAACATCTGCTAGAGGGAGAATACGTACTTGGGGCACAGAATGGAAGGAGGAAGGGAAAGGGATGCGTTGGGACTCAGGAGGGAAGAAGGGAAAGAGGGTGCATTGGGACTCTGTAGGGAGGAAAGGGGCACGTTGGGTCTCGGGAGGGAGGAAGAGGGGCGAGTTGGGTCTCGGGATTGAGGAAGAGGGGCGCGTTGGGACTTGGGAGGGAGGGAGATTTGATTGTCTAGGTGTCTCCTGAGGACTGGATTGAGAACCCCTAATCTAGAGGCTAATTCACAACAAAGTTGTGTGAATTTGCTGATGGAAGTTGGCTCACATCTTTCACAGATGTAGACCGAGGGCAGAGGATAGAGAAAAAAAAATCAGTTAACCCCCAGACTAGGAAGTAATGATTAGAAGGGGAGAGACAATTGAAGACTTTGGATAAGTGACTTCTCAATTATGGGTCGTGTTTTAATGGCAATTTTGATTAAGTGAAATGATGGTGTTATATGGAGACTTCTATGGTCTGTAGATATTTTAAATTAATTTTGGAAAATAATCTGAAAGTTAGAAACTTTAATGTATCTTTACAGGCTAGCCTACCTTATAATTAGGCATAGTATAGGGATGGATATAATGACACTTTTTTTAAATGTATGTTAACTTCATATAACATTGTATGATTAAACTATGCCTTTTGCAATCCATACAGGTTTTCATATGCCAACATTTACTGTGTTACCATGAATGTAAACTCTTTTCTGTTATGTTTGCTATATTTTTGTTTAGTGTGGGTGTCACCTTTTTTGTTTTAGGTTTTTATCATTATTGCATCAGATCTTAGGTGGAATATAAATAAAATGAAAATAAATGCACAGTCTGAGCGTTAATGAATCTTTGATAGCGCTTTATTCCAGGCTGCTCTTCTGCATGGACAGTTGTCCTCAGAACATCTGTTACAGGTAAAAGTAACTGTATTTAACTGCTAGTAATCCTTATTGCTACGATGTAAGTGATATTTAAAAGGGTTTTTACATAAATCTCAAATGTAGCAGGCAAGATGCAATCATTTGCAAGTATTGTGTCACATTTCTAATTATATCTTAAAAGGTATAGTAAAATCCCTAGGCTTTTAGAGTTGCTGTTTAATGAGGTACACAGGCTAGTTATTAGAGCTATTGATAAAATCAAGCTTATATGTTCATCTGGGTTTTAACCAAGTGTTCACAAGGACTTGATTATTGTGCATGCTAATCTTGCAGCTGTCAATTTTGTTATCTAAAGATGGGTTTCTTAGCTTGGCCTTAGATATAACATATCTTTTGGAGGCTGTTGCTGAAATGCATATAGAGAAGCTCCCTGTCTGCTTCGATGCAAAATGTTCCTTAAGTTTGGATAGCTATTCAATGGATACTAGAGCTGTGCTAGTGGAAAAACATGCTTGATTTATTCCTTTATTTTGGTCACTGAATCAGAAGATTTTATGCAGTACTTTGAGGTTTTAACTGCAGTAAGCTTACTAGGCAACATGTTGAAATTGAAGGCTCATCGGGCGCACAGGTATTCCACCCTCAGGTAAAATCATGGTGAACATCCAGAAAATCCTAAAGCTATTATCTTAATTAACACAAAAAGACGTTTAAGTAATTTTTGTCTGTATAAAGGATAATTGTTTAGATAAACTGCAAGACTGTACCTGAGAGAGCTCTAGAAATTATGTTTGAATCAAGTTTTTAAGTGCATATAGCAAACATTTTAAAAATATGAAATCCATGGAAAAATCTGTTTTTCAGCTACTATGATTAGTAGAGATATTGGATGTTCTATAAGGAAAAATAAATTTGGGGCAGCTTCTGTATTCTGCAATTTAGGAGACCCAAATTTGATTATGTGACTATTCCTATCTGTGACTATTGATTCTGTGACTCTGTTCCTCTTTATTTATGTTGACATTGTACTTGAAATAGCTGTATATTCTTAGACCAGACTTGACCTTTTTTTGATAGATTTTGTGTGGTAAAAGAACATTGAAGTGAGATTATGCCATGTTTTAAACTTTTTCACTGATGGCTTTTTTTTTTTTTAATTTCAGTTGGATTTTATATTTTGCCCATTTTCTGTGCTTTGAAATTCTTATGTCTTCTTATTCAGTTAGAGACGGTATTGGAAAAATATTTAACTATGAGTGACTGATTTTCCCTGAAATTTTTGTTCCTTTACTTTATGCATATGGTACTGTTTTATTTTATTTTATTTTTTTTTTGGGGGGGGGATTGTACGGAACTTTTCTTTTCTCATTTGGTTTAAGATCCAGAATTAAAAGTTCTTTACCCAACAACATATAAATAAATATGCTGAAGTATCTCATTTGCTGTATGATCAGTTGTTTACTATTGCACACCAAAAAATCACAGAGTCACAAAAACAGTCTAGTTCAACTATTCATGAAGAATATCCTTATTGAGGACTGTAAGGGGTATCAGACAACCTGACAAACAGCATAGTTTGAAGGGAGAACTTCTTCATTTGCCCCTCGGAACCTCCTCCTCCGTTTTATCGTTTTTACTTTACTTATTGCATTATAAGTTATTTTTTGTCAATGTGAATTATCTTATCGTTTCATATGAACATATATAAGGTTACTTAGCTTTCAGCATTTAGCTTAAGATCAATCCCCTGAATGCCAACGCGTTTCGGATGTCTTTGTCAAGGCGACATGGGGAGCTGAAAAACCAAGAAACAAATCATTAGGGATAAGGCCTCCGACCAAACTATTAACAGGTTTTTAAAGTTTTTTAATATTTTAGGATGGCCCAAACCCACCCATTATTCAACATTACTTACATTCATAGCAAACATGCACAGCGTACCGCCAACCAGCTAGAAAAGCAAGCCGCGGCGTTCTGAATCTGGGATTTAAATACCCCTCCCAAATGACGACATATCCGGGGACACAAACTACATTACCTCATGACATTTAAAGAGAAAAGAACCTCTTTAAACCAAAGCTACCTCTATACCTATTAAGGAGACCCTAAAGTTAGACTTAAAGGTCAGCTTGGGCTAACCAGTCCGAAGATTCGTTTAACCCCTTAGGGGACATCGAGTCTAGTATGAACATCCACCGGAGCTCACAACGGTTAAGCCTCCGGACAGTGTTCCCACCCTCCCACCCTACATTAATATGGTCCATAACACGCCATTTAAGATCTTTAAGGGTATGGCCGCAGCTAATCCAATGACGGACCAGCAGAGAAGATTCAGTATGAGTATGCACTCTAGATTCATGCTCGGTCAAACGGACCCGTATGGGGCGAGTTGTTCTGCCCACATACAGCTTGGGACAGGGGCATTAAATAACTTAAATAACGTTATCCGAATTACATGTGGTGTTATGTTTGGTCTTATATATGGCCCCGGTACTGGGATGAGTCCAACATTCCCCCGGGATAGTGTACGCACACCACTGGCATTGACCACAAGGTAGGTGATTCCCACTCACGAGTAACGTTCTCTCCTGAAGTTTATGGTGATTTAACATTTCACCCAGGTTTCTTCTTCTTCGGTATGAACATAACGGTTGATCATCGAGAGTGGGAATGACCAACCTAGGGATATGCCAGTGCTTCTTCACAATTTTTGAAACTCGGTGGGCAAGGGTAGAAAACTCCTGAACAAAGGCCACCGTATCAAGGGAGTTATCGTCCCTACTCATATCCTGCAACAACCACTCTCTATAAGCATTTTTAGCTCTTTTATAAGCTTGTTTAACAGTGGCATAAGGATAGCCACGTTGGTAAAATCTAGTTTTCATCTGTTTTGCTTGAGAGCTAAAGTCATCTAAAGAGTGGCAAATCCTTCTCAGCCTCAAAAACTGGCTAATAGGTAAGCTTCTTTTCAGGTTCTCAGGGTGGAAACTATGAAACCGCAAGAGGCTATTGCGGTCAGTCTCTTTTCTATACAAAGAGGTTTGAAGATGAGTAGTCCCCTTCATAACCAGAATATCCAAAAACGGAATCTCCTGATGTTTTATAGTGGCTGTGAATTTGATGTTATTATCCAACCTATTCAACTCCTCTATGAATATTATCAGCTCTTCCTCAGTTGAAGTCCATATGCAAAATATATCATCGAGGAACCTCCTCCAGATTTTAACATTTTTGAAGCCCGGTAAAGGGTAAATCCGGCTCTCCTCCAAATCTGCCATAAACAAAGCTGCTAAGGAGGGGGCTAAAGACGCTCCCATGGCAATGCCATGCTTCTGCAAGTAGAAATCATTGTGGAACCAGAAATAACTTTTGGTTAACACCAAGGTGGCCATTTCCATCAAAATATCTAAAGATAGATGAGGTCTGATGGTTTGTTCCATACAGATACGCCTTATTAGAGCAAGGGCACTGTCCATGGGGATCATGGTGTATAAAGCCATTACGTCCAATGTAACCAGTATCCAGTGAGGTTCATAAGCATCCATTTCAGCTATTATTCTGAGCATATGAGTCGTATCTTTAATAAAAGATTTGATTGAGGAGACCTGCTTCTTCAAAAAAATATCCAAAAATTTGGACAAAGGCTCTAAAGGAGAGTTATGCATCGATACAATGGGGCGTCCAGGGGGGTTAAGTAGATTTTTATGAATTTTCGGGAGAAAATAGATGGTAGGAGTAACATAGAAACTGGGATTAAGGAAAGCTGCTTCTTTTGAGGTGATCATTTTCAGTTTATATGCCTTAGAGATCAATTTTGAAATAGTACATTTTAGTTCAATAGCTGGATCTTCCGATAACCGTTGGTAAAAAAGTGTGTCATCTAATTGCTGATGGGCCTCTCTTAAATATTGTTCTTTGGACCATAACACGATGGCTCCTCCATCAGCTCGGGAAAATATGACCGAAGTCTCATCCCGTAATTCCTGCAAGGCACTCCATTCGGCATAAGTCATATTGAACTGAGGAGACATGTGGGCTACTTGTTCTTCCATTTGTTCCACTTCAGACAGCACTAGATCACGAAAAGTAATCAAATTCGGGTGCAACGGGGATGCAGGGCACCAATTAGATTTATTAGAAATCAGCATCCCATCATTCACAGGCTGATGATCTTGAAAAAATGTCTTCAGATGCAACTTCCGAAGCAAACTGTATATAGATAACCGAGTATTAAACGCCTCATATCGGGCAGTTGGAACAAAGCCCAGTCCCAGATTTAAAACTGTTTCTTGTATTGGGCTGAGCTCTGTATGTGGGCAGAACAACTCGCCCCATACGGGTCCGTTTGACCGTGCATAAATCTAGAGTGCACACTCATACTGAATCTTCTCCGCTGGTCTGTCATTGGATTAGCTGCGGCCATACCCTTAAAGATCTTAAATGGCGTGTTATGGACCGTATTAATGTAGGGTGGGAGGGTGGGAACACTGTCCGGAGGCTTAACCGTTGTGAGCTCCGGTGGATGTTCATACTAGACTCGATGTCCCCTAAGGGGTTAAACGAATCTTCAGACTGGTTAGCCCAAGCTGACCTTTAAGTCTAACTTTAGGGTTTAAATTGTCTCCTTAATAGGTATAGAGGTAGCTTTGGTTTAAAGAGATTCTTTTCTCTTTAAATGTCATGAGGTAATGTAGTTTGTGTCCCCGGATATGTCGTCATTTGGGAGGGGTATTTAAATCCCAGAGTCAGAACGCCGCGGCTTGCTTTTCTAGCTGGTTGGCGGTACGCTGTGCATGTTTGCTATGAATGTAAGTAATGTTGAATAATGGGTGGGTTTGGGCCATCCTAAAATATTAAAAAACTTTAAAAACCTGTTAATAGTTTGGTCGGAGGCCTTACCCCTAATGATTTGTTTCTTGGTTTTTCAGCTCCCCATGTCGCCTTGACAAACACATCCGAAATGCGTTGGCATTCAGGGGATTGATCTTAAGCTAAATGCTGGAAGCTAAGTAACCTTATATATGTTCATATGAAACGATAAGATAATTCACATTGACAAAAAATAACTTATAATGCAATAAGTAAAGTAAAAACGATAAAACGGAGGAGGAGGTTCTGAGGGGCAAATGAAGAAGTTCTCCCTTCAAACTATGCTGTTTGTCGGGTTGTCTGATACCCCTTACGGTCCTCAATAAGGATATTCTTCATGAATAGTTGAACTAGACTGTTTTTGTGACTCTGTGATTTTTTGGTGTGCAGGACTTTTGAGATTATCTATTAAAGGACTATTTCAGTTGTTTACTATGTCATTTATTGCTTTTCTTGTTAGCATTGGAAGAAACCTATTTCACTTTTTAGGAGTTGGAGGACTTCAGAGTGAAGTGGTATGTTGTTGCCTGAAAGCAAAAGTATTATATATGCGCTTAATGTGAAACAGAAAATGAGAAGTGAAGTTTAATATGCTGACTATAAATGACCAATGTGTTTCCCTGAAAATATAAAAGTGTCTTATATTAAATGTGGGCCCCAAAAACACACTAGGTCTTATTTTCAGGATACGTACATGATCATCTCTCCCTTCCTCTCCTTCACCCCAATTCTTCCTCTTTCCTTTCTCTCCCCCACATGTGCAGCATCTTTTCACCCCTCTCTCCCTCCCATCTCCCTCGTGCAGCAGAACCCTTGCCTAGCTTCTATCCTTCCTTCCCTCCCATTATCCCTCTCGTACAGCAGAACCCTTGCCCAGCTTCTATCCTTCCCTCCCTCCCATCCCCCTTGTGCAGCAGAATCATTGCCCATCTTCTATCCTTCCTTCCCTCCCTCCCATCCCCCTCGTGCAGCAGAACCCTTGAGCACCTCCCTCCCCCACAGCTGAATCCCCAATGACCCTCCACCCTTCCCTCCCATCCAAACCCCGCCGACCGCAAGCAAGCCCTACATTATCCAAAGCAGCGTCGGGCCGGCAGCACTCTAAACAGGCTTCTTCGGCCTTGTCCACCGGGGAATTCACTCTGCCGCGTTACTGATAATGTCATCAGAGTGCAGTAGAGTGAATTCCCTGGCGGACAAGGCCAAAGCAGCCTGTGAGTGCTGCTTTGGATGAAGGTATGTGGGGCTTGCTTGTGGTCGGCGGGGTTTAGATGGGAGGGAAGATGGAGGGTCAGCAGGGTTCGGCTGCGCGGGGAGGGGGTGGTTTGAAGAGTTGCTGCCGGCGAATCCTGGGATAGGGCTTACATTTGGGGTAGGGCTTATATTAAGACCTACCCCAAAAATCATGCTAGGGCATATTTTCGTGGAAACATAGTATATTAAATTTTAACAGTAATATAATAGAGCATCAGAACATCTTGGTGTTCAAGACTCTTACAGCAGTGTACTGAAATATGTCTTTCTCATTTCATGCAAAATTTTCACATAGGATACTTTTTCTTTCAGGAAACAATATGGGAGAAGGTAAATCAATCAGTTTTG
The DNA here is from genome assembly GCF_902459505.1 of Geotrypetes seraphini. Taxonomy (NCBI): domain Eukaryota; kingdom Metazoa; phylum Chordata; class Amphibia; order Gymnophiona; family Dermophiidae; genus Geotrypetes; species Geotrypetes seraphini. The sequence goes on along the minus strand of NC_047085.1, from coordinate 397,798,704 downwards.
TACTCACTTGAAGTTGTAGCTGAGAGAGGTACTTGAAAGGTTTCTAGTTTTCTTTCCAAACTTTAATCTACCCTCATTCTCTCTAAGTAGATGTCTTCCACAAATGAGTAAACGTGGCTGCTTTCTATTTATAGTGGATTAAAACACTTTAGAAATTTTGTCACACCAGTATTCCTTGTCCCTTTTGATGTGTGCCCAGTAATAAAATACAAATGTTTTAGCTAATTTTTTTGTGTTCTGGCTGGCTTGAATTTGAAACAGCATACATATATATCCATATTATTTAAATTGAGAAAATTTCTGTATATTGAAAATTGCTATGGTTTTATTAGGTATGCGAATGAATATGTAGGCATTTTGACTTTCTTAATGAAAATGAGCAATGTTCATTGTTTGAAGGTACTAAAAGAGAATACGTTTAGAAGCAGAATCAATATCTAAGCCACTGCTCTCCAAACTTTTATCAAATATGACCATAGATGATGTTGAAAACATTAATTTTTCCTCTGTCATTCATTTCCTTCTCCCCCACTTTCAAAAACATGAAGGGGAACAGCAGCAGTAGCAGCAGCAGCACTAAGCACAAGATTCTGTATGCTAGTGTAAGTTTAAATCACTATTTTAGAAGACCAGACCAAATGTATTGAAATATTAAAAATTAGAAGGAATGTAAAAAGATTTATCCCAGGACAAGCAGGCAGCATATTCTTGACTGATGGGTGACGGCACCGACGGAGCCCCGGTACGGACAATTTTAGAGTGATTGCACTCTAAGAACTTTAGAAAGTTCTAGCTAGGCCGCACCGCGCGTGCGTGAGTGCCCTCCCGCCCGACAGAGGCGCGCGGTCCCCAGTTTTCTTAATTCCGCGGAGCTAAGAAGACGCGTGTTTCCAACGGCTGTTGGAAGTTTTTTTCTATTTCACTTGCCTTCCCGCTCGCGCGTATTTTTTTCTTCATATTTTATTTCTTTCTTTCTTTTTTACCCTTTGTGTAAAAAAAAAAAAAAAAAAAAATTATTATTTTTCATTTTTTTATCGAATCTGACCCGGCGGGGCTTGTTGGCACCATCGAAGCCTCGGGCTTCGATTTTGCTACAGCAGTATTTCCCTTCATGCCCCCGTCACCGGGTTTCAAAAAGTGTCAGCGGTGTGCGCGCCCTATCTCCCTTTCCGACCCACACAAGTGGTGCCTCCAGTGTCTGGGTCCGGACCATAGGGCTGAAACCTGCACCCGCTGTAGTTCTTTACAAAAAAGAACTTAAAAAAATCGACAAATTCAGCAGCGGATCCTTTTCGGTACCGCTATGGAAGTTGCACCGGTATCGACGTCGACGACTTCCTCCAAGTCGACTCCGACTACCTCGGCACCGCCAGATCCATCGTCGGTGTCGACTCCTGTAGGTAAGCCGGCTAAGAAGCCTTCCCCTACTGTTCTAGGCCCGCCAGTCGAGCATGCAGTGAGCCAAGTCCTGCAGACTGAGCGCCGGCCCCGTAAACGCTCCGCTCCCATTGAAGTCTCTGCATCGTCATCGGCATCGACTTCACCCGAGCGTCGAGCGGCACCGAAGGTACCGAGCAAGAAAAAACCGGTACCGGTGCCATCGGGACCAACGTTGGATGAGCGCATTGCCTCTATCCTCCAGGTCCAGCTTAAGCAGCAACTACAACAGTTGCTCCCGGCTCTATTGTCTCCGAACCTTCCAGTGTCGGTACCGACTGAGCCTTCGGTGCCGTCTGTCGAACAGCCTCTGTTATCGGCATCGACTGTTTCGGCACCGCAAAAATCTTTGTCCATGCCTGTTCTATCAGCAGAACCAAAACGGCGTGCTACTCCTACGGTGTCGGAACCGGTACTGGTCTCTGAACCCCGTACCGTACTACATTCCCCAGGTACCGTCTCCACTCGGTCTGGTAAATCGGTACACAAGACTAAACATACTGATACATCGACTCCACTTTCCCAGGGTCGTTTACAATCGGTACGGGACCCTGACTTGTGGGACGATTCAGATGATCCCCTCGGTACCGAGGAGGATTACACATCTGATGAGGAGGAACCATCGGTGCAGGATACTACTGCTAAGCCAGAGCACTCCTCCTTCACAAAATTTTTAAAGGAGATGTCAGACACCCTGTCTATTCCTTTAGAGTCTGACTCTAAAAAATCCAAGGCATTTTTGGATGCCTTGGATTTTGACCAACCTCCTAAAGAGTTTTTAAAGTTACCCCTCCATGACATCTTGAGGGAAACTTTTTATAAGAATCTGGAAACTCCTTTGACAATCCCAGGAGCCCCAAGAAAACTAGAATCTCTATATAAAGTGATTCCAATACCTGGATTTGACAAACCCCAACTTCCTCATGAATCCCTGTTGGTAGAGTCAACCCTAAAGAAGACTACAGGAGCCAGTATGTATGCCTCTGTCCCTCCTGGTAGGGAAGGAAAGGCCATGGACAAATTTGGAAAGCGTCTTTACCAAAATGCAATGCTGGCCAACCGTTCAAGTAATTACGCTTTCCACTTCTCGTTTTACCTGAAGCACCTCATTCAACAGGTAACCTCTTTTCAAAAGTATATTCCGGACCGTAAACTTCCTGCTTTTCAGCAATGTACCTCTAGTCTTCTGCAACTCAGGAAGTTTATGGTCCGTTCTATTTATGATACTTTTGAACTGACATCTCGTGCTACTGCTATCTCTGTAGCAATGAGAAGATTGGCATGGCTACGGACCTCAGAACTGGACGTAAACCATCAGGACCGGCTTGCCAATGCTCCTTGCCTAGGGGATGAGCTGTTTGGGGAGTCCATGGATACCACCACCCAAAAGCTCTCCGCCCATGAAACTAGGTGGGACACCTTGTTGAAAAACAAGAAGAAACCTCCTCCTCCTCGTCCATTCAGGCAACAACCTTCATACCAAAGGAGGTTTTCTGCTCGACCGGCGCAGTCCCATCCTCCTCAACCTCGCAGGCAGCGTCAGCAGCAACAACAGACTCGTCAACAACAGCAGCCTGCTGTCAAACCGGCTATTCAACCTAAGTCGACACAGCCCTTTTGACTCCTTTCTCCAGGACATTGCCAGTCTTCCTCCCTCGTGTCCTCTACCTCAGCCCATAGGAGGTCGACTACAAGTTTTTCTATCTCGCTGGGAAGCAATCACCTCCGACCAGTGGGTACTTGCTATCATCGCCCACGGCTACTCCCTAAATTTTCAGACTCCTCCACCTCTAAGTCTGCCAAAAGAGTCTGCTTCCAACAAGGCTCAATCCCTCCTCCTCGCTCAGGAGGTTCACTCCCTCCTTCTTCTCAATGCCATCGAACCGGTTCCTCTGGACCAGCAAGGCCTGGGATTTTACTCCCGGTACTTTCTTGTACCCAAAAAGACCGGAGATCTCAGACCAATATTAGATCTCAGAGATCTCAACAAATGTCTGGTCAAGGAGAAGTTCAAGATGTTATCTCTTGCCACCCTATATCCTCTTCTTTCTCAGGAAGACTGGCTATGTTCCCTCGATCTCAAGGAGGCGTATACTCACATTCCAATTCATCTGATGTCCAGACAATATCTGCGCTTTCTTGTCAATCAACATCATTACCAATACAAGGTGCTACCCTTCGGCCTAGCCTCCTCGCCCAGGGTATTCACCAAATGTCTGATTGTGGTCGCAGCTTATCTCCGCTCCCACAACTTTCAAGTCTTCCCTTACCTGGACGACTGGCTCATCAAGGCTCCTTCTCCTCAGTCCGTTCACAAAGCCACGGATCAGACCATTTACTTCCTTCGACTGTTGGGGTTCGAAATCAATCTACCCAAGTCGCACCTCATTCCGACTCAGCGGCTTCAATTCATTGGAGCCATTCTGGATACTGTTCAGATGAGGGCTTTTCTTCCTCTAAACCGCCTTCACACCATCCTTCATCTCTGTCAGCAGGTGTTCCAGCAACCTTCCATCTCTGCGAATCACATGATGGTGCTCTTGGGACACATGGCCTCCACAGTACATGTCACTCCCTTCGCACGTCTCCACCTGCGTACTCCTCAATGGACCCTAGCGACTCAGTGGTCACAAGCGACGGATCCTTGTTCACAACACATATCTGTGACCTCGTCTCTTCGACAGTCGCTTCTTTGGTGGTTGAAATCATCAAATCTATCCAGAGGTCTACTGTTCCATCTACCTCCTCATCAACTGGTCATCACCACGGATTCCTCCCCCTATGCATGGGGAGCTCACTTGAACGAGTTTCAAACTCAGGGGTTTTGGACCACCCAGGAAAAGAAACACCACATCAATTTCCTGGAACTCAGAGCGATATTTTACGCTCTCAAAGCTTTCCAACATCTCCTTTTTCCTCAGGTTCTTCTCATTTGCACAGACAACCAAGTTGCAATGTATTACATCAACAAACAGGGAGGGACGGGATCCCGTCCCTTATGTCAGGAGGCTCAAAGGATTTGGACCTGGGCGACTGCTCGTCACTTATTCCTGAAGGCAGTCTACATTCAAGGGGAACAGAATTGCTTAGCAGACAATCTCAGCAGAATTCTTCAACCTCACGAATGGACTCTCGACCCTTCGACTCTCCAGTCCATTTTCTCTCAATGGGGCACACCTCAAGTGGATCTTTTTGCAGCTCCCCACAACCATCAACTGCCCCTGTTTTGCTCCAGACTTTACTCTCCTCACCGTCTGGAACCCGATGCATTTCTCCTAGATTGGACCAATCGCTTCCTTTATGCATTCCCTCCTCTTCCGCTCATGCTGCGCACCTTATTCAAGCTCAAGAGGGAACAACCCACCATGATTCTCATCGCTCCACGGTGGCCCAGACAGCATTGGTTTTCCCTTCTACTTCAACTCAGTTCCAGGGAACCCATACCTCTTCCTCTGTTTCCTTCACTGCTTACACAGCATCAGCAAACACTGCTTCATCCCAACTTACAGTCTCTGCACCTGACAGCTTGGTATCTCTCGGGCTGACTCCAGCTCATGCTCTCCTGTCTCAGCCTGTTCGTTCTATTATTGATGCCTCCAGGAAACCGTCCACTCTTCAATGTTACCAACAAAAGTGGTCTCGCTTTTCTTCCTGGTGCCGGTTACATCACCACAATCCCATATCTACAGCAGTGGGACTGGTGTTGGACTATTTATTGTCCTTATCTGACTCTGGTCTGAAATCCTCTTCGATAAGGGTCCACCTTAGTGCCATTGCAGCTTTTCATGAGCCGATTCATGGGAAACCCCTCTCAGCTCATCCCTTAGTTTCAAGGTTCATGAAGGGCCTCTTCAATGTGAAACCACCTCTTAAAGCCCCTCCTGTTGTTTGGGATCTCAATGTGGTTCTTTCTGCGTTGATGAAGCCTCCTTTCGAGCCGTTGGCCTCAACGCATTTTAAATTTCTCACTTGGAAAGTGGTCTTTCTAATAGCTCTCACTTCTGCCAGGAGGGTCAGTGAGCTTCATGCGCTGGTGGCGGATCCACCTTTCACGGTTTTTCACCATGATAAGGTCGTCCTCCGCACACATCCCAAATTCCTTCCTAAGGTTGTGTCTGAATTTCATCTTAACCAATCCATAGTTCTACCTGTTTTTTTCCCAAAGCCTCATTCTACTCCAGGTGAACAGGCTCTGCATACCTTGGATTGTAAACGTGCTCTGGCTTACTATCTTGATCGCACCAAACCTCACAGATCATCTCCTCAACTATTCTTGTCATTTGATCCTAACAAGTTGGGTCATCCTGTCTCTAAACGCACTCTATCCAATTGGCTTGCTGCTTGCGTTTCTTTTTGTTATGCTCAGTCAGGCCTGACACTGGAAGGTTCTGTCACAGGCCACAAAATTAGAGCTATGGCAGCGTCTGTAGCTTTCCTCCGTTCCACTCCTATTGAGGAAATCTGCAAGGCTGCTACTTGGTCCTCAGTTCATACTTTTACATCTCATTATTGTCTGGATGCATTCTCCAGACGGGATGGACACTTCGGCCAATCTGTTTTGCAAAATTTGTTTTCCTAATGGCCAACCTTCCCTCCATCCCTCTTTTTGTTAGCTTGGAGGTCACCCATCAGTCAAGAATATGCTGCCTGCTTGTCCTGGGATAAAGCACAGTTACTTACCATAACAGGTGTTATCCAGGGACAGCAGGCAGATATTCTTGCGTCCCTCCCACCTCCCCGGGTTGGCTTCTTAGCTGGCTTATCCTAACTGGGGACCGCGCGCCTCTGTCGGGCGGGAGGGCACTCGCGCACGCGCGGTGCGGCCTAGCTAGAACTTTCTAAAGTTCTTAGAGTGCAATCACTCTAAAATTGTCCGTACCGGGGCTCCGTCGGTGCCGTCACCCATCAGTCAAGAATATCTGCCTGCTGTCCCTGGATAACACCTGTTACGGTAAGTAACTGTGCTATCTGGCATGGTTAAAAATTGAGGTGAAAGAGGGGTATTAGAACTAAAAGAACATTTTTCAGAAAAGGGATCTGAATAAAGGAAGCAAGACACAAACACCGGCAAGTTAGATGCAAAGCATTATGGAATATTAAAAGAGAATCTGTAAAGAAGATTGCATAAAGGCAAAAATTTGTGCTGAAAATTTTTTTTCAGGTACAATAGAAGCAGGAAGGTACTTGGGTGGATAAGGTCCATAGCACACAGACTAATTCTTTGCTTTGGTCTTCACTGAGGAAGTTGTGAAGGATGTCAAATGGTATTTAAAGGTGATAATGGAGGAACTGAAACAAATGTTGGTGAACCTGGAAGCTGTAATAAGCCAAATCAACAAGCTGAAGTGCAAAAATCTGGATCGGATGGTATACATCCCAGAATACTGAAAGAACTCAAAATTACAGATGTACTATTAACAATCTGTCATTAAAATCATCTAGTTTGGTATCTGAAGATTGGAAAATAGCCAATTTTTTAATAAAAGGAACCATAGAAATCTTGGAAACTACAGATCAGTGAGCATGATGTCTCTGCTGGTCAAAATGGTACTGTTATAAAGAATAAAGTTGTTGAACACAGACAAATATAGTAAATGGGACAGTCAACATAGGTTTAATCAAGGGAAGTTGTATCTTACCAGTCTAACATTTTTTTTTTTTAAGGCATGAATAATATGGATAAAAGTGAGCCCGATAAACAATGTATCTAAATTTTCTGAATGCTTTTGCGAAGTTACAGTATTCATGAGGCTCCTGAGAATTAAAATAAATAAATAAAAATACAGGAGGCTTAAGAGCTTGTTGAAAGCAGAGTAAGGTAAATGATCAGCACTTTTAGTGGAGGAAGGTGAATAGTGGAGTACCAATGGGATCTGCATTAGGACCAATGCTTTAACATATTTATAAATAAGAAATGGGAATGAGTGAACTGATCACATTTGTGGATAACAAATTGTATTGTATTGTACATGAGTATTAAGCGATTTACAAAATTAATACGGTAGGCACATTGAACTACCTCTCTGTCCCAAACGGGCTCACAATCTAATTAAAAGTGCCTAAGAGAAAAACAACATTTGTATAATAAAGATAAAATAGAAAGGAGAAAGAAGTGAAGAACACACCCAGAGTAATCTTCAGAACATTAGTAGCACTTACCCAAGAGATCCAAGAAACATAGAAACATGATGGCAGATAAAGGCCAAATAGCCCATCTAGTCTACCCATCCACAGTAACCATTATCTCTTTTTCTCTCTGAGAGATCCCACGTGCCTATCCCAGGCCCTCTTGAATTCAGACACAGTCTCTGTTTCCACCACCTCTTCCGGGAGACTGTTCCACGCAATAGAAACATAGAAACAAGAAGACTGTGATTACTTTGCAGAGAAAAGATAACAGTAGATCTAACAAATATATATATGTTACAATACCAGCATAATCTAAGCTAAAATGTTTAATATGAAAGATATAAATACAATAGCAAATAGAAAAAATAAAAAAGTAAAAATAAAGAAATAAAACAGGAAAACAAGATTAAAAATATAACCTAGCAAATAAAGTAGAATAAAATATAAATCAAAAATAAAATAAATTACAGTCTGTAGAAAAATCAAGCTTCAGTCTGGTCCAATAGAGCACCATCTTCATTCTATGCAGGGCCTTAAAACGAACATCACAGGCTAACAGATCGAACAGATATCAAACAGATGAGGAAGGCAAATTCTTGCCGAGGCCATTAGGCAAGGCCATGAACAAACACCGAGCTGAATCAGGAGGCAACTCTAGGCCAGGATCATCAGTCAAGGCCACAGCGATGGTAGCGGCTACAGAGCAGATCAAGTCCCTCTGCTGGCAAGAACATTAGTCAGCCTTCGTCGCAGAGCTAGGCCCCCGATGCCAGATCCTGCCAGTTGCCGCCACCAAAGCAAACTCTGCCTCAGTATGAAGAGCAAAGCTCGATGCTGTGTCATCCAACAATGCAACCAGCAGCAGTAGGAGAGAGCCAGCAAGAAGTAGGTGAATAAGCCCCACACCACATGCCAAACAGTCATGTCATATCACCAGAACAAGGGATGGGCCTGATCCTCTGATGGACATCAACAAACATGGCAGGTAGGTTAGAGGCTTTCTGCTGTTAACAGTCAAATAAGGCCCAATAAAGGAAATGATGACCAAAGCCTTTCATCCATTCAGATCAGATCAAAATAAACAATGCAACCTAAAAGTAATAGAGAGCTGAAGAAAAATAGAGTAAAAAACAAAACAAAAATAAAAAGGGGTGAGAGGCACCGTAGCACACCACCTAGTCAGGCGCCATGTTGAAAAAAAATTCAAAACTTGTTTGTTTATTTATTGGGATTTGTTAACTGCTGTTTCGTGAAGAGATTAACAAAGTAGTAGCAGTCCATGACGGGTTTTTACAGAATGGGTGGTAGATGCATGGACTAATCTCCTCGGTAAAGACAAAGGCTGTGTCTGAATTCAAGAAAGTGTGGGACAGACATGTGAGATCTCTTAGGGAGAGGTGGAGATAGTGGATGCTGCAGATGGGCCATTTGGCAATCTGCTGGCATGTTTCTATGTTAAGTGACTTGCCCAGACTTACAGGAAGGAGGCTGGGATTAAACTCGCAACCTCATGGACTGTGAGAACTTAAAGCAGGACCTTAGGAGACAATAAGACATGGTATCCAAAATGGCAGATGAAACTGAATGTGGACAAGTGCAAAGGAGGTTAGCGCAGAGAATATAACTCAAATTATAGCTATATCAATCTGCTGTCAGTGTTAGTGGTGGCAACAATTGCAAATTGTTTTTCTACAGCACAGTGGCATAGTGACTGAGGGAGCCTTAGGAACCTGGAACCCCTGACATTGGGATCAGGCCACCTCTAAAACACAATTGGAGTCACCACTGAGGAAATGGATTTAGGTGTCACTTTGGGTAATGCATTGAATCTTTTGCTCAATGTGTTGCTGCAGCCAGAAAAGCAAATAGGAATTATTAGGAAAGGAATAGAGAACAAAACAACACATATCATAATGCCTCTGTATAACACATAGGAATGGCACAATTACTCTGCAGGAGTAGTAGAATATTAATGTCTAGTTTGTGCTATCCCAATCCTTCTGGATTTAGGATGAAATGACTGGATTATGCAAGCTCTGATGCAGGTAGTAAATGTTTTATTGTACAGATTCGCCTCACTTAACAATTAGGTTGAAAGCACAAGCGGAAGAGCAAATGGCTAAATGTAAATAAGGAGACAATTTTTTTAGATATATTAGTGAAAGGAGGAAGATGAAGAATGGAACTGTGAAACATAAAGATGCTATGAACCGATATGTGGAGAATGACAAGGAAAAAGCAAACGTGCTAAACACATATTTCTGTTCTGTGTTCATGGAAGAAAATTCCTCTTAGGAATCTGAGCTCCCTCCAACTCTTCCGTAAACATCTGAAAACCTGGTTATTTTCAAAAATGTAACTCTTCCTCTCTCTGGTTACTCTGTCCTAAATTTTCTCTTCATTTTGTCTTTTCCCTTCACTGGAGTTCCTTTCTACCCTAACCCTTGTTAACCATGTCGAGCTTTGCGAATGTAGAGATGATGCGGTATACAAACATAAGGTTTAGTTTAGTTTAGAAGGACTGAGATTCTCTGGTAAAGTTGGATATGAAAATGGAGTAGATTCTGCGCCGTTCACAGAGGAATGTGTTTATGAACAACTTGAAAAATTGAAGGTGGACAAAGCAATGGGGCTGGACGGGATCCATCCCAGGATACTGAGGGAACTCAGAGAGGTTCTGGCGAGTCCTATTAAAGATTTGTTCAACAAATCTCTGGAGAAGGGAGTGGTTCCTGGGGATTGGAGAAAAGTGGATGTCCCTATTCACAAAAGTGGTCGCAAAGATGAATCGGGAAACTACAGGCTGGTAAGCCTTACTTCAGTTGTTGGAAAAATAATGGCAGTGTTGCTGAAAGAGAGGCTAGTGAAATTCCTAGAATCTAATGGGTCACAGCAGTGTTTCTCAACTTCTTCAAGCCAAATACCAACTGAATACCCCGCCCAAGACCTGCACCAAGCCCGCCCAAGGTCTGCCTATGACTCCACCCCCATAATAATCGTACTAATTGTAATGCAGTTTCTTTTATCCTTTTTTCATATACACACAATATAATCTTATTAATACATAATGGTAATCACAATATTTAAAAAACATAAAACACACTGTACGTAGAGAAAATGTTAATTATCATTTATATTCGGGGTTTTTTCAAAGAGGTCAACGCAGATGACTTTAAAATATGCAATGTCGCCTCAAATAACAACTATAGAAAAATAGACAAATATAGTGCAAATTATACAGCAGATATAAATTCTCAAAACTGACGCATTTTGATCTTTCTTTCTTTCTTTCTGCCTTTTGGCTTTCTGTCTTCCAGACCTCATTCCATTCCCCAACCAACATCTCTTTCCCTCTCACTCACACATTCAGGGCCAACAATTGTCCCTTTCTATTCCCTCCCTCCCTCCTTCCTATGTCCCCCTCACTGCCTTCCAGCCTTTGTCCCGCCCCCTCCTTCCCTCCCCCAAAGCTGCACCAAAGCCTGCCTGCCCCCAAGCTGACCCGCCACCGATTCTTTCTCCCTCCGGTCCACTGGCACCCACCACTTCATTTAGTTACGTCCCGCTGCTGCCGCAACTCCAGGAAGGGCCAGGCACTTGCAGTGATTGCACGCCATCGGCCCACAATCCTTCCTCCTGATGTTTATTCTGACGTCTGAGAGAAGGTCCGGGCCAGCCAAGCAGTGATTGGCTGGCCCGTACCTTCTCTGAGACATCAGAATTGATGTTGGTGGGAAGCCTTGTGGACCAGCGGTGTGCAATCGCTGCATGCAACTGGCCCTTTCTGGAGCTGCGGCAGTAGCGGGGGTAATTAAATTAAGTGGGCAGGCATCAGTCAGCCTAAGTACCCCCAACAGGCGGTCCGCTTACCCCCTAAGGTATCCGTACTGCAGGTTGAGAAATCCTGCCCTAGAGGAAAGGAGGAACAGGGGAGATATGATTCAGACGTTCATATTCTTGAAAGTTATTAACGTAGAACAAAATCTTTTCCAGAGAAAGGAAAATGGGATAACCAGAGGATATAATTTGAGGTTGAGGGATGGTAGACTCAAGAGTAATGTTATGAAATTCTTCTTTATGGAGAGGGTGGTTGATAGTTGGAATGTGTTCCTGAGGGAAGTGGTGGAGAGGAAAATGATGACAAGAGTTCAAAAAAGCATGGGATGAACACAGAGGATCTCTAATAAGAAAATAATGGTATATATTGAAGACCTAAGACCAGACTTGCACGATCTGTGTTCAGTATATGGCCATTTGGTTGAGGATGAGCTGGGGAGGGCTTTGGCTGGGATAGTTTAAATGGGCTGGAGTGAGCTTTGACGGAGACTTCAGTAGATGGAACCTAAGCACAGTACCGGGTAGAGCTTTTGGTTTCTGGCCCAGAAATAGGAAAAAAGACAATTTAAATTATATTAGTAATTTAAAGAGAGGGTATGGTTGGGCAGAATGGATGGACCATTTGGGTCTTTATCAGCTGTTGTACTGTTACTATGTAAGTGAATTGGTCGATAAGCGAGGAGCCCTATATTAATGCCCATGCTGCAAATTGTGTCTCCCTCCCTTCCCACTACACCAGCCCCAGGGTAGGCAATTCCGGTCCTCGAGAGCCACAGGCAGGTCAGGTTTTCAGGATATCCACAATAAATAGGCATGAGATAGATGAGCATCTCAAGCATGCAAGTCCATCTCATACATAGTCATTGTGGATATCCTGAAAACCTGACCTGCCTGTGGTTCTCGAGGACTGGAATTGCCTATCCCTGCTCTAGCCTTTCAGGTTGCTTGCAGCGGTTCCTACATGCTGCTGCTACTATTATTTATCATTTCTGTAGTGCTGAAAGGCATATGCAGCACTGTACATTTAACATTCAATAGACAGTCCCTGCTAAGAAGAGCTTACCATCTAATTTGGACAGACAGATAGGACATTTCAGGGTTGGGGAGTTTTTAACAGAAGAAATGATACAATGGGTATAAGTATCTTACAGTGAGTGGGAGTTAAGAGTTGAAAGCAGTTTCAAAAAGTGGACTTTTAGCTTGGATTTGAATACTGCTAGAGACAGAGCATGAGATATTGACTCTGGCAGCCTGTTCCAGGCATACAGTGCAGCAAGATAGAAAGGACGGAGTCTGGAGTTGACGGTGAAGGAGAAGAGTACAAATGAGAGGGACTCACCCAATGAACAGAGTTCCGGGGGGCATAGGGGGAGATAAGTGAGGAGAGAGATTGAGGGGCTACAGAGTGAATCCACTTGTAAGTCAGTAAGAAGAGTTTGAACTGTATTCAGAAACGGATGGGGAGCCAATGAAGTAACCTGAGATGGGTAATGTGAGCATGGTGGCTCTCGTGAAATATGAGTCGTGCAGCAGCATTTTGAACAGATTGAAGGGAAGAAAGATGGTTGAGTGAAAGACCTGAGAGAAGTACATTGCCGTAGTCTAAGCGATAGGTGATGAACTTGAATAAGGGTTTTGGTAGTGTGCTCGGAGAGGATAAGTCTGATTTTGGAAATATTGTAGAGGAGGAAGCGATGGGTTTTAGCGGTTTATTGGATCTGAGTGAAGAAGGAGAGAGAGCTGCTGGCAACTGACTTGAACATCTTCCCTCTGTAGCAAAACACAAATGCATCAGAGGGAAGGTTTCTAGATCAGCCACCAGCAGCGTGTAGGAATGTAATGTAATGTAATTTATTTCTTATATACCGCTACATCCGTTAGGTTCTAAGCGGTTTACAGAAAATATACATTAAGATTAGAAATAAGAAAGGTACTTGGAAAATTCCCTTACTGTCCCGAAGGCTCACAATCTAACTAAAGTACCGTTACTTTCCGTTAACTAAGGAACCGTTGTCGGCGGCCTGTAGCATACAGATTGGTCTGAGAGCTGGTTGTAAATCTGTGCGTTCATTGAACAAGTAAGTCGTTAAGTGAGGAGAATCTGTATATAACAAGGATCAGAGGTTATATTATATTAGAGGTTCCGTCTTATCGTAAAATAAAATTGGAATGTTTAAAAAAATCTTTACTCCAAGTTGTGGGACCTATTTTATAGAACTCATCTTTTGAAACTTATGCTGTTTCAGACGTTCAAATATTTAAAAAGGAAATAAAAACAATCTTATTCATGCAAGCATATGGTACTCCTTATTTAGCAAATCCTTCTTAGATGATGAATGTAGTACCTTGCGACAAATTTAAAAGAATGACTCGATTAAATGTATCTGTATGTCTATATTTGATTTATTATGCATGTTCCCTTGTGAACTGCCAAAAACTTTGGATTGTGCAATATAGAATATATAAATAAATATGTATAAAAATAAAGCTAGTCTGCAAAAATATTTCTCTGGCAACAATCACTAAATAGATCTGATTTGATAAAAGCAGTAATTCATGAGAGTTAAAAATTGTTTTTCCTTAGAGAAACTACACTTCCCCCTCCTGATTTGCGGTTTTAGGACTCGCAATTTTGACATGATTTCCTAAAACCAGAATCATCTCCACCTCCCAGACCTCCCCGGACCTTACCTGGTGGTCTAGCAGTTGTTCAGGGCAGGAGCGATCTTCCTACGCTCCTGCCCCGTGCAGATCAATCTCCAAAATGGCGGTTCATAGACATAATCGCGGAAGACAAAGGCGCGCGCTGACAACTGAGCGCAAGACAGAGGCGCACGCCGAAGAAAATTACTGTTTTTAGGGGCTCCGACGGAGGGTTTTGTTGGGGAGCCCCCCCCAGTTTACTTAATACAGATCGCGGAGGCGTTTTGGGGGGTTGTAAGCCCCCACATTTTACTGGAAACTTAACTTTTTCCCTAAAAACAGCTCTGAAAGTTATCCGCAATATTTCAATATTCACGGGCTGGCTCTGCCCCTAACCCCCGCGAATATTGAGGATGTGGACACCTGCTGTATTCTCTAAATGAGTCTCTTTATATAAATGCCTTTATAGTTAGCAGAATTCACCTAGAAGTATATTTAGTTGGGATTGCATCCATACATGCGCCTACACATCCTGTGAATGGCAAGCCAATCTTTTCCATTGTTCTAAAAATTTCTTTAATGTTCATATTGCTTTTCTATTTTAGTAGTTTGAGAATTACATGGATGTATGTTTGTTTATGCAGGTCAGCAGCAAGGACAGGATGGAGGACTGAAAGTTCAACAAGCAGCTATAGCTCCTGTAACAGTAGCAGTGGGAGGTATTGCTAATGCCACAATTGGAGCCGTCAGTCCTGACCAAATAACACAAGTGCAGTTGCAGCAAGCCCAGCAAGTTTCTGATCAAGAGGTGCAACCAGGGAAGAGGTTAAAAAGAGTTGCATGTTCATGCCCTAATTGCCGGGAGGGAGAAGCAAGGTAAACATAAAAGTTTCTTAGCAAATCTTTGGTTATACTTGGGTATAGTGCTTGACGTTTATAATTTTTATTCGTTTTTACAACTTACATCAAGTGTAACAAGAAATAACATTTGAATTGGAAAACATCACTTGAATTTCTATTAATATCATCTGAAGTTAATAAAATTTAACCTCCCTTCCCATCCCTATCACACAAAAATAATCATTTATTATATTATACAATATACATTTTAATAAAATATAAAAATATATATATAAAAAAAATACCATCCCTCCCACCCATCCCATCCTGCATTTCATATTATTAAGGGAAAATGTTTATTATTCATTACAAAAGTCTGTTAATGGTCCCCATATCTCTCGAAATTTACCAAAATATCCTCTCTGTATTGCTAATGTTCTTTCCATTTTATATAGATGACATACAGAACTCCACCAGAAACTGTAATTTAATCTGCTCTGATTTTTCCAATTGAATGTTATCTGTTATCTCCAGTCATAATAAGTAAAAGCTTATTGTTTTTTTGAAGAAATCTGACTTTTCGCTCTCATTGATATGCCAAATAAAATAGTATCATATGTCAAGGCCACCGGATTTTCTAACAACTTATTTATTTGGCCCCAAATTGATTTCCAAAAAGCCAAAATAAATGGACAAAAGAACAATAGATGATCTAAAGTCCCAGCCTCAAGATGACAGTGCCAACATCTATTCGACTTAGAGCTATCTAATTTTTATAAACGAACAGGGGTCCAGAAAGCTCTATGTAAAAGAAAAAAACAAATTTGTCTCATGGATGCAGACTCTGTACATCTCATCCTCCAAGACCAAATTCGTGTCCATTGAGACGCAGTAATTTGATGCTTGATCTCAATGCTCCAAATGTCCCGAAGACCAGTTTTTGACTTTTTATTCACAAATCCAGATATTTTATACCACTGTGCGGCCTTGTGTCCCAGAAAATCTCCCTGGCCCCCTGCCTACCTGTATTTCTCTGTTGCGCCATGCCTGCCTGTCTCTCCTTGGCCCCCTTCTATCTCCCCCCCCCCTCCCAGAGCAAAGCATGATTGTTTTCTGCCCCCCAGCACACCCCTCCAGCAGCCCCCTTTCCCTCTCCCCCTGTTGTGCCATGCCTGCGTGCTCCATGGACCCCTTCTGTTTCCCCCTGATGATTGCTGTCTGCCCCTCTCCCCCTGGTCCACTGTTGTGCAATGCCTGCCTGCCCCGTGGCCCCCTTCCGTTTCCACCCTCCCTCCATCCCTCCAACTGGAGCTGGTGTCAGTCTAGGACAGGGGCTGCATCGTTCACCTCTCGGCCCAGATCGTCGAGCAGGTTCTCCTGCTTAATGGCGGTGGGCGGGGCTGCAGGAAGACTGCGAGTGTGGCAGCAGCGGCAACCCCGGCTCCTTCTTCAGCACCATGTCGGGAAGATGGAGAGCGGCCTGCGAGGTTCACCTCGCGAACCTCAGCAGGTTCACCTCGCGAACCTCAGCAGGCCGCTTTGTTCTGCACACTCGCGCCTCCAGCTAGCGCAGGTGCCGTGAGGACTGGCACAGAAGCACACCTCACGCCACATATATATATATATATATATATATATATATATATATATATATATATATATATACACACACACACATTAACAGGTGCTAGAGTCTGTCTGTCTGGGGTTTTTTTTCTTTGTCTCTCTCTCCTTGGACACACACATATATATACATATCAACTATAATAAAAGACTAAGCGCGCATGCGCTGTTGAAAGATCGTGATTCCTGGTGGCGTGAGGTGTGCTTCTGTGCCAGTCCTCACGGCACCTGCGCTAGCTGGAGGCGCGAGTGTGCAGAACACGCCAGCGACTCCTCCCTCCCGCTCCTCTTCAAAGCGGCCTGCTGAGGTTCTATATATATATATATATATATATACACACACACACACACACACACACTAGTGTTTAAGCCCGTTACATTAACGGGTGCTAGAGTAGATGTCTGTCTGTCTGGGGTTTTTTTTCTTTATCTCTCTCTCCTTGGATGCTGTCTATCTGTCTGTCATTATTTCTGGCTGTGTCTCTCCCTGGCCCCCTGTCTGTCTGTCTTTCTTTCTCTCTCTGTCTCCCTGCCTGCCTGTATTTCTTTCTTGTGCAATGCCTGCCTGTCTCTCCGTGGCCCCCCTTCCTATGTCCATAGTGTCCCATCCTATGTCCTTAGTGCCCTCAGTGCCTCCTTCCAATGTCCTTAGTGCCGTCAGTGCCTTCTATGTCCTCAGTGGCCTCAGTGCCTCCTTTCTATGTCCTTAGTGTCTTTCTGCCTGGCCCCCTGTCTTTCTTTCTTTCTGTCTGTCTCTCTGCCTGGCCCCCTATCTCTCTGCCTGACCCCCTGTTTTTCTTTCTGTCTGTCTCTCTACCTGGCTCCCTGTCTCTTTCTTTGGCCCCCTGCCTGAATTTCTCTGTCTCTTCTGGCACCCTTCTGTCTGCCTCCTAGCACACCCCTCCCTCCAAAGCAGCCCCCTTTCCCTCTCCCCCTCCACTTCCCTGAGCAGTAGTTTTTTGTTTTTTTTTTTTAAATCAGCATGGTTATTTTTTACCTTATAGCAGCCACTGCACACCCTCCTGCCCATCTTCTAAGCAAAGCAGCACCACAACCGACACTCTCCAGCCCCTACTATCAAGAGAAAAACTGCCTGCGGCGCCGTTGTCAAACTGCAACCGCAACCGCGACTCTCCTGCCGTTCCTCTAGGCCAGGGGTGTCAAAGTCCCTCCTCGAGGGCCGGAATCCAGTCGGGTTTTCTGGATTTCCCCAATGAATATGCATTGAAAGCAGTGCATGCAAATAGATCTCATGCAGATTCATTGGGGAAATCCTGAAAACCCGACTGGATTCTGGCCCTCGAGGACCGACTTTGACACCTGTGCTCTAGGCGCAATGCCGCCGTTGTCAAACCGCAACTCCTGTCGGTCCGACAAACCACCAAACACAGCCGCACGCGCTTGAAGCTGGCCGCCGTTGAAAGAGCTTTACACTCGCGTGCCTCCAGCCACCGTTCGCACCTCCACCTACCGCAGGCGCCATGAAGTGTCAAGTAGAATATTGCCACAGAAGCATACCTCACGGCGCCAGGAATCACGATGTTTCAACAGCGCATGCGCGCTTAGGGTTTTATTATATTAGATATACACATACAGTGTTCTCCCCAGAAATTTTTTCCAGCTGGTTGACATGAAAAAGTAGCCGGGTGGGGCGGGATGGGAAATTTGGTGGTGGGGAAAATTAACCCGCTCTTTTACTAAGGTGCGCTAACATTTTTAGCATGCACAAACTCCCGTGCTATGCGGGAAAACTAACGCCAGCTCAATGCTGGCATTAGCGTCTAGTACGCGTGGTAATTCTGTGTGCGCTAAGCGCACGCTAAAACCATTTTCGCAACTTAGTAAAAGGAGCACTAAATGTGTACTATTTTTATTAGTTAATTATTATTTTCCAATGCTCAATATGACTTCATTTTTTAAGGTTTGACACTTGTGCCAGAATATTTTTACTAAATTTAAGAAGCATCCAATGCTAGAAGGGAATAATTAGATATTTGCCCTCTTTCAAATGGTATAGAGGTTTAAAAAAGCGAAAGGCTTTAATGAAGTCATTAGGTTCAATCTAGCCATTTATTTCTGCATGAATTTAAACAACTAAAAAAAAAGATAAATATAGCTCATCCAGTCATACAAGAATGGCTCTACAGTAGGAGTGGCCACACTTTTTGGGCTTGCGAGCTTCTTTTAAAATGACCAAGTCAAAATGATTTACCAACAATAAAATTTAAAAAAACACAATGTTAATTATCATTTATATTCCGCGGGTTTTCAAAGAGGTCAAGGTAGATGACTTTATGCAATATCACCTCAGGAACAACTATACAAAAATAGACAAATATACCCCCTCCCTTTTTACTAAACCACAATAACGGTTTTTAGTGCAGGGAGATGCGCTGAATGCCCTGCGCTGCTCTCGATGCTCATAAGCTCTCTGTGCTAAAAAATGCTATTGCGGTTTAGTAAAAGGGGGCCATAGTGCAAATTATAGACAGCAGATATAAATTCTCAAAACGGACACATTATGATCGCTAAATTGAAAATAAAATCATTTTTCCTACCTTTTTGTCTGGTGATTTCACGAGTCTCTAGTTGCACTTCCTTCTTCTGACTGTAAATCCAATATTTCTTTCTTTCTGTCACTTTCCTTTTCTTTCTGTCTCTTTCTTTCTCTCCCCTCCTGACTGCCTGTGTCTCTCTTCCCCTGCCCCCTCTTTATTTCTGCCTTTCTTTCTTTCTCTCTCTCTCTCTCTCCCCCTGCCTGTCTTTCTTTCTCTCTCCCCCTGCCCCCCAAGCCATCACGCCTATTTCTCCACTTCCCCGATTCTTTCTGTACCCCCTAAGCCACCACGCCGATTTCTCCCTGCTGCTTCCCTGAGCTAGGCCAGACACGTACAAGTGCCGGACTTGCAAGACTTCACACCTCTGACGTCAATTCTAACGTCGGAGAGGAAGTTCCAGGCCAGCCAGGCAGCGATTGGCTGGCCCAGAACTACCTCTCCGACGTCAGAATTGACGTTGGAGGTGAAGTCTTGTGAGTCTGGCACTTGTATGCGCCTGGCCTGGCTCGGGGAGGCAGGAAGAAAAAGATTGCAATGGCAACGCAATCGACTCACATTGCTTTTGCGATCTACTGGTCGATCGCGATTGACCATTTGGGCACCCCTGCTGTTATGGTATCCTGTCCTGACCTGAGGAAAGGGGTTTAGTCCCCAAAAAACTGCCTTATTTCAATTTCCTATTTATAAACTTTAATTAATACAGTTACAATACTACTTGATTCTACGTAAAGCAACAAAAAAATTTTTTTTCTACCTTTGTCGTTCCTGCTTTAATCATCTTCTTTTCGCTCTCGTCTTTCTATTCAGCGTTTGTCCTCGCTCCCTTCCATGCAACATCTGTCCTCTGTTTGCCCTTTCCACCCAGCTCTCTTATTTCTATTCAGCGTTTGTCCTCGCTCCCTTCCATGCAACATCTGTCCTATGTTTGCCCCTTCCACCCAGCCTCTGCCCTCTCTCTACCCCTTCCATCTACTGTCCACTCTCTCTCTGCCCCTTGCATCCACTGTCCACTCTCTCTGCCCTTTCCATCCAGTGTCCGCCCTTTCTCTGTTCCATATGGCATCTTCCCTCTTTCTATGTCCCTTCAATAAACTGTATATCCTGTGCCCTTTCTCTCTTTTGTACATGATTCATTTCAGCTTCACCCCCCTCCCCTATGCTGTGGCATCTCTCTCTTCTCCTTTCCTTCCTTTCTTCCCACTCCACCCCATGGTCTGGTATCTCCCTCCTCCCCTCCCTCCATATGCGCTGACATCTCTCCCCCCTTCCCTCCATGGTCTGGTAACTGTTTTCCTTTCCCTCCCTCCCATAGTCTTGGTGTCTCTTGCCTCTCCTCTCCCTTCCCTGGTCTTCCTTCTCCCCTCTCTCTCCCCAATTGGGTCTGCTGCTGCCGCACTTTTCTTCCCCTCCCCCCTCCCCAATTGGGTGCAAAAGCAGCAGCACTTCTCTTCCCCTTCCCCCTCCCCAATTGGGTATAGCAGCAGCTTTTCTCTTCTCCTCCCCCATTGGGTGCACCAGCTTTTCTCTTCCCCCTCCCCCCAAAAAATTGGGTGCAGCAGCAGAATATTTCTGTTTTCCCCCTCCCCTCCCCTATTCGGTACAGCAGCAGCATTTCTCTTCCCATCCCTCCCAGCTCATAAACCCGTCGGTAGAGTCGCTAGGCAAGTTGTAAGCTTCCCTCCATCGCTGACCTATCTTTCATAGGTCAGTGATAGAGGGAAACTTATAACTTGCTGCTTTTACTTGCTTCAGGCCTTTCTCGTTGCCGGGTCCTGCCTACTTTCTGTTTCCGCGAAGGCAGGACCCGGCAGCGAGGAAGGCCCGAAGCAAGTAAAAGCAGTAAGTTGTAAGCTTCCCTCCTGGGTTCTATCGTGTGCATGCCAACTTCCCTTCTCTTTTCTCCAAAACTTGAAGTTGCGTCCTGTGGGGGGAAGAGAAGCAAGCCGGCACGCACACGTTAGAGCCCCGGAGGGAAGCTTACAACTTACTACTTTTACTTGCTTCGGGCCTTCCTCGCTGCCGGGTCCTGCCTTCGCGGAAACAGAAAGTAGACAGGTCCCGGCAACGAGGAAGGCCCGAAGCAAGTAAAAGCATGCTGGCAAAAAAAAAAAGGCAGGCGTCAAACAAAATTTTCGGCAGAGAGTCAGCCTGGGAAGGAGCATCGGCAGCAGCAGAAGGCTTCGCTGGGCGGTCATCTAAATTAGCTGGGCGGTGCGCCCGGCTAAAAGGCCCTGAGGAGAACACTGTGTTGTGTGTGTGTGTATATATAGAGCAGGAAACACACAGTTTGAGGTAGCTGTACAAAAATCCAAAATATCGGGGACATGATATATATGGTATAGTGCTTGACAAATCCTGGGCACCAGGTTACCATGGGGTCTAGAAATTGGATGCTGGTGCCTTGTGTTTCATGTCCCCAATATTTTGGATTTTTGTACAGCTACCTCAAACTGTGTTTCCTGCTCTAGCACCACAATGCAATTCAGTATCTTTTAAGTTTCAGCCATGTGGAGCAAGACATTTGGGAAGTCTCATGGGACTTCAAACAGAGATACTGGTAAGCCTAAATTTCCTGTTCCATGTAGCTGAATCACAATATGAGAAAGGGAAGTAAGCTGTTCTGTGAATGTAGCCTGTAAAGTGAGGGGAATAAGTGACAATTCAGAGAGAGAGACTAGTGGAAGTGCAAGCCATGACAATAACATGAAACAAGAAAGCAAATTCCCCTTTGCATCATTATTAAGAGGGTGCTGTCACACAGCTTGGCAGCATGCTTTTGGAAAGGGAGACTACTGACTTCTGACAATGATTTGCAGAAACACCTTAAGGAACTGATTTACTAAAATTTCTTTGCTCATAAACACAGAATAGGAAAATAACTTTTTAAGTCAGTTTCTGAAAGAGTTACTAATGCTGATCTGGGAGGGGATTCTACCCTCCCCTTCCAAACTTCACTGGGGACAATATTGCATGGGTGAGAAAGGAGAAGCAAGAGAGATGTCTCCTCTGCTTGCACCTATGTTTTTGGGCTGGCTTCTAGATTTAATGAAAATCCTGGAAGCTTTGCTTGAATATTTTCTTTGACTAAATTAAGCTAATTAATAACTAAACTACTCTTTGGGCTCCAATAAAATGTGGCATCAGGCAAGGATTCATAGATTTTCGCCTTACCTGTTCAAACTTTATGACAAAAGCCATCTTCAGAAAAGCAAATTTGGAAGAAAAGAGCATTGGTGTCCGAAATATAAACAACCTGCGCTATGCAGATGATACAATGCTCATCACCAGCAGCAAAGAAGACAATCTGTATCTACTGAGAAAAGTCACTGCCGAAAGTCATAACATGGAATTAGAACTGAACATAAGACAAAGATCATGAACACAGAAAATGATGAAGATTTTGAGCTCAAAAGTGATAAAATAGAAGCTTTAAAGGATTTCAATCTCCTGAGCTCTTTTGTAAACAAAGAAGCAACTAGCAGGGAAGAAATACTCTGCAGAATAGTACTAGGTCGTTCTTCAATGAAGGCTCTTGACAAAGTATTCAAAGGCAAGGAAATAACACTCCAAACGAAGATCAGACTTGTCCACACACTCATTTTCTCAGTACAGTTCCCCTACCATATTTGCGATTTCAGCGATCGCAGTTTTGACTATGCAATTTTTTTTGACTGCCCCCCCCCTCCCCCGAGAATCACATCGACCAGGACCGGCCCCGGGACTTGGATCGGGGCAAGGTGGAGGAGGAGGCAATCGGAGGCACCTTCATGCAAGGACCTTACCTGGTGGTCTAACGGTGGTGCGGGGCAAGAGCCATCTTCCTACACTCCTGCCCCGTGCAGAGCCGTGCTGTGAGTTCCCGTGGTCTCATGAGACTACAGCGGGAGTTTCCATTGTAGTCTCGTGAGACCACGGGAACTCACAGCACGGGTGCACAGCACGGCTCTGCACGGGGCAGGAGTGAAGGAAGATCGCTCCTGCCATGCGCCACTGCTAGACCACCAGGTAAGGTCCAGGTGTGGGTCAGAGTCAGCCCAAAGGTTAGTCACAAATTTTCCTTATTCGCGGGCTAGCTCTGCCCCTAACCCCTGCGAATACAGAGTTGGAGTGTACCGTATTTTCGCGGATATAACGCGCACCTGTGTAAAACGCGCACAGGGGTATAGCGCGCAGAAATCACGATGATATGTACCAAAACTTTTCTATACCGCGCTCAGGCATATAACGCGCATGATGCCCGACGCTCCTTTCGCCCGCCCTGACTTTCCGTGCGCTGTCCCGACTCTCCGTTCACCCCCCTGACTTCCGTGCACTGCCCTGACTTTCCGTGCGCTGTCCCGACTCTCCGTTCACCCCCCCTGACTTTCCGTGCACTGTCCCCCCTTGAAGTCCTGTCCCCCTTGAAGGTCTGTCCCCATTCTGAAAGCCTGATGCCCCCCCCCCCGACGTCCGATACATCCCCCCCCCCGGCAGGACCACTCGCACCCTCACCCCGAAGGACCGCCGACTCCCCAACAATATCGGGCCAGGAGGGAGCCCAAACCCTCCTGGCCACGGCGACCCCCTAACCCCACCCCGCACTACATTACGGGCAGGAGGGATCCCAGGCCCTCCTGCCCTCGACGCAAACCCCCTCCCCCCAACGACCGCCCCCCCCCAAGAACCTCCGCCCGTCCCCCAGCCGACCCGCGACCCCCCTGGCCGACCCCCACGACCCCCCCCACCCCCCTTCCCCGTACCTTTGGAAGTTGGCCGGACAGACGGGAGCCAAACCCGCCTGTCCGGCAGGCAGCCAACGAAGAAATGAGGCCGGATTGGCCCATCCGTCCTAAAGCTCCGCCTACTGGTGGGGCCTAAGGCGCGTGGGCCAATCAGAATAGGCCCTGGAGCCTTAGGTCCCACCTGGGGGCGCGGCCTGAGGCACATGGGCCAAACCCGACCATGTGTCTCAGGCCGCGCCCCCAGGTGGGACCTAAGGCTCCAGGGCCTATTCTGATTGGCCCACGCGCCTTAGGCCCCACCAGTAGGCGGAGCTTTAGGACGGATGGGCCAATCCGGCCTCATTTCTTCGTTGGCTGCCTGCCGGACAGGCGGGTTTGGCTCCCGTCTGTCCGGCCAACTTCCAAAGGTACGGGGAAGGGGGGTGGGGGGGTCGTGGGGGTCGGCCAGGGGGGTCGCGGGTCGGCTGGGGGGGCGGTCGGAGGTTCTTGGGGGCGGGCGGTCGTTGGAGGGAGGGGGGTTTGCGTCGAGGGCAGGAGGGCCGGGGATCCCTCCTGCCCGTAATGTAGTGCGGGGGGGGGTTAGGGGGTCGTCGTGGCCAGGAGGGTTTGGGCTCCCTTCTGGCCCAACTACACAAAGGTACGGGGAAGGCGGGTGGGGGTGTCGTGGGGGTCGGCCAGGGGGGTCGCGGGTCGGCTGGGGGACGGGCGGAGGTTCTTGGGGGGGGGCGGTCGTTGGGGGGAGGGGGTTTGCGTCGAGGGCAGGAGGGCCTGGGATCCCTCCTGCCCGTAATGTAGTGCGGGGTGGGGGTAGGGGGTCGCCGTGGCCAGGAGGGTTTGGGCTCCCTCCTGGCCCGATATTGTCGGGAAGTCGGCGGTCCTTCGGGGTGGGGGTGCGAGTGGTCCTGCCGGGGGGGGGGGGGGGGGGATGTATCGGACGTCGGGGAGTCGGCCGGGCAAGAGGGCTTGGGCTCCCTCTTGCTCCGATCGTGGATGCGGGTGCGGGTGGGAGCGCGTGCGAGCGGTCGTTCGGGGTGGGGGTGCGAGCGGTCCTGCTGGGGGGGTGAATCGGGCGTCGGGCGGGGTGGGAACTATGTTTAAAAACTTTTCTATACCGCGCTCAGGCATATAACGCGCGAGGGGTATGCGCGGTACGTAAAATCACGTATAACGCGCGCGTTATATCCGCGAAAATACGGTAGTCACTTATGGATGCGAAAACTGGACACTGCAGAAACAAGACAGAAAGAAGATTGACTCTTTTGAACTTTGGTGCCGGAGAATGATTTTTTGTAAGCTGTGGACTGCCAGAAGAACTAACAAATCAGTTCTGGAAGAGATCAAACTGACTGTCACTCGAAGCCCAAAAGATGAAGTTACAACTCTTATTTTGGCCGCACTGTCAGAAGAGAGAAATCATAGGAAAATGATATTATATTTGGGAAGAATGAAGGAACTAGATGAAGAGGGCGAACTGCAATCAGATGGCTGGACATGTTGAAAACAACCATGCGGATGACACTGGAGGACCTTGAGCACGAGTTGATGGTACCTAACTCACTCACTCCTTGGGCTCCTCGCTTGGAGGATTTTTGAGGTAGTTGTAAAGAATACATTTGAAACATGTTTGCATACAGTAGAGCAGTGTTTTTCAACCGCTGTTCCGCGGCACACTAGTGTGCCGCGAGATGTTGCCTGGTGTGCCGTACGGTCAGGGCCGCCATCAGGGCAGTACCACCAGTCTAGGGAGAGGGGCGGTCCGCCCCACGTGGACAGGAGAGAGCTGGACGGGGGACCCGCGGAATTCAATACATCTCGAGCCGCGAGGCTCGTCTTCTGTTCCTGCCTGCCCTGTAGCTAACATATAGCCGATCGCAAGCGTTCCCCGATGTCAGCGCTGACGTCGGAGGGAGGGCTTAAGCAAAGCCTGCCCTCCGACGTCAGCGCTGACGTCGGAGAATACTTCCGTTCGGCTATTTGTGCGCGGCAGGGCAGGCAGGAAGCAGAAGACAAGCTTTGGAGGCTTGAGCTTCGTTTTGCTGAGAAAGTTGCAAAGATGGGCTGGGAGGCAAACACGGAACACAAAAGGGGGGAGGGAGTGCATTTTGGACACAAGGCATGAACTTGGGAGAGAGGAAGGGAGGGAAAGAGATGCTGAGGTGGGGGAGGGAATGGGTTTTTGGACACAGAAGGCATGGACTTGGGAGAGAGGAAGGGAGGGAAAGAGATTCTGAGGTGGGGGAGGGAATGCGTTTTTGGACACAGAAGAAATGGACTTGGGAGAGAGGAAGGGAGGGAAAGAGATGCTGAGGTGGGGGAGGGAATGCGTTTTTGGACACAGAAGAAATGGACTTGGGAGAGAGGAAGGGAGGGAAAGAGATGCTGAGGTGGGGGAGGGAATGCGTTTTTGGACACAGAAGAAATGGACTTGGGAGAGAGGAAGGGAGGGAATGAGTGTTTGGACACAGAAGGCATGGACTTTGGAGAGAGGAAGGGAGGGAAAGAGATGGTTGTGTACACGGGGAATAGAAGAAAGGAGAATTTTTGGTCATAGGGAGGGAGTGAGGTATAGATAGTGGCATACCAGGGTGGGGGGGGGGGGGCGGTCTGCCCCACCCTGGGTTTACGTCCCAAGGGGGTGCACAGCTGGCCACCCTCCAGTGTTGTCCCTAGGCCGGCAAACTGCGGCTCTTTAGCCACTTGAGTGCCACCGCCGCCAACGGTGTTGTTGGCGGTGGCAGCATTATAAAATACTTTCTTTGTGTTTATTTGAGTCCTATTCAAGAGAATTACTTTATATATAGTCATTATAGGCACAGAGTTAAATTTTTTAACATTTTCTAATGGTGGTGTGCCTCGTGATTTTTTTCATGAAACAAGTGTGCCTTTGCCCAAAAAAGGTTGAAAAACACTGCAGTAGAGGTTAATGCCTTCAGAAGACTTAAATGTTCAGTGTTTGTTTAAAGTGGTTATTAATGTTTAATTGTAAACCACCTAGGTTTACAATTAAATAAATAAAACAAATCTTGAAAACCTAACCAGTTGCTGTTGTACATGTGGCATTAAGATTTTGATTATGGGTTGACTGTTCAAAGGAATGATCAATTCTGATTTTGCATAAGAACAATAATCCATACAGATGAGACTGAACCTATCATGTCACAAAAGATTTATTTCATGGCCACTTTGAAAGTTTTAGGTAGGTGAAAGAAGCATCTCATGCTCTTCAGCTTTCTCCCTTGAGATCATGAGATAACATCTAGCCAGAAGGTTTCCATTGCCATTCTAAGATGCATTTATGCAGTGTTCAACCTTTTCCTTCTGGTGCAAAAGGTACATCAGATTTGACCTGTGGTT
Source organism: Geotrypetes seraphini (assembly GCF_902459505.1). NCBI lineage: Eukaryota > Metazoa > Chordata > Amphibia > Gymnophiona > Dermophiidae > Geotrypetes > Geotrypetes seraphini. Next base: position 397,771,562 of record NC_047085.1, on the reverse strand, counting down.
TATTTTCCTCTGTAACTGCAAGTTATGCAGAAGATGTCTACCTTTTTTTTAGCTCTGCTGCCTCCTTCACTGGGCTGTGCTATAGCTCCTCAGTCTTTCCTTCTACACACAAGCTAGAAGATATCTTTCTGATCTGCTCCGAGTGTATTTTGTGGTTTTTATCCATATTTGGAGGCTTTCATATTTGGAGGCTATCCATATTTGGAGGCAGTTCTCAAGAGGTCCCCAGCATCCCTGGGATAGCTCTGCCTGGGAGAAGACACAGCCTCTCTAAAGTCTGTAGTTTCAAGTTTATTTAAAAGTTTGATTTGATCACAATATTACAATCCAATGTGATTTACAAATACAATCAGGGTAAAAGTAAAAAATAATTAAGAATAAAAACCACACAATTAATAAAGGTAAGACACTACAGGACACGAGAGGAGGATAGGTTTAAATACAATTCATAGACAAATAAAATGAACATAGGTGTTAAGACAATAGGCTGGGAAAGAGTTACCCATTTAATTTTCTTTTAAATTTTTAGTAAGCTATAGGATGTTAGAGTTATTTGGAATTCAGGCATCTCAGTTGAAAGCATCCTTAAAAAGCCAGCTTTTCAGATGATCTTTGAACTTACTAAGTAATTTTTCTTCCCTTATATAAATTGGAAGCAAGTTCTAAGTTTGAGGTGCCGTAACAGAGAAGATCGTATCTCTCCTTGAATAAATGAATCTTAGTGAGGGGACTAAGGAGAGATTTATCCTCATCTTAAAGATCTTGTTGGAACGTAAGGGATTAGAAGCTTTTCTAAGAATGCAGGAGCTTTATTCATTACCAAAACCATACTATTCAAGAAATTTGTCAAATGATCTAACCAAACCGTATCAACCATTCCCAGATCCCGATGCATACTATGGCTATCAACCTTGTAATCTCCCTGGGAATGCCCAGGCTAATTTCTTGTTGTAAACCGCCTAGAACTGAAAGGTATTGGCGGGATAGAAGACATCAATGTAATGTAATGTAATTACCGTTTTGTGTGTAAGTAACGCTATTTTATATGTAATTCTATAATGTACAGGTAACCAATGTTTTTCCTTTAGGGGAGTCACATGTTCTAATTTTTTCCTTTTGGTAATAATTTTTATTGCAGTATTTTGTAGGATTTGTAATCTACGTATTTCTTTTAAGATTATTCCATTGTACAAGGCGTTACAGTAATCTATTTTTGACATGACTAATGAGTGTGTTAAGATATTCAATGATGTTTCTTCAAGGAATGAGGATAATGATCTAATCATCCGTAGCTTATAAAAATAGCTTCTAATCAGTGAACTTATTTGCTTGTGATAATTCAATTCATCCCAGGACAAGCAGGTAGCATATTCTCACGAATGGATGATGTCGCCGACAAAGCCCCGGTACGGACCACTTTAAAAGTGCATCGCCACTTTAAGTCTTTAGAAAGTTTGCGATAGCCCGAACCACACGTGTGAGTACCTTTCCGCCCAACGTAGGGCATGCGGTCCCTCAGTTTCTTAGTTTCGCTGCCTTCCTGCTCATTCGGCTTATTTTTTATTTTTTTAGTCAGTTTTTGTTTTCTTTCTTTTTTATAGTTAAAAAAAAATAATTTTTTTTAACTTTTTCGCTTTCGTGAGTTTGGCCCAGTGGGGCCTGTTTCCCTTCTTGCACCTCAACTTTTGATTTTGCCGAGGCCATTTTTCCCTCCATGTCCTGTCCTCAGACAGGTTTTAAGAAGTGCGGGCGGTGTGCTCACCCAATTTCCATCACAGATCTGCATCGCTGGTGTCTCCAGTGTTTGGGGCCGGAGCATAAGGCTGAATCATGTACTCGTTCCTCACTCCAGAAGAGGACCCTTAAAAATCGTCTGATTCAACAGCGTCTCCTCTTTGTTTCCGCTATGGAGGGTGATTCAACACCAGCGCCAACATCAGGGTTAACACCGAAATTGACATCGCAACACCCGACATCGATAGATTCATCTTCGGTGTCGCATGCATTGGGTAAGCCGGCTAAGAAGCCTTCCCCCACCACTTCGGGCTCCCAGGTCACTTCAGCAGTGAGCCAAGTCCTGCAGACCTTGAAGAGACCCAAGAAATGATCAGCTTCTATATCAGTGAGTGCCTCAACATCGGCCTCCTCATCGCCGGAGTGCAGATCGGCACCAACGGTACCAGCGAAAAAGCCAGTGGTACTGGTGCCCAAACTCAGGCAACAAATTCAACAATTGCTGCGAGAGGAGCTAAGGGAGCAGTTAAAGATCTTACTCCCTGTTATGGCGACACCGGCTCCTCTGGTGCCAGTCCGGTCTGAGTCTTCCATATCTGCACCGAAAGTTGTAGTCTTGGCATCAACATTGCAAAAATCTTCCTCGGTGCTGTCTGAGTTGCCTGAAAGCTCGATGTCGGAGACAGCTCGGCACCGTTCTTCTTCCCAAACATCTCTCTGAACGATGTCGGTCAAATCGGGTAAGGCTTTGAGGAAGATGGAAACATATGGAATCATCGACACCCAGTGCTTGACACTCACTCGAGGCTTGGACCTCCGGGGTGATTCTGAAGAGCGTGTTATATCTGATGAGGATGTCTCCTCAGATGAAGACTCAACTTCCATCTTCTCAAGAACCTTCTCAACGAATGGATAAGTTGTCTTTTTCAAAATTTTTGAAAGACATGGCAGAGACGCTTTCTATACCTCTTGAAGCTGACTCAAAAAAATCTAAACAACTTTTGAATGTATTAGATTATGAGCAGCCACCTAAGGAGTTTCTTCGGCTTCACCTTCATGACATCTTCCGGGAGACCTTTTACAAGAACTTAGAAATTCCTTTGACTCCTCGCAAGCTGGATTCGCTATATAGGGTGATACCCATTCCATGCTTTGACAAGTCTCAGCTCCCCCATGAGTCTCTCCTAGTGGAGTCCACACTTTAAAAATCTGCTGGAGCCAGTGTCTATGCTTCTGTACCTCCTGGCAGAGAGGATAAGGCAATTGACCGTTTTGGCAAATGATTATATCAGAATGTCATGCTTGCCAACCGTTTGGTAACTATGCTTTCCATTTCTCCTTCTATCTCAAGCATTTAGTTACCCAAGTGGCCACTTTTCAGAACTACTTACCTGATCGCAATATACCTGCTTTTCAAAGTTACATTTGGCTAGGTCTGTGGAAATGCGACACCTAGCCTGGCTCGCAGTCTTGGAGCTTGATGTTAACCATCAAGATCGTCTTGCTAATGCTCTTTGTTTGGGCGATGAGCTTTTTGGAGCTTCCTTAGATACAACCACCAAAAAGTTATCAGCTCACGAAACCAGGTGGGATACTTTGGTTAAAAACAAGAAAAAGCCTCCACCTGTTCGCCCTTTCAGACAACGTCATATCAGCGTTTGCGTTTGCAAAGCCTCTGCCGACTCCTGCTCAACCTCACAGGCAGAGGCAGCAACAGCAGCAACCCCAGCAAAAACAGCACGCTGCTCCACCTAAATCTACACAGCCTTTTTGACCTGTTTTTCAAGAGCATAGCCAATCTCGGCATTTCACATCCTTTGCCTCAACCCATCGAAGGTCATTTTCAGCTTTTCATCAGTCGTTGGGAGCTTATCACATTGGACTTATGGGTCCTCAACATCATTCGTCAGGGCTACTCTCTTCATTTTCAGACTCTTCCCCCAGACAATCCTCCAAGAGAGTCTGCTTTGGACCCTGCTCAGTTGTCCCTTCTTCTGCTGAATGCCATCGAGGAAGTTCCCCTCAATCAGCAGGTCCAGGGATTCTACCCCCGTTACTTCTTAGTCCCCAAGAAGACTGGAGGACTGAGGCCCATCCTGGATCTCAGAGCTCTCAACAAATTTTTATCAAGGAGAAATTCAGGATGTTGTCACTCACCCTGCTTTATTCTCTCCTCAATTAGAATGACTGGCTATGCTCCCTAGACCTCAAAGAAGCCTACACACATATCCCGATTCATCCGGATTCCAGGAAGTACCTCCGGTTTCAAATTAATTGCTGTCATTACCAATATAAGGTACTTCCCTTTGGCCTGGCATCTTCTCCCAGAGTCTTCACGAAGTGCCTAATTGTGGTGGCTGCCTCTCTCCGATCACACGGCCTTCAAGTCTTCCATTACCTGGACGACTGGTTGATCAAGGCTGTCTCATCTCAGGAAGTGGTCCAAGCAGCATCTCAGACCATCTCTTTTCTCCAGATTCCAGGATTCGAAGTCAGCTTCCCCAAATCACATTTCATTCTGACCCAACGTCTGCAATTCATTGGGGAAATCCTAGACACCACTCTCATGAGATCGTTTCTTCCTCCAGATTGACTTCAGATTCTCATCTGTCTCTGTAAGCAATTGCTTCCTCTTCAAACCATCTCTGCCAGACACATGATGGTTCTTCTAGGCCACATAGCTTCAACTGTCCATGTCACACCACTGGCAAGACTACATTTTCGCACTCCTCAGTGGACTCTGGCTTCCCAGTGGTCTCAAGTGATGGATTGTCTCTCACAACATAATCTGTGAAATCATCTCTTCTGCAGTTGCTTCAATGGTGGATGACCTCATCAAATCTATCCAGAGGTCTTTTTCATTTACCCGCTCATCACAAGATCATCACGTAAGATGCATCTCTTTATGCCTGGGGGACTCATATGGACAATCTGCAGATTCAGGGGTTTTGGACCGCCAGGGAATGGAAATTTCACATCAATTTCTTTGACTAATTTTATTACGTTATAATTAAAATTATGATTCTTTCTTTTTTTTTTTTTTCTTTCTTTCCGTTAGATTCCTTTACATATCCAGGGAGGGTGTGGGGTGGAATATTTATTTGAAAGAGTAAAATTAATTCTTTTTTATTATATTGATAGTATAATATATAATTTTATTGTTTATAATTAGGATAAGAAGGGGATAAAAATTGTTTAATGTAATAATTGTGATGATTACAATGTATTTTGATATAGTTTTTTTCTGATTCTTCAATTGTATACATTATAAAATTTGGAATGTCAATAAAGATTAAAAAAAAAAAAAAGAACTCAGAGCGATGTTTTATGCCCTCGAGGCTTTTCATCATCTTCTTTGCCCTCAGGTCCTCCTCCTTTGCACGGACAATCAAGTAGCAATGTACTACATAAACAAGCAAGAAGGCACGGACTCTCCTGTTGTGTCAGGAATCCCAGAAAATCTGGACTTGGGCGACAGCTCGCAATCTGTTCTTGAAGGCGGTCTACATTCAAGGGGAGAAGAATTCCCTAGCAGACAACCTCAGCAGAATTCTTCAACCTCACGAATGGACTCTCAACTCTGCAACTCTCCAGTCCTTCTTTGCTCAATGGGGCACTGCTCAAGTGGACTTGTTTGCGGCTCCTCACAATTACAAGCTGCCTCAGTTTTGCTCCAGACTTTACTCTCCTCTCCGTCTGGCAGCAGATGCCTTTTTCCTGGATTGGACGGGTTTGTTTCTATATGCATAAAAACATAGAAACATAGAATACGGCCCAACAAGTCTGCCCATTCAAATAACCCTCCCCTCTAAGTTCTTCTTTGAAGTGAGCCCACGTGTTGATCCCATTTGATCTTAAAGTCAGTCACGTTACTGGCCTCAACTACCTAAAGTTGAAGATCATTCCAACAGTCGACCACCCTTTCGGTGAAGAAGAACTTCCTAGTGTCACCATGGAATCTCCCGCCCCTGATTTTCAGCAGATGCCCTCTTGTTGCCGTAGGGCCTGTAAGGAAGAAGATATCTTCTTCCACCTCAATGCGGCCAGTAACGTATTTGAACGTCTCTATCATGTCACCCCTCTCCCTGCTTTCTTCGAGAGAGTAAAGGTGCAACTTACCTAGTCGTTCTTCATAAGGGACATCCTTGAGCCCTGAGACTATCTTGGTGGCCAATCGTTGAACCGATTCCATTCTTAGCACATCCTTCTGATAGTGTGGCCTCCAAAACTATACACAGTACTCCAGATGTGGTCTCACCATGGACTACCTCCTCACCACCTCGAGCTTTCGGCTGACAAAGCTTCTCCGGATGCAACCCAGCATTTGTTTAGCTTTAGATGAGGCTTTCTCCACCTGATTGGCTGCCTTCATATCTTCACTAATGATTACTCCCAGGTCTTGATCTACCACAGTTCTGGTTAAGGTCTCACCATTCAGAGTGTAGGTTCTGCATGGGTTTCTGCTACCAAGGTTGGGCATGGTATCTCCGCCCACTATGTTGCACAATTTAGCATCATCGGCAAATAATGCAATTTTATCCCAAAGTCCCTGAGGCAGATCTTGTATGAAGATATTAAATAGGATTGGACCCAGAACCGAGCCCTACAGTACTCCACTGTGCACTTCTGACTTTTCAGAGGGGGTACCGTTTACCACCACCCTCTGATGTCTACCACTGAGCCAGTCTTTAACCCATGCAGTTAATATTTCTCCTAGCCCCAATGAACTCATCTTGTTCAAAAGTCTACGGTGTGGGACGCTATCAAAAGTCTTGCTGAAGTCCAGATACAACACTTCTAGGGACTCCCCTTTATCCAGTTCTTTTGTTACCCCATCGAAGAAGCTGATCAAGTTGGATTGGCAGAATCTCCCCTTTGTAAATCTATGCAGGTGTGGATCCCTCAGTCTCTCGTCGTCCAGAACCATATCTAATTTGTGTTTAATCAATGTTTCCATAAGCTTGCACACTATTGACGTGAGACTTACCGGTCTGTAATTTGCAGTGTCTAACCTGCATCCATTTTTGTGGAGCGGAATGATGTTAGTTGTTTTCCAGTCTAATGGAACTTTTCCCTTGCCCAGAGAAAGATTGAAGAGCGCGGCTAATGGTTCTGCCAGGACATCTCTCAATCAGTGCTCCCTCTAAGCGGGCGGGTGGTGTGAGCAAAATTTTTTCCCCGTGCGCTAAAAATATCGGGCGCCAGCGCCAACTCGCCCGATTCTCCTCTCGCCGCGGCCTGCCATCTCCGTACGCCGTGCGCTGTGACGTGACATTGTGCGCTGCGAGGCAATATTTTGTGCGCCAGCGCACGCCAGCGCAGCTTAGAGGGAACACTGCTCTCAATTCCCTAAGCACTCTGGGGTGCAAATTATTTGGTCCCATGGCTTTATACACTTTGAGCCTTGACAATTCTTGGTAGATGCTGCTGGTGGAAAATTCAGAATTCCTGAATGGGTCTTCTGAGCTCTCTCTTGTTTGCAGCTGTGGGCTGGATCCTGGTGCCTCACAGGTAAATACTGAGCAGAAGTATTTATTCAGTAGTTCGGCTTTATCGGGGTCCGATTCTGCAAAGTTGCCGTCAGGTTTCCTTAGGCGTATTCCTCTTTCTATCACTAACATACCTGAAGAAGGATTTATCCCGTTTTTTAAATATTCCTAGCTAAATCTTCTTCCATCTTGAGTTTGGCGTATCTGACCGCCGTTTTGACAGTTCTAGATTTTTCTAGATAAGCTTCTTTGTCTTCTGGTTGTTGTGATCGTTTGTGGGATACAAATGCTCTTTTCTTCTGTTTTTATGAGTTCTGAGATCTCCGCAGAGAACCATTGGAGTTTGTTATTTCTCCGCTGTTTACTCATGGTCCTTATAGAGAGGTTGGTTGCTTCCTGCAGGGTAGATTTCAGAGCTGACCACATGACCTCCACATCATCTGTTGCAGCGCCTCATAGACTAAATTTCCCATGCTCTAAGTCAGTGCCCTTAAAGTTAAGGACCTTCGTTGACGTGTTCGACCTCGTGGATCCCTTCCTGAGGTGAAACCACACCATGTTGTCGCTGGAGGCCAACGCCTCACCTACCGAAACCTCTGTGATGCTATCTCCATTGGTGAGTATCGGGTCCAGAATTGCCGGATCCCTGGTGGGCTCCATTACCATTTGTTTGAGTCGTGTTCCTCATATAGAGGTTAGTAGCCTTCTGCTGCTGCTGCTGAAAGTTTATTCCAGTTTATATCTGGCATGTTGAAATCCCCTAACAGTACAGTATCTCCACGCAGAGTGAAGGTCTCAATGTCTTCAATTAATTCTTTGTCTATGTCGTCCTGTTGTTTAGGAGGCCTCTATACAATGCCCAGATACAGGCATTTGCCACTTCCCCTGGCAAGGTTCATCCAGAGGGACTCCCCTGTATACCTGACACCTGTGATTCTGGTAACTTTGATTTCTTCCTTGATATATAGTACAACTCCTCCTCCTCTACCTTCTCTGTCTCTGCGGAGTAAGTTATAACCCGATATAGCCATATCCCATCCATGGGAATCCGTAAATCAAGTTTCAGATATTGCCACCACATCTAGGTCAACACTCCTCATTTCCGTCTCTAATTCCAATATTTTATTGCCTAAACTGTGGGCATTGATGTACATAACCTTCCATACTTCGTGTATGCCCAGTCTGCGCGAAGATTTTCCCGCTTGACTTAGTATTCCCTTTATTTCCTTGTTTGAGTTAGTTCGTCCCTTCTGAGTTGGTGTGTCCCCTGAGGTACTGACTGTGGCGCAAGTACTTGCCTCAGACTCAATAATGAAATATTTACTTACCATACAAGGATGGTTACTTACCTTACCAGGATGAGAAAGGGTTCCCTCCCGCAACTCACCTAGTTTAAAGCCCTTTGGAGCAGGTGAGCCAGTCGTCTACCGAAGACATTCTTCTCTCTTCAGGTTAGATGGAGCCCATCTGATCCCTGTAGTGCCTCCCCATGGTCCAGGAAACCGAAGTTCATCTCCCTGAACCATCCGTGTAGCCATTCGTTTGTCTTCTGGATGCGATCTTCCCTGATTCTACCCTTACCTCTCACTGGAAGGATGGAGGAGAAGACTACCTGTGCTCCCATTTGCTTCAGCTTCTCACCCAGGGCTCTAAAATCTTCAGGTATTTTCTCCGGGGTGTTCCTGGCGGTGACGTTCGTCCCGACGTGGATGAGAAGCATAGGATAGTAGTCTTGGGGCTTCCTCTCATGTTGCGAACCTTATTCAAGGTCAAGAGGGAAGCAGCCACCATGATTCTCATTGCTCCACGGTGGCCCAGGCAACATTGGTTCTCTCTTCTCCTTCAACTCAGCTCCAGGGAGCCTATGCCTCTTCCAATATTTCCTACTGTGCTCATTCAGAATCAGGAATCGCTTCTACATCCCAACCTGCAATCTCTACACCTGACAGCTTGGTTTCTCTCGGGCTGAATTCATTTGTCTTACATCTTTCTCAGCCTGTTCATCAAATTCTTCATGCATCCAGGAAACCAGCCACTTGCAATGTTACCAACAAAAGTGGACTAGATTTTCTTTCTGGTGTCTTCTTCTTCATCATCATGATCCAATATCCTTTGCAGTGGAATTGGTGTTGGATTATCTTCTTAAGAACATAAGAAGTTGCCTCCACTGGGTCAGACCAGAGGTCCATCATGCCCAGCAATCCGCACCCGTGACGGCCCCATCAGGTCCACGACCTGTCAGGTTTTCTTGATTTAGCCCTATATCCCTCTCTACCTCTATCTGTACCCTTCAATCCCCCTATCCTTCAGGAATCTATCCAATCCCTCTTTGAATCCCCGTAGTGATCTCAAGTCTATATCTATCAGTCCATCTCAGTGCTATTACTGCTTTTCACATGGTAGTCGAGGGAAAACCTCTCAGTGCTCATCCTTTGGTTTCCAGGTTCATGAAGGGGCTTTTCAATATTAAACCACCTCGCAAGCCTCTACCTGTCTTCTGGGACCTTAATGTGGTTCTTTCCAGTTTGATGAAGCTTATTGCTCTCACCTCTGCCAGGAGGGTCAATGAGTTACAAGCATTAATAACAGATCTGCCTTTCACAGTTTTTCATCTTGACAAGATGGTTCTGTGTACACATCCAAAGTTTCTTCCAAAAGTTGTCATTGAATTTCATCTCAATCAGTCAATTGTTCTACCAGTGTTTTTTTCCCTAAACTTCATTCTCATGCTGGAGAAACTGCTTTGCATACTTTGGATTATAAGCGGGCTTTGGCCTACTACATTGACCGGACAAAGCCACAACGAGCATCTCAACTTTTCATCTCTTTTGATCCAAACAAGTTGGGGCATCCTGTTTCCAAGAGAACAATTTCCAACTGGTTGGCTGCCTGCATTTCATTCTGTTATGCTCAGACTGGACTGGCACTGGAGAGTCGTGTCACTGTCACAGCCCACAAAGTTAGAGCTATGGCAGCTTCTGTGGCTTTCCTTAGATCTACGCCCATTGAGGAAATCTGTAAAGCTGCCACCTGGTCCTCAGTTCATACATTCACTATTGTCTGGAATCAGATGGGATGGGCACTTCAGCCAATCTGTATTACAAAATTTATTTTCTTAGGCCAACACTCCCACCATCCCATCTCTATTAGCTTGGAGGTCACCCACTCGTGAGAATTTGCTGCCTGCTTGTCCTGGGATAAAGCACAGTTACTTACCGTAACAGGTGTTATCCAGGGACAGCAGGCAGATATTCTCACATCCCACCCACCTCCCCGGGTTGGCTTCTTAGCTGGCCTATCTTAACTGAGGGACCGCGCGCCCTACGTTGGGCGGGAAGGCACTCACACATCCGCGGTTCGGGCTATCGCATACTTTCTAAAGACTTAAAGTAGCGATGCACTTTTAAAGTGGTCTGTACTGGGGCTCCGTCGATGATGTCACCCATTCGTGAGAATATCTGCCTGCTGTCCCTGGATAACAACTGTTACGGTAAGTAGCTATGCTTTCTGGTCCAAAATGACCCCTAGTATCTTAACCTTTACAACTTCCTTTATTATTGTTTTGTTTATGTTTATGCAGGATCCTAGTTTATGTCCCTTCCTACATGGAAATAGCATGACCTCTGTTTTAGATGTATTAAGAGCTAATTTATCATGTAACCAATTGTAAATTTTCAATAATTTCTCATTGACTAATAAGATTTCTTCGGTTGAGCTTGAATCTAGGGGATACAAAAGTTGAACATCATCAGCATATGCAAATGGTGTAAATCCAATTGATTGACTAAGAGTTAACAGAGGAGCCAAAAATACATTAAACAATAAGGGTGATAAAATTGAGCCTTGAGGAAACCCAAAACTTGTTAAGATTGTATTGGAAGATGAGTTATTGAATATTACTTTTGATGAGCATTCCGAAAAATATGACTGAAACCACTGAAAGACATTATCAGTTATTCCTAAGGATCTGAGTCTACTTAGAAGGAGATGATGATTTATAGTGTCAAATGCTGATGATAAATCTAAGGCTATGAGGAGAACAGATTGATGATGATCCAAAAAGTAAAGAACAGAGGATGTCAGGCCTATTAGAGAGTGTTCAGTCGAATGATGTTGTCGAAAGCCTGTTTGATGTGGGTGCAGAGCTCCCTTTTTCTCAAAGAATTCAGAGACCGGATTAAAAACTATTTTTTCCGGATGAAAGTTAGTGGGATATTTCAAATTTCCTTTTGGATCTTTCGGTATTGGTAAACGATCTGGAAATGGGTACGACGAGTGACGTGATTAAATTTGCAGATGATACGAAGTTATTCAGAGTAGTGAAGACGCAGGGGGATTGTGAAGATCTGCAATGTGACATAACCACGCTCGAGAAATGGGCAGCGACATGGCAAATGAGGTTCAACGTGGATAAGTGTAAGGTAATGCATGTCGGTATCAAAAATCCCATACACGAATACAAGATGTCCGGGGCGGTACTTGGAGAGAACCCCCACGAAAGAGACCCGGGAGTACTGGTCGACAAGTCGAAGTCGTCTGCGCAATGTGCGGTGGTGGCGAAAAGGGCGAACAGAATGAAAGGAATGATTAAGAAGGGGATCACAAACAGATCGGAAAAAGTTATCATGCTGCTGTACCAGGCCATGGTATGACCTCACCTGGAATACTGCGTCCAGCACTGGTCACCGTACATGAAGAGCGACACGATACTACTCGAAAGGGTCCAGAGAAAAGCGACTAAAATGGTTAAAGGGTTGGAGGAGTTGTCGTACAGTGAGAAATTAGGAAAGCTGGGCCTATATTCTCCCTTGAAAAGAGGAGACATTCAAGATAATGAAGGGGATAGACTTAGTAGATAAAGACAAGTTGTTCACCCTCTCCAAGGTAGAAAGAACTAGAGGGCACTCTCTAAAGTTAAAAGGGGATAGATTCCGTACAAACGTAAGGGAGTTCTTCTTCACCCAGAGAGTGGTTGAGAACTGGAATGCTCTTCCGGAGTCTGTTATAAGGGAAAACACCCTCCAGGAATTCAAGACAAAGTTGGACAAGTTCCTGCTGAACCAGAACAAACGCAGGTAGGGTTGGTCTCGGTTAGGGCACAGGTCTTTGACCTGGGGGACACCGCATGAGCGGACTGCTGGGCACGATGGACCACTGGTCTGGCCCAGCAGTGGCAATTCTTGTGTGTAATAGTTGTGTTTCCGTTTGTGGGGGATGGTCCCGTCCTCCAAGGGAGTTGGAATGATTTTGTGAATGTATTTGCTGAAAATATTGAAGAATTTTTTCAAAATGCATGGTGGAAGCAAATCTGCATCTGTGCTTTTTATATTCATGTGGAACAGTTGTCGTAAATCAGGAAGTATTAACAGTGTAAATTGAGTGCATTTTGAAGTTGGGATAAAAGAATCTAAAGTATAATAATCAGGATCAGTGTTTGGGATATCTGAATTTTTTTCTTATCCCCTGTATTTTTCCTACAAAAGAGCTAGCCAAATCTTGAGCAGTTAGAGTATGAATTGCTCCCTGAGCTGGACATGGTTTGAATGTTGTTAGAGATTTTAAGATGGAGAATAATGTTGAAGAATTATTTGCTTTTTGAATGTGGGAAGCATAATAGCTAACAGGGCAACTCTCTTAACTGGGAATCTGTTTAGCTGACCTGCATTAACAACTGTGGAGCTCGAGGATTGTTCCCCCTAGATGCATGGTTTACTCCTGGTAGTTCTGGAGCTTGAGCCAGGTTGTTTGGCCCCGTGGCAATCCAGTGGGCATTAGCGGGTGCTGGCTGTATTTCCCTCCCCCTGATGACGTGTGTAAAGCCGTGGGGTTATGAGGTTTCAGTGTGGCTTCGGTCCAACTGGCAGCCCAAAGACTGAAACAGCAGAGGAGGTGAAGAGATGAAACAGCCTGTGGCGTTGAAAATAGGATAAATTAATTGAATAAGACGATTCAGTGTGATTTTGTGTTTTGGCCTTGAGGCTTGCATCAAGAGTCTGGTGCGTTGTTGGAAAAACAGGATCACAACATAAAATGTTGGTCTTAATAAAAACATTAAATCTCTAGAGAATGTCTCTAAACAAATATTTAGATATGCACTGTATTGCAGAAAACCCCCTAATAGCACAACCATGAAACGTTTCTATAAAGATCAGCATTTTATGTTGTGGTCCTGGTTTTCTAACAATGCACCAGACTCCTGACGCAGGCCTCATGGCCGAAACACAAATTGTATTGTCATCTTATTCAATAAATTTATCTTATTTTCAACGCCATAGACTGTTTTGTCTCTTCGTCTCTTCCGCTGTTGTTATCGCTTGTTCTGGATCTAAGATGAAACTGCCTTCAGTTTTTCATGTTTAGCCCAAAGATTGCAGCATTTGGACCCTTATACAATCTTGTCTGAGCCAGGAGTCTTCTCCATTATCCAGATGCAGTGTGAGCCAAAGCAGGCAAAGCACCAACATAAAACCAAGAGTACAGGCTATTATAGCCTATGGGAGAATCAGGGAGTCTGAAAATTGTTGTTTTGGGGGTTGAAGGGGTTGGTTTAGGGTCTCTCTCCCCCCAAAAAACCCCTTCCCTGAATTTTTTAATGTTTATATTGCTTTCCTGGGCCATTATTTGGCGCTTCCATGCTACCATGGTGGCCATCTTGGATTTTCCAATTTGGATTAAAAAGCTTCTTTCTGCCTCACAACACCTCAAATTTGCTTAAATTCGATGAGATGGACTCCTTAGGCAGTTTTACTCCTGATTCATTCCAGATTCTTTGTCTGAACTGTGATCTATATACACCATCTAGGACTGGTAGGGTTGCGCAAAGGTGGTAGGGTTGCGCAAAGGGGTTTACCCTCACAGAGTGCACCTTTCTCAAAGAGCCATGGATAAGCCCCCAGAGGTTTATTTAGAGATGAGCTGGGAAGACTGGGGGTTGAAGTTACTGCCTTTACTTCCTCAGAGTGAATCTTCATTTTTAGAAGACTCAGGCTGTTGGGCAGAGGCCAGTGATCAAGAGGTAGTGGTAGCCCCTGTTCTGGGAGAAGACCCGGCAGTGCACCATCCTTTTATGCTGGCAAATTTTCTAGAGTTTATTATAGACGTCTTGTGGGAATTAAAGTAGTACCCCCGCTGACCTCTGCTGCAGTGTTTCAAGTTTAATAAATATTTGATTAATCGCCTATCTTGATTGCTAAGCGATTTACAATATAAAATAACATGGTTAAGTGAGTGGCTCTAATACTTGGAACACTTTTCTTTCACATCCAGACATTATAATGCACTCGGAGAGCATGAGGAGGCCTCAAAGGACTCCTTGTAGGTTGACTGAAATCTGACAAAGCTGTACTCAATGCTTCCTGAGTTTCAACACTTGTTTTTGTCCTACCTAAGGTGGATATGTTGCTAGCTCAAGTTATCAAATGTACTACTTTGCCTAGTGAGGGTGTGGAGTAATTTTAGAAGAAGCACAGGTTAAGGTCCTGGCTTTGGGTCTAAAGGTGACAACTGTGACTTCTTTTGTTGCATGCATCTGCCATTCCAAGTGCATTGAGTCCCAGTGGTGAAGGATGACACATACTCCCAGTTCCTAATTTCAGGAGTAGATTGTTATAGATACTTTCTACAATGTTTTCAGAGTTATGAGCAAGATTTTTTGCTTATTTGATCTCTGCCCATGAAACATTAATGGATCAGACATCCATGACCACTTTGAGCAGACTTACATTCGAGGTTCAAGGACTGAACAATCTTATGACCAGTGTGGCAGATCGTCACCCGAAGTCCTTGCTAGATAGTAGCAGACGAGCCCCTGTAGGGTCAGGTTGTAGTTCCTTTTTGAGGTCCTCGATGATTCATTAGTCTCAGCAGGGTCCTCTGCCCAAAGATCATTTCAAGAATCTCAGCAGAGGTTTCGAAGCATCAGAAGAACTCAGCCCTGTAGTGCATAATCTGCAACAGTCTAAAAAAATAAATTGACACCAGGATGATAACCCAACCACCCTCTGATTGGAGAGAGGTTGTTGACTTATTGGGTGCTTGGGTGAGGATTTGTTTGGATCATTAGGTTCTGGACATAATAAACAGGAGTACAAGCTCAAATTCTCTCATCCTCTACTGGACCTATTTATGGATTCACCGACTGGCTAGAGTGGTCAGAGTCCGAGCAATGGTGAAACGGCTTTTGGATATTCAGGCCATAGAACCCATACCAGCCGAAGTATTGGACTTGGACTGATCTGTATATATTTTATCTTGCCCCCAAAAGACTCGGGTGAGTGGAGACCAATCTTGAGTGTGAAGTCAGTCAATGCAGTGCTGGAGGTGCGGTCATAGCTTTGGGGAGAATTTCTAGTCTCTAGATTTGACAGAGGCTTACTTGCATATTCCCATATTTCCGGCTTACAGGAAGTTATGGACATGTACTAGACAGACTTTTCCAGTTCCCTGTTCCATTTGGTCTGGTAAAGGCGCCTCACACATTTCTAAAGTGATGGTTGTTTCACAACATAACACAGTGATCCAGGTGCCTCCATGCTTGGAAGACTGGCTGCCCAGAATTCCAACCAAGCACGAGTAAAACACAGCAGTGGCACAGATTGTCCAATTGCTGTGGGACAAAGTAAAGCCAAACACAGGATGCAAGGAGCAAATTGACAAGAGCCTCTTGCCGCTCTGAAACTACTGTCAAGCCTGTTTTATCTATTTATTTATTTTTCCAATCATATCTAAATAGGCAGACCTCCTCAGGACTGACTTTAAGAACTCAAGGAGCCTAAGTACAGTTGAGGTCCCTGCCTGCCCTGTGCCCTGTTCCAGCCTACCACTAGACCACCAGAGGGGGGACAGGGTACAGAGCCTGGCAGGGAGTGTGGGATTGGGTGTAGAGCCTGGTAGGGAGAATTTGGTTCAGAATGGGGTTTTTTTTTCTTGTTTTCCTCTAAATCTAGGGTGCGTCTTATGGTCAGGTGCATCTTATGGATTGAAAATGTTATCTTTTTGAAGGTGCAGTTTCAAAAATTGTAAACTATTCTAAATGAGGTCTCGCCAGAGTCTTATACAGGGGCATTAATAACTCCTTTTTTCCTACTGGCCATACCTCTCCCAATGCACCCTAGCATTCTTCTAACTTTTGCTGTCACCTTTTCAACCTGTTTGGCCAACTTAAGATCATCACATACTATTGCACCCAAGTCCAGCTCGTCTTTTATGCATAAAAGATTCTTACCCCTAAACTGTACTGTTCTCTCAGGATTTTGCAACCCAAATGCATGACCTTGCATTTCTTAGCATTAAATCGTAGCTGCCAAATTTCAGACCATTCTTCAAGCTTCACTAGGTCCTTTCTCATGTTGTTCACCCCCCAACAGGAGTGTCTGCTGTATTGCAGATTCTGTTATCATCCTCAAACAGGCAAATCTTACCTGACAGCCCTTCAGCAATATCGCTTACAAAAATGTTAAAAGAACAGGCCCAAGAACCGAACCTTGAGGCACACCATTGCTAACATCCCTTTCCTCAGAGCGATTTACATTGACCACTACCCTCTGTCACCTTCTACTCAACCAGTTCCTGACCCAGTCCATCATTTTGGGGCCCATACTGAGGGCACTCAGCTTATTTATTAGATGCCTATGTGCAATACTGTCAAAGACTTTGCTAAAATCTAAATATAGTAGATTCTCTTTTAACCGGAACTCAACCACAGCTCTCAAGCAACCATAAAAATAACTAAGAAATGCTGTAATTCTTTAAATAAAAATGAAAATAAAATCAATTTCTGGTGGAAATTTAAGTGTAAACTTGGCACGCCACACTTGAGTACACCCACGCTTTGCCTACCACATGTCCGGTAGTTTGTCTGGAACAGTTTATGGTATGGCATAATATGGGGTATAGTATTAGTTAGGCCTGTTTTTATAGTAACTCTCAAGCAACCAGAAACTACATTTATCCAACATCTATCAATCCCCATGGGTGCTGTTTAAGTGAGAATCTACTATATACCTCTACAAACTCCCTCTATCCAAGTCTCTGGTCTCCCAGTCAAAGAAATTAATCAGATTTGTCTGACAGGATCTGCCTCTGTTACCTTGGGTCCTGTAATCCACCGGATTCCAGAAAGTTCACTATTCTCGATTTTAGAAGTGTTTCCGTTAAATCTGATTTTTGTGGTAAGTAAATTATCTGTAGTTCTTCTGTGGAGAAGGGACCACACCGTTCTTCTCCTATCCTCTGGTACCAGTCCCGATTCTAGAGAAGCATTGAAAAGATCAGCCAGTGGAGCCACCAGAACTTCTGTAAGTTCCTTCAGTACCTTCAGATGTACATCATCCAGACCCATCGTTTTTAGTTTAGCTAGCTCCTTACGAGCACAATCCTCTGAAAATTAATCAGGGTCTACCACACCTCCATCCCTATTTGTGTTTGTTTTCTGTGGTCCCGCTCCCGGTGCTTCAGATATGAACATAGAACATAAATATTTATTAAGCAATTCAGTCTTATCTTTCTGTTTCTATGTATTCCTCTCATAAGAATATAAGAATAGCCTTATTGGGTCAGATCAATGGTCCATCAAGCCCAGTAGCCCGTTCTCACGGTGGCCCATCCAGGTCACTAGTACCTGGCCAAACCCAAGGAGCAGCAATATTTCATGCTACTGATCCAGGGCAAGCAGTGGCTTCCCCCATGTCTTTCTAAATAACAGACTATGGACTTTTCCTCCAGGAAATTGTCCAAACCTTTCTTAAAACCAGCTACGCTATCCACTCTTACCACAACCTTTGGCAATGCGTTCCAGATCTTAACTATTCTCTGAGTGAAAAAAAAATTCCCTCCTATTGGTTTTAAAAGTATTTTCCTCTGACTTCTTTGAGTGTCCCCTAGTCTTTGTAATTTTTGACAGAGTAAAAAATCAATCCACTTGTACCCATTCTACTCCACTCAGGATTTTGTAGACTTCAGTCATATCTCCCCTCAGCCGTCTCATCATCTTGGTCACTCGCTCCTTCACCTTTGAGTCTCACAATGCCATTTTGCACTTCTTCCTATCACTAATATATCTAAAATTGTATTGTTCCCCCATTTGATCATGTCAGCTATTTTTTTTTTCCATTTGCATCTTTGCTTTCTTACCTTCTCAACCAGCCTCTTAATTTTTCCAGATATTGTTGCCTGTCTTCCTCTTTCTGTAATCTTTTGTAGTTTATGAGAACCAAAGCAGCCTTCATTTCCTCTTATTTTTACTTAATTTCCTTACAAAATGGTTTGTTGTCCTTACAGTAGCTTCTTTCAGTTTTGCCCACTGCTTTCTTACTTCCAGATATTCCCGTCTAGATAATTCCTTGATGTAATACCCCATTCTAACAAAGCTAGGTTTTTTTGGTGTTTTTTTTTTTTTTTTTAATCTAGAAACTTTCAATGAGCCCTCTCTTAATATTAGACCCACACTATGTTGTGATTGCTAGATACTAGATGATCACCCACATCAGCAACACTTTCTCTGTCTCTACTTTACGGAGAGGGTGGTGGATGCCTGGAATGCGCTCCCGAGAGAGGTGGTGGAGAGTAAAACTGTGACTGAGTTCAAAGAAGCGTGGGATGAACACAGAAGATTTAGAATCAGAAAATAATATTAAATATTGAACTAAGCCAGTTACTGGGCAGACTTGCACGGTCTGTGTCTGTGTATGGCCGTTTGGTGGAGGATGGGCAGGGGAGGGCTTCAATGGCTGGGAGGGTGTAGATGGGCTGGAGTAAGTCTTAACAGAGATTTCGGCAGTTAGAACCCAAGCATAGTACCAGGTAAAGCTTTGGATTCTTGCCCAGAAATAGCTAAGAAGAAAAAAAAAAAAAAATTTAAATTGAATCAGGTTGGGCAGACTGGATGGACCATTCGGGTGTTTATCTGCCATCATCTACTATGTTACTATGTTACTATGTAAGCATTAAGTCCAGTATGGCCCCATGTCGCGTGGGTTCCATTATCAACTGCTGGAACAGTTCTTGTAGAGAATCCTGGATCTCCCTACTTCTAGAAGATCCAGCAATAGGGATACCCCATTCAATATCTGGCATGTTACAATCACCTATTCTAGTTCAATAGGTGTGTCATTCTGGACGGACAGATAATCTCCCCATGCTCATGAGCCATGCAGAAGGAATCCATCTTTTCATTCCCTCCACTTTCACCATAGGGCTCCATTGTCCCCTTACGTTTTTCCTTCTACATATGAACTGGAAGGAGTCTTTCTGATAGGCTCTGTATATTTCTCTTTTTTTCCCCCAAGTTTTTTTTTTTCGCAGTTTTTGGCTGCTTTGGGTGCTCAGAGCTTACCACTTCGAGAGTCGAGCTCTGCCTGTGTGAAGGAGCAGCAGACTGACGTCTGCAGCTGACAGGCAAATTCCTCTGTGATACCTTTTAGCCAGCCTGCAGAAACTTTTGTGGCGCTCGGGATCTGGATCCCTAGTAGCTTTGCTAGATTGTTGAGTCACAGGGGCTTGAACGCAAGCTGTTGGGCACCTGTAGGAAGCTCAGCAGGGTTCTTCAGGTTACAGACTGCATTTTGCCTCCTCCCTTTCATGTCTGCAGGGATTAGAAGCTCAGTCAGACTTCGGTCCAACTGGCAGCCTGAAGATTCAGCGTTGGAGGAACAATCCAATTGAGGCAGTGATGTCTTTTCCTAGATCCAGCTCTAAGGCAGGCTGTAGCATATCTCCAGCATAGGTCACAGTGAATAAGGCTGTTAACAGCCTATGAAGAAAATCAGGGGGGGGGGGGTGTCATCAAAAGCTTTTTTTTTTTTTCTTCTGGTTTCTGCCCCTTCTCTTATGGTTCCCACCTCCAAAATTCCTTTTCCATTGGTTTTTAGTTTTAGTTAAGGCGTTCTGGAGCCATTTGTTTGCACCAAAATGCTGCCGCAGCAGCCATATTTGATTTCCCAATTTTTATTTTAATCTTTTTTTTAAGTTATCCAGAATCTTCAAATCACAAGTGGAAAAAAAATGCTTTTAACAGGATTTACATTTCAAAAAAATCAGTTCTGTACAGAGATAAGATGGGAGGCTTATCCAGAGCAAAGGGGACAGAATAAAATAAGCTGCAGAATGAGTGGTTACGTAGTGCGCCATCTTGGGAGAGGGAAGGATCAATCTGGGAATCCAGTGAACGTAGCGATCATGATAAGAACATAAGAATTGCCACTGCTGGGTCAGACCAGTGGTCCATCGTGCCCAGCAGTCCGCTCACATGGCGACCCCCAGGTCAAAGACCAGTGCTCTAAATGAGTCCAGCCTCATGGTGTGTAAGGGAGGGTAACAAGCCAAATATGATGGAACACCTAAATGCAGGGCCCTAAATGAGACAGAGAATCTTAAACTTGCATCTCTTTGAACAGATAGCCAATGTAGTCTGATGAAGACCAGAGTAATTGTAGGTAGATTATGGGTATAACAAAGTTACATGCATATCTCGTTGCTAGGATACACCATAAACACCTTTCTGGATTCAGCAATCTTTGCCTACTTATACGAAACAGACCAAGGCTATATGAAATATTTTATTATAGAAATAGAAAAATATAATTCATAAGCCAGCAGCAAATAAGAACTAATTATTGTTCACAAAATATCCGAATACATATATGAAACTCAGTACATAATTATCACACGACACTTGCTAGATAAATGAGTAACTAATTCTTACACACTAGATAATTCCTGATTAGCAGCAATCTAAAATAGCTTATCACCCCAGGAACTTCACTTCCTTATCCCATACAACAATATAATTCTTTTATATAACCCCAGCTGAAAATATAGATAATTTCCTTATCCTCACCATCAGATTAGGCCTTGGCAAACTCAGGGAGATGGAAGTCGTCTTCTTCTCAGCGCAGAGGATATGAATTCTCTTGATTAGGAATAAAAGTCCGTTGGTCACTGGAACAGCTGTAAATTAGGTTGTCAGCAACAGTTCCTTATGTAATGAAAAACCAGATCTGTTTCAAAAGCAGTTCTTTATTTTCACTCTCCTCAGAGAGCTAAGTCACAAGAGGTACTTTTCAGGTCTTAATTATTATAGAAGATGTGCAGAGAAAAACTATGTTAAGATGCAAGCTTCCTCACATCCTAGCAAAGACTATATAAAATCATAAGCCACCTTCTCCTTAGGTTTCGTCAGATGACCTCTCAGGACCAATCTGGAAACAGAACTTGGATCAATAGCCTTTCTGTGTAAAGTCTGGTACAGGCTGTGTAACAGAGGCGCCTTCGGAGATAAGAACAGCACAGAAGCAATGCCTCCCCCAAGATTCACACAGGTTGAGTATGTAGGCATAGTTGGATGTCCTTGACTAGAATACAGTTCTGGTACATACCCAGAATGCATCAGGCAGGCATAAACAGCAAAGATGATTTCTTCTCTTCTTGCAGACAATGGTTCATGCTGGAAATATAGTTCAGGCTTAGTGACGTCATAGAGGCCTAACCTTCAGGTGTGAAGAAGGAAACATCCATTCATAATGTGATCGTAACACTTGGCCTTACACTGGAATCTAGCAGCTGAGTTTTGCACTGTTTGGACAAAGCGAAGCAAAGAAGCAGAGATGCCATAGTAGACGATTACAATAATCAGTACAAGGGATAACAAATACATGCAGAAGTATGTGAATAGAATAGAAATCCCTGAGAGACCTTATAGAACAAAAATGTCAAAGCCAGAAAAAACCATTTACCTGTGACACCTGTGCTTCAAATGATAACTCTGGGTCAAAGATGACTCCAAGGTACTAAAAAGACTTCACAGGAACAATAACTATTCCAAAGAGATTAACTGATGATGTTGGAGTGGATAGCATGCCAGTAATCCAGCATGTAGTAGTTGTTGTAGTGTTCAATACCAAACCATGTGATGATAACCAAAAGGAAATCTAGACAAGGCACTAATGGTGTTGAACATAAGAGTTGCTATACTGGAACAGACAGAAGATTCATCAAGCCCAGTATTCTGTTTCCAGCCGTGGCCAGCCCAGGTCACAAGTACCTGGCAAGATTACAAGGAGAAAAACAGATTTTATGCTGCTTATCCTAGGAATAGGCAATGAATTTGCTCAAGCTATCTTAATAAATAAATGGCTTATGGACTTCTCTTTTAGGCAATTATCCAAACCTTTCTTAAACCCTGCTAAGCTAACTGCTTTCACTACATTCTCTGTCAACAAATTCCAGAGTTTAATTACCTGTTGAGTGAAGAAATATTTTCTCCATATTATTTTAAATCTACTACTGAGTAGTTGAATTGCATGCTCCATAGTCCTATTATTTTTGGAAAGAGTAAATAAGAGATTGATATCTACTCATTCCACTCCACCCAGTATTTTATAGACCTCTATCATATTTCCCTTGAGCCATTTCTTCTCCAAGCTGAAGAGCACTAGCCACTTTAGCATTTCCTTATAGGGAAGTCATTCCATCCCTTTTATCATTTTTATCTTCCTTCGCTGTTCCTTTTCTAATTCCATTATAACTTTTTGAGATGTGGTAACCAGAACTGCACACAGTTTTTGAAGTGCAGCCATACCATAGAACGATACAAGAAAAAATATTAGTAGCCAACTTTTGTATGGTGTCTTATAGTGCCTCCAAAGTCACTATATTTGGTCTCAAGTATAGACACTGCTTCCACAGTCATTACCAGTTCCCTCTCGAGACTACGACGGGAACTCCCCACAGCCATTTCCTATTGGCGATCTACATGGGGCAGGAGTGTAGGAAGATCGCTCCTGCCCCAAAAGCCTGCTAGACCACCAGGTTAGGCCTTTTTTTTTTTTTCTTTTTTTCATCCTCCCCCAAAAATCGCGAATATGTGAAATTGCGATTGCCGAAACTGCAAATGGGGAGGGGGAAGTGTATCTACCTTAATTAGTAAGTCTTTGGAGGAGTTTTTGATTGCGCTTGACTTCAAGGAGGCTTACATTTGTATTCCTATATAAACTATGAGGTTTGCCATTTTTAAATATTTTCAATTTCAGGCAATTCTCTTTGGATTAGCTACAATTTCTTTTTTTTTTTTTTGTAAATTGTTTATTAGTAATTTTTCAAATATACAAAACAAAAACACAGAGGTTAATCAAACAGATATCTACAATGTCACATTTTCTCCAACCTCTTCCCCCCAAATAGTAAAAAGATAAAGTTGTACTTGATTCTTCAGCACAATGCAAACAAAAATCATATAAATCAAAATAAACCCCCCCCCCTAACCCACCCCAAAATCAGCTTTCACATAGGGTTACACAAATGTAGCTAAACACTCAGATCATGAAGGACATTCACACCACCGAATATAAGGATTCCACACCTTAAAAAAGGGTGTAAGACGAGATTTTGTCAATGCCGTCAATTTAGACATACGAAAAATAAAATCTATTTTTCGTAGTAAGTGTAGTCGACCTGGGGGAAAGGCCTGTTTCCAATATGCCGCTAACAAAAGACGAGCAGCAGTAAAAATATAACAAGCCAGTTTATGTGTATTAGAAGATAATGGAACCAAAGGTAGATGTAAAAGAGCACTACCCATAGCTCGAGAAATCGTGGTATGTAAAATATCAGATAACAATTCAAATACCATATCCCAATATGGGACTACCTTCGGACAATCCCACCAGATATGAAGAAAGGTACCCAAACAACCACAGCGCCTCCAACATAAATTAGATACTTGAGGATACATAAGATGAAGACGCTGGGGTGTTAGGTACCATTGATATAGCATCTTATATCCATTTTCCACCAAAGAGCTGGCTATAGAAACTCTAAGCAGGCGACTAAACACCCGCTCCCATTTAATAATCGGTGGCACCGGTCGTAAAAGTCCCTCCCATAGAGATAGATATTTTACCGGGGAAGCTTGTTGTTGAATAAGAGCTTTATAGAATCTAGTAATACACCCCTTACCACTACTACCCATAATTGCCCATTCTAGGGTGGTTTCTTCCAAACAAATATCATCAAGAGCCCTGCGCCTAATAAAATCTATTGCTTGAAGATAGCGAAAATAATCAGTCGGCAACAAATCATAAGCTTCCCTCAATTCCAAAAATGATAATAATCGCCCCTCTTCCACAAAATCTCCCAAATCCATAAGACCCATTTGAGCCCAAACCCGAAAACGACAATCAGATCTTCCTGGTGCAAAACCCCACGCAACCCACAACGGGGTACTACGAAAATACAATCTAGAGGGGAAAAACCTATTACGCAACCTAATCCACATCACAAACGTATGTTGCAAAAAAGGGTTAGCCCCCTTAAACAATTGTCGAGCCTCTTCCACTTTTAACCAAGGGATCACCCGACAAAGCTCTTCCGATCCCAAAATTTTTTCCCCTCGAACCCAGCTTTTTGATCTATCCTTACACCAACTCAAAAAAGATTTCAGTTGAGCAGCCTCATAATAACGCCTCAAACAGGGTACAGCCATACCCCCCTGAGAGCGGAATTGATACAACACATTCCTAGGCACCCGTGGGGGTCGACTCTTCCAAATGTATTTAAAAATTTTTCTAGCCACCCCACGAAAGAAAGCAGCAGACAAAGGAATTGGTAAAGCCTGAAAAAGATAAAGTAGCTTCGGCAATACCATCATCTTTACACTTTGTATGCGACCAAACCATGATAAAGAGACATTCTCCCATCTATCCAAATCAACCCAAAGAGATTGTAGAATCGCTGGATAATTAACTTCAAACAAAGAGCAAAGCCGCGCTGGCACATTAATTCCTAAATAACGTATAAATTTAGATGCCCATTTAAAAGAATAAGTAGCTTTCAAAAAAGCACAATCCCTTGGATGTACTGACAAATTCAATATCTCAGACTTATCCATGTTGGTCCGAAATCCAGATACATCGCCATAGGCAGACAATTCACCTATAATACCCGGGAGAGTAACACAGGGATCAGTGACAGTAAAAATAACATCATCAGCAAACATCAATAACTTTGTGGAAAGTCCATTACAAACCATACCATGAATATTCTGCTGGGCTCGAACATGAGAAGCAAACGGCTCCATTACCAACGCAAAAAGTAGTGGCGACAGCGCACAACCTTGTCTTGTTCCTCTGGCTAACTGAAATGAATCTGTATACCCCCCATTAATCCGGAGAGCTGCTAAAGGCTTAGTATATAGAATCTGAATCCACATATAAAACTGTCCTCTAATTCCCATAGCTGATAAAGTGCTCAACAAAAATGGCCACGACACCCTATCAAAGGCCTTTTCCGCGTCAGCACTCAACAGCAGCGCTGGCATCTTTTCATGTTGTACAAACCAAATCAAATGAAGCAATCTACGAATATTATCATATGTTTGCCTCCCCGCAATAAAACCCGCTTGGTCATCCTGTACTAAATAAGTCATATAACATTGCAACCTACGAGCCAATATTTTTGTGAAAATTTTGTAATCAGTGTCTAACAATGAAATTGGACGATATGATCCACAAAGCATAGAATTTTTTCCCGGTTTCAAAATAAGTGTTATACCCGCCAATCTCCACGAATGAGGCAACTCCTTACCCATTTCCAGACTATTAAAGGCTCGAGTAAGAGGGCCTACAAGCAAATGTCTAAAACATTTATAAAATCTATTCGTAAAGCCATCTAATCCAGGTGCTTTCCCATAAGCCAAAGTGGAAATTGCCCATTGAGTTTCAGCTTCCGAAATAGGGGCTGACAGACACTCTGCTTCTTCAGTTGTCAATTTAGGAAGCTGTGTCTGTGCCAAATAATTATCAATTTGAACTTGAGATACATCTTGTTCAGGAGTATATAAATGTTGATAAAATGAAAGGAAAGCACCTGCAATAGATTCCGGCGTATAACAGGTTGAACCATCAGTGGCTGTCACCTTAGTAATCACATTCCTCAATTTTTGAGCTTTCAACTTATAAGCCAACTGACGGCTCGCCCGATTACCATATTCAAAATGTTTTTGTTGGACCGATTGTAATTGGACTGATAATTCGTCCAATTGCATCATCTGAAGTTCTTTCCGCACCTTATCTAGACGCGTCAGCAAAGCAGAAGAAAGTTCCCGCTTATGCTTTTCTTCTAGATAATGCAATTGTTGGCGCAAAGCTTCCTGTTTTCGCCCGCGTTCTCGCCGTCGATGTACTCCAATAGAAATAATATGACCACGTAAAACTGCCTTCATACCTTCCCAAAATATCAAAGGAGAAATCTCATCACTAGTATTAAACTGAATATAATCCTTCAAATTCTGTTCTATTCGAGACACTATTATAGGATCCGTCAATAGGCTATCACAAAATCGCCAGAACCGCCGCCCAAAGGAAGCCATATGAGGATGTAAAATAAAATATACCGCAGCATGATCTGACCACACACGCTGAGCAATTCCCACATCTGACACCTGGGAAAGTAAAGCCTTATCAATACCCCAAAAATCAATACGAGAATATGAATCATGTACTGTTGAAAAATAAGTATAATCTTTGGTAGTTGGATATAGATGTCTCCAAGGATCAATCAAATCCCAGGTCATAAAGAAAGAGTGCAATTGCTTTCTATCAGATTTTCCATAATGAATCGACTGTGACGAATTATCCAATCCCACATCGTAAGTCAAATTAAAATCCCCCCCTACTAATAAAGAACCCTCAACAACCCCTCGCAACACCTGGTCTAAAGTTACCAAGAAATCTTTTTGCTCAGAATTAGGAGCATAAATATTACAAAAAGTATATAGCACCTGCTGCAATTCAACTTTCAAAATCAAATAACGACCCATCGGGTCTCGTATCACCTGTTTAATCTGAGGATCAAGGTGCTTTGCAAAAAGAATCCCTACTCCATGTTTTTTAGACCCCTCCTCATTTGAAGCAAAATATATATGGGGATAACGAGGATGTTTCACTAGCGATTCATATTGAGGCTTAAGATGGGTCTCCTGAAAGAAACCCACCCCAGCCTTCAACCTATCAGCCTCTTTAAAAAGCAATTGCCTCTTTCGAGGTACATTCAGACCCCGTACATTTAACGTAAAGAAACTAATACCTTCAGGAGCCATTCATTCAAACATACCCACACGCAACCATACTCCCGCAAACAACCCTTCACAACCCAGAATAACAAACCCCATTGTAGAAACCAGCAGCAAGAAAGAAAAAACCCCTTCTCCATTCCCCCCCCCCCCACTTCCCTCCCCTCCCATCCCCAAACTAACCATAGGCCCTCCTCATGGTGGGCTAAAGGAGAAAGTGACATCCCAACATACCCCAAATCACACCAAACATATGAAAAATAGTACGAGAAAAGATCATATATGCCAATATTAAACAAGAACTAGCAAGAATCGCATATCTGTCAACCAAGAACCAAACAAAGCAGCTTAAAAATTCAGGTAGGTCCAGAGGCCGAGTTCTGCTCTAGGCCAGATCTCCGCTGCAGGCGCTTGCTACTAGTAGGGACCCGTTTCCAGCGCTGCGATGAAGCACCAGTTCCAGACGATGTAGTCGGCTCTTCCAAGGATGCATAAAGTTGAGCATCACGTAATATAGCTGCAGCTTCCTCCACTAAAGTAACCTTATGCTGTTGAGAAGCCACTTGAAAGGAAAGTCCAAAAGGAAAAAGCCATCGATAACTGATAGCATGGGATTGTAAGCAATGAGTAATCTCCCGAAAATCTCGACGCTTTCGTAAAGTAATTGCGGACAAATCTGCAAATAATTCCACTTTAGAATTTTCCCAGGTGATATGTCCCACTTTTCGAGCAGCTTGAAGAACTTGATTTTTAACTGGATAGCGTGTAAAACAGGCTACCACATCTCGGGGCCTATCACCTACCCGGGGACCCAGAGCCCGATGCACTCTTTCAAACTCGATCACAGGTATTGGAGCCTCTGGGTCAGCTGCCTGAAGAAAGCGCTTGCAGATTTCCAACAAATGAACCTGTAACTCCGATGCAGCCAAAGTTTCAGGAACCCCTCTAGCACGCACATTACTCCGTCGGCTGCGATTCTCACCATCTTCTAGGCGAAGTTGAAAATCTTCCTGTCTGCGTTCCAAATGAGCGCACCGCGCTTGCAGGGCCACTAGATCCGTATCATGGTCAATAACGCGTTCTTCGAACTCCTGCAGCCGAGCCCCCATATCATGCACTGACTGCCCAATCTTAGCCACCTCCGATTGTAAAGTGCTTTGAATAGAAAGCATTGTTGATTTTAAATCTGCCATCCATGCACGCATTTCCCCACATGTGGCCGATCGAGCATCAGACTCGGTATTCAGCTGGACAACGCCCTTACCACGTTGTGGTTCATCAGTCTCACAGGCCTCAGAAGTATCCGATGGCTGGTAAGCATAGGATTTCAAATCCGCTCGCCCTTTTTTCGAAGCCATCTGCTACCCGCTAGTTTTCCACACTCGATTATGCAAAAAGTGCAAGATACTAGCCTCGTTCCGCTAGCTGAAAGCTAAAAGTTTAGCGCGATTCGGAGGAGCTTCGATTTTAAGCCACCATCGCTCCCGATGACGTCACTTCCTCCCTGGATTAGCTACAATTTCAAAAAATCTTTTCAAAGGTCATGGGGGTAGTGGCAGCCTATTTTCAGCAGAAAGGATGATTGGCTGATCAGAGCTGCATCACTCCATGAGTATTCAATTGATGGACAGGGTGTTGAAGGTTCTGTGGTCTCTCAGGTGAAATTCCTTCTAGAGTGCCTTTGAGTCTTATTCAGCACAGAAAATCTATTTCCTGGAATACAGGATACAGAAGCTGCAGTCCCAGATTAGGCTACTCTAGAAGCATCAGCATCCTCAGGCCTGAAACTTCATGCAAATTCTAGGTTCGGTGACAGTGCCCATGCATGTGGTTCTGTGGGTGAGAGTACAAATGAGGCCTGTACAGAAATAGCTCCTCAGTTACTAGTCCCCATTTTCACAGGATTAAACATGTTGTCTTTCCTGAACTATCTGGATGAGGTAGCATAATGTGGTGGTTCTGTTCAGTAGTCTGGCAAGAGGATTTGGGTTTTTGTTGGCAAAAGCACCCAGCGATTATAATGAGTTACAGGAATATTTGGTTCTGTTATATACATAGGAGTCCATAATTTGCCTGTTGATTCTCACTTCCTGCGAAACTGCAGAATGGTATTGTTTTAACATCTAGAGCTCCTCCCTTTCTGCAGTGGAGAACTGCTCCCTCTTCGGTTTTTTTTTCTTCTGCAAACAAACTTGGGCGTGTTCTGATCTGCTCTTCTTTTTATTATTATCGGGTATTTTTTCCATCATATTTTTGAAATTCTTTGTGGCTTCGGTGCTTGGAGGTCTCTTTCTTGGGCTTACTCCATTGGGGAAAGGATGCAGTCCTGCGTGGGTGGACTGCTGCTCTCAGGCCAATCTCATCGAGTACCTGTGGAACCATCCTACTTTTTGTCCCTTCAGGAGCTTAGGGTCCGTCTCCCTGGGAGTGGCTTGCCTGCTGATTTCATCAGAGGCTTGAGTAAAGGCTGTGTGACCCCTGAGTAAGAACCCTCTGGGTGTTGTGGAGCCATCTGCATAGATCTTCCTCCCCCCCTCTCTTCCCAGTCGATATAGGAGGAATCTCGGGGGTGGGAGAGTTCATGGTCATGATCTGTCCGACCAGCAGCTAGAAGTATTCTTTCAACAGTCGAGGTCTGACAATTTCTAAAATCACTATTTTTTTTAATGTGGCTCCAACGTCCCTTTTTATTTTTTTTTTTGGCGCTTTTTTTCTTGATGGTGGTCATCTTGCATTTTTAGCAGTCTTTTTTTTAAACATCATTTTTTTCTGCCTCAAAACTGCTCAGTTTTATTAGAATCCACCTCTCATGGATGCCCCAGACATTCTAGTCCCAGATCCTGTGTTCTTTTGTGCAGAATTGCCGTCTGAGGAGCATCACTGTTCCATGTTGCTGTGGGATGCAAGAGGAAGGTGGAAAGCTTCAGGCTCGGCCCCCATTCAGTCCTCCAAGGCCTTGGAACCCCCAGAATCCTGGAAAATCTGGCCTAAGATGAAGAGATCCTGCTCAGATGTTCCGAGCAGTGATGGGGTGAAACGCAAGCACATGATGGCAGATGAATCTCCTCTTCCCCAGTCTAGGGTTGTGCAAGGAGCCTCAAATTCCCCGATGCAAAGCTTCTCTGATTTTGTCAGCCTTTTATGGAAAACCTACTTAATGGGACCAGGAAGTGCTGTACTGCCTACGGGTGTGCCGGCTCTGCGTCAGGGGAATCCTCCCATGCAGGCATCCCCACCTCATACCATGCCGGCTCCCAGCAGGACTGAGATGATTGGAGGTCCCTTTCCATGACTTTATTATCGCAGGGCTCTTATGTGCCGATGGATGATTTAGGATCCCTGATAAGATCCAGTAGCCAGGGAGTAGGAGAAGTGGTGGATCACAGTGATGATCCCCTAGTTTGTCACCTTTCCAGATCAGTTTCTGTTTCCCATGTCATATTTAACACCCTCTCTATGTTGAAGCTCAATGTCCAGCAGCCCTCATCCTTGCAGTGCTACATTATGTGTGGCAGTAATGCACAGCCACTTTTTTCCTGCTCATCCAGATATCGCCTCCTTATCACTGACCAACGGGAGACATCTGAGTTCTCTCTAAGGGAGGCCAAAGTTATATCTTTGCTCTCTTCTATGGCTCCGCATTTCCTACAGCTGTTTGTTCAGCCAAAGGTGGACTCCACAATAACCCAAGTGACCAAATGCACCTCCCTTCCTAATGAAGATGGAGTGATGCTAAAGGACGCACAGGATCGTAAGATGGATGTGATCATTAAAAGACAGTTTGAGTATCAAAGCTGCAGCAGCCTCCTTCATGGCATGGACCCACTGTATCAGATTGCAGGCTAGACCCTCAGAGCTTGACACTCATGTCCCCACGTGTTTGAGAGAGTGGATTATGTGACTGATGCTCTTTGTGACAGAGTCCTGGGTAAGGTTTTTGCATACACCATTTCTGCCCGCCAGATGTTTTAGATCAGATAATGGACGGGCAATTCAGCCTCCAAAGCCTCTCTCAGCAGAGTACCCTTCAAGCTCTCTTGGGAGATATGAAGTATGTTCAACCTAAGAGTAAGGTGCGGGTGAGGCCAAGATTTGAATTTTCTACTCTTGCTGAAGTTTGGCTACCAATGTTGACAATTGATGATAGGAGTATGCAGGAGGATTTAGAGTTGTGGCATTCTACTCTTGAGTTCTGCTTTAGATGAGGTAGCTCCTGAGAAAGAAATATATGTTGCATCAAACCATGGCTCTTTGAATTAGAGGAATGAGGTGCCACATGATGGCAAACAAGAATTGCAGAAATCAGAGAGAGCTTTGAGAAAATCTGAGGATCGTGAATATTATGAATCTTATTGTATTAAACTGATTTGAGTTTAAGTCATTATGTGAGACTATACAAAACAGTTTTTTCAGAGCCATGTAAAGATTGCAGTGGATAGACCAAGAGAGTTATTCCAGACATTACGTTATTTGATTGAGGGTGGTAATAGCTTTGAAAATGAGGTTAGAGTGGCAGTGGATGAGTATGCTAGCTATTTGATTGAAAAGATTGTGATGATTCGATTGTAGATATTACTCTTGCTGATTCAATGTTTGATTGTTCAGTCAGAGATTTAAAATGGGAGTATTTTCAGTCCTTGAATGTAGAGGAGGTTGATAAGGTAATCTCAAAAATTACTCCAACTAGATCCCTGCAGGATCCTTGTAATACCAAGGTTATGCGTACCTTAACTGATCAGATTGCTCCTTTTGTTACAAAGGTGGTTAATGAGTCTCTCAACAGGACATTTTCCAGAAAGTTGTAAACTGTCCACTGTAAAGCCAATCTTGAAAAAGAAAGATTTGGATCTTTCTTTGCCTGCTGGTTATCGACCAATCTCGATTGTATCTTTTTTTTGGTAAAGTGTTGGAGAAAATTGTTATGAAGCAACTTGATGCTTTTATTCAAGAAGTAGGATGCTTGGATTTCATGCAGTTTGGTTTCAGAATGGCCCATAGTGTGGAATTATTACTAACTTCAGTTGTTGAGACCTTGAGGGTGGGTCTCGCAAAAAAAAAAAATTCATACTGTGTTGTCTTTCTGGACGTGTCATGGGCTTTTGACAAGTAAATGTAGATTTGCTATTGTTGAAATTATTCAGTCTTGGCTTGAGAGGTGAAGTCTATTCATGGTTTACTTCTTATTTACATGGGCATTCTTTCATTGTTCAACATGGTCAGGAATTGTCCATAGAGAAAATAATGAAGAAAGAGGTGCCTCAGAGTTCTGCGCTGTCTTCATTGTTTAACATATACATTACTTTGGGAAAATTGTTTCGTTCCTTAAGAGTAGAATACCGCCTATATGCAGATGACATCATGTTCTTTTTTCCCATTGGGAATTTGCAAGAAACAGATAAATTTGAATAACTATATGCATGAAATAATGGTGTGGATGGGGCAGCATGGCCTGCAGTTAAATATGAAAAAAAAAAAACTGAGGTTTTGATTGTGTGGGATATTTGCAATGTGGGTAGCCCTACAATTCTTACTGTTATAGGCACACAATTATTGGTAAAGCCTGAGATATTGGTTCTTGGGGTATGGGTAGATTCTCAGCTTTCAATGAAACAACACAGCTAAAATGGTACAAGGAGGATATGCACAACTTCACATCTTATTTAGATTTAACCGATGCTCTTGCCTGTGGATTTTTGATCTGTCATTCAAGCTTTATTATTATCTCAAATTGATTACTGCAATCTTTTATATCTCGTATTGTCAAAGAAAACATGCAGACCTGTCCAACTTTTAATGAATTCAGTGGCTAGATTGATAATGGGCATTCCTAAGGTTGCCCATATTACTAAAATCTTAAAAGCTCTCCACTGGTTACCTGTTCAACAGAGAATTTGCTATAAAGCTCTGTCTGTCATTCATCAAATATTGTACTCCTCTTCTACTTGTTTTCAAAGCTTGTGGGATATCTATCAACCCGCAAAAAGTTTGAGATCTGAGGGAGGGATGTTGCTCATCAGTTTAAAAGAAAATGGGATTCGTTATGTTAAATCTAGAATATCAATTTTCTCATTTGCCAGTAAAAATCTTTGGAATTCAATTCTAGGTATAATGAGATTATGCAAAGATAGTGTGTCTTTAAGAAAATGTTAAAAACACAATTATTTGTGGATGCCTTTCTTTTAGATTTAAAGAATTCTGTATTGAGGAAATTTGTGGGGAAGACTTATTTGTTTACTACATTTTACAATGTGCTTGAAACTGTGGATGTAAATGTTTTGTACATCGCTTAGATTTAAGCAATTCATAAATTTTGACTAGTGTAATATGTCAAATGTGTCAAATCATAAATTTCTCTTTTAAAAAAATTGAAAAACTAATAACAAATGATAAACAATAGACAAATAGATATGACAAAAACAATTAGGTGAAATTATTACTAAACAATTACAAAATAGTTATGCATACACAGCAAACAGTAAAATTTTTCGCACTGAACACATTTCCATTGTGATCCACATTTCCTTAGATGTTGCATATTTTCTATTATGTCCTTTGGTTAACTTTTCCTATACATCTTCTCCTATTATTGGTACCAACCTCTTCTAAAATATGTTTTCCTTGTTTGAAGTCAAAGTGACATTATTTTCCTTTGGTGTAATTCCAAATAACTCTTTTGCGATTGAGATTCTGGAACTTGGCTGCGATGCGAGTGGCTGTGTGATTGCTGAGCTCTCCCCTTAAAGGCCTCTTAAGCTCAACTAAGTACTGTTTCCTTCCTCAAAAATCTCAGAATTTGTTAAATATGGCTACGGGAAGACAAACTCTTTTGGAAAATGCTTTTGCAGCATCAGTTTCAGTTAAGAGGTCAAAACCTGATCCCCCAACACCATCTAAAGTACCTCTGCCGAAGGATTCCACTGAACTTCTAGAGCAGCTGATTAGGGAGATGCAAAGCATTAAAGAAATGTTACAGAACAACTCTTATCAAGTTACAAAATAACTCAGTTACACTTAACAACGGTTAAGGATGAAATGGTAAATTTGGCAAAGCAGGTACAGGTCTCAAATGCTCGTCTGGAAAGCTTGGAGCACAGGATGTCTGAAGCTGAAGGAAGCTTGATTCAAACTCAGGAAGATCACAAAATTATCATGCGACTGACTAGGACCTCGAGGAAATGAACAACAGAGGCAAAAGGAACAATGTCAGACTGATTGGTCTTCCAGAGGGAGCTGAAGGTGCAGATACCATCAAATCCCTGGAGGATTTTATTCCTAAGATACTCTCTTTAATTTCAAGCAGCCGTTGGAATTTGAGAGTGCACACAGAGTACCATCACGGCAAATTAATGGTCAGAGTGGACCTAGGCCAATAATCTTTAAGGTACTAAGATTCCCACAAGCACTGGAAATTTTAAGGCCAAAGAGAAAAGGAGTTTAAAATGGCAAGAGGCACATATTCTATTCTTCCCTAACTTTGCAAAGGCCACAGCAAATACAAGAAATAATTTTTGCAGCTCCGCCCACAATTAAGACAGATGGGAGCAGTATACAGATTACTATACCCAGCGGTGTACACACTCTAACAAGACCATTCATTATGAAGACCTTGTGAAATTTCAATTTGCTGATGGGATATCATAAACTTCTGTCATTCTAACTTGAAAATTGAAGGATCATTTTTTTTTTTTAAATTTCATTTCATTTTTGGTTACAACACGGTTGATTTTGTGAGGAATAACAGCTGTTACTTATTTTAATTGGAGATGTTTAGGATTGGAAAATGGAAATGATTACTATAGTTACAGAAGAATTCCATAAAGAAACTGATATGTTTTTTTTATGGAAGTAAGATTGAATTTTTTAAACTTTATTCACGTTACTGGTTTAGAATGCTCTGACATCTTGCAAACCAGACAGGAATGGATTCTTTTACAGCTGCAGCTCTCCTGTTGCCAGAGCATTGTTATGCCTTTCAAGCCTCAATTTGGTTAAGCTCCACCCCTTCGTGTGCCGTAATGACATTGCAATATACTGGCATCGCACCGAGGTTGGGAAAGGGACCGGATCGCAGCGAGAGCATGACATCCGAAAGAATTGTTTCATTTTGCGGTAAGAGGAAAAATAAAAGAAACCTATTGGAGCTGCACCAGCCTTTTAGTTCGCAGAGCATCTTTCAGCGCATATCAATCCCGAGTGGAGGAAGCAGTTTATCCAGTATGAGGCTTTCAAAGAGATGCTGTATGCCGCTCAAGACCAAGCACCTTCTATAGTAGTTACAGATGAGGACACAGTAAAGAGATATTTTGCTAAGTTTGAGGAAAAGTTCTTCCAGACCTGTGAAAAGGAACTTGCCAAAATCACACTTTTTATTCAGAAAAGCTTGCAGAAACACAACATCGATTTGCTACCCTTCAGAATGAGTTGCAGTCATTGCTGGATGCTCAGCGGGAAAACAGTGGTATATCCACATTGCAGCAGCGCAGGAAGACTGTTTTCCATTTGTCACATGAAGAACGTGTACAACACAGAAACATCCGAGATCTGAAACTTGCCTTCAGTGAGTTCTACCTAAGCCTTATCCTGCTGCAGAACTACCAGAATTTAAACTACATAGGATTCTGTAAAATTCGGAAAAAACATGACAAAATTCTGGATGCACCACGTGGCGCAGACTGGCAGGTTGCACATGTGGAGGTGGCATCTTTCTACACTTGCAAGAAGTTAAATCAACTAATTTCTGAAACAGAAGATGTGGTGACCAATGAACTGGAAGATGGAGATAGACAAAAAGCTATGAAATGCTTGCGTGTCCCTCCCCTTGGAGCTGCACAGCCTGCCCCAGCATGGACCACCTTTCGAGTTGGCCTGTACTGTGGAATCTTTGTAATGCTGAATGTTGCTCTTGTTTTGACAGGTGCTGTCTGCTTTAATCACCAGAATATGTGGCCTCTAATGAGAATCTATTGGGGAGGCTTCCTTCTGATTGAGTTCCTCTTCCTCCTGGGAATTAACACGTATGGCTGGAGGCAGGCAGAAATAAACCATATTTTGATTTTTGAGCTGAATCCAAGGAACAACTTGTCCCATCAGCATCTCTTTGAGACTAGTCAAGAGAGGCTAATGGTAGAAATGGGCAAGAGGTTTCCACTGCAAAAACTGGAGAATGCCTGTTCTCTTCTGCATGATGTCAGCTCCTCTGCAGTCCTCTCCTGGGCTTCTGATGTCACGACAGCAGCTCTGTTTTGGAGTATTCCCAGCAGGGATGCCTGGGAAGACTTTACTTGTTTGTTGTTTGCGGAATGTGGAGTTTGTGCTGTTTGGAAGTTCCCTGGTTGTGGATGACAGGGGTGTTTGTGGTATGTTTATTTGAGATTGGTAGCTCCTGCGTTGTACATGGGGAATAATGGCTATACATTTATAATGCTCTGGCTTGTAATTCTTAAGGATGCATGGATAGATAGTAGTTGTGGGATGTTTGAATTGGCAAATGGTTATGGAGTTATTTGGGGTAGGAGTTTTTATTTTTAGGGTAGTTGTGAATGAAAAGTAAAAGAATGACTGGGTATGGTAGGGTGGTTGGTTACTGTGTGAATATAGTATTAAGGGCTCCTTTTACAAAGCCACGCTAGCGGGGTTAACGCTCGTGACTTCATCACGGGCTAACCCCCGTGCTGGCCAAAAATTACTGCCTGCTCAAGAGGAGGCGGTAGCGGCTAACGCGTCGGACGGTTTAGCGCGCGGTCCCGCCCCTCCTCTGACATCAGAGGCAGGATCGTGGAGGAAACAGCTCAAAGCAGTTTGCAAAGCCGCTATAACCACAATCTTCTTTGCAGGTTTCATTTATAAGGTAAACGGAGCGGGGAGGCCAGGAGGGAAGCGAGAGGCCAGGGTGGGAAACCGAACACAAGGGGGGCAACCGGATGCCGGGGGGGAGCCAACATCAGCACTTCCCAACTCACCCTCTCTCTTCGCCCTCTAAAGCAGGTGCAGCAGCGGCCGGCCAACAAGAGCAGCGCTGCCGCTCCTGCTTTAGGGGGCGAGGCTGGAGGGTCCGAATCGGGAAGCCAATTTTTTTTATGATGTAAATCGATTCGAATCGATTCACCCAAAGTGAATCGGTGAACCGATTCGAATCGGGCAGCACTAGTGACAAAGGCTGTTTGTATTTCATTGTTTACTGTTTTTTTTTTTTGTGCTGTCTTCAATAAAAACTTTTTAAAATAAATGGGGAGGATGTATTATTTGGAAGATTTAGGGTGCCTGGGGAGGATGGCAATTAGTAGTCTGTATGCGCACACCCAGGTTTTTGAGATATTTATTGGGAAGGGTTAGGGGAGGGAGGGGGGCTTTTAGTTTAAGATTAAAAATTAAATTTCGGCAAAAAAAGAAGTTGTATTTCCATTTTGATAGTACCTATATATATAAAAGGAAATGGCTTTAAAATTATACTCATTAAACGTAAATGGACTCAATCACCCTATCAAAAGGAAAAAGGCTCTTAATTTCTTGAAAAGCTAGCAAGCAGATATTTTATTTTATTCAGGAAACTCATATATATGCTATAGAGGTGGCCAAATTGGAGGGAGGTTAGGTAAAACATTGGTTTTTTTTGCCCCAGCAGTAGGTAAAAAGGCATCAATCCTGATTAACAAGACTGTCTCTGCTAACTTCGATAACTTTCGAGCTGATCCATTGGATAGATGGCTCTATGTTGATATGACTTCAGGAAAAGATACTCTTGACGCTTTTTAATATTTATGCACCAAATACTAATCAGGTAGATTTCTTTAAAACACTCCAACAAATTATTCTGTCACTGGCTACGACTAATTTAATTGTAGCCAGAGATTTCAATTCTGTCATGGATCCAGTAATTGATAAACAACCGAGTAGACAAATAAAATCATTAGGTCTGGATAATCTGGCACATACATGTGGTTTAAAGGATTTTTCATTTTAATGCTAGGGAATTTTCCTTTTGTTCCATAAGAACATAAGCAATGCCTCTGCTGGGTCAGGCCTGAGGTCCATCATGCCCAGCAGTCCGCTCACGCGGCGGCCCAACAGGTCCAGGACCTGTGCAGTAATCCTCTATCTATAACCTTCTATCCCCTTTTCCAGCAGGAAATTGTCCAATCCTTTCTTGAACCCCAGTACCGTACTCTTCCCTATTACGCTCTCTGGAAGTGCATTCCAGGTGTCCACCACACGTTGGGTAAGGAAGAATTTCCCCTTTCAACTTTTCTGAATGCCCTCTTGTTCTTTTATTATTTGAAAGTTTGAAGAATCTGTCCCCCTCTACTCTCTATGCCCTTCATGATCTTGTAAGTCTCTATCATATCCCCTCTAAGTCTCCTCTTCTCCAGGGAAAAGAGATCCAGTTTCTCCAATATCTCAGCGTATGAAAGGTTTTCCATCCCCTTTATCAGACGCGTCGCTCTCCTCTGAACCCTCTCAAGTAACGCCATGTCCTTCTTAAGGTACGGTGACCAATACTGGATGCAGTACGCCAGATGCGGACGCACCATCTCCCGATACAATGGCAGGATAACTTCTTTCGTTCTGGTTGTAATACCCTTCTTGATTATGCCTAGCATTCTGTTTGCCTTCTTAGCAGCTGCTGCACACTGTGCCTCGGCTTCATTGTCATGTCCACCATTACCCCCAAGTCCCTTTCTTGGGTATTCTCATTTAATAACATCCCTCCCATCGTATAGTTGTAGCTCGGGTTTCTGTTTCCCCACATGTAATACTTTACATTTCTCAACGTTGAACTGCCATCTCGTCGCCCATTCCCCTAGTTTATTCAAGTCCATTTGCAATTCTTCGCAGTCCTCTTTAGTCCGAGCTCCACTAAATAGTTTGGTGTTGTCCGCAAATTTTATTATCTCACACTTCATCCCTGTTTCTAGATCATTTATGAATATATTAAATAGCAGCAGCAGCCCGAGCACTGAGCCCTGCGGGACCCCACTCGTGACCCTCCTCCAGTCTGAGTAGTAGCCCTTCACTTCTACCCTCTGTTTCCTACCCGCCAACCAGTTTCTGATCCATCTATGTAAATCTCCTTCCACCCATGGTTATTCAGTTTCCGGAGTAGGCGTTCATGGGGCACCTTGTCAAAGGCTTTTTGGAAATTTAGATATATGATGTTTATGGGGTCTCCTTTGTCCATCCGTTTGTTAATTCCTTCGAAGAAGTGCAATAAGTTCGTTAGGCACAATCTCCCCTTGCAGAAACCTTGTTGGCTGGTTATCAGAAGTTCGTTTCGTTCAAAATGTTCATCAATGTTTTCTTTTAACAGTGCTTCCGCCATTTTCCCCGGAACCGAGGTCAGACTCACCGGTCTGTAGTTCATAAATCTTTTTCAAGAATTGATTATTTTTTTTTTTCGGATCATTTAATTCAAAAGGTTACAAAGGCTAGCATAGATCAGATCATGCTGGAATTTGTATAAAATATCAGTTTACTGAAGAAGATTCTAATAGACGTGTTTGGAGGTTTAGTAACGCAATGCTTGCAGATTCAAACTTACTTGAGGAAATTCAACTAAAAATGAATGAATATTTTCAATTCAACACCTCAGAGGAAATCTCTTTGGAAATTATTTGGGAATGCTTTCAAAGCTACAATGAGAGGGCAAATAATTTCATATTCGGCACATACTAGGAAATTGCTAAAATTAGAATTTTCCAATTTGGAACAAACTATTTTGACTTTAGAGTCATAATTGGCCTCGAAATGGGAATGAGACACTTTACCCTATTGAAAGCTAAATACAAATATAATGAGATTTTCTCACAATTGGCTAGGAAATATTTGTTTTCTCAGCAGGCTCTGTATTATGGAAACTCAAATAAAGCAGGAAGATTATTGGCTAATTATCTCAAAACAAAAAAAAAGAAAAGTAAATATTGTGGCCATTAAAGATGAAAAAGGTAAAATTCATACCCATATTGGAGATGTTTTAAGACAATTATTGGATTATTATAAAGCTTTATATTATTATAAAAGCTTTATATTCTTCTGAGCTTTATTCAAATAAAGAAATTGAAGGAAGATAATTTTTAAACTTAATTAATGGGCCAAAAATTCCCGAGTATGTGAAAGAAAAACTTGAGGCGCCTATATCATGTATAGGACTCCAGTCAGCATTGAAGTCTGTCAGAGCTTGATCTGCTCCGGGTAGTGATGGATTCAAAGTGGAGTTTTTCAAATCATTTCAAAATACACTATTACCACATCTTTTAAATTTATATCAATCACAACTGACTAGGGTTGTATATCAGATACTATGAAAGAATCGTTAACCATTGTTTTGCCAAAGCCAAACAGAGATCCAATGTTGGTTTCAAACTACAGGCTTATTTCTTTAATTAATGTGGATGGGAAAATCCTTGCTAAATTATTGGCTCTAAGAATAGCCAAGGCTCTCCCTTATATGATTGGTATGCACCAAACGGGTTTTGTTGCTCAAAGGCATTCTGCAAACACCAGATTGGCTCTTCATATGCTGAATTTAGCAAAAACAATGGACGATCCGGCCTTCTCTTTTGATGCAGAGAAGGCCTTTGATCGTGTAGAATGGACTTTCATGTACCAAGCAATGGATTGGTTTGGGATAGGTTCTGAATTTATTCAAATGATTCAAACTTGTATACTTCTCCATCTGCTAGATTATATATTAATAATACATTCTCAGAGCGTTTTTGTCTGTAGAGGGGAGTTAGACAAGGATGTCCCTTATCTCCTTTGCTTTTTGATATTGTTTTGGAACCCTTGTTGGCCATTCAGCAAGCAAAGGAGATATAGGGAATTCCATATGCAGGTCGAGAGTATAAAGTTTCGGCCTGCGCAGATGATATTTTGCTTCATTTGAAGAATCTTGAATCTATCATTCCGCATTTACTGAAATTGATTGATCGATTTGGCAAATTTTCGGGATATAAAATAAATTGGAGCAAATCAGAGGTTCTTCTATTAAATGTGCATTGTGTAAAAGGCTTATTTGATCCATTCCCATTCCTTTGGAAGGAAGAGGGTATAAAATATTTGGGTATCGTGATTCAAAGAACATTGGAAGACACAATGACAGTAAATGAAAAATCTTTATTATTGAAAGTCATTGAAATGTGTGAGCATTGGAACCCATTACATCTTTCTTGGTGGGGGAGAGTCCAAACCATCAAAATGATGATTTTGCCTTTAGCTTGCTATTAAATGAGTATGTTGCCAGTTTATTTTCAAAGTTCCTTTTATAAAAAATTAAATGGGATTCTTACAAAATTTCTTTGGCTGGGTAAAACTGCTAGAATAGCCTTAGTATCTTTGGAAAAATCACAATTGGTGTGGGGGGTGGTGTGTTAAATTTTCCAAATTTTTATAGGTATCATCAAGCTTTCATATTGCATCAGGGTATGTATTGGATACTTCCTGAACTCGTGGAGAATCTACCGAACTGGCTGATATTATAGTCATCTCATGTCCCTATTACGATTGAGTATTTTGAGTATCAAGCTGCCTAGAATATATAAGGACAATAGTATTCTTCTTTCCACCTGGAATACATTAAAATTTATTAATAATTTAACACCTATTTCAATACAACAATCCACGTGTCAATCTCTATGGTTAAACTCCAAGATACAAATCAGCGAGTCTAAAATCCTCTAGAGACATTGGTTGCAGGCAGGCATACTTAGACTTGATGATGTAATTTTTAATGGAAAACTGCTAAATTTATTACAATTGCAACAATCATTTGGCATTTCAAAATCTCAAGGTTATAAATGGGGTTCCCTGATTGGCGAAATTTAGAAAATCAGTATAGCTTGCCGGGACTATGTTTCAGACTGATTGGCAGGAACACCAGGCCGCCAAGTGGTACAAATTAATATCTTAATATTTGAATTAAAAAACCTAAAACAAGCCTAAAAGACATTTGGGCCTGGATTCTGTATAGGACGCCCGTCCCGGGCATCCTATACAAAATTGGAACAAAACCCGCTCAAAGTAAACCAGATTCTGTAACTGACATCCATGTTGCAGACGCCGGTTACAGAATCAGGTTTGTTTAGATGCGGCCGCTATGCTTAATCGCGGCAAGGGATCTCCCTGCCCCCTCCCTCAACGTTCGCAGCAGGAAGGTGTCCAACACCTGCCGACAGAACCCACTCCCTCCGAAGATCGCCGGCTGGAGGGTACCCAACCCCTCCTGCCGAACCCCTCCAATGACATGCACCACTCTCCTCCTTGGACCCCCCAATGGCCCCCCCCAAAGATCGCCAGCAGGAGGGTGCCCAACCCTCCGGCAGGACACCCCCCCTCGGGCTTACCTGCAAGTTGGCCAGACAGTTCTTCACACCGTCCGGCCAGCAGGCCCGCCTCTTTCCAAATGAGGTGAGCCCGCCCCTGCCCAACCCACAGGATCCTAGGTCCTGATTGGCTCAAGCGCCTAAGGGCCCCTCTTATAGCATTTAACACAGTTGCTAAACAGGTTCCAGACGGTTTAGCCTGCATGCATTTTAGTGGCAGATTATCAAAACGGCTTATTGCGGTCTTTTGTGAGCTTTCTAGCAGTCTTCGACACTGCCATGCAAATGGGCTTTTCAGTATTCAAACGAGCACTCTAGTGGATTCTTAAACATCACCGAGCCATTCTCCAAGAGTGGTGTCGGCTTTTAGTGACAAAAATCAGCAACTGGTTCAGGGGTACCAGTACAGTGCCAACACTGTTAAAAGTGTATTTTGACTGTGGTTAATGACAAAAAATAAAAATTAGTTTTTAGTTTTTTTGTTTTTTTAGTGGGTGTAGTAAAAGCATGCTTCTTGAGTGCATGCATTATAGCCCCCCTCTGCAGTGGGAGAGATGCCCACTCTCTCCCGTTGCCAACTGAAACAGCCCCCAACCCTCCTCAGTAGCGGAAGAGATTCCCACGCTCTCCCGCTGCCACACTACACCACCCTGCTTCTGATGTCCTCTGCCCTCTCCCCCTTACCTTTCTTTAGATGGCTGGCCAGAGGGATGCCTACTCCTCCGGCCAGTTGGCCTGTCTCTCCAAAATGGGCCTTCCCCTCCCCTGTGCATCCTGGGATGCACCGGGGAAGGGCCTGAGGCTCTGATTGGCCTTAACTAATCTGGGCCAATCAGAACCTCAGGCACCTTCCTGGTGCATCTCAGGATGCACTGGGAACGGGAAGGCCTATTTTGAAGAGGTGGGCCAGCTGGCTGGAGGGAGTAGGCATCCCTCCAGCCAGCCATCTAAAGAAAAGTAAGGGGAAGAGGGCAGGGGTCCTCAGAGGCATGGGTGTGTGTGTTGCGTGGCAGTGTGGGTCAGTGGGCATTTCTCGCTGCCAAGGAGGGTTGGGGGTTGTGTCAGTTGGCGATGGGAGAGCGTAGGCATTTCTCCTCTTGCCTGAGGGGTTTGCCAGTTGGCGGTGAGAGAGAGTGGGCGTCTCTCCCGCTGCCTGAGGGGTGTGTCAGTTGACGGTGAGAGAGAGTGGGCATCTCTCCCGTTGCCTGAGTGGTGTGTCAGTTGGTGGTGAGAGAGAGTGGGTATCTCTCCCGCTGTCTGAGGGGTGTGTCAGTTGGCAGCGAGAGAGAGTGGGCATCTCTCCCGCTGCCCCCTTCCCGTGTTGCTTGGCGGCGGGAGAGGGTTACTTGTGGTTCGAGTTTTGTTTGTTTGTTTTTCTTTCTTTATTTTGTTTGCCTTTATTCTGTACATTTGCCAATCATTATTGCCAGCGATGGGCACATACAAATTTAGCAAATCTTCTCTACTGTTTGCCGACCTCATTTACATGAGAAATTTTTTCAAAGTAACTCGCATTTTTTAAATCGCTACAAGAACACCTGCGACAGCGTCCCAACAGTATATTTGAGAATCTGGCCCTTGGTTTCTTATTCTTAAGTTCTTTTGGAATGAACCCCTTTCTTATCGTCCCAACAGTAGATCCCTTGTTTTGTCCAGTTAGTTAAATAAGTTTTGACATTCTGATAGCTTTTCTGCTTAAAAATGATATTGTCAAAGTGAAAAAATGCTGTGCATATTGAATATCATGCAATGTGGAATTTGGTATGGATTAGAGTTAAACATGAGCCTACAGTTGCTGAGAAGTGTAATTTTTTAGTTTAGTGGTTCTTAAACCTGTCCTGGATATGCATGAGGCAGATTTGCATGCATGTCATATGACTTATCTGTATGGATCATTGTTCTGGAGTGTGTGGCGCAGTGGTTAAAGTTCAAACTCATGCTGCTCCTTGTGTCCCGGTAAATCACTTAATCCTCCCCTTGCCCCAGATACATTAGATAGATTGTGAGCCTACTGGGACAGACAGGGAAAAATGCCTACCTGAATAAATTCATGTAAATCGTTCTGAGCTCCTTTGGGAGAATGGTATAGAAAATTGAATAAATAAATAAATAAAGTTCTGAAAACTACATTCCATAGTTCTTAAATTCTTGTTTCCTTTATCAAAATGAGACATAACATTTTTTTTTCCGTTTTTATTAGAGGAAGCAGTGAACCAGGAAAAAAAAAGCAGCACATTTGCCATATTGAGGGCTGTGGAAAGG
Source organism: Geotrypetes seraphini (assembly GCF_902459505.1). NCBI lineage: Eukaryota > Metazoa > Chordata > Amphibia > Gymnophiona > Dermophiidae > Geotrypetes > Geotrypetes seraphini. Next base: position 397,726,701 of record NC_047085.1, on the reverse strand, counting down.
TTTATGGTAAAACTTCTCACCTTCGAGCCCACCTTCGTTGGCATACTGGAGAAAGGCCATTTGTGTGTAACTGGATCTTTTGTGGCAAAAGATTTACGAGAAGTGATGAGCTACAGCGGCATAGAAGAACTCACACAGGTCAGTCATCTCTTTGACAATGTTTTTATATTCCTTTATCAGCTTTGAGGAAAGAGCTGACTTCTGCTTGGTATTAGAAAATCAAAACTAGATCTACAGATTGCTTATCTGCAGCACTTGAGGTAAGAAAAATGCATGTCCCATGACCTTGTTGTAGAATATCCATATGAAAACATATTAGGGAAAAGGACAGATTTCAAATATTTGCTAAACAGGAACAGTGGTTTATCTATGGAAGTTGCCTGTCATCTCTGTGGATAAAATTATGTATGTAGTACCACTGTACACAAATTAATTTTACTTGCAGATAGGGTACAGTTTAGGGGGTGAAGAACTTATGTGCATGATGGAAGAGCGGGACTTGGGTGTGATTGCATGTGATGATCTTAAGGTGACCAAACAGGTTGAAAAGGTGAGTGCGAAAGCTAGAAGGATGCTAGGTTGTATAGGGAGAGGTATGGCCAGTAGGAAAAGTAGGTACTGATGCCCCTGTATAAGTCTTTGGTGGAACCTCATTTAGAGTATTATGTACAATTCTGGAGGCTGCACTTTCAAAAAGATATAAAAAGAATAGAGTTGATCCAGAGGAAGACTACTAAAATTGTATGTGGTCTTCATCATAAGATGTATGGGGACAGACTTAAAGATCTCAATCTGTATACTTTGGAAGAAAGGCGGGAGATATGATAGAGACATTTAAATACCTACGTGGTATAAATGTGCATGAGTCAAGTCTCTTTCATTTGAAAGGAAGCTCTGGAATGAGAAGGCATAGGATGAAGTTAAGAGGTGATAGGCTCCGGAGTAATCTGAGAAAATACTTTTTTACAGAAAGGGTGGTAGATGCGTGGCACAGTCTCCCAGAAGAGGTGGTGGAAACAGAGACTGTCTGCATTCAAGAGGGCCTGGGATAGGCACATGGGATCTCTCAGAAAGAGATAATGGCTACTGCAGATGGGCAGACTAGATGGGCCGTTAGGCCTTTATCTGCCGTCATGTTTCTATGTTTCTATATGTTCTGTGGATAAGCATATTTTTGCATGGGAAATATCCATACATATAGTAGATGCAAACTTATGTACATACTATCTTAGTCAGTTTTTAGATGGAAATCTTTCCATTTGAAAATTGGTATAAAATGTCAGGAAAGGTATTTGCAAACTTTAAGTGCAATTTTCCAACTCTGCATGCATTCTTTGTTATTAGTGAATAAGTAACATTTTTATCAGTTGCTTTCAAATATTTTAATTAATAAAGGATGTTATTAATAAACTGTTACAATGTATCTAATAAGCAACTATAGTGTAACTAAATACAAAATTTTAAGCTAGCCATTACCTGTTCAAAATAGAAAACAAATGATTGATGATTATGCAAATTGTTTTCAGAAACATGAACAAACAGTTGAAGAGTAACATACTGCTTCCATATCCTCCATGTTTTATAATAGTTTAAATTCATTTATGCATATAGAATTACCCCTCCCACCATAAACTTCTCCATCTCTCGCCTCAAGCACCAAGAAGAATCACTAGTCCCCCCACTTCTAACACAATTATGATCTATCAGTGGACCCTCACACCTTTTACCATTTCACCAATAACCGTATGTGAATGGTTGTCGGGTTTTCCGTTTGATACATACAGTATAATTCAATTTAGTACACTAAAGCTGAAGGGAGGGAACTCCCACTTTCTTCCAGCAGGCAGCCAAAATTAATTTAGCCATATTCAAGCAGTAGTGTTCCAATTTAATATGCTCCTGCTTTACAAGATAGGGTTCTATATTTCAACTTGCAAGTTGCTGGCAGAAAACTGTCAGTTGTTTTCAACTCCACCTCTTTCCCAGGGAGCTGCTCCTGTCCCTCAGTTTTTCTGCAAGCAAGATGCTCAGAAGTGATTCTGATCTGCGGTGTGGTTTTATTATTTTGGGGTATTTTTCTCTGTTTTAGTTTGGAGACTCGGTGCCCAGAGGTTCCAACTTGTTTGGACCTGTACCTTGTAGAAGATAGACCCGCACCGCGGAAGTCTGCTGCTAGCAGGATCAGCCCTTGAGGACACTTAGCTAGCCAGACTGCTTTTATATTTTTTGAGCTCAGGGGCTGTCCTCTGCATAGCTGCTCACATCCACAGGCTGTTTGGCTCCTTCCTGGCTTAGTAAGGACTAACGGTGGGCTGGCTGCCTGGTTCTCCCCCACCCCCCACCTATTCACAGAGTGGTTTCCTGGAGGTTGAGGCTCAGTCTAACCTCAGCCTGACTGGCAGCGAGAAGACCAGGTTCGTCCAGTGAATCTGTGAGGCAGATTTCTTCCCCATTGATTCCTGCTGAAATCTTGTGCTGAAACAGACAGGCACCACATGGCGCAGTGAGTAAGGATATTGTAGCCTATGAGGAAAATTGGTGGGTGAGGTGTTTCCCCAAGAATAGAATTTAAAGGTTTATGACCATCAGAGACGTACCATGGGGAGTCCACCCCAGGTGTGGCCCATAAGAGGATGCTCTGGGCAAGGGCCAGTGTCATGATTTGACTCAGGAATTTCCAGTAGCAGCAGCATTCAGAATTTGCTGCTTTGCCGGTGTCAAGCCTTCCTCTCTGCTGGATTCTGCCTTCACGGAAATGGGAAGTAGGCGGGACTCAGCAGAGAAGAAGGCTTGATGCCAGCTAGAACAGGAAATTCTGAATGCTGCATTGTTGACTGGGGGATGACAAAGAAAGGGAGGGAAGTAGGGGGAGAGAAATGCTGTACCCAATTGGGGAGAGGGGGGAAAAGGAAGACCAAGGAAGGGAAAAGAGAAAAGGGAGATGCAGGAAGGAAGGAAGGAAAAGAGATGCCAGGCCATGGAGGGGGGAGGAAGAGATCCCAGGACATGGGGGGGGAGGGAAGGGATGGAGACAGAGATGCCAAACCAGGGAGAAAGGAGGAAGGGAGAGAAATGAAAGAGAGGACATACCAGAGTATGGAGGAGGAGGGAGAAAGGGAAGGATAGGAGAGAGATGCAAGGGCATAGGAGAGGGGGTAGAGAGAAAGATAGAGGGGGTGAAGCTGAAATGTATCATGTACAAAGGAGAGAAGGGGCCCAGGGTAGACAGTTTATGGAAGGAACATAGAAGGGAAGATGTCATATGGATGGGGGAGAGGATGGACACCAGATTGAAGGGGCAGTAAGAGAGGACAGATGCTGCATGGAAGAGAGAGAAAGGACAGATGCTGCATGGAAGGGAGAGAGAAGAAGATGATTAAAGCAGAAACGACAAAAGGTAGAAAAAAGATATACAGTATTTATATCTATATCTATCTATCTGTAATTTTTTTTTTCTTTAGAATAAAGTAGTATTGTAGCTGTATTGATAAATGTTTATAAATAGAAAATGAGAATAAGGTAATCTTTTTATTGGACTATTTTTTTTTTTTTTTAACTAGAGACCAAAACCCTCTTCCTCCGGTTAGAGGAGGGTACCATAACAGCAGTTTACTGTACTGACCTGAAGAATGAGGTTTTGACTTCTGAATGCTAATTGAAAAATGAATTAGTCTATTACTTAGTCTAATACAGTGATGTATCAAAGGGGGGAGGGGGGATGGCGGAGCGCTCTACCCCAGGTGCAGCCATAAGAGGAGACAGATGCCAGACCATTTGGAAGAGGGGGAGGGAGTGAAATTAAGGAGAAGGAGGGAGAGATGGAAGGGAAGGAGAGGAGAGAGATGTCAGGCCATTGGGAAGTAAAGGAGATGCCAGAGCATGAAGGGATAGGGAGAGATGGAAGGAGAAGAGAGGAAAGGGCATGGGGAAGGGAAGCAGATGTTAGAACAGGAGTGTCAAACTCAATCACATTAAGGGGCCGAAATCCAAAACACAGGCTAAGTAGTGGGCCAGACCCCGCCCATCTCCGTTCCATACCCTACCCCCATAATGGTACTAATTGTAGCACCATTTTTCCCATTCATTTTGCATATATATATATACACACACGCACAATATAATCTTATTAACAACACATAATGGTTAACTACAAAATTAAATTACACAAAGCACACGTATGCTACTCAACATTCATTCCTACCAGAACACAGATAACCCCTATGCAAATATGGGCCCAAAAACTAAAAGTACTAATATGAAACCCTAAGATTCAAGACTCTGCATTTAGTACAACCACAGAGAAAAAGAAACAAATGCATTTCTTCCTGAACAGTGCAAAATATAGACAACACATGTCAATTCTCAAAATTGACACAATTCAATCACTAAATTAAAAATAAAATCATTCCCCCGACCTTTGTTGTCTCCCACCCTCCATGCTGTTCCTCAGCTAGGTGCCTTCCCTCCAGCGGGTATCTTACCTTCTGACTGGCTCCCGCCTGGCTTTTTTATGCGGCCTATCGCCCCCAGTATTATCTTCTGGGCGGCTCCTTCCTCACTGCCACAATGTGCACAAAGCCGCGGGCAATGGCACCTCACACATCCCACACCTCATCCGGAAGCTTTCGAGAAGGCTTCTGGTTCAGGCACAGGACGCGCAAAGGAGCCACTACCCGTAGCTTTGTGCACACTTTGGCAGTGAGGAAGAGGGAACCGCCCAGAAGATAACACTGGGGGCAGCAGTGAAAATGCCGCATTGCACCGTGGGCCACACAAAACAGCCAGGTGGGCCAGATTCGGCCCGCGGACCTTGAGTTTCATACCTGTGTGCTAGAGCATGGGGTGAATTGGGGTGGGCGGGAGGGAAAGAAAGTAGAAAAAAGATGCCAGAGCATGGGGGAGGGAGTGGAGACAGAGAAAAATGGGAGGGATAGAGAAAGAGGGCGGATGCTGGATGGAATGAAGCATGAAGAGAAGATGAGGAAAGTAGAAACCAGAGATGATAAAAGGTAGAAAAAATATTTTTTTTATTGCTTTAGAATAAATTAGTATTGTAGCTATATTGATATAAACATTTATAAATAGAAAATGGAAATTAGGTACTCTTTTTATTGGACTAATTTTAATACATTTTATTACTAACTTTTGAAGACCAAAATCCCCTTCCTTAGGCAGTGGCATGCCAAGGGGAAGGGGCGGGGTGGGATGGTCCCCGGAAGCAGCTCCTAGGGGGTGCTCCTCCGATCCCTTTTTTTATATGGAGAGTGTTAAAAAAAAAAAAAGATGATTGACCCCATATGTCACATACCCTAGGTATGCCACTGCAGACCACAGAGTCTAGGGTCCCCCACCTCTAAAATCCATTTCCCTGTGATTTTATTTGCTTCAGGGAGGTTTCCACAGGCCGATTATGGCATGTTTGTTTTTTTCTGGCGGCAGCCATCTTGGATTTTCTAGTTTAATAAATTTTTATTAACGTTTTAACAGAAATACAGACTAAAGTGGGCCACCCACACATGTTCGTTCTTCACGGTAGCCCCAGCAAAACCAAAACAAGTCCCTACTGTCCCATCACACCCCCTCCTATACACACTTATATATTCAGCGTGTAGTTACAAGCTCTAAGAGACAAGTTATCAAATACAGGTGACCAAATCTGTATAAACCACCACCAAGCAGCTGCATAGACATCATTCTTCCACTCTGTCACTGAAGGGGCCTCCTGCTGTCTTCAATTACGTAGAATACATTTGCGTGCCAAAAGGAACAACCGCTCAAGCAAGTGGTTGGTAAAACTCTGCGTGCCCAGTATACGAAAATTAGAAAACAGAAGAACAGCCACTTGGCAAGGTAAGCGTTTATGTAAAAATCATGAAAGATAAGTCGCCACAGAAGTCCAGAAGTGCTGAACGGGCACGCAAGTCCAGAACATGTGATACAAGGCAACAGGTATATATTGGCATTTAGGGTAATGAGCAGTCAATGGGTGAACTAGAAATCATGGCCAAAGATGAGAACCTGGATGTCATAGCAATCATGGAAACATGGTGGAATGAAAGAAAACAAATGGGACATAGTACTACCAGGATACAAGCTCTACCGAAGAGACAGGACACATCAAAAAGGGGGAGGAGTAGCACTATATAAAGGATACCATTCACTCAACCGGAGTGGATGCAGCAGTGACAAAGGACCAACCGGAATCAATATGGGTTAAAATACCAGGAAGAAATGGAACCGAGATAAAGATGGGACTGTACTATCGCCCACCTAGACAAACAGAAGCAATGGATGAAGAACTGAGGGCTGAATTGAGAAGAGAATGTAAAAACGCAAACACCATAATTATTGGAGATTTCAACTATCTCGGGATAGACTGGAGCCATGGAGCCTCAAGATGTTCAAGAGAAATGGAATTCCTGGAGGCAGTACGGGACTGTTTCTTGGAGCAGCTTGTCAAGGAACCAACAAGGGGGACAGCTATACTGGATTTAATCCTCAGCGGGTTGCAAGGACCTACCCAAGAAGTGGAAGTAGTAGGACCATTAGGAAACGGTGATCACAACAAGATCCGATTCAAAGTGGAAATAGAAATGCCAAAGGGGAAGAGAACCATTTCAACAGCGTTTAACTTCAAGAAAGGGAGCTATGAGACAAATGGTAAGGAGAAAACTCAAGAACAGCTCCAGGAAAACACAGACGGTGGAGCAAGCCTGGACCTTATTCAAGGACACGGTAAACGAGGCGCAAAACCTGTATATACCCAGATTTAGAAAAGGGAGCAAAAAGAATCAAACAAAAGACCCAGCAAGGATAACTAATGAGGTTAAGAAGGTGATAGGAAACAAGAAAAAATCATTCAAGAAGTGAAAAAAGGATAAAACTGAGGAAAACTGTAAAGAGCACAGGAAACATCAAAAAGAATGTCACCGTGTGGTCAGAACAGTGAAAAGAGAGTATGAGGAGAGACTTGCCAAGGAGGCACGAAATTTTAAACCATTCCTTCGATATGTGAAAGGAAAACAACCGGCAAGGTAGGAAGTGGGACCCCTGGATGAGGGAGGCAGAAAAGAAGTGGTAAAGGAGGAAAAGGAGGTAGCAGACAGATTAAACACGTTCTTCTCGTCAGTCTTCACAAAAGAGGACAGAACCAATGTGCCAGAACCGGAAAAAACCTTCAAGGGGGATCAAGAGGAAAAATTATTATCAATAGAGGTGAGCCTCGAGGACGTACTGAAACAGATAGATAGACTAAAAACTGACAAATTGCCGGGATCTGATGGAATCCACCCGAGAATATTGAAGGAGCTCAGAGACGAAATAGCGGAGTTACTACAGAAGATTTGCAACCTATCCTTGAAAACAGGGGTAGTCCCGGAGGACTGGAGTATAGAGAATGTTACGCCTATCTTCAAAAAGGGATCCAGAGGTGACCCAGGGAACTACAGACCGGTGAGCTTGACCTCAGTCCCGGGGAAGATGGTTGAATCATTAATCAAAGACAGCATAATGAGCATATAGAAAGAAATAATCTGATGAGAACCAGCCAGCATGGTTTCTGTAAAGGGAGATCCTGCCAAACGAACCTACTGCACTTCTTCGAGGGGATTAACGAACAATTGGACAAAGGTGACCCCATAGACATCATATATCTGGACTTTCAAAAAGCCTTCGACAAGGTACCCCATGAGCGCCTGCTAAGGAAACTGTGGAACCATGGGGTGGAAGGGGAAGTGCACAGATGGATCTGTAATTGGTTGGCGGACAGGAAGCAGAGTGTAGGAGTAAAAGGACACTACTCTGACTGGGAAGCAGTCACAAGCGGTGTCCCTCAGGGGTCAGTGGTGGGACCACTGCTGTTTAATATATTCATTAATGACCTGGAAGTGGAGACGAAGTGCGAAGTTATAAAATTTGCAGATGACACAAAACTCTCCAGTAGAGTTGGAACTGTTGAAGAATGTAAAGAACTACAAAGGGACTTGAACAAACTGAGTGAATGGGCAAATAAATGGCAAATGTGCTTCAATGTAGAGAAATGCAAAGTCTTGCACATAGGGAAAGGAAACCCGATGTTCAGCTACAATATGGGGGGATGGTATTGGGGAGGAGCAACCTAGAAAGGGACTTGGGGGTCTTAGTGGACCAATTATTGAAGTCGGGAGCACAATGTGCAGCGGCCTCCAAGAAGGCGAACAGAATGTTGGGAATTATTAAAAAAGGAATCACTACCAGAACCAAAGAAGTTATCCTGCCGCTATATCGGGCGATGGTACGCCCGCATCTGGAATACTGTGTTCAATACTGGTCGCCGTACTTTAAGAAGGATATGGCGACACTCGAGAGTGTCCAGAGAAGATGATAAGGGGCATGGAAGGCCTCTCATATGCTGAGAGGCTGGAGAAACTGGGGCTCTTTTCCCTGGAAAAACGAAGACTTGGGACATGATAGAAACTTACAAGATCATAAAGGGATAGAGAAGGCAGAGAGGGGCAGATTCTTCAGACTGGAGGGGAAACAAAAACAAGAGGGCACGCAAGAAAATTGAAGGGAGACAGATCCAGAACAAATGCTAGGAAGTTCTTCTTCACTCAGAGGGTGGTGGATACCTGGAATGCGCTTCCGGAGGAGGTGGTAGAGCAGAGTACGATTTGGGGTTTCAAAAAGGGGTTGGACATGTTCTTGAAGGAAAAGGGGATTGAGGGGTATAGTTGGAGGGGTACTATAAAGGATAAAATGTCTTAAGTAAAGGATCACTACAGGTCACGGACCTGGGGGGCCGCCGCGAGTGCGGACTGCTGAGCACGATGGACCTATAGTCTGACTCGGCAGATGCGATTCTTATGTTCTTAATGCAATACTTACCCGAAATGCACGCTGAGGAGCCACATACAATCATAACAAAAACTTATATTGTAGTTCCTGTAAATCTGAAGAATTCTTCAACAGTAAGCGTAGCGCCTCTCCATCAATGACTGGATCGCCCTCCACTTCTTCATTCCAAGCTGCTGCTATTTTATCATAGTCAAAAGATAGAACCAGATTATTCAGACTCGTGTGATAAAAAGAAATAATGGCCTGAGTGGTACGACATAAGGAGAGAAGTTCCACCACAGAGTCTACTGCATCTTCAGTAATGGTTTCTCAAGCTAAAGATAGCACATAGTGACATACCTGACCGTAAGCCGGCCAATCTCAGCTATCCAAATGCAACTCAATAAGAGATTGCATGTCTCCCTCCACAGTGACCAGGCATCTGACAAATCGCAATCCACACTCCCCCCCCCCCCCCATGCCCGGAGATAACACTTGGACAGATCAGGATCCAAATCCAAATTGCCTGCTAAGGGGAGCAAGCAGATTGAACAAGGAGCCTACCGGAGTTGCTTACAAATCCAATGCCAAGCAAAATCAGATGTTGGCAAGCTGGCATAATTCGGTGAGGTGTTTTAGAATGCAAATAGAACAGCAGATGCACTGGAGCAACTATTTGCCGTTCCAACTCCAAAGGCATATAAAAGGAAGAATCCTTAGTTCAGTCTACTAAATGTCTCATCAAACAAGCAACATTATATCATCTCAAGTCCGGTAAAGCCAACCCCCCACCTCCCCCACGCCCGATAGAGCGGAATAACTGTTGAAACATACAGTGAAGCTTACGGTGGTTCCACAAGAATTTTTGCAAGGCAGCCTGAAAGAGTTGCAAGTGTCTATTAGTCAAATAGAGCGGAAAAGTCTGAAAGACAAATAGCCATTTCGGTAACAGCACCATTTTATAAAGAGCTATACGTCCCCGTAGGCTCAAGGGCAAGGGTGTCCATATAGTGAATAAGTCCAAAGATTTTTGCAATAATACAGTATAATTTTCACGATATGCTTCAGCCACCCTAATGGGAAGGAAAATGCTCAAATACCTCATTCTATGAGTTACCTTTTTAAAAGGAAAAGGAGAGGTGCAGTCTTCAAAATCATAACCCCCCCACCGCAAAAGCCTCAGATTTGTCCAGATTTAAGGTGAACTCGGAAACCCTCCCATGTTGCTGAATCAACTCCAACAGACGTGCCATAGAAGGGTGGGGCTGCGATAACATACAACAGCAAGTCATCCGCAAATACCAAACAGGTCACAGACTTACTCCCCACCTGCATTCCCCAAATTCCCCCATCAGAGCAAAGGTTCTAAAGACAGTAGAAAGAGAAAAGGAGCATCCCTCTCTCGTTCCCCTTCCCAACTCAAACATCAGATGATAACCCATTAAGTAAAACAGTAGACCATGGGGACTCGTACAACACCCACACCATATCCAGAAAGGGACCCCTCATTCCATGACATTCTAAAAGTCTGAACAAATAAGCCCAATGCACACAAACGCCTTACACGCATCCAAACTCACCAACAACCCAACCTGATGTTTTGTAGCCGCATGTCCCAGTACAGCCATTACCCTACATACATTCCAAACCGCCTTCCTGGCCTGAACAAAGCCCACCTGATCCATGTGAATGATCCCAGGCAACAGAGGGGCCAAACGCTGAGCCAGAATCTTAGCCAATAATTTCACCTTAAAATTGATTAACGAGATAGGTAATAATATTCCAACAGCGAAGGGTCCTTCCCAGGTTTCGGCAGAACAATAATAGTAGAAAGATTAGCATGTAATGGAAAGGACCCCCGCTGCGGAACCTGAGCAAAATACACTTCTAAAGATAAAGAAATATGATCCTGTAGCAGCTTATAAAATTCAGCTGACAAACCATCTGGATTCAGGGCTTTGTTCAAAGGGGCCCGCCGAATAGCCTCCTGAATTTCCGCTCCTCCCAGGGGAGCATGTAATACTTGTACGTTCTCCGCGCCCAAAACAGGAACATTCAAATTAGCCAAATGGGACTCAATCTGTTCTGGAGGGACTGTACGAGTCTGATATAACCGCTCGTAATATTGAGCAAACAAAGCCCCTAACCGCTTACCATCTGTAACCACAGTTCCCTCATGCCGCAAAACCTTACATACCTGAGGACCTCCCCTCGGAAGACACAAGCGAGCCTGTGCGATTTCCAAATTTATAAAAGTAGTAATCCGACCGAAGAAAGTACTCGTGCACCTTAGAATTAAGGGCCACCTTGGCAGCCTGCAAATCGTGCCGAGTCACTGCCGTACACGTCCGGATTCAAAGTTTTTTACACTGCTCGACCTGTTTTTCAAAATAAAGCACCTCCCGCACATACTCCCAATGTTTGCGTGCCACATAGGCAATGATCTCGCTCCGTAGTACTGCCTTGGCCGTTTCCCAAAGCAGCAATGAGTCATTCACATGCTGTGCATTATTGTCCACAAACTGTTGCCACTTAGACACCAACAGAGCCTGAAATTTGGAATCCCGATACAAATGGCCCAGAAACCGCCACCTCCTACCTCCCGCACCCACTAATACTCCCTGTAAGGTGGAAATTGGGGAACTATTACAATCCTTAGCTAACATGTCAATTAGAACCGGGCATATACCAGATGACTGGAGGATAGCAAATGTCATCCCAATTTTCAAGAAAGGATCAAGAGGTGAACCGGGAAACTACAGACCTATGAGTCTCACATCGGTCCCTGGGAAGATAATTGAAGCAATAATTAAAGATAACATTGTACAACATCTGGAAGATCACAACCTAATAAGAGCTAGTCAACACGGCTTCAGGAAAGGGAAGTCATGTTTGACAAATTTACTTCAATTCTTTGAGAAGGTGAACAAACACATGGATAATGGACAACCAGTGGACATAATTTACTTGGACTTCCAGAAAGCATTTGACAAGGTCCCGCACGCAAGGCTTATGAGTAAATTACTAAGTCATGGAATAGGAGGAGAAGTGCACAGATGGATCGGCAAATGATTAGAGAACAGAAGGCAGAGAGTAAGCATAAATGGGAAATTCTCGGACTGGGAGAAGGTGACTAGCGGCGTGCCCCAGGGCTCTGTTCTTGGGCCCATCTTGTTCAATATTTTTATAAATGACCTGGAGGAGGAGACAACATGCAATATAATCAAGTTTGCAGATGATACAAAACTATGTCGGGTGGTGGGCTCTCAAAGGGACTGCGAGGATCTTCAGAAGGATCTGAACCAGCTGGAAAAGTGGGCGATAAAGTGGCAGATGAACTTTAACGCAGACAAATGCAAGGTAATGCATCTGGGAAAGAATAACAAAGAACATGAATATAGGATATTGGGTGTGACATTAGCCAAATGCGAACAAGAAAGGGATTTGGGGGTACTGATAGACAGAACCCTAAAGCCATCGGCTAAATGTGCGGTGGCGGCGAAGAAAGCAAACAGGATGTTGGGCATGATTAAGAAGGGGATCACGAGTAGATCGGAGGACGTCATAATGCCACTTTACAGAGCAATGGTCAGACCACACTTAGAATACTGTGTCCAACACTGGTCACCATACCTTAAGAAGGATATAACTCTACTGGAGAGGGTTCAGAGGCGAGCCACGAAACTAGTCAAAGGTATGGAGAATTTGAGCTACAAAGAACGCCTCAGAAAACTGGGACTGTTCACCCTCGAAAAGAGAAGACTGCGAGGAGATTTGTTAGAGACTTTTAAAATATTAAAAGGATTTGATAAAATTGACCAGGAAACAGCATTACTGACATTTTCAGATGTGACACGGACAAGAGGTCATAGCCTGAAACTGAGCGGCAGCAGGTTCAGGACAAATGTCGGGAAGTTCTGTTTCACACAATGAGTGGTGGGTGATTGGAATGCTCTCCCAGAGGAGGTTGTGGCAGAGACTACTGTTCTGGGTTTCAAGCGCAAGTTGGATTCATACCTTCTTGCAAATCACATCGGGGGATACGGGAAATCTGGGTCTCCAATAAGGAACACCTAACTGGGCCTCCGCGTGTGCGGATCGCCGGACTAGATGTACCTAGGTCTGATCCGGCGAAGGCGTTTCTTATGTTCTTATATATCCAAATCAAAGCATGATCCGACAGCGTCAGTCTATCAATATGTGCTTTAGAAACTCTAGAAAACGCATCCTCCCTCACCAAAATATAATCTATGCGGGACATGGACGGATGCGCTCAGGCAACATGAGTATAATCAGAATCCAACGGATGATGAATCTACCCCACATCTACCAAGTACAAAAGCATACGAAAAGAAGCAAGACCCCTTGCCGCCCGTAAATTCCCAGCGGAAGAAGGGCCAGTCCTATCTACCTCAGGATCTATAGCAGCATTAAAATCATCCAGGATCACCAAGGGGAGGTGCATATAAGGCCCACAGGCCGCCACAACATCCTGAAATAACTGCATGTCAAAAAAATTAGCATAGATATTCATCAGCACCAGATCAGAGCCCTGAATATTAAGATGGGCCAAAACAAACCGCCCCTGCGGGTCCTGTTCAGTTGCTACCACTGCAATCGGCAAAGCTTTGCTGATCAAAATGGCTACCCCAGTACTGCGAGTCGTTCAGATGCAGAAATTACCTCACCGACCCACTGATGCTGCAGCTTCTTATGTTCAGCATCGGTAAGGTGAAAGTTTCTTGTATACCCACAATATGAACCCCCTAGCGACACAACATTTGCAAAATCTTTGAGCAACGGACAAAGGAATGAATCCCAGCCACATTCCAAGAGCCTATCTTTATATCAGCCAGCAATAAACCCAACAAAGGAATATGTCAGCCCTTGTGCAAAACGCACCCAAAAAGGGGGCCCGGCGCCCAGCCTTCGCCAAGCCCCCTACAACACTTCATCCCCTACACACATTCGACTATACCATACCTCCCAGAGCCTCACTTGCCATCATCACACCCCAACACTGTGTCCACCCCCCACCCCCACCTCTCCCACCACATCCCCAACCCTACACCCACACCCACTCTTGAGAGATCAACTCATGGCGCTCACCTCCCCTCAGTCAACAAAAAGTAACCCGGCACTCACACCACACAGAATCACACAGACTACACATCCCCAGCCATACTAAATCACACATCCGCAACTCTGCCTAACTAGCCAACAATGAAACAACTTCCCCTCAAACCAAACAAGAGGAAGGTAGAATGAGAGAAATCTCAACTGCCACCCAAGTAAGGAGCAGAAGACTCAGAGAACCCCCGATATCCAGGTCCCACCAGCATAGTAAAGTCAGGGTACTGGGTCAGTCGAAAGGGTTTGAGTAAAGTCCAAAGCCCCAGATACTGTCTCAAAAAACTTAGCTTGGCCAGCATGGTCAGTTCTCAACTTAGCAGGATACATCAATGCAAACTTCACCCATTTCTCCACCAGCAGCTGGCACGCCGGGGCAAATGTTTTACGTTGGGCCTGAACCAGGGCAGAATAGTCTTGAAAACAAATGCTGCATTTCGCTAAAACCTATTAACAAGCCCTGCAGTCTGAAACTCCATATAGTGAATTAAAGGACTGTTTGCATGAGTTCATCCTCCCATCCATATTCATCCTGGCAATCTTCCAATTCAATATATGATTGCCTCTTATCACTTCGCTAAAAAAGTGTTACCACAAAAAAAAAAAAAAAATGGTGTTGGGGGGGGGGGGAGGGCTTTCCTTTCCATTCAATAAAGGAACACCCTCCTCAAGTCTCCATGCAGTCACATGTATACCCTCCCCACACACCATAGTTCCCTCTCACACCAGCCTTGTTTTAACATGAGTGCATTACCTCCATATCAACTATTCTAGTGCAATGTGTCTTGTAGTCCTGAACGCTCGGGTTATACATTTGAAACCCACAAGTTGCTTGAAGACTAATATCACTTATCTTTCCACTCCACCTCCTTCCCAGAACTGCCCCCTCAAGTTTTTCTTCTGAAAGCAAGTTACTCAGATGTGTTTCTGATTTGATCTGCAGTTTAATTATTTTCAGGGTTTTTTCCTGTCATTTTTAATTTGGAAGCTCGATGCCCAGAGGTTTTCTCTTGTTAGGACCTCTGCCTAAAAGACGACACAGACTTGTATGGCGGAGATCTGATGCTAGCAGGATGAACCAAGTTTCCAAGTTTATTCAGTTTTTGATATACCATCTATCAAGATATACTGCGGGGCATCTGTCTAGCCAGCTTGCTGTAATATTTTTGGAGCTCGGAGGCCATCCCCTGAGTAGCTGCTCGCATACCTGATTTATTAGGAGATCAAGCACAGACTGTTTGGCTCCTTCCTGGCTTGGCCCAGATTAAAAGGCCGGTAGCATGGTCCTCCCTCTTAATGGTGAGAGTTTCCAAGGGTTGAGGCTTATTCCAACATAGGTCCGACTGACAGCCCAAAGACCAAGTTCGTAGTGAGAGCTTGTGAGGCAGAGATCTCCATTTGTTCCAGCTGCATTTCTGAGCACAGGCAGGCACAAACATGCATATGAGTCATAGATTGGATAACTTTTTCTATCAACAATCTTAGGATCAAACAATTAAATTTAACCAGATCTGTATATAGGTCACAATCTCTCCTATTCACTCTTAGACCTAGTTTTATTTAAAATATTTTTTAATTACCCTCCTGATGTTTCCCCTTAAATGTTTTTCTATTTCTTAAATAATTGTAGTTCACCCCCTCTTTCCTTATGTATCACTATATATTATGTATATCAACGGTACGTTTATTAGTATAAATTGTTTTATCTTGTCCCCTAAAATTATTATTATTATGTGCATTGAAAATATTTGATATTGCGTTTACATCAAAATTTTAATAAACTTGAAACTTGAAACATGCAAATAGATCTCATGCAAATTAATTGGTGAAATCCTGAAAACCCAACTAGATGACATTGGACAACCCTGGTCTAGAGACTCAGCTCCACTTTTGGTGGGCAGAAACTCATCTGCAGGCTCTCTTAGCCGCACACATTGTAGGAGTGGAGAATGTTCAGGTCAACTATCTCAGTCAGCTGATTCTCGACCCATGGGAGTGGTTGCTCTCTCCACAAGTGTTCGATGCCATTGTTCGGCGATAGGGGCACCCACTGATGGATCTCATGGCCTCAGCGACAAACAGGTGGATTGCTTTTACAGCCAAAGATACAAGCCCGGAAGCACAGGGTTGGACTCAGTCAAGCCATGGCCGAAGAAGGGCTCTTGTACGTGTTTCCCCTGTGTCCCATGCTAGGTTGAGTCATTTGCAGGATTGCAAGTCATCCAGGGATGGTTGTCCTAGTGGCGCCCGATTGGTCCCGCAGACTGTGGTATGTGGACCTAGTTTGCCTACAGAGAAACGAAGGCCTCAGATTGAAAGTTGTCACACCCATGCTCTATATGAACACCTTGAGCAGCCGGGTAGTGACATGTTACTTGCTTCTTGTGTGGTCCCTTTAGAATTAGGGTATCCTTTCAAGTTGGCCACCCCTAGGCGAATGCCTATCCTAGCTTATTTCCAAGGACTTTAAAGAACACACTGTTGTAAGAATGGCCTCGGTACAAAACATAAGCTTTATTCAGCCCCTGGCTGCAGGATCATAGTGCAATCCAGGTTTTCCTGGTAGCATGAAAATAATATAAAAAGAAAAAAAGGTTCATTCAATTCACCTGAACTCAATTACCTGCTCTGGGTTTGTTAGCTAAACCATATACAGTCCTCTGTACTAGAGTCTTACAGTTGGGCATATCTCCTGATGCCAGCACAAAATATAGTTCTTTAGCTTTTCATAATGTTCGATGGTAAAACATTTGAAATAAACAACTCTTTAAGTCAGAGCTACAGGAGAGACATTCATAGCAGTACTTAATCAAGCAGTATTGCTGGGCTACTGGTCCTAGTAGCCTTAAGAAGGAGACAGCAATATCGTTGTGGAGCCAGTGCTCTAATAAGCTACATAGTCCATTTGCTAGAAGTACTCAAGAGACAGTGTATGCTGTTTTCCAGCAGTGAAATCATTCTCCAGCTGGACTGGACTTTAACCACTTGTAACGGAACAGGTTTGCACTCGGAGTCTTTATCCCCGTTTCTCAGAGGCATGCAGGCTAATTGCTATGACATCAGTTCCCAGATGGGCTCTTTCACGGAGTCCTGAAACCAGGGAGCCTTAGGATTTACCAGGCTGAAACTATAATCCAGCGTTTTGGCTCAGTTAATCACAGTTTCGTGTAAAGGAAAATACTGTCCCTTTTCTTAGAGCATAGCAAACTATCATGTGGAAACATTGCAGTTCAGAAGTACATTCTTCTGATAGCACACAGTCAGTTTCCCACAGAAAGAAAAAAAAAAAATACCCCACTCTTTCACAGACTCACAGTTGAATCAGCTATTTCCATTTCCTCTGGCTAGCTTTCAACTATAGCACTACTATCTTCCAACACCATCGGCTCTGGGGGGAAGAATTCTGAAGGTAAGTTACCAGTCTGCTCTTCCTTCATTTCCCAGTCAGTGCTATTAAGCTGCCCTGCAGGGTCTGAGGCAAGTTCAGCCCCATTCTGGACTTCCTGCCTCTGTTCTCATCCTGCTGTTCCTGCAAATCCTTTCTCTCCTCCCCCCCTGCTCTCTGAAGAGCCTGGCTTTAAGCTGAGGGAAGGCACCATACCCCCTTAGCTTCTGTGGGGAGAAGGGCATTCCTTCCTCAGTTGTGCCGTTTCTCGGAGGGGAAACTGTTTGTCAGCTTTCTGCCTTACAGGCACTGGATAATAGAAAGGCAGATTCTTCTTGCTTGGCTTTGGGACTGCTTTAGGTAAGTCAAAGCTTTCCTGTTCTATTTCCATTTCTTGTTCACAGGTCCCAGGGTAGTCAGCTAAATTATTGTCCTGGGCACTGACTTGGTCAGCCCTTCTGCACCGGAGTTTGTATGCTTTCTTATATTTCCCTGTGGAAAACCTTGGGACTGCAGTAGGTTTGTCACAAGGTTCAGGTGGATCTCTTGACGCAAGGTCCAGTCTCCATAGAGAATCTGGAACACTTTGAGCTTGTAGCATGGCTCTTGAGTGGGTGGCCCTAGTAAGGAAGGGATACTTGTAGGTGGTTGTTTCCACTCTGCTTAGAGCCAAGAAGCTCTTGATGGTGGCAGCCTATGCCAAGACCTGGAAGACTTTCTTTCAGTGGTGTTCTAAGATCGATGTGGAGCCCTTACAAGCCCTAATCTTTGGTAGTCCTGGAATTTTTGAAAAAGAGACTTGAGAAGGACTTGTCAGCAGGGCAGGATTAATTCTTCGAGGGCCCCTAGGCACACAAGTACACTGGGCCCCCTTCCTCATTCTGACGCGCCCCGGTGGAAACAGGAAGCTGCGTCAGAGGGAAGCTTTGGGCAAGGAGCACCGCTTGGAAAATTACAGTTGGTATTGCCTTTCTTACCTGCGTTCCTTGCTCATCTTACTTTCCGTCGATGGGGGGCCCTGCATTGCCGATTGGGGGGGCGCATTGCCGATCAATGCTGAGGGGGCCCATTGCCGTTTGAAAAAAAAATACCCTCCTTCATCGGGCCTCCCTGACCATTTCGGGCCCTAGGCTCGTACCTACTGGGCCTATTCGTTAATCCTGCCCTGCCTGTCAAGTCAGATCTCTGAAAGTGCAGACAGGCATTTCATGCTTCTGAGCTTGTGGAAAGAGAGTGTCTCTGGCCTCTCACCCAGATGTGATTCTTTAAAGGGGGCTCTCAGGTTGCACCCTCCAGTGCATCGACTATTCCCATTCTGGAACCTTAATACTGTTTTGGAAGGTCTCAGTAAGGCTCCATATGAGCCCTTACAGGAGGATTCCCTCTTAGATCTGATGGTCAAGACGGTGTTCTTGGTGGTGATTACATCGGTAAGACAAGTCTTGAGTTACAAGCTCTTTCTTGCAAAGAGCCATTTCTTAAGATTACGGAAGCAGGGCTTTCCTTGTTCACGCTTCCGTCCTTTCTACTGAAAGTAGTCTCTGCCTTCCTTGTCAATCAAGCAGTCCGTTTGCTCATCTTTCAGCCTAAGGGATCAAAGAAAAAGGACAAAATATTGCATTTGCTAGACATCAGGAGAATGCTTCTTCACTACCTTGAAGTTATCTATGAGTTTTGAGTTTGTGATCATCTTTTTGTTCTGACCAGTTATGCTAAGAAAGGCAGGTCTGCGTCCAAGGTCTCGATCTCCATGTGGATTAAAATGGCAATTTGCTCTGCGTATGTAGGCCATGGTAAGCAGCCGCTGATCAAGTTGAAGCCCCACTCCATCAGAGGAGTGGCTACCTCATAGGCAGAGATTCGGGCAGACTCCCTCATGGAGATTTTGTAGAGCAGCGACATGGTCAACTCTTCATTCTTTTACTAGGTTCTGTAGAGTAGATGTGGCAACCAGGAAGGATGCTGTTTTGGATCCTCAATATTAAAGGCAGGCTCAGTAATTCGTCCCGCCTTAGTCTTAGAGGACTGCTTTGGTACATCCTTAGTGTTCAGGACTACTAGACACATTGCACTAGTAAGAAAGATTAGGCTCTTACCGCAATAATCTTTCTTGTAGATGTGTCTAATAGTTCTGAGGCTTCACCATGTGATGGGGTTTTGCCTGCCTTTGGTCTTTGTGTGTCTGTGTAGAATTTCTCTATCTCTCAGCTAAGCTGAAAAAAAAAAAAAAAGAAATAGCAAGTCTGAGTTTCTGCATCTTAGCAAGACATATGAGTAGTTACAAGCATCATAAATGTTAGTGCCAGTTGCATGCACTTTTGTATAATTTTGATTGTTATACCGTTATTTGTTTTAGATCTGAACAGAAGTATAGTGTTGGGAAGTTCTCCCTGTTGCCCTACTTCTGGTGATGTCTTCCATTACAGTGGTTCTTGACTGCTTTTGTACAAACTGAGGGGGCAGTAACAAGCCTGCTGGAAAGGAGGCAGAGTTGAAAGATGATTATCATTCTGCAAGCAACTTGTGGGTTCAGGACTACTAGACACATCTACAAGAAAGATGATTGAGGTAAGAACCTAATCTTTCCAGAAATGCTGTATCAAATAAAGGGTCATCATTCAGGCCAAGCAACTTTTGGCCCTCTTTATATTTATGCAGTCTCATTGGCTTGCTAGAAATCCAGAGGGGAGGCTCTGTGTACAGTATCTGTGTACAGTACTATCATGGCTCAATCATCCTTGGTTCTGTTGAACTGTCAGTTTCTCTAGGACTGTATGATTTTTGTTTGGTAAAGTAAATTCCACAGCTCTATTTGAACCAACTTGCAGATGAGAAGGTTACTGTAAAAAGCACATGTTGAGATCAGATAGCCTGAACACACAGGGCTGAAATGAGTGGCCATCCTCATTGAGTAGTCTTGGAATAACAGCACTCAGTAGCCCTTGTGTTGCAGTTTTGTCCTCTCTACCACCCCAAACATAGTCCCTCTCTGTACATAGTTCAAAAAACACAAAAGGATAACCCTTGGCAGGGACCCCTCCTCCCTCTTTAAGCACAGCTGGTGCATTTGACCAGTGGTGATGGCATTCAACTCTTTTCCCAGTTGAGCTTGTCCAGCAGCCAAACTTTCAAAAATTCATGCAGCTCTACATTTATATGTTCAGCAATGTTCACCAGCCAAAAGTTATATCAGTACATCTGATTTTTCTGTCTCATCTATTTTTGTCTGCTTGTTGCTACATAATAATCTTCAGATATGCCACATCTACACTGGCCTTGCAAGCTTCATCCTCCAGATCAGTCTGTTGCTCACTCCTCTACCACCTGCTCATGGAATGATTCCATTGGTAGCAACATCATTTCCATTTTATCATAAACCTTGTTAAACTTTCTTTCCAGAGCTTTAGCTACCACTGCTGATTTTATCCGACACCAGTGTTACTGTGTCAGCCATCTTTTTACCCAGGAACCTTGCTTATCTTTAATAACTTTAAACACCATCTTTAACCGTGACTCAATTCCATACCATGCCTAGAGAATATCCACTTTATATAAAGAACCAGTGAAGAGCTGACATGTCAAGCTTAAGGCTGTGAGCTAAGTGAGCCTGGAGTAGTGTGTCTGAGGTTTTGGGTAGAACTTTCAGAAGCTTGAGATAATTAATTTATATTCTAAGGGGATATACACTTCCCCCTCTGTATTCGCGAATTCCGTATCTACGAATTCGCTTATTCGCAGCTTTAGATCAAAAAACACATTTTCATTTTTCAGGCTATTTTAAGCCCTATAAGCCCCCCCGTAAGCCTTACCTGGTGGTCTAGCGGGTTTTTGGGGCAGGAGCAATCTTCCCACGCATCTGCCCCGTGCAGATCGCTTACAGGAAATGGCTCGAGAGACTACGGGAGCTTAAGGCAGCCATTTCCTGTGAGTGATCTGCATGGGGCAGGAGTGTAGGAAGATCGTTCCTGCCCTGAAAACCCTCTAGACCACCAGGTAAGGCTTAAGGGAGGGGGGCTTTCAGGGCTTAAAATAGCCGGGGGAAGCACTATATATACTTAACATTTTTTAATTTAGATATTATTTTAATGACCTTTCAAGGAATATATTAACTGTTCTAGGCAGTATAATGGCTCAGTGGCAGTGCTCCATGCTGCCATGCAAAGGATTCTTGGTTCTATTGCTGGATCATATCTTATTCTGGGACTGGAGAAGCTATGATGGCAGCATTCAGTCTTTGGCAGAGGGGAAAGGAAACCATAACCATGAATATGGGTGATATTTGTTAGCCAAACTTAAAACCCACAATATAAGACTATGGAATGAGCATTAGTGCATTGTCCCCAGTGACTGTTGCTACGATGTCCAGGAAAAAATGGGGGGAGAGGGGCTTTTAAAATTGTATAAAAATTTCTAGGCAGTTGTAAGTAAAAGCTTATAGTAAAGCACTGAGCTGAAATTTAAAAGGAGTAGGGAAGAATAGGCCAAAAATCACTAAATTGTATTCCTGTTGCTACAACAATATACTACAAGTTAGTGAATATTGATAAACGGGGAGAGTTTCATTCTATGTTTTTTTTTCTCCCATAGGTGAAAAGAGATTTGAATGTCCAGAATGTTCTAAAAGGTTCATGCGAAGTGATCATCTCTCCAAACATGTAAAAACCCATCAGAATAAAAAAGGTGGTGGAACAGCCCTTGCTATTGTTACCTCAGGAGATCTGGACTCTTCTGTTACTGAGGTTCTTGGATCACCTCGAATTGTTACGGTTGCAGCCATTTCCCAAGATTCTAACCCAGCAACTCCTAATGTTTCAACAAACATAGAGGAATTCTGAAAAATTATCAGTACTGGGACTACATTTTCTGCACTTAAATTAATATACCTTTTCAAGAGAAGGAAGTGGGCTGGTAAAGTGAATTACATTGCAGAAAATCATGTATAGATCTTGATTTCTGTAAGTATTCCAGGTTGGAGGGTGAGCATAAGAAGTGTACAACAGTGCAACAATGCATTTTTCTAAAATAAGATGGTGAAAACAAATATCTCAGAAAAACAATCATGGAATATTTGCTTTTATGTATACATGTATGTGGGTACATAGCACATGACATATTTTTAAACAAAATGTCAGCATAATGCAGGAATGATTTGGGGTTCAAATTATTTTTATTTGAATGTGCTCTTATTAAAAGCAAGCAGTGATGTTTATTTTCAGATTTTTCCCTCTTATATAATTTACAACCAGACTATAAAGACAAAACTTTCTTTCTTTCTGAGAAAACTTCATTTTGTAAGCATTTAATCTAAATTTGGCCATCTTTACTCAGATTTGAAAAATTTTATTTGGCATCTCAGTTGGATGCAGCTGTTGCAAAATAGGACAGCTTGAATAATTGTTAGCACTACATTATAGTAGTGTGTGCAATGACAATCAGTTAATTGAAATTGTTCTTTTGTGGGGAGAGAGGCTTGAAAATTTTATACATTATAGTAGAAAAATATTATCTATGCTAAAGGAGAACGTCAAAAAGTCCATGATCCTGAACTAAAAGAACAAACTATTGATACCTTAGATTAAGATACAAAACCAGTGTATTGCGTTTCTTTGCAACCAAAGAAAAGACTAATATTCAGATATTTTTAATTTTAAAAAGCACAACCTATTGGACAATAATTTTATGCATTTTCTTTTTACTTATATTCTGTATTGATTATGTTCAGTTCTGATGGGTTATCAAAAATGAGTAAGTATTATCCAGTATAACATGTCATCTTTCCTGCCTCTTGCCTGCTAGCCCTCTTTTGTTTTGATCATTTAACTGTCTACTACCTACTGAAAATCTGCTGAAAAATAAGAATAGTTGTCATAGCACTTATTTAATTATGTAAAAATTGAAGTTTAAATGTGCACTTTTAGCTTTTCTCAGCTTAATATGAGACTGTTTAACAGAACAGCCTCCAATGACATTTTAAATGTTCCAGAATGTTCTCATCCACGGGAAAGGATGGCCAAATCATTTAGATTTATTTTTTTTTTTACTCCATACAAATCTTATAATTGACTTTAACATATAACTGTTCTCCACAATACAAATTTTTTTCTGTATAAAGATCAATATTTTAAGGACAGCTAAACATGTAAATGATTTTCCAAGTTTTTAAAAAATTCTTTTGCTTCTTGAAAACTTATATTCCTAATACAAGTTCTTTATTAATTTTATAGTGTACCCTTTACTTTGAGGGGATAAATATTTCTGATCATTGTTTACACTTTGTACACCTTAGGCCAGCCCTTTGTAGCATACAAGCTGAAGGTCTTTGGTACTTTTAGTTTGAATAAGAAAGCTTTGAGATAAATTAAAATTTTACACTGTGGTTATAAAATTTCAAGTTTCTTGAAGGTTTTTTTAGACTTGTAAAAGTCTCTAATTTTAGTTTAATTTTGTATGTTTAATATATTTTATTTAATGTACTTTAACAGCTGATGAATATTAATTAAAACATCAGAACCAATTCAATGTTACAGTTAAAGATAAAACATAAGCTAGAATTATGTTTTATTGGAAATTATTGTAAACATTTGTGTATATGCATACAATACATAAATATGCGCGCATATACACATACCCAAACACATTATATCTATCATGCTGCACAATTGGCATTGCAAATTTTGTGATACAAAATAAAATTTCCTAATGTTTTAATCATGTTTTCTGAATGAAGCAGTAAATTTATTTTTGTTCACTAAAGGCACAAGCTTGCTACCTGACCGTTCTCCTTATGTACTGGACAATTAAACATTCATTTATAAATTATTTCTGATTGATAGTTAATATCTATTTATTAAATTCAACATGGGATTTTTTTTTTTGTTTATTACTATCAGTTTAAATACATTTCATTGTGCGAGCAGGTGCACAGTTGACTACAGGGATTAGAAATGCTTTGAAAGCATTTCATGCATACTATTAAAATTCCACTTTTCTGTCTTAGGAGGATTGTAAATGTCAGTGTCCTTTATTTGACTTGGTGGGATATAGCTGTTGTGAGTGATAGGGCACTGATGTGCTATAATATCTGATTTAATGGCATTTCACTGTTCATTCCCTTTGCCACTGTTTTAGTATTTTTGCGTTGTAATCTGTGCAGAGCTATGTATTTATCATATTACAATGTAAGTGTTTGAATAAGATTTTTGTTAAGCTATAGCTTCTTTGGTTAGTATTGTGTATGCGTGGCCAATTACTAGCAACTGAGTATTAGGTCATTTATCACATGCTTTCATAAGAGCAGTAATACCGGTGTGTAAACTGGGGGGAAGTTAATTTGTAAAACAAAGATAAGCATGATGTTAGGTCCTATTTTTCAATTTTATAACTGTTTTATTGGAACAATATTTGTATTTAAGTCTTCATTCTAATGCGTTGTGTCTTTTATGCATGTTGCAAAACTGTCATCCCATGTAAATTTATGACCAGCATATGATATGAAAAGATGGAAAATGTTTTGCAGAAATTCATTATGGCAAATTTTGTAGCAACTCACTTGAAAATTTTCTTAGATATCAAAGAAGAAAGTTTCCCACTTCTTAGAACCTAAGACATAGATTTTGCCAGCAAAGCCACAAAAGGCTTTAATAATACATTTTTACAGAATTAATTTGTATAAATTTCTTATGGGGGGAGATTGTACAGGCTGTTATTTTATTTTTTTTTAATTGTTATTATTTGAGAATAAAATGATGTACATGTTGTTACCTGCAATAAACATTTGCAAGTAACCTATTAAAATTATGTTGTGTTAAATGTTTATTTAATCATCTGAAGAGAGGGAAAGAACATCGAGATCCAGAAGAGCAAGTTTCATTTTAGTTAGTGAAAATGACATCCAAGTGAATTGAGTCTTGTTTCATCTACTACCTATATCCATTCTTTCCTTATTGTCCCACCAGACCAGTCCAGACACTTGAATAGCTGCTGTCCTGCCAGCAGGTGAGGACACAGCTAATAAGCTGTTATGTCATCACGTAAGAACCATACAACCCCCTGGCCAGCTAGTATTGCTCAGTCTCCAGCAGATGGTAGGCTTCATTTTCCCTTGCAACTTCTGGTGGTCTAGTATGACTGTATTTCCATTTCCTTAATCAGTCATATTAATATTTAATTTAAAAAAAATTCCTCGGGGGAATTTCTAGCTTTCTCAAAAGAAAAAAAAAAATTGGTATGGTGGTTACATCTGGATCCCCCAGGGCCCTCCACTACCCTCTCAGCTACCCATCCCTTTTCTTAATTGTTCAAACCTTTCCTCTGAGGGAAAATCTTGAGTACCTGAACTTAATTGCTACTTCTGCTGCAAAGGACATGAGTCCTGACAATAGGTGATATTTCCATACTTGCAAGTTGATTACAGAAGGATAAAATTTACATTCTTCAGCTCCGTCTTCACCTCCTGTTTTTTCCTTTTGCAAGCAAGTTGAGAAAGTGTGATTCTGATTTGCTCTGATATTAATTTATTATTTTGGGTCTTTTTATTCAAGTTTGAGGCTTTTTGGGGCTAGGTCACCAGTGACCACAAGCTCTCTACCTGGGAGAAGACGCACTCAGACTGGCAAGACAAACCTTGGGGTTCCTGTCCAGGATCTTGTGGAGATCTTGGTCCGTTCCCCTTAAAGCTAGATCACAACCTGAATTATTAGGTGCTTGAGCATAGGCTGCTTCGGAAAGACCCTGTTTAAAGCAAAGACATTGCCGGAGCTTCCCAGAGTTGCCAGAGTTCCTGGAGTCGCCAAAGACTGGTGGCACAGTGCTTATGGGTGCTTCTCAGGTGCAGACGTCATTTTCCCCATCGCATCTGAATTTTACCTCTCTAATTACGGAGCACTGGGAGGTCTCAGAGGGCTCCTTAAGGGGAGCTGAGACAATAACTAGGCTGTATCCCATGGCATCTAAATTTCAGCAGTTATTTTTCCAGCCTAAGGTAGACTCACTGGTAGCTCAGGTTACCAAGTGGACCTCCCTCCCTAGTTGACAGAGTGAGTCTTGAAGGATGCGCAGGACTGCAGGGTGGATGTAATCCTCAAATGTCAGATTTAAGGTGGCCTCTTTGATGACACATGCTTGTCTTAGCAGAGTCTATTAAATGTGCATATTACCATCTACGGGTACTGGGGTGAGGAGGGATGACAGCTGGTACAACTGCAACAGAGCCACACAGTGAGGAATTCTTCCTTGCTGTGTTCAAAAATACCTCACTGACCCTTTCCTGGTAACATAGGTATAACTCCCCATCCCAAGAATTTTAACTTGCTCTGGGTTGCCCAGCCCCAGACCTATACCTTACCCTAGCCTTGCCCACTTTAGCCCTTCAAACAGCTGAGTCACAAACTGCCTAGCCCTATACCAGTATTATTCCTGCTGCTAACACTGTCTTGTACTGCTGCTGTCCAGATAGGTAGCTTGGATCTGCCCACCTTGACAGACCCTGCCACTAGTTAACCTACCGATGACAGAGTCTCAGCGTCACTAATGCATGCAAGCTCTTGTGGCACAAAAAGCCACAAACCAAGTTTCACCTTCCATTGTCTCAAGTACGGTCTTAAATCGCAAGCCCTCCAATGTAACTCACCTTGAGCTACTATTGAAAAGCATAAGCTCTCTTGCAGTACAAAGGATAATTTCCAAAGGCACATGGAAATAGCCTTTAAAAAAAAGAAAATTGATCACATATATGCTAACTTTATGCTCACATAAGTTTATCGGCTGTGAGGAGGGTTTGCATGTTTTCATTTTTTTTTAAATTTTGAATGCATTTGCATAATTTTATCCTGTAAAAGTGTGTGACCTGAAAAGAATGGACATGTATAATTTTCCTGGAGTAATTTTTACAAGTAGAATCACCTGATATTTTCACTTTTAAAACCAAGTGTCACTGAGAAAAGTATACATGAACTTTGTGTGTAATTATAAAATCACACCTTAAGTGCCCAAGTGAACTCAAGTCTCTTGTTAATCAGGGTGAGGCATGAGACTACTGTATATCCAGCTTACCTAACCACTGACGTTAATTTGCTTATATCACAAGTAGAAATGCAAACAAAATAAAGCTGTATAAAATCAGTCATTCTGAAAACATGTTATGCTAGAAAGTATGATTGACTGTTGTATAATGAGTGTTTCTTTATGCTATTAAAATATTATGTTCTGATTGTTCAAAATCCCATTAAAGCTTTATCTAAATAGTCCTTTAATAACAGTGTGATAAAAGATGAAGTAGTCAGTTGTTCCAAGAAATTTCTCCTGGCTCATCAAAATAAGGGCTCCTTTTACAAAGCCATGCTAGCAATTCTGGTGCAACAAATGTGATGAAGCCAATTTTGTTTTCCGTGCCAGAATTGCTTGCACAGCTTTGCAAAGGAAGTCCTAAGATGTTTTCTTATACTATTGATCTATTGATGGTGCTAACTTTTTAAAAGGAGAGATGGCTAAATTTTTCCTCTTGGGTGTCTCTAAAAGTAAAATTTTACTTGCTTAGATGGAGTTAACGTCCAGCAATGCCTGTATTCAAGATGACTTTGTACACAAACTGATGCACAGTTAAAAATGCTTTTATGCTGCTTATCCTGAGAATAAGCAGTGGATTTCCCCAAGTCATCTCAATAGTGGCCTAAGGACTTCCCTTTTGGAAACTTATCCAAACCTTTTTGAAGCCCTGCTAAGCTAACCGATTTCACCACATTCTCCAGCAATGAATTCCAGAATACATTATATAAGGAAATATTTTCTCTGGTTTGTTTTAAATCTACTACTTAGTAGCTTCATTGCATGCCTCCTAGTCTTAGTATTTTTGGAAAGAGTAAACAAGTAATTCACATCTACCCTTTCCACTCCACTCAGTATTTTATAGACCTCTATCATATCATCCAGGAGCCATGTCTTCTCCAAGTTTAAGAGCTCTTTCTGCTTTAGCGCTTTCTCATAGGGAAGTCATTCCATTCATTTGTTGCCCTTCTCTGTACATGTTCTACTTCTGTATCTTTTTTGAGATATGGCAACCAGAACGGCACACAGTATTTGAGGTGCGACTACCATGGAGCAATACAAGGACATTATAACAATTTCATCTTTGTTTTCCATTATTTTCCCAATAATTTCCTAGAATTCTATTTGCTTCCTTAGCTGCTGCCACACTTTGAGCTGAGGGTTCAATGTATCCTCAACAATGACACATAGATCCTTTTCATTGGCAGTTATTCCTAACATAGAACCCAGAATCACATAGCTATAGTTTGGGTTCCTCTTTCCCACATGCATCACTTTGCACTTGCTCACATTAAATGTCATTTGCCATTTTGACTCTCAGTCTCACAAGATTCTCTTGCAATTTTTCACAATTTATTTATTTTAAAAATTTGTATACCGTTTAAACATGGTTATATGCATAATGCAATGAAACAAATAAAATCAAACAAACATGATCCTTTGAAAAATCATGTAAAAAGCCCAGCAGAAGAGTAAGCACAAAAATCAATTTCTAGAAAAATACATTAACAAATAACTGTTTTTAGTAGTTTTTTGAAATTTCCCTTGTCATAACATTTTCGTAATTGACTGACAAGTGAGTTCTGCAATTTGACCCCCGCACAGCAAAAAACCATTTTGCTGGTCTCAGCATATTTTAGATTAGCATTTGTTTTTAATAACGCTGAGTTCTTAGAACGCAGAGACCTAGATGGTAAATAGTTTGACATCTTACTCTTAAACAGTTATAATTCCATACAAGAACTGTTGGTAGATCATTATTACTTTACATTGAGATCTGAAAACAACAGGCAGCCAATGTAATTGTTGGAGATAGGGCAAAATGTGATTGTATTTAGATACGCCTGTTATCAATCTTGCTGCTGCATTCTGCACAACTTGCAATGCCCTGTATCTTGTTTTTGTTATTCCAAGATCAAGTAGATAATACAATTGTCTGAACAACTGTGTGGAAATCATAAGGAGACATTGGCTTTATATGATGCAATAAGTGTATTTGCGCAAAGCATGCTTGTAAAGTTTTTGCAACTTGCAAATTCATTAAGAGGCCACAATCTAACTTTACACCTAGATCTGTCATTGACTCACTCACGGGAAGAATATCATTAATAACCTTTAATTCCTTGGGCCATTTAGAATCAAGTTTCCCCACAAGCATAATCTCAGTCTTATCCACATTCAATCTCTGGCCCTGTTCTTCTGTCCATTCAACAATCTTACTCATGTATTTACTCAGTAACCTTTCTTAGTCCTTTCCCCACCCACACACTGGAAAGAAGAAGATAATGTCATCCATATAAATTTGATATTCAACTCCCAAGGATTGAAATTGGCCTATTTCAGCCATATAGATATTAAATAACAGCGCAGAGAGTGCTCATCCTTGAGGAACTCCAGTCTTTACGAAATGCTCATCTGAAATCCTACATCACTGCACACTTGAAATGAATGTCCAGTAAGATATGTATTGAACCATTTAAGAACAACATAGTTCATTCCAAGATTCAGCAATCTCAACAACAATCTATGGAGATTTACCGAATCAAATGCTCCTGATATAGCCAATGACACTAGACAAAAAGTTACATGTTGATCCATCCCTAAATCATAACGTATCCAGTAAGGAAATCAATAACAGTTCTACACTGTGCTTTACGGAAGCCAAATTGATTACAATCCAAACAATCATTCTGTACAAAGCTATCTAACTGAGAGAACAATTTTTTCTAAGACCTTACAATCCTCTTGCAATTTAACAACTTTGAACACCTTTGTGTTATTCCTATCTCTAGATCATAGATAAATATGTTAAAAAGCAGTGGTTCCAGCACAAACCCCTGGGGAACCCCACTATTTAAAATCCCAAAATACCAGCTCTACAAAAACTACAGGTAAAGGCTAAGTTAATTTTTTTTTACATGGAGGAAAAGCCTTGGAGGTGTAGTGGGCATGAGTGAGCTTTCCGCATTCCTGCCCCGCTAACCCGGTCACTCGCTTGCTGCCGTGAGTTCTAGCTTCAGCCGCTGAGCATCATTGTAATTAAAACTTCCCTATCCCCTAAAACCTCTTGTTTCTAATCAGTCTTAATTTGTTATAGTTTTAGGTTTACCCTCTTTATTTCATCTCACCTAAACCAAAAATTTTATTAGACCTTTCTAATTTTTTATATTGTAAACCACCCAGATACGTGTGATTGGTATATCAAGCCATGAATAAACTTGAAACTTGAGCGGTACCGAGTAGGAGTGCACTTTGCCACTGCTGCTCGGCGCTAAGCGGCTTTCTGAATGGCTCCTGCAAATTCTTGGGAGCCATTCAGGAAGCCGCTGAGCACCAGACAGCAGTGCCAAAGCGCGCTCCTGCTTGGTACCACTCAGTGGCTGAAGCCAGAACTCGCAGCTGCTACCCAACTGGGTTAGCAGCGGGGCAGAAAGCTTGCTCCTGCCCGCTATACCTCAACCACCAAGGATTCCAGTGGCAGAGTAGGTACAATGGACAGGGCAGGGAGGGGGGACAGGGTGCAGAGCCTGGTGGCCCGGTAGAGGCCTGCAATCATTCTGGGAGGGGATTGGGTGGGCACTGACCCGAATATAAACTGGGACCCCCATTTTTGGGCCCCAAAATCCCAGTTTATATTCGAGTATATATGGTAGTAGGTATGTTACTATGTATGAGTCTAAAAATGCTTAAATCACTGTCTAAATCATGTTGATCCCAGTCTTTGGGAGAGGATTGGCTGGGCACTGGAAGTGACCGTCTCGCACACATAGGGATGCTTATGGACGCCCAAGGTGTCCACATGCTTTTGAGACCACATGCTTTTGTAGAATCAGGTTATAGAAGTCCCACCGGATACTGTCCTTAGGTTCCAACTACTGAATTTGCCATTGAAGCTCACTCCAATCTATCCAAACCATCTCATTTGTGGGATTCAGACCGTGAAAGTCCGCCCATTCATATTCTATTTAGAGTTCCTCTGTTTATTCCACACTTTTTTATATTCCATCACCGTTTTCCTCTCTACCATGTCCCTCGGGAGGCATCCAACACCCTCTATGTGAAAAAGAATTTCCTAACATTATTCTTAAGTTTACTAGCCCTTAACCTCAATTTATGTTCTCTAGTTTTACCAATTTTCCGTCTCTGGGAAAGATTCTGTTCTATATTAATATGTTTCAAATATTTTAATGTCTGTATCATATCACCCTTGTCCTTCCTCTCCTCCAGAGTATACATGTTGAGGTATTCTAGTCTCACACTTTTTTTGGCACACATCCCCTACCATTTTCATCACTTTGCTCTGGACTGCTTCAAATCATCTTATATCCTTGGCCAGATATGGCCTCCAAAACTGAACAGAATACTCCCATGTGGTACCTCACCAATAACCTGTTGCTTTTTAATTGGTGCAAATTTATAAAATACTGAGTGGAATGGAATGGGTAGATGTGAATCACTTGTTTACTCTTTCCAGAAATACTAGGACTAGGGGAGCATGCAATGAAAGGGCCTCCCTGGAGGAGAATGGGGCATGTATACCATCTTTTCGTGGTTACACATTCAAAGTGGAAGCTACTAAGTATTAGATTTAGAAGAAACTGGAGAAATATTTCTTTAATATGTAATTAAACTCTAG
This sequence comes from Geotrypetes seraphini, assembly GCF_902459505.1. NCBI lineage: Eukaryota > Metazoa > Chordata > Amphibia > Gymnophiona > Dermophiidae > Geotrypetes > Geotrypetes seraphini. The sequence continues at coordinate 397,694,695 of NC_047085.1, read as the reverse complement.
AATTAATTACCAGAGAATGTAGTGAAAGCAGTTAGCTTAGCAGGGTGCTTTCGTACATGCACCAGGTGGTATGTTCTTCTAATTCAGCATGTTTCCAAAACCTTTAGGAAGTTTACCAACCTAATCGTAGGTTACAATCCGAGGGTGGTATGAGGCTTGTGAATGACAAGGAAACTAGAATTTACTATAAGAAAATGATGGATACCATGTTTTTCAGTAGTGGGTATAAAACTATGGAACCCACTACCTGGGGTTATGAGGTTATGTAAAGATCATATAAATTACAGGAAACAGTTGAAAACCCAACTGTTTGTTGATACCTTTATGTAATACATAGAGATGGAACACTGACCTATTTTGGCCATGCATTGACCCTATGGTTTGACATAGTGGATGCAGTAAGAAGTAAGCATTCCAGCTTGACAACTATGAAATGCAAATGTTAACTTTGTTTATTTTATGGATATTTGGTGTATTTTAATAATATGTATGTTTTGTACATCGCTTTGATTATAACCGGTTTATAAAATTTTTAAATAAATAAAGGTTTGGATACTTGCTAAAAGAAAAGCACATATGCCATTGTTAAGAGGGATTTGGGGAAATCCACTGCATAAAATCTGTTTTACTTTTTGGGATCTTGCCATGTATTTGTGACTTGAGTTGGCCACTGTTGGAAACAGGATACTGGGCTTAATGGACCTTCAGTCTGTCCAAGTATGGCAACTCTTATGCTGTTATGGATATCCTAAAACCCTAACTGGCTGAGGATGTCCCATGGATTGGGTTGAGAACCCCTGGCTTAGAGTGATCTAGTAGGTATGAAGATATCTTGATGTGGGCAGTAAACAAAGTGGGTGCCTTTTGAATCTTGAGACCATGTGGGGATCCTTTTGGCTTTGCAATAGTCTGATGCCATATAATGTAACAAGTGTCATGGCATGGAGGAGGTTAGATGCTGAGTGTCTTCCCTTCCTCTCCTTCAATTCATGTGTTCCTGGCCTGAGGCGCAGTTCTGGTAAAAGTTCCCATGGCTTGATAAATATGGGCTGAAAGGGCACCTAGTCACATTGCTCCTCCCTGTCAAATACAACTTTCACCATATGAGCTGGCAGGTCAGCTTAACATTGGGAAAGTGCTATGCACTATTCTCAGTTTGAAAAAAATACCGAGAACCTAGAGAACTGGGTTCAATTCTCACTGCAGCTCCTGTGACTCTGGGTAAGTCCCTTAACTCTCCATTGCCCTAGGTTCAAAATAAATACCTGTATATCATATGTAAACTGCTTTGATTGTAACCACATAAAGGCGGTCAAATCCCATTTCCTTTCTGTACACAGAAAAGATATTGCTTATTTAAGAAAAAAATAGTCTGATATAGAAAAAGTTATTCTGTAGAGTTAAGTCTCCTTTATTTTTTGCAAAACTTGTGGCACAAAGAGGTGCAATTAAGTATGTTTGTGGTAAGTGTCTATATATACAGAGTTTACATTACCTATGAATGAGGTTAATGAACTAGGAAAAGAAGTTATAAATACTCCTACTCATTTAATTATTCTTTAATATAATGGGGAAAGAAAGCAGCAAAACAATAACTTAAAACACCTTATTACAATCAGCTTCAAGCAATTGCATAACAAAGTTCTATGCAGTATATGAATTCTTGTTATGAACCAGAAAGAACTATCAGTGTATAGTGCAGTGTACCCAACTTATGCTCAAGAATACTTTTGCTGCTGAGAATAGATAAAGGCCAAGCCCATAAAAGACTAGTCTCTTATATTATTTTTAAAATTGTCTTTAAAATCATACAATGCATCTTGGGTCGTGTTTGTGTGTCAAACAAAAAATAGTGTTATACCCCAAACTAAAATAAAATCCTTCGCTGTAGGGATGAGGCTTCACACAGGACTCAGATTGGGATGAGACGCTCCTAAATGGAAGGCCTCTAACCCTTTTATTGAGTATCTTAACTCCCTTATTTACTTATCTAATGATTTGCAAGGTTACAGTTTCAACATACATTTACTTCGCTGATTACACCAAGGTAACTCCCTTGTTTACATATTTAATGTGATTCTCAAGGCTACCATCTCATGTGACATCTGAATACATTATAGAGGTTACAATAAAGTGATTCCCTTGTTTACACTTCTAAAGCTTACCATCGCATGTGACATTCTAAAGGTTACAATGCATGATCACCCTTAAGCTCAGCGCGTGACAGAGGCCTGCTTCGCAATGTCTGTCTGCTGAAGTATCTTTCCATATAAGGACTACTTAAGATAAGGGTTAATTTATGACAGGTAAGGGGGAGAGAGGGAAAGATTCACCATTCTTTCACAGGGGCTTAGAACAGTGTGCTGACCTTGCTCTGTTTCAGAACTGCATCCCTTCACTTCGCTTCAAACATTTTTTCAAAATGCCATTCACAATACTTTATTAAAGTCAAACTTACTGGTGGAACTATCATGTCATTCATGGCACATGCTTTAAGCGCTTCCCTTGCCCAGTTTCAAATATTGCTGAAATCACAGGAGCAACTTTGCACATTTGGAAAAAGATAATGAAAATGATTCACATTATAATAAGGTTCAGCAGCTCTGTTGGTCACCAATGCTTATCCTGCACTCTTTTAATGACCTATTTGCCACTGTGCAGATAAATGATGGATAGGTAGCAGGTGCCTACTGGGTGAAAAAGGAAGTGACTTAATACATACAGGTATGAATATCCATTCTTTGAAATTCTTGCATTGCTATGAAAAGATTAGGAGTTGAAATATTAATTTTACTGACTTTGAGGTTGGTGCCTTTTTTTTTTGGTCCTAGATCTTGGATCACCTGAAAGGGAGTGATTGTGGCAGTGCGACATTTATGCATGGTGGATGGAGCCATCCTTTGATTTAAGCATTTTTAAACAACTTGGGGCTACCTTTGATATGATGCTTAGTGGTCACTGGAGTTTCAAATTGCAACAATTATCTGCTTTTCACATAAAGCACAGTTACTTACCGTAACAGTTGTTATCCAGGGACAGCAGGCAGCTATTCTCACAAGTGGGTGATGTGATCCAACGGAGCCCCGATGCGGACGCCTCACAAGCAGTCTTGCTTGAAGAAACTCGAAGTTTCAAGTCGCCCGCACCGCGAATGCGCGCGTGCCTTCCCGCCCAGCGCAGGGCGCATCTCCTCAGTTCAGATAGCTAGCAGAGAAGCCAACCCAGGGGAGGTGGGTGGGATGTGAGAATAGCTGCCTGCTGTCCCTGGATAACAACTTACTGTAAGTAACTGTGCTTTATCCCAGGACAAGCAGGCAGGTATTCTCACAAGTGGGTGACCTCCAAGCTAACCAAAGTGGGATGGTGGGAGAGTTGGCAACTTAAGAGAATAAATTTTGTAATACTGTTTGGCCAAACTGTCCATCCCGTCTAGAGAAAGTATCCAGATAATAATGAGAAGTGGATGAATGAACCGAGGACCAAGTGGCAGCTTTACAAATCTCCTCAATCGGTGTCGATCTGAGGAAAGCTACAGAAGCTGCCATTGCTCTGACCTTATGGGCTGTGACTTTACTGGGAAGGAGTAATCCAGCCTGGGCATAGCAGAAAGAGATACAAGCCGCCATCCAGTTGGAGATGGTATGCTTAGAGATAGGACATCCCAACTTGTTCAGATCAAAGGAGATGAAAAGTTGAGCAGTTCTGTGCGGTTTGGTGCGTTCCAGATAGAAAGCCAAAGCACGCTTACAGTCCAGAGTATGTAGAGCTGATTCTCCAAGATGAGAATGAGGCTTTGGAAAAAACACTGGAAGAACAATGGATTGATTGAGATGAAATTCCGAGACAACTTTAGGAAGGAATTTCAGATGAGTGCGAAGAACCACCATGTCATGATGGAACACTGTAAAAGGAGGATCCGCAACCAATGCTTAAAGCTCACCAACTTGATGAGCAGAAGTGAGGCCAATGAGAAAGACAACTTTCCAAGTGAGATACTTCAGATGAGCTTTGTCAATAGGTTCAAATGGAGGTTTCATGAGCTGAGAAAGAACAATATTGAGGTCCCAAACCACTGGAGGCGGTTTGAGAGGAGGATTGACATGGAAAAGTCCTTTCATGAATCTGGAAACCACAGGATGAGCAGAGAGAGGTTTCCCTTGAAGCGGCTGATGAAAAGCAGCAATTGCACTAAGATGGACTCGTATCGATGTAGACTTGAGGCCAGAATGAGAAAGATGCAATAGATAGTCCAAAACCGAAGATAAGGAGGAATGTTGAGGCTCCTGATGATGAGAAAAACACCAAGGAGAAAATCTAGTCCGTATAGCAGGCTTCCAAAACATCCCTCACAGCTTGCGAAAACTGGAGAGGAGTTACAGTGAGAGGAACCAAGCTGTCAGGTGGAGAGACTGCAGGTTGGGATGAAGCAGAGATCCCTGATGCTGTGTAAGCAGCGACGGAAACACTGGTAGAAGGAAGGGCTCCCTGCTGCTGAGTTGAAGTAGAAGGGAGTAACAAGGTTGCCTGGGCCACCGAGGAGCAATCAGAATCATGGTGGCAGGGTCGAACTTCAGCTTGACTAGTGTCTTTTGAATGAGAGGAAATGGAGGAAACGCATATAGAAAGAGATTCGTCCAGTCCAGAAGAAAAGCATCTGCCTAGTATGGAATATGTAATCACAAACTAACCCCTCCCTCTTTTACAAAACTGTAGTGTGGATTTTAGCCACGAAGGTAACAGCTCTGACTCTCATAGAATTCTGAGCATCAGAGCTGCTACCACCACGACTGGCCCTAAAAAACGCTCCACAGTTTTGTAAATGGGGGGATAAAATAGAAATACATAGACAAAGGTTAAATTGAACCAGCAAGAAGCTGGACTCTGCATACAGTGCACCACAAAAACAGTGACACATGTCTCCTAAAGCAATAAATAATAGCAAATTTTTTTCTACTTTTGTCTTCTGTGGTTTCTGCTTTCCTCATCTTCTTTAACTCTCTTCCTTCCATCCAATGTCTGCTGTCTCTCTTCCCCTACATGGCATATTCTCTCCTTCTATGCTCCTTCCAGAAACTGTATGCCTCCCCCTTCCATCTCTCCTTTCACCCCCATTGGTCTGGCATCTCTCTCCTCTCCTTCCCTCTCCCACACCTCTCCTCTGCAATCCCTTTCCCTTTTTTCCCTCATTTTCCTTTTCAATTTATTTTCTGCATCTATCTAGATTACGTTCTTACTACCCTCTCATCAATGTCCTTTTTTACTGTCCACCTAAAGCTTGCCACCTTTCCATCACCTCTCCAGTATTTCCCTAACTCAATCCTTTTCTCCCCATCATGTGCCCTCCTTTTATTTATCACTCCTTCCATCATGTACCCTCTTTCTCCAACCCTTCCATCTAGTACCTTCTCCTCTCTCCACTTCCAGCCAGCGTCTGCTCCCCTCTTTCTCTCCTCCCATTTCCTTCCTGCATTTGCTCCCTTATCTCTCCCATCTGCACTTCCATCCAGCATAGGCTCCCCACTACCATCCAATGTCTGCCCTTTCTCTCTTCATCCACTCCTCTTCAATCAGCATCTGCCCCCTTTCTTTCCATCCAATATCCTTTCCCCTTATGTATCTCCCCTTTCTCTACATCAATTCCATCAGCACCACCCTGCCCCCTTTCCCTCCACCACTCTTCCATTCCAGCAGTCCTGCTCTTTCCTCTCCCTTCATGCAGCAAGGTCCCACGATGACCCGTCTGCTGGCTCTGCTCCGGAAGAAGTAAGTTATGTCGGAAGGGGTGGACCCAGAAGATGCAGGGAGTTGCGGCAAAGTCCCACAATGACTGAGTCTGCTGGGTCCACCCCTGTTCTGCCACGTGTTTATCTAGCAAGGGTATGTAGAAGTCACCTCCACCAAAGCTTCAGAGTAATATGATTCTTTATTGCATAAATATCAGATACTATACAAATAATGCAGATAGACATCAGATATTATACAAGATAGAGAATATCTATATACACAAAATAGAATACTTCACCATGTCACACCGCCTTCCAATACTGATCAGGAATCTGATTGATCAAGGGAAAGGACCCAGTCCATGGCACTCCCAAGGCTGCAGCAAGATTCAAAGTCCAGTCTGACTCTAAGTCTTATATAGCACAGAAAGTGCTGAATCTCTTACACACACAGACACTGCTGTTTCTGCAGTAACAACAGGTGTCTCCCTTATCTGCAAACTTTCACAGATGGAATGTTAACCGCTGCTCGAACCTTCCCTTAGCATGAGGACTCTTCCTTGGCAAGACATGAAACAGTATAAGATATATGACACAAGCTGATAACAACTTGCTCTCACGAAAAGGCTGCCTAATTGTCTGGCACAGATGTAAGGCAAGGATTGCAGCTAAAAAGCAAGCAGACATGAAGATTCACACCTATTAGCCAAAGTGTCCACCTATAACTGCCAAAGGCTGCCCTGGCCAGCCATGGCATAACAACCCCCTAATTTACTTCTTCTGGAGCAGAGCCGGCAGACGAGTCATCGTGGGACCTTCCTGCATCTCAGCGCGGCTGCCGACTCTGCTACAGAGAAAGTAAGTCAGAGGTAACGTGACCATTTATTTTTTTCATCAAAAGGGGACATCTATTAATTGATTGTGTATCCTTTCTTTCATTTCTTTCTTTCTGCACTCAGGCTCAACAATTGTCCCTTTCTATTCCCTCCCTTCTTCCTTTCCATGTCCTTAGTGCCCCCAGTGCCTCCATCCTGTGTCCATAGTGCCCCCAGTGCCTCCGTCCTGTGTCCATAGTGCCCCCAGTGCCTCCATCCTGTGTCCATAGTGCCCCCAGTGCCTCCGTCCTGTGTCCATAGTGCCCCCAGTGCCTCTTTCCCGTGTCCATAGTGCTTCCAGTGCCTCCGTCCCGTGTCCATAGTTCCCCCAGTTCCTCCTTCTCATGTCCTTAGTGCCCCCCATGCTTCCTTCTTATGTCCCCCCACTGCCTTCCAGATTTTGTCCATCCCCCCAAAACCAGCCTCCCTACCTATCTCCCTCCCTGCCGCGCTAAAGCCAGCCAGCTTCCCGCCTACATCCTTCCCTCCCTGCTGCGGGAAAAAAAAAGCCTCTCTCCTTCCTTTCCTGCAGTCTTACCTCCCCGCTGCTGCTGCTAATCGCCAACAAGAAGTCTTCTTTCCAATGTCAATTCTGACATCGGAGAGGACATTCCGGGCCAGCCAATCACTGCCTGGCTGGCCCGGAATGTCCTCTCCGACGGCAGAATTGAGGTCGGAAAGAAGACTTCTTGTCAGTGACTAGCAGCAGCAGCAGAGAGGTAAGACTGCAGCAGCGCGGACCAGGGGAAAGGAAGGAGGTGCATGTCCAGTTGCACGGTAGGGCAGGAGGACCCGGACCTGGCCGGCTGTGCACCCCCCCAAGGCATGCACCCGGGGTAGACCGCCTCCCCCCTTGGTACGCCACTGCTCTACAGTTTTGTAAAAGGTGGGGATAAAATATAAATATGTAGACAAAAGTTAAATTGAACCACCAAGAAGCTGGATTCTGCATACAATGCAACACCACAGAAACAGCGATGCATCTCCCCTAAAGCAATCTCTCCTCTTCCCTCTCCTACACCCCTATGGCCTGGCATTTCACTCTCTCCTCTCCCTAACCCCCCCCCCCCCAATTTCATCAGCATCTGCCCACTTTCTCTCCTTCCACCTCCCTTCCATACCACCCTGACCCCCTTTCTCTCCCTCCACCACCCTTCTATGCTCCTCTCTCCCTCCAAATCAGCAAGGTCCCGCGAGGACTTCCGGCTGCTGCCTCTACTCTGGAAGATGTAAGTAAGTTGGAGGGGGTGGACCGGCAGCTGCAGTCATTGCGGGACCTTCCTGCACTTCAGCGTAGCTGCCGACTCTGCTTTGGAAAAAGTACGGCAGCTGCCCTGAGGTGCAGGTGCCGATTAGAGCAGAGCGGGAGGTTCCGGACCTGCCCAGCCGCTGTGCACCTCCCTAGGGTTGGCAACCAGGGCAGTCTGCACCCCCTGCCCTTGGTATGCCACTGATGTGTCACTGTTTCTGTGGTGGTGTGGTGTTGCATTGTATGCAGAGTCTGGTTTCTTGGCGGTTCAGTTTAACTTTTGTCTATATATTTCTATTTTTAATTTGTAATTATTCCATAGTAGGTGAGGGTGTATCTCTGTTCTGTGTGTATGAAAAGGACTTGGTTTTCTGTTGGCATTGACTGTGCAGAATCTGGCTTGTTTAGTTTTACAATGTATTTGTTGGTGTTCACTACAGTGTTTAAGAGGCTGCCTTTTCTTAGGTACACTCTTGTGCGATATGTGGATTGTTACTAAAAATCATATTTTTCATATAGGGGGAGTGTCACATATGCTACCTACGCCACTAGGTAGAGGCAGGATTTTCGGAATACATAAGTGCACATGACGGTGTAAGTGAAAAGGGGAGGCATGAGTGTGTGCACAGTGAGCCCCCTAATCCATGCCTCTCTCTCCCGAGAAAAGAAAACCAAACTTCCCTTATGTGATATTGATTTGTCCTTTGTATTCCCACAAAGCCGGAATTTACCACGTCTAGTACTAAACGTTGCATTAAAGAGGAGGACGGAAGGTGGTTACTTCATCTGTTCTCTTGTGAGTGGTGATAAAAGCGCTGTAAATAGGACTGTCCATTAAGCGCGTGCACCGATTCTCACTGCACTGTCCGGAAGAAAGACTCCTACGGAAAATGGGCGGGAGCGGAGGAGGGAAGGGCCAACACTAGTTACTTTTTTTTTTTTTTTTTTTAATTCCCAAGGAAACAGGACGCCGCTGCACTTCCTGGCACCTCAGAAAGCGCGGCTGGTTCCGGTACTCTGGAGAAGGAGTATTGGAAACTTCAGGGGCGGGTAGACCAGACACACACGCTAAGTGCGAATAGTAAAAGGGCTAATTAGAGCAGGAAGGCACATTCGCTTAGCGCTTTTGGACCCTGGAAAGCCCTATAGCCCCTTTCCAGAAAAGTAGCGGAAGGGTTCAGGTAAACATAATAGCTCTCTCCGAGTGGATAAAGATTAACCTGGGGGGGGGGGGGGGGTTATTTATTTATTTATTTATTTTTTTTGGGGGGGGGTCCTTGCCGGGAGTAGGTGGGAATTAAAAGTAAGATTACATATTAATTCTAAGCTAACTGAATCTTGCATCACAACTTCTCCGCTTTTCTTCCATAGAAAATTGTGAGAATGGAGGAGGAAGAGGAGGCTGTGCATGTTCCTAGTTTTTCAGAGGATGAAAGGGTGCAGTTCGTGGGAAATCGGGTGCAGCACTTACTGAGACTCAAAGCGGACAGATGGAGTAAATTTATCGAAACGGAGGAAAACCAGAAAACTGTAGCCGAGTTTTTGGAAAAGAGCGACCTGTCTTTCTTGGCGTTTTGTATCACATCCGCAGGACTTTTAATAGCAACGCGGGAGGTAAGTGATGGTCCTTTAATTGTTTAGGCTCGAAGACTGTGGTGTAGCTTTACAGAATCCCGAGGAGAATGCAATGCCTTGGACTAATGATCTTCTGGTGGTTCCCACAAAAGATTAGTAGGGAGATTAGTTGCCTGCAAATAGGCAAGTTATCTTGGTGTGTGTGCCCGCCCTAATGAAATCAAAACATTATTTAGATGCTCTTAGTGATTTGTGTTAATTCAGTGACGGACCACGTTTCCTGCTTGCCTTTAAGGGCCTCGTGTCCGCCTGTTCACATTTTAATTCCCAAGGAATCTCCTGTTAACCAGGCTACTACTGTAAGGAAGAGTTTGCATGCTTAATTTGGAGTGGAGAGTAGTATCAGATGGACGAGCATTTCAGACTTCTCCCTCTCCCACACTCATATTGGATTGTTGGTTGTATAGAGAGTGAGGGAATCACATCTGTATCGCTACTCACACACTTTTGCTCTATTTTCTCTCTGATTTAGTGGTGGATAGTAGCAAAAAAAAAAAAAAAAAAGTCGTGGGGTATGATGTTCTCCCTTTCTCCTCCTCCTCCCCCACCACAGGGCCTGGGAAATAGTTAGAAGTTAGATTCTGTGCATTCCACCTTATTTTTGGTTCCATGGTTCTGGAAGATGTGATCTGTGAGCACCAGAACCTTTTAATGGAAACCATAGTATCTGGCTTCCTTTTCTTCCATTTTAAAGCACTGGGGGATCCAGAGGATGCTTGGGTAAACTACTAGCAGGAAAGAAAAGGGAACTGGATCTTGTATAGCTCTGGCAGCTTGATTCTTTGTATCCTATACTTGGAAGATCCAGTGCATATCCAACAGCTCAAAAGCCATATCCTCTGGCTGCATTAAGGCATGGACCCAAATTAAGGTGAAATGTTTAGCTAAAGATGTTTACTTAGTAGGTGCCCCCTGTAAACTTTCTTAACTTATTTCACTGCTTCTGCTGATAATTAGGGTTTCTCGGATGGCATATATATGGTTTTGTGAAGGCGGGTCAATGACCTGTGACCTGTGCTTCTTGTGACCCTGGGCAAGTCACTTAATCCCCCATTGCCCCAGGTACATTAGATAGAGTGTGAGCCTGCCAGGACAGATAGGGAAAAATACTTGAGTACCTGCTTGTACACCGCTTAGGTTATAAGTGGTATATAAATACTTATAAAATAAAAATAAAATAAAATAACTTTAGCAGAGTGTGAAACAATTTTACCTTTTTCTTTCCTATTTTACTAAAGTTCCTTTTTTTTTTTTTCTTTTATGTAGTTATGTTATAAATCTCCTAGATGGCTTATCTGGTAGGTGGTATATTGAATAAATGAAATCTCAAACCTTTCTAGTCTTATGTGTAAAAATAGGTGGTTATTTTTTGTGTTAATTAGGGCTCCTTTGAAGGTACAATAAATCTGTGTTTATCAGTGTTTGTGTGTCTCAGGTACTATGGGCTCCTTTTATCAAGGTGCACTACCGGGGTTAGCGCGTCGGACATTTCATCACGCGCTAACCCCCGCGGCACGCCAAAATACTAACGCCTCATCAATGGAGGCGTTAGTGACTAGCGCGGCAGGCGGTTGAACGCGCGGTATTCTGTGCATTAACCGCCTACCGCACCTTGATAAAAGGAGCCCTATGAGTACCTTTTCCAGTGGAATCTAATAATAGTGCGGAAATGGCATAAAAACTTGATTGAGAGAGCAAAGCTGACTGCAGGAAGTGCAAGTACTAGGGAAGTACTGATTTGCAGGTTAAGTACAGGTTGTTTAAGTACTGTTTTGGTATTTTACATTTTTACAGGTTGTTTAAGGCCCCTCCTATAGGAGGGGCCTTAGGCATCTTGGCCAATCAGCCTTAAGCTCCTACCTGGTGCATCCCAGGATGCACTGATGAGGGGAAGGCCTGCCATTTTGAAGAGGCAGGCCTGCTGGCTGGAGGGAGTAGGCATCCTTCCAGCCAGACATCTAAGTAAGGTAAGGGGGAGAGAGCAGGAGTCGTCGGAGGCATGGGGTGGGGGTAACAAGAGAGAGTGGGCATCTCTCCTGCTGCAGGGGAGGGGTGCGTTGCTTGGCGGCGGGAGGGATTGGGCATCTCTCCCGCTGCAGCGGAGTTATTAATATCTGTGGCACGGCAGGAGAGAGTGGGCATCTCTCCTGCCAAGCTTCAATTTGGATTGTTTTATAAAAAATTATTATTTTAATTTACATGGGGGGAGGGCTTAGCAATGTCAGGTGATTGTGTGAAGTGGCATGAGAGAGTAGGCATCTCCTGCTGATCATCAATTTGTGGTGGGTTTAAAAAAAATTATTATTTTAATTTGCATGGGGGGGGTCTGAGCTGTCAAACTTTAGTTTCCTGTCAGTGCCTGAGCTGATCAGGAAAGTAATAATAATAATAATTTTATTTTTTGTATACCGCCATACCCAGGGAGTTCTAGGCGGTTCACAACAAATAGATGAGTTAAATACAGTGCAGTTGAAAAAGAAGTACATAACAAGTCAATCGAAGGGTCAAACTAGTTTACATTGACAATTTAAGTAAGGAAGGGCTAATACAGAGCATATATGGTATTTACCGTAAAAGAGTTAAATAGAATTTGTGAGAAGGGGGAGCCAAGCATATTGTAAGAGAGGAAGGGACAGGGATTGTTGGGAGGGGGAAAAAGTAAAGAAAGGTAGGCCGTGTTGAGGGGGGGAAGAGGAGGATTTGGTCTGATGCAGAGTAGGGAATTCGATCTGTTTTCTAATGAGGAGAGGGGGAGCGTTAAGGCGGAAGAGGGGAGCAACATCTCAGACCTGTTGGTAAATTTTGGCTGCAAATGTGGCACAAGATTAGAGAATTACTCAGTGGTTATAGAGAATCATTCAGAGTGATCATTTTAATAATCATGACCTTGTACTACATTTGCATGGCAATATCGGAGACTGCTAGAAAACTCAGAAAGACCTCACTAAGCCGTTTTGATAATCCGCTGCTAAAACATATGCACCCTAAATCGGCTGGAACTGGTTTAGCGAGCACATTAAAGGCAGATTTTAGTTTTGAGAATCTGCCCCTCAGTCCTATGCTCTCCAACTATTGGGTGAGATGGGATTGTTACATTTTGTTTTTTCATATTCACAATAATTTTCAAAAGAAAACAATACTCAAGTAGCCACTGGTTATAGAAATACGGATAAGTGATAATACAAAAGAGAAACACAATTTATAAAAATTCATAATTCTGTATCCTTCATAGACTACTATTTCTCCAAAAGGGGGAGTGATGCCATAGAAAAGGAGTTCATTAGCAAGGAAAAAAGTGACCACCAAAGGCAATAGCACTAATACAGTAATATAATCTAACTATCTACTTAAAAAAAAATACTGTAGTCCTTAATGATCTTCTTTAAATTGATAAAGGCTTTCAATTGTTCTGGATCAAAGAAAATGTATTTCAAACCTCCCAGCTTTACCAAACACAAGGATAATTTAATCTAAATGATGCACCAACATTCAATGTCTCTTGTTTATAGGAGAGAAATAGCCTCCTGTGACAATAAAGCCTCATCTCATTATTGAAATCCTGCTCAAAAATGAAAGAGACAATTAAAGTGGACCTTTGTGCAGTCTCTGATTCAGAATCCTCTAATGTTGCAAAAAGGTTATTCAGAGCCAACCTCTGTTGCTCTATGGCAGGGCTGCCCAAGTCTGGTCCTCGCGATCTACTAATAGGCCAGGTTTTCAGGATATCCACAATGAATATGCATGAGAGAGATTTGCCTGCACTGCCTTCTTGGGATGAAAATCTCTCTCTCATGCATATTCATTGTGGATATCCTGAAAACCTGGCCTGCAAGTAGATCTCGAGGACTGGACTTGGGCAACCCTGCTCTATGGGTTGTACCAACACCATCCCCCTCTTCTACAAAACTGCGCTAGCGTTTTTTTACCACAGAGAGCTGCGCTGAATGGCCCTTGCTGCTCCCGATGCTCATTGAGTTCTTATGAGCGTCGGGAGCAGCGCGGGCCATAAAACACCTTATTTATTTAAAAATTTAAACCCCGCCTAAAACCTTATTCAAAGGCAGAATCATTTCAGAAGAAAAATGCAAAACTTCAACAAGGTATTTTTTAAACATGTCCATAGGCAATATTCCTGGATCCATGGGAAAATTCAAAACCTTGAGATTTAATTTTCTATTATAATTCTCCATTTGCTCTATTTTCCTTTGCAGTTGTACTTTATCTTTTATGAATGTAGTTCTGAATTCTTGGAGATTTTGAATTTCAGAATGTACTTTTTTTTTTTCCTTCTTTAATTTTCTATACCGTTCTCCCAGGGGAGCTCAAAACGGTTTACATGCATTTATTGAGGTACTCGAGCAGTTTTCCCTGTTTGTCCCGGCGGGCTCACAATCTATCTAACGTACCTGGGGCAATGAGGGGATTAAGTGACTTGCCCAGGGTCACAAGGAGCAGCGTGGGATTTGAACCCACAACCTCAGGGTGCTAAGGCTGTAGCTTTAACCACTGTGCCTCACTCTTACTGGAAGATTCTTGCCTTTCCTCTTCCACAGATTTAGTCAAATTATCTACTTTAGTAAGTAAAGAAGTTACCTCATTAGGAGACTTCTTAACTACCGAGGATCTCTATTTAGAAAATGAAGAATGTAAATTAAAGAGCTAAGGCCACTACTGGACAGACTTGTACGGTCTGTGTCCCATATGTGATGATTTGGTGTAGGATTGGGCTGGGGAGGGCATCAATGGGAACTCCACTAACTTGGAACATGAGGATGTTACTGGCCAGATTTTATGGTAGATATCCAGCAAACAGGATGGTTGGATAGGCTGGAGTGAGCTTGAACAGCAACTTCAGCATTTGGAACCTAGGGCAATACTAGGTGGACTTTACAGTCTATGACCCAGAAATATCAAAGAAGAGACAAATTAATTTAATCATGTATTTTTAAATGGGTATAACTAATGGGCAGACTGGATAGACCGTTTAAGTCTTTATCTGCTGTCATTTACTAGGTTACTATGAGTTCTGTGATAGCCTTCCAGATAGAACCTAGAGTAACTGCCACGTGAGGGTATGAAACAACCACTCCTGCTCCCTTGTTGCTCACAAACTCTCTGTGTCCACAAGTTGATACTTCACCCCATCTAGGAGAACAGCTTGGTATTCTGCTGTTCTTGCGAGAGAATCGCACTGAACACTGGGCATGCCGGAGGAGACGGCACCGAGGGAGATAAGCTAACATCAAGCTCCAAAGATCCAACTGCTCCTTCCAGCTGAACCAATGCAGAGAACTCCCTTGGTTTGATCACAAATTGTTGCCAATCCGGAGGCATACTTTTTGATCTTTTGCTGCACCAAAGGGTTTGTTCAGGCCAGGGAGGAAGTCACCCGAACAACTCCCTTTCTTTTTGTATGGGGCATATCTCAGTGAAAACTTCAGCAAGAAACAACAGTGCAAATGAAGAGAAGTAAAGCGCTCACCAGGTACGTGCCACCATCTTGGCCACTCCCCTGCACCCCTTGTTAACATTTTAAAAGTACTTACTGTAAGTAAATATACTGGTTTCAAAAGAAATGTAGTAAAGGTCAGGTCACATTACAATGACTCCAGTCTTATTTCTGTTCCTCTCTCCCCCCCACCTCTGTTTTTCTTATGTGCCCTATAGAATGTCCACTCCATCTACAACAAGCTTGTTTATATCTGTGACCTCTTTATTTCTTGAACTCTCCACCTGCTTGCACTAACTGAGACCTGGCTGTACCCTTCAGTTGCCACCCTGTGTCATGGAGGTTAACTTTTCTCACATACACCTCGCCCAGTTGGTCACAGAGGTGGTATTGGGCTGTTACTTTCATTCTCTAGTACAGTGCTGCCCAAGTCCGGTCCTCGAGATCTACTGGAAGACCAGGTTTTCAGGATATCCACAATGAATATGCATGAGAGAGATTTGCCTGCACTGCATTCTTGGGATGCAAATCTCTCTCATGCATATTCATTGTGGATATTCTGAAAACCTGGCCTGCCAGTAGATCTCGAGGACCGGACTTGGGCAGCCTTGCTCTAGTAGATTTCGACCTCTTCTTCCACTTCTGTCTCACTTTTTTTCTTCCTTCAAAGTCTATTCATCCGTCTACCTCTCCGAGTAGCAGTCATTTACTGACCCCCTTTCTTCCTTTCTCACTGACTTTGACTCTTGATTTTCCTTCTTTCTTGAACCTTCAACTCATTCCCTCATTCTTGGTGATTTTCACATTCACACTAATGACCCCTCCGACTCTTAGTTTCTAGCCTTAACATCCTTATTCAGTCTTGCTGTGCTTTACCACCGCTACACACCACAATGGCCACTGGATTGATCTTGTCATCTTCTCTAACTGCTCCATCACAAATTTCTCCACCACAGTTCTTCCTCTCTCTGACCATCATCTGATAACTTTCAGATCTACCTCTCTACACCAGAAATCTCTACAGTAATCCAGGCCCAAGTCTCAGCCTGCCTTTCTAACATTGCTGCCTGGATGTCCCACTGCCACTTAAAACTAAATATGGCCAAGACCAAGCTATTTATCCTTCCACTTAAACCTACCTCTCCTCTCCCCCCCCCCCTCTATCTCAGTGGATAACACTCTCATCCTCCCTGTCTCCTCCGCTCGCAACCTCAGGGTCATCTTTGACTCCTCTTTCTCTACCCAAATTCAACTGACCACCAAAACCTGTTTCTTTCCCTATAATATCACCAAAATCTGACCGTTCCTTTCTGGGTATTACATTACATTACATTACATTAGGAATTTCTATTCCGCCTGTGCCTTGCGGTTCTAGGCGGATTACAATATAGAAGATATCTGGACATTTCCAGTAGAATTACATTACAGGAGAAGAGTAAATTACAGGTAACAGTAAAGAATTACAATACATTCAATATCACAGAAGATGTTACATAGCAACTGAATCAAGTTACATCGGGTGGAGAATAAAGAATTACAATACATGAACTGTTACATGTTACATGAAGATGTTACATGAACTGAATCTACCAAACCCTTATCACTTTTTGCCTAGACTACTACAACTTGCTTTTCACAGGTCTTCCACGTAACCATCTCTCTCCCCTTCAATCCGTTCAAAATTCTGCTGCATGACATATATTCCACCAGAGTCGCTATGCTCACATCACCCCTCTCCTCAAGTCACTTCATTGGCTCCCTATCCATTTCTGCATACAGTTCAAACTACTCTTATTGACTTAAAAGTGCATTCACTCTGCAGCTTCTCAATATCTCTCCTCTCTTATCCCTCCCTTTACTTCTCCTTGGGAACTCTGTTCATCGGTCAAGTATCTCTTATCACTATCCTTCTCATCTACTGCTTAAGTCCAGAATATGCTTCTTCTCTCTTGCTGCACTCTGCACCTAGAACATTCTGCCTGAGTCAGTTTGTCAAGCTCCGCCTCTGCCAGTATTCAAATCCAGGATAAAACCCCCACTTTTTTTGAATTTGCTTTTATCTCCGAACCCCCACTTGCTTGTAAAGCTCCCATAGCCTGCAAAACTCCCTGAAGCCCAATTTGTTCTGTTTGTTTGATCAGATTGTAAGCTTTACTGAGAAGGGACTCTCTCTTGAATATTTTAATTTACTGCGTTGTGTAAGTCTAATAGCATTATAGAAATAAGTAGTAGTAGAAAGTCCTAGCCAAAACAAGTACAGCTCTTGAAACTACTTTTTAAATTACAAAGTAAAAAGTATTCTTAACAGGTTGGACCACAGAATCTAGTAAACTCTAAAATTAGAATGCAAACATTTACAGAAGTAAAATTAATGTACACTGAAAAATGATATGCATATAGTTACTGAAAAGTTTGTAGCAGTAATCATTTGATCATATAAAACACACACCCTCTACTTCAATCATATCCAGAAGCAGTAGCATAGCCAGACCTGACATATTGGTAGGCCCAGGTAGGAGTGCCCTAGTGGTTAGAGCCACAGCCTCAGCACCTTGAGGTTGTGGATTCAAGCCCAGTGCTGCTTCTTGTGACCCTGAGCAAGTCACTTAATCCTCCATTGCCACAGGTACGCTAGGTAGAATGTGAGCCTGCCGGGACAGAGAGGAGAAAAATGCTGACTCTTGACATTCTCTTTTGTTTGTTACGCATATTGATTGTATTGTACTGACTGGTGTTTGTACTTGTTATCTTTTTGTGTCTCCTTTTTAGGAGCACTTCTAATGTTGATGCTGTTCTTATATGATAAAACTCAATAAAATTTCTGAACAAAAAAAAACAAAACAACTTAGACAACCTCCATTGATAGGCGATATATAAATAATAAACTTGGAATATGGGTGGGCACTATGTATATACTCATAGGTATAAGTACTATTTCATGGGATACTACTAAATAATGCCTTAGAGTGTTCTTAATGACAGAGCACACCCCACCCAGAAAATCTACCAGCATGAAGTATAAAATATATTTTTAACTGGACATTGTAGAGCGCACTCTCACCCAGAAGCCCACCGCTATTAAATTTAAAACTTTTTCTATTTTTTTACCCTGATTACTTGCAGAGAAGTCTACAGTCCCCGATCAGTATTGGAAAGGAGGCCCAAGTTGGCTCCTAGCAGTTCCTGACATTGGCTGCGGGAAGTAGGCTTCACTCTAATGCTGCTGCAGCAGCTTCTGACTAGCATCTGGGGTTAGAGGATAAGTGCCTGGATTTTCCCAGCTGCACAGGATGGGGACAGCCATGCTAGCTAAGTTAACGGCAAACCCCGCTGCTGGAGCTCCAAATTCTCTGACTTTGCCACAGGTTTAGGAACTCACTGGAGAGGCTCAAGACCCAAGTTGTGCTGGATCAGTGCATGCTCTTCACAGGCAGTCAGTGAGCAGAGCCTAGAGGAGCTGCAGGCAGATAAATGTATGCCATCTTAAGAGTATGGCGCAGAGGCTCCTCCCCCCCCCCCCCAATGCCCAACTCTCGAGCAGCAGCAAACAAAGCAGGGTGTCGGGTGGGCTGCTAGCTTATTTGTTGGAATATTAGTATTAGGACATTCTTTTCCTACTCTTTCTCCTGTCCTAACAATGCATCTTGTTCCTGTCCTATAACATTCTCTCTTATTCCAGTACTGGAACCTTCCTTACACACACCCATATCTCTAAGTAAATAACTGAGACAATGAGAAACAATGATTCACCCAAGGTGTAAGAAGCGAGATTTGAACTCTTGACTCCCTTGGTTCTCAGCCTATTGATCAGATGGGACTTTCACTTTTTTCCCCCAAAATTCATCATGTCTTATCAGCTTTATGTCTCCTTTGTAACTGGCTCATGTTCTAACACACAGTATTTGGTTTCTCTTTTTTATAAGTGGGATCAGTGTTTACTAGTGCTGCCCGATTCAGGAAAAAAAAATTTGATTTGATTTGATTCAGCCTATTGAATCGATTTTTCAATTCGATTTTCCTGCCCAATTGGGTGGTTTTTTCCAAACATCCTGGTGGGTTTATTTTATAGCCTCTTCACCCCCTTTGCCCTCTCCTACCCACACTGGTCCTATGGTGTAAACAAAATAAACAAAAAATACTTTTCCTCTCTCTATTAAATCCTAGCTCACGTTTACGGTCCAACACCAGCTCTGGAAGGATACACATTTCAAATTTGACATATTGTAATCACAAAACAGAAAATAAAATTATTTTTCCTACCTTTTGTTGTCTGGTCATTTTTCCAATCGTGTTGGTCCCATGTTGGTCTGGTTGTCTTCTGATCAGGCTCTCCTTCTTTCTTCTTTCTCCGTGCTAACCATCCATCTTCCTTCTCTGTCCTCCCCTTCTGTTTCCCTTTCCTCCCCTGGAGGTCTGGCATCTTTCCTTTTTTTCATTTCCATCCCCCTGCAGCTGCAGCAATGGACCCCACCATCCACAGATCCACCATCTCTCCTTTTCTCATCTACCCTTTCATCCAGCATCTCTCTTCTGTGTCCCTGTTCCTATGCTCCCTATATGCCCAGCATCTTATCTCTCCCCATATCCAGCTTCTTCTTTCTCTCTTCCTTACCTCCTGTATCCCCTTCCCCAGGTACAAGCTTTCTCCTACTATCGCTCCTGCCATCCTGCACCTTGCCCACCTACTTTAGAACAGTATCTGAAGTCGCAAGATTGTTGGCGGTATATAAGAATAAAGTTGTTATTATTATTATTATTATTATTATTATCTGTCCCTCTTGTACCCTTCCCCTTGTGGTCTTGCATTTCTCTCTCCCTCTCCCTCTCTCCATTAGTCCAGCACCTCTCCTCTGCTTTCCTCCCCCTCTTTTTGGTATCTCTCTTCCCTTCACCCCAGGTCTGGCATCTCCCCTCCCTTCTCTTACTCCTTCCTCCTCCTCCCTCTGCACAGGCCTGCCTCCCTGCCCTGAAGGCCTGCTCCCCACCACGAAGACCTGTTCCCCCCCACGAAGGCCTTCTCCCCCCAGGAATGCACTTTCTCCCTTCCTCCCCGCGCGAAGGCCTGCTCCCCCCCCCCCCAGGCACATTTTATCCTCCTCCCTACCGTGAAGGCCTGCTCCCTCTGCGAAAGCCTGCTTCCCCCTGCCGCAAACGAATGCCTGCTCCCCCCGTGAACAAACGCCTGCTCCCTCCGCAGCTTGCACCTTCCCCGCTCTTACCTCCTTACCACTAATAGGGCAGCTTGCAGGCTCGCTAGTGTTATAGCGATCCCTGCAGCTGCCCGTGGTCCTCAGCGGCACGTTCTTCCTGCTTCGTCCTGCCCCTGCTCTGACGTCAGGGGCAGGATCGCGGCAGCGAGCCTGCAAGCTGCCCTATTAGCGGTAAGGAGGTAAGAGCGGGGAAGCTGGGGAGGCAAGAGCGGGCAAGCTGGGGGAGGCCTTTCTGACTGGCCCTCCCCCCTCAAGCAGGAGCAGCAGCGGATGGCCAGCAAGAGGCAGCACTGCAGCTCCTGCTTTAGGAAGGCACGGGGGAAGGGTCGGCCATTGAATCGGGAGGCAAATTTTTTTTTTTAAATTGAATCGATTCGAATCGTGAATTGGGCAGCACTAGTGTTTACCACATTCAGGAGGCCACTGCTGGCCAGGTTACATTTCCAGTTCGCGGCCAGATGCACTAAGAGGATCATTAAGACCACGTGGGTCTGCACCGATCTGATTTTTTTGGCCGATTCAGAAAGAGCTATTAATGCACTAAAACATTTGCATGCAAATGATTCACGCAGATGTTCCTCATAATCCCCAACGCTGCTGTCCGATTGACTGCAGTGAGAGCGACTCTCACTCATGTGCAGACCCAGCAGGGAAAGCTCCAAAAGCTGCCTCTTGCCATGTAGACATTCAGGAACCCTTTTATTTTTTTTATTTTTTAAATGGGCACAGATACTGTGAATGTTACACATGCACAATATCTGCCCCATAAAAAAAAGAAATAAAAACCCCCACCTCCGCCAATCATGGCCCTCCCCAACGAAGGCACCGTGAATGTCCCCCCCCCCCCCACACCAGCGAAAACAGCAGTAGGAATGCCCACTTCCTACTGCCATGCTGACCCCCCCCCTACGCAAAAGAAAATTGGCACAAGGGATGCCCACTCCTGCGTCCCCCTTCCCCCCAAACATCTCCTACCCTCCCCCCAAAAAAGGCAGGAGGAATGCCCACTCCCTCATACCACCAGAGGTCTCCCTCCACCCCCTGAACCCCTGTCCCTTTTTAGACACAGAGCAGGACGGAAGCTCAAGCCGTCCTGCCCATAGGCCCACTGCTTGGAAATGGTGGGCCTTTTCCTCCCTGATGTGATTCACAGGGCGGGGACTGAGGCCCTGATTGGCACAGATGCCTAAGGCTCCTCTCCTTGGGAGGGGCCTTAGGCATCTGAGTCAATCAGGGCCTTAATCTCCTCCCTCTGTATCCTGTGATATAAGGAGAAGTCTAAGGCCCTGATTGGAAGTGGGCATTCCTCCTGCCGTTTTCACTGGTGCGGGGGCAGTTTGTGGTGCCTTCATTGGGCTGTCATCGGCGGAGGGAGGGGTTGCTGCTTTTTTTTCTAATGTGAAATATGCACAGCATCTGTGTCTATTAAAAAAAAGGGTTGATAGGTAAGCGACTGGTCTTGACCAGTTGCTTTTTTGGATCGCTAAAAGCGATCACTTTTTTTTAGTGCATCGGGAAGCCATGTTAGATCATCAGTCACTCTACTAGTTTACATGGCATTTTAATGTTAATTAGCTTATTTGTATGGTCAGATCGGGAAATGAGTGATCGTGCAGAAAACCAGGCGGTGAGCCATTTTCTGCATTGGGTCGGCAAATGCAATCATTGGTAAAGCTGTTAAAACAGCTTTAACGATTGGGGGGGAGGGGGAGTCAAGATGGCGGATGGACTTTGGTTAGCATTCTGATAGTTCCAGCAAATTTTATTTTTAGTATGGCTTATCTTTATCTGTTTCAATTATGAAGGTTTTTAGATGTTTCCTCCAATGCCACATTCCAAAAGAAAGGGGATAGTGAAACATAGAAACATAGAAAATGACGGCAGAAAAGGGCCACAGCCCATCTAGTCTGCCCACACTAGTGACTCACCCCCTAACTTCCTCCATGAAGAGATCCCACATGCCAATCCCATCTTTTCTTAAAATCTGGCATGCTGCTGGCCTCGATTACCTGTAGTGGAAGATTATTCCAGCGGTCAACCACCTTTTCTGGTGTCGCCATGAAATTTCCCACCCCTGATTTTCAGTGGATGCCCTCTTGTTGCCGTGGGTCCTTTAAGAAAGAAGATATCTTCTTCCACCTCGATACGGCCCGTGATATATTTGAACGTCTCGATCATGTCTTCCCTTTCTCTGCATTCCTTGAGTGAGTAAAGCTGCAACTTACCCAACTGTTCCTCATACGGGAGATCCTTGAGTCCTGAAACCATCCTGGTGGCCATTCCCTGAACCGACTCAATTCTCTGCACATCCTTTTGGTAATGTGGTCTCCAGAATTGTACACAGTCTTCCAGATGGGGTCTCACCATGGATCTGTACAACGGCATTATGACCTCAGGCTTACGGCTGACGAAACTTCTACGGATACAACCCATGATTTGTCTAGCCTTGGATGAAGCTTTCTCCACTTGGTTGGCAGTCTTCATGTCTTCACTAATGATCACTCCCAAGTCTCGTTCTGCTACAGTCCTTGCTAGGATCTCACCTTTTAGGGTGTAAGTCCTGCATGGATTTTTGCTGCCTAGGTGCATGACCTTGCATTTTTTGGCATTGAAACTTAGTTTCCAAGTCTTTGACCAATGCTTCAGTAGGAGTAGGTCTTGCGTCATACTGTTGGGCATTGAGCTTTTGTCGAGCTGTGCTTTTGTTGGGCACTGTGCTTTTGTCTATTATGTTGCATAGTTTGGCGTCATCGGCGAATAATGTAATTTTACCTTGAAGCCCCTTAACCAAGTCTCTTACGAAGATGTTAAATAGGATCGGGCCTAAGACCGAGCCCTGCGGCACTCCGCTTATCACCTCCGTCGTATCGGAGAGGGTACCGTTTATCACTACCCTCTGAAGTCTACCTCTAAGCCAGTCCTTAACCCATGCAGTTAATGTTTCACCTAATCCCATCGAACTCATCTTGCTCAATAACCTGCGGTGTGGGACGCTATCAAACGCTTTGCTGAAGTCCAAGTACACGACGTCCAGGGACTCCCCTATATCCAACTTTCTTGTTACCCAGTCAAAGAAGCTGATCAAATTGGATTGGCAGGACCTTCCCTTTGTAAATCCATGTTGATGGGGGTCTCGTAGATTCTCCTCATTCAGGATCATATCTAATTGATGTTTGATTAGTGTTTCCATAAGTTTACTTACTATCGATGTGAGACTCACCGGTCTGTAATTCGCAGCCTCCGTCCTGCATCCCTTTTTGTGGAGTGGAATGATGTTAGCCGTTTTCCAGTCCAACAGGACTCTTCCTGTACTTAGGGAAAGATTGAAGAGCGCAGATAACGGTTCCGCCAGGACGTCATTCAACTCCCTGAGCACCCTGGGATGTAGTTTGTCTGGTCCCATAGCTTTGTTCACCTTAAGTCTTGATAGCTCATAGTAGACACTGCTGGGTACATGATGTTTCCGGGCTCTTTCGTCCTCTCTGATTCAGCAGACGTTGCCACAGATTCTAGAACAACAAACCACCGCCTGATATCTGGAGGTTGGGTTCTGCATTGGAGCCGAGCGAGGGATTGTTAGACTCCATAGAACAGGATATCTCTCTTTCACCTCCAGTGGTGAATGTACCACCTTGTCTAGCTGA
This sequence comes from Geotrypetes seraphini, assembly GCF_902459505.1. Classification (NCBI taxonomy): domain Eukaryota; kingdom Metazoa; phylum Chordata; class Amphibia; order Gymnophiona; family Dermophiidae; genus Geotrypetes; species Geotrypetes seraphini. The sequence goes on along the minus strand of NC_047085.1, from coordinate 397,670,910 downwards.
AGCATGGAATTGAGTCCCATAAGAATGGTAAAGGAGACCCCGGAGTTGGTTCTTGACGGTGCTTCATCCCTAAAGGGAGCTGCAAGGTAAAGAGAACAATGAGGAGGCTGGAATACCAGCGTTGGAGACACTTCTTGCAGAAGTTAAGGAGCAAGCTACTCTTATCGTTAACTTTGTATTTGAACAAGATCTGGTTTCTGTTATGAGGATATACTTCAAAAAAGGTGTAGCTCCTTTTTGTGGTCAGAGAATTTGGATATATCCTGATGTGACAAAATTGACTCAGGAGAGACGGAGAGAATTTCTTGTAATGAGAGAGGAAACAAGAAAATGAGGAGCTACTTTTTTTTGCTTGCATACCCATGTAAATATTTAGGTTTGAGTTATGTGTTTTTCCTGCCTGAACACCTAAGATCTTTTTTAGATTTTAAGAAGTTAACCAGTGGTACTACATGAAAATGGTAAGGATAGAGTAGACAGAGATTAATCTATTTAAGCTTATTTCTCTCAAATAATAATTACTATAAAATCTCCCTATATTTTCTATCCCCCCCTTATTTTATAATGGTCTGAGGAAGAGCCTATATTCCATTAATTTGTTTCTTGTTATTATCTTTAATTGTGGAATTTGTATAGAAATGGGCACTGAATTGCTTGAACAAGTGTTGTAACTTGGAAAGTTTTGATAAATCAATAAAAATAAAATAAAAACAGGTTTAGGGATGATCACTGGTTTTAGTGCATCTGGGCCACATTGTTTATGCACTGTTAGAAACAGCAAACCCTTCCTACAGTCTCCTGTCCTCTATTTCTCCCAGCCACCTCTGTAAAAGCTCTTACCTATTACTTTTAGGTTCCTTTTCCTGAAAGAATAGTAGGCTGGATCATGTAGCTACCCCCACCCAAACCAAAAAGACAAAATTCACCAAAAGAATACTACAGGAAAAGCAAAGAGAAACCAGCAGAAAGGACAAAAGATTGCTATAAAATTTTTATTCAAAATTCTTCACATAAAGGGTGCAGTTCAATCAAATGCAAAAATACACAGTAGAAATATTGTGGTGTAGTCCCAACATGGTCCGTGTTTAGGTCACAAAAGACCTTCTTCCAGGGTCCTGTGTAAGTGTGTAAATATAAACAAAATATGTGTGAGAAAAGAGTGAAAATGGATGCAAGGTGAGAGGTTGCACAAGTGTGTAAAATGCTACCACTGAGCATGCTGTAAGTCAAAGGTGCCGATGATAACACATAACAAATGGGTGAAAGGAAAAAGACCAGAATATATATTTATATGTGTGTGACCAGTGTAGATCCATCGTATAGTGGGTGACACTGTGAGAACATATAGTATTAGTGTTAGTGAGGGTGGCGATGGGGCCTTATGGCAATTTAAACTGAAATGATATTGCCGAAATCCATGAGCAGACGGAAAATGGTGTAAAAAATATGGAAATCGAGTGTTGGGACGTAGTCCTAATAAGCATGTGGAACATGAGTGATGAAATAAACATACCGGTATGCTGTTGACAACAGGAATTGGTATGCTTTGAAGCAAACGAGGTACTGTGTACCGGAAAAAAATAGAGAAAAAAAAAATCCAAAATGTATATGAAATATCCAAAGATCTGTGACAGTTTGAATAATAAAGACAATGATGTCCAATTAATATCAAGAAAACACATGGTGGACAAACCCACTGTGGGGTGAAAAGGAGGGAATGGATCCTGTGTGAAATCGACTAGTGGTACAAGTGAACACCCCGCTAGTTTAAAAAAAAAAAAGGGAAAATCAGTTAAGGTGCTAAGAACTACCTGCAGTGTGACGGAGGTACTACCGTATTTTCACGCATATAACGCGCGCGTTATACACGATTTTTACAAACCGTGCATAACTTTGCGCGTTATACGTGTGAGCGCGTTATCCCCCCTTTTTTTTTTACATAGTTCCCCCCCCCTCCGACATCCGATTCACCCCCCCCTGCAGGACCGCTCGCACCCCCACCCCAAAGGACTGCTCGCACTCGAACCCGCACCCCCACCCTGAAGGACCGCTCGCACCCCCACAGCCTCCCCATCCACCCCCATCATGTAGAAGCTGCCTACCGTCGTCCTGCTGCTTCCTCTGCCGGCGGTCCTGCCCCTTCTCTTAGCCCTGCGTCTACGCTGCTTCCTCTTCCGGCGGTCCCGCCCTTTCTCTGTTGGGGAGAAATTGGGTTGCAAACCGATCGATACACGATTGGTTTGCTTAGTGAATCTAGCCCATAGTGAGATGTGAAAACTGATCCAAAAATACTCTGTAACAGAATTAAATTTAAAAATTATTATTACCCATTGGGTGTTCTCTATTGATTAGTCAAATTACCTGGCTGATTGGGTCACTGCTAATGCTCTTTCACAGGTTCTTGGTTAATTATGTCTGCTACTTTCCCATTGTGCACATAATCGAAGATACTCCACTTCTGCTTATTTTGGCCTTTTTATGGAACTTGTAAATGGTCCATCTAAGGACTGAAACTTTGGGCCTCTTCTGTCAAACTCCACTAGCAGTTTTCAGCACAGAGAGCCGCGCAGAATGGCCCGCGCTGCTCCCGACGCTCATAGGAACTCTATGAGCGTTGGGAGCAGCGCGGGCCATTCAGCATGGCTTACTGCGCTACAAACTGCTAGCGCGGTTTGATAGAAGAGGCCCTTTGTTTCCCAGATTTAATATTAGGATAGCAATTTGTCTATTCTGATAGGCATTTGGTGGTTGATCACATGATGCCTTTCGTGGTCCTCCTTCCATTCTTTGTCATCTATTGTCCTTCTATTCCCCATGACTATTCATATTTTTATTTCCTACAATTAAATTTCTGAGTTTGTACACCACTTCAGTGGACACGCAATTTAGCAAACAATGTTAACTATAACTACTAGAGGTCCCTGAATACAAAGGACAAAAGATCTTCTCTTTGTTCTGTGTAGTCATTCTTCAGTTTTTATTTCACTGTGAAGCTGGCATTTTAGTCAGGGTTGCACCCAGAAAGGGCACATAGACATACTCGAACTGTTGAAGCGTGACTTCTGTACATAAACAGACATCTGACCAGCCAATGCATTCCTGAACATTTAAGGGGCTGGATGGAGGGGCGGGCAGGATAAATTACATTACCTGTTGAGAGTTGACAGGAAGACTTGAATGGCCTAAAACTTTTAAGATGCAAGGGATCTGATGAGGTATTTTGGGAAGAGCTTCTTTAAGCCCTTTGGGGGACAGGAAAATGCCTACTGCACCTGAATGCAACTCACTTTGAACTAATGAGAAAGGTATGAACAAAATCCACAATGCGGTTCAAGATGTTGGAGATCGTGAGCTAGCTGTGTTAATACCTCTGTGCATCTTACATAACTGCCTAGCTGAGCAGCCAATCAGGCATAGACATTGCCAAAGGGTGACGATGTCGCATCCCATTTTCAATGCTGTACATCCACTCCTAGTTCTTCCAGTTTTTTGTAGTGCACCTGGCACTTTTTTTCCCTGTACAATCTAATGATGTTTTTGAACCATCGGGTGCTCTCTAGCAGAGGCGTAGCCAGGTTTTGTTGTCAGGGGGAACAGGCTTTTATAAAATAGGCACCACGTGTTGGTGTCGTCTAGGTAGCAGTGCCATTGTTCTTGTTCAGGTACTGTGACTTAAGTGGGCAATGATTAATAAAGGCTTCTGCTGCTGTGTTCTTCCTATGAGGAAACAGGAAGTTATATCAGGAGGTAGGATGCAGCAGAGATCCCGGGACTAGCCAGAGTAGACAATCTGCCTTCTTAACTACAAGTAAAAATACTCATATTGTGACCATCACCTCTGGAATAGTACACACACTCCTTCCTCTGCTAGACGCCCTGCTTTCTCTGCTTGTGTTTGTGTGCTGATTCTACAGGATGTGGAGACCATGTTTTGCAGGGCTGAGCTATTATGTGCTGCTTGTTGCATGCACCTCTATATTCTCCTGTGTGCTCACGGAGTTTGGCTGAAGATGGTGTTTCTCCCCAGAGTTAGGAACACTCTGGGCTCCTTTTTATTAAGGAGCACTAACAATTAGCTCAGGCTTTCCAAACTAGGAGGACCCTAGTTTGGAAAGCCTGAAAGGTTGTCTGAAGGCTTTTTCCCTTCATAGGGCTCTGTGGAGGCTGGCCCTCGTGGAGTGGAAGGCTCCAGACCTGGTTCTCAAGATTCGAACTGAAAGGATTTAGCCTAAAGACTGACTGTCCTCATTCCAGTAAGGATTCATTTTGTGCTTTGTCAGGTGCAAAGAGAAGCTAGCCATTTCATAAGGCAAGAAGGCTTAGTAGCTCTGATTCCTTATCTTCCATCAATCCTGCCAAAGGGGCCAAAGATTCCCAGTGAGATTAGTTGGGCCCCTTCTTTAGTGAAACTGATGGAAGGCAGGCTTTCTTTGTTTCACAATGAGTAGACCTCTGTCAGTGTGTCCTGGAGATGGTTTGGCTTGGCCCAAAAATGGGGGTCCTAGTTTATATTCGGGCCAACGCCCAGCACCCGCCCAATCCCATCCCAGACTTATTGCAAGCCTCTGCTGGGCCGCCAGGCTTTGCACCCTATCCCCCCTCGCTGCCCATCGTGCTTCCTCTGCCGCTGGAATCCCTGGTGGTCCAGAAGTGTAGCGGGCAGGAGCGAGCTTTCCACGCTCCTTCCCCGCTGCTAACCCAGTCGGTTGCTGCTGCAAGTTCCGGCTTCAGCTGCTGAGCGGTACCAAGCAGGAGCGCACTTTGGCGCTGCTGCTCGGTGCCAAGTGGCTTTCTGAATGGCTCCCACAAATTCAAAACAAAACAAACAGGATGCCATGGATACAGTTAGGGGGAATGGTTATTCTGCTGGCTAGGGCAGTGAGGAGTAGGGTTATGGATTGAAGGCTACCTAGGAATGTATCTGAAATTAAAGCGATGTAAAAGATATCAAATTATAGGAAGCATTTGCAATAACTGCTGCTAAAGGTGGTACAACCAGTCAATTTTAGGGGGCAGTTAGTTTTTCACATGGGTGATAAGGAGTTGGATAATTTGTTTCTTTAATAAATGAGGTAATTTAAATACTGTTAGGCGTTTACTTAGGTTCCTTTTTTAAACAAAAATGTAGATAATCAGAACCCTTTCAGTGTGACATACATGTAGTGATAGGGGAAATCAGAAGTGGGTGGGGTAAATACAGTACTTTTTATATATTACTGTATATGAATTTAGTGGTCTGTCATGATCTATTCTGTCATCTTTCCTTTTCTTATCTATGATTCTTATTTCTGGCATTTCTCACTTGCCGCTTCAGACATCAATGTGGAGTCCATACCTCGAGTTTACTTTTGTGACCTTATGTTTGCACAGATATTTTACTGTTTGTTGGCAGGCTTGAGGCCCTATGTACAATTTGATTATTTGATCATATACTTAGGGCTTCTGATCGAGGTGATCGAGGCAAACAGCGTGCAAGAATTTAAGAGCAAATGGGATGCCCATGTGGGATCCCTTAGAGGGTTAAGCCAAGGGAACCTGCCACCAGGAGTGGGATCCCTAAGACTTGGGGATGGGTCAGTAGAGTGGGCAGACCTGATGGGCTATGGACCTTATCTGCCGTCATCTTCTATGTTTCTATGGAATTTTAGGAATTTATTTTTGAGGTGACTACTTTCTCAGGGTTATACAATTGAGGGGGAGGGGGGGTTGTTTTGTTTTTTGTATATACATTATGTTGTTTCCCTTCCAACACTGGCATCATCCCTGTCTACTTGTCACAGTGGTGGGAGCTTGTGCCTTTGCTCCTGTTGTGCTTGGTTTCCACTGAAGGATTAAAAATGCATGAGCAGACATTTGTGTTTCTTGCAAGAATACAAGAAGTGCTGCTTCTTATACGCTAAACAGCCTCTGGTGCTGATGGCTGTGCCCAAGAAGAAACAGAATGCAATAGAAGCAAAGATATAAGCTCTCAGCACTGCAAAAGAACAATGCTGCAATGGCTCGCATTGATGATGCCTCTGGCAGTGATTGCATTGGAGTGAGACAGGGTGTTTTTTTGGAGGGAGGATTATTGTAACTGGAATCCCCAAATTACTTATTGGGAGTGTTTTTGTTGTGGTTTTACAGAATCTCTACTTATATCCCATGTTATATTAGTATTATGAAACTAGATATAAACCGGCATTTTCTCACTTTGCTTTGCTAATATATATTCTTTTTCCATTTAGGTTCCTCTTGATATAAAAAATAAAGTAGTTTATGTTATGAAGAATAAAGTCGAATGTATTGGAAATGATAATTACAAAAAAAATCTTACATTTGGGGAGTTATCTGGTGCAACGCTTGATCATGTGACTGCTGTTATAGATGAGGTAATGTACCATTTTTATGTAATACATTCTCATTTGAACATACATAAAGGGCTTTCTATCATTTGGGAGCAGTGTACTGCTTATAATTCATGGAAGCAAATTACTGTATTTTCACGCGCGCTATACACGATTTTACAAACTGAGCATAACCATGCGCGTTATATGCGTGAGCGCGTTATACAATTGTTTTCTGTCTTGCTGGCGCCCTCCTCCATCTTCCTGCAGCGTTCACTGAAAGCCGCAGTAGCGGCTTCCATGCGCCTCCTGTGGCTGGGAAGCGTTCCCTCTGACGTCGTGACGTCAGAGAAACACTTCTGGGTCAGCCGCAAGAGGCACATAGGATCCGCTGCCTGCGGCTTTCAGCGAACGATGCAGGAAGATGGAGGAGGGCGCCAGCAAGACAGAAAACACCGCATCACAATAGAATAGGCATTACAATAGAAAACCTGGGAAACAAAATTACTTCATTGGTAATTTCCCTGCTGGCGGCATTTGCTGATAGTTAAAAAAGCTCAGCTAATATTTCTTGTGAAGTCATTTTGCATACGAAGCAACAGTTAGATAAATAGGACTTAAACGCTGGCATGGATTATGAAAGTTCAATGAGGAGCATGCGCGGTATACGCGTGGGCGCGCTATACCAAAATTTTCTTACATAAATTCCTTGTTCCCGCGCGCTATACCCGTGTGCGCGTTGTACACGTGCGCGCGTTATATGCGTGAAAATACGGTAAATTTTTTTGAAAGGATCACTTTTGTGGGCTTGGTGTTCTTCTGTTGCAGATGATACGGATTCCTGCTCTAGATATTAAGTTCAGCTGCTGATTTTTATTTTATTCCATTTTGATTTAAGCATTTTATGACTCATTGCTTTTTATTTTCTGTTGCTTTTTAATTGGTTTATAAAATACTGAGTGGAGTGGAATGGGTAGATGTGAATCACTTGTTTACTCTTTCCAGAAAAACTAGGGGGAGGAGAAGAGAATGGAACTTGTATATACTGCCTTTTTGTGCTTATACATTCAAAGTGGAAGCTAAGTACCTTTAAAACAAACCAGAGAAAATATTTCTTTACTCAATATGTAATTAAACTCTAGAATTCGTTGCCAGAGAATGTGATGAAATCAGTTAGCTTAGCAGGTTTAAAAAAAAAAAGGTTTGGATAACTTGCTAAAAGAAAAGCCCATAAGCCATTATTAAGATGGACTTGGGGAAATCCACTGTATTTTCTTACGGTAAGCAGCATAAAATCTGTTTTACTTTTTGGGATCTTGCCAGTTACTTATGACCTGGATTGGCCAAGGGTTGGAAATAGGATATTGGGCTTCTGTCTGTCACAGTATGCAACTCTTATGTTGTTTTGTTTATTTCTTTGCAACTGGACTTTCCTATGATTTCTACGTATACACATTGCTGTGTGTCTTGATTTAGATTTGCAAGTAAATAATTCTCTGAAAATAACTCACTGTAGCACAAGTTGGTAACTTTTTTTTAATAACCCTTCAAGAATTCAAGTACCTTGAAGTACATAAAATATGTGTCTTCCTTCTGGATGGATCAGTAAGAATTGGCTGTATTAATGACAAGTAGGGCTAGGAGGTTTACAAGGAAATGTGACTGTGTGTCTTGGGCAATATTTCTCAGCATTTCAACCTTTTAAGCAGCAAATACACCGGAATGTCTCATAATTTTCACAGAAATACTGCAGTATGATGACCAGACCAAGCACTCTGTAAAGCTATCTGTTCTGCACTTCCAAAATATACCCTCCACCACACCCAAAAGTCACACATGCACCTCTATATATCCTTCACACACTTGGACATTCATCCCTGTTGTACCACCCCAAATATTCCTGGGGTCCTCGTATTGCTATATGCATGCATATACACACGAGATATGCATTAGACAAACACCTGTCCTAATACATCAATCATCATGGGGGGACTCCATCATCAGACAAGTTGACAGCCACATAGCGGGAGGAAGACACGATCGGCTGGTGACCGGCCTACTGGGAGCCAAGGTATAAGACATAGTGAGCCGCATCGACAGGATCATCGACAGCGTGGAAGAAGAAGATACAACGATGGTGATCCATTTGGGGACGAACAACGTGAGCAACAGGAACTTCAACAAGGAAGTACTGAAGGACCAGTTCCGGATGGTGTGAAGGAAGCTGAAGACCAGAACACAGAAGATAGCATTCTCGGAGATCCTGCTGGTACTCAGGGCCGACGAGAAGAGGCAGATGGAGCTGCAAGCAGTCAATGTGTGGATGTGGTGCTGGTGTGAGGAAGAAGACTTCCAGTTCATGTGCAACTGGACGACGTTCTGGGGGAAGAGCAAGCTATTTAGGAAGGACGGACTCTACCTCAGCAGAGACGGAATGAGGCTACTTGCAAGCAACATCAAGAGAGAAGTTGAGAAATTTTTTTAAACTAGGAAGAATGGGAAAGCCGACAGTCGACTGAGAGAGAGAGTCGAAGGTTCGGGAACCGGTATACCCAGAGGATACCGTGCAGGAAGATAGAGGGGAAGACTCACCGGATCACAGGTAAGACAGGTCAAAAAAGACACAAGAAGGAAGGAAATGCAAGAAAGGAACAGGCTGCTCAAGTGTATGTACACGAATGCAAGGAGCCTAAGGAATAAGATGGGTGAACTAGAAGCTATGGCACAAAAAGATAACTTTGACATCATCGGCATCACGGAAACATGGTGGGCCGAGGAAAACGTCTGGGACACTGTGCTACTGGGATACAAACTATACCGCAGAGACAGAGTGCCTCAAAAAGGCGGGGGCATTGCCATATACGTCAAAGAAGGAATTGAATCTACTGGAGAGAACACGCTAAAACTGACAAATAAGTTAGAGTCTCTATGGGTCAAAATTCCGGGAACAAATGGACTGGAAACGAAGATCGGCATCTACTACCGACCCCCAGGGCAGTCCAAAGAAATTGATGGAGAAATGATGGATGAGATTAAACGCAACTGCAAGGGAGACAACGCAGTTATCATGGGCGACTTCAAATATCCAGGGATAGAAACATAGAATATGACGGCAGAAAAGGGCCTATGGCCCAACAAGTCTGCCCACTCAAATAACCCTCCCCTCTAAGTTCCTCTTTGAAGTGAGCCCACGTGTTGATCCCATTTGATCTTAAAATCAGTCACGTTACTGGCCTCAACTACCTGAAGTGGAAGATTATTCCAATGGTCGACCACTCTTTCGGTGAAGAAGTACTTCCTAGTGTCACCATGGAATCTCCCGCCCCTGATTTTCAGCGGATGCCCCCTTGTCGCCGTAGGGCCTGTAAGGAAGAAGATATCTTCTTCCACCTCAATGCGGCCAATAACGTATTTGAACGTCTCTATCATGTCACCCCTCTCTCTGCGTTCCTCGAGAGAGTAAAGGTGCAACTTACCTAGTCGTTCTTCATAAGGGACATCCTTGAGCCCTGAGACCATCTTGGTGGCCAATCGTTGAACCGATTCCATTCTTAGCACATCCTTCCGATAGTGTGGCCTCCAAACTGTACACAGTACTCCAGATGTGGTCTCACCATAGACCTGTACAGCGGCATCACCACCTCGGGCCTTCGGCTGACAAAGCTTCTCCGGATGCAACCCAGCATTTGTCTAGCTCTAGATGAGGCTTTCTCCACCTAATTGGCTGCCTTCATATCTTCACTAATGATTACTCCCAGGTCTCGTTCTGGTTAAGGTCTCACCATTCAGAGTGTAGGTTCTGCATGGGTTTCTGCCACCAAGGTGCATTATCTTACACTTTTTGGCATTGAAATTCAGCTGCCAAAGAGTAGACCAGTGTTCCAGAACAAGTATGTCCTGTGTCATAGCGTCGGGCATGGTATCTCCGCTCACTATGTTGCACAATTTAGCATCATCGGCAAATAATGCAATTTTACCACAAAGTCCCTGAGGCAGATCTTGTATGAAGATATTAAATAGGATTGGGCCCAGGACCGAGCCCTGTGGTACTCCACTGTGCACTTCTGACTTTTCAGAGGGGGTACCGTTTACCACCACCCTCTGATGTCTACCACTGAGCCAGTCTTTAACCCATGCAGTTAATATTTCTCCTAGCCCCAATGAACTCATCTTGTTCAAAAGTCTACGGTGTGGGACGCTATCAAAAGCCTTGCTGAAGTCCAGATACAACACATCCAGGGACTCTCCTTTATCCAGTTCTTTTGTTATCCCGTCGAAGAAGCTGATCAAGTTGGATTGGCAGGATCTCCCCTTAGTAAATCCATGCTGGTGTGGATCCCTCAGTCTCTTGTCATCCATAATCGTGTCTAATTTGTGTTTAATCAATGTTTCCATAAGCTTGCACACTATTGACGTGAGACTTACCGGTCTGTAATTTGCAGTGTCTAACCTGCATCCCTTTTTGTGAAGCGGAATGACGTTAGCTGTTTTCCAGTCTAGTAGAACTTTTCCCGTGCCCAGGGAAAGATTGAAGAGCGCGGCTAATGGTTCTGCCAGGACATCTCTCAATTCCCTAAGCACTCTGGGGTGCAAATTATCTGGTCCCATGACTTTATACACTTTGAGCCTTGACAATTCTTGGTAGATGCTGCTGGTGGAAAATTCAAAATTCCTGAACGAGTCTTCTGAGCTCTCTCTTGTTTGCAGCTGTGGGCCGGATCCTGGTGCCTCACAGATAAATACTGAGCAGAAGTATTTGTTCAGTAGGTCGGCTTTATCGGGGTCCGATTCTGCAAAGTTGCCGTCAGGTTTCCTTAGGCGCACTATCCCGTCTGTATTCCTCTTTCTATCACTAACATACCTGAAGAAGGATTTATCCCCTGGAACCTAGGCACCTCCGGCTTTGCTAGGGAGACCAAGTTCCTGGATGCTGTAGGCAATTGCTTCCTGGAACAACTTGTCAAGGAAAATATGAGAGAAAATGTAATTCTGGACTTAATTCTAAATGTACTGCGAGGACCGGCACAAGGTATAGAAGTAGAAGAGATGCTGGGAAACAGTGATCATAATATGATTTGCTTCAACCTGGATGCAGGGGCGAAATATCGGTCCAGAACGACGGCCATGGCACTGAACTTCCGTAAAGGGAATTACGAAGGGATGAGATTCATGGTTGGGAAGAAGATTAAGAAGAGGATAAGCACTGTAAAAATGCTAGAGCAAGCATGGTCCCTTTTTAAGGATACAGTCACTGAGGCACAAAATATATATATACCATGTATCAACAAGGGATCCAAGAGGAAAAAGAAAAAAGAACTGGTGTGGCTCACTGTAGCGGTGAAGGAAGCGATCAGAGAGAAGACAACTTTGTTTAAAGAATGGAAAAGGTCAAAAACAGACGAAAACTGAAATAAGTACAAACAACCATCAACGCAGGTGCCACAATGCGGTAAAAGGGGCCAAAAGAGACTATGAGGAAAAATAGCCAAGGAGGCGAAAAACTTCAAGCCATTCTTTCGATTTATTAAAGGGAAATGACCCACGAAGGAAGCGGTGGGACCGTTGGATGACCATGGAATAAAGGGATTGATAAAGGAGGACAAAGCCATCGCCGACAAACTGAACACATTTTTTGCGTCTGTATTTACCGAAGAGGATATATACAACATACCGGAACCTATCAGGCTATATGCTGGAAACGAAGACGGGAAACTGACAGGGTTGACAGTCTGTCTAGAAGAGGTATGCAGGCAGATTGATAGGCTTAAGAGCGGTAAATCCCCGGAACCAGATGGCATCCATCCAAGGGTAATTAAGGAACTGAAAGGGACTATAGCTGAACTGCTTCAACTAATAGCCAATCTGTTGATCAAATTGGGAAAGATTCCGGAAGACTGGAAGGTGGCAAATATTATGCTGATCTTCAAAAAAGGTTCAAGGGGAGATCCGGGAAACTACAGACCGGTGAGTCTGACCTCGGTATCGGGAAAAATGGTATAGGCGCTGATAAAGGACCATATCATTGATCACCTTGATGGACACAAACTGATAGGACCAGCCAGCACCGCTTCAGCAAAAGAAGATTTTGCCTGACAAACTTACTACACTTCTTTGAATGAGTAAATGGGCAGATAGACAAGGGTGACCTGGTCGACATCGTATATCTAGATTTTCAGAAGGTGTTCGACAAGGTCCCGCATGAACGTCTACTTCAAAAAATTGCGAGTCATGGAATTGACGGTGAAATACTCACGTGGATTAAAAACTGGGTTACAGACAGGAAACAGAGTGGGGGCAAATGGACAATACTCAGACTGGAAAAGCATCACGAGTGGAGTGCCGCAGGGTTCGGTGCTTGGACCCGTGCTCTTCAACATCTTTATAAACGATCTGGACATTGGTATGACGAGTGAGGTGATTAAATTTGCAGACGATACAAAGTTATTCAGAGTAGTGAAGACACAGGGGGATTGCGAAGATCTGCAACGTGACATAATCGAGCTCGAGAAATGGCAGTGACATGGCAAATGAGGTTCAACGTGGATAAAGTAATGCATGTCAGTAACAAAAATCTCATACATGAATACAGGTTGTCTGGGGCGGTACTTGGAGAGACCTCCCAGGATAGAGACTTGGGAGTTCTGATCAACAAGTCGATGAAGCCGTCTGCGCAGTGTGCAGCGGTGGCGAAAAAGGGCAAACAGAATGCTAGGAATGATTAAGAAGGGGATCACGAACAGATTAGAGAAGGTTATCATGCGTTGTACCAGGCCATGGTACGCCCTCACCTGGAGTACTGCATCCAGCACTGGTCGCCGTACATGAAGAAGGACAAGTACTATTCAAAAGGGTCCAGAGAAGAGCGACTGAAATGGTTAAGGGGCTGGAGGAGTTGCCGTACAGTGAGAGATTGGAGAAACTGGGCCTCTTCTCCCTTGAAAAGAGGAGACTGAGAGGGGACATGATCGAAACATTCAAAATACTGCCGAGAATAGACTTAGTAGATAAAGAAGGTTGTTCACCCTCTCCAAGGTAGGGAGAACGAGAGGGCACTCACTAAAATTGAAAGGGGATAGATTCCGTACAAACGTAAGGAAGTTCTTCTTCACCCAGAGAGTGGTAGAAAACTGGAATACTCTTCTGTAGTCTGTTATAGGGGAAAACGCCCTCCAGGGATTCAAGACAAAGTTGGACAAGTTCCTGCTAAACTGGAATATTCGCAGGTGAGGCTGGACTCATTTAGAGCACTGGTCTTTGACCTAAGGGCCGCTGCTTGAGCGGACTGTTGGGCATGATGGACCACTGGTCTGACCCAGCAGCAGCAATTCTTATGTTCTTATGTACAAGCCCTCCGCCTATATATTTCTCCTTCTCCCTCGCCCCTTAAGTAAGGAAAATAACTTACACAGTTACTCGTAAACACCACACAAATACATTTCCAAGTTTATTTAAAATTTTCTATCCCGCCCTAGGGAAAACCTTCAAGGCGGCTTATAATCTAAAAACATGTTTAAAATTCACAATTACAAAAAATAATCAACACATTAATTACCATATTATACAAAACATAAAATCAACACATAATCCAAACAAATCAAAAAAGATTTCCAAAATTAACATCAATGGTATTCTTTTTTTTGTCTTTCAATATCTTCCCAGCAATACTCATTATGCCTGAGAATAGGCTTCAGAAAAAAGATAGATCTTTAAATTTTCCTTAAACTTATCCACTAAAGTTATAGTTTTTAGTATCAATGGTAGTGAGTTCCAGTATTTAGGACCATTTACCGCAAAAGTTGCATCTCTGACATGTTCGTGTACAATATCTTTCTAGTTGCTCATTTTATATGATCTGTAATCTAAGAATGTCCTTCTGACATAAGGCTCCTTTTATGAAGCCGCGCTAGCGGGGTTAACACGCGTGACTTTCCAAAAACTACCACCTGCTCAAGAGGAGGCGGTAGCAGCTAGCGCGTCCCGTGGTTTAGCGCGCACTATTACGCACATTAATCTACTACCGCGGCTTGATAAAAGGAGCCCATAGTCTAGCATAAAGGGAATTTCAGTAGTCATTTTGCTGAATAACGAGAGAATGCACTAGGGTAGGCTGTTCAAAGTGTCAGGAAATAACAGAGAATGAATTGATCTTATCGGGCGTAACTTGAAAAAAGTATTTTTCACTACCCTCGAAATTTGTGAAAGATATGGTAGCTTAGTATTCAAAATTACCCCCACTATCTTGGTACTAGTCATAAGTGGAATCGGGGTGCATCCTAGTTTGATTTCTGATAACAAAGTTACCGGATCACGGTTACTAAACAGTATACATGTAGATTTTTCTGCATTAAGTTTCAATTTCTGGGAATATAACCAATTTGCAATACACTTCTCCCTCAATAATCATGGGGGTTAGGGGCAGAGCCGGCCCGCCAATATTAAAAAACAGCAAATAATATTTGAGCCAGTTCTGACCCCCCCCTGCCTTCCCCCGGAATCCTGGACCTTACCTTAAGCTCTCTGAGACTCCCCGGAACCGTACCTGGTGGTCTAGCGGGCTTTCGCGGCAGGAGCGATCTTCCAACGCTCCTGCCCCGTGCAGATCACTCAAGAGCTCCTGTCGTAGTCTGTGCAAGGAGCTCCTTATGGCAATAGGTACACATTAAATCATTTAGTCTCAGCTGTGTCATCGTAGATCACAGATCATTTTTAACTCGACGTAATGCAGAAAAGCATCTCTCGGCTGTTGCTGTTGTCACAGCTATTGTATAGTATAAACAAAGAAGTTTGTGCACCTGTGGCAAGAGTGTCTTTGCCACAGGCACTGCATTCATTGCATCTGATATTGCTCTGATGGTCATTACTGTTGTTGGCAGCTCATTTCCAGACTCTCTCAAAGTATGTGGCAACATGTTTAACTGTCAGAGAATGACACATTGACAAAATTCATCACCGTTCCCATCCCCGCGGATAACCGCGGTAAACAATCTTCATGTCATTCTTTAAAGAGAGAGGGAAGAATCAGAGTATGAATGTCCACAACCACTGACCCTCAAGCTTTGCTTTGAAGATTGCTGGTGTAGAAGGACTAAGGCTGAAATAGACACTAAAAAATGACATGGGATTATTTCCCGCGGGGACGGGAATGGTGATGAATTTTGTCACCGTGTCATTCTCTACTGTGTATGCAAACAATCAAAAGCAAAATCGTTAGCATACAATTCTAAAGTTGTGCGACCAAAAATGACATTGTCTCCCTTATCCACAGTGAACAGAAGCTTCTCCAGTTCAACTGCCACATCAATGTCTTTCTGATCAAAACGGTGGGCCAGTTCACATATCAGCAGATCCAAAACTTCATAATACTGTCTTCTGTAATATTCTTCTGGGCTCTGAAAAGCATAGTTAGCTTGTCCCCCGTCCAGCCTTTTTGGGATTCTCATGTGTCTTGGGAGCACCGGTGCTTCAGTCAGATCTGTTGCATCCTCCACTACTGACTTGTAGAAATTTGCAGACGCTTCTTCTGACCGCTTCTGCAGTGTTATTTTCACTGCTGTCTGTGCATCCTGTAGTGTTGTATTAACTGCTTGCACTGATTTGGATAATTGTTCAGTGGCAGAGAAAACAAGATGGGAGAGATGCAGACCATAAAATGTATTGAATTTTTCTACCATTGCCAAAATGCCAGAAGCTCTTCTACCATATTCATCGTGTGACTCGTCACTGATTTGTGTCATGACAGTACAGAGAACACTATTATAGATTTTATTGCACTAGTGTGGACTGTCCATCGTGTTGGACAGAGGGTACGCAAGTTTTGACTCTCTGGGTTAAATTGTGTCTTCAAAGATTCAAATAAATGATTTCTCTTTGGAGACTGCTTGATAAGATGGGTCACTTCTAGCACCAAATCCAATGCATCTTTAATTACTTTACATTTTATTCCTGCATCTTGCAGGCACAGATTTATGCAGTGTGCCAAGCAATGGATGTGAATGGCCGCATGATTTTTCTGCTTAAATTGAGCAGCAACACCATTTATTTTACCAAACATTTTAGCTGCACCATTATAAGCCTACCCCCTGCACAGTGCCACTGGCATGTTGTTGCAGCATATCACAACATCGTTGAGCACATTATAGATGGTAGAGGCATATGTTTTAAGTATATCAACAAGGCCAATGAAATCCTCATGTATACTGTAATTTTCATCAACCCAGCGAAATAAAGTGACCAACTGTTCTTTGTTGCTAATAACCCTTGTTTCAGCTGCAAGAAGAGAGTAAATTCCAATCTCATGGATCTTTGTTAGCAATTTCCTTATGACATCCATTGTAAGGAAGTGAATTAACTCATTTATTATGTCACGGGACATGTCCCTTTTCATAGAAAGCCAGTGGTTAAGCTCAGGATTATCCTTACAGCGAAGTTGCAAGAGTTGATAAAAATTGCCATTTTCAGTATCATGACCCTCTGTTACTAGTCCATGTGCCATAAGGAAACAAAGTGATGTTAACTGCATAACTAGCATTTTTCGATTTGATTTTTGTCGAGCCTTCAGTTGTGAATCAAGCTGTGTAGCAATGGTTGGTTGATGCGACATAAATTTTTGCATCTGAGCTGTGGCTTCCTGGTGACATTGTGTTCTTTCATGGTCTTTGAAGCACTGGATGGCTTTTTTCCAATTTTGAAAGCACCATCCATTTTTTTGGACTTTTAGGCCTTTGCTTGAACAGAAACGGCACTGTGTACAGAACAGTTTGCCTCGTGTTTCACACAAAGTTAGCCAGCTGAACTCTTTGAACTAATTTGACTGAACTGATCGAGTTCTCTGTGATAATCCAGCTCCTTGCAGCTTTTTAGTACTTGCCAATACCATAAGATGTTCTGGCTGATTGGGTCTGGCAAGATCTGTGCAGCATTCACTGAAGCAGTCACTGACTGTAGCAGCGGTACAATCCAAGGAGGTAGACGGGAGTGGTTGCATTTTATCAGCATCATTAGGGAGATCTGGTTTGTCCTTTGCCAGCTCTGGAAGTGGTGGTGTTCCTTCATCTCTTCTGATTTGTTTCCTTTGGAAAAAGTCTGTAATGGGCTTGCTTCATCTCAATTTTTAAGAGTTTTCTGAAACAAAAAAATGTGGAAAAAACTGTATGCACTGGTCCTGGTTATTTAGAATATTATGTACAATCCTGGAGACCACACTTTGGAGTGGGTCCAGAGAAAAGCTCTTCAGCCTCCCCTCCCCGATGCTCTTCTCTACAGGCCCCCATGTTGGGATAAAACAGTCTGGCAGCAGTGAGCACAGTAGTGCTGAAAAGGATTCTGGACCTGGGGGCAGCCTGGTGGTAGTCGCAGCAGTGAAGTGCAGGAGGCAAGCAGATACTGCACAGAAGGCGATAGGAAGTTATACATCATAACTTCCTCTACAGAGTGACTCGGGGAAAAGATTTGTTCCCATCCAGTGAACTCCGTCCCTGCCCATCCCCGCAAGTAATCTCTTCCATCCCAATAAACTTCAAAAATAGTTATTTCATTTAATTATGCTACTGAATTTGAGGCTCTAGTAGAGACACATTTACAAATAAGCAAAGAAAAACTTGATTAATTTGAAAATATTAATTGGGAAGAATACATACTTTGTAAATGGAAAAAACAGATTAGCTTGTCAAAAGATTAAGAGATTGCAGTACAAAGAGGGACATATTCTAACTTTATAAAAATATGGGGGCCATTGGCAACATATTGTGGTGAATAGTCTTCGATTCTTCTCTTTTCCTTTTCTTTTTCTTTTTTCTTTCTTGTTAGCACACTGAAGGGGGAGGGAGTTGGGAATAATTTATACATAATATGTTAAAATATGCTATATAATATGTGTGTTTATTCTTACTGAAAATGGGATAAAGGGTGGGTGGTTGTGGGGGTTATTATATCACTAGAATATTATGTGGTAGAGATGTGCTATTGTGAAATAACTTGTATAGAATATTCTTTTGTGCACTTGTTGTTTAATTTGAAAATGAATAAAGAACGTAAAAAAAAAAAAAAATTCAATCTTGACTGGGGATGCTTAAAGATGCCAATGGAATGATTTTGAATGATCCAGAAAGAGTTAAAAACAATGGAAAGAATATACAGAAAATTTATACAAACAGAGCAATGAGGATAACATTGGGGAAATTGAACTGGAAACTGAAGTCAAAGAAGAACCAGATATTTTAAAAGAAGTCATAGCAGCGATTAAAGCTTTATCGAAAATGCATTTGGAGATTAATAATCAGAAGGAGCCATATATGCTGGGAGGTAAGAGGCTGATATGCACGGATGGGGAGAGTGACCTTGGGGTGATAGTGTCAGAAGATCTAAAGGCAAAAAAAACAGTGCGACAAGGCGGTGGCTGCTGCCAGAATGGATGCTGGGCTGTATAAAGAGAGGCGTAACCAGTAGAAGAACAAAGGTGTTAATGCCCCTGTACAGTTCGCTGGTGAGACCGAATCTGGCAAAGGACACAAAAAGGCTTGAAGCGGTCCAGAGGAGGGCGATGAAAATGATAGGAGGTTTGCACCAAGGAGGAGAGACTAGAAGCCCTGAATATGTATACCTTAGAGGAAAGGAGGGACAGGGGAGATATGATTCAGATGTTCAAATACTTGAAAGATATTAACGTAGAACAAAATCTTTTCCAGAGAAAGAAAAATGGTAAAACCAGAGAACATAATTTGAGGTTGAGGGGTGGTAGATTCAAGAGCAATATAAATAAATTCTTCTTTATGGAAAGGGTAGTGGATGCCTGGAATGCACTCCCGAGAGAGGTGGTGGAGAAGAATACAGTGATGGAGTTCAAAAAAGCATGGGATGAACACAAAGGATCTAGAATCGGAAAATAATATTAAATATTGAAGAACTAAGGCCAGTACTGGGCAGACTTGCAGGTCTGTGTCTGTATATGGCTGTTTGGTGGAGGATGGGCTGGGGAGGGCTTCAGTGGCTGGGATGGTGTAGATCAGTGGTCTCAAACTCATGGCCCGGGGGCCACATGCGGCCCGCCAGGTACTATTTTGAGGCCCTCGGTATGTTTATCATAATCACAAAAGTAAAATAAAACAGTTTCTTGATCATAAGAACATAAGATTTACCGCTGCTGGGTCAGACCAGTGGTCCAACGTGCCCAGCAGTCCGCTCACGCGGTGGCCCTTAGGTCAAAGACCAGTGCCCTATTTGAGTTTAGCCCAGGGGTGTCCAATGTCGGTCCTCGAGGGCCGCAGTCCAGTCGGATTTGCAGGATTTCACCAATGAATATACATGAGGTCTATTTGCATGCACTGCTTTCATTGTATGCTAATAGATCTCATGCATATTCATTGGGGAAATCCTGAAAACCTGACTGGATTGCGGCCCTCAAGGACTGACATTGGACACCCCTGGTCTAGCCTTACTTACATATGTTCTGTTCCAATAGGAATTTATCCAACCTTGTTTCGAATCCCTGAAGGGTGCTTTCCCCTATAACAGCCTCCGGGAGAGCGTTCCAGACCTCCACCACTCTCTGGGTGAAGAAGAACTTCCTTACGTTTGTACACAATCTTTTCCCTTCTAACTTTAGCGAGTGCCTTCTCGTTCTCTTCACCTTGGAGAGGGTGAACAATCTCTCTGTCTCTACTAAGGCAATTTCCTTCAATATCTTGATATCTTGTGTCTTTAGCTATAAATTACAATATTATTATTAAGACTTAGCCAAAAGGAAAGATTTATAAACTATAAAGAGTTTGATCTCCTGCAAAATTGTCATTTCTTTAATAAGACATTAGTTTTTTTTTTGAGGCCCTCCAAGTACCTACAAATACAAAATGTGGCCCTGCAAAGGGTTTGAGTTTGAGACCACTGGTGTAAATGGACTGGAGTGAGCTTTGAAGGAGACTTCAGTAGTTGGAACCTAAGAACAATACCGGGCAGAGCTATGGATTCTTGCCCAGAAATAGCTAAGAAGAAAAAAATTAAATTGAATCAGGTTGGGCAGGTTGGGCAGTCTGGATGGATCATTTGGGTCTTCCATCATTTTATCTTCCATCATCTACTATGTTACTATGAAAAACAAGTCACCTGGTATCGATGGTATTCCAATTGAATTAATAAAAGGCTCGGAAGGTGCTATTATGCCCTCACTCAACTGTCAACAGATTTCGAAGGAGAAAACATGGCCAACAGATTGGAGAAGATCAGTTTTCATACTTATACTGAAGAAAGTTGACGCCAAGGACTGTAACAACTACAGAACAATTGCATTAATTCCACATGCAAGCAAAATATGCAATATGTCTCCATCTCTCTCTCTTTCATTTCCTCCTTTGGTGCAAAGGGAGTGGGACAGGAGAGAGAGAGAGGGGTGGGGATCCAGAGTGCATCATTTCTCTATCTCATCCCTTGGCTCCTGTACAGCTTTTGTTCCCTTTCTTCCTCCCTATAGATTTTAATTTGACTTGTAAATGCATCATTTCTCTATCTCATGCCTTGGCTCCTGTACAGCATCTATTCCCTTTCTTCCTCCTATAGTTTTTAATTTGACTTGTAAATTGCTTAGAATCAGATAACTATATTATTCACATAATTATTACCTAACTAGTATTTTAGCCCGTTACATTAACGGGTGCTAGAATATATGTCTGTGTGTCTTTATTTCTGTTTCTCTCTCCCTCCCGCTGTCTTTCTTTCTGTCTCTCTCCCTGGCCCCCTGTGTCTTTCTTCTTTTCTTTCTGTCTCCCTTCCTCCCGCTGTCTGTCTTTCTTTCTGCTGTGGCTCCGCACACTTCTCTCTGTCACATCTAGCCAGGAAGGAAAGAGGAATGATGTCAGCAAGGCAGGGGGCAGCAGAGAGAAGCCTGCAGGGCTGCAGTAGGCAACGAATATGAATCTATGGCCATTGGTGACATATCATTCCAAAAACCAAAAAAATTCTAAATGTCTTTGATTCCGAGCATTTTGGATAAAGGATGTGAACCTGTACTCTGAAGTCTATGTATGAGACATACTTCTTTTGTTATATTAGCCAAGCTTCTCTAAGTAAAATTATGTCCATATAGAGTTTAATTTACAATCTGAATCGGAGGCCTCTATTTATCAAATAGAATCCAACATTTGAATCTTGCTAAATATCATCTATAAAACCTGCCTGTTATTTGTGTACCAACTGTCCCAAATTTCCACTCATTCTCTCTGCTGTGATCTTCGCATAAATCTTTATCAGCAGCCACAGCAGCAGCATTCCCTCCCCCCACACCACTTCCCTGTACAGCAGCAGCGTTTCCCCTACCCCCTTTCCCTTCCTGCGGTCTGGCCGGCTCCCTTAGTCCCTTACGCCCCCCCCTTCCCGCGATCCCCACAAACCTGCCGATTCCAGCAGCATCTGCAGCACTCTACACACGCTGCTTCGGGGCCTTCTACTGCCCTGATTTACTCTGGCACGTCCCTGATGACTGACCATTTAATCCTACTCTGTTTTCTATCTTTTAACTATTTCTTAATCCATAATAAGTCATTACCTCCTATTCCATGACTTTTTAATTTCCTCAGGAGTCATTTATGAGGTACTTTATCAAATGCCTTTTGAAAATCCAGATACACAATATTGACCGGCTCGCATCTTATTCTCATGTTTATTCACCCCTTCAAAGAAATGTAGTAGATTGGAGAGGCAAGATTTCCCTTGATTAAATTCTTGTTATTTTGTCTCATTAACCATTCCTATGTATATGCTCTGTAATTTTGTTCTTTATTATAGTCTCTACCATTTTGCCTGGCACCATTGAATTTATAAAGGGAGTCTGTGGAAAATTTTGATTTTGATATATGGAAAAAGTGGAAGTATTCCTCTTGTAAATAGGAAGTGATTGTGGTATCATGATCTCATCTAGTTACAGAATAAACCAAAAAATAAGTGGATAGCTTAATCTAAGTTATGTCTAAATGGTCTACAAAAATTAGACATAGAGGTATAACTATGGGAGGGCCTGGGTTGAGGGGTGAAGGTCGACTGTTCTCCTAAACTGCAGTGCTTTGGCTGGTGCGGATGCCCAAGTCTTGCCAGCTGAAGAGCTCTACTGCCTGAACTTCCTCTATTGTGAGGAAGTCGGTTGCATTCTTTCCACCTGCTGACATGGGTACTCCTTCTGCATTCTCAATTTGTGCACATGAACTAGCATGTTCAAGGAGTGCCATGCCATTGATGTCTTTAAGTTTGCACCAGGCAGGTCGGGCTGTGAATTTCTTCAACCTGAGAGAGAGAGAGTGAGCAGAGAAGAATGGGCAGTCGCCTCCCAATCCACTCCTGACTATGCCCCTGATAGGCAATAGTTTAAACCAACAGAAGTTTAGAAAAACAGGCAAACTAATTTTAAATCAAACACCAAACTGCTCTGTCCATAGACTAAATCAGAAGTGTGCAGCCTCATTATTGAGGGCTGCAAGCAGGCTGTCTTTTCAAGATATCCACAATGATGATTCAACTGGCATAATTGCTCTATCTCAGGGGTGTCCAACACGTCGATAGAAATCTACCGGTCGATCGCAAAGGCAACATGTGTAGATTGTGGAGAGACTGCGCAATGTAAAAACACCATTGCCCGGGATCTCTCCCTGCTGCTACCACACGACAGCTCCATTCAATCATACCCCACCACCACAGCAACTCCGAGCAAGGAAGGGCAAGGCGCGTGCAGTGATTGCACGCTGCTGGTCCACAAGCCTTCCCCCGACTTCAATTCTGATGTCTGAGAGAAGGTTCCGGGCCAGGCAATCGCTGCTTGGCTGGCCCAGACCTTCTCTCCGACGTCAGAATTGATGGGGAGGAAGGCTTTTGGGCCAGCGACGTGCAATCGCTGCATGTGCCTGGCCCTTTCTTGACCAGAGTTGTGGCGGAGGATGATTGAATTAAACTGTTGGGTGACGGCAACATGGGGGGCAGGCAGGCAGGCTTTGGCGGGGGTCAGCTTTGGGAGGAGGGGGGACAAAGGCTGGAAGGCAGTGAGGGGGAGAGGGCATGGACTTGGAACACAGAGGGAAGGGAGGGGGCTTGAACGTGGGACACAAGGAAGGGAGGGGGCATGAACGTGGGACACAAGGGAGGGAGGAAGGGGCATTAACTTGGAACATAGGAGGGAGGGAGGGAATAGAAAGGGACAATTGTTGGGCCTGAGTGTGTGAGTGAGAGGGAATGAGATTGTGCACATGGGGAAAGAAAGGAAAATTGGGCATAGAGAGAAAGAGAGAGAGGAGTGAGGTACAGGTGCATGGGAAATAGGGATGAGAGGGAGAAATGTTGGATATGGTGGTGGAGAGGGAACAGAGGGATAGATTGAAGGGGATGCAAGGGGGAGGAATGTTGGGCATAGTGATGGAGGGAGAGATGTGGCATGGTGTTGGAGAGGGGTGATAGAAGGAGAAATGGGGATGAGGCTGGTGGGCAGTGGTGAAAAATGCTGCACATGATCTTAGGGATGAGAGGGGAAGAAAAGTTGGACTCCTGGAGGGACAGAGAGAGATGTTGGTTGGGGAGGAGAAGACGCATGCAGGAGGCAGAAAGAAAGAAAGAAATATTGGATGCACAGTCAGAAGGAAGTGCAATAGAGACTCATGAAATCACCAGACAATGAAGGTAGGAAAAATGATTTTATGTTCAATTTAGTGATCAAAATGTATCAGTTTTAAGAATTTATATCTGCTGCCTATATTTTGCACTATATTTGTCTATTTTTCTATAGTTGTTACTGAGGTGACATTGAATATTTTAAAATCTACATTGACCTCTTTGATAAAACACGAATAAAAATGATAATTAACATTTTCTCTGCGTACAGTAAAGTAGCTCACAAGCCAAAAATGTGAGGGCACCCCTGTTCTAGACCAGAAATGCATGATCCTGATGCTCAAGTGCCACAAACAGTTTTTTTAAATTCCACTGTTGCCACACTATGCAAATTAACTTTGTTCTCAGACCAAACGATAAAGTTCTCAAGAGCCAGAAAATCTTCTATATGTCTACAGTGACTGTCAGTCACTTATGAGGGGCATTCAATAATTTATCTATCTGAGTTGTTGCGACATGTCTCAAGGTTACTCATGAATAGTTGTGGCTTAATGTAAGTCTAACATTCCAAGCTCATGTATTTGAGCTGCAAAAACCCAAGGAAACAGTACAGTTTAGGGGGTGAAGAACTTAAGTGCACTACAGAAGATCGGGACTTGGGTGTGATTGTATGTGATGATCCTAAGATGGCCAAACAGGTTGAAAAGATGATGGTGAAAGCTAGATGGATGCTAGAGTGCATAAGGAAAGGTATGGCCAGTAGGAAAAAGGAGGTATTGATGCTCCTGTATAAGACTCTGGTGAGACCTTATTTAGAATATTGTGTACAATTCTGGAGGCTGCACCTTCAAAAAGATATAAAAAGAATTGAGTCAGTCCAGAGAAAGGCTACTAAAATGGTGTGTGGTCTTCGTCATAAGGCGTATGGGTTCAGACTTAAAGATCTCAATCTGTATACTTTGGAGAAAAGCGGGAGAGGAGAGATATGATAGAGACTTTTAAATACCTATGTGATGTAAATGCGCATGAGTCGAGTCTCTTTCATTTGAAAGGAAGCTCTGGAATGAGAGGGCATAGGATGAAGTGAAGAGGTGATAGGCTCAGGAGTAATCTAAGGAAATACTTTTCTACAGAAAGGGTGGTAGATGCGTGGAACAGTCTCTCGATAGAGTTGGTGAAGATGGAGAAAGTGTCTGATTTCAAGAAAGCCTGGGATAGTCACGTGGGATCTCTTAGAGAGAGGACGAGATAATGGTTACTGCGGATGGGCAGACTGGATTGGCCATTTGGCCTTTATCTGCAATCATGTTTCTATGTCAGGAGAGTCTTTGTGTGAATCAAGTAAGAAACTACTAGATTTGGAACACCGTTCAGTGATAAATATTTCTTACAAAAAAGAAGGGAAAAAGCCAAAGGAGCTCCATGAACACATGACTGCAGTTTATGGTGAGTCTGCCCCATCATCCTACAAAGTAAAATTTTGGAGCAAGCAGTTTAAGTGGGTAGAAAGTCCATTGAAGATGGCCCTCACACTGGACGGCCTGTGGAAGCAACTTCCACAGAAATGTGCAAGAAAGTCAAGGATTTAATTTTGTCAGTTTCCTGAATAACTGAAGAATGGGATTCTTTGACAGGTCCATTTTGAAAAATAATTCATGAAAAGTTTGGCATGTTCAAAGTTAGTGCAAGATAGGTTCCAAGAATGTTGACACCATGTCAGACGAGGCTCCAGTGCTGTTGGGAGAACTTGGAGATGCTCCTTGAAGTGAATTTTTCATCTTTTGGTGACTGGAGATGAAATTTGATTCTATCGCAGAGATCCTGAGTCTAAAATAAAGTCAATGCAGTGGAAGCACAAGTCATCCCCCACCCCCAAAAAAGTTCAAGACACCTGGCAGTCTCATTGCAACTATCTTCTGGGATGATGAAGGACTTTTGCTTCTGGAGTTCATGCCACACAAGTCAACCATAACCAGGGAGAGTTATGCCAACACAATGATCACATTGTGGGAGTCAAGGAGAAAAGACAAGGAAAACTCACAGCAGGTGTACTGCTTCTTTATGACTGCGCTGGTGCACATGTCGTAACAATCACAGGCTGCCATCCAAGAATGTAGGTTTCAGCATCTGAACCATCTACCCTACAATCTTGACTTGGCTCCCTTGGATTATTTCCTGTTCCGAGTTCTGAAGAAATTTATCAGTGGATAGCAGTTTTCAAGTGATGAAGACATCAAGGAAGCTGTGACGTCCTGGTTTAAAGGTCAAACTGAAGAATTGTTTTCAAAGTGGTTAAAGTCATTGCAGGAAAAGTGGAAGAAGTGTATGGAGCTATCGGGGGACTATATTGTAAAATAAAACAAAAAAATTTTGAAAACTTTTTGTTCCTACTGAGGTAGATAAGTTATTGAAAGCCCCTTGCATGTTTGGGCAAATTTTGTTAAGCTTTTATATTTTGAAAACCATATCATTGTAGATATCCTAGATCAGGATGATATAACATTCTCAAATGTTAAACTGTGTATATAGAAAAAGACATTAGACCCAATTATTCAGCTGTTGTTGATCAGCTTTTTGCTAACCGCTGGTAAAGTGTGATATTCAGCGCTTAGGGGGAATTCATCAAAGGGTATTAACCACTAAAGATGCCCATTATATTCCTATGGGTGTCTTTAGTGGTTTGTGTGTGTTAAACACAATTGCAGTGCTAATGTGCTTTGTGTCCTTTGATAAATTTCCCCCCTTAACCGCCTATGAGTTACTGCTTAGAGATAGAACTGGCATTTATGCAGTTAACCTGGCTAATTAAATTCTGAATATCAGCATTTCGACCAAGTTCTGTCTCCCCCCCTCCCCCCTCTCCCAGAATGCCCCCCAAATGGCCTTTTTTTAGTTCATCGCTAACTGGTTAATTTTAGCGACACTAACCGGTTAGCTTTGATCAGGCAATTTAACTGGCCAAGAGACATTTCTGGCCAGTTAAACTGTTTATTATTGACTTATTTATGTCCAAGTTCTCAGGAGAGGTATGGAAAAAGTGATGAACAGCAACCCAGAAATATTATAATACCACTCCCATCTCTTTGCCCTCCTTAGAGGTAAAAGAATACTGTAGTTGGACAATATATTGGACTACAAAAAGCTTACAATTTCACTAACATCCCATAGTAAGATGCGGCACACCAAATATCGAAGCCAGGACAATAGATCGCCCCCGGACCCTCTAATCATACCAGTAACTGAATAATCTGTATCCTTCAAGGCTGCCCAACACAGATTAAGTCTCCCACTATATGATTAGCTAGATTTATCAGTTCCTCTTGGAGCAGTGCCATATGTGAATGCTTCCTCATTCCATCAGCTGGACAAAAACCATATAGTCAAGCCTTTAAGGTCTCATCTTAATTTACAAATTGTGAATTGGCTCTAGTAACTCACTGTGTCAATGTTAGAAAATGGCCAGATGCAAAAATGTAACAATTCAAAAAACAAACGAACGGGAAAGTGGGGGTTGATGGTGACAAAGAGGAGTCATATCTCTTGAAGGAAAGAGGCAAATCTGTTGCTTTTTTTCTTGTCCTTCCCATCACGCCCTTTATCCAATTCCATGTTTCCTAGGATATCCACCAGTTTCTATTTTTTTTTTTGTAATTCTTTATTGATTTTAAAACTTTGATAGTGCCAAAAACAAAATGATAAATCATACAAACTACATGAAAACACACTATTAAATATACAACTATTACATTAAACATTTATTTTCTCCCCTTCTTATCTTAATTATTAAAACAGTAATACATATGATATGAATTCAATATTATAATAAAATAATTTAACTCCTCAAAATACATTTCCCTCCCCCCCCCCTCCCTGGATGTGTAAGGAATCTAATAAAAAGAAACAACCAAGCAACATAACCCTAATTATAATGCAATAAAATTAGTCAATGAGCTCCATATATCATTAAAGGACTTACTATTCCCCAAACGTTCCGCCATCATTCTTTCATATTTATGTGATACACACAGTTACCCACCAAAAAGTAAAATTAATCCTATCACGGTTTTTCCAGTTGTGAGTAATCATTTGAACCCCTATTCCTTCAAGATTAGGAAAAGGCGACTTTTATGCTTATCTAAAGTAGTTTAACATGAAGTAGCTTACCACATATTATCGCCGCATATGACAAGGGAATAGATGATTCAAGATTAATTTGTCCCCAAATTGATTTCCAGAAACTAAGGGGTCCTTTTATCAAGCTGCGCTAGTGGGGTTAGTGCGTCAGACATTTCATTACACGCTAACCCCTGCGGCCGGCTAAAAAACTAACGCTTGCTCAATGCAGGCGTTAGCGGCTAGCGTGGCAGGCGGTTTAACACGCGGTATTAAACGCGTTAAACCCCTACCGCAGCTTGATAAAAGGACCCCTAAGTATCAGTGGACAAAAATATAACAGATGATCCAAAGTCCCTATATTAATATGACAATGCCAGCATCTATTAGATTTCTACCAATTTCTAATTGAAAAGTAACAGCATTTTTAAAAATTAAAACACAAACCAATCTGACATCTAGACCTAGACCTATCTCTTTTCCTTCCTTTGCCCATATCCTGGAGAGGGGTGTGAAGAAATGAAGGAAAGAGTCTTCCATCACCACTACTCAGTACTCTGTTACCATTAGTGAGAGAGAGGTAGGCCCTGCCAATTTCTCCTTTCTTTGTGACTGCTTTTGGCTGCAAGAAACTGTATTTTCAGGATAAAAGCTTTGAGGTATTTCCAGTTCCACTAATCTCAGGGTGAAAGAGAATAGCTTCAACTCCTGTGCACAGCCCACTCAAAACTCATCCTATACAGAGACTAGCTGACTCCATATATAGAATAAACTTTCAAAATGCAAACAAAATGGACTTCGGTAATATAACAGCTAAAAGATTCAGAGTAAATAACCTTGATGTGTGTTTTCCTGATTAATTACTCCTCTCTAGGAGTGATGTAAGCAGAAGGAAAATTTTAAGAAAAGGCGAGGGAGCTCAGTTTTTTTCCTTAGCCCATTTTTGTTAAATGTCACTTCATTCCTATCTATTCATTTGAGTTCTGTGTAATGTAATTCATTATAGGAACCATAGAGGTGCCTTTGAAAGGAACAAGCTGTGGGCTTTGAAGGTCAAAACATTAACTCCTTAGATTATACAGCAATACAATGTCTTGTTTTCAACTTCCAAAAGTTGTATGCTTAAATATAGTTGCTGTTTTAAGCAGTATAACGTATTCTTCAAATCTTTAGGGCTTTTCCTTTCATGATACATGGTAGTATTATATTTTGACTCTTATATACTGTTGTTTAGTATATAAAGTGCATAATAAAGTCCAAAAAAGTGAGTCATTTTGGAGTTACAGGTAGGGAACAAGTGCTGCTGTCAAGTGGATTTAAATGGTTTCTATGGAGAAGCAGTCTATTTATTCTTTAACTGGGGGGATAGATGATTAAAGTGATTTTGTATAACCTCCATTCATTAAATTCCACTTAATCAAATGATTTGTAAAGGGATTTGAGGGGAGAAGCCAAAATGAGCTGGTCATGAGTTCTGGGCACAAAGGCATGTTTCTGCTTGCCTGTCTTTCCTGACTCCTGATGGGGAAAAGGAAGGCAAAGATATGGGGAATGTCTCCAATCTCCAGTGAGACTTTGACAAGTTTGGCATCAGTGGAAGAATCTGGCAATATCCTTGGCGAGTTCTGCAGTGGTAGCGATACCTTTGGACCACAGTGAAGGAGGAATGTTTGTTTGTTGGAAGCTTCTATACTGCTGCTAATGATTGGGGAGTCAATTCAGAGTGGTTTGCATGAGCTTCAGTAATGGTGTTAAAATACATTAGCATCGGTAAAAGTGTTACAATACATGAGTTAAATATATTTATATTTTACCTATTTATACCACCTACAGTATGTACATATACTATGATTATAATTTCTGTATATCGTATATTCATCTTTCTTTATATTATTTGTGATTTCACCCTTTCGTGTTCCAAGTGGGTAGTAGTTTGCTGTTTCCTCCATGTTGCTTATTCTCCCTAATTGTTTGTTTATTTGCTAAAGTGTTCTGTGAAGAGTATCATCTTTATTCCTTATTTGAACTTTTTGGTGTTCTATTCCAGTTTTAATTCCCTCAGAAGGGAGTTCCACCACATTGGGGCCATCACTGAGAACATTCTTTTACTGACGCTTTTGTATTTGATGTCTGAAGGAGGGTATTCCTAGTAGGAATTCCAGGTTCAAGCGTAGGGCGCGAGTTGGTTTATGGTTGTCTATTCTGTTTGCTAGGTATTGTGGTTTTGAAAGATGAATTATTTTGTATGTCAGCAATATGATCTTGAATTTTACCCTGCTTTCAATCAGGAGCCATTGTAACTCTTTCAGTAGTGGGGTGGCACTCGTCTGCTTTGATTTTTCCCAGCAGAAATCTAGCTACAGCGTTTTATACTATTTGGATCTGCCTGATCATGTACTTTGGGATGCCCAGTAGGATTGCATTGCAGTAGTCAAAGATTGAGAGTACCAGGAATATTACTATGTTGGACATTGTTTAATTGGTTAGGTAGGGATTTAGTTCTCTGACCCAGTAGAGTTTGCCATAAGCATTTTTCATGATGCATTGGATGTGTATTGTCAGGTCTAGTTTTAGGTCTAGCCATACTCCTAGGTTTCTAACTCCTTCTGTAGATGTTTTATTGCATTGCCATTCAGAGTTGGTAACTTGGGCTGTTTTCACCTCATTTGTTGATTAGAAGTAGTTCTGTTTTTTCCCTGTTGACTACTAGTCCATTTGTTTGGAACCAACCAAAGATTTCTCTAGGCCTGTCTTGATTTTCTGCTTGGTCTTCACATCCCATTTCTTCAGTGGGATGACCAGTTGGATGTCATCTTTCTGTGGGCAGAAATGTCTTTTCTATTTCTAGTTTCAAAGCTTCAAAGCTTCTCGCACAGATTTCTCAGGTCACCATCTTCTCATGGCATCTGCTAGACAGTCCCTCAAACTGGCAGGAAGAGCTATGTGGCTCCTTCTAACCAGGAACAAATTACCTATTCTCCCAAACCTACAGAGTAGCAAATGCTATGTGGCTGTTGGAATCATCCCTGAAGCTCTCTTTAGGGATATGAGCTTTGTCTGATAACAATTAGGGTGCTGATTGTTTCCCATGGGGCGGCCAATGCAGCTTCTAGATTGCGTCTAGTACGTCTTCACTTTAAAGGCAGTAAGTTTTTGGCTAACATTGCATGGAGTTAGTACTGTTTTCAGAATTCCAACATACTCCATCTTACATCGCAAAGCTGGATTTTTTTGTGGGAAAGTTCCTTTCTTCTTCCAGAATTTACAGCTCTCGTCCAGCCATTCCCTGACTGTCTGCTCTTCAGTCTGAAGGGATCTTCACTTCCTCTTGTAACTCTTTATGCTTTCTCGTTAGGGGGAGACACTATGATGTCAGGTCAGGGAGCTTTGGGCATTTTTCAGGATGCTTGCAACTTTGAATCCTCCTCCCATTTCAAATTCTTTCTTGGAGTCACCATATATTGAGCTTCCAAAGGTTACGTTCGTGCGAGACCCCTTTTAAATGTTATTGGTACTTGGGGCAGTAGTTTTAGTTCTTCCCGAACTAAGGGAAGTTATTCCATTTACTTCACACTGCTTAAGATGGGGAATTAGCTGGATCTCATTCTGGTAAATTAGTTTCTCAGAGCTAGACATTTCCAGAGAAAAACTGTGAGAATATTTACAATTTCTCTATGGACACTGAATTAGCACTATCTTCACTTGGCTCTCATTGAGCAGCGCTATCAGTTTTGGCAGATGCCATTTGGCCTAGCCACGGCTCCACAAACATTTTAGAAAATGAGGGCAGTAGTGGCATTTTGGCGCAAACAGGAGATTCAGGTACTTTCTTTCTTAGACGACTGCTTGATTCAGATGTCTTCCAGCCAGGTCAATTTGTCAGACACAAACAGGTGATTTCTTTTATTTGAACTTCTTTTCTTCAATTCTTTAGATGTGAAACTTCAAATTTCCAAAGAGCTCTTTTCTCCTGTACTAATTATTGGAATATCGGGGGATATTGTTCACGTAGGAGAGGAATGTGTTTCTTCCCAGAGACTGGGATGACAGGTTACAGTCTCAGGTTTGCCGCTTTCTTCAGTCAACAAGAGCATGGGATTCTGTACAGGTTCTAGGATATATGGTGGTGACTCCACTGGGAATTTTGGCTCGCTTTCACGTGAGAAAGCTACAGCTGTCGCTTTTGTTCCAGTGGTTCCCGGTATCTCAAGGCTCCAATTGTAGTATCTAGTAGGCTCCTCAAGCATCGCTCAATATAATTGGTGGCTCAGCGAGATTAATCTTTTCAAAGGCATGCCTCGGTCTTTGCTGGACTGGCTCATAGTCACCAAACATCCCAAGCTGTCGGGTTTGGGGGCTCAGTGCCTTCAATCCTCAGTGCAAGGAGTCTGGTATTAAGAGGAGACTCAGTACACGTTCATTCTTCTGGACTGAAGCATGGTCAGACTACCATTTCAGGAGTTTCAGACCATTCTTCCGGAATGACGATAAAGGTCTTGTAGGACAGTGTTATGACAGTGGTATTTCTCTACAGCCAGGAAAGTATGTGATGTACTCAGTTGGCGAGTAAAGTAATGGTTCTACTTCAATGGGTGGAATCTCATCTTCCTCTTCTGTCAGCGCATCATTTTACAGGACAGGAAAAGGGTTTAGATAGACTTTCTCACCACAAAATCTGAGCGTGCGCCTTTCAGTGCTTTAGAAATAATAAATAGTAGTAGTAATAGTAAAATCTTCTACATCCTGGAAATTGGGAACTATTCGCTCTGGTGTTCCAGCTCTTTGTATAAATGTGATATCTCCTAGAACTAGACCTCATGGCCTCATCTCAAAATTCAAAGTTTCCTAGCTTCTTCAGCAGACGCAGGGAGTAGCAGTCAGAGGGGGTAGCAGTATTGCTTCTTTCATGCTTCTGGTTTCTCTTTTTTAAGTGTTTTCCCTTGGCTGATGATTGGATGGATTTGCAATCTCAAGCTCGCTTTCAGGGCACAGTAATCAGAGAATCTCTGGATTGGCTGCACCGTCTTTGCTATGCGGATCTGATAAGTCTTTCAAAGGCCGAATTGTTGAGATTCCCAGTATTTACAGATTTACTCACCTAGGGTCCGATCAACATGGATATTCGTCCTACTTTGGTATTACGACCTAGCTTTTGAAAAGTCATGGCTGATGTGTAAGGGTTATGCGAAGCAGGTTATTTCTTCTCCAGGCGATAGACGTCTTCACCTATGGCTTATGCTATTGTTTGAGGGCTTTTCCTTTCTTGGGGACTTCTCAACATTGACACCCTTCCAGACTTCTATATTATATATTCTTTCTTTTTTGGCACAAGCTTATTGCCAAGGGCTTAGCGTTCAATTCCCTTCAACTTCAAGTGGCAATCTTAGCTTGTTGTAAGGGCTAGGTATCTCACTCTTCACTTCTTCTCAGCTTCATATAGTTCAGTTCCTAAAAGGAGTTCAGTATATTTGTACACCTCTTAAAAAGCCATGTCCAGAGTACAGACTTAAGGTACTTCTTTGCAGTTTACAGAGGCTCTGTTTCAATCTTGTCTTTTGAGACTCTAAAAGGCTGTGACATTGAACAAGGTGTTTTTTGTGGCCATGGCTTCAGCTCGGCGGTTTTCTGAGTTGCAGGCCTTGTACGGTGGGGATTCTTATTTCTGATTTACAAATTCTGGGGTGTCAGTTCGGACAGTACCACAATTTCTTTCTAAGGTGATGTCATCCTTTCTTTTATGCCACTCTCACTTTTCCTTCCTTCTTCCTGGGAAGAGGAATGGGGAGGTGAGCTTTTCTTCACTGCGTTTCTTAAAAGTGCATAGCATTCTCCGCAATCTGTAGTTTTCTAATGACTTTTAGTCATTTATATCACCTCTTTGTATTCTTCAAGGGAAGTGACAAACGTATGGCAGCATCCAAAGCCTCCATCACTCAAAGGGTCCAGGAGGTCATTCTTTACGCTTACATGATGGCAGGAAAGTGGTTAGCGGAAGAACTTCATGACCATTCAGTCAGAGTGATGGCTATTTCTTGAACTCAATCCAGAGGTTTTTTTCCTTGGAGGAGTTTTGTCATGTGGCTACTTGGTCTTCCAAGAATACTTTATCTCAGCATTACCGGTTGGATGTGGGGGCACATGTGGAGGCTGCATTTAGTGCTTCGGTTGTTGCAGAAGCGGCGTTTGCTTCCCACCCAGATTGAGGATTGCTTTGCTACAACCCATTGGTCTCTGGATTCATCTGCTGCTGTTGCTAAGAAAGGAAAAATTATGTTCTTACCTGTTAATTTTCTTTCCTTTAGACGCAGCAGATGAATCCAGAGCCCCACCCTTTCTGGATATTGACTCGGTTTTTTCTTTTGCAACTTTCAAAGTCTGTTATTATTGATAGTTGTTTTCTGTATTATTATCTTTTGAAATTTGTTATGGGAAAGAAATTTTTTTAATATGCAAAGCATATTGATGGTTATGGAGGCTTGGGCAAGGAACAATACTGAAGATGCAGGAGACGTGCCAGCCAATAGGACCACCTGTTAATCAGTTTCTCTATCTCCACCTGTTGGTAGATGTGTGCTATCCCATTGGTCTCTGGATTCATCTGCTGCATCTAAAGGAAAGAAAATTAACAGGTAAGAACATAATTTTTCCATCTATTAAATGCCTTTCAGTGCTATAGAAGTGATAAATAGCAGCAGTAGTAGAAATAGTAGGATTTACAAATCCCTTTACTTGTAAAGTGATTGTGCAGATACTACATCCTCCACATTTAAAGTTCCCAACAATCCCTGTCATCTTTTACTGCTTCTGCTGGAGTGAGGATCTCCTTCAGCTTAATGTGTCTTAATAATGTTCCATATTTTCTTCAAAATTTTTGATATACTTGTATCCTGTACTGAATATTTTATGACAGAAGTACGAGTGTCATTTTCTATTTGATCTTTATTCTGGATATGATATATCATTGTCTATTTCTGTATCTTGCCTGTTTGTATGCCTTATTGAACACTTTCTCAAGGTATCCTCTCTTGATCAATTTCAGTTAAAAATTATTAGCTTGCTGTTTAAATGACCTAATGTCAGTGCAATTCTGTCTGATTCTGAGAGTAAGGCAAACTATCCATTAGATGTTTGGGATGACAACTTGAATATGACAAGAAAGTGGACAATACTAATGCAATAAATGCAAAACATTAGTCGTGAGAAGTTGTAAGAGTATCATAATAACTGTCATAATACAAATACATAATCAATGAAACATTTCCAACTATGAATCTTTGCTGTAAACAGGGAATGTTCCACTCACTCTTCAAATTTGTTCATATATACCTGTACATGTCCTGCAGGCCTCTTGTGCTTACTGAGCCAAAAATCTCCAGTGTTCTTTCTCCACACCCTCTTCAGATTATGTCCTCTTTACTTTTATCTTGGATTATCCCTAACACGTCTAGGGAAAAGTGGTATAGGGGGAAAGGGGATTGGTTTACATATATACAGGTACTTGTTTTGTATCTGGGGCAGTGGAGGATTTAGTGACTTGCTCAGGGTCACAAGGAGTAGCTCTAGGATTCAATCCAACAACCTCTGGGTACAAAGGCAGTAGCTCTACCACTAGGCCACTCATCACCTCTCTTTTTAACAAGTCTAGCAAGCTATCAGAGAAGTATATCCTCTTGCTTCTCCTCAAGCCTTCTGAACTCTCCTGGGCTCCCTTCACCATATCCCTAGATACTGGGTCTGGAAAAACTAGTCGAAGAAGTAGCAGTGGGCTGAAAATCCGGGGGGATCTGGTTTCAGTTCCCACTATGGCTCCTTGTGACCCTGCGCAAGTCACTTTAATACTCTATTGCCCCAAGTACAGAAATTTAGATTATGAGCCTACTAAGGACAGAGAAAGTGCCTGCATACAATAAATGTAAACTGCGTTGATTGTACCACAGAAAGATGGTATGTCAAAATCCATAACTCTTTACATGCATTCATACCCTTTATTATCACATTCAGCTTCAAAACCATCTTGAGGAGGAAAAGGGCTTCTGTTTTCCCTGCCATGAAGACAGTTAGGCTTCATCTGTGCAGAGATCAGACTGCTTTTATTCTTCTAGAAGTTAATCTTTGGCAGGACTTTCATCCACATCCCTGTACAGTTTCTTTAAAAGCCCTTGAATGGGAGTAAGTAACATTGGCTTTATAACATTTTTTTATCCACCTTCTAATTATAACACGATAGCCCTAATTCCTAGAAATCATTAGTGCAATCGGTGTATCTTGGCAGTTTTCAGCATATTTTAATGCAAAAGTATAGCGACACCTTTTTTTGTTGCATTTAATGTTGACATAATAGCAAAAACACATTGGATGTATTTTCTAAACTGAATTCCCTGTGCTGGTGATTTCTGGAGGGTCCATTTGCATATTCCAAAGTGAGAAAGTCATGAATGTTGTAATGAACCTGATTATATATTATACTGTGATTCTGATTAGGGGGAAAAGAAGCCTAGAAATCATCTAATAGATGATTCTTTGTTTCTTCTGAGACATACAGGATCTGTGTGATATTGTGCAGACTTCGATTAATATAAGAATAGCCTTACTGGGTCAGACCAATGGTCCATCAAGCCCAGTAGCCCGTTCTCATGGTGGCCAATCCAGGTCACTAGTACCTGGCTAAAACCCAAGGAGTAGAAATATTCCATGCTACCAATACAGGGCAAGCAGTGACTTTCCCCATGTCTTTCTCAATAACAGACTATGGACATTTCCTCCAGGAACTTGTCCAAACCTTTCTTAAAAACAGCTACGCTATCCGCTCTTACCATATCCTCTGGCAACGTGTTCCAGAGCTTAACTATGCTACTATTTTTTTTTTTTTTAAATCTCGGTTTGGGTAAATTGAGCTCACACTACCTGTCTTTAGTAATTTATGCTAAATTATATGTTGAACCAATTTAAATATTAATAGAACTCTGTGGTTGCTTATTCCCAGTCAACAGGCTTAAAGAAGTTTACATGGATTCTTAGCCTTTGTTGCACAGAGCCAATAGAAACAGAATGCAGAAGTGTTTTTTAAAGTTAATATTCTTATTCATTGTCTCTTCAGGTTTTTATGCCAGTCCTTTCAAACAGAAAGAATCATAGTTCTTGGCCACATTTCATCTCACAAGATATGGAGTACCATGTGGAGAACATGAGGAATAAGATGCATGTTTTGAAAGGCCTGATGTCTGGACAAACACTTCTCCCTATTCCCACAGTTGCTGCAAAGACTGACTTGTATCATTATTCTGACAAGTAAGGAATGATGACAGTATGCATATGTTTTTGCCAGTATTATATTTGTGAAAAGAAGGGGATGGAGTAATATAATTGTATGGATAAATATAACATTCATTGTTGCTTGGTATATTCTATTGAACAAAGGCCCAGATTCAATCGCTGCTGGCCGATTCTCTGGCCAGTTTTGAAACAGCGATTGATTTCACTGTCTTTTTTGCATGCAAATGATTTGCACGGTGGTGCAAATCATTTGCATGCAAACTCCCTGACTCAATTGCTCAGGGAGGGGCCTAAGGCACCTGAGCCAATCAGGGACTTAGGCCTCTCCCTGTGCATCACATGATGCACCGGGGTGGGACTTGAGTCCCGCATTGCGTCGCAGGAGGAACGAGCACCCCTCCTGTTTCCAACTTTTAAAGGTATGGGGAGGGGGAGGGGGTGTCTGGTGGCAGGAGGAAGGGGGTATCCCTCCTGCCGTTTGTTTGGGGGAGAAGGAGAGGAGCTGATGGAAGGAGAGAGTGGGCATCCCTCCTGCCATATTTTTAAGCGTGGGTGTTCGGCTGGCCGCGGGTGGGCAGGGGAGGAGGGATCCGATGGCACCAATGGCAGGAGGGACCGGGTATCCATTCTGCCATATTTTTCAGCATGGTGGGGGGAGCGTCGGGTGGCAGGAGGGAGTGGGCCTCCCTCCTGCCATTTGTGGGGGGGGGTGATTTTTTGACAGGCCTACCTGTCTTTTATTCATATTTTTTTTATTTTTATGGGGCAGATATTTTGCGTGTGTAATACATGCAAAATATCTGTGCCATGGAAAAATTTTTTTTTTTTAAACCAGCAGACGTGTTGATAACACAGTTACCGACAGATCTACAGCAGTCTGGTTTTAGGATAGTAAAACTCAATTCAAAATAGCCAAGCAAATGTTAGTGAATCAATCGCTTGGCTGTTTTGCATGGGGTTTTACTAATTTGCATGGGTTGGATCGGATTGGATTGGA
The DNA here is from genome assembly GCF_902459505.1 of Geotrypetes seraphini. Lineage (NCBI taxonomy): Eukaryota > Metazoa > Chordata > Amphibia > Gymnophiona > Dermophiidae > Geotrypetes > Geotrypetes seraphini. The sequence goes on along the minus strand of NC_047085.1, from coordinate 397,632,627 downwards.
CAACACGTGGTGGGTCATTTAGTGAATCAGGTGGGTAGTAGCAGTTGTCGCTAAACCTGTGAAAACAGGTTTAGCGACAATCGCTAACTTTAGTGAATCGGGGCCAAAGTGTTGCACTTGTGCTTGAGTAATCCATATTTATTTTTTTATTTTCTCACATGTCTTCTACACTGTTTTTGCCATAGTAATAGCAAATGGCACAATGGCAAGTCAGCACAGCTTGTCCTACATCTCTTTACAATTCACAAGTTACAGGGACTGCTGGGGAAGACATACTGTTGAAACATGGACCATGTCGGATCCTCCTTAATTATATAATTTTTGTGTTATATTTTTATTTTAAATAGATTTTAATTTTTTGATTTTTTTTTTCCTCCTCTATATTCAGGTCCTTTTTTTCATTTCTAGCCATTTCCTATTCATTTAAACTTTTAGATTGTAGAACCTCTTTCTAAGTCTGACTATCCTGAAATCCTAGCCGTTAAAATTTCTGCACCAACATCTTTACTCATTCTACTCTGCTGTTACCTGCCATTTAGGACCAGTGGGACCTGTGCTATCAGATGATTACAGACATGACAGTTTGCTATCCTAACATTCTGGTCCTGGATGACTTCAGCATCCATGTTGGTACCCTGCATTAACCTAGCTCCAGAATATTTCTTTCATTTATAGCAGATTTGAACCTTCACACCAAGGAGGCCACACATTGGACCTTGTGCTATTACCTAAACATTTTACCTACTCTCCGATATCCTTCTATACAACTTTGATTCCCCTGGTATGAACACACTTCTGCTCATCAAATGTTATGCCTTTTGGGTCATATGGCATTGACAGTGCATGTCACTCTATTTGCACTTCTTCACCTCAGATTCCCACAATGGTTATTATCAACTCAATAGTCTCAAGCCACAGGACATCTGCTCCAATTCAAGTCACTTCGGACCTCCATCATTCTTTCCAATGGTGGATGGTTCCTCACAATCTCACTTGATGTCTCCCCTTTCAGCCCTCCTCACCATCAAAAATTTCTAACCACAGATGGCTTTGATTATGGATAGGGTGCTCATCGAGATGACATACATATTCAAGGAGTATGGTCTTGCATGAGAGAAACCTCCATATCAATCTTCTCGAACTATGAGTAATAGGCACTGCTCTACAAACATTCCTGAACAGTCTCTTTCATCAAGTAGTCTATGTTCTTTCCGAACAAATGAGGGGTACAGGTTCTCACTCCCTTTGCATGATGTGGAATTGGGCAATTGCTTGTAGCTTAATTTTCAAAGTGTTTTACTTAGCAGGGAAGAAAAATATCTTGGCAGAGATTTTAAGCAGACTTGTTCACACAACCATCTTGCATCAGATTTTCTCCTCATGTGGGACACTGGACATAGATTTTGTTGATTCTTTCAACAACAACAACAACAAACTTCTGTATTTCTAGTCTAGATTCTCTATCCCCAATCGCATTGTGTCTGATGACTTCCTCATTCATTGGGGGGGGGGGGCAGATTACTCTAAACATTTCCTCTGATTCATGGAATGGTCTCCTGGTGGAGATGAAGACTGTATCTGAATTTACAATAGTGTGGCACAGGCATGTCGGATCTCTTAGGGAAAAGAGAAGATAATGCATGGTGGGGAAGACAGACTGAATGGGCCATTAAGCCTTTATCTGCTGTTGTGTTTCTTTGTTTCTATAATACCTCTCATCGGGAAAACATTACTCAAGCTTTGCCAAGATTGAGGCACCATGATCCCCATAGCACTTCATTGGCCACATCAGGTTTGGTCTCAAAGATTCAGTCCAAAAGCAAAACCAGAAGTGTTCATTGTAATAAAACAATTTATTTATGTATTTTTATACTAGTCTGCTGTTTTTTGGACTGGATTTTACACATCAGGGTTAGTTCCCACTCATCCTAGAGCTCTTGTCCAAGAAATTATGCAAGTTGCAGTCATTTCCAACACTACTGATGCAGAGCCATGGATCACTCCTTCACCAAACTCCCGCTCATTAGCACTAACAGCATGGTTTCTTTCACTGAGCAAATAAATGCTTTCTGCCTCTCGGCTGCAGTATCTGCTATAATTGAAGTATATAGAAGACCTTCCACTCATTGCTATTAACACTTTAAATGGATCAGGTTTCATTCCTGGTGTGCATTGCATTCTCTGGAATTCGTAACATGTCCACTTCTATACATACTGGACTATATTCTCCACCTCTCCAACTCTTATCAAAAAACCAATTCAGTTTGAGTATACCTCGTTGCAATAAGTATGATTTATTCTCCCTTTGACCAGAAACCTCTTATCTTCATCCTTTGGTAGCGCATTTTATAAAATGACTTTTCCAAATAAAACCACTTATCAAGCCTCAACCTATTGCTTGGGATTTTATCATAGTCTTATTTGTTCTTTTCAAGTCTCTTTTGAGCTGCTTACATCTTGCTCTTTCAAAATTCTCACTTGGTTTTCCTCATTTTCCTTACGTCTGCACACCATATGAGTGAACTTCAAGCTCTTGTGTCAGATTCTGCATACACAAGATTCTACCATGACAGAGTAGTACTTCACACTCATCCAAAATTCCTACCCAAGGTCATCTTGGAATTTCACCTCAACCAATCCCTGTTTTTTGTAAAGTCACATTCACATCCTGGAGAGAGCACTGCACACCTTGGACAAAAATATGCTTTAGAATACTACCTAGAATGTAACAAACCTCATAGAGGATCCTCTCAGCTCTTTGTGATGTTTGACCCTAACAGACTTGGAGTTCATATTTCCAAGAGAACCATCTCCACTTGGCTCACATACTATCTCCTTTGCGTGTACTCAGACTGGGCTGTCCAAGCTATGGTTTCTTTGGTAGCTCATTTCTGCTCTGCATTCACTGAAGACTTCTGCAAAGCAGTAACTTGCTCCTCAATCCATACCAGTACTTCTCACTACTGTTAGGAACAAAACTCCAAAAGAGACAGTCAGTTTGGACAAGCAGTTAGAATCTTTTTACTTCCTGGGTGCCAACTTTTCATCCAACTCACTTGGGTTTTGCCAGGTTTATGTTTATATATCCATTGTCCAGAACCATGATCCTGGCTGCTTGGGAATTCCACATGTGAGAATTTGGTGCCTGCTTGTCCTCGAAGAAAGCAGATACTTACTTTGTAGCAGGTGTTCTCTGAGGACAGTAGGCTTATAGTCTGACAGTTCCATAACTAAAGTGCGCCGAACATTGGCATGCCGACAAAGACATGCCGACAATTGCACGTAGGGCGTATGCGTGCTGACTGTCCCACCACTTTAAACCAGTAACGTTACCGCTGTGAGGGGGTAATGGGGGGGAAGCCCCCCAGTAAATGTAGAAGTTCTTGTGCTCCCGTTTGGGGGGTTTGAAGGGGTGAACCCCCCCAAGTACACTAAAAACTTCCGTTTTCCATTAAGTTTTCGGAGTTTAGGAGTTTATCAGTGTAGTGTGGAGGTTCCCCCTCACACACCACCCCCCAACGGGAGCGCGAGGATTCATACATGTAGTGGAGGGGTTCCACCCCACCCCCCTCACAGTGCTAACGTTATGGGTTTAAAGCGGCAAGACCGGCGGTGTGCCTACGTCCTGCATGCGATTGTCGGCGCGTCTTTGTTGGAGAGCTTTTGTCTTGTGCTCAATTGGGTTACCATTCTCACGACCTGCCCACCTCTCCTAGTTGGCTTCTTAGCTTTTTTACTGAACTGATGGTTCTATGATCCAGTATCGGGTGGGAAGGCATCAACACCGGTACACGATATGGGCACTGCCAAAAGTTTTAAAGTGACAATGTACTTGGTAATGTTCATACCGGGTTCCGTGGATGACATTATCCACATGCAAGAATATATGCCTGTTGTCCTCAGAGAACATCTGTTACAGGTAAGTATCTTTACTATATATCCTCATTATGAATCAGACCAATAGACTAGATTAATAAATTGAAGGACATTTTAAAGCATCTGTTATACTTGTATCTATTAACATCTTTTTTGGGCCATTGGATTTGCATCTTAGTAAAATATATTTATGAAACATTTGTTAATATGTTTGTGTGTACATTGTAACCCACATAGATTGGTGTGATGTGCGAGATAAAAGTTTTTAAAATAAATAAATAAATTCTGTCCTTTCTCAGGCTTTCTCTGCTATGCCATTTGCCTTTTACATCTGCAGAGGCTGTTCCTTTTCTATTTTTGATAACACTTTTTTTCCAATGCATGTAAAAGGCCATACTGTAATTTACTTAGTCCTGTACCAATACTGCAAGTTGCTCAATCACTTTTTTGACTTGCCATTGATGTTCTGTATTATCTGACAATTCTATAACAAATTGTCTCCTGTGTGTTTTTCTTTTTGCCAACCTGTTGTTGTTTTATATAAAACTGGCTTTCATTCTTCCAGGCAGGAGTATGATAGGATAATTCTCCATGCATTTGAGTCTGTGATAATTCAGTGGGCTCAGCAGATAAGAGACATTGTAAGAAAAGATTCTTCACAGCTACTGTATCAGGGACACCATCTGGGTCCTGAAACTGAGCTCAACTTCTGGGAAACCAGAAAAGACAACCTCTTAAATATATATGAACAGGTGAGTTATTCTCAGGATTTTTAAAAACTCTTTATTTTTAATTTATCATGTAAATTTACAACAGCAACAGGGAGTAAACAATCCCCATAACAAAGGAAAAAGAAGAGATCAGTGCACATAGTTTCATCAATGCACCAATCTAACACAAAATCCCCTCCAACCCCCAAATATAAAGAAAAATAGTCACAATAAATGGGTCTTTCATCATTGAAAAGCCCCCTCATCACTGTTTAGAAAGAGGGTTCATGTTATATTTCAGTGAAGTCATTTAGATCATCTTGTACTAGCTATCCAATTTCTTCACTGTCAGTCGCAAGGGTGGATAAACCTGTTGCTTCTAACAAAACCCTTTTCCATTGCAAATGCAGGCAGTGTCTCACTTCCGGCTCACCACACAATTGTTTCCCACATACTCACCTTTATAGGACCCCCAGGGACCCCTGAAGAAGACTTTTTGTCGAAACGCGGACCGTGCTGGGTCCTGTATCCCTAGCGGACTAGGTACTTTAAGGCTTTTATGTGGATGAATTTATTTTTATGTGGATGATTTCAGTGTACCTTTGGAACTTTGACACTTTCAAATAAAGTCCATTTAGGAACATTGTCACTCCACAGAGTTTTTTTTTTTGTTTTCTCTGGATTTTCTTCTTTGTGGATATTTCGGGGTCAATTCCTTTTGTTTTTTGCTTCTAACAAAATGCCAAAGTCAAACATGCTGCCATCGTGGTCAAACATAACAGCAAATCTTCACCCTTGTCCAATCCTGGTAAAGGAATAGTCAGGAAGGCAAAAACCTGCAAGAGAAACCAAAATTAAGTCCAATGCCAAAAGGGGCTGGCCAAAGGTCATCCCCGACACATATGAAAATATGTATCAGGTAGTCTACAACCTCTCCAGCACCCTTTCCAGAAAATCCGTACAGTTTCACTACGGTCATATACCATTGACGCAATACTTTGTAGCCATTTTCAACAATAACTGTTGATCACCCCAAAGACCTTATTCTCCCAAGATGCTCTCCCAATCAGCCCTTGAGAATATTCTCCTCAGGTCCACCTCCCAAGCACACACATCTGAGAGTTGTCTCCCTCACAGAATTAAGACCGTGAAAGGTTTTATAAGTCATCCCCTTCTGTAATGTTGGGCCAGCAATTGTTCAAATGTAGATTTCCCTTTCATAAAGTCTTCCAAAATAGCAGCAGTTTGCAGATGTGTTGAAGATAGGAATACAAATCCTTAGAGAGCAACCCATACTTCTGATGTAGCTCCCCAAAAGCAAGCATTCTCTTCCCTAAAGAATCCAATACCTGCCTCCACCCTCCCTGCTCCCTCAAGTCGCCCATTGATAAAATACATCCTGCTCCCTCCATAGATCAAATTCAACATTAAATCATAAGGGTGTATACTGGGAATATTTTTCCTCCTCAAGCAGCCCAAGATTCAGTTGCACTCAAATGTACATAGTAAAATGGCTAAAAGAACCTGTAATATTTTGTATGATCTGGGTCCCGGGTTCTGGCCTCAGAAGCAGTAGGAAGTAAAATAATGATACAACAACTAGGTGGTGCAAAAAGTATATTTTTGGTATAGAAAAGAGGCTTATTATTACAAAGATATAATATTTAGCAGAGACATGTCATAGAGCTGTTTCTTTGCTTCTGCTTTCTGGTATGTATAAGAAGAAAGTGTGTCTGAGGAGTAGTGTGGATATGTATGTCTGTATGTGTATGTCTCTTCCTTTGTTCTGGGTAAGTCTAGTATTTATATCTTTTTCCTCTCATCCAGTATCTTCTGTAACACCTATTGGAATTTCTTTGATCTACTATCTCCTAATTGGCAAGGAGCTGTGACCCTTTGAAAAAATGGTTCTCAGAGACATGGAGCTAGATGCACTAAAGTCAGTGATCGTCTTAACGATCATCACAAAACCAGCTTTGATTGGTTTATCGACAATCACATTTGTCAACATGATGCAGAAAATGACTCACCGTGTGGTTTTCTGCACAATCACCCATTCTTTTATCTGACCATGCAAATAAGCTCATTAATATTGAAATGCCATGTAAACTAGCAGGTTCCCTTCAGGTGTCTGGAGAATAGAGAGCTGGTCTGGTTTTTGTAGTTTCCCAATATTTATAACATACCAAACCTTTTTTTTAATGGACACAGATGCTGTGTGTGTGTATTACACATGCACAATATCTGCCCCATTAAAAAAAAGAAAAAAGCTCCCCCAACAATGACGGCCCTCCCCTGACGCACTAGGGACTGCCACCCCCCCCAAAACACAGCAGCGAAAATGGCAAGATGGATGCCCACTTCCTCCTTCCATCTTGACCCCCCCTTCTGGCAAGAAAAATTTGACAGGAGGGATGCCCACTCTCTTCTGCCAACGGAGGCCCCCTGCGCCATCCCCCCCCCCAAAAAAAAGGTCAGGATGGACGCCTCCTCAGAGAGCAGGAGGGAGACTTTATCCCTCCATCTCCAAGGCCTGCTGATCCAAAACGGCATGCCTTTCTCTCCTCGGTGCATCATGTTATGCTTGGAGATGGACCTAAGGCTCTGGAGCCTTAGGTGTATGAGCCAATCAGGGCCTTAGGCTTGGGGGTGGGGGGAGGTGCAGGGGAGCATACGGTGGCAGGAGTGAGTAGGCATCCCTCATGCCATTTTTTTTGGGGGGGGAGAAGGGAGGGGATGGTTTGGGGGTGCTCCATTGGCAGCAGGGAGTGTGCATTCCTCCTACCATTTTTTCTCGTGCCGGGGGGGGGGGCAGCATGGCAGGAAGGAGTGGGTATCCCTCCTGCCATTTTCACTGCCAGGTGATGTCGGGGAGGGCCATCATCAACGGGGGGGTGGGGCGTTTTTCTTTCTTTTTTTTTTTTTTTAAATGAGAGATATTGTGCATGTGTAACATACCCACAGCACCTGTCCATTTAAAAAAAAAAAAAAGGTTTTCTGCCCTGGTTGAGTGCCAGGAGGCTGCTTTGGGGCTTCCCCTGCCGACTGCACATGTGTGAGAGTTGCTCTCACAGTAGGTTAGAATGGCTTACCATGGGATGTGTTTATGAGCTACTCATGCACTAAATAAGTGCTCACGTGGTAGTCTTTATTAATTCACTCAAGCTCCTATACTTAAATACACAAACAGTTGTTACTTTGTTTTCATCTGAATAGTTAAAATATTTTTCTTTTCATTATGGAGTATGTCAGTGATAGAAATATTCTTTTACATAATGTACAAATGACATGAAGGAATGTCAGGTATTACATAGTTTGCAGGCTCGCAATCACCAGAATATTCAAACCTTTACTGGATTCAAAATACTTATAGCTTAATTAATGCTGGGTTTTACTAAACGACAGTAGAAGTTTTTACCGTGCGCCGGTGAGGTAAATGCTCCAGTGCTCATAAAATTCCTATGAGTGTCAGAGCATGTATCTTGATGGCCCATGGTAGAATGCTCTACCGCCGTTTAATAAAAGGAGCCTAAGTCTATTAAAAATATTTTTCCTTTGTGAAACAAGAATATTCTGCATATTTCTGTTTGCTATGCAGAGAAACATGTCAAACCCACCTCTTTCTATATTTGCCAAGTAACATTAACAAGGGGAAATTTCTGTCAGGCTAATTGATGAAATAAATTTCATTGTCAAACGGTAAGCATTAATCTTTTTGAAAAAAATGAGGTAACTAATATGCAGGTCTCTTAACTGCTATATGTTGATTGTAGTGTTTTGTTAGTTGTAATGGTAGATGAATAATGAAATTAGGTTCTTGGACATTAATTTTTTATAGGGTGGAAAGCAAATTTTTCATCCTTACGTAAAATTATTTTGCCGTTCTAGCTCCAGGCTCCAATTATTCAGGAAATGGCTAAATCACTAGAGGACAAGAAAAGTAGCTATTACCCCACATTCAAGAACATTTTCAAGGAAGTAGAAAATGGTAAAAATGCCTTTTTCCCACTATTCTCTATTTTGTTGGGTTATATATGTGACAAAGGGTTTGTAATGCAGTACATTACTGCAGCGATTTGGAGTTTGTTTTTTTTAAGGAAATAATTTAATATTTTCCTTTTCTTCCCCTAGAGCAGTGTATTGCAAACTGTGTGTCGTGGCACACTAGTATGCCTCCTGAGATTTCAGGTGTGCCATGAGACGCTGGGGAGAAGGAGAGGCACTGGCTGACTGCCTACAAGACGTGCCTCTTGTAGTGAGAGGCACATCATGTAGGCAATCAGCCGACGCTTATACTCTCTGTGCGTCTTCCCTGCCGGCACCCCCCATTGGCGGCTCAGAGCCCGCCTGGAGGACCTTTGTTCATGTGTGTGATGTCATCATGGCGATGTCCACGCACTTCCAGATGCTTCAAGCCGCCGCCACTACGTTTAGTGTGCCACAGCTTGACAACGTGTACGGGACACTACCCTAGAGCATTGTGTGGCATCACTGAAGGCTTAGAATCCTTGACTATGATTCAATCAAAAGCAGTCTCTTTCCTTATGTCTACCAGCTTCTTTGCTTCTCCTCTGCTTCTCCTTCGTAGATCTGATAGTTTCCTCTTCCTTCTGTGCCATTCAGTTTTCTGCATCTCAAGTGACACTGCCTTGGAATGACTGCCTCCTGTAGTCTGTGGCTAAATCAGTTGCTTAGGCAACAGCACCCAAGCTATGATGTGAGCTAACTAGTAGGCACAATCCATCTTTCCTTTGCTTTCCAGAAGACCTTAGGCATCCAGAAGCTTCTGCCTCATGATCAACAAAATGGGCCATCTTCAAGTGCAGTATGCAAGGGCCTACTTAGGACAGGGACTCCAGAGTACATAAGAACATAAGAAGTTGCCTCCGCTGAGGCAGACCAGAGGTCCATCTCGCCCAGCGGTCTGCTCCCGCGGCGGCCATCAGGCCTATTACCTGAGCAGTGGTTCCTGATTAATTTTATAACTTGCCTCTATTTCTATCCCTATAACCTACCTCTACTCCTATCCCTATAACCTCCTATCTGTACCCCTCAATCCCTTTGTCCTCCAGGTACCTATCCAAACCTTCTTTGAAGCCCTGTAGCGTGCTCCTGCCTATCACAGCCTCCGGAAGCGCGTTCCATGTATCCACCACCCTCTGGGTGAAAAAGAACTTCCTGGCGTTTGTTCTAAACCTTTCCCCTTTCAATTCCTCTGAGTGCCCCTTGTACTTGCCCCATAATTTGAAAAATCTGTCCCTGTCTACTTTTTCTATGCCCTTCATGATCTTGAAGGTTTCTATCATGTCTCCTCTAAGTCTCCGCTTCTCCAGGGAGAACAGCCCCAATTTTTTCAGTCTGTCAGTATATGAGAGATTTTCCATACCCTTTATTAGCTTAGTTACTCTTCTCTGGACTCCCTCAAGTACTGTCATGTCCTTCTTGAGGTACGGCGACCAGTACTTGACACAGTACTCCAGATGCGGGCGCACCATTGCACAATACAGTGGCAGGATGACTTCCTTCGTCCTGGTCGTGATACCCTTCTTAATGATACCCAACATTTTGTTTGTTTTCCTTGAGGCTGTGGCGCACTGCGCCGACGCCTTCAGTGTTGCGTCTACCATCACTCCCAGGTCTCTTTCAAGGTTGCTTACCCCTAGCGGTTGTCCCCCCATCTTGTAAGTGAACATCGGGTTCTTTTTCCCTACATGCATGACCTTGCATTTTCCTATGTTGAAGCTCATTTGCCACTTTTTGGCCCACTCTTCCAGCGTTGTCAGATCTTTCTGGAGATCTTCGCAGTCATCCATGGTTTTGACCCTGCTGTATAGTTTGGTGTCATCCGCAAATTTAATAACCTCACATTTTGTTCCCATCTCTAGGTCGTTAATAAATATATTAAACAGGAGCGGTTCCAGCACCGACCCCTGCGGAACTCCGCTAGTGACCCATTGCCAGTCTGAGTAATGGCCCTTTATTCCAACCCTCTGTTTCCTGCCCGCCAGCCAGTTTTTGATCCATCGGTGGACCTCCCCTTGCACCCCGTGGTCCCATAGCTTCCTTAGCAGTCTTTCGTGTGGTACCTTGTCGAAGAGTGAGATAATAAAATTTGCGGACGACACCAAACTATTTAGTGGAGCTCGGACAAAGGAGGACTGTGAAAAATTGCAAAGGACTTGGACAAATTAGGGGAATGGGCAGAGAGATGGCAGATGAAGTTCAATGTTCAGAAGTGTAAAGTATTGCATGTGTGAATCAGAAACCCAAGGCACAGCTATACGATTGGAGGGATGTTATTGAATGAGAGTACCCAAGAAAGGGACTTGGGGGTAATGGTGGACATGACAATGAAGCCGACGGCACAGTGCGCAGCGGCCGCTAAGAGAGCGAATGGCTTCCTTAATTTGGGGGGAGAGAGGGTGCTGTTTGGATTCAGGAGAAGGGAGAGAAGAATGTCAGACGCCACTGAGGAGGGAAGAAGGGGAGAAATGCTTGATTATAAGCCCCCCTCTTTTTTAGGGGAAAAAGTTATCTTCAGATTTATATTCAGATGAGTTTAAATTTGAGTATATACGGTAATCAATAAAAAGAAAACCATTATGATTTTAGTCCTTTCATAAAAAATTCTTATTTGCATTTTTGATTTAATTTTTTTACTTCATATCCAATTTTCTAAATTCTGTTTCTTCTTTTTCTCAAGCGTTTATTGAAGCTGAAAATGTTGAGTTGTATCTGAGACCACTGAGACGTCATATTGAGTTTCTTCAGGAGACTGAATTCCCACAGATGAACACTTTAATTCCACCTTTGTTGCACACCATTTGCCTGATTTGGAGTCACTCCAAGTTTTACAGCATTCCTGCGTGGATTATAGTTCTTCTGCTCAAGTTTTGCAACCTGATCATTGACCAGGTAGCCAAGAGTGGGACTTGCAATGTTCAATCCTCAGTAAATAAGTACAAGTCAGTATATATTTATATTAGCAGTAAGAGATGGCATTCCTTAAAGTTAGCTTTGTGTAACAAAATTGCTTTGATAGTGTGTTTTATTTGTTTTACTGTCAGTTCCTGACATTGCTGTGATGGTCAATTATGCAATTGTAATCCATTTAGTCGAACTTTGAAGGTACTAGCTTTGTTGTAAATGAAATATGTGGTTCTTTGTCTAAAGATGAAAAGGTATTCTTTAGAAATACAGTACAGCAGAGCTTTGTGAAGTGCATTTTTGGAGAGAGATTATTTTAAATTTTTTTTTTTCTGATCAATTAAACGGTAGCTATTCTCTTCATCAAGCCACAAAATTGTGGTGATGAAATGTACTGTATTAAAAGGGAAGAGATACGATATTCTCAGACTACTAATCACCCTTCGTTCTTTTTTTTTTTTTTTTTATTAAGTTATTGTACTAGATATGCAGTATTTTTTCATAATCAGTCTGAGCTGTCACTATTGGCAAAATAATTCAGAAGATGAGTGTATGCTGAAGACGATATTACATTGCACGTAAACTGTATTTTACCTTCATATGTAGAATAAATATGCAAATTGATCTGTTGCTGGCATTTGAGAATTACTTACTGAAATGTATTCATGACTTTGTCAATCAGCACTATCTAGCTGCCCTCTTTCACAGTGTCTCACATCAAAGTAATTACCTGACATAGAAAAAATGCAATAAAAAGAAATAAAACAAAAGAGAGGAAAATAAGGCAATACCTTTTTTTCGACTAGCAGTACATTTTTGACAAGCTTTTGATGGCAGAGCCGTCTTCTTCAGGTTGGTTATGAGCAAGAGATGATTATATCAAAATATGTATATATTGTGGAACATGAGAAGCATTCTGATGACAGTTTCAAGGGAAAGGTAGGGGTTGTGGGGCAGAGGGTAGGCAAATACATATGTTGTATATCAAAGGCTGCAGCTTTCTTAACAGTGCTAGATATAGACAGACTTAAGACCATTTTGTAAGATCTAAGCAAGTCAAACGGTGTCCAACTTCAGTTGCTAAATACCAGGCTCAGGTTCGATTTATTTGATATACTGCAAATATAAACATAGTAAAATCTAAGCAGTTTACAAATTGAATTAAGAGAGAGGGAGGACATGCACAGCAACATAAGCAAAATAACGACATTACAAAAACATACAGAAACATGAAGGTAAATGGGGAAGGAAAGATTTATTGCAGGTTTCTGGGTCTCGCTACATCTTGGTAGAACCGATGTTTCAGGAAAGGTTCACAATATAAGGACAATGGGGCAAGGGACTTACAAAAAGGAGGGGAATGTAAAAGTAGTCTCCATTTTAAAATTCAGTCGTAAGAAGTTTCATATTTCAAGTTTTATTTTAATTTGATGAATCGCTTATTTAGATTTACTAAGCGAGTTACAACATTAATAAAAAAAATATAAACATATCATTTAAAATTTAAAAATGATGGGTTAGACCGACAGACATGCAGACTAATCAATATACAAGGTAAGGAGGGATAGAACTACAATTCAATGCTTTAAAGTACAGAAAAGAACCATAGATGGAAAGAACATTAGGGAGGGAAAAGTAGAAACCTGGAAGTAAAATCAAGGAGAAGTGTCTAAGTCATAGACTATACCAAGCAAAATAGGCTATAGCTATACTTCTGGCTAGACCAATCAAACCAGCATCTCACCAAAGTCTCTCATATGACCTTTGCAAGTAATACCTTGGTATCTCAAGTTTCTCCAAGTACAAGCAGCATAATATTCTCATGTAACATCATCTACATAGCCCAGTACAGACACTGCCAGTTGCACTGTCACTTTAAATCTTTAGGCAGTGCCCACATTTTACGTGTCTTGACTGATGGCACACCAGGACAGACAGTTCTAAATTTTCTGTGAAGCCAAGAAGTTGTGTCTTCAGTTTTTTTCTCAGCGCATCAAACTTTGAAGTCTTTTGTGCCTGCCTTATTTTATTCATAATTTTTAATTTTTATTTTCAGTTTGGCTATATTCTGTCAATTTAAAAATTTTTGGCCTTCAAGCCACTTCGAGGGAGTGTCAACATTTTTAAATATATTTTTCACTTGAGGTCCCCAGGCCATAGACACAAAAGACACAAAAATGCCCAGTGAAGAACTGAATAGACACTGAGTGAATCTAATATAATAAAATGATAGGCCGCGCATGCGCATTAAAAAATCGTGTTCCCTGATCCCGTCGCGGAAAAACGAGTGCGCATGCACACCTACAACGTCACCACAGCCTGCTCTCCACCTCGCACCGCTGCAGGCCCCACACTCGCAACTCACACTTCCATAGCAAAGCAGCAGATGAATCCAGACTAGTGGGTATAGCTCACATCGACCAGCAGGTGGAGATAGAGAACTGATTAACAGTTGGCCTTAAAGCCTGGTGTTCCGTCTGTTGATTCAGTTTTGCTCTATCTCCCAGCAGGGACTGAGCTAGCCCTCTAGCTCTTGGATTCTGATGCTGACGGAGATATTGGTGTTCGGTGGACTTCCTCTGTTGAGACTCTGTCTCTTCAGTAGGATAGGGGTGCCTGGCTGAGTGGTGCCGGCTTTAGGAGTTACACCTGGGCCCCCCCAGGTCCCTACTCCACCCTCCCCTCCGGGTGATTGAGGGTTTTGTTTGTCCTGCAGGAGTCTTCTTTCTTTCTCCATTCCAGTAAAAAAAAAAAAAAAAGACTCGACTTCCTGTTTCTGGCTGAGCTTGGCCATCTGTGCTTTGCTGGCAGTACACTTACCAGCTGTGTCCTGGCGTCTCGGATCGCGGGAGCAGAGGGGTGAGTGTTTTCCCTGCCTCGGGGCTTGGGTGTCGCGGGCCCGACTGTAGGGGCGGTTGGGGGCGGAGTCGGGAGTCGGCGGCGTTTGCCGCGTGTGAAAAAAAAAAAAAAAAAAAAGCAGCCGCGCTGAAAACGCGGCATGGCAACGGAGGCCGGTCAGAGGTGTTCGCGCTGTGGAGCGCGCAGGACACCGTCGGGCCTTTGCTCGGCCGAGTGTGAGCTGGCTCTGGCTGAAGGGGCTTTGTTGCAGGCGTGTGAAATAGCGATTTCCCGGGTCACAGAGGCACGGGACACTTCCCCGGCTCGCAAAGGTGAGTCAGAGCGGCGAGGCTCTTCCGGAGCAGGGGGAAGTTCAGCGGCGGTGGGGGAGGCGGGAGCAATGGCGGAAGTCGCGGCCCCGCTCCCCGGCCCGGAGCAGGGCGTTTCGGCGGCCCTTCAGTGGGGCTCTTTTTCGCCGGAATTTGTAATGTTGATGCACAGGGCATTTTTGTTACAGGGGGCGCAGCCCGCCCCGCCGGTGCCAGTGATCAAGGTGTCCCTTCCGGTGCCCTCAACGTCGGCGGTGGTGCCTGAGGAGACAGGCAAACCTGCTGAGGGCACGGTGGGGTCGCCAGCAAGGGCGCTGGGCGCAAAGAAGCGCAGGCTCGTGGCCGTGGAGGCCGAGGATACTCTGCCTAGATCCCCTTTTTCTCTTCCAGACTCGTTGGAGGAGGGGGAGGTCCTGGATTGGGATGCAGGGGATCCCCCGGGTCAAGAAGGGGATGACCCGGCCGCGCTTAGGTTATTTCATAGGGAAGAATTGTCTTCCTTGATTTCAAAGGCTTTACAGGGGCTGAATATTTCTCAGGCTGATACGGTCGTAGCAGGTAATCCCCTGATGGCGGGCACACGGAGACCTCCGAAGTCTTTTCCGGTGCATGAAGCCATGCAGGAGCTGATCTCGGCGCAATGGGATACGCCGGAAGCCAGTTTAAGGGTGGCAAAAGCCATGCGGCTTTTGTATCCGGTTGACCCGGCTGAACTGGATAAGTTTAGATTGCCCCGGGTGGATGCTTTGGTGGCCGCGGTAACCAAACGGACTACCTTACCGGTGGAGGGGGGAGTGACGTTGAAGGATGCGCAGGATAGGAAGATTGAATCTTCCTTAAAGATGTCCTTTGAGGTCGCGGCACTGACCTTACAGGCCGCCATATGCAGTTCTTATGCGGCACGAGCTTGTCTGCAGTGGTCGCAAGTGGTGTCAGATAATTTAACGGAGTCTGGTGGTCCTGTCCATGCGGAGCTGGCAGATTTGGAGTCCGGCTTGGCTTATTTGGCAGACTCTTTATATGATATTGTTAGGGCGTCGGCGAAGCAGATGTCTCTTTCAGTGGTATCTCGCAGATCCCTATGGCTACGGCATTGGGCGGCAGATGCTGCTTCCAAGCTTCGGCTGGTACGGCTCCCTTTTAAAGGGGGTTTCTTGTTTGGAGATGAGTTAGATAAACTGGTGAAAGATTTTGGGGATACCAAAACTCAGCGTTTACCGGAGGATAGGGCTAGGCCCCCGGTAAGGCCCTCAGCAGCGAGACCGCGCTTCAGGGATGTGCGGAGATCCAGGTCAGGTAAGCCTTTCTTCAGATCGGCTGCTGCTGCGTCCTCTGCTTCGAAACCACGGTTTCAGCAGAGGGGGTCCTTTCGTACGACGAGACCCTCGTCGGGGCAGTCCACACGTACCCCAGCCTCTCGCACTCCACAATGACGGGGGCGTGGCTCCCTCCGCCTTTCCCTTAGGGGGCCGGCTTTCGGAGTTCCGGGCGGAGTGGGCCACGATCACGTCAGATCAGTGGGTGTTGGACATTGTCCAAGAAGGGTACAAGTTAGAGTTCGCCTCGCCCGTCGTAGATTCTTTCTTGGTGTCCCCGTGCAATGGGGCGGCCAAGGGAGCCGCGGTCCGGTTGACTCTGCAGGGGCTGCTCGAGCTAGGGGCAGTGGTGCCGGTGCCCCCGGAAGAGGTGGGCACCGGTATATATTCCCTTTACTTCATTGTGCCAAAGAAGGGGGGGTCCTTCAGGCCGGTGCTGGATCTCAAAAGAGTCAACAGATTTCTCAGTGTTCGCCATTTCCGGATGGAGACAGTGCGCTCGGTTATTGCGGCTGTGCGACCGGGAGAGTTCCTCACGTCCCTCGATCTCAAGGAGGCATACCTCCACATTCCAATCTGGCCTCCGCATCAGCGGTATCTGCGGTTTGCGATTCTGGGCCAGCATTATCAGTTTCGGGCAATGCCCTTTGGCTTGGCAACGGCACCCCGCACCTTTTCCAAGGTCATGGTGGTGGTAGCCGCCTTCCTCCGCAGGGAAGGGATTCGGGTACACCCTTACCTAGACGACTGGTTAATCCGCGCCTCGTCCAGACAGGAGAGTGCGGCGGTTACTCAGCGAGTGATTTCTCTCCTACAGTCGTTGGGGTGGATTGTCAACTTTCCCAAAAGTTTTCTGTCCCCATCGCAGTCGTTGGTGCATCTGGGGGTGCAGTTCGACACGGCTCTGGGGAAGGTGTTTCTACCCCGAGACCGGGGGGAGAAATTACAGGCTCAAATTCGCCTACTTCTCGGGACGGCCAGACCGCGAGCGTGGGATTATGTACAGGTGCTGGGTTCCATGGTGGCGACTCTAGAGGTGGTCCCCTGGGCGCGGCACCACATGAGGCCCTTGCAACAGTCTCTGCTCTCCCGCTGGTCTCCAGCTTCTCTGAACTACAATGTGCGTCTCCCATGGAGTCGTCGAGCAGCTCACAGCATGCAGTGGTGGCTCCACGAGTTGCATCTGTGGAAGGGCATGCCGTTGGCCACGCCGGACTGGATAGTGGTCACCACGGATGCCAGTCTGCAGGGTTGGGGGGCCCAATGCCTGCAGGCGTCAGTGCAGGGGAGGTGGTCCGTCCAGGAGGCCCAGTGGCCCATCAATTTGTTGGAGTTAAAGGCGGTCAGGCTGGCGCTGCTAGCTTTTCAGTCACTACTTCAGGACAAGCCGACCAGAGTCTTTTCGGACAGTGTCACGGCGGTCGCCTATGTCAATCGCCAAGGGGGCACCCGGAGTCCGCAGTTAGCAGAAGAGGCAAGAAAGTTGTTTCGATGGGCGGAGAGGCATGTGCCGCTTCTGTCGGCGGCTTACATTGCAGGTCACGAAAACGTGCAAGCGGACTTTCTCAGCAGAAATCTTCTGGATCCGGGAGAGTGGGAGTTGTCTCCTCGAGCGTTCAGCCAGCTAGTCCGGCGGTGGGGCTTGCCGGAGATGGATCTCATGGCCTCGTCCCGCAATGCGAAGGTGCCTCGGTTCTTCAGCAGACGCAAGACAGAGGGTTCGGAAGGGGTAGACGCGTTAGCTCTCCCATGGCCTCCGAATTCCCTTCTGTATGTATTCCCGCCGTGGCCCATGATAGGGCGAGTGTTACAGCGCATCTCTCGCTTTCGCGGCAGAGTCATCCTGGTGGCTCCGGATTGGCCGCGTCGGCCGTGGTACGCAGATCTGATTCAGCTTGCGGTAGGCGAGCGGGTGACGTTCCAGGTAACGCCGGACTTACTGTCTCAGGGGCCCATATGGATAGAAGATCCGGCCCGCTTTGGTCTTACGGCCTGGCTATTGAGCGGTCGAGGCTAAAAAAGAAGGGCTATTCAGAGAGGGTGATCGCCACTCTGCTTAAAGCCAAGAAACTTTCGACGTCAGCCTCCTATGCGAGAGTCTGGAAGATTTTTGAGGCATGGTGCGGTCACCAGGGAGTGGCGCCCTTTAAGGCTTCTCTGCCGGCTATTCTTGCTTTCCTGCAGGAAGGCGTGGAGAAAGGGTTAGCCTACAACTCTTTAAAGGTTCAGGTGGCGGCCATTGCCTGTTACAGGGGCCGGGTGGATCGCTCGGCTCTCGCGTCGCAGCCGGACGTGGTCCGTTTCCTCAAGGGGGTGAACCATATCCGCCCGCCGGTAAAGCGTATTTGTCCAGCGTGGGATCTGAAACTCGTCCTTGGGAAGTTGCAGGGGGCACCTTTTGAGCCCCTATCAGCGGCCACGTTGAAAGATGTCACACTGAAAACAGTTTTTTTGGTGGCGATGGCTTCAGCAAGGCGAGTCTCGGAGCTGCAGGCGCTTTCGTGCAGAGAACCCTTTTTGCGTTTTTCGGAGACGGGGGTGTCGGTGCGTACGGTGCCGTCCTTCCTGCCGAAGGTTATTTCTTCTTTTCATGTGAACCAGAGTTTGTTTCTGCCTTCCTTTCGGAGGGAGGATTGGGGGAAACGTTTTGGGTCTTTACGGCTGCTAGATGTACGCCGTATGCTTCTCCATTATTTGGAAGTGACGAATGATTTTCGTCGGTCGGACCATCTCTTTGTAGCTTTCGCGGGTAAAAACAAAGGGGGGGCGGCGTCTAAAGCGTCCATTGCGCGTTGGGTCAAGGACGCTATTGCTTCGGCGTATGTGTTGTCCGGGAAGAAGGTACCGGAGCACCTTCATGCTCATTCCACTCGGGCTTTGGCGGCCTCTTGGGCGGAGTCCGGGGGGATGTCTTTAGAGGAAATTTGCCGAGCGGCCACTTGGTCGTCGACAAATACTTTTTCACAGCATTATCGTTTAGATGTGGCGGCCCGGGCAGAGGCGAGTTTTGGCGCGGCAGTGCTGACAGAGGCGGCATTGGCGTCCCACCCAGTTTGAGTTTGCTTTGCTACATCCCACTAGTCTGGATTCATCTGCTGCTTTGCTATGGAAGGTAAAATTATGGTCTTACCTGTTAATTTTCTTTCCTTTAGAAGCAGCAGATGAATCCAGAGCCCCTCCCCAAAGGCACTGGTTGTGTGTAGGGTGTTTAGTTGATTAGGTTTGTTGGGGCTATGGTTGGTAAGTGTATTATTTCATTACTGAAAAAAAAAAAAAAAAAAAAAAGGAAGGTACATGAAAGATACATGGGCTCAGATTAAGAAGAGAAAGACACATTTTCTACTGGAATGGAGTTTTGTTGCGGCTCATTCTCCTTGCGGGATGCTTGGGCAGAGTGCATAACTGAATCAACAGACGGAACACCAGGCTTTAAGGCCAACTGTTAATCAGTTCTCTATCTCCACCTGCTGGTCGATGTGAGCTATACCCACTAGTCTGGATTCATCTGCTGCTTCTAAAGGAAAGAAAATTAACAGGTAAGACCATAATTTTACCATCCGCTGCAGCCTAGCAACTCCGACCACAACCTTCCCCCCTCAACCGCCTATGCCGGCTCAGGCTCCCGCCGCAGTGGAGGGACGAAAAAGCCTCTGACCCCGTGGGACTGAGACAGGACCGAAGGCAGGGCTGCTCACAATCCAGATGCACCACTGGCTCATCACTCCCCCCAACTTCCAGCGGCCGCCAAACAATGCCTTCCTCCCTGCCATGATCCTCAAGGCCTGAACTGGCACGGACGGTTTGAGAATGAGGGAGAGAACAACGCAGCCAGATGGACCGCGGGAAGGGAAAGGGGGGGGAGGAGGGTTTCGAGGGAGCCGGCTGGCCGCATAAATTATTTTAATTTGAAATCTGCCGCCGTCGCCGCGGCTCCTCTCTCATCTTCCGACATAATATAAGTGCAGCTCATGAGAGGAGCCGCGGCGGCGGCTTTGAAAACGGCTCCCTTAGATCTTCGCTGCATTTTTTTTTTTAAATTTAAAACTGCCGCCGTGGCTCCTATCACGATCCCGGCCTGTGTCAGAGAAGGCTTCCAACGCAGGCCAGATCGTGAGAGGAGCCGTATAGGCATCTTTAAACTTAAAAAAAAAAATCCAGCAAAGAACTAAGGGAGCCGTTTTATTTCCATGCTGCTATGAAGGAACAGGTGAGGGGGAGGGAAATGCTGATGCACAGGGAGCAGGCAGGGGGAGAGGGAAAGGGGCTGCTTTGAGGGTAGGGGTGTGCTGGGGGCACACAGCAGTCATGGGCAGGGGATCACAGAACAGGCAGGCATGGCTCAACAAGGGGAGAGGGAAAGGGGGCTACTTTGGGGTGAGGGGTTTCCTGGGCCAGACAGCAATCATAGGGGGGAAACAGAAGGGGGCCACGGAGCAGGCAGGCATGGCACAAAAGGGGGCAGGGGCATTGGGAAACGGGGCTGCTTTGGGGGGAAGGGTGTTCTGGGGGCACACACCAATCATGCCGGGGAAGAGAAGGGGGCCACAGAGAGATAGGCAGGCATGGCGCAATGGAGAAATACAGGCAGGCAGGGCGCAAGACAGAGACATAGACAGAAAGAATGACAGACAGACAGCAGAGAAAGGAAAAAAAAACCAGTCGTCTACTCTAGCACCTGTTGCACAGGGTGAGAACGAAAGAGATGCTGATGGATAGGGGGTTGAAGAAAAGGAACGGAGGACTAATGTTGGACAGGGGGAGTAGGAAAGAGGTGATGCTGGACAGGGGGGAGGTAAAACAAAGGGAGAAGAGCTGCTGCTGCATAAGGAGAGCAGTGAAGGGGTGGTGGTGGACACAGGGGAGGTAAAAGGAAGGGAAAATGGACAGGGGGAGCAGGCAAGGGGTGGTGATGGACAGCCAAGGAAAAAGAAATGCAGAAAGAAAAAAAGCGGCTAAGGAGAGAGAGAGAAAGAAATAAAGACAGACACACACACATATGTTCTAGCACCCGTTAATGTAACGGGCTTAAAGACTAGTAGAAAAATAAAATGCTTATATAACAAAGGTAGAAAAAAATTTTTATTTTGAATTTAATAGTTATGCATTTCTAAAAGTTGAAATATTCTATCTCTGATATTTTGCATTTCAGTTTCTATTTCTCTAAAACTACTGTACATGTAGAGTCTGACATTTTAAGGTTTTTTGTTAATTTTTTTTTGCCTTCATATTTCTATTACTGAACTGAGGTCCCTTAGTCACACACTCAAAACACAGCCACTCAACAAATGTGAAACAAGTTGTGGTATTTTGTGAACACGTACTGTCTGCATAGAGATCTTGTTGTAGCATAACATAACATAATAACAGATTTCTATACCGCATAACCCTTAGTTCAATGCGGTTTACAAAAGATTATGCTATGAGTGAATACAGAGATAATGTAGTCTATTTGTGTGTGTGTGTGGGGGGGGGGGGTTGCTTCTCCTTAGGTGGTGTTTTAGGACCTGGTGTAATATTTATTGTGCTGCTTTTTCATGCATAATGTTGTTCATTGAGTCCTAGGAGTTAGTGTGTTATTGTATGGTAAGTTTCTAAATGTGTGTTTTGCACAAGTTTGTCTATAGTGTTTTGCAGTAGAGGAATATGTCCTTACTTAGGTGACATCAAAACTTTAATTTTAGTTTGTCTTAACATTGGACATGTTTTACCCTGCAGGGAAGGTTGCTAGCAGAAGAAGTTGTGATCTAGGAGAGAGAAAGATGACCAGGCAGAGGGGACACAAACCACAGACAAGAGAGGTGCTGAAAGAGATGGAGAGTAGGTTCTGTTGGATTGGCAAAAGAGTGGCTGAGGGAAAGGGGATCATGGTAGAGAGAACATAAAGGTGAGAAGTGGAGGAAGGAGTAAGACTAGAAGAAAGTGAGATGAGAGAAGCTATAGAGAGAAACCATGGAGAGACAAATTATACATGGAAGAAGAAGAAATGATGATGACATGAGAACACTGGAAGAGAATCCTTAAAAGAAGGAACATCAGGACAGAGAAAAAAAACAAGATCAAGCAGAGACACAGGACTGAATTTAAACTACTGACACAAAGGTTGGAAATTATATTTAGTAGAGATTTCTTTCCCAGTTGGACTGGATAGAGGCAATGACTATATTTGCCCTTCTTCAAATCTGTTGTCACCAGAATTAATGTTATTTCTCTGGAAGGCCATGGGGGCAGCAGGATGGGATTGTACCAGTATTTGATGCTATAGTCTGAAAAATATCTTGAAAATTTTGCTTTTCCGAGACAGCTTTGAAATACAGAGACCATGATATGATCCCTCCTTCAATAATAATATGTTTTTTTTCTCAGTCTTCAGACCAATGGTACATAAAGTAATTGCAACCACTTTGTCCACAGGTAAAATTCCAAAATCCTGGAAAGAATCAATTATTGGACCTAGTCTGCATCCATCGATGATGAAACAAACTATTGGCCAGTCGCCAATCTTTTGTTCCTTCCCAAGCTTATAGAAAAAATGGCTTTCAAATCAAATCACAGACTTTATGGAAAAAACACAGGCACTACATCCTAACCAGACAGGTTTTAGATCTAACTACTCAATGGAGCATTCATTGATTGGATTGACAACCAGCATTCTATATTTTTTGGACCACCATAAGTCTATTCTGCTTATTTCTTTGGATATTTCTGCAGCTTTTGACACCATTGATCATTCTCTTCTCAATAGACTCGCTTCAGTAGGGATCTCCGACCTCACACTAGATTGATTTCACTCATACTTCATAGATTGCATGTCTAAAGTGAACTTCACAATTCAACCTCCACATCCTTCCCTAATACTTTTGGAATACCGCAGGGCTCGATTCTATCACCTCTTTTCAATAGTTTCCTAGCTTCTCTAATGACACTTGGCCAATCAATTGGATTTACAATATATTCTTATGCAGATGACATACAACTCCTACATCCACTTGATACTAATAACCCTGAAGACATAATCACAATAAATTCAAAACTTGAACAAAATCAGTATGTTGGCCGTAAACTTCACTAAAACAAAAATAATGTTATTCCCATGGAAAAATGGTCTCACTTTCATAGATCCAATAAAGCTAAACAATTCTGTTGTACAAATGGTAACAACTGTTAAAATCCTAGGAGTAGTAATAGACCAGAAGCTATGCTATGACCAGATCAGTGCAGTAGTTAAAAATTGCTTTTGGAAACTATGGATGATCAGATCTATATCAAAGGTCTTAGAACCTGCTGCCCTTAATATCTTAGTTCACTCCCTGATTATTTCTAAACTTGACTACTGCAATTCCCCTTATAAAGGCATATCCCAAAAGGAAATAAGGTGTCTGCAAATAATCCAAAATCAGAGATAATTGGTAGTGAGGTAAATGCTCTCAAAATATACAAAATAGAGAGGTCAAAATCGATAACAAAAGTGTAACAGGAACCAAGATTTCTCAATATATGAAAGTCAAAAATGGATCTTAAATATAGGTATTAAGAAGTGAGGTAATACAATTTTCACATACACTCAGAATTGTGTAATCTGACCAAGAGCCTTGGCTCCTATAGCCGAACCCACCGTCCCATCACTGTGTATGACTTTAATGCAAATTAATAGTAAATAAGGCAACATGCTCTTTGAATGCTAACACACCTTAAAGCTAAGTGGAGTGGTTTTTCCTCTTATTGCCATTGAGAACAAATCTAGCATTCAAAGAGCATGTTGCCTTATATACTATTATTTTGCATTAAAGTCATACACAGTGATGGGATGGTGGGCTCTTGGTCGGATTACACAATTCTGAGTGTATGTGAAAATTGTATTACCTCACTTCTTAATACCTATATTTAAGATCCATTTTTGACTTTCATATATTGAGAAGTCTTGGTTCCTGTCACACTGCAAATAATCCAAAACACAGCAATAAAAATCATTACAAATTCAAAGAAATTTGACCATGTCACGCCACTCCTAAAAAAAAAGCTCATATCAGTTCCTCACAGAATTCCTTACAAACTAGCCATCCTAACATTTAAATTCGACAGACAAAATTACCAATATTTTTAGACAAGCTTCTTATTCCACGTTACTCCAAAGACTCTTAAGATCTACAAACCAGCAACTCCTTACAATTCCTTCTTTAAAGCTTGTAAATACGAGGCAAACAAAATCTTCTCAGTTACAGCTCCCCAGCAATGGAATTACTTACCAATTCTTCTTAGAAAAGAAACAGTATTAGAAAGATTTAAAAATTCCCTCAAAAGCTTCCTTTACACTGACGCATTTGAAAAATAATTAAGACCAAACCAACAGGTAAACATTACTCTATATCGGGGGTAGGGAACTCCAATCCTCAGAGCCGTATTCCAGTTGGGTTTTCAGGATTTCCCCAATGAATATGCATGAGATCTATTTGCATGCACTGCTTTCAATGCATATTCATTGGGGAAATCCTGAAAACCCGACTGGAATACGGCTCTCAAGGACCGGAGTTCCCTACCCTGCTCTATATGATCATTATCCTGTGACGTTTATAAATTAGTCTTTTTAGGCAATGCCTTATCCCTCCCCTTAATGTTTTTCCCTTATTTGTTTCTCTTTTTTAACAAAATTGTAGTTCTACCCTTTTACCAAAATTTCAAGTTAGTTTTGGTTTATGTCTGTCTCATATATGTTTCTATATGCCTATTTTATTAATGTAAATCGCTTTGAAATTTTTTTATAAGCGTTTTATCAAATTTTAAATAAAACTTGGAAACTTGGATGAATCTCAAATTGAAAGGGGAATAGAAAGTAACACCATCTCCCCTTTTTCACAAAAATCATTCCCTTGTTATGGGAGTCATTCCTTGATGGGAGACAGTGGTGATTAACTAAGTGGGCTCATTATTCTGTATTGTCCCAAGCAAATAGCATAGCAGCAGGAAGAGGTTTTAGGAGAGATGGAAGAAGATTAGAAGGCGGTAATGGGTTCACTGCCCTCTAACTATGGGCTCCTTTTACTAAGCTGCAGTAGAGTTTTTAGCGCGTGCTGCAGATAAACACGCGCTAACCCCCGCACTACATGGAAAAACTAATGCCAGCTCTATGGCGGCGTTAGCATCTAGTTTGTGCGACATTGTAGCACGCGCTAAGCATGCGCTAAAACCGCTAGCGCAGCTTAGTAAAAGGAGCCCTATGTGTTTCTTGGGTTGGCTTTCCTCTTGACTCAGCTACCGAGTCCTGGCTTGCCATTCTCACTCTCAGCACAGCTCTGCTATACGCTAGCTTTTAGGGTGTGTGACCTGTATGGCTGTGCAGGGCACCTGGAATGAGGGGGTACTGCTATACTGGTATGCCACCCCCATATCCTTCCATATCATGGGGGCCAGGGATAGAAAGGAGTGGGAGATAACAGTGCTGGGCAGCAAGTGGAGGAGAAAGAAAAGGATGTTTGGTAAAAGGAGAAAGTAAGAGGAATGCTGTGCTGGAGTTACCATTAATAAAGGAGGGGGGCATTGTGCCATAGCTATTACCACCAAATGAGGTGCTAATTTCCCATTTTTTTACAGAAGGCCCTCGAGTCAGAATATGAGTTGTATAGAGAGCCAAGGTAGACTGGAAGGCAGAGTGTGAATGTGGATCATACAGGTAGGACTTGTGGGTAAAAAGAAATGTTAGGGGTAGCACTGCAAGTTCCACCAGTTTTGCTTCCTCCCCAACTCATTATTAGAGTTTATGATCCTCCTAGCCCACCTACACCACATTAAAGCTTGTATATGTACCACCTGCTGTGCTGGGGGAAGATCGACGGTTGCTTAAAAGAGCATGTTTGGAACAAGGTATCTTTAAAAGATATCATCATAAAAAGGGAGGCAGAACATTCTGATAGTAAGATTGCAATACAAGCCATGCTAGACCAGGTTTCCTGATTTTAAAGATAGCAAATTATCCATGCCAGCTGCTGAGCAAATTATAAATAGATATGATAAACATTGTTTGAAATGTTCGCAAGCAAATGCCAGAAGCATAAGAAACAAGATGGGAGAGTTAGAATATATTGCACTAAATGAAATGATAGCTATAATAGGTATCTCTCAGACCTGGTAGAAGGAAGATAACCAATGGGACACTGTCATACCGGGTAAAAACTATATCGCCATGATAGGTTGGATCAATTTGGTAGAGGCGTAGCATTTTATGTTAAGGAGGGCCTTGAATCAAATGGAATGAAAATTCTACAAGAGCAGAAATACACCTTGGAATCCCTATGAGTAGAAATTCTATGTGTAAAAGGGAAAAGGATAGTGATAGGAGTGTACTACCATCAGCCTGACCAAGATGAAAGGTCAAATGCTGAAATGTTATCAGAAATTAGGGAGGCTAACAAACTGGGTAACACAATAATAATGGTGATTTCAACTATTCTGATATTGACTGGGTAAATGTAACATCAGGACATGCTAGGAAGATAAAATCAAAGATTGCTTAATGGAGCAGCTGGTTCAGTAACCGACAAGAGGCGAAGCAATTCTAGACCTAGTTCTTAGTGGAGCGCATAAATTAGTGTGGGAGATAATGGCACTGGGGCAGCTTGATAACAGTGACCATTACATGATCAGATTTGATATAATCCATGGAGTAAGTTCACCCAGGAAATCCAATACAACAACATTTAACTTTAAAAAAGGAGACGATAAAACGAGAATGGTAAAAATAAACAAACACACAACTTAGAGGAGCAGCTGTAAATACCATCTTGGAAGCTCAGACTAGATATATTCTGTGTATTAAAAAAGGAAGAATGAAGACCAAACAGCAGCCAGTATGATTAATGAGTGAGGTGAAAGAAGCTTTTAGAGCCAAAAGAGAATCCTTCAGAATGTGGAAGAAGAATCTGACTGAAAATAATTGTAAACAGCACAAGGAAAGGCAAGTCAAATGATAGGTGCTAATAAGGAAGGCAAAGAGATACCTTGAAAAGAAAATTGTGCTGGAAACGAAAACACACAATAAAACCTTTTTAAGGTTATATTAAAAGCAAGAAGCCAGGAAGAGAATCAGCTGAACTGCTAGACAACTGAGGGACAAAAGGGGCTTTCAGGGAAGACAATGCCAAAGTGGAGAGATTAAATGCCTTCAATTCTGATGAATCTCTGTAACACTGGAAGATGTTGTTGATCCAGAGGAAGGCTACTAAAATGGTTAATGGTCTTCATAAGGCATATGGGGACAGAATTAAAGATCTCAATATGTATACTTTGAAGGAAAGGTGTGAGAGGGGAGATATGATATACATTTAAATTCCTACATGGTATAAATATGCTTGGGGTGAGTCTTTCTTTTGAAAGGAAGCTCCAGAATGAGAGGGCATGGGATGAAGTTAAGAGTTGATAGGCTCAGAAATAATCTAAGGAAATACTTTTTTACAGAAAGGGTGGTAGATGTAAGGAATAGAGGTGGTGGAAACAAGCACATGGTGGGTCAGGCACATGAGATCTCTTAGGGAGAGGAGGAGATAGTGGATGTTGTGGATAGGCCATTTGTTTTTTATCTGCTATCATGTTTCTACAGTATGTTTCTATATTTCAGTGTCTGTCCCCTCTCTTCAGCCCTCCGTTCAGCTTCTACCCCTATCTCCTTCTCATCCAGAGTCTGTCCCCTCTATACTCCTTATCCAGGATCTGTCTCCTCTCTCTCCTCAACATCCAGCATCACCCCTGTCTCTCCTCATCCAATCATCCATCATCTGTCCTTCCTCTTCCTCTTACATCCATCATCTTCCCCCTTTCTTCCTCTCTCCAACATCTAGCATCTACTCCTCCTCTCCCCCTCATCCAGCATCTACCCCTTTCTGAATACAAGAAAAACAAACAAACCATGGAGCCACACTGTTCCTCCTCATGGCTGCTGGATCTGCTTTGCAACTTGAAGTGACATCGGAGGTGGGCGGGATCAGCAGCCACAAGGAGAAACAGGCTCCATGGTTTGTTTGTTTTTCAGTGTTCAACAAGGGCAGGATTGTGATGGTGGATTTTTGTGGGTGCTATGTCACCCATAGCTTATCCCGTGATCCTTGTGGTTTGGGAGTCCCACCTGTGAGAATATTATGCCTGCTTGTCCTCTGAGAAAGCAACAACAAAGGAGGACAAATATTATGTGACTCCTACTTTACACCCTGCAACAAATTAGCCCATCCTTCATGTCTGCAACCTACCAATAAATATCAGGAATTCTTCCTGACTTATGCTGCAATTTGCATGTGGAACTATTAGCTTCATGCACTTACCTTCCTGTCCCCAGTGCTAATAGGTAAGAAGGATGTCGGAAACTGGATTTTGCTGTAATTTATCTACAGCAGAGAGAATCCAGCCTGGCTGCCTTCCCATAACTTGAATAGACATGAATGCATTACCTATTTTCTTAATTTACCTAACTGATATACTGTACTGCTATTTCTACCTAGTAAATCAAGGCTATTCACAATGCTACTCTAGTATAAACAATTCAAATTAAAAAGAAAAAAAAAATAAATATAGCAGATTAAAAGAACCCAAATTGCAAACTTAAAATACAGTCCATGCATAAGGTAGGGTAGGGTTTTTATAGTTAGACACAGGGAAACTACTTAGAGTACCTGCTTACTATTCAGTGTATTTTAAATCACTTTGATATCTGTGGAGGAAAGGCAGTATATCAAATAAGGATAGCATAGAAACATGACAGCAGATACCCATAACCATTCTTAACACTGACTAATTTTTTTCTGTCTCCAGACTTTTTGAAGGAGCTAGGTACTGAATGTACTGCACTGCGGTTTCTGCAGAGCTTTTGGTACTGTGCTGGTAAGGAAGTACAGTGCATAACAAAGGAACCTAGAGGTGAACTTGGAATTTTGCAAATTGAATTAGAAACCTGTTGTTTATAGTTTATTACTTATATTCATTTCCACCTTTATACAAAGTGGATTGCAACAGTACATTCATAATTAAAACAATAACGTAACTTTCATAATACCACATACAACACAGTAAAACATCATCATTACATAACAGAACAAGTGTTTTCTTTATAATTTCCTGTTATATACAACAAAGGATACTGGTAAATGGAATTTCCTCTAAGGAAGGAAGAGTGGGTGGTGAGGTGCATCACGGATTTGTTGTAGGGTCCAGATATGTTCATTTATCATTTTCCCTTATGTCTCTTCTGAAGGGTGTACGCATTTTCTCTGTATCATCTCATATGGTTTATTTTATATATATTTTTGTTGCATTTCTCTTGACTGCTTCTAGCCTATACTATATATCCTATTGGGTATATGGTCTGCACAACGGAACACAATTTCTAGATGAGATCTATAGAGATCCAGTTGCTTCCCCTT
The DNA here is from genome assembly GCF_902459505.1 of Geotrypetes seraphini. Classification (NCBI taxonomy): domain Eukaryota; kingdom Metazoa; phylum Chordata; class Amphibia; order Gymnophiona; family Dermophiidae; genus Geotrypetes; species Geotrypetes seraphini. The sequence continues at coordinate 397,603,234 of NC_047085.1, read as the reverse complement.
TTCTACTGATTATACCTTTCCCTGTGGGCCTTAACATTACTCTTGGTAGGCCTCCACCTAATCATACTATATTATCAGTCTTGACAACCTGTCTGTATGTTTTCAGTGATGCATATTGGTTTATCTGTCATTCTCGCCTCCAGTTTAGATTTGTATTTTTGGATTTCGTTACCCCATATAAATGGCACCTTACCTACCAAGCACTATTACCTCTTCAGCTTACATGGATCATTTTTTCCTCTCTGCTCCTTCATTTATTTTTACTCTCTTGCAATCCCTAGTGTCATGTGTGAAAAAAAGCATGCATTTCCTTCTAACTCCTTAACATCATTGTTCAGAAATACTGTATATTGAACGGAACTGGCTCCAGAACAAATCCCTCATACATGAATCTAATCAGCATAGTTTCTTCAGAAATCATTTCATATACCACTAGCTTTCATTGTGGATCAGACAATAGGTTTCTAATTCAATCCACAATACTATAACTCATCTCTTGACTTCTTTCTTTATGCTTGTCCTTTGTGGAAATGCATCAAAAATGTTGCTGAAACTCCAGGGCCTAGCACCTCCAAGCCCTGTAGAAGTTAAAATAAGTAGATTCTGAAATGAAAGGTGTGGGACAACTGGGGGCACTGAATTTTATAATCTGATTTTTGTTTTTTTATAATGTTAAATCTTAGGCTATAAATTATCTCTCACCTGAAGATCTTCTTAAAGGAGACCCTGAAGAAACCTTGGAGCATGTTCAAGTAGCAGTAAATGTCTTCAGGACCTTCAAACATTCTTTTTGTAGCCATCGAGAAAATCTGCAAAAATATTTCACCATTAGCATGGAATTTAAACCTTGGGATTTCCAGTCCCAAATGGTGTTTGCCAGATTTGACAAATTTCTCAACCGCTTCATAAAGATTGAGGTATTTATTATAAATAGTTCTGCACATGCACTGTATATACTTTGTCTACTGTAAAGTACTCTAAAAACACTTATGCTTTCATTTGCTTACATAGTAAATTTGCAGTGCCCCACAAGTAGTTACCATGAATGCCAAATCTTTCAACTCCTTTTTTTTATTGCTTAATAATTTAGGCCCCCTTTTACAAAGCCGCAGTAGGGCTCTTTTAGCGCCTGCCACGGCAATATAAGCTCTTACGCTCATAGAATTCCTATGAACGTCTGCGCTAAAAAAGCCTAATGCAGCTTTGTAAAAGGGTGGAAGGGGTTAATTTATATTTTAAGTATTTTAATTATAATATTTAGGAGGTCTTTTACAGAAGCCATGGTAGTGATGTTGCTGTGGTAAATGCACCAAAACCTACCCAGTCCCTATGGGCTTCAGTGTATTTACCACAGCAGCCCTTAGTTTTTGTCAAGTTGAATTTATTTTCTCAGAAAAGATCAAAGGTTCAGGTCTTTATCTTGTAAGTCACAGTTTTCTAGATTTTCAGTACTGTTGAGAACTGTATTTACCAAGGCTTTTCTTTCATTTTCGGTTTTACTATGGGGAAAAAAATGAATTGGGTCCTAAAAGTTTTAAAAGAAAACTCTCTGACAGCTGTTTATTTTACCTCCACCTCCTTCAATATACTTGTCTATTGTATGTGTTTATACATAAATAAATATATAAATTGAAGGCTTTAAGGTGAGATTTACTGTAATTGTATCATCAATATGGGGCCCTTTTACTAAGCCACACTAGTAAATGAGCTTACCGTGTCCTGCTAGTGTGAGTAATTCCCACACACTAAGCCCATTTTCAGCATGGCCATAAAAGAAACATTTTTCTATTCAGTTTCTAGTTGTGTGCTAATGTTAGCATTAGTGCATAGCCGTTTAAAAAAAAAAAAAAAGAAGTTGACATGGAAGATCTTAGGATTTAGGATGCACTAAGAGCTCCTGCATTATGGACAGGCTAATCAGTCATCATGTTAGAGATGTCAGTATACTAGCTGAATAAGCCTTCCACACCCATTCTCTATCTCAACACGCTCCCTACCAGAAGAATAAATACCGTGTGCTTAGCATGTGCAGATAGCAAAGCTCGTAATGCAGAACGCTTTGGCATGGCCTGTGTTAGATCATTTTTCCTGCGCTAGGCACACGTTATTTATCACAACTTAAATAATGGACCCCATGTTAATTGATAGTATCATATTGTGTAGCCAACTTGAACATGTGTTGTTTTTTTTTTGTTATATAAAAGTGGAAAATCTGATTATTTTTCTCTATAACTACAAAATGTTCCATATGTTTATAAATATGTTGCTTTTCTTCCTTAATTCAGTTTTGCCATTTATTTTAGTACATATTTGGAACTATTTTGGAATATCAAAGGCTGGAGAAACTGGAGTTTGGTGGTACCAGAGGCAAAGCCTTAAATGAAAAGATCTCTCATCTGAATGAGGAGTTTACAACAAGCTGTAAGGTTTTCCAGGAGAGCACATACAACCCTTTGGATTTCAACAGTATGGTAATATTGCTCTGTTTTTATTTATATTAGCTATTTATCAGCAGTTGACCACGAGACGCAACAGAATATTTTTTTCGTACTATTGCTCTGTATACTAATTAACAACTGCACTTTTAGAAAATTTGTCTTGAAAATGTAAAATGTAATTTTCTGGAGAGAGAAATGAACATCAGAGTGAAGTTGTTATTTTATTATATCATCCAATGATAGTCTTTAAACTTAAATACAGCAGAAATTAGAGCATGAAAACTTTTCCATATCTATCTTTCTTAAAATTATCTGTGAGGTGTTTGTTTGGGTTTTTTTGAGAGCAGGGGCAACTGAGCATTTCTTTCCTGCCTTAATGTTCTCTCTTTACTTTGCAATCGTATGTATAAGTTTGAATGCTTTTTTAATATTTATCTGTTATATCAGGCTCTTATATTTGACACCCCTCTAAGAGTTCAAACAATAAAGTAATAGTTAGAGAGGCTCTGAAGTCTCTTAACCCATTGACCTCAGAAATGCCTAGGGGTATGTTCATAAATCTTCAGAGAACATACAGACCCATAGCGGCACCCATAGTCGTCATAGGTCCCTAAATTCTTAATTATTTTTATATTTATTCAATAGTTTATATAAGTATTTATTTGGTTATTTCAAGTATCAAAACAGTACTCATCTTTTGCTTTGTTTTCATCTACGCGGGTGAGGGTAGGCACTCCGACATAGACTATGTTTCGCCCCTACGGGCTGTATCAAGGAATCCCCCCTCTGCTGGCTCTAGCGTGGAATCAAAAACTTTTTGATTCCACGCTAGAGCCAGCAGAGGAGGGATTCCTTGATACAGCCCGTAGGGGCGAAACATAGTCTATGTCGGAGTGCCTACCCCCACCCGCGTAGATGAAAACAAAGCAAAAGATGAGTACTGTTTTGATACTTGAAATAACCAAATAAATACTTATATAAACTATTGAATAAATATAAAAATAATTAAGAATTTAGTGACCTATGACGACTATGGGTGCCGCTATGGGTCTGTATGTTCTCTGAAGATTTATGAACATACCCCTAGGCATTTCTGAGGTCAATGGGTTAAGAGACTTCAGAGCCTCTCTAACTATTACTTTATTGTTTTTAATATTTAGACACATTTTGCTCAAGTGATAGTGTCTCTTGAGGAGGGCTTGTCTGTCATCCTGCATGCATATTATTATTCGTTCATATAACCTATACACAGATAAAGCTAAGAAGATGGGTGGGAAGTGGCAAAAAGTCAGATCCTGTTGCCCCAATAGGATCAGGGGTGGCAATGATGGAACAAAGTGCTGTGGGGATCCTAACCCCTGTAACCAAAAACAAAAGGAAGCCTGCGGCATAATCAGTATATTATAACACCCTCCTACCAGTATATTATAACACCCTCCTATCGGTTCTGCATTGGTTGTCAATGGTGGCACAGGTGAAGTTTAAGTTTGGTTGCTTCCGTTTCAAGGCTCTGTTTGGTCTGTCTCCTAAATATATAACTGATCTTTTCTCTTTTGCAACCAATAAACACAGGAGAAATTTGCATTTGAATTTTGGTTTTCTGCCTGTTAAGAGGCTGCAAATTTAAAAAACATCATCAATATCTTCTGTCATATCAAGAAGCATTATGGGGTAAGGCCCTGGAACATCTTATTATGTTTCCTGATTCCTATGTGAAATTTAGGAGACATCTAAAGACATATTTGTTCTTGAAACATTTAGGGCTCCTTTTACTAAGCAGCGTTAGGGCTTTAATGTGCGCAATAGCGAGCGCTAAATTGCCGCCCGCGCTAGACCTTAACGGCAGCATTGAGCTGGCGTTAGGTCTAGCCGTGTAGCGTGGGTTAAGCGTGCGCTAAAATGTGTGCGCTAAAAACGCTAACGCCCTAAGGCAACTTAACTGGCGTGGATATTGTAAACCTGATCAACCAGATCATTATAGTATTATTTCCAATTATTTGGTTGTTTAATTTCTTTTCTTAATTTGTATTTTATAACTTTTTGTAAACCGCATAGAACTTTATGGCCCTGCGGTATATAAATTGATTATTAAATTTTTATTATTTGATGACCTCTCCCCTACATACATATTTGCTGAATTCCACTATAATTAATGCCTCCCTGCACCCCTATGCAATCATGTAAACCTCCACAGACTCTACATCCTCTTTTCAAAAGTCTCTGTTTAAAAAGTAACTTTTGTATCTTGATATATTCCAATGCAATCTCTTGAGTGTAATCCACTTTGGTCTATAAGGGAAGTTGACAGACTACAAATGACATATTACTTTACACCAGTTGTCTCAAACTCGAGGCCCTCACTATATTTATCATAATCACAAAAGTAAAATAAAACAGTTTCTTGATCATATGTCTCTTTAGCTATAAATTACAATATTATTATTAAGACTTAGCCAAAAGGAAAGATTTATAAACTATAAAGAGTTTTACCTCATGCAAAATTGTCATTTCTTTAATAAGACATTAACTATTTTTTTCTGAGGCCCTCCAAGTACCTACAAATCCAAAATGTGGCCCTGCAAAGGGTTTGAGTTTGAGACCACTGCTTTACACCAATGCTCATACTGCTTTAAGGGTTCCAGGTTTCCCCCTTGCACATATGCCCAGCATTTCTCCTACTCCTACAGCCATGCAACCACTCTGTGTCATATTCATACACCTCACTCAAAGCCACTCATTCTGTTATTGAATTGTGCTTTTCATGTAGTTTTCAACTTGCTGCACTCTAGTTGTATTTCTTGCCTTAGATTTTTATTTTCGTAGATAATCTACTGAACCTGATGCAGAACAGCTGTACATAATATTTGCCATTGAATTTATGTTTTCCATCTGATTGTTGGAAAATTAATATTTTAAGTTATATTTTTGTTAAGCTGTTTGTGTTTATTTTTCATAATTAACTCTCATTGCATTTACATATTAAAGCGGAACTTCTCCTGGAAAATTAATTTTTCCCAGTGTTAACTGACATTTAAAAATGGTCTTAAAGAGTTAATTAAAATGCAGCCTTGGTCACTTCTGGTAAATTGTAGGTTGTTGTTGCAACCTGTCATTTCCAATGCCTGGGAGAAAATAATTCAACCCTTGAGGCCTTGTAGTTTTGTATTGCTGATTCTGTGCCCAATATGTCGATAGAAAATTGTTTTCACTTCTTGAAAAGCTATAGCTTGTCTTTTGCTTCCACATCAGGTACAGTACAGACAACTGGAGCATAACTCCGTGTTTGGTGTATGTTTATTATCTTTCAAAGCACACTTCCTCAGCAAACACTCAGAAATTGCCTTTTCCACACCTTGTGTTCAATAAACAGAAATCTAGTAGTAAGTTCCAACAGCTTATTCTATCACCCTTGCTCATCTTTCATTTTTCCTTTTGTCATGATGAGGCAGTGCCCCATCATGAGCAGAGGAAGGTGGTCTTTCATATCATGTCTCATATAAAATACATTCAAATTCAGTATATTTGAAAGCAAAATACCATAACTTGGAGATCTCAGAGTAGAGACGCTGATTCATGTTTGTGTATTAAACCTGCTTGCTATACCGCCTTTTCTGAAATCAGGTCTAAGGGCTAGATTCACTAACCCTCAGATTCGTGTGCGATCCGTTTCCGTTTGCATGCAGGCCGACGAATTCACTAAAGGCCTGCATGAAAATGGAGACGATTGTTGGCACACTCCCAGCCAACTACACAGATCGCTAAAGCCCTGACAGTAGTGACAGGAAAAACAGCCTCCTGTCACTGCTGTCAGGGCTTCTGCCAGCTTTTTACATTTTTTTTTTAAATCGGGCAGATATTTTGTGTGTTTTATACACGCAAAATATCTGCCTGATTTTTTTAAAAAAATTAACCCCCCCTCCCAACAAGTAGGGGGAATGATTTTATTTTCAATTTAGTGATCGAATTGTGTTAATTTTGAGAATTTACATCTGCTGTCTGTATTTTGCACTGTTCAGGAAGAAATGCATTTGTTTCTTTTCCTCTGGGGTTGTACTGCATGCAGAGTCTTGCATCTTAGGGTTTGTTTGTATATATTAGTACTTTTAGTTTTTGGTCCCATATTTGCATAGAGGTTATCTGTGTTCTGGTAGGAATGAATGTTGAGAAGCATACAGTGTGCTTTGTGTAATTTAATTTTGTGGTTAACCATTATGTGTTGTTAATAAGATTATATTGTGTGTACAGTGGTACCTTGGATTACGAGCATAATCCGTTCCAGGAGCATGCTCGTAATCCAAAATGCTCGTTTATCAAAGAGAGTTTCCCCATAGGAAATAATGGAAACTCGCTTTGATACATTCCCCTCCCCCATGATTTGTCCCCCCCCCCCCCCGCAATCCGGCACCCTCCCCGACATGATTGGGCACCCCCCCACCGCTTATTACCGTCATCTGAGCACCGGCACCAGCATGTCCTGTGCGTTGGTGCCAGTGCCCTAAGATCGGCCTCCTCTTCTGCTGGGCCTTGAGCATCTGTGCATGCTCAAGGCCTGCGAGTTCACGTTCTCTTCGAGATAGAAGGTGAACTCGCAGGCCTTGAGCATGCGCAGATGCTCAAGGCCCAGCAGAAGAGGAGGCCGATCTTCGGGCACCGGCACCAACGCACAGGACATGCCGGTGCCGGTGCCCAGATGACGGTAAGAAGCGGTGGGGGGTGCCCAATCGCGGCCGGGGGGGTTGCCGGATTGTGGGGGGAGGGTGCCGGATCGCGGGGGGGGGGCTCATAAATCAAGCCACGCTCGGTTTCCGAAGCGCCGATTTTGCGAATGCTTTGCTTGTCTTCCAAAACACTCGCAAACCGGTGCACTTGTAAACCGAGGTACCACTGTATATATGAAAAATGAATGGCAAAAATGGTGTTACAATTAGTACTATTATGGGGACGGGGTCTGGCCCATGACTTAGCCTGTGTTTTGGATTTCGGCCCTTTAATGTGACTGAGTTTGACACCCCTGGTCTAGCTATTACCCTCCAGAAAGAATTGAGGTGGCCAGTACCAAGTTTTGTGAGGATCAGGCAGCTGGGGGAAGGGGGGTGATCAGTCTTCACCCAGGAACTGCAAAATGTTTCCATGGTCCCTTTGACATAGGCAATAATTATGCCCTTTGCTATTAGCCCATCACTGATGACATAGAAAAGGTGGGTAAGTGCTGGACTTTTTTCTCTGAAATTTTTTTTTACCAAAAGTCAACACTAGCAGCCTTATTACTAGCTATTTAACCAACCCAGAGAAAGCCTGACAGTTTTGCAAAACCTGACAGTTTTTGCAAGAGTCACTTATATTCATTTGGTTCTGATTTTCATTAAGTTCAGCAGCTTCTATTAGCATATATGTTTGCAAAAGTTAGCATTGGCTTATGGTGTCAGGTCAAAAGCGCTCCGGGACAAAGGCGCGAGCAGACAATTGAGCGCAGTGCGGAGGCGCGCACCGAAGAAAATTACTGTTTTTAGGGCTCCGACGGGGGGGCGTGGGGGGAGAACCCCCCCACTTTACTTAATACAGATCGCGCTGCGTTGTGGTGGTTTGGGTGGTTGTAACCCCCCAAATTTTACTGAAAACTTCACTTTTTCCCTGTTTTTAGGAAAAAAGTTAAGTTAACAGTAAAATGTGGGGGGGTTACAACCCCCCAAACCCCTCACAACGCCGGCGCGATTTGTATTAAGTAAACTGGGGGTGCTCCCCAACAAAACCCCCCGTCGGAGCCCCTAAAAACAGTAATTTTCTTCGGCGCGCGCCTCCGTCTTGCGCTCAGTTGTCGGTGCGCACCTCCGTCTTGCGCTCAGTTGTCGGCGTGCACCTTTGTCTTCCGCGTTGTTGTCTATGAACCTTGGCTTATATGTACCTGGAGCCTGAGTAGTTCCAACCATTAAGGCAGCAATATGTGCTAACACTTACATGCCCATTACATGCGTTAGCATTTAGTGCACCTTAGTAGAAGGACCCCATTGTGGTGTTTGTTATAAAGTTCTAAATTAGCAGCTTACCTCATCGGGAATGATTTATTATGACTATTTTTTTTAATAACTTTTTCATCATTACAATTTCACAATTGAAATAAGAAAAGGACAAAATGTAATCTTAATTCAATAATAAACATCAGTCAACAAAAAATTTCCTTTCAAGCCCACAATATTGGGAAAAACATGCTTATTTATCTCACAAAAAGAAAAATATTAGGTAATACAAAATGGGTAACAGAATCCATTATTAAATGGACCTTGTTCCCAGTCACAAATACAGGGTTTAAACATTTTATAAACTCCCTTATTTATAAGCAAACAGTAATCATATTGGGCTCCTTTTATCAAGGTGCGGTAGGCAGTTAACGAGGCATTAGTTTTTTGGCTTGCCGCAGGGGTTAGCGCGTGATGAAATGTCCAACGTGCTCAGCCCCGTAGCGCACCTTTATAAAAGGAGCCCATTGTTTCTTTAGCTAGAAGAAATTGTTGTAGCTGCGTTGGGTCCCAAAACAAAAATTCAATGTCTTGTAATCTAATGAGACACACGGAAACTTAAGAAAAAAAAGATGCCTCCAGAGCCACAATGATATATTATTTTATGTTGTGACGCAAATAGGATTATATTTTATAGTACTGTAAAATATACATTTTGCGGCCTCTCTATTCCTGAGGAAATTCAAAACCTCTATAAAATATAGAATTGACACTTAGGGCTCCTTTTACTAAGCTGCAGTAGCGTTTTTAGCGCACGCTAACCACCGCGCTATGCGGGAAAAACTAATGCCAGCTCAATGGAGGCGTTAGCGTCTATCGCTCGCGCTAAAACCGCTAACGCAGCTTAGTAAAAGGAGCCCTTAATCTGCCTACTTTGCAGGAATGAGAGGGATTTTCACAGAATGTGTGCTTCCATGGGTAGTGGCGCAAGTGCTTCCCCCTTCCACACTTGCCATGTTTGTCAACGTTACTCCTGGCTTGTGGAGACTGGTCTGTGTAGGCCCTGGGAGGAAACAGTGGCAAGAGAACAATAAATTCTGGCACTGTGTTGTGTATTGAGTAGCTCCTCTAAAGGAAAGGCTGTGCTGTTTGGGAGTTTGTTTGCTTTGTAAGAATAAAAAGACATGAAAAATTATTGTAAGGTATGTTTCTCTTCATTGTAGGAAGGTACTTAACTTAACATTGAGGCTGGTGAATTGAGAAATGAAAGAAAGGGGAACAACAAGACAAAGAACAAATTGACCAGCAAGTGACAAGGTTGACTTTTATATTTATAGACTTTTTTTTCAAAAGGGACTTTTTCCCATTCTATTCTTATGAGAAAAGTCTTTATTGAAAAAGGTCCTATGTTAGGATTTCAATCAGAGTGCGTTCCAGCAAGTCTGAACACGCCTGTCTTATTACCGTACTACACTAATGATTGTATTGTTTTTAATCTCTACGTTTTAAGCTTTAGTTACTCATTTAAATATCCTTAAATCAACTGAATAAACCATACGTCAGAGCTGCTATATTCCAATTACAGTATGTCGTTAACTTTAGGAATGTCACTCATGAATCCAAGAACGTCAGGCAACAAGAACAGAAAGATTGTTCTGAAAAAGAAATATATTCAGATTACTTATTAATTGCACACAGTCCTATAAACTTGAAAAGACACATGTTTGGACGCTCAGAATTGAGTTGTGTAAAATTACAAAATGAATGTGTGTAGGTATCTGGAATGGGCTAACGCAGACGTCCACTTGGCTTCCTATTGATAATGCATGATTCATTTGGTATTGTGGGATCCTTACCCGGTGATTCACAACATCATGATTTGTGATAGCATGTGTAGTGTGCTATATTTTGTAGTTTCTCCTTGTGATCTTCTGGTTATCAGACAAGGAATTCCACAGCACAATGGTAGAATCAAATTTTGTAACCTTTTGCTATTGCTGAAAAACTAGAGTAATATAGTGCTGCTTGCCCCCAAATCCCTGAAGCTCAATATAAATGTATTTTCTCCCAACAGTGTTACTTAATAGGCCCAGGGTATAAAGATACATATGCCTGAGGCTATTACTTCCCATTGAACACAGTTTCTCTGAAAGCAAGAGATTGATTTCCATGTCTTCAGCTGCTTCCTAGATAGCTTCTATTAGCTGAAAAGTTATTGCAGCCCAGGGGCCACATGCGGTCCCCGCCAGGTACTATTTTGAGGCCCTAGGTATGTTTATCATAATCACAAAAGTGAAATTAAACAGTTTCTTGATCATATGTCTCTAGCTATAAATTACAATATTATTATTAAGACTTAGCCAAAAGGACAGATTTATAAACTATAAAGAGTTTTACCTCATACAAAATTGTCATTTCTTTAATAAGACATTAACTATTTTTTCTGAGGCCCTCTAAGTACCTACAGATCCAAAATGTGGCCCTGCAAAGGGTTTGATTTTGAGACTACTAGTCTAGTTCAAGGGCTTTATTTTCTGCACTGTTAGCATTTATATATATATACTAGTCGTTAAGCCCGTTACATTAACGGGTGCTAGAATTTATGTCTGTCTGTATTTTTCTTTCTGTCTCTTTCCTCCCTCCATTTCCCTGTGTAGCGCTGTCTCTGCTTTCTTCCTCAGTCTGCACTCTCAAGCTGTAACATTACTGCTTAGCTTTTTCTCCCTGCAAGCATCTCTGCTCTAGCCCCCTGTCCTTCTGTGACTGTCTGTGTGTCTCTCTCTACTTGTGCACTGTTTGTTTGTTTTTTTCAATCTCTCTTTAGCTCCTGATCCCCTCTCACTGACCCTTGCCGACTGCATGTAATTCCGGTTAGGTTTCCATGGCAACCCTGCTCGCGGGTCTGTTCGGTAGGGCCGTTTTTTCGGGTCTGCCGGCGCCGGGTGGGGAAGAGTCCTGGCTCCTTTTTTGGTTTGGGCGCGTGCAGAGGGGCTCAACAGCGCACAACCACCTTTCCTTCCCTCCCTCCATCAGGTGCAGTGCAGCTCCACCAATGTTAAAAGCAGCCGCATCGAAATCAGAGGCCTGCCACTGCCGTAGCACGTTCCCCTCTGCCTTGGTCCCGCCCCTTCTCTGACATATGGGACCGCGGCAGAGGGAACGTGTTACGGTGGCGGCAGGGCTCCAATTTCAAAGCAGCTGCTTTTTAACATAGGCGTAGCTGAACTGTACCTGATGGAGGAAGGGAAGGAACGGTGGGGCAAATTTCGTCAACGGCAGTCCTTGTGCGGTTCGAGAGAGGGGGGGGGGGTGGAGTCGGTGACTTGCAGCGTCGCGTGCCTCCCACCCCCCCTTCCCTCCGGCTCCGCCGCCGATAGTCTCCACCTGCATTGCCCCTGGCGCAGCACTCACCGGCCCGTCGGGCGGGGAACGGAGGAACAGGTTCAGGGCTGCCAGGGGGGGAGGAGTGAGTCCGGCTGAGACTGGCAGGAAGAGGAAGGCGGAGCAGGTGAGCCGGCACCGAAAAAAACTTTAAAGAGCCAGCCAGACCGTGAGTGCGAGCTGTTGTAAGTTTGCATGTGCACTCTTGCCGGCCACGGACATACGGATCACGGAAGCACGCGGATTAGACTGCGCATGCGCCGCCTACGGTTTTATTATATAGATAGCTTTCCAGATGTTTCCTTTTTTCATTTTAACAGTTCCAATCAAGGATTTTATATATTTTACTTGCCTGCAGATTTTGGGTTCATAGACAAAGGCGCGAAAGACAAAAGCGCGCGCCGCCACACCGCTCTAAATTACAGTTCTTAGGTGCTCTGACGGGGGGTGAACCGCAGATTTTGTCTTCTAAGCCCCAATGTTCCTCATTTAATGCTATCCTCAGGTTTGCTGGTCTGTTCCAGAAGGTACTTCACCTTTTTTTTTTTATTATGTGAACACCATCTTTGCTCAGAAGTCCTTGAAATATCCAGTCAGTGTTTCTGTTAACTTGCAGTGCACCTCCAACTGTTTTCTAACTGTCTGGCATAATGTCAGACCTATTAGTTTGAACTACATTAGAGTGGGAGCCCGCCAGGACAGGGAAAAATGCTTGAGTACCTGAATAATTTGTAATCCGCATAGAATTATAGGATAGGCGAAATATAAATTATATATTTAAAAAATTACATACGGCCAATACTGTGAGACTGATTGGCCTTGAGCAGTTTGTACTACAAGACGGCTAAAGCGATGTGAGGAGTTAGGAAAAGGTTGGAGGCCTCCGCACAGGTTAATGGGAACATTGCATCTACCATTAAATATTATATACAGTATTGTAAAAAGCAAAGTCCCCTTTGACTATACATGTTCAAGCTGATATTTGCAGAATGTAGGCAGTTCTATTATTTTAAGATATGGCGATTTGTTTCTAAATGGTGTTTAAGTAATACAATTATCTTATTTTTAGATTTAACTATGGAAGATGGACTTTATGGCAAGCACTCTATTTTCTTACTGCTCAAGAGAACATCATATTCTTGAGTGCTCATAATTAAACATAATGACAATGCTCTAATTTGGGATCTTGTTTATAGATACAGGAATGAATGCAAATCATTCATAAACTGTTCTAAGATCTTTTTGTAGAATAATACTTTACTAGAATGTTAGGCAATGAGTGCAGTCTTTAAACTCAAGTGTTAATAAAATGATAGTAACACAGTGTAATCATAATTTTTGGCTTTGTTTTGTAAATTGCTTTCAAAATATATTTTTGTAGCCAGAAAGACGTTGATGCTGAAAGAGCTTACATAAATAAGCATATTAAAGATGATATAAGTCTGACCTGTTCAAACTTGCTAATATGCTGTCCTGAAGTGCAAGATGGCTTTTCCATGTACCATTTTCATTTTTTGATGGAGATAAGCAAATTAATGTCTCTATGCCTCAATGGTATAATTGTTGTATGATAATACAAAAATAAAGCACATCCTCTCCTGTGATAACTGACCCTAAGAACAATCACATTTTGTTGGCTCAGAATAAACTTGCCACTTCCTCTCTGGAATAAGGAGCTATGTTAAGTCCAGAGGAAGGAGCAAGCTGTCTCTAACGTGTAACCCATGAGTTGCATGTGGCCCCTGAAGTCCTCCATTGTGGCCCTCAAACATTTGGCTGAAATGTTCCTCAAGTCCTGCAGATTCATTAAATTAAATCTTGCCTGCTCGGAGAGTGCATTAAATGTCTGAAAAAAGGATTACCTTAGGCTAGGCATGGCCGAAGGGAGGTACATGCAATAGTTCATCTACTGGAGCTGCTAGGGTTTGCCGTCAATTACCAAAAGTCATATCTATGCCCATCTCAGACTCTAGAGTTCATAGGAGCTCTCTTAGGTATTACTCAAGGTTGAGCTTTTCTACTGCAGCAGAGAGTAAACCTAATTCACCTGTAAAATAATCTCCACCCTTCCATGTATAACTGCACTTCAGATGCTGCGCCTCCTGGGATATATGTCATCCATAGTATATGTCACTCCATTTGCACATTTTCACTTCAGAATCCCACAATGGAGTCTGTTGATCCAAGCTACAGGATACCTTGGGCCTCTATTACTCCCACCAAAGGTGGATAGTTCCTTGCGACCTTACTCAAGGTTGTCCCTTTCAGCCCCCTTACCATCAGAAACTCTTAAAAACAGATGCTTCAAAGTTTGGATGAGGTGCTCATCTGGACGGCTTCCACAATCAAAGAGTATGGTCTCACTTCAAGCAAACTCTCCACATCAATCTCTTTGAACTAAACTAAACTAAACCTTAGGTTTGTATACCGCGTCCAACAGTGCTCTAAAGACATTCCAAGACCAACTCCTCCAAGTATTTGAACCGACAAGTCGCCATTTTCTGTCAAACAAACAGGGAGTCGCGGGCTCATAACCCCTTTGCATGGAAGCAATCCAGATTTGGACTTGGGCGTCTGCTCACAGCATTCTTCTTAGATCAGTTTATCTGGCAGGGAGCAGACTCCTTCAACCCCAAGAATGGTCTCTCAGCATTACTATGTTGCATCAAATTTTCTCCAAATGGGGGACTCCATACATAGATCTCTTTGCTTCCCCCTCAATCACAAACCTCCTCTATTCTCTAGACTATATATCCCCAATTACCTGGAGCTGGATGCCTTCCTCTTTCACTGGGGAAACAGATTCCTCTATGCATTTCCTCCATTGCCTCTTATTGGGAGGACTTTACTCAAACTTCATCAGGATCGGAATAACTTGTGGCCCAGGTCAACTGTGATTCCCACTTCTCCTAGAACTCTTGACTCAGGAACCATGCCTGTTGGAACTGTTCCCAATGTAACTAACACAGAACTAGGGATCCCTTCTTAATCCCTGCCCTCGATCATTAGTGCTAACAGCATGGTTTCTTCCACCAAGCAAATAAATGCTTTCTGTCTCTCAGCTGCAGTCTCTGCTGTCTTTGAAGCATCCAGAAAACCTTCCACTCAGCGCTGTTACCGCTTCAAATGGATGCAATTTTCTGCATGTTATTCCTGTTGTACACGTGTCACATGTCCACACTCATCCATCCTGGACTACCTTCTTCACTTCTCTGACTCTGGCCTAAAGACCAACTTGGTTTGAGTACATCTCAGTGCTATCAGTGCATTTCACACTCACTTGGATAAGAAACCTCTATCCGTTAATCTCTTAGTATCAAGACAACAGAATTACCAAAGAAACAAAAGGTAAAATAGACAATATCGTATTCTAGCAAAAATGGATGAAAAAATCCACAGCCAAGAAAAAATCCTAACCATCAACAAATGGAATGAAAATGTCAAAGTACTAGAGAAAATATATCCTGAAAGAGTGAAAAAAAAGTAATAGAAGAAACTCCCCCTAGTTCACAGAACTACTGTCACCGAAACAGGAATGCAGGGTCCTAGAAAGGAAATGGAATAAACAGCAGAAGACAAAATCTCATGGAGAAAAAAGATCAATCACTACAAAACCCAAACAAAACTAGCCAAATGTAAGTATTATTTCAAACAAATTGGAAAAGGAAAGCCAGATTTGAAAAAATTATTTTAAATAAAACTTCCTAGCTAACCCAACTGAATTAATAACCAAATCAACAGATACCCCAACAGCAACTGAACTGGCAACCCTTTTCAAAGAGAAGTAGACCATATGTATCAGAAGTGACACTAACAAAGTCTGTACCAGGTTCTGTGGATGATGTCACTTGGAGAATACCTGCTAACAGGTAAGTATCTTTGCTTAATCCACTGATGTATCATATCACAGCTTGCAACTTCTGCTTTCATAACTAATTTATTTAAGCTTTCATCAATAGCCCTTTGTCTCTCCCAAAAATTTATTCCAGCAGAATAATTCTTCATCTCCTAAAAAACCCTGGGAGGGCAGAAGGGGAGAGAGTGATTCAACAGCAAATACTGTATATCCTATATAATAAAACACTAGCCGCGCATGCGCACTCAGACATGCGTGATCTGTGATCCCTGATCTGTGATCCGTAGGTCCGTGGTCACAGTGCGTATGCGGCAGCCAGATCGGGAAAGCACAGCACAGCTGGCGACTCCCCCTCCCGCCCTCACTCACTGCCCAAACCACCACCTTCTCCTTCTTGCCGGCTCACCCGCCTTTAAATGGAGAGAAAAGCGCTACACCGCGCTAACGCTGGCTTTGCCGTCTTCTGTCCACTGCGGCCCGCCCTCTCTGACTACTTCCTGTTTCCGCTAGGGTTGGCCGCAGTGGATAGAAGAGACCGAAGCCAGCGGCTGTAGCCGCCGATCTCTGTTCCTCCAGCTGGGGGGGGGGGTCTGGGAGGAGAGGGATTGCGGCCGCTCAGCGCCCCCACCGAGGAACCCAGCAACTTTCTGCTGCCCGGGACCCAAGTCATTTGCTGCCCTCCCTTCCCTTCCCGCGGGCCCGACTGGCGATTTCGTGTGCAGCAGTCTTCACACGCTGCTTTGGGCCCTTCCACTGCCCTGATTTGCTCTGCCGCATCTCTGATGATGTCATCAGGGACGTGCCAGAGTAAATCAGGGCAGTAGAAGGACCTGAAGCAACATGTGAAGACTGCTGCACACGCTGCTTGAATCGCCATGTGTAGTTGGGCCCGCGGGAAGGGAAGGGAAGGGGAGGCGGCAAAGGACTCAGGACTGCGTTTGTAGTCGCGACCGCGGGAAGGGAAAGGGGGTAGAAGAAACGCTAATGCTGCTGCACAGGGAACTGGTGTGGGGGGAGGGAAATGGAAGGGGGAGGGAATGCTGCTTTGGACAGACAGAGGGAGGAAAGGAGACAGAAAGAAAAGAAGAAAGACACAGGGGCAGGTGCACAGGGAACTGTTGTGGGGGAGGGAAATGGAGGGGGAGGGAATGCTGCTTTGGACAGACAGACAGAGGGAGGAAGGGAGACAGAAAGAAAAGAAGAAAGACACAGGGGAAGATGCACAGGGAACTGGTGTGGGGGGAGGGAATGCTGCTTTGGACAGACAGACAGAGGGAGAAGGGAGACAGAAAGAAAAGAAGAAAGACACAGGGGCAGATGCACAGGGAACTGGTGTGGGGGGAGGGAATGCTGCTTCGGACAGACAGACAGAGGGAGGAAGGGAAACAGAAAGAAAAGAAGAAAGACACAGGGGCAGGGAGATACACAGAAAGACAGACAGACAAAGGGGGCCAGGGACAGAGACAGACAGAAAGAAAGAAAGACAGCGGGAGTCACGTCAGGAGGGGTGCGGGATGCGGCAGAGGGAACTTTTCCAATGGGTGCAACTGGGCAGCTGTCGGGAACCTCTGATCAGGGGCAGAGCAAGGTAAGTGTATCATAGGGATAAGAAGGAGGAGGGGGGAGAAAAAGGAAGGGACGCCTACTGCTGGAGAAGGAAAGAGGTGCTGATGGACAGGAGGGGTGAAGAAAAAGGAACGGAGGCCTAATGTTGGACAGGGGGAGAAGGAAAGAGGTGCTGCTGGACAGGGGGGAGGTAAAACAAAGGGAGAAGAGCTGCTGCTGCATAAGGAGAACAGTGAAGGGGTGGTGGTGGACAAAGGGGAGGTAAAAGGAAGGGAGAATGGACAGGGGGAGCAGGCAAGGGGTGGTGATGGACAGCCAAGGAAAAAGAAAGACAGAAAGAAAGAAAGCGGCTAAGGAGAGAGAGAGAAAGAAATAAATAGACACACACACACATATATTGTTTATTGTTTAATTAGTTTTTTGATTAAACGCTTTATCGATTCTGCAAAGCGTTGTACAAAGCATTAAATAAAATAACATTTCAACAAACAAAATTACAATAAAACATACTTTCAAAAAAAGAACTACAAGACAAACTACTACACATACTAGGTTAATTAAGGACGAACGAACAGAAGACACACAAAGGAAAAAGGGAAGAAATACAATAGCTATAGTAAATGAGAGAAACATTAAGGGTAAGCACAAAAGGGCAGGAATTAATAGAAAAAAAAGAAGACTAAAATAACTTTAGTTAAAATCAGCTTTAAAAAAAAAGAATGATAAAACTTTAGTTAAAAGCATCTTTAAAAAGAAAACATTTTAAGTTGCTTTTGAACGTTTTTAAAGTATTTTCCGTTTTTAGATACAGCGGAAGAGCGTTCCAAATCGTAGGAGCTGTTACGGAGAAAATAGAGGTTCGACGTGTGCCAATTATTTTTAAGGAAGGGATAACTAGATTAGACTGGGATATGGATCTCAAAGATCTCGGTGGGTCATAGGGAATCAATACTCTATCTATGAAAGCTGGGGAATTAGTCTGCATAGTTTTGAATGTCAAAAGGGCTATCTTATAAGTTATCCTATGTGAGATTGGTAACCAGTGGGCGTCTTTTAGCAGAGGGGTAACATGGTCATACTTAGTTGCTCTGGAAATTATCTTGATGGCCGTATTTTGAATTAGCTGCAGACGTTTCAAATCTTTGTAATATATACCTTTTAAAAGCGAATTGCAATAATCTATTTTTGAAATTATGAGTGAATGAATCAAAATGTTGAGAGAACTGGTGTCAAGAAAAGGGGCCAATGATCGAATCATTCTTAGTTTGTAAAAACAGTTTTTAACCAGAGCACTGATTTGTGGACGGAAAGTAAGCTTATTGTCTATAAGGACCCCTAAGATTTTTATAGTTGAGGTTGTTATGAGTGGTATTCTAGCACCCGTTAATGTAACGGGCTATAAGACTAGTACTCGAATATAAGTCGATCCGAATATGTCAAGATTCCTATTTTCTCTCCAAAAAGGAAGAAAAATGGTTGATTTGAATATAAGTCGGGTGGCTTAATATTCAAGTGCCCTGCCCAGTCAGGCTCTGCACACAGCCTCCTTCCCTCCATCCCCTGTCAAGCTCTGCACCCAGCCCCCTCTCTGCCAGGCACTGCACCCAGCCCACTTCCCTCCCTCCCCTGTAAGTCTCTGCACCCATCCCCCTTCCCTCCCACACCTGTCAGGCTCTGTGCCCAACTCCCTCCCTCCCAGGCTCTGCACCCTGTCCCGCCTCTGTGTCCTGTCCATCGTACCTTCTCTGCCCATCCAGGTGGTCCAGAGGTGCAGCAGGCAGGAGCAAGCTTTCCGTGCTCCTGCCCTGCTGCTAACCCATTTGGTGAGTGGATGCCACGAGTTTGGTTTCTTCAAACGCTGAGCGGCATCGAGCAGGAGCTCTCTTTGGCACAGCTGCTCGGTGCATAGCAGCTTCCTGACTGGCTCCCGCAAATTCTCACCAGTCAAGAAGCCGCTCAGCGCAGAGCAGCAGTGCCAAAGCGTGCTCCTGCTTGGTGCCAGGGCCGGATTAACAGGTAGTCCCAGTAGGCAAATGCTTAGGGCCCAAACTTGTCAGGGGGGCCTGCTGAACGAGGGCAACCAACAGCGACTCAGCAATTTTTATTTCAGATGGTAACCGGCCCCAGCCCCAGCCCCCCTCCTCCCACTCCCAGTAGAGTCAGCATGGCGTGCATGGGCTCTTCCCACCTCCACCACACAAATCAGGGGGGTCGCATTGGGCCATCCTTCTACCTGCTCAGCATCTGCTGGTTCCCGCATTTGTGCTGCCATGGTGACAGTAAGATGCCAGACGGCTTGACGCCGCTGCACGCTGAGACTGGGCTGGGCTGCTTCAGCTCGCCCGTCTTCCCATGCTCGGGCTCAGTGTTTGAGTCAGAGGCCGATCTTTCCAGAGCCTGGCCTGCACCAAGACACGCTCCTAAGGCAGTACAGCTAGCGTGATAGTACAGCGCCTCTGGCCGAGGGCTATGTGGAGCACCAGGTGGGTGATGGCGAGACGCTGCAGGGCATCACGCTTAAGTACAGAGTGACGATGTAACAAATAAAAAAGCAAATAAACTTTTATTACTAATTGCATATTTTTGCGGAGAACTTGAGAGAGAAGGGGGCAGATGATGGAAGTGGGGACTGGGGGAGTGGGGAGAAGGGGGAGAGAGAGAGAGAAGGGGCAAGTGGAAGTGGGGACTGGAGAAGGGGCAGATGATGGAAGTGGGGAGAAGGAAAGAGATAGAGAAGGTGCAGATGATGGAAGTAGGGACTGGAGAAGGGGTACATATGATGGAAGTGGGGAGAAGGCAAATGGCTATCAGTTGAGACAAGAGGGGAGAGCAAATGCTGAATGGAAGAATACATACTTAATGATGCAAATGCTGAATGCAGAAAGAGAACACATACTGAATGGAAGCACACATACTGGATGGAAAGAGGGGATAAAGAAAAAGCATATGCTGGATGGGGGGAAGAAGACAGAGTTAGTGAGATGGTGGAGGGGTGAAGGAAAGGGTTGGCAAGCTGTGAGTAGCCACAGTGAAAAGAGGGAAACTGAGGACTGAATAGTAAGAAAAGTTTAATTTAGGTGGAGGCAGAAAATAGAGAAGGAAGACCAGAGAAGAAAAGGAAAGGGAAGAGAGAGGAGAGATATATGCCAGAGAATGGGGAAGGAGGCAGAGATATCAGATCTTAGTGAAGGAAATAAGAAGAGAGAGATGCTAAAAACTAGAGGAGAGAGGGAAGTAGAGATGGAAGAAGAGAGATGCCAGACCATGAGGGAACAGAGATACGATGATGGATGCCATACCAAGGGGGGGAGGGGGTAGAGATGGAAGGGAAAGGCAGACAGTTTCTGGAAGAGGCATAAAAAGAGAGCACATGCCATATAGGAGAGGCAGAGAGAGGAATAGAATGACGAGAAGATGAGGAAAGCAGAAACCAGACAACAAAGGTAGAAAAAAAAATTCTATTTGTTTTATTTATTTATTTTTTGCTTTAGGATAAATTATTATTGTAGCTGTGTTGAAAATCGTTTATTAATAGAAAATGTTTATTGGACTAATTTTAACACTTTTTTTTTACTAATACAGAGACCATAACTCATTTCCTCAGGTCAGGACAGGGATACTGTAACAGCAGTATAGTTTACTGACCTGAGGAAAGAGGTTTTAACCTCTGAAAGCTAATTAAGAAATGTATTAGTTCAGTAAAATGATGGGCACTACATTTTCTTCCTGCCATATTCCATGCCTCCTACCCAAATGCAAAATATAAAATGGTGGGCTTCCCAAAGCCCTGCCAGCTGAAGATCTCTTCCTCTAGGATAGAAGGGGGAATTTGTTCAGAGATGTTTGGAGGTTGCATAGAAGAAAAACTGTACACTGGCACTGGTTTGGTAATCTTTGTTGTTTGTTTTGAATTTTAAAATAAAAGAAATAAAGAAGTAAATAAGAAAATGGGGGTGGGCATGGTGTGGCAGGGGGCCCGGTGGACTTATGTGCCTAGGGTCCCTCGACAAATTAATCTTACTCTGCTTGGTGCTGCTCAGTAGCTGAAGAAACCATCAGCTTTCCCACCTGCTCCAAGACATGTGTAAATGCTGGCTAGCTGCTCATTATGACCTGGGATTTCCACCAGTGATCCAAGTGGTGGAAACACAGACCTCTGAGGTGTTTACCAACAACTCAGAACTCTGTTCAGAGTTTTACAATCCATCAAATGTGTGTAAGTACAAGGAAATAAACGTTTGTTGCAAAATTGGCACTTAATGCATAAACATGCTGGCACACACAGTACCATGGCTTCAATCAATCACGTAACATGCACTGTGTATGTGAAATTTTAAGGGTGTAAATCTCACACAATTGATCATCATTATAATAGTTAGGGGTTAAGCCTTGACAAAGCTGAGAAAGTGAAACATGTTGGCATGCAAATCTCTAGCCAGAGACCACATGATCTAAGCTAAGTATATACTTAAAGCATTTTTTAAAAAAGCTAATATAGACAAAAGTAAAAGTAAAAAATAAAACAGTTAAGATTTAGAAAAGGAAAAGGGACCCGATGACGAGCTGACTCGTAAAACTTAAAGCAATGAGATATTATTGAACTCTAAGTGGTGCCGCTGAGGATCCTGTAAAGAATTTCTATATATAAGGGTTGTAGTCAAATAGTGGATAAGTTTCACTGCTATTTTGATGATCAGTTGTGGCATCATAAAGGTCTGAGTAAAGTCTCTCTTTTTCTGGATGTGTAGATTTATGAAATTTCTGTTCACATTAAATGCCATAACAAATATATGTACAGTATATTTACCAATAAATATCCATATAAGTATTTTGCTAAAGAAGAGAAGAATTGAACACATCCCAACCTGAATGTCTCAAATGATATCTCAGTGATCGATGCAAATGATTTTGGTCTGCTATGCAGAAAACTGTATTTAAATGTATTTATTTATTTCAGAAATAGGAAGCTGCTACACTGCAAAAGTACACAAAGTAAATCATTGTGATTGTTTTAAAAACTGGCAAACAAAAATGTATTTATGGGCCACTTTTTTTTTTTTTTTTCAGCTGACGCAGTAGCAAATATTTGTGTGAAAATTTGCTGCCCAGCTCTTTGCCATGGGTGGCTAACATTTCATGTGAAAGGCCCAAAAACACGAGAGCAAAACGTGGATTAATATGCTAGCTACCCTAGTCTTGATATTGCACCAAGGGGCCCAGACTAGGATCCATGCGCCAGGATTCCTTTTGAAACCTTGAATCATAGGCCCAAATCTGATTAGTAAGATTCATCCTTAAGCAGTGAATATGACTTCATCCCTTTGGGGGCTGTAATGGCTGCCTCCACAGCATTCTCAGCTGATCAAGGTAATGGAGACTCAGGTTGAGGTTCACAACAAGTATCTTCCATCTATTGCTACTGGGCTATTCCCAAGAATATGCCTTAAGCAACATTATTTTGAGGACTTGGGATATATTTCTCCTTAAGCTATACTTTAGTCTGGATTCAGTAAATGGCACTTAAAATTTGGCACTGAAAAAAAACAGCGCCAAGTGTAATTTTATAAAGGGCACACAACCTTTAGAGAATCACACTTAGTGCCGATTCCTGCACCTAATTATAGACGCCAGACTTTATGCCTCTTGAAACCTGGTGTAAGTGCTGGTGCCCAAATTAGGCATATTCTATAATTCTGCACGCAGCTTTTCAGACTGCGCTGACACATCCATGGCCACATCCCCTTTTGAGTTGCACACTAGTAGAGTGAGGTTCCAAGCCTTGTAGAATAGCATACAGCCAGTTGTGTGTGCAAATTTTAACAAACATCGATTAACATCAATAATTGATTGTTAGCACTGAATGATCAATTAATCTGTACATGCAATTCTGGGTGATAGTGTATTTCCTTCTACACTCGAAGGGAGAGCGGCACAGTAGTTAAAGCTGCAGCCTCAGCATTCTGAGGTTGTGGATTCAAATCCATGTTGCTCCTTGTGACCCTGGGCAAGTCACTTAATCCCCCCCAAGACCCCAGGTACATTAGATAGATTGTGAGCTCACCGGGACAGACAGGGAGAAAAAATGCATGGGTGCCTGAATTAAATACATGTAAACCATTCTGAGCTCCCCTGGGAGAAAAATATAGAAAACTGAATGAATGAATACAGTCATTACAAATAGGTTGAATTTGTATATTATGAAGAGACAAAAGTAAGAATGAGCAATGGACTTCCAAAACAAGATGACCAGAAACAAAGTGTATTAGTTATGTGTGAGAAGTTGAACCAATAAACTTTTTGTTCCCAGTCATCTACTGGGTCCTCCTTGTTTTGGAAATCCATTGCTCACCCCCATTTTTATATCTTCTTGCTATTGCCTGTGTGGGTGGTTTTTCTTGGTAATTTGCTCCTCTTGAATTTATATTATGGGCTTTGTTTATCATCAGGGCTAGCTCTAGACCAGGGGTAGGGAACTCCGGTCCTTGAGAGGCATATTCCAGTCAGGTTTTCAGGATTTCCCCAATGAACATGCATGAGATCTATTTGCATGCACCGCTTTCAATGCATATTCATTGGGGAAATCCTGAAAACCCAACTGGATTACGGCTCTCGAGGACCGGAATTCCCTACCCCTGCTCTATAACATAGTTGCAGCTCTAGCACAGTGACTTTCTCCTTCTGTGTCTAGAGTCTCCATCTCTTTCTTTCCAATTCTTTGCCCAGCACTAGTATTCTCCTCTGTGTCCTCTCTCCCCCATATGATGTGGAAAGGGAGAAGGGTCCCAAGCATTGCAATGCTGCTTCCTTGTGACCCTGGGCAAGTAACTCGGTCCTCCATAGCCCCAGATATGTTAGCTAGATTGTGAGCCCACCAGGACAGATAGGGAAAATACTTGAGTATCTGATTGTAAAACCGCTTAGATAACCTTGATAGGCGGTATATAAAAACCTAATAAACTTGAAACTTAAACTTTTTGGTATACACTTGCAAGCCTCCAAAATGGGCCCTATTTTTATTTTACACTACAGGACAGTTAAAACATTTTTAATTGAGATATTCAAAAAAAATCAGCTCTTCATTGAAATTTTTTTTTCTTTTAATTTATCAGGAATTTGAAAAAGACTTCATTGATTTTAAAGACAAAATATTGGATTTTGACCGACGACTTGGGTCAATACTTTGCATAGCCTTCAACGACTGTTCTGGTTTGGAAGCTGTGTTCAAGGTATGATCACTATTAATGGTTTTTGTCTGTAGAAAGAATGCAGTGTAACAAATTATGCTGCTTTCTATCAGAGCTTAGTTTTGTTGACTATTTTACATACATTGGAGAATGCTTTAAAAATATCTCTTTATTTTTGTTTTTTAGTTTCATAATATTTCCTGTACTTTTGTGGTCGGTTGTAATTTGTTTCACTTTTGTCTCAGATTACTACCAAAATCTAAAGCGTAATGAAACAAATGAATGTCTGGATGCAACAATTTAAACTTAAATTTAATTCAGACAAAACAAAGGGGTCCTTTTACAAAGGCGCGGTAGCGGTTTAACGCGCGGAATACCGCAAGTTAAACCACCTGCCGCGCTAGTACCTAACGCCTCCATTGATGAGGCATTAGGATTTTAGGCTGCAGTGGGGGTTAGCTCGTGATGAAATGTCCGACGTGCTAACCCCCGTAGCACGCCTTGATAAAAGGAGCCCAAAGTTTTTTGTGGCGTCTTCTAGCAAAGTTCCTTTCAAACCTTTTATTACCATAAATTCAACACATCCAATGATTAAAATATTTGAAGTTACTTTAGACCAGCACTTCACCATGAAAACTCAGATAGGTGCTGTAGTACGTAAAGGTTATTTTACCCTATAGAAACTGTGAACTATTAGATCTTATTTTGAATTTGCTGCTTTTAGATTATTGGTTCAATCGCTTTTATTAAGTCTTCTTGATTATTGTAACATTATTTATCTGACAATTACTAAGAAAGAATTAGCAAGACTTGTATTAGTACAGAACACAGTGGTCAGAATGATCTATGGCTTGAAGAAATATGATCATCCTTTTTATTGTGAGTTGCACTGGCTGCCTGTGGAGGCTCGGGTGTTGTTTAAGTTGGGCTGTTTTTGTTATAAAGCTCTTTATGGTACAGCCCCCCTTTTATTTGGTTAACAGATTTTCCTTGGCTTCCTACAGACATATTAGAAGAACCCATCCTTTGTTTAATTTTCCTTCAGTCCAGGGTTGCAGAAGTAAAAAAATTTCTTAACCACACTTTAGCATCTCGAGCTGCCTTTCATGACAAAGAATTTTGAATTTTACTGCTCGCAGCTCCTTATAAAGATTTTAGAATACAATTGAAAACCGTTCTATTCTCTAAGCATCTGACTAACTAAATCACTTTATTCCATGTATTATGACTATTAGTAATCTTTTGTAAACTGCGTTTTTACCTTTTGTTGTCTGGTCATTTTTCAAATCATGTTGGTCCCAGGCTCTGCAACAAACGTCTTCTGATAACTTTTTTTGCCAGGGTCTCTTGCCCATTTGTCGTTTTCTTCTTTCTCCGTGGTAACCATCCATCTTCCATTTCTGTTCTCCCCTTCCATTTCCCTTCCCTCCCCTGGAGGTCTGGCATCTTTCCTTTTTTCTGCCTCTATTCCCATAGCTGCAGCGATGGACCCCCACCATACCCAGATCCACCATCTCTCCTTTTCTCAATTACCCTTTCATCCAGCATCTCTCCCTCCTTCCCTACTGGCTCTCCCTTTTGCTTTCTAACTACCCTCCTATCCAGTATCTCTATCCCCCTTATACCATCCCTTGTGTCCAACTTCTCTCCCTTTCTGTTCCTTCTCTCCCTAAATCCCATTGTCTACAATGTCTCTCCCTCTCCTGTTTTTAGATCCATTATTTCTTCTATCCCACCCCCATCTTCCCTCTCCATGATCTCCCCCAAGTCCATCTCCCCCCTCCACCATCCATCTTCCCTCTCCACCAAGTTCATTTCTCCCATCCATCTTCTCCCCATCTCTCCTCCAGTCCACCAACTCCCCCAAGTTCATCTCCCTTCTCCCTCCATCTACCTTTATTTTGACGTTACAACATGTTGCCGGTGGCGGTAGTTATTTAGCGATCCACTCCTGCCACCACTCGTTGCATCTTCTTTCCACTGCGGCCCGCCCTCAGTGAAAATTTCCTGTTTCTGCTTGGGCGGCCGAATGGAAAGAAGACGCCCGGAGTAGCAGCAGGGTAGTGAATTGCTTTTGCCTGGCCAGGGGGGAGAGGAGAAATGCTAACACCCAGGAAGGAGAGAGCCTTGCTGCCGCCGATCTGCACGCAGAGACCCGTTTGGGATTTCCCTCTGCCAACGGTCCTTGCTTCTGATGTAACTTTCGGTTTTGCAAAACCGGAAGTTACATCAGAAGCAAGGACTCCAGTGGCAAAGGGAAAGCCCGAACAGCTCTCTACCAAGGGGGCCGACGAATCGGTAAGTCCGATTTTCTTCAAAAACAAATCGATTCACCCGAAGTGAATTGGTGAATCGATTCAAATTGCTAATCGGACAGCACTACTCCCTAGTCCCTCTAAACAGTTGCCCACAACAAGCCTCCTTGCTATTTGGACAAATGTAGTGGAAAACTTCCAAATGCTGCCTGTTTGAAAATCGGGATTTAGACATTTTCAGCAGATGGATGTGCTTTTAGTGATTTTGAGTCATCTGCTTTGAAAATGAGCGCATTAGCTACCAGAATTCTTGAAAAGCTCAAGATGTCTGATTTGTCTACTTTATAAAAGACAGAAAATAACATTACCTTTTTTTCCCCAACAGTTATTGGCCATGTCTGGTTACTTTCTGGAAAGACCTGTTGTCATGGATAGTTTTAGTCCAAATTACATCATTTTATTACAGATGTTTGATGAAGAACTAGATAAATGCAAACAATTGTATGATGAGCACCTTAAGATGGTATGTAGTGAAGAAGAAATACAGATTTTTATTTTTTACAAGTTTCCCCAGTTTGAAATTTTTAAAGTCTTTTCTTTCATGCTTATTGATGTATTGAGGTAGAATGAGCTTTCTAAAAAGATCTGTCATTTGGAAAATAATTTGGAATGCTCACCCCTCCTTTCATTTTATACAAGGGATCTGTAGAAGGCTTTGAAAATGAAGGAAAAAAATACTGGTGTGCAATCAAAACTCAAATCTTTTACCAAAGGCTTCCTGACTATCTATGGTTACTTGATCTCTTTTGTGGTGGGTTGAAGAATAGAGGTAAAAAAAGACAAAATTGTTAGAATTCAGTATAATTCTTTTTCATATGAAATTAGTAAGAAGACTTTATTGTTGTTGATGTCTTGGCCTGGCTTTAGCACTTTCTTATGTAATTTCAATTCAAGCCATATCTAGCTCAGTTCACTTCCCTTCATTATTAATCTGCCTTTACAATTAATCACAGTAACAGACCTCGGCACCCTCTGAAATTCAGTATACTTATATACTGTGCCTGGCCAATAATTTAGTCTATTTTGCAATGACTATCAATCCTCTGTCTTTCTCTACTATCCTCCCCAGTGTGTGTGTTTATCACTATCTATGCATTATGACCCCCCTTCCCCCCCCTTCTCTGGCTGGTATGAGGACTAGAAACTAGGCTAAGGTATCAAACCAAATTTTGGGGTGGTATGTGCAGATATTTCTTACAAACATTTTTACATATAGCTTGGATCATCCTCTGTGCCTTGAGTAACAAAATCTTCTGGTGATGCAGCAGGGTTGCAGCTGCACCTCAGTTTAAAGTTCTAAAACCTGCACTTTGCCATTATTTGGATTTTTTTTTTTTTCAATGATTGAAAATCAGCAAATTTATATTCTGAATAAGTTATAAGATTACTAGAAGCCAGTGAAAAGATGACTTGCTTATACTTAGATTTTTAGCCGCTATATGGATAGCATCAAGTAAAAATCCATCTAAATGGCCCCATACTATTTATTTAGTATAAAGGCCTGCTAAATTGCATGTCTAAACAAAATGAATAGTATCTATTGTAACTTCATTACATATATATACAGTATACAGTGCCACTGAATCTACAAATTTAGCTTAAGCACCAGAAAACTAGCCCCAGACAAACAACTGACAATAAAATGGGTGTGACATAAAATGGATTGCTGAAACTTTAAAATTGCTTGCTGAAAGTTTGTGATTCTCTTGATTTTCTTATACCTAACATGCAGGTGAAAACTGGGAGTGAAATAATAAACAAGAATATGCCATTAACCTCAGGAAACTTGAAATGGGCAAAACAACTTAAAGAACGCATACAGAGATTCTGGTCAAATCTCTCATGTATTCACCACCCGTAAGTTTCTAATTTCCTTTCATAACAGAAATGATTTTTGTTTTGCTGTGGTCTTTATGAGCTAGCCCTAGGAGCCAGCTTTGTGGGTGCTTAAGCACCCCCAATAGTAAGTTGACTCCTTGAGTCTGTCCAGAAAATGGTAATTTCTGTTGGGTTTATCACCCCCAATCATTTTGAAAAGCTAGCTCCTATGGAACCAGTTGAAATTCCGTCATGGGCCATCATATGATTGCTTAAATGCTTTACATTCCTGTTTATATTAATCAGCAGTGCATATAATAATTTTATTTCTTATGTACCGTTATACCATAAGTTCAAAGCGGTTTACAACAAGTTACATACAATGAGAGTAAGAGATGTTTACAACAAGAAGTAAGAGATGTTTACAATGAGATACATACAATGAGTGTATGAGATGTAAGGGGAACAGAAAAAGTACTTTCTGGGATACAAATTGCAAATGGAAGAGAACCAAGATAGTTTGAATCAAAAGGAAGTATCTATTCAGAGATTGGGGTGCAGGGGAAAACAATTTGGGTGGAATACCTTTACAAATAGGAAGAAGGATGAGTTAATCTAAAATCGAGAGAATTGGGGATTGGGATGAGGATAGCTGAGGGGGATTGGGCAAGAATTAGGAATTAGAATTTGTTAAAGAGATGGGTCACTGAAAGTAATGTTAAATGGTATAAGTTAGAAAATGTATGTAGTGTACCAAATAGCTCTAGGCCAGTGGTCTCAACTCAAACCCTTTGTAGGGCCACATTTTGGATTTGTAGGTACTTGGAGGGCCTCAGAAAAAATAGTTAATGTCTTATTAAAGAAATGACAATTTTGCATGAGGTAAAACTCTTTATAGTTTATAAATCTTTCCTTTTGGCTAAGTCTTAATAATAATATTGTAATTTATATCTAAAGAGACATATGATCAAGAAACTGTTTTATTTTACTTTTATGATTATGATAAACATACCGAGGGCGTCAAAATAGTACCTGGCGGGCTGCATGTGGTCTCCAGGCCGCAAATTTGAGACCACTGCTCTAGGCCGTTGGGCATGAATAGGGTTATTCACTGCTTCCATGGACCTGTAGTTTTTTTTTTTTTTCTATAAGAAAAGCAGGATTACAGCTTCATTAATCAAATGGGGCAAACCCAGGACACATTCCCTCCCCTGATATTCAGCTGGCAGCATTCTGACCATCACCAAATGAATTAGCCTCTAGTATTCAGTGCTAGGCCATTTCCAGGCACCAGCACTGAATATTGGGGGCTGAATGTGGGTGGGAACACAAAAGCTGTCCTAAATTAGGCTGCTTAGCATCACAAGTGCTATCCCGCAGAGGAGAGAATCCTGCATTCACCGTGGGCCTCATCTGGGGCAGCCTCCTTGGAGCGGCTGGGGCACGGGCAGTGTGTCTGGGAGGGAATGCATGGATGGGAGAACATCGCAGGGGAGGAGACATAGGCATCCTGGGACTGTCTGCCAAGTCTCTTCCCTGAAGAAGCCCTTTCTGGAAACGTCAATCGCTCCTCCTAAACTTACTTGCTCCACTTCATCACTGACGCTGAAACCGTGGATTGAAGACAAAGTTTTATTTTATTTTTCTTTCCAGCTTATGATTTATCTTTAATCTTATCTATTGTTTTGCCTTTGTTTTGTTCTATTTCTATCATTTAAATTTCTCCAGAATTCTACTGTTCAACGGCTCCCCCTTCTGCTTCTATTCCTTTCTCTCCTCTCTTCTACCTTCCAAAGTATTTAGATCAATGCTGTCTTGTTAAAATGTTTATTTTATTTTTATTTTTCCTCTATCTCTACTTTTCACTTCTCTATTACCCTCCAGGTACTTTAGTTAGATTGTGAGCCTTCGGGACAGTAAGGGAATTTTTCAAGTACCTTTCTTATTTCTAATCTTAATGTATATTTTCTGTAAACCGCTTAGAACCTAACGGATGTAGCGGTATATAAGAAATAAATTACATTACATTTACATTACATTTACACCTGCATAACTATATTAAAATAACATATTTTCAAGTGCTGTGATCCCCCTCCTAGCCCCCATGGCTGCACTAAGTTTCACCCCCTCCCCCAAACCCAGTGCTCATAGTTATGCCTTCTAATTCCTGGTGATCCAGAGGGTCATTAGGGGCAGAAATTGCCCCTAGCGACCTTCTAGAGCACCAGGGATTAGAAGGTAGGCCCAGCCAGGGGTAGGGGGGAGATGCTTATCTAGAGCACTGGGGTTTGGTGAGGGGGCAAATATTTCAGGGGGTGGGATGAAACTTGGCTCAGGGGTGCGGTTGGGGGGGCGGGGAAGGAGGTGGATCATAGCACATGAAAAAGATTATTTTTTTAGAGTTATGTGGGTGCTGGCCTGATATTCAGTGCTGGCACCCACAACATTAAGTGGCCTAATTTAGGGCAGCACCCGCATAACTCTGGGCTACTCCCTAACACTGCCCCCATTACCACCCCTAACCTGCCCATTTGTTTTTTGAACAGTTAGAGGCAATATTCAGCAGCATTGCCTGGTTTAGTGCCGCTGAATTTCGACGGAGAGGGGTGTGTGTGAAGGGGGAATAAGCGCCCCCAGGGGATTTAATAAGGCAGGAACCTGCTTCATTTATGAGATTATGTGACATATTTAGTTGAAACGGCCAACCTCCTGCAATAGTAAATCTAGTATTATATGTGTATATATGTAGGACAATTGATTTGGTATAAACGTGTGCATATAAGTAGGATGATCAATGGGCCAGTAACATAAGTAGTATAATAGATTATGGCATAATCATGCTGGTATTAATAACTCTGTAATGAACACCACAGAGCTTCGTGTATTTCAGTAAACTGCCCATGTATTGTAATACCTCACAGAAGCTTTTTATAACTCTGTATGGTAACATCTCTACAGAAGCTCATGTAGCTTAACACCTTTATAGAAGCTCATGTACACCGCTCTGAATTGACTCCCTAGTCAGTAGTGGTATAGAAGCTCTCAATAAGCATAAACCCTTGCTTTATGTACTGCACTGATTGCTGGTAGAGATTCATATTCAATTTAAGATGTGTTGCTTTGAAGAATATGACCCGTATATTTGATGGGTCACCTACAACAATATAAACCTAGTCTTAAATTATGGTCAAGTGCTATCAGAAGTTTAGCGCTGCCTGCTATTAGGGAGTTTTGTCTTGATTGGATGCCAGTGCCTTGTTCTGATGTGGCGCCTGGGTTGAAGAAAATATTACTGGGGGGGGGGGGGGAATTTAAAGCAATTCAGGATTCTTACGTTTCGGAAGCAGTTGAAGACCTGGTTATTTGCAAAGTATTTTTCTTGCTTGTCTTAAAATTAGGATTAGGGAGGGAAGAAGGCTGTTTTGTGAAGGGTGTGGAAGGGTAAGATGATAAGTAAATTATTATTATTATTATTTTTTCACATATTTGTACTCCTGTGTTGTACTGGTAGAGATGTGTAATGGACTTTCTGGCTCCATTAGACTGATAGGCCAGCTGCAACAATTTCGTAAAGCCCTGAAAACTCTGCTGTTCACACAACATTTAAATGGCTTAACTATAGTATCAAAGATAATCCAG
This sequence comes from Geotrypetes seraphini, assembly GCF_902459505.1. Lineage (NCBI taxonomy): Eukaryota > Metazoa > Chordata > Amphibia > Gymnophiona > Dermophiidae > Geotrypetes > Geotrypetes seraphini. The sequence goes on along the minus strand of NC_047085.1, from coordinate 397,571,083 downwards.
CTTTTTTTCTTTTATGCTCTCTTTCTTATGTAATAACTAGCTGATGCCCCGGCGTTGCACGGGTATTAAATTATAGCAATAACACTGTAAATGGATTCAAATAAAGATACTTTATAGTGGTGAATGAAATTATTTGTTTACAGCTTTATAAAAAGTACAATATTCAAATTATAATGTGAAATATTTGACAAAATGAATATAATACAACTAACACAAAACTTGATTATAAACAACAGTTTTAGTTTCACCTCCAGGAGCAAGAACATATAAATTCTTGGGTGAAGAGACCCCCAGAACATATCACCCCAGGTAGTGAGGGATCTGCATACCAAGTTTCGTTCAAATCGGTCAAGCCGTTTTTGATTTACTGTGAGAATGGCAGCTGTTTACATTTTTTTGAACATATAAATTCTTGGGTGAAGAGACCCCCAGAACATATCACCCCAGGTAGTGAGGGATCTGTATACCAAGTTTTGTTCAAATCGGTCAAGCCGTTTTTGATTTACTGTGAGAATGGCAGCTGTTTACATTTTTTCCATTGACATGAATGGGTGAAATCTGATTTTCTGTTTGTAGCTCCGCCCACGTGTGCAGGTGGGCCGCAAGACCCCCAGAACATATCACCCCAGGTAGTGAGGGATCTGCATACCAAGTTTCGTTCAAATCGGTCAAGCCGTTTTTGAATTACTGTGAGAATGGCAGCTTTTTACTTTTTTTCCATTGACATGAATGGGTGAAATCTGATGTTCTGTTTGTAGCTCCGCCCACGTGTGCAGGTGGGCCGCGAGACCCCCAGAACATATCACCCCAGGTAGTGAGGGATCTGCATACCAAGTTTCGTTCAAATCGGTCAAGCCGTTTTTGATTTACTGTGAGAATGGCAGGTGTTTACATTTTTTTGAACATATAAATTCTTGGGTGAAGAGACCCCCAGAACATATCACCCCAGGTAGTGAGGGATCTACATACCAAGTTTCGTTCAAATCGGTCAAGCCGTTTTTGAATTACTGTGAGAATGGCAGCTGTTTACATTTTTTTCCATTGACATGAATGGGTGAAATCTGATTTTCTGTTTGTAGCTCCGCCCACGTGTGCAGGTGGGCCGCGAGACCCCCAGAACATATCACCCCAGGTAGTGAGGGATCTGCATACCAAGTTTCGTTCAAATCGGTCAAGCCGTTTTTGAATTACTGTGAGAATGGCAGCTTTTTACTTTTTTTCCATTGACATGAATGGGTGAAATCTGATGTTCTGTTTGTAGCTCCGCCCATGTGTGCAGGTGGGCCACGAGACCCCCAGAACATATCACCCCAGGTAGTTGGAATTACTGTGAGAATGGCAGCTTTTTACATTTTTTCCATTGACATGAATGGGTGAAATCTGATTTTCTGTTTGTAGCTTCGCCCACGTGTGCAGGTGGGCCGCGAGACCCCCAGAACATATCACCCCAGGTAGTGAGGGATCTGCATACCAAGGTTCGTTTAAATCGGTCAAGCCGTTTTTGAATTACTGTGAGAATGGCAGCTTTTTACATTTTTCCCATTGACATGAATGGGTGAAATCTGATGTTCTGTTTGTAGCTCCGCCCACGTGTGCAGGTGGGCCGCTAGACCCCCAGAACATATCACCCCAGGTAGTGAGGGATCTGCATACCAAGTTTCGTTCAAATCGGTCAAGCCGTTTTTGATTTACTGTGAGAATGGCAGCTGTTTACATTTTTTCCATTGACATGAATGGGTGAAATCTGATTTTCTGTTTGTAGCTCCGCCCACGTGTGCAGGTGGGCCGCGAGACCCCCAGAACATATCACCCCAGGTAGTGAGGGATCTGCATACCAAGTTTCGTTCAAATCGGTCAAGCCGTGTTTGCGTGATCACGGCACATACACACATACACACACACATACATAACACACATACATACCTCCGATTTTATATATATATAGATAGATAACAATAATAATAACAACAATTTATATACCGCAGGACCGTGAAGTTCTATGCGGTTTACAATGATTAAAAATGTTACAGATTGAATGGAATAAACAAAGTACAGAATTAGTGATTGATAGTTCAAGAGATGGTTTGTTGAGGACTAAGATTGTATAGGTGGGTTTCCTAAGTATTTCAGGAACAGATGTGTTTTTAGGCATTTCCTGAATTCCCTATGTACTCTAGTCTTAATTACATGTGAACTGAGTTGAGCTGTTGGGAGATGACCCGGTATATAAATTGAAGACTAGATTAGACTAGACTAGATTAGATTGTAAGCACTAGCATTTTATAAGGAGAAGAAAAGGGACTGAAACTTGAATACTGCCTTTTTAAAAATATGTATCCTTCCGGAGGGGGGCGCTGTGGAGCCCGATTAGTATGGCTGCTTGAGACGTGTACTCCTGCTCATCATCAAGAATTTAGCAACTAACAAACTTGAATTCTGTACACACAATCTTTCAACTGACAAATTCTGATATCGGAAAATCTGCTTTATTGTCTGCTGATTTCATAGCTTTACTATGGCTGCTAGTAAAGTTGGAAAAAGACATAAACCGGAGCCTACCTCTCCTTCTAAAGCTCCACTTCCAACCTCTGATGAAACCGATTCCAGCTCTAAGGCTATAATGGATGAATTGAAATCTTTAAAAGAGTTGCTACTCGATACCAAGGCTGAAATCAAAGAAGATATAGAAGCACTTTCGTCTGAATTTATCTCTTTCAAAACACGAGTCCTTGTACTTGAAACAAAGATGGACGTCGCTACCAACAACGTGGCAGAGCTGCAGAAGCATGTGAAACGCATTACTGAACTTGAAAAAGAAATGGAAGATGCAAACAACAGATCTCGTTGCTGTAATTTACGTATTCTTGGTCTTCAGGAAGGGAACAATGATAAGGATCTACTATCTTACCTCATTGTCCTTATTCCAAAGGTATTGGATATAACTTTTGATAAAGATTTCGAAATTGAGAGAGCTCACCGCGTGTCCTCCCATCGGCATGGCGGCAACAAGTTCCCCAGACCAGTAGTTATCAAGCTCTTACGGTACCAGCAAGTCCTTGAGGTGCTGCAAAAAGCTAAACTCAAAGCTCCATTAATGCATGAGGGCCAGTCACTACTCTTTGTTCCTGATCTTAGTAAGACCACAGCACATCGGCGCAAACAATTACTGGCTTACCGACCTCAACTAAAGGCAATGAATGCAAGATTCGGCTTGCTCTTCCCTGCAAAAATGAGAGTAACCTACACAGTGGCGTACCTAGGGGGGGGCGGGCCGCCCCGGGTACCAGCCCTAAGGGGGTGTTCCCGGCCTTGCCGTTCAGTCCCCCGCCACCCCCGAAGGACCGCTCGCCCCACTGACCTTCCTGCACCACCTGTGAAGCAGCCCGCAGCAGGATCGCGAAGTCAGCGTCAGCATCCCTGCGCTGCTTCCTGCGCCGCGATCCCGCCCCTCCTCTGACGTCAGAGGAGGGGCGGGACCGTGGCGCAGGAAGCAGCGCAGGGATCGCTGACGCTGACTTCGCGATCCTGCTGCGGCTGTTCATAGGTGGTGCGGGGAGGCCAGGGGGGCGAGCGGTCCTTCGGGGTGGGTCGGGGCATCAGGCCTTCAGGGTGGGGCGGGCGGGCAGGCAAGCAGGCTTTCAAGGGGGAGGGGGTGACAGGCATGCAGGCAGGCCTTCAAGGGGGGACAGGCCTTCGGGGGGGGGGTGCAGACCTTCAAGGGGTGCAGGCCTTCAAGGGGGGCAGGCAGGCCTTCAGGGGGGTGCAGGCCTTCGGGGGGGGGTGTAGGCCTTTGGGGGGGTGCAGACCTTCAAGGGGGTGCAGGCCTTCAAGGGGGGGAAAGGCAGGCAGGCAGGCCTTCAAGGGGGGGACAGGCCTACAAGGGGGGGGGGGGACAGGCCTACAAGGGGGGGGACAGGCCTACAAGGGGGGGGGGACAGGCCTTCAAGGGGGGGTGCAGGCCTTCAAGGGGGGTGCAGGCCTTCAAGGGGGAGACAGGCCTTCAAGGGGGGGAAAGGCAGGCAGGCAGGCCTTAAAGGGGGGACAGGCCTACAAGGAGGTGGGACAGGCCTTCAAGGGGGGGTGCAGGCCTTCAAGGGGGGTGCAGGCCTTCAAGGGGGAGACAGGCCTTCAAGGGGGGGAAAGGCAGGCAGGCAGGCCTTCAAGGGGGGGACAGGCCTACAAGGGGGGAGAAGCTACAAGGGGGTGGTACAAGCCTTCAAGTGGGGGACAGGCCTTCGGGGGGGGGGGGTGCAGACCTTCAAGGGAGTGCAGGCCTTCGAGGGGGGTGGTGCAGGCCTTCAAGGGGGTGCAGGCCTTCAAGGGGGGACAGGCCTTCAAGGGGGGAAAGGCAGGCAGGCAGGCCTTCAAGGGGGGACAGGCCTACAAGGGGGGGGGAGAAGCTACAAGGGGGTGGGACAGGCCTTCAAGTGGGGGACAGGCCTTCGGGGGGGTGCAGGCCTTCGGGGGGTGCAGACCTTCAAGGGGGGGACAGGCAGGCAGGCCTTCAAGGGGGGGACAGGCCTACAAGGGGAAGGGACAGGCCTTCAAGGGGGGTGCAGGCCTTCAAGGTGGGACAGGCAGACCTTTAAGGGGGGACAGGCCTTTGGGGGGGGACCATGATTTAGAAGTACACGGAGGGAAGGGGGTGTTCAAAGAGAAATGCATATGCCAAACTTTGGGGGGGGGGGAAGAAATAATGGGTCTGAAAATAGAGGAGAGGGAGAGAGATGATGGACCATGGGATTTAGGGAGGGAAGGAACAGAAAGGGAGAGAAATTGGACACAAGGGATGGTGTGGAGGAGGGATAGAGATACTGGATAGGAGGGTAATTAGGAAAAGAAACGGAGAGATGGTGGACTCTGGGATGGTGGGGAAGGAGGGAGAGATGCCGGATGAAAGGGTATTTAAGAAAAGGTGGATCTGTGGAGGGAGATGAAAAAAAGGAAAGATACCAGACTTCCTGGGAAGGGAAGGGAAATGGAAAGGGAGGACAGAGTTGGCAGATGGATGGTTAGCATGCAGAAAGAAGGAGACCCTGGCAAGCAAGTTATCAGAAGAAAACCAGAGCCTTGGACCAACAAGATTTGAAATATAACCAGACAACAAAAGGTAGAAAAATTAATTTTATTTTCTGTTTTGTGATTATAACATGTCAGATTTGAAATGTGTATCCTGCCAGAGCTGGTGTTGGACTGCAAACGTGAGCTAGGATTTAACAGAAAGAGGAAAAGTCCTTTTTGTTTCTTTATTTTATTTACACCACAGCGCCAGTGTGGTTAGGAGAAGCCAAAGGGGGTGAAAAAGCTATAAAACCCACCAGGAGTTTTGAAAAAAATCACCCAACTGGGCAGGAAAATCGAATTGAAAAACCAATTCAATAGGGCTGAATCGAATCAAAATTTTTTTTTCCTGTATCTGGCAGCATTAGTTTGCGCTACTGTCTTAGACTTTAGGACCTGGGATTGGGGAGAGATGGCATCCTCAGTACTTTATAATGCAAGTGAAACGAGGATTTGGTCAGACTTTTGAAGGGTCTGCAGAAAAAAAATATTGTATAGGCCGGGGACATGAGACAGCAGGAAATGGGAACTTTTCTTCCTTCTATTTTTGTGAATGGAAAGGCTGAGGATGTTAGAGAGGTCAGTTAAAATATGTGCTTTATAAGAAAATATAATAATGTGTTTTATAAAGTTTATAGCATAGCTGGCCTACCCAGTGAGGTGTTCCTAGTGGTGATGGTGGCAGCGTGTCAATGTGTTGAGAGGAAGAGGTGGTCTGGGAAATTCTGCTGAGCAAACTCCGGGCCCATTTCCACCCCCCAGTTAGTCCACTCCACTCAACTGATTCACACACTGAGTGGGTCTTTGGGTGTTGTGTTGGGATCTCTTCCAGTGGTTTATCTCCTTCTAGTCCAAGGAAGGAAACTTTGTTATCCTTAGCATTGACCTACAGAATATGTTTGTAACAGCGCTGCTTGTGTGGCATTAGGCTATGTAGTGATCGAAAGAAAAAAAACAGACCTTTGCACATTTTTGCACTATATGGTGGGTGTATGAGGAGATTCACATTTCCTGCACAGCTAAGTCCATGTGAAGTTACCTTGTGCTGTATTTGACATCTAGCAAGGTCTCTGTTTGAAAGGAAAGATCTAAACTTAAAAATGAAGTGGCCAGAAGTTATGGTAAAAGCAGATAGTGTAGCTGGTTTTAAGAAAGATTTGGACAAATTCCTGGAGGAAAAGTCCATAATCTGTTATTAAGACATGGGGGAAGTGTCTGCTTGCCCTGGATCGGTAGCATGGAATGTTGCTACTCTTTGGGTTTTGACCAGGTATTAGTGTCCTGGATTGGCTACCATGAGAATGGGCTACTGGGCATGATGGACCATTGGTCTGACCCAGTTAGGCTATTCTTATGTTATGTTCTCATCTGTAGGGGCCTTTGTTTTCACTTCTTATTTTAATGTATTTTTTTTCTGGGAACTTATCAGTGTTTTTTATAATGGGAACAAAAATGGAAGAGAATTAATGTGTGTGGAATGGGGGGTAACTAATTTCTTCAGCTAAATAATTCAATCCACTTCAAACAGACATAGGAGAACTTGTGCACCATTCACACACCCTCCAACCAAAAACGTCAAAAGAAAAAAACTGTTCGACAACCTCCTAGCCATTCGAGCTGCAACACTCGACCCCCAACTCTACAACCAATTGATATCAACCACAGACTGCAAAACCTTCAAAAAGAAATAAAAACCCTTCTATTCAAAAAACACATAAAACCGAACTAACACAATCAGAACTGTCCCAAGCATCACCTGCAACTACTCCATATGTACTTCTAATGTCATGACAATTTAGACATAATTTATGTTATGTTATGTTTGGAATAATGGTTACATATATGAGGTTCAATAAAAGAAAATTTTCACTGCCTGTTTCTATTCTGACCATTTATTCCATTTCATGGTTATTGCAAAAAAAAAAAAATAAATTTTTTTACATGGGAGGGGAGGGGGGGGTGTCAAAAAATGATGGGCCCCGGGTGCCACATACCCTAGGTACGCCACTGAACCTACAACAACCAAACGAAAGATTTTCTGGAACCGGATGATCTTGCTGCCTTTATAGAACAAGCCTGTCCTACTCCCATTAATAAAGTGTGATTCCTGAACCCGTGCCTTGCTTCTTGACCCGCATGATTGTCTTGGCGTGTGGCTCCTTTCTGCTGCTTTCCGCTTGACTTCAGACACCATCGGACTTTGCTGTAATGTCTCTCAGTACTCTATTTATTGTTTACATACTCTGCTAAGTGCTGTCCCAGTATTTTTTCTGGACGAGCAAGATCAAGATCACACCTACTTTCACGTTGCCCTCATCTACACTAGCTGTTTTCTGCCATCGGATCGTCTTTCCCCGCTCACTAAGCTGAATCCCTCAACTGGTGATCTCAACCTGCCTGGACAATTAGTTTGATTCGTCTGTTTATTAGCCGGGTGGTTTTTCTCCTGCTGTCTTTTGCGTATTTGTTGTCTGTCTACTTCCCCCCTTATGTGTCTGCAAAAGCAGCTTTGTCTGCTGTTATACAAAACCCGATGTGTGCTGCAGGCTTATATTTATAGGTTTATTGTTTAATAGTAATATGGTGTTCCTGTGGTTGTGTCCCAGTCTCCTTAGATCTGTATCTTTGTGTTATTTATGCTTTTCTTTCTTTACTGTCTACTCGTTTTACTTTTGCTGTTTTCTTACTATTTCACTCTCAATGACTACCCTTTCTTCTTTGCCCTCCTCCATAATCAAAGCTTCCTATTACTTCTGCGCTATTGGCTGCCTCCTGTTGTCTCTGTAGTGTTTCCACGCCCACTTGCTTGCTTGCAAGTGTCCTTTTCTTATGTAGACTGTGTTCTTTCCACTCTTACTTTGTGTTATTGTGATTATAGAATTTCTGTACTGTTGCTTTTCATGCTGCTATGCCAGGCTTATAAATGCTGAGTGATCTTATGTAGTTAATCTCCTTGAGCACCTACAGTATTGGGTTTTGGTTCTGTTTTATTGCTTATTTCTTCTCCCTGTGTGACCTATCTTACACTCTGTTTCCCACCTTATTCTTAACTCTACTGAATGTTAATATCATGACTTCTCTCCATATGTCTTAAAATATTCATGTATCCTGGTACAATTTATTACACTTACAATTCTTGCTCACACACCACATAATTTCTACTTGCTTGCAGTGTCTGAATTGTCTGTGTTCCCAGTTCTTTTTTTTTGAGTTCAAACGTTTTTATTGGTTTTATGTATTGCTTCAGTTACAGAAAAGAAATAACAGGTAGATAAACATGAACACAATTCAGGGAATACATTTCAACATGTTATACAAGTATTAATAAAAAATAATAAGTGTGATGAGGATATCAAAAATCTCATTAGTAACAACTTCAATTATTACTACGTAATATATGTGCATAAGCAGATATCAGAATAGGTACAATTAACAAGGTTATATATGATGAGCATATCTACATACACCAGTTTGAAAACAAAAGGTCAATTGCCACAATAATCTATAAGAGGCTTCCAAATGATGTTAAATTTAGATAGTGTATTTGATCGTTCCGCAAGAATACGTTCATACTTTCCTATTAAGCATAATGAGTTCCACCACATGTGGAAATCTATTTTGGAGAGATCTTTCCAACAATATAGGACTGATTGGATTGCTAATGATATCATAAGCGTGAATAATCGAGACATAACAGAATTAATAGAGCCTGAGAGAGCTTGTTCTCTACCTATGATGATAGCATAAGATAGAGTATCATTTAGACCCAATATATTACTAATAGTTAACCATACTTTACTCCAATAGTCCTGAATTAAAGGACATGAGAATAATAGGTGTTCCATCGTTCCTGTAGTCTGTTTACAGGACCAACAAAGTGGGGATGTAGTGGGATTTATTTTGTTAGACAGTACAGGAGTCCATATAGCCCTATGTAATACGAAGAAGGTGGATTGTAACAATGAAGCAGATCTAATTGATTTAAATAATGTTGCCCATAAATCAGACCAGTCAATTGCATCCGAAGGTAAATTGAGATCTTTGATCCATTTCACCTCCATTTCCAAGGGTTCCAGAAATGAGGCTTTCTGAAGGAGTTTATACCAAAAAGAAGCTTTAGCTGTCTGGACAGGCAGTGAGTTTAGTAATACATATAGACCAGGTTCAGAAGTTCGGTGGAGTAGGTTCGGTAGTGAGTGGCTTATGCAGTGATAAAGTTGGTTCCACTTGAAATATTGGGATTTAGCTAAGTCACGAGAAAGTGATAGTTCAGGAAAGGGGATCCATTTATCCTTATTCAGAAGATCCCTCACTAGCCATATCTCGGTATTTTGCCATTCTTGCCAGACCAGCTGTTTGTCTGAAATTTTAAGCTTTTCATTGTTCCATAAGGGAATCAAAGAAGAGTCTGCCCATCTAGATGGAAAAGTAGAGTCTGCAGCATCAACAGCTGTTTTATATGCCAATAGAATTTTATCTGACCTATCAGATTTTGATAGTGAGGCCCCAGCCAAGAATTTCATTCTTTGTTCTCCATACATTTTATGTTCAACTATCCGCCATGCTGGTGAACAAGATTGCAGAGTATTATGGTGTCCATATGTCCATTGACGTAAAAGAAAGGCATGGTGATAATGTAAGAAGCTAGGGAAGTTAACCCCACCAGCATAGCGTGGGGCCTTTAATTTAGATAATGCGATTCGGGGCTGTTTGTTTTTCCATAAAAATTTAGTTAGAAGAGAATCCGCTTGCTTATATAAAGTAGGAGGCAAGTAGAAGGGTAGCATGGATAATATGTAATTAATCTTCGGAGCTAATGTCATCTTGATTGATTCGAGTCTTCCCCACCATGTCAGTGACAGGGGGGACCATTTTGATGTTGAAGATTTTATGATATTCAGTATGTGCTCTACATTGAGTTGAATGGTTTCATCAATGGTAGGGCCGAAAAGCACGCCCAAATATTTCAGAGAATTGGGAGACCATTTTACACCATGCGATGTTATTTCGGATTCAGACGCTGGACAATTTAGAGGCATTACCTCGGTTTTACTGGTGTTTAACTTGTATCCAGATACCTTCGCATAAGAGTCAATCAAGGAAAGTAAGTGAGGAAATGAAGCAGGCGTAATATAAAGTAATATATCATCGGCGTACGCCGATAGTTTAATTTCTTGTTGTTGAAGACCACATCCGCATATATTTGGATTTTGTTTGATATGTAACAGTAAGGGTTCTAATGCTAGGTCGAATAGTAGGGGGGACAGAGGACACCCCTGTCTTGTTCCACGTGAAGGTCTGAATGAAGATGACAGCGTTCCATTTATGAGAGTCCTGGTGGTGGGAGCTGTATAGAGTACTTTAATTTTAGCAATAAAGGAATCAGAGAAGCCATACCATTGCAATGCAGAAAATAAAAAAGGCCATTCTACACGGTCAAAGGCCTTTTCCGCGTCTAATCCAACTGCTAGTAGTTCAGTGTCCAAATCTTGTGCTTTAGTAATAACATGAGAGAGGATACGAGTATTATCATTTGAAAAGCGTCCATTGATGAAGCCATTTTGATCCGATGATATTAGCTTGGTGATTACACGTTGCAGACGGGTGGCTAGAAGTTTAGCGAAAATTTTAGCGTCTACATTTATCAAGGACAGAGGTCTAAAGTTAGTAATGTAGCGGGCATCCTTTCCAGGCTTTGGCAGGACTATAATTGTAGCTTCAGTGAAAGACCCGTGAATCTCTCCCGTTTCAATGAGATGTTCTATGAATGGCAAGTAGAAGGGAATCAGTACATCTTTGAATTCTTTATAAAATTCTACCGTCAGGCCATCTGGTCCAGGTGATTTTTTAAGTGCCATGGATATTAGGACCTCTGAGATCTCGTCAGATGTGATGGGTTCGTCTAATAAAGCGTTATCAGCTTCATCCAAACGCGGATGTTTGATCTTTTCCAGAAATGACGGTATCAGCATCGGAGAATCAAGTTCAGAGGAGTAAAGTGACTTGTAGAAATTCATGAATGCATGAGATATAGCTGTCGGTTCTGTAAGTTCATCACCATTTTCTGATTTGATAACAGTAATTTGGGATCTTTCCTCCCTTCTTTTTAAAAAGTTGGACAATAAATGTCCGCATTTGTTGTTCTCCGCGAAGTAGGATGCAGATTGTTGAAGTATGGCAAAAGAAGCTTTATTACTCAAGAGGGAGTTAAATCTAAAGCGGGCACGATTCAGAGAGAATAGTAAATTAGTGTCCATCGGTGATTGCTGATGTTGAAGCTCAATGTTTTTGATTTCCATCTCCATGCAATGTAAATCTTCTCTTAATTTCTTGTGTTTATTAGCTGTAAATGTAATAATGATTCCCCTTATAAATGCCTTGAAGGCATCCCAGCAACATGTCCAAGATGTCTGCTCAGGTGTATTAAACAGAAAGTACTCTTGAATGTGGTTTCTTATGGTATCACAGAAAACTTCATCTTGCAATAATGCATTGTTAAAGCGCCATTGTCTCGGAGACTTGATAAATGATTTTACTGTGATCTGCATGGTAATAGCCGCATGATCAGATATAGTTATTGGTAGAATCTCTGCTTCTATATCAGATGTCCTCAGGGAATCACTAATAAGAAAAAAATCAATACGTGAATATGAGGAATGTGGGGGCGAAAAGAAGGTGTAATCTTCCTCCCCTTTATGTTTGTGTCTCCATATGTCGAGCAACTTGGCATTATTTATGAGGTCCTGTAGTGCATACCATGAGCGGCCTTTTTTGTATGCGCAAGTTGATTTTCTATCAATCTTCGGATTTAGAACCATGTTGAAATCACCAGCTAAAATAAATTTTGAATATGCATCATCCAGAAGAGATTCAGAGATGGAATGAAAAAAATCAGGATTGTCCGTATTTGGACCATATATGTTAAATATGCAATAACTTAAACCAGCAAAGTTAATTGTAACCTTGACCCACCGACCATTGAGGTCACAAGAAGACGACAGGATAGAAATGGCATTAGTTTTCTTTATCAAAGTTATTACACCCCCTTTCTTGTCCACTGCAGGAGAAAAGAAAGGCGGTAATGACCAGGGTAATCTCACTTTGGCTGACATTGAAGTGTCCAGGTGCGATTCCTGTAGCATTATGATATCTGGCTGCTGACAGTCCAGGTAATTTAGGATTTTTTTTAATTTTACTTTATTATTAAGACCTTTTGTATTAAGTGACACTATTTTAAGAGACATAAAGATATTCAAGGAAACATAGGAAAAGGAATGCGTATGCAGTTAAATGGAAATTGAGACATATTAATGCACGTATTATTAAACAAATCGTTGTCATCATATAATATATACCTTCATCACTCAAAATTAGTATACCTCCTGAATAACTGTAAGTGACTAACAAGTCACAATAAAATAACTGTGTGAGAACGACTAAGAGAAACAGGATAGCAAAGAAAATCCCTGTGAACCCTCCACAGTGATTCTTATTCATATTAAATAAGCAAACACATTTTAAAACATAACACAGATCCATCCAACTCAGAGAAAAAGCACACCGTGATGTTACATTTTCAAACCTTAAACATGAGTAATCTTACATTTATCTTTACTGGTATATCACTTTGAGTGAATCACACCTGATTGATTGGAGTAGGAGAGTGCTGCTCAATAAAGGAGGCTAGTTCATCTGGTTTCAGGAAATCTTTAGTTGAGTTGTTTAAGGTCACTCTCATGCGAGCCGGATATAGCAGACCATATTTTGCATTCAGTGATTTTAATTGTGGTCTGTAGGAGAGTAGTTGCTTGCGACAAAAAGCAGTAGCTTTACTTAAATCAGGAACAAACATTATAGTAGCACCCTCATGCTTGACCGGAGCCTTGATCTTTGCTCTCTGCATGATATCCAATACATGCTGGTAACGCAGTAGCTTGATCACGACGGGTCTGGGCAGACGATCACCAGCAGCACGATGGGAAGGCACCCTATGTGCCCTTTCAATTTCAAATTCTCTTTGAAATGTTATATCCAGCAGCTGTGGGATCAGAGTTTCCAATTGTTTGATGAGATCTTTATCTCTTCCATTTTCTGGTAGCCCCAGTATACGAATATTACATCTCCTAGATCTGTCATTACTATCAGCAAGTTCTTTTTCCAGCAGGGATATGCGATTTGTCTGTCTCTTCAGCTCAGTTAGCTGGTTGGTAGCAGCCTCCATTTTGTTTTCAAGCAGACCGACACGTGTCTGCATCTGGGCAAAGTCAGCCGACATCACAGATAATTTTTCATTTATTTCTTCGGTGCTGGATTTGGTGTCTGTGACCAGCTCTTTCAGTTCTCGCAATTCAGCGAGAATCTCGCGGCTAGATTCGTCGGCAGACGCAGGCAGCGGTGCTTTTGAAGGGGAGAGCGGCTCTGGCTTATGCCGCTTCCCCACTTTCTTGTCCGACATCGTAGATGGAAGACGAGTTGAAAAAGAGGTGAGAGGTATCTTGGTATACACGGTGTGCGTTCCTCCGAGCAAGATTGAGCGAATTCCGTTATGTTGTTTGCCCGGTTACTGAGGGAAATCGCGGGAGCTCAGAGATCAGCTGCCATCTTGTTCGGGCTCAGCAGCGCCCCCCCTGTGTTCCCAGTTCTTACTTCATAGGAAGGTTTATGTGATCAACTTCTTCTTCACTTCATACATTGGCCCCGGCTGATAGTTTTATATATTATAATTTATTTATACTTTACCCCTTTAGATTCACTGCTGCTATATTGTAATTCATCTTGGGTGTTATTTTAACCCCCCTTACTTTGTCGTTCATGGTACAATTTACTAGGTCTTGTTTTATGTTACATCATATGTGTAAAAATTTCTCCAGTCTGGCATGATTTCAATATTTTTTTTAAAAAAAACCAACAAAACTTCATCAACATTATATTTGAAAAATGAACCCTAATACCTATTGGCTTTCATAGTATGGGATATATTGAGGGAAACTGGAATTGACACATGTTGGTGCCTTTGCTATAATTGCTTGCTCCTTATGGGCACCACTATTAAACCTTTGTTCTACCCTGGATTGTAGACAACCTGGGACACTCTCCTGTTGTTACTCATTGGCTCTTTAATACAGCCCATCAAATCTTCACAATGAGGATTCCATATAGTAGTGGTTAGGTTTTGGGTATACCACAACGTATTCCTCATACAGTTCCTAATTATTCTATAATCACGCAGTTCCGTGGTATAATTCCCCATACAGGAGATTGACTATGGTTGTCTTCACGATATGTCTCTAAATTCCGCTGTACAGCTTTTGTCACAAATGTACCATTGGCACCTTTCTTAATGATGTTGTACGAATGTATTCATATCTTAGTAGGTGCTGCCTAGACGTGTGACTATGTGCAGTTTATACCTTTCACATTATTATTATGTGCCGTTGGTTCTCCTCTTTTTGTCATTACAGGTATGTAAATGTTATGTTTCAACACAGCGGAGTTTTGCTATACAAGCATAGGCTCAAATACACGTCTCTGCATCATAGCGGTATCATGGATCATGTATCACATGTTCTCATATGCTTCTTATTCTTGTTATACATAATCCCAATTGTTAGTTCATCCTCATTACATATGGAAATATTTTGAGCGCTTGTCTCTTTGCTGCCCTACTGGTCTCGCAGTTTGTCTTTTCTTCCCCTCATTTAGCACTGTTTTTGCTATGATGACTTTGGTTATTAGTCATCATGTTTTTGTCACACAGAGCTCTGATGATACCTGTTTCTTGATGTATTGTGTTTCTGACACTACCCTATTGGTTTGCAGCTCCAGATTACTTGTAACTTGCTGTAATATAAAATCATTCTGTGATACTTGATGTCACTGTCAATAATATCTTTGAACACCAAGGGTCTTAACAATCGTATTAAGGCAAGGAAAATAATGACATAGTTGGAACAAGATTCTCCTGATATTATCCTCCTTCAGGAGACACACCTCAATTTTTCTGATGCCTTAAAATTACATAGAACTTGGGCCCACCCTGTGTTTTTCTCTCCTGCTATAGATAATCGTGGGGGTGTGGTCACTATCATTAGGAAAAATGTAAACCTATCTATAATTTCTTCCTCCTCTGACCTGAATGGCAGGTGGGTTAAAACGGTCATTCGTTTCCACCAACAAGTATATACCATTTTGAATATTTATAGCCCTAATGTGGACTCACCCTCATTTTTCTCTGAGATTTCTTCCACCTTGTTGTCAGATGTTGGTTCCGCATACATTATAGGTGGGGATTTTAATTTAGTAGTTGACCCAACCTTAGACAGGAAATCACAGACTCATTACAAGAAGCCTAAAGCATGGTTTTATTTGCAGAACCTGATTTCTGATCTTCACCTGATGGTTATTTGGAGAACAATGCATCCTAAAGATCAAAACTATACATTTTTCTCACACCCACATCTCTCCTACTCTAGAATTGACTTTTTTTCTTACCAGCTGCTCTATTAGTCCTAATGTCACCCACTCTGATATTCTGCCAATATTAGTGTCCGATCATGCGGCCATCTCAATGAAAATTGAGTGCGGCCCGCCCACTCCAATTAACAAACAATGGCGTTTTAATGCATCCCTATTACATGAGGAGGGATTTAAGGAGTTAATCACCAAAGAAATCAATGGATTTTTTCAGCTAAATCTACCTGAGCACACTACTTGGACTTGCCTCTGGGACACTTTTAAAGCGGTCATCAGAGGAGCCATTATATCCTTTAATGCTAAAATTCGCAAAAAACAGAGAAATGATATTACGTCCCTGGAAAATTCTATAAAGCAACTAGAGGGATCCCATCAACAAAATCCTTTGGACATCCCGTTATTACAGAAGCTTCACAAAACACGCATGCGCTTAAACACAATTTTATGCTCTAACTCTGCTACTGCGTTAATGCTACAATCCGCATCGTATTATTCGGATAACAACAAATGTGGCCACCTTCTGGCCTCATATCTCAAGAAAAAGGAAGAACGGAGCCATATTTCTTCTATAAAAACACGTACCGATGAGCTCACTGTGGATCCTGTTAAAATTGCTAATGAGTTTCAGACCTTTTATCAAAATTTATACATTACGGAACTTGTCAACGATAACTCTGATTTTTCATTTATGGACGATCTTGCTCATCCCACTCTATCTGACTCAGACTGCTCTAACTTGGCTGACCCTATTTCTCAGGAGGAGCTCTTAACCGCTATAAATGACATGGCTTTGAAAAAGGCTCCTGGTCCTGATGGTCTCACAATTGAATTTTACAAGGCATTTCATTCTACCCCATTTTTTACCCCATTTTTTAAAATTTCTCAATCATGCCATAGAAGATGGTTCAATATCAGGAACTTTCACCGAGGCCACTATAATTGTATTGCCTAAACCGGGTAAAGATCCACAGTGTGTACAGAACTACAGACCCCTATCTCTAATTAATACGGATGCAAAATTATACGCCAAACTTCTGGCCTCCCGTATGCAATCTGTCATCAAGCATTTAATTGCATCTGATCAATCGGGCTTTATTCATGACAGACAGTCATACAATAATACAAGATTATTCTCTTACATTATTAATCATCTCTACACTTCTGATCAAAAACTCGCTGTCCTAGCCTTGGACGCCGAAAAAGCCTTTGATCGTGTAGAATGGCCCTTTCTGTTTTACGTTCTGAAATGGTTTGGCTTTCCATCCGAATTCATTCGCATGATACGTGTCCTTTATACATCTCCTTCCACCAAAATCAACATCAATGGGGTTTTATCGCATACCTTCCATCCCACTAGGGGTACTAGACAGGGTTGCCCTCTTTCCCCACTATTATTTGACCTCGCCTTGGAACCTCTACTTCTAGCAATACGACACAATCCCTTGATTTCTGGTTTCAAAATGGGAGATATAGAAACTAAACTCGCGGCATATGCTGATGATATTCTCCTATTCGTTTCTCCTGATTCCATACCGCCTTTACTATCCACTATATCCCATTACTCACAGCATTCAGGTTACAAATTGAACAACAATAAAACTGAAATTATGGCCATAAATTGCCCTGAGTTACGCTGTGAAGCTACAGATTTCGGGTTTCACTGGTCAGACAATCTAATTAAATATCTCGGTGTATATTTTGGTCCCACTTTGGAAGAAACTTCTGCTTATAATGTTGAATATATTACATCCATGGTGTGGGATTGTGTCAACCGCTGGTCTCCTCTTAGCCTGACATGGTGGGGTCGGTTAGAATCCATAAAAATGATGATCTCCCCTAAAGTTAACTACGTTCTTAATATGCTTCCTTTTCTGCTACCAAAATCTTTTTATACCTCTTTGGATACCATTCTCTCGAAGTTCCTATGGAATATGAAACAGCCACGTATTGGACTACAGAAACTTAAAGCTAGTAAAGCTAATGGTGGGGTTGGTTTCCCTTGCTTCTATCAATATCACATCTCCTTTCTGCTCCGCCAATGTTCATCATGATCAATGAATTTAAACGATAAAGAATCACCATGTTGGCTCTTGCTTGAACAAGCTAAATACGGTATACAATCCTTGAATCTCATTGTAGATATGGAAGTCCCTTCCGCTTTCAAGTCAGACGCCATCTTCACTTCAGCTAAATCAGCTCTCTCATTTCTGGATAGCCTTATGGACGTTAAATGGTCTTCCTCTCTACATATCCCCATTTGGAATAATCCACTGATTAAAATACAAAACTCCACTGTTTCTTGGTACATTTGGCAAAAATGTGGGATTTGGTCGATTAAACATATATGTCATCATCACACCTGGTTGAGCTTCACAGAGTTGGTCACATTATATAATCTTCCTATTAGCCAACAATTTAGGTGGTTACAACTTACTCATTGTCTGAGGAAGGCTTTCCCTAAATTAGTGACTCTTCAGGAATCACCAGATTTGCTGACTTTTATGACTAAACTCTCAACACTACGCTCTAAAGGCGTAGCCTCTTTATGGTACAAACTAATACAATTGAAAAAATTTGTGTTTCACCCCATTAACTTCTCTAAGTGGTTTGATGATCTACATTTTATAGCAGATGACGATTCCTGGACAAAAATATGGTCTCACTGCTTTAAATCTCTTAAATCCTCCTCTCTGCTCCAATCGATGTATTTCTTGATACATAGGGCCACATGGACGCCTGTTCTCTCCAACAAGATTAATGCTAATCTACCTTCTACGTGCTGGTCCTGTGGTACTTC
Source organism: Geotrypetes seraphini (assembly GCF_902459505.1). Classification (NCBI taxonomy): domain Eukaryota; kingdom Metazoa; phylum Chordata; class Amphibia; order Gymnophiona; family Dermophiidae; genus Geotrypetes; species Geotrypetes seraphini. The sequence goes on along the minus strand of NC_047085.1, from coordinate 397,552,752 downwards.
TACTGGTACTTTAGTTCATTTGCTTTTTTATTGCCCCTTATTCCAAAGTTACTGGGCTAGTGTTTGGCGAACTATCTCAGATATTTTTTCTATACAAACAGACATTGACTATTCTCTTATATTGTTTGGTAATTTTGAAGGCATTCATATGCATGACTATTATGAAGCCCAGCTCTTCCGCATTTTAACGGCGCTGGCTCTCCAGAACATCCTATATAGCTGGAAAAATTTGGCTAATGTTGAATATAACGTGTGGTGGAACTCTGTATGTTTAATAGTTAAATATGAAAAAATCAATGCTGAACGACGCAATGCTTACAAATCCTATTGTAATATTTGGTCACCTATAGTATCTTACTGTAATATGGACCTTAATGCATAAACTTGGCCTGCTTGGTATGTTCATTCTCATAATGTATGTATATTTTCCCATACTTCTAAATGTACTGACAGTATCATTATTTCTGGCTGATAGCTTACAGCTCGTTTATGACATATTGATGCATAATCCTTTAAGCTGCTCTGTATACAATCCCTACTATTGTTATTTTACTGCTCTGTTGTGACATGACCATTACTCGTTGTTTATTCTAAGCTTGAAAATAAATAAAACTTTTTTGAACTTAAAAAAAAAAATATGTATCCTTCCTTAGTGACAGCACAAATTGAACAAGGGTTACATTTTTTCTGGCCTCCCAATCCCTCTCTTATAGCAGAGCACACATTAAGACAAACATTCAGCCGAATATGGCTTCTTGAGGGCAGCAGTGACCGTGAAGACCTGCGCAAGTGTCCGAGGCTCGTTGCAATTTGTTAGTTCAGCTTCCTGGGTGCAACACAGCTAAACTTTAACTTGCCATGTGACTTATTTGGCAGTGCTACCGTTTTTGCCTGTGCATAATAGTGATCATTCAAAAAAGAAAATAAAGAAGCAATTATATTGTATTTAATCAAAATATATATGATCACTGAGCTAATGGACCACCTACAACAAAGAAAAATGATAAACTGTGTGGCATGTAAGTGAACACCCGCACAATGACATGCGATCCAAATGATAGAAAAACAGTGTGATAGATCTGAATTATAAAAAGTGTTATAGGTAAATAAATAAATAAGAAAGTGTGCAAAACTCACTCCTTTATTATAGTTACATTCAAAAGAATGTGTGTCTTATTAAAATGAGACTAAAATAAAAAGCAAGTCATAGAATCTTTTCCTTTCCTCTTCTAAGCATAAGGATCGGCAAGGTAAGGCAACAGCTGATATTTGTGTGATTTCTTCTGGCTATTCACTGGATAAATGTTGTCTTAGTCCTAAAGAAACTAAAACTCACTGTTTTTCTAGAAGCTTGGAAGATGCAGAAGTTTATCAGAAATATGTGGAGATGCTGACCTTACTTGACCAGTATGAAGATGAGATCTATGAAGGATGGATAGCTCAGGTTGATGAAATTTGCCAGTTTAATTTAAATCAATCGCTGATTAAACGCAATCCTCAAGATGGGTTATTGAGTGTGAATTTTGACTCCAAGGTATGATTTTTCTTGCACTAAGCGTTAATGTAATTTGTTTTTTTTAGACTATGATAGGTAACAGAGTGATGGCGGTAGAAACCAATGTTCTCCGTTTATCTGTAGGCAAAAGATAAGGATGAGTGTGTGTCTTGTCAGCCATGTACATTTTCTTATAGTGTCATGACCCCTGTTTCTTCTAGAGGAATTGCCTTCTATAAAATCTTGCCGCTACAAGAGGTTCCTTGAGAAAACTTTCTCTTTTCAGGCCGCCAAAATGGATACATGGCTCGGAAAAATGATGCTAGAAGCTTCTTCTTATTTAGATTTTAGGAAATTACTAAAGACTCAATTATTTAATAGGCTGATATCATAATGGTTTTACCTTTTCTCCTATTTCAACCATGTTTCCATTTTATTTTCATGTTTCTTACTTGCATGGTTTGCCTTTTTATCTTGATCAATTTTATTGAAATGTTTTTGTATCTTTTATTCTGATCAATTTTATTGAAATGTATATATTGCTTTTTATTGAATTTTATTGTGATTTTTATTGAAAATGTATGTATGTATTGTTTTTCTCATGCTGTGAGCCACTTAGATCCTCCCCGGTATGGCGGCATATAAATAAATAAATTATTATTATTATAAAGGGTTTTTGTGCCAAATTTCAGGGGTGGTGCTTCTCCATGTGTAAAGCCTGTTTTACATGTAAAAAATTTTAATAGAATTGGGTGACCATATATATGCATATAAAAAAGTATGCCACATAGCAGCAGAACAAAATCCTCACACACTAATCCAAATAGGAAGGGAGTGTAGTGAAGATGGAAAAGACCAGAAGTCAGAGTCCAGAGGATGTAAAAAGACCTTTTAATTTTATTCAACAAATCACATTAAATAGAGGATGGTCTTTGTTGCTGTCAATCAGTACATAAAGGGCCAAATTCTATAAACGGTGTCCCGATTGTAGGTGGTGGTAGGTATCTACCGCTGTCTAACTAGCCAATTGGGATGCACGTTAAAAAAACCCACCCTGAGGCAGGCTGCCTACACTATAGGTGTCTGATGTGGTTGAGGGAGACACGTAGGGACGCTTAAGCTTGCCAAGGCTGAACGTAGGCGTGGTTTCACCCAGAAGTGGCCTTGGGCGAGCTTAGTGGCACTAGGCATCTCCCTAGGACTGTGATAGGCGCCTGAAATGTAGGCCAACAAAAAGCTGGTCTACATTTCAAATAGATGTGACCACTATGCTAATTGCGGCAAAGAAATCTCACTGCCACGATCAGCTGAGCAGCCAGGGCAGGGTTCTCTCCCCCCCCTACAAAGTCAGCCAGCAGGAGGGATACCCACTCCCAAACCTCTATCCGACACTGTCCAAAGCAGGAGGGATGTCCACTTCCTCCTGCCGCTGACCCTGAAAATTCCCTGAATCCCTAATACTCTTGACACCCCCCATCCAATTGGCAGGAGGGATGCCTACTCCCTTCTGTCCCTGACCCCATTGATCCCCCAAACTCCGGACACTCCTCAACACCCACCTGACATTCTCTGACATTTCCAACACCCAGCAGACACTTCCCCAACATTCCCCGACACTCCCCAACACCCTCCTGCCCCCCCCAAAGGAGGGGCCTTTGGTATGTGGCCAGTCGGAATCTTAGGCCACTCCTAGTGTATCCCAGAATGCACTGGGAAGGAGGTCTAAGAATCCTGTTGACCCAGGTGCCTAAGGCCCCACATATGGGAGGTGCTTTAAGCATCTGGGCCAATCAGAGCCTTAGGCCCCTCCCCAGTGCATCCAGAATGCACCGGGAAGGCTCGCCATTTTGGAAGAGGTGGGCCTGTCAGCCAGGGGGAGTGGGCATCCGTTTTGCCGGCCATCTCCTAAAGTTATGGAGGGGGTGTCAGGGGAGTGTTGGGGAATGTCGAGTGAGTGGGTGTGTTGGGGAATGTCGGGTGAGTGTTGGGGAGTGTTTGGGAGTGTCAGGTGGGTGTTGGGGTATGTTGGGGGTTCAGGGGATCGACGGGGCTGGCAGCAGGAGGTGAGTGGGCATCCTTCCTGCCTTGGACATTGTTGGGTGGGGGTTTGGGGGTGACAGCAGGATGAATTGGGCATACCTCCTGCCAGCCAAGTTTGCGGGGGGGGGAGGGGGTCAGGGGGATTCCTGCCACAGCCACTCAGCTGATTGCGGCAGGGGTTTCCCTTGCTGCCATCAGCCAATGGGAAGGGATCAGGTGTGATTCTCTAACCGGCACCTATGACATGGCTGCTGGTTTGAGAATCTGGCTGGTTAGGCGGTGTTGGGCATCTGTGCCTTAGGGCAGACATGATTCTGTATAGAACGCCGGTGAGCGATTCTCAGCTGCTTCTTAGGCAGCTGCAGAAACAGGCATCCTATACAGAATTCCCCCCCAGATAACAGGAAAAACAAGACTCAATGCAGCTATGTTTTGGAAAATGTGCCTGCATCAGGTGTCAAATAGTCTTGTACATAGTTGTGAGCCTATGCACACAGACTTCAATGAAGCAGCGATATTGTCTCTTGCTGAATTTTAAAACACTCTCCCCTCTTAAGAAGCGTCCAGCATTTATTCTGCAACTGTTGCACTTTTACTCCTGACCCAGGCACCTTTCCCAAAACATGGCTGTGTTGAGTTGAGTTATTATGTATTGATTGACAGCAACATGGACTGCCCTCTGTTTCATGAGATTTGTTTTATACAGTTAAAAGTATTTTTTTTCAGCTTCTGGATTCTTTGACTTCCGGTCTTTTCAATCCTCACTACATTCCCTATTTACAAAAAAGTATGGACATGGAAAGTATGAGTTTACTTTTATATGATCTGTGTGCAGGAGTTCTGCTGGTTATTGTTTCATGCACAATATTACACTTTTTTTCAGAGCAAGTATAACATTTGTGAGTAGGCATTTACACATCATTGCGGCTCATTCTGAGAGCTTATTTTATAAAGGTAAATAGCTGCCTTAATGGCCTTCATAATATGAGTGCTTCTTGCATGTTTCACCTAAGCATTGCTTTGGCTCAAGTAGAGCATATAGGGGTCAATCCTATAAATGACACAAATAGCGCTGATAAAATTTCATGCTATGCGCTATTTTAAAAATTGCACTCAGGAAGAGGAGTTAAGATGGCGGCGGCACTTAGGCGGCTGAACTGACATTGATCCGATAGCGTTCTTTTTGCCTTAACATCCCTGTTTTTGAAATGCCGCACAGGAAGCGCAAGGGCAGCGTCCGAACCGACCCCACTGCGGCTAGGACATCCACTCCTGTCCAGCGCTCGATTTTGGATTATACCGCTGCCACCAATAACGCCAGAGGTATACCTGGAGGTACGCTCGGGCTGTCTTCATCAGAGAGAGCGGCTGGAGACTTGGAGCTGGAGGTTTCTCTCTCCCCTCCAGGAACTGTTCCTCCACCACTCCCTGCTGTAGTTGTGGCCCTGCCAGGAGGCCCCTGTGTGGAGGAAGAACCAGGGGAAACCCCGGATCAGGGGGCTGGGCTTGCAATAAATCCAGCAAGCCAGGGAGAACAGAAAGCCAGCTTGGAAACCGGCTTGTTAACACCAAAACCGGTGATGATTACCCTCGAGAGCATTTGGGAAGCTCTCAAGAGGCTGAACTCAACAACTAGGTCTTCACAGGAGATTGCGACTCTTGTAAGTACTGTGGAAGTTTTTGGAAAGTCTTTTCAAAAAACTAAAGAAGAATTTTCTAATGAAATTCAACAAGTTAAAACAACCATGATAGACATTCAGGCTGTTACTAATGACTTGATTAAAGAGAGGAACTTTTTGCTTAGATAAACTGAACAGCTGGAAAATTATAATCGTAGATTAAATATTCGTATACTGAATTTTCCTAAAACTTTTGGTGTGGCACCATTACATATGTTTAAAAGATTCTTGATTGAAATATTAAAAATTTCCCCAGATCTCATACCGCCGATTAATCAAATTTATTATTTGCCAACTAAAAAAGTTATTGGAGCTACGCCTGAATCACAGACTCAGCAAGATACTTCTCTAATATCACCGAGCTGTTGGAAACTACTTTATCTGAAAACACTGAGAGGGCTACCCTATTGATATCATTTGGTTTTGAGCAGGACCTGTACCCCATCACGAAATTATATTTTCGGAATTCACAAACTGTTTCATGGGAAAAAAGTTTGGATTTTCTCAGATGTCGCCAGATCTACGCATGAGCACAGGAAATTGTTTCTTGCAATGAGAAAGGAGACATTGGCTCTTGGTGGGACATTTCTATTAGCATACCCTTGCAAGTGTTTAATAAAATATCTGGGAGTCAAATATGTCTTCTTTGTACCGGAACAATTACGATCCTTTTTGGATCTGTAGACTCTGGTGAAATGGAGAATATCAGAAACTGTAGAACAGTAGTTATAATATGGTGTTATAGCTATAAAGCCTATTTTCAGATTATTGTATTGTATTGTTTTTCCTTTTTTGAGTCTCTCTACTCTATGGAATTCTCCTCCTCCAAGTTGTGGTCTGAGAAAGATTGAACATATTTTGTTTGTTAATTAATATTCTTAATTAACATTAGTGATGTAATTTCTTTTATACGTTTTCTTTCTGTTTTTCTTGAACAAGAGGATTCTTGTGAAGTAATTGAAATGTCAATAAAAAATAAAATAATAAAAAAATTGCACTCAGAGTTCAGTGCAGTTTATAGAGTAGTATCTAGTTCTGGGATCTATGCCAACTTTTAGATGCAAGGATTTATATCTAAATTACGGTGCAGATCCTATTCTATAAGAATGCAATATAAATTCCAGGGATGCCCCAAATTTGTCCATGCCCCCTCCCATGGCTGTGACACTCATTTTGGATCCGTGTGGATCCCAGAGACTAAAAATTTAATCCTAGAGCCTAAAAATTGAATTAATGCCAAATAGTGTTGATTATTATTAGCACCCATTTATTGACATTAATTAGCTTATTGTTCAATTAAATTGCATGCAAAAATTAGATCTATGCCCAAATTTCTGCATGCAATTTTTAGCGCCATATATAGGATTAGGCCGATACTGTAAATGTGTGAATGAAGGCTTGTGATGCTAGATCACTAAGCATCATGCTGTAAAATCAGGCCCTTGGAGGGGCATAATCAAAAGAAATGTCTAAGTCCATTTTGGGCCTAAGTCGCTAGTTGCTCAAAGTCGGCAGTATTGAAAGTCTATTTTCAAACAATATGGCCAACTTTTTTTTTTTTTTCCAAGAATCATCTACCTGCATGTCCAGCCGTTTAATCGTCCAGACCGCTAAGTCGTCTATCTTTATACCCCATTCTCGTCTAAAAATTCATCCAAGTCAAAAACGCATAGAACAAGACCTTTTAGATGTGGGAGGGGCCAGCAAAGTAATGGACCTGACACCTAGACTTGGCAACACGATAGTAGGGCACCTTACAGGGCACTGCTGCAAACTTCACAAAAAGGGTGCCACATAAACATCTCACCACAGATCCCTTATAGGCCATGGTGAGCCCCCCAAGCCCCCCAAAACCTATTAGACCCACCTGTCTACCATCCCAATAGCCCTTATGGCTGTAGGTACCACCTATGTGGCAATACAGTAGGGTTTTGAGTGGACTTACATTTTTCACCATGAATGCAGTGGTTAGAGTGGCTTATGGGCTTGTGTCCTCCTCTCTATGGTTCACAGCCCACCCCCCAGACTACTTAAGCCACCTCTGTGCAGCTCTACTAGGCTTTCAATGCCAGGTACTGATGTTCTAGAGCACAGTTCTTCAACCGCCGGTCCGCGGACCGGTGCCCGTCCTCAAAAAAATCTTGCCGGTCCGCGAAGGATTCAGACCCCGCTGCAGCAAAAGGTGCCGGCGTCAGCTGACGTGCAATTTCCTGTTGCTGTCGCTATGCCGGCACTCCTGCCTGCCACCACCGACTTCTCCGCACCCCCAGAAAAGCAGCGGCAGGTCTGTGTGTTTTTAACTTCGGCACACAGCTGCCCCTAGGCAGTATTTTAGCGTGGTTTCATGAGGCAGCTTCGGGGCCTTTGGTAGGCCGGCCCACATCGCATCATCGAAGCGGGCCGGCCTACCAAAGGCCCCGAGGCTGCCTCATGAAACCACGCTAAAATACTGCTTAGGGGCAGCTGTGTGCCGAAGTTAAAAGCACACAGAGTTGCTGCTAGCATACAGGGAACATTTGCTGGAGAGGGAAGGAGGGAAGGGAGAAGGACAAGGTAGGGGAAGAGGCTACTGTTGACAGGGGAGAAGGGAAAGGGAAGGGATGAGAATTACTGTTGGTAAGGGGAGGAGGAAAGGGAGAAGGGGTACTCCTGGACAAGGGAGGAGAAGGGGCTACTGCTGACAGGGGAGAAGGGAAAGGGAAGAGAGTTACTGTTGGATAAGGGGAGGAAGAAAGGGAGAAGGTACTGCTGGACAGGGGAGGAGGAACATTGGAAGGAAACAGCTGGCGGGGAGATTAGAGGAGGGGAAGGAGTCAGGATGGAATGGAGAGATCAGATGAGAGAAAGGAGAGAGACAGAGGAATGACAAGGTAGAGAGAGATTGATGCTGGGAAGGAGGGTCAGATGAAAAATAAGGAAAGAGGGACAAAGATGCTAGATCTGGTGTAGGAGAGAGGGGCATAGAAAGAACGCAGATACCGTATGGGAGGGGGAGGGGTAGAGGGCAGACAGTGGATGGAAGAGGCAGATGCTGGATTGAAGAGACAGAGGTCAGACGCTGGATGGAAGAGAGTGAAAAGACGATGAAAGCAGAAACCAGAGATGACAAAAGGTAGAAAAAAATAATTTTATTTCTATCTTGTGATTAGAATATATCAGATTTAAAATATGTATCCTGCTAGAGCTGATGTTAGACATAACTGGAGAGTGCAAAGCCCAGGCAGTGCATCTTTAGCTTCCAGCTGGCTTAGGGCTCTCTCTGACAGGAGGCAGTTGCCCTAGTTGCACTCCCCCTAACACCATTCCTGCCATGTGTGACTGCGGTATTCTGTTAGCATGATATTTGTGTAGCATTCTGTAATAATTTGGCTTATTCAGTTTTCTTGATAGTAGAGGGGATATATGTGAAGGGGAGGGGAGACGGGGTTTTTGTTGATCTTTGCCCTGTATTATTTATATTTATAAAATGAAAATTGTACAGAATATTGTTTCTCTTTATACTTTAATAAAATATGTTCAATATAAAATCATAACTATTTGAGGCTTGTGCGGATGGGATCAGATGGTTAACGGGCCGAGCTCGCGGGGACAGGGCGGCAATGGGGTTTTAAAAAATTTCAGTCTTATTAGTTTGCCGGTCCACGAAATAATTATTTTATTTCCGCCGGTCCATAGGTGTAAAAAGGTTGAAGAACACTGTTCTAGAGGAAGATATGTAAAGTTTTTATTTTGATTTTTATGGCGGTGGGGGGGGCAGTGATCACTGGGGAAATGTGTGTGGGGTCTGTACTTTGTCTCTACAGTGGTTATCTGGTCAATTTGAATATCTTCTGGGCATTTAGACCTGTTTTTACATCGCCTAAGTTGCTACGTATAAGTTCCATCTAGGCAGCCTCGTTGAACTTTCAGTTATACTTGCACTGCGACTAAGTCTATATCCAGCCCACATCCTGCCTAAATCCCACCCTGACCACTCCTCCTAAAACACCCCTTTTAGCTCTGGGCATACATCAGCATTGAAAAGGCTTACTTCATTTTTAGATAACAATAATAATAATAACAATTTTTTATATACCGCAGGACCGTGAAATTCTATGCGGTTTACAATAATTAAAGATGTTACAGATAACGTGGAATCAACAAAGTATAGACTTGGTGATTGACAGTTCTAGAGATCATTTGTTGAGGGCTAGGATTGTATAGGTTGGTTTCCTAAGTATTTCAGGAACAGATGTGTTTCCTGAATTCCCTATAGATAGTAGGCACGAGTAATTGTTCTAGGTCTTTACCCTACTGAGCTGCTTGATGTGAGAAAAGATGTTGGTGATGACTTTTAAATTTATAGCTTCTGACCAGTGAAGAAACAAAGTTTGGGTGTGAGCTTCGCAAGGGTAGGTCATGCCTCACAAACTTATTGTACTTCTTTGAGGGGGTAAACAGCCAGGTGGATAAAGAGGAATCCATAGACATCATTTACCTTGACTTCCAAAAAGCCTTCGACAAGGTACCACACGAAAGACTGCTTAAGAAGCTATGGAACTATGGGGTGCAAGGGGAGGTCCACCGATGGATCAAAAACTGGCTGGCAGACAGGAAACAGAGGGTTGGAGTAAAGGGCCATTACTCAGACTGGCAATGGGTCACGAGCGGAGTTCGGCAAGGGTCGGTGCTGGGACCGCTACGGTTCAATATATTTATTAACGACCTGGAGGCGGGAACAAAATGTGAGGTCATTAAATTTGTGGATGACACCAAACTATACAGCAGAGTTAAAACCACGGAAGACTGCGAAGATCTCCAAAAGGATCTGACGACACTGGAAGAGTGGGCCAAAAAGTGGCAAATGAGCTTCAACATAAGGAAATGCAAGGTCATGCATGTAGGGAAAAAGAACCTGATGTTCACTTACAAAATGGGGGGATCACCACTAGGGGTAAGTAACCTTGAAAGAGACCTGGGAGTGATGGTAGACACAACATTAAAGGCGTCGGCGCAGTGCGCTACAGCCTCAAGGAAAGCAAACAAAATGTTGGGTATCATTAAGAAGGGTATCACGACCAGGACAAAGGAAGTCATCCTGCCACTGTATCGTGCAATGGTGCGCCTGCATCTGGAATACTGTGTCCAGTACTGGTTGCCGTACCTCAAGAAGGACATGGCAGTACTTGAGGGAGTCCAGAGAAGAGCAACTAAGCTAATTAAGGGTATGGAAAATCTCTCATATACTGACAGATTGAAAAAGTTGGGGCTGTTCTCCCTGGAGAAGCGGAGACATGATAGAAACCTTCAAGATCCTGAAGGGCATAGAAAAAGTAGATAGGGACAGATTTTTCAAATTATGGGGAACCACAAGTACAAGGGGGCACTCGGAGAAATTGAAAGGGGACAGGTTTAGAACAAACGCTAGGAAGTTCTTTTTCACCCAGAGGATGGTGGATACATGGAACGCGCTTCCAGAGGCTGTGATAGGCAGGAGTACATTACAGGGATTCAAAGAAGGTTTGGATAGATTCCTAGAGGACAAAGGGATTGAGGGGTACAGATAGGAGTAGAGGTAGGTTATAGAAATAGTCAGGGACCACTGCTCAGGCAATAGGCCTGATGGGCCGCCGCGGGAGCGGACCGCTGGGTGAGATGGACCTCTGGTCTGCCTCAGCGGAGGCAACTTCTTATGTTCTTATATCTGTTGGTTGAGAAAGAGAAAAGGTCTGTTATATATTTAGGGGCTAAGCCATAAAGTACCTTGAAGCAAAAACAACCAAACTTGAATTTCACACGTGCCTCCATCGGCAGCCAGTGTAGAAGTCAAACTTCTTCAGTCCACAAAGTAATCTGACCGCTGCATTTTCTACCAGTTGCAATCGCCGCATATTCTTCTGGGGGAGTGCCAAGTAGGCGATGTTACAGTAATCGAGTTGACTCAGTATAAGGGATTGTACCAGAATTCGAAATGATGAGACATCGAAGTAAACTCTGATGGACCGAAGCTTCCAGAGGGCGAGAAAGATTTTTCTAATCAAGGAGTCTACCTGGTCTTTCATGGTCAGGCTCTGGTCCAGTGTTACTCCCAATACCTTCATAGTGGGTTGAATGGGATAACTAAGGTTATTGATGCATTTTCTGACCGCGAATGAATGGGCAGGAGAGGGCAGCTGGAGAGGCAGGGGAGAGCAGCCAAAGCACCGGCAAGTGAAGGAAATCACTCACGGTATGCTCAGACCGCCTCTTCCTGCACTAAAGTCGGGCCTCACCAATCAGGAGTTGCGTGTTAGATTTTTTAAAAAGAGCTAAGCTACTTAAGAACATAAGAATAGCCATATTGGGTCAGACTAATGGTCCATCAAGCCCAGTATCCTGGTCACATGTGGCCGATCCAGGTCACAAGTACCTGGCAAAACCCCAAATAGTAGCAACATTTCATGCTACCAATCCCAGAGCAAGCGGTGGCTTCCCACCCAGTATTATCACTGTAGTGGCTAGAATAGAGTATATATGTGGGGTGGGCGGGCCGCCCCGGACTCTGTCTTGCTAAGGGCAGGGCACCCCTCCTCCTCTCTGCCCCCACCCCAGCTCCTCTCCTTGCCACACATGCACGCATCTTGCCTTCCCTGGACCTTTTTTACTTCCCCGGCTTGAGGTTGCTGCCCATGTCGGCATCGGGGCTCCATCTGATGTCACTTCCAGGACCCGCGCCTAGGAAGTGACATCAGAGGGCGAGCCGACACTGACATGGGCATGCTGTTCACGCCAGAGAAGTTAAAAAGGTACCGGGAAAGGGAAGGCTGTGGCAAGGGGGTCAGGGAAGAAGACGGGAGAGGGGCGCCACTGCCCCAGGCTTACTACACCACTGCTCACCCTTACTACGCCACTGTGTGTGGGGAAGGATAGTGTGTAATGACAGAATGAATGAACTAATAGAGGACAATAATTGCAGCTTATTCTATAAAGGAAAATAGGAGCCTACTTGACTTTGTAGCATACTAGCATAACCAGGTATATATACTCTTTTTTATCAAAAACTCCATTGGCTGCCGATGGAGTCTAGAGTTTTGTTTAAGTTTTCATGCATTTGTTATAAAGCAGTTTTTGGTATATATTATTCCTCACTTTTCTCTGAGTTACTCTAATAAGAGTACACATAGAGTGCATCTGTTTACATATCCCTCCATAAAATCTTGTTGCTACAAGAGGTTCTTTGAGAGAACCTTCTCATTTCAGGCTGCTAAATTGAATACATGGCTTGGAAAAATTGTGTTAGAGGCAGCTTCTTATTTTGATTTTAGAAAATTGTTAAAGACACAACTATAGGTTCGATAGGTTGGTATCTTGCATTCTGTTTTAACATGTTCTTTCTCATTTTAATTTGATGTATTTTAACTTGATGTATTTTAATTTGATGTATTTATCTGCATTGTATGTATTAGCCTTGCTTGCTGTGAACCGCCTAGAACCTTCCGGTATGGCGGTATATAAAAATAAATAATTATTATTATATGTGTAAATGCTCGTACCTATGCTCGTGCCTTGATTCTGGAGATATATGTGTAAGTTATAGTATTCTCCAAGTCAGTGTCCCCCAAACTTTCTTAAAGCTACAGCACACTAAATTCAGTGCTGTGACTGGAGGGCATCCATAAACACTTGGATGTCGACGTGATGATATCAAGTGCATGTGTGACATCATCACATTGACATCCGTGCATGCGCAGAGCTTGCTAGTACTATGCCTGGGGGGGAGGGGTTGCTGGAGGAGGGGAGGAGAGGCACCAGTTGACTGCCTACTGCCTACAGAATGTGCGTCTCGTCGTGAGAGGCATGTCCTATAAGCAATCAGCCGGTGCTGATGTCTCACAGCACACCCCGAATCTCGCTGCAGCACACAGTTCACTATACACTGCTCTAAGTTATATGCATGTATGGTCCACCCGACTCCACTCTCGTGAACATCCACCTGCAAACCATCAAAAAGATATGTGTATAGTTGTTATAGAGTACCTTGTAGCTGGATTTTTGGCATATCCATGCATATGTATATGCTGGCATTCTGGTCATTTATGTACATTTCTATTTGCTAGTACCTTCTTTATACAGTTACCCCATATTTGCCAGATCCTACTTCTGATTGATCAGGAAAAAGAGCTGTCAAAAAAAAAAAAAAAAAGATGGAATTCTGTTAGCATAGCAGTAGTGAGGTTCTTGGTGCATAGACTCTTCTCTGAGTAAAGTATCATAATTTTAAAGCATTGCTTTTTTATTGCAGCTTGTTGCTATACTAAGGGAGGTGAAATACCTCCAGATATTGAATCAATCAAACATTCCAAATGTGGCTATAAACATATATCAAAACAGAGACACTTTTTCTAAGGTTTGTGCTTCCAATTTTTTTTTTCTTCAAAGTGTATTTATTTGTGCATTTGGATTCTCTAACTGTTTGTCATGATTTTAGGTGACAATATGTGTCCTACCACTGACTGGCAGCCAATCGTGACGCATGTTTTCTAAAATAACTAGGCGAGGAAGGATGCCTACACTGCAGGCGTCTGTTGCGGGTTAACAGAGATGCATAGGGATACTAAAGCACACCCAAGGCATGGCGTGGATGTAGTCCCCCCCTGGAGGTGGCTTTGGGCATGTTTAAGTGTCCCTACGTGTCTCCATAGACCCATGACAGATACCTGAAATGTTGGCCTGGAAAATGCTGACCTACATTTCCCATTTGTAAAAGTAGATGCCACAGCTGGCTAAGCTGATTGTGGCACAGGAATCCCCAAACAACTGAGCTAGCAGGACTCCCCGAAACTGCGGCTTCGGGAAGTCCTGCTTGCTCAGCTGATCGGGAGAAACTTCCCCTGCCTTAGGTCCTCTTCCTGGTGCATCCTGGGATACACTAGGAGGGGCCTAAGGCCCTGATTGGCCCAGATACCAAAGGCCTTAGGTATCAGGGCCTTAGGCCCCTCCTCAGTGCTTCCCAGGATGCACTGGGAAGGGGAAGACCAGCATTTTAAAGAGGTGGGCCTGCCAGCAGGAGGGAGTGAGCATTCCTCTTGTCGGTCTTCCTTTACAGGTATAGGAGAGTGTTGGGGTGGGGTGTTGGTGGTTCAAGGGGACCCAGTGGTAGATGGGAGTGGACATCCCTCCTGCCGAACTCAGAGTATGTGTGTTGAGGGGTGTCAGGCAAGAGGGAGTGGGCATACCTCCTGCCAGTCTGGGGGGGGGATGTTGGAGGGTGTCAGGCAGAGGGAGTAGGCATCCCTCCTGCTGATTTCGAGGGTGGGTGTCGTGGGTCCTCTGCCTGCCACAGCCAGCTGAGCTGATCTTGGCAGGGGAATTTCCCCCTTATCAGTTGAGCCAGCAGGACTCCCTGAAGTCGCGGTTTTGGGGAGTCCTGCTAGCTCAGCTGATCGGGGATTCCCGTGCTACGATCAGCTGATGCAAGGGATCCCTCAGCAAAGATAGGTGGCTGAGCCACCTATCTTTGTGATAATGCAGGCGCGATTCTCTAATCGGTGCCGGTTAGAGAATTAGTGGTGGTGATGGGGGTGTGTTTGTAAGGTGTCTGTTCCTTAAGATAGACGCAATTCTGAATCAGATGCCGGTGCGTGATTGACACACAATTCTTGGCCTCTTCATAGGCGGCAGCCAGGACCGGCGTCCTATACAGAATCAGGCCCTTTTAGTGTTGCTGGTATGGGAGAAAATCATGATGTATTTAATTAAAAGCATATTCTATGTTGTCCTTGGGTTCTGTTAACAAAAAGTACAACATGTAAATTAGATCCAATTTTTTTTTTTTTTTTTTTAAAACGGAATTTATTGATGTGTGGCTGATTTTCATAGCTAAGCAAATTTCTAGGCCCCCTGCAGACATGATTTCTTCAGGTTGCAAACAGGAAACATGTACAGAATATGTTGTACTTGCCTAATAAGTATGTGTTACTGCAAGCTTATCCAAGTTCAGTCCTAAAGGTCTACAAATAGGCCAGGTTTTCAAGATATGCGTAATGAATATGCATGAGAAAGGTGTTTATGTCCACTACATCCATTGCATGCAGGTTTCTTTCATGCATGTTATTTAGTGATATCTTGAAAACCTTGTCTGTATGCAGCCCTCAAGGAGTCAACTTGGACAAGCCAGTGTTAATAAATGGTTATAGATTTGAATCAGTGCTTCACTGATATGCTGTGTTTGATATTTAGTCACTCGATAGATCTTTAGTGTAGCAATTAAGCTGTGCTGTCTGTCATAAGCAATGCCATTTTGTCTGTGCCTTTTTGCCTCAGTAGCAAAACCCTTCTATAGTTTTTAATACCTAATTTTAATTTTTCACATTTTATTCTTTTTGCTGCTAAATTTGATTTTCTGGGATTAGTTTTTGAGAGGCCTTGACCTCATAGTTCAGTGGTATAACAAGATCAAGCAGACAGTTCTGGAAGTGGAATACCCTTTGATTGAAGATGACATGAGGGTTATTAGTGAGCAGCTGAAGGAGGCAGAGGAATCCCTCACGTGGAAGGAGGCAAACTGCTGGGATTACATTGTCAGAGTGAAAAATCTTGTGCATGACCTGGAGCAGCGATTTCAGCAGTCAAAAGACAATGTGTCAGTAGTGCAGCAAATAATGAAGAGGTGGGCAGAGCAAAGTTTGTTTTCAAAAAAAGATAACCGAAAAGACGCCTTGTTGACTCTGGAGGATAAAGGGGATAGAGTTGCTAAGAAATACAGACTGATACAAGAGGATGGCTACAAGATTCAGAAACTTGTAGAGGTAATGTCTTATTTTCTTTCAGTTCTTGAGCATGAATTGATGCATATTTAATAAACCTAAGTAGATTAGAGTACTTTGTTGATAGTCTTCATAAATCTATTCATGTATCATACTAATAGAGTACGTATAAAGCATGAATATAGGAAAACAGGTAACAAACGGACTTTGAGAAGAATTTAAAGTGTAACAGGTGTTCAGGAACAAAAGGTGCAGAGAGCTATGCCAAACAACCTTAAAATATCTAAAAAGGAATTCAAACTGAAAGAAAGCCTAAATGAGGAAAACTAACATAAAAATTGATAATTGAAGTAATGGTTTATGGTTTTAGTTGCTTAATATACTGCTTTCCATGGTATTATCCATGAGTCACATCAAAGCCATTTACAAAAAAATAAAAATTACAACATAAAGAGAAAAATGAAATTGAACTCCAGCGCTAAATAGAATAAGACTGGGAATTTCCTGTTCTTAGGTCTCATTCATACTTCTGTTCACAAAGATGTATTTTCCTACAGAAAGTATTCAGTTATGTTGTGAAAGGGTACTGTTCAATAAAAACCCTCTTGCCATATAAAGTCAAGTTTGCAAGCAATAGTTAAGAAGATTTTAACACTGGGGAGTCTCAGAACGCTACCCTGGTTCGTAAATCTCAGCGTAGTGTATTTCTTAACTGCTGCAAATAATTGTTTTAAGATTAAATAGTTAAATAATATAAATACTTTAAATATTGAACACTATTTTTCTTATTTTCCTATATTTCTTGTTAATTCATTTCAACTTATTCTTCTTAATCTTTTCTTGCAGAATTCATTACTAGTTTCAATTCATCAAAATTCATTTCTAACTGTTCATTTTGAAAGTTAGCTTAATTGTGTTGTTGCACTGCTCCATTAAGAAATCATAGGTTAAGTACTAACTATGACAACATATTTTTACATAATTACTTACTTTATTTTGCAGGAGAACATGAAGCTTCTGAAAGCTGATGTAGCCTTAGATTCATGGAAGATTTATGCAGAGTACATGGATGACATTGTGGTTGATGGTTTCTTTAACACCATATTGTGTTCTTTAGACTTTTTCTTGGAAAACACAGAGAAGTCTTTGAAACCTGCTCCATTATTTGAGGCACAAATGATTCTCAGTGCTCCTGAGATTATATTTAAACCATCACTAGACAAAGAAACTGGAGATGGTTTGTATGACCTTGTAGAGGAACTTTTAGGTGACATTTTCAAAATGTCTGCCCAGGTTAAACGAGTAGCAGTACATCTGGAAGCAGAAAACTATCAGGTATGTTGTTGTTGTTTTTCTTATTCATAAAAACTGTGGATAGTTTAATACTATTTTATGCTACAATGACAACAGGCAAAAAACGAAAGGCTGTGCTGTGGCTTACTGCCTAATGAGTTTCCCACGTACACACCTTTATAGGACCCCCAGGGACCCCTGAAGAAGACTTTTTGTTGAAACGCGGACTGTGTTGGGTCCTGTATCCCTAGCGGACTAGGTCCTTTAAGGCTCTTATGTGGATGATTTACTTTTATGTGGATGGAATTATTTTATGTGGATGATTTTAGTGTACCTTTGGAACTTTGATACTTTCAAATAAAGTCCATTTAGGAACATCGTCACTCCACAGAGTTTTTTTGGTTTACAATGACAACAGGCCATAAACTTTCCTTTCCTGCACTAGCTGGGTACTGCCATGGAGTGATTAGTTTTATGCAGTATTAGACCTTTTCTCTGAGGACAAGTGGTACCAAAAAGTTTTTCAAATTATAGTTTCTGGGCTTTGAGTGACCTCTTTTGCATATAGAAACAGAGGACACAGCTAATGTCCCAATGATCAGGACCAGACACTAGATTCAATAATTATGTGGCTCAGAGCCTGAAATGGTCTGATTTACATTGAGAGCTTTTCTTAAAACCTCTTGTTACCGTCTTTGACATGGAGGGGAAAACAGTTGATGTTAAATCAAAAGGCTCAACGACCTGGGGAGCTTGTATAAAAAGTATCCTGAAAACGATCAATGGTCCTGAGGCCAAAAATGAAGAAGTTGACAAAATTAAACCAAAATTGGTACAAATATAGGAACATGTTAAAAAACCCAATGAATTATGACCAAATGTAGTAAAAAGAAAGACAAGAAGTTACAAAAAAATATTGCAAAGTTTAATGCGCTGAAGATGCAACATGTCAGCTCCATGGAAAACAAAGAACAGATGGTCCTGTGAGTCGACATCGGGCAGGAAAGCACCAGCATGCATGTGGTCCGTACCAGATTCCATGGATAACATCACCCATATGTGAGAATATATGTCTGCTGTCCTTGAAGAACACCTGCTATTCAGGTAAGAATCTTTGCTATATCCTAGGGTGCTCAGCTAGAGAAATAATAGCAGAAAGAAGGTGATGACGATGTCTGTGTATGTTGGTGTGAAATTCTAAAGACTATACCTCCAATGGACTAGAGGAGGTCTATCAAGATGCTACACGGTTATCATCAAATTTGCTCTCTCTAGAGAGAGAGAGAGAGATTGTCACATCTAACATGATGCACTGGGAGTCCAGCTGCACTCACCAGCAGATCAGAGGGATTCAGGGAACTGGAACCTCAGGTGAAAGCATACAGAACAGCAATAGGCAGAATGGCCCAGCAGGTCTCAGACTTTGAGGCTTTAATTCTTCCAGGACTTAGGTGTAACAAAAGCTCATAATCACACTCTAGGCATGAAGTCAAAGAGGGGGGCAGGAAAACTGTATAAAAGCCTTTCTCTGTTGCACAGCTTTCACAGGAAAACCGGGACTGGAGCCCAAATGGAGCCGAGTCATAGGATTAAAAGACTCAGTTCATTCAAACAGCAAAGTACATGCCAAACTGGCAGGCTCCCAAATCCCGCTAGGAATTCCATTCCAAATTAATTACCCCTCAAACAGTCCCTAGGACTAACTTCCAGTCCAGCACAGTCTTTAAAGGGTTTTAACTTGCAAAACAAAGCAATAGTTCAAAGTTTTTGTCAGCAGAGCATAAATCTTCCAAACAAGAAAATTGAAGCCTACCTATCAGGCACCTTCATCCTGCCACCCTCCCATCCATGGATGGATCCCTGGTTTGATCTCTTGTTTGAGCTCAAAATGTTAGGCAAGAGATCCTCCCCTCCAGCATTGTACAACCAGCTAAACAAAGTTCTAGTCCATTCCAAAACCAAGCACAGTCCCAAACTTAAACCTCTGTTCCAAAAATTGTTCATCTAGGGCAAATGGGTACCTTTTAAGAGAATTCCAGTTTCTCTGCTGTCTTAGAACAGGCTCCTAGTTCATCTCTCTTTCTGCAAATGCGAGAGCTGTTAAAAAGCAGTACCACACACTTCCAGGTAAGTCTGGGAGTAATCAGAAGCTCTGTGCTTGAGTCAGTAAATGATACTTCTCCTAGAGGAGCTGGCTGAACTCATAGATACAGCTAAAAGAACTGCAGATCTATGAAAATTATCCATTTCCTAACTGAAATTTCTGAAAGAGATACGTTTTTAGTTGTCTACGAAAAATCAAACTGTACTATTCCTTAAATTTTAGCTGCCAAATTTCAGACCATTCTTCAAGTTTCATCAAGTCTTTCTTCATGTTATTCACACCATCCGGCGGGTCTACTCTAGTGCAGATTTTCATATCATCCAAAAAGAGGCAATCTTACCCGACAACCCTTCAGCAATATCGTTTATAAAAATGTTAAAAAGAACAGGCCCAAGAACAGAACCTTGAGGCACACTACTGGTAACATCCCTTTCCTCAGAGCGATCTCCATTGATCACTACTCTCTGTTGCCCTCCACTCAACCAGTTCTTGATCCAGCCCATCACTTTGGGACCCATTCCGAGGCAACTCAGTTTATTTATTAGAAGTCTGTGTGAACACTGCCAAAGGCTTTGCTAAAATCTAAATACACCACATCTAGTGGACTCCCTCTATCTAATTCTCTGGTCACATAGTCATAGAAATTGATCAGATTTATCTGACAAGACATACTTCTAGTGAATCCATGTTGCTTCTGGTCCTGTAATCTACTGGATTCCAGAAACTTCACCATTTTCTGTTTTAAAAGCGTTTCCATTAATTTGCATACAACAGAAGTTAGACTTACCGGTCTATAATTTCTTACTTCCACTTTTGTGGAGAGGGACCACTTCTGCTCTGCTCCAGTCCTCCAGTACCACTTCGACATTTTATGCTAATTCCCTCACAGGAGAAAAGAGAGAAATGGGGTGATGTTGGATAGTGCTGGGGGAGGTTCTTTTGAAATGACCAACGTGGCCTAGAGCAGTGTTCTTCAACCTTTTTACACCCGTGGACCGGCAGAAAAAAAAGAATTATTTTGTGGACCGGCAAACTACTAGGACTAAAATTTAAAAACCCCGTTTCCGCCCCCATCTCCGCGAGTCGGTCCCCACAAATCATCTGATCCCATCCACACAAGCCTCAGTTATGATTTTATATTGAATGTATTTTATTAAAGTATAAAAAGAAGCAATATTCTGTACAATTGTCAAATACAAATAATCTGTACAAATACAAATAATTCAGAGCAGGATCAACAAAACCCCTGTCTCCCCTCCCCTTCACATATATCCCCTCTACTATCAAGAAAACTGAACAAGCCAAATTATTACAGAATGCTACACAGAAATACCATGCTAACAGAATACTGCAGTCACACATGACAGGAATAGTTTTAGGGGAGTGCAACTAGGGCAACTGCCCCCTGGTCAGAGAGCGCCATAAGCCAGCTGGAAGCTAAAGAAGCACTGCCTGGGCTTTGCAGTCCCCAGTTATGTCTAACACCAGCTCTAGCAGGATATATATTTCAAATCTGATATATTCTAATCACAAAATAGAAATAAAATTATTTTTTTCTACCTTTTGTCGTCTCTAGTTTCTGCTTTCAATCTTCTTTTCACTCTCTTCCTTCCAGCGTCTGCCCTCTCTGTCTCTTTCTTATGTCCCCCCACTGTCTTCCAGATTTTGCCCACCCCCAAAGCCAGCCAGCTCTGCCACCTCTCCATTTTTTTCTCTGTCACCACCCCATCCCCTATGCTCTGGCATCTCTCTCTTCTCCTTTCTTTCCTTTGCACCCCATAGTCTGGTATCTTCCCTTCCCTGATTCTCTGGCATCTATCTCCTTTCCTTTTCTTCCATCTTTCGCTCCCCCTTCATGCTCTCACATCTCCCCCTTCCTTTTCCCTTAGTCTGGCATACCTTCCTCCTTCCCTCCAAGCCCTGGCATCTCCTTTCATTCCCTCCCTCATCTTCCTTCTCCCTCCAGCTGGGTACCGCAACACTCTCCCCTGCAGCTCTGGACTTCCCCACACCTGCTCTCCCAAAATTGCCATGCTTCGGTTCCTCTTTTTCCTTCCTCCCTCCCCCCGCGGGACCCTGCGGCACCATCAGCTCTTACTCCCTCTAACGCCGGCCCTGCAGCTCCGGACTCCCCCCCCCTTCCGGATCGCTATTATTTTAAATGTTATAGCGGCGGCGCTGTATCCATCAGTGGAGACGTCTAACCTCGGCCTGCCCCGGAACTCTTACTGCAGCAGCCGCCCGTCTAGGCAGGAACAGGAAGTCACTGTTGCAGTAAGAGTTCCGGAGCAGGCCGAGGTTAGACGTCTCCACTGATGGATACAGCGCCGCCGCTATAACATTTAAAATAATAGCGATCCGAAGGGGGGGGCAGGTGTGGGGAAGTCCGGAGCTGCAGGGCCGGCGTTACACCAATGAGAACAAGGGGCGGACCGCCCCCCACTTAATACGCCACTGATTACGGGGATCATGAAAGGAGCCGCCGCTGCTGCATCTTAGGCGATCAGGGCAGACCGCCACCGCCGCCGCTTCCTCTCACCTCCGCTCGAGTGAGCGACACCAGAAGAAGCATGAGCGACGCCACTGAAAATAGTGAGCGATCGCTCATGCGCTCAGACTCTGATAGTAGTTTTCTCCCCTCCCAGCAGCTCTTCTTACTTCCCAGTGCAGCGATTCACGAAGGCAGCCTCGGATCCTTTGTTGGGTCGCGCCGCCTCTGAGGAAAGAGGAAGTTGCATCATCAGAGGCAGCCGCGACTCAGCAAAAGCCCCGAGGCTGCCTTCGTGAATCGCTGCGCTGGGAAGTAAAGGAGAGCTGCAGAGAGGGGAGAAAGCCACTGTCGGAGGCTCCCCAAGATCTCTCCGGCCCAGCGCACGCTTCACATGTTGATCTTGCCGGCCCTGCGCGGACCGGCAGGAAGTTGAAGTGAGTCAATCTTGCCGGCCCTGCGCGGACCGGCAAAAATTTCCTGCGGACCGGCACCGGTCCGCGGACCGGCGGTTGAAGAACTGTGGCCTAGAGCATGTAGGAGATCTACCAAAAAATGTGGCTTATTTGTTCAGATCGCTCTAAAGACCAGACGTACAACTTTAAGAAAACAATGCATTTCTCCACCGGTAACTAATGGATCAGTCTCAACACAGGAGAAATATGATTAAAATAAAATGTTATACCTGTGAGCAATCTGGCTTCTTTTGGAGCCCTGCAATCAAGCTGTTAAAGTAATCCATAAGTATATGAACCATAGAAGCTATATCATTGTGATCAAAAAGGGCTTAATCCTCAGAAGCAGGCACATACTAATATAACAAGAATAAACAAAGGTAGAAATTTGACTACTAAAAGACAAACCTTGATCCAGCAAAAAGCCTTTGCCCCAACCATGCCTACATATGGGTTACATAAAAACATGTACCATCTTGTCCTTATAACCCTGCACTTACTTTTTGTATATAAACCCTGAAATAGTTTTACAAAGGCCCTTTTATATGTATAAAAAGGCCTTTATTTGTGAAAAATTCTTTATAAAATGTACTCCATACCATGTATTAGTATATGTGATATAGAAAACTTGCATTAAATGGACTCCTGTGTAATTGCATAAAATCAAAATCATTTTCTCTGTCTTTGTCTAGGATGATATGGATGGCTTGATAGGCCTTTCTGAGATTCGTCAGGAGATTATGGATCGAGTAGCAGAAGTCATCGATAAAGCGTTGGAGTATAGGAATTCCTTTGACTCATATTCTTACCTCTGGGCTGATGACCGGGCAGAGTTCATGAAGCGGTTTCTGTTAAATGGTCGTTTTGTCATTCCAGAAGAAATAGAAGCTCATGCTGATGATAGAGTGCCTGAATATCCCCCTACCATTGAGCAGTTCAAAGAGCAGGCAAGGAATTTAACACCCCCCCCCCCCAATGCATGTATCATAATTTAAACCAAAGTGATCGTTTTGGGTAAATTGTCTTTTCTGTTCATTGTAGATTGATATTTATGAATACCTTTATGTTCAGATGAGCAAGTCTGAAGATTTCAAAGTCTTTGAAAGCTGGTTTAGGGTGGATCTGAAGCCTTTCAAAATGAGTCTGTTAAACATAATTAAGAAATGGAGTTGGATGTTTAAAGAGCACCTCTTGAGATTTGTTATTGACAGGTAATTAGATTTTAAAATATATCACCTTGGGTTGTTTTTCTTTCTAATGTTTAGTGAAAGTAATCTTCCTTTGATTAGAGGAAAAATATGTCTAATAGGTTTATGCAGGATAGTTTACCTTATCTTTCTATAATAATAGTAGTTGCCTGTAACTGGATTCAAGGTTTCTATGAGAGGAATTTAGATTAAATAATTTTCTCTCTGTAAGCTCTTTATTCCAAGGTCCAGACCTCTCCCATCCCCCCACCCCCCTCTATCCCACACTTACCCTAAAAATGAAAAAGCTTACCTTTTTTAAAAGTTTATGCATTGCCATTGTCCCTTTCGATGGCTTCTTATTAGCTACAATAGTTATAGTGACAGTAATGATAGAACAACCAGCTTAGAAACACCAGTTCCCTCTTTTGCCATCTGTGGGGAAAACTAACAAAATATATTCCTGGCTGGATATCACACCTCTTCTTAGAGAGATATACTAATTTTTAAAAAGAAAACTTGAGTCATTTACAATCAGCATTAGCGTACACTGCCATGTGGCCAAGGGCCCCTGCAGTAGATAACGTGCATTGACCCTTTAAGTCCTTTTGGGTTCTTCCTGGGCTCTTATATGCCTTTTCTTTTATAGGCAAAAGAGAACAGAAAGGGATTCTCTGAAGGCCTCTGAAAAAAGGTTCCCTGCAACTAACTATTATTGAATAAAACTCGTAGCATGTATAAGAGGAACTCTGAATTGTCAATTATGTTTTAAGTCAGCCTAATCACTAGTTTTGTTAATAACATAATACAATAGTGTATCACATTTGTTCAATGTGCTCTGTGTGTTAGATGCCTGGATACATTTTTTTTCTTTGCTCTAATTAAATCTCTATAGATTGAATACATTCAAGTGTTTGGTAGTACAGGCTGCATTTTAAAATACTCTCTCATCACAGGGGGGGTGTAATGGTAATGTTGTAGTTGAGAACCAGCTACCAGCAGAGAGATTTTAAAAATGTTTCAAGCATGCTACATTATAATATTGTGTGTAATTAGTAGGCAAAATAGTTTTAGGATGTTACCAAATTTTATGATTCAAGAAGCAAAATATATAATACAGTTTTGTGTAAAGGTTTAGGCACCCCTTGTATAATGTGGTTTCACAGTTTCTCCTTAATCCACAGTTAAACATCTTTCAGCAAATTTTAATGCACAGTTATATTTAGGTTTAAAAAAAATATATAACAAGAAAATAGTTAAAAAGGAAGGAGCAAAGTTTGGGCACTCTTTCACTCACTAATTTTTAAGATCTGCTGTGGCAGATATAACAGTTTCCAAATCTTTCCTCTAGTCCAGGAGTGTCAAAGTCCTCCTCGAGGGCCACAATCCAGTCAGGTTTCCAGGATTTCCCCAATGAATATACATGAGATCTATTTGCATATACTGCTTTCATTGTATGCTAATAGATCTCATGCATATTCATTGGGGAAATCCTTAAAACCCGACTGATTTGCGGTCCTCGAGGAGGGACTAGTCTGTGACACCCCTGCTCTAGTCAGTTAAGAATCTTTGAATTCTACCTTTTGAAATTATTTTCCACTCTGGAGAGTTCTTCCAGCTCAGGCTTATGTTTCCTTATATGCCATAGAAACATGATACCAGATGAAGGCCCAATGGCCCAGCCAGTCTGCCTATCCACACCATTCACTATTTTCTCCTGCTCTCTAAAAGATCCCATGTGTTTCTCCCAAACTTTCTTGAATTTAGATAGTCCACATATCTACCACCCTTTCTGTAAAAAAAAAAAAAAGTATTTCCTTAGATTACCCTTTAACTTCATTCTATGCTCTCTCATTCTGGAGTTTATTTCAATTGAAATAGACTCTCCTCCTGTACTTTAATGCCATGGAGATATTTTAATGGCTCTATTATGTCCTTTCTCTCCCACCTTTCTTTGAGTATACATATTGAGATCTACAAGTCAGTCCCATACACTTTGTGACATGACAACCAACCGATTTTATAACCACCCTCTGGACATACTCCATCTTGTTTGAAGGTGCAATCTCCAGAATTGCACACAGTATTCTAAATGGGGCTTCACCGGAAACTTATACAAGGGCACTATCACCTCTTTTTTCTTGCTGGCCATTCCTCTCTATGCTCCTGAGCATCCTCTGTCTTTTGCTGTTATCTTTTCTACTTTTTGGGCCATCTTGAGAACATCAAATATGATTCCCCCCCAGTTCTACTCTTCTTTCATACTCAAAGGTATTTCATCCCCTTTACTACACTGTTTCCTTGGATTTTTGCAGCCCAAGTGCATGACCCTGCATTTTTTAGCATTGAATCTTAGTTGCCAATTTACGGACCAGTCTTCAAGTTTCACTAGATCCTTTCTCATGCTATCCACACCTTCTGGGGTATCTACCTTATAACAGAGTTTGGTATCATCCACAAAGAGGCAAACCTTATTAGACAACCCTTCCACAATATCATTCACGAAGATGTTAAATACAGATGGCCCAAGAACCCAATCCTTTTGGCACATCGCCAATAACATCCTTTTCTTCAGAGTGAACCCCTTTTACCACTACCCTCTGCCTCCTTCCACTTAACCAGTTTCTAATCCAGTCAGCTACTGTAGGGCCTATGCCAAGGGCACTTTTTATTTGTCAGTTGCCTAAGCAGAACCATGTCAAAGGCTTTACTAAAACCTAAGTATAACACGTCTAGTGTTCCCCCTAAATCTAACTGTTTGGTCACCCAGTCAAAGAAATTAACCAGATTTGTCTGATAAGACCTGCCTCTGGTGACATCATGCTGCTTCAGGTCCTGCAGTTCATTTGATTCTAGAAACCTCATAATTCTTTGCTTTAGAAGCATTTCCATTAATTTATTCACCACAGAGGTCATACTAATAGATCTGTAAATCCCAAACCCCTCCTTATTTCCACTTTTGTGGAGAAGAGCCACATGTACTTTTCTCTAGTTATCCAGAGTCACTCCAGATTCTAAAGAAGCATTGTAAAGGTTAGACAGCGAAGCCACTAGAACTTTTTTGAGTACTCTCAGATATACAGTATACTATCACACCCCATGGCTTTGTCTACTTTTAGTTTAGTTAGCTGCTTATGAACACAGACTTCTGAGAATTGGTCCAGGTTTACCATGCTTTATCCCATGTTCTTTTGGGTACTACTCCTGGCCCTTCATCCATGAACACAGAACATACATATTTGTTAAGCTGTTCAGCTTTATCCTTATCAGCTTCTACATATTCCTTCCCTTTACCCTCGCAATGCCATTTTGACACTTCCTCTTATCACTTACCTAAGAAATGACTTGTCATTGTAGCTCCTTTTCAACCTAACCCTGTAAACCGTGCCGAGCTCTACGCTTGTAGAGATGGTGCAGTATACAAACCTAAGGTTTAGTTTAGTCCTCCAATGTTATTGTATTGGCTATTTTTTTTTTCTTTCAATTGCATCTTTGCTTTCCTGATTGGCATGGAAGAATAGCATAATTGTTAATAAAGTGGCCTGAGAGCCAGGGTTCTAGTCCCACTGCATCATCTTGTGACTCTGGATAAGTCACTTAACCCTCCATTACCCAGGTAGAAAATAAGTACTTGTATATAATATGTAAACCGCTTTGATTGTAACCACAGAAAGGCAGTATATCAAGTCCCATCCCCATTACTTTTCTAGATTCCCTTAATTCTTCCAGTTATTGTAGCCTGTCTTCCTCTTTCTGTGATGTCTTATAATTGGGTGATTGCCTTCGTATTTGGGGATAGAGGGATATGGTATACCTTCCTCCATCCCATTGTCCACCGGCCCCCCATTACAGCTCGAGTTCTCAAGCAAAGTTCTGGGTGTCACCTTAGACTCTTCTCTATCCTTCAACGAACATCTCCAATCCCTGGTGAAGAAATGCTTCTTCAGCCTTCACATGCTAAGGAAAGTCAGACCCTATTTTCACCAAAAACACTTTGCAGTCCTAGTACAATCCATCATCCTCTCCAGATTGGATTATTGCAATTCTATCTACCTCAGCCTAACCAAGAAAAGCCTCCACAGACTTCAGCGGATTCAGAACGCCGCAGCTAAGCTTGTTTTTGCGAAAAGCAAATTTGATCACGTCTCACCACTCCTGTCTAAGCTCCATTGGCTCCCAGTAATCCCCAGGATCCACTTCAAATGTGCGTGTCTGGCCTACAAGATCCTACATGGCATCCTTCCTGCCGTTATCCCTCTATCCTGGAACTCCCCAACCCCTACTTCCTCCAGATCCTCCCAAATTTTTAAACTATCCTTCCCTTCCATAAAAGGTATTTCCCATGTAGGCAAACTTGGGTCATCCCTCCCCTTTAGAATCACTGAGATCTGGAATAACCTCACCTCCCCTCTCCGAACCTCAAGCTCCCTCCAACTCTTCCGCAAACACCTAAAAACCTGGCTATTCTCAAAACTGTAACACTTCCCCCCTCTTAGGCCTCTCACCTTCCCCCTTTACACCTAACTCTTTAATCTCTCCACTGTAGTTCCTCTCTCATCTTTCTTCCTGTAAACCGTGCCGAGCTCCGCATTCGTGGAGATGGTGCGGTATATAAACCCAAGGTTTAGTTTAGTTTAGTTTAGTTAGTGACGGGTTATTTGTGGGAAGTATCAATGTGTTTTATTTGTAAGTGATTTTTTTTTAGGCCTTTTTCTTATTTTTGTTATTTTTGGTATGTTTTTGACATTGTGAGAGTGAGAATGTGGGGTTGTGAATGTAGGGTTTGGGCCCATTAACAGGAGAGTGACTTCATTTCATTTAGAGAAGGGTTTTGGTGTACTCTGCCTGCAAAATATTAGGCATTTATTCTTCTTGTTATTTATTTGTTATTGTTTATTGTGGTTTGGGAGGGGACTGGAGGCCCTGATCACGAAGTAGTGACTCCCTCACTTTGTGCTACTTATGTGGTACAGGGTGGTATTTTTCAGTCTGGGTTTAATGCGGAGGTATAGAGTTTTGGGGGGTTGGATTAGGTTGTTGGATTGGGAGGTGGGGGGTTGGTTTTTGGGAATTGGGATGGGATGGTTTACTCTCACTGATGCTTGGGTTTTGTTTTTGTGGGATTTGTGGTATTGTTTGCTTCCTTTTTGGAATTTGGGGTATTGTATTTCTGATTCTGTTTCTTTCCTTCTTATTTTCGGCTTGTTTGGGGTGCCTCCCTTTGAGTTTCTTTCTTTTCTTTTGTGTTATGTCTTGGTGTATTGTACTAATGGCCTTGGGGGAGGCTGGGCTCCTGGGGTCTTACAATTACGATATTGCTGGGTTTTGAGTCCTTTTCTTTCTTTCCTATGGCCACTGTGAGTTTTCCTTTTAGGCTTGCTTCTTGGAATGTAGGGGGCATTGTGTCTCCGATCAAGAGGACTAAAATTTTAGCTGCGCTTCAGCGATATCAAGTTGATATTGCTTGTTTACAAGAAACTCGGCTCACTGATGAGGAACA
The DNA here is from genome assembly GCF_902459505.1 of Geotrypetes seraphini. Lineage (NCBI taxonomy): Eukaryota > Metazoa > Chordata > Amphibia > Gymnophiona > Dermophiidae > Geotrypetes > Geotrypetes seraphini. The sequence continues at coordinate 397,523,787 of NC_047085.1, read as the reverse complement.
TCTTAAATTACGGCGTTCTTGGGTGGGGGAGGTTTATTTTGCGTCTTCGTCAGATGGATGTTGTAGGGGTGTGGCGGTGTTGTTTCAAAAATCTTCCCCTCTTGGTGTACAGGTACTTGACAAATCTCCGGAGGGTCATTATTTACTTTTGCGAATTTCGCTGGGTGACCGGAGTTATTTACTACTTGTGGTTTATGGTCCTAATTCGTTGGAATCTGCCTTTTTGCGTGACCTGGTTGCTTTTCATTCCCAATATTCTGGTGATCCTTTGTTTTTGGTGGGTGATTTTAATTTGGTGAGTGATCCTGAATTAGATGTCGGGGGTCTTCTTCCTCTACATTAAGGACTCAAGGGTGTCTTCTGGCTGATTTTTGTGACACTTTATCGGTGGTAGATCCATAGCGTCTCTTGCATCCTGAGACCCGGGATTATACTCATCTTTCTAGAGTTCATAATACATGGTCTCGTATCGATTACATTTTTGTGTCCATGGGTCAGTTTTCCTCTGTTTTGTCTGCGGAAATTGGTCCTTTGGCTATTTCAGATCATGCTCCAATTTGGATAGACATAAATTTAGATCCGACATATGTTCGTGCCCCTTCTTGGTGATTTCCTTTTTATTTAGCTCAAGATGTGGAGTTTCAAACTTTTTTGGAGACTCAATGGGAAGATTATCTACAAAATAATGCACAACATCAGGAAGATCCCATTTTGTTTTGGGAAGCTGCCAAGACTGTGCTTCGGGGTCATATTATTTCCTTTCTTTGTGCTAGACACAAACGTATTAATCGAAGTATCATTACTTTACAACGAGATTTGGGAGCAGCTAAACGTGCTTTTCAAACTGCTCCTTCTCCCGTTACTCGGGAACACTATCTATCTACTCAGGCTACGCTTAATTCGTTACTTCATTCTCGGTCTATGAAATGGGCGGCTTTTCATAAACATAGATTTTATAGATTTGGTAACCGACCGGGGCGGTTATTAGCTCGTCTTGTTGATACTCGGTTGGGCCGTCGACCGATCTTGACTCTTAGGAATTCTAGAGGGGATCAGGTTACCCAAACATCACAGGTGGCAGAGACACTTCTTAATTTCTTTTCTCGACTTTATGCAGCACCAGATGAGATTTCGGGGAATCTCATATCTGATTATTTGCATTCATCAGGTATGCCGCGTTTGGCTGAGGATGTGGTGACTCGTCTTAATGAACCCTTTCAAATATTGGAATTACAGATTGCCATTAAATCTTTGAGGTCGGGTCGAGCTCCTGGTCCGGATGGGTTTTCTGGTGAATTTTATCATATTCTCTCTCACCGTGTTTGTGGCCCATTACTTGATTATTACAATGCGGCTATCAATAGAGGTTCCTTTCCTTGTTATGCTAATGAGGCCTTGGTTACTTTGTTATTGAAGCCTGGTAAAGCAGCAGATGATCCGGGGTCTTATCGTCCAATTTCTTTACTTAATGTTGATTTAAAATTATTTTCTCGTATTTTGGCCAATCGTCTTGCGCCGCTTTTACCATCTGTTATACATGAAGACCAGATTGGATTTGTTCGGGGTCGACAATCTGTTCGCAGTGTGCTTAAGGTCCTCTTTGCACTGGCTCATTGCCAAGAATTGAACATTGATTCGCTATTTGTTAGTCTGGATGCCTCCAAAGCTTTTGATAGTGTTAATTGGTCCTTTTTATTTCCTACTCTTGAATATGTTGGGATGAGGGGATTCTACTTGAGAGCAATTTGTTCCTTATACTCTAATTTGAGGGCGTCTCTGTTGGTGAATGGTACTCGAACAGATTCTTTTCCTATTCTTAGGGGTACTAGACAGGGATGCCCTTTATCTCCTTTGCTTTTTTTGCTGTTTTTAGAACCCTTACTTTGTACTTTACGTCATACTGATGAGGTGCGGGGTCTTCGAGTTGCGGGTGAATCTTTGCAAACTTTGGCTTTTGCGGATGATCTATTTTTAATTTTGACTGATCCTGAAGTTTCATTGCCTTTGGCATTAGACCTTATATCTGAATTTGGTTTTCATTCTGGCCTCTCTTTGAATCTTGACAAATCTTTGGCTTTGCCCTCTTGTCAAGCGGTTCGTACTTCTTGGCGGGGTTCCTTCCCTTTACGGTGGGCGGAATCTGAATTGCGTTACTTAGGGGTATATATCCCTATGGATCTTACTCATCTATACTCTTTAAATGTTAGCTCTTTGTTTTCTGCCCTTGGATCGCGACTATAGTTATGGCGGGGTTTTCCACTCTCTTTGTTGGGTCGAGTTAGTCTTTATAATATGACAGTGGCTCTATGTTTTTCAGGTTCTTCCTCTCTATCTTTCTTCTAATGATGAAAAACGTATGGAGCGCATAGTACAGCGGTTTCTTTGGATGGGCAAGCGGGCTCACATACCTTATAGGAGAGCAGCCTCCCCTTGGTATAAAGGTGGCTTGGGATTATTGAATCTACGTTTCTTGATGATTGCATGTGGTATGTGTCTTATTAATGATCTTTTTAGTGGCACCTCAACGTTTACTAACACTTCTTTGGAACTTTCTTGCTTCACCTCTTCCCACTTTAGTGCGTTTCTTCATTCTTCTTTGCTTTCTAAATGGAAATCTGCACCCAGTGCGTTGTTACATTGCCCTCTTCGTCGGGCTTGGCACTGGGTTTATAGGTTTCATTCTCTTAATCCTATTGTTTCTCCCTTTTTACCATTGCATTATAATTCCTGTTTTCCTCCTGGGGTGGACAATGTTAGCTTTGTGCATTGGGAAGCAAAGGGGATTCGTTTTTTGTTTCATTTAGTTGATGATGAGGGTCGGATTAAATCCTTTGATCTGCTTTGTGAGGAATTTTCTTTACCTTGTACAGATGTTTTTGCCTATCTCCAGATTCGCCATTATATCTCTTCTTTGTCAAATACTCATCTTTTGGCTTCTTGTCGAGAATTATTGATGGAGGCCTTTACATTTGGTTCCCAACAGCCTGTTCCGTTGAAATTTTATCATAGACATTTGAAAGACGAATCCCCTATGCTTCATTGTCTAAAATTATGGGATGCATGGGTGAGAGATTTGAATATGGAATTTTCTGATGAAGTAATTTTGAATGCTATTAAAAAGCTGCCTTTGTATAGTAAATATACTATTTTTTGGGAACAACACTTCAAATTGACTCTTCGCTTATATATTTCTCCTCGGAGAGCTTTTTTGGCGGGGCTCTGCTCAACTGCGGATTGTCGGCGTTGTGGTACTCCAGATGCTGGTCTTGGTCACATGTTTTGGTCTTGTTCATTTATACAGACCTTTTGGAACGCTATTTTTCTTTTTGTGGATGACATCTGGAGTATTACAATTCAGAGATCAGCCCTGGTGTTATTTGGAGCCTCTTTACATTTTCATCCTCGTAGACCTGTAGCTTCTGCATTTCTTCATTGGATGGCTGCGGTTGCTATCAAGTGCATCTTGCTTAAGTGGATGGAAGTGGAGGCTCCTGACTATTCCCTTTGGCGTAGTTATATGATTACGTTGCTTTCTTGGGAGCGAAGAGGTATTCAGGACATTTCTTCATTGCCTGGACGAGCCTTCCAAAGAATTTGGGAGCCTTTTTGGTCTACATTATCTCCAGTGGCTCGTAGTCGCCTTTTGAATTGTTAGGGTATTATTCTTTTATGTAACTCATTTTGTTTGGCATCAGTGAGAGGGGAGGGTGGGAGGTAGGGTGGGTTTTTGTATATAATTTTGAGCTACCTTGTTGTTCTTTCTTTGTTCTTGATTTTGTATTTGCTCAATAAAATATATTTGATGATAATTTATTAAAGCTAACCTCTTTTCCCTTACATTTTCAGCTACTACTTTTGAAAACCAAAGCAGCCTTCTTTTCTTCTTACTTTTATCTACTTTCCTAACACAAAGATATGACACCATCTAAATAACTCCTTTCAGTTTTGCCCACTGTTTTTTTTCTTCCCTTAGCTGTTCCCATCCAACTAACAACTCCATGAGGTGTTCTTCATCTTGACAAAGTTAACTCTTTTGGAAGTATAGAACCATCAATCTTGAATATCCCTATAGAACATAAGAACATAAGAAGTTGCCTCCGCTGAGGCAGACCAGAGGTCCATCTCGCCCAGCGGTCCGCTCCCGCGGCGGCCCATCAGGCCCACTGCCTGAACAGTGGTCTCTGACTAATTTTACCATTTACCTCTAATCCTATCCCTATAACCTTACCTCTACTCTTATCTGTACCCCTCAATCCCTTTGTCCTCCAGGTACCTGTTCAGACCTTCTTTGAAGCCCTGTAGCGTGCTTCTGCTTATCACATCCTCCAGTAGCGCGTTCCATGTATCCACCATCCTCTGGGTGAAAAACAACGTCCTGGCATTTGTTCTAAACCTTTCCCCTCTCAATTTCACTGAGTGCCCCCTTGTACTTGAGGTTCCCCATAGTTTGAAGAATCTGTCCCTGTCCACTTTTTCTATGCCCTTCATGATCTTAAAGGTTTCTATCATGTCTCCTCTAAGTCGTCACTTTTCCAGCGAGAAAAGCCCCAGCTTTTTCAGTCTGTCAGTATATGAGAGGTCCCCCATACCCTTTATTAGCTTAGTTGCTCTTCTCTGGACTCTCTCAAGTACCGCCATGTCCTTCTTGAGGTACGGCGACCAGTACTGGACACAGTACTCCAAGTGCGGGCGCTGGTCGTGATACCTTTCTTAATGATAGCCAACATTTTGTTCGCTTTCCTTGAGGCTGTGGCGCACTGTGCCGACTCCTTCAATGTTGTGTCTACCATCACTCCCAGGTCTCTTTCAAGGTTGCTCACCCCTAGCGGTGATCCCCCCATCTTGTAAGTGAACATCGGGTTCTTTTTCCCAACATGCATGACCTTGCATTTCCCTATGTTGAAGCTCATTTGCCATTTTTTGGCCCACTCTTCCAGCGTTGTCAGATCTTTTTGGAGGTCTTCGCAGTCCTCCATGGTTTTGACCCTGCTGTATAGTTTAGTGTCATCCACAAATTTAATACCCTCACATTTTGTTCCCGCCTCCAGGTCGTTAATAAATATATTGAACAGAAGCGGTCCCAGCACCGACCCCTGTGGAACTCCGCTCGTGACCCATTTCCAATCTGAGTAATGGCCCTTTACTCCAACCCTCTGTTTCCTGTCCGCCAGCCAGTTTTTGATCCATCGGTGGACCACCCCTTGCATCCCATGGTTCCATAGCTTCCTTAGCAGTCTTTCATGTGGTACCTTGTCGAAGGCTTTTTGGAAGTCAAGGTAAATGATGTCTATGGATTCCCCTTTATCCACCTGGCTGTTTACCCCCTCAAAGAAGTATAATAAGTTCGTGAGGCATGACCTGCCTTTGCAGAAGCCATGCTGGCTCGACTTTAGCTGCCCATTGTTTTCAATGTGTTCCCAGATGCTGTCCTTAATTAGCGCTTCCATCATCTTTCCCGGGACCGAGGTCAAGCTCACCAGCCTGTAGTTTCCCGAGTCTCCCCTTGAGCCTTTCTTAAAGATGGGCGTGACATTTGCTATTTTCCAGTCCTCCGGAATCTCTCCAGTTTTTAAGGATAGGTTGCATATCTGTCGAAGTGGCTCAGCTATTTCGTTCCTTAGTTCCTTGAGTACCCTTGGGTGAATGCCGTCCGGACCTGGCGATTTGTCACTCTTTAGCCTGTCTATCTGCCTGAGGATATCTACCTTGCTCACCTCTAGTTGAACCAGATTTTCATCCTGATTTCCTTTTACGATCTCCTCGGGTTCCGGAATGTTGATTGTGTCCTCCCTTGTGAAAACCGACGTGAAGAACTCATTTAACCTGTCCGCTATCTCCTTTTCCTCTTTTACCACTCCCTTTCTGTCTCCATCATCCAAGGGTCCCACTTCCTCCCTAGCTGGTTGCTTCCCCTTGACGTACCCTGCCAGTCTTTCTTCATATTCTCTTTTTGCTTTCCTAACCACTCAGTGACACTCCTTTTGGTGTTTTTTATGCTCCTTTTGGTTGTCCTCTGTCTGGTCTTTTTTCCATTTTTTGAATGATGCTTTCTTATCACTTATCGCCTTTTTCACTGCATTTGTTATTCACACTGGGTTTTTTGTTCTATTTTTTTTTTTTTTGCACCCTTTCCTGAACTTGGGGACACACAGGTTCTGTGCTTCGTGCACCGTGCCCTTGAGTAGGGTCCAGGCTTTTTCTACGGACTCCATCTTCCTTGCGGTATCGTTGAGTTTCTTCCCCACCATTTTCCTCATGGCATCATAATTCCCTTTTTTGAAGTTGAGTGCTGTCGTTGTGGTTCTTTTCACCTTTGATGATCCAATTTCTAGCCTGTACTGGATCGTGTTGTGATCGCTGCTTCCTAGTGGGGCTAGTACCGCCACCTCCTTAGCGGGTTCCCCTAGTCCGTTGAAGATTAGGTCAAGAGTGGCATCTCCCCGTGTTGGTTCCATGACCAGCTGTTCCATGAAACAGTCCCTCATGACCTCCATGAATTTGGTCTCCCTCATGCAGTTAGAGTGTCCGATGCTCCAGTCTATTCCCGGGTGGTTGAAGTCCCCCATCACCACCACACTTCCGCTTTTGCATAACTGTCTCAGTTCGGCCTCCAGGTCCTGGTCGATTTCTTCCGATTGGCCAGGTGGGCGATAGTACAGACCCAATTTTATGTCCGCTCCTCTTCCTCCTGGTAGCTTAACCCATAGTGATTCCAAGTCATCCGCCCTTATTGTTGTTTCCATCCTGGTTGAAGGTATGGAATCCTTTATATATAGCGCTATTTCTCCACCCTTTTTGTGCGACCTATCTCTCCTGTAGAGTTTGAACCCTGGTAAAGCCACATCCCATTCGTTGTCATCAGTCCACCACGTTTCTGTGACTCCAATTATGTCTAGGCCCTTTGTGCTGGCCAATACTTCCAGCTCTCCCATTTTAGCCCTTAGGCTCCTAGCATTAGTGTACAGGCAGTGTAAGTCCCGGTTGTTCGCCTTTCATGCTAGTTTTCCTCTTGGTTTGGCACTCCTGGCGACCCCCTCGGGAGTTGCCAGTCCCCAAGCCTCGTCTCGGTCATCCTCCTCCTGTGGTGCGTCTGTTTCGTCCTCAGCCTGTTTCCTCATTTTTGGTTGTCCCTCTGGATTCCGTTGTTCTCTGTTAGTCCTGTTTGCCAGTTTTATTTGTGTCCTAGACCCCTGCAATTTGTCCTTAGGTCCTTCTTCAAAAAATTTCCACTCAGTCCTGAGTCCTCTTTTACAGTGTCCTCGTTCAAGGTCCTTGGCCCTGGGCATCTGCATTGCGTCCTTAGGTACTTTTCCCCAAAAATTCCCACTCAGCCCCAATCCCTTTTTTACAATGACTTTCAATAATAAGCCATGCTAAACATTCATCTCTTTCTTGTAAGTACTTCATGGTTGATTTTGAGATAAATTTCAGATTGTTGACTTGTTGAAACATACAGTCTCTCTTGGCCTCAGTTTCTTCGCTGTCCGTGGGACATTAGCTTTTAGGATATGTTGATATTTAGTTGAAAACCACAACGAAGGGAGTCTTAACTATACCAACCGTGGTGGTCAAAAGTGATGTTCATGAAATTTGAGGCTTTATTGATGTGACCTTGTGGAGATCTTGATTCTTCTTTTTGGTGTTGCTATTTAGTTGAATCCATTCTTTATTCCACCAAGGGTTAAGCCATCCATCACATCTAATTTTGGCTCAGGCTAGCCTAGAAGCAGTGCAGTATTAGTGCAACTGGTGGGAATCCCTAATACCTGCCAGCTAAAGACATCTGCAACGTACCATAACCCCTATCAGAAAACCACAACAGTCAGTTGCAGGGCTCTTAGCCATCAGTGGTGGCCCTCCATGTGTACTGTTCTTGCACATGCTCAGTGTAAGTGTGAAAACTGAGAATATGCAGGGTGCTGGCATCAATGGCTGGGAGTACTGCTCCTGAATGCTGTGGTCTTCCGATGGGGGTTTTGTGAACTGTAGATGGCCCGGATTCTGTATAGGATGCCCGGGACGGGCGTCCTATACAGAATCGGGCCTACACCCGCCTAAAATATACCTGATTCTGTAACTGACATCCATGTTACAAATGCCGGTTACAGAACCGAGTTACTGTAGATGCTGCCGCTATACTTATTGCAACAAGGGATCTCCCTGCCGTGATAAGTATAGAAGCCGCGGTTGTGGCTGCCAGCCCCCCACCCCCCACAAAGATCGCGGCAGGAGGGAGCTCAGCCTCTCCTGCCTGAGCAGCAGGAGGGAGCCCAACCCCTCCTGCCCGAAGACCCCCACCCCCAATGATTGCTGCAGGAGGGAGCCCACCCCTTTCTGCTTGAAGATCCCCCACCCCCTGACGATCACGGTAGGAGGGAGCTCAACCCCTACTGCCCAAAGACCCTTCCGCCTATAAGAGGGGCCTTGGGTGCCTGGGCCAATCAGACCTTAGGCCTTATTTCGAAGGAGGTGGGCCTGCCGGCCGGATGGTAGGAAGACCTGGCTGGACGGCCAAATTTCAGGTTAGTGGAGGGGGGTGTTAACCGGGGGGGTGTCTTTGGGCAGGAGGGGTTGGGCTCCATCCTGCCATGATCATCAGGGGGTGGGGGGTCTTCGGGCAGGAGGGGTTGGGCTCCCTCCTGCACCAATCTTAGGGGGGGGTTGGGGAGGTCTTCAGGTAGGAGGAGTTGGGCTCCTTCCTGCCACGGTCTTTGGGGGGGGGTTGGGGAGGTCTTCGGGCAGGCGGGGTTGGGCTCCCTCCTGTCATGATTGTCAGGGGTTGCGGAGTTGGGGAGGTCTTTGAACAGGAGGGGTTGGGAACCCTCCTGCTGCGATCATTCGTGGGGTGGGGGTGGGGGACTGTCGGCCGCTATACTTATCATGGCGGCCGCATCTGCTTACAATGTAGGCCAGCATTTTGCTGGCCTACATTGTAGGCATCTCCTGCTGGCCTAGGGAGTCGCGAACGGCCACCTAGATTCGCCTAAGGCTACGCCTAGCTTGCGGGCCTCCCTAGACTCTCTGGGGAGCTTTTAAAAAAAAAAAAAAAAATGTGCATCCTAATTGGCTGGCTAGACAGCTGTAGGACGCCTACAGTTGCATACAATCAGGACGCAGTTTGCAGAATCGGGGCCTAGATGTCTTCTGCTGGTAGGGCTTGGGGATTCACACTAGCTATGGTACAGCATTTTATTTTTAAGTTTGGTGGTGGGCAGAAAGAAAATATGTTATACCTATCCAGGCTACCCATTGTCCCATCTAAATATTGCCTGAATTATGATCACATGCATATCCTGTACTACTGGCTGCCATGCAGCCCCAAAACATGATAGATCCACTCTAGGGCTTAACAGTTGGCAAGGAGTTCTTCAGATGGTTCTGCCTTTATTCCCTGTGTGTATCTGGTGTAGTTTTGGCCAAACTATTCAGTTTTAAAGTTAACAACCTAAAGAGTTTCAGGATTATCAAGGTTTTCTTATGCTTACTTAGATGGAAGCCTTTTGTGATAGTCATAGAAAATATTTCTTTCTAACAGCTCTCCTATGCAGATCATTGTTGTATAAGTAAACACTGTGGAAAGCTATTCCAGTGTCAGTTAAATTTTTCTACAGCTTATGCACATTGATTTGTAAGTTCTGTTTAGCAAATATGAGCAGCTTTTAGGAAGTTCTAGCAAAGATTCTTTTTTTGTGTTTTCCAGATCTTGTCTTGATTTCAACATTTTCATGTATCTTCCATTTTTAAACAATTTAGAGACAGTTGAAATAGCTAACTAGAAATGTTTGGAGATTTTTTTTGTAGCCTCCCCTTGCTTTGTAAGAGTGAATCAGTTGCTTGAAAGAGCCCATAGTTGAAATTAGATAAGCAATGACATGCTGAGAGGTTAGAGGGGTAAGAGTATTCAACCATTGAACTGTCTTCACCCAAATAATTGAAGGCCTACCCAGCTCTACAACTTTAAAAAATAGTAATACAGGAGCTGGATTTATTTAAACTTTTGTACCTCTCATATTCACTTAATTTTCAAACTGGTAAAATCAGCAAAAAGTTGTTATGTTTTAAAGTTTACAGAAAAATATTATATTTAAAGTAATTCAACTCTAAAACACAGGATCCAATAGTCTTATACATTTTTTTTTTAAATATATATAATATATCACCTCTTGTTACTAAATTATAAGTGAAATGAGAAGTGTTCAGACCCACAACCAAGTGCTTCAATATAATGAATTAAGCAGAAGTCGCCCTCAGGACCATCATAGCAATCCCACGGTCCCGCACCACCCTAAATCAATCAAAAATAACAGTAAAAACACTGCAAATAAATGTATCTTTAATACTGGGCGGTTGTTCAATCTCAATCAGCCATTTTTATCCAGTTCCCCTCTACTCTAGTTTCGCTAATGTAATGCTTCATCAGGAAAGATAACGCTTTGGAGGAATTCCCTTCAGGTTATTCCTCTACAGCGTTATCCTTCCTGATGAAGTATTACATTAGTGAAACTCGAGTAGAGGGGAACTGGATAAAAACATCTGGTTGGGATTTTACTTTATCATATGAACAAAGCCAGAGTGTTGGCGGAGATTGAACAACCGCAACAGTATTAAAGATACATTTATTTGCAGTGATTTTACTGTTATGGGGTCCTTTTACAAAGCCACGCTAGCGTTTTTATCGCACGCACCAGATTAGCGCACGCTAGCCGGAAATCTATCACCTGCTCAAAAGGAGGCGGAAGCGGCTAGCGCATGCAGCAATCTAGCCCGCGCTATTCTGCGCGTTAAGGCCCTAGCGCGGCTTTGTAAAAGGAGCCCTTAGGGCGGCGCGGGACTGTATGAGTGCTATGATGGTCCCGATGGCGACCTCTGCTTAATTCATTATATTGAAGCACTGGGTTGCGGGTCTGAGCACTTCACATTTCACTTATAATTTAGTAACAAGAGGTGGTATATTATATATATATATTTTTTAAATTAATAGACTGTTGGATCCTGTGTTTTATAGTTGAGTTGAATAATTTCCACAGTAAAGTTTATTATATAAACTCCTACTACATTTTCTTTGTTTAAGGATGTTTAAAGTAATACCATGTGGAGATTGTCAACTTCTGTTCAGTTAAGTTTTCTTTTTTAAAAAAAAAAATCTTTATTCATTTTCAAAAATTACAACAAGTGTACAACATTCATTCAGAAATACCTTAATTCATCACTTGACATTCTTATTTGTATTATTCCAAATAAATAATTATATAAGAAACCCACCCCTCCCACCCATATACCAATAAATAATAACTATCAATATATTATCCGTCATAATCTCACCCCCCCCCCCCTTATCTTATCCAATATTCTGGTGTTTAAGATGTCTGATCACTAGAATAAATTGTCAATGGCCCCCAAATCTTTTTAAACTTATTATAATTACCTTGTTGCAAAGCAAATACCCTTTTAAGTTTTCATTGAAAGGTACTATTTGACCAAGAGTGCCTAAACCTTTCTATGCAACTTTATTTAGCTTGATAATTTTTTGTAATTATTACAGTCTGACTGATCTAGAAGAGTTTATAAAGGTGACAGATGCAGGACTTCAAAAGAAGGTGAATGAAGGGGACTATAGTGGACTTCTAGAGATAATGGGACACCTTCTTGCTGTGAGAGACAGACACCAAGCTACAGATGACCTGTTTGAACCACTGAGGGAGACAATTGCTCTGCTAGAAAGCTATGAGCAAAAGATGCCTGAACACATTTATATAAAGTTAGAGGTAAGATTAAAATATTAGATTACTATTGATGGTTCGTTCCAACTCCAATTGATTACTGAATAAGGGGACAGCTGGAGAAAGCAAAAGATGTGTTAGACAAAGGGGAAAGAAAATGAGGGGTGGCTAGAGGAAAGGGAGAGATGTCAGACCATGGGGGCAGGACTGTAGCAAGCTATGTGTGGGCAGTGCAGACTCAGAGAGCTCCAAAATTGTGTTCTGTCTATTGCTTTCCCTGCTTGACTGTGACACAGTGGATAGGATAGGAGCTTTAGGTGGCATGTCTCAAGGGGAGCATTTTTGTCCTGAGACGGTCCTGCACTGGAACGGAGAGGGAAGAGGGTGAGTATGAGAGAGATACTGAACTGCAGGGGATGGAGGGAAGAGGGGGAGAAAATACAGCTGCACAAACCTTGATGCTATGCTCCTTCATTGATTGTGTAGGCAGCCAACTGCATTTAGCAGGCTTTCACTTTCAATATATTTTTTGCCGTCTACACAACCCGGGAAGGAGCAAGGCATCAGGATTTGTGTAGCCACAACACTGGCTACTGTAAGGTTTAGCCCCCAAAATGTAAGGTTTTGGAGGGGTAACGTTGAAGCAAACAAGCCCCAAAGGGAAGTGAAATCAAATGACAAGCAGAGCTAGAAGTGATTGCACAAAGAATATATTATATAGAAATAGGCTTACTGGGTTACAGATATACAGAAAGAAATAGAAATAAGCTTTACAAATACAGAGTGGATTCAGAGACTGCTTGTGTGTGTGTGTGTGTGTGTGTGTGTGTGAGAGAGAGAGAGAGAGAGGACAGTTTACCTGCATACAGAGTCAAGAGGAAAGAGAGCGGGAAGGGGGAGGGGTGATGGTCCAGGCTTCAAGTTTCAAGGAGAGAGAGGGGGGTGTTGCAGAGAGGAGGCTTTTATAGGTTGGAATATTATTCTAAAATTAGAAACTATTGTATTTCCCAGTATCTTTTTGTTTATAATTTGTAAACTGTTTGAAACAATGGTTAGTTTAATTGATAAGGAAGGCGTGACACTTAAAGGAATGATGGATGGGATTAGTCTGTCTGGCTTCTTTGTCCCATTCAAGCAGCATACCTTCTTGATAAACAATCCAGTCCGGCCTGATGCTTAATGTATGTGAATTCTGTGGAGGAGCATTTAGCTGGGGCTAGTGTTCATCTTAAGTACCAGACCTTAGCACTAATTTAGAATCTCAGGTCTGTTACTCCCTGATACTTTAGATGTAATTTTCTGAGGGTGTATACACTGACATGCCCCAAGGTCAGATATAACTGATGTGATCTCCCATAGTCCTTTGCTGACATTGGTAAGGCCAGCAAGTTAAGGCTGGGCTGACAGTTACCAGGCTGAGTTTCCTGTGGCTGCTCTCTCCTCCAAGCCACTGCTTTGCTGACATTGAGGGGGAAGTGGAGAGAGAGGGGACATGGAATTATTGCACCATAGAGGTGGAGGAGAAAGGGGCAGGTCAGGGAAATGCTGGACTATAGGGATGGGGTGGCGGGCAAGGGTAGTATACCAAGAAACTGAATAAAGAAAGAAATATTGGACCAGAGGGTAGAGAGGAAGAGAGAGGGGCCAGAGAAATCTACTACTACTAATTATTTCTATAGTTTTACCAGACACATGCAGTGCTGTACAAAGTCACGAAGAAGACAGTCCCTGGACCATAGGGGTGGAGGAGAGAGAAAGGGGGGGCACAACAGGTCAATTATAGGCTAATAATGTGGGTGGAAAAAGATGCTGTGCTACAAGGATGTAGGAAGGAAGATGGAATGGAGATGCTTGGCATGGTATAACCATGTGGGAGAGACCATGGAGACTCTCAAGGAGATGAGTTTGTGTAGAATGGTGAGTACAGAGGGTAGAAATTTAGTAATGTGGGGTGGGTAAAAAAGAATGTAATAGGAAGCAAGGAAAGGAATGAAGTAAGAAAGAAATAGATTGAAAGTTGCTAGAAAAGTGAAATATAGGTGTAACAATGAAGAATGAGAAGGTGAAATTTGAGTGGGGAGACAGAGAAAGAGGAAATATGTCAGAGATGGAAGAATATAAGAGAAAGTGGAGAAAATTCAAATGAACAGTACACACTGGGAAAAGAACAAAAAACAAGACAAGAAAGCAGCAAAGAAAAACTGGGACTGATAATGCTTGGAAAAATAAAATTCCCAGATATTAAAGGTAGAAAAAATGTTTTATTTTGAATTTATTGGGTGGAATATAGCTTTGGAAAATATGCATCATGAATGTCTTTGTATTTTACTAGAAATGCATTTGTTCTATTTCTCCTATGTTGTAGTATCTGCTTAGTTTGATTTCTTGGGATTCCCAGTTCAATTTTTGTCTTTAGATTTCTGTTTCTAATTTGTGATCCCATGTTCTGTATTCGGTGAGGTTCTATCTGTTTTATGTGTGACCGAGGTGTGCTATTCTGTTTGCATGTTGTTTCTGTGTAGAACTCTGTAGCTGTCCACTTGTTCTGTTTTACCAGTAGTAGGTATATTGATGTTCTAGGGCAGGGGTGCCCAATAGGTCGATCACGATCGACCGGTAGCTCGCCAAGGCAAAGTGAGTCGATCATCCAGGACTCACTTTGCCTTGGTGATCTATCGGGCCGATCAGTCTTCCTCTCCCCGACGTCAATTCTGCCATCAGAGAGGAAGTTCGGGCCATCCAATCGCTGCCTGGCTGGGCGGAACTTCCTCTCCGACGGCAGAATTGATTTTGGGGAGAGGAATGCTGGTCGGCCCGAAGCAGGGAGAGCATGGGGCGTCGGCTTTGGGGCCTGTTATCCATTGGTGGCGTTTGGGTCCTGTTCCCCGATGGCAGCGGCAGTGGCAGTGGCTTAGGGAAGGGCAGGGAGAAAGAAAGAAAGGGGGCAGGCAGGGAAATAGAAGGAAAGAAGAGAAACAGAAAAAAAGAAAGGGGGCATGAAGAGAGAAAGAAAGGTCAGGAAGAGAGGAAGAAAAAGTTGGGGGAGGGAATGAGGTGTGGAGGAGAGGAAGCATACAGGCTGAAAGAAAGATTGGATGCACAGTCAGAAGAAGAAAGTGCAACCAGAGACTCATGAAATCACCAGACAAGGTAGGAAAAATGATTTTATTTTAAATTTAGTGATCAAAATGTGTCTGAATTTATATCTGCTGTCTATATTTTACAATATGGTCCCCTTTTACTAAACCGCAATAGTGGTTTTTAGCACAGGGAGCCTGCGCTAAAAACTGCTATTGTGGTTTAGTAAAAAGGGAGGAGGGTAGGTATTTGTCTATTTTTGTATGGTTGTTACTGAGGTGACAATGCATAGAGTCATCTGCTTTGACCTCTTTGAAAAAACCCCGGAATAGGAATGATAATTAACAATTCTATGCGTACAGTGTGCGTTGTGTTTTTTTTAAATTTTATTGTTGGTAGATCATTTTGACTTGGTCATTTTAAAAGTAGCTCGCGAGTCAAAAAAGTGTGGGCACCCCTGTTCTAGGGCCTTGCATAATATTTGTGGTGCTGCCTATTCATAGAAAGGATTAATGTTGATCAAATCATACAATTAATACTATTGGTATACTGTAGGTTTGCTACAGGTATGTTGAGTTAGGATTTTTTCAGGTTTTGTATTTCATTGTGCCAGGTAGTATGTTGCCATTACTCAGATGGCATGAGAATAAGAATATAAATAAATGTACATAGCTTGTAATATTTTTGTATAGCATCTTCCATGGAGAAAGTATACTAATCCTCAGACCTTGAAATACTCTCTTGCAAACTCCAATCTGATCAACTAGAAGATAGCCTAATTCTCACCTTATTCTACATTCCCCCCAAGAAATGGCCCACTGCTAAAGACAACTTCTCAGAATTCCTCCTCACCAACTCAATTACAGGTCCCTACAATCTTCTGATCGGGGATCTCAACATCCACCTAGATCAGATTGAACAGAATGACACAAAAGACCTCCTATCCCTCATCTCCTCTCTAGACTTTTTCACTCCGACTACGGTAAAAACCCACCACAAAGGTCACCATCTAGATCTAGTAACCTTTTCCTCCAAAGAACAATATAATCTCAAGATTCTTTGGGAACAAGCTACCTGGACAGATTCACTATGGTCAGACCATAGACTATGCAACTTCCACCTCAACTGGCAAACAAGACGCCACCAACCCTATCCTAAGACAGCAAAAAGGCCTAAAAAGGTGATATCCTCAAGAGGCTTTATCAACCCAGTGGAATTCTGGTCCTTCTATGACACCACTTCCAACCCTGACCCTGACTCCTTTACTGTCGACGACTGGACAAACGATAGCACACAGATCCTAAATTCAATGGCCCCCTTGAAAACAAAGAAAATGAGAAACAAAACTCTGGATGGCTGGTTTGATGCCGAACTTGGAGCAGTAAAACGGGAACTTCGAAAATTGGAAAGAATTTGGCTTAAATCCAATGACAACAAAGACAGATCCAACTGGAGAACAAAACTAAAAGACTACAAACATTTGATAACCACCAAACGCACTAACTTCTATGCCCAAAAAATCGTATCCCCTAAAACCGATATCAAAAACCTATTCAAAATAGTCAATCACTTTTACGATACTCAATCCCTTACCTGACCTTCCTCAGATGCACCCCCACCGGCCAATGACTTGGCCGCGTTCTTCAACAACAAAATTTCCATCCTCGGAGCCACCCTACCTATTTCCTCCAACAACCATCTGAACTATCTGGACATTCAGTCCCATGATGACGAAACCAGGGCTGTTTTTTATTGGAACAACTTCACCACCCCCACCTGGCAACAATTCTGCAAATTCTACTCAAAATACACCAAATCCCACTGCAAACTAGATAGCTGTCCACCAAATGTAATGCAAGCTGCCCCGATCTCTTTCAAAATCAAATTATATAATTGGCTCTCCTCCCAACTACAATTAGGCTCATTCCCGGTGGACCTAGGCCAGATTCTGATTACGCCTATCATCAAAAATCCCAAAGATCCCATCTCCCTCATATCCAATTACAGACCTATTGCGAACATACCCTTCTTTACAAAGTTGATGGAAGGTCTGGTCAACCAAGATTGGACAAATTCAATCTACTTGGACAAGATTGGACAACCTACTTGGACAAATTCAACATCCTAAACGACAACCAGTCAGGTTTCCGTCCTGGACACAGCACTGAAACCGTCATCGCTTCTTTGGTAGATTATCTTCACAACCTGTTCAGCCAAGGCTCAAGTGCACTAGTCCTACAATTAGATCTTAGTAGCGCCTTTGACTTGGTTGATCATGCCATTCTTCTGGATTGTTTGGAGTCTATCGGCCTCTCAGGCAAAGTGTTAAAATGGTTCCATGGTTTCCTAGGTCAACGCTCCTACCAAGTCTACAGTGACAATTCCCATTCCGCCAGCTGGGCCAACACCTGCGGAGTCCCACAGGGCTCCCCCCTGTCCCCCACACTATTCAATATCTACCTGGTCGCCCTAGGAAATCTACTGGAAAACTTGAAGATAAAATTCTACATCTATGCTGATGACATCACCTTAGTTTTCCCCATCTCCAACATAACCCCCGAGATAAACAACCTCCTAGCTTCAATCCTAACGCAAATCGAACTATGGATAACCGACTTCAAACTGAGGCTCAACTCAGATAAAACCAAGTTCTTCCTGGCAATTCCAAACAACAAAATCAAAGATACCTCAATCTCCCTGAATGGCCAAGTCTTTACCTTAACAAACTCTTTAAAAATACTCGGAGTGACTTTTGATCGCAACCTTACCTTCGAAGCTCACACCGACCTTCTGGTCAAAAAAAGCTTCGCCACCTTATGGAAGCTAAAATCCATCAGAAAATACTTTGACGCCCCCCTCATTCCGCCTGCTTGTGCAATCCTCCATCTTAAGTCTAGTCGACTACTGCATCTATCATCTATCTGGGATCTTTCAAAAAAACCACACAAAGATTGCAAATTATTCAAAACACGGCAATCCAACTGTTCTTCGGACTAAAAAAATGGGAACACATAACTCCCTATTACCACAAACTTCACTGGCTACCCCTAGAAGCAAGAGTGTTATTCAAGTTCGCCTGTTTCTGCTACAAATCCATCCTTGGCCCGGCCCCCCTTTACTTAGTACCCCATTTTATCCTAGACTGCCCATCCAAACTCACACGTAGAACCCACCTGTTTAGCTACCCTACCCTAAGGACCTGCCCTTACAAAAGATATCTAAATAGAACTCTTGCCTTCCAAGCAGGTCATCACAATAACTGGCTGGCCCACATCATCTCATGCTCTTCATCCTACTTAAACTTCAGGAAACTACTAAAAACTAATCTTTTCACCCGATTCATACCCTAAGACCCTATGCCCATCCTGGCCCTCTATCTCTCTATGTCCTTTACGCAGATTGTCTTTACCTTCTTCACTATACCATTTCATTGCCATAATTGTACCCATCTTTCTTTGTTTGTACCATTTTTTCTCTCAGTTGTACCATTTTTTTCTCTCTGTTGTACCATTTTTTTCTCTACCACCTAATTTTATCTGATTGTAACATTGTACCATTTTTGCTGATTGTCCAGCCCCTCTTCATTGTAAACCGCCTCGAACTACTATGGCTTTGGCGGTATATAAGAAATAAAATTATTATTATTATTAATTATGATCTGTATCTATTGGGGGGGGAGGATAGAGGGTTCTTATGAGTTAAATGTAAACATGCTCTGTAGCCACAAGAATTGCCATACTGTATTGCACCAAAAGTCCTTGAGGGTTATACACAAAGTATGTCAGGTATGCAAGCATTGACTATAAGGTATGGAGAACCACTGACCTATTCCAAAGTCTAAGCTTTATTATTAATTTGCAGAAATTGACATTGAACTCAACAAATGGGATTTTGTTTATAGGTGCAATTCTGAACATAGTATAGGCAACTGCCTTTCTGCCCTTGGACAGATTACAATCCCTGATCTAACATGTCTACAAAAATTCAAACTTCCATGAGGGCCACAGCCAGATGCTAGGTAATATCGCTTCTTCCATTTCTGTGGTTCCTGTTACTTATCTGAAAATAAGGCCTCAATGCGATCTCAAGTTCCAGTGGAAACTCGTATACAAATTAGTCTTTCAGCTCAGCTGCAAAATATGCTACAGTGGTGGTAATCTGTGCCCTAACTGACGACAGGTATACATTTATCAAAAGCTTTCTAAAAATCTAGATGCACTATATCAACCGGCTCACCTTGATCCACATGTTTATTCACACCTTCAAAGAAGTCAAGCAAATTGGTGAGGCAAGATCTCCCTCAGATGAACCTATGCTGACTCCATCTCATTAAATCATGTTTGTCTATGTGTTCCACAATTTTATTTTTTATAATTATTTCTACCATTTTGGCCGACACTGAAGTGAGGCTTACTGGTCTGTAATTTCCTAGATCTCCCCTGAGATTAAATTCCTTCTTTAACACATAGCAACCCCCCTCTCACCCCACCCCCACACACACACTCCAATTTGATCTACTTTATCATTGTGATATAATTTGTACCCTGGTAACACAGTCCCATTGTTTATTCTCTTTCACCAGGTCTCTCAGATGCCTATTTTATCTACCTCATCATTCAGTGCTATATACTCTAACTCTCCCATTTTATTTTGTAGGCTTCTAGCATTTATATACATACACTTCAAATTGTGTTTTTTCCTTGCATTTACAGGCTGCTGAGAAGTTGACGGGGATATTTTGTGTCATTTACTCTGCCTTCCTCTTAAACACTCCTGGCTTTTCTTTCACCATTATTGAAACCTCTCGATTGGTATTCCCTAAATATCCCCTAAATATCCTAAATATTCCCTAAATATTGGTATTCCCTAAATATTCCCTAAATATTGGTATTCCCTAAATATCCTAAATATTCCCTAAATATCCTTTAAGGATATTCCACACTGAACTATCTGCTTCTGGGTAACTACTCTATCTCCTTAAATGTTAGTGGAAGCAGCCTGGTTTCATTCTGGTTAAGGTAGAGTCTATTCTTTCAGAATAGGCTCCCCCCTTTCCCAGAAGGTTGCCCAGTTCAAAACAAATCTAAATCCCTCATCCCTGTACCCTCATCTCAACCACGCACTGAGAGTTTGGAGCTGTGCCTGCCTCTTGGATGCTGTATGTGGATCAGGGGGACATTTTTGAAAATGATACTATGGAGGATATGGATTTCAACTTTCTACTTTAGAGCCTAAAATTGGCTTCCAGAACCTCCCTTCCACATTTTCCTATATTATTAGTACCTACCTTTCCACCAGACAGGCAAGCGACCAGGCAATTCTCATGCCCTTCAGCCACCTAGCTATTTGCATGCCTAATGATCGAATCATCAACTATAACAGTTGTTCTAACTCTTTTGTCTTGGGCAGAAACCCTTGGAGACATATTCTCGGTGCAAGAGGATATTGCATCCCCTGCTGGTTAGGTCCTGGCTACAAGATTATTTCCTATTTCACCAGGGTGATGCTCTCCTTTTAGGAGACCTCTGTTCTCCAAGGCAGCACAGGGACTGCCAGACTGGAAGTGGGACTTCTCTACAACGTTCTTGTAGGTCTTCTCTGTGTACCTCTCTGTCAGCTCCTCCAAGTCTACTATTCTAACCTCAAGGGAATGGACTCATTCTCTGAGAACTAGGACCTCTTTGCACCGATCACACACATAACTTCTTGCCAACTGGGAGATAATCATACATGTGACACTCAGTGCAAAAGACTGGAAACCACTCCTCTTGCTGCTGGACTGCTGTCTGCATCTTAATATTAATGAGCTCTTTAACTAAACCTTGTTGAGCTGCTAAGAATATTAGACTAGTATAGAGAGCCTAGGATTTTATTGTGCGGTTTATTTAGTGTTTGATTCTTAGAAAGTTCTCCTGTTGTCATAATTAGAATAATTGGTTCTAAATTTGACTATAAGTGAAGAAATGTGGTGCCTAGGTATGCTTAGGCATCCTAGACGTAGGTGTCAGTATATTAGGCCAGGTTTTACTTGGCTTAATTTACCAGCACTTAACTCAGACACCTAGCAACACCTAAGTCAATCATGCCTATTCTCTGCCCCTAACCACACCTACATTTCAGAGATGCATTGGAGGGCACCTTGACTTAGGCATTGCTAGGCTTCCTAACAGTTAAGCGCCAAACTCTTAATTGATGATTTTAATTTTTTTGGGGATTGGCCGAAAACTGGCACGGTCTATTACCATGCCAATTAAGCCAATTTTAAAAAAAGTTGCACACAGATTCCAAAGATAGGTAAATAGGGTGGGGCCATCCCATGAATTATCCGAAAGACAAATCTACATATTCTAAACTTGCATCAAGCTCAGATAGGCAACCAATGAAGTTTCATTAAAAGAGAAGTAACCATCAAATATAAATCTTTCCGCTGTGTACTGAAGACGATCCGGGCACTCTTTTGCACACCCAGCATACAAAAGATTACAATAATCAAGAAAGGACAATATGTTTGTCCAAATCAAAATTGTTATGTCTTTAGCTTTATTTTAGGTTAAAAATTGACAAAGTTACACAAATTCTTACTTCCACTTGTTCTTTAAGGAATTGCCAGAAAAATGGGAGAACACCAAGAAAATTGCTGTGTCCGTTAAGCATGAAGTTGCTCCTCATCAAACTGCGGAAGTTTCACTCATCAGAAAAAAATGTGTTGCATTCGATGTAAGAGGATAAAAGTTCTTTAAAAAAATGAATGCATATGTGTAAAAGATATACAGTGGTACCTCAGAATCCGAACACCCCAGAACTCGAATGACTTGAAATCTGAACTTTTTTTTGTAGTAAATTTTGTCTTGGAATCCGAACGCCCTGCACATTGTATGTGTTTGTTTCTGCCCCAGAATCTAAATGCTGCTTTGGAATATTTGTTAATATTTTACCTTAATCCTGTGTATTTATGTTAAAATTTGAGTTTGTGGGACACAGGAACAGATTAATCCAGTTTCTGTTATTTTCAATGGGAAAAATTGTCTTGGAACTCGAACGCTTTGGAACTCGAACGGGGTTCTGGAATGGATTAAGTTCGGATTCCAAAGTATCACTGTATTAAGAATTGTGGAGCTTCAGATAAAGGAACGCTGGATAAAAGATGCTCTATTATCTGTGTTTGAATAAATAGTCAATATATTCTTGCACACATTCAGCACCTTTGATCCAAAGTTCTATTATCTGAAGACTCCTAAATTCTAGTGATCTCAAGGGCTTTGATTTGGGTTTAATTTGGGGAAAATTCCTATTTTGAAATATGAAGGAGAATATCTGTTTTTCAAAAGCAGTCGTTATTTTGAATGGCTGGGTCCTGACTAGTCTAAAAGGTACTCTCTAAGGCTTATTTGTGAGCATGATCTACAAGGCTAGTACTGTGGAAGCTGCAGCCGAAGACCCCCAACCATGGAAATTAAACTCCATAAAGACCTTCAAAAAAATGAGAGCTCACAGAAAATAAAAACAAAGCTTTGACATAGTTGGGTTGCTTGTCTACTTTAGTTATTGCAACAAAGATTGCCATTTGAGAGTGGCTCTTCACCCATAGAAAGTGCTACTGACTTTAAAACTAAGAAGCCCATGCTCTCTGTAGATGGAAGCAGACTAAGAACAAAGAGGTCAATAGTCAGAAGCTCTCAGTGTTATACTGACTTCTGCCGATGTTATTCCCTGAGCTTTGGTAATGAATATCCAGTTTTGTGGAGCTGGCTAATGCATAGCTGGTTAAGCTCAGTATTCAGCACTTAACCAACTTTGGGTAGGACAGCCTTTCATGTGGTCTCATTTAATCGGTTAACCTGGCTGGGTAAAGTGCTGAATATTGGCATGTAACTGGCCAAGTGCCGACACCTTTTTCCTGGAACACCCACGAAACAACCCGTTTGCAGTTTAGGACTAACTGGTTATTTTCAATGACACCAACCGGTTAAGAGATGTTGACAATGACCAGTTAGCCCTGAACAGGCGATTTAACCAACCGAGAGCTGTTTCTGGCCAGTTAAATTGCATTGTATATCGATACTACAATGTACATATAGTGCCACTTTTTTTTCAATATTCTTATTGTTTCATCATTTGCAAACAACTTTCCTCCTCTAGTCGAGGAATGGAAATAGTCTTTTCTGGGATGCAGCCTCTTTGTGCAGCTGTTTATCAATAGATCGCTCCCACACACAGACAGATACAAACAAACACGCTCCTTCCGGGTGCATGAAAAGCTCAGAGGATCAGGAGCCATGAACACATGATTCTTGTACTACACTTTGTAAAGCTGTGACTGAGCATGAAGCTGACAGTGCTAGCCTTTTTGTTTGTGTCTTTTAGTTCAGTGTCATGTGAAGTAGAATTTATTACCAATATTTCTTTCATCAGCTAAAGCAGACAAAATTCAGAGAAAGATTTAGGATGAATGCCCCCTTTTGCTTTGAAGCAGAAAAGCCATATGCACTCCTAGATAAGGTAAGGAAACATTCTTGGAAATATATTTACTAACAGGTCATTCATATCTGATGTGGCATATGCTGAGATTCTTTATTTGGCATATTTAAAAATGAAGACAACTCCTATTAAATCTTCTGGTGAAAACCTGACATTTTTCGTTATCAAGTTAGTACTACCTTTCTACATAAGTTATCTGCTTAACAATTTTGTTTCTGCCTCTGGGTTCTGTAAAGCAGTGTTTCTTAACCTTTTAGGTATGCATTACTTAGAACTATACAAAACAAACCAACACAGTGGAGAAAATGTTAGTGTGCAAATTTATTCAACAAATCATAAGATTTTGTGGGAGGGACCTTAAAAAAACCTGGGCCAATCAGAGCCTCATGCCCCTTCCCGGATGCATCGGAAGGATCCTAACATTCTGATTGGCCTGGAGACCTAAGGTCTCTCCTATGGGTGTCCGGGCCAATCAGAGCCTTAGGACCCTTCCTGTTGTATCTGGAGAAGGGCCTGAGGCTCTGATTGGCCCAGGTTGTATAAAGGGCCTTAAACAACTTGGGCTTCAGGACCCTTCCCATTGTATCCCAAGATGCACCGAGGAGGGGAAGGCACATTTTAGATGATGCAGCAGCTGGAAGTAGAGTGTTCACATCCCCCCGGCTCATCTATGCTCAGGTAAGGGTGATGGAGACATGGGAGGGGATCACTTGAAAGCAGGGGAGAGTGGGCATCTCTTCTGCTGCAGGGGAGGCAGTTGGGTTGCGATGGGGTGGTTGCGGCGGAATTTTTATTGCAGCAGAAGAGAGTGGGCAGCTCTCCTGCTGCAGTGGTGGTTGTGTCGGGATTTTTAGTGCAGCAGGAGAGAGTGGGCATTACTCCTGCTGCAAGGGGGCAGTCAGATCGCGGCAGGATGGTTGTGTCAGGATTTTTAGTGCAGCAGGAGAGAGTGGGCATCTCTCTCACTGTTGTGTTTTTGGGTGTTTTTGAAAGCGTTGACAGCATTTTTTTTGCGCATGTGCCCATCGCTATCACTAGCAATGGGCACATGCAAATTTATCGAATCTTTGCTGCTGTCTGCCAACCTCATTTGCATGCGCAGTTTCTTAAGAATGTCTCGGTTTTTTAGATTCGGTACCAAAACGGCTGCGTTAGCAGACCATCGCTTTGTAACGTGGGTTTTTGAGAATACTGGCCTCAGTCATTTCTTTACCCTCCTCCCCTTTCTAATCTCCTCCCTTGGTTTCCCTCCTCCCCCGAACAGCCAGAAAACTCCAACCAGAACAGCTCCAAGCCCAGCTCCAGCTACCTCAGCCTATCTTTAGTAGCTGTAGGGTCCCGAAGGCAGGAGTGAGGCCCACTCACAATCCAAAAACTGAATCCAATAACTGAATAGTTTGATGTGAGGATCAGCTGGCAATCAGTGTCCACTCCTGATGTTTTGAGAGAAAATCCGGAGAGAGTAAATGTGAGCTAAATGTTAGAAAAGGCCATACTACTTTGAAATGTGTCACTATGAGGTAGAGGAAGCTCCAATGAGACTACCCTGCTTATTGATAAATTAGTATTGTGTAGCTCAAAAATGGCCATAATCCTAAATTATTCAAAAAAATGCTAAGAATGTATGTATGGCTTATATAGCTTAGCTTAACAACCTTTCTTCAGAAGCCTCAGCTACACCCCCTCCTCCGCTGAATCAATTACTTTTAGCTTAACAACCTGAAGCTTCTGAAGAAAGGTTGTATTCGACGACTTCATTGTAATTATTTTCGCTGATTGTCCAGCTCTTCTTGTTGTAAACCGCCTCGAACTACCATGGCTTTGGCGGTATATAAGAATAAAATTATTATTATTATTATTATTAAGCTAAGCTATATAAGCCATACATACACTCGAAGCATTTTTTTAAATATTTATGTGCATAGCTACGAGTATAGCAATGTTATAAAATTGACCATCAGAGAGAGAACATAATCCTAAATTGGTGTATTTTTCACTGTTAATAAACATACGTTTAAAAAAAAAAAAAAAAAAGACATATCATATCTTCACTTGTCCTTTTTTCATGACTTTTTCAATATGCTATATAATCCAAAAAAAAAAACAACTTAAATGTAAAAATGATTGTTTCATCCACTAAAGGCAAACCAAGACTTGAAGACCTTGGAAGAAGAAATGGTGCATATGCAGGAATCTGCAAATCTCTTTGAAGTGGCAATTCCCGATTACAAGCAAATAAAACAGTGTCAAAAGGAAATAAAACTTCTCAAGGGATTATGGGATATCATTTCATATGTAAAGGTAGGAAACTTTATATTTTAAGTAAAACATTTGTTGTGCTACTTTCAGAACATAATTTACATGCGTTATTCTATTGAGACAGCTAAACAAGCCACAATAGGGTTTCTTAACATTTTTTGGTGTTGAGGCTGTAGCTTTAACCACTGTGCCACACTCTTCCTTATGCACCAGCTAGTTCAAGATGACATAATAGTACATAATTTGATTGCACTTAATAGTTATATTTATACCTGGATTTCTTTATAAGTACTAGAACAGTAATAACCATGGTGTTTGTTATAGCTAATCCTTGCACTAGGATGCCTCTGATAGAGCACTTCTTTCAAGCAAAAACATTCAGGGGCAATTCTATAAATTGGTACCTCTAGTTAGACATGCTGATGCTATGCACTGGGCACCAATTCAATAACAGCATCTGTGTGCCAAGATGGTATTAGAGAATACTGGTGTAAACCTAAATTGGCCTTTCTTAAATTTGGATGTAACCATTTATACCAGGTGAGGGTCAAGAGTAAGTTGGCATGCCTAATGTGCCGTACAAAGCATGCAATTTGAATTATTCTATAAATTCTGAGCAAAAATTGGCGACACACTCGTGCCCCTCCCTTGCTCTATTCATATAGTATATGCTTATATGTATGCTGTATCTCAAGAAAGATATAGCGGGATTAGAAAAGGTTCAGAGAAGAGTAACCAACATGATAAAGGGGATGGAACTCTTATATGAGGAAAAGCTAAAGAAATTAGGGTTCTTCAGCTTGTAAAAGAGACAGCTGAAGTCTACAAATTTTTGAGTGATGTAGAATGGGCAAAAGTGAATTGATTGTTAACACTTTCAAAAATTACAAAGACTAGGGGGCACTTGTTGAAATTACATGGAAATACTTTTAAACTAAACAGAATTGTTAAGCTCTGGAACTCATTGCCATAGGATGTGGTAACAGCGGCTAGTATATCTGGATTTAAAAACAAGTTTGGACAAGTTTCTGGAGGAAACGTCCATCACTTTCTATTGAGATAGACATGGGGGGAAGACACTGCTTGCCCTAGGATTGGTAGCATGGAATGTTGCTATTATTTGGATTTCTGCCAAGTACTTATGACTGGATTGGCCACTGTTGGAAACAGGATATTGGGCTAGATAGACCATTGGTCTGAATCGGTATGGCTGCTCTTGTAGTTACATAGAAACATGATGGCAGATAAAGGCCAAATGGCCCATCCAGTCTGCCCATCTGCAGTGATCTTATCCTCTCTCTAAGATAGCCGACGTGCCTATCCCACGCTTTCTTAAATTCAGACACAGTCTCTGTCTCCACTTTCTCTACCGGGAGACTGTTCCACGCATCTACCACCGTTTCTGTAAAAAAAGTATTTCCTTAGATTACTCCTGAGCCTATCGCCTCTTAACTTCATCCATGCCCTCTCATTCCAGAGCTTCCTTTTAAATGAAAGAGACTCGACTCATGCGCATTTATGTCATGATACATAGACAAAGCCACGCAGACAATTGAGGGCAGACAATCATGCGTAGGATGTCAGCGCGCTGGATTCAAACACTATTTTACAGTAGTCTGAGGGGGGTGTATGATACGTTTGGCTTTAAAAGTGGTAGTCCTTGAAAATGCCTGTAAGAGTAAGACGTGGCATGTTAGACACATGATCCCCCTGCCTGTAGTGCACTAACCCCCTTCCCCCTTTTTTTACAAAACCGTAATAGCATTTTGATAGCGCAGGCCGGCACGCTAAATTCTCCACAAAGTGGCATAGTAAAAGTGAGCTGTGCCCCTCCACCACCCTCTTACCTCCCCTTCCCCCCTTATGAGCATTGGAGCACTTACCTCGCATGCCAGCACTAAAAACCTCTGGTGCAGCTTGATAAAAGGGGCCCTAAATTAGTATCTGTTAAACGACAATTACTTCTACAAATCACAATACAAATTGTCTTTGTGTGATTTGTGGAAGCAATTACTGTTTTTCAAATGCTGATTAAATTTTTGTCCCTTGTTCTGTTTTGGCTCTTGGCGTCTGTCTTTTATCTGTTCTTCTTCCCCTTCATTAATGTTTGCAAAGGTTTGCCCTATCTTCTCTCTTCCCTTACATAGGTAGGACTTCACTGTCTTTGATAGCCACCTAATAAGAAAAGGAGATGAGAAGGTTTTTTTTAAATTTAGCTCACACCTTTTTTCAGCTGTTTCTCAAGGCGTTACAATTTAGGGACTGATGCAGTAAACTACCACAAGCAGAAGCACACAGTTAATGCAAGGTTGGTGACCACCGTACTGTGCACACAATGCATGTTAGTGCACAGCATAGTAAAATGTATGCTGTTAGATAAACCACCATGATGCTGATGATTTTTTGACACCATACAAATCATTGCAGTCTTATACTGTACTCTAAATGCTACTGGCAGCCAGTGCAACTTCTGAAGCCAAGGTGTAATAGCATATTTTGATGCTTCTGTAATCAGTCTGGCTGCTGCATTATGCACTATTTGCAATGCCCTATACCTTGTCTTAGTCACTCCAAGATACAGGGCGTTGCAATAGTCAAGGCAGACTTGCAGGTCTCCTCATTTATCTAGCAAGTCTCTTCTGCTATCCAGCAAAACTCTTTCTGAAAATGCTGTTCATGAGGTTTGATGTGCTTGCCATTCTAGAGCAACATTAATGACTGGACTGAAACTTGGTGGAGACAGATCAATGTAGAACAAATGGATGTGGAGCTCAGAAGATTTGTCAAGGTAGGTTACACAATTATCTTTGTTTTTTATTATTTTTATGCATTCTAATAACAAATAGCATATAATATGCATAGGGAAATAAAATTCAATTGCATTATTCAGAAATTAACAAAAGGCAAATCTAACAGATATTCTGTATAGAAAAAGGAAAAGTAATGACTTTTCTATAAGTCCACTGTTCTTGAGGAGAAGATCAAAAGGAAAAGAGGCTTACATACTAAAAGAAAAGTACAATCAATTATCCCAGGACAAGCAGGCAGCCTATTCTCACATATGGGTGACGTCATCGATGGAGCCCGGATGCAGAAGCCTCGCAAGCAGACTTGCTTGTAGAAACTAGAAGTTTTGAGTTGACCGCACCGCGCATGCGCGAGTGCCTTCCCGCCCAGAGTAGGGCGTGTCTCCCCAGTTCCCAGTTTTCCGCGGAGCCGAGAAGTCCGTCTTTGACTCTCTGCGTTTAACTTTCTCACTTTGTGCCTTCTCTCACTGTGGTTTGTGTTATTTTTCTTCACGAATCGCTGTATTTACTTTATTCTTTTATTTCTAGTTTAAAAAAAAAAAAAATTATTTCTTCCATTCTGCTGCCGGGGCAGGCCGCTTGGCCGCAGCCCAGGGGCTTCGACCTTGCAGCAGCTGTGTTTCCTTCTATGTCCCAGCCAGCGACAGGCTTCAAGAAGTGTAGCCAGTGTCAACGTGCAATTTCTCTTACGGACCCACACACCAGGTGCCTCAAGTGCCTTGGGCCACAACATCATCCAAAGTCGTGCGAACGCTGTGCTACTCTTCAACCTCGAACCCTTAAACATCGTCTACTTTCAGTGGAGAAGCTCTTCCAGATGGATTCGACCACTTCTTCGACTCCGAAGCTGACCTCGGTCTCGCCTTCGACCGAAGGCCCTCCTGCCTCCACTGCTTCAACCTTGAGCCTCATCAGACCTTCTTCGTTTGCAGCGGCTCTTTTCTCGACGACGTCTGCTGTATCTCCTTCTGTTTCCTCAGGTCAGATAGCTCAGCAGACAGTTCCACCGGTGGTGCTTAAGGTGCCTAAGACGTCTAAGTCGCCACTGCCTCGGTGGAACCTCCATCCAAGGCAGGTGGTCCGATTTCAGATGCGGATCCATCCTTACCGGCTTCTTTCCAGACCATGTTAGAGCAGCAATTTGTTCAGTTCCTTACCAAAATGGGACCGAAGCTAGCTACTCTAATCCAGCCTGGGCATTCTGCAGACTCCCGCGAGGTCAAGCCTCTTTCTATGCCTCAGTCTGAGTCTTCACACTCTATGCAGGGAGCATTCCTTCCATAACAACGACTGGAAGCTCTTTTTCAACTTGTCATACATTGTCTTTCCGCTCTTCCATCTCAGCGAGATACATGATGGTTCTTCTGGGTCACATGGCCTCCACAGTACACGTGACTCCTTTTGCCAGACTTCACCTCAGAATTCCTCAGTGGACCCTGGCATCTCAATGGACGCAAGTTTGCGACCCTCCTTCTCGACACATTTCAGTCACTCCTTTCTTGAAGAAGTCTCTCCGTTGGTGGATGCTCTCTTCCAATCTTTCCAGAGGCTTGCTTTTTCAAATGCCCCCCCATCAGAAGGTCCTCATGACAGACTTTTCGACCTACGCTTGGGGCGCTCATCTCGATAGTCTCCGTATTCAAGGCCACTGGACCAGTACGGATCATCAATGTCACATAAATCTGTTGGAACTCAGCGATTTTCAAGGCTCTCAACGCTTTTCAACATTTTCTTCACGACCAAGTGGTCCTCATCTGGACTTACAACCAAGTCGCTATGTATTATGTCAACAAACAAGGAGGGACGGGATCTGCCTCCCTTTGTCAAGAAGCTCTGAAGGTTTGGGACTGGGCAATCCGCCACAACACCTTCCTCAAAGCTGTCTACATTCAAGGGGCGAAGAATTGCTTGGCGGACAACTTGAGTCGTCTTCTGCAACCTCACGAATGGACACTCCATTCCTCCCCTCTTCATCACATTTTTTCACAGTGGGGCACCTCTCTGATAGATCTCTTTGCGGCTCCCCACAACTTCAAACTGCCTCAGTTCTGTTCCAGGATATACTCTCCTCACTGCCTCGAGGCAGATGCTTTTCTTCTGGAATGGAAGAATCTCTTCATCTACGCATTCCCTCCATTTCCTCTTATTCTCAAGACTCTGGTCAAGTTGAAGAACGATCATGCCACCATGATTCTAATCACTCCTCAGTGGCCAAGACAACCCTTCTACTTCAACTCAGCACCAGGGAGCCATACCTTCTACCAGTTTTTCCTTCTCTGCTTACACAGAGTCAAGGATCTCTGCTTCATCCCAACCTGCAGTCTCTACACCTGACAGTTTGGTACCTTTCAACGTAACTTCTCTTCAGTTTTCTCAATCTGTAAGAGATGTTTTAGAAGCTTCTAGGAAGCCTACCACTAGACAATACTATCACCAAATGTGGACTAGATTTTCTACGTGATATTTTTCTCATCATAAGGAGCCTCAACATTCCTCATTATCTTCTGTTTTGGACTACCTTTTGCACATCTAATTCTGGCCTCAAGTCTACATCTGTCCGAGTCCATCTCAGTGCTATTTCGGCTTTCTATCAGCCTATTGAAGGGAAACCCCTCTCTGCTCATCCGGTGGTTTCCAAATTCATAAAAGGACTCTCAATGTTAAACCTCCTCTCAAACTGCTTCCTGTGGTTTGGGACCTCAATGTTGTCCTTACTCAACTCATGAAGCCTCCATTTGAACCAATTGATAAAGCTCATCTGAAGTATCTCACTTGAAAAGTGGTGTTTCTCATAGCCCTCAGTTCTGCTCGAAGAGTCAGTGAGCTGCAAGCTTTAGTTGTTGACCCACCATTCACGGTGTTCCATCATGACAAGGTGGTTTTTCGTACTCATCCTAAATTCCTCCTTAAAGTGGTCTCAGAATTTCATCTCAACCAATCCATTGTTCTTCCAGTGTTTCTTCCCAAGCTTCATTCCCATCCTGGAGAATGTGCTCTTCATACTCTGGACTGTAAACGTGCTTTGGCCTTCTACTTGGAGCGCACCAAACCACACAGAACTGCTCCTCAACTTTTTGTTTCCTTCGATCCAAATAAGTTGGGCCATCCTATTTCTAAGCGTGCCATCTCTAACTGGATGGCGGCTTGTATCTCTTTCTGCTATGCCCAGGCTGGATTACCCCTTCACAGTAAAGTCACAGTCCATAAAGTTAGAACTATGGCAGCCTCAGTAGCTTTCCTCAGATCTACACCTATTGAGGAAATTTGTAGAGCTGCTACTTGGTCCTCGGTTCATACCTTCACTTCTCACTATTGTCTGGATACTTTCTCCAGACAATAGTGAGACAGTACTGGCCAAACAGTATTACAAAATTTATTCTCCTAAATTGGCAACACTCCCACCATCCCCTTCTGGTTAGCTTGGAGGTCACCCATATGTGAGAATACCTGCCTGCTTGTCCTGGGATAAAGCACAGTTACTTACCCTAACAGGTGTTATCCAGGGACAGCAGGCAGCTATTTTCACAACCCGCCCACCTCCCCTGGTTGGCTTCTCTGCTAGCTATCTGAACTGAGGAGACGCGCCCTGTGCTGGGCGGGAAGGCACTCACGCATGCGCAGTGCGGTCGACTCGAAACTTCAAGTTTCTTCAAGCAAGTCTGCTTGTGAGGTGTCCGCATCCGGGCTCTGTCGATGACGTCACCCATATGTGAGAATAGCTGCCTGCTGTTCCTGGATAACACCTGTTACAGTAAGTAACTGTGCTGTATTGAACTAAGGCTAGTACTGGGCAGACTTGCATGGTATGTGTCTGTATATGGCCGTTTGGGGGAGGATGAGCTGGAGAGGGCTTCAATGGCTGGGAGGGTTTAGATGGGATGGAGTAGGTTTTAACGGAGATTTCGGCAGTTGGAACCCAAGCACAGTACCGGGTAGAGCTTTGGATTCTTGCCCATAAATAGCTAAGAAGAAAAAATTTAAAAATTTAAATTGAATCAGGTTGAGCAGACTGGATGGACCATTCGGGTCTTTAACTGCCGTCATCTACTATGTTACTATGTTATAAGTTTACACCAAACGGGGTTCGTTGCTCAAAGACACTCTTCAAATAACACCAGACTGGCTTTTCATATGCTAAATTTAA
This sequence comes from Geotrypetes seraphini, assembly GCF_902459505.1. NCBI lineage: Eukaryota > Metazoa > Chordata > Amphibia > Gymnophiona > Dermophiidae > Geotrypetes > Geotrypetes seraphini. The sequence goes on along the minus strand of NC_047085.1, from coordinate 397,491,301 downwards.
CAAAAGTAATGGATGATCTGGCCTTCTCGGTGTCCTTGGATGCAGAGAAGGCTTTTGATCGTGTAGAATGGACCTTTATGTATCAAGCAATGGATTGGTTTGGTATTGGTTCTGGATTTATACAAATGATTCAAACCTTGTATAGTTCCCCTGCTGCCAGATTATATATTAATAATAATTTTTCGGAATGTTTTTGTCTGGGGAGGGGAATTAGACAAGGATGTCCGTTATCCCCTCTGCTTTTTGATATTGTATTGGAACCTTTATTGTTAGCTATTCAACAAGCGGAGGAGATTCAACGTATTCCTTATGCAGGTCGGGAGATATAAGATCTCTGCATACGCAGATGATATTTTGCTTTATTTGAGAAATCCTGAAGCTACCATACCACATTTACTGGAATTAATTGACAGATTTGGTAAGTTTTCTGGCTATAAAATAAATTGGAATAAATCGGAAGTTCTTCCACTAAATGTTCATTGTTCAAAAGGTTTATTAGATTCATTTTCTTTTATTTGGAAAGAAGATGGTATAAAGTATTTAGGTATTTGGATACATAAAATGGTGGAAGAAACGATGAAAGTAAATTAAAAATTGCTTTTGGCAAAAGTTACAGAAATGTGTGAGCATTGGAACCCTTTACATTTGTCTTGGTGGGGGAGAATTCAAACTGTTAAAATGATGATTTTGCCTGTGGTTTGTTACCAAATAAGTATGATGCCAGTGTTTTTTCAGGGGTCCTTTTATAAGAAGTTAAACTGTGTTCTTACTAAATTTGTTTGCATAGAGAAAAAAGCTAGAGTTGCTATAGTATCTTTACAAAAAACAATTGCAGTGGGTGGGTTAATTTTCCAAATTTTTATAGGTATCATCAGGCCTATATTATGTGTCAGGGTATGTACTGGGTCCTTCCAGAGCTCAAGGAGCATCTTCCAGACTGGTTGTATTTAGAATGGCAATTCATGTCCCCATTGAGATTGCCGCATGTATTGAGTATTAAGTTACCAACCTATGTTAAGGATAATATTATTTTAATGGATACATGGAAAACTCTAAAATATATTAATAATCTATCTGATATTCAAATAGAGAAATCCACATGTCACTCATTATGGGTAAACTCCAAGATTCAAATTGGCGGGGCGAAGATTGTCTGGAAGCATTGGATGCAAGCAGGTGTACGTACTTTAGATGATGTTGTATCTCTTGGGAAATTGCTTGAGTTTTCACAATTGCAACAGTCCTTTGGTATTTCTAAGACTCAAATTTATAAATGGTGCAATTGAAGCAAGCTATTCAGAAAGGGTTCTCTGAATGGAGAAATTTCAAAAATTACTATGGCCTGCAGATCCTATGTTTTCAGACAGATTCCCTGGGGCATCAGGCCTCCCGGTGGTATAAATTAATATCTGACTTATTGAATAAAAAACTAAAGACAAGTCTTAAAGAGAGCATTGAGATCAAGCAGCATATTTCTGCAGCTCAATGGCCACGAATTTGGATTTGAGAGGATGAAATGTACAATGTCAGTGTCTATGAGACAAACCTGTTTTTGTCTGTTACATATAAGCTTTTGGATCCCTGTGCATTTACAAAAAATAGATAGTTCCAGATCTAATAAATGCTGGCATTGTCAGACAGATATTGGGACATTCTGGGATCTCAAAGTCCCTCCTTGAGGGCCGCAATCCAGTCAGGTTTTCAGGATTTCTCCAATGAATATGCATTGAAAGCAGTGCATGCACATAGATCTCATGCATATTCATTGGGGAAATCCTGAAAACCCAACTGGATTGCGGCCCTCAAGGAGGGACTTTGAGACCCCTACATTAGATCATCTGCTGTTTTTTTGTCCTCTGATACTCAGCTTCTGGAAATCGATATTGGGATAAATCCATGTAATACTTGATTCTGCAATTCCATTGTCATATGAGATGGTTATATGTGGTACCTTATTGTATGTTAAACCCCCATTTGACCGGTATAAAGGCAGGCTTTTCATGATAATGACAGGGATAGCCATCCAAATGATAACAAGAAATTGGAAGAGTTCTGATACTTTAAATTTTCCTTTTTGGTAGGCAAATTTGTGATCTAGTTACAAATATGAAAAAATGAATGCAGAATTTTTAGGGAATAATAAGGTATTTAAGTTAGTATGGGGCCCGTTAGCAGCTTTTATTACATCTATTTAAGATATGTAGTTATATATTTATGTCTTATATCTCTTTTAAATTAGGTTTTATTCCCATACACATCCGGGGAGGGGAGGGGAATACCACATATATATTTAATGTATGTTTACATCTCTGAGTTATACAAGGTTGGAGGATAATTTCTGTAGTTCAAAAGTGCTTTGCAATGGTTTGATATGTTTCAGATGTATATATTTATATTGCACTGTTCATATTGGAAAATAATAAAATTTATTTATTAAATTTTGTTCTTTAATCCAGTAAATCATTGTCCAAATATTAGAGTTAAATTTAATCTCTTGTAGATCTTGTTGAACTTCCTCAACTTTTCTCTCTAATTCAATTTTTTTTTGCTCCTGAGTAGTTAAACAAGTCTTATAGTCTTGTAAAGAAATATCCATAGTCAATTTATTCCCCAAGAAAACTTTTTTTAAACGAGCCACAGCCTCCCAGATTGAATCTAATGTAACATGGGTAGATTTAATTAATGGAGGTAGAAGGAGTTCACCACCAGCCTGCTGCTTCACTGATTCCACAGCCAAAAAAGATTCCAGCTGTTGGGCCTTTCGTTCTCCAAAGTAGTCTCAGGGCTTGTGTTTGCGGTGACATCAATTGATGTAGCAATAGCTGCTAAGTTCTCTATTTCTGGCAGCTTCATCGATAGCTCCGGCAGCTTTATCATGCCTGGATCAGAGGGTGGAAGTCTTTCCTCCGGGCTAAGAGTTACATCAAGCCCCAATAAGGCTGCCTCGTTGCCAGCACCGGAGATTAAAAGGAAAAGAAGCTTACATACTAAAAGAAAAGAAAAGCACAATCAAATACAGCAATTATATAGTCTATTACATTTTTATTTATTTATTTAATTTGATTGATATCCCATCTTCCCCAAGGAGCCCAGGATAGGTTACATGGTAACATATATAACAGCAAACAAGACACATAACAATTAACAAGGAACAAAAGACTAAGGCAATGAGGTACAGTGAGATGGGTCTAGTTCATTTGTTCTAGATTAGGCCCATATTCTGTATAGGACGCCCGGTCTCAGAAGCCGACGGGCATCCTATACAGAAATGGCCTAAAAATGGAGGTTTATATTCGGGTTAGCACTGACTCGCCCCCTTACCGAACTTGTTGCAGGCCTTTGGTGGGCCTGCAGTAAGATCTGGTGGTCCAGCAGTGTTCCGGGACAGGAGCAATCCCTCCCGTCTCCTGCCCCAGCCAACTTTAACAATTTTTATCTCCCTCCCCCCTCCCCCCCCGGTACCTTTTAAATCCCTGGTGTTCCAGCAGTGGGCCGGGACAGGAGGGATTCCTTTCATCTCCTTTCCTGGCCAACTTTAAACAAATTTTATCTCCCTCTCGCCCCCTACCAGTACCTGTTAAGTCCCTGGTGGGCCAATGGTGGGCCGGGATAAGAGGGATCCCTTATGTCTCCTGCCCCGGCTGACTTTAAACAACTATTATCTCCCTCCTGCCCCCTCTAAGTACCTGTTAAGTCCTTGGAGGTTCACTGGTGAACCGCGGCAGGAGCGACCTTCCTTTACTCCTGCCTCTGCAGAGCTGCTAGCTAATTGGAAGCCACTAAAGTTTTAAATTGTGGCCCTCAAACAGTTGGCTGAAATGCTCTTCAAATCCTTTAAATATGTTAACTTCAGTTTTGCCTACTTGATATAGTAACTGCAAACTGAATATTGATATAGTTACTCAAGTTTCTCGTTAATGAAATTTTCTACTGATGACAATCCAAAATAAAGTGTTGTAGAATCAGTATTAGTATTCATTTTTAATTTTTAATGCCCAGTCTGACCAAGCAGGTCAGGCAGTTTACAAAATTAGTAGTACACTTCTCCCTCCGTATTTGCGGTTTCGATTATTTGCGATTTTTAGCTTGCTGGCTCTTCCCCCCAAATTACATCAGCTTGCATAGAGAAATTTCTAATTCCAAGCATTTACAGAGAAAATCGTTGATTCCCAGCACTTTCTTCACTGTGTTTTGCCTCTCCTTCAGAAACAGGCCAGGTCTTCTACCATGTTATTCACGGTTTCACCATATTCATGATGGTTTTTAATAGAAAACAGCGAATAACATTTGAAAAAGTTATTTGCGGTTTTTATGTATTCGCGGGTCTGTTAATCCCCTATCACAGCGAATACAGAGGGAGAAGTGTATGTGTAAGCTTGAAGTCTTTATGGTGGCCCTCAGAGCTTTCTCATATTCACACTATGGCCTGTACATGAAAAAAGATGGAGAGTTCTGGTGTAAAAATTAGACAGGCAGGCAGAGATGTGCAAACACTGAAATATCTGGCAGGCATCATTAAAATATCAGAAGCTCACATTTTCCATACAATGAGAAACTCAAGCACTAAGTTCCACATGAAGTTGAAGAGAGTGCTTGAAAAGAATGTAGATAAAGCACACCTTCATTGAGATAATGGACATCTGGAACAGTCTTTCAGCAGAGGTTATGGGAGCTGCATGGGCAAGTGAGAGAATATACCAGAGATCTAGTAGGATCCACAGTAACACAGTAGACAGATAGGAGCATGCTAGATGATCCACATGGTGCTTAACCATGGACATCATCTGGGTATCTTATTCACAGATGTAATTTGTTATTTTCTGATAACCGTCTCTGTCAGAATCTGGGGATCAGAAGAGAAGAGAACATTGTGAAGGATGAATACAGGCTTTGTGCTGGTAGCCGTTTGTACAGTGGTTAGAGTTACAGTTGTAGCAGTGGTTAGAGCTACAGCATTAGCACCCTGAGGTTGTGGGTTCAAATCCCACGCCACTCCTTGTGACCCTGGGCAAGTTACCTCATCCCCCCAGTGCCCAAGGTACATTAGATAGTGTGTGAGCGCACCAGGACAGACAGGGAAAAATACTTGATTACCTGAATGTAAACCACTTAGATTATAAGTGGACTATAAATAAATAAAATAAATAAAAACAGTTCATATGGGATATGGATTGGTTAGAAGTTGGGACAAGATCACAAATGTGGGGAGGGAGGGCTGCATATAAAATAGATAAGGATAGCTAGTGATAATTTCAAGTTGTGTTGGTGGTACTAGCCATAATTTTTTTGTGTGTGTGTGTTTTGGCAGGAAATGATGTCATTGGAAAAAGAAGTTCGTCCCTGGGATGCCTACGTAGGTTTGGATTCAAAATTGAAGAACTTGATGACATCGCTGAGAGCAGTAACAGAATTACAGAATCCTGCAATCAGAGATCGGCACTGGCATCAACTAATGATGGCAACAGGTGTCAGTATTCAATGGTCTCTATTTATATACAGTCCTCTACAACCAAATTGCAGCCATATGATGTATGGAAGAAAATTTTCAAAATCTCTTGATCTAATCGGGGAATTTATTTTTCCCCAGCTTTCTTGAACTGCAGAAAACCAAGAGCAATCCAAAAATCAACCAATTTGAGTTGCTGCTGCTACTGCACATAGTAATGGGTTAAACAGCAAAGGTAAAAGTGTACCCAACTTCAGAGGTCAAGATGGAACAAAAAGCAGCTTGTGTCTTTATTACCAAAATCTAACCATCTATAATATAGAACTTTTTTTATTTATATAATTCATTTTCTATCCCATTCTCCCCCAAATGCTCAGAATGGGTCCTGGTGAGACTTGTTATAGTATAGATATAATCTATAATCATTTTTTAAAAATAGATTATGCTTTATTTATAGATGCCTTGAGGTTTTATGAATTGTTGCCCTGGCACAATAATAAAAGTCTTGAAAGACGCACAGGTTCTTTTTGTTCATCTTGACATAGAAACAGAGAAATATGACAGCAGATAAAGGCCAAATGGCCCATCCTGTCTACCCATTCGTAGCATCCACTATCTCCTCCTCTCGTAAGCTTTCTTTAATCCAAGCACAGTCTGTCTCCAACACCTCTACCGGGAGACTATTCCAAGCATCCACCACCCTTTCTGTAAAAATAAGTATTTCCTTAGATTACTCCTGAGTCTATCACCTCTTAACTTTAACCCATGCCCTCTCACTCTGGAGTTTCCTTTCAACAGAAAGAACTCACCTCATGTACATTTATGTCACATAGGTATTTAAACATCTCTATTATATCTCCCATCTCTCATCTTTCCTCCAAAGTAAACACATTGAGATCTTTAAGTCTGTCCCCTTATGACCTAGATCAATAATTTTAGTAGCCTTCTTCTGGACTGACTCCATCCTATTTATATCTTTTTGAAGGTGCAGTCTCTGGAATTGTACACAATATTCTAAATGAGGTCTCATCAGACTCTTATACAATGGATAATTTAACAGAAAAGTATAGGGGCAAAATAGGGGTAGGGGTTTCCTCTCTCTCTATGCACTATTCCCTTGTGCCTTTAGAGAAACATTTTATTTTTCTTCTGGTTTTATGAGAGTGCAGAGATTTCTGAATGGGAAGAGAAGACAGAAAATATAATGTAATGTAATGTAATGTAATTTATTTCTTGTATACCGCTACATCCATTAGGTTCTAAGCGGTTTTAAGAAAATATACATTTAAATTGAAAGTAAGAAGTAAGAAAGGTGCTTAATAAAATTCCCTTACTGTCCCGAAGGCTCACAATCTAACTAAAGCACCTGAAAGTTGATAAAGAAGTGAAAAAATAAAGAAGAAGATTAATGTTAAACATTTTAACTAGATAGCATAGATCTGATTAGTACTTTGGTAGTGGAAGAGAGGAGAAAAAAAGGAATAGATATAAAAGGGAGAACCGTTGGAAAATAGAACCTTGAAGAGAATTTAAATGAGGAGATATAACATAATAAAGGCAGAATTAAAAACAATAGATAATGTTAAAGAAATTCATAATATTACAAGGAAAATAAAGTAAAAATGAAAAATAGTGTCTTTAAACAAGATTCAGCGTTATTGATGAATTTGGAGCAGCAAGCGGTGTTGCTAGGATAAATAGGACACTCCTGTCCTGTAATCACTGTGCCAACCTTGGCCGACGAACAGCGGGACACAGGGCAGATCCCTGGATTCTATAGAGGGCATCCAAAAATCCGTACCCACATTTGGACGCAATCTAGAGAACTGCATGTAACCAATTAATTAATTAATATCAATAATTGGATACTAGCAAACAATTGTTGATGTTGGCACCAGTTAAGGATTGCATGCACATCTGACTATATGCTCTTCTTTAAGCCTGGATGCTCAGATACCATAGAATGCACACCAAAAGGGATGTGGCCATGGGAGGAACATGGGCGATTCAGGCGTGTTCTCAAAAGATGCATGCAGAATTATAGGGATCCACACCCAACTTGTGCACCAGGATTTACATCAGGTTTCAGCTATTATCAATCCTAATGACCAAAGTTGGGCATGGAAAATCCCCAGTAGGTGCTATTCTATAAAGGGTACTCATCCTACAATTTCCTTCTTTCCTTTCTTCAGTTTTCTATACCATTCTCCCAGGGGAGCTCAGAATAGTTTACATTAATTTGTTCAGGCACTCAAGCATTTTTCTCTGTCCCAGTGGGCTCACAATCTATCTAATATACCTGGGACAATGAGCGGGGGGGGGGGGGGGGGGGGGGGGACTAAGCAACCCGCGCAAGGTCACAAGGAGCAGCATGGGCCTGAAACCAAAGCCCCAGGGTGCTGAGGCTACAGTTATAACACCTGTACCACATTTTCAGTGTGGTAGGAGATAGCCTGGTAAATATTATCTGATGGAGATGGCAAACATAATTAACAATTAAGGTAAAACATAATGTGAGGGGAGATATGATTGAAGTCTACAAAATCCTGAGTGGAGTAGAACGAGTACAAGTGGATCAATTTTTTTCACTCCATCAAAAATTACAAAGACTAGGGGACATTCGATGAAGTTACAGGGAAATACTTTTAAAACCAATTGGAGGAAATTTTTTTCACTCAGAGAATAGTTAAGCTCTGGAACGCGTTGCCAGAGGATGTGGTAAGAGAGGATAGATTAGCTGGTTTTAAGAAAGGTTTGGACAAGTTCCTGGAGGAAAAGTCCATAGTCTGTTATTGAGAAAGACATGGGGGAAGCCACTGCTTGCCCTGTATCGGTAGATTGGAATATTGCTACATCTTGGGTTTTGGCCAGGTACTAGTGACCTGGATTGGCCACCGTGAGAACAGGCTACTGGGCTTGATGGACCATTGGTCTGACCCAGTAAGGCTATTCTTATGTTCTTATGGTATAGTGAGACATAGTGTGGCAAGCATAGTATGGCAGAACATAGCATGGTAAACATAGTATTAAGAAGTATGGCCAGTGAAGTAGCGAGGGTGAGAGGCACACGGGGCGGTGGCACCCCTTCCCTGCCCTCATCTCTGCACTCCCTGCCCGCTCCTTCCCCGAATCCCACCTGCCACGTGCGCCCACCTCCCGCTCATTCCCACATGTTGCACGCGCCCTCCTTCCCTTCCCCTGTGCCTCTAGTTGTTCGTGGCGGTCAACAACATACTCTTCACGACCCTGTCAGCTCTCCCTCTGATGTCACTGCTTATGCGTGGCACCCGGAAGTGACGTCAACAGGAGAGCCAGTGGGGTTGCAAATAACACATTGTTGACTGCTTTGAAGAACAACTTCAACTAGAGGTATGTTGGAAGGGAAGGGAGGTGCATGCGTGGAGGGGAAGAAAGGGAAGAGGTAGGGGGCAGAGAAGAGGAGAGGTGCTGATACCCCCACCAACATGGTGCCCTGGGCAGCTTGCCCCCCACCCCTACTGAGTATGACTGACACCACTCAGTATGACTGACATAGCATGATACAACTTGTCAAAAATGGTAAGGCAAGTGTACATGAAGTATAGCATGGAAGATATGGGACAGCCACATTGTGTGGTATATATGGTATGAAAGACTGAAGCATGGCAGACATAGTATGGTGAATATGGTGTATGCTGTAGTAGGACAAAGATGGGAAATGGCATGACAGAGTGTGGAAGAGCATTGTGGGAGAAAATATGGCATGGTCTTCTCTCATAGGGAACAGGGGATGAGGTGAGATTTATTGCCTTCCTGAAGTTCAGTAGACCTAGTGATCTGATTTACTGAATTTGGCCCGTAGTAAGGTTTGAATTTGAGGATGAGTGGTTAATTATGTTGTGGCAGGTTGATTGGTAATACATTAACCATGAGCCTAATAGTTCCATTGAAAGGAAACTGGTTATGGAACATTTGAAGAGTATGAAAGTCTTTATTGTATTATTCTCTTAACGAATACAGAAAGTTTCAGAAAGGTTGCATTTCACAATTTTTTTACCTTTTCTCACCAGCAGTAGAAGAGAGGAGTTGCAGTTATGATAGCTAAGCATATGTATGTTTTATTTTTCCTCAACAGTTAATAAAATAAGGAGAGATGTTATATTATCTTAGCCGAATATCTTAATGACATTAAAATCACTTTATTTAGGTTGTAACAATTTTTTATTGACATGAAAGAAAAACTCGCAAAAATGAACACAGCAACAACAACGGTCAGCACATAAAGAAGAAGCAGTGGTTGCATAAACAAAGATAACCATACACCAGCATGTCAAATATAACTGCCCAGAAAACACCCATCCACCCCAAAATCCCACCTCCCCACCCCCACCCCCCCACCAGCACCCCCCCCCACCCTCCCCCCAAAAGGAAGTGGAACGCCAGGCAGAAAAAAGAAAGGCATAAACCTAATTCCCCCCTCAGGGTCTGGATAAAATCACTTTATTTAATGTGCATGGGTCTGCAGAACTTTTCATGACACTGATACTAAAGGCACAGAGTGTACTCTATTTAGGAGGAGATGTTACCTACAGATATGCGTTGATCTAAGGATAGATCCCCTAGCCACTCTGTAATTAAGCTGCTGAAATTGTCTCTATAAGAATTGCACTTGATGGATATTTAATGTGAGAATCATTAATTGGATAGGGACTATATATTCTATTTGAGAAATGATTACTGGTTTATCCCAGAGGAAATGCAAATATCTTACATGGTATGCAATACTAAAAACAAAATTTCAGTTCACACTCTGATAGTTTTAACAGTAGCAGGGATTGAAGTGAAACCAGGGTCACATAAGAGGTCTATAAACAGGAATATCCAGAATTTGTGGAGGCTGTTAGTAAGGGATGAAATAAGTATCTTAGGTTTAAAACTGATGACATGCCTAGTTTTAGAGTTTGGGAGGCTGCCACAATAGCCAGGTCATACATATCCTGTAATAAACAAACCAATTGTGAAAAACAGTTCCAAAAAGATGAAAGAATAGATATGTATGGACTCCTGATGCAGTTGCTGTAGCCGAAACACATTGGGGCTCATAATCGAAAGAGAAAAACGTCCAAAAACCGGCCTAAGTCGGCACTTGGACGAACATTTCTCAAAAACGTCCAAGCGCCGATAATAAAACCGGATTTTGGATGTATTTAAAAACGACCTAGGCCTTCATAGTGCCGCTCAACGTCCAAAGCTAAACAGGGCGTTTCGGGAGCCGTGTCGAGGACGGGAGATGGGCAGGACGTGGGCCAGTTAGACTTAGTCGTACAGCATGTAAAACCGAAAATTTAACAACAGAGCTTAGACGGAACTTGGACGTTGTGACTTAGACCATGTAAAACCCACCTAAACTCACCAGATAAGCACTTCAAACACATAACACAGACCCCCACACACTACCCCCAACCCCATAAAAATTTTATTCATAACTTTAAATTTCAGCCTCCAGACCATCATCACCTGGCCGCCTGGCATAGGAAAGCCTAGTCGTCCAGCCCAGAGAGAGGTAGCTTAAGTCATCTTGGGGGTGGGTTAGGGACCCATAAAGAAGAGGACCCATGCCCATAAGCCCCTGCAATCATTGCATTGATACTTAAACATGTGCACTCCCCTATACACCCTCAAAACCATTTTTTACTGGCATATAAGTGGCTCCTGTAGCCATAAGGGCTATTGGGGTGGTAGATAAGTTGGTCTAGGGGATTCTGGAGGTGGTTTGGGGGGCTCACCATCACCTATAAGGGAGCTGTAGTGAGGAGAAGCCATGGGACCCTTTTTGTGAAGTTCACAGCAGTGCCCTGTAAGATACCCCACTATTTAGGTGGCATATCTGGGTGTGCAGTCTATCACTTTGCAGACTCCTCCCACGTCCAACAGGGCTTGTTCTAGGCGTTTTGGACTTGTTCGGAAAGATGGATGATTTAGCAGCTTGGACGATCAGATCGGCAGGATGTATAATTAGACGATTTTCGAAAGTAAAAAAAAGTTGGACGTATCTTTCGAAAATGTGTCATAGGCTCTTTTTAACTTTGGACGACTTGCGAGATGGACGTATATGGACTTAGATGTCTCTTTCGATTATGTCCCTCATTGCGTGTTGAGTCCGACGACTTGTCATATGTTTTTTTGACTTATTGACTGTCTTATTGACTTACATTGCACTTTTGCTTGATATTAAAATTTGAAGACCTGGTTCCTTCTACTCTTGCTTGTCAGATTTTGTTTGTGCAGGGGTGTCTGCCTCCTTTGTTTTTTTTGCCTGTGCTTCTCTTTCTTTAGCCATAATTAGAAAAAGAGCTGAAGTGATAAAATTGCTAGTCTGGAAAGCCACCATAAAAATAATCTCATGATGGTAAAACCATCACAGAATTAATAAAACTCAGAAAAAACCCGAAATAGGGAAAGTGGTCTTTTTCATCAAGGCTATTAGAAGATACTTTTACGAACAAGCCAATAAAACAAATTATTATGTTGGCAATTCAAGGGAAAAGTGAGTATAATTGTAGCTGTGAAGGGGAATTCTGTCAACTGTCCCAAACTGATAGTAGATAAACTTGCCCAGTTTCATTCTCAATTTTATACCTCACAGATATCTGCTTCACAAGAACAAGCAAAGGGTTTCTTTCTTATGAAGCAATATTTTATTTTTGTCCCATAGGTCAAGTTTTCAATGAGTGAAGACACAACTTTGGCTGACCTACTGGGATTGCAGCTATATAAGGTGGAAGATGAAGTTCGAAATATTGTAGACAAAGCAGTAAAAGAGATGGGTACAGAAAAGGTGGGTGGATCTAGTTCTCATTGCAGTTCATTGCTGACTTACAGTGTATTTTGGACTGTATGATTGTCATCAATCCATAAGAAAATATTTAAAGTTGTGGCCCTTGGTTTGTGAAATTGTCTTCTTTTACAATAGATACCTATTTCAGGTTCCCTAAGTTGTTAATAACTGTTTTTTTTTCATAAATATGTAACAATGTCAATTGGACTGTATTTGATAAAGTGATGTAAGCATTTTTATGTTGTAAACCATTTAGAGCAGTGGTTCCAAAACCCTGTCCTGGGGGACCCCCCAGCCAGTCGGGTTTTCAAGATATCCCTAATGAATATGCATGAGAGAGATTTGCATACCTGTTGCTTCCATTATATGCAAATTTCTCTCATGCGTATTCATTAGGGATATCTTGAAAACCCGACTGGCTGGGGATCCCCCAGGACAGGGTTTGGGAACCACTGATTTAGAGCAATTGGTGTTGATTGCACAGTATATACGAGGGGTGCTGAAAAGTTTCTCAGCCCAAAGAAGAGAATGACGTGAATACGGTTCAATCAATGATCTGAAACAATGTCAAAACAGAGAATTTCGTTTCTGCAAATTAGATAACACTCTTTTCAGCTATTCAGAAAACTAGTCAAAACCAACCTGTTTAACCGATTTGTAACCAAGAACTCTTAAAGCCTTTCCCCCGTAGTCTACTTACTTGTACTTGACGTCCCTACAATGTGACTTCCACTCTGTTTCTCTCCCTCCCCACAAATATGCATGTATTCAAAGACATCACTGTTATTCTAAATATTCATTGTATTCAAGGACTTCATTGTTATGTCGTCACTGACTGTCCAGCTCTTCTTATTGTAAACAGCCTCAAACTACTTTGGCTTTGGCGGTATATAAAAAATAAAATTATTATTATTATTACATTGGCAAAATAACACTCAGAATTTAGGAAGTTGGTTGGTTTGGCTGAGAACCTTTCAGCACATTCAGCACTTTTTAACCAGCCAGGAATAGTTCCTGGCCGGATAAATAGTGTTTGGACAGCTAGCCACTAATATTCCAACAGGAGATAGCTAACTATCTCTGTTGAATATTCATTGTTAGCTGTTAGCTGCAAATATTTAAGCACTGGCCAGCTAAGTTGAGTAGCCAAATTGTGCCACTTAAATAATTTAACCAGCCAGCACTGAATATCTACTTAGGGGGGAGTTCATCAACGGGCGCTAACCCCCCTCTTTTACTAATGCGAAGTGCAGGTTTTAATGCCGGCAGCAGCGGTAACTGCTCCGACGCTCATAGAATTCCTATGAGCGTTCGAGCAGTTACCACCGCTGCCGGCGTTAAAACCCACGCTATGTGTTAATAAAAGAGGGGGTAAGTGATTTAGCATACACTAATGATTAGCGTGTGCTAAATGCTAAGAAATCCATGGGGATATAATGAGTGTCTTAGCATTTAGCAAGTGCTAATCCATTTAGCAGCCTTTGATTAATTTAATAGTGGCAACCCCCCTCCCCCCTATTCTTTGCTGGTCCCCTGAAACGGCCCAGTCACCGTTGACTGTGGGAGTTAGCCAGACTGTCTTCCGCAGTCTGAATATCGGTCCCTATGTATTGCTTTTGCTTATGGTCATATAACATTGATCCTAAAATTCAAGACCTGCAAATAAAAATAATTCCACTTAATATTCAATTTCCTTAACTGAATCATATTCTACTCATATATTTCAATGTGGGTTTGCATTTCTGCCCAGATAAATATATATTTAAATGTTCTCTGTTTCTCAGCATACAGATGTGATTTCTTCAATTTTTTCTGCTGCTTACAATTAGATTCTTGCAGAGATCAGTCGGACATGGCTTACCATGGAATTTTCTTATGAACCGCACCATAGGACAGGCATATCTTTGCTAAAATCTGATGAACAATTGTTTGAAACTTTGGAAAACAACCAAGTAAGTTTAGGTTTTTAAATTCCTGATACTGTTCTTGTACTATACTGAACCATCTTTTAACCTAATGGCATTGCATTTCCTATGCCCATACTGCTAATTTTTCACAGTGCCCTAGATTCTGTATAGTGTGACCCGTGGTGCGAGCAACTTAAGGCTAGACTCACTAAGCAAACCGATCGTGTACCGATCGGTTTGTGAGCCCTTTACGACCAGATTTCCCTCCTGTGCTATTCACTAATGCCTGTAGCAATCTGATCCCGATTGTCCCATGCAAATTAGTAAAACCCCATGCAAAATAGCCAAGCGATTGATTCACTAACAATTGCTTGGCTACTTTGAGTCGGTTTTTACTATTGGCAAACCCACTCCCTCCTGCAAACACCCGACGCTGCCCTCCCCATGGGCTCCCCGCCTGACAAAAAAGTAAAAAAAAAGAAAAAGTTTTATAAAAAGTCGCGATGCCCCCCCCCATGCGCCGATGCCCCACAAAAGGCAGGAAGGTTGCCAACTTCCTCCTGCCATGTTATCCTCCTGGTCTGGCCGGGCCTAGCCCGGCCCATCTCCCTCCCTGTTTCTAAATCTAGTCAGGCTGGTTGGCTGGGCCAGGCCTACCCACCCACCCACTAATAAACAAACTGCAGGAAAGATGCCAACTCCCTCCTGCCACACCCCCTGGATACCCCCTACCCATTCCAAGCCCCCTTTCCAACCCCCTCTCTGTACCTAACGGAGCAGGAGGGATGCTCAACCCCTCTTGCTCCAATGACTCCAGCGACGACTCTGAGGCTTTAGGCCCCACCCAGGCGCATCATGTGATGCATGGGGCGGGGCCTAAGGCCCTGATTGGGAGGGGCCAGGGGCACCTGAGCCAATTAGGGACTTCCTTAGGGCTGAGCCTAAGGAAGTCCCTAATTGCCCCAGGCCCCAGGCCCCTCCCAAGGTGGGAACCTGAGCCAATCAGGGCCTTAGGCTCCTCCCCATGCATCACATGATGCAGCGGGGCAGGGCCTAAGGCCTCAGAGTCGTCGCTGCAGTCATTGGAGCAGGAGGCGATGAGCATCCCTCCTGCTCTGTTAAAGGTACGGGAGGGGGGTGGAAAGGGGGCTTGGAATGGGTAGGGGGTGTTCGGGGGGGGGTAGCAGGAGGGAGTTGGCATCCTTCCTGCGGTTTGTTTGTTGGTGGGTGGGTGGGCCCGGTGGCCTGACTAGATTTTGAAACAGGGAGGGAGGTGAGCCGGGCCCGGCCAGACAGACCAGGAGGTTTAACATGACAGGAGAGAGTTAGCAACCCTCCTGCCTTTTGTGGGGCATCAGCGCATGGGGGGTGGCATCGTGATTTTTTTTTAAAACTTTTTCTTTTTTAACTTTTTTGTTGGGCAGGGAGCCCATGGCTTTAACCCGCTTTAATCAGCAGGTTAAAACCACGGGCTCCCAGTGCGGGAAGGATAGGAGAGATTCAGGGTGAGAGGATGGTGGCAGGAGAGATTCGGGGCGAGAGCGGGAGAGTCAGGGCAGGCAGATTCGGGGCAGAGCTTTGGAGCAGCAGAGAGCAGGCTGCGGTGCCTGATCTCTCTTCCCTGCTTGCCAGACTCTCCTGCTCTCTGCCGCCGTTCCCCACAGTACAGGCCTGCTTTAAAACCACAGGCTTGCACTACAGGGAACGGCGGCAGAAAGCAGGAGAGTCTGGGAGCAGGCAAGAGAGATCTGGGCTGGGCTGAGCCCTGACAGCTGATCAGTGCTGATAATTGGCAATTAACAGCTAATAATTGATGCTAGTTGGCACTGTTTAGAAGTTGCATGCAAGAGCTTTCTAAGCACGTTCTATAAAGTGGTATATGTAAATTCTAATGCATGAATCTCAAAAGGGGGAATGGCTAGGTGAGGAGCATGAGCGGATCATGGGCATTCCCAAAAGTTAGGCATACTGTTATAGAATATGTCTGATCCATGTGTGCGGCATTTAAGCCTGGTTTTCATTGGCCTTAATGGGTGCACCTAAATGTTAAGTGTTGTTCTGACCGGCACCGATTTTATAGGTGCCACATAATAGAATTTAGGGTATATGTAAATAAGCATGTCAATCCTAAGTGGGTAACAAGTGAATGCTGAGCACCCTAAATATTGAATAAGCGCCTTCATAGTTTCCTGGTAGGGGTAATTGTATTGTATTTGGCACAGCCCATCATTTTAAAATGTTGCTGCCTATGATGTCGGTTTACTTTTATGCATAGTCATATAATTGCTTCATATGTATTTTGAGAAAAAAATTCTGCCAAACTTTGTTATAAAATATTCTCATGCAAACAGATGGTATAAGAAACTGGTGGCATTACATGATTCTGTTTGTGTTCATTGCTATACTAGAGTGGACCTCATTACCAATTTATAAAGCACATTATAGGTAAGACATTAGAGTAACAAAATTAAGGGACTAATTTAAAGATGGTTACACATAGGTCAGAAAGGTGCTTGATTATCATCTTAGCTAGGGTAGTAATAGATAAACATGTCCTTCTGTAATATATGCAGCCTGTGTCACTCCTTATGTATATATGACTAGCAAGTTAATTACTACTTCCATTAAAGGCCTGGTTGGAGAGCCAAACTTTCACCTGCTTCCTGAATTAGAAATAGGTTTTAACAAAAGACTTTCTTCAGGGAGGCATTCCAGAGTGTATGCACGGGGGGTCTACTCCAGAGAAGGCTTGTTAGAGGTATCACATAGTGTGATGTTCTTGGAGAGGGATACTCCTTTGAAGAACCTTAGTGACCTATGAGGTCAGTACAGGGAGATCCTGTTCTTCAAGTACTCTGGTCCATTTCGGTTAAGGCCTTGAAGACAAGACATAAGGCCTCTTACAAAGCCACGCTACCGGCTGCTCTGCGCTAATGGCCCCGAAGCCCATAGAGATTTAAAGGGCTTTGGGGCTGTTGCTGCGCGGCTTTGTAAAAGAGGCAGATAGTTTTAAATTTAGCTTTGTATTGCACTGAAGGCAGTGGATTTTTTTGCAAAAATGATGTGGTCACATCACTTACAACCTTCTGCTACTACTACTATTATTTAATATTTCTGTAGCGCTACCAGATGTTTGCAGCACTGTACATTAAGCACGCAAGAGACAGTCCCTGCTTGAAAGAGCTTATAATCTAATTATGACAGACACACAGGAGACAGGACAAAGGGTGAATCAATATATGCTGCTCATTAAGGGAAATACAAAGGGATGGAGAGGTAGAGATGGTAAGGGCTAGAGAGGCAATGAGAAACAGATTTAGTGTATTACAAGTTGGAAGGGTTAGGATCTTAACACAGCTTCAAAAAAGTGGGTTTTGAGCTTGGATTTGAATACCACCAGAGTTGGAGCCTGACGTTCTGATTCAGGCAGGTTGTTCCGGGCATACAGTGCAGCAAGGCAGAAGGGGCAGAGTCGGGAGTTGTCAGCAGAGGAGAAGGGTACAGACTAAAGAGACTTACCCGAAGAATGGAGTTCCCAGGGTAGGGTAAAGGGAGAAAGGTTGAGGAGCTGTAGAGTGAATACACTTCTAAATCAGTAAGAGGAGTGCTGAATTGTATGTGGAAGCAGACTTCTTTTAGTCTTTTTGCAGCATTCTGAATCAATTAGAACTGTTTCAGGCCAACTTTTCTGTTCATGTCACTACCCCCATTGCATTAGCACCCGTCTGCTCCTGCTACCTAAAAGTTAGCCCGCCTGCTTACATCAGCTTCCAAGCAGCCAGTTTCCCCCTCTCCCACCTGCATAGGCTCCCAACCAACCATATTCCCCCACCCCCACATTTGCATCAGCTGCCTTCCAGCCAGCTCTCCTCCACTCAGCTACATACTTTGACTCACTCCAGCAGTGATGGGTAAAAGAGCAAGCCCTACTCACTAGTACCTTCAAAATGGCACTGCTGACCTCTAGAGGTAGTCTCTTGGTACTACCATTTGGGGATTCAAGCTGCTTTGTAAAACACCTGCTATAGCAGCAGCAACTGGAAATTGCTCCTGCCCTCATCATTTCCAGGACCCATTTCCCTCTCTCACTCCATAGCTCTCCCATTTCCCATATCACTCCTTCCCTAGCCTCCTAGTCCCTTCTTTTTTCATTTACTCCCCATTATAGCCTTATGGCTTCTCCAAAAAGGTTCCAACATTCCCAGCATCTCCTCTTCCTCCATCTTTTATAGCCAATCATCTAACCTCTCTGTCTTCCCTCCCCACTCTTGTAGCCTGACTTCTCCCTGTTTCTTTGCCTACTGCCCACCACCCTCTCTCCATCTTTCTTTCCTCCCTCCCTCTGATCTGTATCTCATCTCTCCTTCCTTCCCTACCCTGTGATCCAACATCTGTTTGGGTCCAATGTCTGTTTTTTTCCCTTCCCTCTACCCCTCCCTCAAGTCTATTTTCATAGATTATTCCTGAGTCAGAGGACATAATTTAATTCTTGATCCAGGTTTCAAAGGATATAGAGAGGTTAAGATGTATGCAAACAGAGCATGTCAAATTGTTGAATCCTTAGAATTTAAAAGTTTGCAATAGTTAAGAGTGACTGAGCCTTTTCATTAAATTCAGACAATAAAGGCATGATATTCCTACTGTTTAGAATGATTTTTCTAGACATCAACCTTTCCCTCCTACTGTAATAAAGGGACATATGGCTATAGAAGTGGTTCTCAATCTTTTTTTCAGTCACAAGTTATTTATCTTCCAAGTCCAATGTCCTGTTCTAAATGCAGCAACTCAGTTCTTGACTGTGGAGTAGGAGGAGCACTTATCCCTTAATGCAACTGACATATCATTGTAAATTTGTTTGGTTGAGTTCCCATTTAGGTAAAGATATTTCTTCACCACTTGGCACTTTCTTGCAATGAAATTTCCATTGTTTTGCACAATTTTCACTTCAGAGTTGCAAAAATAATCAGGCTACAATTATGAACTTTAGGTCAGACACATACAAAACAACAAACTTTGATGTGATGAAAGTATTATTAGTCTCAAGTAAGTGAAGTAGGAAAAGCCAATGACTTATCAGCACCCCCTTGTATGAGATATGGAACAAATCAATCAATACATTTATGGGTATATATAGAATTTTACACAACTTTATATGGTCAAATATTCATTGTTCTCAGAGGGTGAACAATTTTCTTTGTCGTTATGCAACCACTGTTCAGACATACTCCATTTATTTGGTCATTTAGGTGCAGTTACAGGCCATTTTACAGAGCAAATATGTGGAATATTTCATTGAACAAGTCACCTGCTGGCAAAAGAAATTAAATATTGCTGATGCCGTTATTTTTATTTGGATGGAAGTTCAGCGTACTTGGTCACATCTAGAAAGCATCTTCATTGGCTCTGAAGATATCAGGAAACAGCTCCCTGAAGATGCAAAAAGGTTTGATGGAATTAATGCAGATTTTAAGGTAAGAGCAAGATGGATATGTTATACAAAGGACTGTTGTGCCAGTAAGGCCATTATTTTAGAAACAATCCGCATACAAATAACAGCATTTACATGTTTAAATACCAATTTCAGAATGCTGCTTTTTACACAGATTTCAAGGAAGTGTGGTTTGAGTCTGGCGTGGGTGGGAATAAAATTTATGCCTGTGTTTTTCCCATTTTACAAAGGGAATAATATGTGTGGGGAAAAAAGGTCTATATTGGGTTTTGTGCACCAAATCCTCGGCAAAAGATAAGTAGTTTTTCCTCTGTTAACTTGTGTTCCTTGATTGCATTGCACAGAGCTATTTTAAAACATAACAAAGGAGGTTTTTTGTGCCTATGAAGCATTGTTTGGGCTGGCCTTGAGCCGCTACGGTGACTGGCTTGTACTGTGTTTTCTGAGGCTTTTTCCTCCTTTTTACATTTGAATTAATTCTTGCATGTTATGTTTGGCTAGGTACTAATTATAGTGAAGTTCTCATTTTTAGTGAAAAGAGTTATTTGTTAAATACATTGGTTTTTGTGCCACTTAAAGGCATGCACAAGTGTTAGATAAGGGCTAATTTTGGCCAGAGCTTTACATGATGGGGTCTGTCTTTAATCCCATGTAGATTTTGTCCACCTGAAAAATTAAGCCAAATTAACAATGCTGTGCCCCTATTTAACCAGTCACTCTTAAGCATGTAGATTACTAAAATGGGACAGCTACACTTGGGAATTATAAAACCAACACTTTCATCAGCATCTGGGTCCATACTATTTAATTATAAAATCCTCTAAAAGGACATCAACCAAGCAAAAGAAGCATATGGTATATGCGTTATGAGAAAAGACCAGCTGTAAATTCTAAACATCAGAAGATACTATGAGCTGTTCTCCTGCTCCTGCCTTTTGCCTGCTCTCACCATAACTGACATCTCTAGGGCTCCCAGGCCACCTCTCTTCCTCCGGGGCTCGGCGTGTGAGCGAGCTCAGCCCCCCAGAAGCAGCCGGGAACCCTTCTGAACTGCGGCAGTTGAGCCGTTCGCCTGCTCCTGCCTTTTGCCTGCTCTCACCGCAGCTAACATCTCCAGGGCTCCCAGGCCACCTCTCTTCCTCCGGGGCTCGGCGTGAGTGCAAGCTCCGCCCCCCAGTAGCAGCCAGGAACACTCCGCTAGCTTCGGCCATGAATAGGAGCGACCCCCACGACCACCACCGCCATCGGGAGGCCATGGTTGGTCCGGACGGCACAGTCATCGAGGCGCCGCAAACGGTCAGAGAGGTGCGGGCGGTGCCTGTCCACAAAGGAGACAGATTCAGCGAATTTGGCATGCAGGAGGCGAGTGTGAATGTTTTAGACGAGTTGATGACCAGAGACACTGGATTTGGTGCTTCCGGTTTGCTGACAAGGATCGGATGACATCTGGAGAAGTTTGGCAGCCAAAGCAGTGAAGTCATTTCAAGCTGGACTTCAGTCTTGACTGTTTTTGTTTTTTATTTTTCACTTTCTTTTTAGTTTATGATATATTTTAAATCTCATTCATTGTTTTGCCACTTGTTTTTGTTTTTATTTTATTATTTAAATTTCATTTAAATTTCCCCAGAATTCTATAGTTTCAACGGTTCTCCCTTCTGCTTCTATTTCCTATCTCCCCTCTTTTCAACCTTTCAAAGTCTTTTAGATCATTGTAGTCTTATTAGAATGTTTATTTTCTTATTTTTCTCATCTATCTCTATTTTTATTTCTTCATTACTCTACTAATTGTCATTTCCCCAGGTACTTTAGTTAGATTGTGAGCCTTCGGGACAGTAAGGGAATTTCTAAGTACCTATCTTACTTATAATTTTAATGCACCCTATTGTCTATTTTCTGTAAACCGCTTAGAATCCTAACGGAATTTAGCGGTATATAAGAAATAAATTACATTACATTACATTACTATTCATTTTTTCAACGTAGCTTTTTTTTTATTTTTTTTTTTTAAAGGCTGCTCCCACTGTATGTGCTAGCACTTACATCTAAACAAAAAGCCTAATCAAAATTGAAAAATAATAGAGGAAGTTGTAATATTAATCTATATAGAAAAACCTGCCCTATGTCTCCTTGTTAATGTGTGGTAAAACTATATTGATACCCTCATTATGCATATATACCACTACATATACACTAAGGGGCTCATAATCGAAAGAGAAAAACATCCAAAAACCGGCCTAAGTTGGCACTTGGATGAACATTTCTCAAAAACGTCCAAGAGCCGATAATAAAACCGGGTTTTGGACATATTTAAAAATGACCTAGGCCTTCATAGTGCCGCTCAACATCCAAAGCTAAATGGGGCGTTTTGGGAGGCGTGTCGAGGGCGGGAGTTGAGCAGGACGTGGGCCAGCTTAGACATAGTCGTATAGCATGTATAACCGAAAGTTTAACAACAGAGCCTAGACGGAACTTGGACGTTGTGACTTAGACCATGTAAAACATGGTCTAAGTCACAAAAACCCACCTAAACTCACCAGATAAGCACTGAAAACACATAACACAGACCCCCACACACTACCCCAGTGATCACCAACCCCCCCATAAAAGTTTTATTCACAACTTTAAATTTCAGCCTCCAGACCATCATCACCTGGCCGCCTGGCATAGGAAAGCCTAGTTGTCCCGCCCAGAGGCAGCTGAAGTCATCTTGGGGGTGGGTTAGGGACCCATAGAGAGGATGACCCATGCCCATAAGCCCCTGTAATCACTGCATTGATACTTAAACATGTGCACTCCCCTATACATCCCCAAAACCCTTTTTTACTGGCATATAAGTGGCT
This sequence comes from Geotrypetes seraphini, assembly GCF_902459505.1. Taxonomy (NCBI): domain Eukaryota; kingdom Metazoa; phylum Chordata; class Amphibia; order Gymnophiona; family Dermophiidae; genus Geotrypetes; species Geotrypetes seraphini. The sequence goes on along the minus strand of NC_047085.1, from coordinate 397,468,842 downwards.
CCTGCAGCTATAAGGGCTATTGGGGTGGTAGATAAGTGAGTCTAGGGGATTCTTGAGGTGGTTTGGGGGGCTCACTGTCACCTATAAGGGAGCTGTAGTGAGGAGAAGCCATGGCACCCTTTTTGTGAAATTCACAGCAGTGCCTTGTAAGGTACCCCAATATTTAGGTGGCAATATTTAGTCCATCACTTTGCAGACCCCTCCCACGTCCAACAGGGCTTGTTCTAGGCGTTTTGGACTTAGACGGAAAGTTGGACGGAAATGTGGTATAAAGATAGACGATTTAGTGGCTTGGACGATCAGATCGGCAGGACGTATAATTAGACGATTTTCGAAAGTAAAAAAAAGTTGGATGTATCTTTCGAAAATGTGTCTTAGGCTCTTTTTAACTTTGGACGATTTGCGAGATGGACGTAAACGGACTTAGACGTCCCTTTCGATTATTCCCCTCCACGTGGATATTTGTCAGTTACTGGAGGACCTTTATTCTATGCACCTAGGCGATTATTAAGATCATTGAATGATAACAGATTAGTGGCACCCCATATTCTAAAGGCTCATCTTGCCTCAACCAGAAATTGTGCATTTTTTAAATTTAGTTCCAATTTCATGGAATAGTTTGCCTGTAGAATTGAGAAAGGAAGAATCTTTCCAAAATTTTAAAACATTTAAAGGCACATTTTTTTCAACTGGCCTTTTTAAACTGAAGGGTTGTGAATTCGGGACTTCAATCTACATTTAAATATTATTATATTTTTAATTTTATTAATTAATTTTATTTAATTTTATTAATTTAGATTGTTATATAATATTATGTATTAGAAATGTTACTTTTTTCTTCTTTTCCTTTTCTTTTCTATTTAAATGGAGTTCTTTTCATATTTTTGATTGAATTATATTGTAAACCGCTTTGATCCTTTTTTGGCTGTATATGCGGTATATAAAGATTTTAATAAACATAAGCAGAATCAAGAAAGAGTCCACCAGGGCTATTTCCCACAAATCGTGTACCCAACACAGGTGCACAGTAGGTATGACCCTCACATCATGTTTATCCACAATATAGGTACACATGTATATTCCCAAATCAAAATAAATCATTCAAAAGTGGAGACTTGAACAACAATAATCACTTAAATCACCAAAGTGCTTTGTATCCCAAAATATCAATGAACTGTAGAATATAATATAAATAACAACCAAGTTTGTGCTTATCTTCCAAAGTGCGTTCAAAACTGATTGCCTGTAGGTAATCTAATCTAGGCTTTGGTTTATATATCAGGCCATCTTTCATTAGAGCTCTACTCGGTTTACAAGTAGTCAGGAGACCAGAATATACATAAAAGAAGGAGAAGTAAGGATAATAGAAATTAATTTAGTCTATCATAAAAGAAGATTTTGCAATGTTAGCGATTAGTAGATTGTGCAGGTAAACTAGTAGATTCTGCAGGCTCTGTGCTGTAGATCCTTTCATAAAATGCAGTTGAAAGTGAGCACATCCTAACACAAACATCTCAATTCATGTAAAATGGGACTCTTAAGGGGTTCATTCTAGGGAATACGTATTGGTTGTATGTGTAAATGATTAAAATAATGACATGCACGTGTATTTGTGTACATACATGTGTACATACATGTGTAAGTGCCAAAAAAGCACCTATGCATTATTCTGTATTTTAGAGGTAGGTGTACACATAGGTGGGCCTCACTTGCACGCACAATTTATAGAGTACTATAATTCACACTCTGCAGCATTTCTGTGCACACACATAAGCTGGCTCTATAAATAGTGTAAGGGCTTACATCTAAGTGCATACATGAAGATATGCCTAGTTATAATAGTGTTCTATAAAGGAAAGTAGGCATCTACTTTCTTTTATAGAAATGCCACCTAAATATAGATGGACAGGTTTTGAATCGCCCCAAAATGTTTAAGGGGCTGTTCTACTAAGCTACAGTAAGCACTAATGTGTGCAACCATAAGTGAAAATGCACTACCATAGTGTGCAGTCAGGCATCCTGCCGTAGTTTTTGTATGTGCTACCCATGCACTAAAAACTAACATTTAATTTTTAGTGCGGATGGAGTGTTGGGGGGGAGGGTAGAGTGTGCACAGTTATTACGGTTGCCAGATTTCCTCTTTGAAAAAAAGAGGATGCCTGACCCTGCCCAGTTTCACACCCAGTCCCGCCCCGTTCCGCCTTCAGCTCCCGTCCCAGTCCCGCGTTCCTCACCCAACCCTGTCCCCCACGAACTTCCCCAAGCTGTACGTAACATGCATGCGCAGGTGCATGTGATGTCATCACGGTGACGGCCACGCATGTGCAAAGACTTCCAGACGTGGCCTCCAAGCTCAGGATTTCCAAAACCAGGGCAAACTGCCTAGTTTTAGAAATCCCTTCAGGCGCTGTAAGTTAAGCGGTGTAGGTGCCTACTGCTGCCTAACTTAATTGCTTTAATTGGTTTAATTGGAGCAGCAATTGACAATGCCATTTAAAAACCATTTAAAAACCAATTAAATTAAATTTACTGATAAATGCATCCCCCAAATTTAGAGCTTGCCTCTTGCAATGGATCCAAACAACTCTCACGGAAGGCCAATTCCCACAAGACCTAGGGGAAATCATAATCACCCCAATACTGAAAGATCCCAAAGGACCAATAGACACCCCCTCCAACTACCGACCCATCGCCTCAATTCCATTATATGTTAAACTAATAGAAGGTCTGGTTGCCAAATACCTCACCAACTACCTTGAAGACCACAACCTACTCCACCCAACTCAATCGGGGTTCAGATCGAACCACAGCACTGAGACACTGCTAGTTTCCCTTCTAGATATAGCCAGACAGCACCTTAGCAAAGGAAGAAGGATGCTGATAATTCAACTCGACCTCTCTGCCGCATTTGACCTGGTCGACCACACTATACTTCTTCAGATATTAGAAACAATAGGGATCTCAGGCGAAGTATACAACTGGTTTCAAGGATTCCTTAAATCAAGAACATACAGAGTAAAAACAAAGGATCTTATATCGGAGCCTTGGACCAATCCCTGCGGAGTACCCCAAGGTTCCCCACTGTCACCCATGCTCTTCAATCTTTACATTTCCTCCCTCGGTACCCTGTTAGACAAACTCAAAGTAACTTCATTCAGCTATGCGGACGATATCACCATACTCCTCCCCTTTGACACACAAGACCCCACCAAATCAGGCATCCTGGAAAAAACTCTAGAAGCAGTGGAAAAATGGATGACAGAACACAAACTGAAGCTCAACCCAGATAAAACTAAATTTCTACTGCTTGAAAAGGACAAAACCCCTTCTATAACTGAGCTAGAAATAAAAACCACCAAATATCCCTTACAACCCACTCTCAAACTCCTTGGAGTAACAGTAGACAGAGGTTGCACTCTACAGGTGCAAATCAACAAAATCACACAAAAAGCATTCTTCACCATGCGCAACCTTCGCAAAATCAGAAAATTCTTTGAAAAAGAACAATTCAGACTCATAGTCCAATACCTAGTCCTAAGTCTATTGGATTATTGCAATATCCTCTACCTTTCCTGTCCCACCTACCTAATAAAACAACTACAGACCGTGCAGAACACTGCCCTCAGAATGATCTATTCCCTTGGAAAATTTGACCACATCACCAACGCCTTCCTAGACTCACACTGGCTTCCAATACAAGCCCGCATCCAATTCAAACTATACTGCATGTTATTCAAAACATTAAACGGAACGGCACCCACCCACCTAAACAACCGTCTAAACAGGAACCTCTCAACCAGACAGAGGAGAACCCAATCCCCTTTCTCCTACCCCCCTTTTAAAGGAACTAAACGCAAAAAGATGTATGACAACTTACTAGCAACACATGCAGCTAAATTGGATCCCACCATCACCAACCTACTGACAGCTTCAACTGACCTCAAGGCTTTCCGCAAAGAAATCAAGACCCTACTATTCAAGAAATTCACCCAAACGTCCTAATCCCTCCCTTTCCCCCTCTTACCCCCTCTTAGAATCATCTCATCAAAATTGCTTTAGACCTTACGCCTTCAATTGTATTCCTTTTACTGGAAAAGTCCAGCTATCTTTTTTGTTGTACTAGGTCCAACTTCTTTAATTGTATTTCTCTTCCTGGAAATGTCCAGCTATCTCAATGTAATCCACTTAGAACTGCAAGGTACAGGCGGAATATAAGCCTGTAATGTAATGTAAAAACCAATTAAATTCTCATTAAAAAAGTAAGTGCTGGAATCACATTTAGAGGTGATGCCTAGTAGCGCCTAACATTAACGTAGGCGTGATTATGGGCAGAGTTAACGTTAGGCACCGCTAGGCATGATTCTCCATCAAAGATAGGTGCTGGAAATGTAGGCCTTTAAAACCCTGGTAATCTACCTTTGATGGAACCCATGATTCTTCAAAAAGCGCTGTAACGTGATTGGCATGCGACCGACGCTGTTTATGGGAAGGTGCCGGCTGATTATAGCGCTGTTTGCAGAACCTGGCCTTTACCGCCTATAAAATAGGTGTCAGTAATTGCTCACGCAGTAAAGGCCTTGCACCAGTTTGGTCATTATTGCAGAAATAGGAAATTCAGCCTTCTACTGGCAGTGCTAAAAATGGCCTTAGCGTATGAGAGAGACCCGTGCTGAGGTAGTGCAGGTCACTTTTTAACGCTGCTTAGTAAAAGGGTCCCTAAATGCCTATTGTGTCTATATCAGTTGTGCTTTTTAGGTTTCAGAAAATCATAATGACAGTTTTAAATCTAACCCCCTCCTTTACAAATTCACGCTAGTGTTTTTAGTGCCAGCCGCAGCAGTAGTAGCTTGGACGCTCATAGGAATTCTAGGAGCGTTGGAGCTGTTACTGCAGCAGCTGGCGCTAAAAATGCTAGCGCAGCTTTGTAAAGGAGTGGGGGGGGAGGGGTAAATTGTACAGGTGACAGACATTCAAGCAATATGACCTAAACAAGAATGTCCAAAATTCCATTTTTTACTTTTTTTGTTAAAAAAAAGTTTTAAAATGAAGAGTGTAGCCACATCGTATGTTCGCTTATTCGATGACTACTATGAGTTTAATGATACTGGTATATAAAGCTTCCTTAACTTTTTCATTCTGGTTACCTACTGAAGTTAGGAAACAAATTCTCTTTTTCCTTTAGCATTTTTTCAGCATCTTCCAATGTATAATTCTTGAATCATTAATTTTGTGGATTTGAGTTAGTCAGTAGCCATAATTATTCCTTTCTCTCTTTTTTGTTTGTGCTGGGTTACTGTACAAGTTATTAGTGCTTGGTTTAGCATCATTAAATTGCATGAATAAATAAAAAATAATTTTTTATTTACTACAGGAGCTAATGTTTGAGACTGCCAAAACAAAAAATGTGTTAGAAGCCACAAACAAGCCTAACCTTTATGAAAAACTTGAAGCTTTGCAGAAAAGGTAAACGGTAACCTATACAATTATTGTATCTGCTAAAATAATGTGTAAATAGAATTAGTGTAATGCACACTGGAGTTAAGATCAATGTACACTTAAAATATTTGACTCTATGGGTGATCAAACATTTGGATATGGGAGGGGCTCTAGATTTAGTGTACTTGGACTTTAGCAAAGCTTTTGACGCGGTGCTGCATAGCAAATTGATAAATAAACTGAATGCATGCAGTATGGACCCTAAAATGGCAAACTGGATTAAAAGCTGGTTAAGTGGAAGGAGACAAAGGGTAATGGTAAATGGAGTTTGCTTGGAGGAAAAGGATGTTGTTAGTGGAGTACCACAAGGATCTATCCTTGGGCTGACTATTTAACATCTTTGTGAGTGATATTGTAGAAGGACTGTCTAGCAAAGTTTGCCTTTTGAGGATGATACCAAGCTCTGTAATAGGGTAGACACCCTGAAGGATATGGATAACAGGAAGCGGGATCTGGCGAAGCTTGAAGAATTGTCTGGAAATTGGCAACTAAGATTTAATGCTAAAAAATGCCACGCCAAGTACTTGGGCTGCAAAAATCCAATAGAACGGTAAAGTAAAGGAGATGAAGAACTTCTGTGCACAGAAGAAGAGCAGGACTTAGGTGTCTGCTGATCTCAGGGTTGTAAAACAAGTAGAAAAGATGATGGTCAAAGCCATGAAGATGCTTAGGTGCATAAGGAGTAAGAAAATAGAGGTGATAATGTCATTGTAAGTCTCTGGTGAGGCCCCATTTGGAATACTGTGGACAATTTTGGAGACTTCACCTTCAAAAAGATATAAATAGGATGGAGTCGGTCCATAGGGCTGCTATAAAATTGGTTAGTGGTCTTTATCATAAAGCATAGTAGAGTAGAGAACTTAATATATGTACTCTAGAAGAAGGACAGAGGGAATATGATAGTGATGCTTAAATATCTCCATGGTGTTAACGTACAGGAGATGAGTCTTTTTCAAATGAAGGAAAACTCTGGAAGGAGAGGGCATCAGATGAAGTTAGGAGGTGATAAGCTCAGGAGTAATGTAAGAAAATACTTCTTTACAGAAAAGGTGGTAGATGTGTTGAATAGTCTCCCAGTGGAGGTGAATGAGACAAAGAACATATCTGAATTCAAGACAGCGTGGGACACAGGCATATGGGATCTCTTATGGAGAAGAGGAGATAGTGGATGCTGTGGAGGGGCAGACTGAATGGGCCATTCGGCCTTTATCTGCCATCATGTTTCTTTGTTTCTATTGCATTTCATAACCATTAATTAAATAACAGCAAAAAAGGATGTTCTAGTCCACTTCAGTCATAGTTATGATGGGGAGAGGACAACTTCTGGTGCTGAATTGAGCCCCTTTCCTCCTCCTACCAATTGGCCCACCTCATCCCTTGCCTCTCAGAATAAGCAAATTAAAGCTATGACTATAAGTGTCATATAATTCAATGAAGAACACATAAAGGCTTGTAGTAGGGTCTGTAGTATAGTAAAATATAGAACTGGCCTCCATCTAATAATTGTTTTCTTCCCCAGTAAGATATTGTCCCTTCCTATTATATTATACCTAGCAGAGCTTCCATGTGCCATGGCATTCAGTAGTGTGAATATCACTTATTGAAGGAGTTTATAAAATCAATCATAATCGGATAGTGAAACATACAAAGGAGGAAGAATGGAGGATCAACTCAGTTTTTAGACAAAATAGAAGGACCGATTGAAAAGTAATGAGACTGTTTTGTTTTTTTTAATCAGATGAGTCCACAAGATCTGAACATTTTTCTTTTTCATGGTAGCATCCTTCACATTCAATACATTTTTGCAGTGTTTCAAAAATGATTCAAACATGTGTAGTAGACTTTTTTATGACATCAGTTGTAGCGCTATGGTTGTGACATTTTTCACTTCATCATTTGGAGAGAATTTCTTTCCCCACAGTTGTGTTTCCAGGGTCCGGAACATATCAAGAGTTTCATTACCACTTTTTCCAAGTTTAACACAAAATTCAATCTCGCACCTGTGGCATACTCTCACAGATATGTCTTCCTTGTCTGCCTTGATGAAACATACAAAGCTTTTCCTCTCACTTTGACCCAACAATGAAGACTATGGTAGTCCAACTGCGGATTCAGAAATGTTGATGTATGAGCTTCACAAGAATCAACACAGCATAGCCACGTCTACTTCTTGGAATGAAAAACAGGGGCAGTCTATTATTTTGGACATATCCTTATGGAAGCTACCATGGATTCCCATTCAGATACTTAGATCTAAATTGCCTCAAGCCAACCCATATCTGAAAGCAGTTCTCACCACCTGGTACATGGTTTGAACGCAGATGTTTCCTGAACATCTATATTTTTCCCTGACACCCATTGGTTTAACACCTAGCTTCAATTCTGGGGAGAGGAATGTATAAGATCGTAATGGGCTAACGTAGGGTTGCGCACCTTAGATCAAGTATGGGGAGACTTTGAAATAGTTTCATTTACAGTATTGCAAGAAGAATATGGGCTCCCCTGTAGAGACTCTCTTATACACAACTACCTACTTTCTTAAACAAAAACGGAAAAGGATTGGGACTTGTATACTGCCTTTTTGTAGTTTTACAACCACGCTCAAAGTGGTTTTACATGCAGGTACTTCAAGCATTTTCCCTATCTATCCCGTGGGCTCACAATCTGTCTAATGTACCTGGAGCAGTGGAGGATTAAGGGCTCCTTTTACTAAGCTGCGGTAGTGTTTTTAGCACGCACTACAGATTAGCACCCGCTAACCCCCACGCTATGCGGAAAAACTAAAGCCAGCTCTATGGAGGCGTTAGCATCTAGCGTGTGTTAAAACCACTAGTGCAGCTTAATAAAAGGAGCCCTAAGTGACTTGCCCAGGGCTATTTGGGATTTTGGCCTGGGAGAAACAAAACTGGAGAAGGCCCTGAAAACAGGCATGTTTTTTGAATGATGGACAGCTATTATAAAGTGTTTGAATGGCTGCTATGCAAACAGTTTTGAAAGTTTATACTACTATTCATTTGGTCGGGTCTGGAGGTTTTTGAGCCAATGAGGTTTCTACCCTTTCTAGTATGTCTGCTTAATACAAATAAATACTAAAACAATTAATGAGAAAACCTATTGTAATTGAGTGATCAAAGTCTTAACTCAAAATATACTAATCACTTCAAATATCTTAAAAAAACTTTTTTCTTTTTTTCTTTAAATATCTAAACTCAAGTGAATAAACACGGAGCCAGTTGTTAATGAGACAATCACAGCTCATCACTTTTTCATTCCACCGCTTTTCACATTCACTAATATTTATATAATGTATTCAGATATTTAAAAGAAAAAATAAAAAAGTTTTTTAAAAGATATTTGGAGTGCTTAATTCAAATAAAAGCAGCATACAGGCTTCTGAGGCTCTTTTCCTCCTTTCATAAACTGTAAGCAGATCACAGCAGAGAAGATTCTCCACTTTTCAGGAATATAAACATAATGAAAAATATCCCAGAGAGGTATTGACAGAATATATTTTTTTTCTCTCTTGTTCTTGTGTTTGTTTTTTGGAAGACAAGTCACTTAATTCCCTATTGCCCCAGGTACATTAGATGGATCGTGAGCCTGCTGGAACATGGAAACTGTTCTGAGCTCCCTGAGGAGAGCGGTATAGAAAATAAATAAATAAATGTTAGCTCCATCTTCTGTGCAGGATAGTGCAGCATCCTCATGTGTTGTATGGTGGCACCATTCTTTCCTCTGCATTGTGGCAGAGGTTTCATTCAGTGACATTGGCTCAGCAGGATCGTTACCCTTCTACGCTATGCAGTGGTGGTGGGCTGAGCATTGTCAGCAACCTCAAAGGCTCCGTAGTGGCAGCCGCCTTATCTACCACGATATACAATGCCAGTTCCAATTTGTACTGCTCCAAGGCAGCAGTTATTATGAAGTTCAGTGTATAACTTTTTCTGCATCATGTCAGTGCCGCTCTGGACAATACGGATTCCATTCTCTGGTTCTGTGTGGTCCCACTTCCACAGGGGTTGGCACAATTGTAGCAGCCTCAGATGCATATATGAGACTACTGTGTCAACAATGCTGCAACAAATAGTTGTATCTCGAATGTGTCGGTTTTTGAGTGCTGCTAAATAGCACTCCTGAGGAAGGCATAGGTTGCCAAAACACAGACTGTTGGGTCCTTCCCAACCACATCAGCTTTTGCATTTGAGATTACATTAAAAAAAAAAATTGTTCATCCAGGTACTTTGGCTCTATCCCACAATTGTCAGCTATAATCTTATGAGCATCATTCTTGGTTCTTTGAAATGCTGAATGTTCACAGGCTGTACAATACCCTTAAAGGGTGAAGTTCTTGGGACTATATTTTTCTTTGTTTCCATCTGTTGGTAGATGGACATAAACCATTTGTTCTAGACTGGGTTGGTAAGATTAAAGGAAATACAATTATCAGGTAAGACACAATTTTTCCATTTATTATGTAACTGTTGGTCTTACCCAGGCTATGCCTATGCGCTTTCTCTATGAGTACCTCCTTACATTTACATAGTATTCCTGGCAGAATTCTGTGCGACTGCACAATGCATAATTACTGCAGAATTGCAAAGTCATGCAGAATTTCCCTGTTCCCGCACAGAATCTTGACTGTCAGTATCTTTGGGTCGCGGTATCAGCAGCAATTCCCACACCCTGCTGGCCACTAACCCAGAAGTTTCTCCGCAGCAGAGGTTTCCAGGTTAGTGGCAGGCAGCATGTGAGAGTCACTGCCAATACTGCGACCCGAAGATGCAAGCCTTAGAGTACAGGGGAGGAGAGGAAGGAAAGTTGCTGGCACTGGGGGAGGGAAGGGGTGAAAGGAAGGAAAGTTGTTTGCAGAGGAGGAGGAAAAGGAGAGAGGAAGGAAAGTTTGTGGCACGGGGGAGGGAAGGGGTGAGAGGAAGAAAAGTGGTAGCACAGGGGGAGGGGGAGAAGAAGGAAAATTGGTGGCACAGGGAGAGGAGAGGGAGGCATGCATTGTAAGGGGAGAGGATGAAATTGTACATAATGGAGGGAAAGAAGGGAGAGATGGTGCATGGAGGAGATAGAGAGATTTGACAGGGCACCAGAAAGGGAGAGAAAGAGGTGTTGGACATAGGGGTGGAGAACATGGAGGTGGATGGAGAGGGAGGGTGATGTTGGATTCAGGAGCAGAATAGAATGATGGAGAAATGCCTGGAAATGTGAGTGAGTGAAGAAAGTGGGAGAAATGCTAGACCATGGGAGAGAGTGCAGCAAGGAAAAGATAGGGAGATGCCAGACTACAAGGGTAGAAAGGGAAGGAAGAGAGAGCAGATGCTGGGTTATAAGGGTGGAGGAAGGAAGACACTGAGAATGGTAGAACCCTCAGGGGTAGGAGAGGGTGGCAAGGATACAGATGAGAGTATAGATATAACAGAGGGTAGCAATATGGTAATGGAGGTACACTGAAGATGAAAGGGAATGGAGGAATGAGATGGGGAATGGGAGAGGAGATAGAAATTTGATAGGTAGTTGAAAAGTAAAAACAAGGAGAAGGGTAAGAAGGAGACAGAAAAGAGCTAGAAAGGAATGATCAATATGCCAGAGGCAGGTGTAATGAGGGGATAGACAGGAGAGAGGAGAAAAGACAAACGGATAGCAGGCATTTGAAGGAGAATTAGCAGATGATAGGAAAGCAGAAAAAAGAAACTGGAACCAATATGATGGAAAAATAAAGCATCCAGACAGCAAAGGGAGAAGAAAAACATTTTATTTTAAATGTTTTAAGTGGAATATGGATAGTAATTAGCAAAAATATTGTTTAAATTTTCACAAATAAACTTGCAGAATTTGTTAATTTTGTATGCAAAATTTTGAATTTATTTTTTGCGCAGAATTCCACCAGGAGTAACACAGTAAGGAATTTGCATGTATCATTTACAGAATAACACTAATGGCTCAGATAACGGTAACGGGAGAAAAGCGCGCGAGACTTCGACGCGCAGACAATTCGGTGTAAGACCCCAGCGCGCTGCCTTAAAAGATACTTTTAAAGAGCTCTGATGGGGGGGGGGTGTGGGGGTTCCCCCACTTTACTTCATACTCTTCACGCTGCCGTTGGGGGGTGGGAGGTGCAACCCCCCACATTATAGAGAAAACTTAACTTTTTCCTAAAAAATCGGGAAAAAGTTAAGTTTATTCTATAATGGAGTAACACTTATGCACATAAATGTATACCTACCTATCTAAGTGCTAATATCCTTTACTTACTTACATACGTAGCCTGCATGTTACAGAATGAGGGGGAGCTAAAGTAGACATTAACAGCTATTTGTGATATCTACCTGATATTTGCAGTAATTCCCTTTCTTCTGATTTGATACAACTTGTATGTTGTCATCTTTTACGTATGCTGTACTAGGCCTTGGGGACTTGTCTTCTTGGCCTTAAGTAGATAATTGGGGGAGGGGAAGGGGATTGTGCTAAGGGCAGTTTTGAAACTTCCAGGAAAAGCATATTTAAGAACATAAGAATAGCCTTACTGGGTCAGACCAATGGTTCATCTAGCCCAGTAGCCCATCCTCAAGATCAGTGATTCCCAAAGTGGGCGCCAGCGATTCAGGGGGGCGGTGATGGCCACAGGTGCATTTGGGGGGACGATGAATAACTGTAAGGGGGCGGTGATAGTATAAAAGAAAGAAGAGAAGATTTAGAAAAATTGATTTATGTATTCTGCTCATAATGTTTAACTTTTCTTTGAACAACGTACTGGACATTGGCTCGGTTCCCGCATACTCCCTCACTTGCATTGAGGTATGTGCAGTCGCGCACTGCTACTGTTCATGTGATGCCACTGAATTGCCGTTCCAAAACACATAAGCACTACGAGCATTGCTGCGGGTAACTGCTATTCGTGCGATTGGTCGATCGCAAGGCCAAAGCCTGGAACAGCAGCAGTAGTACTGGCTACTGGCAGTATTACCAGCAGATTTTGGAGCACGCTATGAATTAGGAGATTTCTCCGTAATTATTACGTGTAATATAACTCAAAGGTTAGATTGTTGTGATATGATATTGTGACAAGTTAAAGTTAACTTAACAAATAGTGTGACTATAATTGGTGAGTATTATTTATTTATTTTGTAATAGTTATATGCGCTTTACAATTAATAATATCATGTTTATTTATTTCATCAGTATTTATTTTAGTTTGTTTTTTACAAAAATATTTCAAAAAATTACTAAAAAATATTATTAAAAATACCCCCTTTACCCTTTGAACCTTGACCTCCCTCCCTTTTCGGCTCCACTACTAGGCTCGGTTTTAGGCATAGGGCCTACGCCTAAAACCGAGCCTAGTAGTGGAGCTACGCCTAAAATCGTCTACGCCTAAAATCGGGCTTGAATTAGACATAGAAGATTTGGTAAAAGATTTTGTAGAATTAAAAGCTAGGAAAATTCACTTTTAATTATGATTTATTTACGTTATTTTTTATTTTTGCATAATATTTATTTACCTTATTTTCTTAACGAAATATAATATTTTCTAATGCAATAAAAAAATTAAATTTGGATTTTCAGTATTTTTTTATTTTTGTTCAACTTAAAAATTAATTCATTTTTGTTTGGGGAGGCAAAGTTTCATCTCGCCTACACACAGAATTCAGTAGAACTGGGCCTGTTCAACGGCCCCACGGGTAGTTGTGACAGATAGGCAGGCCGGAAAACTGGCCCATAGGGTTCAAACGGTTAAAAAATTAATTTTTTCTACAGATAATAATGGCTCAACCAAAGAAAAAATGTAGACAATATAATATCGAATATTTGAAATATGGCTTTATTGAGTCGCCTGTAAACAATACATTACCAATGTGCCTGATTTGCCAGAAAGTTTTATCAAACGAAGCTATGAAGCCTTCCAGACTACAAGAACATTTGACTAAAATTCATGGTGATAAAAAAGATAAGTATTTAGATCAATGCTGTCTTGTTAAAATGTTTATTTTATTTTTATTTTTCCTCTAACTCTACTTTTCACTTCTCTATTACCCTCCAGGTACTTTAGTTAGATTGTGAGCCTTCGGGACAGTAAGGGAATTTTTCAAGTACCTTTCTTATTTCTAATCTTAATGTATATTTTCTGTAAACCGCTTAGAACCTAACGGATGTAGCGGTATATAAGAAATAAATTACATTACATTACATTACATTTTAGAACACTAAAAAAAAAATTTATCAAACAACCGACATTGGCAAAACTCTTTTCAACCGCAACCACACAATATGACGATGGCTTGCTAGCTTCTTACAATATTTCGTTAATAATTGCCAAATCGGGAAAACTTCATACTATTGGTGAAGAACTAATTATACTGGCTATAAGTGAATTAATACGTACTGTGCTACACAAGCCAGCATCTGATATTATAAAGAAAATTTTGTTGAGCAATAATACAGTGCAAAGAAGAATTGATGAAATGGCTCAAGATGTTGAAGATTTATTGTGTGGATATTTAAAAACATCTCGGTTTTCTATTCAGCTTGATGAGTCAACTTTGCCAGGAAATGAAGCTTTACTTTTAGCATATATGCGGTTCCCAAAGGAGGAACAAATTTGCCAAGAATTATTATTTGCAAAATATTTGCAAACTGATACTAAAGGAGAATCAATATTTCATGCATTGGATGAGCTTTTTAAAGAAAAATAAATACCTCTGAGTAATATCTTATCAGTAGCCACAGATGGTGCTCCAGCGATGGTAGGGCGCTACAGAGGTTTTCTTGCATATTTAAAAAAGGAGGTGCCGAATGTATCATCCATCATCAACATCTAGTTGCCAAAAATTTAAGTGCACGCCTACATAATTCATTACAATATGTAATTAAAGTTATCAATATAATCAGAAGCAAATCATTGAATGACAGATTATTTAAACAGCTTTGCATTGAAAACGATGAAGAATTTAATTGTTTGCTGCTTTATACAGAAGTTCATTGGTTGTCAAAGGGTGCCTGTTTAAATAGGTTTTATAAACTGTTTAACTCGGTGCTGGAGTTCTTGAAAGATAAAAATGATGCTTTACGATCCAATTTAATTCAATCCAAAAGTGATATTGCTTACTTGACAGACTTGTTTCAAAAATTTAATGAAAGCAATCTTCAGCTTCAAGGTGATGAAGTGAATATAATAAAAACAAAATCTGTTATTTCTGCATTTGTGACAAAACTTCTTCTGTACAAACGAAACTTTGGACGAGGGGAAATCAGCCAGTTCCCAAACTTATCAGGAGCAGAAAATAAAGATGAAGACATACTTTCTTATTGTGAGCACTTGGATGCTCTCCATTCAGATTTTAATCAACGATTTGATGATATTTTGAAAATGAACATACTTGATTGGATTTTGGATCCTTTTTCAAGTGTAAACACAGAAGAATTTCCACAGTTACAAGAAGAACTGATGGAAGTAACTACAAATGATGAATTGAAATTTAAATTCAAAAGCGGCTACCAACAATTCTGACTGCAAAAGGAGATCCCTACGGCTTATCCTGAAATATGGGCTGTAATTCAAAAGTTCTTAATTGCATTTCCTTCATCATATTTAGTGGAAAGTGGGTTCAGTGCGGTAACCAATTTATTAACAAAAAAAAGAAACCAATTGCAAATAATTAATCGCGGTGATTTAAGATTACTGCTGACGAAAATAGAGCCGAGGATTACTAAATTGGTAACAGCACACCAGGTTCATCCTTCTCATTAAGATGATTTCGAATGTTTTAACATTTTTTGTATTACATTCTATTCTGAGTTCAATAAATAGTTTCATAATTTCAAAGTTCAATGTTTCTAATTTACACCTTTCTTTACTATATTTTACGAAAAAGGTAGAAACATTAATACATATATATTTCCTATTAATTGCTATTAAAATTTTAAAAAAATTAATTTCCAGGGGGCGCTAAGTAATATTTTTTCTGGAAAGGGGGCAGTAGGACAAAAAAGTTTGGGAACCACTGCTCAAGATGGACAATCCAGGTCACTAGTAACCGGCAAAAACCTAAATAGTAGCAACATTCCATATTTATCTAGATGTGTTCAAAAAGTTGATGTTTTAATTAAAAAAAAATAATTTGGAGACTAGAATTTTTAGGATGATTGATAAGCTTATTATGTGGATATATAAATCACCTTTTGATTTTTTTATTTTTTTCATTTTAGACTCTGTCTTTGTGAAAAAGCTTTGGCTGAATACTTAGAAACCAAGCGCTTGGCTTTTCCTCGATTTTATTTTATTTCTTCAGCAGACTTGCTTGATATTCTTTCCAAAGGAACTCAGCCCGAAAAGGTTAGTTTTCTTTTGAGTTCTTATTGTGGTTGACCTGAATGCAAAATAATTTTCATGTACTATTTTCCACTCTATTATAAGGGAGTACCTCTGTACAACAGCAATTTTCATTTTAGGGAAAAAAAAGGCCTCAGAGATTGGAGCCATACGCATTAGTCTTCTCATAGACTTATTTGTATAGTATAGTAGAATTAAGCAACTCCGCTCCTACAATTCAGTCATTGGCCAAAAACCCTTTTATTATAACAAATTTAAAAAAAAAAAAAAAATTTTAGATAACTTATTATTTCTTTTTTTATTGTACTTATGTCCTTCTCGTTCTCTAGTAGTACTAGTACTAGCTTAGGACCCGTCCGGCCGGCCTACTTTTTCCAGATACAGGGGGGGTTAGGGGGTGGGGTCGGCGGGACGATTGGGGGGTTTGGGGAGGCAGTTGTGGGGGGGTCATCGTGGGCAGGAGGGCCTGGGATCCCTCCTGCCCATATCTTATGGGGGGGGGTCTTTGGGCAGGAAGGGGTTGGGCTCTCTCCTGCCTGGATCGTGTCGGGGTAGGTGGTGGGGTCTTCAGGCAGGAGGGATTGGGATCCCTCCTGCCCGATCTGATTGGGGGGAGTTGCATCGGGGCAGGAAGCCTGGGATCCCTCCTGCCCGATCCAATTGGGGGGGTGGGGTGGATCACAGCAGGAGAGATTGGCTATCTCTCCTGCCTGACGTCACTTCCGGGTGCCGCTCATAGGAAGTGACATCAGAGGGAGAGCCGACAGGGTCACGAGGAGCTTGTTGAAGTTGTTGTTGCTTGTGGCGGTGAACAACTAGAGGTATGGAGAAAGAAGGGGGGGATCTGGGAAGGGGAGGGGCGCCCCCGCCCCCTGAGTGCCTCTCACCCTTACTATGCCACTGCCTCAGAGTTCTGAGGCTGTAGCTCTAACCATTAGGCCACTTCTCCCTCCAAGAGGCCAGAAACTTTAAGCTGTTCTTTCAATATATTAAGGGGAAACAACCCACAAATGAACAGTGGGGCCGTTAGATGACCATGGAATAAAGGGAGTACTAAAGGTGGACAAAGCCATCACCGACAAACTGAACACATTTTTTGTGTCGGCATTTACCAAAGAGGATATATCCAATATACCAGAAAACCGACAGGCTATACACAGGAAATGAGGATGGGGAACTGACAGGGATGACAATCAGTCTAGAAGAAGTATGCAGACAGATTGATAGGCTTAAAAACGTTAAATCCCCTGGACCAGACAGCATCCACCTGAGGGTAATCAAGGAACTGAAAGGGCTTATAGCTGAACTGCTTCAACTAATAGCCAATCTGTTGATCAAATCAGGAAAGATTCTGGAAGACTGGAAAGTGGCAAATGTTATGCCGATCTTCAAGAAAGGTTCAAAGGGAGATCCAGGAAACTACAGACCAGTGAGTCTGACTACGGTACCAAGAAAGATGGTAGAGGCGCTGATAAAGGACCGTATCATCGATCACCTTGATGGACACAAACTGATGAGGACCAGCCAGCACGGCTTCAGCAAAGGCAGATCTTGCTTGACAAACTTACTGTACTTCTTCGAAGGAGTAAATGGGCAGATAGACAAGGGTGACCTGGTCGACATCTTATATCTAGATTTTCAGAAGGCGTTTGACAGGTCCCGCATGAACGTCTACTTCGAAAAATTGCAAGCCATGGAATTGAGGGTGATATATTAATGTGGATAGGAAACAGAGAGTGGGGGTGAATAGACAATACTCAGACTGGAAAAGCATCACAAGTGGAGTGCTGCAGGGTTTGGTACTCGGGCCTGTGCTCTTCAACATATTTATAAATGACCTAGAAATTGGCACGACGAGTGAGGTGATTAAATTTTGCGGACAATACAAAGTTATTCAGAGTAGTGAGGACATAGAAGGATTGCAAAGACCTACAAAGAGACATAAATACACTCGAGGAAGGGCTTTGAAATGGCAAATGAGGTTCAATGTGGATAAGTGCAAGGTGATGCATGTCGGTAACAAAAATCATATGCACGAATATAGGATGTCCGGTGCTATACTCGGAGAGAGCCCCCAGGAAAGAGATTTGGGAGTACTTATAGACAAGTCAATGAAACCGTCTGTGCAATATGCAGCGGCGGCAAAAAGGGCAAACAGAATGCTAGGAATGATTAAGAAGGGGTATCATGCTGTTAAATTGGGCCATGGTACGCCCCTACATGGAATACTGCGTCCAACACTGGTCGCCGTATAAGAAAAAGACATAGTACTACTCAAAAGGGTCCAGAGAAGATAGACAAAAATGATTAAGAGACTGGGAGAGTTGCCGTACAATGAGAGGCTAGAGAAACTGGGCCTTTTCTCCCTTGAAAAGAGGAGATTGAGAGGGGACATGATCGAAACATTCAAAATATTGAAGGGAATTGACTTAGTAGAGAAAGAGAGATTGTTCACCCTCTCCAAGGTAAAGAGAATGAGAGGACACTCGCTAAAGTTAGAAGGGAATAGATTCCGTACAAACGTAAGGAAGTTCTTCTTCACCCAGAGAGTGGTAGAAATCTGGAACGCTCTTCCAGAGGCTGTTATAGGGGAAAGCACCCTTCAGGGATTCAAGAAATGGTTGAATAAGTTCCTACTGGAACAGAACGTATGCAGGTAAGGCTAGACTCAAATAGGTCACTGGTCTTTGACCTAAGGGCCGCCCTGTGAGCGGACTGTTAGGCACAATGGACCACTGGTCTGACCCAGAAGCGATAAATCTTATGTTCTTATGCCTGTAGTCAGAATATCTGCAGGCAAGCAGACACAAAGATTAACTGAGCAAGAAGGTGCCTAAACATAATTGTGGCCTTCATCAACTGATTAAACTGTGTTTTGGTGACTTTTTAGATGTTTTTTCTCCATCTTCCAGTTGGTAATGCTGGTAGCAGTAGTTGGCCTTTATCTGCTAGGGTGAAATTAATCCTGGTAATATGGAGAGAGATCTATTCCAGGGTGAATAATTCAAGCATAAATAGGTGCTATAAATTATGTTTTTCATAAGGACAGATATAGAGCTTTATTTATGTTTTGCAGTCAGACAGATAATTGTTTCTTTTTTCTCAAGAGACTGAACAACTAATCCCTGCCAAACAGTTTTTATGTAAGTACGTTTTCATAACATGTTGTATCTGTCCTGTATCACTGACTGAAATGGCACTATAGAATACAGTTCACTTTACAAAATTAAAATTGTAACTGAACAGCTGTTGGCCTTGTAATTTAGTGACTCTTGCCTAATGTTGTCTGCTAATCCTTTTACCATGCTATCTAGTGTTTTGAGATGCACTGTAATCTTTAATATCCCTCCAGACACTTGAGTTTATGCTCTCCTGCCAGCAGATTGAAATTGAGAACTAATAACTTGTGATGTCACTACTTAAGTTTCCTGTATAGCCAATAGCCAGTCAGTTTTTCTTAGTCTCTAGCAAGTGGCAGAAAGAGCTATCCTGTGCTTGGTGTGGTAGGATTTGATTTTGTTGCTTGTCTGAGAGACATTTCATTTTAAAAAAGTGTTATTTTAATTACCTTCTTTGAACCTGGTTTTCTGTATGAGTGGAGCCATAGGAATGGTATACCTCAGGAATCTCAGACTCTTCCCTCACCCCCCCACCCCCCCAAAAAAGAAGTTATTTGGGGGTTCTGGAACTATTCGTGGCATGCACACACACATCATATTTTGTAACATTGGGGGCGGAGAGTAGGCATGCCTAACACTAAATTGGTTAGCGCAGCTACACTGCTGAGGTCTAATCAATTTGTGTGGTTAGCGTGTAAGCTCTTACCTCCTAGAAAATAGGCATAGTTAAGGGCTCACAAGCTAACAGCTTTCCGTGTCCGGGCTCTTGTCCAGCAGCAGAAGGGGGAAGCCATCGGCGCGATGCAGCACGGCCCCGACGTGGTCACCCAGCGGTGGATTGATGCCGGCCTGGAGGATCTCCTGATGCCTTCTCTCTCTCCCCCTCTCTTCGGTGGACTTGCACTCCTGCAGCTGCGGTGTTGGACACATCGAAGGGAAACTGGACTTCACTTCAGGGGGTCTGCTGTCGGCGGTGCCTGGCCTTGCCTGTCCAGTGACTGGTGTCATGGCGGTCTTCATTGGCGTGGTTCCTGGTCCTGTTTCTTTGGTAGAAACATAGAAGATGACGGCAGATAAGGGCCATAGCCCATCAGGTCTGCCCACTCTACTGACCCACCCCCAAGTCTACTATCCTAGCGGCCGGTTGACCTGGTTCTGCAGACTGAACTTACTATCAAGCCGCCTCAGAGACTTTTCTATCTCTTAAAGTTGTTTTATTTTTATCTTCTTTCATTATTTCTATTTTCTATTTCTTTGATTTTTGATCTTAGAAATGTATTGCATATTTTTATTTTAATCAGGTACTTTAGCTAGATTGTGAGCCTTCGGGACAGATAGGGTAATTTTTCTCAAGTACCTAATTTCATTTTAGTTTGATACATTGTAAACCGCTTAGATCAGTAAAATGCAGGAGCCGCATATCAAATCTTAAATAAACATAAACATAATAGAAAATGCAGTCATTTTACAGCTACGCTAAAAATGGCTTCTGCGCACAGGAAGCTCACCACTTACTCATAGCACAGGCCGCCTTTTAGCGTGACTTAGTAAAAGGGCCATTGTGGTTGCAGAACATTTATACCTGCAGAGCCTCAAGTGATACTACTCTTTCTCTCTCTCATTAAACAAATACACTTGGTTTTCCCTTGGGTTTATAGGTATTTTACTAAATGTTCTATGTTCAGTAAGTCTTTGGTAAAATTATAAATATCTAGACCTGAATACCCTTTTCCTTTTTTTACCTTAGATGACTTTTACAAAATTAGGCTTCTCACATGTCAGACTGTGCCAGCAAGCAAATATCCTTGGTTTAACTATGGATCTACACTTGTATTCCTCTAGAAACATAGAGGACAGTAATCAATGATATTTCTACTACTAGCACTTATTGTTTCTATAGTGCTATTAGATATACGCAGCACTGTACATCAAAACATAGAAGAGACAGTCCCTGCTCAAAAGAGCTTACAATCTAGTCAAGACAGACAAACTGGACAAGAAGGTGCTATACCATCTTTAGTTCAAGTGCTTCAGATCGGTTCTCATAAATACAATGTGTGTGTGTGTGTAAATTGATAAATATAAAATAATATATAAAAAGAAGATTAATATAAAATCAAATTTAAAAGGAATATACTATACAAAACATAAAGATAGCCAGTAAACAAGGAAAATGAGTCTTATACACATGATGTTACTTTCTTCTAGGTCACACGTCATCTTGTCAAACTCTTTGATAACATCGCCGATCTTAGGTTTCAAGAAAACAGCCAAGGGGAAACCACAAAGGTTGCACTGGGAATGTACAGCAAAGAAAAAGAATATGTACCATTCCAAGAAAACTTTAATTGCACTGGTCAGGTAATATTTTCCCTGAATTGAATTTCCCCATCCATGTTTTTAATGGTGCCATTATAAAGGATAACTGGCTTCTAAGCTTTTGAGTGGGCTGGTTAAGTGAAAAGGAAGTGATTTTATATCTAACTGATATGAAAAGAGTGATATATGGAAGGTGTTTTTGATATAAAGTGAAATTCCATTCACCTGTAAAATCAGTCTTGGAGATCGCTCTGAGGAAAGGGATGTTACCAATGGTGTGCTTTAAGGTTCTGTTCTTAGGCTATTCTCTTTAACATTTTTATAAATGATATTGCTGAAGGATTGTCAGGTAAGATTTGCCTTTTTGCGGATGATACCAAAATCTGCAATAGAGTAGACTATCAAAGATAGTAGACATGTTGGATGGTGTGACTAACATGAAGAAAGACCTGGCGAAGCTTGAAGAATGGTCTGAAATTTGGCAACTAAAATTTAATGCTAAGATATGCAAGGTCATGTATTTGGGCTGCAAAAACCAGAGGGAAAGGTACAGTTTAAGAGGTGAAGAACTTATGTGCACGACTGGGTGTGATTGTATGTGATGATCTTAATGTGGCCAAACAAGTTGAAAAGGTGACGGCAAAAGCTAGAAGGGTGTTCAGTTGCATAAGGAGAGGTATGGCCAGTAGGAAAAAGGTTACCTCATTGAGAATATTGTGTACAATTTTGGAGGCCGCACCTTCAAAAAGATATAAAAAGGATGGAGTCGGTCCAGAGGAAGGCTACTAAATGGTGTGTGGCCTTCATGATAAGACGTATAGGAACAGACTTACAGACTTTGGAGGAAAGGCGGGAGAGGGGAGATATGATAGAGATGTTTAAATACCTACATAATATAAATGTGCATGAGTTGTCTCTTTCATTTGAAAGGAAACTGCAATGAGAGGGTTTAGGATGAAGTTAAGAGGTGATAGGCTCAAGCGTAATCTGAGGAAATACTTTTTACAGAAAGGGTGGTAGATGCATGGAACAGTCTCCCAGAAGAGGTGGTGGAGACAGACTGTGTCTGAATTCAAGAGAGCCTGGGATAGGCACGTGGGATCTCTCGGCAAGAGAAAGAGATAATGGTTACTGCGGATGGGCAGACTAGATGGGCCATTTGGCCTTTATCTGCCATCATGTTTCTATGTCAGCAAAATGTCATCTGAAAATTGCCCACCTGATGTTGCATATCTCTTGTTGTTGCTTTGAATTTCTGTGGCCACCAAAATATGCTGTTGTGACTTGATTGCAGCTGCTCGATGCTATTCTTCCCCCCTCTTGCCCAAGAGGTGACAGCCTAGTCCTGTCATATTTCAGTCAGTCCATCCATATCCATAGATTTGTTGGGGTATGTGTATCCGTTGTTCTGTGATTCCCCATTTTTTACACTATGTAAACCATTTGGATGTCTTTTCATGGCTTGAATTACAGCACATAAATATGAAACAAAGGTATTTTTAAAAGCTGGAAGAGAGGAGGAGGCAGGAACATGAAAGTAGTAGTTTGGCAAAGCGGTCAGAACCTACCATCCAAAAATGAGCAAAATTGCTAGTCAGAAATAGTATGATGAGGAAAACAAATCTCTTAATAATGATGGTACACATGGATGGATGGAGGGGAGGGGAAGGGCAGAGAGAAGGAGGAGATGGTGCATGTGGAGAAATGGAAAGGGAAGACATGGAACAGTGGATAGATATGAGAAGGAAGCAGAAAAATTGAAGAAAGTTGAATATTAAAAGTTAATACTAAAGATGGATGTAGGACAGAAAGTGAAGAAGGAGAGAAAATCTCAAATGGATAAAAAGAACGTGGAAACATAGTTAAGAGCACAGACAGAAGGAAGTTCAACCACAGTCAGGGAAAAGATGATTAGAAAAATCACTAGACAACAATGGTAGGAATAATTATTTTATTTTCAATTTAGTGATTGAAATATGATGGTTTTGAGAATTTACATCTACTGTCTATATTTTGCACTGTTCAGGAAGAAGTGCATTTATTTCTATTTTTCTGTTGTACTAAATGCAGAGTCTGGTATCTTAGGGTTTTTTTTTTTGGTTTGTGGTCCTGTATTTGCATAGCATTTATTTGTGTTTTGCTTGTGTGACCAAAGCCAGGTGTTTTGGTAGGAATGAATGTTGAGAAGCGCTATACAGTGTGCTTTGTGTAGTTTAATTTTGTGGTTAATAATAATAATAACAGTTTATATACCGCAATACCGTTAAGTTCTATGCGATTTACAAAAGATTAGTGGAGTACAAGTTGAGTTGACGTACAAGTTGAATTAACTTAAGGGATGTGGGAACAATGGGGAGAAAGGGCAAGAGAGGGGAAAGAGGGAAGTGGGTCAGCTGTCTAGGTATTTCAGGAATACGTGGGTTTTGAGGCGTTTCCTGAATACCTCATAAGTGGTGGGCAATAGGAGTTGTTCTAGGTCTTTACCCCATAGAGCAGCCTGATGTGAGAGAAGATGCTCATGGTGTTTTTTTAGTTTGCATCCTCTAACCGGGGGAGAAACGAAGTGCGAGTGGGAGCTTCTCTTGTGTTTGTTGGCTGAGAAGGAGAATAAGTCAGTGATGTATTTAGGGGTTAGACCGTAGAAAACTTTAAAACAGAGGCAGGCGAACTTAAACTTTACACGAGCTTCCATCGGCAGCCAGTGTAGCTGTTTGAAGTATGGCGTCACGTGATCGAACTTCTTTAGACCGAAGATTAGTCTGACCGCAGTGTTTTGCATTAGTTGTAATCGTCGCATATTCTTTTGGGGGATTGCTAAGTAGACGATGTTACAGTAGTCGAGTTGACTTAATACGAGGGATTGAACCAAGATTCTGAAGGCAGAGTTATCAAAGTATGCTTTAATGGATTTAAGTTTCCAGAGGGTGAAAAAACTCTTTTTGATTAGGGAGTCCACCTGATCTTTCATGGTGAGGCATTGGTCCAGAGTTACACCCAGTATTTTAATGGTGGGCTGTATGGGGTAGTTATGTTAATCATTATGTATTGTTAATACAAGTTTATTGTGTGTGTATATATGAAAAATGGCATTACAATTAGTACTATTATTATGGTGTGGGGTCTGGGGTGGGGACTGGGGCAAAACTTGAGCACCCTTTATCATTTTGAAAAGTTGGTTCCTTTGGTTGTAAGTAACAGGCATCTTGAATAGATCTGGCATACTACCATTTGAGAGCAGATGTCTATTGTAAGCTAGTCCAAGTGAGGGGGACATAATCTGATACCCATGACATAATCATCATATTGACTTCGAGTGGACTGGAAAGTAGAAAGTACTTAGTTCAAGAAGACTGTTGTTTATACAATATGTGATAAAGTATCAAAGACAGTTTCAAGGTGGTATCAAGAGTTCTGACAACTTTGCAATAATGATGAAGGGTATAAAGAATTACATGTGTCTGTTCTGGAGCAACTTGGATAGATTTTAAAAACACTGCAGGCATTTTATCTTCCTCAAGAGAGAGGTTTCCAAAAGGGTTAGTTTTTCATGTATAATAACTTGTCTGGAACAAACTTTGTTCTTAATCTGGAGCATGCTGGAAATCTCAGTTTGAAATTTACTTTTAATGCTCATTTTAATACTTGTGTTGTGCAAAACAGAGCCTTCTTCTGGACTTCATAATCTCCGCTGCAAATTAAGCAAAAAAGAATTTTAGATCAGCAATTGTAAAGCATTATTTGATGATGGACAAACTTTTCTACTTTGAAAAACAACCCAGTAGCTCTTCTCTTGGCAAGTAGAGAGGCTGGGCTATATGTTCAAAATAACAAAATAATTCTTTGTTTTACATAATTGTGAGGGGATGCCACAGAAACCACTGATGATATACCGTATTTTTCGCTCTATAAGGCGCACCTGACCATAAGATGCACCTAGATGTAGAGGAGGAAAAACCAAGAAAAAAAAATTCTGAACCAAATGGTGTACCCTGTCCCACCTTCCTCCCCCTCGTTGTGGTATTTCCATGTTTTTACCCCCCCCCCCATACATTTTTAAATCCTGGTGGTCCCATGAGAACTGATGGCAGCCATTCAGGGAACGGCGCGGTCCCAGGCAGGAGCACGGAGAGCTCACTCCTGCTGATATACCGCTGGACCACCAGGATTTAAAAAGGTAATATTTACTCCATAAGACGTACAGACATTTCCACCCACTTTTGGTGGGGGGAGTGCGTCTTATGGAGCGAAAAATACGGTAGTTAAAGTGGAAAAGGGTATTGAATTTTATATTCTGTAGCAGTCATACAGCTTAATTTCCTGAAGTTTGTACATTTATCTTAGACTCTTAACATAGTTCTCATATAGTTTTTGATAATGCATCTTATTCTTTTCTCCTTCCCAAAAGGTAGAACTTTGGCTAAAAGGTTTGGAAGAAGCCATGTGTGAAACAGTGCGTCTCCACATCTCAGAAGCTGTGGCTACTTATGAGGAAAAAATCAGGGAACACTGGATTTTTGATTACCCAGCTCAGGTTGCACTTACAAGCTCACAGATATGGTGGACAACAGATGTAGGAATAGCTTTTGAAAGGCTTGAAGAGGGTTTTGAATCCTCCCTGAAGGATTACAATAAGAAACAGGTAATTTATGTGAACCTGGAATAGAATGCTAACAGTCTCTTTAAGAGTTATTTCAGTGCATTGAATCTTACTAATACTGTAGTATTCCCTGCAAGCAGATCCTTACCCTGTTTTCAGGTACAATCCAGCAGCTCTCTGTTTAATGGTACTTTTTTTTGTCAATGTATTCTTGTCCTTTTGAGCGTTCGCATAATTGGATCCTGCCTCTACACAACTACTTAGGAATTTTTCCCATTTTATAATGCCCTCCATCTAGTTCAGCCATCACCGTGGCTGCTGCCTTCTGGAACATTATGCATCTCATTCTATAACCTCAGTACCTAAATGTAAGCATTATTTGTGTACTAAGAGGGTCATTTTAGAAAAGGACATCTAAGTCCAATTTGGATGTTTCCTGCTAAACATCCAAAGTCGGAAACACAAAAACATCCATTTTCAAAAGCTGAACCTCTAAACATCTCAAAATATATATTTTTTGAAAATTGCCTACTTGGATGTCTAGGCCGATAGGACGTCCAACCCTAGGATGCCTAACTTTATACCCCATTTTTGACCCAAAAAATGTCCAAGTTGAAAATGTCCAAATCTAGACTATTTGGGCGTGGGAGTGGCCATCATTGTAATAGACTGGCCACACAGGCATGCCAACAGAGCAGTGTAGTATAATTTGTGGTAAACCCTCCAAAACTCATCCCCCTGCCCCCGTAATTATCACGGCAGGAGGAATGCCCAGTCCCTCCTGCCCGAAGCTGCTGCGACCCCCCTTCCTACCTCCAAATGTTCCCCGGCAGGAGAGATGCCCAATCTCTCCTGCTGCAATCCCCCGAACTCTCCCACAATGATCACTGGCAGGAGAGAAGCCAAATCATAGTGTTGTAGTGGTTTAGAACTCTAAATGTATTTCACCATACATATTATAAAAAAATTTACAGTTCTAATAACATCTCATTGTACAATAAAAATTACCATTATACTAAAAGAACCCTTTCTTCCAAACACCCGCCCCAGCTAAAATTATCATATAATTCCAGCCTACTTTGTAATCTGCTTAATATAAAATAATTACTGGCAGACTTTACATCAATGTGGGCAATATGAAAACTGATTTCATATGTGTCAGTTCTCAAACTGCTACTTAGTGGATTTAGATACCTGGTTAATTTTTAGCTAAACTTATATGGCTAGATTTTCTGCCAGTCAAAATCTGACTGGTTAAAATGAGCATACTGCTATTGTCCTGCAAATTGAGTACTAGGGGGCATAGCAGCCATTTTGTATCCCAGTGCAGTCCCAGAGGGAACACTAGACCACCCTGGAGATCCTGGATATGGACCTAGGTGGAGCTTGGGGGAGGGTCATGCCTGGGAAGGGACAGTACTTGTTCACAGGGTGGGGTTTGAACAGGCTGCTTGCCTGTTGAGGGCACTGTCAGATAGGGGACTGTTTGTAAAGTATAGGCGCTGTCAGGGTAAATGTTAGAAATGTGTGGGCATTGTCAGGAGGGGATCAGATCCATAAAATGGAGGGTAGAGGAGCATTGCTCTAGCAATAGCACTTTTGGACATTTTTTTTGTCTGTGTTGGCACTGCGTTACATTCTGTGGCAGACTGTATGATTGCTCTCCCACACTGCCATTGCATGTAACCCTGTACTGTGCCGTGCAGTAACTCTTTACTCTATATGTTAAATGCAGGGCAGATGGTGATCATGCCCCCTGCATGTAATGCACAGCCTTTGCATGTAACTGCATGGTAAGTGCAAAAGTCACCTCAGTTTAGTAGAAGGGCTCCTAAGTGTGCAAAATTATTATTTTGCTCAAATTTTAATGTAGCACTGAAAACGAATCAGTTACTGGTTGGTACCTTTTTTTTTGCATTTTTTTACTGTTGTTTTTTTACGTTTTTTTACATTTCAGTTATGAGATTGGGAAGGGCATGGGAACTTGCAGCCAGTTTCATAAAATTTTGTTCATAGGTTAGGTGAGAGATGGATCAGGAGTCCTGTCTAGTTATTTTCAGTCATGACTATTAAGAGGAAGTAGGAGGTGTGATGGGGGTGTGGGTGGGGTCGAGGCTCTGAGCAACTCTTTAGCACTTACCGTAAATTTGGCCCAACAGGTCAGGATTAAAATCAACTGTTTCTCCCAGAATTTGAAAGAGAAATGTAACAGCCTTGATCTGGCTGATGCCTATTCTCTTTGAAAATTATCAAAATAATCCCAATACAAAACCTCCAGTATATAGTGTGTTAACACAGTCCATCAACCATCCTAAAATTAATATAGAAAATACCATTGTAAACCAGTAAAGCAGTTGTCATCATGTTTACATCCTCATAAATGTGCTCTAGTATTGATAATGGGGTAACTTCTAAAGCATCTCTCTATACTGTTGTTTATAAGGTTAGAAAGACTCCTCCTGAATAATCAGACCTTTACAGGGTGTTTTTTTGGTTTTTTTGTGTTTTTAGATTTTTTTTGGGGGGGGTGGGGATGGGGTTGGTTCCCTATACAAAATAAACCTTCAGTTTCTTTTGTTTTCTAATCTGTACCTGCCAGTATGATGTGTTTTTGTTTCATAAGGGCCTGCTGGAACATTTGCATTTTTGCCTTTTTATAAGTAGGGCTCATGTTGTTTGAGTATGAGCGTTGGGGTTGTTATGATGTCTAAATTTTTTTAATATGTAGTATGCGAAACTGATCAATATACCATCTGGGATTCTGTTTTGTACAGGTGCAGTATCTGGCTGTAAATCCTTCTTGAATGAATAAGGCACATTTAATGTAGAGCCAGGTATATTTTTGTCGAGGAAGGGAGAGTTTCTTAGCTCTGTAGAAGATTTTAGCTGCAGAGCATCAAATTTGGATAAACTAGAATGGACTGGTATATGCATTAGGATTCCAGTTTTCTCAGTATATTAACCTGGCAGATGTTTACCAGAAACATTTCCCATAGGAATCAGGTTTTTGCTTTGTCAGGGGATCTACCTGGAGCATAATTAATAAATTATATGTTAGAAATCATAATACACAGAGGTTTGTCATCATTAGACTGCAGGTCCAAAAGTCAGGTAGTTGAGCAAGTCTAGGCAAAGAAGGCTGAAATGCAAAATTGTACACCATAATTTGAAACTATGAGGGGGCCACTTGTCAGCCTTTAGCAGAATGTGTCTGAAGGCCAAGTGTAATGATGGGAAGTTATATAAAGTAGAATCACTATTAGAAGGAAAATTAACACGAAAAACAAGGTAGGGCTAAAATTTAAATGATTTAAACTTTCAGTTGTTTTTAAAATTGAGAAAAATTGTCAGTTAAAAAGGAAAATGAAAATGTAATGTAATGTAATGTAATTTATTTCTTATATACCGCTACATCCGTTAGGTTCTAAGCGGTTTACAGAAAATATACATTAAGATTAGAAATAAGAAAGGTACTTGAAAAATTCCCTTACTGTCCCGAAGGCTCACAATCTAACTAAAGTACCTGGAGGGTAATAGAGAAGTGAAAAGTAGAGTTAGAGGAAAAATAAAAAATAAAATAAACATTTTAACAAGACAGCATTGATCTAAATACTTTGGAAGGTAGAAGAGAGGAGAGAAAGGAATAGAAGCAGAAGGGGGAGCCGTTGAACAGTAGAATTCTGGAGAAATTTAAATGATAGAAATAGAACAAAACAAAGACAAAAGGCAAAACAATAGATAAGATTAAAGATAAATCATAAGATGGAAAGAAAAATAAAATAAAACTTTGTCTTCAATCCACGGTTTCAGCGTCAGTGATGAAGTGGAGCAAGTAAGTTTAGGAGGAGCGATTGACGTTTCCAGAAAGGGCTTCTTCAGGGAAGAGACTTGGCAGACAGTCCCAGGATGCCTATGTCTTCTCCCCTGCGATGTTCTCCCATCCATGCATTCCCTCCCAGACACACTGCCCGTGCCCCAGCCGCTCCAAGGAGGCTGCCCCAGATGAGGCCCACGGTGAATGCAGGATTCTCTCCTCTGCGGGAAAGCCGCCCGGAGCCGACAGTCGATCTTCTTAGCGGATTGCATGGGGGGAAGAGTTCACACTCTTGGTAGGATCGGGTCTGTGTACTCTCGGTGGTTGTGGCTGGTCTCGTTGCTGCTTAGGTGTAAAAGCAGTTGATCTCCACTGCTGCTGATATTTAAAAGCAGGCAGATTGATCTCTCCAATGGACTGCAGGGGGAGGAGTTCACACTCCTGGCAGGATCGGGTCTGTGGGCTCTTGGTGGTTGCGGTAGGTCTCGCTGCTGCTTGTATTTAAAAGCAGTTGTTTTTCTACTGCTGCTGATATTTAAAGCAGGTAGATTGATCTCTTAAACGGGATATAAGGGGAGGAGCTCACATGCCTGGTTGGATCGGGGCAAGGGCTCCTATTATAGGCTGCTTAGGTGTAAAAGCAGTTGATCTCCTACTTCTGATAATATTTAAAAGCAAGCATATTGATTTTTCCAACGGAATGCTGGGGGAAGAGCTTACTTGTTTGGCTGGATCAGGGCAAAGGGCTCTCGGTAGTGGTGGCTGGTCCTATTGCTGCTTAGGTGTAAAAAACAGTTGATCTTCCTAGTGGACTGCAGGGGGAGGTGGAGCTCACACTCTTGGCTGGATCGGGTCTGTGTGCTCTTGGTAGTTGCGGATAGTTCCGCTGCTGCTGAGGTGTAAAAGCAGTTGATTTCTCACTGTTGCTGATATTTAAAAGCAGGTAGATTGATCTCTCCAATGGACTGCAGAGGGAGGAGCTCACATGCCTGGCTGGATCGGGGCAAAGGGCTCTTGGTAGTGGTGGCTGGTCCTGCTGCTGCTTAGGTGTAAAAGCAGTTGATTTTCCTAGCGAACTGCAGATTATGTCTGGCAGTAGGGTGTACTCAGATAACAAAAAGCACAGTTGATGTGCAATTTTTGCAAAATTCATTTCCATAAACATTCAGGCCCTGATTCTCCAAAAGTGCGTCCCGATTTTAGGCAGCTGTAGACGTCCTACAGCTGTCTAATCAGCAATCGGGATGCACGTTTTTTAAAAAAAATGCTCCCCAGGCAGGCCTGAATAATAATAATAATAACTTTATTTTTATATACCGCCAGTAATCTTGCGACTTCTAGGCGGTTTACAATAAAGGGTAACTGTAAATATAATACAATAAAGAGAGACTGTACATACGACGAATTAAAGAGTATAGCAGTGTACATCTGATAATACCGGCATTAATAATAGTAACAACAGCAAGAAGTGCCGTGCTGCTTACAAAGAATTAGAAATGTTCCATGAATTGAATGGAGTATTCATAGTTAGTGATTAGGAGTTAGGTTAACAATTTACAAGTTCGGGTATGTGATGGAGTTACCGGAGGGGCTGATGTCCTGGTTCGTTTCCTAGGTATTTCGAGAACAGGTAAGTTTTTAGGTGTTTCCTAAATTCTTCGTAGTTGTTTGTGTGTGCAATTAGTTTTTCTAAGTCTTTACCCCATAAGGCTGCTTGATACGATAGCAGTTGTTGGTGGTATCTCTTATATTTGCACCCTCTGCCTCGTGGAAATGAGACGGCACGCCCCTTCCCGGCCCATCCCCGCTAAATCTAAGGCCTGATTGCCCAGGCTGTAGAAGCCTGGACCAATCAGGCCTTAGGCATAGCGGGTCCGCCCATCCCCACTAATCCTAAGGCCTGATTGGCCAAGGTGCCTAGCCTGGGCCAATCAGGCCTTAGATTTAGCGGGGATGGGCCGGGAAGGGGCGTGCCGTCTCATTTCCACGAGGCAGACCCGTCGGTTGGACGGCAGCAAGACCCATCCAGCTGACCAACATTGAAAGGTTAGTTGGGGAGGGAGATTAGTTGGGGCGGGGGGTCGTTGGGCTTTCCGGCAGGAGGAGTTGGGCATCCTCATGTCGGCGATTACGAGTTTGGGGGGGAGGGGGTTCCGGGGTTCTGACAGGAGGAGTTGGGCATCCTCCTGTCGGCGATTACGAGTTGGGGGGAGGGGGTTCCGGGGTTCCGACAGGAGGAGTTGGGCATCCTCCTGTCGGCGATTATGAGTTTGGGGGGGAGGGGGTTCCGGGGTTCCGACAGGAGGAGTTGGGCATCCTCCTGTCGGCGATTACGAGTTTGGGGGGGGGAGTGGGGTCCGGGGTTCCGACAGGAGGAGTTGGGCATCCTCCTGTCGGCGATTACGAGTTTGGGGGGGAGGGGGGTTCGGGGTTCCGACAGGAGGAGTTGGGCATCCTCCTGTCGGCGATTACGAGTTTGGGGGGAGGGGGCTTGGGGTTCCGACAGGAGGAGTTAGGCATTCTCCTGTCGGTGATGGGACAGGCGGCCGCTATACATATTGCAGCAGGAAGATCCCTTGCTGCCATAAGTATAGCGGCCGCGTCTAATTTAACCCAATTCTCTAAAGACGCCGGTTACAGAATCGGCGTTTAGTATAGGACGCCTCTCCCGGGCGGCCTTCCTGGGGAGCATTTTTTTTTTTAAAACGTGCATCCCGATTGGCTGATTAGACAGCTGTAGGACGTCTACAGCTGCCTAAAATCGGGACGCACTTTTGGAGAATCAGGGCCTCAGTTAATACATTTGTAAAATATAGGAATATAGTGCCCAATATTCAAAAGGATTTACCGGTATATGTTTGAGGGATAATAATAATAAATTCTCTAGCAGTGTGTTTAAATTTAGATATCTATTCTATAAAGGAAAGTAGGTGCCTAGTTCAAATTTATTTTATATTCACCTACTTTTCTTTATAGAATGCTTGTGAAAGTGTTAGAAAATGCACTTACATTTAAGCCAAATCACTTATACTAGCCCCGTAGCTGTTGTAAATGCCGTCTCCTAGATATTACCCAGAACACACATACATTTGCAGTAATCTGTAATTTATGTGCTTATTTGTATGCCCCAAAGTGCACACTATGAAAATATGGCACATACTTTTTCTGTTAGTTCATATTCGTATTCTTTGAGGTCACTTACATGCATAAATAACTAGATTGCCACCTAAAACTAATAGGCTTGTTGAAGAATTATTCCCATAGTATTACTGAAAAATCTTACCAATCAGTCTGACACTGTCTGGATAATGTGGGGGTGGATTGTAGACACTCTGCCTTTGTCTACAGATAGCTAACAATATTTAGACAATTACGGATTGATTTTGCTCAACACACAAAAAAAATCAATAGATATACAAAAAAAGAAGAAAAATTCTGCTGAGCTTTAAAAAAAAAAGTAATATAAAGTCAAGAAAAAAATAAAAAAACCAAAATAGTTCTAACTAAAGCATAATAAACCACAAAGGTCCCATATCCTGTAATCCTCAAATTATAAACAAAAACAAGTATACCTCAAAATCTCAGCAATTCCGATTTCAGCCACAGAGACAGAACATACAGCACTCAGTTTGAAGTGTCTGTATACAAATGCATTTATTCACAAAAATATCACTACAATTGGCATCTAAGGGCTCCTTTTACGAAGGTGCGCTAGGGCCTTAATGCGTGAAATATTGCGCGCTAAATTGCCGCACGAGCTAGCCGCTACCGCCTCCTTTTGAGCAGGCGGTAAATTTTCAGCTATAGCGCGCACTAATCCAGTATGTGTGATAAAACTGCTAGCGCACCTTCGTAAAAGGAGCCCTAAGTCTTAAGCAGAGATAGACAAATCGGCAGCCCAGATAAGTTTTGGCTTGAAAGTGAAATATACCGATTTGTCTATCTCTGCTTAAGAATTGGATGCCAACTGTAGTGATATTTTGTGAATGAAAGCATTTGAATGGACTGAGTTTATGAGGATTTCTAAGAAGATTTTGAGTGTGGTGGTGGAGTTTTTTTTAGGGCCCATGAAGCCTTAACTGAGGCCCTTTTTTCTCCATTAGAGATTTTTTTCTACCACACACAGGCATCCCAGCTGTGAGAAGAGCAGTACACTATATTGCCTTTTGCATTCTCGTCTAAGCACTACAGTGTGGCTATCTGTGCAGTGTCTAGCATAATATCTTTTTCTTTTGGATGATTATAATTATGCTTCTTTTTCTGTGATATAGTATGATTTCAGTTACCCAACATTGACTGCTTCTTGGAGCAACTAGTCTGGGAAACAACAAGAGGTGGAGCTATTTTAGATTTGGTCCTTAGTGGAATGCACGGCATACCACAGGAGTTAACTGTGTTGGGTCCGCTGGGAAAATGTGATCATAACGTGATCAAATTTGAGCTGATACCGGGAGTGATGTCACAAAAGAAACCTACTGTAGAGGCATTTAATTTTCGAAGGACAACTATCATAAAATGAGGAAAATGGTTAAAAGGAAGCGAAAAGGATCAGTTACAAAGGTTAGGACTGTAAACCAGGCGTGGATGTTATTTAAAAATACCATCGTGGAAGCCCAGACCAGATATATTCCACGTATCAGCAAAGGTAGAAAAAAGAGGAAACGAGAGCTGGTGTGGTTAAAAGGTGAAGTGAAAGAGGCTATAAGAGCCAAAAAAAACATCCTTTAAAGTATGGGAAAAGGATCCGAATGAATAAGAGACAAAAGCACTGGCAAGTTAGATGCAAAGCAT
Source organism: Geotrypetes seraphini (assembly GCF_902459505.1). NCBI lineage: Eukaryota > Metazoa > Chordata > Amphibia > Gymnophiona > Dermophiidae > Geotrypetes > Geotrypetes seraphini. Next base: position 397,434,370 of record NC_047085.1, on the reverse strand, counting down.
TGATAAAGACAGCTAAGAAAGAATATGAAGAGAAACTTGCAAAAGAGGCAAAAACTCAAAACAATTTTTTTAGGAACATCGGAAGCAGAAAACCTGTGAGGGAATCTATGGGACCGTTGGATGATCAAGGAGCAAAAGGGGTGCTTAGGGAAAATAAGGCCATAGCAGAGAGACTGAAGGAATTCTTTGCTTCAGTCTTTATGGAAGAAGATGTAAGAGATCTACCTGAACCAGAAATGGTTTTCAAGGGTAATGATGCAGAGGAACTGAAAGAAATCTCGGTGAATCTGGAAGATGTACTAAGCCAAATCGACAAGTTAAAAAGTGATAAATCTCCTGGACCGGATGGTATACATCCCAGAGTACTAAAAGAACTCAAACATGAAATTGCTGACTTGTTGCTAGTGGTTCTGGGCTCTTAATGATTGAGCTGCTATTATGTGCAGCTTCTCCTAAACTTCCTGCTGCAGACTCTGTCTCTCTCTCTGATATCCCTGCAACTCACAAGCTCTTAGTATGGGACCATCCCCCCAAGCAGCCCTCAGCATTTTTCTCCTGCCTCTCCCCTTTAGGTGCGCCAAATTTATTATTTTTTTCTTCATGTTACATTTGATTAGAAAATACCTTAATTAGACCAATATATATTTTAAGATGCAGTCTTTTCAGACTACAAAGGACTTCAGGGAAATAGTCCCAAGTGTTCTTGAAAGATCTGCATGAACTTGTCCTGCAGTCTTAATACTATTCAATAATCTTGGCAACAAGTAAAATAACTAAACATTTTGGCAAAAATTCCATGTATTAAAAGGCAGAACAAAATTGAGCCAGGGAGATGATTTTTTTTTTCTTGTTTCAGATCGCTCAATTGAATACCCTTATTACCATGTTACTAGGAGAGCTTTCAGCAGGTGATAGACAGAAGATAATGACCATTTGCACAATAGATGTCCATGCCAGAGATGTGGTGGCAAAGCTTGTAGCTCTGAAGGCAAGTTTGTAGCTTTGTATTTTGTATAATGGACTTTATTGCTTATTTTTAAACTTTTTTATATGTAAAACCAATTCACTTGCACCAGAAAAAGGTACTTTTAGAGGTTTTTTTGCAAACCAATTTTGCACATAAAATAGTGTTTACACAGAAAGTTGCACTTTTAAAATTGCCTAGGGGTATGCATACATAGAAGTATGAGTTTACATATATACTTTTATTTGATAGATACGTATATGTTCCCAGGGTAGAATTGTGACAGACAAATTAATGTTATAAAGCATAAACATGTCTGGTGCAAACCTAGGTAGAAAAGTTACACCTGTCCTGGAGTATGTGTAACTATGTGCAGGAACTTTTGGGGAGGCAAGTTTTTTTTAAGGCACACACAAGTGCATATGGTGCTGTGCACCTTCACAACCTAGGTGTCTTATTCTAAAATTATATTCAGTGGGTGGTCTTATAAAAGCAGAATGCATAAGTAGGCTAGGGGCTTTATATGATGTTGAACAGGTGTAAATGCAGGCAAGTAAAAAGGTGCATGGTATATTGCTTTAATAAAATATGAAATATGTGTATAGTTGGAAAGACACACACCTTTTCCAGATGTGTATATAGCTGGATCTTTAGGTGAAGCTAAGGGTAACCCCCAAGGAGGTACAAATAATTTAGAATTTGGGCTACAATTAATCTACTTTCAGGCCTTTACCAGCTTCCATGCAAAACAGGGAAAATATCAGGGAGTCCAGGAGCAATTTATATAAAAATACCCATTTATTGTGCACTCCCAAAATGGAAAAGAAGTATTACAACAGACAAATAAAAAATAAACACGCACATAATCCATAACAAAAAAGTTAGGTAATAACAAAAGTGTCAAGATGTCTTATAATTCAGGTCCTTTCACTCTGTCCTCCTGGCATCTATCCTGCAACAGATTCCATGTAGAATGTGTTCATCCCTCCTGCGCACTGCTCCATGGACCTTGTGCTGCTGCTTCTCCAACACTCCTCAGGGCAGTTCAGTTGTTTTGATCCTTGATGTGATCCTTATCACCTCTCCTCATTAGTGCAATCTTACACATAAGTATAGGGAACAATCATTTTCTCTCTCTTGTAGGACACATTCAACTTTCAGGCCAAGTCACCCTGGCCTTGGGTCCTACCCCTCTCTCTACACACAGATTTTTAGGTCAAAAAAGGGATTAAAATTAAATCTTACTGTTGCCCTGGACTAACCACCTTTTGATCAAATTTTGCCGGTACCCCTTTAACTTGTAACCCTAAGAACTACACTCCTTGAATGGGAACTATTTCTAGAGGGTTTGAAAAAGGTTTGGACAAGTTACTGGAAGAAGTGGCAAACAGTGGCTTCCCCCATGTCTGTCTCAATATTGAGACAAATACTAACACTCAAAATCTTACGGCACAGCAAACATAATCCTGATGAAGTACTCAGAGCCCCTCAAAAAAGTACAACCAAAATGCACGGGATTATTCAGAAACCAGGGTCCAGCACATGAAACAGCTTTCCCTCAAAAGGATCACTTCAAGGTAGGAGGAGCCATGTTTGAGCAGCCACGTTTGAGGAGCAGCCATGATGAGAAGCAGAGTTCCTGTTAAAGATTAATCACCTTCCATTGTCGGTGTGTGGTGTGCTTCGAACCTCAGATAAGTACTCCTTTATTGATGTGATAATCACCTTGAGGTAGGATCAGCCATGTTTGAGGAGCAATGTTTGAGCAGCCATGTTTGAGGAGCAGCCATGATGAGAAGCGTAGTTCTTGTTAAAGATTAATCGCCTTCACATCCTGAGGCAGCTAATGTTTGGCGAAATACTGGCCATCGTCGATGTGTGGTGTGCTTTGAACCTCAGATAAGTACTCCTTTATTGATGTGATAATCACCTCGAGGTAGGAGCAGCCATGTTTGAGGAGCAATGTTTGAGCAGCCATGTTTGAGGAGCAGCCATGATGAGAAGCGGAGTTCTTGTTAAAGATTAATCACCTGAGGCAGCTAATGTTTGGCGAAATACTGGCCATCGTCGATGTGTGGTGTGCTTCCAACCTCAGATAAGTACTCCTTTATTGATGTTATAATCTCTTCATGATGGCTTTATTCAGAAACCAGTAAGTTTGCATTGCACAAGGCTTTTTATTGGTAAAATATCAATCAAGGAGGTTTTTTATGCCAGTGACTTAACTTTACCCTGTGATATTTTCCACTTTTCAATACCCGCTTTGTCGGCTGGTGGAGGAGGGGATCTGAGGCTTTATCCTACCTTGAGGTGATTCTTTTGAGGGAAAGCTCTTTCATGTGCTGGACCCTGGTTTCTGAATAACCCCGTGCATGTTGGTTGTGCTATTTTAGAGGGGTTCTGAGTACTTCATCAGGATTATATGCTTGCTATGCCATAAGATTTTGAGAGTGTTGGTATCTGTTTTCATTTTTCTCAACATATTTGAGTTGTTCTAGTCAATATTGAGAAAAACATGGGGGAAGCCACTGCTTACCCTAGGATCAGTAGCATGGAATATTACTACTATTTAGGTTTCTGCCAAGTACTTGCGACCTGGATTGGCTACTGTGGAAACAGGATACTGAGCAATACCATTGGTCTAACCCAGTATGGCTATTCTTATTTTCCTCTCAATGATCAAGCTGCTACTTTGGATGAAGTCTGCTCTAAATAAAGTGACTCCCTCAAGGTAGTTCTTATTCCTCTCAGAAGAGAGAATCCCTAGTGCTATTCTGGATGCGGCTTCATAAAAAGAGCCATTAGATAATTTGTGTACATCCTTAGTTTAGCATAAGAACATAAGAAGTTGCCTCCGCTGAGGCAGACCAGAGGTCCATCTCGCCCAGCGGTCCGCTCCCGCGGCGGCCCATCAGGCCCATTGCCTGAGCAATGGTCCCAGACTATCCCTATAACCTACCGCTACTCTTATCTGTACCCCTCAATTCCTTTATCCTCTAGGAACCTATCCAAACCTTCTTTGAAGCCTTGTAACGTGCTCCGGCCTATCACAGCCTCCGGAAGCGCGTTCCATGTGTCCACCACCCTCTGGGTGAAAAAGAACTTTCTGGCATTTGTTTTAAACCTGTCTCCTTTTAATTTTTCCGAGTGCCCCCTTGTACTTGTGGTTCCCCGTAATCTGAAAAATCTGTCCCTGACTACTTTTTCTATACCCTTCAGGATCTTGAAGGTTTCTATCATGTCTCCTCTAAGTCTCCGCTTTTCCAGGGAGAACAGCCCCAGCTTTTTCAGTCTGTCAGTATATGAGAGGTTTTCCATACCTCTTATCAGTTTAGTTGCTCTTCTCTGGACTCCCTCAAGTACCGCCATGTCCTTTTCGAGGTACGGCGACCAATACTGGACACAGTATTCCAGATGCGGTCGCACCATTGCACGATACAGTGGCAGGATGACCTCCTTTGTCCTGGTCGTGATACCCTTCTTAATGATACCCAACATTTTGTTTGCTTTTCTTGAGGCTGTGGCGCACTGTGCCGACGCCTTCAAAGACGTGTCCACCATCACTCCCAGGTCTCTTTCAAGGTTACTTACCCCTAGCAGTGATCCTCCCATTTTGTAGATGAACATCGGGTTCTTTTTCCCTACATGCATGACCTTGCATTTCCCTACGTTAAAGTTCATTTGCCATTTTTTGGCCCATTCTTCTAGCGTCATTAGGTCCCTTTGCAGATCTTCGCAGTCTTCCATGGTTTCAACCCTGCGGTAGAGTTTGGTGTCATCCGCAAATTTAATAACTTCGCAATTTGTTCCCACCTCCAGGTCATTTATAAATATATTGAACAGGAGCAGTCCCAGCACCGACCCCTGCGGAACTCCGCTCGTGACCCCATGCCAGTCTGAGTAATGGCCCTTCACTCCAACCCTCTGTTTCCTGTCTGCCAGCCAGTTTTTGATCCATCGGTGGACCTCCCCTTGCACCCCGTGTCTCCACAGCTTTTTAAGCAGTCTTTCGTGCGGTACCTTGTCAAAGGCTTTTTGAAAGTCAAGGTAAATGATGTCAATGAATTCCCCTTTATCCACCTGTCTGTTTACCCCCTCAAAGAAGTACAATAAGTTTGTGAGGCATGACCTACCCTTGCAGAAACCGTGCTGGCTTGACTTTAGCTGTCCATTGTTTTCTATGTGTTCACAGATACTGTCCTTAATCAGTGCTTCCATCATTTTTCCCGGGACCGAGGTCAAGCTCACCGGCCTGTAGTTCCCCGGGTCCCCCCTTGAACCCTTCTTGAAGATGGGTGTGACATTTGCAATTTTCCAATCCTCCGGGATCTCTCCAGTTTTTGAGGATAGGTTACATATTTGGCAAAGTGGCTCTGCTATTACGTTCCTTAGTTCCTTGAGTACCCTTGGGTGAATGCCGTCCGGACCTGGCGATTTGTCGCTCTTTAGTCTGTCTATCTGCCTGAGGACATCCTCTTGGCTTACCTCTAGTTGGACCAGCTTTTCATCCCGATCCCCATTTACGATGTCCTCCGGTTCCGGAATATTGGATGTGTCCTCCCTCGTGAAGACTGACGTGAAGAACTTATTTAACCTGTCTGCTATCTCTTTTTCCTCTTTTACCACTCCTTTTTTGTCTCCATCATCCAATGGCCCCACTTCTTCCCTTGCCGGTTGCTTCCCCTTCACATATCTGAAGAACGATTTGAAGTTTGTTGCTTCCCCCGCCAGTCTCTCCTCATATTCTCTTTTAGCTTTTCTAACCACACGGTGACACTCCCTTTGGTGTTCTTTGTGCTCCTTTTGGTTGTCCTTTGTTTGGTCCTTTTTCCATTTTTTGAACGATGCTTTCTTGTCACTTATCGCCTTTTTCACTGCAGTTGTTATCCACGCTGGGTTTTTTGTTCGGTTTTTTTTTGCACCCCTTCCTGAATCTGGGGATGTACAGGTTCTGTGCCTCTTGCACCATGCCCTTGAGTAGGGACCAGGCTTTTTCTACAGACTCCATCTTCCTTGCGCTACCGTTGAGTTTCTTTCCCACCAGTTTCCTCATGCCATCATAATTCCCTTTTTTGAAGTTGAGTGCTGTCGCTGTGGATCTTTTCACCTTTGATGGTCCAATTTCCAGCTTGCACTGGATCATGTTGTGATCGCTGTTTCCTAGGGGTTCTAGCACCGCCACCTCCTTTGCATAATTTGTAATTTATGTGTGACCTTATAGACTCTGCCTATACTGTCAAAACTCTTTTCCTGTACATGTCTGCTGGCAAAATATGTGCTATCATGTTATATTGCATTTTTTACACTGGTCAGTGTTTAATAAATTAAAGACCACATACCATATATGCTCGAATATAAACCGGGATTTTGGGGCCAAAAAATTGGCCCAAAAATGGTGTCCTGGTATATATTTGAGCCAACGCCCCCTCCTAGAATTATTGTAGTCTGCCACTGCCAGGCTCTGCACTCTTCCCCCCTCCCTACCCTAGCCTCATACCTCATCTTCCGATCCCCGGTGGAGGTGCAAAGGGCAGGAGTGAACTTTCCAAGTTCCTGCCCCGCTGCTAACTGGTGAGAATTTTCGGGAGCCAGTAAGGAAACCACTCAGCACCGAGCAGAAGTGCCTCTGCTCGTTCCACTCAGTGGCTGAAGAAACTCGCGGCAGCTGGTTAGCAGCGGGGCAGGAACTCGGAAAGTTCACTCCTGCCCGCTGCACCTCCACCGGGGATCGGCAGATGAGGTATGAGGCTAGGGCAGGGAGGGGGACAGGGTGCAGAGCCTGGGAGGGAGGCAGAGTGCAAAGTCTGACGGAAAAGGAAGGAATGGTGCCTGACACTGGGGGGAGGGGTGTGTGTGTGCTGGGTGCAGAGCCTGACGGGGGGAGAGAGTCCTGGGTGCAGAGCTTGACAGGGGGGAGGTAAGGAAGAAAGGGAGCTAGATTCAGTGCCTGACAGGGGAGGGAGGGAAGGGGGCTGGATGCAGAGCCTGACAGAGCAGGGCACTTGAATATTAAGCCGCCCGACTTATATTCAAGTCAACCATTTTTCCTCCTTTTAAGGGGAAAAAGGAGGTCATGACATATATTCAAATCAAATTAAATTTGAGTATATACAGTACTAACATATGTGGGTACCTGTGCAAAAATAGCTTCATAAAATTATCCCTTTTATGGAAATTTAAAGTATTTGTGAATTCAAGTAAAACTAGAGGAATTTATACAAAATATAAATTGTGTTTTTCACATCTTCTAGTAATAATATTTCCTGTTAAACTGTAGTTTTATAAAAGTAAAGCTCATTAAATCCCTCTGTGGTCTGGTTCAAAAATAATCTGAAGTGACTATATTGGTTTTGTTTTGATATACAAATTGGACGTTTTACACTACACCTCATTTTCTCCACTCAGTTTTCCCTTTATATGCAGAAGCTGTGTTTTTACACTGTTCTAATTATCTAGGCTGATTTACAATTATGGCACATGGTGGAAAGAAAATATGGTGCATATAGATAACAGAGGGTTAAGTTATATGTGTTTAAAGTTCTTTTCAAATGGTTCTTGCTGTCATTTTAGGTTACTAATTCTCAAGCTTTTGCTTGGTTGTCCCAACTACGCCATGATTGGGATGACTCCTCAGAGCACTGCTTTGCCAACATCTGTGATGCCACTTTTCACTATTCTTATGAGTATTTGGGAAACACCCCTCGGCTAGTTATTACACCTCTGACTGACCGGTAAGAACCATATGTAATCATGTAGTGTTTTTAATGTGATCTATTGAATGCATATTTTATTTAAGTTATTGGTACTTTCTATACTTCCATTAACTGCTGTGTTGTAGATCAAAGCGATTTATAGTCTAAAATCCAACATAAAAGGAAAGGAACTACAAAGTCTTTGATAGGAAAAGTCAACTGAAGAGCATACAGGTGCTGTCATTCAATATCGACCTCAACAATTCATTCATGTGCATTGAATGCCCTTTGAAAGAGCCAGGTCTATAACTTTGTCTTGAACAGTTTTAACCAGAGTTCTCCCCTAATAGGCAAAAGCAAAGAGGTCATGTTTAATGTAGTACTTATTGTAGTCAGACTGAGGAATAAACTGATTGTCGCAGTAAGCAAGAAGATAATGATTTTGCCCTGTGATCCCTTGGACCTGCCTTTAAATAATAGTTGAGTTGTAGATAATTCCCTCTATACCTTGAGACAACTAATGCTAATCAGACCATACTTTTACCAACACCACTTTGCCTTAGTTGTACAACTGATGATATTACCTCAACTGGACTACTGCAACTCCATCTACATGGGAATCAACACCACTCTGATTCACAAAATGCAACTCATCCAAAACACCGCTGTCAGACTAATCTGCAATCTGAGAAAATATGACTCGATTACAGACTTCATCAGGCAACTGCACTGGCTACCTATCCAATCCCGAATAACCTTCAAAACTGCATGCATCATTCACCGTATACTTTACGGAAACTCTGCAGCGCCTCTCATCAAATTCTTCTCCAAGGCATGGTCTACTTCCCGCAGAACCTTCAACAGAATACTTCTAAATCTCCCTTCCACAAAAAAATCTACAATACAAACGTGTTTTCCACTCCATGCTCCCCTTTCTAGGCGTAAAAACTTGGAATGACTTTATTGAAATGACCAGGATGGAAGCTAACTATACCATATTCCGGAAGAAACTAAAAACTCATCTATTTGACACTTAATCACCTGTATCCTCTCCTCCCCCCTCCACCCCTTTTCCTACCCCCTCCTACCCTCCTCTTCTCTTCTCCTACTCCTCCTACCCCTTCTCCTTCCTCACCCCCCTCTTTAAGTCGCTTTGAGCCTACCTAGGTATGAGCAACGCAAAAATAGAAGATTAGATTAGATAACTAGAATCTTTCAGTTTTATATTGTGAGTGAAGACCATTTATGCATTCTGAAGGAAATGAAAAGTAATAAAAACTGCTTGAAATTGTTCAGGTAATACACATGTACATACAAAAGTTTATTATGTATGTCTGATTCATTTTTTTATGTATAAAGGCCCAGAAAGATTAGTGTTTCATTAGGCCTTCAATTAGGGGAAGAAACTCTATGTTTGAATATGTACTCTGCTTCTTCTAACCTTTGAGCTTGTGATATTGCTATCTACTTTCAACAACCATGTGATCCTCTAAGCAATTATCTGGGCATTTGAATATGAACATAATTCACTAGGGTTGTCCATAACAGTATGCAAAAAAGTCAACCATGTCAAATCTTGTCTCCACAAGGCTTATTTTTGTCCACTTGGTATGTCTTACTCATGTGTCAAATTTCAGCTTGATTAGACAATTTTTAGAGGCCACCCCAGCATGCACTGTTTGCTTGTGGGCTGCGTATGTAGATGATTGCACTTAGCAGCACTTGCCTTTTTTGATGACAGAATCACACCAGAAACAAAGCTTTGAATGTTGCAAAGCTTACAGCGTCCACCGTTACCAGGTATTCCACGATGTCTCATGCATATCGATGAAACAGCACCTGCGACTTGTAAAACAGAGAAAACAGTTAATTTTTGATCTCTTGGTTGAAGGAGGATCAGCAAAAAAGAAAATATTCCTAAAGAAACATCCCACAGAGTAGACTGATGATCCAGTTTTCAAGGAACTTTGGAATTGGGCATCCAAATTGACTGTTGTTAATGATGCAACAGAACAAGGGATAAGCCTCATTGAAAAATACAATGATACTTTGACAAAAGATGAAGAACAGAAGCAATTTGTTCTTTGGCTAGTGGCCAGCCACTGAAAGAAGTTTCCTTCCACATCAAAGACGGTTCTTATGTCATAGACTGCTGATTATTTGTTGAGTGCACAAGAATTACAATATACTGTTAAGCGTAGCGGCCATTTTTAAAAAACAGCAAGATGCGGCAACCCCTAAACTATGTCTAAATACAATTTTGTGTGTTTTTCATTCTTATATAAAATGTTAATTAATTTTGGGGGGACCACCACAATAATTCACTCTTAACAAAAGCAGGAGACAGTTTTAAAAAAAATCTCTAAATGCTTCTAGCTAGCAATTTCACTGCTAATGAATGGAAATCACATGGAACTGTTGTAGCCAAGGTAATTTCTGAAAGAAAATCTCTGACAGAACTGGCCCATAACTGATCAGATCTAAAAAAACAAACAAAAAAACCCACCAAACCCAAACCAAAAATGTAAATGACCTTTTGGAAAATTTAGCTAACACTGGAATGTTTCCCCCACTTCTCCTCACATTAGAGTAATTGTTCACTTGTCTACAGTATAATATTGCATACGTAACAATGATTTACATGGGAGAGCTGTCAGAAGAAAACCTTTTTTATGACCTCCTCACAAAAGGAGACAACAGAAAATTTTGAAAAGCCTGAAATGTTTGGAATAAAGTTTGGCCATAACTTTGTTTGACATGTGTGTAATCTGTTACACTATTGTGCATGCGTATTTTGTACACAACTTTGATCTAAAGCGGTAGGTATATAAACTTTCTAAATTAATAATAGGATTTTGTAGACTTCAATCATATCTCCCCTCAACTGTCTCTTTTCCAAGCTGAAGAGCCCTAACCTCTTTAGTCTTTTCTCGTACGAGAGGAGTTCCATCCCCTTTATCATCTGGTTGCTCTTCTTTGAACCTTTTCTAGCACCTCTATATCTTTCTTGAGATAAGGAGACCAGAATTGAACGCAATACTCCAGATGAGATCGCACCATGGAGCAATACAGAGGCATTATAAAATTCTTAGTCTTGTTAACTATCCCTTTTCTAATAATTCCTAGCATCCTGTTTTCCTTCTTGGCCACCGCTGCACATTGGGTGGAAGGCTTCAGCGTATTGTCTATGATGTCACCCAGATCCTTGAGTGCTGACCCCCAGCATCTGATAACTATGATTTGGATTATTCTTCCCAATGTACATCACTTTGCATTTGTCCACATTGAATTTCATCTGCCATTTGGATGCCCTGTCTTTCAATTTCCTAAAGTCTTCCGGCAGTTTATCACAGTCCATATGCGTTTTAACAACTTTGAACAGTTTAGTGTCATCTGAAAATTTAATCATCTTGCTCATAGTTCCAATTTCTAGATCATTTATAAATAAGATAAATAACACTGGTCCCAGCACAGATCCCTGCGACACAACACTATTTATCCTCCTTCACTGAGAAAAATGGCAATTCAACCCTATCCTCTGTTTTCTGTCTGATAACCAGCTCTTAATCCACTATTGAACATTGCCTCCTATCCCATGACTGTTTAATTTTCTCAGGAGCCTTCTGGAAATCTAGATACAGTACATCAATCGACTCACCTTTATCCACATATTTATTCACACCTTCAAAGAAGTCAAACAAATTGGTGAGGCAATACCTCCCTCGGCTGAACCCATGCTGACTGTCTAATTAAATCATGTTTGTCCACATGTTCCACGATTTTATTTTTTATAATTGTTTCCACTATTTTGCCTAGCACCGAGGTCAGGTTAACCAGTCTGTAATTTCCCGAGTCTGTTCTGGTCTTAGCACTATCTTAACACTATCTGAGCAGAGCTGGGGTGGAGTTGAGATGGACCCAGAAGTTGTTCATGATTAGAGAAAATCTTAACTCAATTAGTTATGTGGGTGCAGCAGTGAATAACTTCTGGGTGCTGCCAATGACCTGGATATTCTGTTTGGTGTTCAGATATGGTCCATTATTGCATACCTAAGTCTGAATATTGCTGCTTATTGAGTAAAGATTTGAAATATTTCACAATATATTTCACATTTTCTTTTAGAAAAGCAACCACCTTAAGTCTCTCTAGTATTTGATGTGTATATGAAAAGTTTATTGTAGAGGAATCAATTTGAATGAATTTCAATTTGATTTATAACTGAAATATTGCCCTTTGTGAAATATGATTGTAGGGACCCATATACTTTTTAGAGGATTATGCCTTGACTGCTTTTAGTTTTGCTTAACTACTATTACATATGAAGGAAAACTAAAAGTAGTCCATGCAAAAAACCACATATATAGTATTTAAGGATACTTTATATAAAGCATTCTATCAAACATTGTGTTTACTCTTATTGTTAATAGAAGGATGTTCCATTATTTATAGGTGTTATGTAACTCTAACCCAGTCTCTTCATCTAACCATGAGTGGGGCTCCTGCAGGCCCAGCTGGCACTGGTAAAACAGAGACAACTAAAGATTTGGGCCGTGCATTGGGTATTATGGTCTACGTCTTCAACTGCTCTGAGCAAATGGACTACAAGGTTTGTGTTGACCTGCAATCTTGAGAGCGCAAAGCATTTCTAGCAAGCTAAAGGTTACTCAGTTTTCTTGTGCGGTTTTGAAATAGCACTTCCTTTGGCCGAAGAACTTGATTCTGTGCAGCTTTTAGAAAGGAAGCAATTGTACTTCGGGAAAAATGTGCATAAAACTTTGTGTAATTATGCACTGTAGTATTATTGTTGTCCAGGAAAAACCTAAGAGCTCCTTTTATTAAACTGCGGAAAAGCTTCTTACCATGGGCCAGTGAGGTAAATGCTCCAACGTCATTCAATTCCTATGAGTGTTGGAGCATTTACCTTGCTGGCCTGTGGTATGAAGCTCTTCTGTAGTTTAGTAAAACCCAGTATAAATTTGGAAAAACTGTGCTCAAAGCCACTGATTATACAAAGCTCCATTTTTCAAAAAAAAAAAATTGCTATTATATTTGCTTAATGGAGCAAATTTCATAGTACAGTATTATAGCTATCACACTCAGGGCTCCTTTTACTAAGGTGCGCTAGCGGTTTTAGCGCACGCTTAGTGCGCGCTACAATACCGCACATGCTAAACGCTAATGCCTCCATAGAGCTTGTGTTAGTATTTTTCGTATAGTGCGTGCTAATCTTTAGCGTGCGCTAAAAACGCTAGCGCACCTTAGTAAAAGGAGCCCTGAGTGTGATAGCTATAATACATTTTATCCAAAATATCTAACAATATTTTATTAAATGAACCTTCAATTTCTGCACTTTATTGTGGAAAAAAAATAGAAATTTAACATATTTCACTCATAGCACACACTTTGGTGTAGTCATCTACCAATCAGACTAGTTAGCCATTTGGCCTTTATCTGCCATCGTGTTTCTATGTTTCTATCTACCAAGCATTCATGGCCTGTTTCTGTATAGTCTCAGCAGCTGCCTAAGTGACTTCTGAGAATCACACTTAGACGTCCTTTACAGAATTGTGCCTAACCCCACCTAACCACCCCGAATCTCTAATTGGCATCCATGTCACAGGTGCCATTTAAAGGATCATGTTGTCGCTGAGCTAATCACAGCAAGAGAATCTCCCTACCATGATCAGCTGAGCGACAGTGGCAGGGAACCAGCAAGCCCCACCGCAAGTCAGCCGGCAGGAGGGATGTCCACTTCTTCCCATCGCCACCCCCAAACCCCTCCACACTGTCCACGGCAAGAAAATGCCTACTCCCTCTTGCCGTAAACCCCAAAATAATTCCTGGCAGGAGGGATGCCCATTCCCTCATGCCGGCACCCACCCAACATCCCTGGCAGGAGGAATGCCCACTCCTTCCTGCCGGCACCCCTCCTGGACACATGACCCAGAACCCCCCCCCTCCACACACACACACACATACTGTACGTTTATTAGCAATGCCGGCCGGAGAGATGCCTATTCCCTCCAGCTGACAGGCCTACCTCTTCAGAATGGAGGGCCTTCCCCTTCCCAGAGGAGGGGCCTAAGGCCCTAATTGGCCCAGGTGCCTAAGGCCCCTCCAAAGGGAGGAGCTTTAGGCGCCTGGCCAACCAGATTCTTAGGCCTCCTTCCTAATGCATTTTGGGATGCACTGGGAGTGGCCTAAGATTCCAGTTGGCCAGATCCCTAAGGCACCTCCTATGGGAGTGGCTTTAGTTATCTGGTCAATCGGAGTCTTAGGCCACTCCAAGTACATCCTAGAATGCACGGGGAAGGAGGCCTAAGACTCTGGTTGACCCAGGTTCCTAAATTCCCTCCATTGGGAGGGTCCTTAGGCGCCTGGGCCAATCAGTGCCTTAGGCCCCTCCCCAGTGCATCCCAGGATGCACCAGGAAAGGGAAGGCTTGCCATTCTGAAGGGGCAGGTCTTCTGGCCAGAGGGAGTAGGCATACCTCTGGCCAGCCTTGCTTATAAAGGTATGGGGGGGGGTCTGGTTGGACAGTGGGGGTAAGGTTTTTGGGGGGATGCTGGCAGGAAGGAGTGGGCATCCCTCCTGCAGGGGATGTTTGGGGTGCTGGCAGGAGGGAGTGGGAATCCCTCCTGCAGGGGATTGTTTTGGGCTTTGCAGCATGAAGGAGTGGGCATCCTTCCTGCCGTGAAGAGTGTGGGGGGTTTGGGGATGGTGGCAGGAGGGAGTGGGCATCCCTCCTGCTAGACATCTTGCAATGGGATTCGGGGTTTCCCTGCCATGGCCACTTAGATGATCGTGGCAGGGAGATTTCCTTGATGCAATCAGTTTAGCAGTCGCGTCTTTTTGAAATGAAGGCCAACATTTTGCTGGCCTACATTTCAGGCGATTATCCCAGTCGTATGGAGACGCCTGGGGCCGCTTAAGTTTGCCTAAGGCCACCTCTGGGTGAAATCATGCCCAGGTTGGGTGAGGTTAAGCATCCCTAGGTGCCTCCCTGCACCCGTGACAGATGCCTACAATGTGGGCAGCCTGCCTTGGGTTGTCATTTTTTAGAAAATGTGTGTCCTGATTGGCTGGTTAGACAGCAGTAGGATGCCTACCGCCGCCTACTTTCGGGACGCCTTTTATAGAATTTGGCCACAATGTCTTTTAGGTGCCTATTATGGAATTTCTCCCTGAATGCTTGAGTGCTTGAAATGCCATTGGTAGATGATTAAACCAAAGGGTACATGTTTAGCTATTAGTGAAATATATTAAATTTCTGTTATTTTCCACAATCAAGTGCAGATATTGAAGGTTCATTTAATAAAATACGGCTAGATTTTTTTATCCTGACTGTCTCAAGACATTGAATACTGAGTGTTTGGAATGCCATTGGTAGATGATGACACCAAAGTGTACGTGTTTAGCTATTAGCAAAATATGTTAAATTTCTGTTATTTTCCACAATAAAGTACATATACAAAGTGACTTGGGTTTTTTTTATCGCACAAACTTTCTCTGAAAGTTAAATTTTGTCCATTGTCTTTCTGGAAAAGTAACCACCATTCATTTGAGACTGTCTACTAGTCCATAGGCAATATCTATAAAGGATTGGTCCAGACAGGAGCCTGGGGATGCTTTGATGAGTTTAACCGAATTTCAGTCGAAGTTCTCTCTGTAGTGGCTGTTCAAGTAAAAAGCATTCAAGATGCCATTAGGACAAAGAAAACAAGGTAAATATTTGTATATGTGACAGATATGATATGAATACAATCTTAGTTCAAAAGTTTTATTGTTTTCTTTTTCCTCCCCTCCCTCCCACTTAGGTTTAAATTCCTTGGAGAAAATATAAGTTTGAAACCATCAGTGGGAATATTCATCACAATGAACCCAGGTTATGCGGGTCGAACGGAACTGCCAGAGAACCTTAAAGCTCTGTTTAGGCAAGTAATGATTACTAGTATAGTTTATAATGTTTAATAATTACACAACAATGTTCAGAATGATTTATCACCTCTAGGTCACAGTCCTATTTGCCTCCTTAATAATATTCATTTACTGACTTGCATATGCTGTGAGCCTCCCCTTCCTTTCCTACTCAGAGCAGTTTCAGCATCTCCCTATCTTCTCCAGTGTGCATGCATAACATCTCTCCTCCCTTCCCTTACTGCAGACATGTCAAAATCAGGCCCGCGGTGTAATAAATTGTCCAGCCCGACAATTACCAATTTGCACTTAAACTGGCCTGCCGACAGACATTTTTTTTACCCAATCAGGTATAAGCGCCACATCAGCTGTAGGTTCACGCGCAGGATGCGTTGCGCCTCTCATCTCACGGCCGCCATGCTTTGCTCCGACTAGATGTCCTTTAATTTGTAGGCCGGGGCAGCAACTGTGCTCAAGCTGCGGTTGGCACGACTATGCTTTCTACTGCCGCCGGCATAATCACCGCTGCCACTGCTCTTCACAAGCGCCTTCCTCTGCCTTCACATGGTCCTCCCGGTGCCCACACTGCTCAGGTTCGCCTGGTCCTTCTGGCTGCCATCGCCGCTCAGGTCCACCTGTTCCTCCCGGATTCCTGGTCCTCCAGCTGCCTGCACCCTCCCGGCTGCCTGCACCCTGCCTGCCGCTGGCGTAATCACCACTGCCGCTGCTCTTCATGAGCGCCTTCCTCTGCTTTCACTTGGTCCACCTGGCTGCCGTCGCTGAGATTTGGCTCACTGTTTCTTCCCTCCCTCCATCCCGGCTTCCCGGTCTCATATTAAAGCAGCCTGCAGAGGATCGCTGGCTGGCTGTAGCAATCCTAGCAGGCTGCTGTGGTCCCATTAACTGGATTAACTGACTGTATTTTTAATAAAGACCTGCAACTTGGACATCGTTGTCTCCACAATGGTTTTGTTCCTGTCCTGGAAAATTGTAATGCCAGACTACTCTACAGTTCCTTGCAGCGTACCAGTATCTCCATGTATTAGTCTATGTAAATTTACTCCAATCTAGATTTCTTTTTTTCTTGTGGCTCATAAAAGAATACTAAAAGTCCCTCCACACTCTTACCCCTCTCTTTTTCTTTCAAGGATAGGGGGAAGCTCTGAGGCAGTAGGTTGCACCAGAGAAAATATTCTAGACTACACAGATCCCAAGAAGGGACAACACTGAAGGCTTTATTCCTCTTCAGTGCATCCTGTAACACCTCGTCATCATTCCCCTGCTGGTACAGCAAGCTTGTGGAGTAAAGCTGCATCACAGGGAAGCCAAGCACCTGACCCAGCATTTTCTACTGAAAGGCTTCTGATGCCTTTTCATATTACACTTGTATTGTCTATAATAAAAGAGCTTCTTTGGCCAAATCTGCTGTTTTTCATGTTGACTAGTTTTTGTCAAGTGAATTTTTACTCATGATTGTATACAATGTTGATAATTTACTAAATTGTATGCCAGTAAAAGATATAGGACTTTTAAATTGCTCTATGCCTATCTACAGCATGTTCCTCTCTACTAAACTACATCCTTTGCTAGGAACAATTTTGCAGAACAAAATTTGTTAATTTATTCTTTTCAAAATTTGTATTTATTTTAGACCCTGTGCTATGGTTGTCCCCGACACTGAACTAATCTGTGAGATAATGCTTGTTGCAGAGGGCTTCCTAGATGCACGACTATTAGCCCAGAAGTTTATTACTTTATACACTCTATGTAGAGAACTTCTTTCTAAACAGGTAAGTGTTAGCTAAACACATGGTCAACTTTTAGACAGTAGCGCAGCAGATAATATGTCTTAGAATTATAATGGGCTCTGGTTCAGATTTTCATGTCATTATTTAGAAATTAGAGATGGTGGGTGGATGGGGCAGGGAAAGCATCATGAAAGGTCTCAAGGATCTTCCTATAATGGTTGATTGGGTGTGCTGGTGTGAGCATTCAGAAGTAAGGATGATCAGATCTTGATTAGGGGTGTGTTGGTCTAAGCATGGATTTCTATTTGTTAAGGACTTGAAATGAATACAGACAATTCTGAAACCAGTTCTGACTTTTATGTACAGAAAGGCAGCTGCACATAAAGCTGGATTTTGCTTAGGATGTCTAGATTGTAAACCTCTAATGCTGGAACATCCAGAATTTCCTGAGTATTTTACAGAAGGATCTGTTCAGCATGAACCCTCTAGTAAAATACATATAAGGACACTGGCAAATATATATATGTTTGTTGGCGTGTAACAGGACCATTGTGTAAATCTGTAATAAAATATAAACAAATCATTGCCAATAAATTTATTTTATTTATTAGCATGCCAGTATGGAGGAGAAATAGTACAGAGCATGTACTAAGAGTTGTACCACTGTAATTTTTCTCTCATTAAGACAAAGAAACAGATCAATTTTATAGCATTTAAAAAAATAATAATGCTTATATTAGATAGTACTAATTACACCAAGACTAATTACAGAAAGTCCCCGTGTTATCTGCCTATTCTCTCTCATACTATGAAAGAAATCAAAACATCTTACTTTCTTACATCATTTCTTTCTCACTTGCTTTCTCCTAATTGCTCCATCCTTAGCCTGCTACACAAAAAAAGTATAAGATAAGGAAAAAAATCTGTTTTCTCTTATTTTTTATACATGAGATCTCAAATTAACTTAGTTCAGACATATACACATACAAACAGAACACATTCCAAAAATGAGCTGCATCATTCAGGGCTTTGCAGATACAAGCACTGTAAACCAGTAGCGTTGTAAGTGTGTGGGGGGGGGGGGGACGACAGCCCCAGGCGCCATCTTTGTAGGGGCTCCGGCACCTCTCCACCCCCACATGCCACACTTGCGCAACGTGACATAATTAGGCTTGAGGAATGGGCATCGACATGGCAGATGAGGTTCAATGTGGACAAGTGTAAAGTGATGCATGTCGGTAACAAAAATCTCAAGCACAAATACAGAATGTCCGGGGCGGTACTTGGAGAGACCTCCCAAAAAACGGGACTTGGGAGTTCTGATCAACAAGTCGATGAAGCCCTCTGCGCAATGTGCAGTGGCGGCGAAAAGGGCGAACAGAATGCTAGGAATGATAAAGAAGGGGATCACGAACAGATCGGAGAAGGTTATCATGCCATTGTACCGGGCCATAGTGCGCCCTCACTTGGAGTACTGCTTCCAGCACTGGTCGCCGTACATGAAGAAGAACACGGTACTACTCGAAAGGGTCCAGAGAAGAGCGACTAAGATGGTTAAAGGGTTGGAGGAGATGCCGTACAGCAAAAGATAAGAGAAACTGGGCCTCTTCTTCCTTGAACAGAGGAGATTGAGAAGGGAAATGATCGAAACATTCAAGGTACTGAAGGGGATAGACATAGTAGATAAAGACAGGTTGTTCATCTTCTCCAAGGTGGGGAGAACGAGAGGACACTCTATAAAGTTGAAAGGGGATAGATTCCGTATGAATGTAAGGAAGTTCTTCTTCACCCAGAGAGTAGTAGAAAACTGGAACGCTCTTCCGGAGTTTGTCATAGGGGAAAACACTCTCCAGGGATTCAAGACAAAGTTAGACAAGTTCCTGCTGAACAAGGATGTACGCTGATAGGGATAGTCTCAGTCAGGGCACTGTCTTTGACCAGAGGGCCGCCGCGTGAGCGGACTGCTGGGAATGATGGACCACTGGTCTGACCCAGCAGCGGCAATTCTTATGTTCTCTCTTCTCCACCTCTTTAAATCTTTGCCATTGTGAGCAACTTTTCCAGCCTGCTGCTCGCCCTGGCCTGGCTCCCCTCTGAAATCTCTTCCAGGTCATGGGGCTAGGAAGTGACATCAGAGGGAAAGCCTATGCCGGCGCAAGCAGTAGGCGGAGAATCTGCTCTTGCTGGAGAAGATTTAAAGAGGTATGGGGAAAGGGAGGACACGAGTGTTGGTTGGGGGGTGAGGAAGGAGAAGGGGGTGTCTCCTGCTCTAGATTCTCCATTATTGTAAACTACACATATGCCTAAGGCCCCGCCCACAGGAGGGGCCTAAGGCTCCCGGACCTATTCTGGTTGGTCCAGGTGCCTTAGGCCCCATCTGTGGGTGGGGTTTCAGATGCCTGGGCCAATCCGGTCCCATTCTGCAGCCAGCTGGGCTGCTGGATGGGCTGGCTTGGCACCCGTCCGTCCGGCCAACATTTACCAGGCATGGGGGGTGGGATTGGGGGGGTGGGGGACCATGGGGTTGGCGGGGGGTTGCGGGTCGGCGGGGGGGTCGATCGGGGGTTCAGAGGAGGGCGATCGTTGGGGGGGTTGTGTCGAGGACAGGATGGCCTGGGATCCCTCCTGCCCATATTACATTACATTACATTAGGGATTTCTATTCCGCCATTACCTTGCGGTTCAAGGCGGATTACAAAAGGTTAATTTAAAAACAGAGTTACAATGATTAGCTAGAGAGGTAGGTTGTAGATCTTATAGACATTTAGCGGGTTGTTGAGGGTGAGGTGGTTTGTAGTAGAGTTGATAGGTGGTCAAAGTGGAGGTTCTTTTGTTATTATTAGTGAGTAATGGGTAGATCGATCGTCAGTTTTGGTGTTACTAAGAGGTCGTGATGTTATTGCTGCTTCAGGAATTTCTTGAAAAGTGTGGTCTTTATTTCCTTTCTGAATGTCCTATAGTCTGGGGTGGTCATCAGAAGGTTGGAGATTTGGTTGTCCAGTCTTGCGGCTTGAGTGGCTAGTAGGCCGTCGTGTAGTCTTGTTCTTTTTACTTCCTTGATTGGGGGGGGTATGAATGGGGAGTGCGTTTTTCTGTGTCTGGTAGTGGGTGCTTGGATGAGGCGATTGTTCAAGTATGATGGGCTGTCTCCGTGTATGGTTTTAAATAATATGCAGTAGAATTTGAATTGGATTCTTTCTTGGATTGGAAGCCAATGTGAGTTGATGAAGGCATCCGTAATGTGGTCATGTTTTTTCAATGAGTATATGAGTCTCAAAGCTGTATTTTGGATTGTTTGGAGTTGTCTAATCATAGTTGCAGGGCAAGGAAGGAAGAGGATGTTGCAGTAGTCCAATATACCCAGTATTAGAGATTGTACTATAAGTTGAAATTGTGTTCTTTCAAAGAATTTTCGGACTTGTCTCAGGTTTCTCATGATTGCGAATGATTTCTGAATTGTTTTATTTATTTGTGGTTGCATAGTGCAGCATCTGTCTATGGTCATGCCAAGTAGTTTTATGGTGGTTTGGATGGGATATTTGATTGCGTTTATCTCTAAGTTGGTTGTGGTTTGGATCTTGTCATTTTCGAGAAGGATGAATTTGGTTTTGTCTTGGTTGAGTTTAAGTTTGTGATTTTTCATCCAGGTTGTGACTGTTTCAAGTGTTTGGTGAAGTTTGTCTGTCATGGTAGGTTTGGAATGATCGTATGGGATGAGGATGGTGATGTCGTCAGCATAACTATAGGTGGTTATGCCCAGATTGTCCAGATGCGTTCCTAGAGAAGCAGTGTAGAGATTGAAGAGGGTAGGGGATAGTGGAGATCCTTGTGGTACGCCGCAGGGGTTTGACCAGGATTCTGACTTTTCTTTGTTTGATTTTACACTGTAGGTTCTGAGTTTTAGGAATCCTTCAAACCAGGAGTAAACTTTATCTGAAATACCCACTGCGTCTAAGATCTGTAGAAGAATGTTGTGATCCACTAAGTCGAATGCCGCAGTTAAGTCCAGTTGTATGAGAAGCATCTTTTTTCCTGTACTAAGGTGTTGTCTGACGGTATCCATAAGGGAGCCTAGTAGTGTCTCTGTACTGAAGTTTGTTCTGAAGCCTGATTGCATGGGGTGGAGTAGGTTGTGGTCATCTATGTAATTGGTGAGGAGTTTGGCTACTAGGCCTTCTATAATTTTGACATATAGCGGAATTGAGGCTATAGGTCTAAAGTTAGATGGGTGGTTTTGTGGTGCTTTTGGGTCTTTTTGGATTGGGGTGATGACGATTTCGCTGAGGTCAGCAGGGAATGTGCCTTCTGTGAGCGTGAATTGAATCCATTGTAGCATTATGGTGCGGAATTTTACACTAGCGGTGGTGAGGAGATATGAGGGGCAATGGTTGAGGTCACAGGAGGCATGACTGTATTTTTTGTAGAATTTGTTGAGTTCTGACCATTGTATGTTGGGGAATTGAGTCCAAATTCTGTCTGCTGCAGTTGCCTCTTTTCCTGAAGGGTGGATTGTGATTGTGTTTTGATGGGATGGGTTAAGGATGAGAGTGGCTCTGGTGTTGGTAATTTTGTTCTTGAAGTGTTCTGCTAAGAGGGTGGGTGATGGTGGGGGGGTGTTCGTGGTGGTTGTGTATGGTTTGGTGTCTGTTAATTCTTTCAGGATTTGGAATATTTTTTTGGAATCTTGGGTTTCCGTGCCTATGAGATTAGTATAGTAGTTTTTTCTCTTATCCCTTAGTAGGTTTTTGTATTGTTTGTTGATTTTTTTCCAATCGGTTTTTGTTTGACCTTGGTTCTTTTTTCTCCATTTTCTTTCTAATCTTCTACACTGTCTTTTGAGTTGGAGTAATTCATTATCAAACCATTGGTCTGATTTCCTGCTGGTTCTGGTTTTGGTTTGTAGGGGGGCCAGATCATCGAGGATGTTGGTGGACACATTTTTCCA
The DNA here is from genome assembly GCF_902459505.1 of Geotrypetes seraphini. Classification (NCBI taxonomy): domain Eukaryota; kingdom Metazoa; phylum Chordata; class Amphibia; order Gymnophiona; family Dermophiidae; genus Geotrypetes; species Geotrypetes seraphini. The sequence goes on along the minus strand of NC_047085.1, from coordinate 397,412,103 downwards.
GTGGGAGATGAAGTTTTTTGGGTCGCAGTCTTGTATGGTTTCGTCTACTTTTGGCCAAAACGTGCTTGCGTGTGGTATATGTGGTTTTTTTTGATTGAGGTGTGTGTTTGGTCTTGGACCAGTTGATGTTGAAGTTATATGTGTAGTGGTCTGACCATAGGGATGGGGACCATGTTCCGTTAGGTGTTTGGATTGCTGGGTTGGATGGTTGGTGAGTCATGAATGCAGCAATGTCCAGTTGATGACCTTTTTCATGGGTGGTTTGTGGGTTTAGGATCTGGAAGGATAAGGCATTGAGGAAGGATAGACAGTTATTTGCAGGTGTGGAGGTTGTGTCTTCTAGGTGTAGGTTTAGGTCTCCTAGGATGAGGTTATATTCTGCTGTTAATGAGTTTTGGTAGATGAAGTTTTCAAATTCAGGTCTCACTGTGGTCCAGTTTCCTGGTGTTATGTAGCAGAGCAAGCAGTTTAGTGAGTTTTTTAGTGTTGGGTTTGTGAGGTGACATGCTAGGAAATCCATTTGCGGTGTGGATGTTTTTTCAATTATGTTTAGAGTTAGGGAGTTCTTGATTATTATAGCTAGTCCTCCTCCTCTTTTTTTTTCTCTGCAGGTTACTGTTATTTTGTATCCTGGCGGGCATACTTCTTTTATTCTAGGGTCTGTGTCTGAGGTTAGCCAGGTTTCAGTGAGGAATAGGCAGTCAAGTTTTTCTGTTTTTATCCAGTTTTTTATGTTTTCTGTTTTGGGTCCTAGTGCTCTGATGTTGACATAGGCACATGTAAGGGAGGTCGTGTCAGTCTGAGGAGTGTGAGTTGTTTCCGGGTATATGAGTGTTGTGGGAGATGGATGAGATTTTGTTTTCGGAGGTGCTGATCTTCTTCTCCAGGTAACAGTGATGGAGTGTTGATTGCTGGTGTGGTGGTTCGAGTTTCTTGATGTGAGTATTCTTCTGTTGGGAAGTTGGAAGTTGGTTGTACTGGAGGATGTGGTTGTGGTGGGTAAGTTGTTTGCTGCTGCTTTCCAACTAGAAATGAGGAGGATTATCAGAAGGGTGGCTAGTGTGTGTGTATGCAGGGAGAGCTTCATTTTTTGATGTCTGGTTCGGAGTGTTAGGTGGAAGGAATGGTTCTCCCTTTGAGTCCCGGCTGGGGGGTGGAGCAGGGCTCCCACGCCGGCCCGATCTGGCTGGTTTCTATGAAGTGGTGCGCTGGGTCGTTTTTAGTGTAGAAATGTCCTCCGGCTGGATCAGGGGGGCGGAACAGGGCTCCCACGCCGGCCCGATCTGGCTGGCTTCTATGAAGTGGTGCGCTGGGTCGTTTTTAGTGTAAAATGTCCTCCGGCTGGATCGGGGGGGCGGAACAGGGTTCCCACGCCGGCCCGATCTGGCTGGTTTCTATGAAGTGGTGCGCTAGGTCGTTTTTAGTGTAGAAATGTCCTCCGGCTGGATCGGGGGGGCGGAGCAGGGCTCCCACGCCGGCCCGATCTGGCTGGTTTCTATGTAGTGGTGCGCTGGGTCGTTTTTAGTGTAGAAATGTCCTCCGGCTGGATCGGGGGGGAGGAGCAGGGCTCCCACGCCGGCCCGATCTGGCTGTTATCAATAATATATTTGCAGAAGGTTGCAAGTGTATTATTGTAAGATTTGGGGGGGTTTGAGTTGGGGTGGCAGTCGGCTATGTGTTCTCCTGTGTCGGGAGGGGGGCGGAGCAGGGCTCCCACGCTCCTCTCCTTGATGCAGGGGGGGCCGGAGGTGAAAAAGTCTGCAAAAGTCGGCTCTCCTGTGTCGGGAGGGGGGCGGAGCAGGGCTCCCACGCTCCTCTCCTTGATGCAGGGGGGGCCGGAGGTGAAAAGGTCTGCAAAAGTCGGCTCTCCTGTGTCGGGAGGGGGGCGGAGCAGGGCTCCCACGCTCCTCTCCTTGATGCAGGGGGGGCCGGAGGTGGGGGGTGGGGGGTAGAGGGTCCGCATGGGCAGGAGGGGTTGGGCTCCCTCCTTCCTGATATTGTAGGGGGTGGGGGCGAGAGGCCAGGAGGGCTTGGGCTCCCTCTTGCCCCGAACGTAGTCAGGCAGTCGGATGCCGCGGGGCAAGAGGGCTTGGGCTCCCTCTTGCCCCGATATTGTCGGGGGGAGGGGGTGATGTGTCACGGCAGGAGAGATTGGCCATCTCCCCTGCCGCGATACGATCACTCCTCTACCCGAACTCCCACAACCCGTGGCAGGAGAGATTGGGTATCTCTCCTGCCGTGGGTCGTGGCAGTTCGGGTAGAGGGGTGATCGCACTGCGGTAGGGGAGATGAGGCATCTCTCTTGCCGCGATGGTTGCGGTGGGCGGGTGGGTAGGTTGCCGGGCCGTTGAACTGATCGCGCCAGCCGCGATCAGCTCAGCGGCCCCATTTTCGGCACTTAGACCTGTTTTGACTTCGTCTAAGTCAAAAAGGTATAAGTGCCGACTAGGCAACCTGCCTAAGGTTTTGGTTATACCTGCTGCAAGCCTAGGTGTAGGTCGGCCCACCTCCTGCCCACCGCCCGCCCTTTCCCCTCCTCTAAACACGCCTCTTTTCTCTCTGTGCGTTTAGTGGCAGGGGAAAGGCCTAAGCTGGTTTTAGATACGTCTAAAACTAGCTTTGGTTATAGGTACTTGGATGATCGGGCTTTTTGATCGTCCAAGTAGCCATTTAGGACACTTTTTAGACGTGTTTTTTTTTTATTATGAACCCCATAGGCTATAAGTGGTGTATAAAATAAGTAATAAATTCAACATTTGTCTTATATTTGCAAAAAACCAAATCACTATTATAACTTTAAATCTTAGGATCATTATGATTGGGGACTAAGAGCAGTAAAATCTGTCCTGGTTGTAGCTGGATCCTTAAAAAGAGATGACAAGAACAGACCTGAGCATCAGGTACATACAATGATATATCTATTAGAATTGAATAGAGAAATTGATGACTGTTATGCATACTATATCTATTAAGTTTTTCAAAAATAATTTCGCTTCATGTACATCATGTCAGAAAACATTCTTCCAACACATATGAAATTTTGGTATGATATCGCCAATGTGAATTTGTATTTAGAGGCAGTGTCATGACTGATCAGTAAACATTTTAGACAGAACTTTGAAAGTCATAGAAACATAGAAACATAGAAGATGACGGCAGAAAAGGGCTACAGCCCATCAAGTCTGCCCACTCTGCTTACCCACCCCCTGTCTATGCCCTAATGACCCAATTTCCTTATCTTGACCCTCATAGGGATCCCACATGGGTATCCCATTTATTCTTAAAGTCTGGCACGCTGTCTGCCTCGATCACCTGCACTGGGAGCTTGTTCCAATGATCAACCACTCTCTCTGTGAAGAAATACTTTCTGGTGTCGCCATGAAATTTTCCGCCCCTGAGTTTGAGCGGGTGCCCTCTTGTGGCCGAGGGTCCCTTGAGAAAGAAAATATCATCTTCCACTTCGACACGTCCCGTGAGGTACTTAAATGTTTCGATCATGTCTCCCCTCTCCCTACGTTCCTCAAGAGTGTAGAGCTGCAATTTGTTCAGTCTCTCTTCGTACGAGAGACCCTTGAGCCCCGAGATCATCCTGGTGGCTGTCCGTTGAACCGATTCAATTCTGCGCACATCTTTACTGTAATGTTGCCTCCAGAATTGCACACAGTACTCCAGATGAGGTCTCACCATAGTTGATCAATGATAACTGGTATCTAATGGAATAAGGAAAATTTCTGATATTACATATGTGTTAATGTAATAAATAGAGTAGCCAAGATTGAGTATGGGAAGTTTACATTTTTCTTTCATTTAAGTCAGTTCAATCAGTATTTGCTTGGAATGGTATAGGTTAATTGATAGCCATCACCTCTGCAGTGTGCCTGAACTCCTATGAACCCTGAGAAATGAACTTGTGCAGGTGATGATATTTCTGCAAAGCCACTAGGTTACCCATGATCTAGATTTGGAATTCTTAACCTGGGGGTCCATGGATGTGTTTCAGGAAGTCCTTGAGGGTCAGATAAAAATTAACATTTATATTCATTATGCAACCTGATACTGTTGATTTTTGTTGCAGATGATGAGAGTATTAGTAATGGTAGTAGAAAACGTAGTAGTAGTGGATCTGTTTTAATTTGCACAACAGGATTGAATTTCATAATTATAATGAGTGGCCATGCCAAATCCCTCCTGCCGGCACTCCCCAAACACCCCCTGAAATCCACCTGGACCCTCCCCCTTACCTTTTTGTAGAAGGCTGGCCAGAGGAATACCCAGTCCCTCTGGCCAACAGGCCCACCTCTTCCGAATGGTGAGCCTTCCCCTTTTGGTGCATTCTGGAGGGGCTTTAGGCACCTGGGCCAACCATGGGAGTGGCCTTAAGATCTGGCCAATCGGAGTTTTAGGCCACTTCCAGTGCATCCCAGAATGCAATGAGAAGGAGGCCTAAGACTCTGGTTGACCCAGTTGCCTAAAGCCTATAGGTGGGGCCTTCCTGAATGCACCGGGAAGGGGAAGGCCTGCCATTCAGAAGAGGTAGGCCTGTCGGCCAGAGGGAGTGGGCATCCCTCTGGCCAGCCTTCTACAAAAAGGTATTTGGGAGGGTCCGGGTGGGTTTTGGGGAGTAGGGGTGTTTGGGGGGGTTCCAGCAGGAGGGACTGGGCATCCCTCCTGCTGGGGATGTTAGTGGGGGTTGGTGGCAGGAGGGATTGGGCATTGGGGAATCACTAACGCTCAGCTAATGGGAAAGGGGGGAATTTCTCTGTCGCAATTGGCTGCTGCAGTCTAGGCAAAGATAGGAGGCTGAAATGTAGGCCAGGGTTTCCCAGGACTACATTTCAGCCGGCTATCTTGCTGTGATTCATGGCTGGGTAGCCGCTTTAGATCGCCTAATGCCACTTTGCTACTGGGCCGATTCCGGTTGGCCCAGGTGCCTCAGGCCCCACCTGTGGATGGGGTTTGAGGCGCCTGGGCCAATCAGGTCCTAAGGCCCACCATTCAACAGATGACAAGCCTGCCGGCCAGCTGGGCTTGGGACCCTTCCATCCGGCCAACTTTCTGAAGGTACGGGATGGGGTCAAGGGGTCGGAAGGGGGTCAAGGGGTCGGCGGGTGGGGAGCCGATCAGGGGTTTGGGGGGGCGATTGGGAGGGGGGGTTGTGCCAAGGGCAGGAGAGCCTGGGATCCCTCCTGCCCATATCTTAGTGGGGGGGGGTTCGCCAGGGGGGATGAACTCCCTCCTGCCCTGATCATTGTCGGGGGTGTCGGCCTTCGCCGGAGCAGGAGGGCTTAGGCTCTCTCCTGCCCCTATCGTTGTCAGGGTGGTGGTTTAAGTAGTCGCCGGGGCAGGAGGGCTTGGGCTCCCTCCTGCCCCGATTGTTGCTGGTGGGGGGGATTCTGTAACCGGTTTTCTTTTTAACTGACACCGGTTACAGAATCCAGCTTTTAGGCGAAAGACTGGCCCCTCATTTGCCTAAAAGCACTTGTTTTGGGCTTTTGGGACTTAGGCTTTTTTTAGGTTGATTATATAGTGTAAGTTTAGACTTAGTGGTGGTCTGGGTGTTTAAACAGCTGAACGTAGAGGCAGGCCATTATCAAAAAAAACCCTCCTTTTGGACATTTTTTTTTTGAGAATGGACATTTTCCCTGTTCTTCTTTCAACATTTAGGGCCTTAGGCTAAAAAGGGACTTAGACCTTTTTTTTGATTATGCTCCTCCACCTCTGTAGGATTAAATAATCTCCATACATCTGATACTTGTAAATTCTCTATAATGGTTTTAAGTATTTCTCTGCTCGTGGAAGAGGAAGCAGCACAATTACACTTCCTATCTATGTTCAGATCTAAAACTAAATTAAATTTGCTATCGCAAAATATAGGGAACTCTGAAAAAGGTAACAAAGAATTAGGTAAGGATAGAAAAAAAGAAGGGGGTCTAAATTAGGCACATAGACATTACACAATATAAAAATTTATTTTATCTTTGACAGTTATCCATCTTCTTTCAGAGTCTGTGACTTGTGAAATTATGTTACAGGGTACAGATATTTTATAATAAATGACAGCACCATTTTTCTTATTAATGACTGGGGAAACTGCAACAAATTTACATATTTTATGATTTAGTAAGTGAAAATGATTAGCATCCAAATATGTTTCCTGTAAAAACAGCATGTCATGTTTACATATATAATTCCAATTTTTTTTTTCCATTTCGAAAGGATTATTCAATCATTTTATATTTAAAGATAAAATATTAAGAGCAGCAGACATAAGAGAAAATTAGAACACAGTTAAGGTAATAGATTAAAGACATATATATCCATTCAGGAAGGTAGAATGTATTATTGTTGTCAATAGAAAAAAATAAATGTTCATGAATAAAACAATTAACTGTACAAACAAACCATAGCAGTGTAAGTGCCTTCATGAGAGCATCAAGAGGGTAGGCAAAATTCTATAGTGTATAAAATGAGCAGGGTTTAAAAATGCTTTGGATGATTTCATAAACGCGAAGTCCATAGGCCATTATTGAGATGGCTTAGGGAAATCCACTGCTTATTCCTAGGATAAACAGCATTAAATCTGTTTTACTACTTGGGATCTAGCTAGGTACTAGGGCCCTGGGTTGGCTACTGTTGTAAATAGGATACTGGACTTGATGGACCTTTAGTCTGTCTCAATATGATATTTCTATGTTCTTAAATTGGAATTAAAGTAAATATAGAGACCTAAAAAGAAATAAAGTACGAGGAGGTGCTGAAAAGTTCTCAGCTTAACTAACCAACTTCCTAAGTTCTTAGCATTATTTTGCCACTGTAGCTGAAAAAAAGTGTTATCTTATTTCGTTAAGTGCCAATTTGCAGAAATGTTTTGACATTGTTTCAGATCATTGATTGAACCATATCCACATCATTCTTTTCTTGGTTGGGCTGAGAACTTTTCACCACCCACTTATAATAGGACAAATATAAAAAGCAAAGACAAACCAAGAAATAAAGAGAGAGGATAAAAGAAAAGGAATATTAAAAAAAATTAAAATGTGGCTTGAACAAAGAAAAAGTTAATCAATACAAAATTTAAATATATTAGAAAAACCAGAAAATTGAAGTGAAAAGCCGAATTCAGAATGTCAGGAATTTTTCCAGTAGTTGAGCAGTGAGATGTAGTGTCTATATCTTCAAAACCCAGTTGTTCCAAGTAGTTTTGCAAAGCTTCTGGATCTTAAATGATTTTGTATTATTATTAAGCATGATTTTCCTATTAGCTGGGAAAAAACAAACCAAATTTGGCTCCAATATTTTTCAACCTTGGTGGCATGGTGAGTAATTGTTTCCTCGATTGGAATGTTTTTTTATGTGAGTCAGCAATAAAAAGAAAGTTATGACTTATGACTTTCAAATTTTAATGAAGCTTTGGCTTTTGCAGGTTGGAGAATTTGATAAGCATGTTGATAATGTAGAGATTTCACCATCACTAGATGAGGATATTTTGCATTTTGAATGATGAATGATGGAGATCGATGAGCGCGCTCAAACTCAAGGTGGGAGGGCAATTTGAGAGATCTAGAAATTTTAGGATCCAATTTTCAAGAAATTGTGTCGTATTATCTCCTTCAACTTTTGGGGGAAGACCCAAGATGCGAAAATTATTACGTCTTGAGTGATTTTTGAGATCTTCAATTTCATGTTCCAATATTTGTATGGATTTTAGCATGCGTCGAAGGGCCTATAGTTGTATATCACGTTAGTCGATTATTTTCCACCGCTTCAACTCTGACTGAGATCATTGTTAGTTGTTGCTTAATATTTAAAGTGTCCTTTAAGATCTGACAGAGATTCCTTTTTTTCTGCTGTGATCTCTTTAACTTGTCGAAATTCTTACTTTAAAGGTTAAAACTAAATCTTCAACACTGGAATCTTTTAGTGATTTACAAGTGAGGCCAGATAAGGTTTCCTTTTAATGTCTTGATTTTGTGTATTACTTGGGTCATATTTGATATGTTTTCACACAGCCATGAGTTAGAAAATTTAAAAAGCCCAAAAAATAGAAATGTAAATTCCATTCTGAAGGACACTTTAAAAAGAAATGAGAGGAGCCGAGCAAAAGCTCTAAGCCAACATCTTTGGTGCTGAGCACCAATCTATAATACTAAAAAAATCAAGGAGCAACTACTATAATAACTTGTGTTGAACCATAAATAATCAAAAAACTATCTCCACAAGTTTGAATAAATAAATAAATACAAATATAAAATGTCCTAATAAAGTGCAAAAGTGCTTTTCAGGTACTGTAAATATGCCATAAAGTGCTCAGTTTTTTGATCACCAATCTATAATGCCATCTGTGAACTAAGATGCCATTCTAGAATACAAGCATAAACCTGAATTGGTGCATCTAATTTAGGTGTGACCAGTTATGCCAGACTAATGGCAGGCATAAATGGGCATGCCTAAGTGTATCATGCTCTACCCAATAATTGCAATTACAGTGGTACCTCGGTTTACGAATGCACCGGTTTGCGAGTGTTTTGCAAGACGAGCAAAACATTTGCAAAATCGGTGCCTCGGAAACCGAGCATGGCTCGATTTACGAGCACACCCCCCCCCCCCCCGCAATCCGGCACCCCCCCCTGCGATCTGGCAACCCCCTTCCTCGAACCGGCACCCCCCTGCCACGATCCGACCCCCCCCCCGACACGATTGGACACCCCCCGCCACGATCTGAACGTGAATGTGAACTCGCAGGCCTTGAGCATGCTCAGATGCTCAAGGCCCAGCAGACGAGTAGGCCGATCTTCAAGAGTGCCCAGATGAGGGTAAGAAGCGGCGGGGTGGGTGCCTAATTGTGTCGGGGGGAGGTCGGATCGTGTCGGGGGGGTGCCCAATCATGTCAGGGGGGGTCGGATCGTGGCGGGGGGGTGCCGGTTCGAGGCAGGGGGGGTGCCGGATCGCAGGGGGGGTGCCTGATCGCAGGGGGGGCCTTCAAGGGAAGCAATGCCTGTTCTCAGGGGGGGAAACGCATCAAAGCGAGTTTCCATTATTTCCTATGGGGAAACTCGCTTTGATAAACGAGCATTTTGGATTACGAGCATGCTCCTGGAACGGATTATGCTCGTAATCCAAGGTACCACTGTATTTTATTTTATTAGGTATTTATATACTGCCTATCAAAGTTATCTAAGTGGTTTACAGTCAGGTACTCAAGCATTTTCCCTATCTATGCCAGTGGGCTCGTAATCTATCTAATGTACCTGGAGCAATGGAGGACTGAGTGACTTGCCCAGAGTCGCAAGGAAAAGCACCGGGATTTGAGCTCACAACCTCAGTTGAGGCTGTAGCTGTAATTACTCTTTCCTTCCAATTATACACTATAACACATAGATGTGACCTTATAGAGTACCGTGTTTCCCTGAAAATAAGACAGTGTCATATATTTATTTGGGGCCCAAAAAAGGTACTAGGTCTTATTTTCGAGGTATGCACGTGATCATCTCTCCCTTCCTCTCCTTCACTCCAATTCTTCCTCTTTCTTTTCTCTCCCCCACATGTGCAGCATCTTTCCTCCCCTCCCTCCCATCCCCCTGTGCAGCAGAAGTTTGCCCTGCTTCTATCCTTCCCTTCATTCCTCATGCAGTATAAAATCCTTGCTTAGCTTCTATCCTTCCCTCCCTCGAGCACCGCCCCGCCCCTACTGCACAGCCAAATCCCTGCTGACCCTCCATCCTTCCCTCCCCACCGACCGCAAGCGAGCCCTACCTTCAATCGAAGCAGCGTCAGGCCAGCAGCAATCTAAACAGGCTGCTTCGGCCTTGTTCATTGGGAAATTCAATCTGCCATGTTATTGCTGACATCAGTAGTAATGCGGCAGAGTGGAGTACAACGGGAACGCACGGCGGCCATTTTGATGACGGCTCTGCATGGAGCAGGAGCGTAGGAAGATCGATCTTGCCCTGTGTCATCCCTAGACCACCAGGAAAGGTCTGGGGAAGGTCCTGGATGCAGGAAGGAGGTGGGAGTGGACCAGAGCCGGTCCTAAAAGTTATTTGCTGTTTTTTAATATTCATGGGCCGGCTCTGCCCCTAACCCCTGTGAATATTGAGGGGGAAGTGTATAACCCTTTTTTCCCCTCTGTATTTAATCCCTTTCAGTTTGGTTGTTCTTGCCCTGTAACTTATTGCTGTGCTTTGAAGTTTAGCAGTCATGCATTCTGAATATTAACATTTGCTGCTTTTTCTTAATTAAAAAAATTAGTAGATAGAAGCTAGATAACAAGTCTATATCAGCTGCTTTAAAGAGCATTCATCTTTCTGATCCAGATAATATAAGGGAATTCAAAAATGACTTTGGAAGTAAAACATTTAAAATTAAAATTTTCACATATATTTTGAAATGAGCATACAAGGGCTTAAAAGACCTTGCTTTTATCACTTGGTTAGCAAATAGAGGGACTCAAAGCACAGCAAAATTAGATTAAAGAATGCTAAGTTTTCCCAGGTTATTTGGAATCACCCAATTTGAGAGGTACAAAATACCATTCCTTATTCAGCCTCAGAAACCTTAGGAATATTACAAATACGCCCATCATTAAAGGCTCATATTTTCCCCCATTTTTCCTATAACACTGAGGTTTTCATTTATCATAAGCTAGAACAGGCACTATGGCATGCTAATTTGTGGTTGCAACTGATTGTTTGATACTGCATTATTTTAATGCTGGATAATAAATTCATCCAACACTGAAGTAGCCAAGATGGGAAAATGCAGCCCTAATTGCCAATGACATTGGTATGTAGTGCATTGCTTCATGCATTTTATTTATATAATCAAATATATTTATAGCTTAACCCATAAGCTCAAGGCAATTTGCAGCCAAATCAAAACAATATCACAAAGGTATCATAACAGTTTAAAACAAGACAAAATACTTAAGTTAAAATATAATTAAATAGTAAAAATGCACTGATTTCTACTTAGCTACTGGCAGTGAAATAATAGTAAGAAGAACAATGGGTTGGAAATTCATAAAATAACATTTATGAACCAGCTGCTATGGTCATTGTAGTTTAGAGTGATTGAAAAATGATGCCAATAATTTTAGAATGTCTAAAATCACATGCCTTGCATACACAGTGGTCTGATTATGAGTCATCATGAAATTACTAGAAGTAAACTGTACTTAGTTCTTTATACTGATTCTGAGCTAGGTAAACTATTAGATATAGTCCAGTGATAGTCCACGTCGGGACGAACGATGTTACCAGGAGGGACTACAGCAAGAATGCACTGACTGAACAATTCAAGATCTTAGGAAGGAAACTGAAGATGAGGACCCAGAGGATAGCCTTCTCAGAGATCCTGCCAGTACCGAGGGCAGAAACGAAGAGGCAGACAGAGCTACAATCAATTAACGCATGGATGAGAAAATGGTGTGAAGAAGAGGGATTTCTCTTCGTGAGGAACTGGACAACGTTCTGGGGAACTAGACAACTAGCAAATAACGTCAAAAGAGCAATAGAGCAAGCTTTAAACTAAGTAGTAGGGGAAAGCCGACAGTCGACCTGGTATCGACGGTTCGGGAAACAGTACCCAGTGAGGGTACTGAGGGGAAAGATTTTGGGGAAGACACAAGTGGCAAGCAACAGAATATGAACAAACAGAATATGAACAAACAAGGGAGTCAGATGAAGCGAGAGGGGGAAAGGATGAACATACTGGAAGGGGAAGTCAAAACAGGACTGGATGATGAGAAAGAACAAGAGGAGGACACTAGGAACAAGCCACAAGGGGAAGGCAATAGGAATCTACCACAAAGAGAGGACAAAAGAGACAAAACTCAGGAGTTGGCAGGCCAGGAAGGGGACAGAATGAACCAGGAAATGCAAGGGAAAAGAGAAAGGAAGGGAAAATGCCAGGACTTGAACTGCATGTATACTAATGCAAGGAGCCTAAAGAACAAAATGGGGGAACTAGAAGTCATGGCCAAAAATGAGAGACTAGACATCATAGGGATCACGGAAACATGGTGGAATGAGGAAAACAAATGGGACATAGTACTGCCAGGATACAAACTCTACCGAAAAGACAGGACTTACCAGAAGGGGGGAGGAATAGCACTATACATAAGGGATACCATTCACTCAACCACTGTGGACACAGCAGAGACAAATGCCCAACTGGAGTCATTGTGGATCAAAGTACCGGGAAGCAACGGATCTGAGATAAAGATGGGATTGTTCTACCGTCCACCTGGGCAAACTGAAGCTGAAGATACAGAAATGGTAGCCGAGCTGAGAAGGGAATGCAAGAACCCAAACACCATAGTTATGGGAGATTTCAACTACCCTGGGATAGACTGGTGTCTTGGAAATTCAAAATGTGCAAAGGAAATGGAGTTCCTGGAAGCAATCCAGGACTGCTTCATGGAACAACTAGTCGAGGCACCAACGAGAGGATCAGCGACTCTGGATCTGATCCTCAATGGGCTGAAAGGCCCCGCGAAGGATGTAGAGATCATAGGACCACTAGGAACCAGTGACCACAACATGATTCAGTTCAAAGTGCAAGTAGGACTACCTATGGGAAAGAGAACCAAGGCAACAACATTTAACTTCAAGAAAGGGAACTATGATGCCATGAGACAGATGGTGAGAAAGAAGCTCAGAAACAGCTCCAAGGAAACTCGGACTGTGGAGCAAGCCTGGTCCCTATTCAAGGACACAGTAAACAAGGCGCAAAACCTATATATACCAAGATTTAGGAAAGGTTCCAAGAAGAATCAGACAAAGGACCCTGCATGGATAACCAGTGAAGTAAAGAAAGTGATAGGAGACAAGAAAAAATCATTTCAGAAGTGGAAAAAGGACAAAACTGAAGGAAACTGGAGAGAGCACAGGAAACAACAAAAAGAATGTCACCGAGTAGTCAAGAAAGCCAAGAAAGAGTATGAGGAGAGACTAGCCAAGGAAGCAAGAAATTTCAAACCATTTTTCCGATATGTGAAAGGGAAACAGCCAGCGAGGGAGGAGGTGGGGCCCCTGGATGAGGGTGACCGGAAGGGAGTGGTGAAAGAGGAAAAAGAGGTGGCTGGTAGGCTAAACAAGTTCTTCTCGTCGGTCTTTACAATAGAGGACACATCCAGTGTGCCAGAACCGGAAAAAATCTTCAGTGGAGATCAAGAGGGGAAATTATCATGCATGGAGGTAAGCCTCGAAGACGTTCTTAGGCAGGTAGATAGATTGAGAACGGACAAAGCTCCGGGCCCAGACGGGATCCACCCGAGAATACTGAAAGAGCTCAGAGATGAAACAGCACAGTTACTGCAGCATATTTGCAACCTGTCCTTGAGAACAGGGGTAATCCCGGAGGACTGGAAGATAGCGAATGTTACACCGATCTTCAAAAAAGGATCGAGAGGCGACCCGGGAAACTACAGACCGGTGAGCTTAACCTCCGTTCCGGGGAAGATGGTCGAATCAATTATCAGGGAAGGTATTAATGAGCATATAGAAAAAAATAATCTGATGAGATCGAGCCAGCATGGTTTCTGTAAAGGCCGATCATGCCAGACAAATCTACTGCATTTCTTTGAGGGGATAAGTAAGCAATTGGACCAAGGTGACCCAGTAGACATTATATATCTAGATTTCCAAAAAGCCTTTGACAAGGTGCCCCATGAACGCTTACTGAAGAAACTGTGGAGTCACGGGGTGGAAGGGGACGTGTACAGATGGATCAAAAATTGGCTGGCGGGCAGGAAACAGAGGGTAGGAATAAAGGGGCACTACTCTGACTGGATAGGGGTCACAAGTGGTGTTCCGCAAGGGTCAGTGCTGGGACCATTGCTGTTCAATATATTTATTAATGATCTAGAAACGGGGACAAAGTGCGAAGTTATCAAGTTCGCGGATGACACAAAACTCTCCAGCAGGGCCAGAACTGTTGAAGAATGCAAAGAATTGCAAAACGACCTGAACAAACTGAGTGAGTGGGCAAAAAAAATGGCAGATGAGCTTCAATGTGGAGAAATGTAAGGTCTTGCACATAGGGAAGGGGAACTCCAGGTACAGCTATACGATGGGAGGGAGGGTACTCGGGGAAGGCAGCCAAGAAAAAGATCTGGGGGTATTGGTAGATAACACAATGAAGCCGGCGGCACAATGTGCAGCGGCCTCAAAAAAAGCGAACAGAATGTTGGGCATTATCAAAAAAGGTATCACTACCAGAACAAAAGAAGTTATCCTGCCACTGTATCGAGCAATGGTGCGCCCACATCTGGAATACTGCGTCCAATACTGGTCGCCATACCTCAAGAAGGACATGGCAATACTCGAAAGGGTCCAGAGGAGGGCAACGAGGATGATAAAGGGTATGGAGAACCTTTCATATGCCGAACGGTTAGACAGGCTGGGGCTCTTTACCCTGGAAAAGCGGAGACTGAGAGGGGACATGATAGAAACTTATAAAATCATGAAAGGCATAGAGAAGGTGGAGAGGGACAGATTCTTTAGACTAGCAGGGACAACTAAAACAAGAGGTCATTCAGAAAAACTTGAGAGGAGACAGATTCACAACGAATGCAAGGCGGTTCTTCTTCACTCAGAGGGTGGTGGACACCTGGAACGCGCTTCCCGGAGAGGTAATAAGACAGAGTACAATTCTGGGGTTCAAAAAGGGACTGGATGACTTCCTGGAAGCAAAGGGGATAACAGGGTACAGATAGAGGTTTACCGTACATTGAGCGAATAGGGTATGGATATTTTAGGTTAGGTAGGAATCACTTTCAGGTCGTGGACCTGGGGGGCCGCCGCGGGAGCGGACTGCCGGGCACGATGGACCCCTGGTCTGACCCGGCAGAGGCAACACTTATGTACTTATATATATGTACTTATGTACTTATATATGAATCAATGAGTAGGAATATAAAGTAGACATTGTATTGCTGACTTTGATTGTAACCTCTTCGCTGATTGTCCAGCGCCTCTTGCTGTAAACCGCCTTGAACTTATATGGCTTTGACGGTATATAAGAATAAAATTATTATTATTATTATTATTATTACATTTAACTCACAAGAGGTAAGTTTTGTCACTTAAATATACGTTTCTCCTCCATGTCCAGCATACTCTTCTATTCTGTCTCCCTATTTCCTCTTACCTCCATAAGCTTCCCAGTTTCCAACATCTCCATCTCTCTTTGTACCTATTTCCTTTGACCCGTGTTCATCATCTCATTTTAACTCTATTCATGTCCTGTACCTCCTCTCCATCTTCATATGCCCCACCCTCTATGTTCACCGTTGTCCTTCCATATCCTTATATCCTCCACTGTTACTATTACCACTTATCTCTGTAACGCTTTCAGAAATATGCAGCGTTATAAATTAAACTTGTAAGAGATGATCCCTGCTTGATGGGTCTTGCAATTTCATTGCTTGTTCTAACTACATTTCAGGTAAAGCTAACTCTTCTGTTACTTTACTATAAACAAGGTCTCTGAAATGTGTATATTAGAAAGAGCCTAGCTGCATGAAAAACTGAGTCTAGAATTGTTCTCTCACTAGGTTTTCACCCTTTATTTCCGCTAGCCTAAGACAGTTGCCCATCCCTGGTATAGCCTGAGGTTTATCATATTATTCTCTCCTTGGAGGAAAAAACCTATAATGGCAGCAGGCTGTAAAAGAGACCGAGTTTGGGAATATTTTAATGAAGTTACTCTAACTATGGGTAAGGTGATAACAGTTTCTAGCATGGGGAGCCGCGCTGAATGGCCCGCGCTACTCCCGAAGCTCATAGGAACTCAATGAGCATCGGGAGCAGCGCAGTTCCCCACACTGGAAACTGCTATCGCAGTTTCGTAAAAGGAGGCCTATGTGTGCAAAATGTAAACACTAAAAAAAGAAATGCAAGGCCTGGTGGCCCAAATGAAACATCATGAGAAGTGCTTTGATGAAGATGACAAAAGGAACATGCTTGAACAGGAAGGAGCTTCAGGTTAGTAAATGTTTTGACTTTATCATATTTCTTAAAGACTGCCTTGAGGAACTGTTTTATTTGAGCAAAAATATATACTGCATGCTACCATCATTTTGATACAGTTGTTATGAAGAAATAAAGAGTTGAAATAAGCAAATATTATTTTTTTGGGCAGTATTGAGTGGCAGTGAATACAATGAGTAAACCATGTTTTAAAATCAAGTCTTTCTGACTAGTGATTTCAATCAAGATTTCAACTGATTTGATTTAAATCAAATCTATCCTGGAGTACATGCCCCTCTTCAGTCACACATGCACATACCTATGCACTCTTTTAATCTTTAGACACACACACATGCATGCATTCTTCAGACACGCACTCATTCATTAGGCACATGAACATTCATTCTTCATAGACATACATGCGTGCATAAGTCTCATTCTTCAGAGACACAAGCTCATGCATATATTCTTATTCTTCAAGCATGAGCATGTACACAGTGTCACATTTCAGTTAGAAACAGACATTCTTTCTAATCTGCTGCTCATGTGTTCATTCAGTCGGTGCCTTAGTCCCTAAATAGCTCTGCCCACCATCATGTGAAGTTCTTTTATTTTCTGGTAGCTCTGTTTCTGAGTTGGAAGCAGCAGCAGCCCTTTTACATTTTTTCCCACTCCTCTTACATTCCTACTCCTTTTCAGCAAGCCTTCCTCCAAGAACACTCATTGGTTTCACTTGCTCTCTCCAAGTCACCATATAGAGCTCAGTCTCCCCTTCCTGTGACTAGGTAGACTTTCTATTGGCTTGATCTTACCACAGTTTCTGCACTGGAAGTGGGAGGATTGTAGTTATAGAGGATAAAACTCTGAAAAATATCCAAATGCTTTAGCTATCCTTCTGCCTTTGAGATAGGGCTCAATTTTATACTGTGAACTGAAAAAAAACCACACCAGAATGTTTTTTGTTGTATCTTCCACAGAACTCAATTGATTCTTATGAAATTTAGTGCATCGTGTCCTGAATGAAGCTGATGTAAAATGTTGTAAATATTTCTCACTGCACCACAACATTGCCTTGTGAAAATGAATTGTTGCTATGGGATACGCACAGAAGCAGATGATAGCTTGTAAGCAGTCTCTGTATAAAAATGGTTTTCACTGCAGAAGACCGAATTCTGATAAAGATCTTGGTACTGCTAAAAGAAGTTGACAAATAATGAAAGAGTTCCCACAGAAGAGTTGGAACAAAAGTGGCCTTGATGTGTTGCTATGCAAGATCCGAGCAATGGGCACCATGGATCATAAGCCAGGCAACAGATGACCGAACTCAATTCACACACAAGAGCACATTGACGTTGTACATGATCTTGTACTGAGTCAGGAGGATACACTGCAAACACACCAAACTCGACAAATAACAAGAGAAGCAGGAATAAGCCAGACAACTGTGGTTAGGATAATTTGTGACGATCTGAAATTAAAGTGTCTTAAAAAGCGCCATGCCCAAGAGTTAACTTTACACAACAAAGACACATGCCTAAAACGGTGCAAGCAGCTTTTGACCAAGTACCTTGAGCATAGTGTCGGCTTCATCTGGTTAACAGATGAAAAGATATTTACAGTAGCTCCATTGAGCTGAAGTGTGAGGTTAATGCCAACTGCCTACCCAGACCTACCTGACCTTCAGCCAATCAGTCATAGTCTTGGTCACAATCTCAAAACTCGGATTCACAGATCTGTTCTTCATCAATCCTGGGGTTAAGATCAACGGTGCATACTACCGGGATGAGCTCTTAATACAGAAGCTGTTGCCAGCAATCCATTGCATGTTGGGAGACAGCTTAATCTTCCAACAGGACAATGACCCAGCAGGTCAGGCAAAGGACACTGATGAACTGCTACATTGGGAGACCCCAGACTTCATTGGTCCAGACCTCTGGCCTGCGCATTCACCAGACCTAAACCCAGTTGACTAACAGATCTGGGGGCTGAAACAGGAACGTGTCTACCAGACAGTGATATTACTACTACTATTTATTATTTCTATAGCGCTAAAAGGCGTATGCAGCGCTGTACATTTTAACATGCAATAGACAGTCCCTTCTCAGAAGAGCTTACAATCTAATTTAGACAGGACATTTCAAGGTTGGGGAGATTATAGTGGGTATAGATATCTGACAGCAGCAGGGTTGGGGAGATAATAGTGAGTATAGATATCTGACAGCAGTGAGGGGGAATTAAGAGTTGAAAGCAATTTCAAAAAAGTGGGCCTTTATCTTGGATTTGAACACTGCCAGGGACGGTGCACGATGTATTGATTCAGGCAACCTGTTCAAGTTTCAAGTTTATTTATTATTTGATTAATCGCCTATTCCAAATTCTAAGCGATGTACAAATTGGTAAAATACATTATCTAAAATATACATAAAATAGACCTACATAATTAACAAGAGGATAAGTTACAAAAAAAAAACTAATTAAGTTAAGACATGAATACAATAGGGAAGGTAGGATAGAAATACAATCTTGGAAAGGAAAGAGTCAACAATTAAAGGTTAAACACAACAGGAATGGAAAGACAAATAAATAGGTAAGATAAAAGTAAACATACGGCATACGGCGCCGTAAGAAAAAAGGGATGGAGTTTGGAGTTGGCAGTGGAAGATAAGAGGGGCTTGCCCAATGAGCGGAGATCATTGGGGGAGCATAGGGGGAGATGAGTGAGGAGAGATATTGGGGGGCTTCAGAGCAAATGCACTTGTAGATCAGCAAGAGGAGTTTAAACTGTATTCAGAAATGGACGTCAAAGACCTTAAACACACCTCATCTCTGTTTGGGCTGAGCCGAAGCAGAGCATCGTTGACAAGTCCATAGATCACCGGCAGCCAAGGCTGAGGGTGTGCTTTTGTGCAAAGGAAGTACACTTCGATCATCTGCTTAATTAAAACATTACAGAGTGGGGGGAGGGGGGGAGAAAATTCAAGATGGCATCTTAGCTGCACAGAGAGGTTCTGAGTTTGGAAAATTTTATTCTGCAGTACGCTTTACTTATATTGCTAAGATGGGTAAGAAGAAGAGGAAAGTCAGAACTTGACCTTCTGAGTCCTCTCCAATTCCCCTTTCCTCCATATATCGATTCGTGATCCGATTCATGATCCGCATGGCATGCTCCACCCCCCAACCCCCGGAACGGATGCTGGCGAAGAGGTGGCCCTACCTGCGCTCAATGTTACGCTGAACCTGGAAGAGAGACTTCTGCCTATAGATCCAGGCATTGAGTTGTTTGCCGAGCAGCTGATGAGCCCACAGGGAGAGAGCAATGCTGCGGATTGCTAATCACCAGAGGGGAGTGTTCGGAGCCCAAAAGGAGACACTGATGTGTGGGACACCATTATGGGAGCCGAGTCTGAGCTCCTCTTGGAGCTCGAAGGTGCTGTGGGTGGTCCACGGCCCCGAGAGAGCTCCAGGACTGTGGAATATGGCCAGCAACAAAATACTGGTGAGCACAGTGTTATACCTGTGGTCAAACCTTCTCATGTCATGCTAGATTCCATCTGGGATGCTGTTACGCACTTGTGGAAGATTTTCATTTTTAACAAAATTGTGGTGGATAATTCTTTGCAAGATGTTAAGACCAGAATTATCACTCAGGAAGCAAATACTTTGAGTTAGAGAAAAAAATGGAGGAAGCCCAATAAGATCTGAAAGAATGTAAATCTAATCCACTGATTTATAGTCAGGGGTTAGTGGGATTGAGAAATAAAGTGGCGAAAATGGAGAATTATACCCATAGGTTGAATCTACATTTTGTCAAGAATCCAAGAATATAGCTCCCATTGAACTGCTTAAGAAATATCTGATGGAAGTTCTGGGGTTCCAAAGGAAGCTGTGCCTCCATTCTCTTGAGTTTACTATGTGCTGGGGGAAAAACGACAACCTCAGGTCTAGGGAGATTTATCCATGGACAGTTTGAATGTCACTCAGTTATTGACTTTTTGAATAAGCTTTCACTCGCAGCAAGGCCGCGGCGTTTTGCAGTGCTATGAAGATTTGTACAGAAGTAACGTTTTGGTTGGCTGGCATTAGATCTTGTACTCCATTGCACACCCAAAGACTCCTGATGCAGGCCGGGTAGGCCAAAACATGTACATGTTGAGTCATTGAGTCATGTATGAATTCGCACAATTGTGGATGAATAAAGGCATTTGGATTTATCAGAAGAGTTGAAAGACACTTTTTTTGTGCATCATTCTGATTGGACAATTCCACTTTGGTTTTACTCAATTATTGGAAACATCTATAGAGGAAGAGACTACAAGATCTACACTCCTGGTGACATTCGGTTTTGAGTCTAATAAATACTGGGCGATGAGACTGTATTTTCGAAATAATGATAAATTGTTTTTGAGAGGAAAAGTGTGGGTATTTCCTGATGTCTGTGTGGATGCACAGGAAAAAAGGAAGCAGTTCTTGATGTTGCACCCTCAGGTATTATCCCTGGGAGCCCATTTCTTTTTACGTTTTCCCTGAAAATGTTTAATTCTATATGAATCAAATAGTTATTTTTTCTTTGATCCCAAACAAAGACTTTTCTTGAAAATAAGGGCAAAATATAGGTCCAGAGTATGGGTCCAAGGGAAGAAATTGGAGATTAGTCTAATGAGGAAGGCTGTAATTAAGCTTCAGCTGAGATGCCATTAATCTGTTTGTTTTATTTCTTAATTATGATGTGCCTCTTTTTCTTATAAATTTTCTCCCCTTTAACTTGAGGACTTATAGATGATTTAGTAATATAACTTTGTCTATGCATGATTTGCATAATTTAAGTTTGTATTATTATTTATGTTTGCAATAGCTATTTCCTGTTTCCTGAGGCATGTAATGTGTAATAAGTCCAATTAAAATTGAATAAATAAAGATTTTTTTTTTTTTAAAAGAAACATTACTTTTTTTACTTTACATTTTTCTGCAAGATACGCGATAAAACATTTTGGTGTTTTTATTTAGGGCTCCTTTTACTAAGCTGTGATAGTGTTTTTAGCGCGTGCAGAATTTTAGCGTGCGCTAAACCCATTCTACGTGGCTAGAACTAACACCAGCTCAATGCTGGCGTTAGCGTCTAGCGTGTGAGGCAATTTAGCGCACGCTAAGCACCTGCTAAAACCGCTATCACAGCTTAGTAAAAAGAGCCCTTAGTTCACAGTTCATTTTCACAAGGTAGTTTTCTGGTGTGGTGGGAAATATTTATAACATTTTAAATCAACTTCATTCAGGACACGACACACTAAATTTCATAAGAATTAACTGAGTTCTGGAAGATATGACAAAAAACATTTTGATGTGGGTTTTTTTTCCAGTTCACAGTATATATAGTCCACCTAAAACATCAGCGCTGATTACCGTAGTACAGCGCTAAGCATGATTCTATAAAAGTTAGGCGTACTCTATAGAATCACACTTAGCACCACCTATGTAGGCTTAGGCATCACAAATATCCTAACTTAGGCGCACTCAATTTATGCCAGGGTTTTCTTTGCTTAAACACTAATGCCTAATTCACAAAGAGGCACCTAAGTGGAAAACACATCCACAATCCACCACAACCATGCCCGCTTTTAGTTCTCTTTGTGCCATTTCTCCATGACTACCACTCAGTTAAAGTTATTGTCTTCCGTGATTGCTTCTAGACTTTATTTCCCATGCAATGGACAATAGTAAATACAACGTTCCTTATGCTTTCCCTTTTCCCCCACAAGTGTTTAATATTTTGCTTATCTGGAAGCTTTGACTTACTGCTTGTTCCATATCATTGATTTACTGCCATACATCAGTATGGCATACATCTGTCATATTGTTTAAAAAGCATACATCAGTCATATTGTTCTAACATGGTCACCCCTATGTGTACCCATGTTATTTGGGGTCTTTTAATATACTTGCTTTAAGGTATTAGGCCATCCTTCTTGTTGTAGTATTGTTTCTTTGAACTCCTTCAATATTCTGAAGCAGTTTTGTCAAACTGCAATTCTGGAGGGCTACTAACCAGTCAGGGTTTCAAGATATCCTTAATATGCATGAGATGTATTTAGAATTTGTATGATATTTCTGCATACAGACTCTCTGTTTTATGCAAATATGTATCTTGCACATTAATGAGGAGTATTGAGAGCTTGACTGGTTTGCAGCACTCCTGGTTTGCAGTTTGACACCCCTGTTCTAGAGTGTACACATATAGCTTTATCTATTGGTCCCTATTTAATTAACATTGCAGTCTAAAAACCACAGAGGTGCCCCAGCACTAAGTTCCCTTGACATGTACTCATTTCTCCCTGTCACTTTATTTCAGTATCTGACATTTTTTCTGCGTCAGGTGCTACTGCTCGCTGTACCAGCCATTTTCTGCTGGTGCAATAAATCTACCAGGACATCTACAGTCTGGAGCTGTCTGCCTGTCTATGCATTCCTTCCGGCTAAGAGAAATTATTAATGTACAAGAGCGGGAGAGGTTCCACTAGGTATAACCTCTGTGGCAGATATGACTTACCGCCCTTCAGATTTCATGTCCTAGCTCCTGCAGTATGTCTATACTGAAGTTGTCCACTGTGATCAGTGGGCAGCAGCTGATTTTGTTACCTTTAGAGAACTTACTAGTCTTAGATGGAACAAGAAAAGAGAAACTTTGCCAAGCAGCAAGAAAAGTAGGATATGTAGAAGACTCTGTCAACCCAAGCAAGTAAAAAGATTGCTGGAATGAATATAGAAGAACACCAGATTCATCTAGTGTGATATAACACTAGCTGAGCTGATGTTACCTTCTGGTAATATTTATTGGATGGTGGGGTGGGTAAAATTTGGGTGGGGGGGCAGAGGGTGAGGAGAATATATGAGATGATGTCAAGGGTCTGTAGAATAAGGATTGACAAGTATATAAGAGGAGGTAAGAAAGGGTTAATAGACAGAGCTTGCAAGAAAGAAAAAGGATTAGGGAGGTTTCTAAGGTGGTGGGGGTGGAACAGTCACAGGATTAGTTAGATGTTTGTGGCAGTTTGGAGGGAGTTCAGTGAGGAAGGGGGAAGAGTAGAGTAGCATTTTCAGGAAAAAAAAATATTCTTTTCAGGGTATATTAATTCTTCCTAGAAACATTATTCTTCATTGGGACTTAAATGAGTAAAGGATTTTTTATCTTGTTAACCTTCTCTGTGTCTGTGTTGTTAGTCAGGGCAGGCTATTTCATCTGTTAGGCTGCTCGATTTTGTTGCCTGGGGGAGAAGAGCCTGCAATGGAGAGCAGCAATTTGGGCTATTCTGTGGTTTGATGGCATGGCACCACAACAGTCCCCTATATGGAGCAGCAGTTAGCATTGGCCTGCCATTGGGTGAGATGTCTCTATGACCATGGATAGAGAGTGGGTTGGCTGTGAGGGAGATGGTGTGTGAAAGGTGCTTGCTCAATATTGTACAGTGTGAGAGAGAGGGACTTACCTGTTGGGGTTGTTTTGTGTGGCTCAGGGAGGTCTTTCTGTTGAAGTGCAATTTTGCTGGTTTGTTTCTTAGAAGGCTGGGTATATGGTGTGTGTGTTAGGGGAAAATACATTTGTTGGTATCTGTGTGGAGGGAGGGATCATTGAAGTAAAGTTGAGGGTTTGGTTTGTTTGTGCTGGGGAAATTAGACAGGCTAGATGGCACTTAAAAAAAAAACAAAAAACATACCTCAGGCTGGGCGGAGGATCCTGCTTCCTTTCTAAGGGTGCTCTTGGCATTAGATAAAGGGAGTGTGGTGGATTTGGTTTATTTCAATTTTAGTAATTTTTACCATTTTCATAGGTGTATTGTAAATACTCTGTGTTCTCGTTATGGGGGGCTCCACTGGGGCAGGAACTAGTTGGTCAGTAAGGTGTCAGTGGGTTGTGGTCCCAGGAGATGGTTTTGCTGAGGGGGGATCATCCCAGTAGTGTGTTTGAAGATTAGTTATTGGGCTTGTTCTTTTCACAATTTTGTAAACGGGATTGCTGTAAGGTTGTTAAGTAAGATGGTGTACCTGACCTGAGGATGAGCTTAAGGAAATTTGTAGAATGGTTTCCTATTATGCAGCTGGCATTTCATGCTCAGAAAAGCCAATTCATGCATTTGAGCTGCCAAACCACAAGGGCATGGGGCAGTTAAGGGGTGAAGATCTTGGTATATGAATGTGGAGTTAGGGTTGGGTATGATGGTATGTGATGATCTTCAGAAGGCAACTATGTTGTAATGGTGCTAGCAAAAGCTAGGCAGACAATGGAGGTTTGCTCTCTAAGATTTTGGTGAAACCTCATTGTAAATTTTGTGTACACTTAGGTTTGGGTCAGAGGAAGGCTACTACAAGGGTTGGTGGTCTGTGACTTATAGGCATATGGGAACTGAGTTCATGTTCTCCATCTGTATACTTTGAGGAAGGGCATGAAAAGGGAGATAATATGATGTTTAAATACCTATGTGGCCTAACTATGCATGACAGCAATTCCAGAGTAAGAGGGCACAGTGCAGCAGTGTTGGACTCTGCAGTACTGTATGGCACTATGTTGTTATAAAAGGCGAGGTAGATGCGTGAAATAGTTTAGAATTCCAGTAGTGTAGGAGTAGTAGATGTGTGGAATAGTTTCTGAATTGGAGAAGGCATAGGACAGGCACATGGGCTCTCTGGGAGAGAGGAAGAGTTAGTTATTGCTGTGGAGGAGTATACTGGCTGGGCCTTTTGGTCTTTATCTGCCCTTATGTTTTTCTAGGTGGCTTCGCTTGTGTCCTCGTACTGGGTTACAAGGAACTGCAAGGCGCTGGCTAGGAGCTGGGAGACGAACTGCTTTGTTTGACTCGTTTTCTGCAATTTTGGGCACCAGAGGTGAATTGCTCCTTTCTCATATGGAGCAGCCTTTTGTTCTATTAGTACTGTATGGTTTGTTTGTAGAATGAGTTTTGGGGAAGGTTCACTGGACATTTGCTTGTGTGGGAATTTTATTGAAGTTGTGAGGGTATATGGTACTGATGTTAGTCGTGGGTATGTGTGATACAGAGTCCTGGTGCTGGGTTTAGTCGTTTTTTTGTATGAGGGTCTGGTGACATTTGTTTGCAGTATTGCCTGATGTGTGCACTTCATGGTTTGTAGTGGTGCTCTGTCGGTTAGCCTTTTTGCGGCACTTGGCAGCTTGTCGAGTGGGTGAGCTGGCATTTTCTCAATCTGCTATTGTGTTCACAGGGTAGCTGCCGGGAGATGTTGAGTTGACTGCAGGTTAAATACAATTGCATATTCCCTGGCCACCTGCTTTGGAAGGATCAGGAATTTGGATTCTTTTGTATGTGTGTGCGGAGTAACAGGAATGTGCAATATCTTGTGTACCATTGGACTGGGGAGGATTGCCTTAACTGTTTCTGATTCTAGTGGGGCATGGACTTTGGCTGGGTATCTGGAGCATTTGTTGGGTGTGACTCTTGCTAATCTTTTTTCCAGCAAAGGCATTTTTCTTATTCTACTACTACTACTGCTTATCATTTATATAGTGCTGAAAAGCATACGCAGTGCTATACATTTTGACATTTATAAACGGTCCCTTCTCAGAAGAGCTTACAATCTAACTTGGACAGACAGACATGACATACAGGGTTGGGGAGGCAGAACTCAAGGTGAGAGAAGTTAGGAGTCGAAAGCACTCTCAAAGAGGTGGGCTTTTAACTGAGCCTTGAACACTGCCAGAGACGGAGCCCATCATAGGGATTTGGGCAGCTTGTTCCAAGCATACTGCACAGCAAGGCAGAAGGGACGGAGTCTAGAGTTGGCAGTTGAAGAGAAGGGCAAAGATAGGAGAGACTTACCAGCTGAGTGGATGAGGTATTTAGATTTGTCTGCTTTACTTCTGGTTCTTTTGGTGGGTTGAGACATTTGTTTAGCAATGGGAGAGGATTTCATACTGTCCATGAGGCGGGATCTGTTGTCTGCTGTCTGTGTTTTCCCTAATGCCCCCCCCCCCCCTTTTGTTTGGTCCTCTATGTTTCCTAAATAGAGTGTGTAAGGAGGATTGGGACATGGTTGCTACTAGTGGTTACTTGGATGGGTTAATGCTGAGCTTTTGGAATTATAAATAGCTTTTGGAGGTTTAGTGGTATCTCATGAGTTCGTGACAGCTATTTTCCCTGGACTTTCTTGTCCTGATGCTGTCTACCTTTCAGGCATATGTTTAGCCAATTTTATTTGGGTACTCTTTAGAATTTGTTGGAGAATTGTTTTAAAGCTGTTCACCGCAGCTTATGTGGTGGAGGAGCAGTGACAAGCTCGAAGCTGTCACCACTTGTGGCAGAAAATGGGGTTTGACCCAGATGGATCTGGGAGATGAGCAGTTAACAAATAAATGTAACACTCGTAGGCAACACCGCTGTGAGGAGAAGCATGGCATGGCGTCATCGAGAGTCATGTTTGGGGGAATGTTATAAGTTTAAAGACATAACGGGAGCTAGTTTTGACACCGAATAGGTCCCTGGGCATGTGTGAAATATGCATTAGGAGTTTGTTGGTTTTGGACACAGATTGTATTGCAAATTAAAATATTATTAAGATGGATAATAAAACTGCGGCCAAATATTTATTCCAATAAAATTGAGTTGTGTGATTATTGATTGATGGTGTTTAGCTTTCAATTGCAGGCGATGGAGTGCGAATGCTATTGTAGGAAAGACGCTTACATGAATAGCCTGGTGGTTTCCTATACCTAGCTTTATGTGCTTTTGTGATTGTAAAATCAACTTTATGCCCAGATTTCACAGTGTAGAACAGATTTTACATTCCATATCATATTTTTACAGCCATGAACTTGATAAGGTTCTGTTTATGTACTCATCTATGCAATGATGTTTTCTGACATTGAATTTTGTTATTATTTCACTACCATTTATGCTTCTTTGACCTCTATTTCTGTTTTTCCTTAGTGTTTTCTTCCTTATTTATCTGAGGAAAAAATATTGTAACAAATATAATAACTGGAAGAATACCCAAGTGCGTATCCATCTGTACTATGTGCTTTTGCTCCATATCTTTCTACGATTTTCAAAATGAACATTGATGATATAATGCACTTTACAGTTTACTTGAATATTCAGACTACGTCCTTAGTTCATTGTACAATATTCAAAATAGTGTAAAAATCTATTGGATTTGCTAACAAGGTATCAGTCTGCTTTTTTAAAAAAAACTTTATTTTCAGGTATTGGTGAAACTAGAAAGTAAAACACCAACTGGCTTAAAATCCTTATAGACATGACTTTTTAAGATAAAGTTTTGTTTTAGGTACTAATGCGAGCCCTAAGAGACTTCAACCTTCCTAAAATAGTAACAGATGATCTCCCCATTTTCATGGGCCTGATCAGTGACCTCTTTCCAGCTTTGGATGTTCCCAGGAAGAGAGACCTGCAGTTTGAACAGATGGTCATACAGTCCACCCTGGAGCTACACTTGCAACCTGAAGAAAGTTTTATCCTCAAAGTAAGAAAATAAAGAAAATACACCACTTTTGATTACGCCTCACTTTAAGAGTTTCTGTCACAGTAGCTGTAGTCAATTTACAGTAGACTTGAAGATTAAGTTACATTATTGTATTCCAGTGCTTTTTTTCAGGGGGTACTTGGGGGTACTGAGTAATAGCACCTTTTCTACTGTCTGCTAAAATTGACCCATGGTCCCCAAGTATTAGGGTTACCATGGCTGCAACCATAGACCCACCCAGTTCTATTCAACCCAACTCCATTCTGCCCGTCATGCCCCGTTCCACCCTAGCCTCGCCCCCAACCCTACCACCCTCAACCTGTTCTCTTACTCAGAGCCACATCAGCAGGGCATCTGCGCATGCGCAGTGTAGCGCAGCTGTCCCTAAGGCGTTGGCAGAGACTGGCACATAACACTACTTCAAGGCACATGTGCTTCCCCAGGAGGGAGGAAAACCATAGGTGAAATTTCCAGTGTTTTAAACCAAAATAGAAATGACACGGTAAGTATCTGATCCAAAAAAGAAAAGTTTTTATTCCACACTGTGGTCAAAAAAAGGAATATCATCAAAAACAGCATTATAGCATATAGTCCAAAATGGCCTTTGCAACAGAGTTCTAGTATCCTGGCAAAGCAGGGTCCTAAGGCTTGACTCACAGTATTGTTCAAAGGTTCAAACTATTGTGGCAGTAAGGCCTCTCCAACAAAGTTCATAAATCTGCTTCTTTCCAAAAGACAGCCTTAAAACAGTTCAAGCAAAGCAAAAGATTCAGGGTTTCAGCATTCTCCAAACACATTCCTCTTAAGATTTTCCTTCTCAGCTGGACAAAAGTGCAGCTGACCTTCAGCTCCTGTGAGCTGTAGGAGGGAGAATTAGCGAATCTATCTTAAGTTAACAGTTCACCAAATTCTTACACCTAAGATGTCTGGTGAATTCTCCCCAAATTCTCAAATACCTCCTCAGTGTCTCACATTAAAGAGGAAAATGAAGGGGAAAAAAACTTTCAAGAAGATCTCTACTTGGTTCAGTCCTTCTTAGCTCTCTCAGATTCCCCAAACTTGCAAGCCCCGCTGGAACTGCCACTGCACTCAGGGAAAAAGGAAACTTCAAAAAGGAAAAAAGAAACCCCAAAGCTTTCACAAAAACAAATTTTAGTGCTTCTGTACCATACCTAGCTAGTTAGTTTCACTAGCTCACACAATTTCACACTCTTTGTGTCCAAAAATAAAGCTCCCAAAAACTCCACACTGCCTTAGCAGAATAATAAAAGAAAAACACCTTTAAACCAAAAAAATAATCAATTCACTTCCATTGTCTCACAGTCCTGCTGCTCAGGAGTGCTCATAACCTCCATTGGTTCATTACCATTCTCCTGCTCTGGCAGCACAGAGTCCAGCATGGCAATGTCCTCTGGCTGTGCTGTATCAGGAGCTTCTCCAAGTGAGTCTATCTGCCTTCTCTCTGACTGGGGCTCCCAGTCTTCAAGCTTCCTGCATGTGTAGGCGCCCTGCCCAGTTCTGCGTGAGGGAGGGCTGCAGCTCTGGTCTGCTGAGCTCTTCTCATGCTTAGCCAGCAATTACATAAGTGTGGAATTTAAAGGGGCAAACCCTATTTCCTAAGTGAATTCCTGAAGGCATTTTTTGGCAGTTTATCAGGCAAACTCCTGCTCTCTGGCTCAGTATAGGGGTTAAATTCAGATGACCAGGTTCTAGACTTACACTGATCAGCTCTTGTTAACTTAGCATGTATGTGTTTAGCAGATTTACCTGGCGTAAGGCTGGTATTAGTGTTGGACTTGTGAAATACCCTCACCTTTAAACCATGACTATTCTTGAGTAGTGATAGTCTCTCCAGGGTGTCCTGCAGGCATGAAACCTATCAGTGTTGGTATTAAGATAGTGTACTACTGTAAATCTAAATGTTTGGAGGACTAAACTAGCTCACTTATTGAGGCATCTGTCTGCAAGATCAGAGGTTTAATGAAGTCCACAGCTCAAAGTACAGGACCTATACAGAGGCAGTCTTTAAGGTCCTCCATGGCATCCTAACTTGTCTTCTCCCACTGTAAGGTATCTGGTTTATCCTTATTCAGCATGTCTATAAGTACAGCTGCCCTTGTGGCAAACTGTGGGATAAATTTTCTGTAATATCCAGTGAGTCCCAGAAAACCCTGTAACTGTTTCTTCGTGGCAGGTAAAGGGTAGGACCTGACACATTGGACCTTGCCCACCAGTGGCTTCACCTGTCCCCGGCCTACTACATAACCCAAATACCTTACTTCCTTCTGTTCTGTGAAACATTTCTTAAGGTTAACTGTCAGGCCTGCACTCCTCAGTGACTTCAAGACCGCCGCGACAAGATCCAAATACTGGACCCAACTAGTTGAGTAGATTATGATTCATCAAGGTACCTCGCTAATGGCCCTTTCACATATCACAGCAGCCCTATGAAGGCCAAAGGGCATCCACCTAAACTGATAGAGACCAGAAGGAGTGCTAAAGGCCATTTTAAGTCTGTCACTGGGAGTAAGAGGACCTTGCCAGTACTACTTTGTTAAGTCTAATGTGGAGAAGAACTGGGCTTGCCCAAGACGGTCCAGTAGTTCATCCACCCAGGGCATGGGAAGTGCATCAAATTGGGAGACTTCATTCAACTGGCAGAAGACTATACAGAACCTAGGGGACCTATCTGCTTTAGGCATGATAATGGTCGGGCTGCACCATGGGCTCAGCAAAGGTTCAATTACCCCCAGTGACAAAATTTCCTCTACCAACCCCTAAACCAATTTTTTCCTCCCAACAACCTATATGGTTTGACCTATACTATCTTCCTTGGGAGAGTAGTTATGTCATGAGACACTACCTCTATGCACCCCGGTACCACTGAAAACATATCCTCAAAATCTTTCAGTATAGTCTCCAACTGATATACCTGAATATAGGAAAATTCTGTCCCTATGTTGATCCCTTCCTTCTGAGTCAGGTCAGCTATTTTGGGGCCCAAAATCCTCTTCCTGGCTCTGTTGGGCCAACAGCAATAGCACTTCTCAGTCCTTCCAAAGGTTCAACAGATTAACATAAGTCCCTGACCTGATAGTCCACTTGGTTCAGCTTTTTGACCACATTGGCTGGGCCCTTCCACTGGGCCAGGAACTTATGGTGATCGGTAGGCACCAAGATTAATTCCTGATCACCGAACCTGCGAATGTCTCTCACGAAACCTCCAATCATAACAAGCTTTTTGTCTTTTCTGGCTCCATTCCAAATTGGCTTTACCCATCTGAGTCACTTGGGCCAGCCTAAGTTTCAGCTGTACCAGGTACGAAGCTACATTTGTCTCCCTCCTCATGTGGGCTCCAGATTTCATTCAGAACAACCAGTGTTCCCCTGGGGTTTCTCCCAGCAGCATTTCAAAGGGACTTACCCCTAGGGAATCCTGTACCTTCTCTCAGGCAGCCAGGAGAACAAAAAGTATGAAAAGGTCCCAATCCTTCATGTTCCCATCTAGTCCCTTCTTAGATGTCTGGGTTGGATTTCTGATAAGATTTCACCTCTCATATCTTTAAAGACACTCAAAAGTGTCTTTGAATATATGAGAGGTGAAATCTTATCAGAAATCCAACTCTTTCATGCTGGCATATAGATGGAACTATCAAATAGATAAGTGCTTTTTCTACTTTCAACAGTTGTCTAAGAGACTGAGAATTTTATAGAATTTTACGTTTCAAATTTGTACAAGCTAAAAAATGTGGAGGATCATGCAATGATTGGGTGGTGAAGTGGTTGGGAGTTTTCACCTCCTTGAGCCCCTCTAGGTCTCTTAGCACAATCCTACCATATGTAAAGCTTTTGACCTAAAAACTATATATTTGATATTTATGGGAAGTGTTTTTTGATGTTATATATTGATTTTCTACTTCCTGTATTGATAACTTTCTGGTACAGTGATACCTTGGAATCCGAACTTAATCTGTTCCAGAACCCCATTCAAGTTCCAAATTGTTCAATTTCCAAGACAACTTTTCCCATTTAAAATAATAGAAACTACACATTGGTAAGCCTCACTTCGGTTGTTGGAAAAATAATGGAAGTGTTGCTGAAAGAAAGGATAGTGAACTTCCTAGAATCTAATGGGTTATAGAATCTGAGGCAGCATGACTTTACTAAAGGTAAATCGTGACAAATGAACCTGATTGAAGTTTTTGATTGGGTGACCGGAGAACTGGATCAAGGACATATGCTAGATGCCATTTACATAGATTTCAGCAAAGCCTTTGACACGGTTTCTCATAGGAGGCTCTTGAACAAACATGTAGGGCTGAAGTTAGGACCCAAAGTGGTGAACTGGATTAGAAACTGGTTGTCGAATAGATGCCAGAGGGTGGTGGTTAATGGAAGTCACTCGGAGGAAGGAAAGGTGAGTAGTGGAGTCCCTCAGGGTTCAGTGCTGGGGCTGATCCTGTTCAATATATTTGTGAGTGACATTGCTGAAGGGATAGAAGGTAAGGTTTGCCTTTTTGCGGATGATACCAAGATTTGTAACAGAGTAGGCACTGTGGAGGGAGTGGAAAACATGAAAAAGGATCTGCAAAACTTAGAGGAATGGTCAAATGCCTGGCAACTAAAATTCAATGCAAAGAAATGCAGAGTAATGCATTTGGGGATAAATAATAAGAAGGAACTGTATATGCTGAGAGGTGAGAGGCTGATAGGCATGGATGGGGAAAGGGACCTTGGGATGATAGTGTCCGAAGATCTAAAGGTGAAAAAACAGTGCAACAAGGCGGTGGCTGCTGCCAGAAGGATGCTGGGCTGTATAAAGAGAGGCGTTACCAGTAGAAGAAAGAAGGTGTTGATGCCCCTGTACAGGTTATTGGTGAGGCCCCACTTGGAGTATTGTGTTCAGTTTTGGAGACCGTATCTGGCGAAGGACATAAGAAGACTTGAAGCGGTCCAGAGGAAGGCGACGAAAATGAAAGGAGGTTTACCCCAAAATACGTAAAAGGAGAGACTGGAAGCCCTAAATATGTATACCCTAGAGCAGTGGTTCCCAACCCTGTCCTGAAGGACCACCAGGCCAGACAGGTTTTCAGGATAGCCCTAATGAATATGCATGAGAAAGATTTGCATCTAATAGGATTTCAGGCATGCAAATCTGCCCCATGCATATTCATTAGGGCTATCCTGAAACCTGACTAGACTGGTGGTACTCCAGGACAGGGTTGGGAACCACTGCCCTAGAGGAAAGGAGGGACAGTAGAGATATGATTCAGACATTTAAGTACTTGAAAGGTATTAACATAGAACAAAATCTTTTCAAGAGAAAGGAAAATGGTAAAACCAGAGGGCATAATTTGAGGCTGAGGGGTAGGAGACTCAAGAGCAATGTAAGGAAATTCTTCTTTATGGAGAGGGTGGTAGATGCCTGGAATGCACTCCCGAGGGAAGTGGTGGAGAGGAAAATGGTGATGGAGTTCAAAAAAGTGTGGGATGAACACAGAGGATCTAGAATCAGAAAATAATAGTAAATATTGAAGAACTAAGGTCAATACTGGGCAGACCTGCATGGTCTGTGTCTGTATATGGCCGTTTGGTTGAGGATGGGCTGGGGAGTACTTCAATGGTTGGGATGGTGTATATGGGTTGGAGTGAGCTTTGACGGAGACTTAAGTAGTTGGAACCCTAAGCACAGTATCAGGCAGAGCTTTGGATTCTTGCTCAGAAATATCTAAGAAGAAGAAAAAAAAATTTAATTTGAATCAGGTTGGGCAGTCATCTACTATGTTACTATGGATTAATCTGTTCCTGGGTCTCATAAACTCAAATTTTAACAGTAAATACACTGGATTATAAGGTAAAATATTAACAAATATTAAATACAGTACAGTATTTTCCTCACTGCACAACACAAAGGCCAAAATCATATGAGATGCTTTCACTACAACTTCTGACAATGAACTGAACGACGTATAGGTGGCCCAAACGCTGGGAAAACGTATGCACAAACACACACAAACAACGTGCAGAGCATTCAGATTCCAAAGCAGCGTTCGGATTCCGAAGCAAAATTTGCTCAAATTTTTCATTCGGATTTCAACTTGTTCGAGTACTGGGGTGTTCAGATTCCAAGGTATCACTGTATTTATTTTTCCCTGTTTTTTATTTTTGACAGGGAAAACTTTTGGCACATGGGGCAAGCTGTACAAAAATCAAATCACATTTTGCTGTACCCCCGGCCAAAAGAACGTACGCAACACCTGTCGAAGCATGATGTCGACTCCTTTATGCCCTAAAAGGGGATGATAATGGGCAGCCTATAAAAACAACCTTCCTAAATCCCATGGGACCATCAACTGCTCCTCCTGAACCCAGTCCCTCTCCACAATAAGCTCAGTAGCTGCGTCTATTTGAAATGTAGGCTAGCATTTTGCTGGTCTATATTTCAGGCATATATCAGGGCCTTATGGAGATGCCTAGGGCTGCTGAAGTTTACCCAAGGCCACTTCTGGGTGAAACCATGCCCACGCCCAGCATTGGGAGAGCTTAAGTGTCCCTAGGTGTCTCCCTGCACCCATGACAGACGCCTACAGTGTGGGTAGCCTGCCTCGAGTTGGTTTTTTTTTATATAGAAAAAGTGCATCCCGATTGGCTGGTTAGACAGTGGTAGAACACTTACCGCTGCCTATAATTGGGACTTCGTTTATAGAATCAACCCCTTAATGTGGTATTTTGATAAACAGTCAAACCATGGTTTACGAGTACCATGGTTTGCAAGTGTTTTGCAAGACGAGCAAAACATTTTCGCAAATTGTGACTCGCAAACTGAGCATTGACTCGATTTGCGAGTCCCCCCCACCTGTGAAGCAGCATCGCCCCTGCCCGCAAACGCCACCCCCCTTTCGAACTGGCATCCCCCGCCCGCCCTAACTGAAGGCTTACCCCCAATGTGGCACTGGCACGCAGCACCAACCCACAGGGGATGCTTGTGCTGGTGCCCGAAGATCCTGCCTCTTGCCAGAATGGGCTTTGAGCATCTGCGCAGGCTCAAGGCCTTCTGGCTCCCGCCTCTTTCTCAGAGAGAACGAGAGCCAGAAGGCCTTGAGCATGCGCAGATGCTCAAGGCCCAGTCCGGCAAACAGCACGATCTTCGGGCACCGGCACTGGCACCTCCTGTGGGTTGGTGCTACGTGCTGGTGCCATATTGGGAGTAAGCCTTCAGTTTGGGTGAGTGGGGGATGCCAGTTTGCGCAGGGGGGTGAGCGTTCGCAAGGGGGGGCAATGCTGATTCGCGGGGGGGGGTGGCGGTGTTTGCAGGGTGACGATGCTGGTTTGCGGGGGGTGGGGATGTGAAAGCACACCAGTGGCCTCGGGGGTGGGGAGGTCTTTTGGGGATGTGGAAGGGTGGAGCAGCACTGGTGGCCGGGGGGCATGGGAGGTGGAACCAATCAAGCAATTTTCCCTTACTTCCTATGGGGAAACTCGATTTGATGTATGAGTAATTTGGTTTACGAGCATGCTTCTGGAATGAATTGTGCTCGTAAACCAAGGTTCCACTGTATAGGTTGTTTTATTGAAATATTTATTAATTATACTTCAACAAGCATTCTTTAAAAATAATAAATATACTATAAAGTTATTTTGTTACAAATACCAAAATGTTGCACACTTAACTAGTAACTTTCCTTTTACTGATATTTAAATATAGCTTCTGATTTTAGGTTTTAACCAGATAAGGTGATACCTTTTTTATTGTACTAGCTTAATGTATTTTATATGATTAGCTTTCAAAACTAACACCGTCCTCAAATCAGAAACTAAATATTTTAACCAATAACACCAACAAAACACTCATGAAGCAAAAATGTTACATAGGTAATTTAATGGATAAATACTAGAAAAACACAATTTTTCTTCAAGTACTTTTTTCAATCCCTTTCTGGCTTTATCTTGTATTTTTTACTCTGTTTTTCTGCCTGCCTTTCCAGTGCTGACGATGCCTCAGTGACTCAAATGTACATATTTAATTCCACTGGAAAAGGTACCTGGCAATAGTACCTGCAGCATTGGAACACCAATAAACAATTTTTACCCACTCTAAGAACCATGAATTTGCTGGAAAATAAACATCTAAATTTACAAATTACAAACACAGAAGAATACTATCTTTACATATAAAGTAGCATTGTTTCCTACTGACCTGTATTGTTTAAGAGTGTGTTCTAGTGAAAGATTGTGCATTGGGGTCAGATATGAATATTATTACTCTGCTTAACCTGGCAGGTGGTTCAGCTGGACGAGCTCCTAGCAGTGCGACATTCTGTTTTTGTGGTCGGAAATGCAGGAACAGGAAAAAGTAAGGTATGTACTTTTTTCCGCCCCAATAAAATACTTTTTTTCATACCTTTTCCTGTTCTTTTGGGTCTCTAGTCCAAATCAGAACCAGTTCTAGGATTCTGGTTCCTTGAGCCCTCATTTGTAACTATTCATGAATTTTTCCCTCTGTAGTATCCTTCTCCCCATATGTAGTCTGGTCATAGCAGGGGACCATGCAACATGATAACTTCCAAAACCTTTGAATCATATGGTTATATACCCAATCCCTAAGGTGACTTGCTCCTCACCAGGGACTGTAAAGGCTACCAGAGAACAGAAGACTCAACTTTGAGATTGACGCAGAAATCTTTTACATGTCAGTGAATAGCACTGCCATTGAGCCATGAAGCCAGTTCTGTAATCTATTTTTTAAAGTGCATATGCTCACGCTTTGTCTTTTTCCCCCTAAAATCAACTTTTTCTTACTACATAGTAGAAAGTATATATGACCTTCTTTTAAAAAGAAAGAGATTGCTGTGCAATTTGTGTAAAGGAGAAAAAGCAGCAAATAAGGATCTGCTAATCTAAGAAGCTTAAAGATAAAACAGCTGAGAATGGTTTTTTTGTTTGTTTGTTTTTAATCTCTAAGCTTCTTAGGTTAACAGATCCTTATTTGCTGCTGTTTCTCCTTTATATACTGTAAATTGCACAGCAATCTCTCTTTTTTTTTTGCTTTAGATCCTTTTAATCGTTATTATTTTCCGCTCTTGGATTTGCTGACTAATACTCAGATCTTCATGCCTGACAGGTTCTGAGGACTCTGAACAGAACGTATATAAACATGAAGCAAAAATCTGTCTGGAATGATCTCAATCCAAAAGCAGTTACTACTGATGAACTGTATGGTTTTATACACCATGCTACTAGGGAATGGAAAGATGGTAAGTATATTGTGTTTGGTTTCTGACAATTCTATATTTTCCTACATTAATCTTTCACAGCATTCTTTGTGCTATAAACAGATAACATAAATATTCCGTGATGTGTTCGATTTAGGATAATAATACCAGTCACATTAAATTACATAGGGGTTAATATACAAATGTAGAGAATGACACGGGAACAGAATTTGTCCCCATCTCCGTGGTTAACTGCAGGAAACCATCCCCGTATCATTCTTTAAGGGAACAGGGAAGAATCAGAATTATGAATGGGCACAGCAAATGACCCTCAAGCCTTGCATTGAAGAATGCTGGTGTAGAAGGACTGAGGTTGAGATACATGGGATGGTTTCCCGCAGTTATCCATGGGGACAGGGGCAAATTCTGTCTCCCTGTCAAAATAGCGACTTAAATGGTCAGAAGAAGGCTCCTGGATGTTTAAATCATTGGTACTAACAGCTGTTATCCAGTGGCACTTAGCCACTTACTGCTGCTGAATATCCACAGGTGCCCTTTTATAGAATCAAGGTCTAACTTAATTATTTAACAAGCTTGATCGGCACTGATAACAATTGGCATTCCATAATTAGCTTAACTTAAATAAGTGCTAGGCATCTAACCTAAGGCACGTAAAAGAAAGTGGACATGGCTAGGGGTCGGACTGTGGACAGATCTTGGATGGATCTTGGGTGGTTTTTTTCATGTAGGTGCCTAAAGTGGACTTAGGCACCAGTATTTAGGGCAAGTACACATTGGCATAAATAGGAAGCACCTAAGGTTCAGGCAATTACGTCCACTTTAGGCACCGCTAGGCACAATTCTATGAACAGCCTTCCTGCCCCCAGCGAGAGAGGAGACAATATCCACATTAGGGTCAACGCCTGCTATATGCCATCCCTCCCCTCCCCCCCACACCTCTCATCCATAGAATGCTTCAGAAGACAAGACAGGACCAAGCAGCACAGATTCTCATAGCACCATACTAGCCAAGACAAAAGTGCCTGTCATCACAACTACCAATGATTGCTCAGACCTTATTACCCAGGACCAGGGACACACACCCCACCCCAACCTGGGAACTGGCCCTAGCAGCATGGATGTCAAAAGGCTGACTATCCCCCTTCCACATACCATCAGAGGTGATGGAGGTCATACTAGCAGCCAAACACCCATCAACAAGAAAGGACTATACACTCAAAGGGAAGAGGTTCCAGAATTGGTGCATCTCAGAAGGGAAAAACCTGAAATATGGAACTGTGCCAACCATCCTCTAATAACTACTCTCTACCTGTTCACCACAGGCCTCAGGACAACCTCCATAAAAAGTGCACCTGAGTGCCATTTTGGCCTTCCATAGCAACATATAAGATGGACCAATCTTGGCGAATGCACTGGTAAGCTTGTTGGGCTCCACAGGAATTTTTAGCACGATTTTTCTAGTGGCGATCATATTGGATTTTAAATTATCTTTTTTTTCTGAAGCCTTTGCCTCAAAACCAATCAAATTTTAACAAATATTGACAAGGATGGAATCCTCAGCATATGGTAACACCATTTCACGTGAACCTTGTGCGGGAGACTCGAGCTGAGCTCCATCCATGTCCTCCAGGGCTGGGGAACCACTGTGGGTCCAAGAAATGGGTAAAAAGTTCCATTTGGAGCCTGAAGTTCATGAAGACGTGAAGCGTAGATGTGTGGAGTCCAGGATTCATTTATCTCCCCTGCACAAGGATTCTCCCCAGAATTTGTAAATATTATGTTGAGAGCATTTTTAACAAGACCAGGGCAGGTGGCACAGCCTATGAGTACACTACCTTTAGCCCATGTAGTGTCTTCGCTTCCTGTAATTGCTTATGAAATAAGCAAGCCGAGCCCCATCTCCAGTGACCATTTGGAGCCAGACTGGCAGGATTGGTGGTCAGACTCCATGTCACTTTTATCTCAGGGCTCGGAGACAGTCCTGGAATAATCTGATTTCCTGTTTGGATCCGGTAGCCACGATACTTCTCTGGGCACTTGACCAGGGGGATGACCCTCTGATCTTCCGCCTCTTCATGTTGGTCTGTCCACCATTTTATAGCGAATGCTGTTAAAGAATTGAAGCTGTAGGCTCAGCCCTCCATCTCCTAGTTCATGGTCATGAGTGGCTCTAAAGCCCAGGCCTCCTTTTTTCCTGTGCATCTGGACATTACTGTCCTAGTTACAGAGCAGGGTCCTTAAGGATTGCTAAAGCCATGTCCAGACTCTATACTATGGCACCTGATTTACAGCAGCTGTTTAATCAGCCGAAGTATAAGGAAATCCTGTATTTCTCAGCCTCTGACTCCTTGGATGTTAGTGCATGTTGCACACAGCAGATTGGTTCTCTATTGCTGCTAGGTTTTTAATTCCTATTAATCAGTTTTTGGAAAGGTTTTTTATCTTTAGTCACCCTTCCTTTTGTTTTTTCCCTAAATGTTCTTTTTCTCTTACCAATTGTAGTTCTAGCCCTTCTTCCCTTCATTTCTGTTTGTCCACGTAACTAAAAAAAAAAAAATTGTCACTTCCCCGTTTTGTTTTTAATTGTTTTGTAACTTACTCTGATACATTATTTTGGTATTTCTCTGTACATCGCCTTGAAGGTTTGATTAGGCAGTATAAGAAATTTTTAAATAAACTTGAAACTTCATTGCTCTAATTTTTTTCTAAGTTAAAGAGCAGAACAGAATTGTATGATGTCTGTGGGGAAGTTTTCAGTATCCCTCCTTCTTTGTATTCTATTCCAATGGAACTTGGTTACTTTGGGACATAACTGAAGGGGGCACTCCACTGGTAATGTGGGAGGTGATGAAAGTATCACACTTCTGCAAAACTTTCACAGAAATAGATTGATCACCTAATGTATGAATTCCTGAGAAGATTAACAGAAAGAAGATTATCCAGGAAAGAACCTAATCTTTCTTTAAGCAATTTTACACAAACATGGGTATATTATGTGCTAAATTATGTATATATGGAACTGTGTAATTTCCTGGGATGTAATTATCAGTATTGCAAGTCTGTTTGTCTATTTTCATCTTTATTTCCTTATCTAAGCTTATTGTTTTCTATTGTATCCTGCATTCACAGGCCTTTTCTCATGTCTTCTAAGAGAGCAAGCTAATATAACCCACGATGGGCCAAAGTGGATTGTCCTCGATGGTGATATAGATCCTATGTGGATTGAGTCACTTAATACAGTGATGGATGACAACAAGGTGAGGAACCAAGAAGCAAACCCATTCATTTTATCTCTTTATTAACCATTAGGACCTTTTTCTCAGGTTACGTAAATACTAGCATCCGCTATAAAATGGTGGACAGACCAACTTGAAGAGGCAGCAGATCAGAGGGTCCTCCCCTTGATCAAGTGCCCAGAGAAGTATCGTGGCTACCATATCCAAACAGGAAACCAGTGTGGAACTCATCTAGAATGTGTCTGCGTTACCCTGGTTGCCTAGGGAGAAAGTGAATGTGCTTACATAAACAACAATTCAGCCACACTTATCCTCTCACCACCTCCTGAAAAAAAATATATAGAGAGAGATACACAGACACACATACATACATACATACATAACATAAGAACATAAGCAGTGCCTCCGCCGGGTCAGACCACAGGTCCATCCTGCCCAGCAGTCCGCTCCCGCGGCGGCCCAAACAGGTCACAACCTGTCTAAATCACCAGAAGGGGCCCCCATGCCACCTTGGTTTCCCTTCCTAGCCCTCCGGTCTTGCACATGCACGACCTGGGTTTCTATACTTATTTTCTGGTTAGCTTTCTCAATATCCCATGATCCCTTTATCCTTCAGGAATCCGTCCAGTCTCTGTTTGAATCCTTGTACCGTACTCTGCCTGATCACTTCCTCCGGTAGCGCATTCCAAGTGTCCACGACCCTTTGGGTGAAGAAAAACTTTCTTGCATTCGTTTTGAACCTATCTCCCTTCAGTTTCTCCGAATGCCCCCTCGTACCTGTTGTCCCCTTCAGCCTGAAGAATCTGTCCCTATCCACCCTCTCTATGCCCCTCATGATTTTGAAGGTCTCTTATCATATCACCCCTGAGCCTCCTCTTTTCCAGAGAGAAGAGCCCCAGCCTATCCAACCTCTCGGCGTATGGGCAGTGTTCCAGCCCTTTTACCAGTTTCGTTGCTCTCCTTTGGACTCTCTCAAGTATCGCCATGTCCTTCTTGAGGTGCGGCGACCAATACTGAACGCAGTATTCCAGATGTGGACGCATAGGCATAGCGAAAGTAGGTGGTGCCCCCCTGCGCCCTCCTCTCTACCCCCAGGACTTTTTCTCCAGGAACTTGTCCAAAGTTTTTTTTAAAACCAGCTAATTTAACAGCTCTTACCACAACCTCTGGCAACGCATTCCAGAGCTTAACTATTCTCTGAGTGAAAAAATATTTCCTCTTGTTGGTTTTAAAAGTTGCTCCTGCTGATGAAGATTTAAAGAGGTACATGGTGGGGTGAAGGGAGGGTGCGAGCAAGGCATGGGGGACAGAGATGTGCTGCTGGCTCCCTCACCTAGGCGGCACCTGGGACGATCTGTCCCCCTGCCCCTCCCTTACTATGCCACTGTACGTATATCATCTTTAGCTACCTTGTGGATTGAGAGGTAAGGAGCTCAACAAGGAAGTGCAGGAACCCCCACAAATACTCAGAAAAGTCACAGACTGATCTGAGCTAGAGGAGTACCAACACATAAAGTTTTGTTGGTGATGTCTTATACGGTTTGGCAGCATTCCCCTACTGTCTATGGAGAACCCATGTTACAAGTAAGCAATTTTGCTTTCTTACCCCAGGGATAAAACAATAACTTTCCTCATGTCTACTCTAATAATGGTTTGTGGATTTTACAACCAGAAAATTCTCCAAATCCTTTTTAAACACGGCTACATGAACAACTGCTTTTACCACATCCTCTGACAATATGTTCCAGAGCTTAACAATGCTTTTCAATATTTTCTTATATTTTAATGTGTTTCTAAAGTCTCTACGTAGCTTATATCAATCACAACTTATGTTTTTTCTTTTTCTTTTCCTTTTTTCTTTTGAAGGTAGCTTGTGACAAGGGAGTCCTATCTGTGAGGATGTATTGATCTTAGAGAAAACTAATGGCCTGATAGTCAGGATGCTTCTATCCAGACAAATAGTGCTGGTTGGCTGATAGTGCCTCTGAATATCTTACAGGTTGTTTCAGTGATACCTGGATAGTGCTAACCAGTTTGTAGGCAAAGTAGCTAATTATCTGGATAGCAGCAATATGCAGCCATCCTGTGTTCTTTGGGTAGTTATCAGAGAGATTTTGGATATCTGAGTAATACTGCTGGTCACTGCTTCATCTGGATATTCAGTGTTAGCCACTATCCATATGTTGGTGTGGAATATTTGCTGCAGCCAGTATTTACAAAAAAAAAAAAAAAAAAAAAATCACCCCAAAACCCAAAACTGACCACAGCAACTGAATATCAACGCACAAGTTACTTGTAGCAGAATACAAGTTCTCAAATGTTCAACTCCCCTTTGGAGTTGTCTCCTAAATTAGCTTTTCAAAGACTGAGGAAGTTCTGTATTACAACACAAGATAGGAGCCAGTAAACATGTGCAGTTGGTCTCACAAAGGCTTCCAGAACTTTCCCAGGTGGAGAGATTGTATTTGCTATATGGACTTCATCAGATGATGTGAGGATTGCATTCTGCTGTCCTTGGAGAGCTTCTACTATAGACAAATAACTTGGTTTTAATTCATATTGCTTCAGAGTAGGTGTTAATGCTCCATGAATCTAAATATAGGTTACTAGTCTTTAAACCCGTTACATTAACGGATGCTAGAGTAGATGTCTGTCTATCTGGGGGGGGGGTTTCTTTGTCTCTCTCTCTCCTTGCACACTGCCTGTCTGTCTGTAATTTTTTCTGTCTGTGTCCTTAGTGCCCCCTTCTCATGTCCTTAGTACCCCTTCTTACGTCCTCAGTACCCCAGTACCTCCTTCCTGTGTCCATAATGCCCCTAGTGCCTCCTTTCCATGTCCTTAGTGCCCCCAGTGCCTCTATACTGTGTCCTTAGTGCCCCCAGTGCCTCCGTACTGTGTCCTCAGTGCCGTCAGTGCCTCCTTCCCGTGTCCTTAGTGCCCCCAGTGCCTCTGTCCTGCTTAGTGCCCTCAGTGCATCCTATGTCCTTAGTGCCCCCAGTGCCTCCTTCCTATGTCCCCATCATTATCTTCCAGACTTTGTCCCACCCCCACCCCCGATGCCATCCTGCCTGCCTCCCATCCACCTGAGCAGCATGCTTCCATTTAGCCCCCCCTCGATGCCAGTCTGCCTGCCT
Source organism: Geotrypetes seraphini (assembly GCF_902459505.1). Lineage (NCBI taxonomy): Eukaryota > Metazoa > Chordata > Amphibia > Gymnophiona > Dermophiidae > Geotrypetes > Geotrypetes seraphini. The sequence continues at coordinate 397,369,030 of NC_047085.1, read as the reverse complement.
GCCTCCCATCCCCCTGAGCAGCATGTTTCCATTGAAACCCCCCCACCCCCCTCTCGATGCCAGCCTGCCTGCCTCCCAACCCCCTGAACAGCATGTTTCCATTTAATAATAATAATAACTTTATTCTTATATACCGCCAACAATCTTGCGACTTCTAGGCGGTTTACAATAAAGAGAAGTGGTCTACAATAAAGAGAAACTGTAAATACAATAAAGAGAAACTGTAAATACAATAAAGAGAAACTGTACATACAGCGAATTAAAGGGTATAGCATTGTACATCTGGTAATTCCAACATTAATAATATTAACAACAGTTTGTGTGCTGCAAGACCAGGAAGTGCCATGCTGCTAACACAAAATTTAGAAATATTCCATGAATTGAATGGTGTGTTCATGGTTAGTGATTAGGGTTGGGGTTTATAATTTACAGGGTCGGGTATGTGGTGGTATTATGAGGGGGGCTGATGTTCTGGTTCGCTACCTAGGTATTTCAAGAACAGGTAGGTTTTTAGGTGTTTCCTGAATTCGCCATAGTTGTTTGTGTGTGCAATTAGTTTTTCTAAGTCTTTGCCCCATGTGGCTGCCTGGTACGATAGCAGTTGTTGATGGTATCTCTTATATTTACACCCTCTAGCCGGAGGGGAGACAAATTTCAGGTGTGTTTTTCTTTTATGTCTGTTGGTTGGGAATGAGAAGAGGTCTGTAATATATTTAGGGGCTAGACCATTTAATACCTTGAAGCAGAGACATCCTAGCTTGAACTTCGTGCGTGCCTTCGGAGTCTGTAGGAAGGGGTTATATGGTCGGACTTCTTCAACCCGAGAATCATCCTGACTGCTGCGTTTTGTATCAGTTGTAGTCTTTGCATTTGCTTCTGGGGGATTGTCAGATGGGTGATGTTGCAATAATCTAGGTGGCTTAGTATTAGGGATTGTACTAGGATTCTGAAGGCTGAAGTCCATTAAGGTGGAAGTACACCTTAATGGACCTAAGTTTCCAGAGAGTGAAAAACCCTCTTTTGATTAGGGAGTCTATATGGTCTTTCATGGTTAGTTCTTGGTCTAGTATTACTCCTAGAATCTTCATCGTTGGTTGAATAGGGTAGTTAAGATTGTTAATGTGTAGTGATTTTGTCGTGTTATGTACGTGTGGCGAGGCTATAAAGAATTTAGTTTTCTCTGCATTTAGCTTTAACTTGAAATCTGTGGTCCATTGTTCCATCATGTTTAGCGCTTCAGTTGCTGTGGGGGTGACTTCGGAGGGCGAGGTAGTAAACGGGATAATGATTGTGAAGTCGTCTGCATAACTAAATACTTTTACGCCTCGCTGTGTCAGCTGCGTACCCAGTGAAGCTATGTAGACGTTGAAGAGGAGTGGGGATAGTGGGGACCCCTGTGGTACGCCTGATGGGTTTCTCCATATTTTGGAGAGGTTACAATTGAAGCGTACTTGATAGGTGCGGGTCGTAAGGAATCCTCGAAACCAGTCCAGCACCTCGCCTCCGATGCCGATTGCGTCTAAGCATTGTAGTAATTTTTTGTGATCCACCAAGTCGAAGGCCGAGCTCATGTCGAATTGCATGACTAAAGCTTTGTGGCCCTTGCTGAATAAGTTGCGTATGTAATCTAGGATCGCTGCAATCACCGTCTCCGTACTAAACAGCGGTCTGAAGCCTGACTGGGTTTCATGTAGCAACGAGAACTGATCCAGGTAGTTCATCAATTGGGTTTGTACCAAACCTTCCATTATTTTTACGAAAAATGGGATGGATGCTACTGGTCTATAGTTAGTTACTGATGTTAGGGGTAGTTTACGGCTTTTTGGAATTGGGGTGATTATGATGTGACCATTTTTTGATAGGAATTTTCCGTTTTTGAGATTATTAGACAAGTGAGTCCATAGTGTTATTTTAAAGTCTAAAGGGGCTGCTTTCATTATGTTGGGAGGACAGGGGTCTAGGATGCAGTTTGATTTAGTGTATTTGTTATAGAGTTTTATGAAGTTATTCCATTCTAGGTCCTGAAAGGAGTTCCAAAACATGTCAGCTGGTGTTTCATTTTCGTGTATGTTGGCTATTTGCTGTTCATCTGTGTTGTTTGTTGGGCAGTTGTTCCTTAGGTTCACAATTTTTGAGTCTAAGTGTTGTGCTAGATCGTCTGCTGTTGGAGGTTTTTTGTCGTGCGGGGATTGACTGTGGTGTGTGGTGTCAAATAAATTTTTTACTAGATTGAACAATTCAGGAGTGTTAGTTCCTTTTGGACTTGTATTGGATATGTGTATTATGGATGAGTAGAATGTTTTCCTTTTTTCTTTTATCAGTTGTTTGTATTCCTTTATGTTTGATCTCCAATTGTTCCTGTCGGATATATCGTCTGATTTGTTCCAGATCCTTTCTAGTCGTCGTATTGATTGTTTCATTTTTAGTAATTCGAAGTCGAACCAGTTGTTATATTTATTTGAGCGGTTTGTTCTGTTTCGTTTAGGAGCTATTTTGTCTAAGATGGATGTGCTTGTTTTTGACCACTGTTCCCAGAATTCACCCTCTTCGTTTGTTTCCTCTAGCGCTTCGTAGTGGGCCCAGTATTCCTCTGGATTAATGTGGCCCCTTGTGAGATGTTCTTTTCTTGTCTTTGGGTGAGTTTTTTCTTTTGGTTGGTTCCAGATTAAATTGAAGTAATAGGTGAAATGGTCGGACCAGATGTCGTGGATCCAGATGCCATTCGATATGGAAATAGCGGGGTTTAGGATTTCTTTAGAGGACATAGTTACCAAATCTAGCTGGTGACCTTTTTCATGGGTTTGTGTGGATGAAGGGGGAATGAAGTTGAGTGAGGATAGGAAGTTTTTAAACTCTTTTGCGTCAGGATTGTCCTCATTTTCTAAGTGTAGGTTTACGTCTCCTGCTATAATATTGTAAGATGGAGTGATTGAGTTATGTAGGATGAATTCATAGAGGTCTTCTTTGGCCTTTGACCAGCATTTTGGCGGTACATAAAATAGGATACAAGAGAGATATTCTTCTAGGTCTTTGTTGCTAATTTTGCATGCTAGTGTTTCCAGTTGGTTGGTTATCTTGGAGTCTACTAATTTAAGTTCGAGTTCTTCCTTGTGAATGACTGCTAGTCCTCCCACTCTACGGTCTTCCCGATTTAACATGTGGATTTTGTAGTTATCTGGTATTAGGTCATTTAGTATTGGATCCTCTTCGGACAGTAACCATGTTTCCGTTAGAAAGGCAGGCTAGCTTCTTGCATTCAATCCAGTCTTTGATTAAGAAAGCTTTGTTCCTTACTGATCTGGTGTTGAGGTAGGTGCAGGGAATGGAGGTAGTTGTGATAGGTGTGGTGGGAGTATTGCTTTTGATGAGCTTTATCTCTCTTGGTCTTTTTTTGAAGGTACGGCGGGGTCTATTGTTACTTGTGATTATTTTAATATGATTTACTCTTTCTACCTGTTGGTTAATTAGGTGCCTAATGGGTGTGTCAGGTTCGTGAGCTGAGTGAGGCTTTAGATGGAGTGATATAACATTTTTAACGTTATTACATAGCAAATATATCAGTAGGATTTAACTCCCCCCCAATGCCAGTCTGCCTGCCTGCCTCCCATCCCCCTGAGCAGCATGTTTCCATTAACTCCCCCCCCCAATGCCAGCCTGCCTGCCTGCCTCCCATCTCCCTGAGCAGCATGTTTCCATTGAAAACCCCTAACCCACCCCTATGGCAGCCTGCCTGTCTGCCTCCCGTCCCCCTGAGCTGCATGTTTCCATTGAAACCCCCCCCTCTCGATGCCAGCCTGCCTGCCTGCCTCCCATCCCCCTGAGCAGCATGTTTTTAAACCCCCCCCCACGTAGACCCTACCCGGCACACCAGAAACCCCCGTTGACCCTCCCAGCTGACCTTCCCACCGCTAGATGGCCGACAAACCTCGCAGCTCTAGCAGCATCCCAGGCACAGTAAACACGCTGCTTCGCGGTCTTCTACTGGCCTAATTTCCTCTACCGCGTCTCTGATGATGTCATCAGGAATGCGGCAGAGGAAATTAGGCCAGTAGAAGACCGCAAAGCAGTGTGTTTATTGTGCCTGGGACGCTGCGAGGTTTGTCAGCCGTCTAGCGGTAGGAGGGTCGGCTGGGAGGGTCAACGGGGGTTTCTGGTGTGCCGGGTAATAATAATAATAATAATTTTATTCTTATATACCGCCATACCTGGAGAGTTCTAGGCGGTTTACATCAATTACAGTAATATCTGCGTTGACACGCAGATTTACAACAATTTATCAGATATAAACAATTTATCTGATTTATCAAATATAAACAATTTATCTGATTTATCAGATAAAAACCAATGTTAAAGCAGATTTACAGCAGTTTATCAGATATAGACAATTTATCAGATATAAGTAGTTTATCGGATATAAACAAGTGTTAACCAAACTTGACAGGGGATGGCGGGTGGTGGGAAGATAGGGAGAGGGAAACAATTCGAGGGAGGAGAAGAGCGGGGGGAGGGCGTGGGAGTGAGTAGTAATGTAAGTGGGGGGGGGGTTGTTAGGGGTCTTGTTTGCCGAATAGGTAGGTTTTGAGTGATTTTCTGAAGCCGAGGTAAGTGGGGGCCTCGAGTATCATTTGTGCAAGCCATGGGTTGAGCTTAGCTGCTTGGAAGGCGAAGGGTAGGGTCGGCGGGGGGGAGGGGCAGGGCCGCCATCAGGGCAGTACCACCAGTCCTGCATTCAGGGGCCCGGAGCTGACAGGGGGCCCGGGCTCCCCCAGAGTCCTAGGCCACAGTCTAGGAAGGGGGCGGGCCGCCCCAGGTGCACAGGAGAGAGCTGGACGGTGAACCCGCAGAGTTCAATACATCTCTAGCCGCGAGGCTCGTCTTCTGTTCCTACCTGCCCTGCCGCTCATATATAGCCGATCGGAAGTGTTCCCCGATGTCAGCACTGACGTTGGAGGGAGGGCAAAGCCTGCCCTCCGACGTCAGCGCTGACGTCGGAGAATACTTCCGGTCGGCTATTTGTGCGCGGTAGGGCAGGCAGGAAACAGAAGACAAGCCTCGCGGCTCGAGCTCCGTTTTGCTGAGAAAATTGCAAAGATGGGCTGGGAGGCAAACGCGGAACACAAAAGGGGGGAGGGAGTGCGTTTTGGACACAAGGCATGAACTTGGGAGAGAGGAAGGGAGGGAAAGAGATGCTGAGGTGGGGGAGGGAATGAGTTTTTGGACACAGAAGGCATGGACTTGGGAGAGAGGAAGGGAGGGAAAGAGATGCTGAGGTGGGGGAGGGAATGTGTTTTTGGACACAGAAGGCATGGACTTGGGAGAGAGGAAGGGAGGGAAAGAGATGCTGAGGTGGGGGAGGGAATGTGTTTTTGGACACTGAAGGCATGGACTTGGGAGAGAGGAAGGGAGGGAAAGAGATGCTGAGGTGGGGGAGGGAATGGGTTTTTGGACTCAGAAGGCATGGATTTTGGAGAGAGGAAGGGAGGGAAAGAGATGCTGAGGTGGGGGAGGGAATGGGTTTTTGGACACAGAAGGCATGGACTTGGGAGAGAGGAAGGGAGGGAGATGCTGAGGTGGGGGATGGAATGGGTTTTTGGACACAGAAGGCATGGACTTGGGAGAGAGGAAGGGAGGGAAAGAGATGCTGAGGTGGGGGAGGGAATGGGTTTTTGGCACAGAAGGCATCGACTTGGGAGAGAGGAAGGGAGGGAAAGAGATGGTAGTATACACGGGGAATAGAAGAAAGGAGAATTTTTGGTCATAGGGAGGGAGTGAGGTACAGATAGTGGCATACCAGGGTGGGAGGGGCGGTCCGCCCCGCCCTGGGTTTATGTCCCAAGGGGGTGCACAGCTGGCCACCCTCCAGTGTTCTCCCTAGGCCGTCAAACTGCGGCTCTTTAGCCACTTGAGTGCCATCGCCGCCATCGGGAATAGGCCGGCGCCGAGTTCTCCCTGCTTTTCCCTTTGAGGCCGACCAACTCTCACCACTCGCATCAATTCTGACGTCGGAGAGGACATTCTGGGCCAGCCAATCGCTGCCTGGATGGCCTAGAACGTCCTCTCCGACGTTAGAATTGACGTCGGGTGGCGAGAGTTGGTCGGCCCCGCGGGGAAGAGAAGCAGGGCAACTCGGCGCCGGCCTGTTCCCGATGGCGGCCTATTCCCCAGTGGCGGTGGCAGCATTTTCCCAATGGTGGTGGCATAGGGTAGGGCAGGGAGAAAGAAAGAAAGGGGGGGGGGCAGGAAGCCAGAAAGAAAGAAAGGGGGCAGGGTGAAACAAAGAAAAATGAGGCACGGAGAGAGAGAGAAAGACAGACATACAGAATGAAAGAGGGAATGGAGAGAGAAAGAAAGAAGGGGGCAGGGTGAGAGAGAGAGAAAAACAGACATACAGAAAGAAAGGGGGTATGTAGAGAGAGAAAATGAAAGAAGGGGCAGGGTGAAACAAAGAAAAAGTTTGGGGAGGGAATGAGGTCTGGAGGAGAGGAAGCATACAGGAGGCTGAAAGAAGGGAAGAAATATTGGATGCACAGTCAGAAGAATGAAGTGCAACCAGAGACTGATGAAATTACCAAAGGTAGGAAAAATGATTTTATTTTCAATTTAGTGATCAAAATGTGTTTGCTTTGAGAATTTATATATGCTGTCTATATTTGCACTATGGCACCCTTTTACTAAACCGCAATAGCATTTTTTAGCGCAGGGAGCCTATGAGTGTTGAGAGCAGCGTGGGGTATTCAGCGCAGCTCCCTGCGCTAAAAACCGCTATCGCGTTTTAGTAAAAAGGGAGGGGGAAAATTTGTCTATTTTTGTATAGTTGTTACTGAGGTGACATTGCATAAAGTCATCTGCCTTGACCTCTTTGAAAACCCGCGGAATATAAATGATAATTAACATTTTCTCTGCGTATAGCGTGCTTTGTGTTTTTAAAATTTTATTGTTGGTAGATCATTTTGACTTGGCCACAAAGATAAGGGGGAGGGAGGGGAGCTGCTGAAAGACATCTAGTAATCCTTGCAGGCTTGACTGTGCAGGGAATTATTTTTGTAAAAACATGTTTTGTTATGTGACTGGCATTATTTAGACTTTAATTTTTATGAATGAATAGAATGAAAATGATATAAATTACTTGCTTGTTTTTATGTGCGTGCGCTGAAGGAAAGTGGAGAGAGAGTGAGCTGAGGACACTGAAGGGAAATGGGGAAGAGAGAATGGGGAGAAGACGCTGATTTATAAATTGACAATTGTACAGAATATTGTTTCTTTTTTATATTCATCCATAGCTGCATGTTAATGATGTGCTCATATGCACTTATTTATCATCATAACATATACATCATCATTAACATGCAGCTGTGGATGTGTAAGGACAAGCTGAGGAGGATGGATGGGAAGGAAGGAAGGTGCACATATCAACATATCGTACATTTTTAACATGCATGATGCAGCTATAGGCAAGCTGAGGAGGATGGGATCATACAGATGTGTATGTTCAGATATGCGCTCAGATATGTAGTTTTTTCTGTTATATTTATTAAGCTTACAGTATTTATAAAAACACATTTAATACTTGTTACAAAAAATATTGTGCAATTGTGATCTACTTCTGGCCTACAAAGGTCAAAAGAAATCCTTAACTGAGATTTTACATTCAAAAGTGAATTATAAGCTACTAGCACTATTATTTATTAGTTATTCATTATGCAGATGTTTGTTAGTTTGTTATTAGTTCAGTATTAGACATATGTTAGTTTAGAATAGATAGGTATAGATTAGTTTAGTTTAGGTTAGGTTAGGGCCCTGCTGAAAGAGTCTACCTTGACGTGGTTGCAGGCTTACAAATCTTTTGGTCAAAGAGTGCGGCGACATGGAAGAAGGGGGGGTCGGGGGTGAAAGGGTGCATGGGGGGCCCAATAGGATTGCTCAGGAAGGGGCCCTGAAATTTCTGATGGCGGCCCTGGGTAGGGGGAGAGTCGCGGCGTGTTACCTGCCACCGGTCCTTAGATGCGCGCATGCGTACTCTTACCTGCCATAGCCCGACAGCTTAGCATTTTATTATATAGGATTTTTGAAAGCATCAGTGCTTTCTTTGGAGGTTCTTGTCCTTCTGAGTCATTAATTATTTTTTCAGTTGATTAAATTTAATTAATTACAATTGTGTAATGGTTACAATGTTGAAAATTTTTAGAATATAACACTTACCAGTTCCATCGACATGAATTAATTTTGGAAGTTTTAATATTTGGCACTCTGCATCATGCAGATTTTTTTCACAATGGTATAATCATGTCCATTGATGGGTTTAGTGGCACCCCTTTCAGAATTAGATAGCGGGAGCAATCACATCTCCAAAATCAATGTAGGCTGGGCCAGTGGAAGGAGGAGTCTAAATCTTATGCAACTGTGTTATACAGCTACTCATGCAGCAAGTACATTCCTCACTGCCATTGTAGGCAGCAGCAGTGACATCATTATAGGTTCCCAGGATGTGACCTATCTCTCCTGCCTCTTTCTACGACACTTGTTTTAATAGCAGTGTGGTAGGTAGCTCAGCTTAGTAATAGTTTTAGCAAGCTTCCCCATGCTGTCAATATGCTTCAACTCTGTACAGTTGGGACCAAGACTCTCAAAATTTAGAACATAAAAACATAAGAATAGCCTTACTAGGTCAGACCAATGGTTCATCAAGCCCAGTAGCCCAGTCCCACGGTGACCAATCCATGTCACTAGTACTTGGCCAAAACCCAAGGAGTATCAATATTCCATACTACCAATCCAGGGCAAACAGTGGCTTCCCCCATGTCTTTCTGAATAACAGACTATGGACTTTTCCTCCAGGAAATTGTCCAAACCTTCCTTAAAACCAGCTACGCTATTTGCTCTTACCACATCCTCTGGCAACGCTTTCCAGAGCTTAACTATTCTCTGAGTGAAACAATTTCCTCCTATTGGTTTTAAAAGTATTTCCCTGTAACATCAATGAGTATCTCCTAGTCTTTGTAATTTTTGACAGAGTGAAAAATTAATCCACTTGTACCCGTTCACTCAGGATTTTGTAGACTTCAATCATATCTCCCCTCAGCTGTCTCCTTTCCAAGCTGAAGAGCCTTAACCGTTTTAGTCTTTCCTCATACGAGAGGAGTTCCATCACCTTTAACATCTTTGATCACTCTTCTTTGAACTTTTTCTAGTGCCACTATATCTTTTCTGAGATAAGGAGACCAGAATTACTCCAGATGAGATCGCACCATGAAGCGATACAGGGGCATATAACATTCTTAGTCTTGTTAACCATCCCTTTTTTAATAATTCCTATTATCCTTTTGCTTTTTTGGTTGCCACCACACATTGGGCGGAAGGTTTCAGCACTAATCCCCAAGGTGGACCCTAGCATCCGGTAACTGTCATTCAGGTTATTTTTCCCAATGTGTATCACTGCATTTGTCCACATTAAATTTCATCTGCTATGTGGACATCCAGTCTTCCAATTTCCTAAGGTCCACCTGCAATTTTTCACAATCTGCATGTGTTTTAACAGTTTTTAACAGTTTAGTGTCATCTGCAAATTTAATCACCTCACTCGTCATTCCAATTTCCAGATCATTAATAAATAAGTTAAATAGCACCGGTCCAAGTGCAGACCCCTGTGGCTCTCGACTGTTTACTCTCTGTTTTCTATCCGATTACCAATTCCTAATCCACAACTGAACTTTGCCACCTATCCCATGACACTTTAATTTTCTCAGGAGCCGGCTCACCTTTATCCACATGTTTATTCACACCTTTAAAGAAGTCAAGCAAATTGGTGAGGCAAGATCTCCCTCAGCTGAACCCATGTTGACTCCGTCTCATTAAATCATGTTTGTCTACCTGTTCCACAATTTTATTTTTTATAATTGTTTCTACCATTTTGCCCGGCACTGAAGTAAGGCTTACCGGTCTGTAATTTCCTGGATCTCCCCTGGAGCCCTTTTTAAAAATCGGCGTAACATTGGACATCCTCCAATCTTCAGGTACTACAGATAAATTTAATGACAGGTTACAGATCATTAACAGCAGGTCAGCATTTTCATATTTAAGTTCTTTTAGGACCCTGGGATGTATACCATCTGGTCCTGGTGATTTATCACTTTTTTAACTTGTCAATTTGGCTTAGTACATCTTCTATATTCACCGATGCAATCATTGGGGGGGGGGGGGCAGGTTGCAGGAGCTGCTGAGCTGATCGCGGCAGCCGCAATCAGCTCAGCTGCCCCTATTTAGAACTTATACCTGTTTTGACTTGGTTTAAGTCAAAACGTCTAAGTTCTGACTAGGCAACCTGCTAAAGGTTTTGGTTATACTTGCTGTACGACTAAGTCTAGGTCGGCCCACCTCTCACCCTTTCCCCTCCTCTAAAAATGTCTCTTTTCGCTCTACACTTTATACTTATGCTGATGACATCCTTGTCCTCCTCGAGACAGACTCGAAGCTAACCAACCTCTCTGAGAACATATCCTCATGTATAACAAACCTCCAATCCTGGGCCCTCACCGTACAAATGAAACTGAACGAGTCCAAAACAAAACTTCGTTGGCTCAGCCCAAAATTAGATCAGCTACCCACCCTCATTCCACTCTCCTCTGGCACTACACTGCAGCTTGAGTTCTCTAGCAAAGTTCTGAGCATCATCATTGACTCTACACTATCCTTCAACACCACCTCAACTCCTTGGTAAAAAAAAATGCTTTTTCAGCCTTCACATGCTGAGGAAAGCAAGACCCTGCTTCCATCAACAACACTTTGTTGTCCTTGTACAATCCATCATCCTTTCCATATTGGACTATTGTAACTCCATCTACTTAAGCCTTAAGACTTCAGCGGATTCAGAATACCGCAGCTAAACTAATCTTCGCAAAAAGTAAATTTGACCATGTCTCCCCACTCCTGTCCAAACTTCACTGGCTTCCAGTAGTCTCTAGGGTCCACTTTAAATGCGCTTGTCTAACTTTCAAGATCCTACATGGCATCCTTCCTCCCCTTATCCCACTATCTTGGAATTCCTCGAATCCTAACATCACCAGATCCACCCAAAAATTCAAACTATCCTTCCCCTCATTAAAAGGCATATCCCATCCAGGAAAACTAGGTACATCCCTCTCCTTCAGAATCACAGAGCTCTGGAATAACCTTTCTACCCCACTTCGGAATCTGGGCGCCCTCCAACTTTTCCAAAAACATTTGTAAACTTGGCTATTCTCAAAAATGTAATATTTCCTCCTCTTTGTTATACTAAATCCCTCTAAACCTTCTCTATACTGTCCTGTAACCCTCATTGGAGTTCCTTCTTTATACCATTTCCTGTAATCCATGCCGAGCTCTACGATTGTGGAGACGATGCGATATACAAACTTAAGATTTAGTTTAGTTTAGTTTAGTGTTTATAGGTAAGGGAAAGGCCTGAGCTGGTTTTAGATACGTCTAAAACCAGCTTTGATTATCGGTACTTGGACGATCTGGCTTTTTGATCATCCAAGTACTGTTTTAGGCTACTTTTTGGATTTTTTAAAATTATTATGAGCCCCTTAGGGTTTGGGGGGGGTTCTTGCAGAGAATATGATAGGATAGACATAGGTAATTTTATGGTGCTGGGAGGTAGGAGTTGAAGACAGCATAAAAAAGTGGGCTTTTAGTTTGGATTTGAATACTGCCAGAGACATTGCTTGATGTAATGATTCAGGCAGTTTGTTCCATGCATACAGCACTGCAAGATAGAAGGGACAGAGTCTGGAGATGGCAGTGGAGAAGGGTACTGATAAGAGGGACTTGCTCAGTGAACGGAGTTCATAGTGGGGGGTGGGAGCACAGGGGGAGAGAAGTGTGGAGACATATTGAAGGGTTGTAGAGTCAGTGCACTTGTAGGTCAGTAAGAGGATTTTGAACTATATTTGGAAATGGATGGGGAGCCAGTGAAGTGACTTGAGGAGAGGGGTCAGTTGTGCAGCAGAATTTTGCATGGATTGGAGGGGAGAGAGATGGTTGAGTGGAATGTGTAATTTATAGTATTCTATCATTTACACGCATTCTGGTTAATATCTAGGTTATCAGACCTGGCCTAGGGAATCACCAGCTAGTTAGGCTTTCAAGATAACTTCAATGAGCCTGTATGAGATCAAATTCAATGCAGTGGAAGAAGTGGATACAAATTTATCTTGTGCAATTTATTGTAAATAATCCTGAAAGCCTGACTGGTTGGTGCATCCCCCAGAGCAAGTTTATGAACCACTGCAAAATGGAATACATAAATGGGTTCTGTGTAGTGTGTCTTTGTCCATGGACAAATCCTGCTATTTGGTGTTGTGGTATAAAGTCTAACAAAGTAAATAGAACTCTTTATTGGAATTCATGCTGCATGTATTTTTCAAGAAATTGGAATCCTAGTGAACTGGTTTATCTTATGTGTTTATGTATTGTTGTCATCTAGGTCCTGACTCTTGCCAGCAATGAACGTATTGCTCTTACTTCATCAATGCGTCTGCTGTTTGAAATACACCATTTGAAAACAGCTACTCCTGCTACGGTTTCCAGAGCAGGCATTCTTTATGTGAATCCCCAAGATTTAGGTTGGAATCCGTAAGTAAAATAATGTATTAAAAGATGCTTTAGAGTTAGCTTTGTTGTATACTGAAGAACTTAGATTTGTTTCCCAAGTTAGGTCTTTTGCTCTGCAGGCTAGCTGGGAAATGGAGGTGAAGCTGCTTTCATAGTCTCTCAGGGTAGGAAAGGAGAGAGAGAGTCTGTCACTGTCCAATAATGATTCCTAGTGGTCCATGTTAGCTGAGTTCTGAAAAGTCATAGCTTGTGGTCCCCATTGAGGACTTTCACTCTGAGGCAGGAGTCCTAATCTGTTTTGATTCCATCACTCCTTTATCTGATCAATGAACCTTCATACTCCCTTCCTAAATCATGGGTCTGCTAGTGAGTGACAGTTAACTGCTAGCATGTCACTAAAATTACTGTAGCAAAATAACTGCTCTAATAACACATTCACTCTGTCTAGAAAATTTCAATAAATTATCTGATTTCAAGATCTTTCTTTTTTTTTTTCATTTATAGCCCACCTATTGAACATAAGAATAGCCTTACTGGGTCAGACCACTGGTCTATCAAGCCCAGTAGCCTGTCCTCACAGTGGCCAATACAGGTCACAAGTAGCTAGCAAAAGCCCAAAGAGTAGCAACATCCCATACAGAATCCCAAAGAACAGCAAGAGTAACAAGATTCCAGAATTCCCAAAAAATAACAAGATTCCAGAATCCTAAATAGTGGCAAGATTCCATGTGGAATCCCCAAAGAGAAGCAGCATTCCATGCTATCGATCCAGGGCAAGCAGTGGCTTCCCTCATGTCTTTCTCAATAACTAGCTATGGACTTTTCCGCCAGAAAATTGTCCAAACCTTTCTTAAAACCAGCTTCGCTATCTGCTCTTACTACAATCTCTGGCAACATGTTCCAGAGCTTAACTATTCCCTGAGTGAAAAAATATTTCCTCCTATTGGTTTTGAAAGTATTTCCCTGTAACCTCATAGAGTGTCCCCTAGTCTTTGTAACTTGTGTCTTATCTGCCTCTGGCAGTGTTATGGTGCAAGGAATTAGAACAATTGCTTTTGCTTACTGACACTTATGGGGAATTTAGGAGACATCTAAAAACATCTGTTTTTGAAGTATTTAGCAGCTAATTCGTAAAAAATTTATTATGCACTGTTTTGATCATTTTAGTGTCTCTAATTATTGGCTTTTAACTTTTTTTGTTCTATTCAACTTCTTTTATTGTTGTTGTTGTTTTTTAAACTATTGTAAACCACATAGAACTTTACAGCCTTTATTATTATTATTATTATTATGTTACAGTTACTTGGTTAAGTGCTAGTTGGGTGCTTAGAAGTTTTCTATAACTTTAACATACAGGTTACTTAGTATATACATGCAAGGGGGTACTCACAGTGAGGCATGAGTGTGTCCAAGAATTGCACATGTATCTTATAAAATACTTTTAAGTTATTTAGGCATGCACATTTACACCTATTATTGACATGGGGTAAGTGGGCATGCCTAAATGTTGATGCTTGAATGCCAATTAAAACTAGTATTCTATATCAGAAACTGGATGCTGTCCAATTGTCATAGAATTTGTGCTCAGCGCACTTCATCTCGGTGCCTAATTTTTGGCACCTTTTATAGAATTACTCTCTGTTTAATGTTTAGGGTGTTAGGTATGCCTAAAACTATCAAATATACTGGAATATAAACCCGTTCGGGTATAAATCAAGATTTTTTATTCCCTAAAAGGGGAGAAAACTAGTAACTCGAATATAAACCAGGAGTTTATATTCAAGTGTTTAGCAACACCCCACTCCCTCCCCAGCCCTGATGACCCTCATTTCTTCCTCCACACAATCCCTGTCCTGCAGTTACTGGCATTTCTTCCTTCATACTCACAACCCTCCCTCCAGTGGCGTACCAAGGGGGGGGCGGGGGGGGGCGGTCCGCCCCGGGTACCAAGCCCTGAGGGGGTGCTCCCGGTCCGGTCCAGTTACCCCCCCCTGCGCCGGGTGTCGCGTCTGGAAACAGCCTGCAGCAAGATCGCGATGCCAGAGATCTTTGCCTGCTTCGACTGTTTCCTCCGCCACGGTCCTGCCCCTCCTCTGATGTCAGATGTCGCGCGATCTTGTTGCAGGCTGTTTCCCCAGGGCAGTAGCGTACCAAGGGGGGCGAGGGGGAGGTCCATCCCGGGTGCCGCCTTAGGGGGGGGTGCACAGCTGGCCCGGTCCCTATCGCGCTCCTACCCTCCCAGCGAAAGCAGCATCGGCGCCATTATCGAAAAAGGTAATGGCGCCAGGCCTTGGAGCACCAAGGCAGACCGCTTCTCCCCTCTCCCAGCCGAAACCCCGCTGACCATCCTATCTCTCTCCCCCCCAAGTGAACCTTTCTGACCCTCCCAGCGAAAGCAGCAAACCTCCCTCCAGTAGCGTCGGCTTTATCCTCCCTCTGCCGCATCACTGATGACGTCATCAGTAACGCGGCAGAGGGAGGAGAAAGCCGCGAAGGAGGTTTGCTGCTCTCGCTGGGAAGGTCGGAAAGGTTCACGGGGGGGGGGAGATAGGAGGGTCAGCGGGGGTTCGGCTGGGAGGGGGGAGAAGCGGACTGCCTCGGTGCTCCATTACCTTCTTCGGGCAGCAGCAGCGTTTACAATTCGCTGCTGTTGCCGGCTTCAGGCCTTGTTCTCTGCCGGGTCCTGCCTACTTCCAGTTTTCATGAAGACAGGACCCGACAGAGAGGAAGGCCTGAAGCGGGCAACATCAGTGAATTGTGAATGCTGCTGCTGCCCGATGAAGTTCAGGACATCAGGACATCGGGGAAGGAGCAGGGAGAAATCGGCTGCTGGCTTGGGGGTGAGGGTAGGGAAAGAATCGTGGAAGTGAAGAAATCGGCACGATGGCTTTGTGCAGGCTAGGGGGAGAGAGAAAGAAAGGAAAAAATAAAGAGGGGGGGCCAGGGGGAGAGAGAAAGAAAGGCAGAAAGAAAGAGGGGGACCAAGGGGAGAGAAAGAAAGGCAGAAATAAAGAGGGGGGTCAAGGGGGAGAGAAAGAAAGGCAGAAAGAAAGAGGAGGGCCAGGGGGAGAGAGAAAGAAAGGCAGAAAGAAAGAGGGGGCCAAGGGGAGAGAAAGAAAGGCAGAAATAAAGAGGGGGGTCAAGGGGGAGAGAAAGAAAGGCAGAAAGAAAGAGGGGGGCCAGGAGGAGAGAGAAAGAAAGGCAGAAATAAAGAGGGGAGCCAGGGGGAGAGAGAAAGAAGAAGGATCAGAAGAAGGACCAGAGACTCATGAAATCACCAGACAAAAAAGTAGGAAAAATGATTTTATTTTCAACTTAGTGATCAAAATGTGTCCGTTTTGAAAATTTATATCTGCTGTCTATATTTTGCACTATGGCCCCCTTTTACTAAACCGCAATAGAGTTTTTTAGCGCAGGGAGCCTATGAGCGTCGAGAGCAGCGTGGGGCATTCAGCGCAGCTCCCTACGCTAAAAACCGCTATCGCAGTTTAGTAAAAAGGGAGGGGGAATATTTGTCTATTTTTGTATAGTTGTTACTGAGGTGACATTGCATAAAGTCATCTGCCTTGACCTCTTTGAAAACCCGCAGAATATAAATGATAATTAACATTTTCTCTGCGTACAGCGTGCTTTGTGTTTTTAAAATTTTATTGTTGGTAGATCATTTTGACTTGGCCACAAAGGTAAGGGGGAGGGAGGGAGGGGAACTGCTGAAAGACATCTAATAATCCTTGCAGGCTTGACTGCAGGGAATTATTTTTGTAAAATCATGTTTTGTTATGTGACTGGCATTATCTAGACTTTAATTTCTATGAATGAATAGAATGAAAATGATATAAAATTACTTGCTTGTTTTTATGTGCGTGCGCTGAAGGAAAGTGGAGAGAGAGTGGGCTGAGGATGCTGAAGGGAAATGGGGAAGAGAGTGGGGAGAAGACGCTGATTTATAAATTGACAATTGTACAGAATATTGTTTCTTTTTATACTTTAATATAAACAATCCAAGGCTTGTGTGGATGGAATCAGGTGGTTTGCGAGGATGGGGACCGAGCTTAGGGGGATTAGTCCAATAAAATTGTATTTTTTTATATCTCATTATTTGTTTTATTTTTATTTGTTAATTTATAAAGTGGTGATTGTTATGTATCAGTTTTTTCAAATTTACATCTACTGTCTTTATATTTTGCACTGTATTAGAGGACATGTGTTACTGTTTTTTGTGGTGTTGCATTGTATCCAGGGTCTGGTTTCTTGGCGGATCAGTTTAACTTTTGTCTACATATTTCTATTTTTAGTTTGTGATTATTCCATTTTGGGCGAGGGTGTATCTCTGTTCTGTGTGTATGAAAAAGACATAGTTTTCAGTTGGCATTGACTACAGGACCAATTGACTGTGCGGGATCTGGCTTGTTTAGTTTTACAATGTATGTGTTGGTGTTCTAGTGCTCACTGCAGTGTTTAAGATGCAGCCTTTTCCTAGGTACACTCTTGTGGTGCGATATGTAGATTGGTACTAAAAATCATATTTTTCATATAGATGGGGGGGGTGTCAAAAAATGATGGGCCCTGGGTGCCACATACCCTAAGTACGCCACTGCCTGCAACTACTCCATATGTACTTCTAATGTCATGACAATTTAGACATAATTTATGTTTTGTTATGTTTGGAATAATGGTTACATATATGAGGTTCAATAAAAGAAAATTTTCACTGCCTGTTTCTATTCTGACCATTTATTCCATTTCATGGTTATTGCAAAAAAAAAAAAAAAAAAATTTTTTTACATGGGGGGGGGTGTCAAAAAATGATGGGCCCCGGGTGCCACATACCCTAGGTACGCCACTGCCTCCCTCCATAGTTTCTACTATTTTTCCCTCCACAAACACCCCTCCTGCATTTCTTCCTGCACCTACTGTGATTACTGGCATTTCTTTCCCAGGTCTTACCTCTTTCAACTGACGTTGGTGAAGTTATGCGCTGGACTAATTAAAATACATTCTCGATTAGCTTATGGAAGCAAACATCCTCTTATTAAGGTTAGGGCAAAATAAACAAAAGGTGGCAATACTAGAAACTATAAGTGATTCATAGAAAGCTCGCCAATGATAGTCTGAAGGAAGAAAGTGTGGGGGTGGAGGCTGATGGATGATCAGAAGGTGACAGGCAGTATAATTTTACAATTCATAATGCATTAGAAAGCCCTGATTTTTATCAGATTCAATGAATCCAATCATTTTAACTTCAAAAATCTTATGTGCCTGGATTACTTTAAAAGTGTCTTCTAACTAGAGACTGACACGGTGACAAAATTCACACCGTTCCCGTCCCCGCGGATAACCGTGGGAAATAATCCCATGTCATTTTCTAGCGTCTATTTCAACCTCGGTCCTTCTACACCAGCATTCTTCAAAGCAAAGCTTGCGGGTCAATGGTTGTGGCCATTCATACTCTGATTCTTATGGGAGCCAAGGATAATGAAGCCATTGTGACCTCACTGATGTGATTGGCTCTTAGGCACTGGTGGAATGAGGCATTATGACATCACAATATCTGCTCTGGATACCAGAGGCTGTCATTCTGTAGTGTCTGTTTCAACCTCAGTCCTTCTACACCGGCATTCTTCAAAGCAAAGCTTGCGGGTCAGTGGTTGTGGCCATTCATACTCGGATTCTTCCCTCTCTCTTTAAAGAATGACATGAAGATGGTTTCCCGTGGTTATCTGCGGGGACAGGAACGGTGATGAATTTTGTCACCGTGTCATTCTCTACTTCTAACTATCTTAATCTGCTTTGTGATACCTGATCATATGACTGTGTGAATTGATTCTTGTCTTAATCATCTGGCCTGTCTCATCGGTGTAGCACCCTTTGTCTGCATTGAATAGCCCCATGAGTAGTAGGATCCCCTTATATTTTATTTATTTTTGTAGTTATGTGGCTGGTTGGATAGACACAAGAACTCATCAAACTGAAAAGGCCAATTTGACTATTCTCTTTGACAAGTATGTGCCTCCGTGCTTAGAATATCTGAGAACGAGCGGCTGTAAAACAATTACTCCTATCCCTGAGAACAGCGTGGTTCAGGTAAGCACAATTGGATTGAAGAAAGTGTAGTCAAATGGATTTCACAGACTTCCAATTCCTTATCTGAAGAAAACAAGTCATAGGGCTCCTTTTACTAAGGTGCGCTAGCATTTTTAGCGCACGCAGGATATTACCGTGCGCTACGTGCTATAACTAACGCCAGCTTAATGCTGGCGATAGCATCTAGCGCACGTGGTCATGTAGCGTGCATTATTCTGCGCATTAATGCCCTAACGCAGCTTCGTAAAAGGAGCCCTTAGTACAATATTAAATTAGCCATGTGTCTGAATACTTCTGTATGCTGATGCATTTCACCAAAAGGTACACTAGCAATGTAAGCTACAATTGACTAGGAGTTTGTTTCTAACTATTCTTGAGGCAATCTGATTAAAATTATTAGGGTACATTCTGATTATTAAATACTTACATAATCTAGGTAGCCCTCAAGTGGTCTGTAACTCATCTGCAACCTATCAAATGTGCAGAAAGGAAGAGGTGAGCTCTAGTCTTATAAATCACAATTGCTAAAGTTAAACTACAGTTCTTTAACTTTTTAAGCTTGGTTTTGGAAAATGGTTTCAAGCTGGTTTTAAACTGCAAAATCTATTATTTTCATTTATCACCAGATCAGGTGAAAACAGTTGCTCCTTTGTAGTTAAGTGACAAATGACCTGCTAACAATCCATACAACCAACCACTGTTGTACTTTCCAATTCACATTTAATTTTTGAAACGGCAAGCTACTAAACATAATTTTCTGTTTTAACAGTTAAAATCCAGCAAGAGATTATTATTTTTACTTTGTTTTCATAAATGCGCAAATGTGAATGAGGATGAATAGAGGATATATGCATACATATATGGGGGAGTGTAGTGAACCAGTGACACTGTATTCTCGTCATGACATTTATACATTCATCGTGTGATGCCTAGGGACTTCATTATGAATGATAAAGAGGAACTCATTGTAGAAGTGTATACAGACAGACATCAATAAATCTTTCAGTTAGAAACTGTGCTCTATATCTTGATTAGTTTTTGTGTGTGTGTGTGTTCAATATTCTTATTGGTATATAACAACACAAAACAGCATGTCAACCAGGAAAAAAACAAAAGGAACAGCAATAGCAGATATTCCAAACAATTGACCTTCCTGTGCTGTACCTCTTCTTTCCTGTTTAATATTTTATGGCTAGTTATTTTTTTAATTTTTCATAATTCTTTCCTTTTTTTTTAGACTCTTTGCTGTCTACTTGACTGCCTGCTGGTTCCAGAGAACATAGCTCCTGACTCCTCAAAAGAACTTTATGAGATGTATTTTGTTTTTGTTTGCATATGGGCCTTTGGTGGAGCACTCTTTCAGGATCAGGTTTGTATGGGAAACAATAAAAGCATGAAACATGTAGGGCTCCTTTTACAAAGGTGCGTTAGGGCCTTAACGCGAGGAATAGTACGCGCTACATTACTGCGCGCGCTAGACCTTAATGCCAGCATTGAGCTGGCGTTATTCTAGAAGTGTACCGCACGATAATTTTGTGCGTGCGCTAAAAACACTAGCGCACCTTAGTGAAAGGAGCCCTTAATCTTTGAAATGCTGCTCCTGCATATTATAAGCACGTGAATAGAATAATCATGACCTTTTGGGCATTACCACGCTCTTTACCAAGCCTCTTTAATTCTCAAAATTCAGGTTCTGTCTGAGGCTGTAGTTAAATGTTAGAATGTTGATCCTGCATGTAATTAAGGAGGAGAAGAAATAATTGGATCCTCTGTATTATCCCAGATACTGACATACCAGCTACCTTCTTTGTAACCCCTGATAAATGTCCTTGTTCCTTATCCCAGGGCCAGGTTAAACATTGGGCAAACTATACAGTTGCCTAGGGAGATACTTTATGAGGGAGTAGCAGAAAGCACTTCGGTCAAAGTGAAATATATCCCAACAGCCAGACAAACTCAGTGAACTATCAATATGTGCTGTTAACTGTTTAATAGTTTAAAAAATGTGATGCCAAGTTATGTTTTTACAGGCCTAATCTGGGAGGGATGATATTGGAGTAATCCTAATTGCTGAGTTCTATTACAAAAATCGTGTTGGAAAGGGGTATGTTGGGGTGGGGAGTCAGAACCATAAACAATAATTGAGGGGACACAAGGCTGAAGATATGTCTATGGCACTTATTGTCCTTCCATCGGCCCTGCTTATCCCACCTGAATGCTCTTAATTTATAGCTGTGTCTATCTTCTGCTGACTCAGCAGCACCAATGAATAGTACAGCAGAGTGCCATGTCACGCACTGATCTGTACATTGTGCAACACACAGGTCAGTTTGTGAACTGGCACTCAGTGCTCCTATGATTGTTATCCATTTGTAAAATGGTTGTAAGATAATAGTGGGATTGTGCATGTATTTGAAAGGACATGGGAAATGTCATCCACATTCCCCATGTTTTATGTCATTTCAAACCCAAAACAACAGGGGAAAAAAATGCAAAAGTTTGTTTTTGTTTCCTGTGTCGTCAGCAGTGTGTACTGTTGCATAGTAATGAACACTGTTACTCAAATAATGCACAGTATTGACATCATTACCCCTGAAATAAAAACAAAAATTGGAGGGAAAAATCCCCCAAATTGAAACCCAAAAAAGCTCTTAATGGACAGGGGAAGTAAAAATTGAAAATTTGGGGCTTGACCTTTCTAGAAATTAGGTGCAATAAACTAAAGTATCATTCGAAACCTGAAATATCTCAGAAGATCCATATCTAGTATGCATTTGTTTAATTTATGTTTCCTTTTATTTTTTTAAGCTTATGGACTATCGAGCCAAATTTAGTTGTTGGTGGATCAAGGAGATGAAGACAGTAAAGTTCCCATCACAAGGCACTGTTTTTGACTATTATCTTGATTATGAAACCAGGAAATTCTTGCCCTGGATTGATAAAGTTCCTAAATTTCAAATGGACTTGGATACTTTACATGTACGGTAAAAAGATGTAGGAACACTTGCACTATCTGCTTTTCATCTTCCTTGCAACCATCCTATAGCATTCCCAGTTGAGCTGCTTTCTAAAATCCTATGCCTAGGACACCATAATAACCATTTTGCTCAGCTGCAACCTCATAGATGTGACAGGGCAATCCTCTTTTAATCAGTTTAGGGAGTACTAACATAATTATTATATGCATTAAATGGCAAAATCCTGTGTTATTTTACCCTAACATATGTAGGTTTACCGCAATGTATGCTACATAATAATGAGATATAAATGCATGCAAATTACCTCATTAGTATGAAAATAGAATAGCATGGCTTGTGTTTAAATTTGTAAGCTAGATTCTTCTTGGAAAACAATTCTAATTTTGAGCTAGTATTTTTTTCCTCCCCTGGAGCATCAAGCAGCTAATGCATGGCTTCGGTGCTCACAAACAACTATTTAAAGGGGCCGATTCATAACAGAAATTAACCCTATCCCATGATCTACCCCACTTCGACATTGCCCATCCCTACTACTATCCCAACTATCCCTGGGTTGTCTAGCAGGGAGAGGTACAAGAACAATCCTCTGTTATTCCTGCTTGAGGGAGAGACTGGGCAGTGTGGTTTATACAAAATTTGGTTTGTGTACATGTTAACAAATCAACTCAAGCGTGCCACAAAATTAGAGATTACAATGGCACCAATAGTGTAGCCATGGGAAAGGAGCCTTGGACCCCCTCTTTTTCTCCAGACACCCACTAAATTGCTGCACCATCTGTTGTTATGGTTAGTAGGGGGTCCCCAAGCCCTGCTAGCTGTAGCTTCCTCCACTGGTGGACTGGTAGTCTGTGGCTTTTTCCATGGGCTGCCATCCACTGCTCTATCCCCATGCATACGGGGTGGGGGTGGGATATCAGTGCAGTGAAGGCCCGTAGAAATGACCATCAACTGCCAGGCCACAGATGTAGGTCTGCTTTTGCTAGAGGAGCTTGGGGATCCCCTCTAGCTCTGATATTTGAGGACTGGGGGGGGGGGGAAACACATAAAGTAGGGTGGAGCAGAGAGAGTGAGCAGGGCAAAATTATGTGTCATCCCCTGCTTTGGATTCAGGCTCCCCTCCCCCCTTATAAAATTCAAGGTCTGGTTACACAACTACATGGCACTTTTTATTTATTTAAAATATTTCTAATCCGCTTAATAAACTAAGCGGCTCACAATATCACATTCAAAATATCATTAGACAAAACTCCATTCAAAAGAATCACCAGGCTTCTCTGTCTACATGGTTGCTGGCAGATGAGGCTGGACTCATTTAGAGCACTGGTCTTTGACCTGGGGGCTGCCGCATGAGCGGACTGCTGTGCATGATGGACCACTGGTCTGACCCAGCAGCGGCAATTCTTATGTTCTTATGTTCATATGAACTCTTCATTCAGGTCTAGGGCTCCTTTTACTAAGGTGCGCTAGTGGTTTTAGCGCTACAATGCCACACACGCTAAAGCCTCCATAGAGCTTGTGTTAGTATTTTTAATTTAGCGCGTGGTTAGTGCGTGCTAATCTTTAGCGTGCGCTAAAAACGCTAGCGCACCTTAGTAAAAGGAGCCCTTAATTTTGGCTAGTTATGACAACTAGGTTTTCTAAGAAATTATAATTATTCTAAAATCTGACATTCATATTTTTTTTTTTTATTATTTTATATTTATTATTATTTTATATTTATGACATTCATATTAACAATGTACACAAATAAGATATTGTCCAAAATTTCTTGCTTTGTTCTTATTACATGACAATAGTATTACATTTTGATTGTGATATGATGTACTCTTTGAAGAAGGGATGGAAATATGGTCTCTGTTTACATTTATGAATCCAGTAAGACAGAGTAGCAAAATTATGCCTTTCACAATAGTTATGGTTTGGTGGGAGAGTGTGACGCGGTGGTTAAAGCTACAGCCTCAGCACCCTGAGGTTGTGGGCTCAAACCCACGCTGCTCCTTGTGACCCTGAGCAGGTCACCTAATCCCCCCCATTAGATAGATTGTGAGCCCACTGGGATAGACAGCGAAAAAATGCTTGAGTACCTGAATAAATTCATGTAAACCGTTCTGAGTTCCCCTGGGAGAATAGTATATAAAATTGAATGAATAAATAAATAAATAAAGTCACTTATTAGGATATAGTTTTTGTGTCCTTTTTACTAGAAACATAATTTAATTTCTAAAATTTTCTCTCTTGGAAATGTTCGCAGGACATACTCGTCTATACTTCTGAGACTACATGTCTTAGGTACTTCACTGATCTTCTCCTGGCAAAAGGCCAGCCAGTCATGCTGGTGGGTAATGCAGGAGTAGGGAAAACTGTATTTGTGGGAGATAGACTGTCAGCCCTCTCTGAGAACTACATGGTGGCCAAAGTTCCATTCAATTATTATACTACATCTGCCGTACTGCAAAGTAAGTTAATGGTTTATTGCTATTAATCACTTGGATCTATTTGTAGGTTTACTTGTAGTATGTGTATGTTTTTATTATTTTGCATGTTTGTTGATATCTGCTTAGAACAGTGATTGGTAGAATATACATGTTTTCAAATATATAAATAAAAACTATACAGTACTTTGAAATACTATATTTCCCTGACTGATTTTAAATGCCAGAATAAAATGAAAGGGGCCACTATTTAAAGCAATTTAGCTGGTTGCTGACTAGTGAAATTGCTTGATTGGGGCTAGCCACTCGTTTTTATCGGCACTTAACCAGCTAAGTGCTACTGAAATTCGTGATTAGTGCCTAACTCAAAGCTGAGTATGATGGGGGCATTCTGAGGACAGAGTCTGCATTTGGCTGCTTAAGTGCTGATATTCAGCTCTTAAGTGGCCAGGTTTAGTGTATGAATGGGACTACATAAAAGTCTGTCCTATTTTTCTATGCTAGCCCATGGCCACTTAAGAGCTGAATATCAACTTAAGTGGCTATGTGTTAGCCTGCTTAAAAATAACCGATATTCAAAGCTGAAGCCTTCATAGGTTCTGGCTTTGAATATCCAAGAATAACCTCCAAAACTGAAAACAATACTCTTAAATGGGGCCTCGCCAATGACCTGTACAGGGGCCTCAACACCTCCTTTCTTCTGTTGGTTACTCCTTTCTCTATATAGCCTAGCATCTTTCTGACTACAGCCTCTGTCTTGTCACACTGTTTTGTTGCCTTCAGATCCTCAGACACCCCAAGGACCTTCTCCCTGTCCATGCATATCACTCTTGCCTCCCAGCCCATACGTCTCCCTCCGATTTCTACTCCCCAAATGCATCCACTCTGCACTTCTTTGCATTGAATTTTAGTTGCCAGATATTAGACCTTTCTTCCAACAGCACTAACCTTTAGGCCAATCTTCTGCATGGAGGTCTATTAAGAGCTAATTAAAAAAAAAAAAAAGATTTTAGTACTATGAACATCCAAAGTTCCTGAAGCTGTTTTATAGCCCTGTATCACTTGTTAGTTTCACATTTGGTGGAATGAGCGGTATATCAAATATGATTTTTAACTACTTTCAATGCCTTTAAGTATTTGAAACATTTTTGTTCCAAAACTTCAATCTCAGTACTCAATAATGGGATATTATCTTCTTGGTTCAAACTGATTTCACTATGTGTATATTCTAGATTAATTTGATTTAGTCTTTTTATATGTTATCCGCTATGAGCTAATTGCTGGCTGTAGAGGAATATAAATGTAACCGTATATCAGCCTTTGAGAAATTAAGGAGGTGACTTGCTGTAATCCCTCCAATGGACAGTTGCTTAATCAGAGCACCCTTTTGTAACCTTGATGTGCCAAGTGCCAGGTCTAAATAGCATAGAAACATGATGGCAGATAAAAGCCAAATGGTCCATCTAGTCTGCCCATCCACAGTAACCATTATCTCTTTCTCTTCCGAGAGATCCATCTTTTTGGATATGGATATCCCTTCCCCTTCTGAAATCAGAGTTGGATGTTCATATTATAGCTCCTTCCTAGTCCTGCCCAAAACAAACCGAAACCATGCTCTTTTGCCATAAGAACATACTACAGCTTTAGATGTTTATATCTTGGATTTATAAAATTGGGGTTTGGATATCCATGCAATATAACAAAAAGCCAAGTCTCTATTGAGGCCTAATCAAAGAGAAGGATACGGAAGAGATTAGTAAATTGTCTTGATGATCTAAGGTTATGATTAGGTACAGCTAAAGATCTTCAGACCTCTCTTGCCATGGCTGATGGATGCATACAACTATCAGGAAAAAAATTAATAGGGCATTCATTGTAGGAAGTTTCAAGTTTATTAGGTGTTTCTATACCGCCTATCAAGGTTATCTAAGTGGTTTTACAATCAGGTGCTCAAGTATTTTCCCTATCTGTCCCAGTGGGCTCACAATCTATCTAATGTACATGGATCTATGGAGGACTGAGTGACTTGCCCAGAGTCACAAGGAGCAAGGCTATAGCTCCAACCACTGCGCCACACACTCCTCCTGCTTTCTGAAATGAATATTGCTGCCTACTTTAAGTCTATGAAAGAGCATTTGAGTGATTCTGAAGTCTCTTGGAATATTGCTTGGACCGATGAGCCAAAACTTGAACTTTTCCGAAACAGTACGAAACGTTTTGTTTCGCAAAGTGCTGCAACCTAAATGTTAAGGCTGTTGGTGGATTTATCATACAGTGGGGCTATTTGTTGCATCAAGACCTGGACAGCTTGCCATTGGAATCCTGAATTATAGAGGAGAATGTCAGGCCATCTATGGACTCCTTTTACTAAGGTGCGTTAGGGCCTTAACGCGCGGAATAGAGCGCGCTAAATTGCCCCACGCACTAGACCTTAACGCCAGCATTGAGCTGCCGTTATGCTAGAAGTGTACTGTGCAGTTTAACGCGCAGTAATTTCGTGCGTGCGCTAAAAACGCTAGCGCACCTTAGTAAAAGGAGCCCTATCTGTGAACTCTCAAAAGTGGGTCATTCAGTGAGACAATGGCAATTAAAATTCAAGTATATATTCTAATACTACAAAAGAAGAAATTTCCCAGTTTTCAATTTCAGAAGACAAAATCTTACTGAGATGTTGTGGCAAGAGCTGAAGTAAGCTCTTCACGCAGAAAGCCTACAAGAGGGCAGTTCTATAAAGGGAAGCCTGTTTTTAGGCATCAAGAAAGCATTTATTTGGAGTCTATTCTAAATAATAAAGGAAGAACCTACTTTCCTTTACAGAGTACTAGTATTGCAACAAAACTGTATCATTTAGGCATGGCCACTTCTGCGAGCTAAATGGCTGGTGTAAATGCTCATGCCTAGCTTTCCAGAACAGATGCATACATTTATAATTTGTAGTGTGCCTTCTGTAAACTCCATCCATATGTGCATCCATTTGCAAACTATGTTGCCATGTTATAGAATAGAATGCTGTTAAATATTTGACATATGCACATATATGCTAGTATTCTGGAAATTTAAATATGGTCTTGACATCTAAATGCTAGCACCATCTTTATAGAATTATCTTCCAAATGTCACAGAGTTGAAACAGTTACCGTATTTTCACGCATATAACGCGCGCGTTATACGCGTTTTTCTTTAGCACTCTCCAGACCAGTAGAGGTTAACTTTACGATTGGGTATATATCTAATCATGACCAGCAGGTGGAGACTGAAAACAAAACTTTGGGACAGTATATCCTAGCCCCTCCTCTCTATTTCCCTCAGTCTTCTTTCAGTCTCCAGCAGGTGTTGAGTGATCTGTACCCATCTCCCTTGGTAGGGCTGTTGGAATTTGTTTAGAGGTTTATTGTCCCTGTTTTTAGCCGGACGGAGCTTGGACGGACTCTGTTTGGGGGTTCGTCCGACCTCGGGGGTGTCAAACCCGGCGGGTCACGAGCGGGGTCCCTCCCCCCACTTCCTCCACCTCCCCATATTTTTTTAGAGGAGCCTCAGCAGTAAGCCTTGCCCCCTAAATCAAGCAAGGCATATTGCTTCGAGAGCCTGTGGAGTCTGTTCTGTAAAAAAAAAAAAAAAAAAAAAAAAAAAATCCTGAGGTAGTGCTGGTCTGGAGGGTTGTATCCCTTTAAGAAAACTGTATTTTACTGTATTTTTTCAACTAACCGGCACTTTTTTTACAGCTAGGTCGCGTATGGAGCAATGAGCACTTCTAAAGGGAAAAAGTGCTCATTGTGCTCCAGACGCGAGGCACTCGCGGCCGGCCTGTGCAAGCGGTGTTCAGGCCGGTGCGGTGGAGGAGCTCCGTCGGCAGCGGCTGCAGGCGCCCAGAGCTCCCCGCCGATGGTGCCTCGCGAGTCGGCAGGGAACGGTGGAGAAGCCCGGTCTTCTCCGTCCGCCCACGGAGGGATTCCCCGAGCCGCCGACGGTCGGGTTTTAGAGGATTCCCTCTCAGCTGATATTTTGACAGCTGATGCCGGCTTGCCTGTTTTAGCGGCTGAGACTATTCAGGTCTCTCAGCCGCTGCAGGCTATGGAGGGAGCTGTTTTGGCGGGAAAGACGCCATCTTCTCTGTCTGGCCCCTCCATTTTGTCTTCCACCTCAGGTGACCTTCCCCCTGTTTTGGCTAAGCAGGGGCAGGTTTCTGCTGGGTCCCCTGCTGTGGCAGGGAGTCCCTTGGGACCCTCGGGGGGTTTTTCCCCTGATTTTTTCTTTTCATTATGCAAAGCCTATTTTCAGGCGGCTGGGGGTCCCGGTTGCGCCCAGGGGGTCTCGGGGGGTGGGGTTTCCTCCGCGCTCCCTGCGGCTTTGCCTCTCTCGTCTGACGTGACGTCCCCTCCGCCGCCTCTCTTGTCCAAGCGTCCGCGGGTGTCGTGGGACGAGGATTTGTGGTCGGAGGAACGTGTCGGTCTGGAGGAGGACCTGGACCCTTCTGAGGAATTCCAGGACCCTCTGGAGGGGACGGAAGCTGGCGGCGGGTTGTCGGGTTTCCCGTTCTCCAGTGACGAGGCGTCCGTGGTGCGCCTTTTTCAGAGAGATGAGCTGCCTGACCTTATTCAACAGGTTTCTTCGGCTTTGCGTTTTGAGGACGCGCCGCCGGAGACTCCGCGTGTGGGGGACCCTCTGTTACGAGGGATCCGTTCCGTTTCCCGCTCTTTTCCTATGCATCAGGATATTCGGGATATTATTCTTGAGCAGTGGAAAACGCCGGAGACGCCGTTTCGGCTGGCGCGCAGCATGGCTCGCCTGTATCCCATTCCTGAAGGGGATCGGGCTACGTTAGCTTCGCTAGTCGTGGATGCGGTGGTCTCGGCTATTTCCAAGCGGCATACCGTGCCTGTTGAGGGCGGTTCTGCCTTGCGGGACTCTGAGGAGCGCAAATTGGAGACCATCCTTAAGCAAAATTTTCAAGTCTCTGCCTTTGGGGTCCAGGCGGCTATTTGTGGGGGACTGGTCGCTCGCGCCGTGTTTCGGTGGGCGGAGCGGGTCTTGGATCGAGAGTCTGACGACTGGTCTCTGGTGGATCAGGAGGTAGCGAAGATTGAGATGGCTGCCTCATTCCTCTCGGATGCTCTGTATGACTTGGTGCGGATCTCGGCTAAGTCCATGGCTTTTGGCGTGGCCGCACGGCGTGTGTTGTGGCTGCGCGCTTGGGCGGCGGATGCTGCGTCCAAAGCTAAGCTTACTAAATTTCCCTTTCGGGGGTCGTTTTTATTTGGAGAGGACTTGGATAAGTTGATTCAGACTCTGTCGGACTCGAAAGTTCCCCGTCTGCCGGAGGACCGTGCCCGCCCGGCGTCTCGGGGTGGTGCGGCCCGGGGGCGTTTGCGGGAATTTCGCAAGTATCGCCCTGGGCGTGGGGCTGCTTCTTTCCAGTCTCCGGGGTTTTCCCGGGGTCGGTTCTTCCAGCGCATGCAGCCCGTCGGGGGGCCCGTCGGGGGGCAGGGAATCCCTCCGCCGGTTCCCCCGCTTCCCGTCCTGCACAATGACGCCTTGCTGGCGCCCCCCTTGGTTCCGGTGGGGGCCCGGCTGCGCGACTTTTTTCCCAAATGGGCCGAGATCACGTCCGATCAGTGGGTCCTGGAGGTGGTGCGGGACGGTTATGCCCTGGAGTTCGCCCGCTCTCTGCCGGATTTTTTCCTCGCTTCTCCATGTCAGACTCCTGGGAAGACGCTGGCGTTTCGCCAGACCCTTCAGCGCTTGCTAGATCTCAGGGCAGTAGTTCCAGTGCCCCCCCCGGAGTGGGGCACGGGCAGGTACTCCATTTACTTTGTGGTGCCCAAGAAGGAGGGGACTTTTCGGCCCATCCTCGATTTGAAAGGGGTCAACAGGGCTCTCAAGGTTCCCTCTTTCCGTATGGAAACGCTGCGGTCGGTCATTCTGGCGGTTCAGCCGGGGGAGTTTCTCACTTCTCTCGATCTGACGGAGGCCTACTTGCATGTTCCTATTCGGGCCTCTCATCAGCGTTTCCTGCGCTTTGCGATCTTGGGTCGGCACTATCAGTTCTGTGCGCTTCCCTTTGGGCTGGCCACGGCTCCCCGGACGTTCACCAAGGTGATGGTGGTCGTCGCGGCAGCCTTGCGGTCGGAGGGCATCCTGGTTCACCCCTACCTGGACGACTGGTTAATTCGGGCCAAGTCGTTGCAGGAAAGCTCCCGGGTGACGGCTCGGGTGGTGGAGTTTCTCCGGTCGCTGGGCTGGGTGGTCAACCTTTCCAAGAGTCGGTTGGTTCCGGCTCAGCGTCTGGAGTACCTCGGGGTGCTGTTCGACACCTCCTTGGGGAAGGTCTTCCTCCCAGAGGCCCGGGTGAACAAATTGCAGTCTCAGATTCGCCTGCTTTTGGCGTCCCGGTGTCCTCGGGCGCGAGATTTCCTCCAGGTCCTGGGGTCGATGGCGGCGTCCCTGGACGTGGTGAGGTGGGCGCGGGCCCACATGCGTCCTCTCCAGTATGCTCTGCTCCGAAGGTGGTCTCCCCAGAGGCACGGGATGGATGTTCCGGTTCCCCTGCGAGGCTTGGCGCGCTGCAGTCTGCGTTGGTGGCTCCGGACCCCTCACCTAGTTCAGGGGGTGGGTCTGGATCTTCCGCAGTGGACGGTGCTCCTTACGGATGCGAGTCTCCTGGGTTGGGGGGCCCAGTGCCTGGGTCACTCAGCTCAGGGAACCTGGTCCACGGAGGAGGCCTCCTGGTCGATCAACGTGTTGGAGACCAGGGCGGTCCGGCTGGCGCTGTTGGCTTTCCACTCCCTTTTGTTGGGCAAGTCGGTCAGAGTCCTGTCGGACAATGCCACGGCGGTGGCTTATGTCAATCGTCAGGGGGGCACCAAGAGCACTCTGGTGGCGCAGGAGGCGGCTCGGCTCATGGTTTGGGCGGAGTCGCATCTTCTGGACCTCTCGGCCTCTCACATTGCCGGGGTAGAAAACGTTCAGGCGGACTTCCTCAGTCGTCACTTCTTGGATCCGGGAGAGTGGTGTCTCGGCGCCGCGGCGTTTCAGTTGCTAGTGCGTGCTTGGGGGCAGCCCCTGATGGATCTGATGGCTACAAGTGGCAACGCCAAAGTACCCCGCTTCTACAGTCGTCGCAGGGACGGTCTGGCCGAGGGTCTGGATGCTCTGGTCCAACCGTGGCCAACGGAGGGGCTGTTGTATGTGTTCCCTCCTTGGCCATTAGTGGGCAGAGTACTGCTTCGCATTGTTCGCCATCCGGGGCTGGTGGTCTTGGTGGCTCCGGATTGGCCTCGTCGTCCGTGGTATGCGGATCTGGTGAGGCATCTGGTGGCGGATCCTCTTCCTCTGCCTCTCGGATGCGATCTTCTGACGCAGGGTCCCATTCCCATGTTCGACCCGTCTCCCTTTTGTCTTACGGCTTGGCTCTTGAAAGGGGCCGCCTGAGTAAGAAGGGATATTCCGACAAGGTGATCTCTACACTTTTGGGGTCCCGGAGGCTTTCTACCTCTCGGGCTTATGTACGGGTTTGGCGTCTTTTTGAGGAATGGTGCCGAGCGCGGGGAGTGGTCTCCTTTCGCGCTTCTCTGCCTAACATTCTAGAGTTTTTGCAGGATGGCCTGGATAGGGGCCTGGCCTGGTCTTCTCTTCGGGTTCATCTGGCGGCCCTGTCGGCTTTTCGGGGGCTGGTGACAGGTCAGCGTTTGTCAGCCATTCCTGATGTGATTCGCTTTCTTAGGGCGGCCAAGTTGATCAGGCCTCCCATAAGGCCCTCGATTCCCTCTTGGGATCTCAATCTGGTTCTCTCTGTTCTAGTGCGCCCTCCTTTCGAGCCGTTGGATGGCTGTTCGTTGAAGGACCTTACGCTGAAGTCGGTCTTTTTGGTGGCCATTACTTCCGCTAGACGGGTGTCGGAGCTACAGGCTTTCTCTTGTAGGGCTCCCTTCCTGGAGTTTTCGAAGGAGCGGGTTGTTTTGCGGCCTGTTCCTTCCTTTCTGCCGAAGGTAGTTTCTCCTTTTCATGTCAATCAATCGGTGGTCCTCCCGGTCTTGGGTAGTCGGGAGGGTTCTTCTGAGCAACGACAGCTGCGCAAGTTGGATGTCGGTCGGGTCCTCCATGCTTATGTGCAGCGGACCCGGGATTTTCGGAGCTCCGATCATCTCTTTGTGCTTCTGGCGGGTCCTCGTCGGGGGGCTGGCGCTTCTAAGGCTACTATTGCGCGCTGGATCAAGGAGATGATTGCTTCCGCTTATCTTCTGAGTCAGAAGCCGGTTCCGGAGTTTCTCAAGGCTCATTCCACTAGGGGTCAGGCGGCTTCTTGGGCTGAGTCGTCGCTCGTGCCTCCGGTGGATATTTGTAAGGCTGCGGTTTGGTCCTCCTTGCATTCATTTGTTCGGCATTATCGGGTAGATGTTCAGGCGCGTCGGGACGCGGTGTTCGGTGAGCGTGTTCTGGTATCGGCCCTTCGGGGGTCCCGCCCGTGAGAGGGACTGCTTTGGTACGTCCCAATCGTAAAGTTAACCTCTACTGGTCTGGAGAGTACTAAAGAAGGAGAAATTAGGTTCTTACCTGCTAATTTACTTTCTTTTAGCTTCTCCAGACCAGTAGAGGTCCCCACCCTGTCTGTTGTTGTTGTTGTTGGGGCTGTTGCGCGGGCAGTTTTTGGTTTTTGCTGCGGGTTCTAGTATTTTTCTAGGGCCGGGGAGAATTGAAGAACAGCGGCTGTGGCTCGGCTGGCTTAGCTGGCGAGCTGTGGGGACCTTCTTCCTTCGGGAATTTCTCCTCTGCATTTTCCAACAGCATTTTTGGGTATGTTATTTGTTACTCCTTTCGGAGTATTGTTTTTTCTCTCTGTTGTTTTCCAGTTCTTGGTTCTGCTTGGCTATTCGGCAGACTGAGGGAAATAGAGAGGAGGGGCTAGGATATACTGTCCCAAAGTTTTGTTTTCAGTCTCCACCTGCTGGTCATGATTAGATATATACCCAATCGTAAAGTTAACCTCTACTGGTCTGGAGAAGCTAAAAGAAAGTAAATTAGCAGGTAAGAACCTAATTTCTCCTTACCTACCGCGCATACCCCTCGCGCGTTATATGCGTGAGCGCGGTATACAAAAGTTTTAAAACATAGTTCCCACCCCGCCCGACGCCCGATTCACCCCCCCCAGCAGGACCGCTCGCACCCCCACCCCGAACGACCGCTCGCACGCGCTCCCACCCGCACCCGCATCCACGATCGGAGCAAGAGGGAGCCCAAGCCCTCTTGCCCGGCCGACTCCCCGACGTCCGATACATCCCCCCCCCCCGGCAGGACCACTCGCACCCCCACCCCGAACGACCGCTCGCACGCGCTCCCACCCGCACCCGCATCCACGATCGGAGCAAGAGGGAGCCCAAGCCCTCTTGCCCGGCCGACTCCCCGACGTCCGATACATCCCCCCCCCCCGGCAGGACCACTCGCACCCCCACCCCGAACGACCGCTCGCACGCGCTCCCACCCGCACCCGCATCCACGATCGGAGCAAGAGGGAGCCCAAGCCCTCTTGCCCGGCCGACTCCCCGACGTCCGATACATCCCCCCCCCCCGGCAGGACCACTCGCACCCCCACCCCGAAGGACCGCCGACTTCCCGACAATATCGGGCCAGAAGGGAGCCCAAACCCTCCTGGCCACGGCGACCCCCTAACCCCACCCCGCACTACATTACGGGCAGGAGGGATCCCAGGCCCTCCTGCCCTCGACGCAAACCCCCCTCCCCCCCAACGACCGCCCCCCCCCAAGAACCTCCGACCGCCCCCCAGCCGACCCGCGATCCCCCTGGCGACCCCCACGACCCCCCCACCCCCCTTCCCCGTACCTTTGGTAGTTGGCCGGACAGACGGGAGCCAAACCCGCCTGTCCGGCAGGCAGCCAACGAAGGAATGAGGCCGGATTGGCCCATCCATCCTAAAGCTCCGCCTACTGGTGGGGCCTAAGGCGCGTGGGCCAATCAGAATAGGCCCTGGAGCCTTAGGTCCCACCTGGGGGCGCGGCCTGAGGCTCCAGGTGGGACCTAAGGCTCCAGGG
The DNA here is from genome assembly GCF_902459505.1 of Geotrypetes seraphini. Taxonomy (NCBI): domain Eukaryota; kingdom Metazoa; phylum Chordata; class Amphibia; order Gymnophiona; family Dermophiidae; genus Geotrypetes; species Geotrypetes seraphini. Next base: position 397,334,905 of record NC_047085.1, on the reverse strand, counting down.
CCTATTCTGATTGGCCCACGTGTCTTAGGCCCCACCAGTAGGCGGAGCTTTAGGATGGATGGGCCAATCCGGCCTCATTCCTTCGTTGGCTGCCTGCCGGACAGGCGGGTTTGGCTCCCGTCTGTCCGGCCAACTACCAAAGGTACGGGGAAGGGGGGTGGGGGGGTCGTGGGGGTCGCCAGGGGGGTCGCGGGTCGGCTGGGGGAGCGGTCGGAGGTTCTTGGGGGGGGCGGTCGTTGGGGGGGAGGGGGGTTTGCGTCGAGGGCAGGAGGGCCTGGGATCCCTCCTGCCCGTAATGTAGTGCGGGGTGGGGTTAGGGGGTCGCCGTGGCCAGGAGGGTTTGGGCTCCCTTCTGGCCCAACTACCAAAGGTACGGGGAAGGGGGGTGGGGGGGTCGTGGGGGTCGCCAGGGGGGGTCGCGGGTCAGCTGGGGGGGCGGTCGGAGGTTCTTGGGGGGGGGCAGTCGTTGGGGGGAGGGGGGTTTGCGTCGAGGGCAGGAGGGCCTGGGATCCCTCCTGCCCGTAATGTAGTGCGGGGTGGGGTTAGGGGGTCGCCGTGGCCAGGAGGATTTGGGCTCCCTCCTGGCCCGATATTGTTGGGGAGTCGGCGGTCCTTCGGGGGGGGGAGGGATGTATCGGACGTCGGGGGGGGCATCAGGCTTTCAGGATGGGGACAGACCTTCAAGGGGGGACAGTGCACGGAAGTCAGGGGGGGTGAACGGAGAGTCGGAAAGTCAGGGCGGGCGAAAGGAGCGTCGGGCAGCATGCGCGGTATACCCGTGAGCGCGGTATACCAAAGTTTTTGTACATATCATCGTGATTTCTGCGCGCTATACCCGTGTGCGCGTTTTATACGGGTGCGCGTTATTTGCGTGAAAATACGGTATATTTAAAGGAATGGTCCAGAATTCATGAAATGCAATGTAAGATACTGATCAATAGCTACAGAAGATATTCAGCCAAAGTTACTTCTGGTCAAAGAAAAATGCCACTAAATGCTTGAATGAAGAGGTCCACATACTTTTTCACAGAAGGATACTTTTTTTTGTTATTGTTCAATCAAAAGTGATCCTTTTGGTCTGAATTATTTATGCAATGGCTTTCTCTTTTATCAGGGTTTCCATTAAGATCTAATAACATTTTGAGTATAAAATGCCCCAAAACCACAGGCTATCTTAAGATTTTTATTTTTTTTTTATCAGTGCTCTAATAGAAACTATTTATAGCATTGTTGCAATTTATTATAACCTGAAGTCTAATAACTTTTCAGGAATTCTTGAGAAACCTTTGGAAAAAAAAGCTGGCCGTAACTATGGTCCTTTAGGAAACAAAAAACTGGTTTATTTTCTTGATGATCTGAACATGCCTGAAGTAGATATGTATGGAACAGTTCAGCCCCACACTCTGATACGAGAGCACATAGATTATGGACATTGGTAAGAAATCCATTAAGTTTTATTCTTGATCACACTGTGATTATTTTAGATGTAATTATAATAGTATTATAAAACTGAGATTAGAAAATTGTGCTCTATAGAGTACAAAGAGGGGAAAATTCTATATAGGATGCCTGTTTCTGAAGCTGCCTAAAAGTGGATGAGAATTGCATACCAGCATCCTATACAGAATCACATCTGCTGTAAGGGACAGACACCCAACCCCGCCTAACCGGCCCAATTCTCTAACCAACACCCATGTCACAGGCACTAGTTAAAGAATCGCACCTGATCCCTTCCCATCAGCTGATCGCATCAAGGGAATTCCCCTGCCGTGATCATCTGAGCGGCTGTGACACCCCAGCAAACCTGGCCGTCAGGAGGGATGCCCAATTCATTCCGCCACCCCCCAAGCCCCCACCCAACATTGTCTGTGGAATGAGGGTTGCCCAGTCCCTCCCACTGCCACCCCTGAACCCCTTCCCCCTGGCAGTAGGGATGCCCACTCCCTCCTACCGCCGACCCCATTGATATCCCGAACACCTGACACTCCCCAACATCCACCAACATTCTCTGACACTCCCAACACACCCCAACATCCCCCCTCACACCTCCCGAACCCCCTCCCATACCTTTAGGAGATGGCCGGCAAGAGGGATGCCCACTCCCCTGGCCGGCAGGCCCACCTCTTCCAAAATGGTGGGCCTTCCCCTTCCCGGTGCATTCTGAGCTCTGATTGGCCAATGCACTGATTAACCAAAGGCTCTGTTTAGCCCAGGATTGGCCAAAGGCTGTGAGTGGCCCAGGCTTTGCTTTAAAAAGGTTGCTGACTCCTGACCTAATATATCACTCTGCATTTCTTTGAATTACATTTTAACAGCCAAAAATTAGACTATTCTGATTTTTTAGATCACTTCTCATGTTGTCCACTCCTTCTGGGGTGTCCACTCTTTTGTAAGTCTTCATGTTGTCTATAAAAAAGGTAAGCCTTTCCTTCTAACCCTTCAGCAATGTCACTCACAAATATATTGATTAGAACTGACCCCAATACCAATCCCTGAGGCACTCCACTACTCAACTTTTTGTCCTCCGAGCAAAATCCTATTCACCACCACCCTCTGTCTTCTGTCAGCCAGCCAGCCAGTTTCTAATCCAGTTCACCACTTTGGGTATGAACTTCAGCCCACTCAGTTTATTCCTGAACCTCCAGTGAAAAACTGTGTCAAAATCTTTGCTGAAATCCGAGTAGACTATATCCATCTTGTGTCCTCAATCCAAATCTCTAGTTACCTGCACCTTAACATGTATTTGCGGACACTAACACAGGGAAGGTACCATGTGATACTGTTCTCTTGTTGCATTTCTAAAAGTGCTACTCCAGGTTGAGGTTCTGGCAATCATATCTGTATTATTTACTGATGTCCATATGTGTACTTTACAGCAGAATCTGCATTCAGCAAAGCCTTTTGTAAAATAATGGGTGGAATTGATTATCTTGGATGTCTCAATCCTTAACGCAGTGATATTACGCAAAGGGGGATTTTCACGTACGTTAGATTAGCTCAATAAAATGGTTACACCTGCAACTCGTTTGGTGATATTTATTCTACGTGTTTTAGTGTTTTAACAAAATGACCGCATCACTTTGGACCAGTGGTTTTCAACCCAGTCCTCAGAACACACCCAGCAGATTTTGTTTGATATTTACCAGAATTATTATGCATGAGAACCATGGCATGCAAGTCTATATCCGTGGCCCGATAAATACTCACAGGACAATAGCGCCCTGTCAATGGCGCCCCATCAAATGCACACACTGACAAGTGCACGCAGAACAATGGCGCCCCGTCAATTGCACTCCATACAGCAGATACTATTTTGTCTTTTTGAGCGTTACGAAGTAGCCCTCTTTTATGAGGGGGTGGGGTGGAAGGGGATCCCCCCCTACACTTAAAATATTCACTTGGAATCTAGCACAATTGACAGAGCACCATTGTCCTGCGTGCACTTGTCGGGGTGCGCATTTGACAGGACGCAATTGTCCTGCGCGCATTTGTTGGTGTACCGTCTATATCTCATGCATATTCGTGGTGGATATCCTGAAAACCTGTTGAATGAGTAGAGACCCCTTACTTTAGACTGAAAAGCATGAAATTTGTAGTTTTAATTAGCCATGGCTAGGGAATGGGATCCTATTTCTTTCCTATACTGAAATGAAATGATTGTATATATGTAGCAGGGTGACATTCTGCTTTCATACTGATCAGAACATATTTTTGTTTCTCTAAGGTATGATAGGCAGAAGCTAACTTTAAAAGAGATTCATAATTGTCAGTACATTGCCTGTATGAATCCAACTGCAGGAAGTTTCTCTGTTAACCCTCGCCTGCAGGTAAAATATTGAATGGTGTTTTTCTGTTGTGCAGCAAACCGATTTAAATATTCATTAATTTTAAATAAATATTTATCACCTCTTCTATTAAACTACACTGGCAGGAACTCTATGAGCGTCGGAAGCAACGCGGGCCATTCAGCACAACTCAGCGCAGTTTAATAGACGAGGCCTTTAGTCTTGTAGTGATCACTGAAATTGACTAACTACAACAGTACAGGTACAAGATCCTTTATCTGAAATCCTTGGGATTAGGCATACAGTACTCCCCCCGATATTCGCGGGGGTTCCATTCCAGGAACCCCCGCGAATCTTGAAAAACCGCAAATATGGTTTTCAGCGGGGGAGACAGGAGAGGGCAGCCGGAGAGGCAGGAGAGAGCAGCTCCTGATTGGTGAGGCCCGACTTTAATGCAGAAAGAAGCGGTCGGAGCATACCGCAAGTGATTTTCTTCACTCGCTGGCGCTTCAGCTGCTCTCTCCTTTCTCTCCAGCTGCCCTCTACTGCGTGGTCATTCGTGGTCGGAAAATACTGTGAATGACTGGGACCGCGAATCGCCGACTGCGAATGACCAGGGGAGCACTGTATTTTGGTTTTTGGAACATTTTGGATTTTGGAATGGTAACGTTAAGTCAGAAAAAAACAGACCATAAGACCATAAAATTGCCATCAGACTTTTGAAATAAAGCAAACATTAAACACCTCAACCACTTCAGACACAAACATGTTCCAAATTATGGGACTGGAACAATACCTTCAAACAATAATGAAGTGTCGAATTTCGGTTTTTGGAGATTTTTGGTTTTTGGAATTTCAGATAAAGGATCTTGAACTTATACTTGTCTTTATATTTAATCCATAGGGGTCCTTTTACTAAAGCGCGCTAACATAACATAACATAAAAATTAATTTCTAGACCGCATCACCTTCAAGGTCTATGAGGTTTACACAAGATTAGTTAAAAATATACAAAGGATTAGAATAAGAAACTAAGAACCCAAGAAGATCCCTCCGAATGAGTATGGCATATAAATGATCCTACAGCCACTTCCTACCTCAGCTAAGGAACCGACTACCCACCTAGATCAGGTCACTAGACTCACTAATGACCTTCCGCAGAGCAGTAAAGACCTTCCTCTTCCACCAATCGGGCCATTAAAAACTGCCTCCTTAATATACTTCTCCTAGTACTCTTCACTATGACCAGTATGGTCTCTAGAATAAGCTCTGTTATTGTCTATTGTAACCTATTTGTTGTCATGACTAGTCTGTCTTCAAATGATTGTGAATGTCTACTTGCAACCCGTTCTGAGCTTCTGGGAGAACGGGATAGAAATCGAAATAAATAAATAACTTGGAAAATAAGTTAAGTCTTAAATTGTTTCCTAAAATATAAATAGGATACAGATATCAATAATAGAGATTTCAACTCCTTTTCCCATAAAGCAGCCTGATATGAGAGCATCCGGTTATGATGTCTCTTTGCTTTACAGCCTTTCACCGAATTTTAACCTTTTCCTATCGTAATTAATTTTACGTTACGCTGGTTCCAATCGTAATATCATTTACGGCTATTGTAAACATAATGTAAATAAGTCATAAGTCTGTAAATTCAAATATTTTGTGTTCCTGGCTCTTTATTAGTCCATACAGACTGTTTATCCACTGTCTTTGTCACTTTTGGAATGTCCCGTCATCCAGGACACACGATAGGAAAAGGTTAAAGGTGTAAAACAAAATAATTCTGTCAGATAGGAAGGAGCATCCCCAGCTAAGACTTTATAATACAAACAATCCAACTTGAAAATGATCCGCTAAACAATTTAGCATGCACTAAATGCTAAGGCGCCCATTATATTCTGTGGGCGCCTTAGATTTAGCATGTGCTAAATCGGTTAGTGTGCCTTAGTAAAAGGACCCCAAAGTGACTTATTCTTGGAGGGTAATAGTTCCTTTATTGTTTTTATCCTCAGAGACATTTTACAGTGTTTGCAGTTAACTTTCCTTCATCTGATGCCCTTGAAACAATTTATAGCAAGATTCTTAGTTTCCACTTCCAGGAGAATGCATTCAACCCATCAGTGGTAAAGAGTGGTCCAGCTATGATACAGGCAGCCATATGGCTCCATAAGAAGATGGTTCTGAATTTTTTACCTACAGCTATTAAATTCCATTATATCTTCAATCTAAGGGACCTCTCCAGTATCTTCCAGGTACAGTCATTGCCCTATAGAATTTTTCAAAAACATTGTATATCAAGTTTATTTTAAAAAATACATTTTTTTTATAATTTGGAACTTAAAGATTTTTCACATTGGCCCATAGAGGAAGACATCCTTTTATACATAGCAACTGTTTTGTGATTTTGCTGTTAGCCCAGTAAAACCTTTTTTTTCATTATTCACACTTGCCTCCTGTTTGCCTGATTTTGATTACATTTAAAAAGCCAAAACTAACATAAATTAATATAATCATAAACTGGGGATATGCAACTTTTTACTCTGTATATTACTACGCTATTCTGCTTTCAACTTCAGTTGAAATAAATTAGAATAAAAGGTGATAAACAGCAAGTGTTCCTAGAATTTCTCTTGAAATGAATGACATTTAAACTATAGAATACTACAGTTTTTTTATGATCAAATAGTTTTTATTGAGCTAAAAAATCCAGAACAAGTATAGCATATTCAGCATAGACAACAAGTAGTTCAGATTTAATAAATCCAATAAGAAGCATCCTCAGAGTGCCCCATACCATTTTTTTTTTATAACCAAGACCGCAGTTGCAATAAATTGCTACAAAAACCAGAAATCAGAATATTAACAATTCTTCTAGAGTGGTGGTTGACAAGAAATCATGTCTTGAGATCTATCAGCTTACTGCTGGCCATGTTTATTAACACATACTACAAACTATGTCTGCCATCTCATCTACCCCCACCTTTCTTCCTGTCTCCCCAACTCATCCATTTTACAGTCTCTTGCCTTGTACTTGCTTTTCCACCTCTCGACTCATGCATTCCATTTTCCCTCTCCAAATCTTCAGTTTGCTACCTTCTCTTCCTCCTCCTCCTTTTGAGTACTATTAATCAATGTTTTCCCTTCTGCTAGTGGATCTCCAAGTTCTAAGAACATAAGAAATGCCTTCGCTGGGTCAGACCTGAGGTCCATCGCGCCCAGCAGTCCGCTCACGCGGCGGCCCAACAGGTCCAGGACCTGTGCAGTAAATCTATATCTATATCCCTCTATCCCCTTTTCCAGCAGGAATTTGTCCAATCCTTTCTTAAACCCCAGTACCGTACTCTGCCCTATAATGTCCTCTGGAAGTGCATTCCAGGTGTCCACCACACGTTGTGTAAAGAAAAACTTCCTAGCATTCGTTTTGAATCTGTCCCCTTTCAACTTTTCCGAATGCCCTCTTGTTTTTTTATTTTCTGAAAGTTTGAAGAATCTGTCTCTCTCTACTCTCTCCATGCCCTTCATGATCTTGTAAGTCTCTATCATATCCCCTCTAAGTCTTCTCTTCTCCAGGGAAAAGAGTCCCAGTTTTTCCAGTCTCTCAGCGTATGAAAGGCTTTCCATCCCCTTAATCAGTCGTGTCGCTCTCCTCTGAACTCTCTTGAGTAACACCATATCCTTCTTAAGGTACGGCGACCAATACTGGACGCAGTACTCAAGATGCGGACGCACCATTGCCCGGTACAGCAGCAGGATAACTTCTTTCATTCTGGTTGTAATACCCTTCTTGATTATACCTAGCATTCTATTCGCTCTCTTTTCTTCTCCATATTTTGCCTTCATACTCTAATCTTATCCCTCATTGGACAACTGCTGCCTCCTTTCTCCACTGCACTCTGCAGCCACTACTTAGCTCCTCCTCCTCATACCTGGACCTATGTGACCAATGACACAGGTTGCTTCTTCTCGCATGACCCATTCAAGCCTCCACGGGCTGCCGATTCAAGCTACATCCTTGACTTCCACAGGCACCTTCTTGCTGCCTTTTTATGCCCCTTATGATTTAGACTCCTACCTCTCTTTATCTTCTTTCTGATGACTGCAGTAGTCTTTGTTAACTGTATTTTGAGAATCACTGTTATTTGGAAAGCAAAACACTGATGTAAACAAGATGGTGGTGCTTCTGCTTCATTCAAAGAAATGGACTGCAGAGATTAAATTTTCTATATCCTGCTACTTTATTTCTATAAAAGATATTAAATAAAGCAATGCAGATTAGGAGTGGAAGGTAGAGATTAAGAAAAACGTTTAGTTTGTAACATAGAAGGCACGAGACTTTCATTAGCAGCTCTCAATGCACATTATTTTGCTTAATGACAAATGAAAAAAATATTTTTTTTAGGGCTTACTGTTTGCCACACCTGAGTGTGTGAAACAACCCAGTGATCTTATACGGCTATGGCTGCATGAATCTTCTCGTGTTTATGGAGACAAACTAGTGGAAATGAAAGACCTTGAATTATTTCAGAGAATATTATTGGACACTGCACGCAAGTATTTTGAAGTAATAATGCTGCCTTGAATTGTCTATGGCTAAAATAATGAAAGAAATTATTTAACTTTATAACTTTATTTTTTATATACCGCAGTACCACAAACAGTTCAGAGCGGTTTACAGAGTAAGAGACTGTACATTTACAGCGATGATACAATGCGAACAGTATAGGTATTTTATACAGTAAAGAAACAGAGTAGATTTATCATACAGGGGACAGTACATATACAGCAGAGTTAAGTATGTAGTGGTGAGGCAGTGCGAGAGGCCAACTAAAGAGGTAGTCTTTAGTTATTTGGTGATGGGGGAGGTTCAAGAAATTTGTCGTAGAGGAAAGATTTGAGAGATTTCCTGAAGGATAAGTAACATGGGGCAGATGAAATAAGGGTGGTCAGGCAGTTTGTCCATCTGCCAGCTTGGTATGAGAGAGTTCTGTTGAAGTATCTTTTGTAGGTGCATCCCTTTGGGGAAGGGTAGGTAAACAGGTTGGTATTACGTGTGCTTGTGGTTTCGGGGAACACGAAGTGGTGAGACAGATAAATCGGTGATAAGCCAGTTAAGGTTTTAAAGCAGAGTATATATTCTTAATTGATCAGTCCCCTCAGGCTTGCCATGGAAGAATGAGGTCTAGATTCTATAAACTGTGCTTAAAAGGTGGCTTTTAGGTCTTTTATGACCTTTTATATCACTTTTTAGACATGTGGAGGGGCATAATCGAAAGGGACATCTAAGTCCGTTTACTTCCATCTCGCAAGTCGTCCAAAGTTAAAAAGAGCCCAAGTCACATTTTCGAAAGATACATCCAACTTTTTTTTACTTTCGAAAATCGTCTAATTTTACGTCCTGCCGATCTGATCGTTCAAGCCACTAAATTGTCTATCTTTATACCACATTTCCGTCCAACCTTCCGTCCAAGTCCAAAAACGCCTAGAACAAGCCTTGTTGGATGTGGGAGAGGTCTGCAAAGTGATGGACTGCACACCCAGACATGACACCTAAATAGTGGGGTTCCTTACAGGGCACTGCTGTGAACTTCACAAAAAGGGTGCCATGGCTTCTCCTCACAACAGCTCCCTTATAGGTGACGGTGAGCCCCCCAAACCACCTCCAGAATCCCCTAGACCCACTTATCTACCACCCCAATAGCCCTTATGGCTGCAGGAGCCACTTATATGCCAGTACAAAAGGGTTTTGGGGGTGTATAGGGCAGTGCACATGTTTCAGTATCAATGCAGTGATTACAGGGGCTTATGGACATGGGTCCTCCTCTCTATGGGTCCCTAACCCACTCCCAAGATGGCTTAAGCTGTCTCTGGGCTGGACGACTAGGCTTTCCTATGCCAGGCGGCCAGGTGATAATGTAATGTAATGTAATGTAATTTATTTCTTATATACCGCTACATCCGTTAGGTTCTAAGCGGTTTGAAGAAAATATACATAAAGATTATAAATGAGAAGTAAGAAGGTACTTAAAAAATTCCCTTACTGTCCCGAAGGCTCACAATCTAACTAAAGTACCTGGAAATTAATAAAGAAGAGAAAATAAAGATGGTTGAAAAAAGAAAAATTCTATGTGAATTTATAGGATGGAAATTAAACTGACAGTGAAGAACTGTATGAAAAATACATATGGAATTCAGTTAGAGAGGGTAGGTTACAATCTATTTATGGTATTTGTTAATGGTCTGGAGGCTGAAATTTAAAGTTGTGAATAAAATTTTTATGTGGATGGGGGGGTTGGTGATCACTGGGGTAGTGTGTGGGGGTTTGTGTTATGTGTTTTCAGTGCTTATCTGGTGAGTGTAGGTGGTTTTTTGTGACTTAGACCATGTTTTACATGGTCTAAGTCACAACGTCCAAGTTCCGTCTAGGCTCTGTTGTTAAACTTTCGGTTATACATGTTGTACGACTAAGTCTAAGCCGGCCCATGTCCCGCCCAACTCCCGCCCTCGACACGCCTCCCAAAACGCTCCGTTTAGCTTTGGACGTTGAGCAGCACGAAAGCCTAGGTCGTTTAGAAATATGTCCAAAATCCGGTTTTATTATTAGTGCTTGGACGTTGTTGAGAAATGTTCGTCCAAGTGCCAACTTAGGCCAGTTTTGGGATGTTTTTCTCTTTCGATTATGAGCCCTCTTATCTTTTTAGAAAAGGAGACCCATAGTGGAATTTGATTTTTTCTAAGAAGGCAACCAAAATTATTAAGGGGATGGAACTTCTCTCATCTAAGAAAAGGCTTAAGAGGTTAGAGCTGTTAAGCGTGGAAAAGAGACTACTGAGGGGGATATGAGTGGAGCAGAATGGGTAAATGTGAATCAATTGTTTACTCTTTCAGAAAGTACAAAGACTAAGGAACACTCCATGAAGTTACATGAAGACAATTTTAAAATGAATAGGAGAAAATATTTTTTCACTCAACAAATAAAACTCTTAAACTCGTTGTTGGAGGGTGTGGTAAGAGCATTTAGCATGTCTGGGCTTGATAAAGGATAGGACAAGTTCCTGGAAGAAAAGTCTATATAATCTGCTATTAAGACAAATATGGGGATAGCCATTACTTATCCTTGAGATCAGTAGCTAGATGGATCATTGGTCTGACCCATTATGACTATTCTTTTTTTTTTTTTATCTTTATTCATTTTTAAAACTCACAATAAGTGTAACAAAAAATACCATCATTTTATACATTAACATCACTTAATATATCATCAAATTCTAACTCGCATCAAATATCCCCCCTCCCTCATACCTAACTATTCTTATGCTTTTATAATTGGGTTATATAGCAAGACAATGATCTAAAACATAAAAACAAGTTTATATCTAAATGTCTGAGGATAAACAAAATTAAATATTTGAATTTATGTAGTCAAAGTCCTAACTTGAACCCAATAGATGCTGTGGCAAGACCTGAAACGAGCAATTCATTCATGAAAACCTGTGAATGTCTGAATTAAAGCAGTTCTGTAAAGAAAAATGGGCACAAATTACTCAAGAGTGCTGTGAAAGACTAATTTCAAATTATGGTAACGGTGGTACAATGAGTTATTAAATAATGGGTGATATGGATGTTAGATAACTGTTCCATATGATTTAATAATTTAAAGACTGTGTTATATTACATTTTTTTCTAAAGATCAGAAACCTTTCAATGTGACAAGTTATACAATAACAGGAGAATTCAGGTGGGGGAAAAACTTTTTCACATCACTGTAGGAAGCTTGATTTTTGTGCAGTAGCCCACTTAAATTTTGTGGCCGGCTGAATTATTACAGAGCTTAGTGGGAAAAGACAGTTGCTGGATTGGGTTTTTATCTGATTATAAGTTGGTAGGGAACCGATGAGGAAGCAAATAAAACCTGACTTGATTAAAGAGTGATATTGTTCAAGAGGTTGAAGTTGTTCTGTAATTGGCAGCTATGAGATGTCTTTCTAGTGTGGGCAGCAACATCTGGATGGGCTAATCAACCTTTTTCTGGCATCATCTACTATTTATATTGCTTCTTCTTTGTGCTGCTTCTCACTTTTTGCTATTTTTGTTCCCTTTTGGTCCTTCTTAGAAGTTTTCCCTTTTCTATACTTAAAATCTCTTTAGACTTTAACCCTGTTATTTATATCTGTTTTTTCCTAATTTTTCTAAATTAATTCATAATTTTGATTATCTGTTTGGCTTGTATTTTTTTCTCTAATATTGCCAGTCTTTAAGGAAAAGCAGAATACAGAGTAAATCCACTAACTATACTTCTTAATTTTGTGTCTTTGCACACTTAGAGTACAGAGGATTGTGTTCTTCTCCAGCATCCCTTCATATATTGTCATTTTGCAAATGGTGTAGGAGACCCTTGCTATATGCCAGTCAAGGAATGGCAAACTCTGAAAAAGATACTTGTAGACGCTCTGGAGAGTTACAATGAATTTAATGCTGCAATGCACCTTGTTCTATTTGAAGATGCGATGCAACATGTGTAAGTAGACCTGCTTATTTTCTAATATTGCCTTTGACAAAGCCTCCCTGAAGAAAAGATGGATGTAAGGATGGTCGCACCCCCCCCCCCAATGTAAGGTTGGTGGGGGTTATGTGAGGAACCCTTACAAACACCAGGTCCCGAGTTCAATACCTTCACAGAAGATTCCCCTGGAGTAGAATCAAATACAAAGACCACTAACAGTGTTTGTATAAAGAATAGATATATTGTGCGGAGATAGCAAGATTCATATAGTTACAATTAAGCATTACAATTAATGAGAGATATAAGTTTTACAATTACAAAGAATGCTTCCGTGCTCTTGTGCATGAGAGAGAATAGGTGCTGTGAGGACAGAGAGGGAGAGAAGTAGAGAGAGAAAGGCGGGGGGGGGTGATGTTCCCAGCTTCAGGTTCCAGAGATGGAGCAAGAGAGTGGGGTGTTGTGGAGAGGAGCCTTTTATAGATTGGAATCTTATTCTAAATATAGAATCTATTGAAGTTAAGCATCCCCATCGTCAGTAAACTGTCTGAAACAATAGTTAGTTTCACTGACCAGGAAGGGAAGTGAGGTGTGCTAGACTGGAGAAGAAAAGACTGGAGTCAAATGTAATTTCCAGTATTCTTCTGACAATATCTGTGCACCTGGATCCATAGACCGGTAAGCCTCACCTCAATAGTGTGTAAACTCATGGAAACACTAGTTAAATATAAATTAGATACGATCCTGAACGAGGGAAATCTCCGGGATCCCAGCCAACATGGATTCACCAAGGGTAGGTCATGCCAGTCCAATCTAATCAGCTTCTTTGACTGGGTAACAAGAAGACTGGACTCAGGAGAGTCCTTGGACGTCGTGTACCTGGACTTCAGCAAAGCGTTTGACAGCGTCCCACACCGCAGGCTGCTGAACAAGATGAAATCGATGGGATTAGGAGAGACTCTAACTGCATGGGTTAAAGATTGGCTTAGTGGCAGACTTCAGAGAGTGGTGGTTAACGGTACCTTCTCTAAAATGTCAGAGGTGACTAGCGGAGTGCCACAGGGTTCAGTCCTGGGCCCACTCCTCTTCAACATATTCATTGGGGATCTAACTCAAGGGCTTCAAGGCAAGGTAATCTTATTCGCTGATGACGCCAAACTATGCAATATAGTAAACGGCTATAATCTACAGGATGCTATGGAACAAGACCTGCGTACTTTAGAAAAATGGTCCTTGATCTGGCAGCTGGGCTTCAACGCCAAGAAATGTAAGGTCATGCATCTCGGTAACGGAAATCCTTGCAGAACCTACACCCTGAATGGAGAAACTTTAACAAGGACTACGGAAGAACGAGACTTGGGAGTAATCATCAGTGCTGACATGAAAGCAGCCACTCAAGTGGAGAAGGCTTCATCTAAAGCACGGCAGATGATAGGTTGTATCAAGAGAAGCTTCGTCAACAGGAAACCTGAAGTCATGATGCCATTGTACAGAGCCATGGTGAGACCTCATCTGGAATACTGTGTGCAATTCTGGAGGCCACATTACCGTAAGGATGTGCTCAGAATTGAATCGGTTCAGCGGATGGCCACCAGGATGGTCTCGGGGCTAAAGGGTCTCCCGTACGAAGAAAGATTGAGCAAATTGCAGCTCTACACTCTCGAAGAGCGTAGGGAGAGGGGAGACATGATTGAGACTTTTAAGTACATCACGGGACGGGTCGAGGTGGAAGAGGATATCTTTCTTCTCAAGGGACCCTCGACCACAAGAGGACATCCGCTCAAACTCAAGGGAGGGAAGTTTCGTGGAGACGCCAGGAAGTACTTCTTCACGGAGAGAGTGATTGAGCATTGGAACAAGCTTCCAGTACAGGTGGTCGAGGCACGTAGCATCCCAGACTTCAAAAACAAATGGGATACCTATGTGGGATCCCTACGAGGTCATGCCAAGGGATAGGGTCACTAGGACTTGAATTGGCGGGTCAGTAGAATGACAGTATAATTATTGTACTTTAGGGGTCAGTAGACTTAAGAGGGTGGGTAAATGGTGTGGGCAGACTTGATGGGCTATGGCCCTTATCTGCCGTCATCTTTCTATGTTTCTATGTTTCTATGTTTCTATGTTTCTATGTTTCTATGTTTCTATGTTTCTATGTTTCATTGTACATTCTAAGCTGTCCATCTTAAGCACCAGACATTAATACATCTTCTTAACACCTCTTCGCACCTCTTAGCTGCAAGTTCGTTTGTTATCTTTTAAGCATGATTTAATTAGGGCTGTTTGAAACAGTCTGCCTGGATGCTTTCTGTATGTGAATTTTGTGCATAAGCACTTAGGCCCTGATTCTACATAGTGCGTCCCGATTTTAGGCAGCTGTAGGCGTCCTACAGCTGTCTAATCAGCCAATCGGGATGCACGTTTTTTTTTTTTTAAATGCTCCCCAGGCAGGCTTTCTATATTGAAGGCGAGGCCCGCAAGACACCTAAGCTCGCCTAAGGGCCTTAGGCGGGCCTTAGGCGGGCCTTAGGCGAACCTAGAGTGTTCAATCCCACCTGCTATAAGTATACCGACCCCCCCCCCAACACAACTGATCGCTGGCAGGAGGGTGCCCAATCCCTCCTGCCAGAAGATGCCCCCCCGACACTACCGATCGCTGGCAGGAGGGTGCCCAATCCCTCCTGCCAGAAGATGTCCCCCGACACTACCGACCGCCCCCCCCCCCGACACTACCAATCGCTGGCAGGAGGGTGCCCAATCCCTCCTGCCGGAAGACGCACCCCCCCCCCCCCCCGCGCTAACAGCCCTCAAACCTCCCCCCAACCAAACTAACCTTTCCTTGTTGGCCAGACGGGACTTGCCCATGCAGCCGGCAGGCCCGTCTCGTCGAAATGAGGCGGGACCGCCCCTTCCCGGCCCATCCTTCCGAAGCCTAAGGCTCAGCTTAGATTAATCTCAGCATTATTTGTTTCTTTTTCTTAATTTAAACTGTCCTTTGTACATCTAGATCCTTTAAGTGGACTTGAGTTAAAATTTAAGTAATATAATGGAGTTTTCTTTTTGTTTTCTCTCTGAAAATATGGATATGTATTATTCATTTGTTTCTTTGATTTTTGGACTTTAATATGATGATCATGCTGTATCCTTAAACTTAAATTTTTGCTTTCTGTACAAGTTATACTTGATAATTATTTATAAAATGATAAATAAATAAATAAATAAATAAAAAAAGAAAAGAAATTATGATCCCTTTTATTATACATGGTATTTTCATTTCATCCTTAGGTGCCGTATTAGCCGCATCATGCAAGGCTCTCAGGGTTATGCACTTCTTGTTGGAGTAGGTGGTAGTGGCAAGCAAAGCTTGTCTAGACTGGCAGCATATATTGGCTCTCTTGAAGTGTACCAGATCACACTGAGGAATGGTTATGATATCCAAGACCTGAGGGTAAGCAGCTATCTGAGTTCCTGAAAATAATTACAGGCATTTATGGTATACAGAATTTGCAAAGGCACTTGGAAATAAAGATATTTGCAAAGCAGCTACTTGGTCCTCAGTTCACACATCTATATCTCATTAATGTCTAGAATCCTATTCTAGACGAGATGGTTGTTTCAGTCAAGCAGTGTTACAGAATTTATTTTCTTCCTAATACCCAACTCACCCACCATCCCATTGTGTATGCTAGGGAGTCCCACATGTGAGAATATGCTGCCTGCTTGTCCAAGGATAAAGCACATTTATATACCTTAACATATGTTATCCAGGGACAGCAGGCAAATATTCTCACATCCCTCTTATCTCCCCTTTTGGTTTCTTAGCTTGTTTATGAAACTGAAGAACCATGAGCCGACATTGGGCGGGAAGGCACATGTGCAGTCTCGAAGCTTCTTAAGAAGTTTAAAGTGATAGTACATTTTTAGCACTGTCTCTGTGGATGTGAGAAAAGGCTAAAGCGACTAGGCCTCTTCAGCTTGGAGAACAAACGGCTCAGGGGTGATATTATAGAGGTCCTTAAAATAATAAGAGGAGTGGAAAGGGTAGATATGAATTGCTTGTTCACTCTTTCCAAAAATACTAGGACTAGGGGTCATGCAATGAAGCTACAGTAGATTCAAATCAAACCGGAGAAAATATTTCTTCACTCTGGAATTCAATGCCGATGAATGTGGTGAAATCAACTTAGCAGGGATTAAAAAATGTTTGGATAATTCCTCATATATATAATATTCCTCATATATAATTCCTCATAACAGTTTGTCATGGACCCATGACTACATTTTTATTGTAAAGCATTTTTCTGTGACCTGTGGCTGAGAGAAATTTCACAAGAAAATAAAAATTGCAAGCAAAACCAAAAATTCAGTTTGTATTATACATCAATTGATTTATAAATCACTCTCTGTCATTCATAAAACCATATAAAACATAGAGCACAATAATTATTCCTTTCTCCGTACAACTGACTGAAATTTTGTCTTAGGCAAATTTGTTCAAATAATGTAGTTGGCAACTAGAAACCTTCACAGAATATCTGTCTGAAAGACAAGCAAGCATTTGACTAAAAAGGAAAAGCAAATGTTTTGGAGCAGATAAAATATAACTTGTTGTTTATATTGGTATATTTATCATCTTATGACCCGGTGAGAAAAATATGCAAAGAATCGCACATCATGGTTTTTGCAATCTCAAGTATTTCTTAAACAGTCACATGATGATTAAATTAATTTTTATGACATCTAAAAAATACATATAATAGTCTCACAGTCTTAGCCAAATTCACTTAAACACGCATGGCATTTAGGGCTGATTCTATAAATGGCTCCTAAATTGGCTGGCACCTAGAAAAATGGTGCCAGCTGCATGTCCATCACACGTAGGCCCCATGTACAAAATCGTGGCTAGTGGCACCTATGTAAAATCTTAGGCACCTGAAATGTAGCAGGGTTTTAAAGGTCTATATTTCAGGTGCCTTAAGTGGTGCCTAGGTCACGCTCTGCCCTTAGAGACACCCACTTAAGTGTTAGGCACCACTAAGAGCAATCATAAGAACATAAGAAGTTGCCTCCGCTGAGGCAGACCATAGGTCCATCCTGCTCAGCGGTCCGCTCCCGCGGCGGCCCATCAGGCCCATTGCCTGAGCAATGGTCTATACCTATCTATACCCCCCAATCCCTTTTTCTTCTAGGAATCTATCCAAACCTTCTTTGAAACCATTTAATGTTTTCTTGTCTACAACAGCCTCTGGAAGCGCGTTCCATGTGTCCACTACCCTCTGAGTGAAAAAGAACTTCCTAGCGTTTGTTCTAAACCTGTCCCCTTTCAATTTCTCCCAATGCCCCCTTGTGCTTGTGGTGCCCCTTAATTTAAAAAATCTGTCCCTGTCTACTTTTTCTATGCCCTTCAGGATCTTGATAGGCACCTATCTTTTATAGAATCAAATAGGTGCCTATCATCCAATTTTTTTTTTTTTTTACCATTTATTGAGGCTATTAAGGGTGTTTTACCAATTAAGTTAGGCAACCTTTATAAAATCAGTTCTTTATGGGCTCTCCTTTTGTTGAATTAAAATACTTAATTCAAATTTTATTTAAAAAGAGAAAGAAAGGAAAATGTAATTTAAATGAAATTATACAAATCTTGGAATAGCTGCTTATCGAAAGCGATAAGCAAAACAGTAAAATAAATCACTGACTACAAGGATAAGCAAAATGTGTTGTTCTGTAGGTAGATTTATGGGTATACTAATTAGCATAACATAAACCAGTCACGTGTATCTTAGTTGCTAGGGAAAACATAAATACCTTTCCACAGATTCTGTTATTTTGCCAATTTATACTAAGAATAGAGACAAGGACTATATGAAATATTTTATTATAGAAATAGAAAAATATAATTCACAAGCCAGCAGTAAATAATAACTAATTATTGGTCACAATGTCTCTGTACATACATATATCTCATTACATAATTATTACACAATAATCCCTAAGTAAATGAGCAAATACTAATTCTTACACTCTAAGTAATTCCTGATTAGCAGCAATCTAAAAATAGCTTATCACCCCAGGAACTTCACTTTCCTTGTCCCATAAACAATAGAATTCTCTTTTCTAACCCCAGCTGAAAATATAGATAATTTCTTTTTTTCTCACCATCAGATTAGGCCTTAGCAAACTCAGGGAGATGGAAGTCGTCTTCTCAGCGCGGAGGATATGAATTTTCTTGATTAGGAACAAAAGTCCGTCAGTCACTGGAACAGCTGTAAATTAAGTTGTCAGCAACAGTTTCCTCATGTGATATGAACACCAGGTCTGAATAAAAGTCCTGTTCCTTCACTCCCTGGAAGAGAGCTAATCACAAGAGATACTTTTCAGGTCTTAATTATTATAGAAGATGTGCAGAGAATCCCATGTTAAGATGCAAGCTCCCTCACACCTCAGCATAGAATAAAAATTAATTAGTCACCTTCTCTTTGGTTATTGTCGGATGACCTCTCAGGACCAATCCAGAAACAGAACTTGGATCAATAGCCTCTCTGTGTAAAGTCTGGTACAGCCTGTGAAACAGAAGCGCCTTCGTTAGATAAGAAAAGCACAGGAGCAATGCCTCCCCCAAGATTCACACAGGCTGAGCATGTAGGCATAGTTACATTACATTAGTGATTTTTATTCTGCTTGTACCTTGCGGTTCAAAGCGGATTACATAAGAAGAGAACTGGACATTTCCAGGAGGGTACATGACATTGGAGAATACAGATTGAGGGTATAGACTTAATAATAGAATGAGTGTATAGACATAATAACATTGGAAGATAAATCAGGTTACATTACATTACATAGTAAATTGTCTGTTTCCATATGTTGGTAGGTAATTGGTTTTGGTAGGTTGATTTAGGTTCCAGGTAGCTTTGTTGGCTTTTTTTTCTTTTTTTTTATTGGTCGATTGAGGGTATGGTGCCAGGGAGTGCACAGAATCTGGTCGGTGTAAGTGGAAGAGGCGAGGGAGATTAGGAAGATTGTAATGGTATTGAACAGCAGTGTTTTGATTTCTAGGGGAAGAGGAGAGGGAGATTAGGTAGATTGTATATACTTTTTGAATAGCAGCGTTTTGATTTCTTTACGGAATGCTTTGAAGTCAGATGTTGAGGTTAACAATCTGGTGATGGAGGGTTCGAGTTTGGCTGCATGCGTTGCTATGAGGTTATCATAAAGCTTTTTACGATGAGTGCCATTGAGTGGTGGGTATGAGAATGGTGTCAGTGTTCTTCTTGTTCTGGGTGGAAGGTTACGGTTTAGGCGATCGTTTAGATAGGCAGGTGCAGTACCGTTGATTACTTTGAAGATTAGACAGTATAGTTTGAATTGAATTCTGGCTCGAATCGGTAGCCAATGTGAGTCTAGGTAAGCATTGGTGATGTGGTCAAATTTTCCGAGGGAGTAGATTAATCTGAGAGCTGTGTTCTGAACGGTCTGTAGTTTTTTGATCATGTTTGTAGGGCATGGTAGATATAGGATATTGCAGTAGTCCACAAGACCTAGTACCAGGGATTGTACAATGATCCTGTAGTGTTCTTTGTCAAAGAATTTCCTTATTTTTCTTAAGTTGCACATTGTGAAGAATGCTTTTTGGGTAGTTTTGTTGATTTGAGTCTGCATAGTGCAGCATCTGTCTATCAGCACTCCCAGGATTTTGAGGGAGGTTTGGATTGGGTATTTGATTGCTTTAATTTCCAGGTCTGTTATGGATGGGTTTTTGTCCGTTTCAAGCATTAAGAATTTGGTTTTGTCCGAGTTTAGTTTTAATTTATGGTTTGTCATCCATTTTTCTACTTCATCCAGTATTGTTTCCAGGTGTCTTGTTGAGGTGTGGTCTTGGATTTCGAAGGGGAGGAAAATAGTTATGTCGTCTGCGTAGCTGAATGATGTTGCATTTAGGTTGTCTAGAGTGGTACCAAGGGAGGAGATGTAGAGATTGAATAGAATGGGCGAAAGTGGAGATCCCTGCGGGACTCCGCATGGATTTGACCAAGGGTTAGATTTCGTATCATTTATCTTAACTCTGTACGTTCTTGTTTTAAGGAATCCTTGGAACCAGTTGTAAACCACCCCTGAGATCCCTATTGCATCAAGTATCTGGAGTAGTATGGTATGATCAACTAGATCGAAGGCGGTGGAAAGATCTAGTTGAATAATTAGGATCCTGTGTCCTTTACTGAGGTATTGTCGGGCTACGTCCAGTAGTGTTGCTAGTAGTGTTTACGTGCTGTGGTAAGATCTAAATCCTGATTAAGATGAGTGGAGTATATTATGGTCAGCTAGGTAGTTGGTGAGGTATTGAGCCACAAGTCCTTCAATCAGCTTGACATATAATGGGATCGAAGCGATAGGTCTATAGTTGGTAGGTGTGTCTATAGGACCTTTTTTGTCTTTCAGTAGGGGTGTGATTATAATCTCTCCAAGTTCTTGTGGGAATTGGCCTTCTATGAGAGTGCTTTGTATCCATTGCGTGAGGCTGGTTTTGAATTTAGGGGAGGCATTTGTAAGTAGGTACGATGGGCAGTAGTTCAAGTCGCATGAGGTGTGGCTGTATTTTTTGTATAGTCGGTTCACATCAAGCCATTGTAGAGTTGGGAAGGTGGTCCATGTTCTGTCTGCAGTTATGGCTTCTTCCGTTGTGGGGGTTGTTATTAACTCATCGAGTGTGGTAGTTGAGTTGTTGAAGGTAGTTCTGATTTTGATGTTCTTGTGTTTGAAATGGTCTGCTAGTTGGGAAGCTGTTGGTGTTTTATTGCCTTGAGTGGCAAGGAATGGGTTTGTGTCCGTAAGTTTTTTTTACTAAGTTGAAGAGTGTTTTTGTGTCGGAGGTGTTTGTGCCAATTAGTTTAGTGTAGTATGTTTTGCGCTTTTCCTTAAGTTTGATGTTATATAGTTTGATTTGGGTTCTCCAAGTGGATTTGGTTTGGTCATTTCTCTTTTTTCTCCAAGATCTTTCAAGTTGTCTGCAATGCCTTTTTAGTAGGAGGAGTTCGGAGTCGAACCACTTGTCTGAGGGTCTGCAGGTTCTGTGTTTGTTTTTTTCTGGGGCTAGCTCGTTCAAGGTTGTTTCACTTAGGGTGCGCCAGTGTTTTACGAAGTCTGTAGGGTCAGTGGGGACGATTGCAGGGTCTACTTTATCCCAGAATGTGGCTGGTTCAATTTTCTGTCTAGATTTGAAGGTTGTTTTTTGGGGCTTAGATTTTATGTTATTTTGAAGCCAGTTGGATGTCCTTGACTAGAATACAGTTCTGGTACATACCCAGAATGCATCAGGCAGGCATAAACAGCAAAGATGATTTCTTCTTTCATTTCATGCAGACAATGGTTCTTGCTGGACAATGGTTCATGCAGGCTTAGTGACATCATAGAGGCCTAACCTTCAGGTGTGAAGAAGGAAACACTCCTACAGTTCTCACAATCGGGTGGCATAATTTGATGGAACCTATGTCAGGAAAGAAATAACAATGATGTCTAAACTTGAAGATTTTCTATCTCTGCTACGCATAGATGTGTGAGGATTCTCACACCAGTGGAGTTACATGAAGCTTCAGTTTATATTTTTTCATGGGTCCCTTCATGAATACTGTAACACATTTTCCTTTAAAACTTTTTTTTCACAGAAGATTCCTTAATTCTTTTGTACACAGCATCCACCTGCATTGGTACATCAAGCAGCACTGGTCAGTATTTTCCTCTATCTTGATTTCAGTTAGTGCAGTTGAACCATATTGATCACTGATACCCACAAATAGGGCCTGGTGTAACATGTTTTTTGAGAAGATGTGCAGATTTGCTCAGTGGGAATAGGCAAGAGTGATTGATTACTTGCATTTAGCTTGTCAGCAAAAATTTACTCCAATGAATCAGTAATAATTTACTCCAGTATACTTGGTATGCTTAAGGATTGCTCAGACTCCTGATGAAAGCAATTCAGTCAAAATATAGGCTTGTGTCGAGTCTTTGTGAATCTAATAAAGCTCTGAAATTTTTGTAACAAGAGTTACCTTGTGTTTTATCAGGCTTTTACCTGTCATCAGCTTCACTGTTTTTTTGCTTCATTGAGGACTGTGAAGACTTTCTTTCCCTTTTATGCATTGGTGAATTGTGCCTGACCACAAGCTGCATCAAATGTCAAATGATGACAACTATGGAATCTTGTGGTCAATAAAACCCTGACCTACATTTCCGGTCATGATTCTGCAATTGGCACCAGTACGTGATTGACATGAGACTGGCACCAGTTTTGGAGGTGCTGGCTGATACCGGAATTGGTTGCAGAATCTGGCCCTAAGTTCTTTGTTCAAATATGTCTGACCCAGGTGCATCATCTTTCGAAGTATTGACCAATGAAGAAGCAACAGATACTCAAGAAGACATTGATTCCACTTGGGGGAGGGGGGGGGTTCAGCATTGATGGAGGCCATCACTGAGTACTTGACTGAAGAAAAATGAAGTATTCCACTGTTTCAGCATTAGCATCAATAGATCCCAGTTTTAGAAGCTTGGTGAAAAGGGGTGAGATTTGATATGCTGCTTTTCTGTGGTTGCAATCAAAGCAATTTATATTTTATATATCCAGTAGGTACTTATTTTTGTACCTGGGGAAATGTAGAGTTAAGTGACTTGCCTAGGGTCACAAGGAGCTACAAAAATGTAGTCTATTCTTGAAAGTGATGCATGTCAGTAACAAAAATCTCATGCACGAATACAGGATGTCCAGGGCGGTACTTGGAGACACCTCCCAGGAAAGAGACTTGGGAGTTCTGATCGACAAATTGATGAAGCCGTCCGTGCAATGCGCTGCGGTGGTGGTGGCAAAAAGGGCAAACAGAATGCTAGGAATGATAAAGAAGGGGATCACGAACAGATCGGAGAAGGTTATCATGCCACTGTACCCAGGGCAGGATTAACTCGTTGAGGTTCCCTAGACACACAAGTATACTGGGCCCCCTAGCCCTGCCCCGCCCATATCCCACCCCCACCACACCCCCTGCCCTGCCCACATTTATTCACCTGTTTTCTTATTTACTTCTTTATTTCCACTTGTATTTCTTTTTTTTTTATTATAAAATTCAAAACAAATAACAAAGATTACCATACCAGTGCCAGTGTACAGTTTTAGTTCTATGCAAGACCCAAACATCTCTGAACAAAACCCCCCTTCCTTCCCTTCCCACCTTCTTGCCCAGGACTTTAACTCTAAACCCTTTCCATAAGTATATAAAAGTGTTAAAATGCATTGTAAAGCAGTAATACTATCCGAAACATAAGTCTATATTAATAACCAAGTTTGCAACTCCTCTCAACCTCCTCACTCTATGTTGTCCAACTGTAACCCATATATGTATGTATAAAAATACATACATATGGGTAACTACTCTAGTATGTTTCACTCCATGTATGTTAATTTGTAACAAAACAACAAGGCAAGCAGTCCACCAAAGAATCCAATGTGGAACAAAAGAAGATCGGCAGCCAATAAGGAGATTCAAATCAGGTATATTCAAGGTGCTCCCAGGAACCATGCCTGATGCATTTCGCCAAACAAGGCTGGTCAACGCTAACAGAAAACCATGTCTTTCATACACACAGGACACAGAACCACCCTCACCAAGTATGGAATAAGTAATCATAAACTAAACTCCCTTCCCCCTTTTTACAAAAGCACGGAAGAGGTTTTTAGTGCTGGCTGGCGGGCTGAATGTTCTCTGCTGTTCTGACAATCATAGGAATTCTGTGACCATCGGAGCAGTGCAAAGCATTCAGCATGCTGCCTTGTGTTATAAACCGAAGGAACGGTACAGTTTAGGGGTGAAGAAACAGTGGTGCATAATCCCCCAATACTGAACAAAATATAAAGATAGCAGATGTAAATTTGAAAAAAAAGAGAAATAACAAATCACTTTACAAATTAACAAATAAAAATAAAACTAAAAAAATGGGAAATATTATACCATTTTATTGGACTAATACATTTTTTAATTAGCTTTCAGAGATCAAACCCTCTTTCCTTAGGTCAGTAAAGTATACTGCTGTTACAGTATCCTGTCCTGACCTGAGGAAGGAGAATTTGGTCTCTGAAAATTAGCCAAAAATATATTAAAATTAGTCCAATAAAAGAATCACCATTACTATTTCTAAACATTTATCAACACAGCTAAAATACTACTTTATCCTAAAGCAATAAAATAAAAAATAGACTTTTTTTTCTACCTCTGTCATGTGGTTTCTGCTTTCCTCATCTTCTTGTCATTTGCTTCCTTCTATCCAGTGTCTTCTCCTTCCAGAAAATCTCTACCTCCCTCTGCCATCTCTCCTTCTACTCCCCTTGCCCCTCTTTGGTCTAGCATCCATCATCTTCCCTCTGTTCCCCCCATGGTCTGGCATCTCTCTCATTCCATCTCTCCTTCTCTCCCCCCTGTGGTTTTTAGTGTCTCTCTCTTCTCATTTTCTCCACTCAGATCTGATATCTGTCTCCTCCGTTTCTGGGAATTCTCTTCTCTCTTCCCTTTTCTTCTCTGTTCTTCCTTCTTTATTTCCTGCTTCCGTCTAAATTAAATTCTTTCCTACTATTCAGTCTTCAGTTTCCCTCTTTTCACTGTGTTTACTCATAGCTTGCCACCCCTTTCCTTCATCCCTCCTCTATCTCACTAACTCTATTTTCATCCCCCCATTCAGCATGTGGGAAAGCAGCAGCAATGGTGAGGAGGTGAGGGCCCCTCACTTCCTCACCGCTGCTGCTGCTTTCCCATATGCGCCTGAAGCTGACGGCATAAGTTCTCCCTGCTTCCATCATCTGCCCCCTTCTCTCTCTCTCCACCCCAGGCAATTTCATCAGTTATCCTGCCTCCCTCAGTGAATTACCTGGGGTGGAAAGAGAGAAAAGGGGGCAGATGATAGAAGTGGGAAGAACTTGTGCCGTCATCATCAGGCGCATGCGGGAAAGCAGCAGCAGTGAGGGGCTAGAGGTTATCTTCCTCTCATTCATGTCCTTGCACCCCCGTCCCTTGGTCGGTTCCACAATTTCCAGCATATCCCCTCCTTCCATTCTTGTAGCCCAGCATCTCCTCTCCTGACATCTCCCTGTTCTTTTTCCTTCACTATCTTCTATCCCATCTCTATTTCCTTCTGTCCCTCTCCCCATTATTAATCATCTCACCACCTCTCTCTTCCTTCCCCCTCAGGGTCGAAGATTGCTTCCCCTCTCTTTCCTGCTGTTCTCTCTCCCATCACCCTATGATCTAGCACCTCTCCTGCCCTTATCCAACATTTCCCCTTTTCTCCCTCCCTCTCATCCCCTGCTCCAACATACCATATTTCGACTGCCCTTCCATCTTCCCCTCCCCAGGCCTGCTGACTTCCACTCATTTACTGCTTTCTCCCGCCTCTGCCGAAGTCCAGCCCCCCCACAGCGATCGGCAACACCGGTCCCCCTCCCTCAATCGGCGAAACGGGGCCCCCCTCCTCAGTCGGTGAAACAGGGCCGGCGACTGTTTTCTCCTGCCGCTGCCGAAGCCTGTAAATAACTTTAACACACGCCGCGGGGCTCTAACAGTGCGCGTGCTGCCAACGGTTTCCTTCCTACTTCCTTCCCCCTCATGATGTAACTTCCCTTTTGGTTGATGGAGGAGGAGAAGGGAAGCCGGTAGCGTCACGCGCACTGTTAGAGCCCCGCGGCATGTGTTAAAGTTATTTACAGGCTTCGGCAGCAGCGGGAGAAAGAAGTCGCTGGCCCTGTTTGGACAATCGAAGGGGGGCCCTGTTTCGCCAATCGGGGGGGGGGGGCCCTGTTTTGCCGATCGAGGAGGGAGCCCGGTATTGGCAATCGCTGTCACCATCTGCAAATTTTTATGGGGGGAGTGGTCTGCTTCAGTGGACCCCCTTGACCATTTTGGGCCCTAGGCACGTGCCTACTTGGCCTATTGGTTAATCTGGCCTTGGCTGTACCTTGGCTGGTCGCCGTACATGAAGAAGGACACGGTACTACTCGAAAGGGTCCAAAGAAGAGCGACTAAAATGATTAAGGGGCTGGAGGAGTTGCCATATAGCGAGAGATTAAAGAAACTGGGCCTCTTCTCCCTCGAAAAGAGGAGATTAAGAGGGGACATGATCGAAACATACAAGATACTGAAGGGAATAGACTTAGTAGATAAAGACAGCTTGTTCACCCTCTCCAAGGAAGGGAGAACGAGAGGGCACTCTCTAAAGTTGAAAGGGGATAGATTCCATACAAACGTAAGGAAGTTGTTCTTCACCCAGAGAGTGGTAGAAAACTGGAATGCTCTTCCGAAGTCTGTCGTAGGGGAAAACACCATCCAGGGATTCAAGACAAAGTTGGACAAGTTCCTGCTAAACTGGAAAGTACGCAGGTGAAGCTGGGCTCATTTAAAGCACTGGTATTTGACCTAGGGGCCGCCACGTGAGCGGACTGCTGGGCACAATGACTCAGCAGCGGCAGTTCTTATGTTCTTATTGCAAATTGCTCAAGCTCATCTAGACTGATTTGGAGAGCTAATGTAATGAGGCTCCTCATCTGAAATCTTTGGTCCACAAAGAAAAAACTTTATAAGATCAACTTCCTAGAACTGAAGGAAATCTGAAATGCTATAAAGGCTGTAAGAGACTGGTTGTCCAACAAAATTATCCTAGTCCAAATAGCTGTGTTTTTATTAAATAACAGGAAGGAACCATCACATCAAGGAACTAGGCATCTCACATGAGATGACACTCAGGGCTACATACCTAGCAGAAAAGGACAACATCTTTGTGTGCACATTGAGTGAAGTCTTCATCCACATGAGTGGTCCTGAATAAAAGGATGGCAAACATACCTTCCTTTTACAAAACCATAGCATGGTTTTTAGCGCCGGCCGCGGTGGTAACAGCTCCGATGCTTGTAGGAATTCTATGAACGTCAGTGTTTTTACCACCGTGGCTGTTAAAAACCATGCCACAGTTTCATAAAAGGGAGGGAGGGATAATGTTTAATGAGTAGAGAACACTCACGGTAATATTTGTTTTCATCTCAGCTGAATAGGAAATTTTTCCATTTTTGATTGATAAACTAGCTTTGAATCCTTTCTGATAGTTTGGGGGCCTTATTTATTTATTTTAATATTTATAGACCGCTCATAGCCTAAGTGGTTTACATTCAGGTACTCAAGTATTTCTCCCTATCTGTCCTGGTGGGCTCACAGTCTGACTAATGTACCTATGGCATTGGAGTATTAAGTGACTTGCCCAGAGACACATAGGAGTAGTGCTGGGCTTGAATCTGCAACCTTAGAGTGCTGAGGCTGCTGCCCTAACCATTAGGCCACTCCTCCTCTAGTGGCTGACCTATTTAAAACTCAGAAAAGCTGTAATTCTCATAACCTCTTATTGGTCACGACAGATCCAGTTCCTGCTCCTGGGCAGGTTATGCACCAGGAATCAGGGACTTCCCCAATCTTAACCACTTTGAATTAGGAACACTGCTTCATCCCAACATCAGGTCCCAGGACCTTAAAGCTTGGATGTATAGAGGGTAACATAGTTAACAGTATGCTTCACTATTTTGTCCTGCAGCCTATCTCATATAATATCAATATTAGAAAAGAATAACATGATACTGGTGCATGGTTGCAATGCCTGGAACTTATAAAAGTATTTAAATAAGCTCTTCTGTGGAAGCTACTTGGTACAGTTTTTAGTAGGTTAGGTAGAGATGATGGAGGAAGGTCATTGATTATATGCCTTTCTGATACTTATTTATTTATATATCATTATATCCCAAGTGATTTACATTGGATAGTAATCAGGTACTCTAAGTATCTTCCCTATCTGTCCTGGTGAACTCACAATCTGATTATAGTACCTGGAACAATGGAGGATTAAGTGACTTGACCAGAGTCACAAGGAGTAGCATTGGGACCGAACTCGCAACTTAAGGGTACTGAGGCACCGGATGTAACCACTAGGCCACTCCTCCACTCACTTCTATTCCAAATACTAGCTTTACTTCATTACAGCTAAAAATCAAAATGCAGAGATACGTTGAACAGAGTGCATATAAATAGAATGGGGCAGATAGAAACAGCTGTATAAAGCTGCATACAGGTTTGTTGTTTTGGGGGTTTTTTTTGCATAAACATTTTAACCAAATATGAATGATCACCTTCTTTTCTTACAGTCTGATCTTGCCAATCTGTACATCAAGACTGGAGCCAAGAACATACCCACTGTGTTTTTGCTGACAGATGCCCAGGTTCCAGATGAGCGCTTTCTCGTGCTGATTAATGACTTGTTGGCATCAGGTGATTAGATCAACATATTTCTTGAAAGATCTTCCCCAGTGACAAATTATTTGTGGTTACAGTGAACTTTAAAAAGGGATAATTTGTCTTTGAGATGTTTACTTGGACAAATTGTTAAAAAAGGCCTGACTAACCTGAACCATATTTCATGTGTTCTCTGGGAAGATATGGTGACCTTTAAAGAGGCTGTTAAGCTTACACATGCCTCAGCCATAGAGCAGCAATGCTGCAAATGACAGACTGAGGTATGAATTTGCTGTTTGATTGGTCTGTCGGGATCTGTTGATTCGGATAGAAGGGCACACCTGCCATTCCACTAGTGTTATAGGATGGTGTAAGACAGGGGTGTTTTGGAAGAAAATGTGCTTGAATCCTTGGGACTAGCAAGGGTAACTTGAGACATCTGGAGTGTATGTAATAGAATGAAAAGGGAGAAGCATTCAAAATCAAGGAATATTTAAGCAGGAGGGGAAAAGTTTTGTAGTTATATAAAGGGCAATTCTATAACAAGCCGTTATATTTCCATGCCAATCACATGCCTAAATGTACAGAATACTGATACTGTCATGCCTAAGTCTATGTTTACCCTTGAAAATGTCATAGCGCTTATTTGTAAGGGGATATTCACATGGGTGAGGCCAAAGATGGGGTTGACATTTAGGTGGGCAACTTACAGAATATTTAGGGGTCCCTGATTTCACCAGCTCTATGGCAGATATACATAAAAGGCTCGGAAAGTGCTTTCATGACCCTCATTCGACTGTGTAAACAGATCTCAAGTACCTGGCAGAAATCCAAATAGTAGCAACATTCCATGCTACTGATCCCAGGTCAAGCAGTGGCTTCCCCCATGTCTATCTCAATAGCAAACATCAAGTTTCAAGTTTAAGTTTCAAGTTTATTAGGATTTTATATACCGCCTATCAAGGTTATCTAAGCGGTTTTTACAATCAGGTACTCAAGCATTTTCCCTCTCTGTCCCGGGGGGCTCACAATCTATCTAACGTACCTGGGGCTATGGAGGATTAAGTGACTTGCCCAGGGTCACAAGGAGCAGCGCGGGGTTTGAACCCACAACCCCAGGGTGCTGAGGCTGTAGCTCCAACCACTGCGCCACACACTCCTCGAGAAAGAGAAAGGGGATAGGACTTTTATACTGCATTTTTGGGTTCATAGACAAAACCGCCGAAGACAAAGGCGCGCGCCGACAACTGAGCGCAAAAAGGAAGCGTGCGCCGTAGAAAAAGAGTGTTTTTAGGGGTTCTGACGGGGGGTTTTGTTGGGGAACCACCCCCCCACTTTACTTAATACAGATCGCGGCGGCGTTGTGGGGGGTTGTAACTGCCCTCATTATACTGGAAACTTAACTGTTTCCCTGTTTTTTTAGGGAAAAAGTGAAGTTTTCAGTAAAATGTGGTGGGTTACAAACCCCCCACAACGTCGGAGCCCTTTAAAACAGTCATTTTCTTCGGCGCGCACCTCCACATTGCACTCAGTTGTCTGTGCGCGCCTTTGTCCTGGCGCGCTTTTGACCATTTTTGTGGTTATACGTTCAAAGCAGTTTACATATATACAGGTACTTATTTTGTACCTGAGGCAATGCCCCAGGGTCAAAAGGAGCAGCAATTGTCCAAACTTATTTTAAACCCAGAAATGCTAACTTTTGTTACCACATCCTCTGGCAATAGGTCCCATAGCATAACTATTCTTTGAGTGAAAAACTGTTGCAGCAACTGAGATAATATGTAGTGATCTAAGGCAGTGTTACCTCTAAGCTGCACGGCTGCGTGGCCGCGCTCCTTATAGCCCCACCTCACAGCTGGTGGGGTCAGGACCAACACCTTCTCCCTCACCACTCTCCTACCTTCTGTTACTGTTGCTGCTGCTTTCCCGAAGCAGTAGCTGCAATCTGAAACAGACTATGCTGGCTCTCGTTTTCTCTTCTTTCCACCTTTGTTAATACATAGAATATATCTGGGCTGGGCTTCCTTGATGGTATTTTTATATTTATACTTTTATTGAATTTTTCAAAAACAAGAACAGCAGAAAATCCAGAAGCAAGCATGCAACAGCCAACCCTTCCCCCCCCCCCACGTCCCCTACAAAGGAAATGTCATACTGTGTTTCTTCAGTACAAGGCAATATAATCAAATCCTGGAGACCAAACATCCCGTCCCCCCCCACCCCAGTAGACCAAAGCACTATTTTAATTGAGAGTGAGAAAAAGTATGATAAATAACAATCATCTCCACAGTGTACTTAAGTGAGACGGGTAAACCAATTTATATAGGGATCACATACCTGAAGGAAAGTGCCTGCCTGGCCACAGTGTCTCCAACACCGATCCGAAGTCTGGGGATACATTCTGTGCAAGTGTACTAGGGTGAGATGCCACTGGTGTAGCATCTTATATCCATGTTCCACCAAGGAACTGTAAATTCTGAAACTGCCTCTCCCACCACTGGGTTGATTGAGCATGCCACAGAAGCATAGATTTTACCAATAAACATACCTTAATTGAATTAGTAATATCCTCCCACCCACCCCAAATGTAAATATTCAAAGACCAAATTAGAACAGAAATAGCCCCCCCCCCCCCTTTCCTGGATGTGTACAAAAATAAACAAAAACTGATTCACAATCAAAGACCTACTATAGTGAAGCAATATAAGATGTCAACGGGCCCCAAACCAATTTAAATAAATTACTGTGCCCTAAACTATCGGCATTCATTTTTTCACATCTATAGCTTTAGCACAGACTTGCCCACCAGAAAGGGAAATTCAGACGATCAGAATTCTTCCAGTTTCGGGTAACCATCTGCATGGTTGTTCCAGTCGTAATAAGGAAAAGATGGCATTTATAAAGATCCACAGGGGGCTTTACATGTAATGATGTTCCACATATGACCGCCTCGTACGTCAGTGGAATTGATGATTCCAATATGTTGTTAATCTTGCCCCATATTGACCTCCAAAAGTTAAGTAGCAAAGGACAATAGAACAGATGATCCAGTGTCCAAATGTCTAGATGACAGTGCCAGCATCTATTAGATTTAGAACTGTCTAACCTGTGTAACTTAACAGGGGGTCCAAAAAGACCTATGTAACTGAAAAATTTTAAATAACATTCATGCCTGGTTTACAGTCCAAATCTTTGCCACCGACCCTTTTAGTTTCTTTTTAATCATTTCCTTATTTTATTGTTGCTGCCCTTTCAGAATCATCAGCAAATAGTACCTGGCATCTAAAAGACTGAACAAATTGTCCCACAGAATATGCCAGAATATGCTAGAAATTTTAAACAGAAGATAGCAATGTACTGCGTTTGTAATGGAGATGCAGGTACTTAAAACCTTTTTTTAGAAGAAGGTGCAATAAACATTACCCTAAAATCAAATAGATAACATATCAGCTGTCATATTGTTTGGGCCCTTTTCCTACCCATTCCTAAAAAACAATCTTCCCAAAAGTCTGTGCATTCGTATACTGTACATCTTTCTGATTTATAAAACTTAGGCCCCCTTTTCTTAAGCCATGGGAGTGAGTGTCACATGACAAATACTCAGACGCCCATTCAGTTCCTATGGGAATTGGAGCATTTAGTGTGTCAACCCATGCTATCAGGCTTAGTAAAAGAGGGGGTTAGACAGTTAATTTAATAGCTGATTGATCTTAAAATGGTAAATGCCATTCACAAACCTAGAAAAGACAGTAGGACAATTGTAGACAGTTGCCATGGGCAAAATCATGCAGTTATCATTGGGTTTACTTGCAAATTACTGGCAGAGCAATACAGAAAGGGGTTGAATGGGGATATTAACTCACGTAGTAGACATGGTCTCAGACTACATTAAAATGAATGGCAATAAGGTCATTACCAATATCCCAGCAATTTAGAGTGGGAAAAAAAGTTCTTGACTTGCACACAGCATGATAAATTTTTCACAAGGTCCAGGGCAGTATAAAAGGTTTGGTTAAGTCAAGTGAGTATCTAGTGGCACCCCCTCTCTTTCATTGGTCTGACTCCTCTGCCTCCAATAGCTTTCTGTATTGATCTTGGTGTCTAATGGCCCTCCTCCTTCCCCTTTGACCCAACTTTCTACTCTTGAAATTAAAAACATAAAAATACATGGCTGTCTAGTGGTCCACCTCCCATGTCTAACCCAATCACCCTTCCCCAAAACTAAAAAAAAGAAATTCTTGATGTCTAGATGACTCTCTCACTCCTGTCATGACCTCTCCCACTCCCCATCCTACCTTAGAAGAAGCAGGAATGGTGCCATCTTGAAAAATGGCAGTGCCTGACCCCACACAGTGACCTGTCCCAGTGCAGTCTAGTTGCAATCTGTCAAATAAGGGAATATTTTGCCTTATTTGATTGTCTATTTTACACTCGTTCTTCTTTCGAGATGACTGAAGATTTCTCTTATTATGTTGATGATGCACACAGTTTGTATTGGCTTCAGATACCTTGAAATGAAGTCAACTAGAAAAAAAAATCCTCTTTTAAAAAACATGATAGATTAAATTATACTTTGGATTATATTTTGCAAATATAAAACAGAAATTTTTGTTCCCCTTTTGTCATCTTTATTGTTATTCTAGGAGAAGTTGCAGATCTTTTTAGTGATGATGACATAGAAGATATAATTTCCAGTATTCGAAATGAGGTGCGGGGTCTTGGCACGAATGACACTAAGGAAAACTGCTGGAAGTTTTTTTTGGATAGAGTGCGACTTCAGCTTAAAGTAAGGCAAATCAGTTATTGCTTCGTAAACTATAAGCAGATATATGAATAATTGTAAGAAAGATGTTTTGCTGGATGCAGATTTTATTTGCTTTGAAAAATGGAATAAGGTTAAAAAGAGGGTGTAGTTTGTATTTTTATGCATGACATATCAGTCATGAGAGTAATAATGAGATAAATTAAATCAAAAATCTATAATTATATATATCTCACTCACCAGAGATGGGCTACACCCCCCCCCAATAAACATTTTATCAAAAAAGTGGAGAAAAAGCCTCAAAATTGATATCAGCAGCCAACCATCAAAATTGATATATGTTCAAATCTGCTTTATTTTCTATCATAGACAAAAAACTCCACCACCACTTAAATGCATTTATCAAAAGGGTGAAAAACCCATCACTGTGCACAGAAAAAGAAAAACTAAAAATTTTAACTTAGCTTAGGATCCATGGTCCAATCGCAGTGGCTGGAAACATCTGGCCAGACAAGCTGAAACAACGGCACTAACGAGATGAACTGACTAAAGACCATGTCACAAATTCCAACAAGTGCCTTGTTTCGCCACACAAGGGGCTTCCTCAGGGAATAAATATCAGCTGAAAACTGTGCTCCCGTTCTGTGCATGCCGGCACAAGAAACAGCCGTTGCTTAAAAGGAATATGAGCATTCTACTTCCGAACCGGGAGAAGAACAGCTGATTACATAAACTTGCTCGAAGCTGCCAACTCATCCAAAGAACGTAACCCACTCTACCCGCTGATTAAGCCCATTAGGCCATAAGGTGTCCAAATAGAAGATCTAGCGTTGCTCATGCTAATACAAAAGACGCTTCACATTACCCCTCCGCGAGGTGACAGGTACATGTTCCAACACAAAACAATTGAACTCTTCAAAACTGTGTCGTTCTTTGACACAATGTCGGGTAAGAATGTCCACTTCTTTTTTATGCACTATGTTGGAGCGGTGCTTGAACAACCGCATCTTAAAACATCTGGCAACCGCAGGAACACTGCCCACAAGGCCAAATAGGCCTTGATCTCAGGATTGGTTGAACGTTTATGATAGCAAATTTCAAAGCGGGCCAATTCGATCATCTGATTGATCCAACAGTCCAAATGGAGTCACTGGGGGACAAGGGCTTTTTTTGTTCTTGCCTGGTCTTCTATCTTCTTGCTGTATTACGTTTCTTGGTGATGATCGATGTAAGATTCTTTAGTTTGATATTGTGTGCTTGCTTGTATTATGCAAGCTGTCTGTTTCTCTTGTAGACTCGTTAATAAAAATGATTACAAAAAAAAAAAAAATCATCTGGCAGTGTGGCTAATATATGAAAGCCCACAAGGGCAAATTATTCCATAGACCACTCCCACTGTTTCGCACATGTATTTTGCTGATTCTCTAAACACTGTAAGAAATGAGTCGTGTCTTGTATGTAGGAAGGTATCTCCAAAACCATCGGGGCCAAAAACGTGTCAATATATTTACACACTCGTTCTAACATTGACCCCTGAGCTGACACAATCGGACGGCCCAGTGGATGAAATAAATCTTTATGCACTTTTGGTAAAAAATATATAACCGGTACCTTAAACATCCAATGTGTCAAAAAATGATACTCAGGTTTGGTCAAAAAACTGACCTTCCTACCCTCATTCAAAATTTCCAGCAGATTAGCAAAAATATTTTCAGAAGGATCCACTGGCAAATGTGAATATACAGAGCTATCATTCAGTTGTTGAAACGCTTGGGCAGAAAGATTAAGAATATTTGGCCCATGATGCAAACAGCAAGGTGTTTTTCTGATCAGCAGTGCAAAATAGCTTTTTCACACAACAGGAATCTCAATGACATACTATGTAAGGCTCATGTGTGGACTACTTATGAGGAGGGTAGGGTGGGAAATTTTTGTTGTGGCAAATGTACAGCTTGTGATGTCATGCAGGAGGGTATCATGGCATGGATTCCAGGTAGGAGAGCAGTGAAATTACGTTCCTGGACCACGTGCGAAACAGTGGGAGTGGTCTATGGGATGACTTGCCCTTGTGGGCTTTCATATATTGGCCACACTGCCAGATGTTTTAAGACGTGGTTGTTCGAGCACCGGTCCAACATAGTGCATAAAAAAGAAGTAGACATTCTTACCCGACATTGTGTCAAAGAACGACACAATTTTGAAGAGTTCAATTGTTTTGTGTTGGAACATGTACCTGTCACCTTGCGGAGGGGTAATGTGAAGCGTCTGTTGTATCAGCATGAGCAACGCTGGATCTTCTATTTGGACACCTTATGGCCTAATGGGCTTAATCAGCGGGTAGAGTGGGTCGCGTTCTTTGGATGAGTTGGCAGCTTCGAGCAAGTTTATGTTATCAGTTGTTCTTCTCCTGGTTTGGTAGCCATGGCCCGGAAGTACCCCCGGAAGTAGAATGTTCGTATTCCTTTTAAGCAACGGCTGTTTCTTGTGCCGGCGTGCACAGAACAGGAGCAAAGTATTCGGCTGATATTTATTCCTTGAGGAAGCCCCTTGTGTGGCGAAACAAGGCGATTGTTAGAATTTGGGACATGGTCTTTGGTTAGTTCATCTCGTCAGCACCGTTGTTTCAGCTTGTCTGGCCAGACGTTTCCAGTCAGGGCGTTTGGACCATGGATCCTAAGCTAAGTTAAGCTTTTTAGTTTTTCTTTTCCTGTGCACATTGAAGGGTTTTTCACCCTTTTGATAAATGCATTTAAGTTCAAATACTTGAAGGGTATTAACGTAGAACAAAATCTTTTCCAGAAGACATCATTTGAGGTTCAGGGGTGGTAGATTCAGAGGCAATGTTAGGAAGTTCTACTTTACGGAGAGGGTGGTGGATGCCTGGAATGCGCTCCCGAGAGAGGTGGTGGAGAGTAAAACTGTGACTGAGTTCAAAGAAGCGTGGGATGAACACAGAGGATCTAGAATCAGAAAATAATATTAAAAATTGAACTAAAGCCAGTACTGGGCAGACTTGCACGGTCTGTGTCTATATATGGGTGTTTGGGGGAGGATGGGCTGGAGAGGGCTTCAATGGCTGGGAGGATGTAGATGGGCTGGAGTAGGTTTTAACGGAGATTTCGGCAGTTGGAACCCAAGCACAGTACCGGGTAAAGCTTTGGATTCTTGCCCAGAAATAGCTAAGAAGAAAAAATTTAAAAAATTTAAATTGAAACAGGTTGGGCAGACTGGATGGACCATTCGGGTCTTTATCTGCCATCATCTACTATGTTACTAAGTGGTGGTGGAGTTTTTTGCCTATGATAGAAAATAAAGCATATTTGAACGTATATCAATTTTGATGGTTTGCTGCTGATATCAATTTTGAGGCTTTTTCTCCACTTTTTTGATAAAATGTTTATCGGGGGGTATAGCCCATCTCTGGTGAGTGAGATATATATATAATTATAGATTTTTGAGTAATAATGAGATACCATAGTATATTGTCTGAACCTATTTACCAGTGCATGCTTTTAAAGCAAAGTGAGAGGCATTACCAATTTATTTTGCAAAAATATTAGCTTACGAACACAAACAATTTTTTTCACAATTTTATGCTTAATTTTCAGAATTTGTTCACAGAGATTAATTTAATTTTCAGAGTTATTTACTTGAGGAAATAAATGGTGATTTATTTATTTATTGACTACCCAAAGAGTTTTACAAAAGCATAAAAGTGAAAAGTTATTG
The DNA here is from genome assembly GCF_902459505.1 of Geotrypetes seraphini. Lineage (NCBI taxonomy): Eukaryota > Metazoa > Chordata > Amphibia > Gymnophiona > Dermophiidae > Geotrypetes > Geotrypetes seraphini. The sequence goes on along the minus strand of NC_047085.1, from coordinate 397,297,834 downwards.
ACTACCTTCCCCCCAGGGGAGTTGAAAGCATGAGAACTTATCTACAAAAATTAGAAGCTTAGACTAATACTTAGCAGTTAGGTTTTAATGCAAAGCAATGAGGTGTGATGTATTTGAGGTGCAGACATCTAAAGGAGCTGTACATGATAGGAAGTGAGAGAGTGATATGCAAGGACTTGAAAAAGAACCTCAAGCAATTGTTTTTCCACTTTAAAGTCCTCAGACACTAAGCCCCCTCTTTTACGAAACTGCGATAGCAGTTACTAGTGCGGGGAGCCACGCTGAATAGCCCGCCTGCTCCCAATGCTCATAGGAACTCATTGAGCGTCGGGAACAGCATGGACCATTCAGCGCAGCTCCCCGCACTAGAAACTGCTATTGCAGTTTCGTAAAAGGAGTCCTATCTATGTTTGGCTGCGTAGAAAGGACATAACCAGCAGAGAGAATGAGATGATAGTGCCTTGTACAAGTTGTTGGCGAGACCTTACTTGGAGGACTATATTCAATTTTGGAGGCTGTATCTTGCAAAGGACAGAAAAATACTCAAAGCCATTCAGAGGAACGCTACCAAAATATATAGGGATCTATGCCAGGAGATGTATGAGAAGAGACTTGAATATGTGTACCCCTTAGGAGAGGAGAGGCAAGGGAGATATGATACAGACATTTAAATACTTGAAAGATGGTAATGAATAAACCTTTGAAAGATCTATTTCCCTACTTAAAGTTGTACATTAGGGTATAACACTGGAAGATCCTATACCATATCATATAGTTTCTTATATCCTGCAATTTTCTACAAGGAATCATTGCAGCTTACTGTACAATAAGATTGGGATCAGTTATTATATTAGCAAGCAGATTCTAGATATCAGGTTGGGTGGAGATAAGTCATTATGAGGCGAAAATTCTTTAACATTCTTCTGAAGCTGTAATAGGAAGGAACTTGATGTAAGTATAGGGGTAGACTATTCCAGACTCTGGGGCCCAGGGATGCGAAGGTGGACTCAAATAGTTTTATCCATTGAACATGTTGAGCTGAGGGGAGGGATGGCTTAAGGTGTTGTGTTTTTCTTGCATTATGGAATGAATGAGAAATCTTGATTTATGATACTAGTCCATCAGAATTGTCTCTATAAATCACTTTATAGACCATGCAGGCAATCTTGACAAGAATTCTATTTTTCATTGATAGCCAGTTCAGATTTCCCAACAGTGGGCTAGCCATTTCAAATTGGCCTACTTCAAAAATTTACCTGGCCACAGTATTCTGAAGTAGTTGTAATCTCTTGTTTTCCTTCTTAGGGATTTCACAGTACAAGGAATTGCAGTAATCCAGCTATGGTAGCAAGATGGCCTGTGCAACAGTTCTAAAATTAGCTTGGCCCAGAAGAGATCGTATTGTTCTTAGTTGTCTTAGCCTGAAGAAGAGCTTTTTGGCCAGGGAATTGGTTTGATCTTCAAAAGTTAGTTGGGAGTTGAGGATAATGCCTAGTATTTTTGAGTTTTTTTTTTTTTCTATTTTGAGGATTTCACCAGTGGACAGTACCAAATCTGTGAACAGTAGTGAGTCATAGTCTCCAAGTCATAACTCTTTAGTCTTCTGTTTATTAAGTTTAAGGAAGTTCTTTTGTGTTCACATGCTCAGGTTCTCTATCATCTTCACTAGGTATTGTAGGGTTGCCTCAAAAATGTCTCTTGCTACACAAAGGAAGATATTATCCACATAAGAAAATGTGTGGAATAGAGGGGAGGAGAATATTTTTGCCAAGGCTGTTAAATGTTGAACAAGGAGGAAGACAGCAGGGATTCTTGAGGCACTCCACAAACAACAGTCCATTTTTGGAACCTCTTATTTCCTGTTCTTACCTCATAGATCCTATTTCCTAAAAATTTTAGGACTAAGCCCTGTATTGCAGTAGCTTTAATTCAAATGCTTTTCATTTATAGAAATCTGAAATTGATTTCCAAAAATGCTTTTTTAAAAAGGTTTGTGTGTGACTTTCCAAAACTCATCCATGTTTTCAGATTCAATGCACATAATTTTCTGACCCTACTTATATGTAAATCAGAAATATTTCAACGTAGAAATTTTTTCCAAAAGAGTGTTTCATTTTCATAAGATTTGGCTGTCTGAAAAATGTAATTAAGGAAAAGTGTGGCTTTTGAGCAGTGACAGCTCAACTTGAAAACATGGGCAGATAATTTGAAGAAGCTTCAAAGTACTCCTGTGCTAAGATTTTTTTTATTTATGTCATGGATCAGTCATAGTAAGAAAAATAAATTCTGAAACTAAATGGGCCAGTTCTCAGCCTACATACTTGTAAAGCATGCAAAAGCACTGGATGTGAATATATCACACTTATTTTCAGAGAAGGAAAGAGACTGCATGCTTTCTGTTTGAAAATTGCTTTTCACCTGCTCTTTTATGTGGATAGTTCAGGAGGATAAAATAACCTACGCGCTTGTGAAAATGTCATGTTCATATGTTGTTTTGCTCTCTGGATCTAAACACATCTCTAAGAATGCCTCCTTATGGTCCAGCTAAAAGCGTGCCCATTGTAGGAATCCATACCTACTTTTATCTGAACAGAGAACAGTTTTTAGCCTAGCTGTTTTATCTGAATGAATGGTTTTGAAAAATTTAGCTTGGAGCATGGAGCTAGCTGTTTCCTTTCTGAGAGAATGAGTTTCAGAAGCTTACCTCACCTTATTAATTCCTTCACATGCCAAAAGTGAAGTGAAGTCGCAAGAAGGCCCTTTAAAGAGCCTAGCCTGTTAACACAGAAATGTATGGAGCCATATTATGCCTGATTGTTCAGCTGTATAAGAGTGAACTCTGGCAGTATTGCTGGTGTAACAATAAGCTGTCATGCACTGTCCGTTTTGTATACATCAAAGATGTTTTCCTTATAATAGAAAACTGATAGTTTAAATTTAAGCTGTTTAAACTATATGAAATGGAATGATTTGCAATACCCTCCAACCCAATCCCCCCAAAAAAAATTATAGTTTAGATTTGTGCTCTTATCAGACTACTCATTTGATTTTTCTTGTTCCTCTCTGTAAATCCACTGGGGATGGCTCATTGCCATGGTTGACTGCATTCTTTTCTTTGATCCTCTGAACTTACTATGTAATTCTTTGCCCTCTCTATTCCCCCTCCTCTCTGTCTCTGCAGATCATTCTGTGTTTCTCTCCAGTCGGCTCCACACTACGAGTGAGAGCTCGGAAGTTCCCAGCCATAGTTAACTGCACAGCTATTGACTGGTTTCAAGAGTGGCCACAGGAGGCCCTGCAGTCCGTCAGCAGGAGGTTCATTGAGGAGACTGAGGGGATTCAGGTACAGAGTTTTTAGCTTGTCAATCATACCAGAAAAAAGGCACCCTGTTCCTGAAAGATCAATAATTCAAAAAGCTGAGAACAATTTACTTTTCACACACTTCTTCAAGGAAGATATTTAAGATCTGACTTAATTTACAATTTATTTAAAATGTGATATACCACCTAGGCCAATTGTGACATAGGTGGTTTATAATACAATATCTAAATTAATAAAAGAAAAAGAAGCCCATTTAAAATAGAAAAGACCTATACATTCTCTCAGAATCAAAAACACTCATAGCATTTCTGTGTGCTATTGGTATTTTAATATATTTTCCATTCCCCCAACCCCACTCCCAGACTGAATATTTAAAGATAAGTTAAAATATAATTTTTTTAAATTTTTTTTTTAAACTTTATTCATTTCATATCTAAAATCAAGTACAATAAATACATATATCAATTTAACTTTCAAATACACTTGACATCTTATCATTAAACCTTATAAAATACAATAATATTCCCCTCCCTATGAGGGGGGAGGGGGGCGGATTAATTATAATAGATTATTTTTTATGATTAAAATATAATTTTAATAATTTTTTTAATGCCTTCAATGTCAACTCCATCCTAATAAACCGTGACAATGATTTAAGAATGATCTAAGCAAAAGTTATAATCTTGTTGCATCCATGCCCAGAATCCCGTGAAATTTTTACCAAGTACAGTAGCAGTATTGTGATTTGTTTTGTACTTTACTGACAGTGGAGTTATATAACAGCCTCTGGTTTTTGTATGTTTGAAACTTACTGATTCTAGACATAACAAAGGCTGGATTCTATAAACGGCGCCATCGGCAGCCGCCTAAAATCGGCCGCTGATCATGCGTCAAACATGCAACAGCGCAGTTTCTAGAATCGCGGCTTCGTGAATGGTAAGCGCCAGAAATGTAGGCCAGGGTTTTAAAGGCCTACATTTCTGGCCCCTACCTTTCACGTGAATCGTGGCTATGAAGGTACTTTACGATGCCTAATGCCACTTCCGGTGTTAGCCACGCCTACAGTGGCATTAAGCATTGTAAAGTGCCTCTATTGCCACGATGAAGATACCGTTTTTCTAGGCACCAGTAGAATGACTTTTTCCACTTAGGTTAATCACTTAATTTAGGGTGCCTTCTAAGGTGCCTTTTGTAGAATATGGGCCAAAATGTTTTCAGCATGCTAGACATCAAAAAGAGAATTTCAATACCTCACATTTGTCATGTATTATTTTTAATTTATAAATGTGGGTGTACAGATTAAGTAGGATGTTGCAATAAAAAAAAAGAAAGAAAACACAAACTGAAATGAACCTAGAATTGCCAGACTGAGGTCCCTCAAACATCATTTCAACTAAAGTTTAATCTTTCTGAACTCTTTTGACTGGGATTCTACTTTGAAGGTCAGGTGCCTGAGTGGTAATAGCCATTTTAATAATAGCAGGATGGAGAATCGTGTTAATTTCACAGTCTGATGAGCCTTGAGGTGAGGGAAAATCTTGTAAGGCGAGTTACTAAATAACTGGGTACAGCTGAATTTTCAAAGTGTTTCTGTAAGAATGATTGTAGCAGGGAAGCTTTCTTCTTGAAATGCCAGATTTTCTTTTTTACAAAGTGCGTGAGGGAGGAGTTATATATGTACTTCTTAAACTGACTTTTTAATAGCTTCTAAACCTTAACAAACCTGTCACGAATATTGTCAAATTTTATACTTTTATACTTTAAGGCAGTGTCTCTCAAACTTTTTCGAGCTGGGGCACACTAAAGGTAGTGGCCATGGCTCAAGGCACCCAGAAGTGCCTGATGTCGCTGTGATGACATCATGCACATGCGTGACATCATCACGCCGACATCCACGCATGCGCAGAGGCCCTCCAGACAGGCCCTGAAATGCCAGTAGGGCACTATATTTTTAAAATTCTGCAAACTTTCCTTTCTATTACCAAAATTTACATAACCTTGCAAATGCCGAGTCCCTTTTAAACTTCTCTCTTTCCCAATAATATAATATTTACTATCAGTAAAAAATTTCTTCAAATTCTCAATATCATTATTCACATAATTATTTAAAGTAAAACACCATCTACTATAATTAACATTGTTTTTTACCACAATGTTCTTTTCCTTCCGGGCCTTCTTTTTCAGGGGGGGGAGGGTGGACACATGAAGTTTTACAAATATCAACTGAGTACCCCCAACCACAGACCTCCCAAACCCCACCCTATACCCACCTAAGCTCTTCCCCAGATCCCACTCCCTTTACTAATTGTAATGTAATTTTTTTCCATTCATTTTTCATATATACAGCAGATATAAATTCTCAAAACTGACACATTTCAATCCCTATATATAAAATCATTTTCCCTACCTTTCTTGTCTGGTGACTTTATTTTTCTGTGCTTTTAACTATGTTTCCAGGGCCTTCTCATTCACTGACTGTTTTTCTCTCCATCTTCACTTTCTGCCTTGCATCCATCTTTGGCATTAACATAACATTCAATATTTCCATTTTTCTGTTTTCTTCTCAAAATCTACTATCTCTCTCCTTCCCTCCCTATTTCCATGGTCTGACATCTCTCTCCTCCCCCATCCCAGTGGTCCAACGACATCTCTCTCCTTCCTTCCCCCTTTTCCCAGTCTGGCATCTCCTGTTCTCTCCTTCCCATAATCTGGCATCTCTCTTTACTACTACTACTATTATTATTTCTGTAGCACTACCAGACTCCCCTCTTTCCCTTCTATTCCCTGGTCTGATGTCTTTCCCATCCTTTAGTCATCTCTCCTCCTCCCCCCTCCCGTGTAATATTTCTCTTTCTCTTCCTCTTTTCTGCCCACTGCAATCCATCTCCCTTCCTTTCCTCCTTTCTGCCCCCCTCCCAGTCCAACATTTCTCCCTCCTTTCCACCAGTCCAACATTTTTTCTCTCTTCCTCCTGCATGCTTCTCCTCTGGTCCTCCTTCCCTTCCCCAACCAACATCTCTCTCTCTCCCTCCCCCTCCCCCTCCATGAGTCCAACTTTTCACTCTCTGCCCTCTCCCCCTTCACCAGAGTGTAACATTTCTCCTTCCCTCCTTTCTGTCCTCTCCATCCATCTTGCCCTCTCCATGAGTCATAAGAACATAAGAATTGCTGCTGCTAGGTCAGACCAGTGGTCCATCTTGCCCAGCAGTCTGCTCATGCGGACCAGTGCCCTCCTGCACACTTTCTCTCTCTGTCCTTGCCTCTTCCCTCAGTGATATCCCTCCTTCCACCCCTAACCCAACATACTCTCTTCCCATGCACCATCTCACCCTCCCCTCCTGTGTGTAGCATCTTTCCTTTCCCTCCCTTTCTGCTACGTCCAGCAACAACTCTTCTCCCTTCCCTCCTCCCCTGTCCAGCATTACCACTTCTCCCTTCCCTCCTCCTCCCCCTTGTCCAGCAGTACTACTTCCCCCTTCCCTGCTCCCCATGTTCAGTATTACCCCTTCTCCCTTCCCTGTCCAGCAATACCTCTCCTGTCACTGCTAGCGGCAGCTCACTGTGTGCTTTTAACTTTGGCACACAGCTGCCACTAGCAGTAGTTTAGCCCGGTTTCATCAGGCAGCTTCGGGGCCTTTGCTAGCGGGCCCGCTTCGATGATGCGATGCGGGCCGGCCTAGCAAAGACCTTGAGGCTGCCTGATGAAACCAGGCTAAACTACTGCTAGTGGCAGCTGTGTGCCGAAGTTAAAAGCACACAGAGCTGCCGCTGCTGGTCTGGGGGTGTGGAGACGAGGAAGACAGGAGTCCTGGCAGATACACGCAACGTGATGGTAGAAGTCAGCTGACACAAGCGCCCTGTGAGCCATGGCACACTCAAAATCTCAAAAGGCACACTAGTATTCTGCGGCACTCAGTTTGCGATACAGTGCTTTAAGGCAGGGGTGTCCAACCTTTTGGCTTCCCTGGGCCGCATTGTCTGAAAAAAATGTTTCTGGGGCCGCACAAACATGCAAACGCTGCAGCAAGACAGAGGAGGGAGCCGGCAAGATGGTAAACACCTAGGGGCAACAGAGGAAAACACTGCATTGCCCTCGACCGGGGCTACACAAAATACTTCACTGAGCCGCATGCGGCCCTCGGGCCGCAGGTTGGACACCCCTGCTTTAAGGCATCTAAAGGGCATCCTTCCTCTGAGTGCCAAAATGTCTTGCTGATCACAAATAAATTATGAAGTTCTAGAAATAGCACTTCCTTTCATCCCTTGTTTAAACTACAGACCTATCTAGGCACGAGATAAATATGTTGGATTTTTAGGCACAATAAATTTCTCAGTTTTTCTCAAAAAAACCTTCAGCTCAGTATTTATAACGTAAACTATAAATGTCTTTAATGTTCTTAAGCACAATTCTTTTTTTTTTTTTCTGTTCCAAAAACTATTAACTTCAGGAGCAAAGGGTTGAATTACCTTGAAGCAGACTGCTATGGAGAGGAAAGAAGGCATTTTATTTTATTTTTTTAATTTTTTGGGGGGGAAGGAGGGGGTTATTGTTTGAAAGCTTGTTGTATTTGTTGTTGATTTCTTTCTATAACTTATTTGCCCCCCTTTTTTTACTAAGGTGCACTACCCGATTTAGCATGCGCTAAATGCTAATGCATCCATAGAATATAATGGATGCATTAGCATTTAGGGCCTGATTCTCTAAAAGTGCGTCCCGATTTTAGGCAGCTGTAGGCATCCTACAGCTGTCTAATCAGCCAATCGGGATGCACGTTTTTTTTAAAAAATGCTGCCCAGGCAGGCCGCCTATATTGAAGGCGAGGCCCGCAAGACACCTAGGCCCTGATTCTGAATAGGACGCCCGGGAGAGGCGTCCTATTCAGAATCGGCCTAAACTAAACCCCGATTCTGTAACCGGCGTCCATGTTACAGACGCGGGTTAGAGAAACGGGTTAGATTAGACACGGCCCACTACACTTATCGCAAGGGATCTCTCTGCCGCTATAAGTATAGCGGGCCGCGGCCCCCTGACCAGGAGGGTGCCCAAACCCTCTGCCCGAAGACGCACACCCCCCCCACTACCGACCGCCCCCCTGACATTACCGACCGCCCCCCCCCCCCCGACAATATCTTTCGCTGGCAGGAGGGTGTCCAATCCCTCCTGCCCGAAGAGGCACCCCTCCCCCCTGGCGCTAACATCCCCCAAACCTCCACTCCACCAAACCTGTTCTTAGATGGGTCTTGCACGTCTTGAGCCGGCAGGCACGCCTCGTCGAAATGAAGCGGGCCCGCCCCTTCCCGGCCCACCCCGCCGAAGCCTAAGGCCTGATTGGCCCAGGCTCTAGAAGCCTGGACCAATCAGGCTTTAGGCATAGCGGGTCCGCCCATCCCCACAAAGTCTAAGGTCTGTTTGGCCAATCAGGCCTTAGATTAAGTTGGGATGGGTGGACCCGCTATGCCTAAGGCCTGATTGGTCCAGGCTTCTAGAGCCTGGGCCAATCAGGCCTTAGGCTTCGGCGGGATGGGCCCGCTTCATTTCGACGAGGCGTGCCTGCCGGCTCAAGACGTGCAAGACCCATCTAAGAACAGGTTTGGTGGAGTG